>NC_090438.1:64360151-67070748 GCF_031143425.1 Pleurodeles waltl
GCCGTGATGGAGAGGCAGTATGGGCCAGGCAGCAACAGGTGCTGGGGAGGCAGGACAGGCTAGGAAGTGAACGGGATGGGATGGGCCAGGCTGTGACCGAGAGGCAGGATGGGCCAGGCAGCGACCGGTGATGGAGGCAGTATGGGCCAGGCAGTGAAAGGTTATGTAACACTTTCTGTCACATGTTCAAGTTCCAGTTGACTTGTGTGGGAGTGAAGTGAACAAAAACCTGAACTGACTTCAATCTAAATGGAACAGAAGTTAGCGTTATATGCTCCAGCTGGATTTTGAACAGCTGCTCTGGCCTGTTGCACTGACAAATGTCACTTCTTATTTTGCTTCGCTGCTCGCTATTTCTGCATTAAACGCAAGCTAGACTTGTGGCCTCCCCATCTGCTGTTTTATTCTACAGTCTTGCCAGTGAAGTATGGGCATTTTTCAGGTTTACCAAATACAGTTTGCTTACTGAACACGATGATTTCGGTTTCTGCTCTTTAATGTTTAAAATAATCTGAAGTTCACTGGAGTCTCCATGTCTTCCGGACATGCCCCCACTTGTGAATAAAGGGGAGGGTGGTCTGCTGTAAACAGGGGGACTGATCGGGCCCCTGTGCACACAAGCTGGAGGCCCTGGGGTGCGGATCCCCTCTTCATGTCGCAGAGAAGTCACACTTCCAATTGTTAGAAGAGGCAACAGTTCATGCGGAAAACAGGCCCTGGTCATCAACCAGCGGGGAAAGCAGCAGACCCCACGCACAGCTCAATATAGTATTTGTTTTGTTTTTCTCGCTCTATATTTACACTCTCTGTGTGTTCGTCTTCATTCTCGCTTTATCGCTGTAATTTGACGTTTTTACTTTCAGTGCTGAATTTAGCAAGAAAGTAAACAGACATAAAATACAGTCAATGTCCAGACCAGCGGAACAGGAGGCTCTACATAAACTACATGCAGTGCCAGCTGGGGTAGAGGAAAGTCAATAAAAACAAGCAGGTTTATGGAGAATGGCTAGTGCGTGCCTGTGCGTGCAAATGTGAGAAGCTTAAGCACAAACACGAAGAGGGGGTGGGAGACAGAAGAGGCGACAAAGCGCGAGAAAGAGAGAGTCTCGCGAGAACGTGTCCTCGTGCAGGGTCAGGGGGAGGTAGAGACAGATGCCCCTTCCCCTGTCAGCGAGGGAAGACGCGATTCCACAGGAGTTCAGAAGGCTGACCTATTTTTTTTGCTTAAAGAGGCCACCTGGGTACATTTAAAAAGCCACACTTTTCTTCCAGCCTTGCATCTTTACACCTAACAATAGGTGTTGCAGAATGCCGTGCCGTTGTTGAAGTCAGCTGTGGTTCGGATATGTATTGTGACACAGGCACAGCAAAGGCCCCAAGGACTGAATGGTCCTAGTGTGAGCTCCACGTTCCTGAGCCGGTGGTGGAGGATCTATGATGGAGTCACATTATCTACACGGTCGCAGGGTCTCTAGTCTGATGCCGCCATCCAACCTTTGTTGTTAGCATCTGTCAAACATCTGCAGGATCTTTGCTAAGAAGGCCGGTAGGAAAGAACTCCCCGTCGCCTCCCTTCACTCACACCAGCCCGCCAGCACTCCATGGCGCCTCAACGCTCATTGAGAGCTTTGTCAACGTACGCTTTCAAATATTAATGGGACCTATAGAGCCCAAGAGACATACTAAGTACAAGCCAACACGACTTGAGCAGATTTTTTGCTGTTGTTGAATAAGGGGCATTTCATAACTATGGGGAGCACCACTGGGGCGTTAGATTTGGCACTGAAGTGGTGCGTCACAGTAATTAAGTCTAACAAAAGTTGTTTTAGAGAGTAGCCGACAATTTACTGAGGACCCTACAGGTCATACTGTACCTGCACCATAGAACCGAAGTTTAAAACAATTGGTGATTCTCAATTGATTTTTTACAGGACTGCAAATATACAGTCAGTAGCCTCCTGAGATATTAGAAATGTATTTTAATAAAATACACAATGCACGTCCTGAGAAATGCAGAGTTTTAATGAACAGAGGTTGCACCTGTAAAACGTTTGTTGAACATGACATCTGTGACAAACCCGTGTCTCGTTGCCCAACTCAGATACTGCAATGTGTGCAGTACCATTATTACTAAAAAATATATTTACATAGCTGTGCTCTCTTCCCTTTCTTACAAGAATTGGGATAACCTATGAACACACTAATTTGGTGGGATGGATGGAGTTCACCAACAACATATATTAGCTTTTCATGGTCACAATAAGGAGTGCGTTTGGCTGTGGTCGGCTGCCACAGAGCTACTCTGCAGATTACAGCTGTTCACCTCTTTTCCCAAGTTGATGACTGCTCTTTAGTATTTACTGCGAACTGCGAACTCCTGCAACATTTCTTTGCACGAGTCCCTTTCATAGGAAAGTCTGACCCTCTGTCCGACTTCTGCTTCGGTGCACCCAGAAGTCATCAATCGAGGCTGCTTTCCAAACGAGAGTTCCCCATCATTTATTTGTCCTTAGCCATGTTTGCACTGCCCAGGCTGCCAGCATGCAGAGCACAGGATCGGCGCCTGTTGGGACATCTAAAGACTCAATAGATGGCCTCACTTTCAATACCAGCATAACACCACTCACTGACCTAGGAAGGATAGAATGTCGAGTCAGTGTGACAGAAATTCTCAAGTATAATACTGCAGATAATGGATTTTTAATGCTGTAACTTAACATAAAACTTAGGAGCCTGATTCAGCAGGCAAGGAACGGTGCATGTAACTAGCTGCTGACAGGATGGTTTCGGGAGTTAAACTCCTGCCTCTTATGTAGGTGTCTCCAATGAGTAGTTCGTGAGCTACCAGTAGCTCTCCAGCTACATGTGAGTAAACCGCCTGTGTGCAACGTAGCCTACTAATAGAGAAGCTTTTGGTTGGCTGAAGAACTACAGGTATACAAAAATAAGAAAGCATGCGTTGAAGACGAAGATGTGTGTATTTCAGGACTCATAAGCTGATGTTTGGAGAAAAAGTGTTGAATTTTCAAAATGTATTTAAAGATATTATTGATGTATTGAAGATATTAGTGCCAGCTGTGGCTGTTATGTACTACCCATGTGTAATAATTTCAAATTGTCAAAGCTTGTTTTTACATTAGTGCTGGAAACCCTGCTTCATGCACTGATGCTATCACTGCTGACAATCAGATGGGATGGTCACTAGTACATCACTAATATTAGTAGCTGGGGGGGGGGGGGGATATTCATTGAACATAAGTAACTCTTATTACAGAAAAGGTTAGAGACCCCCATCCTCGAATATATGCCTGGATCTCAAAGTGGCCCTGGTACACTGCACTGTGTGGACTTTCAGGTCTGAGAGCAGGGTCCCAGGGCACCTCCCAGAGCATCACTCGGAGCCTCTCGCCTCATCACGGACCTGGCTATATCCTGCTTCTTCTGGTCAGACGGCACCGGGGGGGGATTGGGGAGGAACCAGGCATGAGGAAAGGGGTGGAGCACAGAGAGCAAGGCAGCAAGGGTGGCAGGATAGAAGGGAGGGGGCCTAACCAGACAGGCGCATCTGGTGCAGTGGAGAGAAAGTGGGGCAGCGGCAAGCCCAGGCCACACCCGTCTGTTCACCGTGTGCACGAGTAAAGTCACTAAAGCAGTGCTTACAGCAGTCCAGCCTTTACTGCATTATGATACCGTCAAAAGGTACTTCAAGCCGGCGAAAGCCATTAGCATAAATGGGAAAAGAGTGCCTACAATGCGGTGTGTAATACTACCCTTTCCACTTACTTCATCATGGAAGCACTGCCAAAGGTGATCTCGTGCACCTAGGGTACTGCTGGTGAAATGGCTGGATGTCACAAAGGGGCACAAGTGACGTCCAAATAGCTGTGGTGTGGTCTGATCCACACGTGAATGAGCCTTGCAACAAGCAATGGCGGAGGGAGATGACCCACGCGCCCTCTATCAAACGTGCATTTTAGGTAAAAGATCTGGGAAGCATCTAAAGCCGTCGCTAACCAGATCTAAAATCCAAAAGTGGAGGAAAAAAAAAAAAGAAAGAAAAAAAATATCAAACTACTAGTGAAGGCTGGAAGGCACATTCTGCCCGAGCCAGGCGATTCGCAGTTTTCCTGTGTGCAGAGCGAACTTCTGCGGCCAGATTACACAGACAGCATCGAGGGGAGCGGATTGCCTACAAACACCTTTAAGTACTAGCAAGTTGCCCTTGGCACTCGGCAGATCCATTCCAAAAACGCGGCTTATCACCAAGCACACAGATTGCCTGAACTTCACTAAACCCTGATAAGGCGAGACGCGCGAGCAGAAATAGCCGCTCTGTAACATTTAAATGTTGCCAGGCACAGTGGGTCATTCAAAAACATCATAAATGCCGAGCTCCTCACCATTCTTTCAACGCGAACATTTCATTAATGGAGCCGAAAAAAAATGAGAACAGCAAACCGATTAAAAAAACGGATCACGCAAATGATAATTAGTGGTGTGCAAAACCAGTGTAATCTGCTTTTGTGTAAACCTGCACAATTTCAGGAACATAATGAGAAACGCAAATCTGTCATTTAGTGCTGTACTATAGCAGGAAATAAGCTCTCCTGTCAATTTTCGACGCAAGAGGGTCTTTCCAGCTAAAACACAAATAGCGTGAAAAACACAACAGCCACTTGCATTATGGTTATTTGTTCTGGCGTTAAATTTCTACTGCAAATGGCAGCATTATTATGTGACTGGCGGAAAGTTATAATTTCAGGAACTCTGCATAATAAGGGTAAGCAAAGGTTCCAGAATTACACGAATTATGCAGGTGTAATCCAAACCTCCCCTAGCTTTAATGTTGATCCCTCCTACCAGAAGCAGTAGAAGACCCCAAATATGAGATTCGGTAGATTTCATTTGGGGGGGGGGGGGGAGGGGGGGCAGAAGGAAGAGTCCAGCAAGCAGCTACAAACCAAATAGGTGAATTTTAATAAATACGATTTCCTCTATACTGGTTTACCTTAAGATCCAACTCTTCAGCTGGTAAACCAAGAATCTGGGTACTGAAACACCAGAACCATCATCACTGTCACATTCTACTAGCCATACATTAATTGTAAACCAGTGAGGTGGGCTAGGAGAAACGATCCAATATGGGGATGGGACAGCAATTGATTGCTTTTTCAGATTTTATTTCCTGCAGCTAAACCAAGTCTCATCTACAGGAGGTGGCAAACAAGCAAAAAGGAGTAAATCCAATGCACAAACAAGTAGGAGGCTGGCTTCGTTTATGGTGTACACCTATGTTGTGGTACCCTATACGGAGTCCAGGCAACCCTCAGTGACAGTGTTTTGGTGCTTAGATAACTAAAGCTCTCTATGGGTAGCTGTGGAGAGCTACTCAGTCTTATCAAGGAGTAGTGTAAAGCACTCGCAATACCACAACAGTCAGTCAGTGACGTTCACAAAGGAAAGAACCACACAAAGCGTTACAAAAATTAAGTTGTCTTTATTAGAACACTAGTACTAACCTAATCTAGGTATATCTCCACTTGGAGGTATCTGCGCACAACAAATATACTCAGTAACAAGCAGAAAAAGCATAGAAATACATGGGGACTTAAAGGGAGGGCCAAACCATATACTAAGAGAGTGGTATAAGAATGTTAAGTGTGTTAGGATCCCAGGGACTGAGGAAGTGCAACAATACCCAAGGTAAGTACAAGTTCCCTAGGAGCCCATATGCAGAGAGTGATATCTAGTCATTTGTCCCAAAGGCTAAACACAGGACCATCGGGGTTAGAATTTTCAGGATTCACAACCCTTACCAGAGGAAACCAGCTGGCACAAGGGAGGTTCGATAGTCCACCCCACCCGTGGATACCCAGGAAGACGAAGTACCCAAACCAAGGAGCCCAGGTGCATAGGTGTGAAGTGACGTCTTAGTTGAAGTCAATGGGGTCCTCGGTTGTCCAGCTGCTGATGCAATCCGGGGACCAGGCCGGTGGATCCCATGGGTGGGTTCCAGATAATAACCTGTAAAAGAAGTGGACAGAGTCCAGACCACTCAGAGGTGTCCAGGCAGTGCAAGTCGGCAATGCCCACCCTACTTTGGGAGAAGTTCCTGCAGGACGGTGATGGAAGAAGCACAGCTGCAGAGTCCAGTACCTTAAGTTGGCTGCATACGTTAAGATGGGGTTGGTAGAGGTACTACTGCTCATGCAGGGGTACCCTCACACTAAGGGCCATGCACCCTGCCCTTAGGCAGAAGGGTATGCCATAGGGATGACTTACAGGGTCCAAGTGTAGTGACCATGATATAAGGCAAGCGTTATATCTAAAGTGAAATGCACATGACCCAATTCAAATAGGCTGCAATGGCCAGCAGACAATTTGCATGGGCTCACATGGGTGACACAATACATGCTGCAGCCCATGGCAGACCCCTGATGTACCAATGCCCTAGGTACCCAAGTACCATTTACCAGGGGCTTACAGGGGTACACCAGTATGCCAATTGTGGGTGAAAGAATCACTTACCAAGTCAACTTTATGGGAGAGAGGACTGACACTGTGGTCCTGATTAGCAGGATCCAAGTGTATGTATTACAGTCTAAACACACTGACACCAGGAAAAAAGGAAACTCATTGAAGAGCTCTAACATGGAGTATTACCCAAATGAAAGTTCATCTTAATGCAATACATACTTTGAAGGAGATTGCCTTTCAATACTTCGTGGCTGTGCAGAAGAAATTGCACCACAGTATACTTAATCACAGGCTAGGACCAGCTCAACTGGAATGTAATAGCCACACTTGACACCATTCACATGAAGGCACAGCATAATGTAATTTATGAAATTAATCTCAATAATGGTAAAAACCTCCTTTAACAATCCCAAGAAATCGTGAACGTATGCTGATTAAATAAATAAATCATACCTATTAACTGTGTTTCATGAGAATTACCAATATAATTATTCTAGGTCCTCTGGCAGGTGTCTAAAGGCAAAGCCCAAAATAAATTCCTATTTGGAAACAAGACTCTTAAAATGGCCAGATGCCCGACTTGGAACAGGGTGTTCAAGAAAACAGACTACCAAGGAAGACAATCGGAAAAATTCAGAAGAACTTTGGAGCAGCCTTTGAAAGCTGACAGGACTATCCGACATATGGCCTGATTTAGAGTTTGGAGGCGGGGTTTATCCAGTCACAAACGTGAAGGATATTCCGTCTGCCATATTAGGATTCCATTATTTCCAGTGGAAATAGTAATATGGAGGACGGGATGTCCGGCACATTTGTGACAGAGTAACCCATCCAACAAACTCTAAATAAGGCCCATTGTTCTCTAATATGAAATTTAAAAATAGATATGTGCACTAGTGAGATCAGTTTGATATTTGAAATGTTGAACAATCAGCAATGACTTGCAGGAACTTTTCGTTGTACTGCCAACCCCCAGTGTCTGCGTGACCCTGGTCAGTTTTAAAATCAATACTACCGTTTTTTGTCTGCTCTAATCACAGAAAACAAAACCATCATGTTTCGAAAAATCTCACTGCTATTTTGCTATACAGAGCTATCTACATTTGCAAAGACTGAACAAATAAGCCTGATGCTCTGATGTGTGACAATTCATAAAGGCACCATCTTTGCTTTACTAGAGACTTTGAAGTAAAATTCCAATAATAAGGGTAATCTGAAACAAAGGAAAGTCTGGGGCTGACTTTACTGGCAAACTGCTTCGACAAAGGAAGTACTCATAACAAGGAGATCTAGTAACCCTTCTGCTGCAGCATTCAATGCACTGCTTATTTATGCATCGCTTCTGGTTTCCCACAGGCCTGTTCTTGTGTGGCACTGATACATATACATGAAAAATGATATAACCTGTCTTTTAGAGAGGCCCCCTGTGATCCTATTTTATTGAAAGCTCCAAGATTAAAATATATTTAAAAAAAAAACAAAAAAAAGAAATAACACACACACACTTAATGTCTTATAAGGACTCAGAAGGAACTGTACAATAAAACAACCTGTAATGAAAAAAGGTAATTCCATTACGATCAGTGAACAGGCTTGTACTACCTTAAGAATTAAGCTGTGCATACAGTGAAGCAGATGTGGAGGACTGATATCTCCTTCTGCAGAGTACACTGGATGGAAGACTTCTAACAATCATGAATACGTATGCGCCCAAATACCGATGATCGCTTATTCGTTGATTGAATGCTAGACCTGCTGGAGGCTACAGTGGATTCTCCCATTAATTGGCTGGTGACTTTAAATGTGTGTTGGATGGTGAAAGGGACAGTCATCCACCTAGACAGGGTACTAAGCCACTGATGGTGGGTTCCCACACCACGGTCATGAACTGTTTTGGTCTCCTAGATGGATGGAGAGCGCTACACCCAGAAGGGCAGGAATATACGCGTCACTCTAAAACACATGGTACATACAGCCATCTAGATCGCTTTCTATTGGTGGGGCTGACCCTTTCACAGATGACTATGGCTACGCACCTGCGAAGATTTGTGTCGGATAATGCTTGTGCTCCGCAGGGGCCCGTGAGGACTGGGGGCACTCCTGGCGTATGCCCCCTGACTTCCTCACGAATACAGTAGGTCGAAAGGCACTGGCAACATCCTTAACAGATTATGTGGAGCTGAATTGGGGCACCATGAAGCACAGATCGGTGAGTTGGAGGTGTTGTTAAAGGATGTCAATAGAGGGACAGTTACAGAAACTGGTATGTGGGGTGCACCACCAGATGGAGGCGGAACTTAAAGTGCTGGAGGGGCACATGGCCATCGTACAGAGGACAGAGATGCAGTCGGCTGCTGCTTGGGGGACCTATTGACAGTGCACAGGGAACTTCTCAGGCTTTGGGATAGGTTTGACAGGCTGAATTTTAGGACATACCATCAAAGGCTGCATAGGGAGGGCGACCAATCAGGCTGCTCTCTGGCTTAGATACGTCTGCAAGAGGTTGAACCTCCTCCCATATTGTACCTCAGGAATGCAGCTGGCGTGAGGGGATCATCAGTAGACAGGAGATTCTGGCTGACTTTGTAGAACACTTCGAGGCTGTGTACAGAGCTGGACCAGTGGGCTTGGAATGAGAACTAGATGACTTTTTGCGTGGGGTGGGTCTACCCCGACAGGGACCCGATCAGAGACAGGAACTAGCAGAGGATTTCTTACTGGAGGAACTGGGAGGGGCTATGCATGTGCTCAATAAATCTAAAGTTCTGGGTGGGGGTGGATTCCCAGTGAAGTTCTATCAATCATACACAGTCACGCTCAAGAACAAATTGTTTAAGGTGTTCAAGAAGGTGTGGGGGAGGGGAGTCCTGCCAGAATCGATGCTTGAATGGATTGCCTGCCTCAAGTTAAGACCAGGGGTGGCACGGTGCATCCCTCCTCTTATAGGGTCCTCAGTATGCTAAACTCAGATGTTAAGATCATCTGTAAGGTCCAGGCAACCAGACTGAGGGGTGTGATCCGAGATTTAGCCCAAGAAGACCAAAGTAGTTTTATACCATTGCACAGCACCACTTAATTTGTGCAGCCTGCCCATGTTTTACATGAGACATCCAGAGACATATGGGACTTAGCTCTAGTGTCACTAGACCTTGAAAAGGCTTTTGACACAGTTGAGTGGTGCTACCTGATGGCAATTTTATGGGGTATGGGATTTGGACCAAACGTTTGCATATCAAAAATCAAGTCCTGGAGTGCTTATGTGCCTTGAGACGGGAAGGCAGGGCCAGGAGTCAGGCTGGTAGGCCCGAGCATCAGGTTGGGCCCGCTTGAGTGCATAGTGTTTTAGCTGCTCCACCACCACCACCATCAGGCCTTGGATGTCCCCAGATAATCCAGCTTGTTGCAGTGGGTCTCGAGGGTGTGTTGGGTTGAGGGGAGAGAGGTGCCAATGCCAGCAGTGCCAACAGCCATGAGTGCTGAGCATTTTTGACCATCCAGAGAGGCCGTCCAGGTGAAAAATGCAGCTCCTACGGGAGCTCACAATAGTCAGCTGCGTGTGCTAATGCTCTTGGGGGTCTGGGAAGAAGGGGTGCTATTGAAGTGTTGAGGGCCATGAAGGAGAGGAGCCAGCACAGTCAGCACCATACTCCATTTCTGGCATGGCCACCATCCTCTCTGCTTTGTAGATTTTGTCTTCCTTTTTGGAAGTCATGAATAATCTGTTCACATTACTGTAGCCAGAAAACTGATCACGTGCATCTTTGAATAAGAAATGCCCTGTACAACTCTGTTTTACCTTGGCACAGATGACGCATACTATTTTACCTTACTCTCTCTTACACATACTTAGAGGGCAGTTAGTTATCGCCATGTGCTGAACTAGGTGTTCTTTACAAGGATAAAACTAAAAATGAAAACTCCCCATATCTCCTCCTAAAGAGAGAGAGGAGGTGCCAAAATTGTCCATGTTAAGAGAGCTCCCACATGCTCATCAAATTTCCTAACTCATCCAGAGTTCCTTATCAGATGCAGACACGCACTGAAAGCAGGACTTTCATCTACCTCAGTCTTTTTACCACGTTTGTTTCTAATTAAATTGCTAGCAAAGTTAACGGGTAAATGCCAGCGATTGAGATGGACAGACGACAGACTATGGGGAAATAATTACAGCAGATGCAGAGCTTCCACATATCAACAAGAGAGCAGACAAACCAATTAAAGACAATCTATGTTAATGCATGCATTCTACAAATGGAATGGAATAGTAAAAAGAAGCCTTGATGAAAATATGCATTTCAGTTCACAAACATGCTCACAGAGACCTCACTGGAAAAATGTCACTTCTAGGAAGGAATCAAGAAAGGTGTATGTAAACTTCACTCCCCCCATTTTGTTGTTCCTTCTAAAACTTTGGTACTCAAACATGGACAAAATATTTTTGTGCTGGACCCTAGTCCAGCTTTTTGCTCGATAGGGAGGGGGAATGGGGGATTTGATGGCTCACTTGTATAAAAACGTTGGCCCAGTAAGACTGTACTGGAACACTATGGATATCCCTCTCTGACTCACTGCTCCTGGCCACCTATTCTGTAGAGTCCAACTTTCTTGCCAGTGCCCACCCTCTTAATCATGGCCACCTCGAGCCATCACCTCCCATGTCTCCTGTCAATGTCCAACTCTTCTTCCAATGTCCTTCTGTAACTGTAGTTTCTCCTGGCAAAGCTCACCTTTCCTAACACGCCCTCTCTATTTGCAGTCTACTCACCCATCATATTACTTTCCCTCTTCTATTGTTCACTGTAGGCCGCTCATAGCTATCAAGTCTGCTCTTTGGTGGCTACATCCCCATCACTGCCCTTCTCAACGGCCAATGGCCCACTCTTATTGCAACCAATCACTGCCTCTCCCGTTCCTCCCTCTTGCTTATTACAGTCCCTCAATCACTCTAAAATCATTACTGACCAGGCCTAAACGGCTGGTTATGCTGGGGCAGGGGAGATCTAGTATGTGGAGGCTCTTCCTCAGCGTAGCCTACACTAAATAAACTACCACCATTTGGACAGCAGTAAGCATCTACCTAGAACAAAAATGATGATGTGACGATTTTTTTTTATTAAAGATCTGCAGTCTTTACATTTGAGCTGATGTTTTTCTGGCGTTTAAAACTTGCTGTCGAGTATGCACATAAAAGAGAAGAATGCACGGCCCTTGCCTGCGTAGAAATGAAAACTTTCAAATGTGAAATCTAGAAATGCCTTTAGCCATGCTAGAAAAGAAAAAAAAAAAAAAAAAAAAAAAACAAGATTCCGGTTTTTCTGATGGGGGACTCCCTTTCATACAGTGCCATAACCCACAGCGGGGCAGGCACCTCAGCTTGTAGATCACTACAATGCCAGATGTGGATCGCACAGCAAATAAGATATCTGTAGGGGTGCCTCAAGTTGCATAGAAGACATAGACAAGCAGTCTTCTATTTATCTGAGCCAGTTTGATGAAGTTATTCATGTGCCATTCAGGGTAGCTGATAAGAGTTTCCTCTCTCTTTGGTAAGTTTTCCAAATATAAATCCTACACAAGCCAAAGATAGGTAGTTCTGTCTTTCTTTGTGAGAATAAACTCCATCACTGGGAGTAATGGCTTTCTTTCAGTGCAATAATTTTCCTACAGAGCAGGTGGAAGTCATTTTGGCCTTCATATCTTCAACTTTAATGACCAAACCATATGCCATCACTTTCATTACAGGGTAAAGTTAATGACATGTAAGAAACAATGCATTCAACTAAATTCTATTTTACACCTCAAAGAAAATCTTTTGCTCATTTCTAGCTTGCACATTATCACGATTAAAACAAACTATGAGCCTCCATCTTACTGCTTTGCAAACTCTCAAGCTATACAAACAATTAGTTGCAATATACACTTCTGAGAGACACGTACAGGTTTCATCAATATACCATTGTCTGTCGCTGTATTATGACTGTCCGTGGTGCCTCTCGAGTCACAGAAATTGCTGGTATCTCTCAAATATGGCCTGTACTTTTAAAATTTGGCCTTTTATACTTCTGCCGAACTATTGTGTTTTTACTTCATATATAATATACAAACAGGGGTATTAAGTCAGCTGTCCTCACCAAATAGTCTGTTAAACTATTTATATGCTGCTTCAGATCAGAGACTACAGTGTAATTCAATGGAAAGGCAACTTCAGCTGTTAGCGCCCTCTCACTGTTACTGAAGGCATTTGTTTTTTCCTGTGCACAATGTGCAATTCCTCCTAGAAAAAATAGTGACCTTCAGCAGCAGGATTGATGGTTCAATGTATTTTTTGTACTCAAAAGAAACATTACATTTTCATTTTGTGTATTACTTTTTTTTTTTTACTTTTGTGACAGCCCAGTAGCTATTCAGAAACAGCTACCAGACCGCCACCTGCAGTTAGCAAAGGATCTGTATTCCACCTAGGCACTGCAGGAGCAGACACCTTTGAAAGGTGTTTCCATTATCCATTATTTAAAAAAATTGAAAACCATTCAAAGATGGCTATCAGCGAGTCCACACAAACAGGCACACATAGGCTGCCATCCTTTGCTGTACATGTTGCAGACCTGCAAACTCACACGGTGCAACTGTGTGACACAATATTTGCTCCCTTCACACGGTCAGCCCTTTAAGCACGAGTTTTCATTGGTTGATCCCTGGCGTGTAGACTATCTTGACACACCCCGCATACTTGTTTTTCATGCCAATCTACTAGTGCCTCGAGTTTTGATTTTTATCTACTTTCTCGGTCTATTATGTGGGGAGCAGTTAACATCTGAGCAAATGCTTTTTCTGACCATTTAATTGTCCTACTTCTTTGCGAATTAGATGTCACACAGAAAGAAAAACCCAGATGACGATTTGATAAATCTTTGTCTGATTAGACTTAGGTTTGAAATTACTAAAGTTTTTATTAATAATTTTTTTCAGACGAATTCTAATAAAGCTCCGAATCCAGTGGTGTGGGAGGCCTTTCAGACCATGTTTCGGAGTCATGTCATAGTGGCCATGACATAGCCTTTCAGGCTCATATAAACAGGGAACACAAGAGTAGGGTTTGAGCATAGCAAGCAGCAGTAGATATTGCTAACGTGTAGGGAATGTAGAGGCGCAAAAGGAAAATATCACTAGAGCTGGGTAGGAATTGCATACATTTTTCCTGTTAAAGAAATTAGCAGTCACAGAGCCTAGCAACAAAAAAATCTATGTAGAAAGTAAACACACTGGCAAATGTATTTCTTGGTCCACAAAACTAGGTAGGAAATCAGTGCAATTGGGAATCCTGTCACACGTGTTTGACGAAGGCCCATAACGAGCTAGCCAAAGTCTTTGTTAGCCACTATAGAAACCTATATGAGGTAACAGACTTACTTCAAGGATCCAGGTTGGAATGGTATTTTAACACACTCACTTTACCTCAGGTTACTAGGGACAAGAAAGATGTACTTACAGAGACTATTCAGGCTGCATTGGTTGTGGGGGCACTCAAAGACATGCCCAATGCCAGAGACTGAAGTAGTGATGGTATTCCCACGGAGGTCTATAAAATGTTTGCCAAAAAGCTGGTCTCGTTTCTATCAGATTTGCTTAATCAATATAGGGAGGGTACAACCATACCTAAACCTTTCAAAGAGTCAATCATAGTCAACCTCCTCAAAAAAGATAAACCCGCAACCAACGTTAATTCCTACAGACATATTCGTCTTTTGAACTCAGACTATAAATCGTTTACAAAAATCTGACCTCTCGTATTGTTTCCCTTGCCCAAAGATTGGTTCACAAGGATCAGAGTGGATTTTTGCCAAATCAGCAGATCATCGCAAATACAAACTTTTTAATACAAGCAATTTTTTCTTCTTCTAATAATCAAGAGAAAACTGCTATTTTAACTATGGACGCGGAGAAAGCCTTCGATTTAGTGAATTGGGCAGCCGTGTTTTTTAATCTAAGGCAATCTGGAATTCTTGATCATTTTCTTATAATGCTAAACAATCTCTAATGAGATGCCAAAGTTACAGTTAATTCAAAGATGATGGATCATCGCATGCTATAATTCATGCCAAGCTTGCACTTTTGTACAGAAGCAACCTACTGGCTATGTAATTGCCGTGCATTTTGTACTTTAGGATTTTGCAATCCATAGGCTACGGAATTGCCATGCACCTTGTACTTTACGATTTTGCAATCCATAGGCTATGTAAGTGCCATGCACTTTGTACTTTAGGATTTTGCAGCTCGATCTACTGCCCTAGGCATCTTGCACTTTTGTTTAAAATTATTATATAGGCTGTGGGATATTTATGCTTTCTAGCTTCCCATGTATAGAAATTCCATTGGTAGTTATTTATTGTTATGCATTGCTGCATAATAAAAAAAATCCTTCTAAAGAGCTTGAAAGCTCAACAGCCCTCAATGCAAAGAACCATAAGGAATAACTTACAACAAGCGGACCACTGGATGTTTGCTATTACAAGTTCAACACAAAACAGATGTATAAAACTGGGCAAGTACCTTGGTGCGTCTATTCAACTACATTCTTCACAACACTTCACGTGCAGCAATATGCATCACACTATGTTTGGCGCATGCCTTTGTATCTCGGGAAGTACAACTATGCCTGTGCGCCTGCTCCCTCTTTAACGCTCCATGCACAACAATAAAAGTCACAACATATTTGGAGCACGTCTTTGAACCATATGCACCTGAACCAACGTCTCCCACATGGGTCTTACTACAGCCAACACCATACATACAAACATCTCAACGTACACCCAGGATCCAATGACAATCAGAACGCTCCGCAGGCCAGACAGAGATATAAAGTGCTATACAGATGTTCAAATACAATACTCATATGTGCAAGTTCAACACATGAATAGACTCCTGAATCATGATCGTTTTATGCCAAGGATATTCACGATAAACCAGAATTTATAACATTATTTTTTAGAATGTTCACAAATGTATATCAGTGAGGAAACAAACCATGGATACCCACAATATACCAGGAGTTACTGTAATTATGCCGGGACCCCCATTTTACCAAGCAATACCAAGGATGGGCTCCAGCCTTCCTTAGTTGACATGCAAGTGCTATTTATGAAAAAGTAAACAGGCAGGTTTTAAGAAGATCTAGAAATTTGCTTGGAACGGATCGAGCATTGGGAGAAAAAAGTTGGCCACCAAATCAGCTGTGTTTGAAATTAGGAAGCATCAGGGGGCTTTAGAGGATCATAGGAACCGTGAAGGTAAATAAGGCAACTATAGTGGAAAATAAATAAGAGTAGCCTCGGCCTAACTACAATGGCGAACAGTTCAGAATAACTTGAATGATATTCTTAGCTCAATGCAAAGCTGGTGATGGTCTTTCAGGAGAGTTGTAGCTAAGGATCACAGCGAGCCATCTAGCCAGATTATTATTTCTCACTTGAAAGCGAGACAGCAGAGCTCTGTGAGGAGTAAAATCAAAGGTATTGTCATAGCTAAGAGATATAACCCATTAGTGCTGAGACAGCAAGATGTTTAACCTCATGAAAGACAAAGGGCATAATCTTCCAAATCTGCATAGGTGGAAAGAATAAGAATAAGGCACCAACAGTACTGAATTGGACTGGCACATTTCACTAGCAAACGTAAAGCATTGATTCTTTACCACCAAACACAACATGGACAGTACTAATACAGGAAATCCTCACAAGAAAATCTGAATGAAAAGGCAGCAAAAAGTGAACTTTTATGGACCAAGCAAAATATTCCAATGCTTTATGTTGTGCCAAGCCAACACAACCTCTTACAGGATGATGAACAGTTCATTCACAGATACATCCATAAATCCAACCAAATCCGACAACCCACAGGATTTATAATTAGTCATCAGGAAAAAGGAAAGCAGATTTACCAGTAATAACAAAGTAAATGGCTGTGTACGAGTTCAGCAATCTCTCAATTCATTTGGGAGGAATTTTGGGCCTCTCCTCTTATAAAACTGCTTAAGCTCAGTGATCTTTGAATGAGTTTGTTTATGGACGGCTATTGTCACAGTATCTCAATGGGGCCGAGATCTATCCTTTAGACTCTGTTATTCCAAAATTCTGATTCTTTTGTTTTCAGCTATTCAGTAATAGATTTACTAGTGCAATCTGGGTCCTTGTCCTGTAGCACGATCCAGTTTTGGCTGAACTTTGGCGGTTGGAAGGCAGTCTCACATTTCCCTTTAGACTGCAGTGGTATAGAGAGCAATTCATGGTGGACTCAATGTCATCAAGACATTCAGTTTCTGCAGCTACAAAGGCGACCCAAATCATCAATCGTTCACTATCGTGCTGGGTGGCTGGTATGAGATTCTTATGGTTAACAGCAAAGTGTATTTTTCACCAAGCATATCACTGTGCAACGTTATCTGTACACATTGTTCCAGATGTCTTGGGCTTCGTTCAGGTGCTATTATAAAACAATTAAGCTGTGCGCCAATGATCTTTAAGCAGAGAACAGATTTTCTTGTGGTTACTCTTTCATGAAAGCTGTTTCTATGCTAATGCTAGAATAATGAACGTAAATTATTATTGTATGGATTGAGGCCTGTTCTATGTAGACCTGGGGTTCTGTGAGATCCCTAGTAGCGTTGAGTCTGCTATTGGGGCAAATTTGCTATCATTGGTTAACTGGCAACAGTGAGATTCCTCCACTTGTAAAATATCTTTTTTACTGAAGAATAACATACCTCATAGTAATTGAAAATGTCCATATTGATAAACAGGAACAATTGTTTCTCAGAGACCATTAAGAGTATTTCTTACCAAGGCAGGCTGTGCTGCTGCAAACCTGAATCTCAGGCCCAAACTGACTAAGTTTCTGATTTTCTAAGGTTTCTAATTTTACATACAGGTATGTAAGACTGGATACTAATTGGTGTCTTAACAGGCATGAAAACTATAGGAGTGAATTCAGTCTGTCATCGGAGACTTATGAATGCTGGCTTTTTGTTCTACACTGAAAAAAATTAAGTGTTTGTTATTTTTAGATAGGTCTAAATGTATCTGTTAGGATGCGGGGAGTAGTAGATGAATTTCAGAAGTATATTGAAATATATATCCATAGTAAGTTAAGATGGCGTGCACACCATTATGCTGCCTGCGATCTCATTATTTTGTAAGGATGGCAGTCACAATACTACGTTGGTACAATATGTCAATGTCGCCTATATGTCAGCATTCATCATCAGATTGGTAACGGGGGAACAATATGTCAAGTATGCCTACAATATGCAGGGGTGTGGAATTCCTAGCACCCAACGCCCAGGACATATTATTTGGGGTCAAGGGCAAAAAATTCTCATGTTTATTTTGTCCTTACGACAAGTAGGCCCAACCGCCTGCAGCACAAACCCTTAGGCTGCCAATGTAGAGAGAAGGGAACTGTCTGCAGTTGGGGTAATATGGGCTTCCATTTGTTAATGCTGTTCGAACTTGTATTTATGGTTCATTAATGAAAAGCCTTCATTATTAGGGTGAGCACTGTAAATAAACGTTTTAAGGTCACACTGCACTACTGGCAGTGATCCCAGTATTATTAAAAACAAAAAAAAAAGTGTACACACATTTGAAAAGTTCAACAATATTAGGCTAAGTATAATGCTCTCAGGATGTTCTCTGATTATATGCAAATATTTACAGAAGCTTGTGAGCAAGAGTTGTGATTCTTTGCTTTCAAAATAAAAAGTTCAGAAAAAAATGAAAGTATGAAATTTTAGGTGCTATTTCTTTGAAGCGTAACTTAGTTAAATGTCTTGATGCATGCTAGTATTTCCAAACAACATTCCTAATGGAAAGATCAGTGTAACCATTTTCAACAAGATAATGGGAAGCATGAAAATAAACAAGCACTGGCAAAGCCAACAGATCCAATGTTTTTTGTGTGCGTTTTTTGGTTCCATCACTGCGTTTCTTGTTTTAACATGGCTTATGTAACACTTTATTGTTGTGGAAGCTGTCAGGTCCTCACCATTGTAACAAACACTGGCAAAAAAAAAATTTGTTATGGTCTTAAAAAGCACACATGGCCACCAGTGGCATAACAGAAGGTCCCACAGCCTCACTAGAAGGGGCCCCCTCAGCACAGCACCTGGTAAAACTGGACAATATCTAAATAGAAATTTAATAAAAACAAAATATCTTTGTTAACACCAGACCTAATTAGGGACCCTATCCTTAAACAAAGTCACAGGAGTGCACCCATGGTATATGTCTTTGACTAAGTAGCTTCAATGAATTCAAGAATGGACCAGGAAATTGGACTCCTAGAAAATACCTGGGAACTGTATTTTAGCACCAGCAAATATCCATGTGTAGATTTGCTCATGTGAAAATCTATAGAGTGTTTACAAGTTCACTTTCCCTCCAACCACTTTTTTCCCCGACCCTGAAATAACTTCTACTTCTGCCATTGTCAGATAGTAAATTTCTAACCTTTCTCATTATGGGAAAAGATTAGAGAAAAGCTGCTAAAAATCCTTAAAACATGCAAACTAGTAGGTTTGCAGATTTAAAGGCATTCCAGCCCTGGAACTATTGCTAACTGTTTCCTTCAGTTCCAGTATGTAGATCTGTGGAAAGGTGGCAAAATAAGAACATTGCTATAGTAGGGATTGAAATTGCAAATAGTCATGGCCTACTATAGTAGTAACCCTGGAATAATCAGAGAGGATATGTTGAGAGCTCTTACATAAAGAGATTGCTGTCATAATTTGTCACCCCACTACATGGCACCAAAGGGACAAGTATATATATATTTACAGGACAAGTAGATTTACGAAGAAACCTGTCGCATGGACAAGTAGATATGTTATCAAATATCACACCCCTGAACATGCCACGGCCACTATTATACTACGGAACGCAAAATGTCAAAGACAATATTCTGAGGCCTTTATAAGAGACATGCCCACGATTATGCCAATGAGCACTGTGACGGCCACTATATGCCAATATCATTATTTCAGGGGTGGACACCAAAATGTAGAATTCCCAAGATGGGTGTGCTGATGCAATGCCACACTGAGTGGTGTTTGGATTCCCACTGCTCAAGAGTTAGAGAGTAAATAGAGAGCTGCTGTGACAGGATCACCTCCCCCCTCATAAGTGGTGTGACCATACACAAACTCCAATTTAACTGCAAGACTACAGTAATCGCAATAGTGCTCTACAGAAAGCTGCATGACATAACACAACTACTATGTTACAACTAGCAAATACCCAGTTACAGTGTTCCACAATCAGAGAAACCTGCACGTATTATGCCATTCTAAAGCTGGGCAGGGACGCATACATTCTGACAAGGCATACTCACACACGTCAAATTAACACACGATATAAAAGTTGTGATCACTGCAGGGTGGCCCAGAATCGCAATGAATGCGTTTTAAGATTATCTAATTATTGCTTTTTGAGCACCAACGCTCTTTAGATACTCGCTTTTTCTCTCCTTACAAGTGTAAAGCTGCTATTTTGTAAACAAATGATATTGGCTATATTTGGACCACCTGAAAGCATTACAAACGACGACATGAGCCACACTACCCCCTGGTCGTGAGCCACCATACGTCTCAGTTTTTGGACAGGGGGTAGCCCCTCTGGGATGGCGAGCCTGCGCGTATACACTGGCTTCAATGTGTCTCCCCTGCCAAGATGCCCTACATCTCCACGAGTGCCCCCGAGGCAGCAGCCCGGCGTTGACACTCACCCAGCACCAGCACCATCTGCCCGCACAGGCAGTAGTACACGTGCAGCGGCTTCTCCCCATCGTCGTACTCCTCCCGGTCCCGAGTGTCCGAGCACACCACCGAGCGCGAGACCACCTTCGGCATCTTCCTCGAGTCCCGGGAACTAGGCGCGTCCGAATGACGTCAGAGCGCCGGTGAAACAACTCTATCTACACACAAACTTCCGCTACGGGCGCTGTCAAGGGAACGCGACGTACAGTACTCTCATGTTGTGCGGCGAAGTGTGAGGTCATCACGCCAGATGTAAAGATGTGGGCTGTGGATTGTGACGTCATCGCGTGAGGCCCTGTGCTGAGACTGACGCGCATGCGCAGTACCAGAGGATTTAATTCCGGTGTTTCTGAGACGCACGCCAGCACTGTCAGGCGGAACCTGACATCCAGAGCAGACAGCTGTCAAAGCAGATTGTTGAGGTGTCAAAGTTTTAGAGCTGTCAAAGCAGGGCAGGACACTCTGATTTTACGAAATGGAGAGTACCACAGTGATCGGATTCGAAGTGTGATTTATTCTGGGCAGGTCCGGCTAAGACTTTTGGATTGGCTCATTCTAGAAAATAATATTTTATTATTCTTTTGCATACAAGATTGCACAGGCCAGTACACCTCAATTTAACTAATTTGGGATTACATTTTAGCAAAACAAGTAATGCAGTCCCCGCCACTCTACTAAATTCGGTCACGTGATGGACCTTTTGAGTGGACTCGAGTGATATAGGGCAGTGGTTCCCAACCTTTTGATTTCCGTGGACCCCCTCTTTAACATTAATGGAACCCAGGGACCCCCACTGAATCATCATTGGAATCCGGGGACCCCTGTCTGAGTCATTACTGGAAGCAGGGGACCTAATTTGTCAATATTTGTTCATATTTTTTAATTTTCTTAGCAGTCGCGGACCCCCTGAGAAGGCTTTGCGGACCCCCAGGGGTCCCCGGACCACAGGTTGGGAACCTCTGATATAGGGAGATAGAATCAGTCCAACAGTTTCCAATTAAAAGTGTAACAGATTTGACTATACAATGCAGATCAGGAATAAAGTTAAGAAATTGTATTACAAGTTAACAGTCAGGGTAATCTAAATCAGTCTCAGAAACATGCTTTGACCCCTTCCATGAGTCGGATGGCTGGGTTCCGTCCTATACCGCAGTGGACCTGTGCGTCAGACTGCCCTTGAAAGTTCTAGCACCTACCCAGGGGGACAGCGCTGGGGCTCCCCCCGTGGCCGCCTGCCTATACCCCCCATTAGGGATGGCAGCGGAACAACTTCCACTGCCACTCAACCCCACCCCACACCCCCGGTGATCTGATGACATCAGTGCCCAACCTGCGCGCTGGTGTCATCAGAGCAGGCCAGCCACTCTGGAAGCCATTTGCTTCCAGCGGTGGGAGAGAAAAAGGTGAGTTATGTTCTCGGGGGTTGGGGAGTTTCAAAGAGGCACCTGCGGGAAAAAAACGTTTTTTTTTTTCCATCGGTGTCTCTTTGACATGTATTCCTGCTGCACAATCGTGCATGCCGTTACGATCGTGCAGTAGGAATACCCGATGGGCCACCAGGGATTTTTCTTTGTATGTGTGCGCATGCATGTGATTGTGGTGCATGGAGAGTGGCCCCTTGGGCTCCCCTTTGGGGACAAGCATTTTGACAGTTTCTGCCCCTCTTGGGGGCATATCGCAGATTGGCCTCTTTTTTTTTAGGCCCATCTGCCCCCAAGGAAGGCAATAACCACTAGACTCCTGGGATTTTATATTTTGGCAATTTAGGGGATCGGCCCCTTGGGCCAGGGTTGCTCCCTATAGGGGGCACATATTTTGGCTGTTTCTGCCCCTCGCTGGGGGAAAATTGCACTCCTTTTTTGGGCCATTTGCTCCCAAGGGGATAGAAACCACTAGACACCAGGGATGTTTTATTCACTATGTTGTTGTGGGGAGCAGCCCCTTGGGCAACAGTCGCTTCTCTTTAAGGGGTGAATGTTTTTGCCATATTTTTAGGCCCATCCGCCCCCCAGCTTGGTGTGTGTGCACTGGTGAATTTTTTGCATTTGCGATTGTAATGTTTATTTCTACTTTTTATTCTAGTGCAAAACTTTTGATTTTTTTGTGTTGATTCCTGCTTGCGGTTTCAGCAGTGTTAGATCTGCTGTTTGCGTAGTGGCTTGTGCTATGTCTGGTTGTAGAGAAATACACGGTAAGAGTCTTCCTTCCTTTACAAGCCAGTTTATTCATAAATAAGATCCTGGCCCAGCTGTCATCTGCACCAACCACTTCTCCTCTGTCTCCCTACATTCCAGAACCCCCCATGTTGCTGGGAGACAGCCGGGCTCCATCAACCCTTAAAGATACACCATATAATAACTGTAACTATACAATACAACACATCCCCAATCCTACAATAATTAAAACGACAAAAATAATATCATGCATAACAATCTTGGTAACTACATAACCATTCAATTCTACCTGCATTTTCTTTATGCATGTTTACTCTAACTGCATTTCCTTTATGCATATTTATGCTAACACAACTCTAATCGCATACATAGTCTTTCAATAACCTTGACCGTTCCTTAACCCTTTCGCTGGATCTTTTAGCCACACTTATATCACCTTCCACCGGTACCTCACTAATTCCCTTCCTCTTCATCCATTCATTTATTTCCACCTCCGAACACCTCACTGTCCTCCTCATATACCACCAGTTACCATCCGATAACTTAACACAATTTCCCTTCACCTTTATCACACATCTCGGTTCCGTCAATTTAGATTCACCCTTCCTTGCCAAATTCCCCATAGTCACTCTCACCCACACACCCCTTTCACATACCGACTGTTCTCTCTTAACCTTACTGTTGTGTCTTGACTCATACTGCTGCTGATACTTCTTCACCCTTTGACTAATCTCCTCAGGATTGGTCACCCATTTTCTGTTTTTCACCATCCACGCTGGCAAAGCCATTGTACATGGTACTCTCCCCTTTAGTAACAAAAATGGTGTTTCACCTGTCACACTATGTGGTGTTGTTCTGTAACTCCATAGCATGTCCCTGACCTGAGTCTCCCATGAAGAATTGTTGCATAGAGCTAACTGAATGTTTTCTCCCAACACGCGATTAAATCATTCAACCATACCATTACCCCTTGGATGATACACAGGTGTCCTGCAATGTTCAATTCCCCATTTCTTGAGAAAGCCCTCAAATTCACCCAAAGTAAATTGTGGCCCATTGTCACTAACAATCTCTCCAGGGCATCCTTTCCTTCTGAATATTTCCTTGCAGAACGCTATCACATTACACGTTTTCACCTCTTTCATAAACGCCACTTCCGGCCATTTTGAATAATAGTCCATCATAACTATAGCAAACCTGTCTGAGCATCCCAAACACTCAAAGGGACCACATATATCAATGTCCACCTTCTCCCACGCTCTCTCTGGTAATTCTCTCGATTTGATAGTTGTTTCCAGCAGCACATGTGACTTGTCACTACACGTGCACGCAACACAATCTCTTACATACCTTTCAATCTGTTTGTCCATTCCTGGCCACCAAAAACCCGCCCAAACCTTCTTTTTCATGGCGGACATGCCCCCATGCCCTTCATGCATCAATCTCAACACTCTGGTGGTCATTACAACCCTGGCGGATGGTGTTAAAGCGGCGGTAAGACCGCCAACAGGCAGGCGGTAAAAAAATTGGAATTATGACCGTGGCGGAAACCGCCAACAAAGACAGCCACTTTAACACTCCGACCGCCACGGCGGTATAAACAAACAGCGCGGCGGTCACCGCCCGCCAACAGACAGGCATTGTACACAATGTACCGCCCACAGAATCACAACCTACCAATCCGCCACCTTTTCCGGGGTGGATTCACCGCGGATAAAAACACTGCGGAAACAGCCATTTCAAAGGGAAAACGCTCACCTCTACACACTCCACGAGGAAGGAGGGCACCATGGAGCCGGAACTCCAAAATCTGCCAGCGCTAGTCTTCCTGCTCCTCTACGAGGATCATCAACGCCGGCGGCGAAGACCACGGTGAGTACTGCACCTACGACATAGTGGAGGGGGGAGGCAAAAACAAAGGGACACACGCACACTCAACACCCCAACCCCCACCCGACCCTCACCCACTACAACACACACACCAATGCATATCTATACATTACAGTAACATCCCCCAACCCCCCGGAAGAATGCAAAGACAAAAGGAAATGAGTGGAACCATTGTAATATATCTAAATACAGTAAGCAAATATATACATATATATATACACAATAAACAAAATATACACCATGATTAGTAGTGCAGGTATTGCACCATTCATAGTCCGTGGACCACTGGGCCCAAAATGCATGGGCGAGGCCCACACAAGATACCCGATCCAAACGGAGAGAACACTGCAGAGGCATCAGATCGAAATACAACAGGCACCTCAGGGGGAAGTGAAGGAGGGGCACCTCAGCCGGATGAGTGCACCACGCCAGATCCACGAGGGGGCTCCATGCCCATTGATGTATCCTGGGGAGTGCAAAGCCACAGTCTCACAAGTCTTTCCAGTGGGTAGGTTGCTCACTGCTGCATCCTGGGGAGTGCAAAGCCACAGCCTCACAATTCTTTCCAGTGGGTGGGTTGCTCATTGCTGCATCCTGGGGAGTGCAAAGCCACAGTCTCTCAAGTCTCTCCAGTGGGTGGGTTGCCCACTGCTTTATCCTGGGGAGTGCAAAGCCACAGTCTCTCAAGTCTCCCCAGTGGGTGGTTTGCCCACTGCTTTGTCCTGGGGAGTGCAAAGCCACAGTCTCTCAAGTCTCTCCAGTGGGTGGGTTGTCCACTGCTTTATCCTGGGGAGTGCAAAGCCACAGTCTCTCAAGTCGCTCCAGTGGGTGGGTTTGCCCACTGCTGCATCCTGGGGAGTGCAAAGCCACAGTCTCTCAAGTGAATAACAATCTCCACTGGTTCTGGAGGGGGCCTTGTGCCCAGAGTGCTTCATCCTGCCAAGGACAGAGGTAGTGGATGCCTTACTCCACTGGTTCTGGAGGGGTCCTCGTGCCCAGAGTGCTTCATCCTGACAAGGACAGAGGTAGTGGATGCCTTACTCCACTGGTTCTGGAGGGGGCCTCGTGCCCAGAGTGCTCCATCCTGCTAAGGACAGAGGTAGTGGATGCCTTACTCCACTGGTTCTGGAGGGGGCTTTGTGCCCAGAGTGCATCACCCTGCCAAGGACAGAGGTAGTGGATGTAAATCTCCACTGGTTCTGGAGGGGGCTTTGTGCCCAGAGTGATTCATCCTGCTCGTGGCGGCCTCAGTAGCGTCGGAAGCTTTTGCGCTCATTGGCCTGCGGTGCTGGTGGCGGCGGTGTCCTTGGCAGAGGTGCTTGTGGCGGCGGTGTTCTGTTCAGCGGTGCTTGTGGCGACGGTGTCCTTGGCAGAGGTGCTTGTGGCGGCAGTGTCCTGTTCAGCGGTGCTGGTGGTGGCGGTGTCTTGTCCTGTTCAGCGGTGCTGGTGGCGGCGGTGTCCTCGGCAGTGGTGCTTGTGGCGGCGGTGTCCTGTTCAGCGGTGCTGTGGCGGTCTTGTCCGCCGTGTAGGTTTTCGCAGACTTTTTCCGATGTTATGCCTCTCTCACGCTGGGCACTGGCAAACATTTTGTGCTTTTGAGGTGGGGGACTGTCCGTGGTCTGGCTCCTTGGCACACTGGCTGCCCTGCTGCCTGGCGTACTCCAGAAGCCAGTTACTACTGGCACCACTTTTCCCACAGATGTTGTGGCGGAGGTGCTGGGTTGGGACCTGGAAAGGCGGGCCCTAGGAGACTGAATGGGTGGGGGAGGTGAGGGGAAGAGGTCAAGGTTGGACAGGAAAAGTTTTTTGGACACACTGGGATGGGTAGATGGAGGGGGTTTGGGAGTGGAGGAAGAGGTAGTGGTTGTAGGAGGTGTACGTTTGCTGATTTTGGGTGAAGGTGCATGGGCTGGAGGCTGTCATGAGGTGGATGGCTGTTGGGTGGGTGTGTGGCTGAGTTTGTGTACCTTGGGAGGTGGGCTCACAGTCACACTGGAAGAGGACACAGGGGATGTGTGAATGTTAGGGGGGTGGTGACTGCACGTGAGCGGGGTATGGTGGTGGGTGAGCTGGTGATGGGGGTAGTGGCTGAAGATGTAGTGCATGCAGTTGTGAGTGGAGACGAGACTGAGAGGGAGGAGGGAGACGAGGAGGAGGGGGACACAGTGGAGGCAGTAGCTGTTGGTATGTCTGCATGTGTATGATGCTTGCATAAGTGCCTGTGGGATGTGTGGTGCTTATGTTTGCCTGAGCTTCCCTTGTGTGTTGACGTGTGTCCATGCTGGTCTAATGGTGTGCTTGGGATAGGCTGAGGTACAGGGGTTTGGGTCTGGGTGGAGGATATTGAAGGGGGGAGGCTAGAGACAGGGACAATGGCTGCCATCAGTGCTGAGGCCAGAGTCTGAAAAGCTCGCTGTTGGGCTGCCTGACCAGAATGAATGCCCTCCAGGTATGCATTTATCTGTTGCAACTGCCTCTCTACACCCTGGATGGCCTTCAAAATGGTAGACTGCCCAACAGTGAGGGACCTGAGGAGGTCAATGGCCTCTTCACTGAGGGCAGCAGGGCTGACTGGGGCAAGCCCTGACGTGCCTGGGGCGAAGGAGATGCCCACCCTCCTGGGTGAGCAGCCACAGGGCACACGCTGAGGGGCTGCTGGGAGGGCGGTGCTGGTGGGGGGGTGGCGGCTGTACCTGTTGATGCGGGGGGCACAGAGGGGCCCGCCACTGCAAGGGAGCTCCCATCAGAGGAGGAGTCCATGTCGCTGGTCTCAGCTCCTGTCCCCGCTGTGGAGCTCCCCTCGCCCTCCGTCCCACTGGTGGCTTCTGACTCCGTTGTGTCTCCCTCCAGGGCCATGTGGGATGCAGCTCCCTCCTGCTTCAGTGCCACTGCTCCTCCGCCTGATGATGCTAATGCACACAAGAACAGGGAGACCACAAAAAGGGGGGGGGGGAGACAGAAGAAAGACATGTTGAGTGCATCCAATACCGCTACTGTTGGCGGACACTACAGACACAGAAGCCCCCTGCAATACGCCGTGCACTTAGAGTTCCCTATTTAATCACAGGGACATGGGTTACAAGGCCTATGCCTGATTGCTGCACACATGGAAGTCACAGGAGCCTGACTAGGTGTAGTTGGCTCTGAATACAGGTGGGGTGGGGTGCCACAGAACCTGCCTTAAGATGGGACCTTGCCTACTAAACTCACCCTGGCCTAGGGGAACCCACAGCCCACCTCCCCCACCCAGACACCTCCACTACACGCTGAATCAGCAGAATGAGAGTGTACTCACCCCCTTGTGGCTACTGTGATGCCCTCAAGCGCCCATCCAACTCCGGATACGCCACCGCCAGGATCCGGAATATCAGGGGAGTCATGGTGCGACAGGCACCCCTCCAACGTTGGGAGGCCATCCCCAGCTGGGCCTCTGCCATCTTCTTGCTCCAGCGGCGAATGTCCTCCCATCTTTTCCGGCAGTGGGTGCTCCGTTTGTGGTGGACCCCCAGGGTCCGGACTTCCTTGGTGATGGCACGCCAAATATCCTTCTTCTGGTGGGCGCTGACCTACAGGAATAGTACAAGGGAAAAGGAGAAGATATAACCGTCCGCACCGTCACAGTCATTGGCCCGCATCCCTACCCTTGCCATGATGCACATGCATTCACCGTCGTATCATGCACGCATCATTCTCCCCCCCCCTATCTTTCATCAACACCACTCCAAACAGGCATTGCCCATACAGCATGCTCACAGTGTACTCACCTGTTTGTCTGGAGGACCGTAGAGTAGTGCGTACTGGGGGTGGACCCCATCCACTAGTTTCTCCAACTCCTCCGTGCTGAAGGCAGGGGCCCTTTCCCCAGACACACAAGCCATTGTCTCTTGGTCACAGCAGCACTTGCAGTGTAGGTCCTCTGCTGTCGAAGATCAGGTATCAAGTGATTGAACAGAGAGAAAATGGTGGTGACGTCCGCGGCTGTGCGTACCGTCAACACCAACATACATCGTCATTGGCTCCTGGGATCCATAGGGTCCAATGTTAACCAATGCAGCATTGCACCGCGGTCTTCGACCGCCTACCGCGACGGTGTACAACACCAGCGCAGTTACCTCATATCCCCTTGTCCCACATTACAGGTCAGGCAGCCGCCATTTCAGGGGGCCACATGGCATTAATTTTGACTGTGTCACACATATCTAGGCCTTGCTTAAACACTAATACAGCCATATGTCGATTTTCAAACATTTTCTTATGAAGTTGTGTTTACGTACCTCAGTGTTGAATGACCTTCTGATCGCTGTTCTCATCCATAGAGCACGTCCACTGGGGCAGGTGAGGAGATGGCGGCATCCTCCGGTGTACAGACCGCTGGTGGACCTGTCGACAATGGAGGAGCGACATGTATTTGTCACCTACAGACTTGATCGTACCACAATCCTGGAACTGTGTGCCCAGTTGGAGCCAGACCTGATGTCAGCTATCCGCCATCCCACAGGAATCCCCTCTCTAGTGCAGGTGCTGTCAATACTCCATTTCCTAGCAAGTGGGTCTTTTCAAATAACAGTGAAACACATGTGCAGCTACATCGTTTTCCCTCAGGTGGAGGATTTGCCTATAGTGAAATGTAACTTCTATGCCCTGGGACATATCCTGAACATCATAGGTGCCATTGATGGGACACATGTGGCCTTGGTCCCCCCACGCAGGAGTGAACAGGTGTATAAAAACCGGAAGAGTTACCATTCTATGAATGTGCAGATGGTGTGTTTGGCCGACCAGTACATCTCCCATGTAAATGCCAAGTTTCCTGGCTCAGTGCATGACGCTTACATTCTACGGAATAGCAGCATCCCTTATGTGATGGGGGAACCCTAGAGGCACAGTGTGTGGCTATTAGGTGAGGACATGGACCCAATACAGTGTGACTAGGTGTCTGGGGATGTCCCTAAGAGTTAGTGTGTGTTTAACAGTTGTCCCTCAACATTTGCAGGTGACTCTGGTTACCCCAACCTGTCATGGCTACTGACCCCAGTGAGGAATCCCAGGACAAGGGCAGAGGAACGCTACAATGAGGCCCATGGGCGAACTAGGAGGATTATAGAGAGGACCTTTGGCCTCCTGAAGGCCAGGTTCAGGTGCCTTCATATGACAGGTGGTTCCCTATTCTACTCACCAAAGAAGGTGTGCCAGATCATCGTAGCCTGCTGTATGCTTCACAACTTGGCTTTGCGACGACAGGTGCCTTTTCTGCAAGAGGATGGTCCAGATGGAGGTGTTGTGGCTGCTGTGGAGCCTGTGGACAGTGAAGACGAGGAAGCAGAAGAAGAGGACATAGACAACAGGAACATGGTGATCCAACAATACTTCCAGTGAGACACAGGTAAGAAGACAACACTGCCTGCTACATCTGATTTAATTCTTCTACCTCTCATCTGTCTGTCAATTTTCACCCAGTGTATGGACACTAAGTTGTCACTTTCCCTTTCCCTTTCGATTTCACAGATGTGGGTCCCACTGTGTGACCTCTGCTTTGTTTCCGCATGGACTAGAGCTGTGTGACATAGGTATGTTGACATTACATTGGATATAGCATTTTTCCACAGTTATTGCAAATACACATTTTCGAAAGCAGAAACTGACTCGAGATTGTTTTGTGATTTAAGGGTGTTTATTTAAGTGGCAAATAGTGGAGGGGGTTGTAAAATGGTCAGGGGTGATGGTAGAGGAATGTCCATGGCAGAGTCCAGCCTATTAGTCTCACAGGTGCATTGTCCAAAGGGGCATATGAAGTTGAGGTAGGGCAGTTTAAGTATGGACAGGGTGACAAAGTGGGACAGAAGGATGACAATCGGTGTGGTCTAATTTCTTGGCATTGTTCTCTGTCTTTGTCCTGGATCTCAGGGACCGCTTGCGGGGTGGTTCTCCATCTGCAGGGGGTGGGGTGCTGGTGCCGTGGTCCTGTGGTGGTGCCTCCTGTCCACTAGCACCGGCGGACGTGGTGGGCAGTTCATCGTCCAGGCTAGTGTCAGGGGCCCCTTGTTGTGCCACAGTGTCCCTCCTGGTGTTGACGAGTTCCTTCAGCACCCCTACAGTGGTGCCCAGGGTGGAATTGATGGATTTGAGTTCCTCCCTGAACCCCAAAATATTGTTCCCCCTGCAGCCGCTGGGTCTCCTGAAACTTGTCCAGTACCGTTGCCATCGTCTCCTGGGAATGATGGAAGGCTCCCATGATGTTGGTGAGGGCCTTGTGGAGAGTGGGTTCCCTGGGCCTGTCCTCCCCCTGTCGAACAGCAGCCCTCCCAGTTCCCCTGTTTTCCTGGGCCTCTGTCCCCTGAACCGTGTGCCCACTACCACTGACCCCAGGCCCCTGGTGTTGTTGGGGTGGTGGGTTATCCTGGGTTCCCTGTAGAGGTGGACACACTGCTGCTTGACGTGTCCTGGGGACAGAGGTATGGGCCCACTGGGTGGGTGCTGTGCTGGTGTTTCCAGAGGGGGGAAGCTCTGTAGTGGCCTGTGCCAATGTGAGGGGAACCGACTGTCCCGAGGTCCCAGATGGGCCGGCTGGTCATCTAGATCCAGTTGGACAGAGCTGCTGTCATCACTGTGGGCCTCTTCTATGGGTGGAGTGGACATTTCTGGACCCTCCTGTCCGGTGACATTGGGTAGGGGTCCTGCAGGGGTGTAAAGGCATGACTATTGCATCTGTATGTGCCATGGTGTGCAATGGGTGGGTGTCCCTGTACCCCAGTCCTTCCATTCTTATGTGGGACCTTCTGTGATAATGGTTTAGGGGGGTGTATGGGTATGTGCAGTGGCCATGCTTTGGTGATGGGTGTCCATGCTTCGGTGTTGCATGCAGGGCTTGGGTTTGGGATGTGTGGTTTGTGATAGTGGGACATGTGTGAGGAGTTGGAGTGATGGGGGTGAGGGCGAGGATGGGGGTAATTGATAGCATGCAGGTAGGGTGGGGGATATGGTAGTTTAAGGTTTGACTTACCACAGTCCATTCCTCCAGCTTCTCCTGCGAGGCCCTCAGGATGCAGTATAGCTAAGACCTGCTCCTCCCATGTTGTAAGTTCTGGGGGAGGAAGTGGGGGTCCGCCGCCAGTCCTCTGAACCGCAATCTGGTGTCTTGAGACCATGGAATGCACCTTCCCCCGTAGGTCGTTCCACCTCTTCCTGATGTCATCCCTAGTTCTTGGGTGCTGTCCCACTGCGTTGACCCTTTCCACGATTTTTCACCATAGCTCCATCTTCCTAGCTATGGTGGTGTGCTGCACCTGTGATCCGAATAGCTGTGGCTCTACCCGGATGATTTCCTCCACCATGACCCTGAGCTCCTCCTCAGAAAACCTGGGGTGTCTTTGCGGTGCCATGGAGTGGTGTGGGTGATGTGTGGGGTGGTGTGTGTTGTGATGTGTGGGGTGATATTTAGAGATGTGTTTTGTGAGGTGCGTGGATGTTGTGTGAGGGATTGTGTTGAGTGCCTGTGGATGCTAGTGTTGTTGCTGGTGGTGTCTCTCTCTGGCCTTCTGTCGCAATTGTTGTCGTAGGGGTTTGTGGGTGGTGTGGGTGTGTGTTTTATATTGTATTGGGTGTGTGGGAGTGGTGTGTGTTTGTGTATCAGGTATGTGTATTTCGATTTGTCCAATGTGGATGTGTTTTGTAAATGTGTGTGTATTTTGAGCACTGCGGTGTGCACCGCCAATGGAATACCACGGTTGAAAGACCGCCGCGTGGATTCGTGGGTCGTGATAGTGTGGGCATATTCCTGTTGGCGTGACGGTGGAGGTTTTGTTATCGCCAGTTTATCACTGACCTTTGGTGTGGCGGACTTGTGTGGTTGTATAGATTTAGGCGGATTCCGAGCTGTGGGTCATAATGGCTGTGGCCGAATTCCGCGGCGGTGTGTTGGCGGTCTTCTGCACGGTAAGCGGCTTTTACTGCCAATGTTGTAATGACCCCCTTAGTATTCACGGCTGGACAATCTTTTGCTTCCGCTAAATGTTTGTTACTGCCACACCTAAAACATTCTTTCTTTTTTCCAAAGCTGTCTTCAAATTTATTCACATTATTTTTCCTGGTGAATCGCACTTCTCCCACTGCATTCTGTTCCTTACTTTCAGAATTAGTGCTGTTGAGTTCTTTGACATACTAATATGTACATTCCATATGTCTCGCGACCTCAACCGTCTTGTCCAACGTAGGATTTTTCAAACCTAATAACTTTTCTTGTATTTTTATATCTTTTAGTCTATTTATGAACTGGTCACGAATAATCTCATCATTTAGATCCTTGAATTTGCAAGAAATGGCTAACCTTCGTAGACTATTTACATATTGATCTATTGTCTCACCTTGTTTTTGAGCGCATGAGAAAAACTTGTGCCATTCTACTACAATGTTCATTTTTTTTCCATAGTTCTCCTCCAATGCCGTCATGGCATTTTCATACACATCTTCCTCTTGATCAGAATCTCCCCCTTGTACCTCTTGTAACGGTAGGGTTTTCAACACTTTCCTTCCCTCCACTCCAAGACAGTGCTTTAAAAGTGCTAACTTCCTCTTTTCTACATATATCTCCCCTCCAATAGCCTCCAAATAGATGGTAAAAGCATCTTTCCAATCTTCCCAAGCCATGCATGGTTCTCCTGGAAGTTGTAAAAATACTGGTGGTGGAGTTATTGATTGTGTTGCCATTGTATACTTTTCTGTTAGAGAGGTTTTTTTTTTCCTCTTTTTTTTTTTTTGTATTCCTATTTCCTTTTACAGCTTTCTACATCAGCATTTACATAAATAAATGTTACTGTAAATAAGCGCACATCGCCCTGCAGTTAAACCCCTCCTTCCTTTCCTTTCCGCGCTGGTTCCAAATGCTTGTTCAATACTATAATAGCGTCGCGTTGCTAAGCAACTCTGTTGCCTGCAACGTATCCTTCCAAGCTGTCTTTCCTTTCATCGTACACGCACTGGTCTCAAACGCGTGTCCACGTTGCTAAGCAACAAGGTTGTTTCCTCATGCGTACAGGTGTCGCACACGTACGAGAGAAAAAAAGTTCCAAAAACAACGGTATTGTAACCCAACACCATCTTCACAGCACACTTATCTCAGTTTTCCGTGCTGCCGACAAACACTCATTCCAAGGTCCAGGGTCCAAAGTCCATGCCAATTTTAGGAGGGTGCCGTTGATCGGATCCCGTGAGACTGCCTTGACTCGACTCACGCTCGTCGCCACTGATATGTCTGGCTGTAGAGAAATACACGGTATGAGTCTTCCTCCCTTTACAAGCCAGTTTATTCATAAATAATGAATTTGTTTTTTTGTAAATGGTGCAATAATAGCAGAATATTTAGCTTAGGTTTTATTGTGTGTGAAATTCTCCTTGGATTTGTGCACTATGTGTATTGTGTTATGTGTAATTTTATTTTGGTTTTCCTTTTTAGTGGGATATCGTTGGTGATTGCTGTGTCTGTGCAGAGTAGGTGCTGGTGAGTCTAGCTGTCTCTGGCAAGTGAGTGGTCTTATTTTTGAGTATATAGGTCTTTGTGACAAAGCCACATTTTGTTTATTACTTATTTTACACAGTGCTGGTTTTTGTTGACTTATTAGTCAAGTAACTTTTATTAGTAAGGATCATGGCTAGCTGCAGGATTACCGATCAGCAGTTTATTGGTTTACTTTTTGAACCTTCCTCTAACCATGATTATGAGACATACTCTGCATCAGAGGCAGAGTAGGAAGTGCAAGATTCTGGCAGTGAATTTTCTGTATAAGAGGAATCATCTGATGATGAAGCCACTCTCAGTGCAGATGAAGTACCTGTTTTTGAAGAGGACACTGATGTGTCAGTAGTGCAGCAAGAAGCATCTGGATTGCAGCCTGGGACTGCAAGGCTTCCTCTTAGAAGAGTTGAACTTTGCGTTGGCCCAAACATGGTGCACCCTGCTTTGCCTGCCTTTATTGGTGTCACAGGGTGTGAAGTGAATACTGAAAACTTTTTGCCTATAAATTTCTTTCAATTGTTTATGGACGTTGTATTTTTGGGTGAGATTGTGGAGCAGACTCATTTGTATGCTGAGCAGTATTTGAGGGACATTAGTGCCAGACTTAAGCCCCTCTCTAAAGCTACCTGCTGGACTCCCACAAATCTGGAAGAGTGTAATAAGTTCTTGGGTTTAACTTTTTTTGATGGGCTTGATAAGGAAGCTGTCACTGTCTTCATACTGGCCTACAAGTCCCTTGATGGCAACAAGATAGCCCTGATTGTGACCGTCTTTTTAATATTTGGCCTGCCCTTGATCACTTTGTAGATCAGTTTTATGAGATCTATGTTCCAGGGACAGGAATAGCTGTGGATGAGTCTTTGGTCCTGTTCAAGGGCGGTTTGGTTTTCAGGCAGCACATTTCTAACAAGAGGGCACGGTATGCAATTAAGATGTATATGCTGTCTGAGAGTAGTGCAGGATATGTCTATCATTTCTGAGTGTACACTGGTAGACTGGTAGGAATTCCACTATTGGCCCCCTGGTTGTCCGTCCACTTTTGGAGTTACTGAGAAAATTGTATGGGAACTTGGTAGAGGACTTTTTAACAAATGTCACCATTTATCCGTAGATAACTTCTTCACTGGTGTGCAATTGTTCAGGGAATTATTCAAAGTGGACACTGTTGCTTGTGGCACAGTCCGCTCTATCTGTAAAGATTATCCAAAGTCGCTTGTGTGTAAACAGTGTGAGAGGGGGCAGTGCAGTGCCTTGCATAATGATGAACTGCTAGCTGTACAATTTGCAGGCAGGAGGGATGTCTACAAGCTGACTACCATCCATGATGAAAGTACTTTACATGTGACAGTTTGGGGTCAGGCTGCTGAAGTGCGCAAACCTGTGTGCATTTTAGACTACTATAAACACATGGGTGGTTTAGATAGAGTAGATCACAGCTTTGAACCTTACACTGCTATTAGTAAGACTTACATTTGGTCTAAGAAGTTGGATATCCATCGTCGTCACCGTCTGTTGCCCTCCCCAGCTCCTCTGGCTGCTGCCTCTGCCTTTTGCCTGGGATGAACTGAGAGCCTCCTTACTCTCAGTTCGGGGCCCTCCTCCACCTGCAAGCTCGTCCCTGCACCTCATCCCTGGTGGTCTAGTGGCCATCACAAGTAAGTATTTTCTCTCTGTCTCTCTTTCACTCTTGCTTTTTCTGCTTTTCAGTTGTTTTTCTTTTTCTTTCCATCTCTCTTCCTTTCCTCTGCCCCCCTCCCGTGATGCTCCAGCCCCTATGGAAGCACCCCCCTGCCCCCTGCCAAGCACCTTTCCCACCCTCCCGCCTCCCAGCTGACAGCTCCCCATGCCCCCCTCCCCTTCTTAATGGCGGCCGCAGCGCTGTGAGAGGGCAACTACACTGACCCCCTGGTCAGCATCTGCTGCTCTCCCCAGCTCCTCTGGCTGCTGCTGCCTCGGCCTTTTGCCTGGGACGAACTGAAAGCCTCCTGACTCTCAGATCGAGGCCCTCCTTCACCTGCAGGTTCATCCGTGCGTCTCATCTGTGGTGGTCTAGTGGCCATCCAAGTAAGTATTCTTTCTCTGTCTTTCTTTCACTCTTGCTTTTCTGCCTTTTTTCACTAATTTTTCCTTTTCTTTCCATCTCTCTTCCTTTCCTCTCCCACCTTCTGCGCTGCTCCAGGCCCCTGCGGCCCGCTCCCTCCCCTGCGAAGCACCTTTCCCGCCCTCCTGCCTCCGAGTTGACCACTTCCTCACCCCCGCCCCTTCTTAATGACAGCTGTGCGCAGCGGGTGCCAAAGGCAAGCCCGTCTGCGCCTGTCCACACCCGGATCACACCCAGCTTCGGGAACCATGGATCTCCGTTAAACCACCCCCGGCCAGCCTTCTTTATGACGCCGAGACCCTCATCCGCCTCAACACCTGCTGTCTCAGCAACTGCTGCACCTTTCCTTCCCCCCCCCCCGGACACCCATGGACCTTTCACCTTTAGGAACTACAACTTCAGCACCAGCCTCAACAAGCTGAAGGTACTCTCCACACACAGAGATACCAACATCCTCCACAACCCCATCAGCTGCCTTCTCCTGAACATCCGCTCCCTCCACAAACACGCCACCGAACTCTGTGACTTGATTGACACCACCCAACCGGACATCGCCTTCCTTACCGAGACTTGGAACAGCCCCACCTCGGGACCAGATATTGCCATCACCATTCCCGTGGATACAGCATCCTAAGGCGGGACTGGCCCTCCCGCCCGGGCGGAGGACTCGCCATCGTACACAAGTCCTCACTATGTGTCAAGGCTGTCCCAGAAGAACTATGCACCACCATGGAACACCTTACTTCCTGGTCCACTCCAACCACAACTCCTCCATCCACGGCACCCTGGTGTACAGGCCACCCAGTTCCCACACAGCATTCATAGAGACATTGTAGACATCGCTATTCCTCAGGCCCTGTCGTCAGACGACTACCTCCTCCTCAGCGACCTGAATTTTGAACTTGAGGACTGCGCCGACCCAAACACCACTGCTCTACTCAACAGCCTCACCACCCTCGGCCTCAGACAGCTGGTCTCCGCACCCACACACATTAAAGGACACACACTGGACCCTATCTTCACCTCAAGCAACCGGATCACTATCGAGACCATCTCCACCCCAGACTGGACCAACCACCGCTGCATACACTTCACAATCACTGCACCCAGCAGCCGCACCCCCAGTGTCCCCCAGAGGAAATGGAACAAATTCACCAACGAGCAACTCACCTCATCTCTCGCCAAATCCCTCCCTCCTCCCTCCAATGATGCAAACACAGCAGAGCGCAATCTCAATGCATGGATCACCGAATGCGCTGACACTCTAGCCCTCCTCCGGCTGGCATCGGCTAAACGCATTCCTAAGAAAGCCAGCTGGTTCACCACCGAACTCAAAAAATCAAAGCGTACCCGCAGATGTTTAAAGAAAAAATGGAGGAACAGCCAAACCAGCGAAGACCTTGTCTCCTTCAGAGCCGCAACTGCCTCCCACCGTCAAAACATCAAGAATGCAAGGAAGGACACACTCTGGGTTTGCATCAACTCCTCCACACAAAACTCTCAGGAACTCTTCTCAGTCATCAACGAGTTCACAAATACTGCATCCGAAGCCACCAGCATCCCTCTGTCAGAGGATTTCTGCGACAAACTCACCACCTTTTTCCACCGCAAGATCCAGGACATCTACAACAGCTTCCTCCCGGAAAATCCTGGCACCGGAACCTGCGACAGACCCACACTCCCCCCAGAACCCACTCAGACCATCCACAGCTGGTACACGCTCACCACAGAGGAAACAGTTAGCATCATGAACAGCACTCACTCCGGAGCCCCCACGGACCCCTGCCCTCAACACATATATATCAGAGCCAGCACATCCATCCCCCGAGCCCCGAAACACAATGAACTGCTCCACCAACGCTGGCACCTTCTCCGAGGACTGGAAACATGCCGAAATACACCCTCTCCTGAAGAAACCTTCGGCCGATCTTCCAGAACTGGAGAATTTCCGGCCCATCTCGCTGCTACCCTAACCATGCCAAAGTACTGAAGAAAGCAATCAACGCACAACTATGGAATTTCATCAAGGCCAACAACTCCCTGGACAGCTCCCAGTCCGATTTCCGCAGCAACCACAGCACGGAAACAGCCCTCCTGGCAGCCACTGACAACATTCGATTACTCCTAGACCACAGCCACACCGCAGCGCTCATACTTCTCGACCTCTACGCGCCAGACTCCACAACATAGGAATCCACAGAAGAGACCTGGAATGGATCCACTCCTTCCTCTCCGGGAGGACTCACAGGGTCAGACTCCCGCCCTTCACATCCAGACCCAAAGGAGTCAACTGCAGAGTCCCCCAAGGATCCTCACTGAGCCCCACACTGTTGAACGTATATATGGCCCCTCTCGCAGCCATTGTATGAACATCGTGTCATATGCCGATGACACACAGCACATCATTTCCCTCACTGAAGACCCGGACACGGCCAAAAGGAACTCAGGAATGGAGGCCGTCGCCACTTGAATGAGAGAAAGCTGCCTCAAGCTCAACTCCGACAAGACGGAGCTCATCATCTTTGGAAACGCCACCTCAGCTTGGGATGACTCCTGGTGGCCCACATCCCTCAGCACCCCCCTGCACCGACTGAGCACGCCCGCAACTTAGGCATCATCTTCGACTCCTCCCTATCCATGACCTGCCAGGTAAACTCAGTTGCCTCCTCCTGCTGGCACACACTCCGCAAATTTCGGAAGGATGGATCCCAGCAGACTGCCGCAGGAGTGTCACCCACTCCTTAGTCACAAGCAAGTTCGACTACGGCAACGCCCGCTACACCGGCACCTCAGCTAGAAACATAAAAAAACTACAACTCATGCAGAACGCCGCAGCCAGACTCATCCTGGACCTCCCATGCTGAGAACATATCTCCCAACACCTGAGGACCCTCCACTGGCTCCCGGTCGAGAAACAAATCACCTTCAAGCTACTCACTCACGTATAAGACAGTACCATCCTACCTAAACCACCGCTTCTCCTCCCACACCCCCACCAGATCCCTCCGCTCTGTCCAGCTGGCCCTGGCCTCTATCCCTCGCATTCGTAAAACCACCACTGGAGGACGATCCTTCACCTACATTGCAGCAAAGAGCTGGAACAACCTCCCCCTGCACCTCAGACAAAGCCCATCGCTCATCATCTTCTGGAAGAACCTCAAGAGCCACAGCTCTTTGGATGAGGCCCCTCCCCCCCAGCGCCTTGAGACCCTCATGGGTGAGTAGCCACGCTTTACAAAAACTGATTGATTGAACGCTTCCATTTACCAACCTTTAATGCTTTTGTTGTGTTCAAGGATTGTTCTCCAGACTTTTGTTCAGTTTCAGGAGCCTGTGATAGGCAGACTTGTAGTAGAACAGGTAAGTGTTCCTAGAGTTGGAGTGGTGGAGGATGTGACTCGATTGAAAGATTGACACTTTCCTGATCACATTTCTCCCACACCCAAAAAAAACAATAATTGTAAGAGATGTAGAGTCTGTATGCGAAGAGGCATGCGGAAGGAGAGGCGTATGCAGTGCCTTGATTGCCCTTCTAAACCTGGGCTGTGTGTGCCCGCTTGTTTTGGAATGTATCACACACAAAACCTTTAGGGAGTGCCTATGAGCATTGTCTAGTCCATATCGTTTGATAATTTTTGCTCAGTTTCACAGTTGGCATTAATGTAAGGTATTAAGTTAGAGCAGTTGTGTTTGTAGTTTTGTATTTACTTACAAATGGTTTGTGTTTTCTTCTTTTGTTAAAATAATGTGATGGCAGAGTGTGTGGACTGGTGTGTGTGCGCTTGGCTGGTGGTGTTCGTGGGGTGGCGCTTGGCTGGTGGTGTGTTTGGACTGGCGCTTAGCTGGCGGTGTGTGTGGACTGGCGCTTCACTGGCAGTGTTCATGGGCTGGCGCTTGGCTTGTGGAGTATGTGAGCTGGCACTTGACTGGTGGATCACTGCGCCAGCACAAATGTCCTACCACCCAGCGTTCCCCTCAGTCTCTCGATAAAAATGATACCTCACTTATGTGGGTGGGCCAAGTGCCTGCAACAGGGAAGGGCCGCAATGGTGTAGAGATTGATGAGGCACCAAAGCATAATTTTTTTAAATACGTTTTTAGGGTGACTCTGCCTTGGGCACCCACACAAGTGAGACCGAGGGGAACACTGGGTAGTAGGAAATTTGTGCGGGCTCTGTGATCCCACACAGAAATGTGAGGAAAATATGTTTTTTTAGCTACCTTTGAGGTTTGCAGGGGATTCTGGGTAAGAAAACATTGGGAGATCCACACAAGCCACCTCCTTGGACTCCCCCGGATGTCTAGTTATCAGAATTGTCTGGGTTTGGTAGGTCCTCCTGGATGGCTGCCAAGTCCGGGACCAAAAACGCAGGTGCCCCCCCCTTTGCTAAAACAAGTTGTTTTGTGATAGGTAATCTTGGTGTGTCCAAGTTGAGTTTTGGGCCCTTCCCTGTTGCGGGCACTTAGCCCACCCACACAAGCGAGGTAGTATTTTTATTGGGAGAACTGGGGGAACACTGGGTGGTAGGACATTTGTGACTCCCCTCAGGTTCCAGAACTTTGCATCACTGAAATGTGAGGAAAATTGTTTTTTTTAGACATTTTTAGGTTTGCAAAGGATTCTGGATGACAGGACGTAGTGAGAGCCCCACAAGTCAATCCATCCTAGATTCCTCTAAAGGTACAGGTTTGCAAGGTTCCCCTAAGTGCTGGCTGAGCTAGAGCCCAAAATCCACAGGCAGGCACTTTGCAAAAAATGCATCAGTTTTCAGTGGAAAAATGTGATGTGTCCACATTGCATTTTGGGGCGTTTCCTGCCACGGGCACTAGGCCTACCCACACAAGTGAGGTACCATTTTTATTGGGAGACTAGCAGAACAACTGTTATTACAATTGTCTTTCTCTGCATTTGCACATTCCAAACGCAAAACAATGTGAAAGAAAGAAGTCATTTTGAGAAATTCCGTCTAATTCACATGGTAGTATAGGTACCCCCAAATTCAGAGATGTGCAAATAACCACTGCTTCTAAATTCTTGTGCCCATTTTGGAAAAAAATAAGTTTCCTGGATACCTATTTTTGACTCTAAATATTTTACCCAATTAATTGCTGTGTGCCCGGTACACAATGAAAAACCATTGTAAGGTGCAGCTTAGTTAATGGCTCTGGGTAGCTTAGGTTCTTGGGGAACCTACAAGCCCTATCTGCCCTTGCAACCAGAAGGGACTAGTGGATATAACAGTATATTGCTTTAAAAAATCTGCCATACCTCTCAAAAGTTACAGATGAAAACATAGACAGAAATGGCTATTTTTTTCAACTCAATTTCAATATTTTTTTATTTCAACAGTTACTTTCTGTCGGAAAATCTTAAATGATCTACACAAATGACCCCTTGCTAAATTCAGAATTGTTGTCTACTTTTCAGAAATGTATAGTTTTTCAGGGATCCACCATTGGTTTCACACTTATTTCTGTCACTAATTGGAAGGAGATTGAAAGCACAAAAAATAGGTAAAACGTGTTATGTCCCAGTAAAATGCCAAAACTGAATTAAAAAATTTTGTTTTCTGATTCGAGTCTGCCTGTTCCTGAAAGTTGGGAAGATGGTCATGTTAGCACCACATTTGCAGGGGGAAAACAGATGCTTTCTTCTATGGCACTTTTTTGCCATTTTTCCCCCAAAAAACAAAATTTAGCTGTATTGTGGCTAATTTCTAAGTCCCCTCCAGGGGAACACATAAACCCTGGGTACCTTTAGAATCCTCAGGATGTTGGGAAAAAAAGGACGCCAATTTGGAATGGATAGCTTAAGTGGACAAAAAGTTATGGTGGCCTAAGAACAAACTACCCCAAACAGCCAAAAAAAAGGCATAGCACAGGAAGGGGAAAAGGCTTAGCACTGAAGGGGTTAAAGATGTATGTTTACAACAGGATAACCAAACCTCCTGAAGAAGTTTAAGCACATTAGCATAAGACAAACTAAAAGTTCATTTACAGCAGTAAAGAAAATGAACAATAAAATTTGGTGCTTAGAGAATAGTCTTCGGTCCTCTCTCCTAAACATGAGTAATGTCTAGTCATGTAGATTAGGACCTAAATTAATTACAATTCTAAGTCTAGGGAAAAATCTCAAAAAATCGAATAAATGTAATAAAGGGAAAAATATACGTTCATGCATACGGAATGGAACAGCATTTCAGAAGCTCTGTCAAGAGTGTTCGACTCAGAAAAATAAACGTTAACCCAAGCCACACTTAGCAAATGGGACAGAATGAGGGGGAAATCATAGATGTCTGCACCTCTCAAAGCCCAAAAGAAGTAAGCCCAACAATCTGTGTGAGCACTAATTAATATCAAACAAATTCTTCTAAGCAACACCCCTTGTTCACACCATCAGGGGTTCCATTGTCCTTTCCATTCTCATGTTTCAAACATCCGTGGAATCTCCCAGAGCAGTCCTGAGAACTACATCCCCCTTTAGCACCTGTTACATTGAGGAATAGTGGCTGTCAGCTCACACTCAATTTCTCCATGTTCTTCCATCAAGGTCCTTTTCTCAAGTTCTATATTGCTAAGACAGTGTTAAATCTGTTTCCAAACTAAAATTTAATCAGAACGTCTTTGCAAAGAAAAATACATGCAAGCTGAAATGGAAAACTCTAATTCATGTCGAAAGAAGTTCAGGCCTAGTCATGTCAAGTTTAAATGTATAATTCAATAGAACACATTTAAAAAGTGTGTCATCTGTGCACATGTAACTGCAAACAGTTGAGAATGTCAGTACATCAAATGCAAATTAATTAATGTTAGTTTTAGTAAATGTAATGCAACTTTTGAATGCATGATCATGAATGCAACTAAGAACTACATTTAAATTCAGATGTGAAAACAGAATACATGAATTCCTAGTTCTACAGTGAATGCGTTTCAGTACTGAGTTCAAGTGCAACACTTTACATTAACGTTAGGTCACACAGAGTTTGTAGTGTTAAGAGCACACATGTACTGCATATCATTCACTACATTTGGGCACTGTGCTGTCAGTATGGAAACATGCCAGAGTCAAGCCATTACTAAACAAACATTTACAATGCAACGGGTCTCGCGTTTGCTCATGTTAGAGCTGATCGCGTTGTAAACTCCTAACCCGACTTTTCACCTCTCGGGCAAAAGTGCATTTGTGTACACAACCCGAAAAAGTTAAATTAACTAGGTAAAGCGCTCGAATTCTGCCAAGCGAGATCGCGCTCGTAAATTAGAGAAAAAGAAGTCCACGAGCCCGATGGAAAACAGCGAGCCTCGCATGTTTTCTGTACTTGGTCGCTGCGCTCGAGGAGGGCTAGCTACCGGAAAAGGCATGACGTATGCTTGCCTTCGACTAATGAAAGCAAGCAGATTTTATTAGGCAAGCCCACGAACCAATAAAAAACACTGACGTGAAGTTGAGAGGGCTTCGAGCCCTTTTCTAAATACAAAAGCGTCTTGCTGCGATACGCATGCGCGAGCGCATGCAACGCAGGCTCGACCATAAAAAGCCACTCGCAGACCCGTTATTAATGCAAAAACTACTGCACAATTTCCTATTATCATTTTATTTTTCCATTTTAGAAAATCCTGCAGGCGACGCTCCTCCACCTTAGCGGAGGAGCCGCCCCTGACTGAATCATGTCCTTTGGTAGAGTCCCATTGGTACTATGTGCTATTGTTAGAACAATTGAGACCTAAAATATCCATAGGTTAGAACACATGGAACAAGGTTTGTGTTGGTAGGGACCCAGCATTTATTTTAAACATTGAACATGTTGCTTATTATTCTCAGAAATAATAAAAGTATAGTATCTTCGTTTCACTATCTTCAAGGGGAGAGATTTGGTTCTCGTCACATGCATTGTGGTACAGTCCGTGAAAAGATAACTCAGCGCTTTATGAGAAATGATAGTTGTTTGTTCAAAAATGTGTGTTTTTCCTCTGCTTGCACGCTGCCTTTTGTTACTCTGTCTCTAGCCAAACTGCAAAACATTCTTTGTTAAACATGGTGGGGTAGAAAGTCAAATATTTATTTAATAAGTGCACTGATGAGTGCATACCCTCTGAGTGCAAGGGTATCATGTAACTTCTGATTGTGTAAAGCACACCTTTACCCTTAAAGGTATCTTGGCACTGAAATAACACACGTGCACAGTTACTGAATTCCATGGTAATTATCTTATCGACTCAGAAGAATAAAATGCGGATGGCCCAACCAAGATTCAAACCTGTGACCATAAGGTCAAATACAGATCCCTGCAGTAGATGCGTTAGTCCACTGATCTATAAAACTTATCAGCATAGGGCACACTCTAATGCTTCTGCATGTGCCAATAGTGCAGCCTACAAAGACAAAGTAGAAGTACAGAGAAATTGATTTTAAAATTTATTTTTCTGTAAGAAAGGCTGTGTTAATTATCATCAGCAGTGTCTCATAGCAATATTCGAAATGCATCACGAAGGAGCATGTGGTTGTGCAGGGAACACTGGTTGAGGAGAGCTCGTCAGTGGTCAGCACATCCTGATGGTCATTAGTTTCTCACAAGTACGGTCTCCATCGGTGCATTAAAGGAAGCCTGACTTTGGTAAGATATCCATTTGCATTTCCTTTCATATCAAACCACTATGAACCACAGAGCCCTATGCCCAAGATAAAAATATTTGACTTTGTTTTTTACTGAAACATCTAGAAGCAACAGCAATGGAAGCAATGGAATTTGTTCACTTGCATATACATCTTTATGTTTACTTCTAGTTTAGCTTCAGGGCAGGGCCTCACCTTGATAAGCATTTAGCCTCGTGGTGTTCTGTATGTTTTGCTCCATCACATCTGCCATATAGTCTGGTGACTGTCCAAAAGCACACAGCTTTGCAAAAATGAAGAGGTGAGGCTGGAGGCAGCTGTGGGTTCCTAAAATTGTCTCAAATGCATAGACCTGCATAGACCTGCAGATAAAGCAAAGAGTCCAGGAACAGGTGGCCCGCAATAATGACCACTATGGCATACTCTCACTCATGGAAGGTGGAGGAGGCAGTAACAACTCCTCTTGCCAGCAGCCACAACACAAGTCACTGCGTCCTAGCAGTTATCATGACATACATGTCTGTTCCTATACCCCACGCAGATCCTGCAGGCTGCAGCAGATAAATACAGATGCTCATATTCCCAAACAAGTGCTTTTCAATGCAGTAATGCAGAAGCCAGGACTGATATGGGTTAGCTTAATCCCTGATACTTAGCACTTGGCAGAGCTGCTTGATCCACTTAGACCTCGTCTTGTCCTCAAAAAGAACTAAGGATAACTCCCAACACAATAAAAAATAAAATATAATGCAGTGTTGTTTAATGGCATGTTAATTCAGGTAGGTCTAGCCAAAGTACACATAGAAAATACATTAATTCTTATAATTGGTGCTTTAGTAGTAATTTCAGTTTCAAAGATAGCTTGAAGTTTGTTTATTGGTCAGTGTCTCATTTGGAAACATGCATAGACACATTTTGCTGGTATCCTCTGTTTCTGGTAGGTCTCCTAGGATGCTGCACAATTTTTCTTCTTCAGTTTTATAAGCAAAGACTTAATTGCCCATGCAGAGTATCAGTAATTAAGTGTCTCGAATGTCTATAGGTGGGGCAGTGTAAGAGAAATTGTATGGTACTTCAATTTATGAGATGTTTTGACAAGTTGCACCCTAATCTGTGAAACCCAGCATTAGCTGACTTGCATAAAGAAGAATAGGAATTGTGAGTATGAGTGCAATGGGGTGTGGTCAGTGAGTATGGAGGCAGGGTCAAAGATGAACTAAAATGAACAAAATATTGTATTACTTTTTTGTTGGTCTTTCACATTCAGGTAACTGCATTTAACACAACGCACACACATTAAATAAAAAATAAATGCACGTTAAACCAATTGGTGAGAAATGCATTCATGTATGTTATGAAACCTCCGTTGTTTAATGCAATTACTGCAGATGTCTCTGTGTGTAACTAGAATCACAGAATTGAATTTTGGTTGGCACATTGGAGAAAAGTGAGTTTTGTTTTTTATAGTGCTCCGACATCCCAGCCTGCGACAGAAAGCACTTTGTATATGTAAGTCATTATTTAAAATTGTATTACATACAATATAACATAGCTTGCCACAAAATGTGCTAAAAGATATTGGGCCCGAGTGCGAGTTACTTGTAATATTTCGACCCGTGCGCAAACCCCTGTTTACGCACAAGTCGGAATTACAAGTTAAAAGGTATTTAACGCACCCGATAATTATCAGATGCATTAAAGACCTTAAGCTTGGTTAAATTTCGGCAGGACAAACTTGCCAAAATTTAACAGAGAAAATGTATGCACAGTATCATAAGGAAGTTGGTGTGTTAAACGAAAAAATCCACGTTATTCTTCTATAACTCGTAATAGGTGCTATTTATCGCACCAGATAAATAACAAACCCCAGAGAATTGTTATTTACCCAGTGTGATATATAGCACTTTTAATTGTAATCAAGTTCAAGATAAAACAAGTGCTTTAACATTATATATTTTAGTAATAATAAGCAGTCAGTCTGTACCAAATGAAAACATTTTTTATGTATCCATAAAAAAGGACACACATCAAACACCCTTACATTACCTCTCACAAAGAATACATTTTTGTTACCGTGAAGCTTCAAGTGACTCCATTAATTAAAGCCAACACTGCCTCCTGAGCAGCCTTTATATTTTCTGATTAACCAGTAACACACATTTATATTTCTTCCAGATAGCAGGAACCCTGGCGAGAAGGCCTGATTCATCTTTATCTCTCTTCTCCTCCCTTGGCGTCACAGCACTGGGGTCCCCACCTCCTGTTGCTTTCAGCTGGAGGCACATGTAAATCAGCATTAACCTTTCAGAGAATGTTCCTTTTTTTACAAAAAGAATGATCATGCCGTTCCCCATAGGTCCCGCGGACTTGTTGGACTGGGAATTTTGTGGTTGAGGATAACTGATATTAGGCTTGTGTTCTTAAGGTGAGCTATGTTCCTGCATTAATATAGGTGATTATGAGAGATAATCTTTACATTTATTTATAGTGGTTAGGTAGGAAATTAAACTGTTGATGATTAAATTATTACATTAAAGGAGTTGGAAAAAAAGCAAGTAGAACGTTTTTGTGAACATGCAAATGAACAGTGAAGTGAGGCAAGGATTAAGAAGTGATTAGGAAGTTTTATGTTCCGTGAGAAGAGTGTTTATAGGGCTAGAAAGGTATATTGCATTTGTTTACCATTGGGTAGTTAATAGGGAAAGGACACGTAAGAAAAATAGATAGAGACAGGAGAAACATTCCATTTATAGATGTCAAGGTGATTTCCATGCAAGTTCTAACATCTTAGGTAGTCGCTCTGATTGTTGGTGATGAGCTGGGTTCTCTGATAGATGATGTAGTAAGATTAATCTCACACACCTCAGGTTCTTACCCTTTGTCTTTGCATGGGTGTGAAATTTAATAAAATAAGTACTTTTCCATGGGACAGGTTGCTTCATAAATCTACTTGTCCTGTAAAAAAAATCTACTTGTCCCTTTGGTGCCATGTAGCACCGCAACAAATTATGGCAGCAATCTCATTATATAAGAGCTCTGATAATAGCCTGTCTGATTATGCCAGGGCTAATACTGTATACATAGTAGGGCTTGAATACTAGCAACATCTTTATTTTGCCACCTCTCTGCAGATCTACAAACTGGGGTGGAGGTAGCGATAAGCAATAGTTCCAGGGTTGGAATGCCCTTTTAAACCTACTAACTTGCACGCTTGTGGCTCTTCTCTAGTCATTTCCCACAATGAAAAAGGTTGGTCATTTACTCCTGATAAGGGTCAGAAGTAAAACTTCTTCCAGTGTTGGGAACAAAGTGATTAAAGGGAGAGTGGACTTGTAAATGCCCAACAGATTTTCACATGAGCACATCTACGGCTGCATATTTGCTAGTGCTGAAATACAGTTAACAAATATATTCTAGAAGTACGATTTCCTGGTCTACTTCTGTAAATACTTGTTATATTCATGAAATTCGCAAATCTGCACTAATGCAAAGCCGTATATCATGGGTGCATTTTTGTGACTATCTTTAAAAATTGGCCCCCTAATTAGGTCTTGCATTAACCAAGACCTTTTGTTTTAATAACACTATCTCCCTCTCTATCCATCTATTGGATGGAGTCACTTTGATTGATCCTACTAGCAGAACCCGCTGTTACTCAGCACCTGGATACCCTCACGGGTGACAAGTTCCGCGCTACACAATTTCATGTTACTTTACACTACAATGATTGCAATCTGCCATTTCACAAGGAGCATATTGGTAGACAGAGTAGTGTCAGGAACTACTGTGGCAATGTGTGTTTTTTGTGAACAAAACATATTTTTGCTTTTTGCTAATATTTGTTGCAATGGTCAGGGCCCTGCAACTCCCACAACAATAAAGTTTTACAAAAGCTATGTCAAAACAAGGCACACATTGACAAAACTAAAAGACTGACCACCAATGTCGGACCTATTGCCTTTGCCAATGATTGTTTATATTCATGTTTCCTATAATCTTGTTGAAACTGGTTACACTGCTGTTCCATTAGGAATATTTTTGGAAATAGTAGCATGCATCAACACATTTTACTAAATGATGCTTCAAAGAAATGATACCTAAAATTTCACAGTAGTTTTGCAAAACATTTTTTTCCTAGTTGCATTTTATGTGAACATTTTATTTTGAAAGCAAAAAAAACATCAGTCTTGCTCTCACGCTTCTGCAAATAATTGCATTTAATCAGAGAGCATTCTGGGAGCATTATATGTCACCTCATATTTTTTAACTTTGCAAACATGTGTACACATTTTTTACTGGAACCACTGTCAACATTTATTTAGAATGCTCACCCTAATACTATAAGCTTTGTACTAATGAACAAAGAGCATAAACCTATGGACACAACCTGGTCAGTGCAATTCTCTGCTTCCCGTTGCTCCATCTTGCAAGTAGAGCCCTTTCCCTGGCTCTTCTGAGCTCCTGACTCCTGTCAGGAGTTCGAGGCCCTCCTCCACCAGCAGGCTTCTGCCTGCGCCTCATCCCTGGTGTCTAGTGGAAGAGCTCTGCTTTCCTACTAGGCTACCTTCTGCCTCTCTCCTCATTTTCTCCTCCTTTCTCTGCTTTGCTCTGTGCTCTGCTTCACGTCTGTCCCTTTGTGCTCTTTTTGCTTTGTGCTACTCTCGTCCTCATTTTTCTCTCACTCCGCTCTCTCTCTCTCACTTTTGCTCCCCCCCTTTCTCTCTCCCTCGCCGCTGCAGCCCCCTCAGCCTCACACCCTTTTTGCAGCACACCCCCTTTTTTATGCCATTTTTTCGCCCATGCTTCCGCCTCCCAGCTTTCCTCTCCTCCCCCCAACTCCCTACTTAATGGTGGCCGCGCCAAAGGCGTGCCCGTCTGTGCCCGTCGGCTCCTGGACCGCGCCCAGCACCAGAACCTCTGGCTCCCATTCCCCCCACCACCACCACGCATGCCTTCACTACGACGACGCCACCCTCCACGCCCTCAACTCCGGCCTCTCTCCCGCCTGCCTTGAAGCCTCCCCACAGACCACCTGCAGACCCTTCTCCTGACGGAACCTCACCTTCACCAGCCTCCATGCCAACGACCCACCCACCAAGGCAGGATGCAACCATCTCAGATATATTCTCCTCAACACCCGCTCCGTCCACAAGCACGCAGTAGAGCTATGGAATCTACTCGACTCAGCCTCCCCAGACATCGCCTTCCTGTCTGAGACCTGGATGAACCCCTCCTCAGCGCCTGACATCGCCATAGCCATCCCAGACGGCTACAAGATCACCCGCAGGGACCGCTCCAAGAAACCAGGAAGAGGCATCGCCATCATCCACATGACCAACCTCAGGATCACTACCAGCACCGAAGACACACTCAGCACCGCCGAACACCTGCACTTCCAGATCCACACAGTCCCAAACACCACCATCTGAGGGACCCTCATCTACAGGCCCGCCGGCCCCCGACAGCAGTTCAGCGACTCCATCACTGATGTCATCAGCATGCACACTCTCGCATCCACTGAATACATACTCCTCGGGGACTTAAACTTCCACCTGGAGAACACCAATGACAACAACACCGCCACACTGCTCGACAACCTCTCCAACCTCAGCCTCAAACAGCTCGTCACAACACCGACCCACTCCGCAGGACACACACTCGACCCTATTTTCTCTGCCAGCAATCACGTCTCCTTCAGCCACACCACCGAACTCCACTGGACAGATCACCGCTGCATCCACTTCTCCTTCAAGAAACCCACAACACACCACCACCCACAACAGGTGCCCCACCGCAGTTGGAACAAGGTCACAGAAGACAAAACTTATCGCAACCCTCTCCCGGAACCCACCTATCTACACCACCGACACTGATGCAGCTGCCCGCAACTTCCGCCAATGGGTCGACACCTGTGGCAATACTCTTGCCCCAATCTAGAATCTCTCCAACAGATACACCCACATAAAGGCCTTCTGGTTTACCGCCGACCTCCACGGATCTAAGCAAACCTGCCGAAGACTTGAAAGAAAGTGGCGCCAAGATCAGACTCTGTACAACCACACAGCCTTCTAAAATGCCATCCGCAGACACCACCAACTCATCCGAGCCGCCAAGAGAACTGCCTTTAAAGACCAAATCAACAACAACGCACACAGCCACAAGGATCTCTTCAACGTTGTGAAGAAACTCTCCAACCCCAGCTCCAACGCCAATGACATCCCGCCATCCCAAGACCTCTGTGACTCCCTAGCCTCCTACTTCCACCACAAGATTGCAGACATCCACAACAGCTTCAGCACCCAGACCCTCCCTCCCCCCGGCAACCATCAACACCAGAGATTCACCTCCGACAACCTCCTGCTCTCCTGGACCCCCATCAATGACAACAACACCATCATAATCATGAACACCATCCACTAAAACTCTCCATCTGACCCCTGCCCTCACCACATCCTCAACAAAGCAAGCTCCGTCATCGCACCCCAACTATGGAAGATCATCAACAGCTCCTTTGAGTCCGCCACCTTCCCGGAGAGCAGGAAACATGCTGAGATCAATGGCCTCAAAAAATTCAAGGTGGGCCCAAAGGACCGCAAGAACTCCCTGCTCCCCTTCCCGGCAAAAGTAATCGAGAAGGCTGTCAACAGACAACTAACCCGCTTCCTCGAGGGGAACTGCACCCTGGACCCTTCCCAATCCGGATTCCGCAGCAACCACAGTACCGAAACCGCCCTCATCGCCACTACCGACGACATCAGAACCATACTAGACAATGGCGAAACCACGGCCCTCATCCTCCTGGACCTCTAAGCCGCGTTTGACACCGTCTACCACCACACCCTACGCTCATGCCTCAGCAATGCAGGAATCCGCGACAGAGCCCTGGACTGGGTCACCTCCTATCTCAACGGCAGAACCCAGAGAGTCCACCTCCCCCCTTTCTGCTCGGAAGCCTCTGAAATCATCTGCGGCGTACCCCAGGGTTCGCCCCTCAACCCGACCCTCTTCAACGTCTACATGACCCCACTCGCTAATATCGCCCGATCCCACAACCTCAACATCATCTTATACGCCGATGACACCCAGCTGATCCTCTCCTTTACCAAGGACTCCGCCAAGGCCAACCTCCACGAAGGAATGAAGGCCATCGCCGAATGGATGAATAGCAGCCGCCTCAAACTCAATTTCGACAAGATGGAAGTCCTCATCTTCGGCTCCACCCCCTCCACATGGGATGACTCCTGGTGGCCTGCCACTCTCGGAGCCGCTCTGACTCCCACCGACCACGCACGCAACCTAGGATTCATCTTAGACTCCTCATTATCCATGACCCAGCAAGTCAACGCCATCTCCTCCTCCTGCTTCAACATTCTCTGCATACTCTGAAAGATCTACAAATGGATACCCACCGAAACCAGAAGAACAGTCGCCCAAGCCCTCGTAAGCAGCAAACTGGACTACAGCAGTGCCCTCTATGCAGGAACCACGGCCAAACTCCAGAAGAGTCTGGAACGCATCCAGAACACCTCCACATGCCTCATCCTGGACAATCCCCGCCACTGCCACATACCAGACCACCTTAGAAACCTGCACTGGCTCCCAGTCAACAAGAGAATCACCATCAAACTCCTCACCCACGCTCACAAAGCACTGCACAACACCGGACCAGAATACCTCAACAGACGGCTCTCCTTCTACACCCTGACCAGACATATCTGCTTCACCGACCTCGCAACCGTCCCACGCATCCGCAGAACTACAACCGGCGGTAGATCATTCTTGCACCTCGCTGCCAAAACGTGGAACACTCTTCCCATCCACCTGTGCCAAACCAAAGACCGCCTTACCTTCAGGAAACTTCTAAAGACCTGGCTGTTCGAGCAGTAGCAGTACCTCTCCTCCCCTTTCTCCCCCCCCCCCAAGTGCCTTGAGACACTCGCGGGTGAGTAGTGCGCTTTACAAATTCCTGATTGATTGATATTACCTCAACTGCAGCCAATTCCTTTCCCTGCTTTGTAATGTTGTACTGTAAATTGGCAGGGTTTGTGCTGCAGAGAGTTGGGCCTACTTGTTCTGAGGAACTATAGGAATTTCACACTGTTGCTATGCAATGTGAGGTACGAGGTTATGCTCTGTGTCCAATCAGGTGGCCCTTGGAATTTCGAAAAGGGAATTTAAAGGAGTGGATTATCTCTGTGATTTGAATGAATCTTTCAGTCATCATCTTATTTGAGACTGAGACTGGGACAATATGTTTGTAATGCAACAGGGTTCATCTGATTCTCTTTTGATCTTAGAAGGTTAGCGCAGGGGTACCTGTTTGTGGACAAAGAGGACAGGATTTATATGGACACTTGTCTTTGTGGACACAAAATCATACATACATTCTCTGCTTAATCATGTTGAGAATAGACAACGCAATCACTCTTCTGCATTTCAAGTGATTCTGGGTGACTTTAGGGTAGGCAATTCCATAATTTGGCAGTTTGGGCATTGAAAATACTTCTACCAATGGGTTTATTCCTATAAATTGAAATGAGTAGATGTTATGCCAGACTGCAACATAGCTTGCTAATGTGGAAGTATGACATTATTTTAGATTTTTAGAAATTTAGGCCCTTCACCTCTCTGTAAGTGATGTGTAATAGCTTGAATGAAAGAAGGTTGTCTTGCAATTGGAAGCCAGAGGAACAGAGAACAGGAGACATGCAAGTTCATAACATTACATGAAGAAGTGAGCTATAATCTTGCTGCTGAGTTCTGAATTCTCTGCAGCCTTCTCATGGATGACATGGAAAGTTATGAAAGAGTCAATCAGAGTAATCAAAATTTGAGAGGAGGAGTGCTGTTGTTGCTTGGCCCTTTTGAGGAAATCCATGATAAAAAAAATGGATAGAAGGTCGATTTGGATAGCTTGTCCACTTAGGCGTTCATGGAAAGTGCAGAGTCCCCCACAATTCCAGGATTCGTACCTTGCTAGCTAGAAGATCATGATTTTTCCATTCACCATAGGTCAGTGTTATGCTTTTTGAGGTGTAACCAGGTTAGCCATTGATCTATGGCTTAGAGGGAGCAGTTAATTTTTGATTTTCTTATGTCCTTAAAGTTTTCCCATTTGAGAATTATCTTTGTTGTCCTCATAGTTGTAGCAGGTTAGATTGAAACTGTTGATTAGGTCTTGTAGTGATTTCATGTAAATGCTGAAAAGGAGGGGCTTGTTGATAGACCCATGTGGAAAACATGTTTTTATGTTGTAAGGATTTGATGACAAAGGAAGTATATGGATCAAGTAAATCCCGTAGGTTGGAAGAAATCCAAGCAAGAGTGATGCCATCTATACCAATTCCTTGAAGAATTAAGGTCTCATAGTTAACTTTGTCAACAACTGCTGAGAAATCCTAGAGTAGAAATGCAGCTACACTGTTTTTTTGCCTGTTTTTTAGGTCATGCCAAATCACAATTAGGACTGATTCAATGCCTCTTCCTGTGCAGAATCCCGTTCGGTAGTTTTAAAGTAGGTGGTTTCCTCTATGCATTCTGAGATCTGGAGAAATGCTTCTCTTTCTCTAAGCTTGCCATTAAAAATTACATTAATTCTCCATAGTCACAGATAGCAAATTCTATCCTGTAAGAAACTAGGTTATTAGTTGGGAAGGATGTGAGTCCTTCGCCAGTAATAGTCCAGCAATTGTGTTATTACTGAGACCCAAGTATCACATTATAGCACTTGACCTTCTCAGGGTGGCAAAGGAGAGCAGTCCAAGGCCTTCTTAAGGGAGGTAGTGTGGCTAATCATCTCAATTAAGTGGCACACAAGACCAACGCTCAATAAATTAATGTCCAATTTGTGGGTTTTTTTGCTAGAAGGAAAAATACTTTTATTACACACAAACACTACTAAATACTATGCATTAAACTTCAAATATATAGATTCACAGAGATGGAAATACCTTTGGTGACGCCCTCATATCACATTATACCCCTAATGGGTCTGAACCCCATAGTCACAGTACCCCCCACTTATATCTGATACAACATCAAAATATAAGGGAGTGCCATTTTGAATAAGGCAGGCCCACTGCCTTTGTCAGGAGGTCCTCACAATAATAAATCAGCCTCAATTTATGATTCACAATTAAAATCAATGGGAACAAACTTCTATTCAAATGCATTCATTACAGGTATGGCCATTGCAATATTCACCAACAATACTGTCAATAGTTCATTGATATTTATAAACAGCCACAGACATATGTCACAGTCTTTCTTCCACACTCCACAGGCAGCACAGCATAATCATAGCACCAACCACGGAAGAACCCCACACTCCCAAGCTTCCAAGCCTAAAGCTCTAGCTCAGAGAGCTTATTTCAATGGGAAAACCACTCCTGGGATCATAGTTGCAATGCCCTGGGAGACATAGGGTAATGTTACTTAAAAACATTCCTGGGGGGCTGCTGCACCTCCTGAGGCCCCAAGCACACTCAGAATGTCAGTGGTGCCCCTGCCCTTCCTGAGGGCCAATACAAGCTGATAGAGATATGTAAATAATCCCTTGCATGGCATTATGGGGCACTCCTTGCCGAAGTTTAGTAAATACTTTTTTAAGTGGAAAGAGTTTGGTGGGCAGCAACATTCCGTGCTCCATTTCCTTTTGTTCTTTGTTATTTTTTGTTTGAGGATGGGGTGCCCCCGTCCGACCAAGGCACCCACAGGATGGAGGGCTTGTTGGGGCTGCAGGGGAAGCCTCAATGCACCCATTTGTTTCTGCTCCTGCCCACTGAAAGCAGATTCTTTTCTGATCCAATTTACAGGTAAGAAGGGTGCAGTTCCCTACCCTTGAGGATCACAGGCAAGGAGGGAACTGTCCTTCTCGACATCCCCAGACACAGACACGGGAGGGCAGGCAATGCACCCTGCCAGACTACCTTGTTGTCCCAGGGGAATGGGGTCCTCCATGATTCCTGACTTGCATCAGCACTGAAGGATGAGGTCCCTGGTCCCAAAAAGCCTCTGTGGAGGAGACCCTTCACATACTCCTTTCCTGCTAAAAAAAACAAAAGAATCATTACCTCGGACCCAGGCCCACCCCGGACCATTGTAAGAATTGACGCAGAGTGCCACATACTCATTTCTTTTGTTTCTTTTTTCAAAAGGACAATTCTTTATGCATGCATATCTTTGGCCCCGTGGCTGATTTTCTTCGTCTTGGGCCTTTTATGCTCCCGGTGGCCTCCTAGGTTCCAAAGGGGTGCATTTTGCAAGGAACTGGATTTTTATGCTCCCTACACCAGCCATCTCCTCTGCCTGGCTCGTGGTACCAGTCTCTTGTTGGTGGGGACATCTTGGGCAGCCCCTTCGTAACCCCCCCAGCAATCAGAACACCCTCCTGCCTCCTCTCTTGAGGCCCCAGAGCCTCCTGACTGTCTTGCAGAGCACTTGTAGGGGCATTGAGTCTAGGTCTTTTCGTAGAGATCTGAGAGGAACCAACCAGGGTCCCCCAGCAAGCTCTTTGCTCCAACTGGTCCTTGGGAGATAAAGTGGCCAGCATCACTGGCCCAGACGAGAGACATCCTTGTTCTGGAGTCAGCTTCTGACAAATACCTTAGTCCATCGTTGCAGGGCATCAGGTTGTCTCTCTTTCCAGCTGTGCATCCTTTTCATTATAGGTACTCCCCATTTCCAGGATCTTCTCAACTGTCTTTCCCCTGTGCTTGCAGGTGTGCTAAGATAGGCATCCCTGGCCTATCCTAGGATGCAACATTATCCCCAACCCACCATCCCAACCAATCTGCACAGCATTCTGGAAGAATCCAACATGGCAGTTTCAAGGTTTTTCTGGGAAGATCTCCTCTGAGCGTCTCAGCCTTCTAGTTGTCATCATTGCCCTTCCCATTAAAACTTCAAAGGCGAACCCCTAATGTGTTAGCTCCAGAGGTCTTGCATGGCAAGTTAATTATCAGATGCATTATCTGATTATGAACTGAACCAGAGAAATATGGCCATTCGTAAGGCCCCATATGGTGTGGAGGCAGTGTGTTAAAAACAGCAAATTCAAACTAGGTGTGCATGTTTTACCCATCTTTGATACCTTGTTAGACACTGTGACCCTAAGTGGAGTGCAACTGTGAAAGCACTACAATTTGTTTGGTAAAGCCCTGCAGTCCCGCACTAGCAATGCCTACTAATATTATAAGGCCTACCACAGTTCTGCACCAATCCTTGCAGAATTCCTTCTGCACGAGGCTACCTTTGCACAAATACCAGTCTGAGGTAGCATGGTGAGGAAAAAAATGATGGACTGGGATGGGGCCTGTGAGATTGCCAGTGGCTGATATTAATTAAACCATTCATCCATAACTTTGTTGTTTTGTATATACCAGGCTGTGCATGATGGTAGTCTCACACACATGCACACATGCATTCATGTGTAATCTGCTATTGGCTATTGAGCCATAGGGGCATTTTTCCCAGAGCTAATCTGAACCTGTGATTCAGGCAGTTTTTCTGTACATGTTTGCAGATTGCAGATGCAGAGTTTCTTTTGGGCATTTGCTCTCTGCTGAAGAGCTCCAGACGAGAGATAGGTCCAGCTGTACAAAGCAGCCCCAAAGCGCCGTTGCAGCAGACTTCACATAACTGCCAGCGGACGCCACAGATCTTTTAGCAACAGACTATCAGAAAACAGGACAGTGGATGCATGCGGGAGGCAACATGCGACCACAACAGCACATGGACAACACACGACACAGACACCAATGTAAGATGACGGGGTACCTCAGCAGAGGAAAAGCTGAGGGTCATCAAACTGCAGAGAGAGAACCCAAAGACGCACTACAACACCATATTCTGTATACTCTTTTTTCTGTTAGGCCCCACATTTTACTGCCATAAAGAAAAATTGGGTAAATGATGCTGTCAAATAGTTTGGGCAATTTAGCAATATTCTTGCTGGTGGACTGACGTATGCTGTACCTTAATGGCTTGTAAAGCACAAAGGACCTTTCCTTGAAGTGTCTTTATTGTTAGTTTAGATCTTCTGATTGCTCAGACTTTAACCTACATGCAGGTATATTCTCTTGTGTGCTTAACTTCTGTGCTAACCGGGTGTCTTCTGGGACTGAGCCGTATTATTGACATTTGGGACAGTTTCATTCCCTTTTGTAATTGCTTTTGTTCCTAATGATATTGAGGTGACATTTACTCCCTTTTTAGTTTCCACTTTTCACAACTTTACTTCCCTGGGAGACTTCAAGTTACTAATTATTTAAAACATTTAATAATAGATTTAGAGGGGCAGGAGTTTTGAGTCAGTTCACCGCCATCATTGACTTTCATAAGGTTTCCATGATGAGCCCGGATATGTGAAAGATTGCCCTCCCTGTCTAGCCAAACTGGCTTGAGGAGCCATTGCTAAGATCTGGTTGCTTGAGCGTAGAGAGTGATTGTGGAAATAAGGATGAGCACGCTTGTCTGAGTCATGGCTTTACGCATGTAGCTCAATGCTTTAAACTTACGCTTTTGTACAGTAAGGCAATGAAGATTGTGGAACTGAGTGGAGACAGAAGCTTGTTTAGGAATGGACACAAAAGGCATGCAGCCGCATTATGAGTAATCTGTAGCTTTGTCACAGATGACGTAGCAGCCCCCAGCGACAGTACATCCCCTTGATCCCGTCCAGAGATAATGAATACCTGAAAAATCGTCCTTTGGGTAGAGATAGACAGGAGGCATAGGATTTTTCTGAGACATGGAAGAAGGCCAAAACAACTAGATATCCCTCATGGTCCTATGCAATGCAGTCACTTCCACCTCGATTCATATGGCTGCCCATAATAGTAGTGACATAGAACAAACCATTGGTCACAATTTTCAAATGCTCAGGTACACCTCAAACCCTGTATCTGGTATTGGGAAATCAATGCTGAAGCTGCAAGAAATTGACGTTAATGGTGTCTACAAACTTGAGACAGACAACCTGGCGGTTTTAGGACCTGATTCACAATTTGGCAGATGGAGTTACTCCGTCACAAATGTGATGGATATCCCGTCCGCTGCATTACGATTCCATAATATCCTATGAAAACCATAATACGGGGGACGGGATATCCATCACGTTTGTGAGGGAGTAACCCGTCCGCCAAACTCTGAATCCGACCCGTTGTCTCTTGTTACTCAGGAGCGGCCATGACCTCAGAAGTGCTGAGATGACAGAGGTTTAGCACTATGAGCGTTCCGTCTCATGGCAAACACAGACTGGTCAATCAAAGAAGCCTAATTGGCCACTGCCAGCCAATAAGTACCTGAAATGAGCCATTTTAACACTTACGACTGGCTGATGGATCAGTGTCATAGGGCAGAATGTCGGCCGCACAACAGCTGCAGCGTACATGGCATCACAATCGAACATGCAGGCAGAATTATTAGTAACAGATGGTCATCTATTGGTTATTCTGATGATTCCCTTAGACCTAATTAATCCGTTGGTAACAACAGCGCAAGAAGATCACCAATGCATTGTCTGAAGCAAGGTCAGGTTATGGATGCGGAATAGGTTAGAAAGCACTGATCATATAGTAGATGAATGTATGTTGGAATTTGTAAGACACAATATATTGTAATAAACAAAGCTGTACTGTGAGATGTACCTGGTCATGAGGTTGGTTCCACTTCCTCCTCAGTTATCGCCTTACCCCTTATTCATTCATAGGATATTCCCAGTCACTGTCCTTTGTGTGAGACACATCATCAGTATTGTGCTATGGGACATGCCCAGAGAACACATTTTGGCTCAAACACGCAGACTAAAAAGCAAACAATGGCAAAGTTGATAGGGCTCACCTTATATAACCAGCACCGACCTATTGGCTTTACCAATTCTTGTTTGCTTTGGGAACACATTTACATTTTTAAAAAAACGTCCAAGATGGCTGTGGTGCACTCATATGCACGTATTGCATGTCATTTTGAAAAAAAAAATTCATTTTGTTTTCAGAAAAACCCTTATCAAGATGGTGGCAGGTACATCAACTCTAATGGGCATTTATCCAAAGGAAGGAGGTGACAATTGTGGAATTTGTTTTCCTTCTTCTTAAAAAAACAAATCCAAGATTGGCGCAGTGCTTCTCCATGCATGCACACATTAGAGTAGCCATCATAGAATGCATTTTCTAAAAAAGAAAACTCTTTTTAGGATGGCCACCCTGAGTGTCGGCGGTGAAACAGCAGCCATTTACACGCTTTTCCTAAACTTAAGTTTACAGTCTAGCGGCCATTTTGAATGGTTAATTAAAAAAAAAAGAGAGTACACATAGGAAGCTACACAAAGAGAAAGAGAATTGTGTCCCAGGAACACTGTATGGTTGATGGGCCTTCACAAAATAAATGTCATAATTAAAAAAAAAAAAAAGTGGACAGCAGGGTGGAGAAACAAGGACAGGGATCTGGGCTGTGATGGGGAACCAATCAAAGGTAGAAGAGATTAAGGAGAACCATGCACTCTCACGGAGTACTTAAAGAAAAAGCAAAAATATGTCCCTCGACATCAGTACTGGAAAGCATTTGTTTACGCATCAAGATGTTTTTAAAAGAGGGAGTGGGGTACTTAACCCAGAATCCTAAAGCAGTATTTCAAGGTTGCTGGCATCTTACTCATGCACAGCAGAGTAACCCCATGCAGTAGTCTTGTGGATTGATCAACATGTAACCTAAAGTGAATGTTTGATGTGGTTTCTGAGGATGTCAAATGGTCACTCTTCCAATGGAAACTAAACGCCATTAGAGGAGTGGCGCTTTGGTGTTGCTGGCAGCCATAGGAGTTACTTGAGCCAGGCGCTCTGTATAGAAAGTATCACCCTCTGGAAGCAACTTCAGGGGAGGTGCAGGAGAGAGAAAGGTTGGGGGAGGGAGGCACGGACGAAACAGTATCAGATAAGGGGACAATAACTGTCACACTTCACTCACCCTGTAACAGCTGCAAGAAGTATATTGCTCCATGACCAAAACCTAATGAGAACAAACTTTATAATTTTTAAAAAAATGTTTAAAAAAAGAGCAGTGATGAGCCGGTGGAGCAATAAATGAGCAGTAGATAGGCTGTGGTAGTGAGCTGACAGAAGAGAGAACGGGGAAAGTAACAACTCATATGGAGTGCTAGTGAGAAGGAGAGAGAGAGAGAGAGAGAGAGAGAGAGAGAGAGAGAGAGAGAGGAGAGAGAGAGAGAGAGAGAGAGAGAGAGAGAGAGAGAGAGAGAGAGAGAGAGAGAGAGAGAGAGAGAGAGAGAGAGAGAGAGAGAGAGAGAGAGAGAGAGAGAGAGAGAGAGAGAGAGAGAGAGAGAGAGAGAGAGAGAGAGAGAGAGAGAGAGAATACACTCCCATGGAGCCCCAAAACTCAACTAACAAAATAGGTCCTTCAGGTCATCAGTGGAAGGATACATGTCTGCCATTCACAATTAATTTGAGCCGGTGGTTTACAGTACTCGGCACTGGGACTTAATTGCCAGCACCAGCACTTATGACAGCTGCCACATGGTGGCATTGTTTGAGGAATTTAAAGATGAGCAGAACAACAGTTGTTAATAAATTCAATATACATTACAAATAACTAATACCTGCCACCTACGCCATTCCTATAGCTTTGGGGGCCTCGAACAAATTGTCACACTTGTAGCAGTGTGATGGTTAGTAGTTGTGTAAGTACTGTCATTGGCAGTGCCTGCAGAGGCAATCTGTCAGTGCAAACAGCGGTGGCCTCCTGATGAGGGCCCTGGCACTTATGTTTTACAAATTAAGTGCTGTTGAATCGACATTTAAAATCTGGGAGTAATCAGTATTTGAAAAGACAACTGATAGATATCTGTGGTCCACATACAAATTTGGAAAGCCGGCAATCGTCCAAGTCTCTCAGGTTCAAATTGAATGGCAGTAGAGCATCCTGCTGAATCACCTTCTTAGTACACATAGGCGGTCATTCTGACCCTGGCGGTCAAAGACCGCCAGGGCGGAGGACCGCGGGAGCACCGCCGACAGGCCGGCGGTGCTCCAATGGGGATTCCGACCGCGGCGGTAAAGCCGCGGTCGGACCGGCACCACTGGCGGGCTCCCGCCAGTGTACCGCCGCCCCATTGAATCCTCCAAGGCGGCGCAGCTTGCTGCGCCGCCGAGGGGATTCCGACCCCCCCTACCGCCATCCAGATCCCGGCGGTCCGACCGCCGGGATCCGGATGGCGGTAGGGGGGGTCGCGGGGCCCCTGGGGGCCCCTGCAGTGCCCATGCCACTGGCATGGGCATTGCAGGGGCCCCCGTAAGAGGGCCCCTACATGTATTTCACTGTCTGCTGCGCAGACAGTGAAATACGCGACGGGTGCAACTGCACCCGTCGCACAGCTTCCACTCCGTCGGCTCGATTCCGAGCCGGCTTCATCGTGGAAGCCTCTTTCCCGCTGGGCTGGCAGGCGGTCTGAAGGCGACCGCCCGCCAGCCCAGCGGGAAAGTCAGAATTACCGCCGCGGTCTTTCGACCGCGGAACGGTAATCTGACGGCGGGACTTTGGCGGGCGGCCTCCGCCGCCCGCCAAGGTCAGAATGAGGGCCATAATTCTTTAAAAAAGACAAGGTTTTCCGGTTCCGAATCCTGGTGAGACCCTGTAGAGCTTTAGGGTTGAAACACATCGACAATTGTAAACCTCGGGAAAGAAGCCTAAAACTTTGTTTAGGAAACAGACTCAAATACAAAACAGACACTGTTTTTCTAATATTATTATTGCTCTGTCCCTATTGGCATGTATGTAATTTGTGTACAGATTATTTTTGTTCTTTTTAAGATCTTTTTCTGTACTGTTACGTTCTGTTTTGAAAATGCTGGAACTGGTCCTTTCAGAATACTATGAACTATCTTTTGACAGAACAATTTATTCATTAGTTTATTGATATTTTGTAACTGCTTATGTGGTTTCCTTTTGGGTCACAAAGTTGCACTAATGCCTATTATTGCCAATTACTACTTATTCTGTGAATGTGCTCAGTGTATTATGTTTTCTTACCTTTATGTGTATGTCTTGATGAATGTTTGAGTTCTTATGCATTGAAAGAAATTAAAATGATCAATTATTAATATTTTGGTCATGTACACCATGTATATGTATAGAAAGTGTTTATAAGGTATATAAAGTAATTACTGAAAGTGTTATACGCAAGGTCTTTTGGTTTTTTTTTTTAACTGAAGCCTGGTTTCAGCAGAAGTGGAATGGCTCCGCAGACTGCTGAAGGATAGGGATCATTGCTGGACACCTTGGAAAGCATCACGTACAGAAGATTCTAGGTATAGTAGTAGATCCAATGTATTGGCGTGATATAGGGCAAAGAGGAGTGTAATAGGTTGGCTGTTACGATCGACCCCACCCGGGGGTGCTTTGAATAATCTCATGTCTTTCGTAGAGTGCGCAAACCTGGAAGTAGAGGGTTGCGCGGAGATGCCGGAGGCAGAAATACAGCCGGAGAAACAGGAAGAGGGACGTTGTCATTGAAGGAGGAGGAAGGAGACGCCGAACCGAGGATAGAGGGGATCGACAAGCAGAGGACCGAGGGGACCACTATGACCGCAACGGAGAGAACTCGGGAACCATAGTCCTCCCCTGGAGCCGCAGCCAAGGACGAAAACGCCAACACCACCCGCCACGTCCCAGCAGTGACGTGACTTTTACAGATACGGGCATATTTGCCAAACCTGTATTCCTATGTTATGGACATGAAGGGAGGGGAGGGGGGAAAAGCCTAGCAGAGGAGACAAGGGAAAAGGGAGTAAAAACAAGTGCATGAACAAAGGATTTTTTTTTTTCCACAAGCACTAGAGCACTCAAAACCATAATTCAATATCGGCATCCTTAGGCACAACCTCGGGCCCCTCCCCCTCACAGATAAGAAAAAGGTACGAGGTAAATGCTATATACTTACCTGATCCCTACCTTCTTTTATTCCTTTGTCATACCTCTGAGGATCACTCTTACAGCGGAGGAACCTGTTGGAAAGAAGAGACAAAAGAACCAAAATGAATAAAAGAAGAGGACAATTGTAAGAGACAGAGAGCGAGAAAGAGAGAAAGAAAGAAAGAGAAAACTAAGAGGGAACATAAAGAATGAAAGGAATAAAGAGGCAAAGAAAAGAAAGAAAGAGAGCCTGTAAAGAAGGACGAACAACAAAACTAGTAAAATAAGCAAAAACTTCAAGATCAATAAAAACAACAAAGAAAATATTTAGTAAAAACATGCCTGATTTCTGTTTTCCCAATCTAAGACTCTGATACAGACATACACCCACTACATATTGGTTTCAGAAGTGGGATTTTTAGACGCAGGATAAAAAAAAAGAATATGGATATCAAACCTACCCTGGAAGACATGATACAACAATTGGCAGAAGGACAAAGGCATCTTCAGATGGTATGGGAAGAACATGTTTGTGAAGCTCGGAGTGATAGAGAAACCTACAAAATGCATTAAAGAGTTAAGCAACAATAATTGCTAACAACCAATTGGTACATGAAAGAGCTCAACAAAAGCTAACAGATACCATTGCCACTACCAGAGTACACCCCAATGTACCCAGTTCAGTGTTACAAAAAATTCAAGAAGGGGAAGACCCCAATGCATTTTTTACTAATTTTGAAAGAGTTGTTTCTTCAGCAAACTGGCCCCAAGAGCGATGGGGTCAGTATATAGCCCCCTTTTGACAGGGGCTTTACTGTCCACGTACTGAGCCATTTTTCTCCACGTTTTAATCTGTAACTTTTTCCTGCAATGTCAAATTTTCAGAAGCAATATACTGTTACGTCTGCTGGACTCTTCTGGTTGAGGGATATATAGGCCTTGTAGATCATCAAGACCCCTAGGTACCCAGCCAGAAAGAAAATCCTGAAGCAGGATATTGTTTTTGAAAATAAATAATTAATGAATGCCTCTCCCTCGCCATAGGAGTTATCTGCCTTGGCGAGGGGAGCATTAGACAGTTTTCACTGCCCCTTACCACTAGAGTTTTCCTGGCCGTGATGGGCAGTAAAAACCGACTGATGTCTGGCCATCTAAATTAGGTGTAACCATGGCAGAGACCGAGTAGTCTACGCTGTGGCTACACCAAAAACCTATCATTCAAATTGGGCAGACTGTTATGTTGGTATTAAGCATACTCTGTCACCGTTACAATGGAGTCTCCTTACTGCCAACATATAAATCAGCTTCTTAGGGCCAGATGTATCATGCATTTTTGTGGGTGCAAACAGCCCGACTGGGCTGTTTGCAATAGTAAAAATGCATTTTGGTATGTATGAATTACAATTTGCAAATTGGTTGCTTGTTACCGCAAATTGGAATTGAGACTACATACTGACGGTATTAGGAAGGGGCGTGTCAAGGGCGTCCCTTCCTAATACCGAATCATAACGGTATGTAGGAATGTTTTCATCATTTTCCCCACTTGCATCTTTGTATTTTGTCTGAAGATAGCTTAAAATTGTCTTGCACCCAGTTTAGTGAGTGATGTCATTGACATCATCACCAGCAGTGTATGAGGCATCCAGCATGCAGCCTCCTGTCACTAATTAAGATCAAGGGGTTAGAAGGTGCGATGGCCGATAGGTAGGTAAGGGGCTATTGGACAGATGAGGTGCAGGGTGTAAAAGTGTGTGTGACAGCACGGGGTGGGGGCAATAGACCATTAGCTAGTTGTACCAGTTTCAGGTCCTCTGTGTTGACCTGCAGGGGAGGGGCATTGGATAGGTAATAAGACAGTAGTGATGCGGTTTGTTGTCAGCCACCGGCACTTGATAAGTGATGCAAATTAACAGCTTAGCCCCTCAGCTGCTGGGGCTTCAACCCCCCCATCCCCAGTGCTGAGACCTTTTTTGGCTATTTGGGGTAGTTTGTGCTTAGGCCTTCATAACTTTTTGTCCACACAAGCTATCCACACCAAATTTGTGTCATTTTTTAATAACATCCTAGGGATTGTAAAGGTACCCAGAGTTTGTGGGTTCTCCTGGAGGAGACCAAGAAATTAGCCAAAATACAGCGAAAAGTTCGTTTTTCACCCAAAAGTGGGAAAAAGGCTGCAGAAGAGAGCATGTGTTTTTTTCCCTGAAAACGGCATCAACAAAGGGTTTGTGGTGCTAAAATCACCATCGTCCCAGCTTTCAGGAACAAGCAGACTTGAATCAGAAAACCACATTTTTCAACACAATTGTGGCATTTTACTGGGACATACCCCATTTGTACAATTTTTTGTGCTTTCAGCCTCCTTGCAGTTAGTGACAGAAATGGGTGTGAAACCAATGCTGGATCCCGGACAGCTAAACATTTCTGAAAAGTAGACAAAACCTGAATTCAGCAAGGGGTCATTTGTGTAGCTCCTTCAAGGTTTTCCTACAGAAAGCAACAGCTAAAATAAAAATATATTGAAATTGAGCTAAAAAAACAGCACTTTTTCTCCACATTTTAATTCGTAACTTTTTCCTGCGATGTCAAATTTTCAAAAGCAATATACTGTTACGTCTGCTGGTCTCTTCTGGTTGCGGGATATATAGGGCTTGTAGGTTCATCCAGAACCCTAGGTACCCAGAACCAATAAATGAGCTGCACCTTGATATGGGTTTTCATTGTGTACTGGGTATACAGCAATTCATTTGGTGAAATATAAAGACTGAAAAATAGGTATCAAGTAAACCTTTGTATTTCCAACATGGGCACAAGATAAGGTGTTGAGAAGCAGTGGTTATTTGCACATCTTTTTCTCAAATAGACATGTCTTTTACACACTGTCTTACATTTGGAAGGACAAATGTAGAGAAAGACAAGAGGCAATAACACTTGTTGTGCTATTCTGTGTTCCCCCAAGTCTCCCGATAAAAATGGTACCTCACTTGTGTGGGTAGGCCTACTGCCCGCGACAGGAAACGCAACATGGATACATCACATTTTTACACTGAAACCTGACGTGTTATTCGGAAACGTGCTTAGCTGTGTTCTTTGGCCTGTAGCTCAGCCAGCACCTAGAAAACCTAACAAACCTGTGCATTTTTCAAACCTAGACACCTAAGGGAATCCAAGATGGGGTGACTTGTGGGGCTCTCACCAGGTTCTGTTACCCAGAATCTTTGCAAACCTCAAAAGTTGGCAAATAAAACACTTTTCCCTCACATTTCGGTGTCAGAAAGTTCTGGAATCAGAGAGTAGCCACCCAGCATTCCCCCTAGTCTCCTGATAACAACTGTACCTCACTTGTGTGGGTAGACCTAGTGCCCGCGACAGGAAATGCCCCAAAACACAACGTGGACACATCACATTTTCCTAAAGAAAACAGAGCTGTTTTTTGCAAAGTGCCTAGGTGTGTATTTTGGCCTCTAGCTCAGCTGGCACCTAGGGAAACCTACCACACCTGTGCATTTTTGAAACTAGACACCTAGGGGAATCCAGGTTTGCGGTGACTTGTGGGGCTCTCACCAGGTTCTGTTAACCAGAATCCTTTCAAACCTCAACATTTGGCAAATAAAACACATTTCGGTGATGGAAAGCTCTGAAGTTTGAGAGGAGCCACACATTTCCTTCCACCCAGCATTCCCCCAAGTCTCCCGATAAAAATGATACCTCACTTGTGTTGGTAGGCCTAGTGCCCGCTACTGGAAAACGCAACATGGACACATCAACATGGACACATCAAATTTTTACATTGAAAACTGACGTGTTTTCTGGAAAGTACCCAGCTGTGGATTTTGGTCTTAGCTCAGCTGGTACCTAGGAAAACCTACCAAACCTGTGCATTTTTTAGAACTAGACACCTTGGGGAACCCAGGATGGGATAACTTGTGGCGCTCTCACCAGGTTCTGTTACCCAGAATCCTTTGCAAACCTCAATATTTTGGCAAAAAACTGTTTTTCCCCACATTTCGGTGATAGAAAGTTCTGGAATCTGAGAGGAGCCACACATTTCCTTCCACCCAGCATTCCACCAAGTCTCCTAATAAGATTGGTACCTCATGTGTAGGTAGCCCTAGTGCCTGTGTCAGGAATAGATCACACAACGGTCAATGTTGGTCCTTACATTAGGGCAAATGTTGACCCTGGGGTTATCCATTCCTGACGCAGGCACTAGGTACAGGCCCTCAAGTGGGGTAGCGTTTTTATCAGGACAGGTGTGAAAACACTGGGCGGTAGGAATTTTGTGGATCCAGCATATTCCTGTGGTTTGTGTGACAGAAATTGAAGAATAAATAGAGTTTTTATTTAACATTTCAGCTTTGCAGGATATTCTGGGTAAGAAAACTCTGGGGAATCCACACAAGTCACACCTCTGTGGACTCCCCCGGCTGTCTAGTTTCCAGAAATGTGTGTGTTTAGTAAGTTTCCCTATAAGGCCACCGAGCCCAAGACCAAAAACGCAGGTGCCTGCCTTACAAAACCAGGTTGTTTTGTGATAGATAATTTTGATGTTTCCACAATGGGCGGTGGAATTTGGGGCTGAACTAAATTGGGGAGCTCCCAAGAGAGCACTCTCTCTGTGCTTGCCGCCGCATGCATCTGCTCTCTGGGTTGGGCTAACCCGCTATTGTCCCGCTGTGAAGGCCTGTCCTCATCCCCTCCTGCATAATAAAAGGAAGAGGAGTTATCGAATGGGACTCCGACGACTCAAAAATCACTCCCAGAGTCTGCTCCATTGTCCTATCCCTCAGATGCTGTCTCAGTATCTGCTGTCTCAGTCTCTGATCCTACGTCAGAGCTGTCCTCTATAACCCGAGTTAGGGCTTGAGCAGCAGTCATCCAACGAGAATCCATCTCTGCTACTGGCTAAACTGCTGCTCTAAAACACTAGCCAATGTAGACAGTCACAAAAGTGTTGGTGGGTGTTCGTGTGATACCTGCAACAGTAGAGGTCACCTTACCTTCGCTACTTCCCTCAATCAGCACGTTCTTTCAAGACACTCAAAAAAACAAAAAGGACAACCTATTACATCACCTTTTCACATACCAATCGTCACAGTCTTTAGTGCCTCTAGCGCCCAGTCCAACAATCATTATTGGTTCTCCCATTCCCATTACCTCCTCCGATTTCCTCATTACCACCCAGCAAAAGTGCATTTCATCACTCCATAGCCCCCTCGCACATGCATTTAATTTGTATTATAGCGCAGGTAATGGCTGGCTTTACTAATCCACTCAGCTATTCCCATAAAATACATTTTTGATCCTTGAAGTAGGCATATAAACCTGCGCTACTTTATGGCATCAAAACTGCCACTAGACAAAAATCAGATCCTTTCCTAGCAGAAACATAATCACAAGAGTTACTTAACTTTTTTTATTGCGGCCTAAAAGCTACAGTTGAAATGGTCAGTTGAAGTGTGTGCATTGCTTTGAAGATGCAAGCTGCAACTGCAAGAGAACTGGAATCCCGAGACTCAAAGCGGTGGCGGTCCGAGCGTGGACCCAGCAATCCACATGCAAACAGCACCAACTCCTCCACAATGAAAAGGACGTGCTCGGACACTTCTCATAAATGCATATGTTTAATAAAACGATGCCTCCTCACATAGTGAGATCACTTTTATATTTGGGTGTGGTTTTCCTGGTGGCCGGTCACAGCCCCCAGGGAAACCACACACGTTGACAAAAGTGATTGTTCTATATATATAACTATATATAGATATGTATATATAGAGAGGGATCTATCTATAGATATATATATATATATATATATATATATATATATATATATATATATATATATATATATATATATATATATATATATCTACATATAGAAAAAAAACTCTGGAGTTGAGGCAAAAAATGCCACAAACCTTCCTGTGGTGGAATAAATCAAGTATACAGAATACAGTGCACATGTCCAGAGGACCAACCCCCTAGTCCTCAGCCAACATCTCAAAGACGCTATATTTACAAAGTAAGACTCAGCACAGATATATATCGAATTATAGAAGAGGAGGAGTTTCCTTGATTGTCTTTAGATCCTTATATTACATCCTATAAAAATAATATTCCATCAACCACGTCCTTCTTCCTTTTAGTTGAGTTTTATTGATTCAATTCGTAATTATCCATATGTGACTTCATATACAGTACAATTAAAAGATCATAGCCAACGCGTTTCGTCCAAAAGGACTTCTTCAGGGCTAATTTTTTTTACAAATATGAATAATCAATAATTTAATATATAAAATATATTTAACTAACAAAAATCATAAACAATATTTACATTAGACCTTAAAAATATTTCCTTTCAAAATGATACCTTCAATAGATCTAATATTTAACAAATTCTCCTGTCGCCTTGTAATTTATTTCCTTTATATGCATTAGAAATCAACCATATATGTGTACCAATTCCAATAATTAAATATTCTCAACTATTGACATATATTATTATAACCCAGAGACAGATGAGCCATCGTAAGAGGCTCTAACTCTCATCGTAAATAATTTCAAGCCGACCAAACGGACGACCTCTTAAATCAATAATGGATACTTATTTCTCTATTCTTTAATCATATCTTCCATTTTAACAATCATGGGCCAGATGTAGGAAACAAGTAGGTGCGACTCACAAATTGCGAGTCGCAAATTGAAATGCAGGTACAATGTCAGTGTTGAAATAGCGACTCGCACCCGGAGTCGCAACGCAGAGAGCGAGTCCGCTGATTGCGAGGTCGCTTTTTGCGACCGTGCAAAAAACGAACTCGCAATTTGCGAGTGGGTGTCGCAAATTGCGAGTTGCATGTAAATTGCTTACAGGTGCTGCATAACACTCCAGAAACCACTCCAGAATACTCTGGAAACACTTCCTGGCACATGATGATGACATCACAGCCAGGAAGTTTACAAATACACCTGGGAGGAGGGAGGACCACACCCTTTTTAACTGCTGAACTGCACACAGGAGAAACAGCAGCTGCAATGGAAGGAACTCCTAGGAAAAAAAAACTTACAACCCACAACAGCCAGCCCCATGAGGACAGCGCAGGAGCCGCCAGCACTTCCACCTGCACGGCCAACACCATCCCTGTTATGTCCACACCTGCTGCAACTGTGTTCCAGGAGGCTGCGCCAGCAACAGGCAGGAGTGATACAGTTGAGCACACAGGGCAGCCACCGCTGCGCAGGCGACGCAGGTACAGGAGATCAGGGCTGCAGGCTGCGTCCGCCCGTCAACCTCCCAGCAACAGTGAGGCACAGCTGCTGTGTGGTCAGCGCCTGCAAAATAACATATTAGGGAGGATTAGTGGTGTGCTGCACCGCTTTGTCCGAAATAACGAGGCCAGCATGCAGCATCTGAACTCCAGAATTGACATTATTGCCACAAACACTGGGGACCTAGCCCTGTCCATGAGGGATCTGGCGGCAGGACTACTGGCCCAGGCCGAGGATGGGCGGCGCAGGGACAGTCAGCTCCTACAAAGACTAGATAGGATGGCCACATCCATCGGCAGACTGGCTGTGAACACCACTGGCCTGTCGAGGAGGACAGTTGGCCTCCAGGTTGAAATGGGCCATTTTGCTGGAGATGTGGCTAGGGGCCTGGGACGTATCACACACGTGATAGACTTAATGGAGGCACGGCATCTGTCCAGGGGCACAGGGGAAACACCCCAGAACAGCGAGGAGGGCTCTACAGTGAGCAGTGTCTCTGCCACTGACACTAGGGTGCTCCAGAGTACCAGTACCAGGCAGAGCACAGCAGAAGCACCAGGGACCAGCCAAGCTGGCAGGGGCCGCAGAAGGACATAGACATTACCCTGGCCCTGTTGATGTGGCACATGACATCAATGTGCCCCATGCATGGTTTGCATTTAGATGACCATGAACAGTCATTATTTGTAAATAGTTCTATTTCTGCACAAATTAAATAGTTTTTTTGTTCCACTTAACAAATGGAGTTTTTGGTCAATAGGTGAGCATGGTTGGAGTTGACACGTACCTTCCAAAGTATTGGCTTGCGATGTGTTCCCGTCTCAGTCTGCCTTGATTAGCTATACTCCGATCCCTATGATGGCGATGTGGTTGCTCTTGCTCTTCATCATCAGGATCTGGGTCTGCAGGGGTGAGAGGTAGCCCACGTCGGGTGGCTATGTTGTGAAGGATGGCGCATGCGACCACCATTTTGAATGCTATAATGGGGGTATACTGGAGGGTACCTCCACTGCGGTGGAGGCATCTGAATCTTGCTTTCAGGAGTCCAAAGGTGCGTTCGATAAGGTTCCTGGTCCTCTTATGTGCATTGTTGTATCGCCTCTCACATTCATTGCTGGGTGTTAAAAACTGAGTCATAATCCATGGCCTTAGAGCATATGCACTGTCACCTGTTGGGCACAAACATCACACTGTTAGAAAGTCCTGGTTGGTGTGCACAGTGACCTGTCTGTATGTCTGCAAGGTGTATGCAGCTCTACCTAGGAGATATCGGTCTCCAAACTCCCCACGTTCCAGGCGTTGGTGTATCCCACTGTGCCTAAAAATGTAGGAGTCATGGGTACTGCCTGGAAACTTAGCTACAATGTCAGTGATGACATAATGGGCGTCACAAACAACCTGAATATTCAGTGAGTGGGTACACTTTCTGTTGCGGAAAAATATGTTCCAGGTTTGCAGGGGGGCATATTTGAATATGTGTCCCATCTACACATCCTATGACATGGGGAAAGTTGGCAGTGCGGTAAAAGTCCAGCTTGGTGCTGTTAATTTCTGCCTCATTCCTGGGTAGGTATATGAAGTGAGACATGTGTGTGAGTATGGCATCTAGGAAGGCCCTGAGGAACCCTGACACTGCACTTTGAGATACCCCACCTGCCACAGCAATGACCCCCTGATAGCTCCCTGAGGCCAAGAGGTGCAGTGAGCATAGCACTTGCACATGCGTAGGGATGGCGCAGCCGCGCAGAGTCTGGTGTTCTAGCTGTGGTTTTAGTAAATCAATTAATTCTAGTATGGCAGCACTGCTAAGGCGGTATTTGTCCTAGATCTCTTGCTCAGTTTGCTGAAAAAGAGTCTGCCTTGTTCTATATATCTTCTCCTGTCTGTGGCCCCTCCTCCTCCTCTGCTGGGCTGCGTGGACTCTCCTCCTCACTGCTATCAGGTATATCTCCGCCATCTTGAGTATCCAGATGCCTTCTGGGTCTCCTTTTATACTTTGGTAATGGTTACCACCTGCTCTGAGTTAGTGGTAAATTGCAAGTGCAAACTGGGCTTTTTGCGACTAGTCGCAATTTGCGGGTTGCAATTGCATAAGGTTTGCGACTCGCAAATTGCGACTTGCTATTTGCGGATCGCAAAATGGGATTGCAAATTTTGCGAATCGTTAGCGGCTCGCATCGCTTTTTGCAAGTCGGAAATGGGGTTTTTGCATCCCATTTCCGATTTTGCACAGTCGCAAATAGCGATTCGGGCTATTTGTGACTCGCAAAACTTTGCTACATCTGGCCCCATATCCTTAGTCCACATGATGACATTAATATGCAAAGTCTAAAAAGTCTTCTTGTAATCAGGGCACACCATTTACTGCCCAATGTCCAAATATTATAGGCAGATACCCAATTAATTAATTCCTAAAATAACAGAACTGACCATGGAAGCATATTCAAAACATTCCATACATTTTTTTCATATCAACATTCTCGGCCACATTCTCGGCCGAGCATTAATAGTGCTACAACCCTAGTAATTCAAAACACTTTCAGAGGGCATGTAGGCATATCGATCCATGTCACATTTGTCTCATATAGGAGCTTAAGCATACTGCACTTGATCTAAAATTATTGAAAAGCTCTATTTATCTATAGACAAACAAACTATTGTAAGAGTTATCATCCTCAAAGGTGAAATATCATAGATAAACTCCTACCTCAATAATCCGACAGGACATTCTTCCGATCCCAATACCTTACGACGACAGAGAAGCAAAGAATCTCATACTAAATCTCGCCGCTTTTATAACGCCCTTACTTTACTAACACCTGTGTTCATTTCTTTTTGGCACTCGTGTCAATGATACAAATCTGGCAGACATCTTGAAATGATCATATAGTCACACAATCGGTATTGCCCCACACAACCTAGACTCGCATCAAATCAGTACACTTAGTGATTGAACTCCATAGATCGAAAATACTTAATTGCATCTAACTTTCAACTTGTGTTTCGAGTCCATATTAATCTTATCGTTCTTAATCATTCTTGGTGGCCATTGTAGAGTGTGTTATTTGCCAGTTACAAGCCGATTTTTGCTACACACATCATGATTATATATAAGATTTTTATCTGATCAACATCCCTAACGATTGCAAAATATAACTTGTATTCTGCCATCACTTCAATTCTACGATCTTACTTAAATAGAACCAATGAGCTTCAGATCTCCCTGGATTAAAGTGCGTGCGGCAGCCATCTTAAGCTGTTTTGTCTTATGGTTGCCACTCTAATTTTCCAATTAAAGCACCAGTTTTATAACAGTTTTGACGTTCTTATTTCCTCATTTCAAATACTTTCTTTAAAAAACAGTTATTTTGAATTATATCACATGTCAATATCAAATCGTGCTGACATAAATCATAACGATCCTATTTATAACCGAGTTTTTCCTATATCCCACAGCCCTAATGAGTGTACAAAATATTAAATATAATGCATTAACATTTCAGTTGTCAAATTTTGCCTAAATGAGACCGAGAAAACTTGGACCTCCTTCCATTTTAAATATACGGCGGCCATCTTGGACTGTCTTTTCACATTACTGACAGTTATAAACTCTCTTGCATTTTTATCTTTACCAAAATCGCATTGATATGACCTGACTCGATCTTAAACACAAATCTCATATTCAATTGGTAACCAAATGCTCATACTTATCAATCCATTGTCGCACAAAGGTCACACAACATATTTCATTACACCCAAAACCTTTTGAATATTAATAGACAATATATAAAAATTATTTCAAAACACTTTAATTCATCAAGGGCCATCTATGATTTTTCTAAAGTTTAAATTCCTAGGAAGTAATGAAATTCATTATTCGCATTTAGTCCTTTGTTTACAGTCGTAAAGGGTCCCCTTGTGGGGAACTGGGCTACCTCCCGGCGTGCTGACGTCACAAAGGGGCGGTTTGGGGGGGGCAAGTAGGAGCCACTGAAGATCTTCTGTGTCTCCAGGGGTTTTTTTAATTTTAAAAAATCCGCCAATGCATTGCATCAGAGGATTTTTTTAACTCCCTCCCTGATGTCGACCACTGGTCGTGACCCGCACAGGTTAAGTAACAACCTAACTTTAAACTCATAAAGGTATTACAGTGTGCTTCAACAATAAGGGATGGCTGGAACGGGGTCTGTCTGTATAAGAAGTATTAGGAATAGGCTGGGGCTTGAATTCAGGGCAGCAAAATGGTATAAAAGGTCAGCTTTATGGTTAGGTAGTCAGCTTTATGTGTGGGAAGTACAACCTTAAGAAGAGAAGTAAGTGTTATGGGTCTGGGGGCCCTAGGAGTGACATCATAGGATGACTGAAGGGCACCAATGACCCAAAGGCATATGATGTCCATCATTGCTGTTCCTCTTTTCATGGAGGAAATGTGCAGCACTTTGGTAGGGGAGATAAGATTGGGGCATTGCCAAGCCTCAGAGATTAGGCCTAGTAAATGTGAGGGGTTAAAACTGATTATAAATGATAAAGCACCATTGATGGGAATATTTGCTGTGTTACAGGAATAAACTGCATTGTGTTGTACTTTTACTGCTTTGGTGCCCATTGGTGTCAAAGCAGAACTGGTGCAGAATCTACTCCTAAGAATTTTTCTATGAGGTATGCTCCTGCCATGACCCAGTCCAGACTTGGTAAGTCACTTAAAATGCTCTTGTGATCATCAATAATGTCCTTGGTCCCTCAGAACCTAATCCCATTTTGGGATCAACGCCTACTTCATAATGCTTAATCCCACTGTTCACTGCACGATTCTGCATAGCGGCAACAGAAGAAAGCAGGTTTATGGCTAATCTCTGAGTAGAGTCTCATTCCAGAGTAAGTGGCACCACCATGATATCATCCTCCTCCAATCAGAATGGGACAGAGCTTTGCTTTTTGAAAGCTCAGCTATCAGGAATAGGGCAACAAAGATCACTCTATGAAGCCCCCAGAATAATGTTTCTCCCATAACAAACTGCATCTTACACTCCGTACTTAATTTACATTGTAATAGTTTAAAAAGCAGCCCGCAGGAGCCACATTCTCTCTGACAGAAAGATCATGAGACATTTGAAGACACTGAGCACACAAAAACAAGCCCAAAAGGGGTCCATGAGTCTGTCTGGCTGAAACTACACGGCCAACATTGCGTACATTAACTCAGAAAGTCTCCAGGTTTGTGAATGGGCTCTCCACAATTCAACTTAGAAACATGAAGAGTCAGCCACTGCCCTCTGTTTCCAGGCAGGCCAATTTATGAGTCTGTGCACAAGCCCATTGTGAGTCTGTGCACTAGCGTAGAATGGATTTCTGATACAGCCCTAGGATCACCAAATTCAACGCTCATTCCTGCCACCTCCATGTAGAATGAAGTCTAGAACTTATGGTGCAGAAATAAGGCTTGTCACTTGGCAACATCATCCTTACAATCCACTGTGACTGTCGTGAGGTTATTTAGCATTTACACAGGCACATTATTTAGCTGTGGACATGAAGCCTGTGCCCTTTCACCTACTTACATTTCGCTTTTATTCCTTTAATTATTTTAGCAAAGCTTCATTTTAGTGGAGATGCTTTTATTCTTTTATCAGTTGCCCTTCCATTCAGAGCTTGCTATTCATTTCTTTGAACGACATTGTCATCCTGTGCTCAATCCAAGGCTGTGTGTGTTATTTACCAGGTATTGCCGGTCCAAAGAGAACATTATCTATCTTACACAAAAAAAGTATGTGTTGTCATGTCAGGGACATTCTTAGAACAACAGTGATGTTATTATAAAACATCACACAGCCCACATCTTAGAGGGGACAATCCAGCCAGCTTGCCATCTTGTGCTGTACGTCGTTGCAGTTTCTGCTGAAACCTTTTAGTTCCTCTCCCTTTACGTGGGAGGACTCCCGGCCGACTAACAGACTTCTTTACCTCTGAATTCAGGTATGGGGGTTGGACTTCCTTCCCAAGACCAGAAGTGCGGATTAGGACTACCGCTGCTACGTGCTCTCATGTAGAAACTTAGTAGTGTAGGTAGGAATGTTAGACACGCTATTGTGACAAGATGGTGGGGCTCTTTTGTGTTTCATTTTCTTGGTCACTGCTATAATGCTATCTTTCATTATCCTCATAATCGCAATTCATGCCTTTTTTTAGATAGAACGCAGTTGCTTCAATAAAACCTATTGATCCAAGATTCTACTTCTGTTTGTCTTTGCATGTATGAGACTTGTACAACTGAGAGAAAGGGGTAAGGTCTGTTCCCCCACAACTTACCTGAGGAGTCTGAGTGTCATGCGATGAGCTGCCACAAATCACTTCTACCGCTGGTACGCGTGAGGTGCTGCTAGCTAGCCAGAAAGGGTTAGGCCGACAGCTGTTACATGCTGTGGGATCAAACTCAGTCCCACATACTCGGTGTGCTGCTGCACAAAAATCCAGCAATGTTGTTCCCACAGTAAGAGTCCACGACATGACCACTGTTAATGAAAACTTGTTGGGTTAGGCTTCTTCTTTCCCCCAAGATGGAAAATGCACTAGAAAAGTGTATACTTCACATAACACAAAGATAAAGTGCCTTGTGCAACCTTCACAAAAGACTAGCAGGAGACAATTAAAATAAACAAAGGCCCACATATTTGGTAAAAATCAATGCTTAGCTGTCCTTGCGCTGGCTTTTAAATAAACACAAAACCCTGTAGGGTACAGAACAAAATTAAACTTCATTCACAGTGCACACAAAAAAGATATGCTAACAGTCATGATGTGCCTTTATGAAGCTGCTGCTTCAAAGACCAGTACAGTTATCTCTCACTAAAAGACCTATAGCTAAAAGCATGCATATTCATTTCTTAGCAGGCATCTCCCCTGTGAGCAGGCAAAGTAGGCAAAGGCCCAACTGAGACAGTAATATTACATTGATTAGTCCAATCCTGGTATCTTGAGACAAAGAGTAAGACAGTGTAAATTGTTTTGAAATAACATAGCCTTGAACACCCCATAATATAATTTTGGGTTCTTAGTGGAAAATCTTCACTAAGCTGACACTTGTCACGTATAAAGTAGCAGGACAGTAAGTTAAATGCCCACCACTTAGCCTTTTTTCTGCTGTTATCAATGCCTAATAAGGTGCAAACATTCCCTAACCTTGCCCACCCTTCACATGGGGTGGGAATAGACTGATGGAAAAAGGTAGGAATTGAGGCAGACGTGGAGGCTAGAGAAATAATGGAATGCTAACAGAAAGAGCAAATTCATGGAAAGATACAAAGAAGGGAGTTAGGAGCAGGACAGAGAAAAGGTAGAATTGGCAGAAGGATTGAAAGAGAGAAGCTAAAAATAAAAGTAAAATTCTTTATAAACACTGGAAAAACACCATAATGGAAAGCAGTGAAAGGAACCACCGGAATTCACAGCAAGTAGAACCTGAAAACAGCAACATGTAAGTACAGTTCAATGTGAGTCTGAAGGTCATGCAAGGAGGTTCATTGGTTGTCCTTAGGCTGTACCCTCCTATGCATCCCATCTGCTACCACAGCCAGGAATAACTGCAAAGGTAACATGCAAACTGAATGATGGCAGGTCCATTAGTCAGATGTACAATATGGTGCCCAAGAACAGAGGTCACCCAGTAAATCAGGAAGGGGGCAAGGAATTGTGGATGAGCCATCAGAGCTTGAAGGCTCTCCCACTAGTGGCCTGTGTTTGTCCCAGTCTTTATTCAGTGCATCAACATATAGAATTACAGATGTTTAACAGTGAATTATGGGAATGTTATTCACTGACTGGGCTCTTAGTGACATTAAATAGATAATGAGAGTGAACCTTGAGTTGTCTATAATGTCACTCAAAAGCCCAAGGTGAAAAAGATCCACATAATTCACTTTTTACCCATCTAAGTTTTATGTTATGTATAGCCCCCAAAATCACCTGTCTGTGCTTAAAGTTGCTGCACAGGGGCAGAGGAGTAACAGGGGAGGCATAAATACCATGGTCTCTCCTCCCTGACCCAAATGTGAAAAACAACTTTACCTGCTATGCTTAACAAACCCCAAGTCCAAGGTTATGCACAGACCTACTACACAAATCTAAGTGTGATACATACATTTGATGCCTATGCTCTTGTATCATGGATTCCTTGTATATTACACAACAGAGAATGCTTACAGTTCCTGTAATTATTTCTATTTTTCACCAATTAATGTATTTCCCTCCTCTGTTTTTTTTAGACATTAGCTGAAAAGATTTGTCTATGCCCCCTAATTGTCTACTAATGCTTTTCAATGTCCTAAATTGAAGGTTTTTCTCATTTCTCATAGATTTCTATAAGGCAAGGAAACTTTCAACTGTTGGGACTGAATCATTACTAATATTAGCATTTTGTATGGGCCCTGTTATTATTATTTTTGGTAAAATATTTCTTTATTAGTTTTAAACATTTTAAAACTGTATACATTACAGGGAGAACATCGCGTCCTGTTAGAGTTATGACTCCATTCCTTAGGAAATCAATGTATCTTGATTCATTGTACAAGAAAGTTGTTTTCACTAAACAAAGCAAACTTCAGTAGCAAACTTTAGTTCGCACCATTTGCAACAGTTACACCCCTTTATGCGTGAAATCCTAAAATGCACTTGGCACAAACATTAAATGTAATACAAATATATATATAAATAAAATATATATATAAATATATATATATATACCTGCAGAGGTATGTGTGCTTTACAGTGCATGGGATCTTTATATTTTCGTCACTACATGTCCCATAATGCACTTTATATGTACATCCAGATGTATTATAGAATGCCTGTCTGTACAATATAATATGGTCACCAACCCTTTAGTAATAAACAATTACAAACAGCAATAGCATGTTTTGAAAAAAATGTTAAGTAAACATGAGTAATTTATTTTTGTACATTTACCTCTGTGTGTTGAATGTGGATTCAGAGGTGTCAATAATGCTATATCCACTAAGCGCCTCACAGGATTCTGTCAATTTCTTGAAGGAGGCTTGTGGTCCTACTCCTGTCACATGTGCCTCCCTGTTTGCTTGAAATAATTTCATTGGTTTCTGATTGTCGATTGTACCTCTTTTTGTTCTTCTTTGGTACAACAAGTGACCCCAACAGCATCTATCTACCCTTGAATGCTGAGACATTTTTTGTGTGTCTCAGGCACAATCAGGGAAGTCTTGCCAAAGAGAAGGTTAATTCTATGCCACACATTCTGCTGTTAAAGCCCCATGATCTTTTTCTGTAAATTTGAATATATGTTTTCTTCCTCCTGCATCATTGTTTCCTTGCTCTTGGCTTGCATAATTGCACACGGTTTTGGGGCAGATTGCAAAGGATTCTCTAAGATAGCTTTGGATAACAAAAATGCTATCCTTCCTCTCTGCTCTTCAAGCCTTAACAAACTTCACTTCCTGTTGATGATGTCATCATGCACTGCCAACTGAGACATTCCTAAGTAGCAAATCTTACTGATTTCTTAATTGCAGTTTGTTACTGTGCAAATCCTTAAACAAATCACTATTTTGAAATACGATGACTTTCTACATAGGAAATACCAATTTATAATTTGCCATTTCTGGAATTTTGCAAATTGAGATTCTGTATTTCATTCATTTGACTCTTTTTCTTAATGGGATGTTAAAGCACTAAAGCAATTTGGTGTCTCTTAGAAGCACATTCTTCCAAGTGCGTTTTGGTGTCTCAAAAGATCTTTTGACCAATCATTGCTTGCGAAGAGAGGTGCACAAAACGACCCAATGCTTTAATCTCAGCAAATCAATAATCTGCATAGATGCAGCCAAAAACCTTCATCTGAGTGTGGGATTACAAACGATTACACAGGGTGATAAGCTTCAAATGTAGCAAGGGCCTGATAAACTTGCTGTGCACCTTTGATGTAGTTGTGAAATTGAAGTGGCCAGCATTTAGTCTCACCCTACCATACATAGCGCAAGCCTCGAACCTCAGACCATCTATATTTAATCTCTTCAAAACTGACTCTCTATATTTCATTGAAAAACAGATTGGCAAAAGAGAGGTTACCTTTGCACATCCCTCAACAAGTTATGTAGCTGTAATTGACAGATTGCTGTCAACACAAACCCGACTATGGTGACACTAAACACCATGAAAAACATCAGATAATGCATCAGACCCACTACAATTGGGAGCTCATCAAGTGGGAAAACATTACCTGCTTTCAAAGTGTTGCTCTAGACCGCAGGAGAAATTTCTTTCAGAAGACACATTTAAAAAAGCATGCGCCAAATTGTCATTGTCCAACTTCCAAAACATATTCAGTGCCGAAAGATAGCAGAATCAATGTCAGAGAGGCTTCGTGGCATACGTCTCACCAGTGTGGGGTGGTTTCTAATAATGGAACAGAAAACATGTCCAGAAATTGCTGATCATAGGTCCTGAAGGTAATCACAGATGTCTTTTGTTTCGGCAGAGCAACAGACCTCCACAGAGAACACAGTGTTGATGTGTTGTACAAACTCAATAATTAATTGCAAGTGCTGGATCATGATGTATGCTCACTGTTCAGTCGTATGATAGTATATTGACAAAAACTATATCAACAGATACAAATTTTACCAAAAAAGTATTGAAAACATAAATATTGTAGTCTTGTACTTAAACAGAAAACAGAACAATATTGATGACAAACATATCATGGAAAAACATCTAAAATACAACAATTTTGTGCACAAAAATAAAGAAATATCAAATACTGCCTACACATTAAAACTACGGAAACATAACAGCATTGAAAACCAAAATATTGCATGATATTATATTGAAAGTATATGCACATATAAAAATATGTCAAAATAATATCGCTGTACAATAACTGTATAATGAAAACAGTAATTAGAATTTACCATAAATGGTTCAAAAGATAAAAAACCAAACTAATCTTTAACCAACCAACAACATTAATTAAAAACATTTAACAAATAGAAGCACTTTTCCAATTAACAAAAAATATAAAAGGCCACAATAATGTGCAATAAAATGCCTTTTAAAAATGAATTACAGCAGAGCATTGTCACTCTGCTGGACTGCAAACATACAAAAGCAACTGCAACACGGAAACATACAAAATCGACTACAACTATTACAAACAAAGTAAGGTTAACGATCAATGAAATCTAGCAAAATTAATAAATATCTAAAAGTATGATACAATGACAAACCTTTAAAACTACACTGCATACTTTGACAAATTTCAGGTGCATCCTCAACTAGAAGAAAAAAGGAAAAAAGAAAATAGAGACACAGACACTGAATTACTCACAATTAAAGACCATCTCGAAAGTTAGTATAGTAACCAAAGCACAAATTTAAGATTAAACAAAAAATCAAGCTTTAACATATTTAAAAGGTAAAATAAGACAAACAACCCCCTAAATAAATGTAAAATTAAAAATATAAACTGGCACAACAAATTTTTCCTTTCAACAGACTGCAGCAAAAGAAAACTATGACAAAAAAAATTCGGCAAAACAAAACTCTACTACTTAAATGACATAAGGACAATATCCAGAACGTAGGTTAAATTTGCATCTGCAATTTCTGTACTCAAAAACCCACAAATAAAATGTCTGAACCAGCAATACTTATAGTGAGGAGAGCACCACATATGTTTCAAATGCTTGCTATCGCAGGGCTATCACTAAAAATCTAATAATTTAAATCATTGGGAAACATAACCATCCCCATAATATAGTCCCACGTCATTGCATTTTAATAGTGCACGGTCAAATGGTGCCGGCGCGGTTGTGAAAGCTGAGGCTTGAGGGAATATGTGACCAAGGCACCGGAAGAGACCGTAGGCTTCAGAGAACTGTGACACAGCTATGATTGTGTGAGCGACTCCATAGGGGTGCACTGCTGAGGTGCACTGCCTGACATGTCACTGTCGTGAGAGTTGACCCGCCTGAGATGGGAGGCGAGGAGCGTGATACTTGATGTAGCCAAGAGGGATTGAGACTGCAGTGATGTGTGCTCTGGTGCACTAGAAGTGGGCCAGTCCCATGGCCACAAATTCATGAGTGGCAGCACTGAAGATATGCCGTGATGTTGGAGTGGTTAAGTGGAGTGGTGATTGGGCAGAAAATGAGCAGGCCTGACGTGTGAGCCCATTCTGAGGTCAGACAATGGGGCATTGCACAGCTGGACAAGAATTAGGGGCCCAGGCAGTTGAATATATTAGGGCACGATGTGCGTGAAGGTGCTTCCCAGTGGATCATAGGCAGTGTGCTTTGTTGGGCTGGAAACACTAGGGTTCACGCAGGTGGTAGAGGGCACTAGGTACCGTAAGGCATTACTGCTACTGATGAGCCATGGAACCCTGCACCTCTTGCCTCAAACAATTTTAGATGGCACTACTTTGAGCTCTCTGACAGTGAGTGGCAGGCGCACTAATATTCAGCTGATATATCTACATGGTTGACCCAAGGGCATATACATTGATTTGCGGCTGCTGCACGGTTTATTTTGGGTCTTGGCGAAGCTGGGTGATTGTACATGTGACCCGAAATTGGAGATCTGGGTCTGGTGGAGCACTTGTGTATACTCAGGAAGACATCTGCGGCTCTTTTTGGGGTGCTTGAATGGGATCTGACACACTGGATCTCTAGTGAGTGTGTGTGTGCACACAGAGGCAAGGCTAGACACTGCCTCGAGAATAGAGTAGGCCTGGTGATTGATGCAGCTCACTGGTCCACTGGACCTACTGGTGTAACACTGCGGACACTACAACTTCACCATCTGGTGCAAGATGGACAAACTTAATTAAAACAATCAAAACTACAATTTGATAAAAACAACAGAGTTTAACACAAAGGGGGTCCATACTCCTTCCCATTATCACTAACTATTTTCTGAGATTGCTGGACTACTTAAGGAAATGAAATAGAGCTTACACAGTATAAACTATAAAATGGACCATTTGAACTTGAGAATGGACAACTTCGAAGAACGATTTGCAACCAAGACAGGAGGCTCACTGAGGTGAAAACAAGCACTTCAGGAATAGAGAACAAGATCCGAGCGTCCATTAACACCCTAGCTGCGGTTCTGAAGGAACTCAGGCTTATTAAGCTCAAGGAAGGTGACTTAGAAGGTCGGTTGCACCAAAATAATATAAGAATTATAGGGTTCCCCCAATCCAACCAGATGGCCAATATGGAAAAGTTTGTTAAAACATTGTTGGAGATATGGGGCTTGATTTAGAGTGTGGCAGAGGGGTTACTCCTTCACAATGGTGATGGAATCCCATCTGCCGAAATCTAAATCCCATTATATCCTATGGGATTTAAATCTCAGCGAATGGGATATCAAGTAACCCCTCTGCCAAACTCTAAATCCAGCCATTGTTTGGACACTTGGTCTTTTCCCCTGTCTTCAAAGGTGAAAGGGCACATAGGTATATTTGGTAGTATGATATTACACTGATGGGAAATATAGTATTATTTTATTGAGAGACCAAAGGAATATGTTTAATATTGCATTTTTTTTCTTATAAAGCAAAGCTGTCAATGCACACATTCTGAGATGGCTTGCTGACAATTACCCACAAATTGCAATTAGTAATAAGGAAGCCTCTGGGGTTCTCGGCAATAGATTATGAACACAGTAGTGAGTGTAAGCACCCCAAGCCGGATATGTCCTCTCACGTGCCCCCAAGCTTCGAGAGCATGCATGGTTACTAAAAATAATGCCATCTTGTTATACGTATTATGTTCTGACTGGGTGGGAGTGTTCGCCAGAATTTGGGGTTGGCGTGGGAGATAGGTGGCTAAGATGCGAATGGGGGATACAAGTAAAGTACTGCTAAATGTTGTTTTGATACCTCAAGTAAGTGTTGCATATTGGTATGAGACACTGGGTGTACATAGGATGTTTTCATATGATCCAACCTAAATGGGCACTGGGAGCCAGAAGACCGCCACGTTACGAGTACTGAAGGATTTCTGCCACAATTTGGGTGGAAATCCTTCAGCAGTCGTGCTGGCGGTCGGCGGTGCAGAGACGGTTCCACAGCCTTTAGCGCCACGCCACAAGGACTCTGGCCACCGTATTACAAGCAGTAATGCAGCGTGGCGGTGTCCTGATGGCGGGGCGTTGCCGGCGGTGGAATCGCCTGTTCCCTGGTGGACAACCTCCTCGCCGGACAATGTAAGTCGATCGCCCGACAGGAGAGGGGAGTGGGAGGGTGGGGGGTGTTGTGTATGCATGTGTGAATGTAAGTTTGTATGTGTGTTTGAATGTAAGTGTGTATGTGTGCGTGAATACAAGTGTGTATGCTTCTGTGTATACGTGTGTGATTGTTGAATTGAATTCGTGTTGGTATGTTTGTGTGAATGCGTGTCTGTTGGTGCGAGTTGATGTATGTGTGTTGGTGAATGCATGTATGTATGCTTGTTGGGAAATGCATGTATGTATGCGTGTTGGTGAATGCGTGTATACGGGGTGCTTGTGGGTGTGTGTGTGTGTGAATGCAAGTGTGTATGCGTCTGTGTATACTTGTGTGATTGTTGAAGTGAGTGCGTGTTGGTATGTTTGTGTGAATGCGTGTCTGTTGGTGCGAGTGGATGTATGCGTTTTGGTGAATGCGTGTATGTATGCATGCTGGTAAATGCATGTATGTATGTGTGTTGGTGAATGTGTGTATGTATGCGTGTTGGTGAATGCGTACATGCAGGGTTCATGTGTGTGTGTGTGCGTGTATGTGGGGAGGGTTGGGTGGGGGAGGGGAGTGCTCTCTTGGAAGGGGGTGGGGGAGGGGAGGTGCTGTCTTGGAATGGGTGGTGGGGGGAGTTATCTTCTGGCGACAGGAAAATAATTTCCTGTTGCCGGCAGCCTTTTCAGGAGGGTTTTTGTGGAGGTGCTACTGCTGCAGAAACCCTGCCAGAAAGGCAACTCATAATATTGCCGGTGGTCTTCAGTGGACAGCCGGCCCGGAGGTGCTTTCCTCCATCCCAACTGTCCTACTACCCTGGTGGTACCAGCGGGGATGTGGCTGTTTGGCAGAGGCCAAACTGCAGCCCCACTCGTAATGTGGCGGCCTTCACCGCCGGCACATGGAAATGAGGCCCTGAGTCCAAAAGGGCAAAGATCAAATGCCTAAGCTAGAATATATGTGTTTCGGGGGCATCAAGAACTCTTGTAAGGCCCAGCTAGTAATGGCTTATCTCTACTGACACCAGATCAAGGTTGCTATGCTGCAGGAGACACATGCACAGCTAGCACCTCAGTCTAGCTTTGAGACATCATGGGGTAAACATCAATATTTTGTCTCGTATCCTATGTACTCAAGAGGAGTAGCAATTCAGATTAAAAAATCAGTAGTCAGTAAATGTTATATGACAGGAATGGAGTAGTGACATACAGAGCTGATGGGTACTGGTAGTGTAAAGGCTTAATGAGATCCCAATATCGATACTCTATGTTTATGGCCCAATTGCTGATGCCGCTGAGTTTTTTCTTCCTTTTATTATTTTTTATTGTGATCCAGCACAGCAACAAAAAAAGCATCAAATCATCAATTTCGTACACCAGCACTTAAATGCATGTACAGATTGCATTTCATCACACTGTAGATCTATTGAAAGTGAAGCTTTAGATCACACTGAGTTTTTTGATGGACTGATGATGCAGTGTCACTAGTTTTGGGGAGATCCCAATGTTGTGGGGTGGTGACTTCAACCTGGTGCTTTCTTCGACACTTACCAGGTCATAGGCTGCTCTTAAACAGTTAGCACAGGTGGGTGCTGCACTAACTAGAATAATGCATAAATTAATAATGTATAAATTATATGACATATAGCAGGAGGCCCACCCCAGTAGGAGGGACTACACCTATTACTCACTGATGCATGACACTGACTCACGTATATATTTCTGTTTAGGAATGCCATGAATATTAGAAAGAGTTGATAGCACACACATCTTCCTAAGAATATCATCTGTTGGCTCCCCAGTACTTCTATTACTGTCAGCCCGACACAGTGGTTTAGGGCTTGGAAATTAAGAGGGCGCAAACTTAGAGATGGCCGATGTGGGAGAACTGTGGGATATGTATTGCCAAGGAGGTGGGAATCCTTCAGTCAATACATACAGCTGGGGAAGCTGGAATAGGAAGTCAAGCATCTAGAAGTTGAATATGAGATACATTAAGAACCAACTTTATTGCCCAGATATAAGAAACATTTGAAGCGTTCAGGGAGACAGCAGGTCTGGAAGTGCTGTATTTAGGGAAGCAGACATGAGCCAGGGCCTTCAAGGAGGGAGATTGGCCAGTAAAATACTAGCATGGGTCCTGAGGTCAGCTGAGGACACAGCACACTTTACTAGCATTATTAAAGTAGACGGAGAGATGAATTTCGTCTTGTCATAAGTTGTCTAAGTGTTCCGGCGATACTATGAGCAAATGTATGTGTCCAGGGTGCAGTTTGATAGCGGAGAAGTGGCAACCTATCTAGAAAATAGGACATTAGCCTGGGTGGATGGGGAGATACATGAACTATTGAACTCTCCATTAACTATTGAGGATGTGACACAGGCGATTAAAGCCTTGGCTATTGGGAAAGCATTATGAGTGGATGGTCTGCCAGTTGAGTTTTACAACAACTTTTCTGAGATGTTAGCCCCATGGTTACTAGAGATACACAATACTGCAATCAAAGGGAAGACTACCTATGAAGACTACCTACAACTATGCCTGGGGAAATAATCATTGTACTGCCAAGGTCTGGGCTTGACCTGAGCAATTGTGCCTCTTATAGGTCACTTTCTTTATTAATGTGGACAATAAAACTTTTGCAAAAATATTAGCATAGCAACTCCAACTGCTGATGAGCCGTCTGGCTTTATTCCTCAGCAATCAATGGCATTTAACCTCTGTACATTGATGGCAGTACTACACACGGTCGATCCTAAGCTATCGGCTATGGAGATGCTTGTGGGTGCATTAAAGTGTTTTAGAGTGGCCATACATGCACAAGGTCCTCCGACGAATGGGGACGGGCAAATATTTCCTAAGTCTAATGAAATTACACTATGCAAACCCTTATGCTAAAGTGAGCGTAAATGGAATGGTGTCAGATGAGTTCCCAGTCAATGGGGACAATAGGCAGAGATGCCTGTTGTTCCCCTGATCTTTGTCATATCTATTGAATCGTGGCCTGCTAGCTGAGGCAGAAACATTAGTGCAGGGGAATATACATCAAACCAGGACCATTATTAGTATCCTTTTATGCTGATGACATATATTATAATCAGAGACATTATCAATTTTGGTTGATCCTCTGGATTACAGATTAACTAGGATACATTGGAGGAGTTCCCACTGACTGATCAGACAAAGACGGGAGAGTGAATAAGTACTTACGTGTAGCTTGGAAGGGGTGAAGTATCTTGGCATGTATATCACCAGGGAAATGACAGAACAGATGAGGAAGTATTTTGAAGTAGCTTTAGAAGGAATGAAAGTGTGTATTGAGAGATGGATACAACTCCTTCTCTCAATGTTGGGGCATACATCCTTAATTGAAATGATGATAATGCCTATGTTGCTATATCTGTTTGTTAATGTTTCCATTCATATTCTGAAGGAGTTTTTTTCCAGCAGCTTCAATAGGTGCTGACAAGACTGATATGGGGAGGTGAGCAACCTTGCATTAAATGGTCAGTTCTCACGCAGCCGATGTTGAGAAGTCGGCTGGGGATGTCAGACCTGTTTCACTATTATCTAGTAGCATAGGTACATCATGCCGAGTATTGGTTTCTTCAATCAAAGATGTTAACACATGTAAACAGGAGTTTAAGAGTAGAGGGGGAACTAAGCCCAGGTGATACTGTTCTTGCTTAGATTCAGGCAAGAAGCAACGTCCTGGGTTTTCCTCACCCCCAAACGAACTAGAGGTGCTACCCAACTGATACACAGAGCATAAACATCAATTCACCAAAAGGCCAAGGGTAGCAGGGGTGACATAACACACCATTTGAGCTTTACATTCACTCACACACACATGCTTACATATACACATACACACACTCACAAAATCACCTTCTCTCTCTTTTATAAACACACTCTCACCTGCACACATACACACAACATGCACCTAAAAGCGTTTTTTACTTACCTCGGTTTCCAGGAAGGGTTATATTCTAGCTAATTGTACTCTTTTTTCATTACACCTATAGCGAATATGCTGGTATTCACTATTAGTGTAATACAATATGACAAAAAACAAGGCGATTGGATCTCATCTGATGTCCTTAGGGACAAGAGTTCCTGACACTGAGTTTGCCTCTTTTGAGGCCAGGGGTCACAAAACCATTGCCAGGGTCCCCAAGGGGGCAAGCCAGAGGTCACAGCTGTGACCCCTGGAGGCCTCTAATTGACGCCCATGACGGAGAGGTTTCAGGGTTAAGACAATGTTGTTTGTTTTTGATGAGAGTTAAATCCAAATGTGCTCCAGAGTAAATGGCTACAAAGGTAAGAAAGCAGGACTAGGTCCAGCTCCAACAGAGCAGGGTTGGGCATGCTGCTGTGCATAGCTCAGGGGAAAGCCAATTAATTATAGACACAAATTGTTGCAATTTCAGATGCTACATCATCTATCTTATACTCCGGAACGTATTTCCGGTTAACTCCTAACAGTACAGTTTAATGTAAGAAGTGTGAAGTTAATAATGTTGCCTTTTTACATGTTTCATTGGTATGTTCGAAGGAGGGCTTTTACTGGAAAGGGGTGTTTGAAGTGTTATCCGATATGTTGGGAGTTCATTTTAAGCCAACCCTGGAAATGGCTCAGCTGGGTCTCACTACTGGCCTTTCTTGGGTCTATCCGAAGACTAAGGGCCAGATGTAGCAATCTACAATTTTGCGACTTGCAAATTGCGAGTCAGATCGACTCGCAATTTGCAACTCGCAAAATTGTATGCAGAAAGGTGTCTCAGACACCTTCTGCAACTCGCTATGGGATCGCAAAGACCCACCTCATGAATATTAATGAGGTGGGTCGCATTTTGCGACCCCATAGCGAGTCCATGCACTCACAGGGATGGTGGCCTGCTGAAGACAGCAGACCTCCATGTCTGTGACTGCTTTTTAAACAAAGCAGTTTTTTTTTTCTTTTTGCAGCCCGTTTTCCTTAAAGGAAAACGAGTTGCAAAAAGAAAAACTTCCGAAACCATTTGGTTTCGTTTTTTTTTCAGAGTAGGCAGTGGTCCATAGGACCACTGCCTGCTCTGAAAAAACATTTTTTTCAGCATACACAAAGGGAAAGGGGTCCCCTGGGGACCACTTCCCTTTTGCGAATGAGTTACTACCCACTTCAAGTGGGTGGTAACTGCGAGTTGGTTTGCGACCGCATTCGCGGTCACAAAGCAACTCAGCATGGCGATGCGGTCGCAAATAGGAAGGGAACACCCCTTCCTATTTGCGAGTCGCATACTCAAATTGCGAGTCGGTACCGACTCACAATTTGAGGTTGTGCATCGCGTTCAGACTTTTGCATGCTGCAAACTGCATTTTTCGCAGTTTGCAACATGCAAAAGGATTCCTACATCTGGCCCTTAGTTCTATGACGTTGTTGCTTAAGAGGAGGGTGGCCATACATTGGATGGATCCTGTAGTTGAGGTTTGGCTGAAGGACACGGCATACTGCAGCACAAGGATGGATCAATGTTGTGAAGTGGCACACCAGAAGGTTTGTCCACCTTATTTTTGGGAGCCATATCTAATGTATATATGCAATAACGATGCAGAGATACATGCAGAAGACACCTATGTATATAGCGAATAGAGATGAGAGAACCACTGTAAGCATACTGCACATTTTAAAGTGATTACTATTTCTTGAATATGAAAGGTGCCATTATTGTAATGTTAGTATTAATAGAAAAAAATACAATAATGATTATATAAAAACATATTATACCAAATATTCCCAACCAAGCAACATGCCAGCTCTATGACATACCAACCCTTAAATGATTAATTGCCAGAACACATAGAACAGCCGGGGAAATGCCAGTAGGACCTAAAATATATGAAACATCATTAGCATCCAATATATGAAGAAATAGATATTCATATATCTCATCGATGTAAAAAAAAACTTTTCTATATGTCAGCCTCAATAATGATAAAACCATTATTATTTATTCTATCAATATCAATTTACTAACACAAAATCAATATAAAAGATGGATGATGAATGGAATTTTTAATTCAGACCCTCCACCGTTCAGTCAAGTATAGACAATAAAGGGTCAGTATCAAAATACAAACATCAGATTTCTGTATGCACTATTACCCAACAAAATGCAACTTACAATGAAATGATAGCACACATAAAACAGCAAACTAACAACTTAACCCACAAAAAATCATAGATTTTGAACAGTTAAAGATTTTGACCATACTGAAAATCTACCCACATACTGCTGTTCAAGAATACTATCTATTTAACCAGAGCACATGGAGACACCTACAAGAATCCACTCTGAGCATAGAATATGCAACGAACCTGGAATTTGCACACAAAAAAGCTAATAGTTTTAGCTTACAGCCCTGCAACTGATGTCACTAAACAGTATGACATGCTGCATGAATCCCCCTATTACCAACAGCATGAAACAAAAACAGCTCCACTAATAGATTATTATGAATAATCTTGGGTTGGTCGCATCCACTGAGCAGTCCACAAATGCCAACCCGAGTACCACTTTCCATGGTGCAATGTTTATAATAGCACTGTGTCTCAAGAAGCAGAGACAACACGGTGGAAGGGTGGCAATAGTCACTTGGAAGAAGCCACTCTGAATATTATCAATTCCTAGACATACTCAAAAAAATAAACCTACTAGGAGGTACAAATGAAACAGTCCCCAACTCAAGCCAAACCTCAAGCCAGCACTGATCTACCACATCTAGACTCACTAGCAAAACCCCTACTTTAAAGAAATGACACTAAATAACAACACCATTTAACCTTCCTATAACACAAACACTCATACAGTAGGAATATTGAGTTCTAAATATTGTTAAAGCAAATGTATCCAACAACATTAATCAACATTAATTTAACTAAACAAACACTTTTTAACACCTATATAAATGCTACCACATATAAAGTCATCATATTGACACTAATAAATATAAGACTAAACAAAATGAACATTGCCCATCCAATAACATAATTGTATAAAATAAGGTAATGATTTGTATCTGAGGTCCTGACAAGTGAAACAACAGTCCAAACAATCCAATCCCCCCAAAACTCAATAACAATAGCACAAGAATGCCAAAAATAAACCAGACAAAACCACACTTCAATATGAGACAAATAATCCAAGAAAATCATCAAAACCCCCACAAATTGAAAAAAAATAATAAACACTCCAGCAAAAAAAACAAGGACAAAGCAAAAATAACTTTGATCAAAAAATAAATAAAATGCATCCAGGTTTAAAATGAAGTCTGATGTCCAACAAATCAAATCAAAACCTATAAAGGAAACAAAATATAAATCCACCCAAAAAGCAACCCTAGTACAAACCAAAGGACAATAAAAATAGCATATAAATTAATTTGTAACAAACAGAACACAAATATACAATACACTTAAACATTACTTATGAGAAGGAGGTCTACTATAATAATGAAAACGTACCTACTCACACTACAATACAAAAGAATACAGCAAGACAACATCCAGTTACAGAACTGGAAGTGTGAGCTTCCCCTCACCATTAAACTCTTATAAAATATGTTTACAATAGTCTTACTGGAACTACAACTAGCAACAGGAAACTGCGACAAGCAAAAGGAAAGCCCGCTATGACAAAAAAAAGACTCTGAAACTAAAAAACTGGACAAATGGCAGAAACATAAAATAAAAAAGCACTTCCATACCTTAGAAATCAGTACTAAAAATGTATTTCATTTATTAATGAATATAAAATAATAAATAACATGTTAATAATGGTAAAAAATAATGTTCTTAAAAAGCGCACAAATGTTTTATGTTTGAAAATATATGAAATACTGATAAAAATATGTTACCAATTTGTCAGCGCTTTTTGTATGTAACAATGATTTAAAAATACAAATGATATAAAGAATTACACATTACAATTTACTATACAATATATGTAAAAAATGTATGACTACAAATAAAAATACATGCACCCTACAACTATGTCATACGTGTTACTGCAAAAAAAATCTTAGAAATTAAAAAATCCAAAAAGCTTTTGGAAGTGTTGTACTTTGAGGGGGTTCAGATTTACTAACCCTATGCGAAACATAACGACATTGGGGAAGTGTTGGACTTTGAGGGGATCAAGTTGGCTATTCCCATTCCAAATTTAACCACATTGAGGAAAGTGTTGGAATTTTGGCACTTGTACTATTCCTACTCAAAATGTAAACACATTGAAAACAGTGATCGAATTCAGGAGGGTCAGATTTACCATATATTTACTATAATAATAAGATATACTATAACTAGTGTTACCAAAAAGAAGAAAACTAGAAGTCGAGTATTAAATGCACACCAAGAGCAGTGCTTGATGTCTAAAATACATGTCCTTTCCCAGTTCTCTAGAACTATCTCTACAACCCTTCCTCCTTTCCTCCTTTCTAGAGCTCCAACAGACTATTATCAAATCAGAAGTGTCCTACCTGCATACAGATCCATGCTCAGCTGAGACCATTAAACAACTATCGCTTGCCTTGGCGTTGGACATTACAAACTTGATAAATGCCTCTTGATGATCAACATTTATACCGAAGCCTTTAAACACCCCATTATCATTCCACTTTTTAAAAACCAACATGCAGATCCCAAGATCTTGGATAATTATGCACCATGTTCCATTTCCTTTTCTTCTGGAATATTGAAAAGGATTGTGATGCGACATTTCCAAAAGCACTTAGAACTAATATAACTCATCAACGGTTACTAGCCTGAACTTAGATCAAGGGGAGGTACCAAAATAACCATAGCTGACATAAGGGAGGAACGTCTCTTCTCAACAGATGAAGACAAGAACCGAACCCTCGAGCACCTTAAAGTATCTCTGTTATACAGCACCAGAGATCAGAGGATTATTTTAGAAAAGGTTTGAAATATTGGTCATTGCTTTATTCCGGATCCATTCATTTCGCGACAACCACTGTAAAAAATGTCAGATCTGGATGAGGTGAATTTGTAACCCGCCTGGTACTCTGTGACATTCCCAGAGTTCCTACATTACATGCCTCTCATTTAAGACCTGTATAGGCCCCTTGACAGAGCTCCTCAACCAATGACATGTACATTTCCAAATGCATGTCAACAACACTCAAATTCACTCTGGTTACACAACAACTGAAACTATATTTACACCATTACCTCATCTTTGGACCACATCATACACTGGAAAGAGTTTTATTTGCACCAAAGGAGCCACAACTGAAATTATCATAATGGGAGAATGTGAGCTCATTACACTACGCCATCCCTTAGACCAGAAAGTTTAGGATACTGGCTGGCTCCATACTACACAAAATGCTCATTAGAGTAAACCATGTTGACCTCACCAAAGCCTTCACCATGTCTGTTAGACCTGTCAGCTCTTGGTGTGGTTTACCCTGACTTTTTTGCTTCTGGACTACTGTTTTGATCCTGTGCTGAACTTCATTTTTGCTGACCTTACGACTTGGGCACTGCTGCCAGTGCTAAAGTGCAAGCGCCCTCTGACTAAATTGGATTGGTAATTGGTTCATCCATAATTGGCATATTTGATTTACTAATAAGTCCCTAGTAACGTGCAATAGAGGTGCCCAAGGGATGTAAATCAAATGCTATTAGTGGGCCTCCAACACTGATTCTGCCACCCACAAGAGTAAACCTGCAAACATGTCTCAGACCTGCCACTGCAGTGTCTGTGTGGGCAGCTTTGCACTGCCAGTTTGACTTGGCAAGTGTACCTACTTGCCAGGCCCAAACCTTTCCTTTTACTACCTGCAAGTCACCCCTAAGGGAGGCCCAGGGCAGCACCAAAGGCAAGCTGCATTGTATTTAAAAGGTAGGACATCTACTGTTGTGTTTTACATGCCCTGAAAGTAAAATACTGCTAAATTTGGTTTTCACTATTGCAAGTCCTATCCCTCCCATTGGTTAATATGGGGATTGCCTTGAAATATCTTTTAAGTGTAATTTCCCATTGGGAGCAGATAGAGATATGGAGTTTGCCATCTCTGAACTCACAATGTAAAAATACATATTTTGGTGAAGTTGGTCTTTAAATTGTAAGTTTGAAAATGCCACTTTTAGAAAGTGGGCATGTTCTTGCTTAACCATTCTGTGCCTCCATCTGGCTATGGAATACACTTCTGGATCAGGGTGACAGTTGGGCAGCTTGTGAACTCACTCTAGACAATCACACAAAGGGAGCTGAGTTGTGCTCAGCATTTCCTGATGGCTCTTCCTGGGCTCGAGGGGAGAGAGAAGCTAACTCTTGCACCTGAATAGGGCAATGTCTGTCCTTACACAAAGCAGTCTCCCACCCCCCGGGGAGTATCTGGGGCCAGGAAAGGAAAGGCAGGGTCTTGTGCACTACAAAGACTTTCCTTTTAAGTTTGCCTACTTCAAAGGCAGAAATGATTTTAAGTATTGGGTCTCTGAGACCACAACTTCAGAACACTTCTGACTGAGGACATTCTGCCAGGAAGAAGACCTGGATGCAGTAGAAGGAACTGCCACTCTGTCTGTTGCTTTATTGTGCTGGCCTGCTGCTTGCTGCTTCCGTCCTTGAAGTGAAAGGACTGGACTTTGCTTTCTACATCCTGCTTTCCAGAGTTCTCCAAGGGCTTAAACTGAGCTTGCCTCCTGTTAAGAGGTCTCAGGGACATCAAATACAGTGCCTGGACTCTTCTTCTGAGAGTCCTGACTTGCCAAGTGGTGCCAAATCCAGTTCCTGGGCCCTTGGAAGTGGAAACTGTTATCCTGAGGAAGAAAATCACTGCAGCTAAAACTTGACGCACCACTGGCCTTGCGGCAGAAGAATTGACGCAGCACCTGCCTTGTGGCTGAAGATTTGATGCAGTGAATGCCTTGCGGTGGGAGGATTAACGCATCGCCTGTAGTACCAATGCAGCACCTGTTCCACCGTGGCTCTATCATCCCTGTGTCTGGATTTTCCACGCATCGTCCCTGGGCGTCATTTTCACATCAACCTTGCACCGCAGCAAGGAGCCGAAAGTGTGTGACCGGAAACTGGTGCATTTTCTCACCTGCAGGAAGAGAACTGATGCATCACCTCCCCTGCCAGTAAGGAACCAACGCATCACCTTCCCTATCAGTAAGGAACCAAAGCATAGCGTCTCTTGCAAGGAGAGAATCGACGCATCACCTCCCCTGTCAGTAAGGAACTGAGGCATCACCCCCCCTTCGATCCGCATCATTTTTGTTTTTGACGTATCCCAGGTACTGAGTACTAAAAAGAGACAACCATTGATTCCTCTGGATTAAGACTCTGCAACTTTTTAAAAGTGATATCTTTGCTTGTGTATGTGGATTTGTGAGGTTTTGGTCTCGTTTAACTCAGATAAATATTGGCTATTTTTCTAAACTGGTGTGGAGTACTTTGGTGGTGTTTTTACTGTTACTGTGTGTGTGCAAATACTTTACACATTGCCTCTGAGATAAGCCTGACTGCTTGTGCCAAGCTACCAAGGGGGTGAGCAGGGGTTATCTTAGCTGTGTGACTCCCTTAGGTGTGTGGCTTCCTTACTCTGACTAGAGTGAGGGTCCCTACTTGGACAGGGGGTAAACTGACTGCCAACTAGAGACCCAATTTCTAACAATGCCTCATCTGCATAATTATAACATCATTCACATTAGCCTGCCTTAATCGCTTATTGTAAGGCCACAACAACGACAAAGTCATGCTGCCAGAGTGTGCCCTAAGCTAGGTCCGTAGGAACACATCATGCGTGCTCTGGAATCTCTTACCTGGCTGCCAGATGAATCCAGGATCAGATTCAAGGACCTTTGTACCATCAACAAAACCTGGAAAAAAGTCTCAAACTCTTCTAAACCCTAGCTCCACCTTCCACTCCAGCAAGAAATCAAGTTCATCAGCGGGTCACGTAATACAGCAACTGTTCAGAGGTTGCCATGTAGAGGCTTCTCCCTGGTGTCATAAGAGTCTAGACTATGGGATGCCCTCAGCTCATCCTTGAAGAGAACCAAACTACTTTTGGTTCAGGAAACTAAACTGAAACAAGCATTTTCAGTGCTATGGGTCTCACGTTTGCTCGAGTTAGAGCTACTAGCGTTATAAATTCCTAACTGGACTTTTCTTGCCACATAAATTGAAAATGAAAAGTAAAACAATTGACATAGCGAGCCGATTCAAAGGGCCACGGCCGCCATGAGCATGACCGTGAAGGAGAGACACAAAAGGAAAGATAAGTTCGCTCGCAGTCAAACGTATCGGCAAAAGTGCAATTATCCATGTAACAGAGTCGGTGTCCAAACCACCCCAAGGAGGAACAAACGTAAAGCATTTACCAATGATAACAAAGGAATTTTGAAAGGCAAGCCCATGAGCGAGTGATAGTGATGGTCGTGCGGTGGGCGTGGTTAAAAGCCCATAGATAGATTACAACAGGCCAAAGCGCTTGTGCGAGCTAACTAAAAAACTGAACTATTGTCCAGACTTAAAGTAGTTGCTAATGCAGAACAGCCGCCATGAACCTAATTCGAAGCGTTCTTCCTCTATTACAAAACTCCTAAATAAATTAAAAAAAAATACAATTAGAAAATTAAAAGCGATTTACGACATTGGGGTTCTCCTTATTTTTTTATTGGATTGACCCAGCTGAACGATGACAACACAACCCAGGCCAAGAAATAATTAAAAGTAAAAAATCAAAACTCAGCCTGAACCAATACGGCTCGAGTCCAACATCCAAAATGATCACCGTGGGGCAGGCCAGAATGCGGGGCGCGTGACCTGTGCATACCACTGCTTCTTGCGCGCTCCCGTCCAGCGCCACCAGCATTTGATAGGGTTCAACTCAACATGGTTTTTGACAGCCCTGATTTTGGATCCGCTATGCTGGAAGGCATAAGTACAATTTAATTAAAACTGACGCGTGAATTGCCTTGTGTTTGTTTGTTTATAACCTGTTATTATTCAAAGCGACTGTCACAATCGGAAGCAATTGAGGCGCGCGCAGGGGTTGCGGAAGCTGGTCCTGCTGCTATTTATGCGTAACAAGGGGCTCAGACAGCGCCCCTGTTTGTTTGTTTCTAAAAGCAGAACAATGGCGCCCGGAGCAGAATGGAAGTCCGTGGCTGTGAAGCACTTACTGCTGTGTTCGTACGGCATAATTGGCAGTCCTAAAGCGAGCTGCAATGGTTGAGGCTTCTGGGCATCGCTTCAGAATTTCTTTTTATTAACAGATGTCTTTGTTTGAAGACAATGTGGTTGCGTGGACCCTATCAAGGTTCCTTTAGAAGGATTGTATGTGTTAATCATTGTAGAAGGTGTGAACGTTTTTGATGCATAATAAAACATACTGACTAGTAACATATAGGACAGCTTACGTGCGAAAATTCACATAGCCTTAGGCGCTCATCTGAAAACACCGCCTTCAGAGTGCACGTGTCATTTCATACCGTGCTTTTCAACCATTACGCATTTAAAGGGGATGCCAACGCGGTACCAGTGTCACTGGGTGCCGGGCTTGATTCGAGTGGAGAAGGAGTTGCCTGACCCAGCGTGACCTCCTTACCTGGTCGCCTTAGCCTTCCAGCCTGGCCTGGCCCTTTCAGACTCTGCTTTGCTGTTCTGCTGCTGGGGCCAAGCCTTACTTTTCTTTTTCACTCACCCTCTTTCTTCGCTTGTTCTCATTTTGTTTTCCTTCACTTCTACCTCTCTCTTTCTCTCACACACACGCCTCTTTCATTATTTGAGCACTTTTTCCTGCTTTTGCCTCGCATATTTATGGAATGGCGCTAGCCGGCGCTTATGCCCTGTTAGCCTCCTTGGAAAGGAGGCTAACAGGTCTGAGGGAACCGGGGCTTGTGCGCCAAATTATGGCACTACACTGTTTAGAGGCAAAAAAATTGTCTCTAAGCAGTGTAACGCCATTTTCTGGTGCACAACCCCCATGGACATGGCTCCTGTCTTCGTAAAGACAGGAGCCATGCCCACCACTCCAGTGGCCATGCCCAGGGGACGAATGTCCTCTGGGGATGGCCATTGGGACCAGCGCCGTGCAGGGGGCCCCAAGTCAGGCCCCACGTGCGGTGTTGGGGAAAAAAATCAAATTACTCACCCGGACTTACCTGGGATGGGTCCCCCCATCCTTAGGTGACCTCCTGGTGTGGGTGGGGGTGTCCCTGGGGCCAGGGAAGGGCACCCGTGGGCAATTTCCATGGTCTCTGACCATGGAAATCTGCCTACAGGTCCCCTTACACCTGCCCAGACCTAAGTGTTAAATAATGGTGCTAAGCAAGGTTAGCGCCATTATTTAAGGCCCCCATTCCCCCGTGCTGGATTTTAGTACGATGGGATAAATATGGCGCAAAGGCAATATTGTCCTTTTCTGGACAGGAACACCTACCTTGCATCTTATTGACGCAAGGTAGGTTTTCCCCTCCAGAAAACGACATAAACTCCATAACTTTGGTGCTAGACGTGTCTAGTGCCAAAGTATAAATATGGAGTTAGGTTTGCGATGAATTAGCATTAAAAAAATGAAGCTAATTCAGTGCAAACCGAGTATAAATATGGGCCTTGGTTCCCCTCTTGAGCTGCGCTCTCATCTGCTCCTTTCTCGCCACCATCCCCCATGTCTCTCCCGCCGCACACCTGTCCCTGTTCAGCCATGCCCACCACCCCAGGATCTCCTACCCCTCCCACTTCTTCCTATTGGTGGCAACAGCGCTGACACATGTAGGGGGTGGATTACTTGTCTGCCGAAAAGTCTGTCAGGGACAAGCCGGTCTGAGCCAGTATCTGACCGGCCCACGCCCATCACCAGGTCCACTTCCAGTACCTTGCCACCACCCTCCACACCTTGGACCCAGAACGCATCTCCCCACGGTGCTGCAGGCCAGCCCCAATAAACACTGAAGGTGTATTCTCTTGAGCTGCCTATTGCTCATCATGTGACACCTCTTGCACTTACCATCCCACTCACAAAACTCACAGTCCCACAACCATCAACACAGACATACACACCCTCTCCTTACTGACCTGCTTCCTGTTCAACACCTACACCCTCACCAAACATGCCATCAAAACCTGAGACCTTCCACAAAACCTTTTCCCAGACCTACTGATCCTCAAACAGATCTGACTTAAACCTACATCAGCCTCTGACATTGTGACTGCTATCCATCCAAGATTCAAGACCACCAGACAGGGCAGGACCAACAAACCCAGAAGACAAATCACAATTATCTACAAGGAACACATCCACTGCTCCCTCACCAAAGCCAATGCATGCAACAAACTGCATGTCTGGCATTCAAACTCTGATTCTCCAACAAGCCTACCTTGGCAGAAGCCCTGGTCTACCGATCACCAGGACCAAGAGCTGAACTTGGAAACTACATTGCAGAAATCATCACTCCGCTCGTGCTCAACTCCAGCACATTCATCCTGCTCAGTGACCTCAATTTCCATCGTGATGTTGTCTCTGATGTCCTCGCCGACCCTAACATCACCAACCTCCTGAACAGCCTGAACATACTCAAACGTTCACAATGGGAGAAGAACCCACCCACAATCACATCACTGGCCACCTGGTAGAACGCCATCATCACCAACCTTGATATCATCTTGGTGGATAAGCCTGTAGGAGGCTGGCCCTCTACGTAGTGTGCAAAGCTAGGCATACTGTGCAGGGAGTCCATGCAACCACACGTTGGATTACAGGGGTAAAAACGAAATCACCTAATGCTCTAATTTTTATGGTAGCTTGGTCGAGCAGTTAGGCCAATCTTGGAGAAGTGCAAAGCATTTGTTGTGCTCACAGGATCAATCTAGCAACTCACACACTCAAAGGAATAACTGGAGAGCAATTTATAAAACTACTTCTGTTTTTTATACAAATTTTAAGACCAAGGTCATTAAAATTGGTTAAGTACGTTTCGAGATATGAATTTTTGAAGTTTAATAAAAATAGTATTTTTGTGCTTAACTACGCACCATGGGAATGAATGACGGATCACCTTTAAAATTGCACACAACCAAGTTCTTCTTTTGCAGGTTGGTCAAGGGAATTGGTGGGCACACTGTGCCACCTGGAGCAGTTCGGGTGGCTCCTGGTTCCTGCGGGAGCAGCAGGGAAAGGCTGGAGGTCCTCTGGGGTTCTTTAGAGATTTTCCAGTTGTCCAGCAGCTCCTTAGCGGTGCTTGTCGTGTCCTGGGTGCAGCAGGCAGGGTTTGGCTCCTTTTCTTTGAGCACAGTTCCACAGTTCTCCTCCCTTGGATCTTCTTGTTGCTGGTCTTCTTTTGTCCGTCGAATATGATTTCTTGGTCTAGGGATGCCCACTAAATACTGTATTTAGTGGCCGTTTCAAGGGGAACCGGGTAGTGGCCAATGGGTCATCTACCTTAGGCTGGCTACACCCACTAAGTGACCACTCTGGGTGGGCAGAGGTCACTTCCTTACACCTGATTGGCTTTTTTACTTCTATCCAAGATGGAGGAAAAGGAAATGTCACTTCGCATGCAATACCTTGGGGGTGGTGCATGCTAGGTGGGGCCACTTCTCCTGTCCTTTGTTTAATTTTCCTGCTGTGACTTCCACCAAAAGTTGGGATTTGTAGGCCTGTGGATCGAGTTTCAGGGGTGGTAAGCTCTTTAAAGCTCACCTGCAGTTCAGTGCACATTACTGAGGGAGGGGCTGTTAGCACCTCCACCCAGGAAGGGCTTTGTTATAAATCTCAGAGAGCAGGAGATCTCATCCCAGGGGTTCAGACTTGTGTCTGAAGGTGGCAGGCTGGTTGGTACCGGTCAGCAACCATGCCAGGGTAGTTAGCTTTTGCAGGGGGCACCTCTAAGGTGACCCCTGTGCACATTTCATAATAAATCCAAGACTGGTACCAGTTTGGATTTGTCATTCTGAGTTGTTTGATACCAAACGACCCAGGGTTCAAAGTGGCCATCATGTAGCTCTGAAAGTCGTACTGACCAGTGCCGATCACATGCATTTAAAATGGCTGCTCTGTTCCTTCACTATGTCCCAGGTTTGGCAAGGGCAACGTGGGGCATATTGCTCGTACAGCTATGCCCTCACATACAGTATAGTGCACCCTGCCTTAGAGCTAGAAGGTCTGCCAGAGGGGTGACCTATCTATATTGCATGCAGTGTGTAGTGGACAGGGCACACAGGCAGTGTGCCATGTCGAGTTTTCATTTTAGGAGTGCACCAGAACACTCAGTCCACAATGGCAGTGCTGGGTGCATCTGGATGCAGGGCCCTATACGGTGGCACAATCAGTGCTTCTGCCCTCAGGGCCTTACACTTAGTGGCAGCTAAAGGTGTTGCCAATTACCTTTGCAATTCTAAGGGAAAGAACACTGGCGCTGGGAACCTGGTTAGCAGGATCCTAGTCCACTTCAGTCCAAGTTGCATCCAGAAACCAGGCAAAATGTGAGTGGGAGGAGTACTGCAACAAAGTGTCAGGTTTCCACAGCTTTGCCCTTCACCGGGGCCAACAATTCTCTTCCCCGCTTCGACCTACGCTTTATCTACTAACGAAGAGCTGCCACCCCAAGACTACCCACTAAACACTATCTCCGAAGAAACTTGGTGCACAGAACTACAACGCCACCACCACCTACCACATGAAGGCAACCTTACTTGTGACATTAACAACCACAGACCATGGATCGCCACCTGCACAGACATCCTGGCACCTCTTAAGAGTTCGACCACAACAAGGACCAGCCCTTAAGCAAGCTGATATGATGCACCAAGTGGCACTGCAAGCAACTTCAGCACAGATGGACACTCTCCCACATGACCTTGACAAGCAAACCTTCAAATCAGTCCTCCAACAATACCACCAACTATTGCGAGCCACCATGCATGCAGCCTTCACAAAACAGATAGAACACAGCACCAACAGTTCTAAGGAACTCTTCTCCATTGGAAACAAATTCAATATGCCTGCTGCCAGCTCCACCACCACCTCCCCTTCTCAGAATCTCTGCTCCCATCTTACACTTTTCCCTTGATATAAGATAAGCACTTGCTACAACAACTTTGTACCCCAACCGATTCCTGTCACTATGGCAGTACTACTTGAAGATGATAGCAGCACTCCTGGAACCACCCGGACCTGCTGGCCCACCATCAAACTTCATGGAAACAACCGCTGGTATGAAAGCCATCCACTCAGGAGCCCCTTCAGACCCTTGGGCACACTTCTGCTTCTCAGGTGGCCTCAAGCACATCTTCACAGCCCTAACCCCGATTCTCAAAGACTCCCTTACCACAACCACCTTGCCCAGTGCCTGCTAGAAACTCTCCACCATCATGCCACTTCTAAAGGAACCCACAGCAGATCCATCGTTAACTTCTACGTGGCTTTCAACACTGTCTCTCACCCGATCCTCATCCAAAGCTTCCAAAAGTCAGCAATTTGCAGTACAGCTCTTCAATGGATCAGCTCCTTCCTCACAGTATGCATGCAGAAAGGCAGCCTACCCCCTAACCTCTGAACCATGCAAGCTGATCTGTGGAATGTCTCAGAGATTTTCACGCAGCTCCACTCTCTTTAATATCTACATGGCCCCACTGGCCAACATCGTGCAAACCTTTGGCATCATCATCTACTCATACTCTGATGATACACAAATCATCCCTTTTCTTTCCAAGGAAACCACCAGCACCTAAAGTTCATCAAGTGCATGTCAGAAGTCACCCTCTGGATGAAAACAGAGTGCCTCAAACCCAACCCCGACAAGACAGAGGTAGCTCTCTTTGTGAAGGACTAGATTCTCTGGTCCTCCGCATGTTGACCAACCACACTCGGATCCATACACACCATTTCCAGCCAAGTTAGGAACCTAGGAATCTTGGTCAACAGAAAACTACTGATGTCCAGCTAAGTCAGCTCGATCACTTCTTCCTTCTTCCACATATTCAAGACCCTTCAGATGTCTTCCCGTTCACGCTTGCCTACCAACCACATAATCAATTCTCACGAGCAAGCAAAACTATTAAAATGAACACCCTATCGGAATGTCCACCCAGATCATCCACGATACTGCAGCCACACTCACACTCAACCTCCCATCTCACACCCACATGTCCACCCACCTCACAGACCTCAACTGTCTCCCCATACACAAGCAGACTCTGTCCAAACTGCTCACACAGACATACAAAGCATTAACCTCCTGTTCACCACTGTCCTATGCAAGGGTAGGGCCGGCAGTTGCTCTTTGTCGTACGTGGCTTCCAAAGCCTGAAACAAACTCCCCTTCTACATTCAAACCACCAGCTCAACTCTAAAATTTTGGGAAAAATTGAAAACGTGACGCTTCATATAGGACAATGTCAGGCAAGCAACAACCTCTTCCCCTCTCATTAGTGCCAGGATGCCCTTCCAAGTCACAGCTACTCCGGAGATTGTAGCGGTGCTAAAGGGACTGCTTCCCACCTAACAAGAACCCCCTGAAAAAGCCAGATCAAAGAGCCAGGTTTTAATGCTTTTTCTAAATGATGTTTCCAACATAATCTTAGGAAGGTGAAGTGGGAGCTGATTCCAGACACGCTTGTGAGCCACAACATTTCTTGTTTCTGATCCTGTTTTGTAGCCATTTTATTTATAGCTTTACACACGTTATTTTAGCAAACTAGACCTTCCGTTGTGCATTTTAACCTAGATATGTTTTATTCTAGCTTCGTTATGTTATTTTAATAACATCCACATTTGCGGTTTTGTTTTATTTTCTCTATCTAGTTGCTCCTCGCTTGGGTCAGCACTGCGTTCTTAAATAAAGACATTTTTTTCACTCTGTGCTTTCTCAAGGCTGCAGTGAGATAGGTTGCCGGCAAAAGAGGTACGCTTTGTCTCCAATATTCACAGAAAAATACACACTCTTATGTGGGGATACTTTCCTGGAACATCACCTGTTTTATTATAAAAACACTACTTTAACCCATGTACGTTAGAGGGAGATTCCAGCCAGATGACCACGACTATGCTGATGGCTGATTGCTTTGCTGCAGCTGCTTATGTAGACTATAGACCTCTTGCTCAGGTATGAGGGATGATGTCTTTCCAGGGGAACCTGAAGGGCAGAACTAGAGCTTAACATGTTGTGCTCTAACATAGCCTAGGTAGGAACTATCTATACAAACCTATACACTATGGTAGCATTATTCTTGTGTTTTACTCTCCTTGTCACTTTTTTAATCCTGTTGTGCTTCATCATCCTAGTTATTGCAATACATGCCTTATTATCTAAGATGCAGTTACTTCAATAAAACCTTATTGAACTTTACTCTGCCTCTGATTGGCCTTGCATATGTGAGACTAATGTAACTGAGAGAAACGGATGAGATCTGAGTGACCACGATTTCCCTGAGGAGTCATTTATGTCATGCGCTCGGTTGCCCAAATCATCCCCGCTCTTGGGTGAAGATGAGGCACTGCTAGTTAGCCAGAACAAATCTAGATTAGGATGACAGGCGTCACCTGGCGCAGGTTCAGACTCAGTGCCCCGCAGTCCAGGTGATTCTGCCACCCAAATCCAGTAGTCTCATTAGGATAATGAGAGCCTACGCGACAATCCGAGTGACCTGCAGCAAACAGGCATCAGCTGAATGAAGATATCTACTGAGAAAATAATGTGACAGTCTCGCCAAGAGATGGTGAGGACCTAATCCATAAAAGGCTTGAGGAGCTATGGTCAAGGATTTGAACTGAACTCTCTCCTTGACTGGTAGCCAGTGGAGGGTTTTTAGATAAGGTGAGACAGACACACATTGTATGGGAACTGTTAAGAATAACCTGTCAGCCGCATTTTGAACTACTTGCAATATCTTCAACCTGTCCTCAAGCACCCCGACATACAGGCTGTTAGTATAATTAATGCATGACTTGATTACCAAATGAATCACTGTTTTCTGAGCTAGCAAAGAAAGTAGTTAGAAAGTTTTGCAGTGATCTTAATAACACCAAACATGAAGCCACTATAGCAGAAATATGGGACTGCATAGACAAGTTTGAGTCAATTTTAACTCCCAGATTTCATGCTGGGGCTCGATGTGGGGCTCCTGCCCACTCTAGCCAGCAGTGCGAGCCCCAGCTGGGCAGTATAAATCTAAATGGCAGAATTCGCGTTTTTTTGTATTGAATTGCAAATTACTGCCTCACACCCACTTAAAGACTGCCACCAAGCAGTTCCTAAAAGTTACACAAGCTTCCTGGGTATTCTTATACATGGAAAAGCTGCAAACAAGTCCATTAGGATCAGGGCTGCTTGTTTGCCCTGATCCAACACCAGTTTAATTCAGTCAACCACTTTTACCAGCACTGTCTTCATGCTGAAGAATGCAATAGATTCCAATGTTCCAAATATTTATTAACTTCTCCAGCATCTTTGCTGCCACAGGGATCAATGAAATAGGCCTGAAATGGGACAGTTTGGTTCCATCCGCTGAAGGTTTTTCTAGCAAAGGGATCAGCCTAACTTCTTTCCAACATGAAGGGACACTGGCAGATTGAATCAAAGATTAAATAGATTAAAAATGGGACTAATAACCATCACTAGTGATGGTAGAATCTGTTGTGGAGAGGAGTCATCAAGTGATCCCGACTTGTACATCAAAATGGCTTGTTCCGTATCCCACTTAGAAGTGAGTGCAATTTCAGATAACTTGGCTGTGGTTGATCACCTGGAATCAACAGGTGTAGTTTCCAAATTACAGGACGCCAGATGTAAATCCAAATTGGACACCATTTTCATGATCTTATTTTCAAAAAAATTGAAGAGATTCTTGCACAGTTTAGTGATGCTGTAAAAGGCTGTGCAAGGGTCAATAGTTAAAGAAAGTGCTTAACAGTGTTAAAAATAGCACAATAATTGTTTTCTGCTAAAAGTATGTGATCAGCAAAATAGGTGGTCTGAGCCTGTCTGATGGACCCCTGATACAACTTCAGTGCTTGCCTATATTTGTCCCGATCTTCCAAGGCATAATATCATCTCCATCGTCTTTCCAGATTTATACATTTATTTCTGATATCAGACAACTCAGTGGTGAACTATGGAGCAGCTGGAAGATGTCTCACTTGATTGCAGCCTTTTTTCGGAGTCACCTTATTTGCCAATTCCAGGAGCCACAAATCTGTGGCCAGAGTATCTACTTCCATATCTCTGTTCAAAGAAGTAGTGGAACCAATTAAAGGTGACTGCATCTCCGGCACTTTAGCCTTTACCCATCCCCAGTGGTACCCAGAGGTAGGGAGAACAATTCTGTTCCTGGATGTTGCATCTATGTTCCAGGTAAAGTATACTAGGGAGTGGTCTGACCAAGGGATAACAATGACCAGCACTTTTTGGACTTCTACCACCACATTTGAAAAGGAAGATCTAGCGTGTGGCCTGCTGAGTGGGTCGGACCCAAAACATACTGATTCAAATTGAGGGTTCTAAGATTCTCCAGGACGGCCAATTGACTATCAGTAGTTATGTCTATGTGCAGATTGAAATGCCTGAGAAGGGTAAAGCTTACATATTGTATTAAGTAATTGCCAATTCCATCATCCAGGGTCTTAAGAAAGTTGCCAGGATGGCCAGGGGGACTTAAACCAAGGCCCCAGTGGTGGATAATTGCGGTGAGATCAAAATGCAAAACCACAGGAAAGAGGGAAATTAGAGCACTTCAGGCTGCTCATGAACAAAATAGCGACTCTTCCACCCCTACTTACCACTTTATTCACATGCACCATGGAATAATTGAAAGTAAGGGCAAAATCAATGTCAGGGGCTGAGATATCATTCATGCTAGGTCTAATTATTACTGATCCAAAAGATCAGTAATATTTAGAGTGTTCTTATGAAGAGACCTGATGTTCAACAGAACTGCTCGCATAACCGTATAGCCCGCCCTCCACCCCTCTGGCTGGCTACGAGTTGGCGACCATTGCTGTGTCCTTTCCACCTCTGTCAGGTCCTTCCCACACTCACCACAGATCACTGGAAGTGCATGCTGATCAACATTCAGTGCTCCGTACGCGGCAAGGAAGCTCTCCATTTAACTAGCTCCTTAGCTGTTTAAGATAAATGTTAGTTGGCGCAGGGAGCCAACTGGGCAGCATGCTACTGGCAATCAAACACCCAAACGGTGAAGGGGATGAATGCTTGCAAATTGTCTAACCAGTGGCAATCGCTCGGGGAAGCATTTCAGTGCATCGTTTTTCACCCGCTGTGCCGCTCTAGACATAGGCCCACCTAATGCAAATCAGTATTGACCTTGTTCTTCCTGGAAACAGTTCTCCTGCACCTTGGTCATCTCATTCCTCCACTCCGCAGGCTACTGCTTTTTAGTTGGGAAATTTGAGATTCACACCCACTCCCTGAATCAAACTAAACTGCCCCCCTGCTTACAGACTGAGAGTTCTGAAGTGGGTAAAGAAGCACAGCGCTGGTGGGGGTGCAGACTGGGCATGGGTGAAACAGCACAGAATGGATGAGGGAGAAGAAAGTGATCAAGAGGCAGAGAGTTAGTGCAAAAGGTATGGAGTGCTTGTGGGCACAGAATGGACAAAAGCACATGCAGTTGCTTATGGGCTATAGCGTGAGAGATCACATAGGCTGCCAAAGGAGCAGTGGTTGAGTGGGTGAGGGGCCAAGCGGGCAGGAGAATGCAGAGTTGGTGAGCACATAGAGTAAATGAAGGCGAGCAGCAATGAGTAAAGGAGTGGCTAAGGTAGCATCGACTTAAGGCCTGATATACATCTCTACTGACAAGTTACTCAGTCACAACGTTGCCGGATATCCCGTACGCCAAAATATAAATCCTATTGGATAAAATGGGATTTTTATTTCGGCGGACGGGAAATCCATCAGCGTTTTGATGGAGTAACTTGTCCGGCGAGATCTAAATCAGGACCTAAGTGTGGACAGACAGGGTGATGTTGTACAGCAGAGGATGGACAAAGCACATTAAGGGAGAATTTCACAGTATGAATTAATGCACAGAGGGTGAGATGGAACAGTTTGAATGGCTCTTCACATGCCCTGCCTCCAAGGAGTCAGATGTTTACTAGAATTAACCCATCCATTGAAAGCACTGAAGGTGGTTACATTTAGGGAGGGTTAGAGATGTTTGGAGGGGTTGATCCAATTTTGGTGTCTGAGAGGGAGTACCTGGTTTGTTTGAAGGATAAATATAAGTCCAAGGAGGCTCAGTCCCTTGGCACAAGAACAGGCTGAGATGTGTGTGCATAGGTAAAGAGTGCATAGAAGAGACAAGGAACAGAGTAAGAGAGGCAGAGTGCAGGAGTGGTTGGGGAAACAATGGGGTGAAAGGGTACAAAGTGGACGAGTGGCACAGAGGAGGAAGGCACAGAGTGGCTGGATCAGGTGACACATAGTGTGTGTGGTACACAGGGTGAGAGAGGGTCACAGAGTAGGTGCAGAAAAGGATGAGTAGGGACACAGAGTGACTGTAGGAAACGCCAAGGAGAGGAGGTAGATCACAGATGGGTGAATACCAAGAAACAAGAATACCTTCTAACAGGAGAATATTGGAAAGAGGGACACTTGTGCCAGGCTCCTGAAATTTGGAAAATCTGCATCCTGAAAATAGGGGTTTCTTTGTTATGTGATTGAAAGAGAAGGGAGAATTAAGAGAGCGAGAGAGAGATAGAAACATCACACAGGTAGCAGAGAGATGAATCGAGAGAGAGCGAGAGGATCACTGATAAACAATAGAAGTGAATAAACAAAAGACTGTCTACCTCACAGCAACATGTTTGCATATCTTAATATCAATGCATAATCACTATCATTTCCACAGAAAAGCAATGACACCTGTAAATATATTTCAATTTAGCATAAAGCATTTTCATATTACATCAATGTTCTCTGCTCACAAATACATTTTTATTGAGCTCTGGTTATGCTGTGTCCCTATTGGAGTTGTTTCCCCCTGCCATGTGCCACAACTTGTCACCACCACTAGCATGGTATATTGAAGGGTTCACTGTATGTTGTGCCATGCCATGTCCCTGTGCCAGCAGCCCTGCAGGGCCCTCAGCCAAAGGTTCAATGAGGCCTGGGTATTAGGGAGGAGGAGAAACCAACTCTGCAGGCGAGCGTGAAGGTGGCTATTCACACCTTTGTCCTTGTTTTTACGGGCAGACATATGACAATGATGGATAAACAGTAAACATAAAAGCACAGGTACAGCATTCCCTATGGTGCACCATCCCTGGCCCCTCTACTGATGTCCTGTGAAGGTTTTAGGGTCAGATGTACGCTCACTTCCTTTTGCAACTCACAAATTGTGAATTTTAGCGACTCGCAATTTGCTAGTCGCAAAAGGAAACATACTAATTTATCACAGACACATTTTGTGATTCCCAATGGGGTCGCAATTGACCTGCCTCATCAATATTCATGAGGCAGGTCGCAATTTGCGACCCGTCGGGAATGGGCAATAACACAGGGATGGTTGCCTGCTGTGGACAGTAGACCTCCATGCCTGTGTTTGCTTTTAAATAAAGCAACTTTTTTTTTTCAAAAAGAAAAATGAAACGTTTCTGTTTTATTTTTTTATTGATATGTAGTGGTCTGTGGGACCACTGAATGCTTTTAAAAAACATTTTCGCTACCATTCACAAAGGGGAAGGGGTTCTCAGGGGACCCCACCGTTTGCAACTGGCTTACTACCTACTTGAAGTAGTTGGTAAACTGCAATTGTTTTGCGACTGCATTTCAGTCGCAAGACAATCGTACAGCCCTCTGCGACTCGCTGTTAGGAAGGGACGCCCTTGCCAGGTCCCTTCCTAGTAGCAACTCGTAAACCCTATTTTGTGAGTAAGTAATATGCTGCCAACTCACAAAATAGGGTTTGCACATGACAGAGGCCGTTTTAGCTGTTGCAAATGGGCCAAATCTTTGCGACCACTAAAAAAGGTTGTACATCTGGCCTTTAGAGCTTCATTATGACTTTAGATGTCCCACTGTGGGGCCGCCAAAGCCGCAGGACGGATGCTATTGTCATACCGATGGCAATTGTGGGCATGGGCACTGCAGGGGCCCCCCTGTGGCCCCCAGCACTGGCTTTCCAAGAGCCTTTCAATGGAAGTGAGACCACCCACCATGGAAAGCCTGGCAGAAAGTTGAGTTGTGATTAGTACGGTGGCATCGACTTCAGTGCCGCCGTGGCTGACCACGAATCCAACCGCTGTCAGCCTGTCAGGGACCATGCTCCTGGCAGTGACGGTGGTCTTTTGGCGGTCCTGCCTGCCGAAGTTGTAATGTGGCGGTCGGACCATCTGGAGTCCGCCAGCCTCGTAATCAGGCCCTTAGCCTCTTGTTCTGCAGGCACATTTGTCTCATGTGTTTTGGGCCTAAATTAGAGTTTGGTGGATGGGATTACTCTTTCACAAACGTGACGGATATCCCGTCTGCGGTATTACGATCCCATTATATTCTATGGGAATTGTAATAAGGTCGACAGGATATCCGTCACGTTTGTGACGGAGTGACCAGTCCGCCAAACTCTAAATAAGGCCCTTTGCCTTAAGCGCTCTTTTCACTGGCTCCAGCCTTGGCAATAGCAATAACTATTACGACTCCCAGACCCTTGTTTTTCTGCATTTTGCACACAAATACAGTTGGAACACATTATTTTCTCCTGTTTGATTTCACGTTTTAAAAATGGAAATGTACAGTAAATTTACTTTTTCGTTGCCTCTCCATGTTGTCGCTCACGGGCAGCAGGAACAGAGCTGTGCACGCTGACAGCGTAGGGAGTTAAAGTAATAAAAAGGAAGCTCATTTTAAATATCTGCAGATGTGTACACATCCTAGTACCACATTGCAATCTGTTTCAGCTGAGTGTACTGTGTATGGCTTCTCTGCATATTTGAGCACCACAGGCACTGAAATGTAGGGAGATGTTTATCTGCTAGATGAATGCAGAAATATTCCAGTTGCAAAGTCCTCCTTCCTCTGATCAAAAAATAAATACAGATAAATACCAATAAAATGAGGAAGAGATAATTATGAATACATACTAAAGGAAATGTCAAGATCCATAAACATGGGAGCCCTACTCATATCTACCAACTGCCCTGATGTAGGGATGTCTACAGTAATGAATGGTCCAATTGGCTATTTTGGACAACAGCGGCACACACTTGTTTTTTGTCAATAATACAAAATGTGCATTTCTCTAGAATTCTAGAACATAAGAAGTAGAATCATCATGTTTGAGCGCAGGAGTTTTTGGAACACCACAGGCCGCTCCCTTTTATGTGCATCCTAAGAATTAGCTTTCATAGTGCGATGCTTAGCCACAGAGGGGAGTGCACTACTGATCCCATGTAGTACATGCACATTGTGCCTTTCCAGAAGTTCGAGACATTGTTTTTAATGTACGGTGATCATACAGCATGGTCCCAGGAGGACGCCATGAAGAGTTCAAGGTACCAACATACCATACATTTGCAAATAAAAAATGCAAATGGAACTCAATTACATATTCAGTGCTTATCCTGAAAATCTTGTATGGATCTAATCTTCCCTCATCCATGTTCATCACCCCTGCGTCCTAGAAAAGCCAAACCGATTGGCCTTGCAAATACTGGCCCAGATTTAAGAGGGCCCAGCGCCTCCTTGTGCCACATTAGCATAATTTTTTTTAATGCTAAAATGGCCTGATGCCAAAACGCCACGCCATATTCGCAAAGTGGTGCAATGCATGCATTGCGCCACTTTGTAACCGCGTGTGCCACATTATGCCTGCACCATGCATAATGTAGGCAAGGGGGATGTTTCCCCATTAGGGGGAACACAAAAATGGCACAGTGGAATCTAAGAGGTTCCACTGTGTCATTTGTTTGCGGCTATTTTTAACGCCTGCACAGAGCAGGCAGCAAAAGGGGGCACAGCTTTGCTTTCAATGGGCCCCTATGTACTGTGCAGGATTAGCACCAGCATTTTGGCACTAACCCCACACAGTAGTTCAATTGTATCAAAATTGTTAATGCTATTTTGCCCCTACCCTGCACCACGGCGCCCACATGGTGGCGGTGGTGGGGGGCATGGAAAGTGGCGCTGCATTGGAAGCAGCACCACTTTTTTAAATCAGGCCCGCTATCTCTTCTTCTCAGGTAATCAATTTAACTGCATTGAGGTATTTAATTTATCTTATACTCAAACCTCTTCTGAGGCAGTGTTTCAAGAAACTAATTACATAAAACTATTTTGACAGATACCATTAGTCTGAGAAAAGAGGAATCATGAGTTTTCAAAATGAGTTTAGGGGTGATCAGTAAACGAGTGGTCCACTTTTGAAAAATGAATTATAAGACATGATTTTTTTTCCATTGGAAAAGCGCGTGCCAAGCCTCTTGATTAAAAATCGCACAGAAACACTGGGGTCTGCTCAAGTTTTAATACACTAAATTAGCATTTCTTCAATACGTTTAATAGTGTATTTGTATCATTTTATGAACAATTCATTTCAATTCTATTAAATTATATTGCTGGGACTATTATGAGGAAACATAACCCTAAACTAGATTTGCCTGGTGTCCTGGACCATGTGTGACACCTTGAGCCAGTCCTGCTGTTTTTATCCTAAAGACAAGACAATACTTATCCAGGGATCCGCGAGTCTGTGTAACACACAGTGATGTTACCAGCAGTTGCTACACTTCATGGGGACAATGTGCCTCCCTGCCACATCACAGTTCAAGTTTTTCTAACATTATTGCTTCTCACAGCTCTTCATGCATTACTTACCCTTCTTCCCACAACGGTGGACATTGACAAAACATGCAATTATAATTCAACATCATAATGATTTGCATTTGTTTTGGATGCATTTGCCCTATTGAGGTGAATAGCAGACATCATCTTGAGGGCCTTGATTGCGGTAGGGCGTAGTAGATTGTCGCCCTTCGCACTGTCGTGACCATCACTCGTTAGTTCTGAAGAAATCCACAAAGCAACTTTCTTTCTCAGGAAATAACTTAACTCATGCCCCCCCCTTATACTATTGGAGTTTTTTCCCAGGATGTGGGGTACATTTATGGGCTATTTCTTTCGACAACAACAAAGGTTGATAGAGTTGATCTGAAGAGACCAGCATCGGGTCCACCACAGACATTTTCCTGAAGGAAAAGTGTGTGGTGGGGCCACCACCGAGAGCACCACGTTTCCACCTCCCCTGACTGAGGCGGAGATGGTACACAGTAGCACATTTCTACTTTGGACCATACACCTTTTCTATGGGGAATAAGATATAATGCAGTTCTTCACCATACCAGAAACCATGCAAGGTTCCCCACATATTGATGAAAAAGAAGTCTCTGGAAAGAACACAAGAATATTCCACTTGATCTTGTGAAGCATTGTTGACTTTTGTCCACATAACACTGCTCCCTGTAAAAAGAGTGGTATCACATTGGCTTCAAAGACTCAGAGAACAGGCTGCAATAATCTCCCCCGTAAGAACAATTAAATATTTTCAGCTCTATAATGCACATAGTGGTTTTCTGCTCTATGTTTTCTAGCCTTGCCCGAGATATTAGCGGAGAGGATCATACCTAAACACTAAAATCCCCCCGATTTGAACGAATCAATTTTCTACAAGAAGTTAGACTTTTTAGGTCCAAATGCAAATGACTTTGTTTTTTGGAATTTATGGCCTGTGATTGCCTTAACTTAAGTTAAATGCGCCAAATTGCATTTGAAGAGTTTGGGTTTTGTACAGTAATGCTTCATATCAGCTTACAGGTCTATATGTATATTCTTGACCCCAACTTTGGGGTAGACATTCATTCAGTTCCTAAATAATGGTTGGAGCCACGGGATTAAACTATGGTATATTCGCCATGTGTCCAGGGAGGGATACTGACGTGTGCACGGATTTTTATGAACTACCAATCAGTGACAGAAGGAAAAAATGCCATAAGATCAAATTTGAGTTTAGTTCTTACGTATGTGCTACAGAGCAAACCAAATAATTACATCAGTTAAGAAAATGTGCTTGTAAACACTGCACCTCTGTTCATCATGTACACAATAATGGGAACAGTGAAAAAATAAAGGAACTCTGGGCCTGATTTAGAGTTTGGTGGACAAGTTACTCAGTCACAAAGGTGATGGATATCCTATCTGCCTTCTCACAGGTGTGTTATATTCTACTACCTTTGTAATAAGGCGGACATGATATCTGTCACATTTGTGATGGAGTGACCCATCCACCAAATTCTTAAATTTCTTTAGTGAAATTTCTAAACATCAAAAGGCAAATAGAGTAATTTACAATATTACTCATGGCAGCTGCCTTGTGTGACGGCTACATCCTGATGAACCCTTCAGTAAAATCAAAAATTACATTTTCTCACTTGGTTTTCTTTGGGTGACATTTAAAAAAAAATCAAATTCATTCTTAATCATATGTCCCTGTGATCTTGCTGTGCAATGACTGCCTAGCAGCATTGAAGGGTACTGGAATCTGTGTTTATCAGTTTCTACCTGATTACACCGATAAGGGTTATTTCCTTTTCCCTAGGGTTTAGCTTATAAGAAAGTCTAAATATACCAGACTCAACTTTCTTTTTCATTGACCAATGCTTTACATGCAACTCTAATTTTCTGATCGTCCTCCTGTACTTTCAACCATCTCTGGAGTCTTATATTTCTGTTCATATTTTCCAACCAAGCTGGGCCAGAGGAGTCGCACATCTTACTTGTGCAGAGTCTCCAACTCCCTCCTGTAAAGACAAGCGAGATGAATAATTTACAAGATGTTTCTTCCATCGGTAACATACCTAGGGGCATATTTAAGAGCCCTTAGCGCCACCTTTGCACTGCCATAGTGTAATTTTTTACGCTAAGGCGGCGCTACGTGGCTTTTCTGCCGGACCATATTTATAAAGTGGCGCCATGTATATATGACAGCCTGCTCTGTTCTGCATGTAGTGGTGCCCTCATGACCTTGAGTAATTATTAAACAGATTGTTTTAAATACCTTGTTTCTTTAATTTGTTTTTTAATGTGGGTGATGTGAGAGAGTCTATTACAGACACTGTGCAGACATTACAGACATTGTGCAGATACATGTCATGTTTATGTTTCATGCAACATCCATAACAACATTCTTTTAGATCAAAAGAGGACCTTATATATGAGAAATGGAAGGGTGTCTCAGATTATTTGCGGCAATATTAGTGAGCAGCTGCTCTGTTACAATATTGAAAACACGCAACTATCCCTGAACATTAGATGGAGACACATTTACAATGAGTATGATTGTGCTGTGCACTGACAGTGACCTGGCCAAAGAGGGTATGCAAGAGCTGAAATTGGATCATAAAAAGTGTTCCGAACAGGGACCCCCAAAATACGTTTGGCCCAGGGCCCCAAAATCCTTAAGATGACCCTGCTTCTTCTGCATTAAAACAGCCACCAGTCCATAGGAACCTGATCATTTTTAAAAACTTTTTGTTGCACCAGTCTAAAATGGTTTCAGAATGGGTGGTCCAAGGACTTCCTTTCCTGGTTCACTGCTTAATCAAATATTTCAAACTGTGTTGACAGTGCTCAGAAGGTACTATCAGCTAAATTTTTAACACAATTCTTATAGTGTTTCACTAAACTCATAACAGTGGTAAGAGACTGTTTGAGTGCCTGTAAATTTCTGATGGCTTGCGCAAAATCTGTTTTTGAGCTCACACCCTACATGAATTTCCCAGAGTAAAATATTTTAACTCATGGGCCTGCTTTACAAAGGTTTATCTCCAAGTATGTCTTACTCTTGGAGATACACAAGAAGGTCTCTTCTGCATCCGATTTAAGCCACAGCTATTTCCAAAAGCCCTTGGAGAATCGATCTGAAAACCGAGGAAAATCCCACTTCAGGAAAAAGATATTACTGCAAAGAAAACGCATGGAAAATCAGACCCTTATTGAGTTCCATTTTGTTCCTATTTAGTTTCAGCCCACCGGTTTGTATGCAGCCTTGGTAGACATGATGCAGAATTGGATGGCCAAAGGATGGTGGTGCCAATTTTGCCACCGTAGGACCTTCTGCCAATATTTTTACTGTTATACCCACGGTAAACCGACCTCCGAACTTCTCTAGCAAACTTGGGAAAACCTGGAAATGGGTATAACTCTGAAAAGAGTAAATCACTGACCGAAATCTTTGGATTGAAAACATGATAAAAAGATTGCTCCATTATTAGCACTTAATGATGGCGAAGACTCATTGTTTAAATGGGCTGTAGAATAAAACATCCACAGGGAGAGAACTATCCTTGAACAATTGATGACTATCTCTTGATAAGAGCCTAGTTCCAGAATCTGGGGTTTGCACCTCAGTGAGAGAACTCGCCCATCAGTCACTCCATGTGAAGAGCTACAGAGCACAATGTCGGCTGACGATGGAGCCCTGGGATTTCCTCGCTTTCTGAAAAGCCAGCTCTGCAATCAAATGAACAGTGCGCCTGTTCTAAAGGATAAAAATGCCGTTCCTTCCCTGCAGTTCCGACATTAATCACTTCACAGCACGGCTGCTAATGCCGAAAAGATTTGTTTCCACCTGGCTGTCGGCAGTTTCCAGGTAAGACACTCTTTTAGAAGAAACCAGCACTTGGAGATTTTACATCATGAAGACATGGCATAAATCGAGTTATAACACCAGCTCAGCATCGCAGCCACGGGGGGTTTCATACATATATCCTTATGTGGAAAAAGTGCACATATCTGGGCTACACTTCCTGTCTTCCCAGCAGTCTCCACGTTTGTCTTTGTTCTTAAAATACAGTTGGTCCCAGGGCTATTGCTTCCGTTGGTGCAGCAGGTGCAGTGGCACCAGGGACCAGAGCCTCGAGGAACCCACTGAATCCTGATTTTTGCACTATTTTATAAATCAAACAGCAGGCAGGGGCCCTTTTCCTTCCTTGCAGTTGTGCCCATAATGCATTGGATTGGCTACTGATTACCCTGTGTTTATCAGAGGCCCTTTGTACAACCTCTCTGGCTTGGATCTAGTTTTGTGACTGTACTTGTGTAGACAAACACAAAAGAGGAGTACCTGATTATTATGTCCAAGCATGTTGGAAAGGATGAGATGGACACAAACTCAGCCAAAAGGTATAGGAGGGCTTTACATGAGCATAAGTTACATTGCACATGTCCACATTCATTTTTTAGGCATAGGGAGATTGATTGATTTGCCCAGAATCACACGATGTTGAACCGACACCAAGACGTGAACCTTTTCCCCAGTTCTAAAGTATGTTTCAAGAAGTAGTGTTACAAGACCACCCACGACTGTTCCCACCCAGCACCTGTCTCCATCTGATGGCGAACTGTTGAAAACCCACTCAAGTGCTTATTATCCAACACATTTATCACTGCATTTCCAAGGCGGAGGAACCAACACCAAAAATACCACCCAATAGAAAGCAAGAAGAGGGTTCATTCAAAAAGGTCTTGAAGATACATATACTGTAGAGGTACCAATATATGGAATTAAAAATATTAAATCTATGCTTACCTCTGTTTACCTACCGTCATGATATTTTGGTAGTTTATCTTGCAGCATTTGTGTTTTGCTAGCATGATATATGGCTTCTTACGGACTGGCTGTAATACCCTAGGGATGCAACCCTTTCTGGTGTATTTACCTAAACTTTTATAGCACCAAACAAGCCACACAGAGACATCTATGTGGCATTTAACCCGGAGAATGAGGGGGTCAAAAGAATTAGGAGTAAAGAAAAGAGGGCAGCCATATATTTCTGTGTGCTAAACATTTAAAGGAATTATTCCTCTACTTTGGCAAAACCAGCCTTTCTTTAAAAAAACATTGACAGTATGCATAGAGAACAACACAAGAGGCAGCTCAACTACAAATGAATTATAACCATTTTGTTAAGAATGGCACCTGCTTTGCAGCACTATGAAATGGCAGAACCTGTATTACCAAGCGCTACATTTAAAAAACGAGTTATTCCCAGACTGTACCAACATGTATCAGACAAAGAACCCTAGGGGAGAGGATGTGGCAACCTTGGAGCTGGGGAACACGGTTAAAGTCTTGTTGCCGGCTCAACATCCCGTGATTCTGGGCAAATCACTTAATGGGTCATTACAAGTTTGGTGGACGGTTTTCACTGTCTGCCAGACTTCCAATGGGGAGGTTGCATCCACACAGGCTCCCTCCCCGCTGGCCCCATTAAGAGCTTCCTGCTAGGCTGGCGAGAAACAGGCTACAGTATGGTCACCGGCTCCAAATCGAGCCGGTGGCAATGGTGTAGCCAGCAGGGGGCACCAGCACCCTTGCAATGTTCTCTGTCTACAAAGCAGACAGTGAACATTGTGATGGTGCTGGGCAGGGGGGCCCCTGCACTGCCCATGCCAAGTGCATGGACAGTGCATAGGGCCCCCTGTAGCCCTCTACCACTGTTCTCCCTCAGCCTTTTTATGGCGGTGTTACCACCATGAAAAGTCTGGTGGAGAGCGAGGTTGTAATCCCCAGGATTAGGATCTTCACCTCCAGACCTCCGAGATCCAAGATCCTGGCGGATCTGGTGGTTCCCTGGCGGTCCGACCACCAGGGTTTTAATGTGGCGGTAATGACCCCATTAATCTCTCCTTGCTACCAAAAATGAATGTGTTCTTGTGTAATGTAACCGGTGCTCATGTAAAGCACTGTAATACCTTCGTATTGAGTTCCCGCTAACTGAACTCTATTTGAAGAGGCCCAAATTACATCCAAAGGACACATGTTTTTTGCTATCAAGCTTGAGGCCGTGAAGTGTTTGGGTCTGAAGTCACGACTCCTTTTCCACCATTTTGGAGACAACACCTTTCATCATTTTCTTGCCAATAACTAATGTAACAGGGTCCGTCTCCAAGGCGGTAAAAAAACAGCCTCAAGGAGGGACAAATGTAAAGCATTCACCAACGGCATCAAGGGATTTTTGAAAGGCAGGCCCAGGAGTGAATTAAAGTGATGGGCATGAGATGGGCGTGGTTAGAGCCCACAGAATAAATGACAGCAGGTCATAAACAGCACTCGCGCGCTGCTATGCTCAACTTATAATTGAGACCATCAGTGCATCTTGTTTTAAAGCAGTTTGTCAAGGGACAGAGTAGATGTAAGTGTATATGGTATTGGAGCAGTGTTATCTCAGGGAAAAGGAAATGATATGTGGTTCGTATCATACGTAGCGCACACCGCCAGACTGGCTGAATAAAATGATTCTGTGATTGAACCTGCACTGCTAGTAGCTACCTAGGCAACAGGATGTTATAGAATGTATGTAGGGGGAACAAAACTTGTTATTGTACTAGACCACAAACAACTGATCAATGTGCTAAATTCAGAAGGTGATAAAAACATAACACCATGGTTGGAGCTGCTTGCTTCAAAATTGTAAACGTTTCATTCTTCAGTTTAATATATCCCAGGGATATCTAATTGTTTTTCTGATTGTTTATCTAGCTTGCCACTACGTAGTGATGAGGAGATGTGTGAGGATGTTGATCATGAGCATCAAGTGAATTTCACATATGAGGATGTAGTGAAAGATGTGGGGGATACGGAGAGTGATGTAATGACTGAGGAGAGATGGATGAAGGAGATGTAGAGTGATGTTGAACTAGGTACGGTTAAGACTTATGTAGCTGATGGATGGCCTAGACGGAGGAATATGAGGTGTTAGTGTGGCATTTCCTGGAACGTTAGGGATGAATTGATGCTATGTGAGGAGGTTGTATTGAGAGCAGTTAAAATTATTCTTCCAATTGGACTAAGCAAGGAATTGTTATGTTATGTCATGAAGCCATGTAGGAATTTCAAGTACTAAAAGAAAAGCCAGGGAACGTTTCTCATAGTCTAGTATTGATGGAATGATGGATAGGTGGTATGTTGTTGCAGTGACAAAGCCATGTGTGGTGCCTTTCAAAGTAGTGGAATGGCCAGCTAGACTCTGGTCTAAAATTGCTTTTGATTTCATGGAAACTTTTTCTATGCTACCTCAAAATGAATCGTATAATGTTGTTCTTATTGGCTAGTACTGAAATGATCGCAGGTACTTATGGTTGGAAATATTACTACTGAAATAGTGATAGAGTTTTTGAAAGATGTTTATGGAGGGAAGTAATTCCAGAAGTGCTAGTTCTGAAAACAGAGTTCAAGTGACTTCTGAAAAAATGCAGAGATTCTTACAAAATTGTGAGATCAAGCATAGATATGTGGCCGTATACAATCCTGAAGCTAATGTAGAAGTTGAGTGTATTAGTGGGGATGTGAATGAATTTATTAAACTTTCTTTTATGTCAGCAATTTTGAGTAGGAAGTTTTTAAAGCAACATTGTTGTCATACAGTAGTGGTTCCCAAACTGTGTGCCGCGGCACCCCGGTGTGCCGTTAGAAGTTGCCAGGGGCGCTGAGTGCATTTTGGAAACATGCTGCATCTAGGCAGCTTTGATAACAGTGTTTACAGAGTCTTATAAACGACAGCATTATTCACAATGATCCCGTTTCTATCTGCTCCCTCGCGCACGGCCTTTGCTGCTTCACAAAACCATTCCCCTGGGAGCCCCCGTCCGAAAAACAGGAAAATATTTGGAAAAAAACGAGTTAATTTGCTAGGAGACGTCAGGGTCAAGTTACGTGCACTCCACGGCCTTGCAGGGGAGATTTATGATGCATCATTGATGTTAAAGAAAATTCTTAATTTTTGTAGCATGCCGCTAAATACAATCACATTTACATATTTACATTTTTATTACTGAATGGTTTGCGCCCAAAAAAGAGACAGTAGTATGCAATTGTATGTAATGGGGCTATTTTTACTGATTTTAAGTATAACTACTGGAGCACATGATCTGTTTCCATGCCTCTGTATTTATTTTGTTGAACTACAAAAAAAACAGAAATGAATTATTTTAGTGTCGGCCAATTTGGTTGGTCATGAGTCCCTTTTCTCATTATAAAGCACACCTTTCCTCTTTTCCCCATTTGTGTTTAAAAAATGCTATTTAAATTGTCCAAAATAAATTATAGGCCCACAGTCCTCCCTCACTTGCATGCCTAAATCTGATTACTTACTGAGTCTTACTGCCAAGGGAAAGCAATTTTCATTGGGAGGCCAGAAAAACGGCTACAGGAGGTAAAGACCGAGTGGAACTTGGAAAGCACAGTTATCAAAAGCTGAAGGCTTTGAAATAATTTAGAAACTGCAGAGTGGGAGTGTGAACGACACTGCTTAATTTTTAAATAAAAATGTGCCGGTGCCCAAAGCCCTCCTCTTAAACATGTGGCTGCTGCAATTAAATGTGGGAAAACGGAATACTGAGGCAGTGTAATCCTTAAGCCATCTCAAGCCTCTTCAGTGATTTTAAAGCCACTCCCTGCCCCTTCAGCTCACTCTTGCAGCTTTCTGTTTTCTCCCATTGTGACACTATTTTGTTTTTTCTCTTCCTCAGTCTTTCCCATATGTGTCTTTTGCTCGCAGTAAATGCTTGAGGCAAAAAAATAAGTGCTGGCCCTCAAAAATAAGTGCTGGTGCTGTGCACCGGAAACAAGCACAAATTAAGCACTGATGAATGATCAAGTACTGTTAAGAAGTGTTAGAGGAGAAAGTGTCCAGATTGAAGGCAGAATGTGTGCTCCAAAGGTGAGGTGTGTGTGGTCAAGGCAAAGTAATGACATTGTAAACAGAGAAGAAAATATGTGCATGGAGGACAGCAAGTGTGACACAGAGGGGAGATGTGGCTACATTTTTGGGACGTTCAAAATAGGTTGCTAATTAATGGAAACATTTTTGGCCCTTAATATTGTATTGTTTCTGACTTAACTGAATTTAAAAAAAATCTTAAAGTAAACAACTTATATTTTTATTTTGTTACCAATATGATAATACCTTCATCGCCTTCATCCTAATTATTTGCAGGGAGAAAAATTGAAGTACTCCCGAGGCTGGGCTTACATCGCCTACCCGAAAAAAAGTGACATAATGGGGAGCCACGGGCAATGGCCAATATAGGTGAAGGGAGACGGGGTCGAAAAAGTTTGGGAACCACTGTCATACAGGATAATTCCCAACTTGGTTACAGGCAACATTCCTTTTCAGTTGTTAAGAGGATGGAAACCAACTACAAAATTGGTACCTTGGAGGTTAGGCAGGCAGAAGGCAGAATGAGAAATATTTCAGTGGCAAGGACTTGGAGGTATGAAGGAATGTAAAAAAAAAGTATCAAGAAAAGGCAAGAGTGAGCTTGTTAGGGGACCATTGTCCTAACGTGCAAGACGAACAGTATGTGAGGATTAAAAAACAGAGTTTGTGTCAAAGGAATTTTCTCTATGATCAGATCCTATAGGGTGAAGAAAGTGTTGTTGGGAACATTTCAGTGATGTACGATGTGTTGTATGACGCTGATGTTGTGTATTAACATTTTGCTATGCATGCTGTGTAAGGGAAAGACGCATGGTGTTGTGTTTGCATGGTTGTGTGTATGTAGGTGGGATGTATGGATGGGTAAGATGAGGGAGTATGCTGGTGAATGTGGAATGATGGCCGTCAGTGGAATGGTGAGTGCGAGGGAGAGGATGTAGAGAGATTAATGGTTGAGGCGGCCTTGTATTAAATTGCTCCTGGTATTGCTCCTATCTTCACTGTAGCTTATCTAAAAAACACCCAGGGGCAGATTTATGAAACGTGGCGCTGCACCGAGTGCAGCGCCACTTTCCCTGCGCCCCTTAGCGCCCCCCTAACGTCACCATGTGTGCGCCGTATTTAAAATACGGTGCACCATTGCGGTAGTCAGGGGTACTAGCGTCATCATTTTTTACGCTAGTCTGGCACTTTGCAGGATTAGCGTCAAAAATTGTGATGATAATCCTGCAAAGCACCAAGAAGCCCATTGAAAACAATGGGAGCCTCCCTTTAATGCCTGCTCTTAGCAGGTGTTACAAATGCTGATAAAAATGACACAAAGAAATCTCTTAAATTTCTCTGTGCCATTTCTTTGCCCCCCCTAGTGCCGGAACGCCCCCCCTTGCATACATTATGCCTGGCACAGACATAATGTGGTGCAACGTGTTGCAAAGTGGTGGAATGCAAGCATTATGCCACTTTGTAAATGTGGCACGGATGTTTGGCCTTCCACCGTCACACAAAAAAATTATGCTATTGTGGCATTGGAATGGCGCTAGGCCCTCTTAAATCTGGGCCCTAATACTTACCTTGTACTTCTTTATCACTGGCTACTGAACAGAATCCTTCAACTTTAGCACCCTGAAGGGGAGGACAACATGAGGTCTGTTCCTCACGTGGACTCCAGTATGCTCACGTACTCCACACAATATCAGGAGGAGTGAGGGGGTGCCCCAGAAAGAGCCAGTCATTGCTGTGGTAGGAGCAGTTGCCATCCATGAAGAAGTAAGTACCACCTTGAGTGACCCAAACTACCCTGCCAAACCTAGCACTCTGTAGGCAGCAACATCCTATAATCATGTAAAGCACTTGTCAGGAGACTGGTGACGTGTCTCCTGCATCAGAAACATACCGACTGCACGGGAATGTTAAAATGAGAAGCAGTTATCACGTGGAAACAGCAGCAAAAGTCTTTCAACACCACTCCATTCCTTCATTACACTGTAATACAGCTGAAGAGTGAAGAATAATGTAGCAAACTGGTAAATGATGCAAAATGTTTGGGACCTGGAAATTCCACCACTGTACTAGTAGCTGCAATCACAAATCCTTGTCTGTGAGAAGTTGTGTTATACTTCTGTCTTAGGTGTGAACGGGGTTGCCACCCCAATGGTGTTTCAAGAGTACCACCAGTAACTTCAAGTTTGAAGCAGGTGCTGGTAATGTCTAAATACACATTGTCGGGCACTTTTCTCCCCTCAGACAATCATTATGTGCTTAAGCAGACTTCAGGGTCGCCATGGCCAAGATTCACATCTCTTGGCTCATAGCAGAAGATGCTTGTGGCTTGCAGCAGACATCCTGGAACTGACCCGCTGTGCCTGCCCGGCCTGTTAGTTTTTACTCTAGCCTTCATGGCACCCTGGGCAGTGACTTAAACTTCATAAACACTTTCTCAAGAGAGAGTATTTTGCCTCTTAGCATCTGTGTCATTTGCTCATTTCAGTCTACTAATGTCAGACAACTAACATAAAAAGTACTCACCATACCTGAACTCATGCAATGAGTAGTGCAGTTGGATCTCAAATAGTCCTCATCTCTTGGACCAAGTGCATCCGTTTTAATTCTTCCCGGGAAACTGGACTGGACCAATTTTTCACAGAAAACATAAACTCTTTATTCAGGAAGGCCTAGCACCACATTATCTAGGGGATGACAATATCCCAAAGTGCTTAATGCACTTTTTATAGCACAACCAGACTTCATATCAGTAAGTAGGTTACCAGTAGGTACACACACACACATGCACACACACACACACTTCGGGCACACAATAACAGTCACCCTGCACTCAACAAGGCCAGCATGGTGTTGGACTGTAGGGGACTAGAAAACACAACTGATGGCTGCAAGGATACTTACTGAACCCCAACGCACAGTAATGATGTCACCAACCAGATGACCCCCCCATTCGCTGGCTAAGCAAAGATTCCAGCCTATGGGAGGACGCGTGCTCCCTCAAAGTCCAAGGACTCTTTGGGAGCACAGCAGAATGTCCACGCTGGCAAGGACACATGAGACACGCGCTCCCTCGAAGACCCAAGTCCAGCAGAGCACACCAGAGTATCCCTGCTGGCCAGGCAGGGATACTAGCCTAAGTAAAGCCACGTGAAAAGTTTACACCCTAGAAGACCAAGGCCTTTAGGGGACCACACCAGAATGTCCACGCTGGCCAGGCAGGGATACTAGCCTAAGTAAAGCCATGTGAAAAGTTTACACCCTAGAAGACCAAGGCCTTTAGGGGACCACACCAGAATGTCCACGCTGGGATACTAGCCTAAGTAAAGCCACGTGAAAAGTTTACACCCTAGAAGACCAAGGCCTTTAGGGGACCACACCAGAATGTCCACGCTGGCCAGGCAGGGATACTAGCCTAAGTAAAGCCACGTGAAAAGTTTACACCCTAGAAGACCAAGGCCTTTAGGGCACCACACCAGAATGTCCACGCTGGCTAGGCAAGGATACCAGCCTAATCAAGAGCGTATGAGAAACGCTCCCCAGAAGGCCAAGGCCTCCTGGGAGCACAACTGAATGCCCACTGTATAGGTATCGGGGAATTTAGAGACTGGTGGGGTGGGGGGGAGACAACAGAACTAGCTCCATCAAAGAAGAAAACATCAAAAAATGGTGGGCTTCCCTAAGTTACGCGCAGCTAGGACCTTCGGTCTCACAGCGGAAGATCTGATAGAATTTCAAAATTAGCAGCGAAACACCTAATAAAAAATAGATGTCCTCTTTGGAGTGGAATTTAAGCAGTGATAATGAAATATGCAACAACATGAATAATGCAAATCATTATAGACCGCCACTTTTAAATAAAACAGCTATCAATCATCCAGTGGGATCTGGGTACAAGACGAGCGAAGCCCTGCTCGTAAGCCGTAAAGCAGGCACACACAAAACTCTCATGTCACGCCCCTCATGACATGCTTTTGAGAAAGATCAGGTTGGGATCACACACCAAACATGAAGGTCAATTCACCAAAATGCCAGTGGGAGGGGAAATGACATCACAAGCCATTTGACCTTTACTTTTACTCCTGCACACACACACACACACTCTCTCGCTCATCCATAAACACACTCTCATTAGTAACCTCACACAACATTCATTGAAAATCATTTTTTACTTAACTGCCAGAGAGGGTCATATTCCAGCTAATTATACACCATTTTTCGTTGCCCTAATAGTAAACAATGTAATACTAATCACTTTCAGAGTAAAAAAATTGACTGAAAACAAATAGAGTGGAGCCCCAACCAACACACATAAGGACGAGCTGCCCCTGTGTTCCTGGCACTGAGTTTGCCACCTCTGAGGCCAGGGGTCTCAAGGTCAGTGCCAGAGGTCGCAAGGGGCAAGCCAGGGGTGGCAGCTGCAACCCCTAAATGACATCCATGACACCAAAGCTGAGAGTCAACATATTTTATCTGAACCTCTGATAGAAGCAAGGAGGCAGCAGGGGAGCAATTAAAGGAAAAGGCAAAGAACTTTTAGAATTCAAGTCTTGACAACACTTCACATTCCCAGCTTCATCCTTTGCATCTAAAAGCAGAACACTTGTTCTGCCAGCACCTCTGAGACCTTCCTCTCAGTTCAAAAGAACTCTTGTGCAACCTATTAGTTTAATCACCTAAGAGTTTACAAAAGCACTCTGACAGTCTTGCAGTTTACAGCTTGGCAGCAGAAGTTAAAGAGCCTCTGGCTCGAAAGCTGCAGCCAAACTTGTAGTAAGAAATGGATTGGCTGATAGGGCTTTAAGTGGGCGGGTCCCTTCGGGTCTCACACCCGGAAGTAATTAAAAACTAAGGCCCAAGACTTCTTACTGCATTGCCATACAAGCTAATGTGAAAGGGCAGGAATACACCATATTTCTTAAATATGTTGCATTTCTGTTCTTTCCCTGTGCGCTGGAGCGCAATTGGATACCTAGCACGAGGGCAGGCACCCTTGCACCGTAGTGCAAGGGTGTCCACGTTGTAGGCAGGATTGTTTTTATGCAGGAAGAAGCGCCTTCTGCAGAATGCAGCACACGTGGAAAGAGGAAAAAACAAGGTGAACTAGAAGTATTTCTCCTCATTTCGCCACCCCTAGGGAGGAATAAGGTTTTGGTGCTGCCCCATGTTATGACATTAAGTAAATCTGAGGCAGCGTCAAAATCCATGGGTGTTGCGGGGGAAAACCCACAGCGCAGAGTAAGGCAATGCAGTGACTTAAACTGCTTCACGTTACTCCAGATCTATGAGGCCATGAAAAGCCACACAAAGTGACTTTGCGTGGCTTCATAGCAGTGCTTATTTTGTGCTTGTTGTTTCCGGTGCTCAGCACCAGCACTTATTTTTGAGGGCCGGGGCTTATTCTTCTGCCTCAAGCATTTGCTGCAAGCAAAAGACACATATGGGAAAGACGGAGGGAGGGAAAAACGATAAAGCGTCACAAAGGGAGAAAGAAGAAAGCTGCAAGAGTGAGATGGAGGGGCAGGGAGTGGCTTTATATGGATTGAAGAGGCCCGAGATGGCTTCAGGATTACGCTGCTTCAGTATTCCGTGTTACCACGTTTAATTGCAGCAGCCGCGTGTTTAAGAGGAGGGCTTTGGGCACCGGCACCTTTTTATTTACAAATTAAGCACTGCCTCATAGATATGGTTGAGAGTCTTGCGTCACCAGAGCATAAAAAAAAGTGACACTCTCGCGGCGCAAGCCACTCGTAAGTATGCCCCTAACTCTGAAACAGGTACCTATCGGGCTCTGTGTGCATGCCCCTAACTTTACAAGCAAAAACACTGCTCGATTTATGAGCATTGACTGTAAAGACTGTAATGGTAATCCATGTTAGCGATTCAGAGTGTTTGGTTTTTCTAGGATAGTGTGCTTTTTAAGTGTTTTTTTCATCCAGCATAGGTACAGTGTATACTGTTCCCTGTAGGTGCCAGGGTGAGTTTTTTTTTATTTTTTTTATTTGTGCTTTTTAACACTTCCACATACAAAAAAGCAATTGCACCCATTTACAGTAAACATTGACAAATACCACAGAATCATGCCGTTCCATCAGCTGCCGAAATATCCCGAATGGGGGTCTCACATTGCCATAATGTTAAGTATCCAGGCCCATTCCGCCACATATCTGACCATTCCCGCCCACACAAGTATGAGCTCACACAACCTCCATCTCGCCAGTTTCTTTACCGACCAAATATTTCTTATAAATATCCCAGTGCTTCGCAGGCCTATTAGTTGGGGGGAGCAGTTCACTATAGATATCTGTTCGTGTGTTACAATACACCATATCTCTATGCCATTCTTCCAATGTCGGCACCGGACCCCGATCCCAGCGCATGGCTATGCGACGTTTGGCTAGTAGCAACCCAATAGCCACCAACCATCGAATCGATTTTGGTAAGTCTCTATCCCAGCCTAGTAGCGCCAATATCGGTTCACGACTGAGTTGCTGCCCACCTATTCCCTCCAGTTCCCCGAACACTAACCTCCAGAAGCGCTGCACCCCAGCACAGGCCCAGGACATGTGAAAAAAGCCCGCTTGGTCCTTACCGCACCTGGGACAATTGGCATTGGTGCGTAAGGTGCCAGGGTGAGTTCTGGTATGGGTGAGTGTTTATGGTGGGCAAGATTTAAAGCTCTGCAGCTGAGGCTGAAGGCAGTGCGAGTTTCTCACAGTGCCTGTCAGTGGGTCCTAAAATGTTAGAATACATGCTCATCCATTCCTTGGCCTCTTTGTAGGACACACAAAGGATTGGTCATGAGTTGCAAATGTAATGTTGTATTCTATATGAAAGAGTTTGAAGGAGGGACAAGCTGTTGAAGTATTGGCAGGGTGTGAGTGAAAGAAAGAAGTGCTTACACGTGAGTGACTGTGCACAGAGGATGGGGGAAGAGAAGATGGTGCAAGGAAGTACATGCAGGAGAGAGTGAAAAGAATGGACTGAAGAGCAAAGAGATAGAGTGTAAGGTAATACAGATGGAGGATTTGAGAAAGATGTTGGGTAGAAAAAGGGCATAAGCGGGGCCACTGGGATTATGCAGCAGGAGAGGGCCATATTATGAGGCAGCGTTGAGTAAAATTATGTGGCAAGAGAAGCCAAATTATGCAGCATAACGCAGCACATTTTGTTTCATTATTTTGTCATTTTCAAACTTGTTAACACTGCCTAGGCATTGGATGCACTTCATTAGTATTAGGTTAACACCCTAATATAGCAATAAGTAGCAAAAATGTAACTTATCAATCTTTGCAAAGAACCTTCCACTGCGCAGAAACGCGGGCGCTGCTTTTTGAGTAACTTTTGAACCGTTTGAGCTAGAAATCTGAAGATTATCTAAATATTATGCGGCAGATGGATCATGTGTTAAATGCGGCAGGTGTAATAATTAATTAATTATGCAAAAAATTCAGCCATCCCACTATTGCATAATTCCAGTGGCCCTGGGCATAAGTGTCTAACAAAGAGACACTTGAAGGGAAAGTATGGTGAATGGAAGAACGGCAGCGATTGAGACTACAAAGACCTCTAGCCCTTCCACAGACCTAAGTAATGTTTAATTTAGTCTCATATTTTCAGATCTGAAGCATCTTCAGCAGAACAGCATCTCTGTTACTCATTTCTCTTTCAGATACACAGATTACTGTGTGACATCTGGATGCAACAGTAGAAAGCCCATAGCAAGGCATCACAATGCTGGTCAGGTGGCACAGGATTTCAGTGTAGGTGTTTTAAGCCCTGCCCTCAATGAGATAGGCCACTTCCCTTTAAAATACCCAAACCCCTTTTTTCATCCAACTTAAAGGGGGTAATGGGCTGTGAAGGCCTCTGTCCCTACAAACATAATGAATTTGACAGACTGCCCAATGTGGACATAGGGCAGGGCAATACTAACAGTGCTGGATGGATGCAGCAAAAATGTTGGTTGTTTTTATTGGCAGCATACGTTGCACTTTAGGGAACAAACTACAGTGCTGCATGTGTACTACATGGGTTTTGCAACAGCGCATTTTGATGGTGTTATTCAGGCGCGGTCTGGAAACTGCAAATAACATTCATGCCACAGCGCCTTTTATTCCCTCGTAGCCCCTCACCCAGCAATGCTATTGGTAGATGACATTTTACTTTTTATATCAAAACCACAATCTTCACTTCCAGCCCTTTTGTTGTAGGTTGAAACTTTGCCTCTGTTTCAGGATATAAACTAAATAAAGATAAATGTGAAATACTCCCTTTAAATAACTTTTGTTTTTCTGAAAATTTTAAATTAGCCAATTTCCATTGGAATAATGATAATATTAAATATGTAGACGTTTGGTTTAAACCTGTTTTTAAAGATACTATTTCTTGTCATCTTTCACAACTTTTTTCTAATCTTAACTCACTCATATCTAAATGGAATCCTCTTTTTTATCCTGGTGGTGTAGATTAGATTTTCTTAAGATGATGTTTCTCCCTGCGATTAATATCCTGTGTCATTATTTTAAGAAGATTAATTCCATTCTATCTACATTTTTATGGATTAATAAAAACCCCGAATGTCTCTTCTAAAATTAATGAAGCCTAAGTGTCTGGGAGGGTTTAATTTTCCAGTCTTTCGTTCGTACCAATGGGCATTTTCCCTCAAACAAACTTCTCTTTTGTTAAATGAAGATGATTCTGTGGTTCCGCCATTATGGGTTGAGGTTGAGAGATCATTTTTTGCTCCCTTCTCATTTCCGGAAGTCTTAACTTTTAGCACAAACCAGCTTCTATTTCTTTTCCTATTTTGAAGAATTCTTGTAGAATTTTACAGCCTATTATATTACACACAATGATAGTAAGGAACAGTTTTTCAGTTCATCAGTTTGGTATAATAAATATATTAAGTTGAATAATAGAGCAATTCTTTGGAGATCGTGGCATATAAGGGGTTTAAGATGGGAGCACCAACTATTTGAAGAGGACTTTCCTCCTTCTTTCAATCAAGCACAACATCTTTTTTCTTTTCCATCTTCTTTTGCTAAAAAATATGATATTTTAATAAATATTGTAAATGGATCTTATCAAAAAAATTTATTGCAACAATCGTCTTATGTTCATCCTTCTCAAATTAAAAATCTTCTGCTAGAAGCCCCATCAGCTTCTCGCATTTATCATACAATTACTGCCCCTCCTGAGAAAAGACCTAAATCTACAACATAATTGCAGTACGAGAAGGATTTGGGCCCATATTTATACTTTTTTTGGTGCTGCATTTGCGTCATTTTGTTACTCAAAAGTGGCGTAAACTTACAAAATACATTTGTATTTTGTAACTTTGCACTGCTTTGCGCTAAAAAGCGGCACAAATGCGGCGCTGAAAAAGTATAAATATGTGCCTTAGAATCTTCCTTTTCCACTTCTTTATGGAATACAATTTGGATTAAAATACAAAAATCCTCCAGAGCAGCTAATGCTGTCCAAACTTTGTTCTTTATATATAATAGAGTATTAATTATGCCAGTTTCTTTGCATAAAATTAATCCTAATTTTTTGTCCTCTTATTGGTCCTTTCACATTTCAGTTTTTGGTAAGAGCATGGAATCAGATAAATATTATATTTAATATTCAGGTTACTTTTAGCTTTTCAAATATATTTCTAGGAAGTCTTGCGGAAGAATGGTCTCATTATCAAAAGAACAATATTTTAATTTTGGACTTATTATTAACTGTTACATTTCAACAAATTACTAAATCTTGGAAGGATTCTTCAAAGTTGTCTTTTCAAGCTTGGTGATATAGTGTATGGTATAATCATAGACTGGATAGAGCTTATGTTTCCCTGATATCCCTTGCCATTAAAAGAGGTATATTATGGATACCTATTACAAATTACTTAAACTCTTTGGCTTACGCTTCACATACTCACTTTCCTAGAATTGAGGAGGTCTCTAAACTACCCTGAGTTGTCTTTGGTACAGTGTAGTATATTATAATATTTTCTTTCAAATTTCATATGTTTATATAATGGTTATATATTTGTCATGTTTTTCCACCAATACGCAAGGTGGTTTTCTTAAGAGAGAATTTTCTATTGTAACTGAGCTGTTACTATATTATTCACTTAAATTATCAGTTGTATTCCATATATTTGGATTATTGTATTAACTATTGTTAAACTTTTCATTTTCAAACTTAAAAAAAGACAACTTATTGGTCACTTTGTACCCGCATATTCCTAGAAGTAGTTTTAACGCATGCAGAAGTGGATAAAAGCAGCCTCTGCCTCATGGTCATCAATTCACTGAACTGACAGGGGTAGCAGAAGTGACATCACACGCCCTTTCACCTCCACTTTCACTCCCACATACACACAAATTCACACACACACTCTCTTTCACATAAGCACATACATTTAAAACCATTTTTTACTTACCTCAGCTGCCATTGAAGGGCATATTCCAGCTAACTGTACTCCATTTTTATTACACTAATAGTGAATAATATATTATCATTCACTATTGGTGTAATATAAATTTGATGGAAAACAAAGAAAATGGAGCCCCCAACTGACCTCCATAAGAACGAGCTGCCACTGTGTTCCTGGCACTGAATTTGCCACCTCTGAGGCCAGGGGTCGCAAAGGCAGTGCCAGCGGTAGCAAAGGGCAGGCCGGGGGTCACAGCTGCGGCCCCTGCGACCCCTAAATGAAGCCCATGCTCTGTCTCAAATGTGCTTGTTACATTAAAAGCACCTACTTCCGGTTACTCTTCATCTGTCAGAGTTCAGCAGTGAAATACCACACAGCCATTGTTTAAGTGCCAAACTGCGTCCCAGAAGTTACTGCAGATATCTACATCACTGCCGCTGTGGCAGAAGTAGGCGTTCACTAGAGTACACAATTCGGGCGCATCCACTTCCTTCCACGAGTTGTGTGCTCACACCAAGTATATGTGTGCATGCAGTGCTGGAATTGGAAAAACCTTACTCCGGGAATGCATAATTTGGCGGTCAAGGTGTGGTAACAAAAAGGGGGTGGAGTCACGATGAGCTGAGTCGTAAGAAGCAGTCCAAAAGTCAACTTATACATTTAGGGGCATATTTATAAGCCCCTAGAGCCACCTTGCATCACATTTGCGGCATTTATTTTGACGCAAATGTGGCGTTAAGATGGCATTTCTCATGCGCCATATTTAGAAAGTGATGCAATGCTTGCATTTGGCCACTTTGTAAACCCTGCGACACATTATGCCTGTGCCAGGCATACTGTATGCAAGGGGGGTGTTACCCCATTAGGGGGGCTGAAAAAATGGCGCAAGGAAATCTAAAAGATTTCCTTGCGCCATTTTTTTTCGGCCCTTTTTAAGGGGGCTTCCATTATTTGTAATGGGCTCCTATGTACTCTGCAGAAGTGGCGCCAACATTTTGACGCCACTCCTGCAGAGTACATCAATAGCATCACGAAAAATTACGCTTATGCCCCCTACCCTTCACCATGGTGCGTCGTATTTTTAATACGGTGCACACATGCTGGCGATAGGGGGTCACTAAGGGGCGCAGGGAAAGTGGGGCTGCACTGGGTGCAGCGTCACTTTCCTTAAATCTGCCCCTTATGTTTTTTTAAACACTTTGCAACATATAAATTGGCAACAAAGTAACAGTGAATCTGTTCTGGCTTCATTGGTTATGAAGGCTGCATTTTAGAACAGTTCAGGGGGTTAAGCCACCTGCTGCAGAGAGCTGTGTGTGCCCAGTAAATCTCAGGGAATAATAATAATAATGATAAGATAACTCTGGGATTAATGTACTTGCTAAAGAGATCTTTGTTTTGTCTAGTCAAACATTTTTCTTGAAGTTTGGCATGGAGGGTTAACGTGTCGCATGCAAAGCACATCGTGTAACACGCAGATGAGAGATTTATATTTTATGTTGATAGGTAAGTGGGTTACTGCTTTTGACACAGATCCTTTTATATGAACAGACAACCCCAAGCACTGCATTACGTTTTAAAACCTGACTTTGTGCTTCTCTGGGCCGTGCAGTCTTAACATATAATCCCTACCAGAGTGATTCCTACGCCGTGAAATCCTCATTGTAATGTAAGGCGCTCAGATACCCTACATTGAGATGAGTAGCACTGCAAAATAATTAAATAAATACATTAGTAAATACCATTTCATTTATTTGTGCAATTACTCATACAGACAGATGCAGCTGGCATTCTTACAGCACACGCACATCTATTATGTAGGGGGGTGCTGGAGAAATCAAAAACCTACTTCCAAATTGTAGTTTCACCTAAGTATTTCTGCAGTGATAAGAAGCTGTGTGCCTTTGTTTCCTCCATTACATGATTGGCATCCAGGTGTCAAGCTACAGATAGTTCCCAATCAGGAATATACTCCAACAAGTAGAGGACTGAAGCCCTCTGATTGTGGCCTTTCTTTTAGGCCCAAGTGTGGGAGTACCACCAAATGAGAGGGGTTGTCCTCCAACATGGAGTGGGAGTGTGCTCTAAGAAGTCAGATTTATCCATGAGTGAAAGTGTTTTCCAAGAAGACTTATGCTCTGTGAATGAATGAATGATTGAGAGTGTGTTCCAAGGCAATGGGAAAGCCTGTTCCTAAGTATGAAACTCACAGTGATAGAGTAAGGGTCATCTATGAGAACTACGACTAGGGCCAATTAATGTGGCGGTGTTCCAAGGTGTGAGACTCACACACATTTGGTGGTGTGTCAGTCTTTGTCCCTCCTCCTGTATGTTCCTCTCCCTTGCATGCTGACTGGCTCTATCCTCACTTGCTGTTCTGTTCTCCTTTGCTCATTCATCTCTCCATTCACTGACACCCAAGGTTCTGTCTTTGGTAGACTTCTGGTTTGTGACACATAACTTCGAAGCACCCCAAGTGAATGCAGTAAAACAAGAAGCTCAAGATAATAGATTGGTCCTTATATTACGTAAGCTGGCCCTGTAAGGCATCCTTTCCTCAATAGAAAACCTGACATTTACTCATTGAAATTATATAAAGAAATTGTAGTGAAATAACTGTGGTGAGCAGATTATATGGTGTAGGAGGTTGACTCATGGCAGGAAGGTGCCCATGTCAGCAGAAGTTCCTGATTATAGTCCTTATGGCAGGAAGGTGCCCATGTCAGCAGAAGTTCCTGATTATAGTCCTTATGGCAGGAAGGTGCCCATGTCAGCAGAAGTTCCTGATTATAGTCCTTGTTGGGGTGACTGGCCCATAGAGGGACAGGCAGCCTGAATTATGGATGCGAATATCAATAGGGGTTTAAGACAAATGCCTATTGGACAGTAGGTACTGGGTTCTCCGCCTTGGTGTTGGGTATGTGTGTTGGGTGAGTGTCCCCTGTCTCTAGTCTCAGTATCTCTTGTGTGGCAAGAAGATGTTATATGCACTAGGCAGGGCACCTGTAGTAAGAAAGATGGGCACACTCCTGGCAATGCACAACTTTATCAACACTGTAAATCACAGACTCAAACCAAACAATTCTCTCTTCACTATCTTTTGGGGTAAAAAGTAGGTCAGATCAAGTGAAAAGACAGAGGTTACGTACAATGTCGCTGCAGGACCTATTAGTCATAGGAGGAGTGAGCGCCAGCCCGGTCTACTGGGTCTATTGGCTGAAGACCAAGGGCAAGAAAAGATGGACCATTGGTAAGAAGTACTGATGTCCTGGAAGTCTGAAGGGAATTATAGGAAGGCGGCAGGGCTTGTGGTTCCTGCAGTTGCAGAAGAAGGTGAGGTGGACGAAGGGCTGTGCAGTAGTGGCCCAGGATGGTGTAGCAGCCTTTGTACCATTTGGGCGAGAGATGGCATCATCGGTGCCATGGATGATACATTGACAGAGGGCTGCTTCTGGATTGATCCTTGAAGCTGGCAGTATTCAGAGAGAAAAGACAAGAAATAATGCTCTTGAAACTCAATAAATAAATAAATGCAGTAGCACAGCAGAAATTGGGCATTTCTCCCAAGACAAATGACCTGCCCTTTAGAGTGCAAGGATGACATGGGACCCATCGTTGCTCCTATTGGCCAAAGATGAAGCAAATTGGACAAGTCTTATAGTCTCTGGATGCTCTGCTTCAGGATACAGGCTGGCCACGTGGGGCGTCAAGCCACCAGTATAGGGAGCTGGGAAGGTGGTGAGCTACAGGATTCCCATTTGACTTTCCACTACAGTCATGGGGGGTTCTCATCCTCCCCCATCATCACCGTACAGTTTTACAGCTCAAAGTAGGATCTCAGAAGGATGTCCTGTCCTGGCAGGCAGCTGAGGCCCTTCCTTCTGATTCTGGGTGGCATCTAGGCCTGGGCTGCGGGAAGAGGTGCAGGTGGATGAACCTGGTGAAGAAGGTGACGACAACAATTTGCCTCAGAAGATAAATCACCCTCATACAAACCAAGGGGCGCTCAAAAGAGGCACACGTAGTAATATCCATCTTTGGTCACCTCAATATGGAAAGAGGTAACCAATAATCTGATCCCATGAAACAATCATTCATGAATCACATTGACTAAAACACACCGAGAAATAACACAACTAAATGGTTCACATTGAAAGTCAAGTTTGCAAACATAATAATACAATTGTTATTAAAAGGAACAGTGATTTTCTTGCTGAAGACACCAAGAGCTGATTTTTAACAGTTTCCCCCATTCACAGCTTTTTATGTTACTTATTTCTGCTTGAAGGTAATAGTTGAAACTGATATTGGGGCGCGCTCATAAAATGAGCTACAAAAACCACTTTTGGTACATTAGCCCGTCAATAGAGTTAATTTGTTCAAAGGGCTTAAGAGTGGGTTGCTCACGAGTTCTCATATCTTAGAAAAGATTGACAGAGCATTTTCATAGCAAGTCTCTTTCACCATGAACTATACAGTCACTATTTGAACAGCAGTGTCTTCTCAAAGATCTTGAAATATTTTGTTCTCCAAAGAGTATTGAATATAAAATGTCATTATCGAATGTGAGAAAACTCAGACGACGGAAACAAACTTAATTAAAAGCAGTTAGTCAAGCAATTAATTAATTTATTTATAACAATGCTTCTGTAGCGCATAACTGAAGCCTCTTTGAAAACGATGCACAAAAACAAAAGGTTTATGGTTAAAATGCACAGTACATCTTGTGCATAAGACTTTTTTTCTGTTTTTCTTTTGTTATCAGGGGAGCACAGAACACAATCAATGACGATATAAAGGTTAGATGTTGCGGGTGTAGATGATGCATAATTATTTTTTGTGTATTTGTGCGTGAGTGTGAGGATGGATACCGAATGAATCAAATTGAAAGGGTGTGTGGGGGATGGGAGAAGAGAAGATCAAGGGAGGAGAAATTAAACTATATGACTGGACAGATGGGTAATTTCTTGACATTGACCATGGATCCGTGGATGAATTACTCAATGAATGGTTGAGATAGCGAGTATACATGGATGAGAATGTGGGACCAGGTAGATGAACACATGAAAGAATGAGGATAGATGCTTGATTTAATGAGGCTCTGGATCAAGCAATGGATCAGGTAGCCAGTGTGAAGGTGGACTAGTGAGAGTGTGAGACTCAGGATGAATGGTTGAGTAAAAATGTGAGGGTAGATAGTAGGAAATGACAGTGAATGTTTAGTCAAGTTGGGCTCATGCATTGGTTTAGGATAGTGACATTGAGCTATTGGGCGTGTTTTACCTTATTTTCCTCCCCAAAAAAAGGTTCAGGCACAAGCCGGGTAAATACTTTGAAGACCGTAGGGCACTCCTTCTAGTGTGTAAAGCACAGATACAAGCGAGTAGTGTCACTGGTTATGCAGCATCTGATTGTCAAAGCCCAGCTCACCTGAGTTCTTGTTCAGTTCTGATGGAGGTTGAAGACAATCCGACCCCACCCTGAAACTGCTTGTTCCAGCACACTAGTTTTTAAAACAGTGCACTAAGAACAGAAGCTCAAGGGAAGGGGGGAAGTGGATAAAATAAAAAAAGAGAGACAACACCGTTCTTGCGTTTCCACTGTTGAAGTGCTGCACAAATCTGCGGCCCTTTCTGACTTCTGTAGAAACTGGTGCCTAATGAAACATAAACAAAGAACAGATAAGTGCAAACTATTCCTAAATGGGTTCCTGACTATCCCTTTATTTATTAGAAATTCTCTTCTAAAAGTACCTCTTGGATCCTGGTCTCTAGTTTCCAGGTTTGGAATGTGTTACTGCTCTGGGATGTGTTTTCTATTACTGTAAAGCTTCTAAAACATTAAACAAATACCGTTATCAGCATTACCAATATCAAACATTCATCATAATATAACTAAAGCCTAAATTCCCAATAGCAGACTCACTTTTCCCATATTTCCAGAATCTTTTATAAAACAAATACTGTACTTTTACGTCAAAATACAGCATGTAATTTGTGCAAGTCCTTGATTTACTGTTTGCCTTGCTGTTAATGGTTTCCACTGTTCGATTCTTAAAAGTTCCATGAGAAAAAACAATGTTTGCTTTACAAAGTTCTGCAAAATATTCTTGTAACAAAGAGTTTGAATCACAATGTTCGTGGAAGGTATTTCGTTTCAAATTGTCTATACACGAATCCAGAAATTGTTGTCAAAGTTCTTTCAGGTAATAAAGGTTTTGCACTTACTTGTTGCTGGCAAGAGATACTGATCAGTCTAACCTTGTCTTCTTTCTCTTTTGCAGGTTACTCATAGGAGAGAGGCTGAAGCAAGGAGGAACCGGAAACCGGAAGAAGGAAGAGCCAGAAGCTGCGCCCATTGAAGTCAATGAAAGTCTGTAAAGAGCAGGAGTGCCAGCGCCGAGGGATCTGTTCTCAGGTAAGCGGGAGGTAGACGAGCACAAGCACTGGGTGAGGCTCGGGGGATGCCTTTTATAGACAGGGCTGGGTGTGGTTTGAAGGGCTGGGTGTGGTCCTCACATGCTGCACATGTTCTTGGAAGGTGTGCAGAGCTGGGTGTGGTTTGAAGAGCTGGGTGTGGTCCTCACATGCTGCACATGTTCTTGAAAGGTGTGCAGAGTTTCAGTTATTATACAAATGAGTTGGATTAACACATGGCCTAGGGAGGAGTATTTTAAAGAAGCCTTGGTAAAAGCAAGGCCCAATGTGTAAGCAAAACAGCACATTAAACAACATACCCAGAAGCCTAGGGGGGGGGGAAGGTGAGATAACAAGAAAGGCTTTCAATAGTAAGTTTAAAAGGGAGCTGTTACAGAACTCACTAGTGCAGTGAGAGGGGACATGCTCTTTGCTGTGTACAAACCCTAACAGTTGCCCCCCTCAAAGGCCCTCCTACAGGACGGGGTTTTCCTGGATTTTTTAAATAAAACCGTCTAATCAGCTGTGGGGCATGTACATATGATGCTGGTTCTCATGAATTCTCAGATTCATCATATCCTTTCCATTCTACTAAATAAAACAGACGTCCACTAATTCTTTTTGAGTCTTTTATGCTTTTCACTTCATATTCCAGATTTCCCTTAATTGGTATGGGTGGAGGTGGTGGTTCAGGTCGGGTTTTTGAGTTGTACGGCTTAAGCAAGGACACATGGAATGTAGTATGTACTGGATATTCTTTTGGTAAATCTAATTTTACTGTTACCGGGTTTACTATGGCAGTTATACTAAAGGGTCCAATGAAACGTGGTTGCAGCTTTCGGGATCCCTCTATGTTTAGGTTCTTTGTGGAGAGCCATACCTTGTCACCAATTTTATACATTGGGGCCTCAGACCTGTGTTTGTCTGCTTGTCTTTTCATGCTTTCCTTGTACTTTAATAAATGTTTCCTGGCTTTGTCTTGTATGTCACCTAACCTCGTTAGTCTATCCGTTACTGTAGGCAACAGGGAATCTTCTAACAAAATGGGTATAGCTCTTGGATGATACCCCTGCAAGAAATAGAATGGTGAGCAAAGTAGAGCTGAATGCTCAGTATTATTATAAACAAACTCTGCTACAGGGAGAGCTTCCAACCATTCACTAGAATAATCAGCCAATAAACAACGTAGCGTTTGAAGTAAGGTTTGGTTCAGTCGTTCAGTCTGTCCATCTGTCTCTGGGTGGAAAGCAGTGGATAAGGCCACATCTATTTTCAGTTTTTCACATAATTTTTTCCAAAATCTGGAGTTGAACTGGCTCCCTCGGTCTGACACCACTTTGCTTGGCAAACCATGTAAATGCACAATTTCCCTTATAAAAATATCGGCAAATTCTGCCGCCGTGGGTAATTTCCGTAATGGTACAAAATGTGCCATTTTAGATAAAAAATCCACTATAACCAACACTGTTGTGAAGGATTTTACAGGTGGTAAACCTACAATAAAGTCTACGCTCACAGTGTGCCAAGGTTGTTTGGGTGTTGGCATTGGTATTAACAAGCCGTCAGGAGCCTTATGAGAAGATTTATGTCTTGCACAAATTGGACAGGTAGTGACAAATTGCTTAATGTCCTTTCTTATAGTGTCCCACCAAAAGTGTTTTTGCACATTTTCCAGGGTTTTTACCCAACCAGGATGACCTGCCAACGGTGAGGCGTGATGCCAAATTATCACCTGTGTTTGTAATTCAGAGGTGGGCACTAACAGCATGTTGTCGTGATACAATAAACCTCGTTGTATTGTGTTATGGGAATCCTTTAACCAATCCTGAGGTGCTATTTGCATGTGTGCATTATATAGATCTGTGATGAAATCCTTCTGTTGTACTGGTGCCAACAACTTTTGGGGAGGAATAATGGGTTCTCCTATTTTATCTTGTTTCATGTCTGAGGTATGTCCGTATCTAGATAACACATCAGATTGAATTTGTTGTGCACCTGGTCTATAGGTTATAACAAAGTCAAATGTGCTAAAAAAATTTAACCAGCGCATCTGACGTGGTGTTAGTGCTTTAAGTGATCCAAAAAACTGTAGGTTCTTATGGTCAGAAAAGATTGTAACTGGGTACTTGGCTCCCATAAAATGGTGCCTCCATTCTGAAAAGGCTACTTTGATAGCTAGTAGTTCCCTTTCAGCCACAGTGTAATTTTGTTCAGCTGGCAATAACTTTTTAGAATAGAAGGCTATAGGATGTAACTGGCCATCTACTGCATCTCGTTGAGAGAGAACTCCTCCTAAAGCTACTTGTGAAGCATCCGCTTCAACAAAAAAGGGCAAGTCAGGATCAGGATGTTTCAGAATTGGGGCTGAAGTGAACTTTTGTTTTAGGAGTTGAAAGGCGTATGCCGCCTCATCAGTCCAAAGAAATCGTTGCCCTTTCCGCAACAAGGTAGTTATTGGGGCCGCAATGTCTGCAAAATGTGCAATAAACCTCCTATAAAAATTGGCGAAACCCAGAAATTTCTGAATATCTTTTACAGAGGATGGTTCTGGCCAATCAGCAATAGCACTGATTTTCTTTACATCCATAGTTATTCCTTGAGGTGACAGGCAGTATCCTAAAAAGTCCACCTTGCTGACATTAAAAGTACACTTTTCTAACTTAGCAAAAAGATGATTTTCTTTTAACTTTGATAATACTGCACGAACATGTTGGGTATGTTCTTCTGAGTTCTTAGAGTAAATGAGGATGTCGTCTATGTATACTATGACACAAACGTCCAGGAATTCGTGTAGGACCTCATTTATAAAGAACTGAAAGGCCGCAGGGGCATTACATAACCCAAAGGGCATTACTGTGTACTCAAATAAACCAAACTTTGTCTTGAAAGCTGTCTTCCACTCATCCCCCTCTTTTACTCGGACCAGGTGGTAAGCTCCCCGCAGATCTAGTTTAGTGTATACAGTAGAATGTCTTAATTGATCCAACAACACAGGTATTAGAGGAAGAGGATATTTATTCTTTATTGTAGCCTTATTTAGTCCTCTATAATCGATACACGCGCGCAGGGATTTATCCGGCTTCGGGATAAAAAAGAGTGGAGATGACACCGGAGATGTGGAATGACGGATGAACCCAGACTGTAGTAGGTCATCTAGGTAGGTTCTTAAGTATTTGGTTTCTTCGTCAGTCAAAGCATATACTCTGTTATTAGGTAAAGGGGCCCCTGGGATAAGATCTATACGGCAGTCATAAGACCGATGTGGGGGCAGCACACTAGCCTTTACTGGATCAAAGACGTCTTTAAAGTCAGAATATTCAGGAGGGAGACTTGGTTCATCTTGTGTAACACTAGCACAGTGTAATACTGTGCTCTGTTCTGTACCTGCTTCTTGATAGCAATTGGTTCTACAGAAAGAGGAATCCAAAGTAACAGTTCTATTCACCCAATCAATTTTTGGGTTATGAGTTGTTAACCAGGGTACCCCGAGAATCAAACCAAAATTAGGAGTATCTCTCAGATCAAAGCTAATCACCTCTGTGTGCCCATTCTGACAGACCATAACAAGTGGACTTGTTTGTTTTGTGATTAATCCAGAGGTCAATTCTGACCCATCCACTGCACATACTGCTTCTGGACAAGGCTTTAGGCACATAGGAAGTCCTAAGATTTCAGCTAACTTATTATCCACAAAATTTCCTGTTGCGCCTGAGTCCAGTAGGACAGGGAGAGAATGCCTCACTTGGGTAGTAACAATTAAAACGACCTGAATTATGAAATGTCTAGGTATGTGCGGTACCCTGAAGGCTGCAGCATTAGAGGTTTGATTAAGATGTTTTCTCGAACAAGTAACCTCTCCCCTTGTCGAGCTTAATCGTTTCCCGATTCAGTTGAGGAGGTGGAGGAAACAGCACCCTTTCGTGGAGTTTTAGGCTTTACTGGACATTCTCTGGCAAAGTGACCTGCCCTGCCACAATATAAACATAATTGAAATTTTCTCCTTCTTTCTTTTTCCTCTGATGTGAGTGGACCTCTGAGTGTCCCTATTTGCATAGGCTCTGGTTCAGGGAGTTTATTATCTGTGTCTTTCTTCTCGTGTCTAATAAAAGTTAACCGTGATTCCAGTTTGTATTTATCTCCCTTTCTTTCTCCTAATCTATGTTCTAATTTCACAACTAAATCTACAAAGTCCGAATAGTCTTTTGGCAAATCAACGATATGAGCCAGCGCGTCTTTTAACTCGTCTCTCAAACCTTTATAAAAAAGGGAGACACGCTTTTCTTCTGGCCACTGTGTCTCGGTGAGTAAACGATTTAAACTAGTGAGATAGGTCAATAAATCCTTGTTACCTTGTTTAAGATTTAAAAGCTCATTATCACTTGCCTGCATGAAAGTGTGTTTTGCAAAAAGGCTGGTCATGGTACGTTTAAATTGATTCCAATTATGGAGGATGGGATCATCTCTATCCACGAAAGGAATTGACCAATTGGCTGCTGTGCCACCCAAATAAGACAAGACAAATGCCACTTTCGTATCATCAGTAGGGAACTGTTGTGGCTTACAAATGAAGTGTAATTGACATTGATTGATAAAAACATGGAATTTGTTACTATCTCCATGAAAACGTTCAGGTGCTGCTAAGGGCACAACATTAGGAACATTAACAGTAACCTCAACTGGGGAAGGCAAAGTTGTATGTTTTGATGGCGCCCCTGTCTCTGAGGAGGTTTTAAACAAAGGCGTAGAAGCTGTGTTCCACTGAGATCCCCTAAATTTATACCTGCTTAAATCCTGTTTTAAAGAGGTATTCTCCATCTTTAATCTCTCTATTTCCTCTTGCATATGTTGCAAGATGCCAGACACTGATTCATTATGAGCCAAGTCCTCATTTAGGGCCTGCGCCATATCCGTGACGTCAATGCCCTCTATTTCTTCCCCGGTATTCATCGTCCACCAGAACTGAAATTTTTTAAGGCTTGTGCTTCTGTCAAAGCCCAGCTCACCTGAGTTCTTGTTCAGTTCTGATGGAGGTTGAAGACAATCCAACCCCACCCTGAAACTGCTTGTTCCAGCACACTAGTTTTTAAAACAGTGCACTAAGAACAGAAGCTCAAGGGAAGGGGGGAAGTGGATAAAATAAAAAAAGAGAGACAACACCGTTCTTGCGTTTCCACTGTTGAAGTGCTGCACAAATCTGCGGCCCTTTCTGACTTCTGTAGAAACTGGTGCCTAATGAAACATAAACAAAGAACAGATAAGTGCAACCTATTCCTAAATGGGTTCCTGACTATCCCTTTATTTATTAGAAATTCTCTTCTAAAAGTACCTCTTGGATCCTGGTCTCTAGTTTCCAGGTTTGGGATGTGTTACTGCTCTGGGATGTGTTTTCTATTACTGTAAAGCTTCTAAAACATTAAACAAATACCGTTATCAGAATTACCAATATCAAACATTCATCATAATATAACTAAAGCCTAAATTCCCAATAGCAGACTCACTTTTCCCATATTTCCAGAATCTTTTATAAAACAAATACTGTACTTTTACATCAAAATACAGCATGTAATTTGTGCAAGTCCTTGATTTACTGTTTGCCTTGCTGTTAATGGTTTCCACTGTTCGATTCTTAAAAGTTCCATGAGAAAAAACAATGTTTGCTTCACAAAGTTCTGCAAAATATTCTTGTAACAAAGAGTTTGAATCACAATGTTCGTGGAAGGTATTTCGTTTCAAATTGTCTATACACGAATCCAGAAATTGTTGTCAAAGTTCTTTCAGGTAATAAAAGGTTTTGCACTTACTTGTTGCTGGCAAGAGATACTGATCAGTCTAACCTTGTCTTCTTTCTCTTTTGCAGGTTACTCATAGGAGAGAGGCTGAAGCAAGGAGGAACCGGAAACCGGAAGAAGGAAGAGCCAGAAGCTGCGCCCATTGAAGTCAATGAAAGTCTGTAAAGAGCAGGAGTGCCAGCGCCGAGGGATCTGTTCTCAGGTAAGCGGGAGGTAGACGAGCACAAGCACTGGGTGAGGCTCGGGGGATGCATTTTATAGACAGGGCTGGGTGTGGTTTGAAGGGCTGGGTGTGGTCCTCACATGCTGCACATGTTCTTGGAAGGTGTGCAGAGCTGGGTGTGGTTTGAAGAGCTGGGTGTGGTCCTCACATGCTGCACATGTTCTTGAAAGGTGTGCAGAGTTTCAGTTATTATACAAATGAGTTGGATTAACACATGGCCTAGGGAGGAGTATTTTAAAGAAGCCTTGGTAAAAGCAAGGCCCAATGTGTAAACAAAACAGCACATTAAACAACATACCCAGAAGCCTAGGGGGGGGAAGGTGAGATAACAAGAAAGGCTTTCAATAGTAAGTTTAAAAGGGAGCTGTTACAGAACCCACTAGTGCAGTGAGAGGGGACATGCTCTTTGCTGTGTACAAACCCTAACACTGATGAGGCTGAGCATCAGGTCAGAGAACACAGCTTGGCCCTACACTTCATCCCCTGGCCTGCATGTCTGGACCAAACAACCACAACCCTCAGATGTTCGAGTGATCTTTGCCACAAGCGGCGAGGGTGTGGTCTCCTTGGCACACTACTTAAGGTTCCCCTTACTAACGTTGAATTTCACAGCTCTCTAGATTGTCTGCGCTATTACAAAGGGCATCGCCCAAATGTATGTCTGTTTTGTCTTTCACTACAAAGGGCAGCCCAGGCCCTTCTTCTAGGCTCTGTCTGCTTTGTTGTTTCCCCATGTGCAATGTCTTATGTGCTTCAGGTCCCATGCAGGTATGTGGAGGTCCACTCAAGTTAAGTAGATACTTCCCTCCTATTGTTACTGGTCTCAGGAGACCTCCCATTGGGACATCTCCCTCGTTCTTCTCTGAAGTGCCACCTCAGATCCCATCGTGCCACTACTAAATTATTTTCACCTTTAGGTGGACCCATACAGCATCATGTGGAGTAAGCAGGCTTCCCTCTTCCTTTAGAATGACATCCACTGTACAATCTTTAGTGATCAGCCAGAGGCAGGAGGCCCAGGTCGTGGTCAGCCTGGACAGATGCTACCAGCTGTGCACTAGGCTGCCTTCTTCTTCTGTCTGCCAGGTCTCCAGAGGCATCTGAGAAGTGACCTCTCCACCAAGTGTCTGCTGAGAACTGAGTACATTGGTAACATCTCACCTGAACCAACTAAGTACCACTTCAATTGTCCGCTATCTCATCTGACCACCAGCGCCCCAGATCCAGGCCTTGGCCTCCAGTCACCCTCATCTTAGATATGATAAGTAGTGGACAAAAGGCTGGACTGTGTGACGGACAGCTGGGCAAGTTTTCTGTGCTTGTTATTGTCCAAGAGAGGAGCTTTCTGACAATAAGATATACGTTCCATGTGGCTCACATGCCTACTGCATATATGCTGATGACATGTGGCATTCTGCATCACTGCCAACACTGCTAGGCTCTCCCATCAGGCTCATACATCATACCAATAATTTAACAGTTCACCCTCACTGCCTCACGACTCCTGGTTTCTACCAATTTATGGACCCCAGTGCATCCTGGAATGTTGTCTTCTAATGCGGAGTTCTGTCCGTGTTGAATAATACTGTATGTTCAACAACTCCTCTAGTCTGTGTTTTATTGCATTGAACAGCCATTCCTCCTGCACCTCGGTCCATAAATTCTAGCCTGGAACATTATTCATCTTCATCGCTCAGCCTCACCCTCCTCAACTTATACATGATTTAAACACCGACAAGACCAAAGTAGTGATCTTCAGCAAGAATACCTAACAATGGGACTCCATCCGGTAGCCAGCCAAACTCTAATTCACAACCCACGCCAGGAACTCAGAATAATCATCAATAGCAAAATGGACATGAACAACACAAGTCAACACCATCATTGCATCCTGCTTCCACACCCTGAAGATGCAGAGGACAATCTTTAAATAGCTTTCAAGCAACACAAGAAAAACTGTTTCTCACTTTGTCTCTAGCAAATTGAACTATGGGAAGATATTCTATGCCAGGATCACCTACGCAACTCATTAGAAGACTATAAACCATCCAGAACCCGGCAGCCAGACTCATCCTCAACCTCCAACATTGAACTCAAATCACACCACACCTCAGGAAACTACAGTGGCTTCCGATACACAAATGCACTCAATTTATACTCTTCAGACACACATTGAAGGCACTACACAACTCAGACCCCACATACCTGAACATTGGCATCTCCTTCCACTAACCACCCAGACACCTCCACTCCTCAGGATTCTTACTCACACACATCCCACGCACATACAAAACCAGACCAGGAGGATGAATATTCTCTGACGTAGCTCCTAAAACATAGAATGACCTCCCATCCCCATCAGAGCCTTCTCCTCTCTCTTGGAATTCCACAAGAAGTTGAAGGCCTGGCTTTTCAATTAACCAACCTACCATAGGCTGGGTTAGGCACACACACCTGCTCAGCACCAGGATACCCTTGCAGGTGGAAGTGCACTTTATAAATACACATATCTTAGCACTGCTGTCACTCTGTTCTACTAGATGGGCTCTGCCTTCAATGACCACAATTGGTATTGTGGTCACCCCTGACAGGCCTCTTATCACTATGTCCACTTCATGGATCACATCGGAGATGTTTCATTAGCATCATTGTGATCGTCATCAACTATTGCCCAATCCAAAGTCATTTGCAAAGCCCCAAAGTCTATTGTTACTGTTCTCATCTTGCCATACGTTCTATCCATCTCAGTTCATGAATAGCCCTGCTACACTTCGTATGTCTCGCACATGTATTGAAGCATCTACACTGTGCGCTTCTCTTTCACCACGCGCTTCTTCTTTTTGTACAGTGTGGAAGTAAAATAGTCACAAGCACACATGGGCCCATATTTATGAAACGTTAGCACCGCCTGAGCATCATTTTTTTTACGTTAAAACTATGCTAACTTAACGCTTATATTTATATTTTGACGCTAGACTCGTCTAGCGTCAAAATATATGAGTTAGCGTAATTTTCTGGAAATGCCAACCCACCTTGCATCGCAGTGCGACAGTGATATGCAGGGTAAGCGTTCCCTTCCAAAAAATGAAGCTAGCCCCCTAGCGCCATATTTACCTCCCTACGCTAAAATGACACGTACCTAGGAGGCGGACCAACAAAATTACACTAAGGCTTATTAGCGTCAAATTTTAACGCCTGGTCAGACCAGGCATTAAAAGGATTTGAGGCACAGTTTCAAAGGGAAACACCATAGAGTCCACCATGATGTCACTATTTAAGGGTCATAGATTCCCACCCCAACCCCAAGCATCACCACCACCCACACCACAGAGACACTACGAGTGGTGGAAGCCCATCCCAGGTAAGTATACGTGCTTGTCTGTTGTGTGCCACTGGAGACCCCTTACATGGGCCCCCTGGTTGGCACTGGTTCTGTTGGGGTTGTCCTGGGGACACTGGTCATCTGTGGTGGGTATTGTGGTGTTGGTAATGTCTCCTGTCCAGACTTGGCCAAGCGTCATTTTCTGCCTGTTTGTGGGACCAAGAAATGACGCTAGACTGACTAGCGTCCCACTAGCACCATTTCTCCTAACGCCATCCAGCACCGGCTAGCGTCATTTTCAATGACGTTAAACATTCCTTAGTGCCATTGTGTGTCTTTTTTAAAATATGGCACACGGATGGTGCTAAGGAATGGCGTTAGCTCACATTCATATTTTTCTTCCCAAAACACACCCAACATTTATTTATTTTGGGCCATTGAATGAAGGTTCATGGAACAGAAACTGAAACCTTAGGTAATAGTTTTAACATATGCACGGCTTTCTCATGATCAGAGACACAAAGACCTTGAGGAAAGACGCCACAGGCATTTCAGGCGCTGAGCTGGCCCTATTGAGAAATCTCTCTTTGTCATGAAAACGAGGCCGAGCACATCAGACACAAAAGAGACCAAGCAGCTTGCATTGACATAGGCCTGCAAAATGGCTCCAGGTTACAAATATGACAATATTGCAATATATTTCAACATAAATTGCAAGAATTCACAGTAGGATGCAGATGCCGCCACTAGGAGCTAAACAGTGTCCCAGGGTGCCCTACTGGAAAATGGTGACTGTTGTCAGACATTGTAACAGAAACATTGCTACACCTATGTGTGTCCAAAAGTACTCAGTACATTGGGTGAGGATTAGGATGCATATGCTGACGCAGCACACCTGACAGCTTTGAATGAATGGATGAATGAACTAATGAATGGATGAGAATGTAGGCAGATACCTAGGTCACCTCTGTTTTTTTTGGATATTTTTACATATAATGGCAGTTGTTTCATGATGATGCTCTGTAATATTTACTATGGAACAACTCATTCCCCTCCCTCCCTACTTCACACCGCCACAGGCCCTGTTCCCTGACTGCCTGAACATGTAGCGTCACAATCGTTTGGAGGGTCCCAGGCATGCAGGGCTTACTTGGCCACAATTTAAATGGCTGAGGCCTTTAACCACTGATATCCCAGAGCCTGACCTACTCTTGTTCTGACAACTGAGCACTTTACTTTAAGAGCAGGGAGGCGAGCAATCGTAGGCTTCCCAGGGAGGTGGGATGGGAGTAGAAACTCGAAACTCAACAATCACACAATTTAACTCAGTAAAAGCTGTCCAGAGCCAGAGGCAGCTCCTCCGATAAGGCGAAGGAGCGTCGTCCCACTGCTTTATGCAGTGAAGGAAAGGGAAAAATAAAATGATATTAACGCAGAGTTATTATCTTCTTTCTTTTTCCTCTGGAGCATGGGCCAGGCGGGGCTGGGCTCGGCGGGAGAAGGGCTATGTGCAAATAAGTGCGCATGCCACTTTGGCTGGATGTGTTGGGTCTGTCAAACAGTCATGTGCACGTTGCTTTTCTCTCCCGGCTGTAATTAACAGCTGGGCGGAGAAAGTGCACAGGGCCCTACGCCCTGTCTGACCGCTGAAATACGGTGCTCAGACCAATCACGATGCTACTGTCATGCTGTGACAGCTGTGTCATGATTGGAGGGAAGTCTGGAAGCCTGTGTGCTTCCAGTAGTCCGAGGAGGAAGGAGAGACAGGACCATCTCTCCCAACATAAACAGTAAGTTTTTTTTTTTTTTATTCCCCCATCCTGCCACCCCTATTGACAAATGCCCGTCACTGTCCAGAGCAGTGCCTTAGCTTTGTGTAAAAAGACAAGTACAATGCAAGGGAGCAAAGAGTTCTAACAAGGTGCTTTGGTACGGCAATAGCAGCATATGACGGCATAGGACAAGCACAGGCAGGCTTACAGTGCTAAGTGAGAGACAGTAACTGAGTCTAGTTAGTCTCTCCATTGTACTAGGGGGTACTAAGATTTTGTGCCATGTTTGCATCACAAAAGTGATGCAAATCGAAACAAAATCATTTTTTACCAATTTAATTTGCAGCTCAAAACATTTCTTGTACCGGAAAATCGCTTAAAAGTAACCCAAAGCAACGCATAGTGCTGCCTTGCATTACATAGTGCCGAGGTGGCGTTCCATGGGTGGTGCATGGGTGTTCCCATACAACCACTTAAGGTTTTTGAAGCAAAATTCTTTTTACTGAAAAAAGCAGGCAGGGTTTTGCGGCAAAAAATAGCGCCCATTTCAACTAGGTGCAATCACAGAGAATTTTATTTCTCCTTTTTTTTCCGACTTTGCATGTGTGCTGCATTGTACGATACACTTACAGAATGGGAAAAGGTTTAAGGTTTGTCTAAGCACAGTATTGTGTATTGGAAGGCTATCCTTTGAGGACAAAACCTGTGATGGACTCATGCAGATACCCTTGCACTATGGTGCAAAGGTGTGTTCATAGTGCACATCAGCAAATTGTTGCACCAGCGCTAGGGAGAGAGGAGGAGAGTGCCATATCTCTTTAGATATGGTGCTCTGCTGCCCCCTTTCTGTCAAGCAACACAGCGCAGCATTTTGTGGCTGCTGCACGGCGCAGCGTGAGAATTTAGTACATCTGGGCGCAGGTGTTTTAGTAGTTAGAGACTACACCCACAATCTCGGTTATAAGCCCCACCTTGTTTGCTGCAGTATTCTTATTTTAATTATTCATAATGTTTTGATAGATATACAGAAAAACGCATATTGTGCTGGTTTATAAAGAAATGGAAAGAGGAAGGAGTCCAAAGGATGACTGAGGGAAGGGGAACACTCATCCAAATGATGTGCCAGGGGTCACAGGTATCATCACACACAGTTTCTCTTCCCACTTGACTCTGTGTGTATGGGAGCAGTTAGGGCTTGCTGACCATATACACCTGTTTATGAGAAATCTTCTTCCTCATCATTTTTTAAATAAACAATTACTAAAGAGGACAAGTCTCTGGACCTCCCCTCCCCCCATCTTATCACCCTGTGTCTAACCTGTGCTTCTAAACCACTCCGTCACTTGGGTTGAATTCTACGACATCCCCTCTGGGCGGGTGTCACCACAGGCAGTAGTCACACTTGGAATATTCAACGGAGAGCACCAGGATGATATATAGGATGCAGCGAGACCCACTCCAGAACTCGAGCAGCTCCTGTAATGCTCGTCCAGGCAGTCCACTATTCTGGACAGTTTCCTTTTCCAAGTCCCGCAGCTCAGCTTCTCATCTCAGCAGACTTCCTCCTGAAGTAGTGCCCTTCCCTCGTCCACCAAGATAAGTAGATTCTTTTAAGATGATGTTCCCTCACCTCTGGAAGGCTGGCTGTCAGCGGCACCAGCCATGGATCCAGAGAGCATCTCTGGCATTCTGTGAATTGTCATCCCTTTGGACAGGGAGAAATCCTGGAAGCATTTGAGGTCGTTTCAAGCACTTTCTTACAGTCCTTCTCCAGACAGGAAATGTTGATTCCACTTTCAATGTTTTGAACTGATTTTTGGTGGTTCACTCAATTTGTGTATCACTCTTCTCCAGCGAAGACAGAGGCTATTCTTAAGGTGATGGTCCCACAGCAGGGAGTCATGAGGGATGTCTTCAAAGAGAGCACTCAAACCACAAGAGACAATCAGGACTAAAGTGCGCTCTCTTGACAGCCATCAGCATTTTGGAATAGCACTTCAGGGCAGGCCCAGACAGAATGGTTGGTCCTGCACTTTAAAGGCGACCCCTGTCTCCAGACCTCCACACCCCCTATCCATTCTAATGGGGGGAACAGTCAGGCAGAGCTCTGCTGAAATGTCACTTCTGCATTTCCGTAGGAGTCCAATCTCCATTGTGCCACCCCTAAATGTCAAACGCTTCAGGAATGCCCGCAGTACACTTAGCGCGTCTGGTAGATGGTTATCCAGCATCCATCTTGTGCCACACTTTCCCAGGGAAAATTCTAAATGGATTCTACTGGTCTCATAACCACACACATGTGCTTGCTATAGAGATTCATTATCCCAGTCACCTGGTGCTCCTGGCACACATACCTCAGGATGTCAGCAAAGGGCCTGGCCATGGCACTTTAGCCAACATTTGGAGGGCTGGGTTAGTAGGCTTCATGCTTACTACTAGGTACAGAAAAAAGACCTGTCTAGTACTAGAACATCAAAAACGGTCTGCTGCTACTACTGCTAAGTGTCTATGACCTCAGGGACCACTTAAGGTTTTCAGGGGCCGGGGCCAAACTTATTTCGGGGGCCCCAGTTTTGAACAGCTTTATGGTCCAGCTTTTTCGTGCTCTTCTTGGCCAGGTCACTGACAGCGCACAGACACACTCGTCCAAACTCTAAATGTGTTTACCTCTAATATTAGTTGTATTGAGGTGTGTTTTCAGTAGTGCACCACAGCAGCAGCTCACTACATCACCGCAAATAATCTCTGTGACTCTTTCCCGTTTCTCATACAGGGAGTGCAGAATTATTAGGCAAATGAGTATTTTGACCACATCATCCTCTTTATGCATGTTGTCTTACTCCAAGCTGTATAGGCTCGAAAGCCTACTACCAATTAAGCATATTAGGTGATGTGCATCTCTGTAATGAGAAGGGGTGTGGTCTAATGACATCAACACCCTATATCAGGTGTGCATAATTATTAGGCAACTTCCTTTCCTTTGGCAAAATGGGTCAAAAGAAGGACTTGACAGGCTCAGAAAAGTCAAAAATAGTGAGATATCTTGCAGAGGGATGCAGCACTCTTAAAATTGCAAAGCTTCTGAAGCGTGATCATCGAACAATCAAGCGTTTCATTCAAAATAGTCAACAGGGTCGCAAGAAGCGTGTGGAAAAACCAAGACGCAAAATAACTGCCCATGAACTGAGAAAAGTCAAGCGTGCAGCTGCCACGATGCCACTTGCCACCAGTTTGGCCATATTTCAGAGCTGCAACATCACTGGAGTGCCCAAAAGCACAAGGTGTGCAATACTCAGAGACATGGCCAAGGTAAGAAAGGCTGAAAGACGACCACCACTGAACAAGACACACAAGCTGAAACGTCAAGACTGGGCCAAGAAATATCTCAAGACTGATTTTTCTAAGGTTTTATGGACTGATGAAATGAGAGTGAGTCTTGATGGGCCAGATGGATGGGCCCGTGGCTGGATTGGTAAAGGGCAGAGAGCTCCAGTCCGACTCAGACGCCAGCAAGGTGGAGGTGGAGTACTGGTTTGGGCTGGTATCATCAAAGATGAGCTTGTGGGGCCTTTTCGGGTTGAGGATGGAGTCAAGCTCAACTCCCAGTCCTACTGCCAGTTCCTGGAAGACACCTTCTTCAAGCAGTGGTACAGGAAGAAGTCTGCATCCTTCAAGAAAAACATGATTTTCATGCAGGACAATGCTCCATCACACGCGTCCAAGTACTCCACAGCGTGGCTGGCAAGAAAGGGTATAAAAGAAGGAAATCTAATGACATGGCCTCCTTGTTCACCTGATCTGAACCCCATTGAGAACCTGTGGTCCATCATCAAATGTGAGATTTACAAGGAGGGAAAACAGTACACCTCTCTGAACAGTGTCTGGGAGGCTGTGGTTGCTGCTTCACGCAATGTTGATGGTGAACAGATCAAAACACTTACAGAATCCATGGATGGCAGGCTTTTGAGTGTCCTTGCAAAGAAAGGTGGCTATATTGGTCACTGATTTGTTTTTGTTTTGTTTTTGAATGTCAGAAATGTATATTTGTGAATGTTGAGATGTTATATTGGTTTCACTGGTAATGATAAATAATTGAAATGGGTATATATTTTTTTTTGTTAAGTTGCCTAATAATTATGCACAGTGATAGTCACCTGCACACACAGATATCCCCCTAACATAGCTAAAACTAAAAACAAACTAAAAACTACTTCCAAAAATATTCAGTTTTGATATTAATGAGTTTTTTGGGTTCATTGAGAACATGGTTGTTGTTCAATAATAAAATTAATCCTCAAAAATACAACTTGCCTAATAATTCTGCACTCCCTGTATGGGAGATCCTGTACATCACCCACATGAAACAAATTAAAGGAAATGGCATTTAAAAAATCTGTTTAAGAATTATTCAAGGTCATGAGGACAAGACATTTCTGGAAAAAGCAGAGCTGGCTCTAACAAAGGACCCCCTGAAAGTCTGGGGCCCTGGGCCAGAGCCCACTTTGCCCAGTGTTAAACGTCTCTGCGTGACCTGCTAAATTGACAACAGTCTCATGTAAGAAGGAAAGCATGGTTGGAGGGCCCCTCCAAATTGAACAGCACCACTCTGGGACTTCAGTACCTGTACACGTACAACACATACACAGGGTTGTGGTGTAGGCTGGACATTAATAATCACAATATCAGGGATGTTTTCAGTTGTGTAACTCAAGGTAGGAGTGTACGCTCGCAAAACCTTTTAAGGGACCTTCCTGTCCTAACACAAACCTAAAGTGACACCTTTATAGCTTGTTGTGCTGCATGCTTATGTGTTAGTGGTAGCCATCACTGTGACACCTCAGATGCCGGGGTCCCACTCTCACCAGTGTAACCTGCTCCCCATCTTATGTTCCCTGTCTGTGGACCCATCTTGTTTCTATGTGTCATCTTCTTGAACTCCTTGTATTTTCTCACTTTTGAGAGTGGTCACAACAGTCCTATCAGGTGATTAGATACCATCAGTTGTTATTTGGCGTCATTATATAGCATCATCTGCTATTAATATGGCATCGCAGCGCTTTCAGGAGTGTGTTGATGACTTTCCAAGTGGTTGGAATGGTAGCACTGAAGTCTGATTTGGTTTGTGTAGGTGTGCAGTCAGTAGGGTGATTGGAATATTCCTCCGTTATGTGTCTGCCAGTCTCAGTCAGTGGGCAGTTTTAAGAGTCAGGCTAGTGGGCTCTACTAGGGTGCTACATTTCTTCTCTTTCGGTGGAATGTGTAGTTATGCACACGGTGATGCTCAACAATGATTTTGGAGCCAAGAAAGTAACTGTTGCGTTGGCCAAAGACACATAGGCCCTCATTACAACTTTGGCGGTCTTCACAGAAGACTGCCGAAGCTGCGGGCGCCAGTATACCGCCAGTGCTGGCAGTATTTCTGGCTCCCTATTTGGACTTTTCCGATTGCTGCTGGCTCGTAATAGAGCCGGCGGCAATGCTGATGTGCAGCGGGTACAGTAGCACCCATCACGCATTTCACTGCCCGAAATTCGGGCAGTGAAATGCGTGATGGGGCTGTGCCTGAGTTCTCCTGAACTGCCCATGCCAAGTGCATGGGCAGAGCAGGGGCCCCCAGGGGCACCCCAAGTCCCCCTTACTGCCAGCCTTTCCATGGCGGTGTTTACCGCCGTGGCCAGGCTGGCGGTCGGGGACTCATAATCCCCAGAGAAGTGGTGCTTGCACCTCTGCCCTGGGGATTATGACCACCAGGCGAAAGCCTGGCTGTATAGTGGAGGGGTTGGTGGTGTGGCTGTGGCTATTGCGCCACGGTCATAATAGCTGGCGGGCCACTGCCAGCCTGTTGGCGGTGTTACCGCCAGCTTACAGCCAGCCGCCAGGGTTGTAATTAGGCCCATAATCTGGGAATTTCCCAGATCTCTATCAAGGTTAATGGATGCAGCACAAGAGGACCCCTTCCATCTTAGGTGGACATTTGCCCACTCCCTCCGACTCAGTAGCCACGTTACAGGTGTTTATGTTAAATTGTTAGGGTGGGGCAAAGCATACATCACTGACCACTGCTATACTTGCTAAAGATAGGTTCTGAAAATATGCCACCCCTGGAATTTTGATGCATGATTAATGTCGCTACGGGGCCCATTAATTACACATATATTATCCAATGTGGAAGACACTATACCACCAATATGGCAGAAAAATGTTGCCCTATGAAAGTAATTGAGGGCTAGAGAGAAGGCCATAAATGCACAGAGCAGCGGATTACCCCCAAACTGAGGGCTATGCCTGGCTGTTGAATGGTCCATTGTGGGCACCCCTGCCTAGATCATTGGAAATATATTCCTGCTTGTCACATGCCCAAGAAGGTGTTTCCTCCTCAGCATCTCTGCAAATATGTTGGTATAAGGGTACAGCATCTACGAGAGATGAGTGTTCGCAAAATCGTAACTCTGGGCAAGTTACCTGATTTTAAGATTGAGAGACCTCGACTAGACTATAAAATTGCTGGGAAGAAGCAGTCACCAAGAAAGGCTCTCCATAGTTGCTTCTGAAGGTTAGTCATCTGGTACCCAGGGCAAAGAGTTTGTACTTCCGGGTAATCTGACACTCTGCCCTTTGGTGGGTCGGCTCATGAGGGCCCATTTATGAGTCACTCAGAGCAGCACAGCTCAGCACAGCAAGTCACCTTGCTGTGCTGCACTGCGTGAAAGGAAAAGGGCAGAAACGTGCTGAATTTAAGGCAATATGGCATATTGAGCCTTTTGCCCTGCGATGGCGATCTTTTGGCTGCTTAGCACCAAATCAGGCACCACTGCACCATGGTACTGATAGCGCGTCCAGTCTTTATAAATTACCTGTATTTGGACACGCTGGAGGTCGGTGAACCTTTTAACCGAGTTGGGTTCTCCTCATCCAAGAATAGTCGGATCACTCGAATCAATAATCAATAACCGTTCATAATCAATAACCAATACCCTTTTAGTGATCAAACAACACATTAGGAATCAATAACAATTTGTATTTTGACACGCCATGACCTTTCAGTCATGAATAACCACACCGGTTTATTAAAAGTTAATGAGTTTATTTCCCTATATTAACAAAGCTAACACAATATATGTGAGTCTCAAAATCAAATGATATATGTATACGAACATTACTAGCTGTCCATAGCGACGGAAGAAATGCAATCTACGCAAAATCTGTATTATAATGCATTTGGTTATGGCAATACAAATCACTAGTGTAAGCAATTGAATTTGACTCGGTCAGCATAATACAGGGATGTGGAATTCCTATCGCCCAACGCCCAGGACATCTTGTTTGGAGTCAAGGGCAACAAGTTTTTATGTTTACTTTGTCTTTGGGACAAGTAGGCCCAATCCTCTGCAGCACAAACCCTTTGGCTGCCTGTTTACAGAGAGTGGAACTCTCTGCAGTTGAGGTAATGTGTTTCCAAAATATAATGCTGTTCGAACTTGTATTTATGGTTCATTATTTGAAAGCCTTCATTATTAGGGTGAGTGCTGTAAATAAATGTTTTAAGGTCACACTTCACTACTGACGTTGGTTCCAGTACAAAGAAAAACAAAACGTGTATACACATGCTTGAAAAGTTTAGGCTATGAGGCTAAGTATAATGCTCCCAGAATGCTCTCTGATTAGATGCAAATGAAGTGTCATTTAGTAAAATGTGTTGATGCATGCTAGCATTTCCCAAAAATATTTCTAATGGAAAATCAGTGTAACCATTTTCAACACGAATATGGGAAGCATGAAAATAAACAAACACTGACAAAGCCAACTGGTCTGACATATTTTTATAAGTCTTTTAGTTTCATCAATGCGTGTCTTGTTTTGACATGGCTTTTGTAACACTTTATTGTTGTGGGAGCTACTAGGCCCTCAACATTGTAACAAACACTGGCAAAAAACCCCCAAAAAGTTTTTGAACTCTAAAAGCACACGTTGCCACCAGTGGCATAACAAAGGCCCCGCAGCCACCCTCCATGGGGCCCCTTCAGCACAGCACCTGCCCTGAGTGAGTCTGGAGAGGGGGCTCCTCCATGTTCTTTGCAACGGGGGCACCCTCCAGTTTCGTTACGTCACTGATTGCCACTGTAGTTCCTGACACTGAACAAAACTACTTTGTGTGCCAATATGCTCCTTGTGGAAGAGCAGAATGCGATCACTCACAGTAAAGCCAGCCGAAAGAGAGAGAAATAGAAGTTTAATAAACACAAAATGTCTTTGTTAACACCAGACCTAATTAGGGACCAATACCCACATGTAGGTAGCTTTTTGCATGTCGCAAACAGCGACTTTCTCTGTTTGCGACGTGCAAAAAGCACATTGCGATGCACAAACCCAGTTTTGCGATTCAGTAACCTGGTTACCCATCGCAAAACGGGTTTGCGACTCGCAATTAGGAAGGGGTGTTCCCTTCCTAATTGCGACTCGCAGTGCAATGTAGGATTGTTTTGTGCCAGCGAACGCTGGCGCAAACCAATCGCAGTTTGCACCCATTTCAAATGGTTGCTAACACTTTCGCAAAAGGGAAGGGGTCTCCACTGCCTGCTCTGAAAAAATTCAACAAAAAAGTTTCATTTTTCATTTTTGTAATGCATCTCGTTTTCCTTTAAGGAAGCAGTCACAGACATGGTGGTCTGCTGTCTCAAGCAGGCCACCATCCCTGTGAGGGCCGCTATTCGCAAGGGGGTCGCAAATTGCGACCCACCTCATGATTACTAGTTGGGCATTTGCAAAGCCCTTGCGAATCACAGATGGTGTCAGGGACACCATCCTACATTCGGATTTGCGACTCGCAAATTGCGAGTCGCTCTGACTTGCAATTTGCGGGTCGCAAATCTGAACCTACTTACATGTGGCCCCAAATTCTTAAAGAAAGTCACAAAAGTGCACCCATGGTATATGTCGTACCCCTATAAAATATTTGTGAACTGTATTTTAGCATGGGTAAATATGCATGTGTAGATTTGCTCATGTGAAAATCTATTGAGCTTTTGCAAGTTCATTTTTCCTCCGGCCACTTTCTTCCCAACCCTGGAAGAAGTTCTAATTCTGCCATTGTCGGGAGTAAATGTCCAACCTTTCTTATTATGGGAAAATATTAGAGAGAAGCTGGTGAAAATCTTTAAAACATGCAGGTTAGTAGGTTTGCAGACTCAAAGGCATTCCAGCCCTGGAACTATTGCTTACTGCTTCCTCCAGCACCAGTATGCAGATCTGCAGAAAGGTGGCAAAATAAGGAAATTGCTACAGTAGGGATTGAAACTGCAAGTATTCAAGCCCTACTATGGTAGTAGCCCTGGCATAATCAGAGAGGCTATTATCAGAGCTCTTACATAATGAGATTGCTGCCATAATTTGTCGCCACACTACATGGCACTAAAGGGACAAGTAGATCTTTTTACAGGACAAGTAGATTTGAGAAGCAACCTGTCCCCTGGACAAGTAGATATTTTAATAAATTCCACACCCCTGCATAACAAGATTTCAATTTAGCATGGTGCATCAAATGGATACCTCAACTAACCTCTAATTAATATTGGCATGTTGGGCTTCATGCAAAACAAATTTAGTCAACACAAATTTAGAAAACTTCTAGCTTGGGCCCTATCAAAATAGCAGTTGGTACCTAGGAAGGAAAACACAATGCATAATACAATTATCCTTTCATATTTACCAAATACAATCAGCATTCAAGGAAAAGTCTTCGTCCTTCAGGTATCAGTTCGATCAGCATGGGGCAGATTTCAAAGGGGCAAAGTTAAAGCAAGTTCCCTTACGGCAGCAAGGGGAATGGGGCAAGGGTTACCATATGGGCAAGACGGGGCAAAGTTAAAGTTAAAGTCTCTAGGGTGAGAATTCTTTAAAGTCTCTTTCTCTGCGACATAGAAAAGGTATCAAAATGTTATCCAATATGTGTTCTTGCTTCAGGCATCATTATGGCATCAAGGAAAAATGGCTGACTTCTCTTTGTCCGGTGGGTTTAAGTAAGAAACATTCCAAATTCTTCAGGGTCTTCCATTGGAGGGTTCATAGGGTGGCTTCCTTTTGACCAATGAATAGTGTCTTTCTCCTAGTACTCATTTATGCATAAGGTGTCCTTGGAGCCTTGGAACACAAGTTTGCCAATTATTTCTGCATCAGTGCTTTTATTGTCCACACCTGCAGAAACTGAACTTGTTTCAAAAGGGATGAAACCAGCCTAGCACGAAACCTTGAGATAAGTGTATTAGTCATTTCTACTGGAAAAATACAACCTTTAAATTGAAATAATATGTCTTTGTTATTGCAAGAAAAAAACACACAGTTAAAATTTGAGACCAGGCAACTAGGCCAAAGCCTCTGCTAAATTTAGGCTAAGCATAAAACAGTTTCAACAAGAAATCATAGAATACATTTGCAATTATGACGGATTACTAAATTTGTCGATTCTTCATGATTAATTAAGCTTGTTTATAATAATGGCGAACTACCCCGTGGGCACAATTTCCCACGTACATTATTTTTCTTTGCTAAAATCACACAACCTTATACGGTTTTGGTTACATGATACATGAATATTTGTTAGCCTTTCTTTTTCTGCGTCATCAGCACAAGCGTGCCTCCATCTCATGCAGGATTGCTTTAGCGCAGGAAGGGACACCTTCACGCACAAAAACAATCCTGGGAGGCATTTTCCTCTTTCTATGTGTGCTGCAGTACGCATCTCCTGGGAAGGTGTATCTTTTTGGCGGAGTCCCAGATTTCTGGACATCTGGAAATGCGTCAAAATCCATGGGAGCTGCGTGCAAACACCCACACAACGCCAATGGAATGCCTTCCCAAAAAAAGAGGAAGTCAGTGCACCGATTTTCCCTGCATTGCTCTACTCCAGATTTATGGAGCCACTCAGGGCCCGCAAAGTAGCCTTACGTGGCGTCATAAAGCTGACTTCCGGTTTGGTAAAGCTCTCACGCAGTGCAGACTCACATCAACAGTGCAAAGCCCGCAAATTGTTCTCAGAACTGTCAGAATCAGGCCCCCTAATCCCAGAGCCGCTGTGTTCAGTATCTGCAGAGAGCTGGGCCTGCTCTTGTCCTTCCAGGGCTTTCATTGACAATTATGGCATTAAATAAACATTGAGAATTCGCGACCCCTGCAGTCCTGTTAAAGGAGCTGCACCCTCCGCATCCTACCCACAGACACGGTGTGTACCTTTCCCAATAAGCTGTATAATGAAGCAACGTCATATATACCATTTAGAAATAAAATGTGTTAAACCCAGCGAGGCTTGGGCCTCCGTTGGTCTCTTTCATACTCAGATCACTGGCCAGGATATTTAAATTTATGTTTCTCTTGAGAAAAATCGCTTACCTTAAATTGGAAGTCATGCATATTCATTAGGTAGGCTTTGGCTCGTTAAATGTACTCACAGGGGAACCTGACACAATCTCTTACATTTTACACAAGGACAAAGAACCGAAGAACCCAAGGTCAACAGATGACATTTTCTTTTCCTATATGTATTTATTTATTTATTTCAGCATCTTGCACATCTCCCTCACACCACTCTGTGACTACATGACCCCTACATCAGTGTGATTTTACCCTTTGTGGGAGGTGGCCTCCTCGAAAACTGCCCCAGCAGGTCTTCTTCGTAGTGACAGTGTTTCCTCAACAGGAGGCGCTGTCAGTACCCAAAGGAAGGTGCCTTCACTCATGGATGGTGCCTTTCTAGGTGTGTGCGGCTCGTCTCTTCTTGTTAGGCCCAAGCCACCTCTTCTAGGCAGGGGCATAGCTTCATGGGTACATCAGATGCAGTGGCACCGGGGCGCACTGGACCCCGATTATAGCCGTAGTTTATAACAGCAATCGGGGGAGGCAGTTTCTTCTGTGCACTAAGGCTCATGACACACTGGCTATGCTACTTCTTGTAGGATTTGTTCATTATTGGAGAGGACCACCCTGTGGTGGCTTAGTAGACTTGAAATTCTTGCCTCAACAAAGGATCCATGTATTTTCTGAATAGAAACCCACTGGGTTGAGTCCTCGGTCACTGGTGAAAGGAGTGCGCCTTGGGTCATGTTTATAACATCAGGGTTAGACCTGGCAGGTTAATAGGGTGCAGTTTGAGCATCAGAATTGTCCACAACTAAGCCCTGCAAACACTATGGGGGTCATTCTGACCCTGGCGGTCAGTGTTAAAGCGGCGGCCAACCCGCCAACATGCTGGCGGTCCACAAAATGGAATTCTGACCCTGGCGGGAACCGCCAATACAGCCCGCCACCTTAACACTCCGACCGCCACGGCGGGACAGACAAACAGCACGGCGGTCACCTCCAACAGGCAGGCGGCAGACAATGTACCGCCCACCCTATCACAACTCACCAATCCGCCACCTTTTCCGGGGCGGGAGCCCCGCCGATAAAAACACGGCGGAAACAGACTACGAACGGGAAAACGCTCACCTATACACACTCCACGAGGACGGAGAACAGCATGGAACCCGAATTAAACATCCTACCAGCTATTGTCTACCTGCTCATCTACCACGAGTACGAACGCCGGCGCAGATGACAACGGTGAGTACTGCACCTACGACACAGGGGAGGGGGGAGGAGGAAAGCTTACGGGCACACACATATGCGACCCCCCCCCCCAACTATCTACACACCAATGCAGAGCACCAAGTCACAGTGACACCACCCAAACCCCCCGGAATAATGCAAAGACATAATTAAAGTTAGAAACAAAATTTATGTATAAAAGAGGTTCTTTGAAGTCATGGTAAAATAGCAATATGAATTGTAAAAAATCAAGTAAGAACATTGCGAAACCGATAAACATAGGCAATAAGTCCTGCACAGTCACTTAAATTTCCACTGTCCGTGGGCCAAAGTGTATCAACACATGGGCAAAACCCACACAGGAGACCTGAGTCCGTTGGAGAGAACACTGCTGGGGCATCAAAACTACAGGCACCTCAGGGGGAAGGGAAGGGGGGGCACCTCAGCCACATGAGTCCACGACGCCAGATCCACGAAGGGTCCACCATGCCCACTGTGCCATCCTGAGGAGTGCAAAGCCACAGTCTCACAAGTCTCGACAGTGGGTGGTCTGCCCACTGTGCCATCCTGGGGGGTGCAAAGCCACAGTCTCACAAGTCTCTACAGTGGGTGGTCTGCCCAATGTGCCATCCGGGGGAGTGCAGAGACACAGCCCATCATGTGGATTACAGACTCCACAGGTAATGGAGGAGGCAGGGTGCCCCGAGTGCAGCGTGAACACTAGCTCGACACAGAACCGGCACTGTCAATGGGCCAGTGGTGCTTGACAGGAAGGGCCCAGCGGAGCGGTGCTTGAGATGGCGGGGCCCAGCGGAGCGGTGCTTGACAGGAGGGGCCCAGTGGAGCGGTGCTTGACAGGAAGGGCCCAGCGGAGCGGTGCTTGAGACGGCAGGGCCCAGCGGAGCGGTGCTTGACAGGAGGGGTCCAGCGGAGCGGTGCTTGACAGGAGGGGCCCAGCGGAGCGGTGCTTGACAGGAAGGGCCCAGCGGAGCGGTGCTTGAGACGGCGGGGCCCAGCGGAGCGGTGCTTGACAGGAGGGGTCCAGCGGAGCGGTGCTTGACAGGAGGGACCCAGCGGAGCGGTGCTTGACAGGAAGGGCCCAGCGGAGCGGGGCTTGAGACGGCGGGGCCCAGCGGAGCGGTGCTTGACAGGAGGGGTCCAGCGGAGCGGTGCTTGACAGGAGGGACCCAGCGGAGCGGTGCTTGACAGGAAGGGCCCAGCGGAGCGGTGCTTGAGACGGCGGGGCCCAGCGGAGCGGTGCTTGACAGGAGGGGTCCAGCGGAGCGGTGCTTGACAGGAGGGACCCAGCGGAGCGGTGCTTGACAGGAAGGGCCCAGCGGAGCGGTGCTTGAGACGGCGGGGCCCAGCGGAGCGGTGCTTGACAGGAGGGGTCCAGCGGAGCGGTGCTTGACAGGAGGGGTCCAGCGGAGCGGTGCTTGACAGGAGGGACCCAGCGGAGCGGTGCTTGACAGGAGGGGTCCAGCGGAGCGGTGCTTGACAGGAAGGGCCCAGCGGAGCGGTGCTTGAGACGGCGGGGCCCTGTTCAGCGGTACTCTTCACGGTGGGGCCCTCTTCAGCGGTGTCTTTCTGCACGGCGGGGCCCTCTTCAGCGGTGCCTTTCTGCACTGCGGGGCCCTCTTCAGCGGTACTCTTCACGGCGGGCCCTCTTCAGCAGTACTCTTCACGGCGGGGCCCTCTTCAGCGGTGTCTTTCTGCACGGCGGGGCCCTCTTCAGCGGTGCCTTTCTGCACGGCGGGGCCCTCTTCAGCGGTGCCTTTCTGCACGGCGGGGCCCTCTTCAGCAGTGCCTTTCTGCACGGCGGGCCCTCTTCAGCGGTGCCTTTCTGCACGGCGGGGCCCTCTTCAGCGGTACCTTTCTGCACGGCGGGCCCTCTTCAGCGGTACTCTTCACGGCGGGGCCCTCTTCAGCGGTGTCTTTCTGCACGGCGGGGCCCTCTTCAGCGGTACTCTTCACGGCGGGGCCCTCTTCAGCGGTGTCTTTCTGCACGGCGGGCCCTCTTCAGCGGTGCCTTTCTGCACGGCGGGGCCCTCTTCAGCGGTACTCTTCATGGCGGGGCCCTCTTCAGCGGTACTTTTCACGGCGGGCCCTCTTCAGCGGTGCCTTTCTGCACAGCGGGGCCCTCTTCAGCGGTGCCTTTCTGCACGGCGGGGCCCTCTTCAGCGGTACTCTTCACGGCGGGGCCCTCTTCAGCGGTGCCTTTGTGCACGGCGGGGCCCTCTTCAGCGGTGCCTTTCTGCACGGCGAGGCCCTCTTCAGCGGTACTCTTCACGGCGGGGCCCTCTTCAGCGGTGCCTTTCTGCACGGCGGGGCCCTCTTCAGCGGTGCTTGTCCAGTCATTCAAGGGAGCCAGACCTGGCCAGGACTCCCTGCTTAGTCGCCCTCCGACCGTGCAGTTGCTGGCCCCTTCTCTGACGGAGTCCTGGGCCCGTGGGTGTCCTCCCTCACACCCGGGATGGGGCTTGTGGGGCCCTCCTGGTCCGCGCACCTGCTGGCTGACTTCTCCGCCCTGCTGCCCTTGCCCTCCTTCGATGAGGCTCTCTGGCCCTTGCCTCCCCTGGATGTTGTGGCAGGTGACGTCCCAGGACTTCGCTCCTTGGGGGCAGCCGTGTCAGTCTTCTGGCGGCGGCCCTAGATTTTACGGGTCCTCTTTCCAGGTGGGGGGCTGGCTGTTCCCTTGCTGCTGGCTGATGTATCAGTGCTGGGAAAGGGTGGACTCCAAAACCTGTGCACAATGGTGACACTTGAAGCAGGGCTGGTGGTGGCTGAGGTGCTCTTGGGACTCTTAGCAGATGGAGGGGGTGGGTCATGTGGGGCACAGAGGTTAAGTTTGGAGAGGTAAACTTTTTTAGGACCAATGTAAACGGTAGGTGTAGTGGGTATGGGAGTGGAGGAAGAGGATGTGGTTGTAGGAGAGTCAGGTGTGCTGTCTTTGGGTGCAGGTGCTTGTGACGTAGGCTGTTGTGAGGTGGTTGGCTGTTGGGTGGGTGGCTGCCTGCGTTTGTGTGTCTTGGAAGAGGGGGTGACAGACACAGTGGGAGAGGACACAGGGGACGTGTAAATGGCAGTGGGGGTGGTGACTGCACGTGTGCGGACTGTACTGGAGGGTGTGCTGGTGATGGAAGTACTGGCTGATGGTGGTGTGCATGCAGGTGTGAGTGGAGACGTCACAGGGAGGGAGGAGGGAGACGAGGAGGAGGGGGACACAGAGGTGGTAGTGACTGTTGGCATGTCTGCATCTGGGTGTTGCTTGGGTGAATGCTTGTGTGATCTGTGGTGCTTATGTCTGGATGAGCTGCCTTTGGGTGTTGAGGTGTGTGCAGGCTGGTCTGATGGTGTGGATGGGATAGGCTGAGGAACAGGAGACAGAGACAGGGTGGAGGCAGTTAGAAGAGGGAGGCTGGAAACAGGGACAATGGCTGCCGTCAGTGCTGAGACCAGAGCACTGAACGATCGTTGATGGACAGCCTGACCCGAATGAATGCCCTCCAGGTATGCATTGCTCCGATGCACCTCCCTCTCTACCCCCTGGATGGCATTCAAAAGGGTAGACTGCCCAACAATGATGGTCTGTAGGAGGTCAATGACCTCCTCACTGAGGGCAGCAGGGGTAACAGGGGCAGGGCCTGAGGTGCCTGGGGCGAAGGAGATGCCCGCCTTCTTGGGCGAGCGGGCACGGAGCGAAGGCTGAGGGGCTGCTGGGAGGGCGGAGCTGGTGCGCTGGGTGGCGGCTGTACCTGTAGAGGCGGGGGGCCCGGATGTTGCCGCCACCGCTAGGGAGCTCCCTTCCGAGGACGTGTCGGTGTCACTGGTGTCACCACGGGTCCCCGTTGTGGTGCTCCGCTCGCCCTCCGTATCACTGGTGACCTCGGTGTCTGTACCATGGCCCACCGGGGCCTTGTGAGTTGCAGCTCCCTCGTGCTCCGATGCCAATTCTCCTCCGCCTGATGATGCTAATGCACACATGCACAAGAAGATAAAGAAAAAGGGTGGGGGGAGAAATAAAAACAGGTTGAGTGCATGCATTGTCAACACCGTTGGCGGAGAGGACAGACACAGGAGCCTCATGCACTAAGCCGCGCAATCGGGGTACACTACTCAGTACTTGTGACTAGGCCAACAGGTCTATGGACAACAAAAGCGCACATGGGTGATGCTGGACCATCGATTGCTGTACTTGGCACCCTACAGAGGTGGGGGGTGGGGGCACAGGGCCATGCCTAAAGGAGGGGACTACACTACAGAAAGCGCCCTGGCCTAAGGTCACCCACAGCCCTCCTCCCCCACCCAGACGCATCCACTGCGTGTAAAGATAGCAGAATGTGCTGGTACTCACCCCCTTGTGTCTGCTGTGATGTCCTCACGCGCCCATCCAAATCGGGGTAGGCCACCGCCAGGATCCGGGACATCAGGGGGGTCAAGGTACGACTGGCACCCCTCCTACGTTGGGAGGCCATCCCCAGCAGTGACTCGGCGGTCTTCCTGGTCCCGCGGCGGATGTCCTCCTACCTCTTTCGGCAGTGGGTGCCCCGTCTGTTGTGGACCCCCAGGGCCCGGACGTCCTTGGCGATGGCACGCCAAATGTCGATCTTCTGATGGGCGCTGACCTATTTGACATGTACAGGGTGGGAAAGGAATTTTCATCATTTTTCTGCATGTTAGATGTGATTGCCCCCCCCTCCCCAACCCTGCCATGTGGCACATGCTCTCATCTGTCGTGCCTTGCACTCCTCATTCGCTCCCCACCCCACCCCACCATCTTACATCCACCATACACAACCCAGGCATAGCCCATTCAACGTGCACCCAGTGTACTTACCTGTTGGTCTGGAGGACCGTAGAGTAGCGCATACTGGGGCAGGACCCCATCCACAAGTTTCTCCAACTCTTCTGAAGTGAAGGCAGGGGCCCTTTCCCCAGTCGCAGCAGCCATTGTCTCTTCCAGACCGAGGTCACAGCAGCACTTGCAGTATAGGTCCTCTCCTGTGGATGGTCAGGTCTCGAGTGGTTAAGCAGATAGAAAATGGCGGTCACGCCCGCGGCGGTGCGTACCGCCGCGGTGCGTACCGCGCCCGCCGGCGCACATCGTCATTGGCTCCTGAGACCCATAGGGTTCAATGTTAACCAATGCGCCTTCGCACTGCGGTCTTCGACCGCCTACCGCCACGGTGTGCCACGCCAGCGCGTTGACCTCATATCCCACTGTCACACTTCTCAGGTCAGGCAGCCGCCATTACAAGGGCCCACATGGCTTAATTGCTACTGCGTCACACAGGCCTAGGCCTTGCATTGCCACTCATACATGCCTTTCAATGCATAGCGATTCGTCTACTGTGCAAGCTGGGTGAACGTACCTGTGGGTTGCTTGACTCTGTGCTCCATGTTGTCCTTCCCAGGCACCGTCCGCTGGGACTTGCGAGGAGAAGGATGAATCCTCCCGTGTACCGACCGCTGGTGGACCTGTCGACAATGGAAGAACTTGATACCGACTTGACCGAGCCACTATACATGAACTGTGTGCCCAGCTGGAGCCTGACCGGATGTCGCCCATCCGCCAACCCACAGGGATTCCCCCACTGGTGCAGGTTCTGTCAGTGCTCCATTTTTTGGCAAGTGGGTCTTTTCAGACAACAGTGGCCATGTCATCAGGGATGTCTCAGCCTATGTTTTCTAAGGTTTTGTCCAGAGTGTTGTCTGCCCTGATGAAATACATGCGGAGATACATTGTTTTCCCTGAGGAGGGTGATTTGGCCACTGTGAAGGGTGATTTCTATGCCCTTGGACATATCCCCAACATCATTGGTGCCATTGATGGGACCCATGTGGCCTTAGTACCCCCAAAAGACGATGAGCAGGTGTACAGAAATCGAAAAAATTACCATTCGATGAATGTCCAGGTGGTCTGTTTGGCTGACCAGTACATCTCCCATCTAAATGCCAAGTTCCCTGGATCAGTGCATGACGCGTATGCCATATGAAATAGCAGCATCCCTTATGTGATGGAACAGCTACAGAGACACCGTGTGTGGCTAATAGGTGACTCTGGTTACCCCAACCTGCCTTGGCTATTGACCCCAGTGAGGAATCCCCGGACCAGGGCAGAGGAACGCTACAATGAGGCCCATGGGTGAACTAGGAGGATTGTAGAAAGAACCTTCGGCCTCCTGAAGGCCAGGTTTAGGTGCCTGCATATGACAGGTGTATCCCTAATGTACTCACCAAAGAAGGTGTGTCATATCATCGTGGCCTGCTGTATGCTTCACAATCTTGCATTGCGACGCCAGGTGCCTTTCCTGCAGGAGGATGGTCCAGATGGTGGTGTTGTAGCAGCTGTGGAGCCTGTGGAGAGTGAAGAGGAGGAAGACGACGTGGACGACACGGACAACAGGGACACAGTTATACAACAGTATTTTCAGTAGCACACAGGTAAGAAACACCCACGCCTTTTTACATTTACTTCTGCCCTCCTGCATCTCTACTTTCTGTGTTTCCCCCCAGTTCCTTTTAACTGATTTTTGACTTTCCCTTCCCACAGCGTGACTGCTGCTTTGTTTGCCCATGGACTAATGCTTATAGACATTGGTATGTTGTCATCACAATGTAACTGAACATTATTGCACCGTTATGTGTAATACTTTTGTAAAGAATACAAGCAGACTCCTGATTTTTGAAGTGCAATTGGTGATTTATTTTAAGTGCTGCATATGGGTCCATGATAGTAAAACGGTGATGGGTGGGGGTGGAGTAATGTCCATGGCAGAGTCCAGTTCTCAGTCGCACAGGTGCATTGTCCATATGCCTGTGGAAGGATGGAGCAGGGGCAGTTCAAGGTTGGACAGGGTGACAATGTGGGACAGTGGGATGACATCAGGGGGTATCTTATGCTGGCGGGGGTCTTGGCATCCTACTCTGTCTTCTTGTGTGATCTCAGGTTCCGCTTGCGGGGTGGTTGATCTTCAGCAGGAGGTGGGGTTCTGGTGGCCTGTCGTTGTGTGGGGGGGCCTCCTGTCCACTAGCGCCGGCGGAGGTGGTAGGCTGTTCGTGGTCCGGGCTAGTGACAGGGGCCCTTTGGGGTGCCACATGGTCCCGCAATGTGGTGACTATCTGGTTGAGGGCCTGGACGATGGTCCCCATTGCGGAACCTATGTTCCTGAGTTCGTCTCTGAACCCCATGTACCGTTCCTCCTGCTGTGCCTGGATCTCCTGGAACCTGGCCAGTACCGTCGCCATCGTCTCCTGGGAGTGGTGGTATGCTCCCATGATGGTGGTGAGGGCCTCTTGGAGAGTGGGTTCCCTGGGCCGGTCCACCCCCTCTCGCACTGCAGCCCTCCCAGTTGCCCTGTTTCCCCGGGCCTCTGTCCCCTGGACGGTGTGCCCACTACCACTGCCCCCAGGTCCCTGTTGTTGTTGGGGTGGTGGGTCAGCCTGGGTGCCCTGTAGTGGTGGACACACCGCTGATTGACGCATCCTGGAGACAGAGGCATGGGCCCGCTGGGTGGGAGCTGTGCTGGTATTCCCAGAGGGGGTTGGGTCTGCTGTGGCCTGTGTCTGTGTGTGGGGAACCGACTGTCCAGAGGTCCCCGATGGTCCGGGCTGGTCATCAGGTTCCAGGTCGACAGAGCTGCTGTCATCACTGGGGGCCTGTTCTGGGGGCGGGATGGACAAATCTGGACCCTCCTGGCCGGTGTGTTGGCGTTCGGGCCCTGCAGGGGTAAAAGAGTATGGTTATTGCTTCTGTGTGTGCCATGACGTGCGATTTGGGGGTGCCCTTGTCCCCCAGTGCTGGCATTCCCTTGTGGGAGGAGTTGTGAGGGTGGTTTGTGGGGGGGGGATGGGTATGTGCAGTGGTCATGCTTAGGTGATGGGTGTCCATGGTTTGTGTTGGCATTCAGGGATTGGTGTTGTGTTGGGTGGGTTGTGCTGGTGAGACATTGGCAGGGAGGATGTGTGCTGGGGGGTTGGGGGTGAGGGTGGGGGTGTGGGTTGGCATGCTGGTGGTTGGGGGGTGTAAGGTAGTTGAGATTAGACTTACCAGAGTCCATTCCTCCACCTACTCCAGCGAGGCCCTCAGGATGCAGGATGTTCAAGACCTCTTGCTCCCATGCTGTGAATTCGGGTGGAGTGGGTGGGGGTCCGCCGCCAGTCTTCTGCACAGCGATGTTGTGTCTTGACACCATCGACCGCACCTTCCCCCGTAGGTCGTTCCAGCGCTTTCGGATGTCTTCCCGGTTTCTGGGATGCTGTCCCACAGCGTTGACCCTGTCGACGATCCTTTGCCATAGCTCCGCCTTCCTGGCTATTGTGGTGTGCTGCACCTGTGTGCCGAATAGCTGGGGCTCTACCCTAATTATTTCCTCCACCATGACCCTGAGTTCTTGGTCCGAGAACCTGGGGTGTCATGGGGTGGTGTGGGGTGGTGTTTGTGGTGATGAGTGTGGTGTGTGTGGTGGTGTGTGGTGTTTTGTGTGTGGATGTAGTGTGGGTGATGATGTTGTGTTCCTGTGTGTGTTGGGGTTTTCGATAGCTGTGCTCTCTCTCTCTCTCTCTCGCCTTCTCTCTGAATTTCTAGTAGTGGGGGTTTGTGGGTGATGTGGGTGTGTGTTTTATAGTTGATTGGATGTGTGGGAGTGGAGTTTGTATGTGTATCAGGTGTGTGTATTTCAAATTGTCCAATGTGGCTGTGTTTTGGAGCTGGGTGTGTATTTTGACCGCGGCGGTGTGTACCGCCAATGGAATACCGCGGTTGAAAGACCGCCGCGTGGATTCGTGGGTCATAATGGCATGGGCGTGTTTGTGTTGGCGTGACGGTGGAGGTTTGGTCATCTCCAGTTTATCGCTGACCGCTGATGAGGCGGCCTTCCGTGGATGTCGGGTTTTTGGCGGTTTGGCAGTTGTGGGTCAGAATGACCGTGGCGGATTACCGCGGCCGCGGCGGTAGAATGGCGGTCTTCTGACCGGCGGTAAGAGCCTTTTACCGCCGAGGTCAGAATGACCCCCTATAACAATAGATGACATGGCATAACAAGCATTTGCAATGCAGTGGGTCTTGCATTTGCTCGACTTAGAGCTATTAGCGTTGTAAAGTCCTAACTGGACCTTTATTGCCACATAAAATGAAAATGAAAAGTAATAAAGTTTTATATAAGCAAGCCGATTCAAGGCTCCGGGCCATAAGCATGAAGGAGCACACAAAATGAAATAGAAGTTCGCTCTCAGTCAAACGTATCGGAAAATGTGCAACGAGATTGTGCTGCATAGGAAATAAAAAGAAAAAGTAGTCCAGAAACCATGCTGAAAACATGGAGCCTCTATGTTTTCAGTAGCTGGTCTGTACGCTCGAGGAGGGCTAAACCCTGGAAAAAGCATGACGTATGCATGCCTTTCACAAATGAAATCAAGCGATATTTAAAAGGCAATATTGGGACGCTTGAAATCATGATTGGAGGTCTAGACAGAGCTGTGTCCAGGCCCAGTGCTGGAATAACAGAAAGGCAGTGAGTGAGGAATGAGAAACCGAGCTCCGTGTAATTTCTGGTATTGGAAAAATGGGGTGCTGCAGATTAGGATTGAGGATCACTGACAGAGTTGTATGTGGGCTGCAGTACTGGAATAGTAACTCACACACAAGGTCAGAAGTGAGGTATGCTAATGGAGCTGTGTGGAACCTAGTATTGGCGTGCCAGTGATGCTAAGTGTTAGTTTGGAGGTGCCCTGGCGAAGCTGCAAGTGGGGCCTAGTATGGGAGTGGCATTGCCTCTGAACCACAGAAGCAATGAGTCCAGAAGAGCGTGTGTGTGAACCTTAGTACTGAGAAGAAATGTGCACTGAATGTTAGAATTGATGGATTCTGGCAGAGCTGTGGTGGTTCCCATCAACAGTGGCGTTGGATTTTAGACTTGATGTGCACTGGCTGATCTGTGTTTTGCTCCTTTGGGCCAAGTATTGGCTTGGCAATGGGACTGAATATTAGAATTGAGATGCTGTAATGGAACTGTATGTGGGTCGGGTCCCAGTATAGAAAAGGAAGTGACCTCCCTGGGGTAGAATTGAGGAGCACTGACAGAGCTGTGTGTGGGGTTCTGGCATGGCTGAGGGGCTTGGAGTGTGTGAACTGAGGTGCACTGATGGAGCTGCGCCCAAGGTCGCAGTACTGGAGCAGCAGGGTGTACTGACTGCAAAAACTGAGGTGCTCTGGCAAACAGTGTGTGTGGGCTTCATGCCACTAGCATGGCTGAGGGCTTGGAGTGTGTGAACTGAGGTGAACTGATGGAGCTGCACCCGAAATCCCAGTACTGGAGCAGCAGAGAGTACTGACTGCAAGAACTGACGTGCCCTGGCAGACAGCATGTGTGGGGTTCCTGGCACTGGCACGGCTAAGGGCCTGAAGTGTGTGAACTGAGGTGCACAGATGGAGCTGCGCCCGAGGTCCCAGTGCTGTAGCAGTAGAATGTGCTGACTGGAAAACTGAGGTGCGCTGGCAGACAGCGTGTGTGTAGTTTCTGGAACTGGCATGACTGAGGGCTTGGAGTGTGTGAACGGAGGTGCACTGATGGAGATGCAATTGGGATCCCAGTATGGAACAGAAGTGGGCACTGTCTCTAAGGATTGCGGACCTCTGTTAGAGTTGGTAAAGAAAATCGATGCCAAGGAAGGGCAGGACCCAGGTAGCTGAGGGAGGGTGCAGAGAGCCCACAAAGACCAAATATGACTAAGATAGTCTGATTTACTGCCTTGTTTACAGCTAAGCTCAGAGCAAGAATGCTCTGCAAATGAAAAGGGAAGCTTCCCTAGACAGAAGCAGGAAACAAAGCAACAAAAAAAGTCCCCTACAGGCTAGATAAACAGGACAAAGCTTAATTATACAATAGTTGGTCCCTGCTCACAACACAGGAGAAGGAGGGACAAAGAGGCATGACTGACCACTAACAAGCAAGGATTTTTAAATGACACTGAAACTAACATGAAATAGTTGGAGGCCCACAGAAGAAGTATACTTAAAGGTATATAAGAGATTGTATGCTTACGCTCGACCCAAAAAAGGACCCTCCCACTCACTCTTCAGTTCACTTTCTGAACCTGCTGAAAGACTCTCAAAGGACTGCTTGCTGCTGTGGCCTGCTGTGCGCTTCAGAAAACAGGTTTGCTGCAGCAAGAAGCATTGTGCTGCTGCCTGAAGCCTGCCTTGCACCCCAGAGATGTTCCCTGCTGCTTGAGTCCTGCACATAACCTTGATGCCTGATGTTGGACAGAAAAGGCTCCAACCATCTTGAACCTGCACCTGGACCTAGCCTGAGTGAGTCCTGACCCTCCGAGTGGTGCCTCTCTAATCCTGGACCCTTGGCGGTGGTGCTAAATGTAGCAAGATAGCTGAAATCCAAAGCTTGGGACTTTCTTTGGCCACAAAGTGCTCTGAGAAAAGACTTGTTTGTCGATCCACCCAAGGTGCATCGCCAGTCGGCCTGACTTTGCAGCAGATTCCGGTACGTTCTTCTCTGCAAATTCTATTCAGCGGCTCTTCGCAGATGGGGTATCTGGCCTCATGAGGCCCTTGTCAGCTACAGCCTGCAGCTTTATCCTACTGGAAATCTTCCACTTCCAAAAAAGAGACTGAGGGCCTGATTACAAACTTGGCGGATGAGATACAAATGTGATGGATATCCCACCTGCAGTTTTACAAGTTCCACAAGATATAATGTAACTTGTAGTACGGCGGCCGGGATAACCGTCACGTTTTTGACAGAGAATCCCGTTTGCCAAGGTCAAAATCAGGCAATGACACCTCCTCCTCAGACACCGCCAGCTGCCTTGCCCTGCTACACTTTACCTTCTCACAGTTTTTTCAATGAAATTTCTTATAAGTTTGAAGGTAAGCAGAGACCGGGCCCAATCCACTTCTTGTATATGAACTGCGCTCCATTGTGGTCAGCCATAACTTTCGACTTTGGCCTGGTCTTATGCGACTAGATATCGAAGTTTGCTCTTTGATCTTTTAGGTGCTAGATTTCTCTTTAAACTTTAAAAATTCATAACTCTGGTCCTACTGATTGGATTTTGTCATTTTGGTGTCAAATAATTTATTTAAACTTACTCTGTTTTTCTAAATTTGTGCAGGATTTATCTTGTGTTGTGTTTTGTTTTCACTTTATTACTGTTTGTGTGCTGCATAAATACTGTACTCATTGCCTCTAATTTAAGCCTGACTACTTCTGTGCCAAGTTACCAGACGGTTAAGCACAGGTTAACTTTAGTGGTTCACTGTGATAGAGACTGTGGCTATTGTTTGCACAGGGTTTTACCCCCCTCAACCAACAATCCAATTCCTCACAAGAACCCATTGGATTTTCAATACCAGACTGAAACTAACAGACCTGGTCTTACGTTTTATTTCCCCAATCATGGGGCCACACATTACACACTACATTTACATAAAAAATAGATAATGGGCAATTAAATTGAGGGTTGTCAGTCCTAAAGATAGCCTAAGACCCGACCCCTATGGGGCAGTAAAAAATGGGAGAAATATATTCACTAGGATACAAGGGATGCATTCTCACCTTTACTGCCTGCCTTTAGTTTTAAATCTGAATCTAGAGGAACATGAATGAACAGTCCAAGGTCTACCGCTAGGTAATTTTATACCCTCACTTAGATGTCCCTCTTTTTGTTTCAATATATGCCAACAGGGACAAGACACCATCTCAATAGGCTCTTATTAGACTGCCTCCAAGAGACAATCGCCAATGTGTCAGGGCGAGTAAGAGCCAAACTATGGAGTGCCACCTCTGTGGGGGAAGGTCTTGCATCCCATTATATAATATAATACATATAATATAATATACTTTGCGTTTGAGAATTACTACCATCAGTAAGACCTAAGGAAAATACATTAATCCCATCATTCAGGTCTATCATCCCTATTGTGGACTGAATCTAGTATGGAGGCTTGTGTGATTGACGACGACTGAATCTCTCTCTCCTCAGTTTGTTGATAGTGTAATGAATATCCCAAACAGAGTCAGATGACCAGTTAAGTTCCTCTTCTAAAATTTATAGAACCACAATCCCCACCTTAGTACATTTATGTTAGAGGATTCTGTACCATTCCGGGATGGCCACCGCTAAGTCAAAGTTGGACTACTAGTGTAGCCACATCTCAGTTAGAACTTTCAGAACCCAACCATGGACCATTAGAAGATTTATTTCTTCCCATCAATGAGTAGGAAGAGAGGGTGTATATTGAGGAATAGGACAAAGTGCTGGAAATCTGAAGTGGGAGTGGTTAAGGATCTTCAATGATGAGCAAGAGGATGAGAGTAGGACAGGATTTCCCCAAAGCGGGGTAAAATGGAGGCATCCCTCCAGAAACCTATCATCTCCAGAGAGCTTACCATAGGGGCAAGCAGTGTGGTGACACAAGCAGGCTGTCAGAATACCTTTAGGATGCTTGGTCATTCTATCATGCACTGGAGGCAGCCTCACCTCAAAATGTTAGGAATGTCCAAAAAATCACAGTCATGTAGGTGAAGAAACATTCAATAAGCTATTCACAGATTAGAAGTTCATTAGATAAACAAATGTAGGCAAATGCAAATTCATCAACATAGCAGCAAGTTGGAAGTCAGCTCACTCCTTTCTGTACAGGACCCATCCTTAAGCATTAGGGGGGGGGGCACATTGTGAGCCTGGCATTGTTTAAAACTCTAAATGGAGAACAACATGCTCAAATGGAAATGGCATCCTTTTTACTGCTCTTATTACCCCTTGCCAGAGGTCAAACCTGGTGGTGACTCCCTCTGCAAATGCAGGAAGAATCTAATTTGAGCTCATCTTCTATTTTGAGGTAGCACTCAAAGGAGCGTACATGCAGTTTGCCCCATTTTACCACAATCCCATGGATCTAAATACGATCCAAATAGGGGTAATATTTATTTATTTTTACCCTGTATTCTACAGGATGCAGTGGAGGGATTTAGGAGAAAGTGTTATATCCAGTGCTTAATTTGTAAATAAAAACGTTCCAGTGCCATAAGCCCTCCTCTGAAAATCGCAGCCGCTGCAGCTAAATGTGCGAGCACAGAAAACTAAGGCAGTGTAATCCTGAAGCCATCTCGGGTATCTTTATTTCATTTACAGCCACTCTCTCCCCCTTCAGCTCACTCTTACAGCTTTCTGCTTTCTCCCTTTATGACGCTTTTCTGTCTTTCTCTTCCTCCTACTTTTCCATATGTGTCTTTTGCTCGCAGGAAATGGTTGAGACAGAAGAAGTGCCAGCCCTCAAAAATAAGTGGTGGTGCTCTGCCAACATACCGCCATGGTGGCGAATATCCGTTTGCCAAACTATGACACACATACACTAAACCGACAGAATACTGCCACATACACAAATCCGCCATCCCAAAGGTCAGTGTTAAAGTGTCGGTACAAACACCCATACCGTTATGCCAACAAAACAACGCCCACCACATTTTATGACCCACGAATCACCACGGCGGACATTCAATGGCGGTAAACCATTGGCGGTACACACTGGCGCGCTCAGATTGGCCACCCAAATACAAAACAACACAACATTGGCCTACACGAAAATCACACACCTTAAACTCATACACACACCACACCCACACACCAACAGCACTCTAAAGCACACACCCACATTACACACAACCCTTTACAAATACCAATAAGCGCCACAAGACCAACACAAAGACCACTGAGACATCTACACACACACTACAAACACCCATCCATCTGTCACACACCCCACATCCCACACCCCACCACATCTCTTAACACCCCCTGCGCAACACACACCACACAACACCCATGCCCCCACTAACGCACCCCAGTTTCACTGATGAGGAGTTGCGGGTCATGGTTGAGGAAATAGTCAGGGTAGAGCCACAGATGTTTGGAGCACAGGTACATCAAATATCAATTGCCAGGAAGATGGAGCTATGGCGGGGAATCGTGGACAGGGTGAACGCCGTGGGACAGCATCCAAGAAGAAGGAACAACATCAGGAAGAGGTGGAACGACCTACGGGGTAAGGTACGTTCTGTGGCAGCAAGGCACCAGCTCGCCATCCAGAGGACTGGCGGTGGACCCCCACCAGCTCCCCACCAGCTCCCCCCCAGCTGACAGCATGGGAGGAGCAAGTCTTGGCAATACTGCATCCTGAGGGACTCACTGGAGTTGCCGGAGGACTGGACACTGGTGAGTCAATATTTACTACTTATCAACCCCCATTCCTGCATGCCATCTCACCCCCTCACCCTTACTCCCATCATTCCACTCCATCCCACACACTACACCTACACATGTGACTAACCCCAATGCTAAGCCCTGCATGCCATACCAATGCATGGACAGCCATCACCAAAGCATGCACAGCATGGAGAACTAACAAGCACACAATCCTTCACCACACACAAACAAAGGTGGCAGGGCAACAGCAACAATAGAGGGGAAGCAGGGGATGTACGATATGTCACAGACATGAAGTCTAATACATCACTTACATCCCCACAGGTGCCCCAGCCAATCTCAGCGGCGAGGAGGTGCCACAACTAACCAGTCCCCAAACAGAAGACGCCCCCGGTGATGACAGTAACTCTGGACTTCAGGATCGGGATGAACTACCTGGCCCATCAGGGACCACTGGTCAGTCAGCCACCCCAGCCCACTCACAGTCCACCACAGAGCCTCTCCCATCAGTTTTCAACACCACAGCACCCACCACACGTCCCCACACCTCTGTCCTCAGGACACGTCAATCAGCAGTGTGCCCACCTGTACAGGGACCCCAGTCCATATATCACACCCAAGGCAATAAGGGACTTGGGGTCAGTGGCAGTGGGCACACCATTCAGGGGACAGAGGCACAGGGGAACAGGGACACTGGGAAGACGGCTGTGTGCCAGGGGGAGGACATGCCCAGGGAACAGACTCTCCAGGAGGCACCCACTGATGTCCTGGGGGCTTATCAACAATCCCAGGACAATATGGGCGGCAAGATCCTTACCGGAGGAGAACAAGCGGCTACAGGAGGTACACCATCAGGAGATCAGGGAGGATTTGCAGGCCCTCAACACCACCATGGTGTCCATAGCAGGGGTGCTGGCAGATATGGCTAACATCATGAGGGAATGGACAGCACACCAGCTGCAGCTAGTGGGCAGGAGGCCCTGCCACAGGACCCACAGGCCACAAGCACCCCTCCTCCTGCAGAAGGTGAACCACCCCGCAAACATTCCCTGCGACCCAGACAGAAGCCAGAGACACATGCCAAGACCACCGCCAGGAAATGAGACCCTCCTGAATGTCCCTGTTGTGTCCCACCTTGTCACCTCACCTTGTCCACTTTGAACTGCCTTTGCTCCCCTTCCTATGGCCCCTTGGACACTGGACCTGTGCTACAAACAGACTGGAACAATAAACTGGACTTTCCTCAACCATCACCCCATTCCATTGCACTTTTCCGTCAATTATTTGCACTACAATAAACACCCTTGAACACAACCTAAGTGAAAGCGTTTTATGTGATGAAAATGTCCATATATGGAAACAGACACATCATGTGCAAATGATCTGAACACTGTGATAGCATACATTTGATGGCCTGTATCTGTCTGTAGTCATCACATCAGTACATTGTTGTCATATCACCAACATCTGCAAAATGAGAAGCCATAGGTGACAGTAAGTAGAGATACAAAGGAAGTGAATGCTATCCTGCTACAGCCACACAGAAAGCATCAATAATCAAAGGAATGGTTGGTTAAACTGTCTCACCTGTGTGTAATTGGAAGTATTGACTTATAACTGATGTTCTGTTGTCCACGTCCTCATCCTCTGCCTCCTCATCCTCACTGTCCTCAGGGTCCACTGCTGCCACAGGGGCATTTCCGGTCTCCTCCTCCTGCAGATAAGGCACATGTCGTCTGAGGGCCAGATTGTGCAACATGCAGCATGCCACTACTATCTGGCATGCCACTACTATCTGGCAGACCTTCTCAGGTGAGTAGCACATGTCAGATGGAGGTATCTGAACCTGCCCTTCAGGAGGCCGAAGGTCCTTTCAATAATTCTCCTTGTTCGCCCGTGTGCATCATTATAATGATTCTCAGCCCCTGTCCTAGCATTCCTCACGAGGGTCAGGAGCCACGATAGGTTTGGGTAACCAGAGTCACCTGCAAGTATTGAGGGACAGTCATTAGCCTTACACAAGGGTATGGGGTCAACACCAGAGAGCATACAATGACATACATTGGGTGGGGAGTTAGGCTCACCAATTAGCCACACTCTGTGCCTCTGTAGTTGTGCCATCACATTTGCTATGCTGCTATTCCTCAGGACAAAGGTGTCATGCACCAACCCAGGATACTTGGCAGTGATGTGGGAGAGGAACTGGTCAGCCAGGCACACCATTTACACATTGAGTGAGTGGAAACTCTTCCGATTCCTGAACACTTGTTCATTCTGGTGGGGGTGGGGGACAAACGCAACATGTGTACAGTCAATCGCCCCAATAATGTTGGGTATATGTCCTATTGCATAGAATTCTGCCTTCACAGTGGCCAAATCTTCCACCTGGGGGAAAGCAATGTAGCTGCACATGTGTTTTCCCAAGGCAGACAAAACCCTTGCCAGCACAATTGAGAACATTGGCTGTGACATTCCTGCTGCCAAGCCCACTGTCACTTGGAAAGAACCAGTTGCCAGGAAATGGAGCACTGATTGAATCTGCACTAGAGGGGGGATCCCAGTGGGATGACGGATAGAGGATATCAGATCAGGCTCCAACTGAGCTTACAGCTCTGTGATTGTGGCCCTGTCCAGTCTATAGGTGAGTATTATGTGCCTGTCTTCCAGTGTAGCCAAGTCCACAAGAGGTCTGTACACGGGATCTTGTCTCCTCCTCCGATTCCTCCGCAGTGGTAGGTATCTAAGGGACACAAGAGTGAGTAGGCTGTCACAATGTGAACAATGGAACCACCACCTCAGTGTACATAGGGCAGTAACGTGATGGGACAATGGTAATGGCAATGTATGTGCAAATTATAGAAATGATGCAGTTCTCGATCATCTGAATATTTTCCACCACCATAAAATGGTGACCTCCTGTCCTGTATGTAGGGACAGGTGGAAGTGAGGTAACTCCGCCGGCGTTGCGCGTCATGGCAGAAGGCGGTCTTGCACCACTGTGCTCTTCCTCATTGGATAACATGGGGATCTTTGGAGTACAGGGGCCAATGGGGATCACCGGCGGCGGTGACGGTGTACACCGCCGCGTATATGACTGCCATTTTCTGCCTATAACCTCACTTGATACCTGACTTTCCACAGGACAACACCAACACTGCGTGTGCTGCTGTGACCTGTGTCCGGATCCTGCCATGGCTCCCACCTTCACTTCGTAGGAGTTGGAGCGGGTGGTGGATGGGGTCCTACCCCAGTATGAGTAACAGGTGAGTACACCTTGGGCACGAGGCATGTGACAAGGTTGCATGGAGATGTGTGTGCAAGCATCGTGTCATTTGGGGGGGTTGTATGTCTGGTGGTAGTGTGCATGGTGGGCAGTGGGTGATGTGTGTGCCAATGGAGATGGAAGGGCATTTGTGGGCCATATGTGTGACAGGCTGGATTGTATGTGTAATGGTGTCCTCTTGTCTGTGTTTCCTCTGCAGGTCAGTGCCCATCAGAAGAAGGGATTGTGGCGTGCCATCGCCAAGGACGTGCAGACCCTGGGGGTCTACAGCAGGCGGAGCCCCCACTGTAGGAAGAGATGGGAGGACCTGAGATGATGGGCCCAGAAGACTGCGGAAGCCCAGCAGGGGATGGCCTCCCAACAAAGGCGGGTGCCCGTCAGAACCTGATCCTCCTGATGGCCCGCATACTGACAGTGGCGTACCCAGAGCTGGATGGGCACTTGAGGGCATCACAGCAGCCACAAGGGGGTGAGTACAGTGTACGTTACAACTATGATTGGTAGATGGCATGGGAACTTGGTGGTGGGTGTCAGTGAGTGTCCTTTAATGCCAGCTTAGAGAACACAGCGTGATCCAGCTCAAGGGTAATGGCTGTATTGCTAAATCTGGTAACCTAGCTAGGTTGCATTCCAAGTCATACAGGGCCTAATGACTTCCAGGAGGGGTGCAGTTGGCAGGGGTGGTGGTGGACACCTCTGGGACCACTCCAGATACAGGTACAGTCGCCACCCCCGTACCAGAACCACCTCCCAGTAGCCCCTCACTGAGTTGCCCGTGCTCGCTCACCCAGGAGGGTGGGCATCTCCTTCGCCCCAGGCACCTCAGGCCCTCCCCCAGTCAGCCCTGCTGCCCTGAGTGAGGAGGCTATTGACCTGCGGAGATCCATCTCTGTAGGACAGTCAACCATTGTGAATGCAATCCAGGGGCTGGCATCCCAGATGCAGCAATGCATTCCTGGAGGGCATTCACGGTGTATTGGCGACCCAACAGAGATCATTCCAGGCTCTGGCCTCCTCTCTGATGGCAGCCATTGTCCCTGTTCCTAACATACCCCCTCCAACTACCACCTCCCAGTTCCAATCTCCTCGACCTCAACCCATCCCATGCACACATACTGACAAGCATGCACAGAAAACATCAGAAAAATGTAGTCCTTGCATTATTATGATGTGGGTCCTGTGACATTGATTTTCCTCTGCAGCTGGTTGTGTGTATGGTGTGTGTGTGTGAATGGTGTGAGTTGTGCATGTGTGTGTCATTCTCCTTTTCCTCCCTCCATCCCTTGTGTGCTAGGCGGTTGTACTCACCGTCGTCGTCTTCGTCGGTGTTCCAGGTGGAGCATGGCGTAGAAGAGCATTGGGAAGACTTGAAGTTCCGGTTCCATGGCAGCGTTGATTTTCTCTGTGTCTCTGATGGTGAGTCTTTCGTCTTCTGTGTTCTGTTTCCGCCAGGGTTGTGATGGTACCGCCCTGGAAATCGTGGCGGTTTGTTATGTCTTAATATGGTGGGCGGTACTTTGTCTTCTGTCTGGCTGTTGATGGCTACTGCCGTGGTCAGTGGTGTTAACGCCCTAGCGGTTGGTGTGGTACATTGGCTGTCTATGGGGTTTATCACCGCCATGGTCATTATTTGTCGGTAATTACCTCCAGCCTGTTGGCGGTATTACCGCCACTTTAACAGTCACCGCCAGTGTCATAATGACCACCTATGTAGCTTCTGATGGTGTTGTTCTGGGGATTTTTAACAGTCACTGGAGAAGATGCAATGAGAACACTTCCATATCTTCCAAGACATACTTTTGCAAAATGATCTAAAGCAGTGCTATTCTTCCCAGGATGCAATGCCAGCATAGGTCTAGACCTAATCAAGAGAGGATTTAGCTCCAAGTTGGGAAGCAATCCTACTACCTTGTGCCAGCACTACGTCATTGATGATAATTTAAAAATACCACTAAAAGTCTCATGAAGGGGGCAAAGCCTAGCAGGTATCCAACATGGCATCTTCCTGCTGAGCTCCTAGCAGTATGCACTTTTCTTCCCCTCGCTCTATCACTAAATGTGGGCAACCTGGAGCACTGCTGGCACGAGGGCCTCCACCAAGCATTGTAGAATATTGCGTGGCCTGACTCCACCACCAATAACTGTGTGGTCTTTGTGATCATCCTTGGGTTGTACCTTTCACTGCTTCTGGGGGACCCCTACACCAATATTATGGTTTCTGTGATCATCCTTGGGTTGTACATTTCACTGCTTCTGGGGGGGGCCATACACCAATAGTACGGTGTCTGTGATCATCCTTGGGTTGTGCCTTATCACTTCTTAAAGATAAGAACTAGTCTCTTTCACAGAACACCATTTATCAGTGGCTCTTGCAGTTTTTCTAGTAACACACTCAACTAAAGTTATGATTTCTCCACCTGGCCTAATCCTTAGCTTCTTAGCAGTGCATCGAGGGGTTTGTACCATTATTCCTTTTGTGAGGTATAGGAGGTCAAAATAACTGATAGCCTTACTTCTTTAATTGTATCTAAAGGTTATACCTCAGCCTCTTGTATAGTTCCCCACATAGTATATACCCTGGCTGCCTAACAGTGCCTCACTTACTCCAGGGAGGACCCCATATACCATATTCCTGGGGTCCTCGGGTGATTGACATACTATGTATTATGGCAGTCACAACCCTAGATTTCTCAAAACTACTTCACTAGCAGATACTTGTGATTAAATATTTTCTCACGCTCAGCATCACCTCATGCAGATGCACAGCCAATTGTTGGATGCAAGTCCTTGAACCTAACAAAGTTCACACAGGACCTTCTACATAGGCCCAACTACATCAAACGTCTTGTCATCCATGTATTCTGTCAGGGCACCCAGGGACCTGATGCAAACTGTAGGTCTTTCTGGGCTCAGCTTGGGGTAAAAGTGCTATATGAGTTCTACGATATAGCACACACCTTATTTAATATGTAGTTTCGGTTCAGAGTTCAAAAGATCTTTTCACTCATTTCCAACTTCTTGGGGATGTGCTGGCAATTCATCAGTTGCTCGATTTGGCCCCTGGAGACCTCCCAAACCTCAACAATGGGATAATAAAGTATTTAATCACAGTGGATCTGTGTTTCAGGCCTAAACATATCTCTGTGCTAACTATCACCTCCATCTTAGCTTGAGATCAATGAGTTACTAAAGCTGTTGCTAGTGATGTTTTCTCCCCCACGCTATGTGCCTCCTTACAAACCAGTGGGCAACACTTAAAACCACAAACCATGGTCTAAAAGTGCAAGCTGATGGTGGGAAACAACAAACTAAACACATCTCATCTCATCAATGCCATCTACTTTGTCGTGACACCAACAACAAATACATTCCTGTTCACAACAATAAACTGTTTGCTTTGGAACAATGGATCAGCAACACAGTGCCTTAGCTAATCCTCTTGTACAGACTTCACCTTTGTGTATTTAACCTGTCCTGGTTAAATCACATAACATTGACCACTAGTCCCAGAACTATTTTACATTCCCTGTTCTTGCAGACAAAACAATTTTATACAAAATCTACCATAAAAATCTTATTTGATCGCCATCGCCAAAGACAAGTCTCCTCCACCTATGGGATTTACACTCATTTTATCCAGCATCTGCCTAAATTGAAAGCCAGCTTAAGTGAGCACTGAATGTCTTTCTTAGAGCATTATGTTGCTGCTGACAAAGTTGTCCTGGGGGATTTTAGCAATCATTGCGAAAGATGCATAGACAAGACTCTTCCTCATCTACAGGGCATGCTTATCAAAAATTACCCCGAACAATGCTATTCTTCAGAGGATGCATTGCCAGAAAAAATAAATATATAATTATTTTGGTTTTGTGTGGGAAAAATGGGAAAACAGTGTTGTGCAAGAAGTATATATATATATATATTTTTAAATGGCATCAACAAACGTTTTGCTGTGCTCGGTTCACCATTTTTCTAGGTTTCAGGAACAAGAAGAGATGTATATAAACATTTTTTAACCACAGTTTTTGCATTTTTCCAAGAGGTAGTTCAGTTTTCTTAATTTTTGTCGTCACAGCCTACTTGCAGTTTATAGTGGAAACAGATGGGAAGCCCATGGGTAATCCCAGAAAGCTATACACTTATGAACAGAAGACTAACTTCTGAATTCAGCACTGGGTTTTTTGTATGCATTCTGCAAGTGTATCCCAAAGAAACTAACTGTTGAATTAAAAAATAATGAAAATGATTAGGAAAAAACAGCCATTTTTGGAAATGTTTAATCTGTAACGTCTTGTCACAATGGTTGATTTACAAAAGCATTGTACCATTATGTCTAAAAAAACTTCTTCTCGTTATAGAGCTAATAGGATTTGTAGATTCTCCAAAACTATGCGTTACCCAGAGCCCACAAATGAGCTGCAGCTTACCGTGATTTTTACTTGTGTACCAACTATACAGCAATTCATATCAACCAGCCTCATGACCTCTTTCACCAGTATCTTGTGTACTGAGGACCAGTAAATCCTTATGATGAAGTGCGATTGCGTGCTTCTCTGTATCCTGCACTTTGAACAGCTCCTTCTCCAGCCACCCTGGGTCAAGTCCACTCTCTCTGGAGTATCACACACTCTATGTAGGGATGCAAATGGCACCAGTCAAAGATGGGATAAGATTGCCAGCAGCCGTGACTGACTTAACCCACTCTAGTTGCTATACGTCCCTTTCTGACTTTCCCTCATTTCCCTTAGGGTTCTGGAGTGTTCTCCATCACCGATTTGTCCAACTGTTCCATGGTTAGCTTGGCTTCAAGTGGGCTAAATTCCAGGAGGTCAACTAAGTCCTCTTTGTGGACTCTGAAGGAATGTTGAACCAGCAGATAATGGTAACCTTGTGAGTTGTGTAGGGCAAATTTTCTGTCTGGTGTTCACACACCGCAATGTCCTTGCCCCCCTAAATATTGGCAATCTTTGGTGTCCCTTGACTGAAAGCCCTCAAGATTCGCTACCTGCCCAAGTCATCGCCCCTACCACAGAAGAGCTTCCTTTGTACACATACCACTCCACCAGGTCCAACTCAGTGCTTTGTGCCAACTAATAATGGCTAATCTGGTTGGTGAGTGAAGAAAAGAGGGGATATGGGAGCCGTACAGCATGCCTAGCATCTCTGGTCCATTCTGCTAGATAAATTCAAGCCTGTCGCCTGGGGCATACCTATTTTGGAGGAACCAGTCATTTAATGACAGAATCCGGGATGCTAGGTAGTAAGAATGAACATCTGCCATTCCAAGGCCGCCATCAAATGTCGAATGAACACACTTAATGAATGATCCCTTGCGGTCTTCCTCGACCACAGAAATGCCAGCATTTTTTATCTCCCTTTCCTGAAGGTATCCTCTGGGAGCTGATGTGGGTAGCTTTAAAAAGTATATAATAGTTTGAGAAGGAGGGTCATATCGAACAGGGCCGCTGTGCTGGCTATTAGAAGTGGGAGCTTGCCCCATGCCTAAATATCTGCCTGCACCTGACCCAACAGCAATGGTACATTGAGAATCTAGCTCACGTGTAAATCATTTGGGATAAAGATGTTGAGGCACTGAAATCCATCTACTGCAGAGTGGGTGGATCTGCTCCATCCCTCGATCTGCTCCTCTCATGTCAAATGGACATATATCCCAGTTTACCAAGAGACCAGAGGCCTTCAAATATGTCCTGAGTATGTGCATTAGGTGGGGGCCTGGAGACCTCCACTCTTTGTAGAAAGAGAAGCAAGTCATCCTCACATAGAGATAGTCTGTCTTCCATGTTGTCGTTTAAATAGACACTCCATACCTGACACCTCTCCTTACATATTCCTCTAGCAGTTCGACGGGTGCAGCACAAAGTAACAAGAACAAGGGACATGCCTGTTGAGAACCTCCTGCTACAGAGATAACCAAGGAGAGAGGACAATTGACCTGAATCTGGGACCGTAGGGATACATAAAGCATCTCCACATTCCAGAGGAATTAGGGACCAAAGTTCATCTTTTTCAGTAGTGGGAAAGGCCAGCTTACTGAGTCAAAGGCCTTCTCAGAGTCAACTATTGTAAAGGCATTTGCAGCACTCAGCTCATGATCAGATGCATGTTCTGTTGCATCCTGACAAATCCGTCATGGTCTCTATGTACCAATGAGTGCTCTACTTGGCTCAATCAGTGGCAAAGATTTTGACTAATACCCTGAACTCAATCTTTATGAAAGATATTGAGAGGTAAAATGATCTTCTAGTGGTCTTCCAGCTTTTAGGGTAACCAAAAATAGTGTTTCTTGCAGGTCAGTCTGTGAAGAATCCTGGATGGAGGCGTCCCCAAAGCTAGCCAGCATATGAGGTGCTGAGAAAGAAGAGAATTACTTGTAGAGTTCAATTAGGAATCCATTAGGTCCCAGAGTCTATCTCTCTGACAGATCTCTATTTGCTTCAATCATTTCTTCCTTTGTGAGGGGAAGCTAATGCCTTCCTGTCTGAATTGTCTAGAATGTTTACACATAGGTATTGGATTATAGGACTCTGCACTCAGAGTTGGTCCCACTGCATAGCTTGTTATAGTAGCTAAACAGCAAACATTTCAGCTTTCGCAAAGGAGCCTGCTACGGGCAAACCTGCAGGACTGCTAATGACATGGGTTATTCTAAGTGCAAGGTCTGTTGTTGTCATCCCATATAGCAATTTACCTGCCTTATCACTTGTTTTATTGCAAGGTCCTCTGTTTCCAACCAGCATAGCAATTTACCTGCCTTATCTCTCGTTTCAAAGATCCTGTGCTGAGATGCCACCCGGACCACTCTTGTGATATCATTAGACACCTTCTGAACACTGAGCCTTGTAATTTCCAAATACCCAGGCACCTCTGTATTGCATGTAACACGGTATTACTTCTCTAGACTTGCAACTCCTCTGACCTAGACCTCCTGGTCAGCGTCTGCTCGCTCTGCTCTCTCTGCTCTACGCAGCTCCACCTGTTGCTGCCTCTGCTGCCAACTGAACTGAGAGCCTGCCTGACTCTCAGTTCGAGGCCCACCTCCACCCACAGGCACCCACCTGTGCCTCATTCCTGGTGACCTAGTGGCCATCTGTCTGTATGTGTGTCTTTTGTTCTCTGTCCTTCATATTTTCTTCCTGTCTCTTTTTCTTTTTCTGTCACCTTTTTTACTTTTTTGACTTTTCCATCTCCTCATGATACACCCCTGCCGCTGCTACCCTTGCGTCCCACCCCCCTCCTTGTGAAGCGATTTCCCACCCTTCTGCCTTCCGGCTGACCAGACCCTCCCGCCTCCCTCACATTCTAATGGTGGCTGCTGTGCAGTGAGAGGGTGACTCCTCTGACCTGCTGGTCAGCGTCTGCTTGCTCCCCTATGCGCAGCTCCACCTGTTGCTGCTTCTGCTGCCTCTGCTGCAAATCGGAATGAAAGCCTGCCTGACTCTCAGTTCAAGGCCCACCTCCACCCACAGGCACCCACCTGCTCCTCCTCTCTGGTGGCCTAGTTGCCATCTGCCTGGGTGTGTGTTTTGCTTTCTGTCGTCTATATTTTCTTCCAATATCTTTTTCTTTTTCTGTCTCATTTTTCTACTTTTAGGTTGAGCATAGCGGTGCGCAAGGGCTGCTTTTCCAGCGTGTCAGTATGTACCTGGTCTTTTAACCTCTCCCACCGCACGCCCATCCCTAACACTCGTTCATGCGCTTGCCTTTCAAAAATCCTTTGTTATCATTGGTAAATGCTTTACTTTTGTCCCTCCTTGGGGTAGTTTTGTAACCGCCTTAGGGCCTGACCGTATTACTTGGACAATTTCACTTTTGCCAATAACTTTGACTGTGAGCGAACTTCTTTTTCCTTTTGTGTCTGTCCTTCAAGCTCATGCTCATGGCAGCTGTAGCGCTTTGAATCGCCTCGCTTATGTCAACTGTTTTCCTTTTTATTTTCAGTTTGCGTGGCAAGAAAAGTCCACTTAGGAATTACAATGCTAATAGCTCTAACTCCTTTTTACAGTTTCAGCACTGTGTCAGAAAGATATACTGAGCTCAAGAAAGGGACCACTGGGCAAGGGGCCGGCAGGGAACTGGCCACAAACTTGTAAAAGTGCCATTTATTTTCCTTTTTGAAACCAACCGCTTGATTTATGTTCACATCCTGGTAGTGTCCTCTCAAAACTCCCTCTGTGTCCAGCCGACAGGTGTTTTCCTCAAGATGTAAGATGGTATGTATGTTATTAGTAATATTTTTATTTGGTAACATACTTGCTTCTTCTTACGAGGAACGCAGAGGACTGTTCTTTCCGTGATGATGTAATGTCAAAAGAGTTGCCTCCGATCAGCTATGCGCATTAACTTTAACGGAACTGGATATGAAAAATACTAACTTGGAGTAAAAAGAGGGCTTTGCTTGTGACACTTCTTAAAATACAGTCCTGTGACATAGCAGTCAATGAAGGAACATTCTTGTGAGGTTTAAGCTGTGCTTCTAGGGTGAGGTTTGTTTGTGTATAATAAATCACTGTTCGCGTGAACGAGATGAACTGGAGGCTTTTCTGACCGTGCCACCTATGAGTGGCACACACGCAGCAGTATTTGCCCCACCTGAGTTCAGGGCCTTCCAAGGAGCATGTAGATGCCGGGGGAGAGGGGGGGTGCTCTCCCCCTCTCTCCCCGGGCCTTCTATGACGTCCTGGCAGCTGCCCAGCTGGCATTCTCTGAGAAGCCATTGAGCTGAATGGCTCCCTTCCGCTTCCTGTCCGTTCGCGTCTGTGGGGCACACGTGCTGGCATACAGCTTCCTAAAGGGGAAGCCGTGGCTGTGCAGCCAGGCAACAGGCACGTCACAGATGTATGTAAGCAAGCACGACATGCAGGAGTACATGAACAGGCACGTCACAGGGGCATGTAAGCAAGCACGACATGCAGGAGTACATGAACAGGCACGTCACAGGGGCATGTAAGCAAGCACGACATGCAGGAGTACATGAACAGGCACGTCACAGGGGCATGGAAGCAAGCACGACATGCAGGAGTACATGAACAGGGACGTCACAGGGGCATGTAAGCAAGCACGACATGCAGGAGTACATGAACAGGCACGTCACAGGGGCATGTAAGCAAGCACGACATGCAGGAGTACATGAACAGGCACGTCACAGGGGCATGTAAGCAAGCACGACATGCAGGAGTACATGAACAGGCACGTCACAGGGGTATGTAAGCAAGCACAACATGCAGGAGTACATGAAGAGGCATGTCACAGGGCTGTTTGCGCACCCACACCAGAGAGGGGTCTGTGAGCGGGCACATTTCAAAGGGGCGTGTGGGTGAACATACCACACGGGGATATGTGAGAGCAGGTACGCTGCGCAGAGGCATGTGACCAAACACACGATACATTTAAAGTGAGCAAATACACCGCACACGATAGACACATCACCCAAACACAATACGCGTGGGTATGTGAGCCGTCACGCATCATATGGGAGCACAAGCGGGCCTATCAGATGTGGGTATGACAGTGTGCAAATCACACAATAGTATCTGCCAGACGTTGCACAGGAGTCTGTGTGTGTGCACGTGTGAGCTTAAATGGGGCCTTGAATGTTTTGTCCTCCCCGATGAGTTGCCCCACCCACCACAGGGGCGGCAGCGGCCCCTGTTACACCCCTGGCGCCTAGGTTATTTGTGGAATGTCTTTGTCAGCATGTCTTATTTTGTGCCATCTGTGTCTCTGTCATGTTTTTTGTTTCCCAAACTTGCGGTGCTGCTTTTTAGGTCAAGCGTGCAAGCGCTCTGATGTGCTGTAATCTATCTGTGGGCTTTTAACCACGCCCACCGCATTCCCATCACTATCACTCGTTTGTGGGCTTGCCTTTCAAAAATCCTTTGTTATTATTGGTAAATGCTTTACGTTTGTCCCTCCTTGGGGAGGTTTTGTTGCCGCCTTGGCCATCGACCCTGTTACATGGATAATTGCACTTTTGCTGATACGTTTCACTGCAAGCAAACTTCTTTTTCCTTTTGTGTCTCTCCTTTCCGCTCATGCTCATGGCGGCCGTGGCGCTTTGAATTGGCTCACTTATAGCAACTGTTTTACTTTTAATTTTCAATTTATGTGGCAAGAAAAGGCCAGTTAGGAATTTACAACGCTAATAGCTCTTTTTAGTTAAATGTGCAGTTTCCCACTTTTCCCACCGTTCCTCCGTCGATGCTTCAGCCATGGCACCCCAGACTTGAATTTTATCTCGAGTTCATTCTGACAGAGAAAATGCCTGGACAGAGAACACCACAGCGAGTTAAACTGGTTGTGTATCAGTGTTGTGACTAGTAGTATGCCCACACAGAGCTCTGCACTGTCCTAATATCACTTACCCATAAGGCCTGGCACAGTGAGGAATTCTACTCATTCTGAATGCCATTCTAACCCCGTTTGAAATGCAAACTGGGACTCCGAGTAGTGCTCATATTTTGCATTTCTTTCCTTACACACATTTGATCAGAATATTTGATCAGGAAATATCTTCTAATTTCACTAAAAGAAATGTTAGCAATCCCTAAAGGACATTTGGGCCAATGCCAGTGAGAAGACAAGGCTCAGGGCAAAGAAGGTCAGCTTTGATAAGAAAGACTTCCAGGCAAATCCTTGTAGGTTTACATTTCCAAAGCCGAATACTTCAAGCTGTTGCTTGTAAAGCATGATGTGAATCAGCAAGTGCTTTGGAATTGACACTGTCCTCCTCCCAGGTATGAAATCCTGTTATTTCAGGAAATATCACTTGAAAACACAGTATTGCTATGTCGGCCACAGCTTAGGGGTTTCTGATTGTAGGCAGTACCAGGCCGCATGCTGAGGGTACATTGGAATCGGGTGCGGAAATCATCAAGGGAATTACTGTAGACGCACATTATCCACTTGTTTTTTTATCACTTTGCTTTTTGTGCCTGTATCCAGTGTTTTCACCATGCAAGGGGGATGAACTCCAACAACAGTCTTTGCGAGTATTTTTACACGGTATTTCCCTTACAACATTATTTTCCTATCACAGTTTCCTCCATGTAGTACATGAAGGAAAATGCACATGCAAAAAACCAGGACTGACCACCATTTGTGTAATATTTACTTTTTGGTGTTACTACCAGTGCCGGTAAATACTTGCACACTACGGTGTGACTTTAAGCAGGTACAGTTTTACTTTGCACAACGTGCTCTTTCTGTCTAGATAATCTCTGGGCCAACACGCTAAGAGGTGTGGGGACCCCAAAATAATAACCCCTCCTACCATTCAGTGTCTTTTTGCGCTCTCTCATGGCTGAAACGTTTGTTTTTACAGCTGGGAGTAGTTTGTGGTTTAAGAGCCTTGTTTGTAATAATTTTCTAGTGGAGCTGCTAGCCCTGAAGATGTGTAGTGTACTATGGTCATTGCAGTCTAATGCCAAAAGTTTATTTCTGATGAAGGTTTTTATTGAGTTTACATGATGACTCTATATATGTTTTATGAATCTCCCCTTATTGAAGTTATGGCTATGGTTCAGGCCAACTTAACATCCTTATTACACTGTAACTGTTTTCTAGGTTTGGGTGACCCTTCTAGTTTATTTCTCTCACATGGCTGTCTTGTGTCTTTTTTTGGGAATGGTGTTAGCCAGCCAGCAACTCCGATATTGGGTTGGTGAAAGTGGTATTCTATTGGAATTAGCATGGCAGATTTAAATTATGATGATAAATGGCAATATTTTCATATTCACAAAACTCCAGTTATTAATTTTCAACGCCAGTAGCTTCAACTCCAACTAACGCGAGACCTATTGTATTGCAAATGCTTGTTTTACTTTTGAACCGTTTCCCTCTCCCTGAGCTCCATCCCTGCCGCTGCAGCCCCTACGGCCCCTGCAGCCCCGCTCCCCACCTTGCAAAGCGCTTTGCCGTCCTCCCGCCTCCCAGCTGACCAGACTCCCTCCCCTTCTTAAAGGTGGCTGCTGCGTGGCCGTGCGCCAAAGGTGCACCAAAGGCAATACCGTCTGCACCTGGACTGCGCCCAGCACCACAAACCCTGGTCCTGCAACCATCCATCGCTACAACGATGAGACCCTCCAGTCACTGAACACAGGACACTCCACCGCCTGCCATCTCGCATCACCCAGAGACACCCATGGACCTTTCCCCTGATTCTACTGCCACCACACCCTCACACTACACCAAACACCAGACCCTCCCGCCACTGGATCATTGAACACCCACTCTGAGTGCCTCAACTGCATCCTCCTCAGTGTACGCTCCCTCCACAAACACGGCGTAGAACTCTTGGACCTGCTAGACTCCACCCACCCTGACATCACCTTTCTCACCAAAACATGGAAAAACCCAGCATCAGCACCGGACATCGCCATCGTCATCACCAGCGACTACAAACTGCTCCACAAAGATCGGCCCTCTCGGCCAGGCAGCGGCCTGGCCATCGTACACAAATCCACCCTCCGCCGGACAACCAACTGTAGAAAAGTATCATCTTGCCTTGCATGTTACCCCCATTTTTCACTGTATGTATGTTGTTTTAGCCCTTGTGTCACTGGGATCCTGCTAGGCAGGACCCCAGTACTCATAGTATGTGCCCTGTATGTGTTCCCTGTGTGGTGCCTAACTGTATCACTGAGGCTCTGCTAACCAGACCATCAGTGTTTATGCTCTCTCTGCTTTCTAAATTTGTCACTGCAGGCTAGTGACTAAATTTAGCAATTCTCATTGGCACACTGGTACACCCATATAATTCCCTTGTATATGGTACTTAGGTACCCAGGGTATTGGGGTTCCAGGAGATCCCTATGGGCTACAGCATTTCTTTTGCCACCCATAGGGAACTCAGACAATTCTTACACAGGCCTGCCACTGCAGCCTGAGTGAAATAACGTCCACGTTATTTCACAGCCATTTTTCACTGCACATAAGTAACTTATAAGTCACCTATATGTCTAACCCTCACTTAGTGAAGGTTGGGTGCCAAGTTACTTAGTGTGTGGGCACCCTGGCAATAGCCAAGGTGCCCCCACATCGTTCAGGCCAAATTCCCCGGACTTTGTGAGTGTGGGGACACCATTACACGCGTGCACTATACATAGGTCACTACCTATGTATAGCGTTACAATGGTAACTCCGAACATGGCCATGTAACATGTCTAAGATCATGGAATTGTCACCCCAATACCATTTTGGTATTGGGGGGACAATTCCATGAGCCCCCGGGTCTCTAGCACAGAACCCGGGTACTGCCAAACTGCCTTTCCGGGGTTTCCACTGCAGCTGCTGCTGCCAACCCCTCAGACAGGATTCTGCCCTGGCAGCCCTGGCCCAGGAAGGCAGAACAAAGGATTTCCTCTGAGAGAGGGTGTTACACCCTCTCCCTTTGGAAATAGGTGTGAAGGGCTGGGGAGGAGTAGCCTCCCCCAGCCTCTGGAAATGCTTTGATGGGCACAGATGGTGCCCATCTCTGCATAAGCCAGTCTACACCGGTTCAGGGACCCCCCAGCCCTGCTCTGGCACGAAACTGGACAAAGGAAAGGGGAGTGACCACTCCCCTGACCAGTACCTCCCAGGGGAGGTGCCCAGAGCTCCTCCAGTGTGTCCCAGACCTCTGCCATCTTGGAAACAGAGGTGTTGGGGGCACACTGGAATGCTCTGAGTGGCCAGTGCCAGCAGGTGACATCAGAGACCACCTCTGATAGGCTCTTACCTTTTTTGGTAGCCAATCCTCCTTTCTTGGTAGCCAAACCTCCTTTTCTGGCTATTTAGGGTCTCTCCTCTGGGGTATTCGTCAGATAACGAATGCAAGAGCTCACCAGAGTTCCTCTGCACTTCCCTTTTCGACTTCTGCCAAGGATTGACCGCGGACTGCTCCAGGACGCCTGCAAAACCGCAACAAAGTAGCAAGACAACTACCAGCAACATTGTAGCGCCTAATCCTGCCGGCTTTCTCGACTGTTTCCTGGTGGTGCATGCTATGGGGGTCACCTGCCTTCACCCTGCATTGGAAGCCAAGAAGAAATCTCCTGTGGGTCGACGGAATCTTCCCCCTGCTAACGCAGGCACCAAAAGACTGCATCACCGGTCCTCTGGGTCCCTCTCATCCTGACGAGTGTGGTCCCTGGAACACAGGAACTCTATCCAAGTGACTCCCACAGTCCAGTGATCCTTTAGTCCAAGCTTGGTGGAGGTAAGTCCTTGCCTTCCCACGCTAGACTGCAAACCTGTGTACTGCGTGATTTGCAGCTGCTCCGGCTTCTGTGCACTCCTCCAAGGAGTCCTTCATGCACAGCCTAGCCTGGGTCCCCAGCACTCCATCCTGCAGTGCTCAACCCTCTGAGTTGGACTCCGACGTCGTGGGACCCTCCTTTGTGACTCTGAGCCAGCTCCGGTTCACAAATCTTCTAAGTGCCTGCTCTGGTACTTCTATGGGTGCTGCCTGCTTCTGTGGGGGTTCTCTGGGTTGCTGAGTGCCCCCTCTGTCTCCTCCTCTAAGGGGCCACATCCTGGTCCTTCCTGGTCCCCAGCAGCACCCAAAAACCTATACTGCGACCCTTGCAGCTAGCAATGCTTGTTTGCGATATTTCTGTGTGGGAGCACTTCTGCAACCTTCAGCATGCCGTGGGACATCTTTCATCCAAAGGAGAAGTTCCTAGCTCTCTTCGTTGTTGCAGAATACTAAGCTTCTTCCATCCGGAGGCAGCTTCCTTGCACCTTCATCTGGGGTTTCCTGGTCTCCTGCCCCCCCCGGACACTATCGCGACTCTTGGACTTGGTCCCCTTGCCTTGCAGGTCCTCAGGTCCAGGAATCCATCTTCAGTGCTTTGCTGGTGTTTGTGGTTCTTGCAGAATCCCCCTATCACGACTATTGTGTCCTTTTGGGGTAGTAGGGGCACTTTACTCCTACTTTTCAGGGTTTTGGGGTGGGGTATCTTGGACACCCTGACTGTTTTCTTACAGTCCCAGCGACCCTCTACAAGCTCCCATAGGTCTGGGGTCCCTTCTTGATTCGCATTCCACTTTTGGAGTATATGGTTTGTGTTGCCCCTAGACCTATGTTCACCTATTGCATCCCATTGTAATCCTACACTGTTTGCATTACTTTTCTTACTCTTACTTACCTGCTTTGGGTTTGTGTACATATAACTTGTGTATATTACTTACCTTCTTACTGAGGGTATTCACTGAGATACTTGTGGAATATTGTCATAAAAATGAAGTACCTTTATTTTTAGTAACTCTGAGTATTGTGTTTTCTTATGATATTGTGCTATATGATATAAATGGTATGGTAGGAGCTTTGCATGTCTCCTAGTTCAGCCTAAGCTTTGCCATAGCTACCTTCTATCAGCCTAAGCTGCTAGCAACACCTCTATTCTACTAATAAGGGATAACTGGACCTGGCACAGGGTGTAAGTACCACTAGGTACCCACTATAAGCCAGGCCAGCCTCCTACACCAACACAGAAGAACACTCCCCCCTCATGGAGCACCTCCATTTCCAGATCCATGTCACCCCTAAGTCCACCTTCCACGGCACCCTCATCTACAGGCAACCCGGCCCCCTGTCCTGCCTTCAGTGACTCCATCGTCTACATCATAGCTCCCCACACACTCGCCTCCACAAACTACTTTCTCCTCTGTGACCTCAGCTACCACATCGACAACTGCAATGACCACAACACCACTTCCCCGCTTAAGAACCTCGCCACTATAGGCCTCAAGCAACTGATCACCTTGCCAACACACATCACTCGACACACTCTCGACCCCATTTTCTCTGCCAGCAACAACATCACCGTCAACAACACCTTCACGTTACACTGGACTGACCACCACTGCATTCATTTCTCAATCACCACACCTACCGTCCACTTCCGCACCCCCTGCTCTCCATATAGGAAATGGAACAGGATGACCGAGGAACAGCTCACCAACACCCTCAGCAAGTCATCTCCTTCCCTTGCCACAGATGCAAACATATCAGCATGGAACTTCTACCTACGGATCTCTGAATGCGCCAACACCCTAGCACTGCTTTGAATGACCTCAGCTAAACACAACCTCAAGAAATCCAGATGGTTCTCCACTTCACTCCAGAACTCTAGGTGCACCTGCAGATGGCTAGAAAAAGATGGAGAAACAGCAAGTCCCCCGAAGACCTTGTGGCCTTTAAATCCGCCATCAAATCCTACCACATCTCATCAGATCCACTAGGAAAGCCAACCTGAAGGACCGTATCAGCGCCACCGGACACAACACCAAAGAGCTTTGTGCCGTGGTTAAAGAGTTTGCCAAATCCCAATTGGAAATAGCAAACATTCCTCCATCTCAGGACCTCTGTGACAGACTAGCCACCTTCTTCCATCGAAAAATCAAGGACATCTACAATAGCTTTGGATCCCAAGACCCTCCGAGCCCACAAACAAACCTCCAGCTCGGATCCTCCGAACCTTCACAGATCCTGCTCTGCTGGCCCTCCCTCACCACAGACGAGACCCACTCCATCATGAGCAGCAGCCACTCCAAAGCTCCTACTGATCCCTTTTCTCACCACACTTTCAACAAAGCCAGCACCTCAATCGCACCCAAGCTTCACCACTCTTTAAACTGCTCCTTGGAGATGCCATCTTCCCCGAGGACTGGAAGCATGCTGAGACCCACAAATTCCAGAAAAAACCCACAGGCAACCCCCTGGACTTCAAGAACTACCGTCCCATCTTTCTGCTGCCTTTCCCAGCCATGGTCATCGAAAAGGCCATCAATGTACAGCTCCGCAAACACATTGAGGATAACAACATCCTGCACATCTCCCAATCAGGCTCCAGGAGCAACCACAGCACAGAGACCGCCCTCCTCGCTCCTACAAATGACATCCCCTTGCTCCTCGACCTCAGCCAAACAGCAGCCCTCATACTACTAGATCTAAAAGCCGCCTTAGACATTGTCTCCCATTACACCCTCTGCTCCAGACTCCACGTAGCTGACATCCGTGGAAAGGCCCTACAGTTGATATGCACCTTCCTGACGAGCAGAACACAGAGAGTCAGACTCCCGCCATAGATGTCAGAACCTACAGAGATCAGCTGCGAAGTTCCACAGGGCTCCTACCTGAGCCCCACACTCTTCAAAATGTGCATGGCCCCTCTCACATCAATTGTCAGGAACCGGGGACTGAACATCATCTGCTATGTTGAAGACACCCAGCTGATAATCTCACTGACTGAAAACCCTAAAACTGCCAAGAATAACTTCTACAATGGGATGGAAGCTGTCGCCACCTGGGTGAAGGATGGCTACATCAAGCTCAACTCAGACAAGACCGAGATCCTCACCCTCGGACCCTCCACATCAGCCTGGGATGACTCTTGGTGGCTTGCTACACTCAGCACCCCTACATCCCAAAAAACCCACACACGCAACCTCAGATTCATCCTGGATTCATTGCTCGCCATGACCCACCAGGTCAACTCTGCTGCATCCTCCTGTTTCCACACACTCTGACTTCTCCGGAAGATCTTAAAATGGATCCCAATCGACTGCCGCATGACTGTAACCCACGCCCTTGTCACCAGCAGACTCGACTATGGCAACACCCTTTAAGCCCAGCACCACCCAGAAGAATCTGAAGAAATGACAGCACATACAAAACGCCTCTGCCAGACTCATCCTGGACGTTCCCTGCCGTGAACACATCACCAGACATCTAAGAAACCTCCACTGGCTCCCCATCGAGAAAAGGATCAACTGAAAACTCCTCGTCCACGCATACAAGGCTGTCCACGATTTAGGGCCCACCTACCAACTCAACCACCGCATCACCTCCAACGCCTCCGCCAGACCTCTCCGCTGCGCACATTAGGCACTAGCCACTGCACCCCACATAAGGAAGACCTCGGGTGGAGGAAGATCTTTCGCCTACCTTGTGGCAAAGAGGAGAAACACTTTGCCTCTTCACCTCAGGCTGTCACCACTGTTACCTCAATTCAGGAAGATTCTTAAGACCTGGCTCTTTGACTGAAGAACAGAGGACCCACCCCCCACAGAGCCGTGAGGCCCTTATGGGAGAGTAGTGCACTCTCCAAATTCAGATTGATTGATTGATTGATTGAACTCATTTGGGCTGTTTGGTCCTGCCATGCACCCAAGCAAGGAGATTTGTTGAAAAAATGTTTTGACCATTTCATCCTTTCTTCAGAAAAAATGTGGAAAGGTTAGCATTGGGCGCAAGCATGCTTCATTGATGCTTAATTGATAACCACCCATCTAGGATTTCAGGCAGGTTATGGGATGGGTTGTGCTTTGCTGATGACCTCCAAAGTTTCATGGACAATGGTTGATGCCCAAAACTTGTTATGTTTACTTTAATAATGCCCATAGACCACTGCAGAAGAACTCAGATTGAAAGCAGTTCATACAGACCATGAGTAGAAGGACGACCTAATGACCTGGACACAAATAATGAACTCTCTCGACTTACGTGAAAATTATGATGACAATAATTGAGCATATACGACCAACTATCAAAATGGAAGTACAAAGACCACAGTAAGGTGCTGATGTTTACAATGCAGAAGGTAGCAACACAAAGGGAAATAGTAAAGAACATGTTACCTAAAGTATTGTCAAAGCTAATAAATGTTACCCCTTGCATTGACTTCGTGTACAAATAGCTGTGTATGGAACAAATTGTCAATGAGAAATATGAATTATAAATACGAATATTGGAACAAAGTTATGTCCATATGTAGGAGGCTGGCCTGATTTGTAGTGGGTACCAAAGGTACTTACACCTTATACCAGGTCAGTTATCCCTTATTAGTGAAGTGTAGTCAGTGTCTAGAAGCCAGGCTGTCTAGGGGTAGCTGTAGCTGAGCAGCCAAGGCTTATCTAGGAGACATGCAAATCTCTTGTAATACCACCGTAGTCCCACAGTACCAAACACATGAAAGAAAATACTCAGTGTTACAAAAATAAAGGTATTTTATTTTTAGTGACACTATGCCAAAAATACCTTAGAGACTATACTCCCTTAGGAGGTAAGTAATATAAACAGTACATACACTAAAATGCAGAAAAATCTGTAAAAACAGTTAGAAAACAGTGCAAATAGTGAAAATCACAATAGGTTGCAATGGGCCTAGAGGGAACACAAACCATATACTAAAATAGCGAAATGCGAAAGTCAGTTTCCCAACTAGGCAAGTGTAGTGTGTAGAGGGGTGCTGAGAGTGCAATAAAGTACCAAAGGTAAGTGATATAACCCACCCCAGAGCCCAGAAAAACAGGAGTAAATCACAGTAAGTTTCCTGAAACACACAAGAAGTCGTGATAGAAGATTATGCGAGAACCAGAAGAGACTGCAGGATACCAATGATGGATTCCTGGACCTGAAGACCTGTGGAAGAAGGGGGCCGAGTTGAAGAAGCACTGAAGAGTCCACAGAGAACAGGAGCCCGAACTAACCTAGATGAAGGTGCACAAGAAGAATCACTGGTGAGAAGAAAAAAACATTTATGCACCCCAAAAGACAGATGCGGGTTCCTGGTTGGTGCAGTAGATATCCCATGCTGGATGGATGATTGCAGTCTGATTTGCGTCGCTGGATTCCGCCAACAAGCCTTGGTACACTCTAAACTTGCGGTTAGTGGAAAATGGCGCTGACCAGGGACCAGGAGGGACCTAGTGGCCTTTATCCAGGAGGGGAAGACAGAGGGGGCTCTCAGCAACTCAGGGAGCCCTCAGAAGACCAGGCAGCGTGCACAGGAATCCCACAGCACGAGGACAAAGAAGGTGCAAATGGAGGCCCATGCAGCACGACACAATGGGATCCCACACTGCCGGAGAAATACTCGGGAGGCTGTGCATCGCAGGATGGAGTGCTTAAGGCCTAAGTTATGCTGTGCACAAAGAACTTCTTGGAACGTTGCACACAAGCCTTGGCAACTGCAAGTCAAGCGGTGCACGGGGGTACTGTCTTGCTTGGGGAGGCAAGCTCTTACCTCCACCAAAGTTAGACAGCTGGACCTTGGGATTATTGGGGTCACTTTAGTCCACCACCCGTGTTGCTAGATCCAAACTCGTCATCTGGAGAGGGGACTCACACCACTGGTCATCACTGCAGAGAGGTGCCTGCTGAGCACGGAAATGACTCTGTCACTTTACTGGGGATTCCTTTGGTTCGTCTGGTGCAGGCTGAAGACAGGCAGTCCTCAGAGGATGCACCACCTGGAAACAGTTGCAGTTGCTGGCAGAAGCTGAAGATACAGTGTTATAGAAGTCGTCCTTGCTTCTTTGTTGCAGTTTGTAGAGTTCCTGGAGGATTCAGCTGCGGTTCCGTCAGTAGAAGATGAAGTAAAGGATGCAGAGAATTCCTGCTGGAGTCTTGCAATCCGAATCTGAAGAACCCTCCAGGAGAGAGACCCTAAATAGCCTGAAAGGGGGATTGGTCAGCTACACAGGGGAGGGCTCTCATGCCACCTGCTGGCATTGGCCACTCAGATGCTCCCAGAGTGCCACACCACCTTGGAATCCAAGATGGCAAAACCCAGGGACACTCTGGAGGAGCTCTGGGCACCACCCATGGGGTCCAGTTTCACGCCAGAGCCTGGACTGGGGGTCCCTGAACTGGTGTAGACTGGATTATGCAAGAAGGGCACCATCCGTGCCCTTCAACGCATTTCCAGAGTCTCTAGGAGGCTACCCCTACCATGCCTGTAACACCTATTTCCAAAGGGAGAGGGTGTAACACCCCTCTCCGAAAGGAAATCCTTTGTTCTGCCTTCCTGGGATTGAGCTGCTCAAGCAACAGGAGGGCAGAAACCTGTCTGTGAGGTGGCAGCAGCTGGGGCTGCCTGGAAAACCTCAGAAGGCTGGTATGGCAGTCGTGGGGGTCCACTGTGGAGTCCCCAGAGTGCATGGAATTGTTAAACCCATACTAGATTCAGTATTGGGGTATAATTCCCAGATGATAGACACCTTACATGGCCATATTCGGAGTTACCATTGTGAAGCTGGACATAGGTATTGACCTATGTCCAGTACACGCGTAAAATGGCGTCCCCGCACTCACGAAGTCCGGGAAAATGGTCCTGGACGATGTGGGGACACCTCTACTAGTGCAGGGGTGCCCTCACACACAGGTGCTTTGTACCCAGCCTTTAGGGTTGGAAGGCCTGACATATATGTGACCTGCTGCAGTGTAAATGGCTTGCATGCACCATTTCACACAGGCTGCAATGGCAGTCCTGTAGAAGCCTTGTGCCACCTATGGGTGGCAAAAGTAATGCTGCAGCCCATAGGGATCCCCTGGAACCCCAATGCCCTGGGTACCTAGGTACCATATAATAGGGACTTATAAGGGGGCACCAGTGTGCCAATTTGGGATAAAATACTGGGTTACCAGTATGTGATGACAAATTTGGGAACAGAGAGAGCAGAAGCACTGGGGTCCTGGTTAGCAGGATCCCAGTGACACAGTAAAGCATATTGACAAAACAGTCAAGCATACTGACAAATAGGCCACAAACCATAAGCACTGGGGCCCTGGCTAGCAGGATCCCAGTGACACAGTCAAACACACTGACAAATAGGCCAAAAATGGGGGTAACCATGCTAGAAAGAGGCTACTTTCTTACACCATAGTCATGAATTACTGTGGGATGTCGGTATTGCTCTTTAAAGGTCGTTCTTTTATAGTTGGGGTGCCAGTAAAGTAAGATTTATCGCTACTGCACCAGAGGTCCTAGCTTGTGTCCAGTCTCCCTATCTGTCCTTGTTCTGGGCGTTCCTCATTAAGTGCCAGAGTGCAGTCGGTTCTATCTCCTGTGTGATTCAACAGAGTGTGTGCAAGACTGCTGATGGATATTCTCAGAAGACATGGGCTGGTGTGCCATTGTTATGACAGAGAGAGGCAGCTGTAGGCACTCTACCCATCTCCCTGATGGTGGTGGACAACTGTTATACGATTTATCTCTGCTAGATGTATTTTATGATGATAGGCATCCAATCCAGATTGACATGCTGAGCACCTGCTGGTATTGATTCATGGCACCTGATACTCTCCAGGATCTAAAATCTAATGTTTTGGGGTGCTCTTCAGCTGGGCTTCTGCATGTGAGTCCAGTTAGCACCTTTGGCCACGTTAGGCCTACTTAAAGTGTCAAGTGGTGTGTGTGATGCTGCTGGACAGGCTACAATAACAAGAGCTGTGGAGGATGAAGAGCTGCAGGAGCCACTAGTGTGGGTGATGATCCCAGATCTGCAAGCGGGTAACCGCTTAGAGTCTCAAACTCATCAACAGATAAATTGATCTTGGGAGCGAGGAACATGATGCAGAAGAAGAAATACACTTGTGTAGGGCAGAAAGAAAGAGTTCAGGGTGGGATTTGATGTGAATAAATGTGGGGGAACAGTGCAATCATAGATGCAGGCTGAATGTCATGTTTGTTAAGCTTAGTACATTATGCTCATTTCTTTAGAATAAGCCATTACAGTTTATGCACATCATTTTTTTGGCAGTAAAATTTTACAAAGGTCCTGATTGCCAGTCTTTTAGGACCTCACAAAATTCACATTTTATCTTCGCGCAGAAGAGGGACACTAAGGGGGTCATTATGACATTGGAAGTGTACTGACTGACACTGTTAAAGTGGTGGTAATACCGCCAACAGCCTAGCGGTAATTACTGCCAAATTATGACCATGGCGGTGATACCTCACATAGACAGCCCAATGTACCTACAGCCGGGTGGGAGTCAAGGTACCGCCCACCATATTATGACATAGTAAACCGCTAGGATTTCCGGGGCGGTACCAACGCCATCAAAGGCCTGGCGGAAACACATTACAGTAAACAAAAGACTCACCATCAGGGACACAGAGGACTCCGCAGCTGCCATGGAACCGGAACTCGAAGTCTTCCTGATACTCTACCACGCCATGGCCGCCCTGGAGCACCAACGCCGACGAAGCCTACGACGGTGAGTACAGCTGCCAAGCACACGAGGGAGGGAGGAAAAGAAAAGTAACACACACACACACAACACACCATACCCACACACCACATACACAGAACTAGCTGCAGAGTAAATCGACTGTCATAGGACCCACAAGCAAATAATGCAAGGACAAAACTTCTGAAGTACGAACACTGTAATTTTCTGCCAACAACCATGATAATGAATCATGAAATCAAAATGCAGACCTCAATGTACAGATTGGGCAAATGGCCAATCCAAAGTAACAAATGGCTTCATGGCAACAGGGCATAGTCCAAGCCCCAATTTGACTCCTGACAACATCCGGACTCCACTGTACAGGGGCATCATGTTGGAAATGGGCAGGCCCTTCAGGGGGAAGGAGGGTTGGGAGGGCACCTCAGCTAGAGTTGGTTTTATGCCCACTGGTTCTGGAGGGGGCTCCTTGCCCAATAGTCTCTGGAGGAAAGTGAAATGCCACAGTCTCTGGAGTGGGGATCATGCCCACTGGTACTAGAGGGGGCTCCTCGCCCAATAGTCTCTGGAGGGTAGTGAAAGGCCACAGTCTCTGGACGGGGGATCATGCCCACTGGTTCTGGAGGGGGCTCCTTACCCAATAGTCTCTGGGGGGAGTGAAAGGCCACAGTCTCTGGAGGGTGGGCTACATTCCCTCAGGTGGTGGAGGGTGCTCCTTGCCTTCAAGTGTTGGAGGGAGCTCCTTGCCCTCAGATGGTGGAGGGGGCTCCTTGGGTTCCTTTGGTGGTGGAGGGGGCTCCTTGCCTTCAGGTGGTGGAGGGGGATCCTTGAGTTCCTTTGGTGGTGGAGGGGATTCCTTGCCCTCAGGTGGTGGAGGGGGATCCTTGGGTTCCTTCTTGTGACAGGGTTCCCTTAGCCTTTGTCATGTGACTTGTGTCCTTGCCTCCAGGTCTAGGAGGTGTCTCCACTGACCCCGTCCTCTGTCCCTTAGGTTTCACCACCCTAGAACTCAGTTTTTGAGGTGGAGGTGTGGACTTACTGGGAGTTGCTGCCATCACACTCAGCGGCCCCTTAGTGCCAGCAGCAGATTTCTTGGTGGGAGCAGGGGCAGACTGTTTGGCTGAGGTGCTGGGCTGGGTAGTTGGGACCCTGCACTTACTGGCAGGATGGGGGAGGGAGAGGGAAGAGGTCAAGATGGGCAAAGAAAAGCCTCTTAGGGACGGTGGGGTGGGAGGTAGAGGTAGTGGTTGTTTGCTGAACTTGGGTGCAAGTGCATGGACACTGTGCGTGTGTGAGGTGGATGACTGTTCGGTTTGTGAATGTTTCTGTTTCTTAGGGGGGCAGCCAAGGTAGGAGAGGACAAAGAGGACGTGTGGATAATGTTGTGGAGGTGTCTGCAAGTGAGGTGGGTGTGCTGCATGATGTGGTGATGGTGGCTGTGATGCAGTGCATGCAGGTGTAAGTGCTGATGTGACTGTGAGGGAGGAGGAGGAGTAGGGGGAGACAGTGGAGGCAGTGGATGTTGTTGTGTGCAACTGTCTGTTGTTTGTGTGAGTGCTTGTGGCTTGAAGTTTGCTGCCTGTGTTTGTCTATGCCACTCTTGTGTGATGTTTTGTGTGCATGCTTGTCTGTATGTGTGCATGGGATGTGTTGGGGTTGAGGAGACCGTGACTGGGAAGTGGTAGTTGGAGGGGGAACGGTAGGACCAGGGACACTGGCTGCCATCAGAGAGGAAGCCAGAGCCTGAAACGATCTCTGTAGGGCCGCCATCCCACTGTGGATGCCCTCCAGGTAGGCATTGCATTGCTACATCTGGGATGCCAGTCCCTGGATGGCATTCAGTATGGTTGACTGCCCTCCAGAGATGGATCTCAGGAGGTCAATAGCCTCCTCACTGAGAGCAGCAGGGCTGACTGGGGCAGGGCCTGAGGTGCCTGGGGTGAAGGAGATTCCCACCCTCCTGGGTGAGCGGGCACGGGCAACTTGGTGGGGGACTACGGGGAGGGCGGTGCTGGTATGGGGGTGGCGGCTGTACCTGTAGCTGGGGTGGTTCCAGAGGTGTCCGCCGCCACCTGGGAGCTCCCATCGGAGGAGGATTCAGAGTCAGTGTTGTCACCTCCTGTTCCCGCTGTGGTGCTCCCCTCGCTCTCCGTCCTCCTGGTCCCATCGGCGTCGGTGGACTCTGCCTCCTGGGTCCCGTGGGCTGAAGCTCCCTCACTCACCGGTGCCCCTGCTCCTCTGCCAGATGATGCTAATGCACACATGGACAGGATGACAGAAGAAAATAGGGGGAGAGAAAGAAAGGGAGCACTGGGTCAATTACAGCACCAACATCACAAATTGGCATACACATCACCATCACACACAGGGACCAAGATTGAACAGTATTCACTGCACTGGCATACCATTGGCTAGGTACCACAGCAGGATGAGAGCTAACCACCGCCATCTGCACCCCTCCTGGGACCTACAAAGCCCTGTCTGACATGGAATGTCACCTAGTTAGCTAACATGATTTTGCTATTCATCCATTTACCCTGAGCTTGACCACGCAGCAGTGTATGAGCACCCACTGACTGAAACCCACCCCCAGCATCCTATGCCAGGCAACAAAGATGGGTGTTACACATCCCTTTGTGGCTGCTGTGATGCCCTCAAGCGTTCATCCAGCTCTGGGTAGGCCACCGCCAGTGTGTGGGCCATCAGGGGGGTCAGGTTCTGACGGGCACCCCTCCCTCATTGGGAGGCCATCCCCAGCTGGGCCTCCGCGGTCTTCCGTGCCCAGCATCTCAGGTCCTCCCACTATTTTCTCAAGTGGGTGCTCCGCCTGCTATATACCCCCAGGGTCTGCACGCCCTTGGCGATGGCACGCCACAATCCCTTCTTCTGATGGGTGCTGACCTGCAGAGGAAACATAGACAGGAGGACACCATTAACCATACAATCCAGCCTGTTACACATATGGCCGACAAAAAGCATTTCCCCATATCAGGTACACACATCACCGGGAGCCCTGAATGTACATTACCACCAGCCATACCCCCCACCCAAATGACACACTGCCAGCACACACACACACATCTCCATGCAACATTGTCGCATGCATAGTCCCCATGGTGTACTCACCTGTTGGTCTGGAGGCCCATACAGCTGTCCATACAGGGGTAGGACCCCATCCACCAGGTGCTTCAACTCCTCCGAAGTGAAGGCAGGGGTCCTTTCCCCTGTCACACGGGTCATGGCAGGTTCCAGACACAGGTCGCAGCAGCACACGCAGTGGAGGTGTTTTCATGTGGAAAGTCAGGAATCAAGTGAGGTTATAGTCAAAGAATGGCAGTCACGTCCACGGCGGTGTACACCGTCACTGCTGCCGGTGATCCTCATTGGACACTGTACTGCACTCCATACAGCCCCATTTTAGCCAATGAGGAATAGCACGGCGGTGCAAGACCGCCTTCTGCCATGAAGCTCAACGCCGGCAGAGTTACATCAGTTCCACCTGTCCCTTCATACAGGACAGGCGGTCTCCATTTTATGATGCTGGTACACATTCCTAAATAGAAAACTGCGTCATTGCTGTCAGTTGTACATACATTGCCATTTACATAGTCCAGCAACATATATGGTCAATGTACATTGAAGTGGTGGCTCCATTTTCCAGTTTGTCACTCCCTTCTCACTCTTGTGTCTCTTAGGTACCTACCACTGCAGAGGAATAGGAGGAGGAGGCAAGCCCCGTGTACAGACCTCTTGTGGACTTGGCTACACTGGAGGACATGCACATAATACTAACTGATAGACTGGACAGGGCCACAATCACAGAGCTGTGTGCACAATTGGAGCCTGATCTGATATCTGATATCCGTCAACCCACTAGGATTCCCTCTCTTGTGCAGGTCCTATCAGTGCTCCATTTCCTGGCAACTGGCTCTTTCCAAGTGACAGTGGGCTTGGCTGCAGGAATGTCACAGCCAATGTTCTCAATAGTGCTGGCAAGGGTTTTGTCTGCCTTGCTCAAACACATGTGCAGCTACATCGCTTTCCCCCAAGTGGATGATTTGGCCAATGTGAAGGCTGGTTTCTATGCAATGGTACATATTCCAAATGTTATTGGGGCCACTGATTGAACACATATAGCATTTGTCCCCCCTCACCCTGAGCCAATGAACATGTGTTCATGAATCAGAAGAGTTTCCACTCACTCAATGTGCAAATGGTGTGCCTGGCTGACCAGTACATCTCCCATGTCACTGCCAAGTATCCTGGGTCGGTGCATGATGCCTTCGTCTTGAGGAATAGCAGCATCCCACTTGTTATGGCACAACTACAGAGGCAGAGGGTGTGGCTCAGAGGTGAGCCTGAGTCCCCACCCAATGCATGTCAGTGTATGCCTTCTGGAGTCATCCTCCATGCCATTGTGCAAGGCTAATGTTTGTCCCTCACTTCTTGCAGGTGACTCTGGCTACCCAAACCTGTCCTTGCACTTGACCCCTGTAAGGAATCCGAGGACAGGGGCTGAGAATAGGTATAATGATGCTCATGAGCGAACCAGGAGAATAATTGAGAGGACCTTCGGTCTCCTGAAGGCCAGGTTCAGATGATACATCTGATAGATGGATCCCTCTGCTACCCCCCTGAAAAGGTCTGCCAGATAGATAATGTATGCTTCATGTAGCACAACCTGGCCCTCAGACGACATGTGCCCTATCTGCAGGAGGAGGAGGGTGAAAATGCTCCAGTGGCAGCAGGGGACTCTGAGGACAGTGAGGATGAGGAGGCAGAGGATGAGGATGTAGACAACAGGACATCAGTTATACGGCAGTACTTCCACTGACACACAGGTAAGACAGTGGAACTACCTTTTCTCTGATAAATGTATTTTCTGTGTGGCTGTAGCATGATGGCAGTCACTTCCTTAGCATCCCAACTGACTGTCACCTATGCCTTCACATTTTGCAGATGTTGGTGTGGTTACAACTGTGTACTGATGTGATGACTACAAACTGCCACAGGCCATTTTTTGGATGGAATCACAAAGTTCAGGACAATTGCACAAGATGAAACAGTTCAACACATTGCAAATTTTTGTCAGATAAAGCACTATCGCTAGAGTTGTGTTCAAGGGGGTTTATTGAAGTGAACATTTTGAAGAAATAGTGCAATGGAATGTGGTGATGGTAGAGGAAAGTCCAGGATATTGGTCAAGTCTGTTTGTAGCACAGGTCCAGTGTCCAAGGGGCCATAGGAAGGGGAGCAATGGCAGTTCAAAGTGGACAAGGTGACAGAGTGGAACACAAGGGGGACATTCAGGAGGGTCTTATTTCCTGGCGGTGGTCTTGGTCTTGGCAAGTGTCTCTGGTGTCTATCTGGGTAGCAGAGAACGTTTGTGGGGTGGTTCACCTTCTGCAGGGGGAGGGGTGCTGGTGGCCAGTGGGGCCTGTGGCAGGGCCTCCTGTCCACTGGCTGGAGCAGATGTGGAGGGCTGTTCAGTTGACTCACTAGTGGTAGGGACCCATTGGTGTGCTATGTAGTCCCTCATGATGTTGTCCACGCCACCCAGCACCCCTGCTATGGAGACCATGGTGGTGTTGAGGGCAATTCTTTCCTGATCTGCTAGTGGTGTTCCTCCTGCAGCCGCTGGTTCTCCTGCATGATGTTTAACATCTGACACATCTTGTCCTGGAATTGTTGGTAAGCCCTCAGGACATTGGTGAGTGCCTCCTTGCCAGTCGGTTCCCTGGGCCTGTCCTCCCACTGGCGCGCAGCTGTTCTCCGTGTATCCCTGTCCCCCTGTGCCTGTGTCCCCTGAACAGTGTGCCCCACTGCCACTGACCCCGGGACCCTGATTGTCTTGCCTGTGAGGTATAAACTGGGGACCCTGTATAGGTGGGCTCACTGCTGATTGACGTGTCCTGGGGACAGATGTGTGGGGACATTGGGTGGCTGCTGTGGTGTTGGATCCTGATGGGGTAGGCTCTGTGGTGGAGTGGGTGTGAGCTGGCGTATCCGACTGACCGGTGGTCCCTGATGGGCCAGGGAGTTCATCCAGACCCAGTAGTCCAGAGTTGCTGTCATCAATGGGGGCATCTTCTGGTGGGGGACTGGGTAGCCGTGGCACCTCCTCACCGTTGAGATTGTCTGGGGCACCTGTGGGGATGTAAGTGATGTATTATGCTACATGTCTGTGACATATTCTGCATCCCTAGCTTCCCCTATATTGTTGCTATTGCCCTGCCAGCTTTGTTTCTGTATGGTGACGTACTGTGGGATTGTTAGTTCTCCATGCTGTGCATGCATTGGTGGTGGGTGTACATGCAGGGCTGGGAGGGTTGTGCATGCAGTGGGTATGGTATGCAGGGCTTGGTATTTAGGATTGTTGTTTGTGTTGGTGCACTGTGTGGGATGAAGTGGAGTGATGGGTGCCAGGGTGAGGAGTAGGGTGCTGGCATGCAGGTATGGGGGCAATAGGTAGCAAATATTGACTCACCAGTGTCCAGTCCTCTGGCAACTCCAGTGAGTCCCTCAGGATGCAGTATTGCCAAGACTTGCTCCTCCCATGCTGTCAGCTGTGGGGCAGGAGGTGGGGGTCCAGCGCCAGTCCTCTGGATAGCGAGCTGGTGCCTTGCTGCCATGGAACGTACCTTCCCCCGTAGGTCGTTCCACCTCTTCCTGATGTCGTCCCTTGTTCGTGGATGCTGTCCCATGGCATTCACCCAGTCCATAGCTCCATCTTCCTTGCAATGGAGATTTGCTGTACATGTGGTCCAAACAGCTATGACTCTACCCTGATTATTTCCACCACCATGACCCGCAACTCCTCATCAGTGAAACGAGGGTGCCTTTGTGGAGACGTGGGTGTTGTGTGGTGTGTGTTGTGCAGTGGGTGTTGAGTAATGTGGTGGGGTGCGTGACAGGTGAATGGGTGTTTGTGGTGTGTGTGTAGTTTTGTCTATGATTTGCATGGCTGTCTCTTGGTTATTTTTCATTCTAGGAAAGGGGTGTGGGTAATGTGGGTGTGTGTTTTATAGTGCTGTGGGTGAGTGGGTGTGGTGTGTGTATCAGTGTCAGGTGTGTGTTTTTAGCATTGGCCAGTGTTGTGTTGTTTTACATTTGGGTGGCCATTCTGACCGCGCCGGTGTATACCGCCAATGGTTTACCGCTGTTGAATGTCTGCTGTGGTGATTCGTGGGTCAAAATGTGGAGGGCATTGTTTTGTTGGCGTAACGGTATGGGTGTTCGTACCGACACTTTAACACTTATCTTTGGTCTGGCGGATATGTGTTTGTGGCAGTTTTCTGTCAGTTCAGTGTGTGTGTTTTATAATATGGCGAACAGATGTTCACCATACATACCTCGGTATGTTTGCACCCGTCACCACGGCGGTAAGCGGGATTTACCACCAATGTCATAATTAGGGCCAAAGTCCTTTCTCTCAAAGTAAGGGCCTCATTTATGAGGTCTGTGGTGCAGGTCGGCACAGCAAGTGCCTTGCTGAGCCGCCCTGTGGCACTGGGAAAGGGCAGAAATGCACAGTGTCTTCAAGATACGGCACAACTGCGCACTCCTGTCCTCTCCCCCAGCGCTGGTGCACAAATTGCTGCCTAGTGCCAACGCAGGCACCCTTGCACCATGGTGCGCAGGTGCCTGCATTGTGGAGATATTTGTTTTTGTGCAGGAAGGGACACCTTCCTGCACAAAAAACAATCACAAGCGGTATTTTCCTCTTTCTATGTGTGGGGCAGTATGCACACATAGAAAGAGGAACAAATGGGGAGAAATAAAGATATTTCTCCCCGTTGAGTCACTCTTACGCCATCTTTGAGGTGACATAGGAATCAGAAGCATGCCCAGGCTTGTAAATCTCGGAATTTGTCAGATTCCTTCGGTTTCCTTGGGTATTGTGTGGGAATACCCCAAGCAACATCCCTGGAACGCCTCTTTCGCGCAGTGTTATGCATGAAAGGGGTCCATATTTACAGAGCCATGAAAGGTTATGCAAGGTGGTTTTGCTTTGCCTTGTAAATATGGGCTGACACAGCACTGCAGAAGCGTAAAAACAAATGATGCTCTGGTGGCCTGGGGTGCCTCTAGGGCCTCGTAAATGAGGCCCAATGTGTATTACTTGTTAACCACCATGACATGGAATTAAGCTCAGAAAGGGCAATTTCCAGCTTTTGAGACCCTTAAATGGGGACGTTCAGAAACTGAAATAATCCTCTGTCAGTGACACAGAGCAGACGGTTGTTGAGAATATTCAGGAGAAGACACAGTGAAGAAAGCCAGGAGACCTGGGCCGTATACACCGGGTTATGGCAACATTTCTCCATATAAGTCATGATGAATCTTCACTTCTGCTTGTGCTCCTGCCTCAGGCACCCCTTTCCTCTTATCACAGACAGAATGACTGACACAACAAAGGTCTCTGGACAAGCAGGAGCCGCCCAGCATTGTGTGAATGTCAGCAGCTGGATGCAAGGGACACCCCTTTGACGTGGCTCTTCTGAGGATGGAGGGCCTCAGGCATTAAAGGTGGCTGCAAAGGAAATGAAGCCATCTGGGCATGTGGACCGATTCCGGGATGCTAAAGGAAATATGCAAATTATTGTCTTTTACACAGCCTATAAAGAGCTCACTGCAGAGCTGACCATGCCTGGACGAATGATAAGAGCTCGTTAGAAAACACAGACGTCAGCGGTGCACAAAGGCACCGGCGGGGCTCTGTGCCATTCCACACCACAAGCCAGCGTAAAGGCACCGCTCATTGTAACCCTCCGAGAAACAGGGTGCTCAAGGCGCCCACGGATGGGTCTAGACTCTGAGGGGTTTTTCTACGATAGGTGGTGGCTCAAATGTTGGATGAGTTCTTAGGTGCCCTGCGAACCATTCAGCCATTCTACAGCCATTCTAATGCCATGGCCGGCGCCAGGGCAAGTGCAGACCAGGCCGCCGCAGCTGATAGAGAGAAGCCACAGCAGTCTAGTGAGACAGGTACCCACAGCCTAGTGAGACAGGCCACCGCAGCTTACTGAGAGAACCCACTGCAGCCTAGTGGGACAAGGTTCTTCAGCCTAGTGAGGCAGGCCACCGCAGCTCAGTGAGACAGGTACCCACAGCCTAGTGAGACAGGCTGCCGCAGCCTAGTGAGACAGGCCACCGCAGCTCAGTGAGACAGGTACCCACAGCCTAGTGAGACAGGCCGCCACAGCTTACTGAGAAAAGCCAGCGCAGCTCAATGAGACAGGTCGCCACAGCCTAGTGATACAGGCCACTGCACCTTAGCGAGACAGGCTGCCACAGCCTAGTGAGACAGGCCTCTGCAGCCTACTGAGACAGACCACTGCAGCTCAGTGAGACAGGCTGCCGCAGTCTGTGAGACAGGTGACAGCAGGTCAGTGAGACAGGCCACTGCAGCCTAGTGAGACAGGCCACCACAGCTCAGCGAGACAGGTCACCACAGCCTAGTGAGTCGGGCTGCCACAGCCTAGTGAGACAGGCCACCGCAGCTCAGTGAGACAGGTAGCCACAGCCTAGTGACACAAGCTACCGCAGTTCAGTGAGACAGGTACCCACAGCCTAGTGAGAAAGGCCACCTCAGCTTACTAAGAAAAGCCACTACAGCTCAGTGACACAGGTCGCAACAGCCTAGTGATACACGCCACTGCAGCTTAGTGAGACAGGTTGCCACAGCCTAGTGAGACAGGCCACTGCAGCCTACTGAGACAGGCCACCGCAGCTCAGTGAGACAGGCCGCCGCAGTCTAGTGAGACAGTTGACCGCAGGTCAGTGAGACAGGCCACTGCAGCCTAGTGAGACAGGTCACCAGAGCTCAGTGAGACAGGTTACCACAGCCTAATGAGGCGGGCTGCCACAGCCTAGTGTGACAGGCTGCCTCAGCCTAGGGGGACATGCCACCACATCTGACTGAGAGAAGCCACAGAAGTCTAGTGAGACAGGTTACAGCAGTCTAGTGAGACAGGCCACCGCAGCCTACTAACAGAGGCCGCCGCAGCTCAGTGAGTCACTATGCCGCAGCCTAGAGTGACAGGTCGCCACAGCTTACTGAGAGAAGCCACAGCAGTCTAGTGAGACAGGCTGCCACAGCTCAGTGAGACAGGCCGCCGCAGCCTAGTGAGACAGGCTGCCACAGCTTAGTGAGACAGGCTGCCTCAGCTTAGTGAGACAGGCTGCCTCAGCTTACTGAGAGAAGCCACAGAAGCCTAGTGAGAAAGGCCGCCATAGCCTAGTGAGACAGGCCACCTCAGTCTAGTGAAACCGGCCGCTGCAGCTTACTGAGAGGAGCCACAACAGCCCAGTGAGACAGGCTGCCACAGCCTAGTGAGACAGGCCACCACAGCCTAGTGAGACAGGTACCCAAAGCCTAGTGGGACAGGTACCCACAGCCTAGTGAGACAGGCTGCTGCAGCTCAGTGAGACAGAGTGTCAAAGCCTCGTGAGACAGGCCATCGCAACTTACTGAGAGAAGCCACAGTAGCCTAGTGAGACAGGCCACCGCAGACTAGTGAGACAGGCCACTGCAGCTTAGTGAGACAAGTCGCCACAGCCTAGTGAGACAGGCCACCGCAGCCTAGTGAGACAGGCTGCCACAGCCTAGTGAGATGGGCTGCTGCAGCCTAATGAGACAGGCCACTGCAGCTCAGTGAGGCAGGCTGCAGCAATCTAGTGAGACAGGCGGCAGCAACGTAGTGAGACAGGTGACAGCAGCTCAATGAGACAGGCCACTGCAGCCTAGTGAGGCAGGTCACCGGAGCCTAGTTAGACAGGCTGCTGCAGTCTCGTGAGACAGGCCACCGCAGCTCAGTGAGACAGGTCACCACAGCCTAGTGAGAAAGGCTGCCGCAGCCTAGTGAGACAGGCCACCACAGCTTAGTGAGACAGGTTGCCTCAGCTTAGTGAGACAGGCTGCCCCAGCCTAGTGAGATAGGGCGCTGCAGCCTAGTGAGACAGTCCGATGCAGCCTAGTGAGACAGACCGCCTCAGCCTAGTGAGACAGGTGACTGCAGCTGAGTGAGACAGGCTGCTGCAGCCTAGTGAAAGAGGCCTCCGCAGCTCAGTGAGACAGATCGCCACAGCCTATTGAGACAGGCTGCCGCAGCCTAGTGAGACCCCACAGCCTAGTGAGAGAGGTTGCCACAGCCTAGTGAAGCAGGCTGCCGCAGCCTAGTGAGACTTGGAGCTGCAGCCTACTGAGACAGGCCACTGCAGCCTAGTGAGACAGGCCAGCCCAGCCTAGTGAGACAGTCTGCCACAGCCCAGTGGGACAGGTTGCCACAGACTAGTGAGACAAGGCGCTGCTGCTTAGTGAGACAGGCCGCTGCAGCCTAGTGAAACAAGATGCCTCAGCTTACTGAGAATAACCACAGAAGCATAGTGTGAGGCATAGAGACAGGCCACTTCAGCCTAGTGAGTCAGGCCACTACAGCTCAGTGAGACAGGTCACCATAGCCTAGTGAGACAGTCCAGCACAGCTTAGTGAGACAGGTTGCCACAGCCTAGTGAGACAGGCCGCAGCAACCTGCTGAGACAGGCCACAGCAGCTCAGTGAGACAGGTCACCACAGCCTAGTAAGACAGGCCGTCACAGCCTAGTGAGACAGGCCGCCTCGGCCTAGTGAGACAGGTGACTGCAGCTCAGTGAGACAGGCCACTGCAGCCTAGGAAGACAGGCCACCACAGTTCAGTGAGACAGGTTGCCACAGCCTAGTGAGACAGGGCACTACAGCCTAGTGAGACAGGCCACCGCAGCCTAGTGAGAAAGGCCACCGCAGCCTAGTGAGGCAGGCCACCACAGCCTAGTGAGACAGGCCACCGCAGATAAGTGAGACAAGTAGGCTCAGCCTAGTGAGACAGGCCTCTGCAACTTAGTGAGACAGGCCGCTTCAGCCTAGTAAGGTAGGTTGCTACAGTTCAGTGATACAGATTGCCGTAGCCTAATGAGACATGGTGCCACAGCCCCGTAAGACAGGCCACTGTGGGCTAGTGTACCACGTGCACATAGATTACCCAGCAGCAAGCTTGTGATGTTGCACAGTGTGAGAAAATAGGTTTCTGATTGAGGGAGGTGAAGACCCTTCTCAAGCAACAACCACAATGTGTGTCAAGAGTGACTCAAAAAAGTCACAAAATAACCTGTGCTTAATTCTCTGATAGCTTGGCACAAAAGCAATCAGGCTTAACTTAGAGGCAATGTGTAAAGTATTTATGCAGCACACAAGGTAATAAAGTGAAAACACCACACATAAAAATCCCACATCAATTTAGAAAAATAGAGTAAAATGTAATGAGTAATTTGAGAGCAGAACAACAAAAATCCAGTCAGTAGAACCAGAGATATGCAATTTCAAAGATTTAGGGAACAATAGCGCCTAAAAGCACAAAGCACCACTGTGGTTATCAGGTCATGCTAAACCAGGGGAAAGTCACAAGTTCAGGCCAACAGTGAGCAAGTCCATGGCGGATATAGAGACCAAGTTAGTCCCACTGAAAAAGTTACTTTCTCAAAGTCTGCACTAAGTGCCCAACACATGATAGAGGAGGCCATGAGAAGCAGGGAGAGGGTCACGGATGGTCCTCTCTGTAGCGGGAAGAACAGGCTGTGCATCGCGGGCTGTCGTTGCAGTTGCCTGAAGATTTTTGGAGCATTGTGGATGGTCATTTATGGAGCTTCGCATTGTTGTTACTGCGGGCTGTCGATTCTGTAGCACAAAGTTCACAGTCACAAAGAGCCAAAAACTTCAGGATCTCTTCTTTTTTTCCCAGGAGGAGCTCAATTGATGTGATCCTAGTGATTAGGACCTGGGGACAGGGGTGTAGTGAACCACCTGTCTTTAGCAGCTACAGCGGTGGTGGTTTTTTAATGGGTCTGTTATCTGCAACTTGACAAATAAGAGGTCTCAATGAAGTAAAATGAAAAAAGAAAGGTGGGTTTGTAGAAAAGGAAGAGAACAATGGAAGAGTGGATGCATGAGAGGTAGAAGGATTGATAAGTGGGTGAAGATATGGATGAGTGGGTGAAAGGATGGGTGGATGAATGGATGGATGGATGAGTGAGTGAAAGCATGGGTGGGTGGATGAAAGGATGGATGAATGGTGAAAGGTTGGGTGGATGAGTGGATGAAAAGATGAAAAATGTGTGTGTGAGAGGATGGGTGGTTGGGTGGTGGATGATTGGGTGAAGCGATGTGTAGACTGGTAGATGATAGGATGGTAGAGTAAATGGGAATCTGACAGGATAGATGGATGGGCGGGTGAAAAGAAGGCATAGTGAATGCAAATCTGAGAGGAAGGAGGAATGAATGAATGGACAAAAGGAAGAGTTGATGGCTGAAAGGCTTTATTGATTGATGGGTAAGTCAAATGTTGGCTGCTTGGGCGGTTGTGTTGGAGTGTAGTTATTATAATAAAAAATTAACATGAAATGTTTGCAAATTAATGTATAATGATGTCGCATAGAAAATGTATTAATGTGCTTTTAACATATGCGCTTGAAATGTGCCCAAGGGGAGTGGCCACCAATATATACAATGATAAATGAAGTTGACTAATAATGAATTATTGATGTACTAATGTGTGGTTTTGTATTAGTATTAAGAGTTACATGTTAAGATTTTGCTAAAATTAATTACTGGGCCTTAGTGAGCATGAGTCGGGCCTAGCTGCTGGTCTCATATTAAATGTGTTTTTCCAACGTGCAATATGCTGACTTACTGAAGGACATGTAGCTGTACTTTTCCAGAAACTAGAAGATGTGTGTAACCGTAATAAATTATTTCTCATGAGACCTGACTTGCTCAAGGAGACATTCTTGCTGAATGCAACAGTGTAAACTTGCAACAGGTACAAGGTCGCCTGAACTGGTAAAGACAATGGGACTACTGACTGAGCCTGCGAGAATAAAAGTTTGTACCTGACATTCTACCCGTTGGAGACGTCAATTACAGGAGACAATGAACTACGTGAGAACTGTACTAAAGTGAAAATCCTACTGGTTGGAGATAATGATGCACCAAAATTTGGCCAATTGGAAATTAGTAGACTGTACAACAAGATTGATATAATGCTGTGTCACAAGGAGAAATCAGCCATTCTTTGCCATATTCTAGCCATTACGTGCCATTCTTTGCTATTACCTAGCCACTTTGTCACTCTGTCTTAAAGACTTTGCTGTTTGACTCTGGAAACCATACTTGCCCTTGCCTTGCACGTTTCATACTTTTCCTCCTTATGAGGGAAGTGTTCCTTATTACCTGTCCTGCTGAACTTTGCTGAGTTTCCTGGCTGATGGCGAATCAACTGATGTCCTGAGGACGAAGACTGACTCTGTATGCTGACCCATAACGGAGGGTAACTATATGATAATGAAATTGTAATTGTCTGTTTGCCTTTTTGTTTTAGGTACCAACTGCTTCTTTTGATAGAGACCATAGATGTTTTCTAAATTTGTGTTTCAAATGACTTTCCCGGAATCTCAGAGCTTGCCGAAGTGAGTTGGGTATGTTCTCGGCACTCTAGTGATAGGTATGCGTGACGTGGAATTTGCGCTTGCTCAGCTTGTGCATATCACAGGTGAATTGTGAAGTCTGTGAGAATTTTTAGGCCAGGTGATGTTTTAGTAGGAGTGGGTGTACTCCCCACTATGAGAGTAGGGAAGTCGGCGAACTTCATGTGAGTGTGGCACTTGGTGCTCAAAAATTGTCCACGTGGTTGTTGGTGATGTACGGACCCGGCGTGGTCTAAGACTCCGGAGTATATTGATAAGTGTATGAGACACTTGGTTTATGTTGAAATTTGCGTGGTTTAATAGGTCAATCGAGTGTGGTTGACGAGTCAGGTTTGAGTCAAAGTGTGTGAGTGAAACCTTCGATGGAGATTTGGTAAGTTCTAAAGTGCACTAGGACGAACCATTGACAAGTCGAGAGTGAAATTTGCGGGTCAAATTTTGCTTTCGAGTGCAGGATCTGAGAAAGAGAGAGTAGCGGCTGAGCCTTCAAGTGAAATCTCTGTAAAGTTCTGAAGCGATTGTGTTACCCTTCCTGTAGTAAACCGGCAAATTTGAGTTTGTTGTTAAGGTGCTCGCAATATATTGCATTAGTTTGTGTGAATAAAGAGTGAGGGAGACAAGCCACAGGGCTTTGTCAGCCATAGTGTGTGTGAGTGTGACGTCATTGGAGCCCCGCTGGGATAGGTCAGCTAGTAAGAAGGGTCATGCATGGATTGGCAGCCGTCCGTGAGAGGCAATTGGTTGAGAAGGCAGGTAAAGGGTGTTCTGGGAATTAAAGTCACTTCCTGATTCAGTTATAGACGAAATAAGAGACGCAAAAATGAAGTTCTTCAAGGCTCTAAAGAGCGCTTTGAGGGGAGATGTGTACATTACAGCGAGTGTGGGGGAGCCTACACTGCCAGAAGATACTCCAGCGTATGCCGTAATGGAGGAGAAGGGAGTCGCGCCATGTCTTTGGCTAAAGCAATGGTGCAAATTAACAGAGAAAGATGGGTGTTTGGCTTTTCCAGAGAATGGAACCTTTAACATAGGGGTTCTAGAGAATTTGCGGGAAGCGTTAAATGAGCAAAAGCCGCCTCTGAGACCAGCTCAGTTTGAGGCGTTAGCGATTTGGGAATTAATGGCCATACGACAGAGGCAACAGAAATTCGAGAGGAGAATGAGGAAAGCAGAAAAGACTCTAGCCGAGGCTAGATGGGATAGTGAGACCAGGATGTGGAGAAGGGAAATAACAGACGGAGTTAGGATGTTTCCGGCAATAACACAAGAAGCCAAAACACAGGGGAGATATGCCACTTGTAAAAGAGATAAGGGCTCTAGTAAGCAAAAGGAGACTCAGAAGTCTTGGATAGATGCAGATGATTCAGACGATGATGAGTTTCTGAATCAGCTGTTACATGATCGACCACCACCATATGCCATAAATGACAATAGACTGAGTACTAGTGCAGGTCCTGTAAGTTCGACACAGAATCAGGGGATCACGAATACAGTACAGGCAAATAATGTTACCACATCAGCTCCGATACAGAATGGTGCTAGTGTATCCACTGCACCCGAGACGCAGATACAGTTGCAGCCACCGCCAGTTCAGAGGCTCTACCCTGATGTCCCAGTATTAGAGACGACTACGAATTTGATGGTGCCGCCTGATCCAGTACACACGAGATCAAAGTTAGTGCAGATTGAGCCAACTCCACATTTGCTGCCCCAGCCGCAGCAACAGGTGGTTCCGAATTATACTTCAGTCACAGGACCGCAGTCAGTCACAGCACCTATAATGAATAAAGCTATGGGAGTCAGTGCCCCCCCGGGATTGGGAAACAGACAGTCACCAGCTGCTATATCTTTGCCAATTACCGTTGGTCTGCCAGTAACGCTGTATGCCCAGGCGAAGCCTAGTGTGTGTAACCAAGGAGGAATGACTCAAGGGGTGGTAAGAAGAGGGTACACAGGAAGCTCCCAAGGGATGACACTAGGAGAACAGACAGTGGAGAGGTCTAGATCCTTATTGGACTTCAGTCCGATTGGGGTTCAGTTAGAAACCATGAGACAAGCAGGCTTGGGCCTACTGACTCCACAGGTATTGAGTGCAAATACATCACAAACTCCGATGGTACCAGCTGGAAATATCTCGTTGCAAGGCTTGACAGTGCAACAGTTGAATGAATGGTTAGAAAAGCTTAACACTCCACGGACTACTCCTGCGACCGCAGAGCGATCAGAAAGAGAGGAATACCTGAATTTTGTGAGGTTGGGGGAGGAAGTAGCTGAGCTAGTTGAAGGGAGCATGGGAGTGAACAGGTTAGAATCATACACTGAAGCAGAATTAAGATATCTGTGCCCGAAAATAACCAAAGAAGTAAGTAAGGTGCACCAGAGGTTGGCAAACCTAGCAGACAAATACGGCATAGACTTAGACAATACTAAGCATCTGAAGAGGAGTTATAGGTTAGACTTCTAACCTAAAGATTTTGATCACATGAGGTCTACTGGGATGAAGGCACACCTTAAAGAGATACTACAGAGTGCTCAAGTTTGGGGAGCTTTAGAGAAGTGGGAAGGCAGATGGGCGAAGAAGAGAGATAAGAGGAAAAGTGACTGCCTGAAACAGCAACAGGCGAAAACTGTGCCAGACACAGGAACAATAAAGATGTTACCGATGAGAGAGACAGCTGGAGGGGTTCTAGTTCATGTACCGTGGTCTAGAGGTGACATTTTGTCATTCACAAATTACTACCCCAGGTTGAGGGAAAAGCCGATAGAATGGTATCAGCAAACAGATAGGTTTGTGAAGCTTGCTAAATGTCTTTGGGAAGACTTGAATACCCTGTTTGAGATTATAGTTCCAGCTGATTTGTGGCTTGAATGCAAGAGGAGTGTGGATTGGCTGACAGCAGAACCACCAAGGGGCAGGGCTACAGGAGCACCGTCTCCTGAGGTGATGAAGTACTACTATAAGGTGATTGAGTTCTTGAAGCAGAAGGTGTCTCCGAAAGTTACTGATAGGCAGAAAATTGATCGAACGGCACAAGAAGGCAAAGAGTCGATACATGCTTACTATGAGAGGTTGTTAAAGGCGTTCAAACACTACAGTGATACAGAAGTCATTGAACCAAAAGACATGAATCACCTTGTGTTCAGGTTCGTTGAAGGACTAAGGCCAGAGATTAGCCAGATGATTAAGAATCATTTGATCTGTTGGCAAGCAAAGCCGATTGATGAGGTGTTGCAGTATGCGAAATACTGTAGTGATGAGATTGAGTTGAAGCAGAGAAAGCTGAAAGAGAAGGTGATGGTGATGCAAATTAAGGCAGCCCAAGTAGGAATGCAGGGAAATGGAGTACAGCAGATGGTGCAGCAACCGCAAGGAAGCGGAATGTTTCAGCCGCGAACGAGAGGCAGAGGTCGGGGAGGTTTTGTGAACCTTGGTCCAGACTTGAATACTGTTGTGGTTCAAAATGACGTGCAAGGGATGAAAAAGATGTCACCATGCCATGCGTGCGGGGGCGTGGGACACTGGAAGCGGGAGTGTCCGATGATGGTGCAGGACGGTGTTGTTCAACAAAGCAATGATGTTGGTGCATTTCAAAATGTGAGGGGTCCAAGAAGGAGGGGTCCAAATCCGAACTTCCAGAATAACATGGTTCAGATGCAGGGTCTCCAGCCCGTGCAACAAATGCAAATGCCACTTGTTCAACCAGTGCAGATGCAGCAAGTACAACAGCAGATTCCCATGGTACCTAGACAGCAAATGCAGTTGCCTTTCGCTACGATGGGACAGCAACAGGTGATACTTCCTCAACAGGTCACAGGTCAAACAATGAGTCAAAATAATGCAGTACAACAGTTTCCATTGCGTGGTGGGAAAGGAATAAATGATGAATGGTCGGATGACTGTTCGGATAGTGAGGAGTGCAGGCTTGCAGCGTCCCTAGAAGTAGATCAGAGAGGACCTTGTGTGCAAGGAAAGGTGATGGGTCACAAGGTTTCATTCCTGGTTGACACAGGAGCTACACGCTCCACAGTCAGAAGTGCAGAGGTTCCGAAATTGCTGCTTTCAGGGCATACTATAAAGGTGGTAGGAGTGGCAAATCATCTCCTGACTAATCCAATTACAGATCCTGTTCAGGTTGAGATTGGTACCTTTCAAGGTTTGTAGTCTGTGATTCGAGTCCTGTGTCCCTACTGGGAAGAGACTTGCTGTGTAAGACAAGATGTTCAATCACCTGTTCCAATGAAGGAATTGAGGTGCAGACCAACAGTGATGATGAAGGGAATGATGGTCAGATCTCAGAACCAGAGACGGAGATCACAGATGAGGAGTACCCTTTGATAAGCTTCTTCCCGATGTTCACAGTGACCGATTTGCCAATCGAATTGCAGGGGACAGTCACAGACAAAGTGTGGGATTTGACAGGAAAAGAAGTGGGACTCATAAAAGGAGTAGAACCAGTCAAAGTAGACGTGAAGCCAAATGCCGTGTTTCCCCAGGTACCACAGTACCACATGGCACAAGATGTCCTTATACAGGTGACGAAGATAATTGCAGACTTTGTGAAGAAAGGGGTCCTAAAAGAAGTGATGAGAAGCCCATGTAATTTGCCAATAATGGGATTGAGAAAGCCTTGTGGGAAAGTTCGAATTGTCCAAGATCTGAGGAAAATTAATGAGATAGTGGTAAAATGCTGCTCGATAGTGCAAAATCCAGCCGTGGTCATGTTTCAGGTTCCATGCGATGCAGAGTGGTTCACAGTCGTGGACTTGTCCCAAGCGTTTTTTTCTGTGCCTCTTCATGAGGATAGCCAATTTCTCTTCAGTTTCAAATTCTTAGACAAGGTTTACATTTGGTGTTGAATTCCTCAAGGGTTTTCAGAATCGCCTTCCATCTTCAATCAGATATTGAAGAAGGATTTGGAAGCATTGGAACTGCCTTTTAATTCAACTCTAGTACAGTACATTGATGATTTGTTGATTGCGTCCAAAACGAAAGATGACTGCAGGTATGATACTATTGCCTTACTGAATAATTTGGGAAAGAACGGGCATAAAGTGTCCCCAAAGAAGCTACAGTACTGTCAGAAAGAGGTGAAGTACTTAGGCCACTTGATTGAGAAGGGGTCAAGGAGAATATCCAAAGAAAGAGTAACAGCCATATTACAGATGAGTCCCCCGACATCCAAAAGAGGCGTTAGGATGTTTTTGGGAATGGTGGGCTACTGTCGCCAGTGGATTCCCAACTTCTCAATTATCTCTAAGCCTTTGGTGAGGTTGACCATCAAGGAGGTTAAGGATGGCCTTGATACCCTAACTATGTCTGAGAAAGAGATGAGGGCATTCATTGAACTGAGAGAATGTATGTGCAGGGGTCCAGCTTTAGGTATGCCTGACTACACAAAGCATTTTGTCCTGTTTTGTCATGAACGTGATGCTTGTTCTTTGTCTGTCCTGATACAGGTCCATGGAGGTGCAAACCGCCCAGTAGCATATTTTTGAGCTACTTTGGACCCAGTTGCAGCAGCCTTACCGGGTTGTCTGCGCGCAGTTGCAGCAGTTGGTCAAAGTCTTACTCAATGTGAAGGTATAGTGATGGGACATCCCTTAACAGTAATGGTCCCACACTCAGTCGAAATACTACTCACCCGAACCAAGACTCAGCACATGACAAATGCCCGTCTGACCAAATATGAAACGATTATACTGGGGTCACCTAACGTGTCACTAAAACGCTGTACTGTGTTAAACCCAGCAACTTTGCTTCCTAATGAAAATACAGATGTTGATGATGCCGAAGAGGTAGTGAGGAACCAGGAAAGATAGAATCCCCACCCGGGGTCTCCTTCCCAGCGGTGGAGGGACACCCTAGTCCTCAGGGTCCGTTTAGCAGAGAGTACACAAATCAAGCGGAGTCACCAACTGGAGGAATAAAGAGAAGTTTATTACATGGATTATAGCTCGAGCTAATACAGAGTCCCAGGACAGTCAAGTGACTATCCTACGGAGGCTGCCCCTTCACTCTGGGGCACCCAACCTTATATACACACAAAACTGCTTAGTCAGAGGACAACTCCACCCCTAGCGTATTCAAGGTCCTCTGCGGCCATCAGAATATTTCAGGGATACACATGTGGTGGGAGAAGGTACAGATGCAGCTGGCAGGAGGTGGCAACGACCTGTACGAACCTGTTCTGGCAGTTACTGATTAAGCACAAACATTCTCGGAACTACGGTTAGAACAAGTAAATTACAGCGATAAGCAGATTGCAGCCCAAGGCTGTGAACACAAGGTCAATCATCAAAGTTCAGGAGGTTTGTCGAGCACATGGCAACATAATAAAGATAAACAGATGCCTAGCAGCTATGGTGTATGATAGAGTTTATGTACATTTTCTCAATCCCTCCTTTTGCCATTGTGAGGCAAGTTTGAACGTCATTCAGTGTCTATGTTAATGGACATAAGGTCTTTTATCTCCTGCTCAAGGGACAGCATAGCCGTGTGTTGAGGAGGGCGAACAGGCCAGGGGGCAAGGGATGCCATACAGCTACCGCACAAAGCAGGTAGGCACTGTACACAAAGACAACAGGTGAGGAATACAGCAGCGAGCACAAAAAGGAATATTAGTATCTTCCAGCCCCATTGGGAAATCAAACCCCAAAACCAGTCGGTTAAGGACCATGTTCCTTCGTCTTGGTGTATTGTGGAAGCTATCATATGCAACCTTTGAATAGCTTTATACACCGAAGGGGCATTGTCTGGTATATAAACGCAGCAGCTCGATCCGATCAAAGTACAAACTCCACCACGGTCCGCCAAGATGATGTCAAGAACCATTCTGTTTTGAAGAGTAACAAGGCGGTCAGCAGCGAGCTCTGCAGTGATGTTACTCAGAGCTCCTGCTGTTTCATTTATTGTTGCTTCCACGACTCGTGTGAGATGTCTGATAGCCCTACTGTTCATCATAGGGCCCCAAAATGGGAGGACTCCTTTAAAGTAGTCCAATGCTTCTTGTGCTGAGGTATCTTCTGCAGATATTACCCCGCTCCGAGTCCTGTGGTGTTGAGGGCCAGCTGTGTAAGTTGGTGGTAGTAACCAAGCAATGTAACACGTGCCGGTCCAGGTGGGTACCAAGGAGTTGTAGGCATTATTACCACAAACAAAATACGAGTTTCGTGATGGTATCATGGTAGGCCAATTAGTTCCATTCAATATTACTGTAGCATTACAGTTACTGGCACCTACACTTCTATTACCACTTTTCTGAAAACAAAGTGGAGCCTTGACCTGTGTTGCAAAAAATCTTCGGCCAATCCGGGGTGTGGTATTAAAGGATAAAAAATATATGTCAGTAGACCTATTTCGTCGGTCAGCATATTCTGACTTTTCTCCCTTTGTTCCATGAACTCTCGTTCTAGTGGGCCAGCATAACCGGTATAGGTGGGTGACCAATAGTCAGGAATTAGTAGCGTCCATTGAGGTAGCCCAAATGGCTGATGGTTCATACCAGGCCCTGCAGGAGCCATCAAAAGAAAAAGGGAATGAAATATATGGCAACCTTCTTTGCACGGAACTCGGTAGCAAGCCACATATCCAACAATTTGTTCTATTTACAGCCAGCTGATGTTGATGTAACATAGATATGAAGGTATTGTTTTCATATTCCTTACGTCGTCCTTCCTCATGGGGTGGTAAGGAAACATGGCTGTGTTCTGAAGGCGGTGGCGTAGTTGGTGAGACCTCTGAATCAGAATCATGTATTACCCACCCAATGCAGGACAGAAGTACCAAAAATAGTATTGTTATGGTGAGACAAGCGATACGTGGGCCTAATAGTCTTTTTAAATTACTTATTTTCTTCTTTTTCCTCTTGTCTTCTTGTATAACACCCATTTCTCTTTATTGCTTGTCCCACTAGCAGTTCAGTCCGACCTAAGTGTTGCCCGTGACTGGTGGTTGCTTCACTGTGGGGTGATACCAGCAGTCCTATTGACACACTCTGGTCCGCCCCGACAGACAAAATCACGGCCCTGCAGCTATCGTCAGACTTAGTACAGGGGACAAGCAATCAGTTCATTGTTCATTTTCTTATTTTCGTGGGCGGAAATCGTATCTTGTGGACTGTGGTATGGTATGGTCAGGAAAGAATTGTTCAGTGTGACCTAAATCTGAGGGAACCTCCTGCAGCACACTGTTGTTCTGTTTTTTATCACTCCGCGTAGTGTTGCTGAAATGGTCCTCAGTCGTCGGGTGGTCACCACTTTTTATTTCATCAGAGGGTACGAGTAGGGGTACTTTCTTACAGTGGGATGCATGTATCCAATTCTTAGCTCCCTTGACTTTAATTGCTGTTCGAGTAGCAAGAAGGACCTGTCGCGGACCTTTCCATCGAGGTTCGAGACTCTTTTTCCGCGGAAATTCTTTGTGAGAACCCAGTCGCCAGGTAGTATCTTGTGACCTGGATCAGTGGATACAGATGGGAGTGCTTCATGCACCTGTTGGTGAATAGAACGCAAAGAATTAGTGAGTTCATTTAAATAGTCCATCAAAACAGGATGTTCTAGTTCTGAGTACTTGTGAGGTCGAGGGACCCCCCAGACATTTGCTGGCCTTCCCATCACTATTTCATGGGGTGACAACCCTGATCTAGAGTGAGGCGTCATCCTGACAGACATTAAAGCCAGGGGCAATGCGTCCGGCCACCGTATACCGCGTTCTGCGCATATCTTTGACATCTTCAATTTAAGTGTGCCATTATATTTTTCAACTAGTCCTGCTGACTGGGGGTGGTTAGCTGCATGAAACTTCTGGCAGAGGCCCAACCCTTCACACACCCTTTTCATCACCTGCCCTACAAAATGACTCCCATTATCTGACCAGACACACCTTGGGACCCCAAACCGTGGGAAGAACTCCTTCAGAAGTACCTTTGCGGTAGTAAGGGCAATATTATCTTTAGTAGGGTAAGCTTCTACCCACTTACTAAACATACAGACCACAACTAGGACATATTTCAAGTTTTTACACCTTTCCATCTCAATATAATCCATTTGTAGTACTTCAAAGGGATACGTTGGTGGTGAAAAATGCCCAGCGGGGACTGAGGCACCCTTCCCTATGTTATGTTGTAAACAAATCATGCAGTATTGAACCAGTTGGTCAGCTACTCTTCTGATATTTTTATTGGACCAAACCGGATCAAGCAAATTACAGATGCTTTTTGCACTAACGTGTGCAGGACCATGGGCCATAGTCACTACTGGCAGAACGAATGCATCGGGTAACATCCATCTTTCCCTCTGTGACAGATCTGTCCAGCACAGCATATTTTCATCTAACTTGGCCTTCCCTTCTTCCCATTCCTTTCTCTCCTGTTCAGTTGCCTCATCCTGTATCTTCCTGACACTCTCTACCGTGTTCCCAAATATTTCATGGGGACAAACCTTCTCTGTACTATCTACCACATACATGTGTCCTGTCTTTGCATAGGCTGTATCTTTTGCTGTCTGATCGGCTAGGGCGTTGCCCCGTCCAGTTTCATCTGTCACCTTTTTGTGTGCACTGCACCTCATGATAGCCATTGTTTTGGGCAATGCCAGGGTAGAAAGTAAGTTAGTTATAAGGGTCCCATGTTGAATACGTGTCCCATGTGAGGTGAGGAATCCTCGTTCTGCCCACAAGCGGCCAAAATTGTGTGCTACGCCAAATGCATACTGGCTGTCCGTGTAAACATTCAGATTAAGTCCTTTACTTAACTCACAGGCTCGTGTTAGAGCTATTAATTCTGCGACCTCAGCAGAGTTATGTGGTATTGTAGCTGTTTCAACTACAGTGGTAGCTGTTGTAACTGCATAGGCTGCAGAGGTAGTGCCATTGGGTAGCTTGATGCATGAGCCATCTCCCCTTTCAATGAGACTGGCATGATCCGACCATTCCGGATCATTTTCCTAATCAAGGGATCAATATATAGCGCAAAAAGCAGTGGTGAACACGGGCACCCTTGTCGCGTGCCTCTCTGAATATTGATTGAGGACGACTTTAGCCCGGCAACTTGTATCGTAGCCGTTGGGTTTTGGTAAAGCTGTTGAATTGCCTTGACAAACCCGGGACCAATGTTATTTTTACGCAGGACAGACCATAAAAAGGGCCAATGGACCCGATCGAAGGCTTTTTCCGCGTCTAACAAGATTACTGCCATGGGAAGCCTGGCTATTGCACTAACATCAAGTAACGTAATAACTCGTCTTATATGATCTGCCGTGCTTTTCCCCGGGATGAAGCCATGCTGCCATGGAGATACTAAGCCTGAGATTACCAAACTCAAGCGGCTAGCAAGTATTTTAGCGTAGATTTTGGCATCGCTGTTAATTAAAGAGATTGGGCGATATGAACCAGGCTGAGTGGGTTCCTTGTCCTTTTTAAAAAAAACTACTATCTTAGCCTCCCCCCAGGAGGCCGGTTGAGGAGCCCCTGCTTGTACTTCAATAAATAAGTTAAGTAGCTGTTTACATATCTCCACAAAAAAAACTTTATAGAATTCTAGTGGAATTAGATCCCCCCTGCCGCCTTCCCACTTGCCAAGGCACGAGCTGCTACATCCAATTCCTCCAATGTCATAGGTGCTTCTAAAGCTGCCTTATCTTCCTCTCTTAACTGACCTGATATCTCATTGCCCGCGGCATCGATCCCTTCCTCTTCTTGGGGCTGTTCTTCCTGGGTATATAATTTTTGATAGAATTGTCTAAAGACTTCCATAATCTCAGGACCGTTGTGTACCATCCGCCCTTCTTCATTCACTAAGCTTTTAATACTCCCAAATACCTGCTTTTGTCTTATTCTTAAGGCCAGCTGTTGGCCCACTTTCCCGCTATACTCATAGCATTTCTGACGGTATACTAAAAATTTTGCAGCAGCCTTATCCATGAAAATCTTGGCGGCTTCTGCCTTAATGATATTCACATCACACAGAATGTCTGAAATATCTACTCCACTGCGGATCACTTCCCCTAGTCGCTGCTCAGCTTTAACCAGCTTTGTCTGAACTAATTTTAGCTGATCCGTGCGTATTTTCTCCTTTCTTAACCCATAACTCAGGGTTTCTCCTCTGACAGCAGCTTTAAAAGTATCCCAGACTATCTGACAAGAAGCAGAACCCTGATTTATCTTAAAAAATCCAGGGATCCATTCCTTCATTTTATGGATATACACTGGATCAGCTAATAGTGTCCTATCAAATGTCCAAGATCTCGGCTCCGGGCCCTTTCTCCCTGTCTCCAAAGCCAAAACCAATGGGTTGTGGTCTGATATAATTCTAGGAAGTCTATTGACCCCTATTTGGTTTTGTAGAGAGGCTGTCACAAAAAAGTAGTCTAACCTGACTAATTTCTTATGCGGAGCAGAGAAAAAGGTGGACCCTGAATCCTGCGGGCAACACAACTGCCAGACGTCGATCAAGCCATGATTAATGGCCAATGACTGAAGTGCCCTAAAAACTTTGTTTTTTCTACCCAGGTAGAGTGTTTGTTCCTGAATGGGTTCTTTACTATCTAAATGTATATTGAAATCTCCACACATTATGATAGGTGTTGTCCAATTTGTAAGTTCTAAATTAAGCCAATCCAGTATCTCTGGATCATCTGTGTTAGATCCATAAATAGAACATAGAGTGAACCTTAGTCCCTTAGCCGAGCATTCCAACAGAGCAAGCCTGCCAAGATTATCAGCAAATTGTTTATGTATAACCAGAGTACTGATCCGAGTTAATATCGCTACCCCTCTAGTGGTTGTGTGTTGTCGTGTAAAAACCGCTAGCTTCCACCCATAAAACTCCATTAGCTGCTTTTGTGTACCTGGAATATGTGTTTCCTGCATACAAATAATATCAACCTTCCATGACTTGAAAACCTCTCCTACAAACTGCCGCTTCTTGTTATTATTGAGCCCACAAACGTTCACTGTGGCGATACGTATTTCACTTTGCTGTCCCATTTTTATGGATGCTGATCCTTCTAGTTCCCCTGTATGCCTTGTTCGACTTTGCTGCTTTCACACCCTGACACCTTTTCCACTGATAAGAGCCATCCCCGCACCCCCTGCTGCGTGTCCCATTATCCTTTTTGTCCCTGTGACTCCCCCACCCTCCTCTAACCCACCCCCCAACCCTTACCCCTACAAATGGAATCGCCAGGCTTCTGAGCCTGTAAGATGGTAATTGCCAGTCCCGTTAGCCCACCCATATGTAAAACACCTTCACACACTTATGGCTTGCCAATCAATACACGCGGCCCCTCATCTTCACCCTCCCGATCAAAACCCTTAACCGATAGATGTTCAAAAAAACACCCCAATCAGTATCACCTTCATTTACATATAAACAACTATTCACGGCAGTCCCTCCCCCCCCTTCTCCCGTACCCCCTGCACTTGACCGGTTTTCAGCTGCTGTACATATTCCCCCGCCTTAATTTCTGAAAGAAAAAATCTTGTAGTTGTTTTGTAGACAACTTTTAGACGCGCAGGGCTTAGCAAGTAGGCTTCCGCCCCCAACTCTTGAAATAAGTCGCCACCGTCTTTCTACAGTGGCATGTGCGAAGTCTGGCCTACTAAAGAATGATACACCTTCCACCGTCACCTTTGAGTTGGGGCGAGCTTTTTCAAACACAGCCTGTCTCAGTAAAAAATTACCAAAATACACTATAATGGCCCGTGGGTAACTCTGGTCTCTATTAGTAGCAGTCAAAGCTTGTTTTTTCTTCATTAACGGAAAACGGTGTGCTCTCTGAATCTCCTTTTCCCAATCCCAACCATTCAAGTCTGGGAATGCTTGCTTAAAAAGTGAAGCTATATAAACCCTAGTATCCTGCCCCTCGAGGTCCTCTGCTATACCCAAGATCCTCAAGTTATTCCGCCACTGACGGTTTTCAGCATCTTCCAGTTTCCATTGAATATCCGAGATCTGCTGCCCTTGTGTCGTCGTCTGTGCTGTTGCTGCTTTAACTTCGATTTCCAGCTCCTCCGTTCGAGTCTCCATGGTGGTGATGCGTACACCAATATCCTGGCAGGATTTGACCACTTTTTTAATAGATAGTTGTAGCTGTCTGCTAGCTGCTTTCATTTTCCTGCTCTCCCTCTGAGTCTGTTCATGATTCTGAACCATTGTCCTGTAGATAAGATCCAAAGAAGGAGGTTCTGCAAGGTCGCCCGTGGGGGGGGGGGGGGCACCAGAGGACTACAGGCCGAATCCCTTTTCGAAAAAGCCTGTTGGGTGGCCGTATAATCCCACTGCATTTCACCATCCTCCTCTTGACGCTTGATCGGGTCTCTCCTAAGCTTGGCCCCTGAGCTGCTCCTGGCTTCAGTTTGCTCAACTGATTTTCTTCTGCATGTTAAGTAGTTCGATACCCAGATACTTGCAGCAGAGCTACTCTCGATATCTGAATCTGTTAAAGGAATTTCTTCGTCCAAATCTGAGTCTTTAGACTGATCGGAGAGAGAAAAAAAACTCTCTGCTGTATCAAATGGCCCCTGATCGGTGTTTGTTGGTTTCGCCTCTTTTCCCCTCTGGGCAGGAGCTGGGGGGGTAGTCTCATATATCGTTGAGGACTTGGCCATATCGTCAATTTGTTGCAAATTTAACTTGCAGCTTGATGGACTAGATTGTACTACACATTTCTCTGGAATGGATTCCTGAGACCTCAGATTTGACTCCTTAAGTTCCTGCTCGGATAGCTTCGCACACCCCATTGGGGGGAGGGCCACCCCCTCCCCGCTATTTCCTGGGCTTGTACTGGCGGTCTCTTGACAGGGTGGCTCCCTCCCCCCTGCATCGAACATAGGAGTGAATGCTTCAGGAGATGTAAATGCAACAGATACATGCTCATCATTGACTCCTAACACGTTTGGTTGCGCATCACAAGCTGCCTTTTCCGTGGACCTTTGCTTAGGCCGCATCACGCTAGAAAACATTGTTGGAACAGAGTACCTTGCGTCTTTTTCCATGTCGGTTGTTTTGTGCGGGCCCCCTTTCACTTGAAGATTGCTGTGCTCCTTTGATCCGGGGACCGGTAGCTTTTTATCCTTTCTGGTTCCTCCTGGGTCTTGGTTCTGCCGTGCCCGTAAGGAGCGAGGGGTCCTGTTTATCTTCGGCGCCATCCGAGCATCCCACACGCCCCAAACACCAACTAATATTGCCAGGAAGCGGCGGGAATCACGCTTAGCCGAGAGGGGTAAGAGCGCGGGTCGGGAGCGAGCGTCACGCTCGCATATTCTTGCGGGGCCCACCGGTGCCTGCCGCTGTGGCCCCGATCCTGGCAGGGACCACCAGAAAGCCGAAAAGCACCCGCAGCGGTCCGTGCTGCCAGCGCACAGCGTCCGCGGCATCCGCGGCCGCAGGTGAGCGAGAGCCGCGTGTAGTCTGGGGATGGGCTAGAGCGGTAGTGGCGATCAGCCGGGAAATCCGGCCGCCATCTTGGATTCCGGGTCGCTTACTAGAGAACCGTCCATTTCATTGTAGCGCACATTCCAACCGTGCACTTTCAGTTGTGCATGAGCCATCTACGTATAATATGCCATCAGGGTCTTTCAGTGGAGTGTCCTGTAAGTCCACTCTCCCTTTTGTTTCATCCTCCGTCCGGAGAATGCAGTCATGTATGTCATCATAAGACTCTTCAGTTTTTTCAGTAATTGGCAATAAAGTGGCAGGATTGAGCGTGTTGCACTTTTTTAATGTTATATGACTAGCTAAAAGTGTCAGTTCATAAGTAGTTAATCGTGCATTAGTAAGATGCTGTGTTTTTGTTTTGTTTAATAGTGCGTCAACAGTGTGTGGGACCAACAGGGTGAGGGGTGAATCCATGACTATCCTGGCCGACTGGCGCACTGCGACCACTGCAGCGGCTACTGCCCGTAGACAGCTCAGGAGTGCACGGGCCACTGGATCCAGTAGGGCCGAAAAATAAGCACAGGGACGTTATTTGCCGCCATGCTCTTGGGTTAACACTGATAGTGAACATCCATTTCTCTCGCTCACATATAACTGAAAATCTTTACGATAATCAGGCGTACCCAGTACAGGTGCTGTGCAGAGTGTATTTTTCAATTCATCAAAACCAAACTGAAAATCGTCATTCCATTTAATTGTTTCAGGACAATCTTTGTGGGTGAGATGCAAAAACGGTTTTATCAAAAGAGAATAATTAGGAATCCATTGACGACAGACGGAGGTAATACCTATAAAGGCCCTAACCTCTCTCTGTGTCCTTGGAACCGGTCTGTCTCGTATAGCTTGTATTCTCTCAGCCGTCAACGTACCACCCTCCTTAGACAGGAGGTGTCCTAGGTATATAACCTCCTGTCTACAATATTGCAATTTGGAGAGGGAGACCTTATGGTGATGGTGTGCAAGATGTTTCAATAAGGCTACAGTATCTGTTTTACAATTTTGTTCTGAAGTGGATGCTATTAAAAGGTCATCCACATATTGAACCAGCGTCGAGGAGCAAGGAAAAACAAGGGTATCTAATTGACCCTTGAGGGCCTGGCTAAAAATGCTAGGTGATTCAGTATAGCCTTGTGGAGCGCGACAGAACCGGAAACTGCGACCACCCAGTGAAAACCCAAAGATGGGTCTGCTATCTGGATGAATGGGAATGCTAAAGAATGCATTCTTAAGATCGATAACAGAGAACCAAGTAGCGGAGGCAGGTATCATTGTTAGCAATGTCGTAATGTCAGGAACAACAGGGAACTGGGGTGTTACAATCTTATTGACCGCCCATAAATCAATAACAAATCGGAGTCCTGGAGACGCAGTGCCATCAGATCATTTTTTATGAACAGGAAGGACAGGACTGTTACAATCATTACCACGCGTTTCTTCAATGACACCCAAATCAATCAACTGGGTCACAATATTTTTGAGTTGTTGTTCAATGTGTTGGGATAATTTGTATTGGGGAAGACTAGGCAATTTGGCATTGGCTTTCAAGCGTATGACATACGGTGGTATGTCCAGACATCCAACATCCTCCTTATGTGTGGCCCATAAAATGTCTGGCAAATCTCGAAGTTCGGGTGGAAGTGGTTTTGACAAAAATTGTGACGGGGAAATATTTGGACCTAAAGTGACATGAACTCCATCCGGAGAGCAATAAATGGTGGCGTACAATTTCTTTAATAGGTCCAAACCCAATAAATTCTCACTACAGGCCGAAGTAAGAATGAGAGGGGAGCTAATGGTGTAAGGACCTATAGCAACATGCAGCGGCTGGGAGATGGGGTTAGCCACCGGAACACCAGAAAAACCCATAGAGACGTTAATATTGCCAGACAGAGGGACCCCTTGGACCTCCTCCTGTTTAACAGAACTTTTGGTGGCCCCAGTATCTACCAAAAAATCATGTGAAGTACCATCTAATTGTACCTCAACGGTGGGGCCATTCTGCCTAACAGGAATAGAAACTGGTCCCACCCCCCTCTGTCGAAGGCTGTCCTAGTCAAAGGAGGACCCCTGACCTTCATACGCACCATAGTCGTCATTAAAATATTGACGCTGGGATGAAGCATCATAATAATTCGGGTGGGGGGTACTGTGGGACCGTGAAGGGGTCTGCTGGCGGGGTCTGTCTGCAGGACCAGACCTACTGCGTGGTCTGTTGTCCTGTGGCGGTGGGGGCATGGGGCGGCCTGTGGAGTTGTCCTTATTGGGGCAGTCATTCTTCCAGTGGCCCTCCTGCTTGCAATAGGCGCACTGATTGTAGGAGAGGGAAGAACGGGGAGGGCGTTGGGATTGCCTTCTGTCATTGGGAGGTCCTTGTGACCTTGATCTGGACTGCTGTTGACGGGGCTGAGGGTAGGCCTGCTGAAATAACACCTTCGTTTTCAACTCCTTTGCTTTTTTCCCATTCTTTTCTTGTTCTTCTATCTCCCTGTTCTCATAATATTGGGCCATTGTCAGTATTCCAGTGGCAGTAGAGACTGGCCACGTACTTTCACACAATTTCAATTTTCCCTTTATGTCTGGTAATAAATTGCCCACAAATTTGTCAACAAAGAGTCTTATCCCCCCTTCAGTAGTCATGTCTTGGCCGCTGTAATCAGAAAAGACACCCTCAAACCTTGTATAAAAGTCTGAAACACCCTCGTCCTTTTTCTGTTTACAGGCGGCCAATTTATCCCAATTTATCCTGTGTGGTGCAAGTATGGTCTTCATTAAATCCAAAATACGCAGTGGGAGAGCCAATATAAGTGGGTCTGGTTTCACTCCCCCAACCCTGTCCCTTTCTGCTGCTTGCAATTGGTCCCACGTGCCCCCTAGTTCAGCATGGTCGTGCCTCCGTACTTTTGACCATACTTCCTGCGGGACTACTGCTGCCATTAACATGTCATAGTACAGGATTCAAGAATTTGTTGCAGTTCTTTATAATATCCTGCAGGATTCTTACGGGGTCAGGTAAGGCGGCTTTTAGGGTATATGTTTCAGAACTTTTCCGTGGGGTGTGTACCCACATTTTTTAAAAATGCCCTGCGGTAATAACTTGGCCAGCGTTATCCATCACCGGCTCTCGCCAAACCGGCGGAACCTCTCTCATGGGAAACATGGATGCCTTTATAGAAGGGCTACATGTCCACAGGCGGTACCTATATACGAGAAGAGTAACAACATAATCATGTAGACCAGAACCAAACGGCAGTCCAGTAGAGTCATGTTTTCGGAGGTCCACCAGTCCCGCGGGAGCTGAGGAACCATCATCCTCATATTCTTGTATTATAATGTTGCACATAAGGGTAGCTGCATGTAACTGAACTAAACTATCCCATTGTTTCATAGCGTGGACAATGTCCCTGACCCCATAGTCATTCCAATTAGTCATCCACCTCCGTGTCATTTCTTCAATGACATCTTCCTCTTGTGAATTAGAGAACAAGTGTCCGCGGAGGGTGCGCTTTCGCGGGGTCATGGGACGGGGGGTATGTGTGGTGTCTAAACAGGAGTCAGGGGTGGGCGAAACGGGGGCCAGTCGAGGGGTGTGTACAGTCGGGCGGGGTGTATCCTCTATAGGTCTGGTGACAGGAGGGGTGGTGGTGGGTGGCGGAGCACTCGCCTGAGATCCAACCAGGGGTGGAACAATAGGGTCACCTGGTGCAGTTTGAGGATGTAGTGTAGGATATATTGGTGGAGTATATAACGGGGGTTTATCTAACATATCGTTTAAAAGGGGGTCTTCCTCTTGTGGCTTATCCACTACTGTCCTGGAAGGGTAACACTTATCAGTTTGTAAGTGAAGCCTTCAGTCATGTTCTAAAATCTTCTGTTGATGTTCAGCTACGTCAGAGTCATATACCTTTTCAGTCACCATCCTGGTCTTATGTCTCTGTAATTCTTTCTCTGCCTTCCTACGTCTTTGGTCTGCTTCTTTCTGCCAAGTCCGTAGTGAATCAAACATCCCTGGTCTACTTTTTGTCACAAACAAACGTTCCTGTAAATAGTCTAATTTATCTTTATCAAATGTCCCGTGAATAGGCCATTGTAAATCAGAACTACCTTTGGTTCTTTTTCTCCATATATCAGACCAGATAATCGGACCTATGCCATATTTAACATATATATCATGATTCGGAGTCCCAGCCGGAGTCCGCACTGCAAAGACAACAACACAATTTCCTAAAACAACTGAATGCTGGCATTCTTCCAGTATTTAAAAAAAAATAAAAAATTCCACCAGTGGTTTGAATACACCAAATGAGTGGCAAATATGCCCTTTGCTTCCTATATACTTAAATGACAACTGAGGTCAGTCTTACCACTGACGTCGATCTTTGCAAAGAGCGATAGAAACGGTACAATACTCACAGACCTATTTTTAGACAGGAATCTTTCAACTCCCGTCCTTACCTGACACTTCTGTTATAGTCCGACAGTTGGGGACTCCAGTAGTTCACAGAAAACAGAGACCCGAATTCAGACAGCGCCAGAAGAAGTCGAGCCGGCTGGAAGACACACAGTGGAGATCCGCAGGTCCACGACAGAGAACGAAGCTCAGAATCTGGTGTGGGGTGCCTCCCTTGGAAATCCAATCGTGAGTCCTCCGTCACCAGGTTGGTCCCCTCGATGCCTGACTTGGGTCCCTGTTCGAGCGCCAACTGAGGAACCAGGAAAGATAGAATCCCCACCCGGGGTCTCCTTCCCAGCGGTGGAGGAACACCCTAGTCCTCACGGTCCGTTTAGCAGAGAGTACACAAATCAAGCGTAGTCACCAACTGGAGGAATAAAGAGAAGTTTATTACATGGATTATAGCTCGAGCTAATACAGAGTCCCAGGACAGTCAAGTGACTATCCTACGGAGACTGCCCCTTCACTCTGGGGCACCCAACCTTATATACACACAAAACTGCTTAGTAAGAGGACAACTCCACCCCTAGCGTATTCAAGGTCCTCTGCGGCCTTCAGAATATTTCAGGGATACAATACACGTGTGGTGGGAGAAGGTACAGATGCAGCTGGCAGGAGGTGGCAACGACCTGTACGAACCTGTTCTGGCAGTTACTGATTAAGCACAAACATTCTCGGAACTACAGTTAGAACAAGTAAATTACAGCGATAAGCAGATTGCAGCCCAAGGCTGTGAACACAAGGTCAATCATCAAAGTTCAGGAGGTTTGTCGAGCACATGGCAACATAATAAAGATAAACAGATGCCTAGCAGCTATGGTGTATGATTAAGTTTATGTACATTTTCCCAGTAGAACATGATTGTCTTGAGGTAACAGAACTGTGCACCAAACCGAGACCTGACATTAAAGATACTCAATTGGAGGAAAATTATTACATTATCTTTGTTGATGGTTCATGCCTGAGACACTCAGTAGGAGTACTGAGAGCCGGATACGCTGTGTGTACAATCACTGGTATCCTGGAAGTGTCTTGGCTCGAAAGAGTGTACTCTGCTCAAGTGGCAGAATTGGTTGCTCTTAATAGGGCATGCCATGCTGCTGACATGCACAGGTTATGCATTGAGGGTGGTTGACAGGATGGAAGAGTTCAAATTGTTGCAGGGACGTGCCAGCAGAGAAGAGAAAGGTTCTTGGCTTAAAATGCAATGTGTACAAAGACCAGATGATTTGTGGGTTTCAGATGAGGGGAAAATGGTTTTGCCTAACAGTCTCTTGTTACAGTTTGCAAGGTTTTACCATGGTCAAGCACATATTGGGAGAGACGCCATGATCAGGTTGTTCAAAATCGATTGGTTCAATCCAAAATTCAGGCAAGATGCAGAAGTAATCTGTCACAGGTGCATCATCTGTCAACAGATGAATGTAGGGAAAGGGACCGTGGTAAATTTGAGCCACATTGGGAGAGCAGGAGGTCCATTTAGCAGAATGCAGCTGGATTTTATTGAGATGCCTGTGTGTGGAGGTCTAAGGTATGTGTTGGTGATTGTGAGCATCTTTAGTCATTGGATTGAAGCTTACCCTACACATAGGAATGACAGTCTCACAGTAGCGAAGTTGCTGCTTAGGGAATTGATACCACGTTTCGGGTTTCCGATCTCTTTAGAATCAGATAGAGGAAGTCACTTCAACAATGAGGTGGTTAAGCTTTTGTGTGTAGCATTGAACATTGAACAGAAGCTGCATTGTAGCTACCGTCCTGAAGCCTCAGGACTAGTGGAGCAGATGAATGGTACCTTGAAGTCGAGAATGGCGAAAATGTGCGCAGCTACCAATTTGAAATGGCCAGATGCGTTGCCCTTAGTGCTAATGTCAATGAGAAATACACCTAACAAGAAAACATGACTGTCTCCTCATGAAATTCTCATGGGCCGAGCTATGAGATTGCCCGCATTGTCTGCAAATGCTCTTGTGAATATCACGGATGATATTGTGTTGGACTTCTGCAAGGGTCTGGCTGACGTGGTCTGCTCTTTCTCTCACCAGGTGGAAGCAACCACACTGCCACTGATAAATGATCCAGGTCACAATCTGAAAGCCGATGACTGGGTTGTTGTCAAGAAACACGTGAGGAAGTCGTGTTTGGAGCCACGTTGGAAGGGGCCGTATCAAGTGATACTGCCAACTACTACTGCTGTGAAGTGTGCGGGAATTCAAAACTGGATCCATGCCAGTCACACAAAGAAGGTGACATGTCCAACTGATGAGGAAATTGAGTTGTCGAAAATAACAGCTGCAGAAAAGGAAGTCTCAGGGCCGGAGAGTAATCAAAGGGGAACTGAGACTGGAGGAGAGCCCGTTGAGGACGGCTTGGTCACTCAAACAGCAAACAAGATCCATAAGGGTGACGGTGAGCCTATCTCAACTGAGGCACCAGGAGGACCGACCCAAAGAGAGGTTCTCCCAGAAGCAGACGGATACGGGTTTGAAGTCGAACCCCTGACAGACCCAGAAGGTGAAGGAGTTGAGGCAGAAGACAGTCAAAGTGTTCAGACTCCTCCTGAGCCACTTGCAGGTCCAGCAAGAGAAAACACCATAGCACAAGAGGAAGGCATTGAACAGCAACCTGAAAAGCCGAACGGTAAAAGGACACTGAGGGGAGATAAGTGGCCAGAATCGCAAGCTGAAAAAGGGAAAGTGGTCTTCAATGAAACAATAGCGGAAGAGGTCGATACCACAAGGAAAGAAGATCTGAGTGAAGGAGAATTGCAGGGTGACCGCAAGTTGAAAAGAAAGAGAATAGCAAACAGAAGATACGCAGGTCCTGAATGGGCATATGCAACCTCAGCTGAGTGGCAACAAGAGTTCTTGGCTTTCTGTTTTGATCGTGAAGTTCCAGGTCAATGTTATGGAACTTGAAGTTGGCTACAAATAAAAGAGACTGTGTTAAGCTGAAATTTAATAAAGGGAAACCTGAGAGAAGAGACTGATAAATTACCGGATGTGGCACTGTTAACCTGAATTGACTTTTGAAAAATCGATTGTGACAAGCTGCTAACTGGATTGACAAAAAGACCATGGGAGTGAACGAGAAAGCTGTAAATACTTGCTGAAGAAAGACTTTTTGCTTAGCTTTATGGAAAAAAAAGAGAAGGTTATTAACCATCCTCATATTAGTTGATTACATTTATAGTACTTTACTTTCTGATTCTTTACAGATCATGCCTAGGTCAGGAGATGACGTTGAGGGGAATAAGTGCTGTAAATATTTGGGTATTGCTTTGGGTGTTATGTGTGTGATATTCATTATAGCTTTGTTTGTGGAAATGCCTTTGGTGGATGAGAATCAAGCTACCAATGCTACAGTTTCTGAGACTGCTACACTAACACCATGGGAGAGGTTTGAGCAATATACAAAATATCTACATGATGAAACTAATACAAAAGGGGAGCTGTCTACTAACGTGTTCAATCGCTTGTTGAGTGAGTATGTTGACACTATGGATGAAAAGGCTTGTTATGTGTGTACACAAATTCCTCTTTCAGTCCAAGAGGGAGTTACATACCACAGTTTGCCATTAACCTATGGGATTAGCTGTAGTCTGCTACTAATGTGTTTCTATAATCAGGAAGAAGTGCAATATTTTTACTCTAACTATGATTTAGTGTTCTATTATGTGCATATCATAGAAGATTTGAATAGTGTAGCTAAGTATTATGCTATAAAGCTGATTAAGGGATTCTTTGAGCCTAGAATGACAATTAGTACTTCATATGCGCAACGCAATAATTTGACATGTTTGCTTACATCTGTAGAAAAGAGTTTTTTAGATCACACTGAAGATCGAAGGAGAGTTCTAAAGGGGAAATTAGAAAACGCCTTACAGCAACGATCATTTCTTAGTAATAGCAACAATGGGATTAGGGAACAAGGGAAGCTAGCTTTAGATGCGAAACATGTAGGTAGGCTTTGCATTACGCGACCAAAATCATACTATGACAATGTGTTTGTGGGAACGAGTGAGTGTAAGCATGTGTTTTTGTTTCAGAATATATGGACTTTCATGCTAAATGGAATGGATCAAGCGATCCCAGGGGTTTCTTACATTTGTGGACTTAGTGCTTATTACCGTCTTCCGAAGGGATGGTATGGGACATGTTATTTGGGAATAGTTTTCCCAAAGATCTATCAACTAGATGATTTGAAGAAATTTCCAAAGGTGACAGAATTACTTTGTGCTAGACAAAAGAGAGAAACTTCTGCTGGTGTAGTAGGAGACAAATTTGGAGCAATAATTCCTTCAGTGGGAGTTGTTTTGAACTCCATAAAGATTCGAAAGTTGTCTACTATTGTGGATAACATGCTAACAAACTTCACAGGAGCTATACTCCTGATGGATACTGAACTTGCTGCGGAGAGGGCTATGACTCTACAAAATAGGCTTGCTTTAGATATTCTTTTAGCGAAAAGTGGCGGAGTCTGTAACATGCTTAATGAGCGTCACTGTTGTGCCTATATAACTGACAATAGTAATCAGATTAGAAGTATGCTTACTGACCTAACAAGAGATAGTGCAGATTTGAAGGAACTGAAAGAACCAGGAGTCTGGGAAAAGGTTGGAGAGGGATTTGCGCCTGTGGGAAGTTGGTTTAGTAGTCTTTGGCATGGGTTCTTGGGAAAATTAATACAGGGAATAGTAATTGTTTTGGCTTGTTTATTTGGATTATGGGTACTGAGCAAAATTTGCGAAAGGGGTAAAGAAAAATTGGCAAAACATAACGCGAGGAGAGAAGAAAAGAAAAGGGAAAAAATGTTCAGATCAAAATATGAAAGGGTGAAACAAAAAGAAAAAATTGAGATGAAGGAGATGAAAAAGTGAAAGGGTTGGTAAAGAATGGATTTGTGTGATGACAAGTGTCATCAGAGGAGGGATTGTTGGAGTGTAGTTATTATAATCTAAAATTAACATGAAATGTTTGCAAATTAATGTATAATGATGTTGCATAGAAAATTTATTAGTGTGCTTTTAACATATGCGCTTGAAATGTGCCCGCGGGGAGTGGCCACCAATGTATACAACGATAAATGAAGTTGACTAATAATGAATTATTGATGTACTAATGTGTGGTTTTGTATTAGTATTAGGAGTTACATGTTAAGATTTTGCTAAAATTAATTACTAGGCCTTAGTTAGCATGAGTCGGGCCTAGCTGCTGCTCTCATATTAAACGTGTTTTTCCAACGTGCAATATGCTGACTTACTGAAGGACATGTAGCTGTACTTTTCCAGAAGCTAGAAGATGTGTGTAACCTTAGAAAATTCTTTCTCATGAGACCCGACTTGCTCAAGGAGACATTCTTGCTGAATGCAACAGTGTAAACTTGCAACAGGTACAAGGTCGCCTGAACTGGTAAAGACAATGGGACTACTGACTGAGCCTGCAAGAATAAAAGTTTGTACCTGACATTCTACCCATTGGAGATGTCAATTACAGGAGCCAATGAACTACGTGAGATCTGTACTAAAGTGAAAATCCTAGTGAGGTGACAAACCAATTATTGGTTGGAGATAATGATGCACCAAAATTTGCCCAATTGGAAATTAGGAAACTGTACAACAAGATTGATATAATGCCGTGTCACAAGGAGAAATCAGCCATTCTTTGCCATATTCTAGCCATTACGTGCCATTCTTTGCTATTACCTAGCCACTTTGTCACTCTGTCTTAAAGACTTTGCTGTTTGACTCTTCAAACCATCCTTACCCTTGCCTTGCCCGTTTCATACTTTTCCTCCTTATGAGGGAAGTGTTCCTTATTACCTGTCCTGCTGAACTTTGCTGAGTTTTGTGGGTGATGGCGAATCAACTGATGTCCTGAGGACGAAGACTGACTCCGTATGCTGACCCTTAACGGAGGGTAACTATATGATAATTAAATTGTAATTGTCTGTTTGCCTTTTCTTTCTAGGTACCAACTGCTTCTTTTGATAGAGACCATAGATAGATGATTTCTAAATTTGTGTTGCTAAATTGTTTTGCATGAAGCCCAACATGCCAATGCTAATTTGAGCTAGGTAAGGGGTTCACTAAACGGACACAAATAGACAAATGACTGAATCGATACTTTGTTGAATAATGCGCTAATGATACTCTGCTAAAGTTAATCCATGTTGATGTCGTGCTTTGTTCTAATGTGTATGATCTTTGCTTTGATGAAATCTTATTCGAGTTGCCATATTGTGACAGTGCTAATGTGTTTTCTGGTATTGAGACTAATAAACTTGCTAGTAGAGTGTAATCAATAGGGAATAAATATCATAAATCTTTAAAAAAATTGTGTGGTTATTCATGACTAAAAGGTCATGGGGTGTCTTGTTTTTCTTAATGTCATTAACTAGTTTGATTGATTTGCTGTTGTGAATATTGATGAGGTTATCGATCTATTGATTGACATGTTGATTAGTTATCTCGTCTTAAGGAGTCTCCAATCAGGGTCAAAAGATTTATTGGCCTAAAGCGAGTCCCAGACTCAGTAAATTATCTAGGGTGGGACGCGTTATCAGTTCAATGTATGGATGGATACATGCATAGATATTGGATGTGTGAACCCTTTGAGAAACAGGGCGTGTGAAGTGATGTATGTTAGTGGGTACACAGTATGCTCTAGATACTGTATGTCTTTTTCTACAATAGATGGGGGCTCAACTGGATATATGGAGTAGCCAATGGATGTAAGGAATGATTGAATGAATGATGGATGAAACAATGAATGGATGACAGAATATAAAGGGGAAATGTTTGATATGAGCTGGTAGATGAAGCATGAAAGGATGATAGATAGATACTTGGATGGAAGTGACAAAGGAGTTGTAGTTGTAGGGAGGTTTGGGCTCAGTTACATCATGTGCTTGGTGCCGTCAAGGCTTTGGTCGAAGTAGGGGGTATTTTAATTTTCTGGCACATCATACAGGCCTATATCATTGATCGATGCTGAAATTAAAACACCTACAAAGATGCCTCTAAACACCTCATGTTCACTCACTGATCTGTAGTGATTAAAGATGCTTTATGCCAAGCCGATCTGCCCATCATAACATTTGAAGGGTACAAAATGCAACTGCCTTAACATTCTGCCTAGAGGGTCTGCTTAACATCAAATTCCTAGCATATGTAAGCATCCTGTCGCTGGGGTTTGACTGAACGGGGCTCTGTCTGAACGCTCCCCAATTGTGAGAGGGAGCCAGAAGGAATGCCTTCTCTGTTCCCTGGTATTTGTTTTAGCCCTTGAGCCCCTTGCCAGATTTTGCTGGGGAGCTGGGACTGAAGACTAGATCGCTCTTTAATCAGACAACCTGCTGATTTATCTGGGGACTATAGGTTCTAAAAATCCTCATTCACATTAGAATGATATCGGACCTACAAGTTAACCACTCCAAGTCAATACTCAACCCAACAGAGGTGGCGACCACACACATACACACACACATAAAGCAATTTGGTCTCAAAAAGTGGTGCGTCTATCTGCTGGTGCCTGCATGAGGGGTAAAGACCAAAGCCCTATTTTTTTTTTAAAACAAAAGAAACGCTGCACTCCCGGTGGTTCCTTTAGGCAAACTTCATTTTTGTTCAGCCAGCTTCATGTAATGACGCACACCATAACGCATTTCAACTCTCATCTTCCTCGGGTTCTTTGCTATTAGCCTTCCTTTCATCCACATGGAGGCATTCTGGATATGTGTGTGTGTATATATCCTATAAACATATATATATATATATATATTAAAGGGGGGGTCAGAAAAAGTGTGTTTCCCAGGTTAATTCCCTTAGACTCATTAGACACACCTGCAGCCCAAACAGCTGGACGGAATTACACCAAATCTGGGAAAAGGTTTTGGTCCGCAGATCAAGTTTTCAAGACATCAAAGGGAAAATAAATCTGTATATCTATGGCTGCGGATTCAGGGAAATCTCCTGCTGAGATCTGATTGGCTGTCCACTCATCAAACAAGAAGTGTTGACAGCCATTTTGGGGTTTCAACCGAGTCCCAACCGAGTCCCAACAAAAACATTAAAAAAGTGCGCAGGGTATGTATACCCTAACACCCTAACCTTGATCCAGGGGTATAGGGCTAAAGAGTATCTTTTTTTTAAAATCACGGGGAAATCTGTGGTTGGATCTGTGGATTTTGCAGTGATTTGTAAAAAAACAAAACATGGTCTACTGTGTTTCTAAGTGCTTTAGACCCCAGTTGAGCTGGGTCCCGGGGGCATTTCCAAACTATGAGGGAGGGGTGGCACACAGGGCCCCCCTCTTAAGGCTTATTAAAGCCCAGTGGCTATCCACTGGGCCCTTGGGACCACCAACTCCCCAGGGCCAATAACTTTATTAAAAATATAGGAGGGGAACCTAGGGCCATATTCGGCCCTAGGGACCACCACCTCCCCGGGGCTGGTCAGTGCCAATGAAAGGGAACGCTGTGCCCACCTGGGACCATATATGGCCCTGGGGACCTCCACCCCCGAGGGCCGGATCCTGCTATCTCCCCAGGTGCCCACCCTCAGGAAGTAGATGTTTGTATTTGCTTGGCATGAGCTATGACAGCTCCCGTCAAGAATAAGCAAACACTCCGCTTCCAGCCAGTGAGAGTGTTTTCCCTTTCTGAAAGTGGAGATTTCCTCTCTTTCCCTGCCTGCTGTCATGTGAGCAGGGAAAGTGATTTAATTATTGCTCTCACATGCAGGAAGCTGCTATTTACAGCAGCGCCCTGCATGCGGGAGCAATGGCAGCACCCGCAGGAGATGGGAGATGGGGGGACTGCAGGGGCCTTGAGGCTCCCAGCATGGCCCCTATAAATCTTTACTGTGTGCCCTGGTGAGGCCAGGCACCCATGAACATGTGGCTGGGCCCGGGAAATGGGGCCCTGAGGGCAGAAATCAGCCTACGGATAGGTGCTACGTGCTCCCTATTTTTAAATAATGTTTGGTTTGGGTAGATGGTGGTCCCTGGGGCCCCAGGGGATCCAAACGGCCCCCCTACATTTTTGTATTAAGTTGCCCCAGGAAGGTGGTGGTCCCCAGTGCCTGGGGGCCCATACGGCCCCCCTAAATGTATATATTTGATGTTGCCCCCTTTAAGCTCCAAACCTCGCGCCACACACAGCCTTTGGCTGAAGGCTGTACGCGGCGGTGGTTGTATTAACATATAGTAATTAAAATTACTTTTCTTAATAACCATAGAAATTCACTGAAAAAAAGAAAGGTTACAGGGATGTTATAGTTAAGAAACAGAATAAAAAAAAAAACATAGAATAGTTAGGCTCACATTTTAAATGTACAAAACCATAGAAATTCAGCTGTTACAGTTAGAATTATTTAAAGTAATTATAACTAGTGCCCCACGGTAACTATAACTCCACCCCTGCTAATTACCCACAAATTACAACACTCATGACATCTTTGATAACATCATTGATAACATCAATGTAATATTTGCAGTAAAAGTTTCAAGAAAATTACTATGCATGACGGGGGTGCAAGTTATAGCTACCTTAGGGCATATGTTATAGTTACTTTAAATAAATCTATACATAACAGCTGAATTTCTATGCTTTTTATGTTTAAAATGTGAGCCTAACTGTAACGCCTTGTAACCTTTGTTTTTTTAAGTAAATATAATTCATAGAAAGAAGGTTTTAAACATCCAAACCCACTGAAATTCACCAGTCACATGTAGCTCTGGTAACCATAACCTGTGACATAAGGTAACTATAACTTGCTTCACCCACCATACACAGCTTTCTCATCAATAATTTTGTTGTAAATGTTGCAGTGATATTATCAATGATGTCTCTGAAGATTTAATCAGTGATGTAATATGTGGGCTAATTTGCATGGCGAGCGCAGTGGGTTATAGTTACCAGAGCTATAACTGAATTTTAGTGGTTTTGCACATATCCCTGTAATTCCACCCACTGTAAGCGAGGTGGCTTATGCCCCCTTTGTCTCGCCTAGTTGAGATAATTTCAGAACCAGCTCACGAACTCAGCACAATTGCAACTACAGGTCAGAGTGTGGGGGTGGACTGTGAAAACATAAAACATGCTGGCAAGTATAGACGAGGATAAACCTGCCCACAGTCAGGAATGCGACGCACCCAACGGCTCTTTTCCTACATTGCCTTTAGGGCTTGGGCGTAATGCCCAAATGAACTCTCTCAAGGAAGAGATACGGGGCCTAAAAGACCTTGTGCTCAGATTGTCTAAATCCCTGATGGAGAAAATGGATAACTTGTCCACCCTACTGGCAAACCTCATTCCAGATACTCTCCAAGCCAGAGAGGCCCCTCCCAATGCCCCGCCTCTAATGTTGTCTAGTAACATAAGCATTAACGGCAATCTTACAGCTGGTAGCCCATGTGTACCAGCACTTTCTCATAGAATGAATGATGACACCAGTAGGGCTTCCCACCTTACACATTCTAAAACGCTGCAAAGTCAGACCTCCTATGGTAACGGGGCAAGCAACATCAATTAATGCCCATACAGCCAGCAAAAACTCCCCCTCCTCTGAGTACACACCCCACAAATCACATGGGAACCCATTGTCTTCTTAAAATAATAAAGGCTTCCCTCTCAGACTAGGTAGAAATTGCCTCATGCCATCAGACTTCTTCATGATAAATGCCCCTAAACTCCCAGAAGGAGCAAAAGAAAAACGCTGATCCTTCACAGATAAAGTAATTCATTGGTTCCGTAAACGGCGCAGGTTCAGATAAAAAATTAGTGAGAACCTTTTAGATGTTCTCCGCATCAAAGACAAACATGCACCGTTTGACCATATACGAGAGTGGCTCGCTGATTATGGTCTAGTTGAGGGATTCATTGCTCTTGAGCAGAGGTTTAGACCGAACATAACTAGTAATATAAGACTAAAGTTAAATTCCCCGCTGAGCATCCAAGCTACTAGCAAAGGCCAGTACTCCATCATACAACCCCGTTAGGGCAAATTCTCTTAAGGTCCTACTTCTTCTAGTGACCTATCAGCAATAGCTTGACTACCTCAAGCTCCTATAGACTTAGGGCCTAACTGGCAGGGAGGGTTTAATAGCACTCCGCTTAAATCTGTTCCTGTATTCCTGGAGATGTTAGACAAGGGCCCAGACACAGGAATCCTTGCTGCAGGCCTTTCTGGCACCTCATGAGGGCAAGGTCGCTCACACTTTAGACTGTAATAAACACCCTATGGCAGTGAGCAACCAAACAGAGGCGACCATCAACCTACTGTTGTGGAACATCACTAGGATGTGAGCTAAGCTAAATGAAGGTGAATGGGATTCATTTATCGAGCGGCACCACCACATCATCTTTTAGCGGGAAACCTTATCGACGGAACCGCTATGTAGAGTAGGCTACTATTCTTTCTCAGTGAATGATGTACCCTTAAAGGCCGGTAGAGACTCTGGGGGGGTTGTTAATCTGGTTACAACTGGACAGGTTTATTAGTACTAAGATTATTCCTGCTGACTGCAAAGACATTTTAGGCATTATAATCACATGGAGTCCCCTTCCCCCCCTTAGGCCAAGCAGATTGCCATCATTAATGTCTAAATTAGTTATTTGCCAGATACCTTTAATACCAGCCCTGTAGACCAACTGTCTGCAATACTTGAGAAATTGCTCCCTTCCTGCTCTAACATAGTTGTGGGCAATTGCAACACAGCCATTATGTTTGGGGAATCTCTGCTCGCCCTCACAAATGAGGAAGATGTGACAAATGATGTGCCCACTTTAACAGCTGCCTCAACCCCCCTCTCTGGCAGTGGTTACATGGCGGTAAACCCGCCATGTTAAGGCTGGCAGAGACTGGGTGCCCAGAGGGGCCCCTGCGCTGCCCGTGCACTTGGCATGGGCAGTGCAGGTGCCCCAGATGGGCCCCTGCACTGCCCATGCACTTGGCATGGGCAGTGCAGGGCCCCCCGGCCAGCCCCGTTGCAAAGTTCACTGTACGCTTTGCAGACAGTGTACTTTGCGACAGGTGCTGGTGCACCTTATGTACTACAGTATAGCCGCAGGCTTTATTACACTCTGTTACTGCCTGCTGACCCAGTGGGAAACTTGTATTGGGCCAGCAGGGAGGCGGCCACACTGGCGACAACCTACCCGTCAAGACTTTGGCAGACGGGCTTTTCCGCCCGTCGAAGTCATAATGACTCCCAAAATGTCCACATAATCTCTGACACCCCAAGCAAACACACTTTTAAAAGAGGCTTGGAATCCAGTTAAATTAACTACATATTTTATGATCTCACATTTTGGTTTCAAGTGGTCGACATGGAGGTAACGCCAAGAGTCGATAGCAACCATGATGCCCTCTATGCACAGTTTCATCCAGATTTATTTCTTATAAACACTTTGAAGAAAACAGACTTGCCCCTGAAGTCCACCGTTGTAACCAGTAACCATCGGAACATAAAATAGGCAAGGATTGCTAACAATGATAAAGCTTTGAGCTCCACCTACCAGAGATTTTTAATTATTCTAAGTCCCTTAGACCCAAGGGACAAGAACTTCTCCAGATTTGTTAGTCTCCGTGGTGAGTTCATGAATCAACTGAAACTACATCTTACCAAGGGAAAACGGAGAGGTCAGTTGTGTGACCCCAACCTAGATGGCTCACCTCACTATGTAGAGTAGCCAAGGATGAGCTTCTCAAAGCTCTAAAAACAGGGGAGAGCATGGCGATAAAGGGGGCAAGGAAATCGTATAAAGATGTCCTACAAGCTAGCAAGAAATTATAAGAAGAAGTTCAGTGGGAGGACTTATCTGACTCTATACGCTACAATGACATGAGGTCCTTTTGGAAGATCGTGGCTAATGAGAGTTGTACTAAAGATATCAATCCTGATGCCATTGTTCAGCTAGAACTATGGGTGTCCCACTTCAATGAGCTCTACAAGGAATGAATAACAAATTCCCCGCTTGATGTCAGAAGGGGAAATAACGATCAGGTAGACCCTCACAAATGGGGGGATCTTAAATACTCTAGTAGAGTTTCGGCTAGAGGATACTGAGCTGGCCTTGCGCCACATGAAAAAGGAAAAAGCTCCAGGCCATGATGGCATCCCTGGGGACCTGTATCTGTCTGAGCCAACTGTCTGGGCTTTATATATAAATATTCTTAGCAATGAAATTTTGAGAGGTGAAGATATCCCCTCTACATAGGGGGAGCAATTATAATTTCTATCTTTAAAAAGTGTAGCAGGGACCTTCCAATCTATAGGATCACGGAATCCCAGTGGACCTTCTAAGAATTCTGATTAGTCTTCACTCTGAAACTTATACCCAGGTGAGATGGCACAAGTATAAAGACCTGACCCCTAGAACTCCAGTCAAGTGCGGCATAAGGCAAGACTGTGTCCTAGCCCCCACACTATTCAGTGTGTACATCAATGATGCAGTGGACTGGCTTTCTAACTGCAACCATGATGCCCAAAAATATGTGGGCATCAGAACTCCTGTGCTCATGTTTGCAGATGACACACTTTTACTTTCAAGAACACCCAGGGTTCTGCAGGCCTTTTTAGATAAATTTGCTCTTTTCTGTGTGTCCAGAGGGCTTGAGATAAACACTGCCAAATCTAAATTCATGGTGATCATGCCCTGTTGCTCTTTTATGGGTAAGATGTGTGTCAAGGGGCTCCTATCAATCAGGTTGAAAGCTTTGATTCTTTAGGCTGAAGATTGGCCGAGAATAGTTCAAGGGGCCCCCAAATTGAGTAAAGCAAACCCACACTTCAGCATAGGGCAGCTGCCATTTTGAGGAAATTTAAGGCTCCCTCAAGTGGTGCAATCTCACCAGTGCTTGAAGTCTATAGGGCCGCTACCCTGAATGGATCCATCTATGGTGCAGAGCTATGGAGGAGTACCGATACTTCTTCCCTTGTGTGTACAAAAAATATGTTTATTAGACACATTTTAACCTGCTGATAAACTTCCCTTTGGTTCCCATTTTCTTAGACAGAGCACTGCAAAAGGTTGACGCTGTTGTATCGCGAAAGATGCTAAAGTACTGTATACAAATCTGGTCATTCCCTGAGTTATTTCCCTATCACAGCACCCTTATTGAGCTCATTGAACTTGATAGAAGAGCTTGCACCCCATGGCTCAGTAAGATCAAGACTCTCTACATCTTCATCCAAATGGAGGATATCTGGCATTCCCCAAAGGCATTGTGCAAGGATGCAGTGATCAGAGTAAAAAAGGCCAAACAGAGGACGGTTTGGTTGGTAAATTTCTCCAGGACAAATGCTTCCCTTGTTTCAAACTAGGTATTCATAGTTGACGAGAGAGGATTAGTCTCAGTTATGCTAGCAATCTATATATCAGGCTTAGATCTGGAAATCTTCTGCTAAAATCCTTCACAGCCTAATGGGAGAGGTCTTTGAACATGACTGCTGACTGCCCTTGCTGTCCACTGACCTTGGAGACAGAGGACCACTTCTTGTTTTTCTTTCCAGGATATGTGACCCCATGAAAGAGATGGATAGCTCCAGTCTTTAGGCTCCTAGGTATAACCCATTACTGGTGGGCTGCTAGGCTCATGTGGTCTGATACCTCGGAGTAATTGGTTTTTGTTACATCCAGATTCCTTTTGTGTGCTTGGCAACTGGCAAACCGCTTGACAGTCCCACCCAGGTGGTCAGTGTTCGTTTGTCTGAATTAACTATGTTCCTTCTGAACTCAAATTTGCACAAATATCTCTGACTCATTTTATATGTTTTTTAGAACTTTTACTGTTTTACAATTATTGTGGACTTATGTATTTTAAACGTAAAGTACTATATACACTGTGTGAAATAACGCTAAATGAGCTGCCATGTGTTCTATGCAAAATTTTGATTGCGCTGAATCAAGAACAGGCACAGTTTACATCATTAGGCATGGCGGACCAGCTTAGGTTTTTGTTTGTTACTCGTGCTTTGTGTGCTTTTTAATGCGTAACCAAATAGGGATGCCTTGCTTGTAATTTGATATGTATGGAAGATCATCACTTGTTATGCTCTGTGATTTAACAAGGTTATTGTAATGGGTTTTAATCTGTTTTTATTGTTCACCTTTTATGGCCTTTGGCCAAAATAAAGTATATTATTAGTGGTTTTGTATATTTAAAAAGTTGCGTTATCACTTAAATTCTCACCTAACTATAGCCTTACTTTAACCCTTGGTTTTACAGTGAATTTCTATGGTTTGTTAACGTAAAGCTAGGCCCTGCGTCCACAAGGCAGACAAGCTATGCACAGCCTCAGCCATGAGCAGCGAGGGGTTAGCTTACGGCCAGGCCCTGTGACCAACATATCCAGAGGCAGCCAATCCCATGCTGTGCACGACCTGCGGCACCAAACGTTTTGAAAAATGTTTTAGACCCCGTGCAGGGTCTAGTGGGGTCAGGGTAGCACTACCCTGCCTCCTTATGTCTTTTTTCACCATAATTCTTAGGACTTGGGATTGAGTCCCTAGTCCTAAAATGTCTGACTCCATCTCGGTGTTGATGTGGTGGCAGCCAATCAAATCTCAGCAGGAGATCTGTCTGCCTTGCAGATCCTCTAACCCATAATATATACAGTTTTTTAGCTTAATTACTCAAAAACTACTAAATGGATTTACACCAAGCCACAAAAAGTACTCTATTCGGCCCAAGTCCTATCTTTGTGCACAATTTGGTGTAAATACGTTCAGCCGTTTGGGCTGTAGCTGTGAATAAAACTTCTACGGAAAAATGAATGGGGAAAACATGTTTTGGGACCCTCCCTTTTTTCTTGGCCCCCACATGACGGAGCAACCCGAAACTTTCTATGCGCAAACTAGTCAAACTTATCACTTTTTTGGAAGTTTTGTGGAGATTCGTCAGTGCCAAAGCTATTCTCAACTCAAAAAATGCATTTTCTATGGAAACATGATCCTAAATTTAACTACCCAGTGGGTCAAAGAAAAAAAACAAAAGTTAAAGGTTCGTTAGAAATTCCAAAGTTATAGTTATACCTTAAATGAATAATGTATGCACTACGTTCAAATTACTAATTAATTGATTCTTGCTATACAACTAAAACAGACTACACAAACTTTAGAAATTCTAACGTTATAGGTATAACACTTATATCTAATGCCCGTCCTAACATCCTATAACTCACGCACCTCCTTGGAGAGTGTTCTCAACTCGCTAACCACACTACATTAACCATAAGTTGCGCCTTCTCCATGAACTGGTTATACCATTTTATAGGACATCACTTATAGAATGTGAAATAATAGCATTCCTAACAAAAATTCACGACATGTAATAAAAATATTTATTACAACACAGTGCATGGTAGAATGTCAAGTTATCGTTATAGATTACTTCTGTATAATAATTTTCTTGATCCTAAGAAAAACATCAAGAAACTTTAGAGAATGCAAAGCCAAGTAGCCAGGATTATATTTAAAATGTCGACTCACAAAGTCTAGCATAGAGTACAAGTGCAGTTTGGATCCTATGCAAGCCTGTGCACAGATTACACAAGAGCACCTTCCAAATCAGTAACTGCAGCAACCAGGAAGAAAGTGACTGAAATGTGGCAAGCCTGAGTCACAAAAAACAATTTAATGATTTTCTGAATTAAAACAGTAGGTAATGTGGGTCATTATTGAAGTCCCTTGAGACAAATCAGTTTGCAATGCTGTGCTACAATAATGTTATTTCTTACTCAGCCCCAAGAAAATGTTTACTGTATATTTGGAGGTGCTGTTGCCCTTAAAATATATAACAACCCTTTAAATTGTTCACTCTGAATTTTAACAAGCTTTGGCAATGCCAAGAGGTCTGACTTTAATGTGCTCTACATGCAGTCCAAGCTGGATTGGCATGGGAGGCAAACAAAACGATGGATTTAATCCAGATCTGTGACTTGGGGTGAATGTTTGATTTGTTCATCATTCTGCTCATCATCTGTTCTTATTACATAACATTTTAAAAAAAACAAAAAAACACTTACCTCTTCGGCGCAGTCCCATGCAGCGCTCCTCTGTTCCTCGTCGTTGCTGGAGGCACAGGCTCCCAGCCTGCCCTGCGGCAAATCCTGACCCTGCCCAAAGCAACATCACAATTGGCTGGGAGCGCCTGTGTAGGCTCTCTCCAGCCCGGCAACACAGTACAGTGCATGTGTGTTTGGCCAGCCCGAGACGGCTGGCCAAACACACATGCGCTCTGAGGGGGAGTGCTGAGCACTCCCCCTGAGGGCACGTCATCCTCATGTCCCCGGCCCTTTGAAAGAAAACGATAAACATTGTTTATTATTGTTTTATTTAAAAGGTTTTCCAGCTGCCGCTGCTGGCAGGAGGGCGCTGCTCCTCCGCCCATACCCAGATCTGTGACTGGGGGTGAATGTTTGATTTGTGTCAGCATTCCATCCATCATGTGTTCTTTTTGGATGTGAGGATGTGGGACAGGAGAAACAAACAGACATGGACTGCATGAGAGGTAGAGCAGGAAAAAAAGGCTACAGGTGCAGAGAACAGTGTGCCAGTCAGCGCGGTGGGATGTGTGGGCAAGATGAACTGCTTTTTCTGTGTGACACAAATGTAAGTGGTGCAGAGATAAACAGGGTCTGTCGCTCCCATGTCATCAGACTGGACGCGCCAACCATTTTGGATGATGGAAGCGCCCATATCTGGAACTTCTGTTTACCAATAGGATCTGCCTAACAATCAAATGATAGTCTGGGCTCTAATTAATGCGCACAGTGAGTACGTCAGCTGGTCATACGGCTGCTGGCTCATGGAGCATGCTATTACAGCATGGTGGAAGGGCGGGCTTTAGCGCCGGTGGCAACCGCTGCAACAGTCTTTTCTGACCTCCTTCTCCACAAAGTCCCTCACTACCACCCTCCAGCAGTGCCCCACATCTCTCCATAGCCCCTCTCTCAAATACATTTCATTTTTTTTATAGTGCTACTGATAGTTCACTCACACTCAGTTCTGTGATATGCATGATACACGATCTTTGCAGCAGGCACATTAACCCACTGCGCTACAATGATGAGGCAAAACTGCCACTGAACAATATTCCGATCTCTCACCTGCAGAAACATTAATCAGTTATCTTAACATTTTTATTGTTGCCTGAAAACTGCTGGATGCACAAGGATGCTCACTTACTGTTAAACCCAAAAGTTATTTTTAAACACAGCACCCCCACCAAAGTCAGCGCCAGGTGCGGCTGCACCGATTGCACCGCCCTAAAGCCGGCCCTGTAGATTGATGTCTCCTTACACTATGCCACGTTATATTTAACGGTGCAGCCATGTAAGGGGAGAAACATCCCTTAGGAGCTGATCGGAGTTCACCAAACACTCTTTTCTGCATCAACAAGGTAAGCAAAATGGGGGAGGAGTCAAACTCCCACTCTTGGAGTGTTTCTTAAAGGTTTTTACTTCTGATCACATGAAGTCTAGCGACAGCTGTGCCCTCAAGCCTGATCTAAAGATCTGAAAGAAGCAGTTGATGAAAGAGTGAAAACAAGGGGTTTCAGCTATTTTTTGGACGAAATTATAGAATGCTTTGCTATCTTTGCATGCTTGTGGAAGGTTAAGTACATTCATGCCTAAAACTTTTTAAAATGGAAATTAATATTGAAGGGGCCAGCGAGTGTAAATAAAAAAGACAGTTCTCTTTAACTAGTTTTGCATTGCTAACAGACATCAAAAATAGGCATTCTAGAACGTTCTTTTGTTTTATTAAGTCAGCTCCAGTTTCGAAACATATGGTGACTTCATTCACCAGATGGTAAGTTTAACAGCCTTGTTCCCAACGCCTTAGTATTAGTCCAGAGTGACTTTACCTTTACATTTCACATGTCATAAGCAGGGAATAACATAAAGGTTTGGATTTATCTCATGATGGGGCAAATTTAAGAGCCCCTAGCGCATCCTTACGCCACATTGAAATCATTTTTTTTACGCTAATGTGGCCCAACGAGGCCAAAATCGCTGCGCCATATTAACAAAGTAGCGCAATGCATGCATTGAGCCACTTTGTAACCCTTTGTCTTACATTATGCCTGCGCCAGGCATGATGTATGCAAGGGGGGCATTCCCCCGTTAAGGGGGCCAAAAAAATGGTGGAAGGAAATGTAAGAGATTTCTTTGAGTAATTGTTTTCAGCACTTTTAATGCCTGCTCAGAGCAGGCGTTAAAAAGAGGCACACCATTATTTACAATGGGCCTCAATGGGCTTCGCACGATTAGCATCAAAATGTTTGACGCTAATCCTGCAAAGCTCCGCACTAGCGCCAAAACTTTTGATGGTAGTATCCTAACTACCGCCATGGTGCGCCGTATCTTAGATATGTCGCACAGCTAGTGACGTTAGGCGAGTGCTATGGGGCAGAAGAAAAGTGGCGCTGCACTGCGTGCAGCGCCACTGATCATTAAATTAGGTGGAATGTGTTTTTTTTTTTTTTTCGATTTGGGAACCCCAACGCTTAGAATGGGGAACAAGGGACAAGTGTACAAATCTATTTTGTGATTCCAAAAATCACAGAGTTTACAACAGCCAAATGATTTTTAGGTGTGTATTAAACACATTCAATGAGTTAGAAAAGCCATTTAGTGAGTTAGAAAGCATTGCTGACTTGCAAAATAGGTTAGCATCTAAAACCAAATTGTGATTAGGAAGGGCCATGATAGGGTCTTACCCTCGCAATTGTGATCCTGCATGACATATATCAATGATTTACAGCTGCAGAGTGACAGAAACCAGGGGCCAGATTTAAGAAGCCCCTATCGCCTCCATGCATCACATTTGAGTCATTCTTTTGATGCTAATGTGGCGTTAGGTTAGCAGAAATGCTGCGTCATATTTACAAAGTGGCTCAATGCACGCATTTCGCCTCTTTGTAAATCCTTACACCACATTACGCCTCCCCAGGCATAATGATTGCAAGGGGGCATTCCAGCGTTAGGAGGCCCAGAAAAATGTCTCAGTGTGATCTATGAGATTTCAATGCACCATTTTCAGCGTCATTTTTAACGCCTGCCTAAATGACGCTTCCATTGTTTTCAAAGGGCCTCCTTTTACTTTGCAGGATTAGCGTCACCATTTTTGGTGCTAATCCTGCAAAGCACCAAAATAGCGTCAAAATGTTTGACGCTCGTTCCCTAAAATGCGCCATGGTGCGCAGTATCATGAATACGGCGCACACATGGAGGTGTTAGGGGGCTCAATGGGGCGCAAGAAAAGTGGTGCATCATGACATGGTGCGCCACTTTCCATAAATATGCCCCCTGATGTCTTCCAGCTTAAGGCGACTTCAGAGGCTCCGCATCTGGAAGTAATTATCTAGACATAATTTGCTGCGTTTCTTGTCTTTTCTAGAACTTAGAAACATCCTAAAAGGACTTAAGCAGTGAAGACAAAAACTCATTGCTTTCCCAAGCAATCCTGAAGCAATCACCCAACACTGATCAAGTTGTGCGAGTAGACTTTCAATGTCCTTTTGCTGTCAAGGAGATATCTGTGAGAAGCAGTGACTTAAATGTGAGCCTCCAGATGAGGCCTGACTCCTCTCAGAGACATCCACACAGAATGAACAAGGAGACAGGCAGCTTTGAACCCGGGCGCCGGGACCTGTCACACAGCCTCAATGGGAGCCTATATAAGGCTATCTCTGACAGAGGCTGCTGCATGCGGAGACTCGTTTACACATTTATTCCCGGCATCCCTGCTCGTCTTTTGAAGAAGAAAATTCAGAAAAAGCCTTTTATCTCACTACACTGAAACCGAGAAACCAGGCAAGATCGTATATTTGGTCACATTTGCATTGTATGCAGTAGGCGGCATATTCCGATACATGTCAGCTTCAGATGAAGTAAAACTCAGCTCTGCGTGACAATTAGCGGCGCCATCTTTGTAAAACTCGCATCCTCTGGCGGATTGCTTGAAACATCAGCAAGATTCCAGCTGCAGCATCGAAGGATGTCCACATAAATGTATAGGAATTATAGAAAGTTTCACACCAGCGTTCCCAACCATTCTGAGCACCATCGACGTCGAGTTATGTGTGAAAATGAAGCACAGGAAGAAGGGGTTGCTTGCAGGGACATCTTAAGGATTTGGGGGGGTCCTGGGCCAAACCGATTTTGGGGGCCCTTGTTCAGAAAAGTTTAGAATTTATGATCCAATTTCAGCTCCTTCGCGCTCTTTTTGGTCAGGTCACTGACGGCGCACAGGCCACTGGTCCAAATTCTGAATATGTTTACATCTAAGATTCAGGGATAGTAGCGTGGGTTTTTAAAATTTGTAACACAGCAGAAGCACTCTAATATGACTGCGAACAATCTCTGTGACACCTGTAGTGTCAACGCCTTCCGACACTATATTGAAATGACGACGCGGCACACACGTCTGCTGGGGTTTCAATATGTCATGGCCTGGGGCGGTTAGGCAGCGAGCATTCCGTTGGACACGACCTCCTGAGTCCCTCCGTAACGCCTGCCTCTCCTCCCTTGGACACGCCTTTTATTTTTATACTAGTCCTGACGACACCAGGGCAAACCAAACAGTAGTGGCACAAACGTGGGGGGAAAAACACATGGGTCATGGAATCATGAAACCCCTTCCACCCCCCATAATAGTAGTGTCCCAGCACCAGTTGCTTCACTTGTACGCGACACTACATTCCTTCAAAAAATCAAACGAAAGAACAACACAAACAATTGTACAAGAGTCATCCATCAACGAGATGGTCACGCAGTCTTATAGAAGGAGTCGGGTTGCTGCGCAAATTGTATTTCGTAACATCTGACCTTCTGAGGACAGGGCTCTGACTGAGGTCTCTACAGGAGACATCATCATGGACAGGGGCCTGTCCTGTAATGTCCGAGACAGGCAACAGGGATCACCACCAGTGTCTCCACTATGTATGGACTCCACATCGTCATTCAGAATTGGGGAGCCTGGGTCTTGAGCGTCACTGGCTGGTGGATAGAATCTCTTGAATAGAGATATGTTACGGGTGACGACAACAGCTCCCCGCTGCGCCACGACAGAGGATCCGTTCTGACGGACAACAGTCCAAGGAACTGTACCAAAAGGCATTCGGAATTTACTGCCAGGCGATAGTTCCTTCAGCAGCACTTTATCACCAGCCTTGAGGTCGGAACTCACAGCTCGTCTCTTGCAGCTGGCATAGTTGTTGGTTGCCGACCGTCGCTTGAGGACTTGATCACGGTTTATAGTTGGCGGGACCCAGGACCGGTGATGTGGGATGGAGTCAACCACTGCTCGTCCGAAAACTACATGTCCAGGAGCTCGGTTGGTAGTGGAATGAGGGGTCTGGCGATAATTACGTAAAATTGAATAAACGGCATGGTCGCTGGTCTGACCACTCTTATGAGCGATGCATATCACTTTGTTTAGGCTTCTCATAAAACGCTCCACTTCCACATTGGCTTGGGGCCACCGGGGCATAATCCGACGATGTCGAATGCCAGTGTTCTTAAAGTACTCGGCCATTTCTCGACTCTGAAAGGGCGGGCCATTGTCGGTTTTAACCTCAGTGATGAGATCATAGGTGGCTACAATTTTCTCCATACGAGATATCACCATTTCAGTTGTAAGAGCAGGTATGATCTCCACCTCGGGATACTTGGAGAAATCGTTGATCACAACCATAGTGTGGCGACCATCTGGGAGGCTCCCAAAATCGAGACTGGCTGACACCCATGGTGCATCAGGGCTGGGTTCAGTCTCAACTGGGACTGGGCGACTAGGCTCTCCAGAGGCTTAGCACCACACGCAGGACCTTACCACTTCCTCCACTTCCTCATCAATGAGAGGAAACCATACTTTAGATCTCAGTCGACTCTTTGTCTTGACCATGCCCTGATATCCATGGTGAGCCAGCTGCACCACTCTTGCCGTGAGTGACGACGGTACGACCAACCTGCATCCTCTGAGCAGACATCCATCTGCATCCACAGTAAGTTCATCTCGAACATTGTACAAACTTCCGAGAATGCGCTGAGAATCAGAATTTAGACTTGGCAGTTATTTCTTCACAACGTACCATTGGTTGGTTCGGATAGCAGCTAACGCCTTTTAGAAACACTCGTCACTTGATGTAGCTTCAACTATCTCACTGACTGAGATAGGCAACGGTCTTGATCGCTCTGAGATGTACTTGACGTATTCCTTCGTCTCCTGGGCGTCACATACTTTTTCGTCTGAAGCTGCTCGCGGGTATAAGGATAGATAATCTGGTGGATTTTCAGACCCAGGGCGATACTCCAACCGACACCTGTAGTCCTGTAATTGGAGCATCCACTTCTCTATCTGGGGAGGAGGTTTTGACGCAGTGCCATTGAACAACGGTAACAGGTTTGTGGTCAAAGGGGCGTCCATAGACGTAAATGTGAAAATGTCTACAACCTCAATGCACAGCGATTGCTTCTTTTTCTATTTGAGAATATCTTTGTTCAGTCTCAGTTAATGATCTGCTGGCATACGCTACTGGGACCAGTTCCCGCTATCTTGTTCCTGGAACAACACAGCACCTTGTCCTTTTGGACCCATATCTACTGCGACCTTGGTCTCTTTACTGGGGTCAAAGTACCTCAGGGTGGTATCACTGGACAAAGCGTCCTTGATGGTTTTGAACGCTGTCTGTTCAGCCGAGCCACAAGTCCATGGCTCAGATACTTTGGTCAGATTCCGGAGCGTCTGGGTGAGAGTTGATAAGTCCTTGATGAATTGGCCAGAGTAATTTACCATTCCCAAGAAGCTTCTAACCTCAGTTATGCAGGTGGGCGGAGGTGCATCTTTGACGTCACGCACTTTTGCTGGGTCAGGTGCAATGCCATTGGCCGAGAATATGTATCCAAAAAACTGTATTTTGCTTCTCAAGAACTGAAATTTCCGGCGATGCAACATCAGTCCAGACTCTTGGATCCTCTGCAATACGCCTCTGAGGGGCGATTGATGTTCTACAATAGTAGGTGCGTGTATCAGAATGTCGTCACTGACTTTGAGTGTCACTGGCAGATCAGCTAATAGTTCATGTATCACGTTTTGGAAGACTTCAGCGGCACTGGAGATTCCAAAATGTAAGCGCTTGTACCTCCTCAGCCCTACATGTGTGGAAAAAGTTGTGATGTATTGTGACTCTTTTGATAACACCAGTTGATGGTACCCTGATCGTAGGTCAAGTTTTGAAAACCAGCACGACCGGCTAAGTTCACCAATGATGTCGTCGATCGTGGGTGTCAAATTCCGTTCACGTTTAATGGCGGCATTAGGAAGGTGCATATCCACACAGATGAGGACTTCGCCAGGTTGCTTGGGTTTGCGGGCAACCACAATAGGCGAAACCCACGGTTTGGGCCCTGTCACTCTCTCTATAATGCCCGCCTTCTCAAGGTGATCTAGCTCTTTCTCTACTTGTGGTCGTAGGTGAAACGCAATGCGTCTGTGGCGAAGGGTGACAGGTTGCACATTCTTATCGATATGTAGTTGCACCTCTTTGGTCTTCAGACAACCAATCCCTTCAAATACTCCTCGGTACTGATTCAGAAGCTCTGTTATCGACTCCTGGTGTATACTGAGTGCGAAGGTGACAACCCCCAAGTCTTCAGCAGCTTTGCAGCCTAGTAACAATCCACGTCCTTCTTCTGTCACTTAAACCTTAGCTAGGATTGTCTTAGATTCATGGGTAATGGTAGTGTTGAACACTCCTTTCAGGGCCAGTGGCGTGTTCTGTCCATAGGCATTTACTTTGACTTTAGCTCTGGTCAGTATTGGAACCAGAGTCATTTTGCAGTGTTCATCCGCAGCTAAAATGTTGATTGAGGCTCCTGTGTCAACCACTGCCAGAACCTCGTGGGTGGCTAATTGGACTTGGCATTTTGGTAACTTTGTTGATATATGAGAAGCGTTTCCAACAGTGAATATTGAATGAACAACGTGTACTTCAGCTTCATCATCATCCATGTTGCTACCGTGTTCAGACTGGCTTGTTGTCACATTGTTGGAAGCATTTCCGGTCCGAGTTTTGCTTGACCTACACACTTTTACAAAGTGGTTTAGCTTCCCATAGCCAGCACACTTCTTTCCTCTAGCTGGGCATTTGGACGGTCCGTGTGATGGTCCACCACAATACCCACATTGCTTTGTCGGTGGTTTGTTTGCGCTGTATCTTGTCTTGCTCGTGGCTGGAGCTACTGTGTTGGTGGCTTCTTCCTTTATTGGTCTCTGTAGGGCTGCTTCCATATGAGACGCTCGGACCTTGGATAACTTCTTTGTGCGTCCCATTTGGAGAATGTCGGGTAGGGACCTTCCGGACTCTTCCAGGATACGTTCTCTAAGTTTTATTGATGAACACCCTTGAATGATTTGTCCTCTTATCTCCTCAGCTTCGTTGGCAAATCTGCACGTAGTGGCAAGATCTCTCAGCCTCATGTGGAAAGAGCCTATTGATTCTTCTGCTGGTTGGCGGGCTTGCATAAAAACAAACCGCTCATAGTCCGTATTGGCCATGGGCTCTAAATGTCTATTTAGGGCGGCAATTAAAGTGGTGTGTGTTTTGGGGGCATCTTCAATTAGGTTTTTAGATATTTTGTAGATGTCTTTTCCTCCTAAATGTAAAATAAAGGTGCGCTTCTGAGCATCTTCTTTCTTGGTGGCCTCAAAATAGAGTAGGACCCTCTCCACCTACTCTTTCCACTTAGGGGCCTGGGCATATGGGACCCCATCCACGATGAAGGGCACGACGGGTGTTATGGTTGACATGACAGCAGCAGCTAGGTATACTTATAACTTGCAGATACAGTCTTGGAACCAAACCACTATCTCTGGCATTCACTGGACCGCTGTCAGCACATACAGCCCTGGTGCTGAGCAGTGCAGGTGCAAAGTCACTGTCAGTGGCACTCACCGAGTATCTTCAGGCACAGATAGGCGTGATGATGGGCTGGGAAGGGGCCCCACGTTGAGCCGTCGTGCTGTGGGCAGGAATCTTCACAGAGGCCCCTTCACGGTGGTCTAGAGTAACGAGGGGTCATCTGCATCAGGGGAACCGGTCTCATTCGGAGGCCCCTGAGGGCACAACACACGAGGAGCAGCGGGAGCGCTGAGCAAGCCGTGGTTGGCGGGCCGCTGCTACAGGTCCCGCCGATATCAGCGTGTATGGGCCGAGCATGCACAAGCTGCCCGTCACCAGAATAGAGAATCGTGGGGCCTCCGCGATCCTCTGCAGCGGCAAGGATCTCTCAGCAAGGGCGTGGCAGGCAGACAACGCCTCCGCACCACGGGCCATGTGGCATGAGCACTGCGACGAAAAGCGGCCGCCACGGGGCAGGAGAGGGCGGTGAGTCGCACCGCACACCCTTGTCACCAATGTAGTGCTGGCGCCTTCCGACACTACAGTATATTGAAATGACGACGCGGCACACACTACTGCTGGGGTTTCAATATGTCATGGCCGGAGGCGGTTAGGCGGCGAGCATTCTGTTGGACACGACCTTCTGAGTCACTCCGTAACGCCTGCCTTGCCTCCCTTGGACACGTCTTTTATTTTTATACTAGTCCTGACGACACCAGGGCAAACCAAACAGTAGCAGCGCAAACGTGGGGGGAAAAACACATGGGGCAAGGAATCATGAAACCCCTTCTACCACCAATAATAGTAGTGTCCCAGTACCAGTTGCGTCACTGGTACGCGACACTACAACACCCTCCTGGTTCTCACATGTGAGGTCCTGTTTTGATCTAAAAGAAACTTTTTTTAAGTGAATGTTGCATGAAACATAAACACAGTTCTGTGCAAAATGTATGCAATAGACTCTCACACATCACCCACATTAAAAATAAATTAAAGGAATACAGTATTTAAAGCAATCTGTTTAAGAGTTATTCAAGGTCATTGGGGCAAGACTCTCAGCAGAACAGAGATGGCACTATGAGGGTGCCCCCTCAAAGGTTGGGGCCTAGGGCCAGAGCCCACTTTGCTCATGCTTTAAATCATCTCTGGTTGGTTGACGAGGATTAACCAATGTGGCCAAGTAGGGGAAGCTGGGATCAGAGAATTCACCCCAGGTCTATTTGTCTTGTCCCCACTTGCAGTCAGCCATCACAGCTGTTGAATGTGCTAGGAGGCATCACACAAAAACAAACAGACACTGATCCTTGCCACACACCTTAATTTCTTCAATTACCTTTTGCTTCAAAGCAGTCTGGCTTTCTATGTATATTATGTACATTATATTCACACAAAAAAAAAAAAAAGTTAATATTACAATATAAGTAGGTATGGCTATAAGATCTTACCATAAAACATTCCCATAATTGTCATAGGTTAAGTGAACATATAGCGAGATGCTGAAGTAATATAAGAATGAATGTTTACAAAACAAAAAAAACTTAAATTTGCCTGCTATAGTTTAGTGAACTAACTATAACTTGAGCTCTTGTCGTGCACTTAACATAAACTAAGATCTTGTTACCATACATAACTCTAAGGATACTTTACCCTTGCTTTTTCAGTGAATATTTGTGTTTTTTTAATCATATTTTAAGTTGAGCATACACCCATCCTCTCAGGCAACATGTGCCTAACCCCTGGGAGAAACAGCCAACCCCTGATGCACACCGTCCAAGGCTTGTCTCTGCACCCAACCCATTGAGAGGTGGCCCACTCTGCTATGCATGGTCATCTTTGGCTGTGCGCAGTAGGGGGTTGGCCATAGGGCCTGGTCTGTGTCCAAGAGGCAGAGGACCTAACTGGGTGTGTCCTGACTGACTTCACTTATGCTACAGGCAAGTGGGAATCTAGGGGAAGGGCTCTAGGGAGGAAACAGGTAGATAGGTGGCCAGGGCGGAAATAAGGCCTGAACAGCTGTCCCTAGACCAACTTCTTTTCAGTGCCTAAATAGTAAATAAAAACGTGCAGGTGCCCAACGCTCTTCTCTGAAACACCCAGCTGTTGCAATTAATTGTGAGCACGAACTACTGAGGCAGTGTAATCCTGAAGCCATTTCGGGCCTCTTTAATCCATTTACAGACACTCCCTGCCCCTTCAGATCACTCTTGCAGCTTTCTGCTTTCTCCCTTTGTGAAGCTTTTTCGTTTTTCTCTTCCTTCGTCTTTCACATATGTGTCTTATGCTCGCAGGAAATGCTTGAAGCAGAAAATTGTGTCGGCCCTCAAAAATAAGTGCTGGTGCCCTGCACCGGCGCAAATTAAGCACTGCTTCTTTTATGTTACTGGTGTGCAGGGTCCCAGCACATTATGACACTACCCTCTGAAACAAGAAGGTTCTGATGTATATCTCTTAAAAGACTGTGCATCCCCTAAAAGTAATAAAGAAACAGCTGATCTGGAATTATAAGAGCGAGGGAAACCAGAGAGAGGTGATATGGAAGTCTGAATTAATGAGCCTGTGAACAAACCTAATGTTCATTGGAATTAACTCTAATCTTGGCATCAGAGTAAGTCCTGGCACCAGGAGTCTAGCACAGGCAGAGGAGACGAAGGGCAACGTTCAAGGGTGAGATATGAGTGAAGAGACAGGGGCTTCCAATGACATGTGATTTAAAGAAGTGTGAGGACCCCAAGATCTCATGTCACACTCACACAATAAAATGTTAGTGAAACAGAAGACAGGGGAGGAGAATGGAACTGCAGCACCCCGGAAGGCACCATGCAGAGGAGCAGGACACAAAGTGAAGAGGAAAAGATGAGAATATTTGAGCTCAAAATTAAAATGAGGAGTTTACCTCCTTCGTAAATGTAGCAAGAGACAGCGTGGCACGCAGGCCAGACGGGAATGAGTTGCAGTGTGTAGTTCCATGCCCTGATAATAATTGGGGGATTGTCCTTTAATTAAAGAAGTGATTCCGCACTTTGCAAGCAGTATCAGCTTTCAGAGCCAGATAAATGGGCGATTGCATGTGCAGCCCGTTATGGGTGATGCGCATCATATGAACTGTGCTCTGTCTTCCATGGACAACCAATGTAGCCTTAGTAACACAGGAGAGTTCACATGTTTGCCAATGAAGCGGTTGCATTTTGTTGCTTCCCGAAAGAAAGCAGAAGCTGCATCAGTGCTTAATTTGTAAATAAAAACGTACTGGTGCCCAAAGCTCTCCTCTGAAACACGCAGCTGCTGCCCTTAAATGTGCAAGCAAGAAATACCGAGGCATCGTAATCCTGAAGCCATCTTGGCCTCCTTAATCAATTTACAGCCACTCCCTGCCCCTTTAGCTCACTCTTGCAGCTTTCTGCTTTCTCCCTTTGTGAAGCTTTTTCGTTTTCCTCTTCCTCCCATATTAGTCTTTTGCTCGCAGTAAATGCCTGAGGCAGCAAAATAAGTGGCGGCCCTCAAAAATAAGTGCTGGAGCCCACCACCGGAAACCACCAGCTCAAATTAAGCACTGCATTGCTGCACGCCATGCTGCCCTGAGTAGTACGAGGGGAACTTTTGGTGAACCAGGGAAGAGTGATTAACTATAATCAAGTCCAGGCAGAATTACATCAACTTTCAAGCTGTTTTGCGGCAAACATAATTAAGGAGGATTAACATCTGTTTGATGGTTGTCATTTATATTTATTTTCTGTGTTTTCATAGTGCCTAACAACACTCTACAGATGATTCAAAGAGCTTATGTAATAAATTTTAACTTTTAAAAATGCTTACTGCAAGGTAAAGCTCGGCATCATCTGCACAGGCGTGGCATACAGTAGGGAAATGTCTTAATATACCAGATGCCAGAGCTGCACATAGTGGTGATGCATGTGCACAAAATTAGATTTATCAGATGAAAAATAACCTAATTTACCTCTCACTTTAAGAAAGAAAGTAAAGCACAACTGAGCAGATGGACCATATCAAATCAAAACTACCATACCTACCATACCATACCATACTATACAATATCATGCCATGCCATACCACACCATACTATGCATGCCTGTAAGATATTATACCTTATTGTAAGATACTATAACATGATATATCATGCATACTATCCAATATGATGTAGCGTCATACCACACTATCCTATGCATAGATATCATACCCTAGTGTGAGATACTATAACATGATATATCATGCCATATTATACAATATGATGTAGTGTCATACCACAACATACTATGCATGCCTGTAAGATATCATACCCTATTGTGAGATACTATAAAATGCTATATCATGCCATACTATAGAATATGATGTAGTTTCATACCTCACTATACTATGCATAGATATTATACCCTATTGTAAGATACTATAACATGCTATATCATGCCATACTATACAATATGATGTAGTGTATACTATTCCATATAGTTCCAAATGGTACTGTAGCACACTACAACAAAACACTGTAGTGTATGAATAATCCTGGGTTACATATGACATCCCACCCTGCAACAAATTGCCTTGAACTTTTCTGTTTAGAAAACACACTGGGCTACCTAAATATTAGCATCTCACGATTAGAGTGACATCATATTTCAGAAACGGACCCTTGGAGTCCCAGTGGATAAGACGATATCACCCTCTGTGCTGTGTCGTGCATCATCATAGGTAACCTTACCCAGAGCCAGTAAGATAGTACTGCCGGGACAGACTCAACCTCCTCAGTGAGGGAGATCTTATTACAGTAATGCTGGCTAGAAGAAGGCATCCAGAATTACACAACTACCTTAGGGTAAACCCGAATGGCTTTCTTTTAATAATGCGGGTACCACAGGTATGATTAAACAGAAGATAGGATTGTCTAGTGAGTACTGTGGCTTATCCATCTTCATTACTTGCCAGCATGATTCAGTCCATATTATTGTCCATAAAGGTCAGCAGCCTTCATCAATATAAATCTCCATCTGGATAATACAGGCACTCATAGTGTAGTAGCTGAGTGAATGCCATTATGAAAGGCAAATTCATCCAAGGGTAGACATTCAGACCAGTTATTTTGAGTGGCTTTACTGTAGCATCAAATGTGCTGCTCAAGGCACTGATTCTCTCTTTAAGTCTGCAGATGATGCCAAAAAGATAATGATTGTTGAATTACAAGTGCTGAATATAGTGTTGTCCAAAAATGAGATTTGTATTAACTTCAGTTGAAGAGCCAGGTTTTAACCCCATTGGCGCGAGTCATGACCAGTGGCCGACGCCATGGAGTTTTTTTTTTTTTTTTAGTTTTTACCCGGGCGACGTGGAAGAACTTCCGTGTCTCCCCCACCCCCCTCCTACCCATCGGTGACATCAGCGCACCTCGAGGCACGCTGACGTCACATTTTTCCCCACCGGAGCAGCAAAGGAGCAGATGAGATTTGGGGTCAGATGGCCGAAGTCCACAAGCCCATCTGTACAATAAGTAGATGGGCGGAGTAGACAAGAATGACCAGGTTCTTCAACCATACAATGCGTGTCATAAAACGCGCACTTGGTTAAAAAAACTGTTTACCCACCTGATCCAGATGGCAACATACAATGCGTATGTTGTTTACCGTCAGACAACTACAGGAAGACTCATGACTTTCCTTGACTTCCAGTTGTCTGCAATTGAAAGCCTCACTGCTGTTAGAAAAGCAGCAGCCTCCACCTCATATGTTCTGGAGGATGCGGCAAGGCTGCAGGAGCGACAATTTGCTGATCGCATTCCTAAAACACCCAAAAAGGATCATCCATGTTGTCGCATAAAGTGTGCTCGAAGCATGGAAAGCGGCAGGAAAGTCAGTATTACTGTCCCCAGTGCCCATCTCAGCCAGGCCTCTGTGTCCTTGCTTGCTTTATGTTGTATCATTCTAAAGCAAAGTTCTGGGAAATCAACTGAGGTGGAGCTGCCTTTGGGTAATCCTTTCAGTGCCGGTGCATGGATACTGAACATCAACGGGCCACTGCTTCAGAATTTTACTTCATCAACTTCAGGAAATCATGGACTTCCTAATGGCCTACTTGAGACCTATATCCACCGTCAGAACGTGCTAGGTATTCTGTTCAATTAACGTGCATTAAAGTCCCCATACAGCACATACTAGTGGACAGAACATATGCCACATTGTCACGGAGTACCCTATGTGGCCAAATGTTAAAGGCCTGAATTTTGAAGTGCTTGGTAGGGAACTTATGTATGCTACACAAGGACCACCATGATTGCCAACGAGAACCAAAGTAAGTGTAATAAGTTGAACAGATGTCCTGTTGGACATATTCACCAACATTTCTACTTGTTTGAAAGTGTGCAAACTCAATTTGTAGCTTCACTTTCAAAGCAAAAGTAGAAGTGTTGGTGAATGAGTCCCATGTGATATTTGTTTGACTTTTTACTTTAGAGACCTTAGGATTTCTTCACCAGCATGTCTGCCTTAGTTTCAACTGTAGATATGCTCGCTCAGTTCAAGGGATAGGCCTCCCAGGGCATACACGACACCCCCAACTTGCATCCACAAACTAGTATAGGTTCACTTGCCAATTATACAGTATTAGTCAGGACTCTCATGAGGACAGACATGAATTGGTAAGGAAGCTTATGGTAGGTGTGCCTTCGCAGGGATATTGCACAGGTTGAAGGCAGATAGTAAAGGTAGTACAGATGTACATTATCTACACCTATGGATTCAAACCCATTGGCACTATCCCAGCACTGAAGGACAATGACACATATGGGTCAGTGTTTGACTTGCTTTGCATGTTCATCCTCCATCAGAACTTAATAGATGTTTAATTTGCTGTACGATAAGTGCATTACAGTCACAGCACTGCACATAATGTTGGCTGGGACATATGCTATGTTCTCATGGACTACCCTGTGTGCCAAACACTACCTTTTTTCATAGCCTATAATCTTCTCTTTAGGGAACATCGTGAGAATTCCCCAGCATGTCTGCCTTGGTTTCAAAGGTAGATATGCTCGCTCAGTTTGAGGAATCGCTTTGCATGGCATACTCGGACACCCCCAACTTGCGTCCACAAACTGGACGGAGTTGGATTTAGCACAGTGAGTGTGCTAAAGGCGCAAGAAAAACATGCCTTCCTGAGCCTCAGGTGGCTGTCATCGGAGTCATTAGTAAAGGTTCGTTACGTATGCCTTCGGCAATGTTCAGGAAGAAGTAGGCGGTTACTTGACAGGTGGTAAAATGTGGTCAAACTTATTCCGTCATGTGGCTCATGAATGTGATGGGCCCTTGTCTGGCAGTGGTAAGTTAATGTGAGTGCAGTGATTAGTTGGATTGGGCCCGTGTCCGGCGGCATGAATGGGTTGTTTGTTGTGCCTGAATGGCATGTGAATGGACCATAAAGAGGTTGGTGCCTGGACGTGGCTTTATGGCCCACCTTCAGAAGGCTTGGTTTCAATATTCAGATACTTTGAGTATTCATGCTTTAAAACCATAATTTCTGGAGGTGCTAAAATCAACCAGTGTGAGTGGTGGATTATCATTAACATACTAGTAATGCCCAGGCGAGTCCAAGGGTGCAGGACTTGCGTGGCTCTCACCAGTTTTCCTTCACCGAGAATCCCCTTATAATCACAAACTTTGCTTAAAAACACTTTTGCCTTGCATTTCAGTGAGGGGAAGTCCCTGAATCTGCAGGCAGCCACAAATTTTCTACCACCCAGTGTTCCACTAAGTCTCCAGAGAAAAACATTGCCTCACTTGTGTGGGTGGGCAAGTGACCGCAACAGGGAAGTAACCAAAACAGTTTGTGGAGACATCCAAATTACCGACCACAAAACAGCCTGGTTTTGTAAGACAGTCATCTGTGTATTTGATCCTGGACTTGGCGGCCATATAGGGAAACTGTTGTACCTGGCCCTTTTTTCAGGGTCATCCCCAATCTTTTTGCCTCCTTCCTCCTAATTTTTCTGACCAGTTTTTATTGGCTTTAGGAATCTGGGCACTTTCTTACTGCTAAAACAGTGCTAAAGTGCATATGCTCTCTGTGTAAATTGTACTGTTGATTGGTTTATTCATGATGGGCATATTTGCTTTACTGGTAAGTCCCTAGTAAAGTGCACTAGAGGTGACCAGGGCCTGTAAATCAAATGCTACTAATGGGCCTTCAGCACTGGTTATGCCACCCACATTAGTAGCCCTGTAAACATGGCTCAGACCTGCCACTTTTAAACTGCCAATTCGACTTGGCAAGTGTACCGACTTGCCAGGCCTAAACCTTGCCTTTTACTACATGTCAGGAACCCCTAAGGTAGGCCCTAGGTAGCCCCAGTGGCATGGTGCAGTGTATGTTTAAGGTAGGACATATACTAGTGTGTTTTATATGTCCTAACAGGGAAATACTGCCAAATTTGTTTTTCACAACGCAAGGCCTATCTCTCTCACAGGTTAACATGGGGGCTGCCTTTAAATATCCTTAACACAGAAAAAATGTATAGCAGGTAGGGACAAATCTATTAATTAATTAAACCAACCAGTCAATCCACTTCTGGTTAATCGGGATACTTGATTTCCCAACAATATTTATTTAGAAAATAGCAGCGCATACCCGCGTCCAAATTCTAGGAAATGTTCAACCAGCGGAGCTCCTTTTGTAGCACACTTGACTCTTGACCGATGTTGTAGAATCCGGCTTTTGACTGTCTGTACTGTTTGTCCAATATAAGCTTTATTACACGGACATAATATACAGTAAACAACATTTTTAGTGTTACAGTTAGACCAATTAAGTTGTACATGTTTCCTTCCATTTATCACTAACTCTTTTGAATTTTGCGTAAATTTTCAAGCAGCACAATTTCCACATCTAAAATGACCCTGTCTTATAGGGGGCTGTAACCAAGTCTTTTGTTCTTTCTTATCCAATTTTTTTATATCAGCTTGTACCCATTGATCTTTTAAACTGTGTGCTTTCTTGAAAGAGAACAAAGGTTTCTCTATATTTAGGTCTTTTATAATCCGCCAATTTTTTCAATAATCTTGCGGATTTTATTAGCCTTTGGACTATAGGTCAACACGCATGTTAAAGGGATCTCTTTTGTATGCTTTTTTGGTGTAAGTAGGGTTTCTCTAGGAGTAAACCATGCCCTTTTCTCAGCCGCTTTCACAAGCTTTTTAGGATATCCTCTTGTAATCAATCTTTCCTTCAGCTCTTCAGAATTAGAAAAATAATCAACCTTCTCTGTACAGTTTCTTCTAATCCTAAGAAATTGTCCATATGGAAGATTCTCTTTCAGGGCCCTTGGGTGTCCGCTAGTGAAATGTAGTAATGTATTGCGATCTGTGGGCTTTTTATTATTTAGTTATTTAAATAGCCGCGGTTCTTCCAACATGGCGCCTAATGTGAGACACTGCAGAGAAACAGCAGCGGTGTAGCACTAGACAAGCTGGTTTATAAATAACGGATTGCTGACCGTGTCCGCTGTTTCTTCGCATAAGTAGGAACAAAGAAGGCAGCGGTGGGAACTAAGGTCTGGCGTGCTGTAAAGGATGAAATTAATTGATGCCAAGTAAGCGTAAGTTTAATAAGGAAAGATTGTCTGATAATCAATTAAAAGGTTAAATAACTGAACGCTCGGGAAACGATGGTTGAGGTATTCTGTATTTCCTTCTTTTTGGCAGCCGAGGCGGATATTTGACTAGATGGTGCTAATACGACCTACGTAACCAGATACATCTAGCTGGTGATTATAGTTTAAATAGGCAAATCCAACTAGAAGGTTGCAGTGACTCGGTTGTTTTAAAGAAAGGTAGGTTTAGTTGAGTTTGTAGTAAGCAGATTCTCTCTCTTTTTTGGCTGGTTGCACACATCACACTGAGAGGCATGGTGGTGATATTGTTTTTGTGACTTTGGGGGTACATGTTCTTGGGCTCACCCTAGTAATACACTGGGAGCTAATCAGGTATTTAATAATTATAGCTTTTTAGCTATTATATTTGGTTTTCCAGCATGATATTCAGACGGTAATACTATAACACTCTAGTAATTGAGAGAATGATAGAGAATTTATTTGTGTAGTTAATTGTCTTTTAATCTGTAATGTATCTGTTACTTTTTATAGAATTGCCAGTGTCCTTCGACTGTCCTGAGGAGGCCATAAATTTAGAGGCCGAAACGCGTTGACATATTCTTACGGAACCAAGGGTGTATAACTAATACATTGAAGGTTGAAATAACTGGAAAGCACTACATAAATACCTTTAAAGTCTGTGAGGTGTTTTCAGCTGGGTGCTAACCCCTTTGGTTACCAATATAAGATAGGATCACTATGAGAATTAAGTGAGAGTGACCTTTATGAATTATTTCGTTGGACGTTTTAAGTTTTTCTGTGATGTATTTTGTTTTCTTGTAATTGAGTAAGTTATGTTCAGTTATTGTCCTGATATGTTGTTTATATGCACTTATGTCTAGGTATGCGCTGCTATTTTCTAAATAAATAAATAAATATTGTTGGGAAATCAAGTATCCCGATTAACCAGAAGTGGATTGACTGGTTGGTTTAATTAATTAATAGATTTGTCCCTACCTGCTATACATTTTTTCTGTGTTTCTGATCTGATAGTACCCAAAGCAGGGTGGGGTGACAGGGTACTCCCCTTCATAGTTGTAAATGTGTTAGTACACCTGGTGAGGTGTGCGGGAGCTGTTGTGAACAAAAGAATTGCTCAATATGAGTCTTGTGGGTTAATGGCACCCAAATTATGAAATGGTTAGCAGTTGTCTATCTTGTGTATAAGTAAATAAAGTGGTGTGTAATAGAGTACTAATATGTCTGAATCACAAATTGTCTGTTATACGGAAGAACAGATTTCTAAACTGCTGGAACTCCCTTCGCTACTTAGTGGAGAAACAATAGCGAGTGATACCCCTAGACTTGACAAACTTGAAAAATTTAAACAACTTAAAAAGAAAAACATTAGGACGCAATTACATGCACAAGTGCTATTAGAGCATCTTAAAAATAACACTATTCCACAAGGTTTGCAAGTAAGGAATATTCCTGTAATTTTTATAAGTGATCCGAGATATCTGACACAATTTAGTGGGGTTGGAACTAAATATTCCAGAGATTGGCTGGCCTTGTCAGTCGAAACTGCACTAAGAATCAGTGAAGAGGAGCTTAAAGAAATTGCTGAATTGGAACAAGAAGTTAGCACAGACAACACTATACATAATTCACAGCAATTATTGGAGTCTGTGAATAAAACAATAGCTGAGTTCAAAACAAATACGATCAGTTTTAAGACGACTAAACTAGCCCGAGACATTAAGAACTTTGATATTACAGCGGTTTATCCTTACTTAAAACCAGAGTTCTATAAGAGCAAGAATCCTAATAATTTGAATCTACAATATCGCACTAGATCCCGGAAAAAGTTTATCACCTTTTCAGATACGTCCTCAGATTCTGAGGCTGAGGGCCATACCACATATCCCTCTGGCCAACCTTTTTTAGGCAGAGGAAATCGGAGGGGAACAAGAGGGGGAGGAACCCCCAGGGATCAATTTCAAGATCAGAACTTCTTCCGTACCAGGAGGAGAGCGTACAGGAGACAATAATGAAGCCCGATGATTTGATTCCCATTTACAATCTTTCTTTGTATTCTTTATCTGATTCAGAGAAACAGGTTTTAAGCAAAGGCTTGTCTTTTGTCCCTACCAAAAATCAGGATCCCATAGACAGCAAAATTGAAGTGCTAAACTTTTTACCCAAGATCAGACTTAGAGCTTTTTTTGCTTCTGATATTCCATCAGAAGAATGGTCTAATAGTGGTCTGAAACCTAGATCCTTTTTCCTTCCTGATAGGAATGAAATGCCGAAAGAAGTTAAGGTCTTCGAGGATTTAGTGCTAAAAGATTTGGATTCTTTGAATACTAAAAAGGTATTCTTTAAAGATAATTGCTCAAGAATAGAAAAGGAAGCCATTACTAGTTTAGCAGAGAACAAAGACATCGTAATCAAACCAGCCGATAAAGGCGGGGGAATAGTCATTTGGAGTATTGAACAATACAATAAGGAGGTAATGAGGCAGTTAGATAACCGTGCACATTACCGTGAATTACCATTGAATACACCCAAACAAGTACGACACCAGATAGAAGCACAGACACAGGCAGCGAAAGAACAAGGATGGATTAGCAGAAAAGAATATGAGTTTTTAAACCAGAATGATGGTAGAACACCTTGCTTCTACATCCTGCCTAAAATACATAAAAACATGGAAGAACCCCCAGGTAGACCTATAGTGTCAGCCTGTGGCTCTATATTAGAGCCTCTTGCACAGTTTGTAGATACGTTCTTGAAACCTTATGTTGTCAAGACTGCAGCATTTGTCCGCGATACAATGGACATTATCAACAAAATTGAAAATGTAACATACAATGAGGAGAAAGATATTTTGGTGACTTTTGATATTGAGTCGCTTTATACAAATATCCCACAAGATGAGGCCTTGGAAATTATAAAACTAACTTTAAATAACAACAGAGAGACAGCAAGCACCCCTATAGACTTCATAGTCGATTTAACAACATTATGTTTGAAATACAACTTTTTTAAATTTAACGATAAGCTTTATCGGCAAGTGAAAGGAGTCGCGATGGGTTGCAGCTTTGCTCCCAAGATCGCCAATTTGGTGATGGATTTTTTTGAACAAAAATGGATATACGACCAAAGTAATCCATTTAAAGAACACATCGCCAAATGGTTTAGGTATATTGATGATATCCTGATGATCTGGGAAGGGCCTGAAAGTGTATTGGATTCCTTCTTTCATTGGCTTAATCAACGAACAGTCGACTTTAAATTTACGATGAGCAAAGATCAATTCAAAATTAATTTTTTAGACATCTGGATTGTGCCAAAAAACGGTAAATTGACGGTGAGTCTGTATAAAAAGCCCACAGATCGCAATACATTACTACATTTCACTAGCGGACACCCAAGGGCCCTGAAAGAGAATCTTCCATATGGACAATTTCTTAGGATTAGAAGAAACTGTACAGAGAAGGTTGATTATTTTTCTAATTCTGAAGAGCTGAAGGAAAGATTGATTACAAGAGGATATCCTAAAAAGCTTGTGAAAGCGGCTGAGAAAAGGGCATGGTTTACTCCTAGAGAAACCCTACTTACACCAAAAAAGCATACAAAAGAGATCCCTTTAACATGCGTGTTGACCTATAGTCCAAAGGCTAATAAAATCCGCAAGATTATTGAAAAAAATTGGCGGATTATAAAAGACCTAAATATAGAGAAACCTTTGTTCTCTTTCAAGAAAGCACGCAGTTTAAAAGATCAATGGGTACAAGCTGATATAAAAAAATTGGATAAGAAAGAACAAAAGACTTGGTTACAGCCCCCTATAAGACAGGGTCATTTTAGATGTGGAAATTGTGCTGCTTGTAAATTTACGCAAAATTCAAAAGAGTTAGTGATAAATGGAAGGAAACATGTACAACTTAATTGGTCTAACTGTAACACAAAAAATGTTGTTTACTGTATATTATGTCCGTGTAATAAAGCTTATATTGGACAAACAGTACAGACAGTCAAAAGCCGGATTCTACAACATCGGTCAAGAGTCAAGTGTGCTACAAAAGGAGCTCCGCTGGTTGAACATTTCCTAGAATTTGGACATGGAGCAGATGATATTAAATGGTCAGTATTAGCAGTTGTGCAAAGTAAAACAGATGGCCCGCCTCTGCTAAACAGATTACTTAAACTGGAAGCACGGCTAATCGAGAAATTTCAAACAGTAAAAAATGGACTAAATGACTGTGATGAGGTTTGGTCCCTCATTGGCAAATGAGTTTGGACGTACCCTAGCCTGATGAGGAGGGATTGGTTTGATGTGAAAAAACAGAGACTGTACATGTAAACTCATGGGACAACTGTTCAGGATATTCTACTCCTAATGTGCCACAAGTGTCAATTTGGTAGCCTGATGAATCTTAAGCCTACGGTATCTCTGGCGGAGGAAATGTAATCCTCTAGTCTAAGCAATAAGTGTTATCAGATAGTACTCGAAATTTGCTTTAAAATCTGATGTTTTCAGCAGAATTATAAGTGCACCTAACAACAAAATGATGCGGCTATATATAAAGCATGCTGAAGGTATTATAAGAAAGGTGTGTGGTACTATTAGCAGAAATGTTGTAGGAAATATGCTGCCAACCATGTTTGATAACTATATAGCCTGCACTTGGGTGTTGAAATGTTCCTTGAGTGCAGAATAGTCTGGTAACTGCGTTTTGATTGTAGGACTTACGACCGCGCAGTATACATTTTAGATGGGCATTTAAAAAAGGCCAGTGTTTGGCATACAAGACGCAGTGATAGTTATTAAAATAGCCGCGGTTCTTCCAACATGGCGCCTAATGTGAGACACTGCAGAGAAACAGCAGCGGTGTAGCACTAGCCAAGCTGGTTTATAAATAACGGATTGCTGACCGTGTCCGCTGTTTCTTCGCATAAGTAGGAACAAAGAAGGCAGCGGTGGGAACTAAGGTCTGGCGTGCTGTAAAGGATGAAATTAATTGATGCCAAGTAAGCGTAAGTTTAATAAGGAAAGATTGTCTGATAATCGATTAAAAGGTTAAATAACTGAACGCTCGGGAAACGATGGTTGAGGTATTCTGTATTTCCTTCTTTTTGGCAGCCGAGGCGGATATTTGACTAGATGGTGCTAATACGACCTACGTAACCAGATACATCTAGCTGGTGATTATAGTTTAAATAGGCAAATCCAACTAGAAGGTTGCAGTGACTCGGTTGTTTTAAAGAAAGGTAGGTTTAGTTGAGTTTGTAGTAAGCAGATTCTCTCTCTTTTTTGGCTGGTTGCACACATCACACTGAGAGGCATGGTGGTGATATTGTTTTTGTGACTTTGGGGGTACATGTTCTTGGGCTCACCCTAGTAATACACTGGGAGCTAATCAGGTATTTAATAATTATAGCTTTTTAGCTATTATATTTGGTTTTCCAGCATGATATTCAGACGGTAATACTATAACACTGTAGTAATTGAGAGAATGATAGAGAATTTATTTGTGCAGTTAATTGTCTTTTAATCTGTAATGTATCTGTTACTTTTTATAGAATTGCCAGCGTCCTTCGACTGTCCTGAGGAGGCCATAAATTTAGAGGCCGAAACGCGTTGACATATTCTTACGGAACCAAGGGTGTATAACTAATACATTGAAGGTTGAAATAACTGGAAAGCACTACATAAATACCTTTAAAGTCTGTGAGGTGTTTTCAGCTGGGTGCTAACCCCTTTGGTTACCAATATAAGATAGGATCACTATGAGAATTAAGTGAGAGTGACCTTTATGAATTATTTCGTTGGACCTTTTTGAGTTTTTCTGTGATGTATTTTGTTTTCTTTTAATTGAGTAAGTTATGTTCAGTTATTGTCCTGATATGTTGTTTATATGCACTTATGTCTAGGTATGCACTGCTATTTTCTAAATAAATAAATAAATATTGTTGGGAAATCAAGTATCCCGATTAACCAGAAGTGGATTGACTGGTTGGTTTAATTAATGAATAGATTTGTCCCTACCTGCTATACATTTTTTCTGTGTTTCTGATCTGATAGTACCCAAAGCAGGGTGGGGTGACAGGGTATTCCCCTTCATAGTTGTAAATTTAAATATCCTTAAAGCACAGATTCTCCTTGAGAGCAGATACAAATTTGGAGTTTAGGGTCTCTGAACTCACAATTTAAAAATACATCTTTTATTGAAGTTGGTTTTTAAATTGTCTGTTTAAAATTGCCACTTTTAAAAAGAAGGCATTTTCTTGCTTGAACCATTCTGTAACTCTGCCTGTTTGTGGATTGTCTGTCTGGGTCAGTTTGACAGTTGGGCTGTTTTGCACCTCTCTAGACAGTGACACAAAGGGGGCAGGGTGTAGCCTGCATATCCTGATGAGGCATCTGAGCTAGAGGGGAGGGAGGAGTTGTCATTCACACCTGAAAGGACTGTGCCTGCCCTCACACAATGCAGTCTCTGACCCCCTGATGTGTGTCTAGGGCCTGGCCTGGACAAGAAAGGATCTGTAAAACACTTGAGACTTTGCTTTAAAGTGTGCCAACTTCAAAGACAGAAAGGGGTATTGAGGAAGACCCAAAACCCCAGACTTTTAGACTCTTTCTGCAATCAAGAGGAACCTCTGCCAATGAGAAGAGCGGAAGAGCTGGAGGAGGAGTACTGTCCCTTCTGTGTTGTTTTGCTGGACTGGCCTGCAGTTGCTACTTCTGCCTGAAAAGAGTGCAAACAGTGAACTTTGCTGTGTCCTGCTTGAGAAAGTTCTCCAAGGGCTTGCAGCAGAGCTTGCCTCCTGTTGAAAGTTTCAGGGACACCAAAGACTTCAGTTTCCTTGACCTGCAGCACTGGGAACTGTGTGTTTTGTGCTGTTCAAGAGGAGAAACCACTGCGCTGCCGCCAACGAAGCTGCTGGCCTGCACCGTGACCTTCTGACGCCGCACGGAATCGCATTGCTCAGCTCTGTACCGCGACCCTGGTCTCACCGACGCCGGCATCAGATGACTTCACTGAGCCGCTGCTAGCACTGCGACCTGTGGGCACCGCACTCCAGCATCGCCTGCACCGCAGCGTGGGCCTCCCCAAAGCCGCCGCTCCTGCTGACACGGTGCTGTTGCCTTCACCGTGGTCTTTGGACATCGCATGTTGCACCGCCCCGCTTCACACCGCAGCCCTGGTCTCACCGACCCCGCTGAATGCCGTCACCGAGCCGCTGCCTGCACCGTGACCTGTGGGCACCGCATGTCGCATCGTCCCGCTTCGCACCGCAGCCCCGACGCCATCCATGCGAGCACTGCTGACTTCATCAGCTCAGAGTTCTATCTGCAACGTGTGTGAATTCAAGGGCCTGATGACTCCCTCCTGCACCAACACTGGAACCGACACCGCGACGTCAGCGATGCCGCTCTCCGATGCTCATTGCGAGGATCACAATACCCTATAAACCCAAAGTACTTGTAGGTCTTCCCGACGGCATGAACTGTTGGTTTTGTTGATCACAATGCCGTGATAGCCCCAGGTGGAGCTATTTACTTCAAGGAACTGTATTTTTGAGTAAATCTAACAGAATTCATATTTTTATTACTCTAGGTTGGATTCTTATCGTATTTGGTCTTGTATTACACAGATAAATATTGGCTATTTTTCTAAAACTGGTGTGGTGTCGCTTTGTAGCGTTTTCACGTATTACTGTGTGTTATGTGCAGATGCTTTACACATCACTTCTGAGATAAGCCTGACTGTTTGTGCCAAGCTACAAAGGGGGTAAACAGGAGTTATCTGAGCGGGTATCTCCTTTATCCTGACTAGAGTGAGGGTCCCTACTTGTACAGGGTGAAAACTGACTGCCAACTAGAGACTCCATTTCTAACAGAGACCTACCAAACCCAGACATTTCTGGGGCAGTCCACGGAAGTGTGGCGTGTTTGGATTTCTCAAAGTTTTCTTACCCAGGATACCCTGCAAAAGTGAAACATTGATTAAAAACACTATTTTTCCTTGCTTTTTCATCATGAAAACTGCAGGAATGTGCAGGAATTCACAAAATCCCTACCACCCAGTGTTTCCCCGCTTGGCCTGATAAAAACAACCCCACCCCCACCACTTGTGTGCCTGTGCCTAGTGCCTGCATCAGGAATGGATCACTCCAGGGTTAACAGTAGCCCTCGTGCAAGGACTACCATTGACCCTTGTGTGATCTATTCCTTTTGCGGACGCTAGCCTACGCACACAAGTGAGATACCATTTTTATCGGCAGACTTGGGGGAATGCTGCGTGGAAGGAAGTTTGTGGCTCACCTCAGATTCCAGAACTTTCTATCACTGAAATCTGAGGAAAAAATGTTTCATTTTGCCAAAATTTGAGGTTTGCAAAGGATTCTGGGTAATAGAACCTGGTGAGAGCCCCACAAGTCACCTCATCTTGGATTCCTCTATGTCTCTAGTTTTGAAAACTGTGTGGGTTTGGTAGGTTCCCTAAGTGCCTGCTGAGCTGCAGCCCAAAATCCACAGCTAGGTACTTTCCAAAAACCCATTAGTTTTCAATGTAAAAATGGGATGTGTCCATGTTGCATTTAGGGGAGTTTCCTGTCGCGGGTACTAATCCTACCTACACAAGTGAGGTACCATTTTTATCGGGAGACTTGATGTAATGCTGGGTGGAAGGAAGTTTGTGGCTCCACTCAGATTCCATAGCTTTCCATGAACAAAATGTGAGGAAAAAGTGTTTTTTTGCCAAATTTTGAGGTTTGCAAAGGATTCTGGGTAACAGAACCTGGTGAGAGCCCCACAAGTAACCCCATCTTGGCTTTCCCTAGGTGTCTAGTTTTAAAAAAATGCATAGGTTTGGTAGGTTTCCCTTAGTGTTGGCTGAGCTACAGCCCAAAATCCACAGCCAGGCACTTCACAAAATAACAGGTCAGTTTTCATTAGAAAAAATGTGATGTGTTCACGTTGTATTTTGGGACATTTCCTGTTGCAGGTACTAGGTCTACCTACACAAGTGAGGTATCATTTTTATCAGGAAACTTAGGGGAATGTTTGGTGGAAGGAAGTTTGTGGCTCCCCTCAGATTCCAGAACTTTCCATCACCGAAATGTGAGGAAAAAGTTGTTTTTTTTGTCCCATTTTGAGGTTTGCAAAGGATTCTGGGTAATAGAACCTAGCGAGAGCCCCGCAAGTTAACCCATCCTCGATTCCCCTAGGTGTCTAGTTTTAAAAAATGCACAGGTTTGCTAGGTTTCACTAGGTGCTGGCTGAGCTAGAGTCCAAAATCCACAGCTAGGCACTTTCAAAAAAACATATCAGATTTCAATGTTAAAATGTAATGTTTCCATGTTGAGTTTTGGGGCGTTTCCTGCCGTGGGCAGTAGACCTACCTACACAAGTGAGGTGCCATTTTTATTGGGAGACTTGAGGAAACACAGAATAGAAGAACAAGTGTTATTGCCCATTGTCTTTCTCTACATTTTTTCTTCCAAATGTAAGACAGTGTATAAAAGAAATCTATTTGAGAAATGCCCTGTAATTCACATGCTACTATGGGGACCTCCGAATCCAGAGATGTGCAAATAACCACTGATTCTCAACACCTTATCTTATGCCCATTTTGGAAATACAAAGGTTTCCTTAATATCTATTTTTCACTCTTTATATTTTACCAAATGAATTGCTGTATACCCAGTATACAATGAAATCCCATTGCAAGGTGCAGCTCATTTATTGGCTCTGGATACCTAGGGTTCTTGATGAACATACAAGCCCTATTTATCCCCGCAAGCAGAAGAGTCCAGCAGACGTAACGGTATATTGCTTTTAAAAATCTGCCATAACTGAAAAAAGGTCACAGAAGAAAGCTTAGACAGAAATGGCTGTTTTTTTAATCTCAGTTTTAATCTTATTTTATTTCAGCTGCTCCTTTCTGTAGGAAAACCTTAAAGGATCTGCACAAATTACCCCTTGCTGAATTCAGAATTTTGTCTACTTTTCAGAAATGTTTATCTCTCTGGGATCCACCATAGGTTTTACACCCACTTCTGTCACTAACTGAAAAGAGGCTGAAATCACAAAAAGTAGTAAAAATGGGGTGTGTCTCAGTAAAATGCCAAAACTGTGTTGAAGAATGTGGTTTTCTGGTTCAAGTCTGCCTTTTCCTGAAAGCTGGGAAAATGGTGCTTTTAGCACCACAAACCCTTTGTTGATGCTATTTGCAGGGGAAGAAAACAGATGCTTACTTCTGCAGCACTTTTTCCCATTATTCCCAGAAAACCCCCCAAATTTAAGCTTTATTTTGGCTATTTTTTTAGTCTCCTCCAGAGGCACCCAGGAACTCTGGGTACCTTTACAATCCCCAGAATATTTGAAAAAAAGGACACAAATTTGGTGTGGATAGCTTATGTGGACAAAAGGTTATGGGGGCCTAAGCACAAACTACACCAAATAGCCAAAAAAGGGCTCAGCACTGGAGGGGGGAAAGGGCCGGGCAGCTAAGGGGATAAGGTCCTTCCCGAACTGAGGTAGCGATGATGACTGCCTGAGGTTCAGGGGAAGGGTGTTCCAGCTCTTTGCCACAAGGAAGCGAAGGATCTTCAACCAGCCGAGATCTTCCGTATGCGTGGTACGGTGGCTAGTGCTTGTTGATTGGAGCAGAGAGGTCTAGTGTAGGAGTAGAAGGTGATGCGGTGGTTGAGGTAGGCAGGTCCTAAGTCATGGAGGGCCTTGTAAGGGTGGATGAGGAGCTTGAAGTTAATTATTTTCTTAATAGGAAGCCACTGGAGGTCTCTTAGGTGATTGGAGATATGTTTGAGGCGAGGAATGTCCAGGATGAGTCTGGCGGAGGCGTTTTTAATATGCTGTACTTTCTTCAGGTTAGAGGACGTTGCCATATTCGAGTCTGCTGGTAACCAGGGCATGGGTTATGGTTTTGAGATCCTTTGAGATCGATTTGTAGATCTTCCGGAGAAGTTGGCGTGTGTGAAAGCAGGAGAATGCGACTGAGTTGACTTGGTGGGTCATGGTGAGCGATGAGTCCAGGATAAAGCCGAGGTTACGTGCATGGTTTATTGAAGTGCGGGGGTACTGAGGATAGATGGCCACCAGGAGTCATCCAAGGCTGATGTGAATTTTCCCAGGATGAGGATCTCGGTTTTGTCAGATTTGAGCTTGAGGCAGCTGTCCTTCATCCAGGCGGCGACAGCTCCCATCCCATTGTGGAAATTCTTCTTGGCAGTAGTTGGGTTTCGGTCAGTGGGATGATCAGCTGGGTATCGGTGTATGAGATGATGTTCAGTCCCCGGTCCCTGACGATGGATCCAAGCGGGGCCATTTAAAGGTTGAAGAGTCTGGGGCTCAGGTAGGAGACCTGTGGAACTCTACAGCTGATATCTGTAGGTTCTGACAGGTGAGGCGGGAGTCTGACTCCCTGCGTTCTGTCAGACAGGAAGGAGCGTATCCATTGTAGGGCCTTTCCGTTGATGCAGGCTGCGTGGAGCCTGAAGCAGAAGGTGCTGTGTGAGACCGTGTCAAAGGCACCCAATAGGTCTTGTAGGACAAGGGCTGCTGTGTGACTGTGGTTGAGGAGTGAGTGGATGTCATCTGTGGCAGTGAGGAGGGGGGTCTCCATGCTGTGATTGCTGATATCTGTAGGTTCTGACAGGTGAGGCGGGAGTCTGACTCTCTGCGTTCTGCCAGACAGGAAGGAGCGTATCCATTGTAGGGCCTTTCCGTTGATGCAGGCTGCGTGGAGCCTGGAGCAGAAGGTGCTGTGTGAGACCGTGTCAAAGGCACCCGATAGGTCCAGTAGGATGAGGGCTGCTGTGTGACCGTGGTCGAGGAGCGAGTGGATGTCATCTGTGGCAATGAGGAGGGCGGTCTCCATGCTGTGATTGCTCCTGAAGCCTGACTGGGAGGTGTCCAGGATGTTGTTGTCCCTGATGTGCTTACGGAGCTGAGCGTTGATGGCCTTTGTGATTACCTTGGCTGGGAAAGGCAGCAGAGAGATGGGTCATTAATTCCTGAGGTCCATGGTGTTGGCTGTGGGTGTCTTCAAGAGCAGGCAGATCTAAGCGTGCTTCCATTTCTCTGGGAAGGTGGCTGTCTCTATGGAACAGTTGAGGGTGTTTTGGAGCACGGGTGCAATGGATGTGCTGGCCTTGTTGAAAATGTAGTGAGGACAGGGGTCTGTAGGGGCTCCGGAGTGGATGTTGCTCATGATGGTGCGGGTCTCTCTGTGATGAGGGTGGTCCAGCAGTGCAAGGTCTGTGGTGGTTCAATGGGATGGATCTGGTGGGTTGATGGAGGGCTCGGAGGGTCTTGGATCCGAAGCTGTCAGATATGTCTTTGATATTCTGGTGGAAGAAGTTGGCTAGCCTATCGTAGAGGTCTTGAGATGAAGGGATGCTTTCCGTTTCTGATTGGGGTTTGGCAAACTATTTAACCACGGTGAAGAGCTCTTTGGTGTTGTGAGCGGTGGCGCTGATAGGGTCCTGCAAGGTGGCTTTCCTGGTGACTCTGATGAGGTGGTGGTGGGATTTGGTGGCAGCTTGAAGTCTTCTGGGGACCTGCTGTTTATCCATCTTTTCTATAGCCATCTGCAGGTGCGCCTGTACTCCTGGAGTGCGGAGGAGAACCAGCTGGCCTTCTTTAGGTGGGGTTTAGCTGAGATCTTACTGAGAGGTGCTAGGGTGTTGGTGCATTCGAAGGTCCTTTGGTGGAAATTCTGTGCTGAGATGTTAGAATCTGCAGTGAGGGGTGGGGAGACTTGCTGAGAGTGTTGGAGATCTGTTCCTCGGTGATCTGGTTCCATTTTCTACTTGGGGCTCGGAGTGTGTGGAGGTGGATGGTCGGTGAGGTGAAATGGATGCAGTGATGGACAGTGCAGTGAAGTGTGGAGGTGTTGTCGGCGGTGATGTTATTGCTGGTGGAAAAAATAGGGTTGAACGTGTGTCCGGTCAGCTGGAAGGCGGGAGGGCGGGAAAGCGTTTCTCAGGGAGAAAGGTGTTGAGGCTGCTGGGGCAGCAGAAGCGCAGGATACGCAGTGAGAGTGCAAGGCTGAAGGAGAGAGAAAGAGACAAGAAAGATAGAAAAAAAAAATGACAGATATATAAACAGATGTAAAAAGAGACAGCAAGATACTCACATACAAATGGCCACTAGACCACCTGCGATTAGGTGCAGGCAGGAGCCTGAGGGTGGAGGTGGCTTTTGAACTAAGAGTCAGGCAGGCTCTCAGTTTGAAAAGCTGCAGAGGCAGCAGCAACAAGTGGAGCTGCACAGAGGAGAGCGAACAGATGCTGAGTAGGAGGTCAGAGGAGTCACCCTCTCAATGCACAGCGGCCGCCCTTAAGTTAAGAAGGGGAAGGAGGCAGCTGGGAGGCAGGAGGGTGGGAAAGCATTTCACAGGGAGAGTGGGGGACAAGACTGCAGGGGAAGCAGTGGCACAGGAAACGCTGGGAGAGTAAAAGGCTGAAGGAGAGAGAAAGAGACAAGAAGGAAAGAAAAAAAAAAAGAAAAGAAAAATAAGCAGAAGTAAAAAGAGACAGCAAGATACTTACATACAGATGGCCACTAGGCCACCAGGGATGAGGCGCAGGTGAGAGCCTGCGGGTGGAGGTGGGCCTCGAGGTGAGAGTCAGGCAGGCTCTCAGTTTGAAATGCAGCAGAGACAGCAGCAGCAGCAACAGGTGGAGATGCACAGAGGAGGGCGAACAGATGCTGACCGGCAGGCAGAGGGGTATTGTGATCCTGTGTCTGAGATGATGATACTGCAAAGGGTATGTAGATACACAAATATATCCTGCATGTCATGTTATCTTATATTATATTGATTTGTATAGCACACTAATCACCCAAGAGGTTATCAAGGCACATGGACAGGTGCATAGGTTTTTAATCCCTAAGGTGCTTACACGAAGATACAGGTCTTCAGCCTTTTCTGGAACTCAAGAAGTGAGGAGGAGGCTCTGATGTGTTGAGGGAGGTCTTTCCATGTCGTGAGTGTGATGTAGGAGAATAAGTGACCTCCAGTTTTGCTTTTGTGGATGCAGGGAATATGTGCGAGTGAGAGTGAGGCAGAGCGTAGGTGTCTGGTGGGTTAGTGAAAATGTCTGTGGCTGTTCATGTAGTCTGGTCCTGTGTTCTGTAGGGCCTTGTATCTGTATGTGAGAAGTTCAAATTAGCTGCATTTGTGTATGGGGAGCCAGTGAAGTTTCTAGAGGTGCGGTGTGATGTGAGTGCCACGTGGGAGGTCAAGTATGATTCTTGTGGCAGTGCTCTGGATGTTCTGGAGTCTGTGTAGGAGTTCTTTATAATTTCCAGTGCAGAGAGTGTTTCCATAGTCTAGCCTCCTGGTGATGAGTGCTTGCGTGATCAAGCAATCATTTTTTATAAAGCCCAACTACTCACCGGAGATGGTCTCATGGCACTGGTGGTGGATCTGGACCTCATTCGAAGAGCCATGTTTTTAGGTTCTTCCTGAAGATGGTGAGAGATGGGCTTTGTCTGAGGTGTATGGACAGGTTGTTCCAGCTCTTAGCTGCAAGATGATGGTCTTTCTAATGTTCTGAGGCAACTATTTGAAGATTTTTCACAGCATGCATATGATGTGGAAGAAGGAGGTGCACGCTGCATTGACTTGGGCCGTCATGTTGAGCTTGTCTAGGATGATCTCTAGATTCTCTTGTATGGTTTGAGTGTGCGTGTTTGTCCTAGCTCCAACGGCTACCAGGTGGAATCCCATGGGAAGATCTTGTTGCCGAAGATCAGTACTTCCATCTTGTTGGAGTTGCGCTGCAGCAAGTTGGTTTGCATCCAGGCTGCTACTATGGTCATGCAGTTTATAAAGTTGTTTCTGACGGTGGCTGTTTCTTCTGTCAGGATGAGTGGTGCCATTGGTGCAGGAGATGATGGTGATGTCTTGTGATCGGATGATGTCGGCGTGCGGTATCATGTATATGTTGAAAAGGGTGGAGCTGAGGGACAATCCTTGTGGGAAACCGCATATCAATTTCTTGGTCTCTGTTGTGAAGGGTGGCAACCTGACCCTTTCGGTTCTTCAAGTGAGGAAGGAACAGGTCCACTTGAGAGCAGATCCTTGTATTCCAATCTGTTGGATTCTTCTGATGAAAGTGTTATGAGAGACAGTGTTGAATGCCACAGAGAGATTTAGCAGGATGAGGACTGCAGTTTCTCCTCGGTCCAGGTTGATTCAAATGACATTGGTGGCCCAATGAGTACTGTTTTGGTGCTGTGGTTCTTTCTGAATCCTAATTAAGGGGGTCATTACGACCTCGGTGGTCTTTTCGCAAGACCGCCGAGGTGCCGCCGTGCTGAAGACCGCCAGTGGTGGCGGTCTTCTGCGCCGCGTATTATGACCTCTGGCAGCCTGCCATCTTTTTTTGTAAGGAAAGCCGCCAGCAGCCATACTAGCGAACAGCGGGAAGGTGGAGGTTGCTCAACCTTCACCGCCACGTCAACAGAACACCGCCCACTGAATCACGTCCCATGATCTGGTGTGGCGGTGTGGCGGTGTTCTGGTGACGGTGTGCTGGTGGCGGAGCTGCCCCTATGGATCTCGCCCCCTCCCGGAGGATCAACGCACATGGTAGGTTGATTGTCCGTCAGGGAAGGGGGTGTTGTGTGTTGTGTGCGTGCATTGGGTTGTGCGTGTGAGATTGTAGAGGGGGTGAGTGAGTGTATGCGTGCGGGGGTGTTGTGTGTATGGGAAATGTGTGCGGGTCGGACGGTGTGCATGTCTGTTTGTATGTGTGCGGGTATGTGTTGTAGTGGGGTGTATGTGTGCGTGTAGGAGTGTGTATATGTGCATGTTGGGTGTGTGTGCGTGTAGGGGTGTGTATATGTGCATGTTCGGGGTCGGGGTGGGGAGGGGGGTTGTGCCACCTTTGGGGGGCAGTAGGGGGGCAGTAGGGGGGCAGGGGATGTGGGGGGAGGGTTTGTGTGGGGTAGCGGGGGTGGGGGAGACCCCTATCAGTGGCAGGAAGGAATTCCCTGGCACTGATAGTGCCTACCGCCATGGATCTAATGGCGGTTCCCAACCACCCGAGATCCATGGCGGTATGCAGGGTCCTGATACCGTCGGCGGTCTAGTGACGACCGCCGGGCTGGAGACCGCAATCTTCAGCCCAGCGGTCTTTACCGCCATGGCGGTCAGAATGGTGAAGTGGCGGATGACCGTGCATAATTAAAAAAAAAAAATTGACCGCCTGTTTGCGGTATTACCAAGTTTCCATTCATCCAGGAAAGTGGTTTACATGATGGAGTGTGTTGATGATGTGGGTCAAGGTGGAGCTGACTGGTGATGTTTGGTGCTGATTGGTGAGGTTGTAGATGTGGTGAGGGCATGGTTCCATTGGGATCCCTGAATGGATGGTTCGCATGATTGCCACTGTGTTGTTTCTGGTGAGGGTTGTCCATTCGGTTAGGTGGCCATCTTGGTTGGTGTTGAGTAGGTCGGCAACCAGTTCTCTGGGGTTGGGTTGGTGTGCAAAATTGCCATATGTGTTTGGGATTTTGCTGTGGAAGAAGTTAAAGAGGTTGTCACAGAGTTGTTGGGAGGAAGCAATGTTGGTGGCAGTGTCTGAGGGAAAAGCAAAATCCTTAATGATCAAGAAGATCTCCTTGCAGCTGTTGGAGCTTCCATTGATCCTGCCGCTTAGTACTTTTTTCTTGGTTTATCTTAATCGCTGGTGATACCTTCTGAGTACAGTCTTGTAGGTAGCTCTGTCAGTGGTGAGGTGACTGGCTTGCCATTTCCTTTGTAGATGTTTAGTGTGTCGGAGGTCTTCTGTGTACCAGCTGTCCTGCTTGTATGATCTACTATGCTTGTTAGGTTTGATGGGTGCGAGGGAGTCCACATAGTTCTTGATCCAGTTATTTGAGTTGTTGATGTACTTGTTGAGGTGGTCTGTGGGGCTAGTTTGATCGGTGCTGAGGGCAATGAGCCAGTCTGCTTTTTGGCTGCAACTTGGAGTGCTGAATCTGGTAGGGGTGTTGACTTGTGGTGTGTTGATTTGAAAGAGGATGATGGTGTGGTCCGTCTATGTGAGCGGTACAGCGGAGTTGTCTTTGATTCTGTGGCTTATGGTGAAGATGGGTGTCCAGTGTGTGTCCAGCGGGGTGTTTTGGTTCTGGGGTGAGTCTGATATTGCTCAAACTTTTGAGGAGTGCTGAGGAGCAGGGGTCATTTCAATCTTCCAGATAAAAGCTGAGGTCACAGAGGAGAATGTAGGCTCTGGAGTTGATTGTGAGCTGAGCGACAAAGGTGGTGATGAGGTTGATAAAGGTGGCTCATGGTCTGGATGGTCAATAGGTGAGGGTTCCATTCATGGTGAAGTTTTCTGAGATTTTCAGCTTGAAGTGAAGGTGTTCCAAGAATGGGGTGATGTCCTCTGTGAATGATGTGCATTTTATGGCTTCCTTGTAGATGATAGCAAGTTCTCCTCCTGGCTTGTGATGGCGGTCCTGTCAAGCAATCTTGTACCCGCTAGGATTACTGTGGTGATGTCGTGAACTGATGAGGGGCTGAGCCATTTCTCTGTGATAAAGAGGATGTTGGGTGTGTCACTACTCAGCAGGTCCCATATTTTGGTTTTGTGTTTGCTGATCCTGTGTTGAGAAGCATGCATGTGAGTGGGTGCTGGTGTGCGAGTTTGCTGAGGTTTATGGTGTAGGGTGGGTTGTATGGTGCTTGTGTGAAATGTGTGTTTGGAGGGGATGTTGAGGGCATTGTTAGTATTTGTGTGAGGGTTGGGGTGTGGGTGTGTGGCTGCTGGAGAACCAACAGTGGGTTCAAGTGAAAGCTCCTACTGTGGTGTGAGGTGCAGCATTGCAGCAATGGGGAAATAGCATTCAGCGTCTAGTGATCTATTAAGAGCTGTGAAGTATCACTGGGTGGGGATCGGACCAGGGTTCCTGCTGCTGGGCGCAGTCCAGGTGCAGACGGGCATGGATGGGCTTGCTTTTGGCACACCAGTGGCATGCCAGCAGTGTGCCCGCTGCATGCATCCCCTGTGCAGCGATGTCTGCTGCACATCCATCTTGCAGTTGCCATTATGTAGGTTCTGGGAAGTAGAAGGAGTACAGGGTGCCATAATGTTATTTCCTGTGCTGATGGGTGATGAAAAATTCAGTGATATCACTTCCTGCTTATGGGGATGATGGAAGATCCAGTGATGTCACTTCCTGTGCTGATAAGTGATGGGAAATGAAGTATTCTTGCTTGGCTTTTTCTTTTAAAGACTATTTTGGCGGGAAAATCAGTAACGCCACTTCCTGTCCAGATGGATGATGAAAAATCCAGTGATGTCACTTCCTGTGCTGATGAGTGATGAGAAAATCATAAATCAACACTCATTTAGCTATTTGAGTTGCCAACAGAAGAGACTGTAAAAATGAAAAGTGAACCATCTCAGAAAAACCATCAACTTGCACAATATCCTCTCCAAACTTTCCAACTCAAACGGTCCCTCAATGAGTCAGACTATATTGGCTCCCTTCACACAGACACTTGGTGGAGAGATTATATCAAACAATGGGAAACAAAGTGAGTTGGAAACCTGTACTGAGAGTGGGCTTCCAGCTGGTTTGAGAAGACTTTATTTTATTTTTTGTTTTTGAGGGAGGCAACTAGATGTGGTGCTTAAGCAGTCCGGGTACGGAGCCATGCTCCCTCTCCATGGACGCCTCTCTCTCGTCACGCACTAACAAGCTTTTTAAAGTTTTCAGGTCTTTGGAGGGAGTTAGATCAGTGATAAAATCATGGCTTTGGAGGAAAGAGAAGGGGTTATGGATATCCAAATAGCTTGCCCTGAAGAACCTGTCTTTGACCTCATGATGGGAAGGCACACACATAATTTTCAACATCTTGAGATATTGAGGGCCACCAAACAAAGTCTCAAGAACCAGGAATGGCTGAATGATAACATTCTTAAAATTACTTCCTGTAAGGATTGTTGTTGAAAATATAAAACCTGGTGATGTACTAAGGTTGTTTAGCAGAAGAAAGTTCCCATCCCTTCTTTACTCAAGATTATTCTGTCTCAAGACCTCTTTAGTCACCACTACCAAAACTTTATTTAGCAGTACAGGAGCACATTTTTCAGATTCTGCCTCTCGAGAGTGGAAAGGCCATCAGTCAGAATATTTTTGGGAAGCAGGAATAGATGGAAATATAAAAATAATATTGGGAAAATAAGTAGATCCAACAGGCCTCTTAACTGTTTCAATACTAGATGACCTGTAGAAATTGCAAATTCCTTTGCTCAGCTCTTACTTCTAAATGTTCTATATTTCTCATCAGTAAGTGTCCCCATTCTATGCAAACATGCTTAACGGCCAGTAATTACTTTTCTAAGATAGGATAAATCTGTTCACAAACTGACTAAACCTGAAACCGATCAGTGGACGTTCCAAGACATCATCAGGTTGAACCAGTAGTAGAACTGCCTGGCCTGTGTTCTCAGAAGCATTAATCTCTTTCCTTATTCCCAAGAGATAGAGGGCCTAACAAAGGTCCATTTTAGTAAAGACTCTAAAATATGTTAGACTTGACATCCTTGGTGTGATCTTCCCTAACTTTTTCCCTCTGCTTCCCAGGTTGTTAATGTGTGCTGGACTCTGTTTTTGATGCTCTGGGCACTTTACCACTGCTAACCACTGCTAAAGTGCAAGTGCTCCTATGTAAAATGTATGTGTAATTATCTTATCCATGACTGGCATATTTGATTTACTAGTAAGTCCCCAGTAAAGTACACTAGAGGTGTCCAGGGCCTGTAAATCAAATGCTACTAGTGGGCCTGCAGCACTGGTTGTGCCACCCACAGTAGTAGCCCTGTAAATATGGCTCAGACCTGCCACTGCCCTGGCTGTGGGTGCAGTTTTAAACTGCAAATTTGACTTGGCAAGTGCACCCACGTGCCAGGCCTAAATCTTTCCTTTTTGTACATGTAAAGCACCCCTAAGGTATGCCCTAAGTAGCCCCATGGGAAGGGTGTAGTGTATGTTGAAGGTGGGACATGTACTGATGTGTCCTAACAGTCAAATACTGCTAAATTCAGTCTTTACTGTTGCATAGCCTATCTCTCTTAAGGGTTAACATGGGGGCTGCCTTTAAATAACTTTAAAGTGCAGGTTCCCTTTGAGAGCAGATAGAAATATGGAGTTTCAGATCTTTGAACTCACAATTTAAAAATGCATCTTTTAGTGAAGTTGGTTTTTAGATTGTTAGTTTGAAAATGCCACTTTTAGAAAGTAGGCATTTTCTTGCTTAAACTCTTCTGTGATGACTCTGCCTTTTTGTGGATTGCCTGTCTGGGTCAGTTTGACAGTTGGGCTGTTTGTGAATCCCCTCTAGACAGTGAGAAAAAGAGAGCAGGGGCGTGCCTGCATATATTGATGAGCCATCTGTGATAGAGTGGAGGGAGGAGTGGTCACTTACACCTGAATGGGCTTTGCCTGCCCTCTCACAATGCAGTCTCCTACCCCCTGGTGTGTGTCTGAGACCTGACCTGGGCAAGGCAGGATCTTGTGAACAACCAAGAATTTTCTTCAAAGTAGGCCTACGTCAAAGGCAGAAAGGGGTATGAGTATTGTACTTAAATCCCCTGAAAATTAGATCACTTCTGGAACCAAGAGGAACCTCTGCCAAGGAGAAGAGCTGAACAGCTGAGGAGAAGTGCTGCCCCTGCCTGTCACTGTGCTTTGTTGGGCTATCCTGCAGTTGCTCCTTCTGCCTGTGAAAAGGGACAAAGACTGGTGGTATGTTCCTGCTTTTGAAGAATCTCCAAGGGCTTGAGTTGAGCTTGCCTCTTGTTTTGAAGTCTCAGGGCCATCAAAGACTTCCTCTGCTAACATCTGGACTCTCTGCTGAGACTCCTACCCTGCCAAGTGCTGTCCTATCCAGTCCCTGGGCCCTTGAAAGGTGAAGTTGGCAGACAAGAGCTGAAAATCCACGCACAGAACGCTGTGCGGGGAAATTTACGATGCACCACCTGCAATGTGGCTGATAAACGGCGAGCCATGGCCTTCGCGGCTAAAATTGAGGCTTCACCTGCATCGCAGCTGAATGATTGACGAATCGTGGCTGGAGAAACAACGAGCAACACCTGCTTGCGGCTGCTGATAACGACACAAACCCTACGGAGCCCAGTTTTCTAACACTGTGCGTCAGGATTTTCCATGCATCGTCCCTGGACATCAAAGTCAACCCGACTCTGCGTGGATCTGAGGTGTCCTGTCTGGAAATCGATGCATTGCTCTCTTGCAAGGGAGAAAAACTACGCATCGCGACCCCACCGGAGAAGAAACGACACACAACCTCCCGTGCGAGGAATGAATCCACACATCGCTGCCTTTTCCGATGCACGCTCACCCGTGCGGCTTTATTTTTTATGCTAACGAGGTACTTTGTGCAAAATCAACGTTTCCATTGTTTTCAATGGAGTAAGACTCGTATTCTTTTGAAAATTCATATTTTAACTTGAGTATGTTGGATTCTTGTCATTTTGGTCTTGTTTGATTCAGATAAATATTATCTATTTTTCTAAACTGGTGTTGTGTCCATTCTGTAGTGTTTTCAGTGTATTACTGTGTGCATTGGTACAAATACTTTACACATTGCTTCTGAGTTAAGCCTGCCTGCTCGTGCCAAGCTACCAAGTGGGTGAATGGGAGTTAACCAGGTGTGTTTCTCCTTTGCCCTGACTAGAGTGACCGTCCTTGCTTGGACAGCGGGTAACCTGACTGCCAACCAAAGGCCCCATTTCTAACACAATGGATATCAGTCCTTTATTGTGATCTTATTTAGGCCCCTATGGTCAATACAAGCCCGGAGCTCTTTCAACTTAATAGCAAAGAAAATGAGTGCTCCAACTGGAAAGGAGAATGGAGCAAAAAGACAATTTTGAAGATTTGACTCAGACAAGGAGTAAGTTGTACCAAAAGGCGCTGGATGATTAGGAATATGATTAGCCAAGCCACATTTCTTCCACACAATATGGAACATGGATGAATGCAAAGTCTGGGAGAAAAGAAACCTAAAATAGGGAAAAAGCCACAGGGCAAAAAAAAAACCTGGACTACACAGATGGAGCTTGGACAGATGGAGTCAGTCACTACTGGTGATTCTCAGAAAGCCAGTTCAACAGTGAGCTGAATAACACTTTCCCAGCCTAGCTCTACAATAAGGTGAGAAACTGTCGAGCCTGGGACTTTGAATGTGTACTGACACAAGAAGACGTAGCTGTGAAGCTCTTTATTAATAAATGAAAAAGGAAGTTTACAAAAGGATATTCTTCCATCTTGGTCTGGCAGTGAGAGGAAAGTTTTAGAACTATCTGAAAGTTTAAAGAAAGTTCTGGAACTCTCTGGAAATAATCAAAATGGTTTTGATTATAAATCATTATAAATTATAAATATATATATACATTATAAATCCTCCTTTACCATTTGAATATGGCTTACTTCAAGATGTAATCTTCTGGTCTTTTTTAACAAATCTTCAGTATTTGTTCGGACTTGGGGTTGCTGGAGCACAAGACAACCAGGCCAAGAGAGCAAACCTCAAGCAGCACAAGAATGTCCCCAGGAATTGTATCCTCAAGGTAGGGCTGACTGCAGCCGGCTTCCCCATATTCCTTCTGAGCTGTCCAATACAAAGCTACTAATGTGGGGGCTCCTTGGCAGGCACTGAAACTTTGCTGAGTGGGCACCATGTTTAAAGCTAGTGCCCAGCAAAGTTGTTTGTTTCAATTGTTTGTGAACTTTGCTAACAAAAAAATGCCCAATGCGCTGTGATTTTTTTTCTCTGTGCATGGGGTCATTTTCTTGGTTTCCTGGTCAGGACTAGAACAGAAAAAGTACATGTAAGAACATCCCCGCCCCCTCTAAATAGGGAGGATTGTCAGAGGTGTGTTGGCCAATGGACAAATGTCAGACAGACTGTTGGTTGAAAGTTTTCCAACGACAGAGCTAGCATAGGCTCCACCACCTGAAACATAGCTCTTCTAAATAGAACGGAGGGGGTACAATTATAAGCATAATTGCTAAGGTTCCCAGTAAGCTTAGTTGAAAAGTAGACCTCTTGCTTCTATTTTAAACAGTCCTCAGTTATTTTACTGTTCTGTTTGGTGTTCCAATTTATTTCAAGTTGCACTAGACCAGGAGTGACCAACATAAATTCAGGTATATCAGAGCATGTCAGATCTTCAGAACAGTCAATGGCCCAGTTAAAAAATTATAGTACTTAGATTCATTACATATATGTTTTTTTATAGGCCAACATGGTTCCACTCATCCTGGACAACAGCTCCACACTAGACCACCCTAGTCAGGATAGAAGCCCTAATGATTTCCACATTCTTGACCGAAAGTCTATAGCAATTTCTGGCTTGCTCAGCTGGAAGTAACATTGTTTAACCTTTGTACTGACCTAGGATCAACAGAATATGTAGGCTAGAGAACATAGGCATTTATTCTGGAAAGTGTAGGGGGCTTTAATTGCAGAAGGCCAGAGGAAACTGTCATTTCAGATGTCTAGATGGTGCCATGACTAATACTTCTTTGTACCCACGGAGCAACAGCAAGGGTGCTAACCTTTGTCATTAAATAGTTGTACGAAACAAACATATATGGCCTAATTTAGATATTGGCGGATGGGTTACTCTGTCACAACGGTGATGGGTATCCCATCCACTGAAATCTAAATGCCCAAGGACATAATGGGATTTATATTTTGACGAACTTGATATCTGCCACCGTGTTGATGGAATAACTTGTCTCCCAATATCTAAATCAGGACCATCGTTTGTGAAAATACACATCACTATCAATGTCGACTCAAGTATATATTTCAGGGGCCCCTGTTTGGAACAACTTTCAATTTATTGCATCTTTTTGGCTCATTCAAACCCTTTGTGATGCCAAATAATATAGAATGTTTGTTAGACTTTCAGAAATGGGAGGCACACAGAAAAGCTGGAAGCTCAAGCTGCCTGGTGTCCTCCAGATCAACAGTACCAAACTAAAGATTAAATAAGCATTTATAAAGTAATTTCTTTGTGAGTTTGGGTCTCAGTTTCTGTTTACTTGCACCAACAATATTTTATGTGGAACTCAGAGGCTAACCAGGTTGTTACTCCCACTTTGGAGTTGGAGTGACTTGTTAGATGTTTAGTGGACTAGTGCATAAATATTGAAATAAGACATATGCACATAGTGGTTGAAATTGTAGCTTACTTGCATATATTTGTTATCACAAATGTCTTCCGCCACTATAAGTGTTCTTGCTGCAGCAGTGAAAAGTAAAGCACTGCTCTAAAGAGTTTCATTATTCCATTGGTTAAAATATAACAACTTTCTTCTAATTTCTCTTCCTCTGCCTTTTCCCCGAATTTTTTGTGTACCTTTCTCCGGCAAGACAGTTACCTGTGACTCTCCAGAATGAGAGACATGGGACGGGCAGGATACAGAAGACGGGCAGAAACATAGAAAGAACAGTATAGCTAGAGATGTGAAGTAAAAAGAGAAGGAGGTAGAGACATAGGTGATGCAGAAAGATATGTGATGTATGGAAAAACGTAGATGTACATACCGAAAGGTGAGGTGACAAGAAGAAAAATAAAAAGAGGTAGAAAGAGGAAGATGTAGGTAGAGAAATATAGGTAAAAAATAGGTAAGGTTTTAGAGTATAGTACAGCATTGGAGCAAGAGAGGGATAGCGATAAGGAAATGTACAGAGAGTCAGTAGAGTACAATACTCCAAAGGAGCGAGACAGAGAAAGAGGTAATTTAGAAAAAGAGATGAATTAGACAGAGGTAAATACAGAGAGCGATAAAGGTAGACAGAGAGACATGTGGAAAAACAAAACGTTAGAAGGTAGAGAGCAAAATTAATTGTATAGGAAAATCTATAAGGTGAAAAGACTGGTGTGAAAGAGAAAACATTTTTTTGGTTTGTTTTTAAATTTGGCACTAAAAAAATCACATCCACCTCTGCTCATTCCTGGAAAGTTTTGGGGTGATTTGTCAAGAGGGGGCTGAGAGAAAAAGGAAGCCCCTTAACATCTTTTCCCCACTCATTTTTCCATAGTAAATTTAGACACTGCTACAGTTCAAATGGTTGAATGGATGTACACCAAATTTGGCAGAAAGCTTGATCTTGGGCCAGAAAGCATGCTTTTTGTGACTTAGGGCCTCAATACGACTTTGGCGTTCCCACCACAGGACCGACAAAGCCACGGGGAGGATGCCACCATCATGCCGGTGGCGTTCCACCTCTCGTATTGCAATGTTCTCGCCGGGTTGGCTGGCGGTAACATTGTACTACAACGTTCCCGCTGGGCTGACCGGCGGCAACAGTGCTACGGTATTAAGGGTATTAAGGTATTAAGGAAGCCGAGGCCAATAACATAGCACCGCAGCACCCTTGGAATGCACACTATCTGCAAAGCATACAGTACACATTCTGATGGTGCTAGGCGGGGGGGCTGCACTTCCCATGACATGGGCATGGGCTCATGCCATGGGCATGTGCAGTCCAGGGTCCCCGCTGAGGCCCTCAGCACTGGCTTACCGCCAGCCTTTCATCTGCTGGATGGTGTACCTGACACCATCTGCGGATCGGAAGGGGGTCGCAAAGACCCCCTTGCAATTCGCAGCACTCACAGGGATGGTGGCCTGCTGGAGACAGCAGACCACCATGTCTGTGACTGCTTTTTAATAAAGCTGGTTTTTTTTTGGTATTGCAGCCCGTTTTCCTTAAAGGAAAACGAGTTGCAATACACACGGAAAAATTAAAAGTTTTTGTTTCATTTTTTCAGAGCCATTCACAAAGGGGAAGGGGTCCCCTGGGGATTCCTTCCCTTTTGCGAATGGGTTAGCACCCATTTGAAATGGGTGCTAACTGCGAATTGCTTTGCGACCGCGTTCGCGGTCACAAAGCCATTCTACATTGCGATGCAAATCGCAAATAGGAAGTGGACACCCCTTCCTATTTGCGAGTCGCATTCCCATTTTGCGAGTCGGTAACCAGGTTACCGACTCGCAAAATGGGAATGAGCATCGCGATGTACTTTTTGCTTGCCGCAAACAGCGAAATTCGCTGTTTGCACCATGCAGAACGCTTGCTACATCTGGCCCCTAGAGGCCACCACCAAACTGGTGCCATTGCCACGTGGTTAGAGGTTAGAGGTTAAGCAGGAATACATTTAAAACTAATGAAGCACAGGGGAGACGAGCACAGAAAAAACATTTTATAGATTGTCAGTGTATTAGGGTGTTGGTTGTTATTTTTAAAGTGAATATTAACTACTGTTTGATGTGTTTAATTTGTCATATTTGAAATTGTTATTTGCATCTTGGATAATTTTACAATTATTTATGTTTGTGATGTGCGTTTTTGATTAAATACATATTAATTTATATTAATCAATTATTATATTCATTAATTTATTTTTACTGAATATTTTAATTAAATTGTGTGACCATTTAAACCCATTGCATTACTCAATAATTTGTTTAATTTAAACCAAAAATGACATTGTTATCATGAGTTAGTTGTAGAGTATGTTGTGAGTATGTGTGAGATTGTGTTTTTTCAAAAGTAATAAACCATAATTAATTAAAAAGTAAAATATGTCAAATGTATATTTAATTATCATAACAGATTTTCTCACTTTTCTTTTAGGTCCGTATGTTTTATTGTGGGGTGGAGGGCTGTTGTTTATTTAAATATATATATATTTAATAGTCTGAAATAATTGTTTTTAATTCTGACATATTTGTACATTTTTCAAAATTAAATTGATGATTTAGAATAGGTAATTTAAATTTAGTTGTTTAAAGTTTTTCCCCAATCGTCATTTTAGATAATGCGCAACAGAATGGCATTTTGCGGTGCAATCCACCTTTGAAAAATACATGACACTTTCATATCGTTTCACGTACAGACCGTTTCTATGGTTACAGTGAGACAAGAACTGATAAGCTCATAAAATATTGTGTATATTTGTAAAAGCTGTGGAAGGTGGAGACACGACCGAGGTTCCAAACTGCATGCTTTGAAGCCAGGGAAACTGTAGAAAGCTTTACTTCTTTCACTCGACAAAACTACGTCACTCTCCTCAAAACAGTCTACCTCTCTGTGGAAACATACATTTTGGAAACTTGGGAGGGAGTGATTCACTACAGAGAAAATCATTTTGCATACGTCATACGTGCTTCAAAGAACTACAGCTCTAAGCCATATATTAAAGACATTAATTACACTTCGGTGCACACCAGAAATTGAATTATCTCTTGGTCCCTCCGGGCATCACCACTCACGGGTGTATTCCTTAAGGTCAGATTTAAACACATTTTTTTTTATTTTTATAAAGAGCATAAGATGGGCAATTAAACAATTCCACCTCCTTTTCTACACGTTAAAAAGTGCATTCCGTGGAGAACGCCTCGTGTCCGGTCTGCATGGAAAAGATGTGCGACGAGCACAAGGAAATGACTACACTTGAGACGCCACAAGGCCTTTCTCATCACAGGATGATGTGGTCATCCCAGGATCCTGTGTCTTTGGCGCCTTGTCTGGGTGTTGGTACCCAGGAGAGAGTCACGGAAGCCTTCTCCAGATGGCCCAATGGTGCTCCCTGGGGAAATGCAAACAGCGACAATTCGGCAACTGCTCCTAGGGTTCACGCAGAGTTAACAAGCATTTTCAATGCAACGGGTCTCGCGTTTGCTCGAGTTAGAGCTGTTAATGTTGTAAACTCCTAACTGGACTTTTCTTGCCACACAATTTAAAAGAAAAAAAACGCAGCACGATCGCACTATGTAAAATGCAGCACGATCGTGCTGAAATTGAAAACGGGAAAACCGAGTCGATCGCGCTATGTAAACCCCAGCGCCATCACGCTGCTGGAAATAACAGACCCGGATGTTACTGGAGCCTTTTTAGTCAGATAGACATGTACCTCTTTCCCATTAGGATGAGCCACCCCTAAACATAAGCACTTAGTCAACAATTGTGTCCTCAAGTTGTATATACATTTTTTATTCCTAGTACAGGATGTGAACCCAAGAATTCTGGGGCCCCTAAATCGGCAATAAATGCAGAATATGGGATATACAGTTAGAAATGACATAGAAAGATGTTGCCCTTTTGTAGCTCTCGAATTGGCAGGCGTTCCTGTTACACAACTCATTGGTATTCACCTAATACGAATAAAAGGCTGCGTGAGCCCCGCTGGTTTTCAAGCCTGTGTCCCACAAATGACTTGAATGCAAGCACTCCAATACACTGGATATTCAAAGGCTCCTTGCTCACTAGAAGTTAGAGGTGCTCCTATGTATTACATGGCTCCCGAGAAAGCCCCCTTTTTAAATGCACCTTTTTATTGCTGTTGTCGATTCACAAGTGTGTCAAATACAAGAAACTCGCAGCAAGAATGCCTCATATCTAGATTTGCCACCAGATCGGATTTCTACTAGTATTTGGATGTCTTAACAGGTACAAAAATAAGCAAAATCAACTAAAGCTGCTATGTTTAGCCCGTATCTGTACATACTTCAAACAGCACACATAAACAGAAAGTAGTTTTAAATGTGTTCTAGACCTGCGTTAATGATCCATGCCTAATAATTAAAATAAACAACAGGAAAGTAATATTAGAAATGAATGAAGACTATTTTGTTTGCAGTCCTTTTAAGTATCCAGGACCTTGTAGACTCTTAGAACCAGTTGGAATGGGCGATAGTTTTCTCTTGGAAAGGTGGCAACCTTTCTCATGTCTCATTAGAACGTTACAAGAAAACGAATGACTCATTAGAAAGTAAAAAAAGAACTCATGTCTCATTAGAAGGTTAAAAAAAAACCTCCTGTACATTTCAAAAAGACATTTTGCCCTTAGATTACAACATAAAACATGCCGGACAGTATTCAGAAATAGATGTGTGTACAGAGCGATGTGTGAGGCAAATACAGTATGGTTTTACATAAAACGTTCAAATAACATAGGGTTCACCACCTCTCACAGAAGAACTATGTTTAAATTTCTTGTTCAGGCACTGGACTCTTTCAACCCCTGTTATCAACCCTGGGAAACCGAACGGATGCACAAACCATGGTACTTGCTTCGGGACAGGCAGGCGTGGGGTAAGAAGCATTGTGAAGAATACACTCTGCCCACATCAGACATTTAACGTGTTCTGGTCAGGGCCAATCGCTGTTTGCACAGAATGTACAGTGCTTTGAAGGAGTGAAATGTTGCCTAATGCGCTACAGGAAGCAATAAAAAGGAACACGTCTCTCATTGCAGACACAGCTCCATTCAGCACGCAGTGCGCGTGGGCGTGAGCCATGACCAGCTGGGAGGTAGCGCCTACATATGCAGTGAGAAGTTACCATTTCAAGATGGCCAAAGTGTTAACTGTGACAGGCGTACATGATTGCTGCTGACCTAATGAGAATAAAAGGCTGCATGAGCCCCGATGTTTTTCAAGCCCATGTCCCACAGATGACGTAAATGCAAGCGCTCCAATACAGTGGATGTTTAAAGGCTTCTTGCTCACTAGACGTTAGGGGTGCTCAGAGATATTACATGGTTCCCGATAGAGCCCCCATGTTAAATGTGCCTCTACATTGAAGCGTGGCAGCCATGAATCAGGTGCCACGCTAAGTGGGAAGTGTTCACCTCTCGCTGGCCGAACACAGAAAGCAACTGGATTTTTCTTTCCACACTGAAATTAAAAAACAGGGCAATCGCGCTGCTACAGTTCACTCGTAATGAAACCTATCGGCAAAAGTGCAATTATCTATGTAACCGGCAAAAGCGCAATTAACTATGTAACATTGTCGATGTTATGCAAAGCACTCAACTTCTGCCAAGCGAGATCGCGCTGCGAACAAAAGAAAAAAAGTAGTCCACAAACTGGAGGGGAATCAGCGAGCCTCGCATGTTTTCACGACTTGGTCACTGCGCTCGAGGAGGGCTAACCACAGAAAAAGGCATGACGTATGCGTGCCTTCCACTAATGAAAGCAAGCAGATTTTAACAGCCAAGCCCATGAACCAATGAAAGACAACTGACGTGACGTGAACGGGCTCTGAGCCCTTTTCTGACTCCTAAAGCGTCTCGCAAGCGAAACGCATGTGCAGGCACATGCGACACAAGCTCGACCCTAAAAATGAGAAAGTCTGCACTCCCTATCCTGCCCTTCCATAAATGCAGGAGCCAGACCCTCTGGAGTCACGCAAGAAAGGTGCAGCCAGCTGATTGAATCAAGGCAATGCCTGTCAGGCTGTACCCACGTGACCTTCTCATGGTCATAGTGTTGCAATCTTCTGTATTCAATGCCTCATCCAAATTTGGGAATCCCTTTCTCCCAAGATACTATGGCCCTCATTCTGACCCTGGCGGTTCTCTACCGCCAGGGCCAACGGGGGCGGGAGCACCGCCGACAGGCCGGCGGTGCTCCCTTGGTCATTCTGACCGCGGCGCTTTGGCCGCGGTCAGAACGGGAAAACCGGCGGTCTCCCGCCGGTTTTCCACTGACCTTAGAATCCTCCAAGGCGGCGCAGCTTGCTGCGCCGCCGAGGGGATTCTGACCCCCCCTACCGCCATCCTGTTCATGGCGGGAAAGCCGCCATGAACAGGATGGCGGTAGGGGGGGTCGCGGGGCCCCTGGGGGCCCCTGCCGTGCCCATGCCAATGGCATGGGCACGGCAGGGGCCCCCGTAAGAGGGCCCCGCAAAGTATTTCAGTGTCTGCCTTGCAGACACTGAAATACGCGACGGGTGCCACTGCACCCGTCGCACCTTCCCACTCCGCCGGCTCGATTACGAGCCGGCATCCTCGTGGGAAGGGAGTTTTTCCCTGGGCTGGCGGGCGGTCTTTTGGAGACCGCCCGCCACCCCAGGGAAAAACTCATAATACCCTCCGCGGTCTTCTGACCGCGGAGCGGTATAATGGAGGGCGGGATCCTGGCGGGCGGCCTCCGCCGCCCGCCAGGGTCATAATGAGGCCCTATGTTACCTGCAGCCCTCCATCATTGTGAGTGCTAAGGTATGTATAGTACAGGACCCTGTCCGATGGGCAGAGATGGAATATTCTGACTGCAATACAGCTTCAGCCTATACACTCCCTTGGCCAGATTTAAGAAGCCCCTAGCGGCACCTTCTGTCACAATACTGTAATTTATTTTACGCTAATGTGGCGTTAGGTTGGCAAAAATACCACTCCATATTTACAATGTGGTGCAATGCACGCATTGCATCACTTTGTAAACCCTTGCGCCAAATCATACCTGTGTCAGACATAATGTATGCAAGGGAGGGGCATGCCAGCGTTAGGAAGCCCAGAAAAATGTACGAGATTCCACCGTACCATTTTTAGCTTAATTTTTAACGCCTGTCTAAGGCAGGCTTTAAAATGACGCTCCCATTGTTTTCAATGGGCCTCCTTTCACTTTGCAGATAAAACTGGGAATATGCATCCACGCATGAGAACAAAGGTCTGGAGAATATTCTGAACAGTTGGGATGCTTATATATCATACCAGTAATTCCATTACTTTGGGTCCTTTTTTTCTCATTCCAGGCATTAATTCATCAGACGTGTCATCCTCTGAGAGTCTGTTGTCTCTTTTCTAGTTCATAAACATAAAAAAAACTTAAAGTAACTCTATCCACCTGCTTTTTTTTTAGGAAGGTCTTGATTAAAAATATGCCTTGTTTGCCCATTTACTCTAAGGAAACTCTAGTTCAATCCCTCATTACCAAGCGGTTAGATTACTGCAACTCTCTTTGTAGGAGTTTCTACCTACCGTTTATCATAGGTGACAACTGATACAGCATGCAACAGCCAGGCTCATTTTAGGTCTTTGCAAATGTTGTAGGATTTCAGCTCATCTTCTTACACTTCATGGGGAAACTATACAGAAATAATGTCTGCTCAAGGCTCTCTGTTTCTGCCAAGGAGCTCTGAATGGCTCTGTTCCCAGCAGTTACGTGACATCTTTATTATTATAATATTTCCTGCCAGATCATTGCATTCCAGCTTCTTATATCTTTCAAAATTCAGCATGACGCATACTGTTGTACGTGCTTGTTCCTGTTCTTCCTGCCTAGACATGGAGCAATCTTCTATCAGTGATCCGTGTGAATCTAATTTCGTAAATTTTCCTAAGTTATTGAAAACTCATTTCTTTCAGTTATAAGTCAGATGTCTTCCCCTACCTTGATAGTGTCAGAACACCCTTGTGGGTATTTGCACACTTTCTAAAACTAAATCAAATCCCATCCACCTGATGGATAAAGACCGTTTCTACTGTAAGAACTTCATCCATGTTTTAAGCCCCCCCTGTCTAAACAACCCACAATCGACCATCAAAAGGGAAGGTGGTCAGTTATTAATGACTGGAGCAAAGAAGAAAGGACTTAGTAAGAGTAATGGAATTACATGTAAGTAATTTAAATATTACTTGTCTGCCCACTTCCAGTCATTACTTCAAGCTAATCCCAGAGCAATTTAGGAAAATTGATACACCCCCCTGAAAAATGTTACTTAACATAGTTCTGAATCAAATTCTTATTGTAACACAGCTGAAAGGAATGTGGGCTACATTTTCCATACCATGCATCTTTACAATGGATATTGTAATGGCTAGCAAAAGTCAAAGGGATCACCCATGTAAAAAATCTACAGATTTTATTCAAACTGAACCCATTCTAAATCTCTGCCCAAGCTGCAAAGATTCCCCTTGTTGACCTCCCTGAAACCCCATCACGTTAGGTCAAATTATGCTCCTTATAGGTATTAGTAATAGTGGAACGAACCAGAAGGAGTTGAAGGGCTCAAACCTGTACTAACTTGGCCACAGTTTATAATGAAAAAATCCACCTTTCTGAACTAAGAGACTCTTTTTTAATAAATGAAGACTTCTATCTAAGAAATGGAACACTTCTTATTCTTGAGACACGAGCGCAGAAGAAAACTCTAGATATAACTGAAAGAGGAATGAACCTTGGGAAGAAAAGATGAGTTCATGCTCACAACCAACTTATCAGGGAATATTCCTATGAACCATGAACTCAACTCACACAACCTTCTTGCTGCACATATAGCCACTAGGAAGAACAATTTACAGGTTAACAACAGAATAGATACCAACTCCATGTCACACCAAGGGCCAATCACCCAATTTTCCAGGACTTCTGTGGAAGTGAAGATCTTCCACTACTTCTCTTTGAGGTTTATCTTTATTATCCGAAGGGATGTCACCAGTGACTGATGCTGGTGGCGAGGGGTCCAGACTGGGGGGGTTGGAGGGAGGGAGAGAGAGAGCGAAAGAGAAAGAAAGGGCGATGTTCTAGTGTATGTGGCGCTCCTGTGAAAAGGATAGCAGGTGGGTGTTAATCCTTCTGAGCTGGACCCCTCAAGTTCTAGTAGGAAGGTACACTCCGTCAGTCAGGATAAGGACTCTACAACAAGAACACAATCATTTCAGAAAACCATACCTGAATGCTTTACAATCAGCCTGAAATGTGAGACCTTAATGAATTGTACTGAACCAGAATTACTATAAGGAAATCAAGTCCTTGTGCAGGGCCCTCGAACACAGACCCCGTGCTGAACCCCAAGTGTGTATCTTTTAGCCTCTGCTCAGAAGCTTCTGAAATCTTTATCTGTCCTTAACATTGGGTTACTTCAAACAATTAGTCTTTTTCCGTAGTGAAGGCTTTCTAATTCAAACTCAAATTGCTAGGGTGCTCTAGGTTGTTGGATGCTGTATTGAAGGGACAGACTTCCAAGAGGGGTTGCTAACTGATCAACTAGGTTCCAGGTTGTTGCAAGCTGTCTTGAAGGGACGTGGTTCCAAAAGGTGTGGTTGGCCCCCAATTTCCATGTGAATATGTCCATTTCTTTTTTATAGGTATGGGGCTCATAACCCAAGATGGGTGGTGACGGGAGACACAGCTCTCACTCAAGACAGATTAAAGAAGCCAAGGAAGGGACTGAGTTTGAAAGCTGTATTTATAATCTGCCATACTGTTGTGGGTACACTGGCACTTCCAAGAGCTTGATTACAGTAAGATGCTGTTGCTTGTAAAATTCAGACTTATTTGGGTATATTCATTACATCCTTGAATATCAAGTTTCCAATAACCAATGCTTGTTAAATGTCTCATTTATTATAACCAATGCTTGTTGATTATGCACACTGTATCCCACCTGCTAAACGTGTGCCAACTGTAACTGCCAAAACATGTTATCTTCACAGTGTGATCTGTATTGAACATGTGCCACAATCAGGAGGAAAATTGCTCATTTCCTTAACAAGCAACAAATTTGCCTTTCCACCTGCTCCAACTGTAACTGCCAAAACATGTGCTCTTCATAATGTGATCTGTACTGAACATGTGCTACAATCAGGAGGATAATTGTTCATTTCCTTAACAAGCAATCAATTGCCAAAAGGCACATCTGCACATTTGGTTATTTAAGGATGCTTCTGAGTCTGAGGCCTTGATTGGCTTCATACCTATTGCTCTGCTAGCCTGTTTCCAGTCAAGTAAAGTTCCTTGTCTTCTAGCCTGCCTCCAGTCGAGTTCCAGTGCAAGTCGAGTTCCTTGTTCTCCAGACTGTTCTCGACCAACTTCCAGTCGAGTTCCAGCATTTCTCGTCCTCTGGACAGCGTCTAGTCGAGTTACGGCGATCCTCCCCTTCCGGTCAGCTTTCAGTGGAGTCCCAGCTCTCCTCTTCCATCTTCTGCCAACAATCCCATGTTTCCTGTAAAAGAGAGAAAATAAGAAAGGTGAAAAAAGCCAGTTTGGGTTTTTGAAACTTTCAAGCAAGTAACTTCATTTCAAGGTAAAGAAAGTTTAATTGCTTAAAAAAATCAAACAGAGCGCTGTCTTTTAAATAATTTATGACAATAAGAACTAGCGTGATTTATCGTTTGAGTGGGAATTCAAGATACCACTAAACAGACAACAAGGAAAAACGTATGTCCTGTAACAAGCGCTGCCCTGAGATTTAGGAGATTGAAAATAGAGCACGTTTATCAAAACTACTATTGGCAAGAGATTACGCCAGAACACAAAGAAGCCCTTTTGTCAGGTTGATTGTTTTTGAGTTTGGACTTTGCTTCTGAGATTCTGAAAGTATTGTAAAAAGAGGAAGAGACTTGTTCAGCGTTATAGAAACGTATGCACAATGTGTCAACAGTAACTGACATTATGCTATGTGCAATAGTTTATGCAAATTCAGTGTATTATTGAAGTAATTCCTAAAAACGAGGAACCCAGTATTTTGAGGAATCAGATGTCCTGACACCCAACACAACACGCAGTCCAGGGTCCAGCAGTCCGATTCTGCAGTCCACAAAGCAAAAGCTGTTTTTTTCTCTTTTTGTCTTCCCAAAGCCCCCCTTCCCTTGAGGACTTGTGAGAAAGCAATGTACTCTTCAGCGCAGTCATATTAATCTTCACCGGGATTGGGGAATTGTCATCACCACATCAGAACACCTGGAATTCAAGTGAGTGGCTCACACAGAACACATACACGTGTTGATCTGAAGCCTTCTAAAAGGCTACTCAGTGTTTCCTGTCAATTAGAAGTCTCCACCGGTTAGGGCAGTTGAGCAAATAGACAACAGGCAAGCATCAGGGTACCCTGAAGTCAACAGGAAATAGAAGTTTTTAACTGATTAGCACCACCTGTTAGGGCAGTTGAACAAAGAAATAACAGGCAAGCATTAGGTGACCATGAGGTCAGCAGAAAACAGAAAATTTTAATTAATCAGCACCACCTGTTAGGGCAGTTGAACAAAGAAACACCAGACACGGATTAGGTGACCTTAAGATCTGCAAGAAACGGGGGCTTTTATATTACTAATCAGCAGCAGCTGTTTGCCCCAGCACTTAGGTAAACAGATTTTGAGACAGTGCACTCAAACTAAAATACATGGCATGCCTAAATGAAGTACACAGCAGTGTACATGGAACCTGCCAGCTAGAAAATACTGTAAAGTGCATAGCAGAGTACATTGCAGCTGTCCAACTGGAAAACAGTAAAATGTGCATAGTAGATTACATGGCACCTGCCTAACTAGAAAATATTTAAATGTACATGGAAGAGTATACACATGGCACCAGCTCATCTAGAAAACAGTAACAACAGATATGGAACAAACAGCATAGGAAGGCTAAGGTAGGAGACTCCACAGGCTCAAGAGAATTTCTTTCAGGGTTTACAGTATTAAAATCAAGTCCCCTTTAGGACCCAAATTATTTACTGCCAGACGACACAGAGGAATATTTCTCAATAATCTCACCACATAAGTTCCCATAGGATCAGTGGCAATGAATGGATAGCAGCTACAGCATGGGTGGGGTTCTTGATGGGCCTTTTCTGTCTGCAACTCAGCATATAAAGGCTCATATTTAACATAAAAGGGTGGGGGAGTGAATGTGTGAGGGAAATGATGTATGTACAGATGGATGTGGAAGTGGTAAGGTGAATGGATGGATGAGTGAAAGTGAGGGTGAATAGATGGATGATCGATGGAGTGAGTTAAAAGATGGAGGGATGATTGAGTGAAAAGATGAATGTTTAAGTGAAAGGGTAAATGGATGAATGGTTGGAAGGGTGGATAGATGGATGGAGGGATGGATGGAAGGATGGATGGATGGGAGGGAGGGTGGATGAATGGGTAGATGAAAAGGTTGGATGGATTGTCGCGTAGGCTCCCATTATTCTAATGAGACTACTGGATTTTGAGCGGCAGAATCGCCCGCAGTGTGGGGAGACTGAGTCAGACCCACTGCAGGTGAGACCTGTCGCTCCAATCCAGGTTTTGCTCCGGCTAACTAGCAGTGCCTCATCTCTACCCAAGGGCAGGGATGACTGGGCAGCCGAGCGCATGACATAATTGGTTTCTCAGGGAAGCCGTGGTCACTCAGGTCCCATCCGTTTCTCTCAGTTACATTAGTCTCATATATATACAATGACAAACAGAGGCAGTATATGTTTCAATAATGTTTTTAATGAAGGAACTGCATCTTAGATAGCAAAGCGTGAGATGCAATAACCAGGACGACACAGCATGACTGTATTAAAATTGTGACAAGGAGAGTGAAGCATAAGAATAACGCTACAATATTGTCACTACAGTCAGTAGACCAATTCCTACCTAGGCTATGATAGAGCACAGCGTGTTAAGCTCTAATTCTGCCCTTCAGGTTCCCCTTAGAAGACACCATCCCCCATACCTGAGCAAAGGCCTGCGGTATGCAAAACAGCTGTAGCGAAGAATTAGGCAATCAGCATACAGTCGTGGTTCTCTGGCTGGAATCTCCCTCTAACGTGGAAAGGACAGTGTTTTTATAATAAAACAGCTAATGTTCTGAGAAAATGTCCCTACGTAAAGATGTTTTCTATGAATGTCAGAGACTAAACTTATACCACATTCACCGGCAATGTACCTTGCTATAGCCTTGGAAAAAGCACAGACTGAGCAAGAAAGTCTTGTTTGAGAACAGAGTGCTGGCCTAGACAAAACAGCTAGATAAACAGAAAATAAAACAAACCATAAAAGTGGCTATTGTAACAATAATAAAATAAAGCTGAATAAAATATATCTAGGTTAGAGTGCACAGCGACTTGGCCTAGTGTGTTAAAAAAAACGTGCATGGAGCTATAGCTAAAATGGCTACACAACAGGATGATGAATGAAAGGGTGACTGGATGGATGGATGATGGATGAGTGAAACGGTGAATGAATGAGTGAAAGCATGGATGGATAAGTGAAAGGTTGGATGGGTTAGTGAAAGTATGGATGATGAATTGATGGATGGAAGAAGTGGATGGATGAGTGAAAGGATGGAAGGCTGAGTGAAAAGATAGATGGATGAGTAAAAGGGAAGATGGATGGATGGGTTTGATGGATAGGCTTGGAGATGGATAGCTTTGAATATGGATGGGGAAGACAGAATAGTGAAAGGATGAAAGGATGAAAGGATAGATGCTTGGATGGAAGAGTCAAGAGAGCTCTTCTGGGGAGGGGCACAATGAAATGCTTTACTTGTTTGGTTGCCATAAGAACTTTGGTTCAAAGTGGGGGGTATTTTAATTTTCTGGCTAATCCCTTGCAACCATCCCACTCAGATTGGAAGACAATCTGTAGGAAGTAATTTAGCATGCAGAGTAGTAATTTAACTTAATGGCACCATCAGTAAAACATATTTTGAAAATGAGAGCATAGCACCAAATCTCAGACTCTCAGAACTAAATTTATTAAGAAAAATTAATACCAGGCATACATACTCATACATTTGTTTTAAATTATTACCTGTCTGCCATCCTTTTGTCTAAATGCAGAAAACCCCCAATACTGGACCCAGAAAAGAAAAACTCAATGAAGCAGCTGAACCGCTGCAGTGGGTTTCTTGCCACACTCATGTCCCTTCACAATGGAAATGTGACACTCTAAATATTCAAACGGCTCATGGGTGCACGTCGACATGCCTCACAGTGCCCGTATCACCACCATCCTGAATCTGCACCCAGAGGTGGCCGTCACAAATGTCAAGGGGTGGCAGGGGATGGGGGGACAAGAGGGACAGGGGAAACAAATAATAAAAATAAATACTTACCCTTCCCGTCGCCACCGACTCCTGCCGCCTAGCTCTTCTGCTGTTTTGGTGTCCCAACATTCACTGGGACACCAGCACAGGCTCCCCACCAATCCTGATGCTGCTCTCATGCTTGGACTGCCGCTCAGACACTGCCCTGGGGCCTGTGCACACAGCCAGGTTGGAGAAACCTAGGTGCGCATGTGTGTTTGGCCATCTAACATGGCCCCCCTCCCATGGCCCAGCCCCGACCCTCGCTTCACATGCTGGCTGAGCCTGCAGCAGAAAAATAAAATAATAATTAAGTATTGTTTTATTTTTCTGCTGCTGGCTCTTATCCCGGGGGGTTGTGGTCTGAACCATGCTCCTTGGCCATTGTGGAGGAGCTGCCCCTGTCTGCAACGCTGCCGTCCAGGCCCATATATGTAGACAAGAGCTCAACAAAAGCTCTTACCGACCCCAAGCTCTGTAGGAATCCAGGTAAAACAATCCATAAATACTTCTGCTTGTTTAACAAATAATTTCCTGCAGTAAATAAGAAGAACCATAAAAAAATTCTCAAATCAAAATGAAAAAATACTCAATTATACTTAAAACAAGCATTGGCGAAGCAAATAGGTCTCAGCTATACAAGAGCTATTGGCTTTGGGAATGCATTTTTGCCATTTTGTGCACCAGGGTAGCTGCTGTTCATCATGTCTAAAAGTGGCATGGAGTGTCATTGAGTGGAGTGTGGGAGTAGAGTGTGGTAGAGTGGATTTGTTGGAGTGTTGTAGAGTGGAGTAGGGGGAGTAGAGTGTCATAGAGGGGAGTAGAGTTCAGTAGCAGAGAATGTCGTAGAGTAGAGTGGAGTGGGGTGGAATAGGGTAGAGTGGGTTGGAGTGGATTGAAGTAATGGGGTGGATTGAATTGGAGTAGAGTGGGGTGGATTGTAGTGGGTGGATTGGATTAGGTAGAGTGGGGTGAATTGGAGTGGATTGGAGAGGGGTGGATAGGATTGGATTGGAGTGGGGTGGATTGAAACAGGGTGAAGTGGATTGGATTGGGGTAGGTAGTCTGGATAGGAATGGGTTGGGGTGGACTGAACTGGGGTAGACTGGACTTGATTGAAGTGTGGTGGACAGGATTGGAGTGGGGTGGATTGGACTGAGTGGGGTGAGGTGAGGTGGGATGGATTAGCGTGAATTGGAGCGGAGAGGATTGGGGTGTACTGCATTATTATATGTTAAAGCATAATTTTGAAAATTACATATAAGAAAGAAATAATGCCACTTTGCAATATTTAGATTAAGATAATTGTCATCTTTTGAGAACAGTGGCCATGAGCAAAAACAAAAGAAAAAACGATTGCAAAGTGAGAAAAGCAGACTTGGCAAAATGAAACAGTCATTTATAGATAATACAACTTTGCAATTTTGTTTGTCCTGCTGGGCGCGTTTTTGCCAGTCACATGCCTTCTGTTTGCAGGGCACTAAAAATTAAAAAGAACAAAGTTGTACCTCAATCGCATCAGGAGAAGTAGATGGGCATTGATTAAGTTGAATCAATAGGTACTTGGTCCCTGCTCCACAGAAAAGAAAAGAAATTATGCTTTGCCTTCAGTGACCAATTATGAGGCTGTGAAGAAGAGTGCCATGCAAGCCAACAAGTAGTAAGAAATAGATGTGCTCCCTTTACTGTAAACAACGGAGTCTAGCAAGCGAGACGCATGAACTAGCACATGCACTCGCAGGCTCGAACCTAATAAAAGAGGGGCAAGTAACAGTAATACTATGTTCAATGGACTGAGCAAAAGCCTGCCTGAAGGACACACCACTAAACATGATGCAGAAGTGACATTTTATCTGCCAGATGGTTAGAGGGACTTTAAAGTTTATTTTATGTTTATAAGATATGTAAGAGACTAGAGATTATCAGAGGAGGTGGACCATCCTCAAGAAGTAATGAGTGAATGAGGAAGTGCACATGGAAGTAATTCATGTTGCAATCTCAAACCTTCAGGCGGTTATTCCAAGCCTTTCCTGCATCGACTGGAAAGGTTCTCACACCTGCTATTGCCTTATTAGGTCTAACTTCACAACACATCTGTCTGCAAGGCCTATTGTTAGCATTCTTTAAAATATACATAGAGTGGGCTTTTGCTCCACCCAGCAGAGTACTGGCCTCCCATCTAATGCTATTGTCTATTTGGTAGAACATTCTGCCTTCTACAAACTGCTCCATTGGAATGCATGTGGGGCTATTATACATTAATAGGTACACTTAATAATCACACTCTTTGACCCTCATTACGAGTTTGGCGGTCTTTTCGAAGACCGCCACGATGGTGACCATCAAAAGACCGTAATGGCAGCAGTAACCAGACCACCATATTACGAGTCACATACTGCACCCTTGCACACAACACCACTCACAACACAACCATCATGTCACGTCACAAGCACCCACGCTTCACAGACGATGAACTGAGGGTCATGGTCAATGAAATCATCAGGGTAGAGCCACAACTGTTCAGAGCACAGGTACATGAAACGTCCATTGCCAAAAAAATTGAGTTATGGCAGAGAATTGTCGACAGGGTCAACTCAGTTAGTAACCATCCACACACAAGCGAGCACATCAGGAATAGGTGGAACAACCTATGGGGGAAGGTCCTTTCCGTGGCATCATGACACCAGATTGCCCTTCATAAAAACTGGGTGGACTCCCACCTCCTCCCCCAGAGTTCGCATCGTGGGAGGAGAATGTCTTGGAAATACTGCATCCTGAGGGCCTGACTGGAATACCCGGAGGACTGGAGTTTGGTAAGTAACTAACACTCCCCTGGCACCAACTACTCCTGTCCAGCATGCTTCCTCACCACCCTATCTCTCCCCAAATCACCCTATCTACCACTCCGCCTCACACCCAATCAACTAATACCCCTCCCCTGCATGCCACAACACCACCCAGCCACAGTGCCCACACAGTCCCTTCCAAGTGCACGGATATCACTGCCAATACTAATCACTACAACTCTCCCAATGCACCTGCAAATCCACTGCAAGACATGTTAACCAGACTGCACAATACAACACCTGTATGTACAACCCTTGCACCCCCCCACACCAACTGGATGCTTAGAATGAGGAATACTCATGTCAATGACAGCTATGATATCCCCATGCCCCATTTCACAATGTAATGTGTCACCTCCCTCACAATCCACAAACAAGGCCTGCAGTGCTGCATCTGTCATTGCCATAAGTGGGAATCAAGTTAAGCCACTGTATGCATCAGACAAACAGATAACCATTCACACCTTCACCAGGTAACACTCTTCCACTCCTTTCACAGGTACTCCAGCCGCTGGCACTATGGAGACAATGTCAGAGGTAGCTAGCCCTTCCCAGGATGAAGGCGCCAGTGACAACCACGCCTCAGGATGCATGGACAGTGACGACTTACCTGGCCCATCAAGGACATCTGGTTAGTCCTCCACTCCCAGCTTCACCCTCCCCACAACCAACCCCTGCCCCACCGACTGGCAACAACATCACAGCCAACCTCTCATCCCAAGACCTGTGTCACAAGGACAGGTCAATTACTTGTGTGCCTGCAGTACAGGGGCCAGAGTCAAACACTCAAATCCAAGACAATGAAGGTCCTGGTGACACTGGGAGTGGGCACACCATACCTGAAGCACAGGCACAGAGGGGCAGGGGTCATAGGAGGGCATCTGTGGCCCAGAGGACAGGGCAGCCAAGGAACCCAATTGACCAGGAGTCTATCTCACAAGTCCTGGGAGCATACCAGAAATCCCAGGACAAGATAAGCCAAATAAGTGCCATCCCGGTATAAGACCAAAGGCTGCAGAGGGAATACCACCAGGATGCAATGCAGCAGTGGCAGGCTCTCAATGCCTCCATGGCCACCATTGCAGGGGTGCTCAGGGACCTCCCCAACATCCTTCATCCCACCTCCATCCACCAGCAAGCCCCTTTCACTGGTAACCCATCATCTGAGCCATCTACGTCTTCAGCAGCCAGTGGACAGGAGGCCCTGCCAGGGGACCCACAGGCCACTGACACCCCTCCCTCTATAGCTGAGGAACCCCCCCGAAAACATGGTCATCCATCCAGGCATTCTGCTGGAGAAGATGCCAAGACCAAAACCACAGCCAGGAAGTGAACCTCCCCTGAAGATTCTCCCTTGTGTGCCACTGACACACCCTGTTGACTGTTCAATGCCATAATTCACCTTTTCCTATGGCCTTTGGACACTGGACCTGTACTACCTACAGCTAGGCCATCTACTCTGAGAATTTCATTGACCATGACCCCACTCATCCGCTGTTGAACCCAATATGCACAATTAACACTTTAGAGCACAGAAAATGCATGTGTCTTCATTGTATGATGTGTAAATGTAAACAAACTTAAATGACATGTCTTGTAGCACCCATCAACCCACAGCCAGTGCAAATCACAGTAGAGTTTTGCATCCTCTGCAGGGAACATACGACACCACATATGGCCTATTAGTGTTTTTAAAGGTGAGTCAGTAATCCAGCCACACCATAGTAGACCCAGTAATCCAATCTGTAAAAATGACAACAAAGGGACAAAGACACAAATCAGGATGTGAGTCAAGATGCCACCCTATGCACATATGCAGGAAGCTGCCGTCATGGCCATTGTCATATGCCAAGGAAACAGGGCACATCAGATTGCACCTCTACATCAAAAACACAATAATTACATAACCAAAAACATGTAGCTGACATCTGGAATGGGCTATAAACAACACCTCCAACTGTATGCAGACACAACTTGCCATCAATGCCTCAACCAGCAGGTAGGATATGTAATGAAACACTTAATACAGGCCTCACTTCTGGACAGGAGCTGACATGACACATTGCAAAAAACAGGATTGTTCTTAGTAAATGTAAACCTTCCAACCTATAGATGGTCAAAATGGCAGTGTGTTGACCACTTGCACTGCTCCAAACATACAATCAGTTGTCCTTTATCAGCCACATGTGGCAAGGGTACATGTGACATCCGCACTGATAAGCCTGGCCAGGATGGACATTTCATTGTATCCAGGTGCTAAGATATCACTTTCAAACTTACATAGACAACATACCTGTAGGCCATTGGGAGCACTGATTGATAAACTCCGTCCCAGACTCAACTGCACCATCCTCATCTGCCTTCTCGTCACTCTCCATGTGTCCATCACCACCCACAGGTCCAGCAGCCACCTCCTCATCTGCCAGTAATGGGATGTGACGTCTGAGGGCCAGATTGTGGAGCATGCAGCAGGAAACAATTCTCTGACACACCTTTTGAGGACTGTGGAGGAGAGCACCTCCTGAGACGTGGAGACATCTAAATCTTGCCTTGAGTAGGCCAAATGACCTTTCAATGACACACCTCATCCTACCGTGGACCTCGTTGTAATGTGTCTTGGCATTGGTGACAGTGTACTTCACTGTTGTCAACAGCCAGGGAAGGTTAGGATATCCAGAGTCTCCTGTGTGACTAAAGACAGGACCTGTTAGAAACCAAATACAGACACATGGAAGATAGTGATGGCAGGTGCAACAATAGAGACACACATCCACACTGATACCTACCATTTAGCCAAGCTCTCTCTAGTTGTAGACATGCGGTCATGTTTTGGATATTGCACTTCTTCATTATGTAGGCATCATGGACAGATCCTGGAAACTTGGCAGTTACCTGGGACATATACTGGTCTGGCAAGCACACCACCTGCACGTTTATAGAGTGGAAGTTTTTCCGGTTCCGATAGACCTGTTCATTGACACTTGACGGAACCAAAGCAGTATGGGTGCCATCAATAGCTCCTATTACGTGAGGGATGCATCCCAGCTCATAAAAGTCAGCCTTCACAGTGACCAAATCTGCAGGTTGGGGAAACCGGATGTAACTGTCCAAGTGTTTCAGGAAAGCTGACAGTAGATCCCATAACACGATGCTGAACATGGGTTATGACAGTCTGCAGCCAAGCCCACTGTTAACTGGAAGGTCCCTGTGGCAAGGAAGTGCAGCACCGACAACACTTGGACCATGGGTGGGATGGCAGTGGGATTGCAGATGGCAGGCAGTAGATCAGCCTCCAACAGAGCAAAGAGTTCCATGATGGTAACAGGATTCAATCTGTAGGTCCGCACGATGTGTCTTTCCTCCAAGGTGGCGAGGTCAACTAACGGAGAGTACACTGGTGCATTCCTTCTTCTTCTCATTACTGGTATCGAGGATAGAGAAGGAAATATTGTTTCATGTGATGTGCAGTTCAAACATGTAATCAGTTCAATATATCGTGACACACTAAACAATGCAGACATGACTGAACAGGTGACAGTTACTTCATAGGGTATGTAGGAGTGTCATTAATGGCATGTGTGCTGGCAATATCTGGTCCTGTACATGGTTTGTGTCAACCAATACAAGTGTGATGGTGCAGGTCGTGTGCACATATGTATCCCGCACGGGGCATGCATGTACATATGACAATGATCTAGGTAGCAAAACAGCCAACGGGCCAGCATGTTGGGGCATATTCGCTTCATGTTACATACGTGTTTTATCCCACTTGTGTGTGGCCATGTATGACATACATACATGGGCCTGTGCACTAATCGGGACATTTCAGTGTCATGACGCAGTTACATTTTTCTGATGAACCCATTAACTATACATGAAATGGCAGCTGCCTGTCCTGCAGCACAGAAATGTTAGAAGTAATGCAATTCTGCCGCATATGCCGTCATGGCGGTAGGCGTTTGTAACAACCATGTAACTTTTCATTGGTTGACATTGCTGCCTATGGGGGACTGGGGCCAATGGTCCTGTACGCAGTGCCCGTGACTGCCATTTTCTGCCAATTATCTGACTTGACTCCTGACACTCCTGCAAGCAAGACTTCCACCACATGGGCTGCTGTGTACTGTTTCTGGGAGCCATTATGCCACGTCCTGCAGGGGATAGGGCCCTGGTCTTTACCCAGGAAGAACTGGAGAAACTGGTGGAAAGGGGTCCTACCCCTGTATGAACAGCTGTATGGGGCACCAGAGGAACAGGTGAGCCCCATGCCATTGGCGTGTGTGATAGGGGTTTGTCGCAGTGAGTAGTGGTGCCATACCGGCTACGGTATGCATGCATGCTGTGGACATGGATAGATGAAGTGTGACTCATTTGGATAGATGTGGATGGCGATGTGGATGTATGGTGTATGTAGTCCACTGCTGTCAATGTAGTGCAACTCCTAATCACATTATCCTCCTGTCTGTGTCACCCATCAGAAGAAGGGTCTTTGGAGGACCATCGCCAAGCAAGTGCGGTCCCTGGGGGTCAATAGCTGGAGGAGCACCCATTGCAGAAAGCGGTGGGAGGACCTGAGACACTGGGCTCGGAAAATCGTGAAGGCCCAGCTGGGGATGTCCTCCCAATGAGGGAGGGGTGCCCGTCTGACCCTGATCCCCCTAATGGCCCGTATTTTGGAAGTGGCCTATCCTGAGGTGGAAGGCCACTTGGGAGCAGCACAGCAGCACAAGGGGGTAAGTACTGATTGTAAACTGGCACTTGACAGCCCTTGAATGGGATTGGGTAGCTGCATACTGGCATCATGTTATTGTGTATACTGGAAGGTGCACAACAACAATGTGTATCAGTGACCCTGCTAGGATAACCATGGAGTAAATGTGACAAGGCAATGGTGTAAGTGAAGTACACTTCCAAACTAGACATAGGTGGGCCTGTTTCAGCAACCTATTCATTGTGTCTGACCAGCTCCAACCATTTACATTATTGTATTAGAGCTGTCAATGCTCTTCCATCTATATAAGTCCCCTACTGCATCTTTGTTTGTATTGGAATGGTACAGTTGCTGCCATTGACTGTATGTTGGTCTGGCTTTACATGTCCTCCATTAGAAGGGCCTCAATGGGACTAGAGTATTGGCCTGATGGCTGACTATGCAATCATGCCTTACCAAGTTCAGGGATGTGTTGTGACACAACAATGGAATACTGCTAATTCCTCTAAGATGAGGGCTGATGGTACAGCAAGTGCAGCTCATTTAGAGATCAGTGTGTGGACTAGGCCTTACTAAAATGGATTGCTACTAGTTACGATGATAGCCCAGGGTACTCACTAATGTGACAACTTAAGGACTCCATTTGAATTGTCATATGTTCAAGGCTAATCGTAGTAGTACAGCAAAGTCACAGCCTCCACATGTCCACCATATTCCTAGCTGTGTGCACGTATGATGTAAACTATCACTTATAGCTTTGCATGTGCAATAGGTATTGGCGGACTTGGAGTGCATTGGCAATGGCATTCCCTGACATGAGATGTAAAGTGTGCTATGTACATGCTCATATGTCAATGAGAGTTAGGTTTTGACCATTTCCATACCTCTCTTTCTTGCTCCCCCTCTCTCTTTCTCTCCATTTGTGAGCATCAGCATCATCTGGCAAATGAGAAGGGTCACAGGCGAGTGGGGATGCGGCAGCCCACCGGTCCCAGGAGGCTGGTTCCAGTGAGGCGGAGGGACCCAGTGTGGCAGAGGGCGAGGGGAGTGCCACAGGGGAGACTGGTTCTAAAACATCATCATCAGAATCTTCCTCCAATGGACACTCCCTGGCAGTGGTGGACCCATTAGTGACCACTCTCGCACCATCTGTGTCCGCCACTCCCCTTACTACCACTGCCCTCCCAGTAGCTCCCCACCCAGTTGCCTGTGCCTGCTCATCCAAGAGGTTGGGCATCTCCTTCGCCACAGGCCCCTCTGCCCTAGTCATCCCTGCTGCCCTCAGTGAGGTGGCTATTGACATCCTGAGGTCCATCTCTGTGGGTCAGACCACCATTGTGAATGCCATCAAGGGACTTGCAGCTCAAGTGCAACAGAGCAATGCGTTCCTGTAAGGCATTCATGGTGCTCTGGCTGGCCTGCAAAGACCCTTTCAGGCTCTTGCCTCCTCCCTGATGGCAGCCAGTGTCCCTATGTATACCGCCCCCCATCCACCCACCTCATCCCCATCCCAAAGATCCCTTCCCACGCCCATCCAGAGCACTCCTTCTCACATACAGGCATCCACTCCAACAGACATGGTTGCATATGACAAACACAAGCTGTTACGACTCTGTCGTCCCATATCTAGGGGGTGCTGTAATCAGACTATCTGCAGCCTGGGATTCACCATTACTACTCATCCAGAGTCCCTTTCTGACCCCTGTTTGCTTCCCATGTCGATAGGGTATGCTATTGTAGAAGTACATTTGCTGCCACAAACTTCAGGTCCTATAATGCACTGCTTGGTAGTCAGTAAGACCTGAATTCTGCTATCCATTGTTTCCTATGGGAATAGTCCTGTTGTTCCTTTGTAGTGGATTCTCTCCTCCATGACTTGTGTGAGGCTGGAACTGCACACACCTGTGATCACTCTTGTGCAGCCCAGCCATGTGACTCCACCCTGGGCTTGCTGCTGCCTGGAACTGCTTATAAGCTGCCATTTCCTGAAGCTTCTCATTGTGAATTGGAGTTTGTTTCCTTTGTGTACAAGACATATTTTTGGCTTGCATTCCAGTCCTGTTCCTACTTTGCTTCAGCCTGAACCTGCTCTCTGTTTCCCAGTCTTGTTCCTGCTTGTTCCAGCTCCCTGTGTTCTAGTCCTGTACCTGGCTTGCTTCAGCCTGAACCTGCTCTCTGTTTTTCAGTCCTGATCCTTTTTGTTCCAGCTCCCTGTGTTCCAGCCCTGTACCTGCTTGCTTCACCCAGAGCCTGCTCCCTGTTTCTCAGCCGTGTTCCTGCTTCTTCAGCCAGATCCTGCCCCCTGTTTCTCAGCCATATTCCTGCCTGCTTCAGCCAGTCTGCTCTCTGGTTTCCCAGTCCTGTTCTTCCTTGTTTCAGCCAGAGTCTGCTCCCTGTTTCTCAGCCTTGTTCCTGCTTTGCTTCAGCCTGAGTCTGTTCCCTGTTCCTGCTTTTGTGTTCTAGTGTGTCACTTCTGTTTCTGTTTCCTCTTGGGTTATTGTGTCTGGTAAGTGTACTATCAGTCCTCACCTGTGTATAAGTGTTTTCATTTGTACTGTGGTTGGCTCCTGGTTTCCAGGAGGCAATTCCTACCCCATCCTTTGGCTGGTGTTTTATGTAGTCTTAAGTGCCTAACAGTGACACTGTGCTATTGCTGTTTTCTAGGAATTGTCACAGTGCTTCCAGCTGGACCCACAAGGGCTTCTCTCGTGTATGTAAGTACAATCCTTGTTTGTGCCCTATGGGTCCAGAGACAGAATCACTTCTGCTGCCTCCTTTCTATGGGGCTTGCGGGGTGACTATCTGTAAGAGTAATCTGCAGAGAGGCATTGACGTTCCCTGTTGCTGTGGGAAGTTCTGATCCTTACCTGTGTACAACCTTAGTGGTAACCCCAGTGTGGTTGTCCATTACTGATTTGTTCCCTGTTTGATCACACTAAGGTTGCTCTGCCTTCACAATCGTGTTTCTGTGCCTTACTTTAGCTGTTCATTCCCAGTGTATGCCTTTAGCCGCTCTTCTGTTTCGGTGCCCTACCTCCATAGGGAGATATTCTGTGACCTCAAGGGGTGCTCTGCCCTGGGTCCAGACAGGCCCGGCCCGGAGCCGTGACAGAATGCACAACCCAAAAATGTCAAGCTCCTCAGGCACACATAGCCCTAAAATGTTTTCCTATTATGTTAAGAAACCTATTCATTCTCTGAAGACCTCTAAGAAAGGCCTTAGTTTAAAGGGTAAACTTATTAAAGAAAACCAGAGATTGCAAGCTCACGATTACACTGTGTGGCTTGCTGATCCATCATTGACAAACTATTATGACGTCTGTGATTATGACTCCCAATCCCTGTCTGTAGAAAGGTTACAAGGAGATAATGAGTGTTTGCGGATTGTATTAGCTCAAATAGGAGAAAATTTCTGTTACAGTGGAAGTGGTTTTATTAGCTCTGTACGAGACACTTGGCCTCATGCTAGTGCATCCCAAGTTCACTTCTAGGACTCTGTTGTAACAAGGAACCCCATCACTGTCCATGAAGCCACACAAGGAATTCCTTTGTTTTCAGATGCTTGCTTTAGACCATCTAGGTCAGTTCCCCAGAATTCAAAGTGCTGTGCTGACTCTTATAAAAACCTACCAGTCATTCAGAGCTTTCAAGTCATCAGGCTAGTGCCTGTATCTAAGGAATCAGTAAAGACTGTGGGATTCCTTTTTTCAACTCAATGGCTTGTGCTCTTCCCAAATTAGATGATAGTACACCGGTCTCAACTCCCAAAAGCTCTGCTAAACCCTTTTCTATTGTGAGTGGGTTTGATAACAATATGGACATACACACACTAAAAAAGCAGTTCTGGCAGATTAAAAGGCAGATATTGGGCTTCTATGATGAATATGTTGTTACATACTCTAGGAATCTTGCACGTGGGCTCTTTTCATCAATGCATACGTCACTGTTGCCAGAACCAGACATTCTGTTTATCTTTAAGTTAGAAGAAGTAACAAAGCAGCTGATGGAAACTACTGCAAGGTAATTTGAAAACCTGAAAAAAGAAAATGGTCACCAGCTTTGGCTCAAAGAACATTATGCTACTTCATGTGCTTCTCCAAAGACTACTATAGAGCAGATTGTCCCTTTCTATTAATGACAGTCAAAAGACCGCTCCAGTTACAAATATTTCAGCCTCTTCTTCAGACGCTCTGTTAGCTAGAAATACTTCAGAGAATATCCCTGCACAGATGAATGACTCTCTGACATCTCTGGGAGATGTGACACCTCCTGATTCAAAGGATGAATCAGAGTCATCGGGAGGAAGCGTCTCAGCCCCTCTACCAGAAAAAATAAAGCCAAAGGAAGAAGAGAGTTCTGATGCGGACTCAAATAGCTAACACAGTGAGAAAGCAAAATATGACTTTACTGGAGATAAAGGGCAAGTTTTGCAACAGTGTTGAAGAAATTGAATCTAGTGATAACAGTACTTCATGCCCTGCAGTGAACAAACCTACAGATAGTGCTGTTCAAATGACGCACACATCAGAATTTTCAAATGATGGGAATACGCCTGGCCTTTCAAACAATATCATAGAATTCTCAGATAACGAAGAGGCAAGTGAATTAATGGATTTTTCTGACAGCGAAGAAACACTTGGAGCTACTAAGAATGTGATGGACTTCTAAGAACGCCCCCCCCTTGCATACATTAAGCCTGGTGCAGGCATAATGTGGTGCAAGGGGTTACAAAGTGGCGCAATGCAAGCATTGCACCACTTTGTAAAAATGACGTGGTGTTTTTGCCACACTATCGCTGCATTGGCGTCCAAAAAATAACGCTAAAGTGGTGATACTTGGCGCTAGGCCCTTCTTAAATTTGGGCCTATGTCTTGTAGATGAAACAAACAGGAGAGGGACAATCCATGCCTTGTATGCCCAATATCCCTGTGTAGAGAGCAAAGACCAAGGCTACAGGCTACGTCCTTTGCCATATAGCTATATAGGTATGATTGTTGTGCAGGCGTACCTGAATAAGTGATAACAGCTAAAAGCAGTACGAACCAGTATTTGGTCACTATGGGCCATTGTGACGGAGTAACCCATCTGCCAAGTTCTAAATCAGGTCCTAAATGTCCATACACTAAAAACAGGTAGAACACAATATGCATGAATTAATTTCTCTAGGAACTGATTAAAACCTTAAGGTGTCATTAAAACAAGTTGAAACTGGTTAAAAGCAGCATGAACAAGTATTGCACTAGTATTAGACTACACAAGTAAACACTAGTACAGAAAAACCCAGTATGAATTAGTTAAAAACTGTAGGAATTAGGATAGAACCAGAATAATGTCATACTAATCTAACCAGTAAATACCATTAGGGACATTTTTATGATTTTATTGATTGTTACTGCCTTGGCCTTGAATCATATGATTGTCAATCAGTAGCAGCCAATTCAGACTAGCAGGAATGAGTGAAAACCAGTTCGTAGGATTATCACAAAAAGCACATATTAATAAAAAACAGTCAATCTGGTTTATAGCACTAAAAACCAGTAATGAATGGAATGAGGAAGTGGACATGGAAGAAATTCATGTAGCAATCTCAGACCTTCAGGCGGTCATTCCAAGCCTTTCCTGCATCGACTGGAAAGGTTCACGCACCTGCTATTGCCTTGTTAGGGCTTAGTTCACAACACATCTGTCTGCAAGACCTATTGTTAGCATTCTTTACAATATACATACAGTGGGCTTTTGCTCCACCCAGAAGAGTGTTGGCCTCCCATCTAATGCTATTGTTTATTTGGTAGAACATTTTGCCTTCTACAAACTGCTTCATTGGAATGCATGTGGGGCTATTATACATTAATAAGTACACTCAATAATCACACTCTTTGGCCCTCATTACGAGTTTGGCGGCCTTTCGAAGACCACCTCGGTGGCTGCTGCCAAAAGACCGTAATGGCGGCGATAACCAGACCGTCGTATTACGAGTCACACACTGCACCCCGCCAAAAGACAGCAACAAATCCGACACCACCAAGACAACTGAGGGCGGGAAAGAGGCGGTCCCACAACCAGCACTGCCACCCCAACCACATCCCGCTCTCCATATTACGACCCACAAATCAGCACATCGGCCTTTGCATGGTGGTAAACCATTGGCGGTCTGAACCACCGGGGTCAAAAACTCACCTCAGCCAGAACAGATACCACATTGGACAGTATGAATGCCCAACACCTGAGACACATACACACACCACACACACCTCCTCACTGCACTATATAACACCGCCACACACCCACAATCATTTGCCACCCAACAAAAAAAAAACACTGACAGAGAGGAGTGCACACACAGAAGACACAGCACTTCAATACCATAGCCACATCACACTACACACACATCACACGACACACAACTGCACTAGCTACACAATGCATACATCACCACTTCACACAAACACCACATAACAAGAGCACACATAACTAAACACCCCCGACCCCACCAACCACCACACACTGCACCCTTGCACACAATACACACCAACACCCACAACACAACCACCATGTCACGTCAAAAGCACCCACACTTCACAGACGATGAACTGAGGGTCAAGGTCGATGAAATCATCAGGGTAGAACCACAACTGTTCAGAGCACAGGTACAACAAACATCCATTGCCAAGAAAATTGAGTTATGGCAGAGAATTGTTGACAGGGTCAACTCAGTGGGCAACCATCCACACACAAGTGAGCACATCAGGAAGAGGAGGAATGACATATGGGGAAAGTCCCGTTCCAAGGCATCACGACACCAGATCGCCCTTCACAAAACTGGGGATGCACCTCCACCTCCTCCCCCCCAGAGTTCACATCGTGGGAGGAAAAGGTCTTAAAAATACTGCATCCTGAGGGCCTGACTGGAATAACCGGAGGACTGGAGTCTGGTAAGTAGCTAACACTACCCTGGCACCAACTACTCCTGTCCAGCATGCTTCCTCACCACCCTATCACTCCCCAAATCACCCTACCTACTACTCCACCTCACACCCAATCAACTAATACCCCTCCCCTGCATGCCACAACACCACCCAGCCACAATCCCACACAGTCCCTCCCAAGTGCATGGATAGCACTGCCAATACCAATCACTACACAATAACTCTCACAATGCACCTGCACATCCACTGCAATACCTTCTAACCGAACTGCACAATACAACACCTGTATGTACAACCCTTGCACCCCCCACACAAACTGGATGCTTAGAATGAGGAATACTCATGGCAATGGCAGCTATGCTATCCTCATGCCCCATCTTACAATGTAACATGTCATCTCCCTCACAATCCACAAACAATGCCTGCAGTGCTGCATCTGTCAATGCCATAAGTGGGAATCAAGTTAAGCCACTGTGTGCATCAGACAAACAGACAACCACTCACACCTTCACCAGGTAACACTCTTCCACTCCTTTCACAGGTACCCCCGTTGCTGGCACCATGGAGTCAATGCCAGAGATAGCCAGCCCTCCCCAGGATGACGGCGCCAGTGACCACTACGCCTCAGGATGCATGGACAGTGTGGACTTACCTGGCCCATTGGGGACATCTGGTCAGTCTTACACTCCCAGCCTCACCCTGTCCACAACCACCACCCCCACCTAGTGGCAACAACATCACAGCCAACCTCTCGTCCCCAGACCTGTGTCGCAAGGACAGGTCAATCACTTGTCTGCCCCGCAGTACAGGGACTAGAGTCAAACACTGAAACCCAAGAGAATGAATGTCCTGGTTACACTGGGAGTGGGCACTCCATGCCGGTGGCACAGGCACAGAGGGGCACGGGTCATGGGAGGGCACCTGTGGCCCAGAGGACAGGGCAGCCACGGGACCCAATTGACCAGGAGTCTCTCTCACAAATCCTGGGAGCATATCAGCAATCCCAGCACAAGATAAGCCAAATAATCGCCATCTTGGGGAGAACCAAAGGCTGCAGATGGAATACCATTGGGAGGCCATGTAGCAGTGGCAGGCTCTCAATGCCTCCATGGCCACCATTGCAGGGGTGCTCAGAGACCTCCCCAACATACTGCATCCCACATCCACCTCCACCCACCAGCAAGCCCCTTTCACTGGCAACCCATCATCTGAGCCATCTACTTCTGCGGCAGCCAGTGGGCTAGAGGCCCTGCCAGGGAACCCACAGGCCACTGACACCCCTCCCTCTCTAGCTGAAGAACCCCCCCCGAAAGGATGTTCATCCATCCAGGCATTCTGCTGGAGCAGATGCCAAGACCAAAACAACTGCCAGGAAGTGAACCTCCCCTGAACATTCTCCCTTGCGTGCCACTGACACACCCTGCTGACTGTTCAATGCCATAAATCACCTTTTCCTATGGCTTTTGGACACTGGACCTGTACCACCTACAGCTAGGCCTTCTACTCTGAGGATTTCATTGACCATGACCCCACACATCAACTGTTGATCCTAATATGCCCAATAAACAATGTAGAGCATAGAAAATGCATGTGTCTTCATTGTATGATGTGTAAATGTAAACAAACTTAAATGAAATGTCTCATTGCACACATCAACCCACAGTCAGTGCAAATCACGGTAGAGGTATGCATCCTCTATGGGGAACTTAGGACACCACAGATGGCTTATTAGTGGTTTTAAAAGAGAGTCAGTAGTCCGGCCAAACACCAGAGTAGATCCAGTAATCTAATCTGTAAAAATGACAACAAAGAGACACAAATCAGGATGTGAGTCAAGGTGCCATCCTATGCACATATACAGGAAATTGCTGTGATGGCCATTGACATATGCCAAGGAAACAGGGCACATCACATTGCACCTCTACATCAAAACCTGTCAAGGAAACCAGATCCTCGGGGCTTGCGCATGTTCCCAACATGTCCACCTCTTGGCAGCTCCAAACTCCACTAGTTATATAGCACAGAGTTAAAGAATGGCCAAGTAGGGGAAATGGGTTTTGGGTTGGGAACAGCGGGGAAGGAGACTTGTGGAAGCAAGAGTTAAACAACACAATTACAAGACTAATCACAATGACTTTCAATAAGTTATGTCTCAAATAAACACTTATGGTGAAAACATGAATGCCCTAACGCTTCACTATAACTAGGCCTCAAGAATCTAGGTACATGGAAATCAAGAAAAGGTTTGCAAGGTTTTCTCATGAACATTCCAGAATTAGCATATTATATTTCACATTGCAGCAAGAATCAAAGAGCACATGTTTTTTTCTCTGCATGAATGAACTGTACAAGTACCATGAATAACACTTCTACGTCACTCTCTGATTAAGAGTTTCAAGACTCAAATGTTCAGGGAATATTATGCACTTTAATCAGAACTGCACATCTAAGTTTCAATGTCTAGAAATGATTGCGCACTCCGCCGATCTGTATTTCAAAAGTTAAACACCAGGAAAGAATTGCGCGCTCTGTTGTCGATTCGAACATCAAAATTTAGATGCAATGAAACGATTGCGCACAACGCCGCTCTATGATTCAAGACTTAAATGCCGGGAAAGAATCGCGCAAACTGTTGCCAATTCAGAATGCACGATACAAATGCCATGAAACGATCACGCACACTGCCGATCTGAATGCCAAGAAGTAAATGCCTGGAATGAATCGCGCACACTGTTGCCGATTCGGAATTCACGATTCAAATGCCATGAAATGATCTCGCACACTGCCGATCAGAATGCCAAGAAGTAAATGCCTGGAAGGAATCACGCACACTGTTGCCGATTCGGAATTCACAATGCAAATACCATGAAATGATTGCGCACACTGCCGATCTGAATGCCAAGAAGTAAATGCCTGGAAAGAATCGCGCACACTGTTGCTGATTCGGAATTCACGATACAAATGCCATGAAAACAATCGCACATGCGATTTCAAGTTTAGGCCCAAAGCTCGAGTGTCACTAGAAAACGGAGTCGGGGCCTAACCCGACCTCCGCCTTACCACCCTGCTTGAAGATCACCAAATAAACGAGTGCAGGCCTGGAAATGACTGGATAGGCCTCCGGGACAGGAGCTCTGGAAAATGCTGCTGCTCTGCACCGGGACCTCTGAATAGTGAGCACGTGGAGCTGGGCTGGCTCCCTTATATAGAGACAAGCCCCGCCCACGAGCCACACCCAACCATGCTGCAAGAAAGGCTTCTAGAAAGTCTTACAATAAAGGACCACACCCTGTAGTCCTGCAAACAAGCCTTGCAAATGAACAATGAATTACAAACAGCATTAATGACTTTTCAAGGTGAAAGCTCTGCAATGCAAAAGGTTAACATACTGCATAGAAACACAATGCATGAAATATGCCTCTGCATAAGGACTGGGTTTTTGCATTTACGCCCGTAGAGCGCGCACTGTCCTGATGTTGACAAAAGCACAATAATTACATAACCTAAAACATAGAGTTGACATCTAGAATGGGCTGTAAACAACACCTCCAACTGTATGCAGACACAACTTGCCATCAATGCTTCAACCAGAAGGTAAGATATGTAATGAGACACTTTATACAGTCCATAGTCTGCCTCACTTCTGGACAGGAGCTAACATGACACATTGCAAGAAACAGGATTGTTCTTAGTAGATGAAGACCTGCCAAACTATAGATGGTGAAAATGGCAGTGTGTTGACCACTTGCACTGCTCCAAAAATACAATCAGTCGTCCTTCATCAGCTCCATATGGGAAGGGTAAATGTGACATCCCCACAGATAAACCTGGCCAGGATGGACATTTCATTGTATCCAAGTGCTAAGATATCATTTGCAAACGTACATAGACAACATAACTGTAGATCATTGAGTTTACTGATTGATCAACTCCGTCTCGGACTCAGCTGCACAATCTTCATCTGCCTTCTCATCACTCTCCATGTGTCCATCACCACCCACAGGTCCAGCAGCCACCTCATCATCTGCAAGTAATGTGAAGGGCCTCAATGGGACTAGAGTATTGGCCTGACAGCTGACTATGCAATCATGCCTCACCGTCAGAGTTCAGGGATGTGTTGTGACACAACAATGGAATACTGCTAATTGCTCTAAGATGAGGGCTTATGGTACAGGAAGTACAGCTTATTTAGATATCAGTGTGTGGACTAGACCTTACTAAAATGGAGTGCTACTAGTTACGATGATAGAAGAGGGACCTCACTAATGTGACAACCTAAGGACTACATGCTAATTGTCATATGTTCAAGGCTAATCGTAGTAGTACAGCAAAGTCCCAGCCTCCACATGTCCATATTCCTATCTGTGTGCACATATGATATAAACTAGGACTTACAGCTTTGCATGTGTAATTGGTATTGGCAGACTTTGAGTGCCTTGGCAATGGCATTCCCTGACATGAGATGTAAAGTGTGATATGTAGATGTTCATATATGTCAAAGAGACATATATGAACCTTGCTTTCTCTCCCTTTGTGTGCATCAGCATCATCTGCCAAAGGAGAAGGGGCACAGGCAAGTGGGGATGTGGCAGCCCACGGGTCCCAGGAGGCTGAATACAGTGAGGCCGAGGGACCCAGTGGGGCCATGGGGGAGACCGATTCTCTGAATCTTCCTCTAATGGACACTCTTAGCCAGTGACAGACCCATCGGGGACCACCCTTGCACCATCTGTGTCCGCCACCCCCCTTACTGCCACCACCCTCCTAGTAGCTCCCCACCAAGATGCCCGTGCCTGCTCACCGAGAGGTTGGGCATCACCTTCGCCACAGGCACCTCTGCCCCTGTCCCAGTCAGCCCTGCTGCCCTCAGTGAGGAGGCTATTGACCTCCTGAGGTCCATCTCTGTGGGTCAGACCAGAATTGTGAATGCCATCCAGGGACTGGCAGCTCAAGTGCAACCGTGCAGTGCATTCCTGGAAGGCATTCACAGTGCTCTGGCTGGCCTGCAGAGATCCTTTCAGGCTCTGGCCTCCTCCCTGATGGCAGCCAGTGTCCCTATGTATACCGTCCCCCCTCCACCTACCTCATCCCAATCCCAAAGCCCCCTTCCCCCACCCATCCAGAGAACACCTTCTCACATGCAGGCATCCACTCCAACAGACACGGTTGCACATGAAGAACACAAGCACCACAAGACCCACCACCGGCATGCACCCAGACAACACACATCTGCATACATGACAACACCCACTACCTACATGGACTCCCCCACTGACTCCTCCAGCACAGCCACTACACCACTCACACCTGCTGGCAGTACATCAACACTCCCTGATCCAGCCACTACTCCCATCTTACCCACAGACATCACAGTAGCTGACCGCAGACACCCACCCCAGTCACCATATCCGCACTCACCACAACCACCAACACCCATATGTGCAGCACATCCACCATCCCTACAGCCACCACCCCAACACACAGTCACCCATCCAGCATGGGCGTTCGCAGCACCCCCTCCTTCCCTCCTCCTAAGACACCTAAACACCCGCACTCACCCACCCAACATACACCCAGCACACACAAGCATTCCATGCACTCATTCCCAAATGCGTTTCCCATGACCACCGTTGTGTATCTAAAAAAGTTTCCTTTCTGAATTTACCCAGTTCCCTACCCTTCTCCCACCTGTGACTTCCCGAAGTGCTGTGTGTCCCTGCCCAAGTTCAGCCCTTCCACCTCCACCTCCACTCCCATTCCCCTCGGTGTTTCCCCTTACAAATAAGTCAACCCCCAAACCCAAACCCAAGGACCCACCTCACAAACCCAAACCCACTCCCTCCAGCACTACCCTTTTACTCCTGAGGCGTCTGCCTGCCCCATTATTGCCCCTGCCATGTGGAGGTATATCTTGCAGTCAGGAGTCAAGTTGGGGCAATAATATGTGCCATATGTGCCTTGGGCACAGACTATCATGGACTGGCCATTGGCCTTATTGTTTGTATATATTTATATTTTTATGTTAAACTTTTTATATATCTTGCCCAACGTTATGTTTGAGTCGTTGGTGACATAATTGTCCTGCCTTTCCTTCATCTCGTCTGTATGGTGTTTGTGTGAATTGGTTTGTGTGTGTGTTGTGTGTGTTGATTGTGCCAGCTACGGTGGCTGGCATGCATGTGTGTGTGTGGGTCGGACATTGGCCCAGGTGCAATTGATAAGTTTTGTGTGTGTGTTATGATTGTGTGATTCTAGGCATGTGTGTGGCTTTGTTGTGGATTGTACTTGGTGTGTTGTGTTTGTGTTGTGTGCCATTGTGTGCTTGTTGTGTGTTCGTCCGTGTGTGTGGTGTTGTCAAGGTTATCTGCGCAGTATGTTGTGTGAGCATGGTGTGTAATTTGGGATGTTGTGCGGGTGTGTGCTGGTGTTGTGTGGTTGTGGATTATCTTTGTGTGTTATTGTGTGTATGTGTTGTCATGAGTAGGTGGGCTGTGTCATGGGTTTGCAAAGCATTTGTGTAGTTGCGATTCTGATGGTTTGTGACACTGTGGTGTTGTGGATCTGTGTGTTGTCCTATGGCGGGTATGGCAGAGATGTGTGTGTGTGGTGGTGTGTTTCAGATACGTGTGTGTTGTGCGTGGTGTGTGTATGGTGTGTGTGTATTGGTGTGTGTTTGTTGGAGTGGGTGTGGGTGCATGTGTGTGTGTTGGTCGCTAGCCCTCCCTACTGTGTGTGTTGTGTGTTGTGTGTGTGTGTGTACTAATCCCTTCCCCCCCAGTGTGTGCAAGGTGTATGTACTTATGGTTGTTGTCCTCTTCATCATCGCTGGTTCTGAAGACACAGGGCGATCAGGAGCAGTGGAAAGACTTCAAGTTCTAGTTCGATGGCGGCTCCGAATGTGTCTGTGTTCCTGAAGATGAGTGTTCCCTTTTATATGCTTCATTTCCGCAAGGGTTTTGGTAGCAGTGCGACCTCGGCGGAATCACTGGCAGTAATAAGCTCGACGGAAACATGGTTCCCACCGAGCTGGAGATGCCTACCGCCATCCATGGCAGTCCATCCGCACTGGCAGTACTGGTGGGGAATTGGCTGTGTTCGGTTCAGAAGTCTGCCATGGTCATAATATGGCGATCTTCTCTGCCGGGCCGGCAGTGGTCCACCGCTACTGTGGTGGTCCTTGGACCGCCAAACTCTTAATAAACACCTTTGCCTTTATTTCCAACATGCATTCCATATAGAAAGAAACCATTTTACTACATTTTCCATGAGTTGCAAAACCAGTAGCTATGCCTTAAATGTGAGAAACTGCATTTGTGCATGCAATACCTGCAAACATCACTTGTACATGCCGGTGATTGCATATGGTAGCACATTAAAGTACATCTAATTGGCTTTGTCAATGCATGTAACCTTTTGCAGTGATTAGGTTTTTGCCTCTAGAATTTAGCATTCAATGTGTTTATTCTCAACTGTTTGTCTTGCAGTAGAAGAGAGTCCCCAACTCCATCTATTCATGCCTCCAGCAACTCATTTAGCTTCTTCTTGAGGCCCTTCCTTCCATTTCCTATATTTGGCCCTCTTTTTTTCTTTGCTTTTTCAATCTCTTCTGTCACCTAACAAGTTTCTGTATGTTCCTTCAGCTTTTTCCTCTTTCCTTCCTAACGATTTTCTGTATGTTTTTCACTCCAAGGCGTGCCTTTCTCTCTTCTGTCTTGACCTGAAAGGACTATGTTATACATAGAAGACAGGGAACAGTAACTATTTTTCCAAAGTATTTATTGTTCCTGTTGTTAGGGATCAGGGGCTCTTAAGAACTTTTTACATACTTTTTCCTCTCTGGATCTGAGGTTCTCCTCTGGACATTGGTATCAATGCCATCAGTGGGGAATTGGCAAATAGTTTGACTTTAATTTGGTTAGTTGTCCAGTTGACCATTTGTGAAGATGACCAATAGATGTCTTCCATTTACTGGGTGACATTTGAGGATGTTTCCTACTGTGTACACTATGGCAACCCTATACAGGGACAAATGGCAGCAGACAAGCCATATGAGTTGCTGTTCTATTTACAGTGACCCCTCTGACACTATGTACAGAAGCCGTTGCCTCGCCAAGGAGGTTTATCCTACCTGGCAGATGATCCAGCTTTGGCTGTGTTATCAGGAAAGCTGCCATCCCCAACCTCTAAATGAGGTGGAGAATGCAACAGGTGGACGATCGTCCCATTCTGGATAACACTCTCTACGGGAAGTCTTTCTAGACACCATGTCGAATGCATTGAGCTGTCTTTAAGCAAAAGCAGTGGGAGACAAATCCATGACAAAACCTACAACATCCTGGAAGGAACACATGGTTATTAATTTATAGCAAAACATAGACAGAGCTGAAGGAAGATTTTAAGACATTACTGAGTGGACGGAAATGGCCAAACTTGTTTGGTCTCGCCATGCACCATGGATGTAATAGTTAAATAGCTCCCTATAAAAGCTTTAGGTGAAAGGATGTCTTTTGTTAATGAACCAAAACCTAACAACCTCTGAAAATTGCCAGTTATAGCTATACACCCAGGACTTCATCAATTAACTGCTCATGACAAAGCAAAGCATCAGAAATTACATTATGATGGACATCACAAATGATACCACAATTAATGCAATCACAGATGGGCTACGTGCCTAATACTTGTGCATGCGATGTGTATAGGGCATGGACACAGACTATGGCCCAGATTTAAGAAAAGTGGTGCTTCATGTCATGATGTGCCACTTTTCTTGCAGCCCATTGTGCCACATAACGCCACATGTGTGCGCCGTATTTAGGGACAATACCATCATAATTTTTGACAATATTGTTGTACTTTGCAGGATTAGTGCCAAAAAGTTTGGTGCTAATCCTGCATAGTACATAGAGACCCATTAAAAATAATGGTGTGCCTCCTTTCAATGTCTGCTCTGTGCAGGCGTTAAAATAGCTGCTAAAAATGGCACAGTGGAATCTTATAGATTCCACTGTGCCATTTTTGCAGACCCCCTAACTGGGAAACGCCCCCCTTGCATACATTATGCCTGGTGCATAATGTGGTGCAACGGGTTACAAATTGGCGCAATGCAAGCGACACTCAACGAAGAACCAGGACGCCATGGAGCCCAGGCTGCAGGTCCTGCCGATGCTGGTCTACCTCCTCATCTACCAGGAGCACCAAAGACGGTGGCGACGACGACCGTGAGTACTGCACCTAGTACACAAGGGAGGGGGGAAGGAAAAAGAGAGTGACACACACACACGCAACACTCAACACCCCCACCCTCACCCACAACACCATACACACAAACACATGCAACAACATTACAGATACATCCCATAACCCCCTGGAAGAACGCAAGGACAAAAGGAATTGAGTCAAACCAGTGATATTTTAGAAATAGGCAGATATACTATAGAATTTGAAAAACAGTATTTACACAAATATATAATATGTACAGAAGTCCGTACATTGTCCTTCACAAATGTTCGTGGGCCACTGGGCCAAAAATCATGGGCCAAGCCCACACTTGACACCTGCCTCAATACGGAGAGAACACTGCAGGGGCATCATGTTGAAAATACACAGGCACCTCAGGGGGATGGGGAAGGGGGGCACCTCAGCCGGAAGATGGTACAACGCCACTGCTCCTCGAGGGGGCTCCATGCCCACAGCGATTTCCTGGGGAGTGCAAGGCCACAGTCTCTCAAGTCTCTCAAGTGGGTGGTCGGCCCACTGCTTGGTCCTGGGGAGTGCAAGGCCACAGTCTCTCAAGTGGATGCCTGTCTCCACTGGTTCTGGAGGGGGCTTGGTGCCCAGAGTGCTTCATCCTGCCAAGGATAGGGTGAGTGGATGCATATCTCCACTGGTTCTGGAGGGGGCTTGGTACCCAGAGTGCTTCATCCTGCCAAGGATAGGGTGAGTGGATGCATATCTCCACTGGTTCTGGAGGGGGCTTGGTGCTCAGTGATGCAGTACTTGGGGTGTGCCATTACACATTCCCTCACCTGGGTGTCTGAGGCACGAGATATACAGGGAACAGGTAGCATGATAGTTCATGGAGGCTGGCCTAAACTCCATTCTGCGGCAGCTAAGGCTGCTCAGTGGTGGTAGTGCTGGTGCTGGTGGGGGTGCTGCCAGTGGTGGTGGTAGGCTCCAACTCGTCTCCTGCAGCCTCGGACGGCCACCCACTGGGGCTGCTGCTGCTGGTAGTGGTCCTACTGTCAGCGGTGCAGGTGGCGGTGCTTGCGGCGGGGCTGCTGGCGTTGCTGGCCGTGGTGCATGTGCCGGTGCTGCCGGTGGTGGAGGGAGGCTCCAGCCCTTCTCCTGCAGCCTCGGATGGCTGCCCACTGGGGATGCTGCTGCTGACAGTAGTGGTGGCAGCGGCAGTGCATGTGGTGGTGCAGGTGGCGGTGCTTGCGGCGGGGCTGCTGGCGGTGCTGCACGCGGTGCAGGTGGCAGGGCTGGTCGTGCTGCTGGTGGGCACCAGGGTTTCACCTGCATCCTCCGTCGACTGAAGTGCCTTGCCCTCGATTTTCTTCCCCTTCCTCACCTTGGCAGATGCTGTTGTGCCCTTGGCTCTGTCAGCTGGAGGTTTGGAGGAGGCCTTGCTTTGTGGGTCGTGCTCCTTGCCCTTGCTGCATGCTGGCCCCTTCTTCACCTTGGCAGGTGGCGGAATGGTTTGATCCTTTGCAGGGGTTGGTGGCACACTGGCTTTCCTGAGGGGTGTCCCCTTTGAGCCTCTGGGAGTTGCAGGTTCCCGATTGGACGGCGACTTGGTGGCTGAGGTGCTGGGCTGGGTTCTGGACACCCTGGCCCGAGGGAAAGGACGGTGGGAGGGGTAGGGAACACATCAAAGTTTGCCAGGAAAAGTTTTTAGGCACACTGGGGCGGGAACAGGGAGAGGGTTTGGGAGTGGAGGAAGTGGGAGTGGTTGTAGGAGGTGTTTGTCTGCTGAGTTTGGGTGAAGGTGCATGGGCTGGATGCTGTGAGGTGGATGGCTGTTGGATGGGTGGGTGCTTGCGTTTGTGTACGTTGGGAGGAGGGGTCACAGACACATTGGGAGAGGACACAGGGGATGTGTGTATGGCTGTGGGGGTGATGACTGCTCGTTAGGGGTGTGTTGTGATGGGCGTAGTGGATGAGGATGTAGTGCATGCAGGTGTGAGTGGAGACGCTACTGGGAGGGAGGTGGACGATGAGGAGGAGGGGGACACAGTGGAGGCAGTGGATGTTGGTGTGTCTGCATGGGTATGTGCTTGTGTGAGTGCCTGAGGGATAATGTGTGGTGCTTATGTTTTCCTGAGTGTTGATTTGGGTGATTGCTGGTCTGAAGGTGTGCTTTGGATAGGCTGGGATTGAGGGGATTGGGACTGGGTAGAGGAAGTTGGAGGGGGGAGGTTAGATATAGGGACAATGGCTGCCATCAATGCTGAGGCCAGAGCCTGGAATGCTCTCTGTTGGGCTGCCAGGCCAGAGTGAATTCCCTCCAGGTATGCATTTCTTTGTTGCAAATGCCTCTCGACACCCTGGATGACATTCAGAATGGTTGACTGCCCAACAATAGCCTCCTCACTGAGGGCAGCAGGGCTGACAAGGGCAGGGCCTGAGGTGCCTGCGGCAAAGGAGATGCCCACCCTCCTGGGTGAGCGGGCACGGGAAACACGCTGAGGGGCTGCTGGGAGGGCGGTGCTGGTAGGACGGGTGGCGGCTGTACCTGTTGATGGGGTGGGCACAGAGGTGTCGGCCACTGCCAGGGAGTTTCCATCGGAGGAGGAGTGGCTGTCTGTGGTCTCCCTCCTGTCCCCGTCATGGTGCCCTCACCCTCGGTGGATTCGGCCTCCAGGCCCATGTGGGATGCAGCTCCCTCCGTCGCTGGTGCCTCTGCTCCTCTGCCAGATGATGCTAATGCACATAAAGACAGGGTGACAAAACAAAAAGGGGGGGAGAGACAGAGGATACACTTGGTCAATGCCAGCAACACCACTACCGTTGGCGTACACAACACACAGGGAGCAGCCCTATGCACTAGGCCATGCCCAACCAGTTACTAAGATAGTCACCAGTCCATGGGGTACAATGCCTAATGCCACCAGCTGCACCCCAGAAACCCAAAGGACCCTGCCCGGTAGTAGATGCCCACTAACACTATTGGGGTAGGTGTGCTTCAGAGTCTGCCCAACAAGGGACCTACCCTGCCATCTTCACTCTGGCCTAGGGGCACCCATAGCCCCCACCCCCCAACCAGGTGACTCTTAACGCGCGCACAGCAGGAGTCAGATTCAGTACTCACCCCCTTGTGGCTGCTGTGATGCTTTCAAGCGCCCATCCAACTCCCGATAGGCCACCGCCAGGATGTGGAATATCAGGGGGGTCATAGTGCAACGGGCACCCCTTCCTCATTGGGAGGCCAGCCCCAGCTGGGCCTCCGCCGTCTTCTTTGCCCAGCGGCGCAGGTCCTCCCACCTCTTGTGGCAGTGGGTGCTCTGCCTGTCAAAGACCCTCATGGTCTGCACCTCCTGGGCAATGGCACGCCAAATACCCTTTTTCTGGTGGGCGCCGACCTGCAGGGAAGAGAAAGCAGAAAAGGGAATTAGTCACCCGTCCGGACCGTCACACTCATGGCCCACAAGATCCCTCCCATCCCCTGACGCACATACATTGACCACCTTACATGCAGCACTCTGGCCAGGACGTCTCCGCCCCCCCCCCTACATGTGGCTTAAACACACAGCACTCCAGACATTCATGGCCCATGCATCATGCTCACAGTGTACTCACCTGTTTGTCTGGAGGACCGTAGAGTAACGTGTACTGGGGTAGGACCCCATCCACCAGTTTCTCCAACTCCTCCGCAGTGAAGGCAGGGGCCCTTTCCCCAGACACATGAGCCATTGTCGCTTCCAAACACAGGTCCCAGCAGCACTTACAGTGTAGGTCCTCTCCTGTTGATGGCCAGGTAGCAAGTGAGTGGATAGATAGAAAATGGCAGTGACATCTGCGGCAGTGCGTACTTTCACCGCCGGCGTACATCGCCATAGGCTTCTGGAACACATAGGGCCCAATGATACCCAATGCAGAGTTGCATGGCGGTCATTGACCGCCTACGTGACGGCGCACAACACCAGCGCAATTACCTAATTTCCACTTGTCACTCCTCACAGGTCAGGCATCTGCCATTTCAGGGGGCCACATGGCCTGGCACCTAACTGCATCACAGCAGACATTGGCACAGCAACCAATTTTCGGATTCACATTTTGTTTCTGTAAAGTAAATAAATCAGCATTACTGCAATAGATTTGGGAATATGACCCTCTCCTCACCGTTCTCTTCCATAGGCTTCAACCGCTGAGGCAGAATATGAGATGGCAGCATCCTCCGGTGTACAGACCCCTGGTGGACCTTGCAACAATGGAGGACAGACACATTATCATTACCTACAGACTTGATTGTGCCACAATCCAGGAACTGTGTGCCCAACTGGAGCCAGACCTGATGTTAGCTATCCGGCAGTCCACAGGTACCCCCCTCTAGTGCAAGTTCTGTCAGTGCTCCATTTCCTGGCAAGTGGTTCCTTCCAAACAACAGTGGCTATGGCATCAGCTAATGTTCTCTAATGTGTTGATCAGAGTGTTCTCAGCCCTGCAGAAACACATGCGCAGCTACATCGTGTTCCCTCAGGTTGAGGATTTGGCCACAGTGAAAGCTGACTTTTATGCCCTGGGACATATTCCCAACATCATAGGTGCCATTGATGGTACACATGTGGCATGTGTCCCCCCCACCCCCCGGTGAAATGAGCACATTTTCAGGAATAGGAAAAGCTATCACTCTCTAAATGTGCAGATGGTGTGTTTGGCGGACCAGTACATCTCCCACGTGAATGCCAAATACCCTTGCTCTGTGCATGACTCCTTTATCTTGAGGAATAGCAGCATCCCATATGTGATGGGGGAACTCCAGAGGCACCAGGTGTGGCTAATAGGTGAGCCCAAGGTCCCCACCCAGTATATATTGGTGTATGGGTATGGGGTTGTCCCTAAGGGTGAGTGTGTGTCTAACAGGTATCCCTCGATATTTGCAGGTGACTCTGGTTACCCAAACCTCTCATGGCTACTGACCCCAGTGAGGAATGCCAGGACAAGGGCAGAGGAAAGTTACAATGAGGCACATGGGCGTACAAGGAGGATTATTAAAAGTACCTTCGGCCTCCTGAAGGCCAGGTTCTGGTGCTTCCATCTGACAGGTGGATCCCTGTACTACTCACCCAAGAAGGTGTGCCAGATCATCGTTGCATGTTGCATGTTGCACAACCTGGCCTTGAGACGCCAGGTCCCTTTTCTGCAGGAGGATGAGCCTGGAGATGGTTTTGTGGCAGCGGTGGAGCCTGTGGACAGTGAGGAAGAGGAGGCAGAGGAAGAAGATGTTGACAACAGGAGCAACATAATTCAGCAATACTTCCAGTGACACACAGGTAAGACATTGTGCGTTCCATTTACATTTCAATTATCTGTTGGACATTGTACAAGGCAGCCTCTTACCCTATGTCTATGGCCACTGACTGTACCCTTTGCCATCTCTATTGTCAGATCCCTGTGCCACAGTCTGGCTCCTGCTATGTGTACTGCTGCCCATCCAAATGGCATTAACAAGTATGAATTGAGTTGCAATGATTTGATTATGTTTTACTAATACATTTGTGAATCATTTGACAGACTTCTGAGTTTTTATTTGTTCCAAGAGTGTTTATTTAAGTGCTCATAAGTAGAGGGGGATGTGCAATGGGCTGGGGTGATGGTGGAGGAAGGTCCAGCTAGAGTCCAGTCTCTTGGTATCACAGGTGCATTGTCCAAGGGGGCATGGGAAGTGGAGCACTGGCAGTTCAAGGTGGACAGGGTGACAGAGTGGGACAGAAGGGTGACAATCAGGAGAGTCTTATTTCCTGGTGGGGGTCTTGGCAATGTTCTATGGCTTTTGCCTGGATCGCAGGGACCGTTTGCGGGGTGGTTCTTGTTCTGCAGGCTGTTGTTCCTGTGGCGGTGCCTCCTGTCAACTAGTGCCAGCGGATGTGGAAGGCTGTTCATCGGTTTGGCTAGTGTCAGGGGTCCGTTGTGTGCCACTGCCTTCCTCGTGGTCTTGGCCATGTCAGCCACCACCCCTGGAATGGTGACCAGGATGGTGTAGATGTTTGTTAGTTCATCCCTGATCCCCAGGTACTGTCCCTCCTGCAGCCGCTGGGTCTCCTGCAGCTTGGACAGTATCTGGCCCATGGTCTCCTGGGAATGGTGGTATGCTCCCAGGATGTTGGAGAGTGCCTGGTGGAGAGTGGGTTCCCTGGGCCTGTCCTCCCCCTGTCGCACAGCAGTCCTCCCAGCTTCCCTGTTGTCCTGTGCCTCTGTCCCCTGAACCGTGTGCCCACTGCCACTGACCCCAGGTCTCTGATTTTCTTGTGTTTGTGGGGTTGCCTGGGGTCCCTGTAGTGGTGGACACACTGCTGATTGACGTGTCCTGGGGACAGTGGCATGGGCCCGCTGGGTGGGTGCTATGCTGGTGTTTCCTGAGGGGAGAGGCTCTGTGGTGGTTTGAGACTGTGGCAGGGGAACCGACTGTCCAGAGGTCCATGATGGGCCAGGTTGGTCATCCTGATCCAGGCGTGCAGAGCTGCTTTCGTCACTGTGGGCCTCTTCAGGGGGGGACTGGATGTAGCTGGCACCTTCTCTCCGGTAACGTTGAATAGGGGACCTCTGGGGATGCAAATGCAGTGTTAATGTATCTGCGTGTGCCATCTTGTGCATGGGTGTGTTTCCCTGTATGGTTGTGATTTCCATGTAAGCTTGGCCTTGTGTTTGTGGTGGTTTTGTGAGCTGGGTGAGTCTCTGTGATGGGCATGCTGTGGTGAGTGGTGTCCATGCAGGTCTGTGATGGGTGTCCATGCATTGTTGTAACATGCAGGGCTTGGTTTTGGGATGGGTGGGTTGTGATAGTGGGGTACATGTGAGGTGGTGGGGTGATGGGGGTGAGGGTAGGGGTATGAGCTTGTGATGGCATGCAGGTAGGGTGGGGGCGGATAAAGTAGTTAAGAATTTACTTACCAAAGTCCAGTCCTCCTGCTACTCCTGCAAGGCCCTCAGGATGCATGATCGCCAAGACTTGCTCCTCCCATGTTGTTAGTTGAGGGGGAGGAGCTGGGGGTCCACCGCCAGTCCTCTGTACAGCTACCTGGTGTCTAGCAACCACGGAATGCACCTAACCCCGTAGGTCGTTCCACCTCTTCCTGATGTCATCCCTTGTTCTTGGGTGCTGTCCCACAGCGTTGACCCTGTCCACGATTCTCCGCCATAGCTCCATCTTCCTTGTAATGGACTTCTGCTGCACCTGTGATCCGAATAGCTGTGGCTCTACCCGGATGATTTCCTCCACCATGACCCTTAGCTCCTCCTCCGGAAACCGGGGGTGTCTTTGGGGTGCCATGGTTGTGGTGTGACTATATGTGTGAGGGTGTGTGGGGTGATATGTTGGGGTGTGTGGTGTGAGGTGCATGGATGGTGTATGGGTGATGGTGTTCTGTGCCTCTGATTGAGTGGGTGCTCCTGCCTTGTGTCTCTCTCAGTTAGCAATTTTTTGTTTCGTGGAAGGGGTTGTGGGTGTGTGTTTTATATTGGTGTGGGTGTGGTGTGTGTATGTGTGTCAAGGGTGTGTAGTTTGAATTGTCCAATGTGGTGGTGTTTTGTCAGTGTGTGTGTATTTTGAGCGCGGCGGTGTGTACCACCAATGGTTTACCGCGGTTGAAAGACTGCCGCAGTGATTCATGGGTCGTGATACTGTGGGAGTATTCCTGTTGGCGTAACGGTGTGGGTTTGGATATCGCCAGTTTATCATTGACCTTTGGTGGGGCGGACTTGTGTGGGTGTCTGTATAGCGGCGGATTTCTCAGTGTGGGTCATGATACCCGTGGCGGAATACCACTGCGGTCACAGTATGTTGGCGGCTGTCAGCACAGCGGTAGGCGGCATTTACCGCCAGGGTTGTAATGAGGGCCTAAATGTCCATGCACTAAAAACCAGTAAAACACGATATGCACGAATGAATTTCTCTTGGAACTGATTAAAATATTAAGGTGTAATTAAAACAAGTTGAAACTGGTTAAAAGTAGCATGAACGAGTATTGCACTAGTATTAGACTACACAAGTAAACACTAGTAGGAATTAGGATAGAAACGGAATAATGTCATACTAATCTGAGCAGTAAATACCATTAGGGGCGTTTATATGATTTTATTGATTGACAGTTATATGATTCGAGGCCACGGCAGTAACAATCAGTAGCAACCAATTCAGACTAGCAGGAATCAGTGAAAGCCAGTCAGGAGGATGACCACAAAACACTCACATATTCGTAAAAAAACATTCAAACTGGTTTATAGCACTAAAACCAGTTCAAACCAGGAGAAACTGTTATGTGAAATGTACAAGGCTGTACCAGTAAGAACAAGTTGAAACCATTAAGAAACAATTGAGACTAGTATACATCAGTTTAACCCAGGACTCAGCAGCAGAGGACCACTGTAAGACCACAGCAGTTACACATAGTTCAGATCTCCTTCTTGCCTATCGTTTCTTGAATGTTCCTAGATCAAATTTAGATTAACTCATTTATTGGGTGGGAGGTCGACAGATGTTTTGCAAATTTGTTGTAAGCTAAAAAAAAATATTCTTTAAATGGATTATACGATTAAACCTTAGTGATTTGTAGCCATTCTGTAATGTAGCTGCTATGAGTCTCAATCTTTGCGTGAAGTTGATCCTGTTCCCATTCCAGCTTCATTCGCTGACTCCAAGTTCTTGAAACTTGGACTAAAACTGATTTGTGCCTTTAACATTTTGCATCTGACGTGTGTGTTTCTGCAGCCTGCTTGTTCTTTATCTTTAAATATGGCACTGCCCCATTTCGGGGCCATTGAAGAGGCTGAAGATGCTCCAAATTTGAGCTGTTTAAGGGAATTTTTAAAGTAAACCTAATAAATCTGCCATATTACTCCCCCTTAGCAGGGCACTGAAGAGTCATCTGGTCGTCACTTTGGAATGCAGTTTACAAACAATCTGCACAGCAATGAAATAAATACCCAGGCAGATGCAGACTGCCTGCCAGTTGCTGCTGGAAGATTCACAAAGGGTCCAGCCAGCTGCTTGTGGAGAAGTGGGAATGAAGGCAGAGTGGATCTCACGCCCAAAGAGCTGCAAAGCCCGCTTCTCACCGCTGTATCTGCTCAAGAATGCAGGATTGTGAGACAGTGGCCTAGAACAGTGGCTGGGGAAAGGGTGGTCTTAGAACAAGGGGTCACGTGATTTGGGGGTGGGGACTAAGGAATGCCAGGAAGATGATTTTCACAAAGTGCGCTAATCAAAAACAAGCACTTGCTAAGTTAAAGGATCTGGCCTTGGCAAACTTGTGAAGCTTGTACGATGATATATATTTTTTATTTTTTAATTGCGAACTTAGGAAGAAAAATAAAAACGAAGAAAAAAAAAAAACGTCATTGCCTAACCGTGTGGTCGAGGTGCCCATATGCTTCCAAAAATTGTTGAAAACCAGTTGACTAGAGCAACTGATGGATGAGAATATGTACGTATGTCTCTTCTGATCCATATATTACATGAAGCAGGTTGACTAACTGAAGCTGTCTGTAGCCAGACTTAAAACGAGGATACAATGCTGGGGACTCATCACAATCGCCATGAAAGATGAAAGACTGAGCTGGAGATCGCATGGTCACAAGTCTAGACTTGCAGCAGGAAAGGGATTGGCCACTCTGGATGGGTCTGTGGATCATTACTGCTGACAGCATGTTAACCCTAATCAGACTACATCATTACCCTCGTGCTGAAGAGAGTTTTGGCAAAACCAACAGACTTGGCTTTTGTACAATGAAAGTTTTTTTGGGGTGGAGTTTAAAGGGCGAGGTGCGGTGAAATGGCGGAGGAAGGAAGGGGACCATGATGCTGGGTGTGCAGGTGGGGTGCGGGCACTTGGGGCTGCGATATGACACACAGCTGGCGACATGGTTGAATGAGTTAATTGTCTTCGTTGAAAACTGATGTGGCCATTAATTGGTTTGAGGTCGATAAATTAGCATCTTTAAATCAGGTTATTCTAACACTTGTTATTTACAAGACTTAGAAGTGGAGGAAAAGTCTAGCACGAAGCGCTATATAAAGAATATTGGTTCGCTAAATCTTAGGAATGGTTTATGGTGAGATTTACAGGCAAGGAGCATCCCTATCATTCTCACAAAATGCCCCCACTTGGAAGGCAAGAGAGGTATCAATGAAACTAGAGATAATGAAGGGAAGTTTGACATAGCAGGGCTCTCGTATAGCCTTATGGTCCGCTGCAGAGGGCTATACTGGTTGTTAAAGCCCTGAACCCAAGTTACAGGCACGAGCCACAAGTAAGGGCCAATATTGAGGGCCTTTAACAACAGGTATAGGCCGAGGCAGATGGGCTACAAGGCTATTAGAACATTCCAGAACAACAAATATTGGAATGTTGAAGATCCGGGCTTCTACTCTAGCCTTAGAACCCGCAGTAGCGGCCTCTACCGCCCATTAAAGGCCCGCTCCTGCATTAAAGGCCTGAGCCGAAGACGAGGGAAAGGGCCTTTAATGGCCGGTAGAGCCTGCTACCGCAGGTTCTAAGGCTATTAGAACATTCTGCCACTAGAGGGCAGAATGCTCTATCAAATAAAACAATAAAACAAATTCCTCACGAAGCCAGAGGGGATTAAAATTCCCTCAGGCTCCGTGAGGCTTTTTTCACAGCTTATGCTGTGAACAAAGAACATTGGAATGTTGATGTTCCAGGCTTTTACCAGCCAGTAAAAGCCCGGAGCACCCCATTGTCTGCATAAGGCAGAACTATGTAACATTCAGTCAATTCTTGCTTGAATTGTCACTCTTTTACTAGCAGTAGTTGTGGTTAAGCATCACTGTGCCAATATTAACAAGCTTTGGCAAAGCCAACAGGTCTCATTATACTTAAAGCAGTAATGACTTTCACATTTGCATTCCCTTTCAAAGCTAGAATCTGCACCTTCCCTTAGACCATGACTAGAAGTCTCTAAAGTCAGACACTGTTCATCAGGTTGCCTACCTGCAGGCTGCTACAGCAAGGACGTGACTTAAAGCTATGTCGCACCTCTACACTCTACACTCATAGCTGATGTAATATTACATGGAAAGAAATCTGCACAAATTTAAATTTAAAGAAAGAAAAGCTCCAAAATGTTGATCTGTAAAGAGCAGAGAGTACAACAGATACTTTAGAGATCAGCTTAGAAATTATAATAGCTGAAGAGAAGTGAATAAAGACCTGTTCAATACGTACATATGTGTTTGTGTGTGATGTGTGGTTGAGCAGCGGTGTACCATATGTATAGCTAGACCAGGCATCTCCAACCTTTTTAGGTCGAGCATAGCGACGCAGAAGTGCTGCTTTTTGACCTGTTGTAATCTATTCTGTGGGCTTTAAACACTCCCATAACATGCCCATCACTTTCATTCGTTCCTGGGCTTGCCTTTCACCAATCCCTTAATTGGTAAATGCTTTACGTTTGTCCCACTTTGAGGCTCTTTTGTTACGCCTTGCAGTCTGACCCTATTACATGGATTATAGCACGAATGCCGATATACTTTTGGGAGGGTGAACTACTTTTTTCTTTTTTCTCTCCTCTTCTCGCTGCACGGCAGCCATGTCGGTTTGAGCGCGAACTGTGCAAACGAAGTCGGCGGTATTGGGGCGCTTGTCACATTGTTCACATTGTTACCTAATCGGAGTCATTTCAATTTTGCTTTTGTTTTTCCCCTTCGTGCTCTATGAATTTAAAAATAACCTTGTAATTGGTAAATACTTTACCTAAATAAGTCAGAAATCATCAAACCAACACTACAATATTCACTGTACTCGGAGAAACAGGCCCCATAATGCTTTTCAAGCATTCTTTTTTTTTTTAAGTGTTGCCCGTAATTCAGCCTGTGGTGGTTCTAGGACAATTAAAACATCACCAAAATGTTCAGCACGACACACTCTTTCTGTGTAGGTCATTTTTGGGTCCCCATGCTAGGTTAGTGTGGCCCCCCCAAAATAATAACCCCTCCCACACTTCAGTGTCTTATTAACTTCTCTCATGGCTGGAATTTTTGTTTTGCAGTTGAGAGTAGTTTGTGTTTTGAGGGCCTTGTTTGTAATGTCGTTGTATTAGGCCTGCTATCCCTTAAAATATATAATGCACTACATCCTCTAGGGGCTACATATATGGGTTCACTGCATTACTTTCTGCCATTTTGTTTTCATATAGTTATGCTCTCTAGGGGCTAACTATATGGTTACATGACCACGTTTCTTGGACATGCCATTTTTATTGTGGTGTCCTCTAAGGGCGGTTCTGAGCATTACAGTCAGGGCTGGCTTAGCAATAATTCACGAAACGTGCAATTTAAAAGCACCTGCTGCAGAATTACTTGTGCTTTCAGCATTCAGAAAGTCATAAAAATTTCAAAGTAACACTCATGATTAAGGTTCCTGCTAGAGAGAGCGAGATCAAGATCGAGTTTTGTCTAGTGGCACTTTTGATACACCATAAAGTAGCGCAGAGAGTTAATGTGCCTGCTGCAAAGAACAGATCTGTATTTTATGTGGAAAGCTCAGTGGATTAGTAAAACCAGCCTTCACCTGCGCTTTAAAACAAATGAAATGTATGAGGGAGGGGGGCTATGCAGAACTTAGGACACTTTTCCCAGGTGGTAGTGAGGGAATCTGAGGAGGTGGTCATGGGGTGGGTGGGTACCAAAAAAGATTATTGCACAGGGCACCACCAGCGCTAAGCCGGCCCTGATTACAGTCAACATTCTACAATATTTGCGGCACTTGCCCCATAATGCTTTGCAGGGCATTTCTTTTACAAAACATGTTTGCTCATAACTCCGTCTGTGGTGGTCCTAGGTCAGTGGGACCACCTTTAAAACATTCACGACAATGTGCTCTTTCTGTCTAGATCATATCTGTGTCCCCACACTATGTTAGTGGGGACCCCAAAATAATAACTCATCCCACCATTCAGTGTATTTTTAAGCTTTCTTATAGTTGGAACTTTTGTTTTGCCCCTGGGAGCAGTTTTTGTTTTAGGGGCCTTGTTTTCAGTAAGCCTACTAGCCTTTTAGGTATATGCAGGGCCAATGGAATAATGTGGCAGAAAGGACCAAAATATGCAGCAAGGTTGACCAATTTATGTGGCAAAAAAGTCTAGTTATGCATTTACAGCGCCAAGCGATCCAACTCAAGTAAGTGTGAGACCTATTGCATTGCAAATGCTTGTTTGTAATAAGAGTTACTTATATTCAATAGAAATCATCATGAGATACTAATATTATTAGGGGCATGTTTATGAGAAAGTGGTGCATTGATCCCAATGTGCCACTTCTGTTGTGTCGCCCCTGCACCACCTAACGACACCATGGGTGCTCAATATTTACAATATGGCGTACCATGGCGGTCGTTACCAGAAAAGCGTCAGAATTTTTTATGCTGTTGTGGTGGTTTGCTGCACTAGTGTCAAAAATGTTGATGCTAGTGCAGCAAAGCACAGGGAGACCCGTTGATTTTAATGGGTGCGTCATTTTAATGCCTGCTCTGAGCAGGCGTTAAAAATGATGCAACAAATGGCGTAGGGTAATCTAGTAAATTTCACTTCACCATTTTTGGGGTCTCCCTGTGTGGGAGTACCCCTGTGCATACATTATGCCTGATGCAAGCATAATGTGGTGTAAGGAGTTGCAAAGTGGTGCAATACATGCATTGCGCCACTTTGTAAATCTTCCACAGATAAGGGCCACCTTTGCGCTGCCTTAGCGTCCCAAAAATTATTTTATGGCAACACTAAGGTGACGCAAGGGGAATGTAAGTATGCCCCTAAGTGTTTTAATAGTGACCACATTCGACAAGATTACATTAATGGCCACCCCGGGCAAGATTATCAGCTGTGATCACCTAAGAGCATCAGGCAAAATTGAGCAGCAGAAGCCTGTGTCAGACAGTGAAAGCTATCTGTAGCAAAACCTAAAACATCCTCAGTCAACAATTACTATTAGAATGCTATATTTCATCCGATTCAATATGTTCACTATTAACATCTGCAAGTACATCCATTTCTGTCTTTTTTCCATAACTAGAAGACTCTCGAACCAAAAAGAATACACTCATGATCGTCCAGTGCAAACTTTGAGCAGGTGGTGGCCGGTGGGGGCCACCAGCACTCATTTTTGGGGATCACCACTTATTTTCACTCCTCAGACATTACCTGAGCACAAGAGAGGGGAAAACACACAAACGGCAAAGAAGGAGGAAGATAAAGACAGAAAAACCATCACAAAGGGACTAAGCAGGACCCTACAAGAGTAAGATAAAGGGGCAGTGGTGTCCAGTAGTGGATTAAAGAGGCATGAGGTGGATTCATCACTACACAGTCTTGGCATTTGCTTTGTGACATATAATTGTACTGATTTGGCTTTTGTGCAGCGATTTGGGCACTGGCACTCAGTATTTTACAAATTAAACACTCTGCTCACCACCTGACTTCCTGTAACTTCACTTTGTTTTGTTCACCACAGTGTCTATGAACCCCATCATTTTGTGTTACTCCCATAGCATGTTCAGTAAATGTCTAAATTAATTTCACCATCTGAGGTTCCTCCCCTGTGTCATCCCTCATTTTGTGTGGTGACTGTCGGTTTTGTATGTTTGGCCAAATAAAGTTAACTTAAATCAAGGGCCAGATTTACGAAGCCCCTAGCGCCACCTTACGCCAAATTAGTGTAATTTTTTTACGCTAATCTGGCATTAGGTTGGCAAAAACGCCACAGCATATTTACAAAATGGCACTTTGTAAACCCTTGTGCCACATTGTGTCTGCGTCAGGCATAATGTATGCAAGGGCAGCGTTAGGAGGCCCAGAAAAATAGCACAGTGGAATCTATGAGATTCCACTGTACCACTTTTAGCATCATTTTTAGCGCCTGCCTGAGGCAGGCGTTAAAATGATGCTCCCATTGTTTTCTATGGCCTCCTTCCACTTTGCAGTTTTAGCGTCCACATTTTTGGCACTAATCCTGCAAAGCACATAACTAGCCTCAACATTTTTGACAGTAGTTTCCTAACGTGGGCCATGGTGCACCGTATCATAAATATTGCGCACAAATGGTGGCTCTAAGGGGGTGTGATGGGGCACAAGAAAAGCGGTACTTCATGACATGATGTGCCACTTTTCATAAATATGCCCCTAAGTATTTCTTAAGACCTTTTTCATTCACAGACATGCCACACGCACATTGATAAAGCTGCTATGATATGGTAACGTATGATTTCAGACCACGTAAGGTATCTGTTAAAAAAGAGATAGCTCAGCTGTATGAGCTGCAAGCAGTCTTTGGCCCAACTTCCTGCAACCTGTGAGAATAATTGATTTTTCAGCCTGCTCTTCCAAGTAGATTATGAGTCCCTAACTTCCCAGTTTTACATTTTTACTGATTTCTACAGATATATACAAACAGAAAACAATGTATGCCCCTGTAATTATTTTTAAATGTGGAAAGAACTGAAAACAAGCCAGTGTCATCACTTCTGAGTTTATCAGCTGCACATTCTGGCAGGCAGGGTAGGTAAATAAAGTTTCCTAATGAAGTTTTAAACATTGACAGGTGTGCATGTGCTTGGACTACAATGCCAATACCAATGTATTGAATGTGAGTGATGTATTATACATGTTTTTTTAAAGTAGTAAAAAATCAGTCTTACTAACGCAAATATCTTTAGTGGTTAAACTAATCTAGAACTATATTAGCTGCAGCTTCCTTTCTCACAAATACCATAATAAATATGGGCTTATTCAGATGAAACTGGCAGAAAATAAATATGCATAAATATAGACAGAAATGGCTTAACAATAAAAACCATAAACAGGAAGTCCTACGCTAGTCATAATATACTCACAATCCACTTGGAAGGGTCAAGACAGAAAATGGAAGAAGGAAAATGGAATGTAGAAGTCAGAAAAGTTTCTATTTACCATTTAAAAAATTAAATTGCATACCCATATGTTTTAAGTATCTTGTAAACATGTAGCTTGATTTGCCGCTTCTTAGGTAAATTGTGCTGGAAAATTAATTGTTGTGTCAAGATTTTTCCAGAATATTCTTAGAAACAGTGAAAATGGTGTTCTCACAACCCTGCCAGGCGCATTGCAAGTGTATTGAGCCATTTCACTAGTCTTTCTGATCAAACTGATTTAAAGAAAATGGCTTACTACAAAAAGTGTTGAATGCTAAGGAGAGTGCTAATTCTCATTACTTGCTCATCACTGTCGCACTCAGACAAGACAGTCAGAAAGAATTGTGAACGCATTTTTCATCCTTTGCAGGAATCAAATGCACAATGAGGTTGATGGACCTTTGGACCTAGAAAGATGTATGGTGAACCATAAACAATTACTTCAACACCACCCCAACAATTTAGACATCATGATTAATGTGGTCACTGAAGGAAAAATCCAATCAGAAATATAGTTCAAAGCTTTATTTCAAGCACAAGCTCAAAGTCACGTAGACTATGCGCAAAACCAAGTTACTGAGATACATAATCCCCAGGGGTCGCCCAAGGCGACAAAATAAATCCAGGCGTACTAACATGAGTAGAACTAAGCACTCAAGAAGAATAATACAGAAAGTCAATAGAAATATCTGAGACACAGAAACCACGCAGTGCTCAGATTGCACAATCATTTAGCCCAGCGGTTCCCAACCGGGGGTCCGTGGCCCCCCAGGGGTCCATGACACATTCCCAAGGGGTCCGCAGGCCTGGGCCGGCAGGAATGCCCTTCTCCAGCTGGGAACTCTGACAGGAAAGTGGGTGTTTGTATATTTATTACTTCCTTTGTGCAGCAGTTTTCACAGCACCGCAAAGCCATGTTAGGGCACAAATAAAAGCATCAAGATAAGTCTGCTGATTAATGTGCCTGCTGGAGAGAAATGGGAGTTTTGTCTAGTGGCAGTTTTTATTCATATAAGGTAGCACAGATGGTAAATATACTTGCTGCAAAGAACATTTATCATGCAAAGAACAGTATTTTATGTGCAAATTACAGTGGGTTACTGCTTTTATTACAGAGATTCTTTTGTTACTGAGCAGTTCATAAATTACAATCTTAATCTAGCACAGTGAGCTATAAATCGCCATCACAGAGCTGCATGCAAACTGATTGACACAAATTAGAAAGTTATGTTTTTTTCCCAGTCTTTCATTTTCCTTATGCTGCTAAAAAAGGTTTGCTTGCATAGAAATATATTCTTATTATTAAAGTCAATGCTAACCACTGTGGTATGTTCTGAGTCCTGAATTTTTATTTCTCCAGAGCACGCACTCTTAGAAAATGTCTATCAGGGTGGGTGACATGTGAATCCTACACCTTGTAGACCCTGAAAAGTGCTCGGACACCCACACTTGAATGAGAGGTGCTATAAAACAAATGAATAACATATGATAGCAACGTTATAGAGAGGAGAGAGACCCTTATGGTTTTACTTCCTTTCCCCGCCACATATTTATGTGAAAAAGTTTCTCAGATCTTATGTACCTAAAAAATAAAAGCAGAAATCGCTTGGGAAATGTAGAATCTGACCTAAGGATTCAACTTTCCTAAATAAAACCAAACATTGAAAAGTTAGTAGCTGAGATGAAGCACCAACCTTTCCATTAAACATTTTCGATTTTTGTACATTTTTTCAACATAAAATAATCATATCTTTAGTAATACTAGTATTTGTTTGGTGTGTACTTGTTTGTGTATTTTTTGCTAATTAAATTAATGTTTGAAATTTAAATCGTACAAATTGCTTGGGGGTCCCCGGCTTCCAGTAATGATTTAATGGGGGGTCCTCAAGAGTCAAAAGGTTGGGAACCACTGATTTAGTCTATTCAAATTCAATTAAGTCAATCATCATTGGCTGGGCATAGGTCAAGCCTACAGCTAACCAAATTAGGGAAATACATGTGTGGGGAGAAATAGATGATGGCGAAATGTAAAAATAAGAAAAGGGCCAAACATAATTTTGAAAAATAGAATAACTTGCGCTACAGGACCCTAACTAATAGGAAAAAATAAATAAGCGTCAGCATGGGGGAAAGTCTCAGTTCTCTAAAAGAACATTTCAAGGGGCAAGGACAAATGGCAGAGAGGAAGATGCCTTTCCAAGGGATACAGCATTCAGGGAATCTTCATCAGCAAAACATCTGGTCAGCAAGGCCTCTGCAAATATCAGGAAAGTGTCTGTCTGAGGCCAAGACAAGACTGCTTCTGTTCCAAGTTCAATCAGCAAACGGTAAAATAATCCATATAAAATATTCCAATTGGTCACCATGGTCAGTTCATGTTACACTAAAGGGGCATCATCCAATTAGGACCAATTGTCTGACTTCAGGTTGCAACAGTTCCGCGTTCTCCCAGGTCTGTCATGGGAGCATCTTCTTTTACGTGTGACTCCAAACGGCTGTAACAATTTGTTTACAATTTCAGTCCATGTCCTACATTACAGGACTCGCAAAGCCAGTTGGGTACAGTTCTTCTACAGTTAAACAATAGACTTTTTATGAATGGGACTTTGCTTCTCATGGGAACGAAATCTAAAAGAAGACTTCATGTTGTGAAAATGATTCATCACTTTTACGTTACTTAAAAATATAAGCTCTGTAGGCCTCAATTATGCTAACACAAGAAAAATATAAAATGCATTTGAAAAATACTTGTTAATAAAACACAATTAAAACTTGTATTTGAGTCAAGACAGGGAGTGGGAGTTGTCATAGAATCCTTGTGGTCAGAAGCCCTGGATATAGAGAATATGAAGAAGTGGGAGCCTGTGACTATTCTGGGAAGACTTTGAAATGCCACAATTTTTGTTATGGTTCAGGTCATCTGTCTGTGGCAAGGCATTGCTTCATTTTTAGGATTGAGCCTGCGAGTGCATGCACTAGTGCATGTGTCTCGCATGCGAGACACTCTTGTGTTCAGTAAAGGGCTTGGAGCCAGCCTGTCGCTCACCTTGTGTTGGTTTGCGTGGCACTCTTCTTTAAAGCCTCATAATTCATCAAGGCATGATTGGCATCGTTTCCGTTCCTCTGCGTGGAGCAGGGATCAAGCTCTAATTAATTTCAACTTAATTAGTGCCCGTCTGCTGCTCCTGACATGATCGAGGTACTATTTTGTTCATTTTAACTTCCAGTGCCCCGCAAACGGAATGCTTGTGACTGGCGTAAATGTGCCCAGCAGGACAAACAAAATTGCAAAGTTTTATTTTTTAAAGCTAATTTTCTTTTACTTTGTTAATTCGTCTATTTTCAGTTTCCACTCACGTTTTTGTTTGTTTTTGATCATGGGCACTGCTGTCAAAAGATGACAATTAACTTGTTCGAAATATATGAGACCTATTGCATTGCAAATGCTTGTTCTCTTATTATGACCTAATTTTGGTCATTTCAACATGGTTCAAAGTTGGTGGTCTAATTCACCCCCTTTTTGAAGGGGAGTGCCTGGTTTGAGAGAACAGGGAGGAGATAGCATATGCAGTGCTTCTGCAGGACCTGCTTCAGGGCTTGAGTTGGGTACCCCTCCCAGCTCTCTGCTGTGGTTTACAATATATGGTAATGGGGGAACACTGACTTCGAAGGAGGTATCCCCTTGGGTTTGGTGCCCCTAGGGCCAACTGAGATTCTGACCCAGGTATTGGTGTCACCTCCTCTGTGTTGTGTTCAGTTAGTGCGGTGAGTGGGTTCATCCTCTTGCTCATTTGTTGATGTCTTTGGTGTTTCTTGTGGTCTGACCTGTGCTTGCTCTCTCTCAGCAAGTGGAGTTGAGGTGGGTGGCTTGCAGTGGAGATGATCTGAACTTCTTAGGACTCCTATTCCTCCCTGTTACTCGAGTGCCCCTGATTTTGTCTGGTGAATCTTTTCCTTCTCCTACGCGCACTCTAGGCTTTTCCTACTCCATCATGCTGAATGATGTTGTTTGAGTTCTGGGGGAGGTCCTTTCTGACCGAGGCACTGACGACCCCTTCTATTACGCCCTTTCTACTTTTATTTCCCCTGCTCCACCCAAGATATGTTCTCTTTCTGAATCTAGTGTGGGACATTTGGGAGAAGTTTATGTAATCTTGTGAAGTCCTAGTGCACAGATGAAAATGTGCAGTGGTTATTGATAGTTGGCCCAACCAGGCAGAAGGAGACTCTGTGCACATGCAAGGCAAACTCTGGTAGACACCAAGGATCCTACCTTGTAGGTGTGGGGTAAGCATGGTGTGAACATGTAAGTGGGTACAAATATAGGAAGTACTGCAGCATTCAGAGTTCAGGGGTCCTCCTGGCTACTGGCTTTCATGGCATGCTAATTTGCTCCTGCTTGTGCGACAGAGGGGTGTAGGCAATACTTTGTAGGCTGGGGACTACAGATGTTTGTAAGGATTAAGGCTTAGGACTGAAACACCACTCGACCTGCACTGGGGAACAGGAGGATACGGAAGACTAGTCAGTGGAAACTGTGAAAATGTGGGACTAACTGCAGAACCTTGGACTACTCACTTCCAGGGTCTGAGTTGATTTTCGGATCATGGGAGGTAGAGCCCTATATAAAACTATGAGGATTCATGCCCCTTGCCTGGCAATAAATCACTAGTTGTATTGGCTCTTCACATATGCTTAGTTAGCACCCATGTGTCGTTCCCTCCCCTTTGTCGCTTTCCTCCTATTTGGTTCCTTCATTGATACTAGAATCTGTCTCTTGTTAGTGCATAGTTCTGTTGTGTTGTGCCTTGTTTCTCCTAACTTACTCCTGACTGTCAGACCGGTGTGTTATCAGCAGTGCTCTGGGGAGACAGCTGGTTTCCAGGTCAGCTCTTTCTCATAAGAGCCACACCCAATGTTGAAACCGGTAAACCTAGTGTGTGTACAGGTGTTTGTGCATCTTTCATAGCTATTGCATTATACTTAGCAATCCATTCCTATTGTACAGCTGTGCCAAGTCTGCAAACTCCATCAACAGTTGTCTGTGAGGTACAGCACCCTGAGAGAATCACTAAGGTCCTTAGAGAGGGTCCAGTGCAATGTTTACAGCTCTCTCTTTCTACTTCCCTGGTGGTTTCCACACATTCCACTGCAGACAGCAAGCACTGGTTTGCTGTTGGCATAGAGACTCTGGAGGGACAGGGAAGCCTGGACTCTTCGGCACGTCCACAAGCTGGGAACCTGACATTGTTTACAGTCGTCTGTGAGCTGCAGGTGTTTACAGTCATCTGTGAGCTGCAGGTGTTTACAATCAGTTATGACCTGCAGGTGAATACAGTTGGCTGTGAGCTTCACGTGTTTACAGTCAGGTGTGAGCTGCAGATGTTCATAGTCAGCTGTAAGCTGCAGGTGTTTATAGCTGGCTATGAGCTGCAGGTGTTTACAGTCAGCTCTAAGCTGCAGATGTTTACAGTCAGCTGCGAGCTGCAGGTGTGTACAGTTGGCTGAGAGCTGTAGGTGTTTACTGTAGGCTGTGAGCTGCAGGTATTTACAGTTGGTTATGTCCTGCGTGTGTCTACAGTCAGTTGTGAACTGCAGGTGTTTACAGTTTGCTGTGTGCTGCAGGATTTCACAGTTGGGTGTCAGATGCAGGTGCTTAAAGTTGGATATGTCCGGCAGGTGTCTACAGTCGGCTGTGAACTGCAGCTGAGAGCATCAGGTGTTTACAGTAGGCTGTGAGCTGCAGGTGTTTACAGTTTATTATGTCCTCCAGGTTTCTACAGTCAGCTGCGAACTGCAGGTGTTTACAATTGGATGTGAGCTGCAGGTGTTTACAATTGGATGTGAGCTGCAGGTGTTCACAGTTGGCTGAGAGCTGCAGGTGTTTACAGTTAGCTGAGTGCTGCAGGTGTTTACAGTAGGATGTGAGCTGCAGGTGTTTACAGTTGTTTATGTCCTCCAGGTTTCCACAGTCGGCTGTGAACTGCAGGTGCTTACAGTTGGCTGAGAGCTGCAGGTGTTTCCATAGGCTGTGAGCTGCAGGTGTGTACAGTTGGTTATGTCCTGTAGGTGTCCACAGTCGGCTGTGAACTACAGGTGTTTACATTGGGCTGAGAGCTGCAGGTGTTTCCATAGACTGTGAGCTGCAGGTGTTTACAGTCGGTTATGTCCTGCAGGCGTCTACAGTTGGCTGTGAACTGCAGGTGTTTACAGTTGTCTCAGTGCTTAATTTGTAAATAAAAATGTGTCTGTGCTCAAAGCGTTCCTGTTAAACATGCGGCTGCTGCAATAAAATGTGCGAACATTGAATACTGAGGCAGCGTAATCCTGAAGCCATCTCGGGCATTTTCAATCCATTTAAAGCCCCTCCCTGCCCCTTCAGCTCACTCTTGCAGCTTTCTCCTTTCTTCCATTGTGAAGCTTTTTCGTGTTTCTCTTCCTCCTTCTTTCCCATATTTGTCTTTTGCACGCAGTAAATGTTTGAGGCAGAAAAATAAGCCCCAGCCTTCAAAAATAAGTGCCAGTGCTTAGCACCGGTTACAACAAGCACAAATTAAGCACTGAATTGTCTGTAAACTACAGTTATTTCCAGTTCGCTGTGAGATGCACGTGTTTTCAGTAGGCTGTGAGCTGCAGGTGTTCACAGTTGGCGATGAGCTGCAAGTGTTTACAGTCAGTGGTGGCTGTCTGAGGTAAGAGCTGGCTGTTTAGTCTTTTTTATCATGCTGGTGTTATTTGACATATTTAGGGTATATGCCATAGAATGTGGAGGTATGTGAATGTGCAGATGTGGGGCATGAAGACAAGACAGGGCAAAGCAAGGGTGATCTAGGAAAACTGGCACTTGCCCTCTTAACCAGTGGATGTTCTCTTCTGTAATAGAGGTGCCAGTAACTATGTAGTCAGGGCCTGGAGTCAAACTACCAACAGGTTGGACATTACAGGGGCATCTGGCGACACTGTGGAGGCTCTGGCGAGCTCCTCCCCCTCTCTCGCCCCACTCACCCCTAGAGTCAGGCAGCAGGGCAAGAGCCAGGGGGAGCCAGATGGGACCAGGCATGAACCAAGTGGTGTCATGGAGCAGCAACAATCAGCCAGCAAGCAGGGGGTGCAGGAAGGGTGGCCCTGTCTGCAAGGCTCCGGCAAGCTCACAGAAGCCCGCCACAGCCCAGCCTGCATTGAACATTCTCCATGCTCTGAGTTGCATGGTACAAGGATGACCACTTCTAGCTCTTATGGGGCGGGCACCTTGCAAAGCCTTAGGGGAGTGAAAATGAAGGCAAGAAGTGGGAACATGACCATCCTTGGGCCATGAGCCTATACGTCTGAGTGCAAGAAACTGGACGCCGACTCGACAGCTGCTGCCAACAAGCCACAGACATTTGCACCAGAGGAACAGTGCAGGTCCCTGCAGCGCATGGGGGCCCGAGACCTTCAGAGGGCCCCCACTGAGCACAAGACCAAGGAACATCTATGACATATGGGAGACTCCAGAGCCCCTCATCACATTCTCAGGGGCACCCCATCTTTTTGCATTATGCCTCTGGTTTGCACTCAAGTCAGTCATCCAGCTGCCCAAACACAGTTCCACAAAGGTGCACCATATAAAATGAGAACATCAAACCGTAGTTCTTGGGGCCTTAACACATGCAAGAAAGTTTTGGTTTTGATTTTTTCTGTGACTCCATATTTTTAATGCTCGCTGTACATTACCGGTAAGTAACAGAGGCATTACTTCTTCTTTAACAAACAAGATGGTCGCATGCAAAATACGCAAAGATAACTCAGTGCAAAACATCGCGCGCGCCTTCCACACATGTAAGAGGCTGAAGGGTCACCACTTCCTTGAAATTCGGTGAAATCATCCCCATTGTGTTGAACAAGAAGACCGTGCAGCATCATTACATGCTTTGTGTCCTGAAGAAGAGCATCAATTCACAATGACGACATTAAGTGGGCTGGGCGGGAACAGATGCTGAGTCTCAGCTGCATGAAAGCGCCAATTAGACTCCATTTTGTCTCACACAGAAGGACTGTTATTTTCCCATTTCTTTGTTTCATTAGCAATCCCACAAGTGGGAGGTGGAAGTTATTACCAGAGGTCAGGCAATTTATATAATCTGCATCATTTGGAGCCATCTTTGACAACACTACCCCACCCTCCCATCCTTGTGTGGAAGGAACCATGGAGAAGGTCTCTCCATGGGAGGGAAGTGGATTCAAGAGGGGGCACCCAGTATCTGCCATGCTGGATGTATGCCGTGCTCTGGATTCTGAGTCCAGCAGGACCTCGATCGCGAGCGCTCCTTGGGAGGTCACCAGACAGTCTTTAGCATTTGTGTAAACAATTCTTCTTCATAGGCAATTTTCTTTCCTTCTCTTTTTTCCCCTTTTTTCTTACATCAGGCCCTGCGCCCAATGCCACGCTATGCACAACGATGGACATTTTACTTTACATTATAAAAAACATAGATATTCACTGAAAGAAATCAAAAGTTATAGTGATGGTATAGTTAGAAATTGTAATATTATCTTTCTTTAAATTAATTTAAAAAATCATAGAAATTTACTGAAAAAAAAAGCTTAAAGGGGCTGTATAGTTAGGTCCAAATTTCAGTTAACACATACTGTTCAAATTAACAAAACCACTGAAATTCACCAGCTATAGTTATTTCAACTAACTATAACTTGTGCCTTCACCATGCACTGCTAATTACCTGACATATCGTATCACTTGTGATATGTTCTATTATGTCATTGATAACATCACTGTAACATCTAAAATGACATAATTGATGACAACACTGCATGGCCGGGGCATTACGTGTTGTAACTTTAGGACATAAATAGATAGATAGATAGATAGATAGATAGATAGATAGATAGATAGATAGATAGGACAAACTTTTTAAGCACAACAAATAATGGGATGTTTGAGGATTAGCGTCTTTCATGAAAACATCCCATGTGAAATGGGCAATCCTCAATTTACTGGAAATATTTAATTTTGTCATTCCTTATTTCTATTACTATCACATAAACATGTAGAGATATTTTATTCCAAGCTATTACATCTATGTTTTTGTTGCCATTTGATTCCAAAAATGAAAGTCAATTATGAAAACTGAAGTCAATAAATTCTTCCTTACCGATGATAATTAGATTACAAATCCAAATAACAAATTAAGATTAAAGACATAAATATAGATGAAAACTAATTATTAGCCATGGATGTAGAATCTTCAATAAAAAACAAAATATTGAAAACCACGCCAGGCTAAATGATTTAATTGCTGGTTTTTCCAATTTGTTTATAAGTAGGTTAGTGATAATGTGTGATATTATTGCACAAAGTAATATCAATCATGAAATGCAAATCTATCATTTAGCCCTATGTTTTAGCACAAAATGTGTCTCCGTGTCAGTTTCTGAAACAAGGATGTATTTCACAGTAAAACACTGCACACAAAAAATAAAGGTGGTGTGAGCAAGGACCGCTCAAACTCTAGCTGTTCACGTTATTCCCAAGTGCAGTAAAATCTTGTTGCAAAAGGCACACAATTACGCAGTAGGGTGTAATAGTGTAATTTCAGGAATTTCAAGCACAATGTAAAATTGAGAGAATTACGCCCACATAATTTAAATGCCGCAGCGGTGTGCGAAAATAAAGCAATTTGCTTTTGCATAATTATGCTAAAACGTTGGCCAAATTATGCCTCCTTACGCAAAATGCAAATCCGACATTTCACTTATTTTCGAGTCAATTAGCACAAGGACACATTTAACAAAATCACAAACAGTGCTTGTGTTCTGCTGTTGGCAGTACATTTTTACCACAAATTGCACGTTTCACAGTACATTTTTACTGTGAATGGCATTTAGTTCTGTGATGTGGTGTAATGGCATAAGTTCAGGAATTTTGTGGAGCAAGCATGGCACAACATTTCCACAATTAGCCAAATTATGCCAGCCAAATTTAAATTTGACCCCGGCCTAATTACTAGAAGTTTTCTGAATTTTGCCAATTTTTGTCTGGGTATATTTCCAGTTGCTTTTTGCGGGTGGGTATTTTCCTGGCTGTACTGGGACACTTGAAATCCTATTTCAGTTGAGAACAGGAATTTTCAGAACAAACAACATTACTGTCCCACTTGTAATTGAACCATAATAGGCTGCACACCTTCTCAAATAAAGCCCTTATTCTGTGTACTTTGGCATTCCCAGTAATTTTGTATGTGTGTATGGATGTGATATGTGTGTAGTGCACACTTAGCCAAAAAGCAGTGTAGCACTGTACCGGTTCAAAGGCAGAGATACAGTCAACGAATGATTGCAGAGGTTGCAGAAAGTTTACTATTAATGCATATTTGCCTGATAACACCTGAAACACTGAGAAAGTCTTATGACTCTCAAACCCCCCAAACTCACTATGGAGTCCATATATCTTGCTATTGTCTAATCCTTAGTCTCATGACCCCAACATAGGCTCATGGTGCCAATAAACTCAAACCATGTATAGACTAAGAAACACATTTAAACATTCTCATGACCTCCAACACACCGACATAGGGTCTAATCTAAAGATTGGCGGGTCACACACCATAGTGCTTAATTTGTAAAGAAAGTAAGTGCCTGGGTCCTTTTCAAGAGGCCACTGCAGCCTGCCCCACCCATTGCCCCTGCAGTGCCGCCAATAACCGTACCAACACAACTACTAACCATGACACTCCTGCAAGTTACAATCTACAAGTTCCACTCCACGTCTCTACATTATAAGAATGGTTTGGGAGGCAGGTATTAGTCAGTTTGAGTGTATACTGAATAAATAAAAATTGTATGGCAGACTGTCATAAGTGATGGTGTTGACAATTAAGTGCCTGTGCTGAGCACCAGAAACCACCGCCTCAAATTCAGCACTGGCCCACCACCAGGGGGTTGGAGTACATTATGACTGCCACCCTTATGGACTACAACCCATCATATCTGGAGATCACTGACTGCGCAGAATGATCTCTGTGCATTCACAGGAGCCACTGCTACATGGGATCCTGTGAAGACACCGATGAAATGAAAGTTTGTTTTTGGAACACAAATAACTCCTGACCCTGGGAGTTTCCTCTCAGTGTAGGGGCGTGGTATCAGTAGTATATTTTATTCTGTTTGAGGTTCCCCTGATTTTTCCTGCTGCTCGCAAACTGAAAAAAAGATTGTCAGGCGGGTAGTTTAATGTTCTTATTCTGAGAGCCCCTAATCTGTCAGGCATTGATGGCACAGCCAGTAGGGCCATCGCTGTTTGAAATTTGATGGCCCACCCAAATCATAAAAGAGTGGTATTACCAAGGGTCTGATGACAGGGTACTCCACCATTTTTGTAGTGGTATACCCTCTCCACCAAGCTCTAAACCAGGCCCATAGTCTTGATAGCACCAAAATTGTAAAACAGACAAACCTCTAGCATAGCAATGTGACCAAAGAAACCTAACCATCAGAACGATCCTGAAGAGTGTGGCAGAAGGCATCACCAGAACTCAAGAGACAACTCTATTTCTGGCAGCAACAGGACTGGGAAGCGCTCATTCCAGAAACCTGGCAGCTTCTATGTTCTGGGGACTCGATAGAGTGAATGCACCTGAGTGCTAATGATGGTCTAAGCTACACTAGGTGTACCACTCCTTGCTCACTGCTTTCTAAGGCACATCACTGCGGGGATCCACCATAAAAACCTTGTTACAGACCATACATGTCCGGCCCCTGAAAACATCTCTCTCTGTCTGTGGCCATGCATATTGTAGCAGTAGTAGCTCCCAAGAACTGCTTCTGACCACACAACTCCCACTAATGGTAGAAGAACCAACATACTATGGGGAATATTTATACTTGTTTTGCGCCGAATTTACGTCATTTATTTTGACGCGAATTCAGTGTAAAACTAACTCCATAGACCTGTCTAGCACCAAATTTATGGAGTTAAAGTCCTTTTATGGACGTGGAAACCTACTTTCCCTCAATGAGATGCAAAGTGGGCGTTCCCGTGCAAAAATGACTCTATGGCCTTAGCGCCATATTTATCCCCCTATGGTAAAATCATGCACAGGGGAGGAGGGGTCAAAAGCTCACTTTGCACCATTATTTAACGCCTGGGTCAGGGCAGGCGTTAGGGGACCGGTGGGCATTTTTCCATGGTGTTCCACCATGGAATAAGCCCACAGGTGCCCTCCTCAGGCCCCAGGGACACCACCACCCATACCAGAGGGACAGTGGAGGATGGGGACCCCATCCCAGGTAAGTATAGGTAAGTACAGGTAAGTATTGTTTTTTTTTAAAGTGCAATTGGGGGCCCTGAAGTGGGCCCCCTACATGGCACTGGGTGCAATGGCCACGCCCAGGGGACCTGGTCCCCTGTGCTGGCCATTGGGGTGGTGGGCATGACTCCTGTCTTTTCTAAGTCTGGAGTCATGTGGTATGAATTGTTTTGCATCAGAAAATGACTCTAGGCGGGTTAGAGTCATTTTTTTTTTTACTCTAACCTGCCTAATGTCAGATTTTGGTGCAAAACCCCCTTCTTCCATACCGCCAGCCCCACCCGGCTAATGTCATTGTTTTTACGCTAGACTACCCTTTGCACAGGCTTGCACCATTCCATAAATATGGTGCCCGGCTGGTGCTGAGAAATGATGCAAGCCGGCGCTAAACGTTTTGGTGCAAAACTGCGTTGGTGCAGTTTTGCTCCCAAAAATAGCAATCAGGGCCTACGTATATGGCTGCCGTATGTTGTTTCGGTGAACCAACATGGGTGCTGAGATACAGACAGACTGGTGATGTCCCTATTCACTGAGGACCCTGGCTGCAGATCACATCAATGTTGCTGCACCCCCGTGCTGCCTCAAAGCCACCAGCTAATTTTCTGCAGAGGGTGCCACGAGGCAAGCAGAAATGGGACACAGGCAGGAGCAGGACTGAGTCCTACCAGGGTCTAACAAATGATATATACTTTTTTTTTTTTAAATAATAAATGTGTGCTCATGCTAGGTAGGTTTTGCCGGTAGTAAGTTATGATAGTTTTCTATCTTGTGTGTTCCTATGTTGAGATTTCAGCAGTGTTCATGTAAGGTTTGATACATTAGGTGTCCTCTGGCTTTGAGACTTTGGGCGTGATTACGACCTTCGAGGATGGGATACTCTGTCACAAACGTGCCGGATGTCCCGTCTGCTGTATTACAAGTTCCATTATATCCTATGGAAGTTGTAAAACGGCGGGCAGGTTGTCTGTCACATTTGTGACGGAGTACCCCATCTGCCAAGTTCATAAACAAGCCCTAGTTCTGCATGTAATTTCCAGCATAGGAACATTAGGGTCAACCTATGACATTAACTGGGCTCAATAGCCAGGCTTTTATAAATTTATTCACACATGCATTAGGACTGTTTTGAATAACTGCAGTTTTCGGCTGATATGGCAATACATCCATCACCACACAAAATGTTAAAAAGTGAAATCAAGATTAGAACTTTGGTTCCCTCCTGTATCCAGGAACCTCAGTTTAGCCAGTAGCTTACAACTCTAGGGTACCCTTTTAAGTATTGTTACAGTTGAGTTCTTCTTGTATTCAATACACCAAAAATAAGTAGAAAGAAGTAGGAAGGGAGAGAGTGGGCTTTTTTATCATCCCTCTTCTCTCATTGTAGTCTTCATCAAGCCAATGGGATTTTGAGGATGATCCTATTGTCTAATTTGTACCCTTATTAGATTTTGATGATGAGATCAAGTAGTCAGTTTGTTAAAACACAGATGCAACATGAGCAGTAGCTTGAAATGGAGATGTTGTGTGTGTGTTCATTGATGTAATTACTTTGTTGCCACATCATTTAAGTGCTTTACTGCTTGCTGCCTGGATGCTCAAGCCTGTCAAAAGATAAAGGCAATGCCTTTCACGAACTGCTCTTGATCACTCATCTTTTTTTTTTTAACTTTTCTGTCATGATAATATGTGGCATTGTTAGAAATGGGGCCTTTGGTTGGCAGTCAGGTTACCATCTGTCCATGCAAGGACCCTCACTCTAGTCAGGGGAAAGGAGAATCACCCTCAGTTAACCCCCACTTACCCCCTTGGTAACTTGGCAGGAGCAGGCAGGCTTAACTTCTGACGCAAGGTGTAAAGTATTTGTACCAACACACACAGTAACTCAGTGAAAACACTATAAAATAACACAACACACGTTTAGAACAATAGATAATATTTATCTAAACAAAACAAGACCAAAACAACAAAAATCCAACATACACAAGTCAAGCTATGAACTTTAAAAAGAAAAAGAGTCTTAAATCCTTTAGAAAACAGGGAGAATGCTGTTAGCGCACAAAAGTACCTGGGTAGCGTCAAAATACAGCCGCACGGTAGAGTGTGCATCGAAAAAGGCCAGCGATGTGTCAATTTCTCACCTGCAAGCAAGAACATGTGTCGTTCCTCCTTCGGTCGGGTCAGCATGAGCCGTTTCTTCTCTCTGCAAGAGAGCGATGCATCGATCCGGACGGGCACCTCGGGTCCGGGCAGGCTTTGCGTTGATTTTCTGCGCCCAGCGATGTTGCATCAAAATCCGGTCGTACAGTGTCAGGAAACCGTGCTGCGTGGAGGCTTGTGTCATTTACAGCAGCCGCTGCGGGTGTTGCACATTATTTCTCCAGCCACGTTGCGTCGATCTTCCAGCTGCAATGCAGGTGGAGCGTTGATTTTAGCCTCGAGGCCGGCGGAGCGTCAGTTCTCAGCCGCGAGGCTGGTGGTGCATGGAAAGTTTCCCCAAACAGCAGTCTTTGCTTGAATTTCTGGCCTTTTCCACCAGCTGCACCTTTCAAGGGCCCAGAGACAGGTTAGGGCACTAATTAGCAGGCAGGACTCTCAGCAGAAAGCCCAAGTGCTGGCAGAGACAAGTCCTTGTTGTCCCTGAGACTTCAACAACAGGAGGCAAGCTCCGTCAAGCCCTTGGGGATTCTTCACCAGTGGGAAGTCATACAAAAGCCAGTCTTTGTCCTCTCTCAGGCAGAAGCAGCTACTGCAGGCCAACCCAGCAAAGCACAGTCACAGGCAAAGGGGCAGTACTCCTCCTCCAGCTTCTGAGCTCTTCTCCTTGGCTGAGGTTCCTCTTGGTTCCAGAAGTAATCTGATTTTCAGGGGTTTTGGGTGCTCTTCATATATCCCTTTCTGCCTTTGAAATATTCCTACTTCAAAGAGAAGTCTCTGTTGTTTTCAAGATCCTGCTGTGCCCAGGCCAGGCCCCAGACACACACCAGGAGGTGGGGACTGCATTGAGTGAGGGCAGGCACAGCCCTTTCAGGTGTAAGTGACCACTCCTTCCCTCCCCTCAGCCCAGATGGCCCATCAAGATATGCCGGCTACACCCTAGCCCCCTTTGTGTCACTGTCTAGAGGAGAGGTGTAAACAGCCCAACTGTCAAACTGACCCAGACAGAGAATCCATAAGCAAGCAGAGTCACAGAATGGTTTAAGCAAAAAAATGCCTACTTTCTAAAAGTGGCATTTTCAAACACACAATCAAAAAAAGAGGAATCTTTACTAAAAGATGTATTTTTAAATTGTGAGTTCAGAGACCCTAAACTCCATATTTCTATTTTCTCCCAAAGGGAATCTGCACTTTAATAATATTTAAAGGCAGCCCCCATGTTAACGTGTGAGAGAGATAGGCCTTGCAACAGTGAAAACCGAAGTTGGCAGTATTTCACTGTCAGGACATGCAAAACACATAAGTACATGTCCCACCTTTAACATACACTGAACCCTGCCCACGGGGCTACCTAGGGCCTACATTAGGGGTTCATTACATGTATAAAAAGGGAAGGTTTAGGCCTGGTAAGTGGGTACACTTTCCAAGTCAAATTGGCAGTTTAAAACTGCACACACAGACACTGCAGCGGCACGTCTGAGACATGTTCACAGGGTTACTAATGTGGGGGGCACAACCAATGCTGCAGGCCCACTAGTAGCATTTGATTTACAGGCCCTGGACAACTTTAGTGCACTTTACTAGGGACTTACTAGTAAATCAAATATGCCAATCATGGATAAGCCAATGTACATATACAATTTATACAGAGAACACTTACACTTTAGCACTGGTCAGCAGTGGTAAAGTGTCTACAGCACACAAAACAGCAAAAACAGAGTCCAGCACACAGAAACAACCTGGGAAGTAGAGGCAAAAAGTTAGGGGAGACCATGCCAATGATGCCAAGTCTAACAGGGATTTATAGCATTTTTGTTGAGAGAGTACAGATTATCAGACAGGCTTCCTTTCATACTCTATAAAAACGCTGTTCCTTTGATAAAAGTATCTACTATGGATGATTTTCATGAGTAAACCTTAATTAATAATCATAATAATAATAATAATAATAATAATAATAGTCTTTTAAAAGTTTTTTTTAAAATAATGCTTTATTGAATAAGTTAGCATACACTAGTACAATAGGATAAATACATTGTAACTAAAACAAATCATAAAGATAATTGCACCTATAAAAACAATTTGTATACACAACTGGAATAGAATATTGTACCATAGAATAATAGCATTTTTTTGTTATGTTTTAGTAAAGAAAGAAAGAAAAGAGAGAAAGGAAATAAAATAAAAATGTAAACAATGCAAATTAAAAATCACATATTTACAATAAAGCAACCATTAACTATTAACAGAGGTATGAAAGGTCTTGTGTTGTGAAAGAAAAGAGGTGAGAGGAAGCCAAAGTTTGTCCCTTTTAATTAACAGTTGAGTAGTATTAGCACTTGCTCGATCCATTATGTGATTATAACAAATCAGATTCCACCAAGCTACAACAGATATTTTCGTGGTATCTTTCCAATTAGAAGTTATAATTTGCAGTGCACTAGCAATGAGTAAATCAGCCAATTTACCAAGCAGTGATTGGGAATGCCAAAGAGATGAAGTACTACCCAAAATAATATGTCATATATTGAAAGGTACATTGATGGACAAAATCTGATTGACTTTATCCCAAACTTGTTCCCAAAAAGTATGAACTGAAGGGCACTCAAAAAACATGTGCATATAATGACTGTTTTCTTTAGAGCACGACCAAAACTTGCTGTCTGTAGTAAGTTTAGATTTATAAAGATCTACAGGAGTATAGTACAACCTATTATAAAAGTAAAATAATGTTTGGGTTGTAGATGGTGAACAGGATGTTTTATGGAGTTTTGACCATATTTGTTTCCATGTAGATATAAGAATGTTTTGATTGAAATCCTGCTCCCATGCTAATTCTATTTTACACTTTGGTCTCACAAGACTGGTGTATTTGTAAGGGTTCTGTATATAAAGGACGCTGGGACTTGTGAGGAAAATTTATGAGGGTGGGAAATAGGCTGTGTAGAAGAGGGAGCCCCCAAAGATTGAGATAACAAGTTATCGAGGATAGCAAAGAGAGTTTGGTATTGCACAGCGTAATAAGAGGAGATATGAAATGTCTGTTGAATATCTTGAAATTCAAGTACAGCATTATCTAAAATTAAATGATCTAAAGTTATAATGCCTTTGTGCATCCACTCTTTCCAAACTAAAGTTCTATTATGAAATTTAATATAATTAATGTACCATATAGGAGTTTGCGTAAGGTTCTCATATGAGGAGTGAGAGGCAAGAAGTAATGGCTTGGCAATAGAAATAGAATGAGTTAAAATTGGAGAGAAAAGAGATTTAGGAGGTTTTGAAAGCTGAACTGCATCTCTAAATGTAAATGGTGTAATTTGTGAGTGCTCCAATTGACTCCATAGAGAGGTCCCGTTATGAAAAGTGGGAGAGAGGGACGACCATATTTGTTTTAAAACAAATGCAGAGTGAGTGATATCTTCTAAGGCACGGAAAATTTACACCTCCATTATCTCTAGGTTCCTGCAGTTTGATTAAAGATATACAAGATTTACGTTTGTTCCATAACATTTTCAGAAATAATGTATTTATAGTTTTTTTAAAAACAGAAGGAAGTTTAACTGGGAGCATAGATAAATAAAAATTTAAAATTTTAATTGTGGCCAATCTTCCCCACCAAGTTAAATAAAGAGGATACCATCTGTCAAGTAATTTCAAAATCTTTGACTCTACCTCTTTGAGATTAGTTCGAATAGTGTCTTTAAGAGAGTTGGAATAGGATATGCCCAGGCATTTGATATGCTTAGAGTTCCACGTAAAACCAGTATCTTTAAACATGTTGGGTAGACAATAAGCATTTAATGGCAAAACCTCTGATTTGTCTACATTAAGCTTATAACCTGAGACACTTGAGTATTCTTGTAGTAAGTTAAAAAAATCCGGAATAGTCTTTTGAGGATTAGAGATGAAAAGCAAAATATTGTCATCATATGATGTGAATTTAATCTCTGTGTCTTTATGCTTAAAACCATAAAAATCAGATGACCTACGTATTTTCTCTAGAAGGGGCTCAAGGGCTAATATAAATAAAAGAGGTGATAGAGGACAACCTTGTCTAGTACCTCTGTGCAGGGGGAAGTAATGGGATTGTTTACCATTGACTAAAATAGATGTAGAGGGTGAGGAGTATAACATACTAATAAGTTTAATAATATGAGGACTAAAACCATGCCATTTTAATGCTCCAGACATAAAAATCCCAACAAACTCGATGAAAGGCTTTTTCAGCATCTAGAGTTATAGCAGCTATAGGGTCCCTGGACTTAGAAGCAAGATGGATAATATTGAGAAAAGTTCTAGAATTATCCGATATGTATCGCCCCTTAACAAAACCTGACTGATGAATGTCTATTAAGTCTGGGATAAAATGGTTAATCTGTGAGGCTAGGACTTTTGCAAAGATTTTACAATCAACATTAATAAGGGATATAGGTCTATAATTACCACATTTGGATAAATCCTTATCCTTTTTAGGAATCAAACACAACATAGCTTCAGGAAAAGTGCTCTTTGCTTGATCTTGTGATATGAAATATTGTATAAGTGTTAATAACTTTGGAACTAAAATAGATGCAAAGGTTGAATAAAATTCAATTGAAAAGCCATCAGGGCCAGGGGCCTTATCTTTAGGAAGTTTGGTAATGGCATTTTCGATTTCTGTTTCAGATAGGTCAAAGTCTAATAGTGACAAATCTACTTTAGGTTTGAAAGGAATAGATTGGAAGAAGGTATATACTTCAGTCATATTAGGAGTATTTTGGGGAGTATATAATGTGGTATAATAGTCAGTAAAGCATTCCAGGATTTTTGAATCATTAGTTTGCCTGTTTCCAAATGTGTCTGTGATAACAGTAATTTTTGACTTTTGTTTTTTGATCTTTAAATAATTTGCCAATAGTTTACCCACTTTATTTCCCCCCCCATAAAATGTGGAATTTATTTTGAGTAGAGTTCCACATACACTTTCCCAAGAATGCTTATTGTATTGTAATTTAGCATCAATCAACCTGGATAAGGTATCTGGTTTGTTAGAGGAGAAATATTCATGTTCGAGACACTTTATTTGTGTGAGCAACTGAGAGGAAACTTTAGATTTTTTCTTTCTTTTTAGTGGCAACATAATCTTTAATAAAGCCTCTAGCAGTAGCTTTAAATGCATCCCATATAAAATTCATCTGAGTGTCAGAAAGTAAATTGTGCATAAAACATTCTTTAGAAAACATTGTAAATTGTTCAATAAATAAATGATCTAGCAATAAAGTGTTATTAAACCTCCAGCGATTAGAAAAGGAGGAATTTCCTGGAAGGTTCATATCAATAATTATTGGGGCGTGATCTGATAGAAGAATAGGCCCAATGTCAGCATGTGAAATTGTTTGTAAAACATTTTGTGTAGCAAATATATAATCTATTCTAGAATATGAGTGATGCACTGGAGAATAAAACGTACATTCTAATACATCTGGATGAGCAATTCTCCATGTATCACGTAAACCTCTGGAGGAGACTGCCTGATAAAATGCTTTTTGCATTTTATTAGGGATATAATGAGTTTGAGAGCGACGATCTACAAAAGGATCCATAAATTGATTGCAATCACCTCCTACCACAAGATTTTCAGAGTTGCAAGATAGAGGTAAAGAAGAAACATTAACCCAAAATTGAGGCTCTACTCCAGTTGGACCATAAACATTGCAAATGGAAAACAACATACCATTAATTTTAACTGTCAGTAAAATCCATCTACCTATAACATCTTTCATCTCCTCCACAACTTGTATTTGTAAAGATCTATGAAACAAAATTATTACCCCATTCTTATTATGAGCTGCAGAGGAACCGAAAACATGACCAACCCAGTTTCTATTTAGCCCTTTAAAGTCCTGCTCTTTAAGATGGGTTTCTTATACAAGAGCAACTTGACAATTCAATTTAGAGAGATGTTGGAGCATTCTTTGTTTCTTAACTGGATTACGTAAGCCCTTAACATTCCATGAGATAATATGAAACCTGGTCATTTAAATAATAGAAGACATTTGGACAACAAAACCTTACCGAAACCTAAGAGACAGACAACATGTGAATCATAGAAGAAGGTGGAGGGGAAAATTATGAACATATATCTAAGTGAGGTTACCTGTTGATGCCAACCTTGCATTGTAAGGAATAAAAAATAATAAAGAACAAAGAAAGGCAGAAGGAGAATAAGAAAATACAAAAGAGAAAGAAAAAGAAAGAGGTAGCAAAAGCACCCCATTGATAAAAGAAAAAAAAATGATAAAAAGCCAAGAAGCTTCAGTCATAATTGTCTTAAAAAGAAGAAAAATATTTTGCATGGGAGAAAGGGAGGAGCAAGAAAAAAAAAGAGGCCAATCAGCAACAGTACCCCCGAGGAACTACAATAATTGGATAACAAGAGGGAGAAGAGACGATGAAACAGAATAAATACATTACAATATGAACAACTGACAACGTGACTTACCAACAAGGAAAAGAACACTATGATGTCGAGATATACAGGAATATAGACACAATCGGAAAGGGGATTTTCTCAACTTGAGATTTCAGCGGTTTCAATATCTGTAAGAAATAAATAATTTAAGAATTTCACATTAACCAATCAAGTCTTGCTGAGTTCCATTGCCTCCCCTTTGTGAGTATATATACACTGTTTCAGATCAGAGGGATTTTCAAAAGTAGTTGTTCAGTCCTTGAAGGTAACCTTAAAGAAACAAGGGTGAATAAGGCCAAATCTAGCATTCATAGATCTTAAAGCTGGTCGGAGATCCAGAAATTCCTTCCTTCGTTTGGCTGTCGCCATGGCCACATCCTGGCTAAAGAAAATCTTTTGGCCCGACCACAACGTTTATTTACGTTGTTTGGCGGCAGTTAAAACGTTCATTAAATGTGAGTATTGTAGAAAGAAGGTGATAATTCCTCTTGATTTTGATGTAGAAGGGGGACCAATACGATGGGCTCTCTGAATGTTGAGAGTGGTAGTATTCTGTAGACCAACAATCTTTGGAATATGAGTTTGCAAGACTGTTATCAAATCTTGGCCTTCTGAGCCTTCCGGAATGCCATAAATGCGAAGATTATTTCGCTGATTATGATTTTTCAAATCTTCTGTCTGTTTTTTAAGTAGTATGACTTCCTTAGTCAGATTATCAACCTTAGTAGTAGTATCCTGTATGTCACTGATCCTCTGTTCCACCTCAGAGAGTCTAGAATCCAGACGTGACCATTTCTCTTCAATTCGCTGTAACGCAATATTTGTCTCTATAACAAAAGGCTTTGTTAACTTAAGCTCATCCATAATGTCATCCAATGTGAGAGGCAATGGAGACTTAGTTGGAGAGGATGGGTCTTTTTTAACTCTTTTGTGGCCCCCGGAGTCTTTACGACCATTAGAATTAGAAACAGAGGATACAGATATTTTTGAAGTGTGAGGAACTTTCATTTCAGCAACACAGTGTATATTTAATACAGTAGTTTAGTTGATCTTCCTGCAACGTCGATTAGGTCACCTCAGAGGACAAATATTGAAAATTATATTAGAAAATCCAGAATAAAATGTCTATAACAACTTCAAAGATGACATCCAAGAATGTCAAAAAAGTATTAAGTTCGCCACATTAATTAAAATAGCCAAAAGATAAAAAAGAAAATATTTTTAAGTACTGAAAAAATAATCCTCTCAAAATGGCGGCCACATTTTTTTCAGAAAGGGAGCAGCAGGTTGAAAAGTTCAAACTCTGTAAAATACCAGAGTTTTAACAAAAAAAAAAACTCACCATACCGCTCCCTGCACGTTTCCACATCAAATTCTGGAAAACAAAAGAGTCAGCCGTCAAAAATGACTCCCTCCGATAATAAAACATCCTCGGCAACTCGGGAGCGTCGTTACCGAGCGGCCATCTTAGCTGCTCCGGCGCGCGATCCATAATAATAACAGTTTTATCATAGTCATCATTATCAATAATGGGGATTATACTACTACTACTACCACCACTTGTGGAGAAGTGTGGCACAATGGTTAGAGCGGCAGACCCTAATGCAGCGATCTGGCCCGGGACCAGGGTTCAATTCCCACCTCAGCAGCTCTTGGGCTCAATTCCCTTGGGGCAGATGATTCTCGCCTCAGTGCCTAATCTAATTAATGGGTCCCACTCTGTAACTCTAGGCAATAGCTTGCTTAATCTCCACAACGGCCCTCACAGCGCTTGGATCCCTGGCTTCACCCTGGGGCTGTCCAGGAGTGGGCGCCTCACAGGGAAAAGCTAGGAGGGGTTCCACAGCGGTATGTGTACAGTGCCTAAAGACCCTAATGGGTGAGTAGTGCGCTATACAAGTGCAAAGTTTACAGTTTTTACTAATATTATTATTGTTGTTGTTATTATTATTAATAATAGCATTATCATAGTAATTATTATCAATAATGGGGATACTACCTCTAATAATAATAATGATAATAATAATAATAATAATAATAATAATAATAATACTGATGTTGTTATTATTATTATAATTAGTATTAGTAGTAGTGGTAGAAGTAGTGAAGAAAAGGACCTACAAGCATTTGTATTAAGAAGCCAGTCATTTTCGCCTTCTCAAAGATTCAGGATTGTATGTTTCCATTCTGAGAAACATTAGCAACAAGCACAAGAAATTTACAAGATCAAATATAATAAGCCACTCATTTGTAAGAAAAAATTGTGTTTTATTGGTAATAATACATGTTTGTGCCTTTGTTAAGAATGCTATTATTTGTAAGCAAGAAGACTAGAAATTGTAAATTATCGAACAATACTTTCTGTCTGGCTATGCTTAAAATATCTTGCATATCTAACTTACCACAACTACCATACCTACCTGCCTTATCTAACTCACCACGCCTAACATACCTACCTACCATAACTAACTTACCATGCCTACCATATCTACCTACCATATCTAACTTATCACACCTACCACATCTACCTACCATATCTAACTCACCACACCTACCATACCTACCATAACTAACTTATAATACCTACCATATCTACCTACCATATCTAACTTACTGCACCTACCATATCTACCTACCATACCTAACTTACCATACCTACCATACCTACCTACCATATCTAACTTACCACACCTACCATATCCACCTACCATATCTAACTCACCACACCTACCACACCTACCTACTATAACTAACTTACCATACCTACCATATCTACCTACCATATCTAATTTACCGCACCTACCATATCTACCTACCATACCTAACTTACCATACCTACCATACCCAACTTACCACACCTACCATACCTACCTACCATATCTAACTTACCACACCCACCATATCTACCTACCATATCTAACTCACCACACCTACCATACTTACCTACCATAACTAACTTCCCATACCTACCATATCTACCTACCATATCTAACTTTCTGCACCAACCATATCTACCTACCATACCTAACTTACCCTACCTACCATACCTACCTACCATATCTAACTTACCATACCTACCATACCTAACTTACCACACCTCCCATATCTACCTACCATATCTAACTCACCATGCCTACCAGACCTACCTACTATAACTAACTTACCATACCTACCATATCTAACTACCATATCTGACTCATCACACCTACCATATCTACCTACCATATCTAACTCACCACACCTACCATACCTACCATAACTAACTTACCATACCTACCATATCTACCTACCATATCTAACTTACTGCACCTACTATATCTACCTACCATACCTAACTTACCATACCTACCATACCTACCTACCATATCTAACTTACCACACCGACCATATCTACCTACCATATCTAACTCACCACACCTACCATACCTACCTACCATATCTAATTTACCACACCTACCATATCTACCTACTATACCTAACTTACCATACCTACTATACCTAACTTACCATACCTACCATATAAAACTTACCATACCTACCATACCTAACTTACCACACCTCCCATATCTACCTACCATTTCTAACTTACCACACCTACCTTATCTATCTACCATACCTAACTTACCATACCTACCATACCTACCTACCATATCTAACTTACCATACCTACCATACCTAACTTACCACACCTCCCATATCTACCTACCATTTCTAACTCATCACACCTGCCATATCTACCTACCATATCTAACTCACCACACCTACCATATCTAACTTACCATACCTACCATATCTACCTACCACATCTAACTTATCATACTTACCATATCTACCTACCATATCTAACTCACCACACCTACAATATCTACCTACCATACATAACTTACCACACCTCCCATATCTACCTACCATACCTAACTTACCATACATCCCATATCTACCTACCATACCTATCTTACCATACCTCCCATATCTACCTACCATACCTAACTTACCATACATCCCATATCTTCCTGTCATACCTAACTTACCACACCTACCATATCTACCTACCATATCTAACTTACCACACCCACCATATCTACCTACCATATCTAACTCACCACACCTACCATACTTACCTACCATAACTAACTTACCATACCTACCATATCTAACTTACCGCACCTACCATATCTACCTACCATACCTAACTTACCATACCTACCATACCTACCTACCATATCTAACTTACCATACCTACCATACCTAACTTACCACACCTCCCATATCTACCTACCATATCTAACTCACCACGCCTACCATACTTACCTACCATAACTAACTTACCATACCTACCATATCTACCTACCATATCTGACTCATCACACCTACCATATCTACCTACCATATCTAACTCACCACACCTACCATAACTAACTTACCACACCTCCCATATCTACCTACCATATCTAACTCACCACACCTACCATACCTACCTACCATAACTAACTTACCATACCGACCATATCTACCTACCATATCTGACTCATCACACCTACTATATCTAACTCACCACACCTACCATACCTACCATAACTAACTTACCATATCTACCTACCATATCTAACTTACTGCACCTACCATATCTACCTACCATACCTAACTTACCATACCTACCTACCATATCTAACTTACCACACCTACCATATCTACCTACCATATCTAATTCACCACACCTATCATACCTACCTACCATAACTAACTTGCCATACCTACCATATCTACCTACCATATCTAATTTACCGCACCTACCATATCTACCCACCATACCTACCATAACTACCTACCATATATAACTTACCATACGTACCATACCTAACTTACCACACCTCCCATATCTACCTACCATTTCTAACTTACCACACCTACCTTATCTATCTACCATACTTAACTTACCATGCCTACCATACCTACCTACCATATCTAACTTACCATACCTACCATACCTAGTTTACCACACCTCCTGTATCTACCTACCATTTCTAACTCATCACACCTACCATGTGTACCTACCATATCTAACTCACCACACCTACCATATCTAACTTACCATACCTACCATATCTACCTACCACATCTATCTTATCATACTTACCATATCTACCTACCATATCTAACTCACCACACCTACAATATCTACCTACCATACCTAACTTACCACACCTCCCATATCTACCTACCATACCTAACTTACCATACATCCCATATCCACCTACCATACCTACCTTACCATACCTCCCATATCTACCTACCATACCTAACTTACCATACATCCCATATCTACCTACCATACCTAACTTACCACACCTACCATATCTACCTACCATATCTAACTTACCACACCCACCAAACCTACCTACCATATCAAACTCACCACACCTACCATACTTACCTACCATAACTAACTTACCATACCTACCATATCTACCTACCATATCTAATTACCGCACCTACCATATCTACCTACCATACCTAACTTACCATACCTACCTACCATATCTAACTTACCATACCTACAATACCTAACTTACCACACCTCCCATATCTACCTACCATATCTAACTCACCACGCCTACCATACTTACCTACCATAACTAACTTACCATACCTACCATATCTACCTACCATATCTGACTCATCACACCTACCATATCTACCTACCATATTTAACTCACCACACCTACCATACTTACCATAACTAACTTACCATACCTACCATATCTACCTACCATATCTAACTTACTGCACCTACCATATCTACCTACCATACCTAACTTACCATACCTACCTACCATATCTAACTTACCACACCTACCATATCTACCTACCATACCTAACTTACCATACCTACCATACCTACCTACCATATCTAACTTACCACACCTACCATATCTACCTATCATATCTAACTCACCACACCTACCATACCTACCTACCATAACTAACTTACCATACCTACCATATCTACCTACCATATCTAACTTACCGCACCTACCATATATACCTACCATACCTAACTTACCATACCTACCATAACTACCTTCCATATATAACTTACCATACCTACAATACCTAACTTACCACACCTCCCATATCTACCTACCATTTCTAACTTACCACACCTACCTTATCTACCTACCATACCTAACTTACCATATCTAACTTACCACACCTACCATATCTACCTACCATATCTAACTCACCACATTACCATATCTACCTACCATATCTAACTCACCACACCTACCATATCTACCTAGCATATCTAACTTACCATACCTACCATATCTACCTACCATATCTAACTTATCATACTTACCATATCTACCTACCATATCTAACTCACCACACCTGCAATATCTACCTATCATACCTAACTTACCATACCTACCATACCTAACTTACCACACCTCCCATATCTACCTACCATACCTAACTCACCATACATCCCATATCTACCTACCATACCTAACTTACCATACCTACCATATCTAACTACCATATCTGACTCATCACACCTACCATATCTACCTACCATATCTAAGTCACCACACCTACCATACCTACCATAACTAACTTACCATACCTACCATATCTACCTACCATATCTAACTTACTGCACCTACCATATCTACCTACCATACCTTACTTACCATACCTACCATACCTACCTACCATATCTAACTTACCACACCTACCATATCTACCTCCCATATCTAACTCACCACACCTACCATACCTACCTACCATATCTAATTTACTGCACCTACCATATCTACCTACCATACCTAACTTACCATACCTACCATAACTACCTACCATATATAACTTACCATACCTACCATACCTAACTTACCACACCTCCCATATCTACCTACCATTTCTAACTTACCACACCTACCTTATCTATCTACCATACCTAACTTACCATACCTACCATACCTACCTACCATATCTAACTTACCATACCTACCATACCTAACTTACCACACCTCCCATATCTACCTACCATTTCTAACTCATCACACCTACCATATCTACCTACCATATCTAACTCACCACACCTACCATATCTAACTTACCATACCTACCATATCTACCTACCATATCTAACTTATCATACTTACCGTATCTACCTACCATATCTAACTCACCACACCTACAATATCTACCTACCATACCTAACTTACCACACCTCCCATATCTACCTACCATACCTAACTTACCATACATCCCATATCTACCTACCATACCTACCTTACCATACCTCCCATATCTACCTACCATACCTAATTTACCATACATCCCATATCTTCCTGCCATACCTAATTTACCACACCTACCATATCTAACTTACCACACCCATCATATCTACATACCATATCTAACTCACCACACCTACCATACTTACCTACCATAACTAACTTACCATTCCTACCATATCTACCTACCATATCTAACTTACCGCACCTACCATATCTACCTACCATACCTAACTTACCATACCTACCATACCTACCTACCATATCTAACTTACCATACCTACCATACCTAACTTACCACACCTCCCATATCTACCTACCATATCTAACTCACCATGCCTACCATACTTACCTACCATAACTAACTTACCATACCTACCATATCTACCTACCATATCTGACTCATCACACCTACCATATCTAACTCACCACACCTACCATACCTATCATAACTAACTTACCACACCTCCCATATCTACCTACCATATCTAACTCACCACACCTACCATACCTTCCTACCATATCTAACTTACCATACCGACCATATCTACCTACCATATCTGACTCATCACACCTACCATATCAACCTACCATATCTAACTCACCACACCTACCATACCTACCATAACTAACTTACCATACCTACCATATCTACCTACCATATCTAACTTACTGCACCTACCATATCTACCTACCATACCTAACTTACCATACCTACATACCATATCTAACTTACCACACCTACCATATCTACCTACCATATCTAACTCACCACACCTATCATACCTACCTACCATAACTAACTTACCATACCTACCATATCTACCAACCATATCTAATTTACCGCACCTACCATATCAACCTACCATACCTAACTTACCATACCTACCATAACTACCTACCATATATAACTTACCATACATACCATACCTAACTTACCACACCTCCCATATCTACCTACCATTATTAACTTATCACACCTACCTTATCTATCTACCATACTTAACTTACTATGCCTACCATACCTACCTACCATATCTAACTTACCATACCTACCATACCTAGTTTACCACACCTCCCATATCTACCTACCATTTCTAACTCATCACACCTACCATGTGTACCTACCATATCTAACTCACCACACCTACCATATTTAACTTACCATACCTACCATATCTACCTACCATATCTAACTTATCATACTTACCATATCTACCTACTATATCTAACTCACCACACATACAATATCTACCTACCATACCTAACTTACCACACCTCCCATATCTGCCTACCATACCTAACTTACCATACATCCCATATCTACCTACCACACCTACCTTACCATACCTCCCATATCTACCTACCATACCTAACTTACCATACATCCCATATCTACCTACCATACCTAACTTACCACACCTACCATATCTACCTACCATATCTAACTTACCATACCCACCATATCTACCTACCAAATCAAACTCACCACACCTACCATACTTACCTCCCATAACTAATTTACCATACCTACCATATCTACCTACCATATCTAATTACTGCACCTACCATATCTACCTACCATACCTAACTTACCATACCTACCTACCATATCTAACGTACCATACCTACCATACCTAACTTACCACACCTCCCATATCTACCTACCCTATCTAACTCGCCATGCCTACCATACTTACCTACCATAACTAACTTACCATACCTACCATATCTACCTACCATATCTGACTCATCACACCTACCATATCTACCTACCATATCTAACTCACCACACGTACCATACCTACCATAACTAACTTACCATACCTACCATATCTACCTACCATATCTAATTTACTGCACCTACCATATCTACCTAACTTACCATACCTACCTACCATATCTAACTTACCACACCTACCATATCTACCTACCATACCTAACTTACCATACCTACCATACCTACCTACCATATCTAACTTACCACACCTACCATATCTACCTATCATATCTAACTCACCACACCTACCATACCTACCTACCATAACTAACTACCATACCTACCATATCTACCTACCATATCTAACTTACTGCACCTACCATATCTACCTACCATACCTAACTTACCATACCTACCATAACTACCTACCATATATAACTTACCATACCTACCATACCTAACTTTCCACACCTCCCATATCTACCTACCATTTCTAACTTACCACACCTACCATATCTACCTAGCATATCTAACTTACCATACCTACCATATCTAACTTACCACACTACCATATCTACCTACCATATCTAACTCACCACACCTACCATATCTACCTAGCATATCTAACTTACCATACCTACCATATCTACCTACCATATCTAACTTATCATACTTACCATATCTACCTTCCATATCTAACTCACCACACCTGCAATATCTACCTATCATACCTAACTTACCATATCTACCATACCTAACTTACCACACCGCCCATATCTACCTACCATACCTAACTTACCATACATCCCATATCTACCTACCATACCTAACTTACCATACCTACCATATCTACCTACCATACCTAACTTACCACACCTACCATATCTAACTTACCATTCCTACCATATCTACCTACCATACCTAACTTACCACACCTCCCATATCTACCTACTATTTCTAACTCACCACACCTACCATATCTACCTACCATATCTAACTCACCACACCTACCATATCTACCTACCATATCTAACTTACCATACCTACCATATCTACCTACCATATCTAACTTATCATACTTACCATATCTACCTACCATATCTAACTCACCACACCTACAATATCTACCTACCATACCTAACTTACCACACCTCCCATATCTACCTACCATACCTAACTTCCCATAGTTCCCATATCTGCCTACCATACCTCCCATATCTACCTACCATACCTAACTTACCATACATCCCATATCTACCTACCATACCTAACTTACCACATCTACCATATCTACCTACCATATCTAACTTACCTCACGTACTATCTCTACCTACCATATCTAACTGACCACACCTACCATACTTACCTACCATATCTAACTCACCACACCTACCATACCTACCATAACTAACTTACCACACCTCCCATATCTACCTACCATATCTAACTCACCACACCTACCATATCTACCTACCATAACTAACTTACCATTCCGACCATATCTACCTACCATATCTGACTCATCACACCTACCATATCTACCTACCATATCTAACTCACCACACCTACCATACCTACCATAACTAACTTACCATACCTACCATATCTACCTACCATATCTAACTTACTGCACCTACCATATCTACCTACCATACCTAACTTACCATACCTACGTACCATATCTAACTTACCACACCTACCATATCTACCTACCATATCTAACTCACCACACCTATCATACCTACCTACCATAACTAACTTACCATATCTACCATATCTACCTACCATATCTAATTTACCGCACCTACCATATCTACCTACCATACCTAACTTACCATACCTACCATAACTACCTACCATATATAACTTACCATACCTACCATACCTAACTTACCACACCTCCCATATCTACCTACCATTTCTAACTTACCACACCTACCTTATCTATCTACCATACTTAACTTACCATGCCACACCATACCTACCTACCATATCTAACTTACCATACCTACCATACCTAGTTTACCACACCTCCCATATCTACCTACCATTTCTAACTCATCACACCTACCATGTGTACCTACCATATCTAACTCACCACACCTACCATATCTAACTTACCATACCTACCATATCTACCTACCACATCTAACTTATCATACTTACCTTATCTACCTACCATATCTAACTCACCACACCTACAATATCTACCTACCATACCTAACTTACCACACCTCCCATATCTACCTACCATACCTAACTTACCATACATCCCATATCTACCTACCATACCTACCTTACCATAGCTCCCATATCTATCTACCATACCTAACTTACCATACATCCCATATCTACCTACCATATCTAACTTACCACAACCAGCATATCTACCTACCATATCAAACTCACCACACCTACCATACTTACCTCCCATACCTAACTTACCATACCTACCTACCATATCTAACTTACCATACCTACCATACCTAACTTACCACACCTCCCATATCTACCTACCATATCTAACTCACCATGCCTACCATACTTACCTACCATAACTAACTTACCATACCTACCATATCTACCTACCATATCTGACTCATCACACCTACCATATCTACCTACCATATCTAACTCACCACACCTACCATACCTACCATAACTAACTTACCATACCTACCATATCTACCTACCATATCTAACTTACTGCACCTACCATATCTACCTACCATACCTAACTTACCATACCTACCTACCATATCTAACTTACCACACCTACCATATCTACCTACCATACCTAACTTACCATACCTACCATACCTACCTACCATATCTAACTTACCACACCTACCATATCTACCTATCATATCTAACTCACCACACCTACCATACCTACCTACCATAACTAACTTACCATACCTACCATATCTACTTACCATATCTAACTTACCGCACCTACCATATCTACCTACCATACCTAACTTACCATACCTACCATAACTACCTACCATATATAACTTACCATACCTACCATACCTAACTTACCACACCTCCCATATCTACCTACCATTTCTAACTTACCACACCTACCATATCTACCTACCATACCTAACTTACCATACCTACCATATCTAACTTACCACACCTACCATATCTACCTACCATATCTAACTCACCACACTACCATATCTACCTACCATATCTAACTCACCACACCTACCATATCTACCTAGCATATCTAACTTACCATACCTACCATATCTACCTACCATATCTAACTTATCATACTTACCATATCTACCTACCATATCTAACTCACCACACCTGCAATATCTACCTATCATACCTAACTTACCATACCTACCATACCTACCTTACCACACCTCCCATATCTACCTACCATACCTAACTTACCATACATCCCATATCTACCTACCATACCTAACTTACCATACCTACCATATCTACCTACCATTCCTAACTTACCACACCTACCATATCTAACTTACCATTCCTACCATATCTACCTACCATACCTAACTTACCACACCTCCCATATCTACCTACTATTTCTAACTCACCACACCTACCATATCTACCTACCATATCTAACTCACCACACCTACCATATCTACCTACCATATCTAACTTACCATACCTACCATATCTACCTACCATATCTAACTTATCATACTTACCATATCTACCTACCATATCTAACTCACCACACCTACAATATCTACCTACCATACCTAACTTACCACACCTCCCATATCTACCTACCATACCTAACTTACCATACATCCCATATCTACCTACCATACCTAACTTACCACACCTACCATATCTACCTACCATATCTAACTTACCTCACCTACTATCTCTACCTACCATATCTAACTGACCACACCTACCATACTTACCTACCATAACTAACTTACCATACCTACCTACCATATCTAACTTACCATACCTACCATACCTAACTTACCACACCTCCCATAATCTACCTACCATTTCTAACCCGCCACACCTACCATATCTACCAACCATACCTAACTTACCATACCTAGCATATCTACCTACCATATCTAACTTACCACACCTACCATATCTAACTCACCACACCTACCATACCTACCTACCATAACTAACTTACCATACCTACCATATCTACCTACCATATCTAACTTACCACACCTACCATATCTACCTACCATACCTAACTTACCATACCTACCTACCATATCTACCTTACCACACCTACCATATCTACCTACCATATCTATTTCACCACACCTACCTACCATAACTAAATTACCATACCTACCATATCTACCTACCATATCTAACTTACCATACCTATCATGTCTACCTACCATATCTAACTTATCATACTTACGATATCTGCCTACCATATCTAACTCACCACACCTACAATATCTACCTACCATACCTAACTTACCATACCTTCCATACCTACCTACCATATCTAACTTACCACACCTACCATATCTACCTACCATATCTAACTCACCACACCTACCATACCTACCTACCATATCTAACTTACCACACCTACCATATCTACCTACCATATCTAACTTACCATACATACCATATCTAACTACCATATCTAACTTATCATATTTACCGTATCTACCCACCATATCTAACTCACCACACCTACAATATCTACTTACCATACCTAACTTACCATACCTACCATATCTACCTACCATATCTAACTTATCATACTTACCATATCTACCTGCCATATCTAACTCACCACACCTACAATATTTACCTACCATACCTAACTTACCATACCTACCATATCTACCTACTATATCTAATTTATCACACCTACCATATCTAACTTACAATACCTACCATATCTTCCTACCATACCTAACTTACCACACCCCCCATATCTACCTACTATACCTAACTTACCATATATCCCATATCTACCTACCATATCTAACTTACCCCACCTGCCATATCTACCTACCATATCTAACTTACCACACCTACCATATCTACCTACCATATCTAACTTACCATACCAACCTTCCATACATGCCAACGACACCTAATCTCCCTATCATACCTGTTTTACATGCTCTCAGGGGGCCTCAGAGAACCAATATGAGATTTAAAAGCTTGTACGTTTCTCTTAAATAGCGATCTGTTTGTTGAATTACTCAAAATGTTTTGGAATGAGCGCTATATGGAATGAACAGTGCCCTCATTGGGATGGAATGAATTGCTTTGGGTAGTTCCTTTCTGCACCTCATCAATTGATATTACCTACAATACCTAGCTATCATCCCTTCTATATCATAACGTACTACCTAACAAATCTACTCACAATACCTACCCACCGTACCTACCTATCATACTTACAGCCCATATCTATCATTCTTAACCCACTTTACTTAACCTATCATAACCAACCTACCCTACCTACCAAATATATCTAACCTGCCACCTCTAAACTACCTACTAAACCTAACCTAAGATACTGCACCAATCATGCCTACCTACCAAACCTATCTACCATACCTACTTACCTGTCATAGCTACTTACCTATCACACTTACCTCGCATACATGTCACCCCATAATAACTCTACCTGCCTACCTACAACACTTTACCTACCGTACCTTACCTACCCACCATGTTTAACTTACCAACCTTACTCACATACCTGGATGCCTACCCTAATATACCTATCTGTCATACTATACCTACCATACCTAACCTACCTTACTTGTCTACCTACCCTACCTAATGTATCATACCTATCCTAACTCTACCTCTGAAGTAGTACATATATGTTGCCCATGCACTGAGGTGTCTATTTCTAGAAAAAGAGCAAGTTATTTCTATGTGAGCTCTGGTGATGGCTTCAAGTAATACAGCATGCACTTGCATCCAACTCAAGGAAGGGGTAGAGGCACTGCAGCCTGTTTGGGACAGCGCTCATTGCAACTTTTCAATAGAGTGAAAATGTGAATGATATTGCTTCTTAAAAAACATATCAAGACCTATTGGCTTTGCCATTGCTTGTTTGCCTTTGTAGTTATGTCAATACTTCGCCCTTTTTAGGACAGAATGGCTCCTCTGCTGAGACCATACGCTTTTCAACTTACAGCTCAGAGTGAGCTGGAGTCTTTGTAAATGTACTGTCTTTCTACTTCGGTAAAAAGGATTCAAAGATGCGCTTCACATTTTGGTGCTCTTTAGAAGTAGGGGTGTGGAGACTTTATTTAATTTACTTTCGCGTAATTAGGACACATTTCTGGAAAATGATGGGAAATTATGCGTAATTACATGAAATTAAAATCTATCATTTAGCACTATATTTTAGGGCCAAATGTGTCTTTGGGTCAGTTTTTTACCTGAGAACGCATATCGAGCAAAAAACACACAAGTGCAGCGAGCCACAGATGCTCGCGTTCTGGCCATTCGCCTTGCTCCCGTAATCCTGCAGGAACATTTTGCTGCAAATGGTTAGTAATTATATGATGTGGCATAATGGTAGTTTTGAACGTATAACATGAAAGTTGCCAAAATTACGCACATTTGTAAATTTCACTTGGGGCTATTTAGAAGCTATGCAATCATTGGCCTGGAATTTGCTGTCCCCATTTCTGGAAACAAACGTTTGCAAAGCCAATAGGTCGAGGTCAATGTGCTAACTCACGTAAACATGGACATTCCAAAATGCTGTTTACATGTGTTGCGTAATCAAATGCTGTTTATCGCATTAAAGCTTGCTTCATTGGCTTTTCCAGTGCTAGTAAAAATGTAGCTAAAATGGACTGCATTATGGAGATTCAGAAGTGAATGTAACAACAGCATAATAACTGAGTGTAATTGTCAGCTGTAAAATAGTCCATCACACATTACAGCGGAAGCTCTTCCTGGAAGATGGAATGATACACTAAAAAGTCAAGAGCATGAAGGTAGTACTCCTATAGGTGGAGCCAGAGCCCATTCTGTGAATTTCTTGTAGCAATTAGTGATAATCTGTCTTGAAAACAACTGTGCTGTCAAGACAGACCTAAAGAAGCTTGATCGTACAGGCAATAATATAAATTATAAACTCATCATTATTTACCTGCTTGTAAATAAAACACCCTTTGTGCAAAAATAGGATGGATTCAGCATTACAAAAACCTACCCTGAAAGTGAAAGGAAAATTGACTCTGACCTTTGTATTGAGCAAGACAGGTGGCAAAATGCTTTCAGGACACTAGGTCCTTTTCCGTACTATGGGTTGGGTCCAGCACAAGCCATCTGGTTGTAAAAGACCTAGGGTGGTCATTCCGACCCTGGTGGTCCGAAGACCGACAAGGCTGCGGTGGTGGTCTCACTGCCGACGGGCCGGCTGTGAAGACTGCCACATTACGAGTGTGGCGGTTTGGCCTGTGCCAATCCACCACTTTCCCGTGCTTACCGCCAGGGCAGTAGGACCGGCGGGCCGGAGATAAGCATCTCCATCCCAGCGGTCCACCCAATACCGCCAGTGGTATCACAAGTCCCCTTTCCGCCAAGGATTTTGTGACGGTAGCACCGCCACAAAATCGCTGATGTAAAGGCTACCAGTGACAGGAATTTGCATTCCTGTCGCCGGTAGAAAACCCCCCCATCTACCCAAGAGCCCCCCACCACCCCTTCCCTTACAACATTCCCACCCCCATCTCCCCGAACCCCCCCACCCCGCTCATAGTAGTGACCCTCCACCACCCCCGCATACACACACGCACCCACAGACACGCACACCCTGACACTCACTCACTCACAGTCACAACACCTTTACACTCACGCGCACACACACACACAACACCTCGCTCCAAATGCATACACGCCCACACGCACAACACCCCCACTCACACACGCATTCACTACATTCACTCCCATTGACACGCGTACACACTCCATCCCCCCACCCCCTCCTTTACCCAACATACATACACACACAACCCCCACCCCTGTGTACATGCATGCACACACACACCCTGACCCAGCACTCACATTCACCAACACATGCATTGCCATCACCAAATTTACACACAGACACACACACGCACAAACACTCCCCCTCCCCTCCATTCATGACACACATACACAGACACACACATCCATTCACACACCCCTCCCCTTGCTGAGGACCCTTACCTCGTCCGCTGAGGTGCTCCTCCCTGAGGGGACAGGACCTGGTGCTCCAACCGCCGGCAGCGCCCCACCATCAGGACACCACCAGGCCATATTACAGGTCATAATACGGCTGGTGGAGTCCTTTTGGTGGGCGGGGCAGGCGGTGGAACCGCCTCTGCACCTCCAACCGCCATCACGACTACTGGAGGATTTCCACCCAAATTGGGACGGAAATCCTTCAGTACTCGTAATATGACAGTCGGAAGACCGCCAGCACTGGTGATCTTCTGGTGCCCGCGGCTTCGGCGGTCTTAGGAAAAGACCGCCAGAGTCAGAATGACCACCCTAGTGTCATTTTACCAAGTACTACAGTGGGCTTAAAGCCAATTCATTACATACAATTGGATAGCATTGTTGTCACTCTCATTTACTTGTTTCTCAATCAATGGCTTTCCTTGTCCCTGTTGTGTCTGTTCCTACCCTGGAGCATAGCATCTTTACTTGTGTACCCACTGCTCAGTTTTAGAGAACTACGTTTTTGTTTTTGCTTCAGGACTCTATAAGTGTGCATGTGTTTTCCAGCTTTCTCCCTCATATCTTCTTCTTCCTGCTCTGTGCTGTTCTCTCTCGTTCATGTGCTTCTCCCCCTATGCTGTTCTCCTTCTCTTGTCTATGTGCATCTCTAGGCAGTTCATGCTTTGTGTTGCTCTTTAAAGTATATAAAAATGTGTTTGACAGCATGCTTGAATTAATCTCAGCCACTGGTAATCACTCGGGCCACTTCCGAGTCCACTGTTAAGTGCTGCTCTCTGTTTTGCCATTGGTGTCCACCACCAGGGTCTCTGTCCCTCCCCAACCTCCATTTCCTGCTATTCCTTTTTCTCCTCCCACCCACTCCTCCGTTACCCCTACGTGCTAAAACAAATCTTAACTTTTTACTTACCCATTCAATTGATAGTCACCATCTTAAACTGGTAAATGAAAAATTAAAGAATTAAAGTAAACTATGGCTGTATCATTCCACTGGTGTGCGCTTGTATTCCGAAACATGCAGTTGTCAATGAAATGATGCTACCGCCATTCAATCTTTTTTACTTATTTTAATGGTACCGCAGGGAATACAATACCACCAAAAGCAATCAGCAAAGCCAATAGGTCACAAAGCCAAGACCAATTGGCTTTGCCAATGCTTGTTAAGACTCTCTTCAGTAGTGTCAAACAGCTCTTCAATAGTGTGGATAGGCTTTGCAAACAATTCACGAATACATGATAAATATATTTGGCAATAATACAATCATAGTTAAGGGAAGGTGGGGTGCTTGGCTCCTGAGACACTAGCTGAGTAGCAGCAGAAAGTCAAATCAGAAAAGAAGTGGTCCTCAGGACTGAATCACTTCACAATATCAGAAATAAAGCTCCTGCAAGTAGGTGAAAATGAGACTCCATAATAATCCTATCAGTTGAATTGAGACATGATGCTCTAGTAACTATTATTTTAAACCAGAGATACTCATTGAACAACCAGGAGCGGCTCGCAGGGCTTTGTTGGGGCAGGGCGGGGGTTGGGTGGGGGGAGAGTCGGGTGTGAATTAATTTAAAAAAGTCAAAAAAATCACTTACCTTCTTCTCCGCCGCCGCCCTGCTGCTCCTCTGCTGCACTGCAGGCACAGGCTCCCAGCCTGCCCTGCGGCCAATCCTGATGCTGCTCAAAGCAGAGTTAGGATTGGCTGGGAGTGCCCAGCGAGGGCGCTCCCAGGCAGACTAAAAGCCTGTGCATGCTCTCTCCAGCCAGAGCCTACTGCGCATGTATGTTTGGCCGGCCCGAGACAGCGCAGTGAGGGGTCGTCATCATCCCCAATGCCCTGTCCCTTTAACAAACGAAACGATAATAAACATGGTTTATTATAATTTTGTTTATTAAAGGTGATTTGCAGCGGCTGCTGCTGGCGGGGGTTCGATGCTCCTCCGCCCTAACGGAGGAGCTGTACCTGTGTACAACCCAAGGGCTTATTGCTTCTGACTTGATATTTACACGTGGCCCATGGTGAACAGCAGTACTGGGTTACTGTTTACTTGACTGAGCAATAACAAGCAGAAAGATGTTAAACAAATGGGCAAGTATTTATTTACACATTAACTAGTGTAAAGGAAAAAAATAATTGAAGGTTTCCTACATCACTTAGCTGTAGGAACACCTTTCTCTTTAAAGACATTGTGCAACATGCATGTAAATTTGATAAAGTCTCTTCAAAATGAAAAAAAGTGTAGTTCTCTAACATGTCAAAGAGAGTTACCCTAGCACTGAGTGGCATTTATTAGAAGTGGTAGTTTTTAAACATGAACTTAGAAATATTAACGCCTTCTGCCATCTCTGACGACAATGCCATTAGTGAACAAACAGGCAAGTCAGATACAGTGTGCTTGCTTTATGGGTTCAAAGTTGTTATTGTACATGGAGCAACATTAAACCTTATTAAACCATACACAGATGTTTTTGTACAGCTCAAATCCTGAACCCCTGTAGTGCAACGTGCTCTTATACGTGGTAAAGAAGAACAAGCATTGGCAAAGCCAATAGGTCTTGCCTATACAACACCTATTGGCAGTATGGTTTAGCCATGTTGTACACTAATGTGGCTGCTGTTCAGCATGGCTCAAAGTTAGTGGCGTGGAGTGTTGTACAGTGGATTGTGGGAGTAGAGTGTCATAGAGTTGATTTGTTGGAGTGTCATAGAGTGGAGTAGGGAGAGTAGAGTGTCGTAGAGTGGAGTAGAGGGGAGTAGAGTTCAGTGGCAGAAAGTGTTGTAAAGTGCAGTTCCATAGAGTGGAGTGGCGTAGACTGGAGTAGAGTGGGGTGAAATAGGGTGGAGTGGGTTGGAGTGGATTGAGGTAGTGGGGTGGATTGCATTGGGCTAATGTGGGGTGGATTGAGTGGAGTGGGGTGGGGTGGATTAGAGTGGGTGGACTGGGTGGGTTGGACTGGATTGGAGTGGGGTGGAATGAAATGGGGTGGACTGGATTGCAGTGGGTTGCATTGGAGTGGGGTGCAGTGGATTAGATTGGATTGGGGTGGTTGGATTGGACTGGAGTGCTAGGACTGGAGTCGGTGAATAGGACTGAGGTGGATTGAACTGGATTAGAGTGGGGTGAATTGGAGTGGGGTAGAGTGGTGTGAAGTGGGGCAGATTAAATTGTATTGGAGTGGGGTGTTTTGGATTGGATTGGACTGGAGTGAGGTGGATTGGACTGGAGTGGGGTGGACTGGATTAGAGTGGGGTGGATTGGATTGAAGTGCGGTGGGTTGGATTGGAGTGGATTGGACTGGATTGGAGTGAGATGGATTGGATTGGACTGGAGTGAGGTGGATTGGACTGGAGTGGGTAGGATTGGACTGGAGTGTGGTGGAGTGGAGTGGGGTGGAATGTATTGGAGTGGTGTGGATTGATATGGGGTGGGGTGGATTGGATTGGGTGGGGTGGGGTGGATTGGGGTAGAGAGGGCCAGATAGAGTGGAGTGGGGTAGATTGCAGTACAGAGGGGTGGACTGGAGTAGAATGAGGTAGGCTGGAGTTGAGTGGGGCAGATTGCATTGAAGCTGGAGTGGAGTGGAGTGGGGTGGATTGGTTTTGAGTGGAGTGGGGTGTATTGGAGGGATATGGGATAAATTGGAGTGGGATGTATTGGAGTGGGATGTATTGGAGTGGGTGGATTGGAGTGGGGTGGGCTGAAATTGGGTGTGTAGATTCGATTGGGGTGTGGTAGACTGGAGTGTGGTGGATTGCAAAATTGGTGGGGTGGGGTGGATTGGGGTGCGGTGGATTGGATTGGGTGGATTGTAGTGGGGTGAATTGCACTGAGGTGAGGGATGGTTTGGATTGGAGTGGGGTGGATTGGAATGAGTGGGGTGGATTGGATTGAGTAGAGTGGTTTAGATGGAGTTGGATAGAAGTGGGGTGGGTTGATTGGCTTGAGTTTGATTGGAGTGGGGTGGATTGGTGTTGATTGGAGTGGGGAGGATTGGACTGTGGTGGATTGCACTGGAGTGGGGTGGGGTGCTTTCAGGTGGTTTGGATTGGAGTGGGATGGACTGGACATGGATGGGTGGATTGGAGTGGGGAGGATTGTACTGGAATGGCGTGGATTGGATTGGACTGGAGTGTGGTGGATTGGAGTGGGGTGGATTGATTTGAAGTGGGGTGGATTGGAGTGGAGGAGGTTAGATTGAATTGGAATGTGGTGGGTTGAATTTGAATGGTGGATGGATTGGAGTGGCATGGATTAGATTGGTATGGGATGGATTGGAGCGGGGTAGAGTGTGGAGAATTGGATTGGATTGTGTGGGGTGGATTGGCTTGATGTGTGGTGGACTGGATTGGAATGTGGTGGATTCGATTGATGTGGGATGGTTTGTAGTGGGGTAGATTGTGGTGGGTTAGATTGGAGTGGGGTGGACTGGATTGGTGTGGGGTGGATTGTAGTGGATTGGCTTGGGTTGGACTGGATTGGAGTTTGTGCTCATGGGATGTGACATCAAAGGACGAAGAGAAGGTAATAAAAAAGGGCAGTTAATATGCACTGTGCGTGTGGCCTGGCACACAATGGGATGGTGAAGTTCCTGTAACAATGGCCCAATGCAGAGGGTGAGTGCTGTAATGGTAGAGGCTGCGGTGTGGGGCACCAAAGGGGAGCAGCATCAGAGGGCGTGGCAACAAGATGCTCCATAGGTGAAGGTTGTCATGTGATGCTGCAATTAGAGTTGCAAAGAGAATCAACATTATAGGATAGTGAATGAGAGTGTACAATGATTCTGAAGTGAGCCTCAATCATGGTGAATTTGAAAAGTGGAAGCATTGTGCATGGGGTAGTTTTTCCTGTGATGCTCTTGTACCTTGGTGCAGAGAAGGGAGTGTGTACACAGGATGAGTCTAGTCGTGTGATTATGATCTGGTGCACAGGTGAGTTTAGTGCAGCGATACTCCTGTCACAAACTTGCCGCACAATGGTCAGTGACAATGAAGGGCAGGAAGAAAGAATGTTGCTTTGCAATATTTAGAACAAGATAATCATCATCTTTTGAGAACAGCTAGCTCCCACAAACAAAAGCAAAACACAAGTGCAAAGTAAGAAAAGAAGACCTGGCAAAATAAAAGAAGAGTTAACTGTGAGAAAGTAGCCTCTTTCTAGCCTTGTTACCCCCACTTTTGGCCTGTTTGTGAGTGTATGTCAGGATGTTTGTCACTGTTTTCACTGTCTCACTGGGATCCTGATGGCTAGGCCCCAGTGCTCATAGTGAAAACACTATGTTTTCAGTATGTTTGTTATGTGTCACTGGGACCCTGCTAGTCAGGACCCCAGTGCTCATAAGGTTGTGGCCTATATGTATGTGTCACTGGGACCCTGTCACACAGGGCCCCAGTGCTCATAGGTGTGCATGTGTATGTTCCCTGTGTGGTGCCTAACTGTCTCACTGAGGCTCTGCTAACCAGAACCTCAGTGGTTATGCTCTCTCATTACTTCCAAATTGTCACTAACAGGCTAGTGACCATTTTTACCAATTTACATTGGCTTACTGGAACACCCTTATAATTCCCTAGTATATGGTACTGAGGTACCCAGGGTATTGGGGTTCCAGGAGATCCCTATGGGCTGCAGCATTTCTTTTGCCACCCATAGGGAGCTCTGACAATTCTTACACAGGCCTGCCACTGCAGCCTGAGTGAAATAACGTCCACGTTATTTCACAGCCATTTTACACTGCACTTAAGTAACTTATAAGTCACCTATATGTCTAACCTTTACCTGGTAAAGGTTGGGTGCAAAGTTACTTAGTGTGTGGGCACCCTGGCACTAGCCAAGGTGCCCCCACATTGTTCAGAGCCAATTCACTGAACTTTGTGAGTGCGGGGACACCATTACACGCGTGCACTACATATAGGTCACTACCTATATGTAGCTTCACCATGGTAACTCCGAATATGGCCATGTAACATGTCTATGATCATGGAATTGCCCCCTCTAGGCCATCCTGGCATAGTTGGCACAATCCCATGATCCCAGTGGTCTGTAGCACAGACCCTGGTACTGCCAAACTGCCCTTCCTGGGGTTTCACTGCAGCTGCTGCTGCTGCCAACCCCTCAGACAGGCAGCTGCCCTCCTGGGGTCCAACCAGGCCTGGCCCAGGATGGCAGAACAAAGAACTTCCTCTGAGAGAGGGTGTGACACCCTCTCCCTTTGGAAAATGGTGTGAAGGCAGGGGAGGAGTAGCCTCCCCCAGCCTCTGGAAATGCTTTGTTGGGCACAGATGTGCCCAATTCTGCATAAGCCAGTCTACACCGGTTCAGGGACCCCTTAGCCCCTGCTCTGGCGCGAAACTGGACAAAGGAAAGGGGAGTGACCACTCCCCTGACCTGCACCTCCCCTGGGAGGTGTCCAGAGCTCCTCCAGTGTGCTCCAGACCTCTGCCATCTTGGAAACAGAGGTGCTGCTGGCACACTGGACTGCTCTGAGTGGCCAGTGCCACCAGGTGACGTCAGAGACTCCTGCTGATAGGCTCCTGCAGGTGTTAGTAGCCTTTCCTCTCTCCTAGGTAGCCAAACCCTCTTTTCTGGCTATTTAGGGTCTCTGTCTCTGGGGAAACTTTAGATAACGAATGCACGAGCTCAGCCGAGTTCCTCTGCATCTCCCTCTTCACCTTCTGATAAGGAAACGACCGCTGACCGCGCTGGAAGCCTGCAAACCTGCAACATAGTAGCAAAGACGACTACTGCAACTCTGTAACGCTGATCCTGCCGCCTTCTCGACTGTTTTCCTGCTTGTGCATGCTGTGGGGGTAGCCTGCCTCCTCTCTGCACCAGAAGCTCCGAAGAAATCTCCCGTGGGTCGACGGAATCTTCCCCCTGCAACCGCAGGCACCAAAAAGCTGCATTACCGGTCCCTTGGGTCTCCTCTCAGCACGACGAGCTAGGTCCCTCGAATCCAGCGACGCTGTCCAAGTGACCCCCACAGTCCAGTGACTCTTCAGCCCAAGTTTGGTGGAGGTAAGTCCTTGCCTCACCTCGCTGGGCTGCATTGCTGGGAACCGCGACTTTGTAGCTACTCCGGCCCCTGTGCACTTCCGGCGGAAATCCTTTGTGCACAGCCAAGCCTGGGTCCACGGCACTCTAACCTGCATTGCACGACTTTCTAAGTTGGTCTCCGGCGACGTGGGACTCCTTTGTGCAACTTCGGCGAGCACCGTTTCACGCATCCTTGTAGGGCCTGTTTCTGGCACTTCTCCGGGTGCTACCTGCTTCAGTGAGGGCTCCTTGTCTTGCTCGACGTCCCCTCTCTCTTCAGGTCCAATTTGCGACCTCCTGGTCCCTCCAGGGCCCCAGCAGCGTCCAAAAACGACAAACGCACAATTTGCGTGTAGCAAGGCTTGTTGGCGTCCTTCTGGCGGGAAAACACTTCTGCACAACTCTCCAAGGCGAGAGGGATCCGTCCACCAAAGGGGAAGTCTCTAGCCCTTTTCGTTCCTGCAGAAACCTCAGCTTCTTCTGTCCAGTCGAAGCTTCTTTGCACCCGCAGCTGGCATTTCCTGGGCATCTGCCCATCTCCGACTTGCTTGTGACTTTTGGACTTGGTCCCCTTGTTCCACAGGTACCCTAGATTGGAAATCCACAGTTGTTGCATTGCTGGTTTGTGTCTTTCCTGCATTATTCCTCTAACACGACTCTTTTGTCCTTAGGGGAACTTTAGTGCACTTTGCACTCACTTTTCAGGGTCGTGGGGAGGGTTATTTTTCTAACTCTCACTATTTTCTAATAGTCCCAGCGACCCTCTACAAGGTCACATAGGTTTGGGGTCCATTCGTGGTTCGCATTCCACTTTTGGAGTATATGGTTTGTGTTGCCCCTATCCCTATGTTTCCCCATTGCATCCTATTGTAACTATACATTGTTTGCACTGTTTTCTAAGACTATACTGCATATTTTTGCTATTGTGTATATATATCTTGTGTATATTTCCTATCCTCTCACTGAGGGTACACTCTAAGATACTTTGGCATATTGTCATAAAAATAAAGTACCTTTATTTTTAGTATAACTGTGTATTGTGTTTTCTTATGATATTGTGCATATGACACTAGGTGGTACTGTAGTAGCTTCACACGTCTCCTAGTTCAGCCTAAGCTGCTCTGCTAAGCTACCATTATCTATCAGCCTAAGCTGCTAGACACCCTATACACTAATAAGGGATAACTGGGCCTGGTGCAAGGTGCAAGTACCCCTTGGTACTCACTACAAGCCAGTCCAGCCTTCTACATTAACTATAAAAAATAAAACTTTGCAATTTTGTTTGTCCTGCTGGGCACGTTTTTTACCAGTCACATGCTTTCTGTTTGCAGGGCACTAGAAGCTAATAAAAAGAACAAAATAGTACCTCAGTCACGATGGGAGCAGCAGATGGGCACTGATTAAGTTGAATCAATCAGTGCTTGGTCCCTCCTCCACAGAAAAAAAGGGAAATGATGCCAGGCCTGCAGTGACACATTATGAGGCTCTAATGAAGAGTAAAATGCAAGCCAACAAATGGTAAGCAACGGGCCCTTTCTAGTTAAAAACATAGGCCCTCATTACAAGCCTGGCGGTTCAGTGATAAAGTGGTGGTAATACCACCAACAGGCCGGCGGTAATAAATATGAAATTATGACCACGGCGCAAACTGCTCAGACAGACAGCAACTTTAACACACCGACCGCCAGGGTGAAACCCAACAAGCAGCACGGCGGTAAGCGCCAACAGCCAGGCGGAAGACAATGTGCCGCCCACAGTAATATGACACACCTATCCGCCACCTTTTCTGGGGCGGTACCAACGACATTAAAAGCCTGGTGGAAACAGAACACAGAAGGGAAACGACTCACCTCTGGAGACTCAGGGAAGAACCACGCCGCCATGGAGCCCGAGCTGCATGTTTTCCCCATGCTCTTCTACCTTCTGCTCCATTATGAACACCAACGCCGGCGAAGACGACCACAGTGAGTACTGCCACCTAGTACACAGGGGATGGGGGGAGGAAAAAGAGAGTGACACACACTCGCAACACACAACACCCCCACCCCCAACACCACACACACAACCAGATGCAGTAACATAACATATACACCACGTACCCTTCAGGAATAATGCAAGGACAACTACTATAGTGTAAAAAGGCTATGATAAGATAAATATAGGTGAAATACGTGCATCCAAATAAAAAAGTATATACATATTTACAATGCAAGGGACACTGCCCAGTCCTCAATGTCCGTGGGCCACAGGGCCACATCACAAAGTCCAGGGCCCAAACTCAGTCCTGCAACAACACGGAGAGAACACTGCAGGGGCACCAGTTTGAATAAAGACAGGCACCTCAGGGGGATGGGGAATGGGGGGGGGGCACCTCAGATGGTACAACGCCACTGGTCCTGGAGGGGGCAACATGCCCATCACTCTGTCCTGGGGGGTGAAAGGCCGCAGTCTCTGAAGACTCTGAAGTGGGTGATTTGCCTACTGCTTGGTCCTGGGAAGTGCAAGGCCACATTCTCTCAAGTGGGTGATTTGCCCACTGCTTTGTCCTGGGGAGTGCAAGGCCACAGTCTCTCAAGTGGGTGATTTGCCCACTGGTTCTGGAGGGGGCATTGTGCCGAGTGAGCTTCATCCTGGGAAGGATGGGGTGAGTGGATGGCTTCTCCACTGGTTCTGGAGGGGGCATTGTGCCCAGTGAGCTTTATCCTGGGGAGGATGGGGTGAGTGGATGGGTCCTCCACTGGTTCTGGAGGCGGCATTGTGCCCAGTGAGCTTCATCCTGGGAAGGATGGGGTGAGTGGATGTTTTCTCCACTGGTTCTGGAGGGGGCATTGAGCCCAGTGAGCTTCATCCTGGGAAGGATGGGGTGAGTGGATGGCTTCTCCACTGGTTCTGGAGGGGGCAACATGCCCTGTGATGCAGATCTTGGGGAGTGCAAGGTCACAGTCTCTCACCTGGGTGTCAGACCCACAGGATTTGCTGGGGCCAGGCCGCACTACAGCCCATGGACGCAGGACTACATACTGTCCGCCAGCGGTGATGGCTGCTCAGTGGTGGCAGTGGTGGTGCTGGTGGCGGTGCTGGCAGTGGTGGAGGGAGGCCTCCAGCCCTTCCCCTGCAGCCTCGGACGGCTGCCCACTGGGGCTGCTGCTGCTGGCAGTGGTGCTGGTGGCGGTGCTGGCAGTGGTGGGGGGAGGCTCCAGTCCTTCCCCTGCAGCCTTGGATGGCTGCCCACTGGGACTGCTGCTGCTGGCAGTGGTGCTGGTGGCGGTGCTGTTGGCGGTACTAGTATTGGTGGGGGGAGACTCCAGCCCATCCCCTGCAGCCTCGGATGGCTGAACCACCATGGTTGGTGGTGGGGCCTCCGACTGAGTCCCAGCACCAGGCCTCTTGTTCTTTTTGCCCGCTGGTGCAGGCCCCTTGCCCTTCCTGCAGCAGCTGGGGATGGCTCCTTGCTCCTTTTGGCAGCAGCTGGGAACGGCTCCTTGCCCTTCCTCTCAGCAGCCGGGGATTGCTCCTTGCCCTTACTTTTACCAGCTTGGGGTGCCTCCTTGCCCTTCTTATTTGCAGCTGGGGGTGCCTCCTTGCCCTTCCCTGCAGCAGCTCAGGGTGCCTCCTTGCCCTTCCTTTTTGCAGCTGGGGGTGCCTTCTTGCCCTTCCTTGCAGCACTTGGTGCAAGCACCCTATAAGTGTGGCTGCCTGGTACCCGGGATCCTCTCCCACCTGGTGTAGCTGTGGACACTACTGTGCCCCTGGACTGGTGGCTGAGGTGCTTGCCTGGGTTTTAACCACCCTGGCCTGACGTGAGGGACGGTGGGAGGGCTGGGAAGAAGTCAATGTTGGTGAGGAAAAGCTTCTTAGGGACATTGTGGGGGGGAAGAGGGAGATGGTTTGGGAGTGGAGGAAGAGGGAGTGGTGGTTGGCGGTGTCAGTCTGCTGTGTTTGGGTGCAGGAGCATGGGCTGGATGCTGTTTTGAGGTGGATGGCTGTTGGGTGTCTGAGTGCTTACGTTTGTGCACCTTGGGGGGGACGGACACAGTGGGAGAGGACATAGGGGACATGTGCATGGAAGTGGGGGTCGTGACTGCCAGTGAGGGGCGGGTGCTGGGAGGTGTGCTGGTGATGGGGGTAGTGGATGAAGATGTAGTGCATGCAGGTGTGAGTGTAGACGCAACTGGGAGGGAGGTGGAGGACGAGGAGGAGGGGGCCACAGTGGAAATAGTGGATGTTGGTATGTCTGCATCTGGATGGTGTTTGTGTGAGAGCCTGTGGGATGAAGTGTGGTGCTTGTGTTTGCCATGTTCACTTTTGGGTGTTGTCCTGGGTGCATGCTCGTCTTCCTGTGTGCTTGGGATAGGTTGGGGTTGAGGGGAATGGGATTGGGTAGAGGAAGTTGGAGGAGGGAGGCTAAAAACAGGGAAAAAGGCTGCCATCAGAGAGGAGACCAGAGCCTGGATTGATCTATGAGACATGATCTATGTTGGGCCGCCATGCCAGTGTGAATGCCCTCCAGGAATGCATTTGTCTGTTGCATTTGGGCTGCCAGCCCCTGGATGGCATTCACAATGGTGAACTGCCCAACAGAGATGGATCGCAGGAGGTCAATAGCCTCCTCACTCAGGGCAGCAGGGCCAACGGGGGCAGGGCCTGAGGTGCCTGGGGCGAAGGAGATGCCCACCCTCCTGGGTGAGCAGGCACAGGAAACTCGCTGAGGGGCTGCTGGGAGGGGGGTGCTGGTACGGGGAGCTTCCATCGGAGGAGGAATCCGTGTCCGAACTGTTCCCTCCTGTCTCCACCGTGGTGCTCCCCTCGCCCTCCGTCTCACTGGTGCCCTCACCGTCAGTGGATTCGGCCTCCTGGGTCCTGTCGGATGCAGCTCCCTCCATCACCGGTACCTCTGCTCCTCCTCCAGATGATGCTAATGCACATAAGGACAGGGTGACAAAACAAATGGGGGGGAGAGACAAAGGATACACTTGGTCAATGGCGGCAACAACACCACTGTTGGTGTACACGACACACACACAGGGAACAGCCCTATGCACTAATCAATGCACTACCAGTCACAATGCTAGTCACCAGGCCATGGATAGGGACACCTAATGCCAATTGCAGCATACCTGAGACCCACAGACCCCTGCCCAGTAGTGGATGCCTACTAGCTTGGTTGGAGGTATTTTACATCAGAACCCTGCCCAACATGGGACCTACTCTGCAATGTCAGGCCTGGCCTAGGGGCACCCAAAGGCCCACATCCCCACCTGGATACCACCCCATCAGGCGTAAGCTGTAATGGAAGGCACTGTACTCACCCTCTTGTGGCTGCTGTGATGCCCCCAAGGGCCCATCCAGCTCCAGATAGGCCACCGCCAGTATGCGGGCCCTCAAGGGGGTCAGGGTTCGACGGGCACCCCTTCCTCGTTGGAAGGCCATCCGAAGCTGGGCCTCCGCCGTCTTCCGTGCCCAGCGTCTCAGGTCCTCCCACCGTTTGCGTCAGTGGGTGCTCCGCCTGCCGTAGACCCCTAGGGTCCGCACGTCTTTGGCAATGGCACGCCATATACCCTTTTTCTGATGGGCGCTGACCTGCAGGGAAATGGACATAGGGAAAGCTTTTAGTCAGACCGTCCTGCCTGTTACACTCATGGCCCACCATGCCCATTCCCATCCCCATTAGTACACACATGGCCCACCATACATGCTGCACGATACCTAGGGCCCATCCACCACACACCCCCTACATGAGGCCTTCACACAGCACTCCATGCATTCGCACCGCATGCATCGTACTCACGGTGTACTCACCTGTTGGTCTGAAGGCCCATACAGCAGTCGATACTGGGGTAGGACCCCATCCACTAGTCTCTCCAACTCCGCTGAGGTGAAGGCAGGGGCTCTTTCCCCAGTGGCACGAGCCATGGTCGGTTCCAGACACAGGTCACAGCAGCACATGCAGTGTAGGTCCTCTCCTGTTGAAGGTCAGGTAACAAGTGAGTGAATAGATAGAAAATGGCGGTGACTTCCACAGCGGTGCATACCGTCACCGCCGGCGTACATCACCATTGGCCACTGTTCCCCATAGTGCCCAATGTTAACCAATGAGGAGTTGCACAGCGTTTTTCGACTGCCTCCCGCAACGGCCCACAACGTCAGCGGAATCACCTCATTTCCTCCTGTCCCTCCAAACAGGACAGGTGGACGCCATTTCAGGGGGGGGTGCTGGCCATGGCTCCTAACTGTGTCACAGTACACATATGCACCATTTGGATCTCTCCAACATAATACTGTTACAATCACAACATGCATTGAAGTGTAGTGGTTGGAAATAAGAGATACTGACCAGCTGCTCAACATTTGTGTCCCCCCGGTGAAATGAACAGGTGTTCAGAAATCGAAAGAGCTTTCACCCAATGAATGTGCAGATTGTGTGCCGGGTGGACCAGTACATCTCCCACATCAATGCTAAGTATCCTGGGTCTGTGCATGATGCCTTTATCGTGAGGAATAGCAGCATCCCAAATGTGATGGCCCAACTGCAGAGGCACAGGGAGTGGCAAATAGGTGAGCCCTGGTTCCCACCCAGTATATGTTGGTGTATGGGTATGGTGTGGGCCCTAAGGGTTAGTGTGTGGCTAACAGTTCTCCCTCGATATTTGCAGGTGACTCTGGTTACCCCAATCTCTCATGGCTACTGACCCCTGTGAGGAATCCCAGGACAAGGGCAGAGGAACGTTACAATGAGGCACATGGGCCTACAAGAAGAATTATAGAGAGGACCTTTGGCCTCCTGAAGGCCAGGTTTCGTTGCCTCCATCTAACAGGTGGATCCCTGTACTACTCACCCAAGAAGGTCTGCCAGATCATCGTGGGATGCTGTATGTTGCACAACCTTGCCTTACGTCACCAGGTGCCTATTCTGAGGCGGGGCCTCCTGTCCACTAGCGGCATCGGAAGTGGAGGTCTGTTCATCGGTTTGGCTAGTGGCAGATGACCGGTGGGGTGCCGCTGCCTCCCTCATAGTGTTGGCCATGTCTGCCAGCACCCCTGCACTGTCCGGCGATCCCTGATGGGCCAGGTTGGTCACCCAGATCCAGGCGAGCAGAGCTGCTGTCATCACTGTGGGCCTCTTCTGCGGGGGACTGGATGTTGCTGGCACCTCTTCTCCGGTGACATTAGCTGGGGGACCTGTGGGGATGTAAATGCAGTGGTATTGTTTCTGCATGTGACATATTGTGCATGGGTGTGTTGCCCTCTATGGTTGTTGTTGCCCTGTCAGTTTTGCCTTTGTATGAGTTGCTATTTGGTGGGCTAGGTGATTCTCTCCAGTGTGCATGCAGTAGTGATAGGTGTCCATGCAGGTCTGTGAGGGGTGTCCATGCATTGGTGTTACATGCAGGGCTTGGAATTGAGATGAGTGGGTTGTGATGGTGGGGTATGTGGGAGGTGGTGAAGTGATGGGAGTGAGGGTAAGGGTGGGGGTTTGTGATGGCATGCAGGTAGGGGGGATGATAGTAATAGAGATTTGACTTACCAGAGTCCAGTCCTCCTGCTACTCCTGCCAGGCCCTCAGGATGCATGATTGCCAAAACTTGCTCCTCCCATGTTGTTAGTTGTGGGGGAGGAGGTGGGAGTCCACTGCCAGTTGTCTGTACAGCTAGTTGGTGTCTTGATGATGTGGAATGCACCTTCCCCCGTAGGTCGTTCCACCTCTTCCTGATGTCATCCCTTGTTCTTGGGTGCTGTCCCACGGCATTGACCCTGTCCACGATTCTCCGCCATAGCTCCATCTTCCTAGCAATGGATGTCTGCTGCACCTGTGATCCAAATAGCTGTGGCTCTACCCAGATGATTTCCTCCACCATGACCCCTAGCGCCCCCTCAGAGAATCTGGGGTGTCGTTGTGGTGCCATGGGTGTAGTGTGAGTGGTGTAGGTGAGGGTGTGTGGGGTGATGTGTTGGGGTGTGTGATGTAAGGTGCCTGGATGGTGTATAAGTGATGATGTTATGTGGCTCTGGTTGTGTGGGTGCTCTTGCTGTATCTCTCTCTGGTGGCAATTCTTTCAAGTTGTAAAGGGATGTGTGTATTGTGGGTGTGTGTTTTATAGTGGTGTGGGTGTGTGGGTGTGTATGTGTGTCAGGTGTGTGTAGTTTGAATTGTCCAATGTGGTGTTGTTTTGTATGTGTGTGTGTATTTTGAGCGCAGTGGTATGTACCGCCAATGGTTTAGCGCCATTGAATGTCCGCTGCGGTGATTCGTGGGTCATAATGCTGTGGGCGTACATCTGGTGGCGTAACGGTGTGGGTTTTGCTACTGCCAGTTTATCACTGACCTTTGGGCTGGCGGACTTGTGTGTGTGGCTGTATAGTGATGGATTGGTATGTGTGTGTCATTATATGCTTGGCGGTTATCCGCCGAGGCTGCGTTATGTTGGCGGCAGTCGGAATGCCGGTAAGCGGGATTTACCGCCAATGTCATAATAAGGGCCATAGTCTCCGAAGCGAGAAGCATGCGCTAGCACATGCTTCTGCAGGCTAGACCCTAAAAAGGAGTCAAGGTGTAAGAAAACAATTGCTTAGTATCACGCAAGTTGGTCAACTTTGGAAGCCAGGATTGATCCCTGATTTTCTGGTTTCACATAGTGCAATTCAGCCACTAGATAGGTATCTCTTTTTCCCTCATTTAACATCAAAAGTAAATGCTTTGTGTTTAAATATTTGTGCATGAGGTTCGAGCATGGGTGACAGACAGAAATCAGTGTGATGACTGTGCTTGTTTCAGGCTCAAATATCCAAGAGAATCTCAAGCTGAGCCAGAGACAGGCACTGGCTTGCTCACCTCTATCATGTTATGGCAATTATAGGAACTGAGACATAGGAAGGATGTGAACTGACCATGATCAACAATGTGTTGAAGCAGGAGTACCAACATCACAGTGTAGGGCACCTTGTTTCAAAGTCCATTTCTTTCTCACTACTCAACATTTTAAGGAGTGTATTATTAAACTGGGTGTTTCCTCTCCATAGACAAACTCAATTGTTTGTTGGGTTGCAGTCCTTTTTTATTTTCACATACTTTTTACCTGTCCTTAGTTTGATTTAGGTTCTTCCTTTCTCTGTAGAAAAAAAGAGCAGAGAAATAGTTTCAAGATATAATTACCCAAAAGCACACAGTTTCTCAAAAGGGCAGGCCGGGATTAGCAAAATCATGTCTTCTTGTTCCCTAGTTTCCATCTTGCTCATTGCACAATAACTGAGGTCTGAGTGGTTCTGATGATGAGACTCAGTGTAAGAAATTGGGTTACTGGTTGAGGGGGATAAACCCTATTGAAGCAGCAAACACAATCTATATCTGAGTGAGGCACAAGCAAACCCCAAATTAACCTGTGATCATCCCTCCTGTAGCTTGCCACAGTTAGGATTAACTTAGAGGCAATATGTAAACTATTGATGCAGCACTTCAAAAAGCAATAAAGCAATAAAGTGAAAACACAATGCAAGAAAAACCCACACCAATTTAGAAAATAGAGCAAAGTTTAATGAATAAACCAAGAACAAAATAACAAAAATCCAATCAGTTGAACATGAAATATGCAAATTTAAAGATTTAAGTGAAATAGCACCAAAAAGCCCAAACCGCCACTCATGGTTATCTGCTCGTCTGAGGCCGGGAAAAAGTCACAAGTTCAGGCCAACCACGATGGAGAGCTGGTTGGATACAGGGACCAGGTTAGTCCCCCTGAAGAGTTACTTTCCCTGTCCAGCTCAAAGAGGCCCATTTGCAATGGAGGGAGCTGCAAGGAGTAGGGAAGCACTGCAAACGGTCTTCGATGTAGTACAAAGAGCAGACCTGACATTGCAGATGGTCATCGCTGTAGCGTGAAGATCCTGTTGTTGTCATGAGAGGTGAGGCCAGAGCTTCGTGGTGGTACACCCCGTGAGGGGTCAATACTGTACCTTGCATTGCTGGGCAGTGCGAGCATCAAGCTTTATTGTGCCAGTGGGTCATTCAAGGTTCTGAAGAGCCCAAATAATTCAATTCATCTCCGCTGAGGCCACACTAAGGGTTCAGAAGGAGCTTGGGAACCCTTTCCCTCGCCTTACTCTGGGACTTGTCTGAGTCATTTTTAACCTTATCCCTCACTCTGCTAGGAGGAACCTTGAACAACCTTTCTTGATGTCACCCCCAGATACCTTCTTGGCCACTCTGGTACTGTCCCAGAGGTACACCTGCTGAGCAAGCTTCCTGGGATCAGTCATCTTGCTGTCTATTAGGTGCTGGTGCAGCTCTGCAAAACATGTACTGAGCATGTGCTTTCTTACTAGCAGATTAAACAGCCTATTAAAATTATCAACTTTGCTGCCCTGCTCCCAACCATTCAGTGCCTTGCAAGCATAATCCAAGAAGTCCACCTAAGACTAATTCTGCATCTTCTGACTGTCCTTGAACCTGATGCAGTATTTCTCTGGGGTGAGTTTAAACTAGGTGACAAGCATGGCTTTCATGGAGGCATATCTGGTTTGGTCATCTCCTTCTAGTGTGAGTAGTGTGTCCCATCCCACTGGAACCAAATGTTTCCGCAAGTCACCCTCCCAGGGCTCCCTTGGAATCATTACCTACTTCATATGTGGCAAGCCACTTGTCCATGTCATCCTCTACCACATAGTTGTGCACCAGATCTTTAGGTATGAGGACCTTCTTGTCTCTTTCAGACACTGAGGGGGTCATTAAGAGTTTGGTGGGTGGAAAAGCCCTCCCGCCAAACTCCAGGTGTCAGGTTACTTGCAGTGCGGTCTCCTTCTCACTGGCCCCATTATGAGTTTCCTACTGGGTCAGCAGTGGGAAACAGTCCACAACATTGACGCCGGCTCATAATTGAGCTGGCAGCAACGTTACAGTGTGTCGGGAGCAACAGCACCCGTTGCGCTTTTCACTGTGAAAAGCGCAATAGTACTGTCCATGGGGCCCCCTGCATTGCCCATGCCATGTGCACGGGCAGTGCAGGGGCTCACATGGGACACCCTGCATCCTGTCTCCACCAGCATTTACATGGCGAGGCAACTGCCATGTAAACTCCGGCGGAGAGGGAGGTTGTAATCCCCAGGGCAGCACTGCTTGCAGCGCTGCCCTGGCGGATTGGGACCACCAGCATCGCCACGCCATCGGGCGACCCAAAAGTGGCAGTGCTGGCGGTTCAACCCTGTCGCAATCGCCACAGTTGAAATTGTGGATTTTGGACGGCCGCATTGGCAGCGGTCCGACTGCCACTCGGCCCTGGCGGTCTGAAGACCGTCAGGGTCGTTATGAAGGCCTGAGTGTATGCAGCCACCATTGTTGCTTGCCTGTCTAGCTTACGGTTCTGCTCTCTGAGGCTCCTCTCATGAGCCGATCTTTTGTCCTCCAAGGCCAGCTTCTCCTCCACTTCAATCAATCAATCAGTTTTTATGAAGCTGAACTACTCACCCGTGAGGGTCTCAAGGCACTGGTGGAAAAGCAAAGTCTTGAGGTTCTTCCTGAAGAGGGTGAGTGATGGGCATTGTCTGAGGTGCGTGGGTAGGTTGTTCTAGCTCTTGGCTGCGAGGTAGGTGAAAGATCTTCCTCTGGTAGTGGTTTTCCGGATGCGTGGAATGGTGGCTCGTGCCTTCTGGGCAGATCGAAGAGGTCTGGCGGGGTTCTGGAAAGAGATGCGATGATTCAGATAGGCCGGTCTAATGTTGTGAAGGGCCTTGTAGGTGTGGTTTGAAGTTAACTTTAAGCTTGCCTATCAGTAGCCTGAACTCCCTCTCTGCCTTCCTGTCTGCAAGCTCCTCAGGGGACAGGGCGTGCGAGGACACACTGCTTTCTGCTCTGGCAGGAAGTTGCAGCTCAGGAGATGGGTCATTCCCCTCCACCGAAGGATGTGTTTCAGGGCTGACATCCAGGTCCCGATCCTGCTCATCCATATCATCCTCATCATCCCGCTTCCCTGTGGCTGTTAGTGACTGGCGAAGCTCCTGCAAGCCCCTCAGAGCTTTCTGAAGCCCCAACCTCTTGAGTCCCTTCTTGATGGGTAGTTCCCTCTTCTTGCAGAACTGTTTGAGCTCAACCACAGTGTAATTTTCCTAGTTGGCGAGCTTGAGCTACATTGCTGCAGGTATGGCCACAGACAGTCAGGTAGTTGTAATGAGAGTAGATTTGGAAAAACAAAAGATGCCAATGAGGAAGAATTTAATATACTAAAAATGGTCTCAAATTATTTATATGGGCTGATGGTGTAACCCAAAATCACTGTATGGCATTGCACAAACACATGTCCAAATCCTCACCGCTGACCACCAGTGTGAGAAATTAAGTTACTGGTTGAGGGGGTAAAAACCTACTCAAGCAGCAACCATGGTCCTTGTAAGGGTGAAGTCACAAGCAGACCTCAAATTAACCTGTGCTCAGCCATATGGTAGCTTGGCACAAAGCAGTCAGACTTAACTTAGAGGCAATGTGTAAAGTACTTATGCAGCACTTCAAACAGTAATAAAGTGAAAACACACCTCAAGAAAAATCCCACACCAATTTAAAGAAAGTGAATTGTATTAACCTGTTCTGTGCCTTGGACCAGGTGACCTCGTCCAAGGCTACAGTTCCCCTGTGCCTTGGATGAGGTCACCTCGTCCAAGGCACAGGGGAACTTGGAGGAGCGCTAGCGCGCCCCCCGTGTAACCCCCTCCCCCCCCCCAAGGCGGGGATGGAAGGGGAAGACCTTCCCCTTCCACCCCTGACCCCCCCCCGGCAATCCGATGACGTCAGCGCGCGCACAGCACGCCGACGTCATCTAGTGTTGTCGGGCGCGCTGGAAGCCATTTGCTTCCAACGCGCAAGGAGGAAAGGTGAGTCCTTTCCGTTTTTGGGGGGCGGGGGGTGGTGAAAACAGACACGGGGGAAAAGGAAAGGGTTTTTCCTTTCCCCCTGTGCCTGTTTTCACAAGATTCCTGCTCCACGATCGCGGGCCTTCACTAGGACACCAGGGATTTTCTTCTTTGTTTATTTTGGGGGCGACCCCTTGGGCAAGGGTCGCCCCCCCGCGGGCAATTGTTTTTAGTATTTCGTCCCCCTCTGGGGGCAGATCCGCCGATTTTTTGGCGGATCTGCCCCCAGGGGGGGGGGGGGGCGAAAACCACTAGACACCAGGGATTTTATTTTGGGTGTATATTTTGGGGGCGACCCCTTGGGCAAGGGTCGCCCCCCCCCCGGGGGCAATTTTTTTATAGTATTTCGCCCACCCCTGGGGGCAGATCCGCCGATTTTTCGGCAGATCTGCCCCCAGGGGGGGTGAAAACCACTAGACACCAGGGATTTTATTTTGGTTGTTTATTTTGGGGGCGACCCCTTGGGCAAGGGTCGCCCCCCCGGGGGCAATATTTTTTAGTATTTCGCCCCCCCTTGGGGGCAGATCCGCCAATTGTTCGGCGGATCTGCCCCCGGGGGGGGGGGGGCGAAAACCACTAGACACCAGGGATTTTATTTTGGGTGTGTATTTTGGGGGCCACCCCTTGGACCAGGGTCGCCCCACTGGGGGGCTATTTTTTTAGTATTTGGCCCCCCCCGGGGGCAGATTGCCAATTTTTGGGCTGATCTGCCCCCAAGGGGGGGGGGGGGGGGGGGCGAAATCCACTAGACACTAGGGATTTTGTTTTTATTGTTTATTTTGGGGGCAACCCCTTGGGCAAGGGTCGCTCCCCTGAAGGGCTATTTTTTTTTTCTGTTTCTGACCCCCCGATGGCAGACCAGCCATTTTTTGGACGATCTGGCCCCCGGGGGGTGGAAGCACACTAGGCGCCAGGGATTGTGTGGTATGTGTGTGTGTGGTGTGTGTTTGGGGGCACCCCTTGGGCAACGGTCGCCCCCCTAAAGTGGGGAAAGTTCGTATTGGCCATCTCTGCCCCTATTTTTGTAGGCCCATCTGCCCCCAAGAAGGGCAGAAACCACCAATACGGCAGGGAATTTATTTATTTTTTTGTGTTGTGCTGGGTGTGCCCCCTTTGGGAAGGGTCGCCCCCTAAAGGGGGCACAGAGGTGTTGCCCATTTCTGACCCCCTTGGGGGCAGATTGGCCAATTTGTTTACGCCCATCTACCCCCAAGGGGGGCAGGATCCACTTAGGTACCAGGGACAACTTCAAAATTCTTGGTGGTGGGGTGTTTGTCAACTAGCAAAGTATTTGTATTTGTGATTATAACAATTTATTTCTTCTTTTTCTTCTAGTTCAACGCTTTTGCTTCCTTTGCTGTGGATCTTTGCGGTTTTGGCATTAGTTGTCCTGCGGTTTTCATAGTTGCATGTTTTAGGTGAGTGAAAGCAATTTACTCCAAAGGAGTATTGTTGACATGCATGAATGACATGTATGTAGGTGGTGTACTAAATGCAGTATTGTGTGTTTGACATTGTCCTTAGATTTGAGCACAGTGATGTTTGTGTTGTCATATGTCTAATTTTCTTTTTTTTTTTCTTTTTAGTGGGATATCATTGGTGATTGCTGTGTCTGTGCAGAGTAGTTGCTTGGTGAGTAGCTTTTTCAGGCAAGTGAGTGGTATAGTTTTTTGTAGTACATAACTCTTTGTGATAAAGCTACACTTTGTTTATTACTTATTTTAGTGCTAGTTGTTGTTGGCAATCCATTTGTTGTTAGGATCATGGCTAGCCGCAAAGTGACTGCTCAGCAGGTTGTTCGCATGCTCTTTGAGTCGTCTTCAGACCATGATTACGACACTGACTCTGCATCTGAGGCAGAGGAGGAAGCAGGAGATTCAGGAAGTGAGTTTTCTGTCCGAGAGTATTCTTCTGATGAGGAAGCTACTCTCAGTGCAGATGAAGGGCCTGTGTTAGAGGAGGACATTGATGTGCCAAGAGTGCAGCAGCCTGCGGCTGAAGGGTTTCCCATTAGAAGACCTGACACCTGGATTGCCCCAAACATGGAGCAGCCACAGTTACCTGCATTTACTGGTCTCCCAGGGTGTAGAGTTAATACGGAAAACTTTTTGCCTGTCCATTTCTTTCACTTGTTTATGGACGATGTATTTTTGGAAGAGATTGTGGAGCAGACAAATGTGTATGCAGAGCAATATTTGCGGGACAACGCTGCCAGACTTAAGCCTCAGTCTAGAGCTACTCAGTGGGTTCCCACATATCTGGAAGAGATGAAAAGGTTTTTAGGTTTGTCTTTTTTGATGGGGTTGATCAGGAAGCCGTCACTGGCTTCTTATTGGTCTACTAGTCCCTTGATGGCAACTGCTATATTTCCTGCAACTATGACACGTAATCGGTATTTGCTTCTTCTTCGTATGCTGCATTTTGTAGACAATGCTTTAGCCTTGCCATGAGATCACCCTGATTGTGACCGTCTTTTTAAGATTAGGCCTGTCCTTGATCATTTTGTGGATCGGTTTTCAGAGGTCTATGTTCCAGGCAAAGAGATAAGTGTGGACGAGTCTTTGGTCCTTTTCAAGGGGTGTTTAGTTTTTAAGCAGTACATTCCTATTAAGAGGGCACGGTATGGGATTAAATTGTATCTGCTGTCTGAAAGCAGTGCAGGATATGTGTATAATTTCCGGGTCTACACTGGTAGGGATTCCAGTATTGACCCTCCTGGTTGTCCGGCCACTTTTGGAGTTAGCGAAAAAATTGTGTGGGAACTTGCTAGACGGCTGTTTAACAAAGGCCACCATTTGTACGTAGATAATTTCTACACTGGAGTGCAGTTGTTCAAGGAGTTGTTTAGGGTGGACACTGTTGCTTGTGGCACAATCCGTTCTAACCGGAAAGGCTATCCAAGGGAGCTTGTCTGTAAAAAACTTGAGAGGGGACAGTGCAGTGCCTTGCGGAATAATGAGCTGCTAGCTCTGAAATTTTCAGACAGGAGGGATGTGTACATGCTATCGACCATCCATGATGAGAGTACTTCCCCTGTGGCTGTTTGGGGTCAGGTTGCGGAAGTGCGCAAACCTGCGTGCATTTTGGACTACAATAGGCACATGGGTGGTGTTGATAGAGTAGATCAGAGGTTGGAACCTTACACTGCTCTTCGTAAGTCTTATGTGTGGTATAAAAAGTTGGCCCTACATTTATTTCATTTGGCAACTTTTAATGCCTTTATTGTATACAAGGATTGTTCACCTGAGTCAAGGATGACATTTGTTAAATTTCAGGAGTCGGTGATAGAAAGCCTTATTGTGGTGGAACCGGCAAGAGTTCCTAGAGTAGAAGTGGTGGAGGATGTGGCTAGATTGAAAGATCAGCACTTTCCAGATCACATTCCTCCCACTCCCAAAAAAGACTTGCCCACAAAGAAATGTAGAGTATGTGCCCGGAGATTAATCCAGAGGGAGAGCCGGATGTACTGCCCCGAATGCCCTTCAAAGCCTGGGCTGTGTGTGCCCGGCTGTTACAGAAGTTACCATACCAAAAAAAAATTCTGGGAAATACCGTGAGTGTAAGCTGTCTGTTTTATATTTTCATATGTTTCACGGTTGGCATCTCTGTCATGTATTTAGTTAGAGCTTTTGTGTTTGTAGTTTTGTGCTTATTTTATAAATAGTGGTTTCTTTGTTGTTTATAAACAAAAAAAGTGATGGTGGTGTGCTTGGGGTGGCGCTTGGCTGGCGGTGTGCTTGGGGTGGCGCTTGGCTGGCTTTGTGCTTGGGGTGGCGCTTGGCTGGCGGTGTGCGTGGGGTGGCGCTTTGCTGGCAGTGTGCGCGGGGTGGCGCTTGGCTGGCGGTGTGCGTGGGGTGGCACTTGGCTGGCGGTGTGCGTGGGGTGGCGCTTGGCTGGTGGTGTGCTTGGGGTGGCGCTTGGCTGGCGGTGTGCTTGGGGTGGCGCTTGGCTGGCGGTGTCCTTGGGGTGGCGCTTGGCTGGCGGTGTGCTTGGGGTGGCGCTTGGCTGGCGGTGTGCTTGGGGTGGCGCTTGGCTGGCGGTGTGCGTGGGTTGGCGCTCGGCTGGCGGTGTGTGTGGGGTGGCGCTTGGCTGGCGGTGTGCGTGGGGTGGCGCTTGGCTGGCGGTGTGCTTGGGGTGGCGCTTGGCTGGCGGTGTGCGTGGGGTGGCGCTTGGCTGGCGGTGCCAGCCAAACGGCAGTCCACACTCCCATCAGCTGGTGTGATTCTTGTATCAGGCATGTGGGCGTATGTAAGTGATGGGCCCTTGAGTGGCGCGGTCTGTTGATGTGAGTGTTGTAATGTGCTGGGCCCGTGGCTGGCGGTGTGAATGGTCTTGTGCGTGTCATGTATGAAAGGTGTGTGAATGGACTGTAAAGCGGTTGGTGCCTTGTCGCGGCTTTACAGCTCACGAGCTGTGAGTCATTGGTTCCGTTTTTTGCCTTTCAGTTATTAGCAGTGCATTTCATTTTTGTGAAATCTCTTGTTAATAAAATTTGATCCACTGAACCATCACTGACCCTCGTGCCAAATCCAACCAGTATGTGTGGTAAAAATGACAAAACCTGCTCCGCTGTAATCAGGCATCGCAGCACACCTGTGACACACTAGGTGCCTCGGGTGGGACCCCGATGATGAAGCATGCCACCAACTTGGTTGGTGGGTGAGGGGTCTTCTTCACATAACCTAAGTGTGTTTCTTTTCACAATTTTAGTGTTTGGCACATCACGGACGTATGTGCACACATCAATATGATATATTACAAAAATACCTGTTTTGGGGGGGGAGGGCCCACCTATGTTTTTGGTCCTGGGTGCGGCCTTCATTTAGGGAAACCTACAAAACCCAGACATTTTTTAAAACTAGACACCCCAAGGAGTCCAGGGAGGTGTGGCTTGCGTGGCTCCCCCAACATTTTCTTACCCAGACTCCTCTGTAAACCTCAAAATTGGCATAAAAAAGTATATTTTCCTGACTTTTCTTAGTAGGATCACCGCTCCAGCACAAAATTCCTACTCCCCAGTTTTCCCCTCAGTCTCCCAAGTAAAATGACACCTCACTTATGTGGGTCCCCAAAGCAGAGTCCGTCTAAAGATGTATAAAAGAATATGCCCTTATAAACTCGCTGTGCTATCCCTTCTCTCTCTTCAAGTTTTGGGCCTTATTCTGTTGCAGGCACCTGGCCCACGCACACAAGTGAGGTATCATTTTTATCGGGAGACTTGGGGGAACGCAGGGTGGAAGGAGATTTGTGGCTCCTCTCAGATTCCAGAACTTTCTGTCACCGAAATGAGAGGAAAGGGTGTTTTTTTAGCCAAACTTTGAGGTTTGCAAAGGATTCTGGGTAACAGAACCTGGTCCGAGCCCCACAAGCCACCCCATCTTGGATTCCCCTAGGTCTCTAGTTTTCAAACATGCACAGGGTTGGTAGGTTTCCCTAGGTGCCGGCTGAGCTATAGGCCAAAATCCACAGGTAGGCACTGTTTTCTTTCAAAAAATGGGATGTGTCCACGTTGCGCTTTGGGGCGTTTCCTGTCGCGGGCGCTAGGCCTACCCACACAAGTGAGGTATCATTTTTATCGGGAGACTTGGGGGAACGCTGGGTGGAAGGAAATTTGTGGCTCCTCTCAGATTCCACAACTTTCTGCCACAGAAATGTGAGGAACATGTGTTTTTTTAGCCAAATTTTGAGGTTTGCAAAGGATTCTGGGTAACAGAACCTGGTCCGAGCCCCACAAGTCACCCCTCCTTGGATTCCCCTAGGTCTCTAGTTTTCAGAAATGCACAGGTTTAGTAGGTTTCCCTAGGTGCCGGCTGAGCTAGAGGCCATAATCTACAGGTAGGCACTTCGCAAAAAACACCTCTGTTTTCTTCCAAAAATTTGGGATGTGTCCACGTTGCTCTTTGGGGTGTTTCCTGTTGGGGGCGCTAGGCCTACCCACACAAGTGAGGTATCATTTGTATCGGGAGACTTGGGGGAACGCTGGGTGGAAGGAAATTTGTGGCTCCTCTCAGATTCCAGAACTTTCTGCCACAGAAATGTGAGGAACATGTGTTTTTTTAGCCAAATTTTGAGGTTTGCAAAGGATTCTGGGTAACAGAACCTGGTCCGAGCCCCGCAAGTCACCCCATCTTGGATTCCCCTAGGTCTCTAGTTTTCAGAAATGCACAGGTTTGGTAGGTTTCCCTAGGTGCCGGCTGAGCTAGAGGCCAAAATCTACAGGTAGGCACTTCACAAAAAACACCTCTGTTTTCTTCCAAAAATTTGGATGTGTCCACGTTGCGCTTAGGGGCGTTTCCTGTTGTGGGCGCTAGGCCTACCCACACAAGTGAGGTATCATTTTTATAGGGACACCTGGGGGAACGCTGGGTGGAAGGAAATTTGTGGCTCCTCTCAGATTCCAAAACTTTCTGCCACAGAAATGTGAGGAACATGTGTTTTTTTGGCCAAATTTTGAGGTTTGCAAAGGATTCTGGGCCACAGAACCTGGTCCGAGCCCCGCAAGTCACCCCATCTTGGATTCCCCTAGGTCTCTAGTTTTCAGAAGTGCACAGGTTTGGTAGGTTTCCCTAGGTGCCGGCTGAGCTAGAGGCCAAAATCTACAGGTAGGCACTTCGCAAAAAACACCTCTTTTTTCTTCCAAAAATTTGGATGTGTCCACGTTGCACTTTGGGGCGTTTCCTGTCGCGGGCGCTAGGCCTACCCACACAAGTGAGGTATCATTTTTATCGGGAGACTTGGGGGAACGCTGGGTGGAAGGAAATTTGTGGCTCATCTCAGATTCCAGAACTTTCTGCCACAGAAATGTGAGGAACATGTGTTTTTTAAGCCACATTATGAGGTTTGCAAAGGATTCTGGGTAACAGAACCTGGTCCGAGCCCCGCAAGTCACCCCATCTTGGATTCCCCTAGGTCTCTAGTTTTCAGAAATGCACAGGTTTGGTAGGTTTCCCTAGGTGCTGGCTGAGCTAGAGGCCAACATCTACAGGTAGGCACTTTGCAAAAAACACCTCTGTTTTCTTCCAAAAATTTGGATGTGTCCACGTTGCGCTTTGGGGCGTTTCCTGTCGCGGGCGCTAGGCCTACCCACACAAGTGAGGTATCATTTTTATCGGGAGACTTGGGGGAACGCTGGGTGGAAGGAAATTTGTGGCTCCTCTCAGATTCCAGAACTTTCTGCCACAGAAATATGAGGAACATGTGTTTTTTTAGCCAAATTTTGAGGTTTGCAAAGGATTCTGGGTAACAGAACCTGGTCTGAGCCCCGCAAGTCACCCCATCTTGGATTCCCCTAGGTCTCTAGTTTTCAGAAATGCACAGGTTTGGTAGGTTTCCCTAGGTGCTGGCTGAGCTAGGGGCCAAAATCTACAGGTAGGCACTTCGCAAAAAACACCTCTGTTTTCTTCCAAACATTTGGATGTGTCCACGTTGCGCTTTGGGGCGTTTCCTGTCGCGGGCGCTAGGCCTACCCACACAAGTGAGGTATCATTTGTATCAGGAGACTTGGGGGAACACTGGGTGGAAGGAAATGTGTGGCTCCTCTCAGATTCCAGAACTTTCTGCCACAGAAATATGAGGAACATGTGTTTTTTTAGCCAAATTTTGAGGTTTGCAAAGGATTCTGGGTAACAGAACCTGGTTCGAGCCCCGCAAGTCACCCCATCTTGGATTCCCCTAGGTCTCTAGTTTTCAGGAATGCACAGGTTTGGTAAGTTTCCCTAGGTGCCGGATGAGCTAGAGGCCAAAATCTACAGGTAGGCACTTCGCAAAAAACACCTATGTTTTCTTTCAAAAATTTGGATGTGTCCACGTTGCGCTTTGGGGCATTTCCTGTCGCGGGCGCTAGGCCTACCCACACAAGTGAGGTATCATTTTTATCGGGAGACTTGGGGGAATGCTGGGTGGAAGGAAATTTGTGGCTCCTCTCAGATTCCAGAACTTTCTGCCACAGAAATGTGAGGAACATGTGTTTTTTAGCCAAATTTTGAGGTTTGCAAAGGATTCTGGGTAACAGAACCTGGTCCGAGCCCCGCAAGTCACTCCTCCTTAGATTCCCCTAGTTCTCTAGTTTTCAGAAATGCACAGGTTTGGTAGGTTTCCCTAGGTGCCGGCTGAGCTAGAGGCCAAAATCTACAGGTAGGCACTTCGCAAAAACCACCTCTGTATTCTTTAAAAAATGTGGATGTGTCCACGTTGCGCTTTGGGGCGTTTCCTGTCGCGGGCGCTAGGCCTACCCACACAAGTGAGGTATCATTTTTATCGGGAGACTTGGGGGAACGCTGGGTGGAAGGAAATTTGTGGCTCCTCTCAGATTCCAGAACTTTCTGCCACAGAAATATGAGGAACATGTGTTTTTTTAGCCACATTTTGAGGTTTCCAAAGGATTCTGGGTAACAGAACCTGGTCCGAGCCCCGCAAGTCACCCCATCCTGGATTCCCCTAGGTCTCTAGTTTTCAGAAATGCACAGGTTTGGTAGGTTTCCCTAGGTGCTGGCTGAGCTAGAGGCCAACATCTACAGGTAGGCACTTTGCAAAAAACACCTCTGTTTTCTTCCAAAAATTTGGATGTGTCCACGTTGCGCTTTGGGGCGTTTCCTGTCGCGGGCGCTAGGCCTACCCACACAAGTGAGGTATCATTTTTATCGGGAGACTTGGGGGAACGCTGGGTGGAAGGAAATTTGTGGCTCCTCTCAGATTCCAGAACTTTCTGCCACAGAAATATGAGGAACATGTGTTTTTTTAGCCAAATTTTGAGGTTTGCAAAGGATTCTGGGTAACAGAACCTGGTCCGAGCCCCGCAAGTCACCCCATCTTGGATTCCCCTAGGTCTCTAGTTTTCAGAAATGCACAGGTTTGGTAGGTTTCCCTAGGTGCCGGCTGAGCTAGAGGCCAAAATCTACAGGTAGGCACTTCGCAAAAAACACCTCTGTTTTCTTCCAAACATTTGGATGTGTCCACGTTGCGCTTTGGGGCGTTTCCTGTCGCGGGCGCTAGGCCTACCCACACAAGTGAGGTATCATTTGTTTTGGGAGACTTGGGGGAACGCTGGGTGGAAGGAAATTTGTGGCTCCTCTCAGATTCCAGAACTTTCTGCCACAGAAATGTAAGGAACATGTGTTTTTTTAGCCAAATTTTGAGGTTTGCAAAGGATTCTGGGTAACAGAACCTGGTTCGAGCCCCGCAAGTCACCCCATCTTGGATTCCCCTAGGTCTCTAGTTTTCAGAAATGCACAGGTTTGGTAAGTTTCCCTAGGTGCCGGCTGAGCTAGAGGCCAAAATCTACAGGTAGGCACTTCGCAAAAAACACCTCTGTTTTCTTTAAAAAATTTGGATGTGTCCACGTTGCGCTTTGGGGCGTTTCTTGTCGCGGGCGCTAGGCCTACCCACACAAGTGAGGTATCATTTTTATCGGGAGACTTGGGGGAACGCTGGGTGGAAGGAAATTTGTGGCTCCTCTCAGATTCCAGAACTTGCTGCCACAGAAATGTGAGGAACATGTGTTTTTTTAGCCAAATTTTGAGGTTTGCAAAGGATTCTGGGTAACAGTACCTGGTCCGAGCCCCGCAAGTCACTCCTCCTTAGATTCCCCTAGTTCTCTAGTTTTCAGAAATGCACAGGTTTGGTAGGTTTCCCTAGGTGCCGGCTGAGCTAGAGGCCAAAATCTACAGGCAGGCACTTCGCAAAAACCACCTCAGTATTCTTTCAAAAATGTGGATGTGTCCACGTTGCGCTTTGGGGCGTTTCCTGTCGCGGGCGCTAGGCCTACCCACACAAGTGAGGTATAATTTTTATCGGGAGACTTGGGGGAACGCTGGGTGGAAGGAAATTTGTGGCTCCTCTCAGATTCCAGAACTTTCTGCCACAGAAATATGAGGAACATGTGTTTTTTTAGCCACATTTTGAGGTTTCCAAAGGATTCTGGGTAACAGAACCTGGTCCGAGCCCCGCAAGTCACCCCATCTTGGATTCCCCTAGGTCTCTAGTTTTCAGAAATGCACAGGTTTGGTAGGTTTCCCTAGGTGCCGGCTGAGCTAGAGGCCAAAATCTACAGGTAGGCACTTCGCAAAAAACACCTCTGTTTTCTTCCAAACATTTGGATGTGTCCACGTTGCGCTTTGGGGCGTTTCCTGTCGCGGGCGCTAGGCCTACCCACACAAGTGAGGTATCATTTGTTTTGGGAGACTTGGGGGAACGCTGGGTGGAAGGAAATTTGTGGCTCCTCTCAGATTCCAGAACTTTCTGCCACAGAAATGTAAGGAACATGTGTTTTTTTAGCCAAATTTTGAGGTTTGCAAAGGATTCTGGGTAACAGAACCTGGTTCGAGCCCCGCAAGTCACCCCATCTTGGATTCCCCTAGGTCTCTAGTTTTCAGAAATGCACAGGTTTGGTAAGTTTCCCTAGGTGCCGGCTGAGCTAGAGGCCAAAATCTACAGGTAGGCACTTCGCAAAAAACACCTCTGTTTTCTTTAAAAAATTTGGATGTGTCCACGTTGCGCTTTGGGGCGTTTCTTGTCGCGGGCGCTAGGCCTACCCACACAAGTGAGGTATCATTTTTATCGGGAGACTTGGGGGAACGCTGGGTGGAAGGAAATTTGTGGCTCCTCTCAGATTCCAGAACTTGCTGCCACAGAAATGTGAGGAACATGTGTTTTTTTAGCCAAATTTTGAGGTTTGCAAAGGATTCTGGGTAACAGTACCTGGTCCGAGCCCCGCAAGTCACTCCTCCTTAGATTCCCCTAGTTCTCTAGTTTTCAGAAATGCACAGGTTTGGTAGGTTTCCCTAGGTGCCGGCTGAGCTAGAGGCCAAAATCTACAGGCAGGCACTTCGCAAAAACCACCTCTGTATTCTTTCAAAAATGTGGATGTGTCCACGTTGCGCTTTGGGGCGTTTCCTGTCGCGGGCGCTAGGCCTACCCACACAAGTGAGGTATAATTTTTATCGGGAGACTTGGGGGAACGCTGGGTGGAAGGAAATTTGTGGCTCCTCTCAGATTCCAGAACTTTCTGCCACAGAAATATGAGGAACATGTGTTTTTTTAGCCACATTTTGAGGTTTCCAAAGGATTCTGGGTAACAGAACCTGGTCCGAGCCCCGCAAGTCACCCCATCTTGGATTCCCCTAGGTCTCTAGTTTTCAGAAATGCACAGGTTTGGTAGGTTTCCCTAGGTGCCGGCTGAGCTAGAGGCCAAAATCTACAGGTAGGCACTTCGCAAAAAACACCTCTGTTTTCTTTAAAAAATGTGGATGTGTCCACGTTGCGCTTTGGGGCGTTTCCTGTCGCGGGCGCTAGGCCTACCCACACAAGTGAGGTATCATTTTTATCTGGAGACTTGGGGGAACATAGATTAGCACAACAAGTGTTATTGCCCCTTGTCTTTCTCTACATTTTTTCCTTCCAAATATAGGAGAGTGTGTAAGAAAGCCATCTATTTGAGAAATGCCCTGTAATTCACATGCTAGTATGGTCACCCCGGAATTCAGAGATGTGCAAATAACCACTGATCCTCAACACCTTATCTTGTGCCTTTTTGGAAATACAAAGGTTTTCTTGATAGCAATTTTTTACTCTTTATTTTTCAGCAAATGAATTGCTGTATACCCGGTATAGAATGAAAACGCACTGCAGGGTGCAGCTCATTTATTGGCTCTGGGTTCCTCGGGTTCTTGCTGAACCTACAAGCCCTATATATCCCCGCAACCAGAGGAGTCCAGCAGACGTAACGGTATATTGCTTTCGATAATCTGACATTGCAGGGAAAAGTTACAGAGTAAAACGTAGAGAAAAATTGATGTTTTTTTCACCTCAATTTCAATATTTTAATTTTTCAGTTGTTGTTTTCTGTAGGAAACCCTTGTAGGATCTACACAAATGACCCCTTGCTGAATTCAGCATTTTGTTTACTTTTCAGAAATGTTTAGGTTTCTGGGATCCAGCATTGGTTTCATGCCCATTTCTGTCACTGACTGGAAGGAGGCTGAAAGCACAAAAAATTGCAAAAATGTCCCAGTAAAATGCCAAAATTGTGTTGAAAACTTCGGTTTTCTGATTCAAGTTTGCCTGTTCCTAAAAGCTGGGAAGCTGCTGAGTTTAGCACCGCAAACCCTTTGTTGATGCCATTTTCAGGGGAAAAACCACAAGCCTTCTTCTGCAGCCACTTTTTCCAATTTTTTAGAAAAAAACGAAATTTTCACTGTATTTTCGCTAATTTCTTGGCCTCCTTCAGGGGAACCCACAAAGTCTGGGTACCTCTAGAATCCCTGGGATGTTGGAAAAAAAGGACGCAAATTTGGCTTGGTAAGCTTATGTGGACAAAAAGTTATGAGGGCCTAAGCGCGAACTGCTCCAAATAGGCAAAAAAAGGCCTGGCACAGGAGGGGGAAAAGGCCTGGCAGCGAAGGGGTTAAATAGCTTATGACCAAAACATCAAAAATCCAATCAGTATAACCAGAGATTTTAGAATTTAAAATGTTTAAGTGAAATTGGCACCCAAAAGAACAAATTGCCACTCACGGCTATCTGTTCATGCGAGACAGGGAGAAAGTCACAAGTTCAGGCCAACCCCAATGGAGCACAGGTCAGATGCAGGGACCAGGTTAGTCACGCTGAAGATTTACCTTCCCAGTCCATCACAAAGAGTCCTGTTCACAGTGGAGGAGGGTCGGGAGGAGAAGGATAGTGTTGCGGACAGTCATCGATGTAGCTGAAGAGCAGGCCTGGCGTTGTGGACGGTCATCATTGTAGCACAAAGATCATGTTGTCATTGTGAGCAGTCGAGCAGGAGCTTTGTGGTGGCACTGCCCCAAGTGTTCAATACTGTAGGGCGAAGGGTTGGGATGATGGAACTTTGTGTTGGTGGGCAGTGCGAGCAATCAGGCTTTAGCACCAATGTGCCAGTACATGGTGGTGAAGAGCCCAAAAACTTCAATCAGCTCAACTGAGGTCACACCAAGGGTCCAGGACCTGAGGGAACACCACTTGGGGACATAGGCTTTCTTCATCTGGATCTGGGTGCTGGTTCAGGTGGTTGGGAGCCTATTATGTCCCTATGGCTCTGAACAGGAGGCCAGGATACCAGCCCTTGGAGTCACTCTGGGAGTCCTAGGTTCTGGTGTAAGCCCAATCCCTTTGAGTCAGGCAGGAGGGCAGCAATCTAGTAAGGCAGTAGTCCAACAGGGCAGCAGTCAAGCAGGGATGGCAGTCCTTCCTGGCAGAGTCTCCACAGGTCCGGAAATGTACTGAAAGATTGGTGTCTGACTGGTAGAAGCTTCGAAATGTTTCCCTTTGACGTGCACAGGTTTCCTGCCTCCCCTGCCCTGGCTCCAGACTAACTAGGGGGTATGCAGCCCTTTGTAAGGTCGCAGGACACAGCCTAATCAATGTAAGTAGGGCTGTGCCCAGCTCCGCCCTCCCATCTTGCCAGTGATGGCCCATCCAGGCAAATCTAGGCTCTTTAATATGTCTGCCTGTCTAGGAAGAATACATAATCCCAACTGTAAGCTACACCCAGTCACGTTACCCATAGACAAGGCTGCAAGCATTAAGTGGCTACGACAGGAGAATGCCAACTTTATAAAAGTGGCATTTTTAAAATTGTAATTTAAAATTCGATTTTACCATTAGAGAGGATTCTTCATTACATTTTCAAGAACAACAAACACAAACTGGATACCTGTTCCCATTTGAATGTTACAGCTTATTACTTGGAAGTTCAATGTTATTGGTTGGGAGAGGTGGGCCTTACAGTAGTGAAAAAAACAATTTAAGATTGGTGTACTACCAGGACATGTAAAACTTAAAAGCACATGTCCAACCTTTTAAATACACTGCATCCTTCCCTCCGGACTGTCCAGGCCCTATCCTAAGGGTGATATATGTAATAAAAAAGAAGGATTAGCCCTGGCAAAATACCCATTTGCAATAACTGTTTAAAACTTTAATGGCAGGTCTGAGACATGTTTAAAAGTCTACAATCAGTACATCAGCCCCAATAGTAGCATTTACTTTACAGGCCCTGGCACAGGTAGTGTCACTTTACTCTGGATGTTCAAGTAAATGAAATGGCAGTGGGTATAAGCCAGTTTTACAATGTTTTAAGGAAAGAGCACAAGCACTTTAGCACTGGTATGGAGTGGTAAAGTGTGCAGAGTCCTAAAGCCAGCAAAAACAAATTCAGCAGAAACGTAGAGGGTAAAGGCAAAAAGTTTGGAGGTGACCCTGCAGAGAGAGCCAAATCCAACACTCAGCAACTACTCTCACCAAAAGAAATGCCACTGTGCTGTGGAACCTACCTAAACTTTAATACCGAGTTTCCAACCAGCACATTTTCTGAAAGTGCTAAAGCCTGCATTAAACATTAGATTTCCTAATGCCATGACTAAAATGTTTCCACTGTACCACACTTGGCAGTGGAGGTTGGATATTTGTGTCTGTCCACCTCAGTTAATTGCACATTGTTTGGGGGCCTTTGCCAAGGATTTTTTGTAGCACCTGTTACCTTAACTGAGTCTGTTTCTAAGCACTTCTAATGTATATAAGGAAGAGACTCAAGGCATAAGAAGATTGTGAGGCCTAAGATTCAATACTCAAGTTACTTTATTTGTGCACTTGACTTGCCAAAGAGAACAATAGCACATTGAGAAGGCTTACACCAGGGAGTGGGAGAGGAATAGCAGCCATCATACTGCATAACACAGTGTTGTCAAAGCTTTGTATCTTCTAGAGACTGAGGGCTTCATTTAGATGATAGTAATGCAAAGATCCTAAAAATAACTTAGTGACTCCCAATCCACACCATGTACATGCTTTGCTCGCCTTACAAGTCCACTCCCCCATCCTCCACCACTGAACCAATGCCACTAATGGTCTCAATACAGCATTTGGCCACACTGCAGACCACATGTTTTGGCCTGTTGAAGAATGTTTTCCACTACTCATGTTTTCAGCAATAGGAATACTCTGACAATTTTGCTCTCAAAAAAGGGGTTTAAAATTAAGTTCACTTATATGACATTGAAATAGGAACTCACTATCCATTGGATCTGATTGCAATGTTGCATTAGATAACAGCAGTCTACATATAAAGTCTAGTATAATGGATGTCTTCCTGTGGTGGAAGTGAAAGCTTTGAACATGACAAAAGTTTCAGAGCCATTTTAAGGTTGGAGCCTCAGACACTGAACAGCCATTGCGGTGGAGGCAGGTGACTGACAATTTAAAGATGGCCTCCACAGACATAGGCAATTTTCCACCCAACATGGCTCTTGCAAGCATGGCAGGAGCAGGTTGACGAAAAAAGATTTTGAGAGCATGTCCGCCATGCCACAGTGGAATAGCAATGTTTTGTCCCTTCTGTAAATCTTCTAGATAGACTATTTCCAGGACTGACGTTTTACAGGGCTCATAAAAGTATTTATGTACTGGATTGCCTTGGCTTTAATGGTTGCTTGACAGGCGTACTGGCTTGACCGGTGGAAATAACACCGGAAGAGATACCCCTGTTTGGGCAGCCTCTCCGAATACATCAGTAAATGAGGATCTTCATCATGACTTCATCAATGAAGAAAAAACAGACCATATAGCAAACTACTCACCTAGTGTCACAGAGGGTATATCATTAGCCAGCCTTAAGTTGGAGAGGGGGAAGGTGTTTACTATAATGAAGAGGGTTTGTCAGTGTTGGTATAGGAAATCCAGAATTAATGGAAGAGGGTCTTACACAGAAGGGTCTTGGCGAGGAATACAAATTGTTTTGGTGGTAGTAGCTTAATTGAGGTCACAGTACAGATTATCAATGACAAAGGTAAACAGTTAAGTAATCTGTAACACCTCAAACAAGCAATCTTAAATCACATTGTGCCGATGAAACAAGCAATTCTGCATGCAACTCCAAGAACATTCTGATAGTTAGGCTGAAGACAATTGAGACTATTGATTCAAAGGTTATCACAATGATCAGAAGTTGGGAAAAATGGGGAATGCGCAATAAGGTCCAGGTTTATTACTGTGTTGTGCCAGCACTTGAGTGACTCCAAGATCATGCTGCATCATGCAAAGTGGTGTAAACTGGGCTACCTTTCTTATGAAAGATTGTTGTGCTAGCTGGAAATGTGAAATGATAAAACCCAAAGCAACTTTGTTTCATGTAGTGAGAAGCTCCCAGGATTGTAGGCAAACAGGGTGTAGTGGGAACATCACAAACACCCTAAGATTCCACACAGAGCCAGATCTATACTATAACAGGAGCTGCACCAAGTCCTAGTGCCAAATGAAAGTAGGCACAAACAATTATGTATATGTAATATGGGTAATTTCCACAAAATTACGCATATTACCAGATTTTTCCTTGATGGTTATTTGCATGTAGAAATATGTACTAGCAGGTGTCTCCTAAATACAAATCACATGCAAGATGAGATTATACATTCATTGGGACACCATCTTGTAGGGTGGACAATTTGCCTTCTTAAAGACCTCACATGACCCGCAATTGTAAGTAATGAGGTTGACAGGTATACATTTGCTACTGAAAACACACCTTCTCTTAGGCAGTATTGGACAACCCTCCATAGCTTAGTAATTCACACTACACACATCCCTGAACTGGGCACAATGGCCATTCTTACAACACCAGTGTGACATAAACTACCTCTATAGTCTACATTATTCAACACTGCAATACCTCAAAATCTTTAGTGAAGATTTTTTTGATTAATATTTGATTAATATATATATTCGCCAGTAGGTAGGTATAGTTAGGACCATGTTTTCATAGAAAAAGTGTTTTTTGACTTGCCTATATCATTGCCACTGTTTGACGAATCTTCATGAAATTTTCCAAAAAAAGAGTGTGTCTGTGATTCTTGATGCGCATGGAAAGTTTGGGGGTGATTTGTCAAGCGGGGATGTGAAAAAGGGGTGGTCAAAAAGGTTGCGTTTCTCATGTTGATACCCATGGGACCTTTAGACAAGACTACAGCCTGAACCACTGGATGGATTGCACCAAATTTGGTAGAAAGCTAACTTTCAGTACGCAGATTACACTTTCGCTTATTTGGTGTAAATCCATTCAGTAGTTTTTGAGAAATTAAAGGGAAAATAAATGTGTATATCTAGGGCCACAGATCCTCCTCGATGACTTTGCAGAGAATATGAGCTCGTGCACGGGGCTGCAGAGCTCTGATTGGCTGCCAACACTTCAAACCAGGAAGTGTTGGCAGCCATCTTGGACTGGGCTGAAGGCAAGTCCCAGGAAAAAAGTAAAAAAGTAAGAAAAGGGGCCAGGGTAGAGTCACCCGGACCCTCACAGCAAACACTGCTCGCAGCGATGGAGAGCTGTCAATCAGCTCTCCCTCACTGCTAGCGGAGGTTTCCTCTGTCTCCCTGCCTGCGGAGATGCAGTAAGGGAGACCAAGGTAACATTGCTCTAGCTGAGCTCCGTAGTGGTGGCCGCCAGTAGTTAGTTATAGTTAGGATAGGTTTCCATAGAAAAAGCATTTTTTGACTTTCCTATCTCTTTGGCACCGTTTGCCGAATCTTCACAATTTTTTTTTTTTTTTTAAATGTACCGGTGATTCTTGTTGCGCATAGGAAGTTTTGGGGTGATCCGTCAAGCAGGGGCCCAAAAAAAGGGAGCAGTCATAAATGAATATGACTACAGCCCAAACCGTTGGACAGAATTACACCAAATTTAGTAGAAAGCCAGATTTTGTTCCAAAGATTGTGCTTTTGGTTATATGGTGTAAATACGTTCCGTAGTTTTCGAGATATTAAAAGGAAAATACATTTGTATATCTCGTGCTGCAGATCCATTGCGCCATTTTCACGCAGATCGCAGTGAATTTGCAAATGCGCACGCCACCAAGAATGCTGTAATTGGCTGGCCTCCACCTGAATAGAAAGTTGCAGCCACCATTTCATGTTATGGGACATGGTCCCCAGGGCTGAAAATAAATTTGTTTAGTGACACAAGGGGTCAGGGAGAAGGTACCCTGACCCCAGGGTTGTGATATAGAGGTCTTTGAGAGTCAAATCATGCCCTTGAAACATTTTGTTCACACTGCATGAATATCAGCAAAAAAAATATTCACAAACTCATTCATAGACTAATTTATTCACTCATAGTAGCACTCAGACACTCATGCAGCTACTGGCAGAGCCACTCAGACACTCACTCACCCACTAACAGACTCACACAGGCACTCTCGCACCCACTCACACACCCACTCAGACCCTTATGCACCCACTCACAGACCCACTCAAACACTAATGCACCCACTCACACACCTATTCAGACAGCACACAACCATTCACAGACCCACTCAGACCCTCATGCACCCCTTAACAGACCCACTCAGACAATCATTCACCCACTCACAGAACCATCTAGACACTCATGCACCCACTCACAGACCCACTCTGACCCTCACATACCCACTCACATACCCACTCACAGACCCACTCAGACACTCATGCATCCACTCACAAACTCACTAAGACCCTCACACACTCACTCACTCACAAACCCACTCAGACCCTCACACACTCACTCACAGACCCACTCAGACACTGACGCACCCACTCACAGACCCACTCAGACACTGGCACACCCACTCACAGACCCACTCAAACCATCACAAATCTACTCACAGAACCACTCAGACCCTCACACACCCGCTCTCACACCCAGGGACACGTTCTCACACCTATTCTCACTCCCAGAGAGGCGGACCCTTTGGTCTGCATGACAAGGTATGGCCTCAGGCTGTGCGTGTCACGGGAAAGGGTGGTTATATGGGGTTGGCTGCGGCAAACCCCCGCTGTGCACAGCCTTTGGCTGTGCGTGGCGGTGGTCGGATTAATGTGTAGTAATCAAAATTACGTTGTCTTAAAACAAAATTAGAAATTCACTTAAAAAAAACAAAGGTTACAGGGATGTTATACTTAGGTTCTCAACTTACTCATACAGAACTTTAGAAATTCAGCAGTTATAGCTATAGTTATTTCAAGTAACAATAACTTGCGCCCTAGGGTAACTATAACGCGCGCCCTCGCCATGCACTGCTAATTACCACAGATATTACAGCAATCATGACAACTTTTATAACGTCATTGAAAATGTCAGCGAAGCATTAGCAGTTAAATCAATGAAGAAAAAGCTGTGCATGGCAGGTGCGCAAGTTATAGTTACCTTAGAGTGCGAGTTATAGTTACTTGAAATAACTCTAATTATAACTGCTGAACTTCTAATGTTTTGTATGAGTAAATGCAAAACCTCACTATAACGTCCCTGTAATCTTTGCTCTTTAAGTGAATATATATTTATTTATATTTATATATATATATATATATATTTATATATATATATATATATATATGTGAGTGTGTGTGTGTGTGTGTATGTGTGTGTTGCCAAGGCAACTTCCTGCGCCACGGGGTGTGAAAGGCAGAAAGCAGAGATGTGATATATCTACTGACTCGCACTTCTGGCTGCCTAGTGCCAACGCCGGCCGCTCTTGGGGCAGGAGTTCTTGCATCATGAGCAGGATTATTTTTCAGCGTTAAGGTATCCATTCCTGCATAAAAGCAGTCCTTGGAGGCATAGTCCTCTTGCTATCTATGCTGCAGAGTATAGCACATTTGGAAAGATGAAGTAAGAAGGAGAAATGAAGATATTGCTTCTCACTACACCTCTCTCACGGAGGCGCACCATTTTGGCGCAAACCCAAGTTTACTGCCTTTAGTAAATCTGGGTTTCAACTAAAGTACATAGGTGGATGCATAGGAACACCCGTTCTCCACCCTTGTAACACATACTCAATGCAGTGTAATGCAAAGCAGCACACACCAACTTTACTTGTGGTGACTGCCATGCTTGTTTTTACAGAGCCATGCAAGGCCCTTGCATGGCTTTGTAAATCTGAACTACCATTTGGTGTTGTAGCTGTGCCAGAAACGTGGCACTACCATGACGCAAAATGGTAAATCTGGGCCTTGGTGTAAATCTGTTCAGACATTTTTTCTGAAAGGGTTCCCCCAAATTTCCTATGGGAATTAATGTGGGAAATCAATGCTTTGAGACCCAGAAAACACCCCACCACCCTCCTTTTCTTGGCTCCTGCTTGATGGATCTGCCCAAAACTTTCCATAAAGGAGGTGAGCTGGATGAACTTTCTTTTGGAAAGTTTTGTGAACATTCTTCAGAAGGCCCAAAGTTATTTGCAAAACAAAAAAACACTCTTCCAATGGAAACTCTGACATAATTATAACTATACATGGCCTTTATATATATTAACTGAAAAAACGCAGTTCAGGTGTGAGTTAAGGTTGTGGCTCAAACATGACAAGCCACACTGAAATGGTTACCAACTCCCACAACACACAACATAACATTTGCAACCAGCCATATAGTTCTCCTCTAACCCTCGCTTTGTTTCTGTACCGTTTGCTAATTAGTGTTTTGAGCATGGCAGTCAACGCAAGTTGTGTTGTGCATTGTGTGCTTTAGTAAGCAGAACCCCATATCTTAGTGGTTTGTCGTGCTTGAGCCAGATTCATAACTCACTTTTTGGCTGTGAATTTTATTTAGTTATTATGGTTTTTTTTTTCATTTGCATGCATTTATCTCCCTTTCTGTTCAGATATTTTGGCCCCGAAATGCTTTTGTCCTTCACATTCTGAAATGTAACTCTTGTGAATTTGTGGATAATTACAATCTCTTCACTGATCCTTTTCCACAGCAAGGGCAGTAGTAGATCTTGTTCCAGTGTGGGATGGGGAATGAGCATCAGACAACTTTCTCGAGGTGGTGGAGGTTAGGAAGGCGCTTCTCTACAGGCACAAAATGTCCTTTGACACAAAGATACCGATATTCGAAGGTGCACAACTATACCCTACAATTGCTCATTATTCAAAACATCAGCACCTGTGCAGAAAATGGAGTTCATGAAACCTTCCAAAGAAAACATCTAGTAAGCTGCAATTGGCACAGCTTTCCAGACATATCTCTGGAAACATTTGTGAAGTGGAAAAAGTTGCTACTCTTTGACTGCAGATTTATGACATATGTTTTGTAAATTGAGCCTTCAGTCTCCAACAGGCACAAAAAGCTGCAAGCAGTGCGAGGAAGAAGCTCTGGCCCTTCATAGCTCCAACAGGAGTTATTACCATTCGGTTCTTCCTAGTAATCTAACGGAATAATGTGTCTGGAACAAGCATATGTGACAAAACACCGACTTTCAGTTGATAAGTGTGGGCCCGAGCAGGCGTGCGTCCAAGTGATCAAGAACCAGGGATGCCAGGAGCAAGTATCCCTTAAGCTTTTCAGAGAAACTAAGCAATCAAAGCCTGCCAGGGCCTGTGTTGGACTTATTTGGTGCAGACTTATGGGAGGGGCTTGGTGCGTTCAGCTTTTTACATTCTTTAAGGGTTTATTTGGACTTTGAAAGGCACTGCCTGCAAACTCTCGGTTGTTTGAGGGCGATAATACAGGTGGCAGATACAGATAGTTGAGGATGACTGGGGTAGGGTCCATTCAGGTAGGGAGAATGGTTGTATCCGATATTCTTTGGTTGCACCCCCTGACCAGAAGTGGTACATCCCCATTAAGTTCTGTATTCCACCAGTCATATTTGGTATCAGTTACCCGGTGTTATGGTGAACGCACACTGATATAGATTACCTCCCAAGCAACTCACATTAATACATTCTTATTTCCTGTTTTTCCATAATTCTGTTTTCTTCTAGAAGTGGGCAAGCCAAGCCTAGCTAAGAGTAAATGACTGGCTCTGGCTAGGCTCTTGTCCCTTCCTGCACATAAACAATCAATAATGGTGATTTGTCGCTCCTATGTGTGCTGCAGAACGCAGCACCCATAGAAGTAGCAAATCATCATTATTTAATGATTGTTTATGTGCAGGAAGGGACACCTTCCTGCAAATAAACAATCATTAATGGCCTTTTGCTCTTTCTACGGGTGCTTCAGCACACATAGAAGAAGCAAAAACGAGAAGAAATAAAAGTATTTCTCCTCGTTGCTTCACTCTAACGTCACCCCTAGGGTGGCATTAGTTTTTGGTGCTGCCTCAGATTTACGTTTCCTGGGGCAGTGTCAAAAGCAATCCTTTTTGCGTGGGTACACCCACAGCAACACCCATTGCACGCCCCTCTGCCGCATGAAACTGCATCGGGGGCCCATATTTACAAGGCGGTGTTAAGCCACAAAAAGTGGCCTAAAGTCACCTTGTAAACATGTAGAAGGGCACACAAAATGTGACTCTCCGGTGGCGCTAACGGCTTGTAAACAGGTCCCTAAATGCACCCCTCCCCATTGCAGCATTAAAAGACATTATTCTAAACGCATTACATATGAGTGTACCAAATCTAAATGGGTGCTTTTCTGCTGTGCCTGTCTGCATCCGCATTAATCTCTCGGAGGTCAGGAGAAAGCAGTGTTATTAACATGAAATAGCCTCCTGCCTTCCCTTAGGACTAGCTCTCTTCAAGAAAGACAATTTAACATATCATACATATAACGAGGGAGATCTCATTAACATGCTGTTTGCATTTTGCATAATATAGGTCAGGAAACAACTGAACATAAAACATTGTCCTTTGGTGGTAAAGAGACAAAGAAGGAGAAATTCTTCGAGTGACTGAATAGCACAAAGTGCAACTGGGAAAACTAGATTCAGATCCCAGCTTCCCCGCATGACCAAACTGTGTGCTCCTACGCAAATCATTATACTGCACTGTAACCCATTGCAAGTGCATGTCAAATCTGGGCCCACCTTGAAGAAATTCGGTTCAGGATATGTTCTTTATAAAAACACCCTTAATAGACTATGATGTTGCTCCAGATACAGAAACAAGGCTTAACACATATGAAGTACAAAGGATAAAGTGACATCCCTTGGTGCAATCACGGCAGAGCTTGCAGGGCATTGGAGGTGGGGAAACGTTCACACAGTCAATGCAGTGATATAGTCTAACGTAAGTGAAATACAATCGTTTTAAGGTAAAGAGTTTTTCATGGTATTGCACTGAGTGTGCAGCATCGTGTTTATGCTGAATATTTTCATAACTCAACTTCTGCTTTGGATATTAGCACCACGCCAGACCCTTGGCTCCTCTCTACCCCTGAATCACCTGGCATAGCCACTGCTGCTTTCTACTAGACCGAACTGCATAGAGTTGTCCTACTTCCTCCCCATCAATCTCTTCTGATCAGCCTGCTAATAAAAGGAAGCATTTGATTATTTTCTTGTAAGTCTCTTAAAGCCAAAACAAACATTACTGTAACTTTAAATAGTTACATTATGTTTAAAAAATATATAATACGTTTATAAAAATATTAAATTTAATACAACAGTTTGATATATAATAAGGCCCATATACATGGGAAAATGACGGAGCACGATTGTTAGAAATGGGGTCTCTAGTTGGCAGTCGGTTTGCACCCGGTCCAAGTAGGGACCCTCACGCTAGTCAGGATAAGGGAGATATCCGCTCAGATATCCCCTGCTCACCCCCTTGGTAGCTTGGCACGAGCAGTCAGGCTTATCTCAGAAGCAATGTGTAAAGCATTTGCACATAACACACAGTAATAAGTGAAAACACTACAAAAGGACACCACACCAGTTTTAGAAAAATAGCCAATATTTATCTATATAAAACAAGACCAAATACGATAAAAATCCAACATACTGTAAGAAAAATATGAATTCTGCAAGATTTACTCAAAACTACAGTTCCTCGAAGTCGATAGCGCCACCTGGGGCTATGATGGCGTTGTGATCAACAAAACCAACAGTTCAGGCCGGCCGTGGCGTTGCGGGCCGCAAACAGTACCTTGGATTTGCAGGGCGTCATGATCCTTGCAGTGAGCTCTGGAGAGCGGCGTCACTGACGTCACGGTGTCGGTTCCGGAGTCGGTGCAGGAGTCGTCGGGCCCTTGAGGTCACACGCATTGCAGATTGAACTCCAGGCTGATGAAGTCAGGTGCGCCGGCGTGGATGGCATCAGGGCTGTGGTGCAAAGCGGGACGATGCGACGTGCGGTGTCCACAGGTCACGGTGCAGGCAGCAGCTCGGTGACGGTGTCCAGCGGCGTCGGTGAGACCAGGGCTGCAGTGTGAAGTGGGGCGGTGCGACGTGCGGTGTCCACAGGTCATTGTGCAGGCAGCGTCGTCGTTGTTGCTGAAGCGTTGTCGGCAGTAGGCCCAAGCCAGCGATGCGGGACGGGACGGTGCTTTGTGACCCTCACGAGCGGTGTCCACAGGCCACGGTGCAGGCAGGATGCCTGATGACGACACAGGAGTCGAAGGTGCTGGCGTCGGTGGACCGGGGCTGCGGTGCGGGATGGGACGGCGCTTCGTGTACCTCACGAGCAGTGTCCACAGGCCACGGTGCAGGCAGCGGCGCCGGTGTCAGCAGGAGCATCGTCGCCGGGGATGCCCAGGCTGCGGAGTGAGCAGCCGATGCCAGAGTGCGGGTCCCACAGGTCGCAGTGCGAGCAGCGGCTCGGTGAAGTCGTCCGATGGTGGCATTGGGGAGACCGGGGTCACAGTGCGAAGCGGGGCAATGCGACTCTGTGTGGCGTCAGCAGGTCACGGTGCAGGCCAGCAGCGTCGTTGGTGGCGTCGCAGTGGTTTCTCCTCTTGAACAGCACAAAACACACAGTTCCCAGTGCTGCAGGTCGAGGAAACTGAAGTCTTTGGTGTCCCTGAGACTTCCAACAGGAGGCAAGCTCTACTCCAAGCCCTTGGAGAATTTTCTCAAGCAGGACACACAGCAAAGTTCACCCTTTGCACTGTTTTCAGGCAGAAGCAGGAACTGCAGGCCAGTCCAGCAAAGCAACACAGCAAAGGGACAGTACTCCTCCTTCAGCTCTTCTCCTGGGCAGAGGTTTCTCTTGATTCCAGAAAGATTCTAAAAGTCTGGGGTTTTGAGTCTTCTTATACCCAGTTCTGTCTTTGAAGTTGTCAAACTTCAAAGCAAAGTCTCAAGTGTTTGCAAGATCCTTCCTTGTCCAGGCCAGGCCCCAGACACTCACCAGGGGGTCGGAGACGGCATTGTGTGAGGGCAGGCACAGTCCTTTCAGGTGTGAGTGACCACTCCTCCCATCCCCTCCAGCACAGATGGCTAATCAAGATATGCATGCTACACCCCAGCCCCCTTTGTGTCACTGTCTAGAGGAGAGATGTGGACAGCCCAGCTGTCAAACTGACCAAGACGGGGAAACCACAAACAGGCAGAGTCACAGAATGGAATAAGCAAGAAAATGTCTACTTTCTAAAAGTGGCATTTTCAAACTAACAATCTAAAAACAAACTTCACTAAAAGATGTATTTTTAAATTGTGAGCTCAGAGACCCTAAACTCCACATTTCTATCTGCTTTTCAAAGAGAATCTGCACTTTAAGGATATTTAAAGGCAGCCCCCATGTTAACCTATGAGAGATATAGGCCTGGCACAGTGAAAACCGAATTTGGCAGTATTTCACTGTTAGGACATATAAAACACACTAGTATATGTCCTACCTTAAACATACACTGCACCCTGCCCATGGGGCTACCTTGGGCCTAACTTAGGGGTGCCTTACATGTAGTAAAAGGGAAGGTTGAGGCCTGGCAAGTGGGTACAGTTGCCAAGTCGAATTGGCAGTTTAAAACTGCACACACAGACACTGCAATGGCAGGTCTGAGTCATGTTTACAGGGCTACTAATGTGGGTGGCACAACTAGTGCTGCATTTGATTTACAGGCCCTGAGCACCTCTAGTGCACAGTACTAGTAAATCAAATATGCCAATCATGGATAAACCAATGAACAGTACAATTTCTATAGGGAGCACTTGCACTTTTGCACTGATTAGCAGTGGTAAAGTGCGCAGAGACAATAAACCAGTAAAAACAGACCTAAAAAAATAGGAGGAAGAAGGCAAAAAGTTTGGGGATAACCCTGCAAAAAGGGCCATTTCCAAAACAAACCCCTCCCAGCCTAAAGCCAGTGTCGGCCAATCAATACCATGCTGGACTTCCCTGCTCAGGGTAATAGAACCTGGACAATGGTCCACTACTGCAGGAGCTCTTGCCAGTTCTACACCTCTCTGAATCCAGGTTGATCCCTCGGTCAACACTCTCAGGGCCCACTGAACTAACCTTGGGGGACTTCTTCTCCTCATCTGAGAACTCCATCTGTGCACCACCTAACCTTACCTTGCTCACAGATGCATCCCAGTAGGCAGACAGTACCACCAGGGCCAACAGTGTGATGTGGCCCATTCCACCCCTGGGGTCTGACTTCAGTCTCCCTCCCATTGAAAACTCTGACCTCAAGGACAACAACCAACAGAGGCCACTGACAGCTGTCAGTGTCAAGAGCCAGGACACAGGCCATGCTAGGGTCTCTAGCCTCTGTGGTTTTAAAAAGTGGGGGACAGTTACCCCATGTGACTTGCACCCTTTTTCCACCTCCCTTACCACGAGTTCAGGAGTGGTGTCCTGAGACTTGGCACTCACCCTTGGGTCTGTACCCTCAGGCTTAGTAGAGGACAGGGGTGGGCTCTCCCTCCTCCTGTCCCTCTTGCTGGGATCCAGTACCCTCCACCTTGGAGTGGTACCCCTAGACAACTGAACTGTGAGGGTGCCTCTAGGGGCCACCCCTCCCAGCTCCCCTGACACCTGGGGCAACTCATTCCCTAGAAGGCAGTCTATGGGCATCCGGGGACTGACTATGACCCACCTCAGGGTCACCTCCCCACCCCACTCTAGGGATACCAGGGCCATAGGACGGAAGAAGTCCTGCCCATGGGCTGGTGTCACCCTACACACCTGGCCGGTGTACTGCTCTGGGGAGACAAGCCTTTCCACCATCATGTTATGGCTAGCCCCATTGTCCCTCAGAGCAGAGACTGGGACCCCATTCACTGTTACCTGGTGGAAGTGACGACTCCCACCCTCAGGGATCACCAACTCACCCTCTGAGTCAACCTCCCAACTAAGGGATTTCATGGCATGGTCTATGACCTGCCCCTGAGGGCTACCTCCCCCTGAGGCCACATTAGCCACCTCTGTAGAGGGACCACCAATGTGGGTTGTCTTAGGACAGACAGAGTCCCCTTTCATGTGTCCTAACTGGGAACACTCAAAGCACCGGGGTTGAAAATGGGGTGCCCTGGGCCACTGCCTACCAGAACCTCCCTCCTTCCTGTCAGAAGGGACCTGGGACCCTTTTTCTCCCTCCTTATCCTGGGACCTGTCTGCGTCTCCCTTGACTTCCCTCTCCTTCTTCTGGGAACCCTGCCCACCTTTGGCGGAGTCTCCCCCATAAACCTTCTTGTGGACCCTGGTACTCACCCAGCGGTCCGCCTCCATAGCAAGCTTCCTGGGGTCAGTCAGCCTACTATCAGTCAAGTGCTGGCGCAGCTCTGCAAAACACAGACTAGACAAGTGCTCCCACGCAATTAAGTTGTACGCCCCTGAAAATCTGTCACATTACTGCCCTTCACCCAACCATCCAGTGCTCTGCAAAACGAATCTACACACTCTAACCAGGTCTGGGACTCAGTTTTCTTACTCTGCCTAAACTGATCCCTGTACTTGTCAGGAGTGAGACCATACCGAGTGAGAAGGGCCTCCTTCATGTCAGCGTAAGTGAGGTTGTACCCCTTACCCAAAGCTAGAAAAGTGTTCCTTCCCTCCTCTGTGAAGTGGTTCCACAATCCTGCTCCCCAATTCTTCTCAGGGACCCAATTCATGTGGATGGACGCCTCATATCCCTGAAACCCCCTCTTTATGTCATCTCCCTTCTTGTACTTTCTCCCTACGTTTTTAGGAATGTGCACAATTCTGTATGACTGCACTGATGAATTGCTGCCACCATCCTGGCTGGACCTGCTCCTCACATCCAGCTCTTTCACTTTTAAGCTCATGGTCCAAAAGCATCTTTCTTTCCTCCATGGCTTGCTGCTCCTTCTGAGCCTCCATTTCTAATCTCTCCAACTCAATCTGGTGCCTCCTGGCTTCTCTCCTGTCCTCCAGCTCCTCTGGAGTCAGTCCTTTTGATCCACCACTGCTGCTTGGCACAGGGGGTAACTCCTCCCCGGCAGCTCCTGCACCCTCAGTGCATCTTCCCTAGAATTTGTGTCAGTAGACTCTCCATTTGGATCCTCAGACTGCCCACTGTCAGTTCTGGCTGCTACCCAGGCCCTCAGCGCCTTCTGTAGCTCCTCCTTTTTGGTGAGGCCTCTGATGTGAACTTTGAGGTTTTTACAAACTGCCTTCAGTTCCTTCATAGAATAGGTTTCCAACCTATCCTCCTCCAAAACCAAATCCTGGGATGCAACTGAAGATGCTCTTGATTGAGACATGATGTCGTTGGGGCTCACTTGAACTCAAGATCAAAAATAGGTCAAAGAGAAAAAAATCAAAAACAAAAAACTGTAGGTGGCACGTAATGGTCTGCGATATGGTAGTAGTGTGCACCAATCACTGTAGGTCAAGTGCAAATGCAAGTCCTATCCACACGGCTGACAACCAATGTTAGAAATGGGGTCTCTAGTTGGCAGTCGGTTTGCACCCTGTCCAAGTAGGGACCCTCACTCTAGTCAGGATAAGGGAGATACCTGCTCAGATAACCCCTGCTCACCCCCTTGGTAGCTTGGCACAAGCAGTCAGGCTTATCTCAAAAACAATGTGTAAAGCATTTTCACATAACACACAATAATAAGTGAAAACACTACAAAAGGACACCACACCAGTTTTAGAAAAATAGCCAATATTTATCTATATAAAACAAGACCAAAATACGATAAAAATCCAACATACAGTAAGAAAAATATGAATTCTGCAAGATTTACTCAAAACTTCAGTTCCTTAAAGTCGATAGCTCCACCTGGGGCTATGATGGTGTTGTGATCAACAAAACCAACACTTCAGCCCGGCCGTGGCGTTGCGGGACAGCTATGGTGTCAGGAAGAACCCTCAAACAGTACCTTGGATTTGCAGGGCGTTGTGATCCTCGCGGTGAGCTCTGGAAAGCGGCATCACTGACGTCGCGGTGTCGGTTCCGGAGTCGGTGCAGGAGTCGTCGGGCCCTTGAGGTCACACGCGTTGCAGATCGAACTCCAGGCTGATGAAGTCAGGTGCGCCGGCGTGGATGGTGACGGGGCTGCGGTGTGAAGTGGGACGATGCGACGTGCGGTGTCCACAGGTCACGGTGACAGCAGCGGCTCGGTGACGGTGTCCAGCGGCGTCGGTGAGACCAGGGCTGTAGTGTGAAGTGGGGCGGTGCGACGTGCTGTGTCCACAGGTCATGGTGCAGGCAGCGGCGTTGTCCTTGCTGAAGCGCTGTCATCGGTAAGCCCAAGCCAGCGGTACGGGACAGGACAGTGCTTCGTGACCCTCACGAGCGGTGTCCACAGGCCACGGTGTAGGCAGGATGCCTGGTGACGACACAGGAGTCAATGGTGCTGATGTCGGTGGACGGGGGCTGCGGTGCGGGATGGGACGGTGCTTTGTGTACCTCACGAGCAGTGTCCACAGGCCACAGTACAGGCAGCGGCGCCGGTGTCTGCAGGAGCGGCTACGTTGGGGATGCCCAGGCTGCGGTGTGAGCAGGTGATGCCAGAGTGCGGGGCACACAGGTCGCGGTGCGAGCAGTGGCTCGGTGAAGTCGTCCAATGACAGCGTCAGGGAGACCAGGGTCGCGGTGCGAAGTGGGGCAATGCGACTCTGTGTGGCGTCGGCAGGTCACAGTGCAGGCCAGCGGCGTCGTTGGCGGTGTCGCAGCGGTTTCTCCTCTTGAACAGCACAAAACACACAGTTCCCAGTGCTGCAGGAAATTGAAGTCTTTGGTGTCCCTGAGACTTCCAACAGGAGGCAAGCTCTACTCCAAGCCTTTGGAGAATTTTCTCAAGCAGGACACACAGCAAAGTTAACCCTTTGCACTCTTTTCAGACAGAAGCAGCAACTGCAGGCCAGTCCAGCAAAGCAACACAGCAAAGGGACAGTACTCCTCCTTTCAGCCCTCCTGGGCAGAGGTTCCTCTTGATTCCAGAAAGATTCTAAAAGTCTGGGGTTTTGGGTCTTCTTCTTATACCCTGTTCTGCCTTTGAAGTTGGCAAACTTCAAAGCAAAGTCTCAAGTGTTTGCAAGATTGTTCCTTGTCCAGGCCAGGCCCCAGACACTCACCAGGGGGTCAGAAACGGCATTGTGTGAGGGCAGGCACAGTCCTTTCAGGTGTGAGTGACCACTCCTCCCATCCCCTCCAGCACAGATGGCTAATCAAGATATGCAGGCTACACCCCAGCCCCCTTTGTGTCACTGTCTAGAGGAGAGATGTGAACAGCCCAACTGTCAAACTGACCCAGACGGGGAAACCACAAACAGGCAGTCACAGAATGGAATAAGCAAGGAAATGCCTACTTTCTAAAAGTGGCATTTTCAAACTAACAATCTAAAAACCACCTTCACTAAAAGATGTATTTTTTAATTGTGAGCTCAGAGACCCTAAACTCCAGATTTGTATCTGCTCTCAAAGAGAATCTACACTTTAAGGATATTTTTTAAAGGCAGCCCCCAGGTTAACCTATGAGTGACATAGGCCTTGCACAGGGAAAACCGAATTTGGCAGTATTTCACTGTTAGGACATATAAAACACACTAGTATATGTCCTACCTTAAACATACACTGCACCCTGCCCATGGGGCTACCTAGGGCCTAACTTAGGGGTGCCTTACATGTAGTAAAAGGGAAGGTTGAGGCCTGGCAAGTGGGTACACTTGCCAAGTCGAATTGGCAGTTTAAAACTGCACACACAGACACTGCAATGGCAGGTCTGAGTCATGTTTACAGGGCTACTAAAGTGGGTGGCACAACCAGTGCTGCAGGCCCACTAGTAGCATTTGGTTTACAGGCCCTGGGCACCTCCAGTGCACTGTACTAGTAAATCAAATATGCCAATCATGGATAAACCAATCAACAGTACAATTTCTATAGGGAGCACTTGCACTTTAGCACTGATTAGCAGTGGTAAAGTGCGCAGAGACAATAAGCCAGCAAAAACAGACCTCACAAAATAGAAGGAAGAAGGCAAAAAGTTTGGGGATAACCCTGCAAAAAGGGCCATTTCCAACAACGATGCTGAGTCAAAATTGGCATCACTGCGCTTCGTGATTTTCACAACAATTTTGAGCTAAAATTGGCAGCGATGCGCTTCGTCATTTTCACAACACAGCGTTGCGCCGTATTTAATTGAATACGCCGCACCACTGTGTTGTCCCCTGCAATGGCGCAAAATTTAGCTACCAACCCCAATGCAGGCATCCTTGACCATTGTGCAAGGATGTCTGCATTGAGGGGTGTGATTGTTTATGTGCGGGAAGGTGTCCCTTCCTGCACATAAACAATCACAAATGGCGCTTTGGTGCTATGTGCTGCAGACACAAAAGTGCCAAAGCATAATTGTCAAATGATAGTTTTTGTGCAGGAAGGGACACCTTCCCGCACATAAACAATCATTTCTGACATTTTGCTCTTGCTATGTAGGCTGCAGAATGCAGCCCGCATAGAAAAAAAAACCGAGGAGGAATAAAAGTATTCCTTCGTTGCGCCTCGCTAAATCCACCCTTGGGATGGAGTTAGATTTTGGCTCTGCCTCAGCTTTACGAAATCTCATAAAACTGAGGCAGCGTCAAAATGCAATGGGTGTTGCTGTGGCAAGTCCACAGCAACACCCATTGCACGCCCCTCTGATGCAGGAAACTGTGTCAGAGGGGCCCATATTTTACAAGGAGGCATAACACCACAAAATGTGGCATTACACATCCTTGTAAATATGGAGCAGAGGTTAGCACAACTGGAGCATCATGTAAAGTGACGCTCCAGCGGCGCTAGGGGCTCTTAAATATGCCCCTAAATATATGTAGACGTTTGTAATTATTATTAATTTTAAAAAACAACTATGTAAGTATTAAACCATAAAAATATATTTTATTGTTAAATTGAGGGGAAGGAATCAGACTTACTATTCTAAATGAAATCTAACAGACATTGAGAAAAATACATTAGGGGTCAAATATATATTCCATCTCCATTGTAATAAAAATTGGTTAAAGTGCACACATTGGGTGTAATTCCATATTGTGGCAGTGAGGGGCATTTAGCATTCTCACTCCAGTCTAATAAATGTTATAGCAAGTGCATACTTGGGATGGGGATTGGGGAGCATAATTACTGCTCTGAATTCAATCTGTTACTGTTTTAAATCCAGTCATGGGGTAAAGGGCATATATGTTGAGAGGGTCACATTCACTACACTCAAACTAATACAGTTTAACTTAAAGAATATGTTCAAAACATTAAAATATATATATATGTTTTTACAAAATTAAGTCTATCTTTTTAAAAATGATATACATTAATACAGTATACATCAAACTCACCCAAAACACACATACCTTAAAACAATCCTCTATCTATATCATAAAATAATTATTTTTGAAACACAGTTCATCATTTAAAAAATCACAATTAAAAAGAGTACAAACAAAATAAATGTAAACAACACAATCAAACCCACAAAGTAAAACACAAGCCGTTCAAAATAATTTAATTATTTTTAAACAGTATATTCAATAACGTTTTCAATCAAAAATAACTAAGATTACAATTATTGTTTGCACAGTATACATTCATATAATTAAACATTAATCACTTAATCTACATTTTTATATATGTTATTTAAGAAACAATCCATCATATCCCCAAATAAAAGCGCAAACAATTTAAAATGTAATGTATAGCTCAACAAACTATAAAACATTCAAACAAATAAATAATGCAAACATGTTTAGAAAATAAACATATTAATCAATTAACATAAATCCATATATAATTTAAAAGAAATACCTTGACACTAGCTCAAAATGCTATACATGAATTCAGAATTTAATAAACAAATGAGCACCAATTCAAACAATCAACAAATGTATCAAGTAACATTAATTAATATGGAATGAATAAAAATCTCTTTCTAAAAACCACACTAAACCTAACCACCCCAACGCAATTTGTAATCAATAATTTAAAACATATTAAGTATTTAAATAAGACTGAAAAGAGAAAACATAATTAACAAATGATCAGATATCCAATATCTAATTAAAAACTCACTATTCATCCAGTTCCCCTATAGATCCAACAACCCCCCAAAAATACTGCTTTATAAAAATAATAATTTTACAACATATGTTTAAAAGTAAAAATACAAAACAAAAAGTGTCATAATACAAGACAACAATAAAGTACTCAATATTTTATACATCAATAAAAAATTTAAAATAGCTGGAAAACAATACATTTACATCTAACATTTTGGCCTTCAATATTTTAGTAGTCACAAGGGTTTGACTATGATATTATAATTAGATTATATTTTTGAGTAGATATTTATATGGAATGACAGAGGATCAATTCTGAAGGTGAGAATGCAATGCAATTATAATGATACCATTAATTGATTAATAATATTTGTTAATTCAGATGCTGAACTGACAACTCATTGGAAACCACTTAGCAACAGGACATCAAGCTATAACTGTGGAGCACACGCTGTGAAGAAAAGGTCTGGAAGTGGCAGTTGTCAATGAGTTATGGTTAGTTTTCCTCTCACCCGATAGAGAAGATAGAAAAGAATATCTTGAAGGTGAGGATGGCGGGGACATGACTCAGACCTTTGTGGAAGGAATGTTTTTGAGTATACTAGAAGGAACTCTCAGTACAGAGTTTGGTGACTGTAATGTGAAAAGTAGTAACATCTAAAAAAAAAAGAATTAATCATCCTGAAAGTTTGAAGGAGCATTGTTATGTTCTGTTCTGTTATATTATGCAGCCTTGTGGAGCCTGGGAGGCTATTCGGGTGCTGAGCAGCTGTGAGTCTAGGCACGCCTATGGCCTAGTGGGACTACTCCAAAGCCAGCTTCTTCAACTTCTTGCATGAAGTACAATTTCCTAGCTTACGTAAAGGAAATTTCAATTCTATTAAGGACACGGAGGCGAGGATTATGCTCAAATTTTCTATTCCTTTAATACTTCCAGCAGGTTTTAACAATAAACTACCTTTCCCACGACTTCTTGGAAGGATGTATAGTAGAAACCATACAGTAATCAATCAAATGTCCAAGTTACAGTTCATATAACTTAACGTCCCCCAAGGCACTTCCTGTTTCTTGAGTGTGACCTGCAGGATCATCATGAATCATTAACCTTTATTGGAGTCCGTACCTAATAACACTAAAACAGAGATGAAGAATCCTTGGTAACAAAAGGAAAAAACAGTCACCTTAAACAACAAGTGGCATTATCATACTTCTAACTGTAAACTTTGCACTTGCAGGACCTCACAGTCATATTGTGTACCGCAGTAAAGCATATTCAACTTAACCAACAAGGTTTACTTACATGGAACAAAATGTCCCCATTCTTGGACTGTGAGAAACGCCTAATCCTGGGTGGGGAGAAACTGTGAAAACAGGAGGAAGGGAATAATCCTCGCCTCTGTGTGCTTAATAGAATTGAAACTTTCGGAAATGTTATATTCTGCCAGGGCGTGAGGCGAGGATTATGCTTGTTTAAAGCTTATCCACCACCAGAGACGCCATGTCCACCACCACCGGTTTAAAGTAAAACCACTGAAACATAGAGTCCTCTAATCTGGCTCCTAGAGAAAAGGCTTTTGAGGCCATTGCCCCTCTGACAGAATGGGCACTGAATTGTGACACATCGATGTCTGTCTCTAGCATGACCCAGCGGACCCAGTGACCAAGTGTGGGGGAGGAGACAGCCTTGAAAGGATTTATCAAGGATATCAACAGTTGTCTCTCCTCTGTCAGGTTTTCTTATGTTTAAGGCACCTCACCACGCAAAGCTTAGGATGAGAATTGGAAGCAAGGTAAGGAATTGTTCTTGAGTCTGCTTTAGTTCTTCTGGAAATATGTAAAGTGACCCCGTGAAGGGTGAATACTCTACTCGAGACATCCAAAGCTCTGACATCAGACACCCTATGGCACAAAACCATGAGGAGCAGTATTGCCAGCTTTGCAGATAATTCTTTGCATAAAAGGTATTCATTCCTTTGCCAGGATTGGAAAAGATTCAGGACCACATTGACATCCCACAGCGTAGAATACTTAGGTTTAGGAGGCAGGAACAAACAGATACCTCTCAGGAGCTTACAGATCAAGGGGTGTTCCTCTACGGGAGCCCTTGCATTGGCCAATGCCCTGCAGAGATAGTTGAGCGATAGGGATTAACCGTCCTGTATGGGCCCTGAGATGCTAAAGATGGCAGGAAATACAGGACTGGAACAATGTCACACCTCGTGGGATCTTCTTGACGTTGAACACACCCACGCACCCATCTGGCCCATGCCGAATTATGGTTTGTAGGTCACCTCTGCCAATGCCTTGAAGAGCATACTTTCAGCCTCCTGTGAAAGGCCCAGGACTCTCCATCTTTCCCTGTAATTTGCCATGCCATGAGAGTATAGATGGGCCTGGAGGACTAGCGGATGGTGTTGGCCTACGGGATTTCGAAGACTATCTGGAGCGAGAAGACGGATTGAAAAATCCCAAGAAAGTTCCAGAAGAACCAGAAACCATGCTTGTGATCTTCACATCGGGGTGATAAGCACTACCTCTGCCTGCTGTCTCCTCACTTGGGCAGACAGTCCCATTATCATGGCGAAGGGAGGAAATGCGTAACGTTTCTCCTTTGACCAATCTTGCAGCAATGCATCCATCCCCAGAGCGAGGGGGTTCGGCTTCCAGCTGAAATTTCTTGGAAGTTAATGATCCAGAGGGGAAGCAAAAAAGGTTGATCGAGAACAGGGCCTCAGTTCAGCTGAGAGAAGACCTGAGGATCCAGTTGCCAAAAGCTCATGTCCGACCACTCCTGTGAGCACCAGTCTGCAATTTGGTTGGAAGTTCCCGGGAGATGTTCTGCCATGACTGATACATTGTTGTTGAGGCAATATGTCCAGAATTCCTTGGCTAGGTCCGCTAGGACCTTCGATTTGGGACACCTGAGATGATTTATGTAGCCGACAGCTCTGACATTGTCCACCTTAAGAAGCACCCAGCAGTACGCTTTGTCTTTGGTCCAGCACTCAATCAATCAATCAGTATTTGTAAAGTGCAACCACTCACCCATTAGGGTCTCAAGGCGCTGGGGGAGGGGGGAAGGAGGGAGTGTAGCGTGTACCGGTGAGGTGGATTAAAAAAGCCAAGCCTTCAGTTCCTTCGTGAAGCTGGAAAAGGAGGTGGTCTGTCCTATGTGGATGGGTAGAGCGTTCCAGGCGGTGGCTGCGAGGTAGAAGAAGGAATGTCCTCCTGTTCTGGTTTTCGTGATGCGGGGTACTTCTGCGTGAGAGAGCTGGGTTGAGCGTAGAGCCCTGTGGGGTATGTGGAAGTTCAGCCGCTGGTTCAGGTAGGCTGGTCTGGTGTTGTGGAGGGCTTTGTGTGCGTGGGTGAGGATCTTGAAGGTGATTCTTTTTTCTATGGGAAGCCAGTGCAGTGTGCGTAGGTGTTGCGAGATGTGGCAGTGTCGGGGTAGGTCGAGGATCAGTCTGGTGGTGGCATTCTGGATGTTTTGCAATTTGAGGGTGAGTTTTTTGTTGATTCCGGCGTAGAGTGCATTGCCGTAGTCCAGTCTGCTGGTGATGAGGGCGTGTGTGACTGTCTTTCTATGTTCGAGGGGGATCCATTTGAAGGTCTTCCGTAGGAGGCGGAGGGTGCGGAAGCAGGTGGAGGTGACTGAGTTGATTTGATGGTTCATGCTGAGGTCTGGGTCCAGGATGATTCCGAGGATGTGGGCTTGGCTGGCTGGGGTGGGCGGGTTTCTGAGAGTGGGTGGCCACCAGGAGTCGCTCCATGCATTGGGTTGAGGGCCCATGATGAGTACTTCTGTCTTGCTTGTGTTGAGTTGAAGGTAGCTGTCCCTCATCCAGTTGGCGACTGCTTTCATGCCTTCGTGGAAGTTGTGTCTGGCCTTGTCAGGTTCGTTGGAGAGGGAGAGGATGAGTTGGGTTTCGTCGGCAGTAGGAGATGATGTTTATTCTGTAGCTTCTGACGAGGGTGGCTAGTGGGGCTATGTAGATGTTGAGTAACTTGGGGCTGAGGGAGGATCCCTGGAGCACTCTGCAGCTGGTGGGTGTGGGATTTGGGAGGAAGGGGGGTAGTCTCACTTGTTGCATTCTGCCAGAGAGGAAGGATTGGATCCAGTCGAGGGCCTTGTCTCTGATGCCAGCTTCGTGGAGTCTTCTTATCAGGGTGTGATGGGAGACTGTGTCGAAAGCTGCTGAGAGGTCTAGTAGGATGAGTGCTGCCATCTCTCCTTTGTCCAGTAGGGAACGGATGTCATCTGTTGCAGCCAGGAATGCTGTTTCGGTGCTGTGGTTTGACCTGAATCCGGATTGGGAGATGTCGAGGATGTTGTGGTCTTCTAAAAACGTGGTGAGTTGGCTGTTGACTGCTTTTTCAATTACTTTCGCAGGAATTGGAAGTAGGGAGATGGGCCTGAAGTTTTTGATGTAGGTGGGGTCAGCCGAGGGTTTCTTTGAGGAGGGAGTTGATCTCAGCGTGTTTCCAGTCGTCGGGGAAGGTGGCAGCAGCTAGTGAGCAGTTGATGGTGAGGTGGAGCTTGGGGGCGATGGAGTCTGCAGTTCTGTTGAAGATGTGATAGGGGCATGGGTCCCCCAGAGTGTATGGACTTCTATGCTTTCAGCGGATGTTCAGTGGCGAAGGGTGTCCAGGTGGAGATTGTAGGTTTGTTGGTGTCGGGGTTTGGTCGGGGGGGTTCTGCGCGTGGGTTGTCCTTGTTGAAGCTGTCGTAGATGGTCTTGATTTTTTGGTGAAAGTAGGTGTTGAGTCTATCACATAGGTCCTGTGAGGGTGGGATGACTGTTGTTTCACTGCTGGGTTGGGTGAACTCCTTGATGATGCTGATGAAGCCTTCTTTCTGGTGTTTCTGATGAGTCGGTGGTGTGAGGTGGTGGCGGCTCTGAAGTTGCTGTGGGCTTCTGGGGATTTGGTGTTTCTCCAGATTTTCTCAAGGCGGCAACAAGTGAGTCTCGATTCCTGGAGTTCGGGGGTGAACCAGCTGGCTCTCTTTGCATGGGTGTTGTTGTTCTTTATGAGGGGGCTATAGTGTTGGCACAGTCGGTGATTCATTTGTGGAATGTGCGTGCTGCGGTGTTTGGGTTATCGTTGCGTGCGATGGTGGGGGCAGAGATGGCGAGGGAAAAGTGAGCTGATCGTCGGTTATTCTTGTCCAGTTTCTATGCGATGGCTGGAGTAGGGTCTGGTGATGGAGGCTGTGTTGAAGGTGAAGTAGATGCATAGGTGATCTGTCCAAGAGAGTTCGGTAGTGTGGCTGAAGGTAGCAGAGGTTCCTGTATTGAAGATAGGATCGAGGGTGTGTCCTGCTGAGTCCTATGTTGTGGAGGTTGTCTAGGAGGGATGCGGTGTTGGGGTCTTGTACATTTTTGAGGTGGAAGTTGAGGTCTCCCAGTAGGGTGTAGTTGGTGGCTGCGATGGCTTGTGCAGAGATGCAGTCTGTGATAGAGTCGGCGAATGGTGTGCGTGGTCCGGTTGGGTGTTAGATAATGGTTCACCTGATGGTGGATGTCGGTCTGGTGTGTAGCTTGAAGTAGAGGTGTTCCATCACGTTTGCGGCTTCTTTGGAGTCTTCGGAGTGAGTGTTCAGACGGAGGTTGGACCTGTGGACGATGGCGATTCCCCCCCCCTCAGGGAGGCTGAGGCGGTCTTTCCGGATGATCTTGTATCCCTGGGGGGCGGCGATGGTGATGTCTGGGCCTGAGGTGTTGTTAGTCCAGGTCTCGGAGAAGAATTCGACATCTGGGCTGGTGCTGTCGAGGAGGTCCAGGATTTCGATGGCGTGGTTATGGAGGGAGTGGATGTTGAGGAGGATGCACTTTAGGGGTTTCAGGTTCAGAGAGTTGTTACGGGTGGGTTGTGCTGAGTCCTGGGTCTTGGTGGTGGTGGATTGGCGGCAGCTGAAGGGACCATGTGTGTTGCCTGGAGATGCTTGCATGCAGTTGTTGTTGCGTCCTGGGTTGAGTGTGATGAGTTTTGCTGCTGTGTAGAGGCAGCAGGACCAGGGGTCCTGCCGCTGGTTTCATTCGGGTCGCGGATGGGCGCTGATGGGCTTGCCTTAGGTGCGGCAGCGGTGCGGCCGTGCAGCGGCCGCCATCAAGTAGGGAGGGGGAAACTGCATGAAAAAAAGGGGTGGGGCCGTGGGGCAGCTGCAGCGGGGATAGAGCGTGAGAGAGAGAAGGGGGGGCGGGCCTGCAGGGGCAGCAGCAGCAGGGGAGTGACTGGGGGGAGAGCGAGAAAGAAGAGAGAGAGTGAGCGCGGAGTGAGGGGAGAAAACGAGGAAGAGAGAATAAATGCGGAAAGTGAAAGACACAAAAGGAACAGCACACAAAGAGTAAAAAGAGGCAAAAGAGGAAAAAGAGGCAGAAAAGTGGCAGAGGGCAGCCTAGCAGATGAGCAGAGCTCTCCCACTAGACACCAGGGATGAGGCGCAGGCAGAAGCCTGCGGATGGAGGAGGGCCTTGAACTCCTGATAGAGGTCAGGGTTCGGGGATAGAAGGGCTTCATTTGCCAGTGGAGCTATGAAGTGGCAGAGCAGTTCACTGACAGGTCAGTGGGCTTGCTCTTCCTACCGTGCAGCGGCCGCCATTAAGTAGGGAGAGGGGAGAACGGGAGTGGGAAACGGTGTGAAAAAAGGGAGCGGGCAGCAGTGGTGGGGACAGAGCTCGAGAGAGAGGAGGGGGCGGGCCACAGGGTCAGCAGCGGCAGGGGAGTGAGAGAGGAGGAGAGCGAGAGAGAAGCGAGAGAGCGTAGAGTAAGGGGCTAAGGAGCCCGTCATGAGTTTTAGGCAACTGATGTGGAGAGACTGTTCATCTGTTGGTAGTCCCTCCCTCCTATCCTCAGAAAAACATATTTGAATGTATATCACATTTCCATGCAATTCAATTAGTAACTCTCTTTGACACATATGTCACATTTCTCAACCAACTGGTTAATGACTTTTGAGAAACTGCATGGCTTCACCGGCCTGATCTAAGAAGTGCCTTTCCCCCTGTAAGTCCACTCTGAGATGTGCTGGTGGCAATAAAGCATATGCAAATCCTTCATCCCTAAGTTTCCTCTTCACCTCCATGAATGATCAGCGTCTCTTTTGAGACTCCGCACTATAATCTGGGTAGAAGGAAATATGATATTTCCACTGAATTCAATCTCACCTTATTGGCAAGCTGGCGCCAATATACCCATCTTGTCCTTATACCTCAGAATTCAGGCAATCAACATGCGTGGCAGCACACCAGGCTTGGCTCCGCCACCAGGAGTTCTATGTGTCTGGCCTACATGTAATCCATCCTTGATGCCCCTGCAGCAACATTGAAAGCCATGTCTCCAGAAACTGTTCTACTGGTGCCTACTCTGTGCCTTCCGGCAGCCCGAATGTGCGCAGATTGTTGCAGCGAGGCCTGTCCTCTAAATCGGCGAATTTGCCTTCCTGCTGTTTCCGGTGCCTCTCCTGATCTGCCAGCTGACTAGTGTGTGCTCCCAAAAGCGCCTCATGCCACGGCCGGCCCCGACAAAAAGGCATGGGTGGAAGACATTCTTTATGGATGTCTGCACCTTATCCAGTGATGTAAATGGGGCAACCAATTTACCAAGTACACGAACAAAAGGTTCACCAAAGAAATTTCCCTTGACTGCCGCGTCTGTGTCGGACGGGGCAAGGTCTCCCAACTGTGGATCTTTGGATTTTCGAGAAGAGACCAGCGCCGTTCTGTAGAAAGCTCACAGTTGGCGTTGCCCAGAAAAATAACAGTACACTATGCCCACCCAGAGATATCCTCCGGGGAGAGAGTGCTGCCTGTGGCCTTAGCTTTCTCTACCAACTCCAGGATTTTTGTCAGGGAGTCAATGACATTGAGGAGCTTAGCCTGACAGGCCTTCCACGACCTGTCTATGCCCTTCTTGGGATCTCAAATGTATTTATGGAGGAAGGTGGCCATGCGAGTGTCGATCTCTGGAATGGCTGAAACCTTGCCGGCAAGAGAGGGTCATGGGGACTCCGCCCGGAGTTTGGTGCTAACCTCTTTTTCCAGGTGTTTCCTTAGTCTGTTGTAGACGTATTTGTCCACCGTGTCTGAGGGAAAGTATTCTGTGGACCTGGGTGGACTAGTTCCTATGGGCGTAGCATGTCAGAGGGATCCCCTGCACTTTAGCCAGCGCCTGGGAGGACCAGCCTCATCCGCGGAATCTGCAATGGAATCCTCATCTGCTCAGGGAAAAGGGGCAGGAGTAAAACCATGGCTGCGTAGGGCCTCTGATTCAGCACCTGTCTGCGTGGAGCGTTCTAAAAAATGCCTTTTCAAGCCAGTTGAAAGCTGCCAGGTCCACCCCCGTTTCCAATTTACATTTGGTTTGACGATGTGCCTGATGGTCCATGTTAAGGGGAACCAGGAAGGTGTAGGCCAACTGTAATAGGTGCCTTTCTAAAGGTTCTATGGCGGAGGCTACCGCCTGATGAATGGAGGCGTCCATAGACTGGCAGAACTCTTCATCTATGGGGAGGATCGAAATGGTCTCCTCCTCCATGCATTCCCCATCTTCCTGGGAGTGCATATTTGCCAGTATGAGGCCCCCTAGATAACCCGCAGGGAGTTTATCTGTTACCGGAGACCGTATATGCAGAGGGGGGTGAAACCCACAATATTTCTAGGCCTTAAAGGCAATATTTAGACTGGTATTGAACCAGGATTTCTTTATTATGTGCAAAGCACTTATGTTGTATGGGGGGCAGATTTGGGCTGTGCACCCTGTTAAATTCAGAAGGGTAATTACTGCCTGGGCCCCAGCCCCTGAAGTGGCCAAGTGAGCTACGTGCACCAAGAAAGAAGAAAAACTGGACCGATCCGGTTCCCTCACACCGACCCAGGTCGCGCATCTGCCACTGGTTGGATTATAAACACTGACCCTGTCAGAGCAGGGCGTCCGGCATCCAGGAGGAGTGGGGGGCTCTTTGTGGCACGTGGGCTGCAGGTCGGTGGCTCCGACAGGAATGTCCGTGGGATGCGCCGTCCACGGCGAGGGATGTGGCGAGCGTCGCCAATCTCCCGCCCTCTAACGGGCCCCGGAGTCAGCGCATTACGCAGTCCCCGCTAGCCTGACATGAGAAACGGCAGCGAGCGGAGCGTTTACTCCCGCTGCGACTGATTGCTGCGGAGAAAACAGGTTAATGCAATTAACGCACAACTAGGCCTGTTTTATATGACGCTTGGCAAGCTACAAAAAATGCAAAACTGCGGTGCCCGCCTCATCTTTGGCCAGAAGTGAAGAGTGCCTTGTGGTCTCTCCGTTGACTTACAAGCAGACAGTGGCCTTGTTTAGTTTGACGGACAGGCTACTCTCAAAACATGGGGGATATCCATTTTACACTCTGTAGTAATAGCCCCACGCCGTAATACACATGTAATACAGCTAACTGGATACTAGCTGCGTTCGTCATGCAGGATCCTGTCTGCCAAACTCCAAAGTAGGCCCCGAGTATCTAATCCAGTACTTTATGCTGTGTGCACAGGTTCTTCTTAGAAGTGCACCCTCTAAGATGCGCACCCTCCTTAGAAGTGCACCCTCCAAGGTGGTGACTTCATCTTGGTTGATTAAATACCTTTGACTGTCTCCCTAAAACAGATCACGAGCCCAGCAGGCAAGACACAAATGTTTTTAGCTGCAGAACGCTTTAGGCTTCTTTCTCTGGGACTCCATATACCCATTTTACCAGAATTATCCTTTCTAAGATTGAGGAAAATATTTCAGACGCATCTATTCTGGCAAGGCTTTGGTTTACGTCACATCAGAAGCTCTTGGCCGTCCCAAGGGAAGAGCAGCCGGGGTTCTTTGCCCCAGGTCCTGCGTTCCTATTTCAACATCTATTTACATAACATAAGCAAACCCGACCTGTTCCTTTGTGAGGCTGATAATGTGGCAACACTTCTAGGTGGCATCAAATACTGTGCTTTCTACTTCCCCGGGATGCTTCTTTCCTTAACTACAAGTTGCAGCTCGAAACAGGAAACCAATAAGAACCCCACACAATTGTAAGGCCCTGCGCCCCAGAACTTGTCCACAAGGTTACGGAAGACCACCTCAAGTAATTTGCATATGTCATCTCTGAGGAGGTCGTGCTCTCTGACTTTACATCTGTAACCTCAAACTCCTACATTTCCTTTGAAGTGGCCATCAGTTAGCTTATAGTTATATACAAAAATACAAACATAACTAAACCAACATAGCATTTGTGCATCAAGTGGACAGTTTTAACCTACATTTAAAGCTTTATTATCTATCAAGATATATATCAATCAATTGAAAGTATAGAGTGATTTTCTACATTTGTCTTTCGGTTCATCTGTTCAATGTGGTCAGTCTCTTTATGGTAACTGCACAGAACGGAGGGGACCCTTATTCATTTAGGCTAGATTTGCATGTTTACTGCATCATACAATTCAGACTATCAAGCACACTTAGGATCATTTATTTTGGGGCGCTATAAAATAAAAATAACAGATCAGAAATACCAGATTGCGTCCAAAAGCATTAAAAAGGGATTAGCCTTTTAATCTGTTTCCATGTTTAAGAAAAAATAGTAGCTCGCCACATTCTTCAACCCTGGGAGCAGAGGATATAAAACAGATGTCCAAGGAAAGAAGATGTGATGTAGTCCGCCAAGATAGTTGTCAAACAGAACTGAATTGTGCACATACACAAGCACTTGTTACAAAATCATCAGGAAAAGAGAAGTCTGCTGGTTATCATTAACGCTAGAAGTGTAGAAGATTTATTAAGGTTTCCTGGAAAACTGAGTCGGGATAAGGCAGTCAAGACATGCATGTTAGAGTCCAGGGATGTTTGAAATTGCCCATAGGTTGCTAAATTATGTGCAAATGGGAAAGTTATTTTGATCATAAATTCCTTAGTATTCTTTAATGTAGTTTTATGAGTTGTTGTACCAAACCGGCAGGCCTTGTTGTACGGTGCTTTATCTTGAATTAGCTTTTAGCCCTGAATATTAGGAAGAGAAATATATCGGGAAGAGAAAAATAAAAAGAGGCAGTGAGAGAGAAAAAAGAGAAAGTGGGAAAGACCTAGAGAGTACTAGGCGTGACTGAAAGAGAGAGGAACTAGAGGTAACAAGAGAAAGAAAAAAGGTGTGTACAAGAGAAGTAGAAATAGAGATAGTAACAGGATGGGAGGAAAGGAGAAGAAATACAAAGAGCGATACAAGTGACGGATCGAGAGAAAGACTGAAAGGTAGAAAGAGGACAAGTGGTAGAAGGAGAGAGAAGATGAACATTAAAAAATACATAGGGCCTGATTTCGACTTTGGTGGTCCCATCATGGGACCACCAAAGCAGCGGGGAGGAGGCCGCAGCCATAGCGGTGACATCCCCCGAGCATATCACAATGATCCCGCCGGGCTGACCAGCGGGAACATTGTAATACGCGTTCCTGCCGGGCTAACCAGCGACAATAGTGCTATGGTATTGGTCGTGGCTCCCTTAAGGGAGCCGAGGCCAATATCATAGCACACTGCTCCGTCAGAATACTCACTGTCTGCAAAGTATGCCATGGGCATGGGCAGTGCAGGGCCCCTCCTGTGGCCCCCAGCACGCTGCTAGCGCCAGCCTTTCCATGGCATTGTGACTCCCCGTCTGGCGGTAATGTGAGTTGTAATCAGCCAGATGGCGCTGAGTTCAGCACCGCCCTGGCTGAGTACAACTGATGCCACCGTCTCCCAGTCGGGAACAATGTTCCTGGGGATAACAACAGTCTCCTGGTGGGTCTGCCAGGCAGGGTTGTAATGTGGAGGCCGGACCACCACAGTTGCGGCACAACGAGGCTGGCGGTCCTTGACCAGCCTCGTAATAAGGCCCATAGAGAGAAAAGAGAGACAGAATGAGAATGACTGACATAGAAGAAAGATGATGAGAGAAAACTAGATAGATAGATAGATAGACTTACAAAACCACAGCTACAGTGCATCTATGGTTATGAATTAAAACCGAACAACCGCTGACATTCAAATTATGTCTAGCTCCGCAATCCATAAGTCACAAAACAGAGAGAGAAACCATATGAGATGCTCATGTTCTCACCTTTAATGTAACAGATGCAGTTACAAATGTCATTAATTATGTTACAGGTCATTTAACATATGACATGGCCACTAACACTGTGAATGAGATAAATATTAAAATATTAATAATATTTATTGGTTTATTTGATAAAAACTGTGAAATAAAAACTCCTTGCATTCAGTGGGCGAGATATGGTTTGCATGGCTGTATTGCAAGTTATAGAGTGCGGAGCTAACACATCTGGAACATTTCAGTGGTTTTGATGTTTAATTCATAAGTATAACCATACTTTAACTGTGGTTTTATAGAGATATGTGTTAAACATACTTTAATGTGTTACAATAAATCATACCACAACTTCACCTTAATTGTAGTTTTTTCAGGGAACGTCTGGGGTTTTATTGACGGTATCCCACCTCCAACTTCTATGAAAGGATTCCCATCCTCACTGTGCATGGTCTTTAGCTGCGTCCCTCACAGGTTGGCCACAGGCAGCCCAACCCCTCTGTCGGCAGTCCCCTGCTCTGCACTGCCTTTGGCAGACACTGTGCCCCAACGTACCAAAGGTGTAAACCCTGCCTTAACATTTTCCACGACAAACTGACCTGAAGTGGGTAGCTGTGGTTTTTGGGCCCAATCAGCTGGCACCTAGGCAAAGGGGAACACCCAGGGTCATCCAGGATGGGGTGACGTGTGGCTTTCACTAGGTTCTGTTACTCAGAATCCCTTGCAAACCTCAAAATGTGTCTAAAAAACATTTCCCTCCCATTTCTATGATAGAAAGTTCTGGAATCTGAAGGGAGCCACAAATTTCCTACCACCCAGCATTCTCCTCGCTCTCCCAATAAAAATGATACCTCCCTTGAGTAGGTGAGCCAAGTGCCCTCGACAGACAAGGGCGAAAAATGTGTAGAAATTGAGAGGGAACCAAAGCGGGCCCAAAAGGGCAGTTTTTTAAAATACATTTTTAGGGTGACTTAAATTTGGCCACCCACTCGATTGGGGCAGAGTGTTTCTCCATACATGCAAAGTTGGAGGTTTGCGGGGCATTGTGGGTAGGAAAACATGTGGGTACATGTGAAGCACGTGTGGGTACATATGAAGCATATCACCCTATACTCCCCCATATGTTTCGTTTTCAGAAGTTTCTGGGTCTGGTAGATTTTTCCAGGTGGGAACGTACCCAAGTCCAAAAACTGCAAGCCGCTCACCATTATAAGTGGGACGAAATTGGGAGCTAGCCAAACTCTCTCGGCCCATATGTAAAATCAAAACTCTAAAGAGCCAAATGTCCTCTTGCTTGCGATTGGGATGAGATGCTTTAGTCCACAGGGGGAATGGAAAGACTGTTGTCACCTTCAGTTGGGGTGGTGCCATTATCATGCCCATGGTGGCGGGCAGCCCCCACCTCTCTATTTAAAATAAAATGTTTCTCTGGTGTCTAGTGGGTATTCTGCCCACCCTGGGGGCTGATAGGAGTTAATAATCTCTACCTGCCCTGAGGGGTAGCAGAAAGACTGTGACCATTTATTTCGAGGGAGGTGGGGGCATTGCCATGCCCATTCTGGGTAGCGCCTATTACTACACTACCAAAAAAATCCCTGGTGCCTAGAGGGCTTTCTGCCCCCCCCAGAAAGACTGCCCCAAACAAACAGGGGGAGGAAACGCCCTTGCCCAAGGCGCCGCCCCCCCCCACCCCTCCCTGGTGTCTACTCGGCGAATCCCTGCTTGGGGGTCGCCCTACATTCTGGGCAGCCCCCAACCATAGATGAATGAGAGAAAAATTCCCAGGTGCCTAGTGGATTTTCTCCCCCCCCACCAGGGGTAGGGGGGTAGATCGGGGTTATTGCCCCCATTTGCCCCTCAGGGGGACCAAAAGACTGTGTCGCTTTTCGGGTGGGGTGGGGATATTACAATGCCCACTTAGGGCAGCCCCACCCCTAGATGTATATAAAAAAATAAATCCCTGGTTTATAGTGGACTTTCTGATCACTCCAGAACTTTCCAGGAAGGAGCTAAGGTGGATGACCTTTTTTTAAGTTGTGGGAAGATTTGTCAAACAGAGCCAAAGTTATTAGTGAAACAAAAAACACAGTGGAAACTCTGACCTAACTAGAGCTACACAGTGGCGACCACCATGGCTATGGGTAATATATACATATACATATCTTTTTGCTGACAGGGTTCTGTGTTTTCCATGTTTATTTATACATACATCGGGAGTTTCAGTGTCAGGCGCTTGTCAGGTGTGCTCATTAATGGTCTGAGGGCAACATTGCTGTAAATGAGTTTTTTTTTATCTGCACCCTGCACAAGACAAAATATTGTGTTTACAACCAAATATGGCTGTGTGAGGGAAAATATCCTGCAAATAATTCAACTGTGAATTACAGGGAATATTTTTTCTGTGAAAGATAAGCAGAGAGAAAGAGGTAGTGATTTCAAAACTAAACTTATCTTTTGAGAAAAACTTTAGCAAAATATATTGTATAATACTCCCTAGAAGAAAGAAAGTTTCACAGACTACAAGTCAATTATTTTTTTGGGATCCATTATAGCTCAAGATTTTATCTTTTGAATTTGTCAGACTAATGTGTCAATGTCTGTATGTAAAAACCCTTACGTTTAGTACTGTTACTTCTGTGGAAGGTGGCCTGAGCAACAATCACCTAAAACCCAGTGAAACATCTGTACCTTACTACTTATTAAAGAAGCTACCTATGTGAACACCAAAGCCACCTTCTTTTCAAGTTATTAGACTAACACTATGGCTGGGCCCAAGAGGAAACGTGAAACTGCAGATAATTAAACAAGAAATCTGCAGAAATGACACAACGTCATCTATGGAGTACCATGAGTGTCCTTTCTGTATTTATTTTTAAAAACAGATAAATAAGGAGAATTGGACTGCTTTTGAGCGACTTTCCATGCTGTCTTCAATGAATTCCAAGCCAACAGCTGAGCAGATTGACAGCATGGGGAGTTAAAACACTAGTTGAGATTCCTTTAAATCAGTGTATATCTCAACATATATTTGTTGTATAACGGTAGTATTTTCATCTAGGTGTATTGTTTATTCTATGTAGCTATTTAGTGTGTTATGCCTGGCAGGTATCAAAGTAATAGTGCATATTTATCAGGTAAAGATGGACATTTCCACATTCCGACTTAATTTATTCGGAAAACACAAAATAAATATGGATTAATACCAATAAGACGGCCAAACAATGGGTATGGATAAACGCAGGTGGAAATATTTAAAAAATAAAACACCATAAAACCGGGAACCCTATTAATGGTTAAATGGGAAGTCACACTCATCTTCGCAGTCACCCCGGAAGTTATACCCCACTACCGCCCTACAAATGGAATATCTCTCCCTCTTGAGCAGCAACAGATGATTGAGGCACAGCTGATCCATTGATCCGGAATTAGTCATCTATTCTGGCAAAACTTCATGTAAACACCAAAATCATGGCAACTTTATATTCTATTGGGCTTGTAAATTTGTTTCTAAGCAAAATTTATGAGTGAATTAACAAGTTTTATGACTGCAGAAATATTACAAAGGGATTTCTCTCAGGCAAAAACCCAATTATGGGTGCAGCATCAGGAAAGCTCAGCAGCCACAAATATGACACTCCTAGACTTGGGGGTGTAGGGCAAGGACTTCCATCAAGAAGAAAAATATTTTTGCTGCTATGTTTTTTTTAAAAATGCATTTAAACAGGGGATCCAATTTCTTCTCTGCGGATTTCCCGCCTATGGAGTATTCCACACAGTGGGATTGGGATCCTGTTGGAAAGATTACATGATCTTCCCAGCATTTACACCTGGAAACCTATACCTTTCACAGCTTTCCAGCCATAATTCTGGGAATGTGTGTGTATTGCAAAAGAAGAAAAAGTAAACTCAGGTGGAACTGGAGATCTCTGCCCGGACTTTTCCTACCTTTTCTGTGAATTGGGCCCTATGTGTGGGAGGTAGTGATGGGTCCTTGGTTTGAGTGTAAGGTCCCTTGCAGCTTTCATCCCAGCTGCAGGATAGGTAGGCCTATTGTGGTGACTTATTATGCGTAAATTAAAGAGTGTCTTGCTGGGAGTGTGAGTCCCTTCAGCTTCAGACCATCTTCAGCAATGATATTCAAACAGCAGACCTGATCATGGGACCAGAATCTCAACAGAATCTACACATCCATAGCATCTCCAACTCTTGGGTTCCCGTGGAGCTTGGTCTTTTTTGAAGTATTTTTCTTTGCTCTAGGCTCCTTTCCAAAAGATTCCCGCATGCCCCCATCTCAAGACGCCAGGGCTTGGTACCAATAGTCTATTAAGTAGCTCCTGGGGTCTCTCTTGCCATCATTAAAACATTCTAGTTCCAAGCAGCAGATGCTTTCAGCCCCTGTTTCCCATCCAATCAGAACCCAAAAAGTGCAGAGGCGTTCTGGATACGTTGCAGCCTCTTCTGGAGTTTGGCCGTGGTTCCTGCATAGAGGGCATTCCCGTGGTCCAGTTTGCTGCTTACGAGGGCTTGGGTGACTGTTCTTCTGGTTTCGTGGGTATCCATTTGTAGATCTTTTGGAGCATGCGGAGAGTGTTGAAGCAGGAGGAGGAGATGGCGTTGACGTGCTGGGTCATGGATAATGAAGAGTTCAAGATGAATCCTAGGTTGCGTGCGTGGTCAGTGGGAGTCGGAGCAGCTCCGAGAGTGGCAGGCCACCAGGGGTCATCCCATGCGGAGGAGGTGGAGCTGAAAATGAGGACGTCAGTCTTGTCGAAATTGAGTTTGAGGCGGCTGCTATTCATCCATTCGGCGATGGCCTTCATTCCTTCGTGGAGGTTGGTCTTGGCGGAGTCCTTGGTAAAGGAGAGGATCAGCTGGGTGTCATCAGCGTATGAGATGATATTGAGGTTGAGGGATCGGGCGATATTAGCGAGCGGGGTCATGTAGATGCTGAAGAGGGTCGGGCAGAGGGGCGAACCCTGGGATACGCCGCAGATGATTTCGGTGGCTTCCGAGCAGAAAGGGGGGAGGCGGACTCTCTGGGTTCTGCCGGTGAGATAGGAGTTGACCCAGTCCAGGGCTCTGTCACGGATTCCTGCATTGCTGAGGTGTGAGCGTAGGGTGTGGTGGCAGACAGTGTTGAACGCGGCCGAGAGGTCCAGGAGGATGAGGGCCGCGTTTTCGCCGTTGTCCAGTATGGTTCTGATGTCGTCGGTGGCAGAGATGAGGGCAGGTTCTGTACTGTGGTTGCTATGTAATCCGGATTGGGAAGGGTCCAGGGTGCAGATCTATGGAATCCAGATTGGGAAGGGTCCAGGGTGCAGTTCTCCTCTAGGAAGCGGGTTAGTTGTCTGTTGACAGCCTTCTCGATGACTTTTGCTGGTAAGTGGAGCAAGGAGATAGGCCGGAAGTTCTTGAGGTCCTTTGGGTCTGCCTTGGGTTTTTTGAGGAGGGCGTTGATCTCAGCGTGTTTCCAGCTCTCCGGGAAGGTGGCAGACTCGAAGGAGCTGTTGATGATCTTCCGTAGTTGGGGTGCGATGACAGAGCTTGCTTTGTTGAGGATGTGGTGAGGGCAGGGGTCAGATGGAAAGCCAGAGTGGATGGTGTTTATGATTTCAATGGTGTTATTGTCGTTGACGGGGGTCCAGGAGAGCAGGAGGTTAATCGGAGGTGAATCTGTGGTGTTGGTGATTGTTGGGGGTTCTGGGTGCTGAAACTGTTGTGGATGTCTGCAATCTGCTGATTCGGTCTTTGAAGGCGGTTCTCTTGGCGGCTCGGATGAGTTGGTGGTGTCTGCGGATGGCTTTTTGAAGGCTGTGTGGTTGTAGAGTCTGATCTTGGCGCCACTTTCTTTCTAGTCTTCGGCAGGTTTTCTTGGATTTGTGGAGGTCGGCGGTAAACCAGAAGGCCTTTCTGTTGGTTCGTCTGTTGGAGGGATTCTTGATTGGGGCGAGAGTATTGGCCCGAAGTTGCAGGCCAATCAGTCAGTGGCACACACACACCCTGCCCCGAGGGTGGAACAGCGGTCAGTCAACCACACAAACACACACAAACCTTGCAGCCACAGTGGAACAGTGGTCAGTCAACCGCACACACACAAACACCCTGTCCCCACTGTAGAATAGTGGTCAGTCAAATGTGCAAACACACACACTCTGCACCGAGGGTGGAACAATGGTCAATCAACCACACAAACACACACAAACCTTGCATTAGTCAGTCACAGTGCAGTTGACAGTGGTCAGTCAACTGCACACACACAAACACCATGTCCTCACAGTGGACCATTGGTCAGTCAAATGTGCAAACACACACCCTGCCCCGAAGGTGGAGCTGTGATCATTCAACCGCACACACACACATACACACACACATGCACACACACACATGCACACAAACACCCAAAGTGGAAAACAGTGGTCAGTCAACCATGCACACATACCCTGTCCCCACAGTGAAACAGTGGTCAGTCAGTCAGACACACACACACACATTCTCCCTACCCCAACGGTGGCAACTACCTCTCACTCCCTCACCTTTGCAGACTCATCGGGAGGGAAATAGTGCCTATAAACTTGGTCTGAGAGAAAATAGGATACACTCAGCGGTCGAAGTACATAAAAAATAGTATAGAAACTGTGATGCTGCATGCAGTGAGGGCAAGGTCTGTGAGGGTGAGGGCAGGGTGAATGGTGAAGCTAAAAAAACAAAATATTCTGTGAGTATTTTTTCATCTTTCACCTTCAGGTAGCTACATATAAAAAATAACATGCAGCTTAAATGAAAAACAAATACAAATTTAAATTAATCAGTGGGAAATGTACTTAAGTACATTATGAAGCTTCTAGAGGCACATAATTAAACCTTGGTTGGTGCAGTGGAGAATAGTGACTTTTGAATTTTTAGCGTGAAAGAAAGCACTGGTAATATGTAAGGCATCCTTTTAAACTTGCAGTGAATCTTTGTCATCCTAAGCTTCAGGTGATTCCAACAATTACAGCCAGCAGGGATTTCCAAGCACCCTTTACATTAGCAGATTAACCAGATGCACACATTTGTATTTCTTTCAGGCAGGCAGGCACCCTGGCAGGAAGGCTCATTTATTACTCAGCTGTCTGCCCGGCTTCGGTTTCCTAGCATAGCAGACTCTGTGCCTTTCACTGCAGCTGGAGCAGTAACTGTCCTGGGACGGTTGTCCTTTCACAAAAAGTAGGGGAACAGTTTTTTATAACTTAACAAAGTATGTGCACATTGTGTCCATCCGATCCCGCCCACTTCGACCTCTAGATACACTCCGTCATGCCCCTTCCCAAATATGGGGGCAAGTGGAAGTTTTACTATGCAGTGTTTGCCCCGAGGACTTAGCATGGATGTCATTTAGAGGTCATCAGGGGTTGCAACTGTGACCCCTAGCTTGTCCTCTGCGACCCCTGGCTCTGCCTTAGCTACCCCTGGCCTCAAAGCTGTCTTAATGGACATCAGTTGGGGCTCCGCTTTTTGTCAATTTTTTTTATTATACAGATAGTGAAAAATATTCTTCACTATTTGTGTAGTAAAAATATGGTAGAATTAGCTGAAATATAACACTATCTGGCAGTTAAGGTAAGTAAAGATGATTTTAAATGTACGTTGTATGCATGCTTGCGTGCAAGAGTGTGTTTATTTGTAAGTGTGTGTGTGTGTGTGTGTGTGTGCGTGTGTGTGTGAGGTCAAATGACGTTTGATGTCACTTCCACTCCCCCTGGTAATTTGGTGAATTGATACCCATGGGACTTAGTACTTTTCAAAGCTTGAAAACACACAAAAGGCATCCACCGCTCTGGGAGGAAATGCACAGTCAACAGAAATAACAGGGTAATACTCGACCACCTTGTAAAATGTAGTGCATCACTGTACAAACAACTGCAGACACTCGGATACCTTTGGCGGGTAAAACACTCTGAAGAGCACCCGCTCCTCGCCCATCCCTTTATTTTTTTTTATTTTTTGGTTTTAAATGTTTTATTGAAGAATATAAAGTGATACAGAGCATATAGGGATATCCCTTCAAAGCCTCTTTTTTTGGATATTCAATTGAAAGATCTTAAATCAACATTTAAATCAACATTTGAGGGGGAGGAATATAAGAAATATAAGGAATGTGAGAAAAGAAGATGTGAGAATAGCGGGGAGGGGAGGTAATCATGGGATGAGGGGAAGATGAAAATATTGTATTAGCTGAGAAGGTGAGGAGGAAAGCAAAGGGGAGAATTGATGGATGGGTAAATGTATAGAGGGGTCGGGGTCTCGACACCATAATGACGAGGCTGTTGCGTAAAAGGTTCAATTATTCCCTGCATGTTATGAGTTGTTGCGGGGGTTGGCCATTTTGGCATATGTGCCTAGATTGTTATGGTGTGAGATGAAGATTCCGTCATCTGAGGAAAGATAGTGCCAGGGAGAAATCTGTCAAGGTATTGTCCGTAAGGGAATGTAGATTAGGATGGGTTTATTTGGAGAATATGTTCTTCTTATATGAATTAAATGATCAGACCATGGTCAGTGAAGGGGGAGAGGAGGAGTATCTGGCTACTTGGCCCGAGATCCAGGACATTTATCAGGGTGAGAGATCCAAAGGATGAGAGGGGAGGGATTGAGAGAAAGGGGGGAATTAACACAGAGGCACTAGTGGGAGAGTGGGGAGAGGAAGGGGAAGAGTTGGAGAATTCTAGAAAGGCGATTAACTCTCGCTGACCATCCACCAGCTGTCTCATGATCTTGTCAGGAAAGGACTCCAAACTTACGCGAATATGGACGCTTAGTCCTGCAGATTGTAAATTACTTGTTCGTGGATGGCAGTCTGGAACATAGCTGTCATCCATACTGTTGGTGTGGGGGCGATACTAGACCTCCAGTGCCGAAGTATGCATATTTTGGCTGTGGCAAGTGCCATATGAAGCAACCGTTTATGGGCTCGCGATAGGGAAGGGTTTGGGCGTATATCGTGCAGAAGAATGAGCGATGGTGGGGTCGGGCTTGGTATATGTATAAAGTCTGTCAGGGCATGGCGTACTGCTTCCCATAAAGGTTGTATCGTCGGGCAGTGGCATAGGATATGGAGTAAGTCACAATGAAGGTCGGCACATCGCCAACATTTCGCATGCGGTATCAAGCCTGCCCCGCGAAGTTTAGTGGGAGTCCAGTACCATTCTTGGATAACTTTAAATAGGCAGAATTTCAGGCGAGCTTCGCGGACCCCCCTATCAAGGGCTTCTAGGGTGTCTGACCATTCGTCTTCCGTGTAGACATTCTCAAGTCGGTCTTGCCATTTTAAGCGCAATCGTTCAAGGAGAGGCTGCGAGTAAAGGTGATTCGTTAGTTCTGCGTACAGACCGGACATAACACCTCGTTGTCGGCCCCACTTCTGGAGATAAGTGACAATGGGTGAAGTTTTAAGTGTTCATGGAGGGGTTCCTAGGGCTCTACGTATGCAATGCTTAAGCTGCATGTATCGCCACTCTTGGTTACTTTGTATGCCGAACTCTTCTTGAAGAGAGGCAAAGGTACGAAAGTTGTCTCCGTCTATGATTTGAGATAAGTTATGGATGCCTGCCTCTATCCATTGTGTCCATCGGAGGAGGTTTCCTCCTATTTTTATGCTTTTATTCCCTGCTATAGGGGCCTGGGTGTGCAGGGAAGGGTGAACCCCGAGTAATCGGTGGGCTCTGCGCCAAGCTGTGTTTGTGGTCATGAGGATGGGATTAGATAAGTGGGGGTGATCAGTGTATGTCCCTCCCATCTCCGTATGCCGGCCTCTTAGGAGTTTCTCTGTGGCTACCCATTGTGGGGGATCTGGTATATCTGGTAGTGTATACGCTAGCTGTGAAAGTTGTAAGGCTAATGAGTAGTGTTCTACTGAGGGTAGGCCTAAGCCTCCGTAGGATCGTCGTGCCAATATTGTTGCAGGTTTCAGCCTAGGGCGTAGGGATCCCCAGACGAAAGTCCTTGTGGATGCGTCGATCAGACACAGCGGGGAGAGGGGTACCTGTAAAGGGAGCATGCCTAGTACATATGTGAAGTGCGGGAGAGTGACCATTCTGACCGCCTGTGTCCTGCCCCACATGGATAGGCCCAATAGTGACCACTTGGCAAAGTCCTGTTTCATTCTGGCTATGAGAGGATCTAGGTTGTCTCTGACCATGTGTTCCGGTTGATGAAAGTTCCTAAGTATTTAAGACGGGTCGGTGTCCATTTAAATGGGAGGCCATGTATTGCAGCTCTCGTCGTTACGCGGGATACTGGCAACGCTTCGCTTTTGTCCCAGTTTACCCTATATCCGGATAAAGATGCAAAGCCTTCTATGGTAGAGAGCAGTGTTGGCAGAGAGTTTTCGAGGTCGGACAAAGTTAATAAAATGTCATCCGCGTAGAGGTAGATTTTGGATAAGCCCCCTGTTAGGGGAATACCTTTTATCTGGTGAGAGTTCCGTATGGTAGCTGCCAGGGGTTCAATGTCCAGCAGGAATAGGGGCTGTGAGAGGGGCAACCTTGGGGTGTGCCTCTTCCGATGGGGAACGGATCAGATAGAAAGCCCCCGCAATTAACCTGTGCCCTGGGATGCTCATACAAAAGTCGGACTTTGGAATAAATTGTTCTCCGAGGCCGAAGTGTTTCATGGTGGTAAACAGGTAATGCCATTCAATACGATCGAATGCTTTTCCCGCATCTAGAGATAAGGCTAGGGCTTCCTCTGGCATTTGTAGGGATTCCAGTAAGGTGTGGCAGAGGGTGCGCATATGGTTTCTGGATGTACGGCCCGGAACGAACCCGACTTGGGTATTATGGATCAGGGATGGTATTACCTTACGTAACCGTGCTGCTAAGACGCTGGCTAGAAGTTTAACGTCTCCGTTCAGAAGGGAGATGGGGCGATAGCTGCCGCAAAGTAGGGGATCCCTCCCTGGCTTAGGTAGGACAACAATCGTGGCTCTGTTAGACAGAGTGCCTAAGGAGCCTTCTTGACATGCTTCCACCAGTGCCTCATGAACTGCTGTGACTGCCTCTTCCCCGGCCCATCTATAAAATTCAGCGGAGAATCCGTCTTCTCCCGGGAATTTATGGTAGGGGAGATTTGTGATAACTTGTGTTATTTCTTCCCTGCTTATTTCGCCTTCTAGGAGGGCTCGACCTGCCTCCGACAGACAAGGCAGGTTGGCCGACTTAAGAAATACCTCTGTCTGGGTATGATCAGTCGTTGTTTCAGAGGTATAGAGATGTCGGTAGTACGTGGCGAATTCGTTCACTATGTCTTGCGGGCGGGTCAGTATTGCTCCTGAAGAGGATGTTATGTCTGGGATGGCAGAGGCAGCCTCTCTCTGTCGGATCTGGGCCGCCAGGAGACGTCCTGCATTCTCACCTTGTTCGTAATGGCGGCTGCGTAGCTTTTGCAGCGCATATTCCGCCTGGGATGTATAGAGTTCATTGTGTGCCATTCGGGCTTGTTCTAAGGAGTGACGCAACCCGGGGGACGGTTGGGCAGTGTATTGTTTTGTGAAAGTCTGGATTGTGGTTTCTAAAGTAGTTTGGCGGGCTGCTCTGTCTCTGTTGGCTAATGCTGCGTCTCGCATCATATTCCCTCTCAGGGTCGCCTTTGCTGCTGCCCATAGAACCCTCTTGGAAGTCACAGTCCCCGTATTCTCGGCCATATACGTGGACACGTGAGCCCTAAGTTGTTCCTTCCCTTGTGGGGAACGGTATCTGTGTATAGCAAGGTGCCATGGTTTTCGGCCGGGGGGGGGGTTAGGCCTGTCTGCATCAAAAGTAGTATTGGAGAGTGGTCTGAGAGGCCGCTATCTAGGATGCCAGTGTCTAGTATTTAGGGGATTATAGTGTGGGATACTAGGAAATAGTCCAGGCGTGATTGTGTGTCGTGGACGGATGATAGAAAGTATACTCCTTATCTTTCGGGTGTTGTATTCTCCAGCAGTCGACTAGGCCGGTGTCTGTGATTAGGTCTGTCAGTAGTGCCCTATCTTGATTATTACCTACGTCTATGGGACCTGTCCTGTCTAGAATGGTATCTTGGGAGAGATTCCAGTCTCCCCCAATTATATAGCGGGTGGTTCCGATTTCAGTCAGGAGGCGGTTTAGTTGTAAGAAGAATGGACGCTTTGTGCCGGTTGGTGAGTAAATAGAGCCCACGCATAGGAAGGTATTTCCTCCTTTATTAATTTCTGGCGGCCCCAGAAGCATAAAACTTCCCTTCTGGTTGCCTGCCACAACAGTACCCCAAACACTAGACCCACACTCTCTATTGCATCCCTCCCCAACTGGATTCAACCACTACTAACTGATAACAAACACACAAAGTCTCTGAGTCTGTGGCTGTGGCTGGGAGCAGGATTGGGCTGACGGCTGTACCTGTGTTACTGGGAGTGGCACCCATCCGGTTGAGCCACCAGACTGGTGGTCACAGAAGACAGGCGAGGGAGCTGGTCACTCACCACTGGCCAGACAACTGGGTACTGGGATTCCTCTCCATCAGCCACCGGCCTCGCCAGGGAGCAGTCATCATCCACCAGTCCTTCTGCAGGGTCCTCAAAAGTGGCCCTTCGACACCAGGAAACATTCCTGGCCACTGTCTCACTTCCCTTGGCCACAGTCACCATGGTGCCAGACACCCCAGTGACAGTCCAGACACCTGGCTCATAGGGCGTACGGAACTTCCAGCCAAGGCACCTGTCTCTGATGACCACCTGATCACCAATCCTGATGTCTTGCCAGGAAGCATGCCTAGTTCGACTGGCCTGATTATTCACCACCTTCCTCTTGGAATGTTCTAACTCCGCGCGGGGCGGCAACGACTGCCACTCAGGGGGAGTGGGGATGGAGTTGGCCGTAGACCAGCCAACATCAGAGACCATGTAGGTTGGTTTGTGGTGCATTGGGGGGTCCCTCTGTACTCCCGCAGGAACCGATGAAGGCTGACCTCAGGGTCAGTATACTCCAACGTGATAATATGAAACACCTTGTTGATGGTGCGCATAAAGCGCTCGACCTCACCGTTGGCCTGTGGCCATTGTGGCATGATCCTCCTATGGTGGATGCCCAGGCCTTTCAGTATCTCTTGAAATTCAGCACCATGGAATGGGGGCCCGTTGTCTGTTTTCAATTCTTCTGGGAGACCAAACATGGCAAATATCTTCTCGAGAGCAGGGCCCACTTTGGCAAAAGATGTAGATTCAATTACCTAAACCACTGGATACTTTGAATAGCTGTCAACAATGACAAGGGTGGTCCTCCCATTCGGGAAACTCCCAAAATCAAGGCTGACCTTAGACCATTGGGTGAGGTTCTTCCGTGATGAACGGTGCCGGCACTTCAGATGTGGCAGTCAACTGGCAAGCAGGGCATTGTCTCACGCACTCTTCCACACCTGCTCAAGTCCGGGAAACCATGCCTTCTCCTTCATTCTCACCTTCATCTTTGCGGTCCCTTGATGACCTCCATGGGCCAACAAGATCACTTGCTGTTGTAACTGAGCAGGGATTATCAGCCTTTGCCCTCTCAGAAGGAAGCCTTCAGGAGTCAGACTGAGCTTGTGCCATACCCTCCACACCTTGATCATCCTGTCGTAGTCTGCACTAGTCCACCAATGCTTGGTTTAGAGCAGGGTTCTGCAAAGTCGGTCCTTGAGTGCCGGGTCCATGCCAGGTTCTTAGCATATCCACATTTAGAAAAAAGATGTTTCAGAAATCTACATTTTTCTAAATGTGGATATGCAAAAAATCTGGCAGGGACCTGGCTCTCCAGGACCGACTTTGCAGAACCCTGGGTTAGAGAAACTAATTCTAGGACCCATTCTCAAGGGCTTGCTTTACTCTTACCAGAATGTCACCTTCACTCGTGCCCTCTGCGATTTCGTCCAGGTTCATCGTCTTCGGACAACTGTTGTGGGCCAGCACCCAGGCCTGTGCTTTGGTAGTTTCTTCATTTGCGTCATTGACTGGTGCTGGCTCCCCAGGGTGCCACAACAGAAAATCAGCAGGGTTCCTAGCACATGGGCGGTAGATTACCTCCAACTATCTTGCTGAAGTTGGATGGGCCACCGCCTAATCCGGGGAGGCGGATGGGGAGCAGTCCCCTTGAACAGCAGAACGAGAGGTTGGTGGTCTGTGACCACCATGAACAGTCGGCCTTGCAGATAAAGATGAAAGTGACCACAGGTCCACTTGATGGCCAACGCCTCCCGCTCAATTTGAGAGTATTGTTGCTCTGTCGTGGTCAAAGCCTTGCTGGCATATACAAGGGGAGACCACTTGCTCCGTTCGGTTTATTGTGTCAACACAGCACAAAGCCCCACCGGGCTTGCATCCACCGCTAACTCCATCCTCCTGGTAAGGTCAAAATAGGCCATGGTGGTCTTGCACAAGAGGGCCTTCTTGAGTGTCTGAAACACTTGCTCTTCTCGATTCCCCCACACCCAGGGTGCCTCGGCTTTCGTGAGGGCTCAGAGAGGTTCAGAAATAGTGGCCAACTGTGGAATGAAATGCAAACAATATGTTGCCATTCCCAGGGAACTTCTCACGGCCGTCACCTTTCACGGAACTGGGGCCTGTCTGATTGCATCGGATGTCCGCGCGTCTACCATACCATCCTGGTTGAACACATTCCCAAAGAAGTCAATGGACTTTTGGAAGAAAGAGCATTTCTTCTGGTGGAGGGTGAGCCCATGTTCAGATAGCCGCTTGAGGGTGGCTTGTAAATGTCGGAGGTGCTCTTCTGCCGTGGTAGAGTAGATCAAGATGTTGTTGCTTACGTTCATGACACCTGGCAGTCCTGTAAGCATTTGGCAGATGGCGTCTTGGAATACTTCTGTAGCCGAGGATATTCCAAAGCTCAATCGCTTATACCTCCTTAGTCCAAGGTGCGTGGAAAAGGTAGTGATATACCTGCTTTCTTCCGCCAGCTTTAGTTGGTGATACCCTGCGTTCAAGTCTAACTTGTAGAACCACTTGGAGCCATTGAGGTCCGCTATAATGTAATCTATTGTGGGAGTGATATGCCTCTTCCTTCTGATTGCTTTGTTGGGGATCCGCATGTTGATGCAAAGCCTTATCTTGCCTGGCTGCTACGGTTTTTCTGCGATAACCATTGGCGATACCAAGGGGGTTGGCCTCAACACTTTTTCGATGACCCCTTGTTCCTCAGGTTGACGTAGCTCCTGTTCCACTAGCGGTCAGAGATTTAAACGGGACTAGCCAGTGTCTCAGAGTGACCGGCTTCCCAGTCTTGTCAATATGAAGGCGTTTTGGGGGTGCCTTTATACAGCCAAGGCCCGTAAGGGGTCCAGGAACTGCTTTAGTACCTTGTCTACCTGGCAAGTCCTCATGCTTCTTTCGAATGACATGAGTCCCAACTCCTCCACTGACTGGCTGCCTAGGAGTGTGTCAGCTTCCCTGTCCCTCAACATGGAATGTGGTGTGGATTGTCCTGTCCTCTACCTTGATGGTCACAGTTATGCACCCTCTTAGGGGCGTGCAACTCCCTTAAGTGAATATCTTGGTTTTCAAGGGTGTCATCAGTGGACGAGGTCGGAGGCGTTGATACTGTTGGACACCTATGATGTTTACTAACACTCCCGCATCTATCAGTGCTTTGATTCTCGATCCCTCAACCTCCACTATGCACGTCGGCTGTGGATGCCTGCGCCTCTTCAGGTCATTGGTGAATGAGATGAGGAAGGCCTCTTCTTCCTCTTCTTCCGTGAAGGAGTCCCCCAATCTGTATTGGGGCGGTGGGTAGTGGGTGACCCATGATGACGTGTCGTTCAGGGACAATTGTTTGATCGCCCTTGTGGGAGCCCTTCTTCCTCTTTTTCACCACCTTTTTGCGGTTCCTCTGCAGACAGCGGCGAAACAGTTAATCTTCCTGCAGTTCGAACAGGTTCTTCCTTTCGTTGGGCAGTCCCTGGCATCGTGTGCGTCCGTCCACACTGGCTGCAGCGTCCTCCTTGCCTGGGCGTATGGTGGCGTCTTCTGCTTTGTTTGCTTCACCTGTAAAGCATCCACATTTTTGGCTTTCATCACTGGTGCTTTCTCTGGTGTTTGTGCCATTGCCATGTCCGTTTTGGCTGCCCTGGCAGACGATAAGTCATGAGACCGTGCCATGATGAGTATCTCATCCAGGCTGATGTTGGGTTGTCTCAATATCAGGCCCCTGAGCATCGTTTCTACATCCTTGTATGACCTGTGCCCTTATTTCCTTTGGCTGGTCGTCTTCAGTGCATGTGCTTGCCAACTCCCGGAGCCGGGCATAGAACTGATCAATTCACTCCCCCTCTCTTTGGCGCGCCTGGCGCAACTTGAACCTTTCGAAATCCAGGTTCAGCTGCGGATAGAAGTGCGCGTTCAGGGCCCTCGTCGCCGCATCGTAAGCCTCATAGTTACCAGTGTTCGGGAGGTGGTGAAACAGTTTGTAGATTTCATCCCCTGCAAAGCAAAGGAGCAGGGACCTTTTGACGGCACCGACCCTCTCCCGGTTGGACACAAAATAGTTTTCTAGCCACCCGACCCATACCTTCCACCTGGGCGAAGCTGTGGCTGAATCCGCTAGTTCACTGAATGGCAGGAGTGCACCCACCATGGAATGCTGTGGTGGCGGATGAAGGGCTGGCGCCGGGTCATCCGCCATGGCACTGCGCATAACTGCAAATACAAAAGTACACTGTTCCAAAGGGAAGAGAGAGAAGTAAGGAGAACCTTATTCTACAGGAGTCAGAACCCTCAAGCATCACATTGGATGTCTGGTGTCATCATTGGGAAAAACTCCTCGCTAGGCCGGCGCTGCAATGCCTAACGGGCTCCGAGAGGGGAGCTCTTAACCGTATTGCAGATGGAATTAAGTTAGAGTACTCACGCAATAATGGAGAGAAAAATGTGTTAAAATTGGTTATCCACCTACTTCTTATAATCATGAATTTTAATCAGTTGTGATAAGATGGAGACCAAGGTTAAAAACAGGTAGAGAGGCAAGGGGTGAGTGGTAATGCTCACGTCCTCTCAACATTTGAACAAGAGGAACTGACTAGTTGTTGTCCTACTTGATAGAAGGTCTACATGTTTCGCGTCTATTGGCCCAAAAGGGTCCACTGACGCTTCATCAGGACCAAGGGTAACATAAACTTCTCCAACAAAAATTAATAATATACCCTGCTCGGGAAAAGGATAATGGGACAGTCACTTACTTTAGTGCGTCTGTTATGTCAAAAAAGGTCGCCCTACAAATAAAATTAATCATGAAAATTACTAAAACAAATGTGAATTGTATAGTACAACAAAGTGAGCAAAGTGATATGGTGTACCACTCGTGTCAAAACAATTTTACAAGAATTCAGCTTACCATCCCCGGTATTAGGAGAAGGCTCCTTGGGATTGCTAGTCAGAAACTGGAACTGACGTTCTAAATAATGGTAGTCCTAAACAACAAGAGTTATGGCAAAATAGCTAAACATTAGTTCAATAGATAAGTCTACACAGGGTTCAACCATAGGCATCAAATGTGTCCATCAACAACAACATTGATAAGTTCATAATTCAACTGTCAATATGTATTGCTATATCTCTGCAAAAGACAACAGTCGATATGACAAACTGAATATGTGAATAGTTTCCTTTAGTTAAACGTCATGGGAGGACAAGTGAAGTATCCTCGGCTGCCGTGTTAATAATAAAATTAGTAAGTAATGTTCGACACTTCTAGGCGTCTCGCAACCTCGATTTAACAGCGTTTGAAAATTCGGTGCGAGAACACGTTCTTATTCCAATGTATAGTGAAAGGTCAAGAAGGAATGTGCGCTGCCGTGAATCTGCGCATAACTGACCTGTGGTTCCTTTTCTTTTTTCCTTTCCTTTTTTTTATTTATCTATTGCAGAGTTTGTTTATCTGGTTTCTCTTTATTATACATTTTTCTTCTGTCCTGCTTGTACGCCTCTGCATACACGTGGTTGCTCTGGCCGAGTCTTTCCTTTGCAATTTGTTTTCAGGGCGGCACTTCCGAAGCGCTGAAAACCACCTGGAGCACGTCCGACGCTCCTGCTGTGCACACGCAGGCTCGGAGCCCGCTAGTGCCAGTGTGAGATAGAGTGCAGCACTGTACAAATAACTGCAGACACCCAGTTACCTTTGGCGGGCAAAACACTCTGAAGAGCATCCGCTCTTCGCCAGTCACTTTATTCATTCCTGGTGGCCCCGGAAACATAAAAGCTCCGTTCCGGGTGCCCGACAGAACAGTACCCCAACCACTAGACCCGCGCTCTCTATTACACACCTTAGACACAACTGGAAAGCAAACTCCCTTCACAAATGGGAGTACTTGTGCACCTTTAAAGTCTTGGCAACACTTGTAACCCCATGAATCAAAAACTATTGAACTGAATCCAACTGGAGTTAATTTGCTTGAGGGAGGGATAAAGAGAAGGAGACGACGAGAAAAATAGGCAAAGAGATGAAGAAAGAAAGGATGGAGAGAGAAAAGCAAAAAATATTAAAAGAAGATACATAGAGAGAAGAAAAGACATGAGGTCAAGTAAATCACAATTTGCATTGAGGTGAAGCTGTGCTAGGCTGTGCCTTTCTTAGCTGCACGTGCTCAAGGTCCCCATACTGTGAAGCACTGTGGGTTCATTTTCTGTGTTTTCCCCTGTATTCTAGGAAGGGCTGTTCACTCCAGTTGATAAATGGGTTTGGAAGTGCCATTATACAGAATTAGGAAATATAACCAATTCATCATTTTATTTAAAATGCACAAGAAAAATAGTTTTCTTCTGCATATTTCTAAATGTTGCCAACAGGTAGGTATCAGGTATAAAATTAAATTAAATAGATAGGTCTCCTCTGGGCATCGTAAAACATATTTGATACAGCAGACATTTGTTGTTATGGTTGAGCCTCCAGCCTACTAATATCCATAAGTATTTTTTTCTGTAAATGTATCCCTTTATCGAATGCAACTTCTTACTGTAACATTATTGTAAACATATTGCACATGTTTTTGTTTTGCACTCATGACTTTATTATGTTTGAAAATGGACACTAGAGTGCTGGCTTTCTCCCAGAGTGAGGGCCCCCTAATTTTATGAAAAGTGGGGGCTCAGGCCTGTGAGCCTCAGTTCTGGTTTACAGTCCTACTGCCAGTGTGAGAGTTGGGGAGCTAGGGCTCCCATGCAGGACAGAGGTTGCAGATCTTTCCCCCCATGTCCCTAAAAATGCACTGGTGGTGAAAAGCATGATGTACTTGTAGGGGAGAGCAGCACACTTGCATCTTCAGAAACATTGCGAATGAACAAAACAATGGGATGAAAAGTCACCCGCTGAGCTCCTCAGAGAGGGATGAAGTTTGGGAGGGAGCCGTGAAGCACATGGGTGTCAAAATGAGCACTATTAATGAACTGTCAGCTCTTAAGCCAGAAACATTTGTGGGATGAAAGTCAGAGTAGGCCATTACATGCTCTTGGGGAAGAGGCAGGTCTTGTAAGATGCATAGACCACAAAAGATAGTGGAAGTTCATATGTTAATGCAGCAGTAGGATTATGAAAGGCTGACTGTGTGCACCAAAGCCTGACTGAGATGTTCTTCTGCCTCATTCAATAGTTCTGTTGCCATGGAATGGGGAATTACCAAAGGGTGCACCATTAGGACCCCATTGGGTGGTGCTGCACCATATTTTATATAAGCGTCTGAACATGTAGTGTGGTCCAGACTCATAAGTGATAGGGGAAAAACACAAACTGTGCGTTTGCAGTGGTTTGGAGGTCAATACTCAATGACTACAGAGAAGCGACCTTCTAGGTGAACCTGTATGAGGGACCCACAAAACCCATTTGGCTCTCTGCAGGTCCAGGGTACCCTGCCACACATACTAGGGGTGTGAGCCTGAGACCGAACTCTCTATAGTACACCTGCCAGCCATGTTTATAGGGTGGGGGTCAAAATAGGAAGCCTAATTTAGGCCCAGATTTAGATCTCTGCAGATGGAATACTCCATCACAAACGTGACGGAGATCCAGTACACCATCTCATGATTTCCATAGGATATAATGGGATTGTAATACGGCGGACAGGATATCCGTCACTTTGGTGAGGGAGTATTCCCTTCCGCCAAGATGTGAATCAGGCCCCCAGTCACCAAACACTTATAAATGCAAAAGAGAATAAGAACTTCAACACAATAAGAACCTGGTTTAATGAGGTATGGCAGGGATGAAAGAATGCATGGATGAATGTATCAGGTGCAGGTGAATGACGAAAGTGCATACAAGTATTCTAAGCAGTTAAAGCACACTAAGGTCTAAGTTTAGAATACAGCAATTTAAGCTCTCTTGCATTAAAAGCATACGGTTAAAATCAATAAACAACATCTACGCCTAGTTCCTCAAGCTACATGGTGAAGGAATCCATTCGGACGCCCACCTTTGAATGTCTCAGTTGAAGATTCAGGATAAACAACTTCTGATCCTATAGTCCTCAAAATTCTTCCAGATGCTGAATTTTCTTGCTGTAGAGCTGATCTAACTGAGACAGAGTGGGCCAGGTAGGGTCACACCTAGGCGCAAGGTAGGAGTAGTGCCCTAGACAATCCCTCCTGGGATTCAGGTGTCCCCTGCTGGCCTTACCCCACTCACGGTTGTTGGTTGAATCACACACTGCGAGTATTAACTCACCGAGACCCTGCAGAAGACTAGAGTTGAAATAATGCATCTCTAACATGTGTAAAGGCTGTTCTTTGTCCCTTTCATTCAAATTCAAGACTGTGCTCTTCAGGATGGATTGCACAGTGGTTCATGATTGATTTTAGAGAAAATGTGAAATAAGAAAGCGATTTATTCTCATTTTGGTCTCTGTAACACGTTGTTTCTATAAAAAGAAAAAACAGAAAAGTCTTTGAAAGCTCAAAAATCAATGCCATCCATTTTTCAGCTCTGATGGAATGAAAGCTTGCGCTCCATTCCCTGTAATTTGTCAGTGTCTTTGATTTTATGCCTTTAATAAATGTGATACTAATTTTGTAATTTTGATTTCACTCCTGAAAACCAGAGTTAGAGCACAGCAATCCACACCTGGCAATTTGCACATTTTATAGCGACCAGGGGCCATATGTACGAACACATTTTCACATTGACACAGAATGGGAAAAACCCTTTGCTACATCTGGCCCCAGATTAACTGAGCCCTAACTTGGAGCCAGCCTGGGGACCGATGCTGGTACTTCTGCAGACAATAGGTCGCCAAGGAGAGCGCCATCAGGAGATGACACCAGACTCCAAAATGATATTTCGTCCAGAGCTGTAAAAATCGTCACCCTATACCTGAATTACACTATGGACACTGGAGTTAATGGATGCATCCATGCACTGGTACACCTTGTTTCCAGTGCCTACGGCCCTGAGTCTGTCCTTAGCAAATCAGTAGAATCTGGGATTTGTGTTTGTGACTCATTTCTAAAGATCTGGCTTCCACATGTGAAAGCAGGGATACGTGAAAGGAAGTCTAGGCTAGGAAAATAAAGTCAGCTGATTTGACAATTTCTATTTCTGTGCGCATCTGAGCTCTATTACGTGTAACAATATTTTTCAGATTATAAATTCAGGCCAGCAAGTACTTTTATGCAAAGAATAATTCAAAACTAGGCAAAATGAGCTTGGAATCTGGCATCCTTTACTTTAAGTAAAAAGCATTGGCAGAGCCAACTGGTTTTATTTTACGAACGTTTGTCACTATTTAGGCACAGCAAGCATAGAAAAGATGGTCCCAACCTGTCTGTCATATTCCACACAAGGTGGCAGCCATCTTTGAAGAATAGAAAGTAGAATTCTAAAATGACTGGCAGCTGATACTTATATTGCCGATGCTGGCTCAATTTTAGGAGCATTGGGAAAAACATTTGAAGGGAGCCGAGAACAGCAACTGAGTGTACTGAAGGCAAGGGTCTTCAGGGAAGGGGGTCTCAGTGTTGGAAGGAGAGTGGGTGTGGGTGGCATGCCAAAGCAGAGCGTTGGGAAACGAGAGAGGAGTGGCTGCTGAGGGAAACAGAGAGAGAGGGCAAATAACTCAGTACCCAAATAGTAAGAAAACTGAAATCATAATTATAATTCTTATCATAGCAGTAACACTTTAGTGTACGCATCATCACATAATTTCATGACTTATCCGAATAGTTTTAAAAAAGCCTCCTTTATTTATATTCTTCTTATACGCTTCTTTTATGAACAATAAGGATTTTACACCCGCTTATATCACTGTATAGATAAACATTTAAAAAAGTGATAGTTTTAAAAACATTCATGAATTGCTCACCAATGATAATGCCATCAGTGACCTAAGAGGCAAGTCAGTAGTCATGTAAATCCTAAACCTGAACTAAATTCTTATTATAGAGGGAGCAACATTACAGCACCAGCTTTAACTCAGGTATTTAAAAGTGTGCGCATATTTGATACTAAAGAAAACGCAGGCTCTGTGAAATAAAATATTTGCCAAGGATACCACAGTTTGGACAAGCAGGGAAGCCGGTATTGATTCCAGCTTATCCGGTGTCCCATTGTGAAATTCATCCACCAGATGGGTATCTCTGGCTCTCACGCCCTTAGGATGAGCCATGTGATGACACGTACACTAACATTTTACTGATATGATAAGAATTATAGGGCCTGATTCTGACCCCGGCGGTTCCTTACCGCCGGGGCCAGGGTCGGCGGGAGCACCGCCAACAGGCTGGCGGTGCCCCGCAGGGCATTCTGACCGCGGCGGTTTTGCCGCAGTCAGAAGTGGAAAACCGGCGGTCTCCCGCCGGTTTTCCGCTGCCCATTAGAATCCGCCATGGGGATTCTGACAACCCATGCCGCCATCCTGTTCCTGGCGGTTCTCCCGCCAGGAACAGGATGGCGGTATGGGTTGTCATGGGGCCCCTGGGGGCCCCTGCAGTGCCCATGCCAACGGCATGGGCACTGCAGGGGCCCCCGTAAGAGGGCCCCACAAAGAATTTCACTGTCTGCATTGCAGACAGTGAAATTCGCGACGGGTGCCACTGCACCCGTCGCACCTTCCCACTCCGCCGGCTCAATTCTGAGCCGGCGTCCTCGTGGGAAGGGAGTTGTACACTGGGCTGGCGGGCGGCCTTTTGGCGGTCACCCACCAGCCCAGTGTAAAACTAAGAATAGCCGCAGCGGTCTTCCGACCGCGGTGCAGTATTCTGGAGGGAGGAAGTCTGGCGGGCGGCCTCCGCCGCCCGCCAGACTTAGAATGAGGCCCATAATCATGATTTCACATTTCTTACAATTTGGCTGCTGAGTGATCTATGTTGCTATTACTATTGCGGACTCTGTCCCATACGGGTGTAATTGTTGCTTGTCTCCCAGACTCGTGCACCAATTGCTGTCTTCTGTTCAGTTGTGCGTCCACTAGTGTGTTAAGTGTGATAAATCTTGTCTCAGCCATCTCTGTGTAAATCGTTTGTTGTAGCCATAACTTGTTCCCAAAGGTGACTATAACTTGTGCCCTCGCCATACACTGCTAATTACATCACTCATGACATCATTAACATCACTGCAACATTTGTAATGAAATTATTGATGAGAAAACTGTGCATGGCGGGATTGCCAGTTACAGTTACCTTATGGCATGAGTTGTAGTTACCAGAGCTAACTATACCTGGTGAATATCAGTGCTTTTGTACCGTTTAAAACATTATTTCATCACCAAATTTCTCAACTAACTACAATGTTACTTTAAGCTTTGTTTTTTCCTGTGAAAAATAAATAAATAAACACATATATATATATATATATATATATATATATATATATATATATATACACACTTCCCCTTCCCTCTTGGTCTTCCGAAGGAACCCCAAGACATGGCTCTTGTAGAAACAGGCATAATCTCCTCCTCCCCCCTTAGGCAAGCCGTACCCAGCGCCTGGATACCCTCACAGGTGATTAGCCGCGCTCTACAAATCAACATAACGTAACATATAACATAACATGTATATATGTAGCTTCCACAGGAGAAAAATAAAAACAGGTTTGTGATCATTAGTGCTGAAGTTTTGTGACAGAAAGAGAGAGGAATGAGTAGACAATTCACTCCCAGTGCAACATTATAAAGTACAAAAAAGGAAACGAGTTTCCTGATGTCAGCAGTTGAAAGATATAATGAACCAATCAAAAATGAAGATGAAGCCTGTATGCTCCAGGGGTGGAGAAAAAATAAAAACTAGGAGGGAAAGCTTTGAATCAGGAGCAGTATTGGAAAAGACAAGCCAACCAATCATGAGTACAGGACTGGCCTTAAGATCACTCTATGTAATATTGTATATAAGTCTGTCTGAAACAGACATGTAAAGCTGTCTGTATCAGGGCCACAAAAATGGACCCCTTCCTGGAGGTGGTGCGCATTTCATCTCAGCCCAGTAGGGTCTGTGGCGCAGTGACGTAACGAAATTTGAGGGGTCCCCCCTGCAAAATACATGGAGGCGTCCCGAAGCTAAGGACCCCGTCAGGAGCTCGCGGGCCAGGGGCCGCTGCTCGTGCACAGTGCCATAAGGGGCCCCATGCACCACGTGGGCTGTGGGGGCTATTGTTACGCCACTGCTGTGGCATTTGTGTTGCAAAAATAAATTCTGGACTTCAAGCAAACTTTAGTTACAGAAGGGGCATTGTGAGTGAATGGATGAGTGGATAGATGAATGAGAGAGCTTGCAAAGCGAACGTTCAGCTTAGGATAACTTTGTACTAAGGCAGAAGGCTTGGCACTGGGCCAAAACTACTTCTAATAGGGAGGCGCATTTTAACAGTTCTTCTGAAGAGCAGACGATTACCAATTTGTCAGGATGAGAGGCGCAGAGTGCTTAGGAACTGTCAGAAGTAGTTCCGTTTCTGCACGAATCAATTTGACAGCCAGAAAGTGGGCTGGGAGCAGTACAGTAAACGTGAATTTACAAGTCAGAGAATCTTAAACTTGTGACAACTTAGAGGCGCCGAAGGATGGCCATCAATACAGGCCACTATCAGGGAGGGTGAACTGCCTTGAGTCTCTCTGACCCCCAGCTAAGATGTATGCTAATGGCTCCAGCCTCCTTATCTTTGCTGGCAGCTGGTGTGGCTGAAAGCGTGACACAGACCATCCCTGTGAAAGGAATGCTGACAGTGGATGGCAGCCAGGAGGGCTGCCTGGAACCAAACACAACACATTATTTATAGGGGGGGCTCTATCTGACGGCTCTGTGGCATGCACGGGGAGCCGTCTCTGATGAAACGTGCAGAAGGCCGCCCTTGCTGCCAGGCCCAGGCGCTGTATCTCCAGCACCCAGACTCATCCTTCCCTTCATCCACCTCCGAGGTGGCCCAGATAGTCCCCCCTCCAGAGGGTCCGTGAAAGTAAAAGCAAAGCACAGTTAACATAATAGCATTATCAATATTAACAACAACTATAATGTGGTTTTATAAAGCGTCTCATATCACGCTCTGCTGCTTCGAAGTGCTGGAAATAACTGTTTCTCAATTTATTGCGAGTAATGAGTTTATAGACAAACCTGGTTGACGATGGATGGTCACACGCTGTTGTATGTAATAGATTCCCATGAATTTTCTTTCTTTGCCATTAATTCAGTTTATCTAGTGTGGATAGCACTTGGTTTGGACTAATAGGGTTTTTTAAGAAATCTTTATTATTTTATTGGCCAATGACAATATAATACATAACACGTAACTTTCAGTATACTCAGCTTCGATGTCATCTCATAGATCGGGCAACCCACATCACTGAGGGCCCGATTCACAAACTGCCTCCACATTTGTGCCGGAACCTAGGCAATGAGAAACTGCAGTGCGGAGATTCCGCCACGAGTGCAGAGATTCTACCACGAGTGCGGAGATTCCAACACGAGTGCGGAGATTCCACCATGAGTGCAGAGATTCCACCACGAGTGCGGAGATTCCGCCACGAGTGCAGAGATTCCACCACGAGTGCGGAGATTCCACCACGAGTGCAGAGATTCCGCCACGAGTGCAGAGATTCCACCACGAGTGCGGAGAAACCACCAAAAGTGCGGAGATACCACCACGAGTGCAGAGACTGACATGACTGTGAAGCTTCTACCACAACTGTGGATGCTCTTTGTGAATTGGGTCCACAGTCAGTTGGATCGATGTTACTTCGTGCTCGGTGGGAGGTGCAAAGGTGTTCAGTCAGTGCAATTACATCTAGCAATCTCCACTCCATATCATCCTCGTTCCTTTTCTAACCCCCTTTATGCCCTCTTCCACCGCCAACTTCTCTCAGACTACCTAGATCATATCCCAACCGATCAATTAACTGTTTGTTTAGGTATCCTCCAGTACATTTTGTTATGTCAGAGGGTCCGCAAGCCACATCACTGAGGGCCCGATTCACAAACTGCCTCCACATTTGTGCCGGAACCTAGGCAATGAGAAACTGCAGTGCGGAGATTCCGCCACGAGTGCAGAGATTCTACCACGAGTGCGGAGATTCCACCACGAGTGCGGAGATTCCACCACGAGTGCAGAGATTCCACCACGAGTGCGGAGATTCCGCCAGAAGTGCAGAGATTCCACCACGAGTGCGGAGATTCCACCACGACTGCAGAGATTCCACCACGAGTGCAGAGATTCCGTCACGAGTGCAGAGATTCCACCACGAGTGCGGAGAAACCACCAAAAGTGCGGAGATACCACCACGAGTGCAGAGACTGACATGACTGTGAAGCTTCTACCACAACTGTGGATGCTCTTTGTGAATTGGGTCCACAGTCAGTTGGATCGATGTTACTTCGTGCTCGGTGGGAGGTGCAAAGGTGTTCAGTCAGTGCAATTACATCTAGCAATCTCCACTCCATATCATCCTCGTTCCTTTTCTAACCCCCTTTATGCCCTCTTCCACCGCCAACTTCTCTCAGACTACCTAGATCATATCCCAACCGATCAATTAACTGTTTGTTTAGGTATCCTCCAGTACATTTTGTCATGTCAGAGGGTCCGCAAGCCTGCTGACATTTCCTCCCATACCTGAGATCCCACTCCGCATTCTTACCCACTCTGAACTGACACAGTCACTGCTTCTCCCCTTCTGCCTACTCATGTAGGTCCACTGTCCAGGATGTGGACCTGGAGGCAACCATAGAAAATCAATATATGGACATGTGTCTTAACCAGGAGAAGCCTGTAAGACTCAAATCTATTCCATATTTTGTGACCTTATTTTCAGGCAAGGTATCAACCCCAAGAGACAAGGTTTAATAGTCGCCTACAGCTACAGCACCGTCAACCCCCTAATCAGCTCTACAACATTAGTTCAAATTTTCTTCTATCCTATTGCGTGTCCAGGTCATATGCAAAATGGAGGCTGGGCTCGCACCGCACCACGGGCAGGACCAATAGGGTTATTTATAATTGTTTCAGATTCCTTTTTTAGGGTCGACTGCGCAAAGCACTCTGGCCCCTGTTGTAAGCTCTCTGTGGGCTTTTAACCACGCCCATGTCACGCCCATCACTTTCCTTGGTTCGTGGGCTTGCCTTTCAAAATTCGCTTGATTTAATAAGTGAGAGGCATGCATACGTCATGCCTTTTCCGGCGCTTAGCCCTCCTCTAATGCACCGGTAAACTACTGAAAACATACTAGGCTCCATGTTTTCAGCATGATTTCTGGACTACTTTTTCTTTTTATTTCCTATGCAGGGCAATCCTGCTGGACAGTAGTCGAGTGCTTTGCATGAGTTCAAGTCTGTTACATTGATAATTGCACTTTTGCTGGTTACATGGATAAGTGCACTTTTGCTGTTACATGGATAATTGCACTTTTTCTGATACGTTTCACTGTGAATGAACTTCTGTTTCCTTTTGTGTGTCTGCTACGCGCTCATGGCAGCCGTCGGCTCGCTTATGTGAAACTGTTTTACTTTTCATTTTCATTTTATGTGGCAAGAAAAGTCTGGTTAGGACTTTATAACGCTAATAGCTCTAACTTGTTTTTTTCGGATTTTTTTGCTCATGGGCGCGGTTGTCAAAAGATGTCAGCTAACTTGTTTGCACTGTGTGAAACCTATTGCATTGCAAAAGCTTGTCCTATTAATTATCTGTGTGTTTCCCTCATTTTGTGGAGCGGATATTTCAAAAGGTGTCAGGCTTTTGAGGCTACCAACTCAGTGTCTTTTCATTTGATTGTAATGGCGTCACAAGCCACGGTCTTATAACAGTCCCACTCTTTAATTTAAGCAGCCAGTGTGAAAATGATGCATAACCATATGGCACGGCGCATAGATTTTCAGCAAGAGAAGAAAGGAGCCACACCAGTTTCTTCCTGGTGTTCAATCATAGGGGTATGCAGGGACTCTTCTGTATATAACTCAAAGTATAAAGTACACCTCTCATTACAATATTTATAAGTCCATATTTTGGCCAATTTCAGCAATTTACACACTTGACCTACGCACATCGCTTGGATCGTAGATAATTATGAATTCAAAGCACCTGCTGCCTGGAGTGGCTGGGGGAGAAAAGCCGCGCGTCTCCTTCATGTGAAACTTAAAGGCATTCATTTTCCTGCCATCCATGTCCTTGTTTTCCTGTAAAGCCACAACCTCTGTAATGCTCACTCCTGGTGTGTAACATCTGCTGAAACATGCAAAAAGGCAGGAGCAGAGATCAGTAACTGCTGTCTGCTAGCCACTTCAGCAGAGAGCTTCTACCTCTTGCACATTTTGTCACATAGTTTTTTTTAACATTGATCCTTGAATTAACACATTTACGCAAAATACATCTAATTAATTCAGTTCTACTTTAAAAGATTTCAGCTGTGTTAATTGATTATATTTCTTATTATAATTCAAATTATTACCATTAATCATAGGATTTGCTTTTTTTATCTCACTCCAGGTCCATTAGATGTGACAATAGAGCTTAATTTGTAAATAATCACGTGCCGGTGACTAAAACTTTCCTTTTCTTTACAATTTGCGGCTTTTGCAGATCAATGTGAATACCGAGGCCCCTATTTTTTAAAGCCATTTTGGACATTTTTAATAAATGTACAGCCACTTTTAACCTCTTTAGCTCGCAGTACTTAATTTGTAAACAATCATGTGCCGGTGCCTCAAGCTTTCCTTTGCAACATGTGGCTGTTGCAGTTCAATGAGAATACTTAGGCACCATTATTGTAAAGCCATCGCGGGCCACTTTTAACGCCTTTACAGCAGTGCTTAATTTGTAAATAATCACATGCAGGTGCCTAAAACTTTCCTTTCCAACACACAGCTGTTGCAGTTCAATGTGAATACTGAGGCACCATTATTCTAAAAATATCTCAGGCATTTTTAATAGATGTACTATCACTTTTAACCCCCTTAGCTTGCAGTGCTTAATTTATAATTGCAGTCTAATGCCAAAGGTTTATTTCTGAAAAAGGTTTTATTGGATTTATTTGATAATTATATATGTTTTATTAATCTCTTCTTATTGCAATTATGACCATGATTCAGGCCAACTTAACATCCTTATTGCACTCTGACTGTTTGAATACCCTTGATATGTTTGGGTGACCCTTTTAGTATATTTCTCTTGCTACTCCTCAGTGGGTATTTTTTAGGGGGAATTGTGTTAGCCAGCCAGCAACTTTGATAGTGGGGTGGTGAAAGTGGTATTCTATTTGAATAAGCATGGCAGATTTAAATTATGATGCAAAATGGCAAAAATTTCATTTTTGCTGCAGATAGAGGAAGAAGGTAAATGGAAGTGCTTTAGTTATATGCAGGGTCACTGGAATTATGTGGCAGGAAAAGACCAAATTATGAGGCAGGGTTGACCAATGTGGCAAGAAATGTCCAGTTATTAATTTACAATGCCAACAGCTCTAACTCAAACAAATGTGAGACCTGTTGCATTGCAAGTGCTTGTTTTACTTTTGCTACTCTTTTTTATATTAAGTGCTTGTCTTATTATGTTTATTTCTTAAATGTCTAAATAATTAAGTATGGCTCCCAGTGTCTCATAACACTTGAATACTTTCCTAGTAACCTATAAACTCTCTTTCTCTTTCTATATATATATCGAAACATATATATATTTATGTATATATATATATATATATATATATATATATATATATATATAGTTTACATTCATTCTGTAGGAAGTTGGCTTTTTATGCAGTGTACCAATGAGGGGGAAAAAGTCTAGATGACCCTCATTGGTTTGCAGAGGCTTGCTTTAATAATCCCAAGTAATATACAGTAGTTGTGGTAGTGTGGTTGAGCAATGTGGGCTTAGGAGAGGAGAGTGTTGAACATTTGTTGTACACACAGAGTCCATAAATGAGACACAAACTCAAAAATAAATCTGAGACCAATTTTGAAAAATAATACAGATTTTAAATACATTTAGAGACCAAGAGCAACAATATTGGATAAGTACTTTAGACAGTATTGATTTTTACAAAACAAATAGTAAAAATAAGCTGTCAGATGTGAGGCTTGAGCCTCGAACAAGGTAATGTTTTCCTATACGAGAAACATACACCACATAGATATACTTGCAAGCAATTGTAGAGGGTAGGTGCTAGGGGCCCAAGGTCCAAAGTATCATTAGCAGTTTGATTGTACCTCCCATGGTGTTTCTGGGTGCAGAGGTGCTGGTCGCATTGGTAGTCTTGAGCATTACAGTGTGAAAAGTGTAAAGGGACATGTCAAAACAACAGAGTCTGCCAGGAGGAACTTGGGGACAAGTCTGGCAACCCAACATGGGGGTGAGCTCCTGAGGGGGGGGGCGTGGCCTGGGACCAATGAAGCTGCACGCGTAGTGCGGCGCTCTCGGACCACAATCCAGGCCCGAAGCTTAAATCCTGCCATAATAACGACCGAAGGTCTTAAAAGTTGAAGAGAAGAATATACAGCACAAGTAGAGACCGAGGCAATACATTTTGGGGCAGAGTTTACCAAGAAAACTTCCCCTGACAACTCCGCAGCTGCCGTGACCTAAAATGGCGGCCGCAACAGAGCAGTGAACCCGCTGCAGCCGCAGTCCGCGGCTGAGAAGGTAAGAAGGTCCCGTGGAGGTGAGGGCCCCCACATCATTCGTTGGAGGATACGAGGGGCTCAGACACCTTCGCCACAAACGGCGAGAGCAACAGTATGAAGCGGAACATCAGCGAAAGCGGCATAGTGTGGGGCCTCTGGACCACAATCCAGGCCGAAGTTTAAAACCTGCCATAGTGACGACCGGAGGTCTTGGGGATTGAAGAGAAGCGATCGGAGAATATACAGCACAAGTAGGAGCCGCGGCGCCCCACCCTGGAGCAGAGATCACCCGAAAAGCTCCCCCCGAAAACTTTGCGGCTGCCGCAACCCAAAATGGCAGCCGCAACAGAACAGAGAGCTCGCTGCGGCCGCGGCCCTCGGTTGTGAGGACACGAGGGTCTCGTGGAGGTGGGGACCCTCACGCCATCCATCGAGGAATACAAGGGGCTCAGACACCTTCACCACCAACGGCGAGAACAACATTACGAAGCGGAACATCAGCGAATGCGAGTAAGGTGGCGCCCTCAAGCCACAATCCAGGCCCGAAGCTTAAATCCTGCCATAATAACGACCGGAGGTCTTAAAAATTGTAGAGAAGCGATCGGAGAATATACAGCACAAGTAGGAACCGCGGCGCTCCACTTTGGGGCAGAGATCGACCCTAAAAAAACTCCCCCTGACAAGTTCGTGGCTGCCACAACATAAAATGGCCGCCGCGACGGAGCAGGAAATCAGCTACAGCCGCGGCCCTTGATCCATTGAAGAGTGCAAAGGACTCAGTCACTTTTGCCACTAACGACGAGAGCAACAGTACGGAACATCAGCGAATACAGTGTAGGGCAGCGCCCTCGGGCCACAATCCAGGCCCAAAGCTTAGATACTGCCATAATAACAACCTAAGATCTCAAAAAGTGAAGAGAAGCGTCTGAGACCTGTTACAATGGTAAAACCAAAAGAGCAAGACAAATCACCAGCGGGGGACTCCCCGCACACTGAGAATCCACCCCCAACGCCCGCCAGAAAATCGCAAACGGGGCACGAACAACAAGAAACAACTCTGGACACTGTGCTACTGGCTATTAAAGATTCCCGGGAAGTGCTTGAGCGTAAAATCGATAACCTCACCACAGATCTTTCCCTTTTGCGAGACGACCACCGTAAATTAAAAGAAACTGTGGGTTTGCACGAGACCACGTTGACAGGAGTATTAGCGGGGCACAAAGGCTCATCCTAAGAAATCAAAGACCTGACCAACCGGCTGAAAACATTGGAGGCAAGGGCAGAGGATGCAGAAAACCGAGCCCGACGGAACAACATCAGATTAGTGGGGGTTCCGGAGGGGGCGGAGGCCTCCGCAGCTAATATAGAAGTATTCCTAGAACAGTGGCTCAGAGACACGATAGCATCAGAGGGCTTCTCACCATTCTTTGCGGTGGAACGTGCCCACAGGATCCCTGGCGGACCACCCCCACCAAGAGTCAGGCCACGGCCAATAATCGCTAGATTACTCCACCACAGAGATAGAGACTACGTACTATCACAATCCCGCCAGCTAGGTGAGATTCAATTGGATGGCCAAAAGGTTATGATATTCCCAGACTTTACGAGAGAAACACAGGCGCAAAGGGCATCCTACATCGCAGTAAAACGAACCATGCGAGAGCATGGTATAAAATATGCCATGCTCTTTCCGGTAAAACTCTGAGTGGAATACGATAACAGAACCCACTTTTTTCTCACACCTCAGCTGGCGATGGAATGGCTTGAATCGCTGAACATCCACTGCAGAGCAACCCGCGACCGGACATTCTGAAACCCCGGGAAGAAACGTAGCAGATCCCGGAAAAAGACCACAGAAGCGGCTCCATCGAAACGTCAATCACAACAGGAGATGCGTGATGCGGTGGAAACAGCAGCAGCATTAAGCGGGGGAGACTTCCGCACACGCCGGACCCCAGATGCTACATCAGACGTTGACTCAAACTGCGAACAGTCCTCAATATCCTCCCAGTACACTCTCGTCGGCTTGCCTTTGATCACCCCAGGAACGGCAGACGAGATTATCTGACCTCGCTAAAAGAACAAGTTGGCAAGTGAGCGGACAATTGTGGGGGAATCTCAATCTGTTTAGGGACATTGATAAGACCCAACCGTAAATATAGAGCTATAGGAACCTAGATGTCATTTCTTAACCGGCACATTACATATAATCGGGCCTGGGGGAGAGTCCGGGACGCTGCCTCTTGGTCTCTGGCACGCCTCCCTCCAATAGGTTGATAATTAGGATTACAATAGTTGTAATGGTTTGGACGGGGAGAGTTGTAGGTACCGGTCCTGGGGAGAGGGAGTTACAAAGGGGGTTTGATTTTGGTTGTGTTGTCTTCAGGGTTTATCAGGCACATCTATCTCACAGCCCAAACGGTTCACACCTTAGATTACGAGACTCAATAGGTTTGTCCAGTAGTAGTAATAGAGCGGTGTTAGCGGACCGTCTCCACACCCCTCCCTAAATTATGACCACAGAATACAAGATAATCACATGGAATGTCAGGGGCCTAAATAACATGTCCAAGAGATACAAAGTTCACAGCTTTCTTAAACGAAGGGGAGTGCACATAGCTATCTTTCAAGAAACTCACTTGTTGGAGCAGGAGATCAAGGCCTTGAAAAAGCGCTGGAGGGGACAAATATTCGCCACTAACCACTCAGCATTTGCGAGGGGAGTGTTGATATGGATCAGACCAGGCGTTCCATTACAGGTTCTTCATACCTTGATCGACACTGAGGGGAGATACGTAGTAATATCTAGTAGATTGGACGGGAGAGAGATAACTCTTGCGGGACTATTTGCCTCAAATCACGAACAGGGAAAATTCCTAGACAGATTATCACTGACCATGAGCACACTTCTCACTAGCACTACATTAATAGGAGGAGACTTTAATTGTGTAGTGGATACCGCAATGGATAGATCGCACCCACCATTGTCACAATCCGTAACTCATAAAACAGCACTGCACTTCCAGCAGTGGCAAAAACACTGGCAATTAACGGATTGTTGGCGCAAACTTAATCCCCCCAATAGAGAATACTCTTTTTATTCAGCAGTTCACGACCTGCATGTACGACTGGACACCGTTCTGGCATCTCCAGAGGTGCAATCTGTGGTGGCGAAGGCCGAGTATCTTGGCCGCACCATCTCAGATCATAATCCCTTATTGATCTCTTTGGCCTGGTGCGGCGAAAGACCTTTGATTCCCACTTGGCGCCTGAGAGCAGAGTCACTTGAAGACGAAGCTTTTAGAACCCAACTGGGCACGCAGATTACGGAATTCTTAGAGAACAATGCTGGAACTGCCTCATCCAGATCTGTCGAATGGGAATCCTTTAAAACAGTGATCAGGGGATATTGTATTAGCACTACTGTGGGAGTACGGAAAGTGCTAGAGACAGAACTAACCGATCTCGAGAACTCCCTTAGGGAACTCGAACGTAAGCACCCATCACAACCCGACCTCTCAACACAACTAGAAGAGACAAGGACTAGAATAATAGAAACTAACACTAGATTGTCATGTTTCGATTACAAACAATTCTTTCAGAAGCAACATACAGAGGGCGACAGAGCAGGCGCCCTACTGGCATGGCTGACCAAACCGCCCCAACTTCAAACCATAGAGGTGGAGTTGGAGACCACCCCGGGTATAAAAGTATATGGACAGAAGGAGATCAATACCACCTTTCTTAAATATTACTCAGAGCTGTATGCGCCTCCCTCCGAAATACTCAGCGACGCTCAATTACAAGATCTGGGGAACCTCAACCTCCCAGCATTGAAAGGGGAAGATAGAATATCCCTGGCGATTCCCATATCACTTACAGAAATAAAGGCTGCAATCCAGAGTATGGCAAGGGGCAAGGTACCGGGAGCAGATGGTCTCCCTCTGGAGTTCTACCTTACATATCAGGACTCATTAACCTCCCAGCTCAGCATCTTATATGCAGAGGCATGGAATAACAACAGCTTACCTCCTTCCACTACAGAGGCAATAATGATTCCCCTTCAGAAACCTGCCAAACCCCCCACAGAAGTTCGATCATACCGCCCACTATCAATGTTGAACTTAGATTATAAAATACTAAGCAGGGTACTAGCTAATAGACTTCTACCATATATGTCCTCATTAATCCTTCAGGACCAATCGGGATTCATCCCAAAGAGAAGCACTGCCCAAAATATCCGTCGATTGATCTCACTCCTTCATGCCCTACCCACTGACGCAAATAGAGCAGTAATCATCTCGATAGATGTCGAGAAGGCTTTTGATAGCCTACGATGGGACTACCTAGAACGAGTGATGCTGCAGCTAGGACTAGGAGAAGGATTTGTCAAATGGACGAGGCTTCTCTACACAAACCCCACAGCGAGAGTACGCACTGGCCGTACAATATCCCCTTCCTTTGCCATAGGTAGGGGTCCAAGACAGGGATGCCCGCTTTCACCTTTGCTTTTTGCATTGGCAGTTGAACCTCTCGCCCAATCAGCCAGGTCCCAGAGGTTCTACGAAGGCATTACAATCAATGCTTGGACGCATCATATTGCTCTCTATGCGGATGACATGTTACTCTTCCTCCGGAACGCAGAGACCGATCTACCAGGAGCAATGATAATGTTAGACAACTTTGGAGCCGCATCTGGACTCCGGATAAACTGGGGGAAGTCGTCCATTTTTCCAGCTGCTAGGGGTATCGAAGAACCAATGGACAATCGGGGTCTTCCGTGGTCCCCGTCCACATTCAAATATTTAGGGGTCAATATCTATCATTCCGCTGAGGATTTACTAGAAGGGAACATTCAGAGCACAATTAGGAGTATCAAAAACAGCATGATATTCTGGCAGACACTCCCGCTAGCGGTTACTGGGAGAGTTGCACTGATTAAGATGATAGTGTTACCTAGAATGTTATATTATTTTGCAACCATCCCACTCATTATACCGAGGGTGGTATTTAAAACAATTTCGTCCTTGATTACAGGATTTATATGGGGAACCAACAGACAAAGGATAGCATTGCGCACCCTCCAGAGAACAACAGCAGAGGGTGGTTTGGCTGTTCCTGACTTTGAATTATACTATTGGGCGAGCCAACTCCAATGGCTGGCGCGATTCATCAGAGCACCCCCAGTGGGGGAAGCACTGAGAACCCCTCTCCACTGCCCCCGTGATAGAATTCTGGGCATTCTACTAAACCCCAAGAAACAGAATAAAACACTTCCGATAGAATGGGAAGCATCACGTCACTGCTGGGAACAATACTTAAAACGAACACACACCAGAACACCGTACTCGCCAGAGGCCCCCCTGGTCTGTACAGGAACCGTCACAGGTAATCATGTAATAAGGGGTATCACCCAATTCATGGCACTTCAAATCAACACCATAGGGGCACTATATAATAACGGGAAACTGTGCACTTATGCAGAACTGCAGGAAAGGTTCCAGATACCACCAGGGCTGTTCCTAACCTTTAACGCAATTGCTAGGACTCTTCGTAGACAATGGGGTACAGGACTAGAAGAGCCCCCCAGACATAACACCTGTGACCAAATATGCACTATAGGAGACCAAGGGAAGTTGATTATACATCTCTACTAACCAGCATATGTCTTCCCTTAAATAAACTTAAGACCAAATGGCAGGGGGAACTGGATGTTACAATAGATGCATCTGAGGTTGGCTTCAGGGCCTGCGGCCAGTCGCCGAAAGGCACCAAGCCCTGCACCACACAGGGCTTAGCCTAGACTGTGACCAAGCCCTGCAGCTGACTGCCCTCAGGCACCCAACCTCGCTCCAAGCACAGTCATGGAGTTGTATCAACTCCAGGGCCTGATCTGTTGCCAGGACCTGCAGCAAAGCCCCCACAGACACCCACACCTGTGCCTCAAACAGCTTTTGGCCATGCTCAGCGGCGGTGTCAGTCGCAGGACCTGGTCTTCCGCCAGGTCCTCTGAGCAACCTCCAATATGCAGGTAACTAAGGAGGGGGTGTAGGAAAGTACCATCTTGCCTGGCATGTTACCCCCATTTTTCACTGTATATATGTTGTTTTAGTTGTATGTGTCACTGGGACCCTGCTAGTCAGGGCCCCAGTGCTCATAAGTGTGCCTGAATGTGTTACCTGTGTTATGACTAACTGTCTCACTGAGGCTCTGCTAATCAGTACCTCAGTGGTTATGCTCTCTCATTTCTTTCAAATTGTCACTAACAGGCTAGTGACCAATTTTACCAATTTACATTGGCTTACTGGAACACCCTTATAATTCCCTAGTATATGGTACTGAGGTACCCAGGGTATTGGGGTTCCAGGAGATCCCTATGGGCTGCAGCATTTCTTTTGCCACCCATAGGGAGCTCTGACAATTCTTACACAGGCCTGCCACTGCAGCCTGAGTGAAATAACGTCCACGTTATTTCACAGCCATTTTTACACTGCACTTAAGTAACTTATAAGTCACCTATATGTCTAACCTTTACCTGGTAAAGGTTGGGTGCTAAGTTACTTAGTGTGAGGGCACCCTGGCACTAGCCAAGGTGCCCCCACATTGTTCAGGGCCAATTCCCCGGACTTTGTGAGTGCGGGGACACCATTACACGCATGCACTACATATAGGTCACTACCTATATGTAGCTTCACAATGGTAACTCCGAATATGGCCATGTAATATGTCTATGATCATGGAATTGCCCCCTCTATACCATCCTGGCATAGTTGGCACAATCCCATGATCCCAGTGGTCTGTAGCACAGACCCTGGTACTGCCAAACTGCCTTTCCCGGGGTTTCACTGCAGCTGCTGCTGCTGCCAACCCCTCAGACAGGCATCTGCCCTCCTGGGGTCCAGCCAGGCCTGGCCCAGGATGGCAGAACAAAGGACTTCCTCTGAGAGAGGGTGTTACACCCTCTCCCTTTGGAAAATGGTGTGAAGGCAGGGGAGGAGTAGCCTCCCCCAGCCTCTGGAAATGCTTTCATGGGCACATTTGGTGCCCATTTCTGCATAAGCCAGTCTACACCGGTTCAGGGACCCCTTAGCCCTGCTCTGGCGCGAAACTGGACAAAGGAAAGGGGAGTGACCACTCCCCTGACCTGTACCTCCCCTGGGAGGTGCCCAGAGCTCCTCCAGTGTGCTCCAGACCTCTGCCATCTTGGAAACAGAGGTGCTGCTGGCACACTGGACTGCTCTGAGTGGCCAGTGCCATCAGGTGACGTCAGAGACTCCTTCTGATAGCCTCCTTCAGGTGTTGCTAGCCTATCCTCTCTCCTAGGTAGCCAAACCCTCTTTCTGGCTATTTAGGGTCTCTGTCTCTTGGGATTCCTTAGATAACGAATGCAAGAGCTCATCCGAGTTCCTCTGCATCTCTCTCTTCATCTTCTGCCAAGGAATCGACTGCTGACCGCGCTGGAAGCCTGTAAAACTGCAACATAGTAGCAAAGACAACTACTGCAACTCTGTAACGCTGATCCTGCCGCCTTCTCGACTGCTTTCCTGGTGGTGCATGCTGTGGGGGTAATCTGCCTCCTCTCTGCACTAGAAGCTCCGAAGAAATCTCCTGTGGGTCGATGGAATCGTCCCCCTGCAACCGCAGGCACCAAAGAACTGCATCACCGTTACCTTGGGTCTCCTCTCAGCACGACAAGCGAGGTCCCTTGAATCCAGCAACTCTGTCCAAGTGACTCCCACAGTCCAGTGACTCTTCAGTCCAAGTTTGGTGGAGGTAAGTCCTTACCTCCCCACGCCAGACTGCATTGCTGGGAACCGCGACTTTTGCAGCTACTCCGTGCACTTCCGGCGGAAATCCTTTGTGCACAGTCCAGCCTGGGTCCACGGCACTCTAACCTGCATTGCACGACCTCCTAAGTTGTTCTCCGGCGACGTGGGACTCCTTTGTGCGACTTCGGGTGAACACCATTTCACGCATCCTTGTAGTGCTTGTTTCTGGCACTTCTCCGGGTGCTGCCTGCTGCTGAGAGGGCTCCTTGTATTGCTCGACGTCCCCTCTGTCCCCTGATGCAATTTGCGACATCCTGGTCCCTCCTGGGCCACAGCAGCATCCAAAAACCCTTACTGCACAATTTGCAGCTAGCAAGGCTTGTTGGCGGTTTTTTGGCGGGAAAACACTTTTGCACGACTCTCCACGGCGTGAGGGATCCGTCCTCCAAAGGGGAGGTCTCTAGCCTTTGTCGTTCTTGCAGAAACCTACACTTCTAATGTCCAGTAGCAGCTCCTTTGCACCCACAGCTGGCATTTCCTGGGCATCTGCCCATCTCTGACTTGCTTGTGACTTTTGGACTTGGTCCCCTTGTTCCACAGGTACCCTCGACTGGAAATCCATCGTTGTTGCATTGTTGGTTTGTGTCTTTCCTGCAGAATTCCCCTATCACGACTTCTATGTCCTTTGGGGAACTTTAGTGCACTTTGCACTCACTTTTCAGGGTCTTGGGGTGGGCTATTTTTCTAACCCTTACTATTTTCTAATAGTCCCAGCGACCCTCTACAAGGTCACATAGGTTTGGGGTCCATTCGTGGTTCGCATTCCACTTTTGGAGTATATGGTTTGTGTTGCCCCTATCCCTATGTGTCTCCATTGCATCCTATTGTAACTATACATTGTTTGCATTGTTTTCTAATACTATTACTGCATATTTTGGTATTGTGTACATATATCTTGTGTATATTTGCTATCCTCATACTGAGGGTACTCACTGAGATACTTTTGGCATATTGTCATAAAAATAAATTACCTTTATTTTTAGTATATCTGTGTATTGTGTTTTCTTATGATATTGTGCATATGACACTAAGTGGTACTGTAGGAGCTTCACTCGTCTCATAGTTCAGCCTAAGCTGCTCTGCTAAGCTACCATTATCTATCAGCCTATACACTAATAAGGGATAACTGGGCCTGGTGCAAGGTGTAAGTACCCCTAGGTACTCACTACAAGCCAGTCCAGCCTCCTACATTGGTTGTGCAGCGGTGGGATAAGTGCTTTGAGACTACTTACCACTCTTGTCATTGTACTTTTCATAAGAGAAAAATATACAAAACAAGTTCAGTGTGTGTGTACACATAACTAAAAAGTTTAGCATTTCCTCTTTTCACTCTTTTCTAAAGTGCTGAAAAGTACTTCTAAACTTTCAAAAAGTTCTAAAAAGTTTAAAAAGTTTTTTTCTCTGTCTCTCTAAAAGCTCTGACAAACTTTTTTCTCTTTTTCTATCACTTTAACTCTCTCTAAAAATGTCTGGCACAGGCCAAAATGTTGATCTGTCCAAACTTGCATATGATCACCTTAGCTGGAAAGGAGCAAGGAGTCTCTGCATAGAGAGAGGTTTGAGTGTAGGGAAGAATCCTTCCTTGGAATTGTTACTTAACATGCTTAGAGAACAAGATAAGGCTAAAAGTGCCCCATCTGTTGAAAAAGTAGCTAATGGTTCCCAATCTGATCCAGGGACTCCCCCAGGAAAAGATTCAGGAAAGAAACTTCTTAGCCTGCCCATTACTAGACAGTCTAGCATAGTTGGTACTGAGGTGGAGTCACATCATACAGATGGTGTGCTCTCACATTACACTGTCAGCCAAGCTGTTAGGGTGCCCTCTGTAAGGGACAGGTCTCCTTCTGTTCATTCTCATCATACTTCTGTGTCTAGGAATGTCCCTCCCACCCACCCTGATGACAGATTGTTAGAAAGGGAGCTCAATAGATTGAGAGTGGAACAAACCAGACTGAAGCTCAAGAAGCCACAGCTGAATTTGGATAGACAGTCCTTAGAAGTAGAGAAGGAGAGACAGAAACTGGGTTTAGAAACCCATGGTGGCAGCAGCAGTATTCCCAATAGTCATCCTGCAAAAGAGCATGATTCTAGGAATCTGCACAAGATAGTTCCCCCTTATAAGGAGGGGGGTGACATTAACAAGTGGTTTGCTGCACTTGAGAGGGCCTGTGTTGTACAGGATGTCCCTCAAAGGCAGTGGGCTGCTATCCTAGGGCTATCATTTAGTGGAAAGGGTAGGGATAGGCTCCTTACTGTGAAAGAAAGTGATGCCAATAATTTTACAGTTCTAAGAGTGCACTCCTGGATGGTTATGGCTTAACCACTGAACAATACAGGATAACGTTCAGAGAGACCAAAAAGGAGTCTTCACAAGACTGGGTTGATTTCATTGACCATTCAGTGAAGGCCTTGGAGGGGTGGTTACATGGCAGTAAAGTTACTGATTATGACAGCCTGTATAACTTGATCCTGAGAGAGCATATTCTTAATAATTGTGTGTCTGATTTGTTGCACCAGTACTTGGTGGACTCTGATCTGACCTCTCCCCAAGAATTGGGAAAGAAGGCAGACAAATGGGTCAGAACAAGGGTGAACAGAAAAGTTCATACAGGGGGTGACAAAGATGGCAACAAGAAGAAGGATGGTAAGTCTTCTGACAAGGGTGGGGACAAATCTAAAAATGAGTCTTCATCAGGCCCACAAAAACACTCTGGTGGGGGTGGTGGGCCCAAATCCTCTTCTAATCAAAACAAAGAAAAGAACCCTTGGTGCTATTTATGTAAAATAAAAGGCCATTGGACAACAGATCCCAGTAGTCCAAAGAAAAGCACCAAGCCTCCTACCACTACAACCCCTACTGCTACACCTAGTGTCCCTACTAATAGCAGTGGTGCTGGGAGCAAACCTACTAATAGCCAATCCAAGGGAGTAGCTGGGCTCACTTTTGGTAACTTAGTTGGGGTTGGTCTGATTAGGGAGACCGCAGAGGCTGTGTTAGTCTCTGAGGGGGCTATTGATTTAGCCACCTTGGTTGCTTGTCCCCTTAACATGGATAAGTACAAGCAACTACCCCTAATAAATGGTGTTGAGGTTCAGGCCTACAGGGACACTGGAGCCAGTGTGACTATGGTCATAGAGAAACTGGTCCACCCTGAACAACACCTACTTGGTCACCAGTACCAAGTAACCGATGCTCACAACAACACACTTAGCCACCCCATGGCTGTTGTAAATCTCAACTGGGGGAGGGTTACTGATCCAAAGAAATGTTGTGGTAGCTTCAGATTTACCTGTAGACTGTCTATTAGGGAATGATTTGGAGACATCAGCTTGGTCAGATGTGGAGTTGGAGGCCCATGCAGCAATGCTGGGCATCCCAGGGCATATTTTTGCTTTAACAAGGGCTCAGGCCAAAAAGCAAAAAGGACAGAGAAGCTTGGATCCTGGAACAATGGACCAAGTGCTCCCTAAAGCTAGGGCTAGTAGAAGTAAAGCACTTCCTACTATCCCTCCCTCTACAGTGGATTCTACTTCTGAGGAAGAAGAATTTCCACCCTGTGCAGAACCTACACCAGAGGAGCTGGAAGCAGACACTGCTGAGCTTTTGGGTGAAGGGGGGCCTGCCAGGGAGGAGCTGAGTGTGGCACAGCATACCTGTCCCACACTAGAGGGTCTAAGACAGCAAGCTGTCAAACAGGCTAATGGGGATGTCAGTGACTCTCACAGAGTTTACTGGGAGGACAACCTCTTGTACACTGAAGCAAGGGATCCTAAACCTGGAACTGCCAGGAGGCTAGTGATTCCTCAGGAGTAGAGAAAGTTCATCCTAACTCGAGCCCACGACATTCCCCTAGCTGGACATCTGGGCCAAATGAAAACTTGGGACAGGCTTGTCCCCCTGTTTCATTGGCCTAGGATGTCTGAGGACACAAAGGAATTTTGTAAGTCCTGTGAAACCTGTCAAGCCAGTGGCAAGACAGGTGGCACCCCAAAGGCACCCCTTATTCCACTGCCTGTGGTTGGGGTTCCCTTTGAAAGGGTAGGGGTTGACATAGTTGGCCCACTTGACCCTCCTACTGCTTCAGACAATAGGTTTATCTTGGTGGTAGTGGACCATGCCACAAGATATCCTGAAGCAATTCCTTTAAGGACCACTACAGCACCTGCAGTGGCAAAGGCCCTCCTGGGAATATTTTCCAGGGTGGGCTTCCCAAAGGAAGTAGTATCAGACAGGGGAAGCAATTTCATGTCTGGTTACTTAAAGGCCATGTGGAAGGAGTGTGGTGTAACTTACAAGTTCACTACACCCTATCATCCACAAACAAATGGACTGGTGGAGAGATTTAACAAAACTCTCAAAGGCATGATTATGGGACTCCCTGAAAAACTCCGCAGGAGATGGGATATCCTTTTACCATGCCTCCTTTTTGCCTACAGGGAGGTACCCCAGAAAGGAGTGGGCTTCAGCCCCTTTGAACTCCTCTTTGGACACCCTGTTAGGGGTCCACTAACACTTGTCAAGGAGGGTTGGGAACAACCTTTAAAAGCTCCAAAACAAGATATTGTGGATTATGTACTTGGCCTCAGATCAAGGATGGCTGAGTATATGAAAAAGGCCAGTAAAAACCTTCAGGCCAGCCAAGAGCTCCAGAAGCAATGGCATGATCAGAAGGCTGTTTTGGTTCAGTACCAACCAGGGCAGAAAGTGTGGGTCTTGGAGCCTGTGGCCCCAAGAGCGCTCCAAGATAAATGGAGTGGACCCCACATAATTGTTGAAAAGAAGGGTGAACTCACCTATTTAGTTTACTTAGGCACTGCCAGGAGTCCCCTTAGGGTGCTCCATGTCAATCGCCTGAAACCCTACTATGACAGGGCTGATCTCACCCTGCTCATGGCAACTGATGAGGGACAGGAAGAAGACAGTGATCCTCTACCTGATCTCTTCTCTTCCACAGAACAAGATGCCCTTGTGGAAGGTGTAGTTGTGGCTGATTGTGTTACTGCTGAGCAGAAAGACCATTGCATAAATCTCCTGGGTCAGTTTTCTGAACTCTTCTCTACTGTGCCAGGTACCACTTCTTGGTGTGAGCACACTATAGATACTGGAGACAGCTTGCCTGTCAAAAGTAAGATCTATAGGCAGCCTGACCATGTCAGAGACTGCATAAAGCAAGAGGTGCAGAAAATGTTAGAACTGGGAGTGGTTGAGCACTCTGAAAGTCCATGGGCTTCTCCTGTGGTACTTGTACCAAAACCTCATTCCAAGGATGGAAAGAAGGAAATGCGGTTTTGTGTAGATTACAGAGGTCTCAACCAGGTAACCAAAACTGATGCTCACCCTATACCCAGGGCAGATGAGCTCATAGATACACTGGCATCTGCCAAGTATCTAAGCACTTTTGATTTGACTGCAGGGTATTGGCAGATCAAATTATCAGAAGATGCTAAACCTAAAACTGCATTTTCAACCATTGGAGGCCATTAGCAATTCACAGTAATGCCTTTTGGATTGAAAAATGCACCTGCCACTTTTCAGAGGTTGGTGAACACAGTCCTGCAAGGGCTGGAAGCTTTCAGTGCAGCATATTTGGACAATATAGCTGTCTTTAGCTCCAGTTGGGATGATCACTTGGTCCACCTATGGAAAGTTTTAAAGGCCCTGCAAAAGGCAGGCCTCACTATCAAGGCTTCAAAGTGCCAGATAGGGCAGGGAAAGGTGGTTTATCTGGGACACCTTGTTGGTGGGGAACAGATTGCACCACTTCAGGGGAAAATCCAAACTATTATAGATTGGGTTCCCCCTACTACTCAGACTCAGGTGAGAGCCTTCCTAGGCCTCACTGGGTATTACAGGAGGTTCATTAAGAACTATGGCTCCATTGCAGCCCCTCTTAATGACCTCACATCCAAAAAGATGCCTAAAAAGGTATTGTGGACAGCTAGCTGTCAGAAAGCTTTTGAGGAGCTGAAGCAGGCCATGTGCTCTGCACCTGTCCTGAAAAGCCCTTGTTACTCTAAAAAATTCTATGTCCAAACTGATGCATCTGAATTAGGAGTAGAGGCAGTCCTATCACAACTTAATTCTGAGGGCCAGGATCAACCTGTTGCTTTTATTAGTACGAGGTTGACCCCTAGAGAAAAGCGTTGGTCTGCCATTGAGAGGGAGGCCTTTGCTGTGGTCTGGGCACTGAAGAAGTTGAGGCCATACCTGTTTGGCACTCACTTCATTGTTCAGACAGACCACAAACCTCTACTTTGGCTAAAACAAATGAAAGGTGAAAATCCTAAATTGTTGAGGTGGTCCATATCCCTACAGGGAATGGACTATACAGTGGAACATAGACCTGGGAGTAGCCACTCCAATGCAGATGGACTCTCCAGATATTTCCACTTAGACAATGAAGACTCATCAGGTCATGGCTAGTCTTATTGTCCTTCGTTTGGGGGGGGGGTTGTGTAGGAAAGTACCATCTTGCCTGGCATGTTACCCCAATTTTTCACTGTATATATGTTGTTTTAGTTGTATGTGTCACTGGGACCCTGCTAGTCAGGGCCCCAGTGCTCATAAGTGTGCCTGAATGTGTTACCTGTGTTATGACTAACTGTCTCACTGAGGCTCTGCTAATCAGAACCTCAGTGGTAATGCTCTCTCATTTCTTTCACATTGTCACTAACAGGCTAGTGACCAATTTTACCAATTTACATTGGCTTACTGGAACACCCTTATAATTCCCTAGTATATGGTACTGAGGTACCCAGGGTATTGGGGTTCCAGGAGATCCCTATGGGCTGCAGCATTTCTTTTGCCACCCATAGGGAGCTCTGACAATTCTTACACAGGCCTGCCACTGCAGCCTGAGTGAAATAACGTCCACGTTATTTCGCAGCCATTTTTACACTGCACTTAAGTAACTTGTAAGTCACCTATATGTCTAACCTTTACCTGGTTAAGGTTGGGTGCTAAGTTACTTAGTGTGAGGGCACCCTGGCACTAGCCAAGGTGCCCCCACATTGTTCAGGGCCAATTCCCCGGACTTTGTGAGTGCGGGGACACCATTACACGCGTGCACTACATATAGGTCACTACCTATATGTAGCTTCACAATGGTAACTCCGAATATGGCCATGTAATATGTCTATGATCATGGAATTGCCCCCTCTATACCATCCTGGCATAGTTGGCACAATCCCATGATCCCAGTGGTCTGTAGCACAGACCCTGGTACTGCCAAACTGCCTTTCCCGGGGTTTTACTGCAGCTGCTGCCAACCCCTCAGACAGGCATCTACCCTCCTGGGGTCCAGCCAGGCCTGGCCCAGGATGGCAGAACAAAGGACTTCCTCTGAGAGAGGGTGTTACACCCTCTCCCTTTGGAAAATGGTGTGAAGGCAGGGGAGGAGTAGCCTCCCCCAGCCTCTGGAAATGCTTTCATAGGCACATTTGGTGCCCATTTCTGCATAAGCCAGTCTACACCGGTTCAGGGACCCCTTAGCCCTGCTCTGGTGCGAAACTGTACAAAGGAAAGGGGAGTGACCACTCCCCTGACCTGTACCTCCCCTGGGAGGTGCCCAGAGCTCCTCCAGTGTGCTCCAGACCTCTGCCATCTTGGAAACAGAGGTGCTGCTGGCACACTGGACTGCTCTGAGTGGCCAGTGCCATCAGGTGACGTCAGGTGTTGCTAGCCTATCCTCTCTCCTAGGTAGCCAAACCCTCTTTTCTGGCTATTTAGGGTCTCTGTCTCTTGGGATTCCTTAGATAACGAATGCAAGAGCTCATCCGAGTTCCTCTGCATCTCTCTCTTCATCTTCTGCCAAGGAATCGACTGCTGACCGCGCTGGAAGCCTGCAAAACTGCAACAAAGTAGCAAAGACGACTACTGCAACTCTGTAACGCTGATCCTGCCGCCTTCTCGACTGCTTTCCTGGTGGTGCATGCTGTGGGGGTAGTCTGCCTCCTCTCTGCACTAGAAGCTCCGAAGAAATCTCCCGTGGGTCGACGGAATCATCCCCCTGCAACCGCAGGCACCAAAGAACTGCATCACCGGTACCTTGGGTCTCCTCTCAGCACGACGAGCGAGGTCCCTTGAATCCAGCAACTCTGTCCAAGTGACTCCCACAGTCCAGTGACTCTTCAGTCCAAGTTTGGTGGAGGTAAGTCCTTGCCTCTGCACGCCAGACTGCATTGCTGGGAACCGCGACTTTTGCAGCTACTCCGGCCTCCGTGCACTTCCGGCGGAAATCCTTTATGCACAGTCCAGCCTGGGTCCACGGCACTCTAACCTGCATTGCACGACCTCCTAAGTTGTTCTCCGGCGACGTGGGACTCCTTTGTGCGACTTCGGGTGAGCACTGTTTCATGCATCCTCGTAGTGCGTGTTTCTGGCACTTCTCCTGGTGCTGCCTGCTGCTGAGAGGGTTCCTTGTCTTGCTCGACGCTGCCTCTGTCCCCTGACACAATTTGCGACATCCTGGTCCCTCCTGGGCCACAGCAGCATCCAAAAACCCTTACTGCACGATTTGCAGCTAGCAAGGCTTGTTGGTGGTCTTTTGGCGGGAAAACACTTCTGCACAACTCTCAACGGCGTGAGGGATCCGTCCTCCAAAGGGGAAGTCTCTAGCCTTTGTCGTTCTTGCAGAAACCTACGCTTCTACTGTCCAGTAGCTGCTCCTTTGCACCCACAGCTGGCATTTCCTGGGCATCTGCCCATCTCCGACTTGCTTGTGACTTTTGGACTTGGTCCCCTTGTTCCACAGGTACCCTCGACTGGAAATCCATTGTTGTTGCATTGTTGGTTTGTGTCTTTCCTGCAGAATTCCCCTATCACGACTTCTATGTCCTTTGGGGAACTTTAATGCACTTTGCACTCACTTTTCAGGGTCTTGGGGTGGGCTATTTTTCTAACCCTTACTATTTTCTAATAGTCCCAGCGACCCTCTACAAGGTCACATAGGTTTGGGGTCCATTCGTGGTTCGCATTCCACTTTTGGAGTATATGGTTTGTGTTGCCCCTATCCCTATGTGTCTCCATTGCATCCTATTGTAACTATACATTGTTTGCACTGTTTTCTAATACTATTACTGCATATTTTGGTATTGTGTACATATATCTTGTGTATATTTGCTATTCTCATACTGCGGGTACTCACTGAGATACTTTTGGCATATTGTCATAAAAATAAAGTACCTTTATTTTTAGTATATCTGTGTATTGTGTTTTCTTATGATATTGTGCATATGATACTAAGTGGTACTGTAGGAGCTTCACTCGTCTCCTAGTTCAGCCTAAGCTGCTCTGCTAAGCTACCATTATCTATCAGCTTATGCTGCTAGACACCCTATACACTAATAAGGGATAACTGGGCCTGGTGCAAGGTGTAAGTACCCCTAGGTACTCACTACAAGCCACTCCAGCCTCCTACAGGGGGGCATACAGTCCCCATTTCCAGGCCAATTACACCCCTGGAGACCCCATGCCCCGGGGCCTGGCTAATTAGTATAAAGGGGGTAGTGCAGCCCCTCTCCCTGTGCTGATTTCGGCCCTGAGGACCCCGGGGCCTGGCCAATTACTGGAAGGGGAGGGGGGGGCCTGTGTGGCATGGAGCCCCATCCCCGGACAATTAGTGCAGGACGAGCTGGGCCACATGGCCACATCATTGTGTGTGCCCTGGACCTGCCGGGGACACCCAGTGTGTGCTTTTATGAGCCTCTGGGGGAACCTGAAAGTCCTTGTGATCCCTGCTTGCTCCAAGTCTTCCTGTGTGCAGGAGCAATTTTTTCATCTGTTTTCCTGCCGGTTTAACAGCAGGCAGGGAAACAGATGAAATGTCCGCTTCTGGCAGGTGGGAGCAGTTTTCCTGCTCTTACCCGCTGGGAGTAGACCTAATGTTTGCTCTGTCAATAAGGGAGCTGGTCCTGGGAGGTTGCAGTCCCTAGGGTAATTAATGGCCCCAGGAGGGGGCCCTCTCCATTCAAATTGCATAGGCTGCCCCAGGGAGATGGTGGTCCGTGGGGATGAAAACAGTCTGGCAGGAGGGCCACAAAGCTGGCTGATCCCATCCCACTTGTAAAAATGAGCCTGGCCCCAGGAAAGTGGTGGTCCCATGGGCCAAAAAGGGCCAAGGAGGGAGATCTGAAAGGTGCCCTCCCCATGCAAACATAGGCCTTGCCCTGGGAGTTGGTGGTCCCTGGGGCCGTAAACAGCCTGGGGGTGTGTTCCCCCCCTTAATTTACATTGACCTGGCCCTGGGGAGGTAGCTGCCCCTTGGGCTAAAATCAGCCATGGGGGATGCTTGTGCCCTCCTCCCCAATATACTTATTTTTGTTTGCACTTGGGGCCTGACCCACCCTGATGCTGAAGTTTAAACAAGTGCGGGAGACTGTGTTTGTTTGTTTTTTAAACATTTTTACTGAAATTCAGGGATCCTCCACATGTTTTCTGACAAAAATTAAAAAACTAAAATTGGCCCTGGCTGGGTCCCTGGGGCACTATACCACCAGGCCTATGGCCTACCCTGCCCCCTTCTATTTTTTATTTTTTTTATTTTTTCCTTGAGACCTGGCTGAGTGCGAGTTTCAAGATGGCTGCCAGCACTTCCTGGTTGAAGTGCTGGCAGCCAATCACATCTCAGAATCAAATCTGTTAGATCTGTGAACAATTCACATACCTAGATATCTATAGTTCTTTTTTCTTTATTATATACAAAACTATTGAACAGGTTTACACCAAATCACAAAAATGGCTCTTTCTGAATCATAAGCTAGCTTTCTGCCAAATTTAGTGTAATTCTGTTCAGCTGTTTGGCCTGTAGTAGTGTTCAAAATCCTTATGAGAAATTACATGAGAAAAATGTGTTTTGGGACCCCATTTTGTCTCGATGCCTGCTTAATGGATTACCCCAAAACTTTCCACACAGCAGCTGAAGTGACCAGACCACTACTTTTGAAACTTTCATAAAGATTCATCAAACAGCACCAACATTATTAGCAACAAAAACATGCTTCTTCAATGGTAATTAGTTCCTAACTATAACTACAGACTGGTGACTGCCAGTCAGTAATGTGCGTGTGTGTTTATATATATATATATATAGATATATGCAAATATATATAACACAAAAAATTAATTTCCTAAGGAAATGTAGTCCTAACTACAACAACCCACTTGTGGCTATTTCCAAAAGGAATTTTACAGACACTCCAAGGGGTTTTCAAAATTCTGGTTTAATCACCCTCACAAAAAGACATGTTATGGCTAAACAAGCCTTGTTTCCTGTGTTTGTGTTATGTCTCCCTCCTCCTTAAGAGCAAATCTATTAAAGTCATAAAAACAAATGAAGGCTATGATGGGGGAAAGATAGGTTCATACATTCCTGCCACCTTGGCCAAGCTAAAATGCTACATGCTTTAACTTAATTAAATGATTGCATAAAGTGCAAACTGTTTCATAAAAAATAACATAGTAAATGACCAATTTTTTAAGGAATCATAAATATAGGCACAAAACCTACTGTGTGAATTAATCCAACTGAAGTCCATTGTAGTCAGCCCAAAAGTTACAAATCAATGCACAACTAATGATTTAATCTCTGTAAACAAATCCAATCCTTTTTCGGATAAATATTCAATCAAACAAAAGATTGACAGAATCACCACCAAACCAATAGAGGTCTGATAATTTATTTTGCCTCCCAGACAACCATTATATGTAAATGTATACAAATGTCATCATTTCTGCAAAGTAAGCCCCAATGGGTGAGCTATTCCAATCTTCACTTTTGTAATCCCTCCCTTTCCTTGTAATGCATAACTTAGTGGAAATAAAACTGCATTTCTACTAGCCCAAATGTACAACAGGTTCTTGCTCCCTGTTGAGCTCATTGGGCATCTTAGTCTGCAAGTTGTTGGTAAATTTCCGTTGTAGCATTTGTAGTACCAAAGCCAGGTTCTCCCCCCCTACATTGGGAGCTACTCTATGCTGGCAACAAATCTCAGTAGATTGCACTTACTGATAAACCTCCTGGAAAAGCCCAACTATTGGGTATGATGGACCCACTTTTGTTATGTCTTGCAGGCGTTCTAGGATACGCTTCTTGGTGGGGTGTATTGTGCTCCTGATGTATTGTTAATTTCCGGGGCCTACATGACAATACACTGTATAGTTTGAATTGCAATTAAAAAGTTTTGTGATCCTGACCCGCTTCGTTCTGCCTGTCATCATATACATAGTACCTTTACTACTTGTTTGCATGCTTTGCATCTCACGCATGGGTAAAAATCTGTGTCAGATGCTTGCAATTGGAGTTTATCCTGTGGTGATAAAATGGCTGTGTATGAAATGGTCCTGCAGAGAAGTAATTTTCCTATATGTTATCTGTAGGTGTGTATTGAGAGTATGTCCTATTGCATTGTCTGACTTCAGTATATGCCCATTTCTTCAGAGTATTTTATAAATTGCAGCCATATCTGCTGCAAAATCAGTTTTAAATCTGAACTTTGGTTCCACTCTCTGTTTAATTTGGTCTCTAAATAGGCCCCAGTGTGAATATTGTTTTACTCTCTTCTTGGCTGTCTCAAGCACCGAGATAAGATACCCTCTAGCTCTAAATCTATGGGTCATCTCATCCTGAATTCTATTAAAATCATCACTCTTGCTATAATTGTGCTTAGCACAGAGGAACTTCCCATAGTGGATGCTGTGCTTGAGATTTCATGGGTGATTGCTGTTTCCATAATTAATGCAATTTCCTGCTGTAGGTTTCTGATAAAGGATGCTTCTGATGGTGTTACTACAAATTGTTAATTTAATGTCAGATCAAGGAAATTGACTTTGTGTTTACTCATATGACCAGTAAACCGATGAATCAAGTTATTCTCATTCAGGATGGTGATGTAATATTTTTTTCCCATCCTCCATTCCAGAAAACAAAAAGGTTATCAATGTAACACACCCATAAGATAAAGTGATCCATCCATTGACTGAGATGATCTGCTCAGGTCTCCTGCTTCTCCTATCAGCCCACAAATACATTTGTATAGATGAGGGCAAGGCAGGTGCCCATGGCAGTTTCCTGTTTCTGTCTATTTTGCTGTTCATTGAATAGAAAGATGTTTTCATGTAGGGACAATTGAGTCAGATCTAGTTGGATACAATTGTTCTGATAGTATTTTAGTGGTCTGCCTCTCAAAAATACTTAGTGGCTTCAATATCATTACTGTGTGTTATACTAGTATACAGACTTTTTATCCCAAGAGTTTCATGATAAATTCCACCTCCCATCTATTGCTTTCATTTTCTTCCAAAACGTTCTTAATGTCCCTCACATATGAACCTAAATACTTCACAAATTGTAAAAGATAGTACTCAATATAAATTGATGCATTTATCAATAGACTTGCTTTGGAGAAGATTAATGACGTCCTGGGGGAGGGAGGTGGATGGCAAATTGGTGAATATTGGGAATATGGTAGAAGGTGGGTACCTGTGGGTGCTGACTGTCAGGGAACAATTTTGCAACCCCCCTGGTGCCGCGATAGGATGCTCTAGACACAGCTGTTACTCAGGAACAGATTATGGGGGTTATTCTAACTTTGGAGGAGTGTTAATCCGTCCCAAAAGTGACGGTAAAGTGACGGATATACCACCAGCCATATTACGAGTTCCATAGGATATAATGGACTCGTAATACAGCTGGTGGTAAATCCGTCACTTTTCCGTCACTTTTGGGACGGATTAACACATCCTCCAAAGTTAGAATAACCCCCTATGTGTATTTGTAGGTACCAATGCTTGCTGGCCAGCAAGGAAGAAGAGCAAACATGAAAAACGTGTGCACAATACAAACAGGCTTCTTCTTCCCTGAGTGACTGGTTTTTGGGCCTTATATGCAGTACAGAAATTCAAAATAGGCACAACCAAAAGGCCACAGTGCCAAACATGGGCAACTATAGAAATGCAACATAGGCACAGTCCCACATATACAGAAATGAAGTGTAGGCATAAATGAACAACATGATGAGCAAAAATAATGGGGAAGACAGGAAAAGCAAAGTGACCTCTCAGTGGGCTCTGAAAAGCTGTTGAAACTTGTCCATGCAAGGTCAGATTGGAAGCCTTGGTTCAGGGCTGGAAGGTGATCTATAAAGGAGGGGGATACCACACTGTGAAGGAGGGGTGAGCACTGCGAATGACCTGGTTGCTACCTTCTGAAGGGAGAAGTGGTCTTCTCAGTGGGTTTGAGAGAGTGAAGGTGAGAACTAGAACAAAGTATGATATCTATTTAGTGCATACATATGGATATATAGTGTTTCCCAACACTGACAGTTCAGAAACATAAATTCTTCATAGTCCAAAATCTCCTTGCCACTCCATTTTGAAAATTGTCAATGGTATTGCTATATTCAGATTTCTGAATTGGTTCATATCATCTTCTATCCACCAGCTGTTTCAGGGCCACATGTTCATAATACTCTCTTATCATGATGACTTTGCCACCCTTGTTGATCACAATGCTCATGTCCTTTTTCAAGTTATTCCGTTGTCTTTGTTGTTCCTTTGTTAGATTATATTTGTCATTAGGTATATCTCCATATATTCAGGTTTTCACTATTTCTTGGAAAGTATCCATCACGTCGTGCAGTGTTAATGGAATAAATTTCAGATGAAACAGATCGGGCAATCACTCTATGAGAATCCCTCATTGGTTCTGAACTTGAACTCTACAAAGAGATACCTGGTCAATTTTGAAAGTGGCCGGCCATAAATGTCAATGCTGATTATCACTGGTTGAACAAGAAAGCCCACATTACTCCAGGATCTTTCAAGTGGGTTCTCGACATTGAGAACATTTTTAAAACCCAGGCAACATAATGTATTTTAACACAAGTATCACTTGAAGAGAGTATGGATAAAAAACGCCTCCGTATGAGCCATAAAATAAAAACAACAGTAGTTAGCAACATCCACAGTAGGTTTTCCAAACTCCATATGAATTATCGTTCATGCATCAGCTTAGAAAATATTTGGAAAAAGCAATTATTTTTACCCAATGCGATCTATTGAATTTGCTGTGAAATGCAGCCTTTTCTTTTTGCATAAACTCAATTCACCATAACAAACTTGCTAGTCTCGTGAAATAAGGTTCTCACTTTTAGTAAAACATGTTTGGCTCTGCAAGTATGACCCTGTTCATCCCGTCCTGAAAGTTAATTGCCAACAATTAAGGATTTTCTCTCCAGTAGAAGTACAGGCCTGCTGTAATATTAACAGTGGCGTTTCTTTTTATCTTCCTCGTGAAAATAGTTTGTGAAAAATATGAGCAATGTTGCATTCATGAGGAAATAATGCTATATAAGCTACTGATAAAACAAATCAAAAGACAAAATAGTGATGTGGAGAATGAGTGAATTTAAATTACCTCTGCAGTTCAGTCCATTGTGTTCTTTGTTTCATTCAGTGAGCTGCTCTAAGGACAACAGCTGAGGCCAGATACAGGCCCCATCCTCTGAGTTCTGGGCACCATAGGACTCAAGCTGATGAGGCTCAACCAGCCCAAAATCAGCCTCATGTTGCTTGTGCCCCCTGTCAGAGGAGATGTGGACTGACTGTTCAGGCTGGAATGCTTCCTACTGATGAAGGTCCAAGACGAATTTACATGCAATTAGGCTGTGATTTGTGGCACGATGAGTAAATACAATTGTAGAAGTGGGATGGGGTCTTTAGTATATTCCCTGTGGATGGGATTAATTCAAGCATCTCCCTGTTACGTCTTTGTTGTTGAGGAGCCCAGACATTGGCTTGTGCTCAATGTGCCCTATGACCCACACTGCACCTTGTTGATGAAGGCCGACCAGGCTATAATGGGCCTGGTGCTGCTTGTGCTCCCATTCAGAGGTGATATGATTGGCAGTTCAGACTGGACTGCTTCTATTGAAGCAGGAGCATGACTTATTTGTATAAGGTTGCTTCTTGTCTGCAGTGGCACAGTGAGTCAAAAACAGCAGTACAACCTAGAGTAATTCACAGTGGTATTAATGCAAGCATCCTCCAATGACTATGTCTTTGTACATGAATATGCAGAAAGATGGCTGAGTGAATTTAGCATAGGCTAAGTATGACCTACAGGCCAGCAGTTTGAATCCGGCAAGGTCAACTCAGTGGTTTATCCTACTGACTTACACATATACTGGATGCTGTTACATTGGGTAATAGCCGAGTTACCCACAGAGCCTGGAAATGGCAAGGAGTGCCATATTAAATGCAAAATAAAAAATGTATTATCATTGGTATAAACGATGACCTTCACTTATTCTGGTAAACAGCTGTATTTTGAGATTCTCTTTTCTTAATCTGTCGTTCATGTTTATTCTTTGTTCATTTTGTAGGGTCTGCAAAAGTGCCAAAAGAAACAGGCTGACAGAACAGTTTTATACATTGCACACTTGCTACATATGATATAATTTTCCTCTAAGGTTCACAACATTACACCTTAAAATGCTTACAAACTGTTTAGGATTCTTCTACGCTCTGAAAAACCCTTTAAAGTCACAGCTGCTTTCAGAACGCACTTTAAGTTAACAATGAAATTTCATGAACAGTACAAATACAACCCCATGATAAATAATGTATCAGTTATTTACCCTGTTGAATTATATTTGAATATGTAAGAGTTTTCCTTTCCTATGTTCCCACATTTTCAAGTTTGATTTGAACTCTTTCAGGGCAAACTTCTGAGTAGAGCAAGGAACTGGTGAAAAGTGTCCACTGACAATTCATACACATCTGTGCTGAATGATACATGCAATATTTTAGTAACCTTTCATTCCTTTCAGCTAAAAACAAACATTTTTAATTAATAGTAAAAACTGGCAACATTTTCAGCATGTAACACGCTGTGTAATACGACTCAATTGTTGCCATTGTAATAAAGGTGTTTCTAGTCTGAGCCGATAAACTGTGTTAAAAAAAATGTCTTCTGTTGCATAGCTTCAAGATCCTTCTGTGGTCACAATAAGGGGCTTCAGAATGTTTCTTTCTAGCAAGAAAAAACCCTGCAGACGTGCACAGTATAAACCTATTATCTATATGTTTTATTAGAATACACTTTAGGATCCAAGACAACACTTTTTAAAAACCTGCAAATTCTTTGGATTCTTCTAAAGTCAGGGTGCCCTCATCAAGGAGCTGCTTCTTGGACAACACTGAAATGTATCATGAGCTTGTATCAATCGGCAAAAAACACTTTTAGGAAAAAAAACACATATTTTTCCAACCTTCTTTAAGATACATTTAAATTAATGGTGTGCCAAATCAAAATCATATTTGCGAAGTAAACTTCTCATTTTAGGTTACGCTGTTTGCGATCTACACAATTTCTCCCGAATTTTCCTGCAAAACCTTTTCTGCAGATCTTCAAGTAAAATGGTTATTTTGAAAGAATTCCTTTGTGGAAAGTGTTTGTTGGAAATGGTCCTTTTTGCTGGATTATCCTCAAACTTTTTGCCTTCTTCCCCCTATTTTTTTACATGCTTTGTGTTGGATACCACTGCTAACCAGTGCTAAAGTGCATATGCTGTCTGTCTAAATTGTATTGGTGATTGGTTTATCCATGATTAGCATGTTTAATTTACTGGGAAGACCCTAGTACAGTGCACACTGTGTGCCCAGGGCCTGTAATCAAATGCTACTAATGGCCTGCAGCACTGATTGTGCCACCCACAGGAGTAGCCCTGGAAACATGTCTCAGACCTGCCACTGCAGTGTTTGTGTGAGCAGTTTTAAACTGGTATTTTGACCTGGCAAGTGCACCCACTTTACTACACGCAGGTCAACCCTAAGGTAGGCCCAAGGCAGCACCACGAGCAGGGTGCATTGTATTTAAAAGGTAGGGCATGTACTGGTGTGTTTTACATGTCCTGATAGTGAAACACTGCTAAATTCGTTTTTCATTATTGCAAGGCATATCTTTCTCATAGGTTAACATGGAGATTGCCTTGAAAGTATAATTTCCCATTGGGAGTGGATAGAGATGTGGAGTTTGGGGTCTCTGAACTCACAGTTTAAAAATATATCTTTTGGTGAAGTTTGTTTTTAGATTGCAAGTTTGAAAATGCCACATTTAGAAAGTGTGCATTTTCTTGCCTAACCATTCTGTGCCAATGCCTGTCTGCTGGAATACACATCTGGGTCAGGATGACAGTTGGGCTGTTTGTGAATTCACTCTAGACAGTCACACAAAGGGAGCTGGGGTGTGCCCTGCATATCCTGATGGGTCTTCCTGGGCTAGAGTGGTGGTAAGAGCCGACACTTGCACCTGAATAGGGCTGTTCCTGCCCTTACACAAAGTAGTCTCCAACTCCCTGGAGTGTGTCTGCGGCCAGGACAGGAAAGGTAGGGTCTTGTGCACTACAAAGACTTTTAAGTTTGCCTACTTCAAAAGCAGAAATAACTATAGGTGTTGGGCCTCTGAGGCCACAACTTCAGAACACATTCTGCCAGGAAGAAGAGCTGGATGCTGTAGGAGGGACTGCCACTCTGCCCGTTGCTTTTCTGTGATGGCCTGCTGCTTGCTGCTTCTGCCCTGAGAGTGAAAGGACTGGATTTTTCTTTCTGCATCCTGCTTTCCAAGGTTCTCCAAGGGCTTGAACTGAGCTTGCCTCCTGTTAAGAAGTCTCAGGGACATCAAACACTTCATCTACCAGTGCCTGGGCTCTTCTGCTGAAAGTCCTGACTTGCCACGTGGTGCCAAATCCAGCCCATGGGCCCTTGGAAGTGGAAAATGGTGTCCTGTGGAACAAAAACCATGCATCGGACGTCGCTGCTGAAAATCGACACAATGCCTGTCTTGCGGCTGAAGAAATTGACGCAGTGCCTGTCTTGCGGTGGAAGAATCGACGCAGCACGTCTGGATTTTCCACGCATTGTCCCTGGGCGTCACTTTCTCATCCACCCAACACCGCAGATAGGAATCGAGGCTGCTTGACCAGAAACTGACGCATCGTCTCCCCTGTGAGGATAGAACTGATGCATCACCTCCCCTGCCAGTAAGGAACCAACTAATTGCGGATGTCAGACCTTGCTTTGCAGTGCTTTGTAGGGAGTATGTTCTGTCACTTCTCCCTTGCTCCCCCCCCACTGTCCCATCCACAAAGCATCTATTGACAGGTGGCCATCTTAAAATGGTTTTGTTACCATTTATAGATGGCCACGCAAGTGTATGCATGTGCATGCAAGCATAGCAGGCATCTTCAAATGCGTCTGCTTTATTTTTACAAATCACGTTCAAAGATGGCTTCAGCAGCCATCTTGTCCTGCATTTTTACTATTCTACTATTTAACAAAATCAAAAACTTAAAGATACCTCAGTGGATGTCTGCACATCTGAGGTGGCCATCTTTTTATGTATTTTGTTTTATTTTATTGAAATGCCATTGCTAGATGGTCACCACGGATGCATGCGCAATCATGGTGTCCATCTAGGATAACACCAAACATTGACAAAGTCAATAGGTGTCACAGCCAAGACCTATTGGCCTGAAGGCTAGAGCCGACAACTTTGGAGCTGAGGGACTGGAATCATACATGGCTTGGCTCAATATCCTGTGATTCTGAGCAAATCACTTAATCTCCCTATGCCTACAACAAAAATAAATGTGCAATGTAATCAGGTGCTCATGTAAAGCACTGAGTCAAGTTTTTGTTATATCAGGACTGAAACAAAATATATGGTATGTTTTTTTTCCATATTATTGTGTATTTTCTACACAACCCTAACCATGAGAAGTTCTTCTTGCAGTGTCTTTACTGCTTAGGCGCTCTAGCACTGTAAGCAGTGCTTAATCTGTAAAACCCATACGTGCCAGCGCCCTGGCTAGAAGCTGTCTGCAGCTTGTGCCACCCTTTGCCCCTGCCAGTGCTGTCAATGACAGTGCCAACATAACAACTAGCCATCAGACTATGGCAGGCCCTCACAGCTAGAAGAATGGCTTGGGCAGCAGAAGACCCTACTCACAAACTATCCACCGTGTTTAAAGTCCATGTCACCAAGAAAGCCTATTGAGCATGTTGTCCGGCATCCAGCTTACTTCTTATCAGCGAAAGCATCCTGTATCCAGGGCTGGGTGCTTCGGTTCATTTGCATAAATTGAACCAAATGGACCAGCACTCCAGATACAAACATGATCTGCAAAAAAAAGCAGAACTGTAAACAGTGTCCTGCTGACCTGAACATACCGGGAAACAAACTTTGAAAAGTAGAAGGGCATCTCATTTCTGCAGAAGAAGCCATCCACAGTCAAATCATAAATTACATTTTTGTCATTTTTCTTCTTCCATCCATTGCAAGCGGATTACTTGATAGAAACAAATCCATGGTCCCAATTCCCTAAGACTATTTCTCAATAATTGTATTGCGTGCACTTTGTATTCATGAAAGTGCTGCTCTGTTTCCCTACCGACCTGTTAAAAATGCATGTCTATGTTCCTAGTGTTTAAATATTGATTACTTGATTATTGCCCAATGAGGCCATTAATAGGATGCTCACGTGGAGGAAGGGATGCTGAGCCGGAGGTGATGGGGATCCAGGAGAAGATGGAGGCGTTGAAGTGAGAGGGGAAGAAGACTCTGCACAACCTTGATTCATGAAACCCCTGCACGCTGTCAGTGTTAAGCTGCCCATGATGGATCGGTATTTCTGCAGGAACTCGTGTGCATTGATCAATGCAGACTTTGTTGATGAATTGATTTACGATTTGTTTCCTGTGTTTAAAATGCAGTGGCTTTGCAAGCTCATGTGCAGAAACCATTTTTATTTATTCACATATTTGACCGAAATGTCACATTATTCTTGTCTGCACTAGTACTTTTATCTTCCTACCATGGAATTGCTTAAAATCAGGCCAGCCCACCAGAAATAACCTCAAAATAGGAACTGGAAAACCCATGTTTACTCCTTATCATGGGGACACTTTCTAGTGTCAGGCTCCGTGTCCCCATTAGTGGAACTTGTGGTCTGAGTTCAATTGCTTCGTTGGGCTATTTCATCACAAAACAGTGATTTGCAAAACAAAAGACCAATGAGTGTCCTCAAGAAAAATGGAACCATGTTCTCGCTAGAAAAGTGCATAACTGCATAACCAGTTATTTAACACCGTCTACAGATTTTTGTCTTAAGGAATAAACTGGGAATCTTATGAAGAGAGAGCAGAATTTGCTCACGAATAAACTAAACCTATCTGAGAAGAGTTTGGTCATTCTTTTTATTAGAACATGAACTGACATGCACTGCTGCAAATGGCCTTTGTCTGTAAAATTAAATATAGATTAAGCGCCTCATTTAGAACTGTGTGGTAGTGGGACATCTAAAAGTAGCCATTTTTCGTTCAGGAATCCCTCTCCTTGAAGACCGACAGATGTTTTCCAGTCATCGTCGACCATGTGTTCCATGGAAGTCTGGACAGGAAAAGTGTACAAATGTCCCCCACGCGCTGGGAGGAATCTGTCAGCACATGTGGCTCATGACTTTTGTTTTTCCAAACACACCTTGTTTTGGGGGTTCATCTTCTGAAATAAAAAAGCGCCAACAGGTCCACCACGCCTCAATCACATGGCGAATCTTTCAAAATTATGGGGCATATTTACGAGCCCCTTGTGCCAAGCACCATATCATATCTATGAGACCACGCAAAGCCACTTTGCGTGGCTTTGAATGGCCTCATAGATATGGAGTGAGGCAAGGCAGCACGAATTGCTGCTTTGCCTTCCTCTGCACTAGGGAGGCGTTTTGGTGGGTGTTGCCACGCAACTCCCATGGATTTTGACGCATCCCAATATTGACAAGAACTTTTATACTTGGGGATGCGTCAAAACCATACGCCTCCCTAGGGGAGGCGCAATAAGGAGAAATATCTTTATTTCTACTTGTTTCTTCCTCTTTCTATGTGTGCTGCATTCTGCAGCGCACATCGAAAGAGAAAAATGCCTCCCAGGATTGTTTTTGTGAAGGAAGGCATACCTTTCTGCACAAAAACAATCCTGCATGCAACAGAGGCACCCTTGCACCATGGTCCAAGGGTGCCTGCGTTGGCAGCCCATTGTACGCTAGTGCTGGGGTAAAGGACAGGAATGCGCTGTATGCTTTAGAAATGGCACATTCCTGCCCTTTTACTTTGACGCAGGTCAACGCAGCAAGGTGACTTACTGTGCTGCCCTGCGCCAAATCCCCATAAATATGCCCCTCTGTTTTTCACCGATCCACCCCCCACCAGAGAAACAGGAGCCTCTTTCAGGAAAAAACATAGGCCCTCATTTCAACCTTGGCGGGCGGCCCCCAGGGGCCCCGCGACTCCCCTTTCCGCCAGCCTTTTCATGGCAGTTCAAACCACCATGAAAAGGCTGGCGGGAGGGGGACTCGTAATCCCCCAGCAAGCTGCCCTGGGGGATTTAAACCACCAGGACAAAAGTAGCGGCGCTTTCGCAGCGGTCGTAATTCCCAGTGAAGCACTGCCAGCCTGTTGGCGGTGCTTCCAACAGAACAGTGCTGGCGGTCAAAGACCGCCAGGGTTGTAATGACCCCCATAATGCCCGACAGGGAACTCTAGGTATAGTGGACTCAACCAGGACGTGATGCGAGGACTTGTCACCGCAGGACATTTAGTAGTTAGGAAAACATAAATGAAGCACATTTTTTTTTGTAATTCTGAAAGTGTGACAGTACAAAGATTTTGGAGTAACTAAACAAATCAAGACACTTTGGGCCTGATTTATACTTTTTTAGCGCCGCATTTGCATCATTTTTTGACACAAAAACAGCCAAACATACAAAATAAAATTGTATTTTGTAAGTCTGTGCCGCTTTTGCGCCAAAAAATGACGCAAATGCGGTGCTAAAAAAGTATATATTAGTCCCTTTACTTGGTGATGATAAATATTCACTGAAACCTATTTTCCACACCTTGGCCTTCATCTATGAAATCAAAGCCTTTCTAATTGCAAAATGGCATTTTTTATTCTCAAAATCCAAATATCAATTCAGTGACAGATTACAGAATCTTAGAGAATCGCTAACTGGGTTTGGGAATAAAGATTCTGTATTTGGATAGGGCATGTTCAGGCATCCTTTCCAGATACTGAATCTTTAAGGTACACATTAATGTTTTGCAACCGAAATCCAGTCGCAAAACATTAAGAGTTTACCTCCTCCCCAACAAAGGAGATGGTAAGCCACACGCAAGGGGATCCTTCCCCTTTTGTAATGTTCACAAAAACTTTTTTTCTGAGCAGGCTTTGGTCCATGAGACCACTGCTTGCTCACAGACAAGGATTGTGTAATTTGTATTTTATTTTTTATCAACACATATCATTTTCCTTTGAGGAAAACGAGCTGCACTGAAAAAAAAGGTTGCTTTATGTAAAAGCAATCACAGACATAGCTGTCTGCTGACCCCAGCAGGCCACCATGCCTGTGAATGTAGCCAATCATAGTGCCTCACAATGTACGACCTACCTCATGCATATTAATGAGGTAGGACGAATTGCAACCCACTATGAATTGTTATTGTGAGAACCAACCTATTAATACATAGGCTCGATCTCAAAATACAACTGGATTCATTAATAGAAGTTGGTGTGCAAATTGCGACCACTTCTAACAAATCCATTTTGTAAATTTCTTTTAAAAAATCACAAATTGTGAATCGTTATTTGTCACAATTTACAATTCCTTAAATGGAATCTTTGTAAATGAGGCCGCTTATCTTTTGTGTGCAATATAGTTTTATCAGTAAAACTATATGTCCGTCCAAATTTAGTGGCCATTTCAATGGAAATTGTGCTGCATGTAAATGACAGAGCGCTACCACACAATGCTTTAATATTCACCCACCTCGTGTCCATTAAAGCTACGCGGGTCACAAACGTTTGTCATTCTACAAATTGGGTCATGGGTCTACAACATACGTGAAGCACTGCCCCAGACTGTAAGATTATTAATTATGGCAGGTCTTAAGAGCCAGGACATAGGCTAGCTATCATCTCCTGTGACATCATCTTTATCATGCTCCCATTCTCAGGCCTGTTACATTTTGCTGAAAAATTACTATTTAGAGATGACTCCAATTGCACCACATTACTATCTGGTGCTCTGATATATTCCCCTCCAGGACCTGGAGTCAACTTTGCCACTTATTATCTGAGCTTTTTCCACCTTACATCTTGAACCACACAAACTATATAGTTTTAGCTGCCCTCACTGTGTGGATAGATGACCATGCAAGAGCTGAAAGCAGCTTTCTTCTCTGCTCACTCTCTTTTCTCGTTCTCTTTTAGCTAGTCTCGACCCCACCCACATAGCTGGCCATATTATTGATCCTATCTTTTCTAGTGGCAACTTTAAAATTACTTGTAAGCTTATTCCTAATGCTTTGACTGACAATTTGAGAGTCACTTTTACTATTAGACTTCCTCTAGCTTTTATTAATATGAATTCTCCACCTTACTTACTCCCACAAGAACTTGGTCACACATTAGGACCACAAACTTCTGTAATTCTTTCTACATATCATATATAAGCCTTCATATTGGATAGGATATCTAACATGATGCTGAGTTGCATAATTCCTGGACTGTGTCTCTTAACACTTTAGCACCATTTCAAACGGCAAAGGTTTTCCCCTTCTATTTTTTGGCTTATCAAGGATCTTGCAGAGATAGAACACATTGCAAATCCCAAGAAAGAAACTGTTATCACAAATATGACGCCTCCAAATCTTTTTACACCCTAGTCAACAAAGGATAAAACACCCTATTATGAAAACACAGTCTTAGTTTTTTTACTCACAAAACTGAAAGTCCAGGCAATTTGGCACATAAAGTATTTAATATTGCTAAAAGCCTGTGTAATCCAGCTTCCAAACATCTAACCTTTAGCGATTGATAGAGGTATGCTAGATTATCAGATGTACTTTGGACAACATTGAAAAACAAATCTCACTTTTGATTCCTCCACTTCTATTAATGATCCTCCGTTAACTGCTGATATGCTATCAGATCTTTGTGCGTGTCAAAATTTCAGTCACTCTCAGCGAAGAACCCACCACTTCCATTAAGTCAAGACCAACGACTGAGCTCTGTATATATTTACTCTTAGTTATAGGTTATTCCCATTTCTGAAGAAGCCTTCTGCTGGTGCCACTATGTTCTCCAATTTCAGACCAATCTCACTCCTTCTATTTCCAGGATAGCCTCTTTAGAAATCATTCACTACTCAGCTCCCTAAATGGATCATGCAAAACAATCTTCCCGATTGTAGCCATTCGGGCTTACATTCCTCTCATGGAACTAAATCCACATTACTGGCTGTAGCAGTTGACCTTGCAATTACTCTGGATAAAGGCGGCAAAGCTTTCTTTATACTAATGGATCTTAGGGCATCTGCTGACACTCTGTCTTATCCCATGTTGCTCACTCAGCTTGAGAAACTTGGAATTTACAATAAAATTGTAGTCTGGATCACCTCCTTTTCATCTGACAGAACAGAGGCTATACATGGTGCTCCTTTCTGCTTCTTCTAAGCCTCATATTTGAGGCAACCCTCAGGCTTCTTCTCTTAAACCTCGTCTTTTCAATCTCTATGACATATCTTGAATCTCTAATACATTCTTTGAGCTTCTCTCTCATGTCTTACATCGACGATAAACAAACCCCTCATCACTTTTGACAATGATACTTGCACTTCTCTGAATGATCAACCCTTCTGTCTCTTCTGCACTCGCCACCTGTGTGTGGAACAACTCACTCAGCTGCATGCAGACAAGACTGACGCTTTGATTTTTGACCCCCCTAATCTGTTTGGATTTCTGGATGATGACCCCTTGGACTGTCCCCTGGGTATCTGCCCTAATGCAACCAAGTCGGTCAGAATCATGGATTTCATTTATGATCTACATCTATTGATCTGTTTGTGACTGAGTGAACCAAGTCGCCTCATTCTGTTTCTTCCACCTTTGTATGGATTTGTGACATTGTGGCCCTTCCTCCTCCTAGATGTCGTGTTTTCGCAGTACAGGTCATCATACTCTGTCATGTAGATTACAGCTACCCCTTGTTGTCTGGACCTTCCGGCACATCCACTTGGTCATTGACACATGATACAGACCACTGCCGTCCTGAAGTCGATGTCCTGCCTGCACTTCTGCCCACCGTTAGTCTTCGTTTTAAGATTCACTGGCTTCCAGTTCCCAAACGTGCTACATTCAAGGTGTTTGGCTTGCCACCCGCCCGCTCACTAAACATGATCTCTCTATTGGCAACACCTTGTACACACCGACGCTCTGCTGCGGCCAATCTGATCTCCTCGATTTACATCAGGAAGGTTCAAATCGGTGATGGGCCCTTGTTTTGCCTTGCAGCAAAGCACTATAACACCCTCATGTCAGACAAACCTACTTCTACCAACCCGATCTCCTCCACTTCCGTCATGGAGGTTCAAACCAGTGGTGGGCCCTTGTTTTTCCTTGCAGCTGAGCACTATAACACCCTGCTGTCATACAAACCTACTTCTACCAGCCTGATGGCCTCCACTTCCATCAAGGAGGTTCAAACCAGTGGTGGGCCCTTGTGTTTCCCTGCAGCTGAGCGCTATAACATCCTCCAGTCTTACAAACCTTGAATAACGAGCTGATAACCTGGCTCTTCCCTCTTGCTCAATAATTTCTAATTTCTCTCTGGTGGGCTATCTTCCACTCCAGTGCCAAGACACCATGCATGGTACCAGTGCGCTATATAAATGCACCCTCATTCAGTCAATTTGTCTTAAGGTTTGACTGTGGAGTCTACAAGTAGAATCTCATAGAGCACACTGCCCTTGGGCAAATGTATTTGGAATTCTGCATATGAGACAAGATACTTGTCTTCTTGAAGGTACAATTAGTAGAAATAAAATTAAGAGTGCAAGAACTGGGTTGTGGGGTAGTGCTAAAAAGCAAAGCATTGATTTTGCAAGTAGGTGAAAGCCTAACATTTGTTACTGGTTTGCTCATTTGACACCAGGAGTAAGCAAGTATGTTGTTTAAATAATTAAAGTGCCCTCCCTTGTCAGTGGGTAAGAAAAGAAGTTGAATTATCAAGAGCAGAAGCTGTCATCACTATTGTCTTGTAAATATATTACATAATTGCAAAAACATTGAATGAACGACAAGGACATCATTATTTGAAAGAATATGTGTATTTTATCATTCAGCCACCTTTCTCCCTGAATAGTCTGTTTCCTTGCAGCGACAGCTCCTCCGCTATGGCAGAGTAGTGCCACACCCCCTGTCAGCAGCAGCTGACAGGGAAGGAGAGGGAATGCTGTGCACTCCCCTCAGTGCGCATGTGCTCTGAGCTCTATTGAACCCTGCACTGTGTTGCCAGGTTGGAGACAGCAGGCCCAGGCTCCCAGTCTGCCTGGGAGCACCAAGGCAGGGCGCTCCAGCCAATCCTAACGATGCTTGCATGCTGTCAGCAGTGTTAGGAATGGCCGCAGAGCAGGCTGGGGCATGTGCCTGCAAGTTAAGCCAGATGAGCGGCATGGCGGCAGGAAGTCAGGTAAGTTTTTTATTTTTTATTTAATGTTTTCCATTTTTTTGTCCCATCCCTCGCCACTTGCCACCCCCCCTTTACCATGATGCGAGTTGCGCCTGTTTCCTTGTCTTTCACCTTATCTGCCAGTCCTCTTTTACTGTTCTGTTATTGCTGCACATACCATGCTGTGTTTTATTCTGTGCCCGTTTCTCCCTACCTCTCCTAATCGGTTCCACTCCAAAGCACGCTTTGAATGTGGTGTTGCTTGCCCTTTATGCACAATGCTGTGGCCACACTATGTCAGCAGTCCATATAGTTATTTATTTGTGATCACCCCTTGCACCACATTATGCCTGCTCCAGGTATAATGCATGCAAAGGGGCATTCCCACACAGGGAGGCTGCAAAAAATGGTGCAGTGAAATCTACAAGATTTCACTGCAACATTTTTTCTGTCATTTCTAATGTCTACTGGGGCAGGCTTTAAATTGATTCTCCTGTATTAGCCTATGGGCCTCCCCAGTGCTTTGCTGCACTAGCGCCATAATTTATGCCGCTAATCCAGCAAAGCGCCACAATAGCAACATAAATTATAATGATTGTGGAAACAAGTGCCATGGTGCACCGTATGGTAAATATGGCGCAACCATGGTGTCGTTAGGTGAGGCACGGGTGGCGCAAGAAAAGTTGCGCTTGGGGACCGATGCGCCACTTTCTTGTAGATCTGGCCCTATGTGTATAGTAGTTTGTATTTCCCGATCAGTCCAGATTGAAAAAGTGCTTGTGCTTGACAGTGTGGCAAACCAGGTTACAAGGACAGATGAGTGTTAGCTGGAGTGGAATGAGGACACCTCGACAAGTCTTGTATTTTTGAAGCAGGCTTCCCTAGTTGAACAAGCTATGGACGTGCAAAATTTACCTGTCAGTGGACAGTTCTCAGTTTGTCCTTTTGGGGCTTTTCGTCCGAAGATTCAAAATGGGACTTTGGTGGACTGATTTCAAGAGCAGAACTTAAAATAATGACATGAAATAGTACAAGATTTCAAGACTGAAAAAGACGGCATAGTGAACATAATGGGGCTTTGGGGGGCAGCCAACCGGAGGGAAGGTCTGCCCCCTGGGGAGCTTTAGAAGAGGGTGCAGTCAAAATTGACCGCACTCCACATTGTTGTCTTTAACAGGCTTGGGCTCCTGTGGAGCCTAGTATAGCCCAATGAGGCAATATGTTGGGATTTTTGGGCTCCCCAGCCACTATCTTAATAAAGGTGACTTGGTGGCTGGGAGTTTTTTAGGCCCCTGCATTCTTTTCCTTTTTATACATTTGTGACGGTTCTACAGGCGCCCGTATGATGTCTTATGTGGCGATGGTAGTGGAGGCCATGAGGCTGCTGTGTGGGAAGCAGGCCTCGTGGGCCTCCTAGCACAGGCAGAGTTGCCTCAGCCGGCAAGGAAGGCGCCGCAAGGCATGGTGCGGCGATTTTGGCCTGCTCGCCACCACACAAGTTCAGGGAGGCATCACCAAAGGTGAGTGGTGGAGGCCACGCAGAGCTGCAGGGTGCGGCCTCGCTTGATGTTGTTTATGGTGCCGGGAAGGGGAAGCCTCAGACGAAGCGGCATCAGCCTGCACACCACTGCGGCCTAAGTCAGTGCCACAAGGGGGAAGGCATGCAAGGACACACATGGTGAGCCGAGGGAGGTGTCTGCAGACAGGGCAGCAGCGCCTCCTTCACTCGATTACTTAGCAGCCAGAGCATGCCCAAAGCGAATGTATGGGCTCAGGGCAAACCAAGGTAGTGGGGGGGGGCAATTGAGCTTTGCTTGCAGGCAATGGAAGGGGGCTACTCTGAGAATGTTATTGGCACAAGGCAGTTCACGGATGGGTGATGCCAGGGGGCATTCTCAGCAGGATATGTCAGGTCGAGGAAGAGAGGGTATGAGCTGGGAGACAAGTTGGGAGTGGTTAGCCTAGATACCTGTAGATAAAGGGGCACATTTACATAAAAATACAAAGGAACCTCTTGTAGAGGAGGCAGATGAGGAAAGGGACCTATGGCGGAGGAGGTGGAATTGACACTAAGGGACATCACAGGCTTAACAAGTCACTTGTGGGGGCAGTGGCCCCAGGGAGCAGGGTGACAGCAAGACATGTGTTGGGGGCCAGAAAAGGCAGGGTGGGGTAGTCAGGCCAATGTGACCATATGGAGGAGGTCATCAAAGGTTGAGGCTGCAGGTTTGGAGTGGAACCGTTGTGAGGAGGATGAGGGACCGGCAAATAAAGGGAGCATTTTCCACGCAGCAGTGGAGCGAGTGCGGTTGATGATCCCTCAGTGGAGTGCAGGCCTCAGGGTGCACAGGAGAGGGACAGGCAGTTGGGTGGGGGGCTAGGTTTCAGGAAGGGGCCAGGTTTCAGGAGTAGATCCAGAGGTTTGGAAGTGGGGCGCCAGCACATCAGTTCTGTCTTCTATTTTTCATGTCGCCCACGCCCAGACATTGCTGAGCTGGGGGAAGCTCCAATGTGCCCAGGGGAAGAGAAGCCGGGCCCAGTACGACTTGCTGGACACCTGCGAGGGGATTATGGCACAGCTAACTCAAGTAGGTCCAGGGCGGCTTCATTGGCTCCGACACTGGGTAGGTCCAGAGCGACACTCAGGCAAGGCGGCAGTATGGTTGGAAGGGTGGTGTCCGGAGGACGGTATGGTTGGGTTCTAGTGGTCCCCATGGACACTGGCTGCAGACCCATGGTTGATGATAATTCCTCATTCCCAGTATGACATGGAGGATGGGGCACAACTGGGGCCCAAGAGGAAGACACTGAGGGTGTCCTTGGTGGACTATAGAGAGGACAGCCTTGAGGAGGGTGAAGTGTGTGAGCTGGGAGATGACAGGGAGGAGGGCTCAGCTAATTTCTTGTCAAGTGTTTTGCAGACCAAGCAGGTTGCGGTGGAAGGGTAGAGGAAGCCACTGGTGAGGGGGAATGCAGCGACAGGGGCAGTGTCCTTGTTGTCAGGTAGGAGCCTTGGTAGGGGCATGGGCCCTGAGTTGATCTCTACAGGTGTGGATGCAGATTGTGGTTTGGGAGAAAGGGGGTGGTTTGCGTAAAGGTAAGTATGTCATGGGTATGGGGGTAAGCACAGAAGGAGAACAAACCTTGGTGGCTGTGGCAGAGTCAAGAGGGGTGAGGAATGAGGACAAAATAGGGACTATTGAAGTGGGCTCAGAGGCACCAGGCAACAAAATGTCGGGCAAAAGGGATAATAAACAGGAAGGGTCTGAGGGAAAGGAGCTAAAGGTGAAGCGCTTACCCGATATGGGTACGACTATGCCTTTGGGGATGCATTTAATGCTGCCGACAAAAGAAAAATTGAAAAGGGAATATGCTGAAGCTACTACATAGAGAGGTGTGCTCAAAGGAAGGGTCAAAAGAAGAAGAATATGAATTGGCCAAGAGGCCGAAGGTCCCTCTTACGTTAGAGAATTAGACAGCGGCGTTCCTAAACTATGCCAGCGCCTACTGCAAAAAGTTTCCAGAGCGATGCGTTGCCATGTTTAAGTACATGGACGTGATAGGAAAGCCCAATAGACGTTTGGGGTTTATTCATGGGCCCAATACGATGAGGAATTCAGGGCACGCATGAAGTGGGACCTGGAAGTGATGTGGGGGAATTAGACTCTGACTACTTGCAACACACCATGGACCCCGCGCAATTTCGTAAGACAATATTTTCAACCAGTGGGCTTCCTATAGTACATGAGCCAGAAAATAAAGGGGGCACTTTCCATGCAGCAGCGGAGGGGTGGGACAATCTCCAAAGCAGCAGGATGGACTCAAAGGGGCCTATTTGGATTTTAACAAGGGATCAAACACCAGGGAATATGAATGCTCTAAGTGCTCAGGGAAGCATGTGCTCATCCACAGCTTTAGCGGAGCTACCAGCTATCAAGGGGCAGGCACAGGGCAATGGCAACAGCACAATCAAATTCAGAACACTCAACAGCAACAGTAGCAGTTCAGTAATAGAGGGGTGGGGAGATGCAAGAACCTAACCCAAAAGGCTTACGTCAATTAAAATGGAGAAGTTGGTATACTGGTCAGATTTCTATGACAGATCGCACAAGGCACCACTTTTGAGGGATGACTTTAGACAGGGTTTTAAACTAGGTTATGATAGCCCCAGGGAGCAGAGAAGAGAGGATAGCTGGCCCGTTTGAAGATTGGTCTATGGACAATCTGATCGTTCTATAGATGTGGTACCCAAAAAGAAACACAGCCAATTTCGATTGATCCAACATTTGTCTTGGCTGGAAGGCTGTTCAGTAAATGACTGTATCCCAGATGAAAGTGTGGTAGTATCCTACTCATCAGTGGATGTAGCAATGCCCATAGTGGTGGCAATGGGCAGAGGGGAACAGTTGGCAAAATGAAGTTTAAATTTGGCATTCCCCTTACTTCCTGTATATCCAGGTGAGTTCTAGCTCTTAAGAATGTATTTTGAGGGAAAGTGGTATGTGGACAAAGGGTTGACAATGGGTTGCTCAAAATCCTTTGTGCTTCTTGAGTGCTTTAGTTCTTTTCTACAGTGGTTGTTCACATGGCAGATGGGTCATAGCATGGTGACACATTACCTGGATGATTTCTTGTGTGCGGGGGTGCCCAGCTAAGCTGGCTGCCAGCAAGCATTGGTAAGGTTCCAGGAACTAATAAGTGACCTTGGGATAACGTTGGCACCTGAAAAAACAGTGTGTTCAAGCTCAGTGTTGTCTTTTCTGGATATTGAATTGGACACAGTAAGGATGGAAGTGAGGCTGCCCAGGGACAAAACAGAGGCCATGTAAGTTTTGTTGGTCACCATGTTGGCAAAAGAAAAAGTACAGGTGAGGGACATACAAATCCTGTGGGGGCATCTCAATTTCGCTTGCAGAGTGATCAGGATGGGAAGAACTCTCTGTAGAAGATTGGGTTTAGCCCTAGCAGGAGGCAAGTTGCCTTACCATCATGTTCTACTTACAGCTGGGGTCAGGGAGGAATATGGATGTGGTCTTTCTTTTTGGACACCTTCAATGGCATTTCAATGGCTAAACAGGGGGATCTAGATTGGGACATACATACTATCTTGACTGAGCGTGTGCTGGGATCCTGCAAACCAGGCCCCAGCACCTGTGTTCTTTCCCTAAACTGTACCATTGCTTCCACAATTGGCACACCCATGGTGCACAGCTCAGTCCCTTGTAAAAGGTGCCAGTGGTACCAAGGGCCCTGCGGCCAGGGAGAGTCTCTAAGGACTGCAGCATGTATTACGGCACCCTAAGGGATCCCTCACCAAGCACATGCACACTGCCATTGCAGATTGTGGGGGTCATTCTGACCCTGGCGGTCTACGACCACCAGGGCCACGAATGACGGAAGCACCGCCAACAGGCTGGCGGTGCTTCCTTGCCCATTCTGACCGCGGCGGTAAAGCCGCGGTCAGAAAACCGGGGCTGGCGGTTTCCCGCCGATTTAGCCCCGGTTGGGCGAATCCGCCATGGCAGCGCTGCAAGCAGCGCTGCCATGGGGATTCTGACCCCCTTCCCACCAGCCTGTTTCTGCCGGTTGTCACCGCCAGGAAGAGGCTGGCGGGAACGGGTGTCCTGGGGCCCCTGGGGGCCCCTGCACTGCCCATGCCAATGGCATGGGCAGTGCAGGGGCCCCCTAACAGGGCCCCAGCCAGCTTTTCACTGTCTGCCTAGCAGACAGTGAAAAGCGCGACGGGTGCAACTGCACCCGTCGCACGGCCGCAACACCGCCGGCTCCATTCGGAGCCGGCTCCTGTGTTGCAGCCCTCCTTCCTGCTGGGCCGGCGGGCGCTAACATAGTTAGCGCCCGCCGGCCCAGCGGGAAGGTCTGAATGCCGTCTGCGGTCTTTTGACCGCGTAGCGGCCAATTGGCGGTTCCCGCCTGGCGGGCGGCGACCGCCGCCCGCCAGAGTAGGAATGAGGCCCTGTGTGTGTTGGTGGGGAGAAAAAGGTAAAGTCAACATGGCATCTCTCTCAGGGTACCATGCTCACAAACCAGGGCTTGCAGCCCTAAAGCAGGGTGCACTATGCCACAGATGAGGGCATAGCTGCATGAACAATATGCTCCTACAGTGTCTAAGTCCATTCTCAGACATTGTAAGTGCAGCATGACCATATTGAGTACATGGGCTGGGTGTTTGTCATTATGACACTTAAGACTGAAGACTGAGGACTGGGATGTTTGGTATCAAACTTCTCAGAACCATAAACCCACACTGATGCCAGTGTTGCATTTATTGTGAAATGTACACAGAGGGCATCTTAGAGATGCCCCCTGTATTTTACCCAACCCTCTGGTATAGGGCTGACCGGTCTGTGCCAGCCTGCCACTGACAGACATGTTTCTGACCCCATGGGGTGAGAGTCTTTGTGCTTTCTAGGGTCCCGAAACAACAGGAACTGCAACACGTGGGGGTGAGCCTCAAAGGCGTCTGCCTCCTGTTACACTGCCCTAGTGCACTCCAGCTAGTGGAGATACTTGCCCCCGGACCAGGCCCCACTTTTGGCAGCTAGGACCACGCCTAAGGTGCCTAGAGCTGAGGTGAACCCCTCCTAGCACAATCCTCCATCTTGTTTTGGAGGATGTTAACCAATAGGGTTAGGAATGTACCCCCCTCCCTACAGGGAATAGGCACAGGAAGGGTGTAGCCACCCTCAGGGACAGTAGCCAGTGGCCACTGCCCTCTGACTGCTGTAGCACCCCTAAATCTAGTATTTAAGGGCACCCCTGAACCTTGCTCTTCAGATTCCTAGTGACCTAACAAGAAGAAGGACTGAAGAGCCGCACCAACAAAGAAGACTGCAGACAACAACTGACTTGGCCTCAGCTCCACCGGCCTGCCTGCAGATTCAAAGACCCCTGCTACAAGATGACTCGTTCTGCAGGACCAGCGACCTTTACAAACCCCCAGAGGACTGCCTGCCTACCAAAGGACCAAGATCTCCCGAGGACAGGGGCCCTGTCTACAAGAAACACCCAAGAAGGACTCCAGAATCGCCCTGGATCCGCGTGTCCTGCCCACTCTGCACCCGACGCTCACGACCCGAGTCCAGGTGGCCCATCGGACTAAAGAGGGTCTCCAGGCGATTCTGACCTCGAGTCCACCCTGGCTTCACCCCTCCTGACCAACACGATGACGCCTGCAGCCTAAATCCAGAGGACCCCCTTGACCGCGACCGGCTGAAGTGAAAATTTCCTGATGCCTAAAGGTACACCTGCACCCGCAGCCCCTTGGCCTTGGGGAACCCAACCGATGGTCCAGCAACATCCAGTGGGCTCTCTACTGACCTGTCCAGCAGTTGGTCTTCTTCAGATGACTCCCTGGACCAAGCCTGCTGCATCTTTGTAAACCCCGGGGCTCCCTCATTGAAAAGCATTGGGCGCCCAACACTGTGTTTGGACCCTGCACCCGGCTGCACCTGTACCACTGATCTACACCCTCCAGGTCTGTTCCCTGAAGTCACAGGTACTTACCTGCCAGCTGTCTCTTTCTAAGAGACCCCTGTCTCCATAGGGGGCCCGACACCAACTGTGACCTCTGCACCGGCCCAGCCTCATGTAGCTGGTGGTGCACCCTTGGTGTCTCGCAAAAGTTTGTCCTGTGAACATCCTAACTCCCAAAGAATGGGATCGTAAGTCAAATACTTACCTGTGAATTGTGTTGTTACTTTTCCTCCCTTAGGACTGAACTGTTTTCCATGAGAAATTACAGTGTCCATTTTTGAAACTGAAAAGTTATACTTACTTGTAAACTGATATATCTGTGAATTCTAAACAAAGTTAATTTGATACATGAGAGTTATACATTCTTGAAACTGTACTTAAGGTCATATTGGTTCTAGAAATAAAGTAAAAAGTATATTTTTGATACATAAAAACATTGACCTGGAGTTAGTCATTGAGTGTGTGCCTCATTTCTTGACTGTGTGTGTACAACAAATGCTTTGCACTACCCTCTGATAAGCCTAACTCCTCGACACACTACCACAAAAGAGAGCATTGGTATTATCTACTTTAGCCTCTGTTAAGCCTCTGGGGAACCCCTGGACTCTGTGCTCACCATACCTCACTTTGGTATAGTATATACAGAGGCAGATTCCTACAGTGCCCATTTCCCTTTGGGGGGGGGGGCAACAGCTGGCACACAGGAACATCCTATTCACGGATGATAACATGGCGGTGGGGTGGTACAGACAGTGAACTGGCTGTCAGACAGGGATGAGCAGGTCTTGAAGCTGTTGCGAGTTTTTGTCCTGGGTTGCTTGCGGCATGACATCACTTTTAAAGCACACCATGTCCCGGGGGTAGAGAATGATATCACGGATGCTATCAGTGAAAGAGATTTTGTGGGCTGGCCAAGGATGCAGGCAGATGCAGGACATCAATACCAGCGGAGCTGTAGTCAGTTGGCAACAAAGAATAGTACAGCTGGTTTTAGGCTGTCTGGCAGATTCTACAAGAACATACAGACAGGCTTGTTTGAATACAGGGGCATCTCGCAGGCCACCAGGGTGACACAGGATGGAAGATGTAGTACAGTTCATTATGGATCTAATAGATAAAGAGCTATCAAGGGTGACCATAGCAGGGAAACTGTCAGGAATTGGCTTTATCGCCAAACTGTTGTGGGGATATGCCCTGTCGACGGGTGAATTGGGGCAAAGGATGCTTGCCTGTCAACAAGGGTGCAGGGATAGGCCCAGGCGGCCCGCACCTGAGATCTATTTGGTCAAGCCATGTGTCAACTGCACAATATTTGCAGGGGGAGGAAGGAGATAATAATTTTCTCCACTTTAATGTCGTGGATGTTTTCGGGGCACTTAGAGTGTCACAGCTAATGGGGGGTAAGGGAGGGAAGGTGTACTGTGGGAGGAGGTAACGAGGAGGAAGGATAGGTTGGTTGTGCGGCTGCACAGTTCGAAAACAGAGCTGAGATATGAGGGAAGGAACATCAGCTTGCAAGCCCTCCTGGGTTTGGACCTGTGCCCAGTCACATGGAGTGACAGATGGGTGTCCCAGCGCCAGATTTTCGTGGGGTTGGTTTTTCAACGCCACTCTGGGGCTAAAGTGTCTTCTTTCCAAATATTTTCAGTATTGCACAAGGCGCTGGCGAGGTTGGGGGTCCCACATATGGATATCTATAAATGGATTTCGGAACGCACTCGTCCTGGATAGGAGCTGCTACAGAGGTTGGTCCAAGGAAGATATCTTGCATTTGGGGAGATGGGCTTCAAACTGCTATCGTAGATATGTGTGCACACCACAGGGGGAGACTTGCAGGTAGGGTTAATGGCTATGCAGATACTTACAGTTTTTTCTGTTTCAGGTTCAGTGACGGAGGTCTCCATCTGGGTTGTGGGACACTCCTTCATCAAATGGATGGAGCGCCGGGGGGCCCAAAGGTGTGAAAGGACTAATTTGAGTTTTGTCAAACAATTGTTTTCTATCACTTGGAAGGGTAAAGGTGGAATGAGGTGGAGAGATCTTATCCCTTGTCTCAATTCTATGATGGTTAGGGGTAGGTGGCGAGATATCCTGGTGATACATCTTGGGGAGAATGACCTGGTTACAGAAAAGGGTGTGGTGGTCATAAGGGCAATGGAGCATGATTTAGTACAGTTGAAGACCTGGTCAGGTTGTTCTGTCCTTTGGACTGAGTATGAGCCTCACAGAGAGTGGAGAGGTGGTGTGAAACTGGCGGCAGTGAACAGGTTCTGCAGGAAAGTGAATAGGGAAATGAGCTGTTTCTGCAGGAGTTGGGGGTTGCCACTCAGACATAAAGTATAATTTTGTGGAATTTTTCAGAAGTGAGGTGTGCATCAGCCAAGGATAGGCATGGAATTGTATCTCCTAGAAGTTAAAGAAGTGGTGGAACATGTTTTGAGTATCAGGAGAAGAGCAGTGTTGCGTCAAGCCTTTGGGGGGTGCCAGTAAAAGTCAGTGGTGTGACTTTTACTGGGTGGCGGTGACCTGGAGAGTTTGCCAGGAGGCTTGCAGAAATTGAGGTGGCGTTGCCATTGGAAATCATGAGAAAGGGAAAGGTAGACAAGGGGTTTAAGGTTTAGAAGTTGTTTCAGTTAATATTTGTAGTTTTAAGATGGGGGGGTAGACAAAAGTTCTCAAAAGTTGAAAGAGTTGTAATTTCATAGAATAAAAGTGGGGTGGGCTATTGGCGGTGGGTCAGTACGGATCTCCCATCCATAGGTTATGGTTAGCTTACAGATTGTTTAGTGAGGTTTAGTTTTGTAAGGCAGATTTGCCCTGTTTTATGTCATCTTTGAACATCTGTTTCAATAAAGCGGCCTCTTCGACACACACAGGTAAGTAGGAGATGTTTGCCTGCACCCGGATCTCCCAATGTGCATTGTATATAAGGATGAAGCAACTCTCTTTAAAATAGCAACATGAAATAGTTCAGGATTGCGTGGCTGGAAAAGTCGACATCATATGCATTGTGTACATTATTATATATTAACAGAGAGTTGACTTTATTAAAGGTTGATAAAAGAGGCTGCATTATCTGCAGGCTCTTGGATACCTTCACACACCTGCATGGTTGCATCTCTGCTGATGTCAGCAGGGTGATCCAGGTGGAGGCTTTTCGGCCAGTGTGTTTTAGTGTCTGGTTATCACTAATGGTGATGACTGTGTTCACTCTATAAGCTCCCACTGTTTCGTTTCATTTCCCCCCTTTAGTGTTCCCCACTTTCTATTTGTATTCTTCCTCCTCTGTTTCCCTCCATTGTCTTTTTTTCAAAATCCTGCTCCCCCGTTCCCTATTTTAATTCCCTGTGTTCTCCCAGTTTCTTTTAGTTCTTCTCCCCTCTATTCGTCTGCAACTGGGAAATCTCACACCCGAGTCCGGGCATCAGCAGAAGCATCTGTATGAAAGATTTCCTCACCAGAGGGACTGTCTTTTTGTATTTATCCCCACATGCAGAAATACCTTTTGAAATCCTTTACCTGGCCCTTCATCTGCTCGTCTCCTTCCTACTTCAAAGGTGTGCAAGTCACATCCAGTGGCAGATACTTCGCACTTCTGCATGGAATGCACACTTAAGGGGACTGAAGTCTCAGCAAGGTGTGGGGCTCACCACAAACGAGGGAGGTTGTGCAACAAGGTGGGAATACGGCTAATTAAATGTGGCTTGGATCCATATAGTGAAATTGACAAGTAATTCCATGAGAGTGCGCTCGAAGATGTAAGATCATCACTCATGATGAGACCCAGCTTCAAGGTATGATGCTTGCATCCACACAGAGAGACTCAGCTACAGAAGAGACCACTCACAGGTGGATTGGGGCTGTGTTCCAAGAAGTAAGACTCACAGTGTGAGACTGTTCTGTAAGGTGTGTGACTCGCACCTCTGCTTGCTCAGTACCTTGTGCATCCCCGTGGTATATGTTTCTGGTGGTTGCATATCACACTATCTGGGGCACTCGTAGGGCCAGATGTAGGAAGCCTTTTGCGCCTCGCAAATGGCGAAAAACGCAGTTTGCGAGGCGCAAAACGCCTTACGCGATGCAGAGTCACATTTTGCGAGTCAGTACCGACTCGCAAAATGTGATTCCGACTCGCAAATAGGAAGGGGTGTTCCTGTCCTAACTGCGACGCATTGTGATGTTGAGTTGCTTTGTGACCGCGAAAGCGGTCGCAAACCAACTCGCAGTTACCATCCACTTGAAGTGGATGGTAACTCATTCGCAAAAGGGAAGGGGTCCCCATGGGACCCCTTCCCCTTTGTGAATGCCACAAAAAAGTATTTTTCAGAGCAGGCAGTGGTCCTATGGACCACTGCCTACTCTGAAAAAACCGAAACTAAATGGTTTCGGTATTTTTTCTTTTTGCAGCTCGTTTTCCTTTAAGGAAAACGGGCTGCAGAAAGGAAAAAAAAAACTGCTTTATTTAAAAGCAGTCACAGACATGCTGGTCTGCTGTTTCCAGCAGGCCACCATCCCTGTGAGTGCCTAGACTCGATATGGGGGTCGCAAACTGCGACTCACCTCATTAATATTCATGAGGTGGGTCGTTGCGACCCCATAGCGAGTCGCAGAAGGTGTCTGAGACACCTTTCTACATTTCATATTGCGAGTTGCAATTTGCGAGTCGCTATGACTCGCAAATTGCAAGTCGCAATATGAAACCTACCTACATCTGGCCCATAGTGATTTAAATATCCACCAAAATATTGACTACTAAATGGGTGTGTGAAACTCTCCATAGTTTTCTTTTGCGTAACTGAGCAAAATCACTGCAGAATTATGAGTAATTACACAAAATGCAAATCTAGCATTTCGCGCTATATTTGAGCGCAAAATGTGTCCGTGTCAATTTTTGGTGCAAAGATGCATTCAATTAAAAGCACCATGACCAGCTGCTCACATTCTGTTGTTTGCATGTGTCCATGGTTCAATTTCACAATGAATCGCGAGTGCGCAGGACATTTCTTATCATGAGTGTCTCATATTTACGCAACCTGGCGTAATGGGCGGGGCTTTGAGGCCCTCTGATATCACACTGGTTGCCCCTCACTGTTTTCGAACCACTATCGTGTCTTACCCCTTACTACTGGGATAAGTTATCTCTTCACATTTGCTCTTGTCATACTTTGTCAATCTTCAAAAAGTTTCATAAAACCTGGCTTTTTAATCAGCCTCTTTTTCAGATTTTATTGCATCTGCCTCCTTTTACGTGGCCTTATCGCCAGGGTACTCCTCAAGGAGCGAGCCGTGTTAGTGTTATATCAAGTGTCTGCAACATAACATAACAATGGAGTGATTTCAGGAATTTTGCATAACAAGCGTAAAGGGAAATTCCTTAAATTATGCAAATTACGCTGGTGTAATTTGAATTTAAACTTCGTCCAGGGCTTCTACCAATTTATCTTCAATTTGAGTACATCCAGAGAGGTATAGATTTAGGGGCAGATTTATGGAAAGTGGCGCTGCACGGAGTGCAGCACCACTTTTCCCTGTGTCCCTTAGCAACCCCCTACCGCCAACATGTGTGCGCTGTATTTAAAATATGGCGCACCATGGCGCAATAGCGTAATTTCTCATGACGCTATTGATGTACTCTGCAGGGGTAGGGCCAAAATATTCTAAAGAATGGAAGCCTCCTTTTAATGCCTGCTCTTGAGCAGAGGTTAAAAGTGCCGTAAAAAATGGTGCAACGAAATCTCACAGGGGAACACCCCCTTTGCATACATTATGCCTGGCGCAGGCATAATGTATGCAAAGGGTTACAGAGCGGTGCAATGCATGCATTGTGCCACTCTGTAAATACGGCTCGGGGATTTCGGCCTTGTTGGCCCACATTAATGTAAAAATAATGATGTTAATGTGGCGCAAGTTGGCGCTAGGGCATTATAAATATGCCCCTTACTTACTATTCTAACTCCAAATTTACTTATCTTGACAATAAAATGGCACTCATCATTGTGAAGCTAATATTGTTGTGGGTCTATATTAAAGCCTTGATATTGTGACGTCTCACTAGTTCAGTGTGACGCTTGCTTTTTCCTCTGCAACGCAGGTCCTTCTCTGTCCACCTTCTGCAGTGCTTGCGTCAGACAATCTGCTACTTCTGGACGTAGGTCTACAAAGCACCCAAAGGGGAAGCAGCAGCACACAATGCTCATAATAATAAATATGTCTGTTCTGGTTGGCCGGGCAGCCAGGTTATCAAGAAAGGAGAAGGTGGAGTAAATAAATAGTCACCCTGTATAGGAGGGAAAATATGTAAAGGGGCCGCAGGTTCCATTGATGAGATGTCTTAAATGAAAAACCACCATAGTTGTAAGAAAATAACTTTTTCATATCTTGAGAAAGTCTTGTCTGAAATATTTCATCTTTATGACTAAAATATGTTCACTCTGCACTATTGAGTCAGGAACATTATCTGTTTCTTCTTTCCATTAACCAGAAACTTAGAGCCTCATCAAAGATATCGAACATCTTCAGTGGAGATTCAAAATCAGTTGATGAAGTTTTAAGGAAAAACAGAGGTCATGAACGTACTGAGATAGACTACATCCGGGACCTCCATGAAGGATGCCATCAACAGCATTGACCATCAGATCCCCACCATTAAGGCATCCAATAACCATTATCAATAGCAGCTGGTTCAGCTGTCGTTTTTGCTTTTGTCCTCGTATAATTTAATCCATGGGAAAACTTAAGGACTGTGGCCCTTTGTTTATAGTATATTTGCTGCTATCCCTGTAAATGTAAGTAGAAACCAATGCAGATGGGGTAATTCCAAGTTTATTTGTGTGATCCATTACCAATCCTGCAGGCTCACAAGGCAGATTTGTTTTTACCAATTATGTTAAAGCCCATTGTTGTCAATAAGCACTACATTACTACCCATTCATGAGGACACCCTTCCACTCTCTTTGGCCTGCTTTGGCAATAAAGTGGAAATAGATGTCATCATTGTCCTTGGTTAACGGGTATAGAGCGTATTGTAGACCTACACCAAAAGTGCACACATTTGTATCTAGAGTTTTAACACTGAAACATATCTTTTGACTGAGCATTGTAGTTGATTACCTTGATCTTTTGACCATACATTCTATTCAACATGGAAACAAACGTCCCTCCGGAGGAGGCAATTGTTCCTCTGCATTGGACCATGATAGTTAAACAAACTTTGAGGGAGTGTAGTAAACCATGAGAACAACGTAGAAACCATTCCCTTCTGTGGCCGGTCTACACCCACACCTTACATCTCATTCCAACCACATTCGCTTCAATTACACCACTAACTCACTATACTAGGGGGACCTCAAGCCTACCATCCTCAGACTACCTACTCCAAAGTTTTGACTTCTCTTTTTTCCTTATTCCTTCCTCTTATGTTTTTCATCCTCTCTTCTGTCTCCCTCCCTCTATTCAGCTCCTTCTTCTCCAAATGGAATACTACTTATCGTGCCCTAAGTCCTAGTGGTACAGCTTGTGCTCATCGATTGAGCACAAGATCTCTTTCAGAAACTCAAGGACATAAGCCTTTGTTTCAAAAACATGCTATTGTGTCTTGCATGGTGTCTTTGCTAAGTTGAAATGTTCAAGTTGAGTTAACTTAGGGTATGTTGTAAAAACTATTATATATCTATGTGCTCCATGTTTTAATAAGAGATTTTTCAGTTGAGCTAGGGTTTCACTAATTACCTACAAAGTTCTTGTTTGAGTTGTACATTCCTACTTGTATATCTCAAGACTAAACCTGCTAAGTATAACTACAGACTTCCTTTGTATACAAGGAGGTTTACCATTATGATTTTCTTTACAATATCTTGGTTCTACAGTAGAGCACTGGACTGTTTTACCGCCAAGGGTTTTTTTGCCTACTCTAAACCCAAGTGATGTTTTGATTCTTCAATACAGAAATCCATAAATGTCTGAAATTCATATTTATAACTTGCAAAAAAATATTTCTTACAAGTCGTAACACATTTTTTGAATTTACAGTCCATGCATCTTTGCATTTAAGCTTCTAGATGCTGCTCCCAAAGGAATACACTTACTTGTAATCCTGAATGAAATATCAACTTCTGGCATACAGCTTCCAGACACTTTAATTGAGGTTCTGAGTAGTGTTCAAATAAAGCTCACCTCTCCAGTGTGCTGCTCTACAGGGAAGAATATTTCTTGTTTGTTTTGACTGTAATTCTAATATGCTCTACCTGCTTCTTCAGAATTTTATTTCTAGCATAAAAGTTTTTTTTTCTCTCTCATTATTTGCATAGATACAAATTCTTAAACATGAATAGGTTTTAGCTCTTTCTCAAAACTCCTACAATTACTGTTCAAGTCAGGTGCTCCAACTGGAGGACTGGTAACTTCTGACTGTGTGCTCATTAACCGACTCCCTTTCTGAGTTGCCGTCAAGGCATCATTGAATCCCTGGGCGTGCTCTTTTCCCTTATCCTTATCCTCCTCCTGGAGGTTCTCATTATGAGCCATATCTGCAACTGAACCTAACTTCAGCCACTTGTACTCCTTTTGAGGTGATGCTACCAATCTGTTCTTCATTGCTCATGTATTGTCTCAACTAGAGGTGTTGCCGACGTAAATTTATCTCTACATCATTTGAAGTTTAAGTCAACCCAAACTCCATACCACACAAACTTAGGAGTACTGTGGTTTTTCAAACATGTACCTACTCCACTTCGGTCTGTCTACAGCCCTCAAGAAACTATAAAGCTAACTTGCTAAAGATGCTATAGTAGGATGGGCTCCTCACAGTAGGGTGGAACTCTCTCACCACATGAGGAACACTGGGGAAGCTGGGATGAGAGATGCGAAGGTAGCAGAGCACCACTCACCAAATGTGTGGAGGCCGCCTTGGTACTATTAAGGGCAGCTGGGAGGCTTCTACAGGCTTTGGAGAAGACCCCCATTACCAGCAGAAAGAGGTAGGTCAAAAAGGGCAGAGTCCACAGGGGGCTCAACAGCAATTTTGGTCTGTGGCTTCCACCCAAAGGAGAGGAAGTAGTGGTGGGGTCTCCCAGGAAATGACAAGAGGACCTCTGGGTGATATTAGTATGTGAATTCACAAGAGGGGTCAAGGTAGCCACATCAAGGACCACAGAGGGCATAACAAACACTGAGGAAAGCAGAAAGGACCACTGCCTCTGGAAGGAGCACTCACAGCCGCAGAGGATGTGATTGCTGGGAAGTCCCTGAGGGCGTTCCCATAGCCAGGCAACATCACAGCACCACCTGAAAAAAGTGGTGAGGCAACATATGGTGAGGCAGACAGGAGAGACAGGAGACAATCTGCCTAAGAATAGATATAAAGAGCACTTGTTTAAAGCAAGTGTTGAAAAACAAGTATGGGAGTGTTGTGGTGGCCCCAGTCAGGGTGCAGGAGGGAGTGAGTTAACAGAGCCAACAAGCACCTTAGAAAGGAGTATCACTTCTTTAGATCCAGGCTCAGAGACGTTTTAAGGCATGGGCAGAATTGGCAATTGCCCAGAGCTCACACCTTCCAAGTGGCCCCTGGGAAAGTCAACTTTCTCTGTCTGATTTTCTATCTCTAAACCTTTCTCTTTCTGTTTGCCTAACTCCTCCTCTGACTCTGCCTTATTTGGACAAGGCATCCTATGGATTTTTGGGACCCTGTGCAGGGCATATTTCTTTTTTCTAAACACTTTTTTTGACTTTAACTTATTGCCAATACAACAGAAAACATTTTAAGCATATTTAAACTATTTTTTATTGCCCCCATTTCAGAAACTTTATTTGGCGTAATGCAGGCTTGAATTAGCAAAAGCTAGGTGAGAAAATTCAAAGTCGACCCCCAACAAGGGCCCCAAAATATGTCTTGTCTGGGACCCCAAAATTACTTAAGATAACAGATAACAGGGTCCAAGATGGGCATGCAGGGCAGCAGAGACATAGAGGAAGCTAGCGGAACCCACTGACTGCAAGAAGATGGGCTACAGAGGCACAAGGAGGATTAGGGAGCCTGAACTGAGATTGGATGAGGAGCCTAAACACTAGTCCTGTCACAGGTCAATCGAGAGGCTGTGTGGCGGCCAATATGGTACAGTAATGCCAGGGCATACTACAAAGAGTTGCAGTTTACCACCCATCTTGGTTAGCACTCCATATATGTGCCTATCCCCTCCTCATCATACGGGATATACTAATGGAAGACAGACAGACACCAGCCAAAACGTCACTAGATGCTGATGGTGGTGGTCCTGTGACAGAGTCAACCCCAAAAACACCTGATAAAGACATGAAATCATTACTGAGAGCCATGTAGGAAAGCTTTCTGTCCACTGACAGCAAAAGGGACACACCAAATGAGAGCACAGACACAATAACTCAGAAACTGGAAAAACACAATGACAGGCTCAAAGAGATGGAACAGGGGATTTCATCCATGGAAGGCGATACCCACAAGAAAGGAGAATCAGATGCTGCCATGGAAAAAGCCCTACAAGTAATTGCTGGCATAATGAAAAGCTTGAGGTAAGGTTGCAATGAAATAATATCCGTATTATTGGCTTCCCAGAATCAACCAACACTGGAGGAATATGAAAAACTGATGTTGTTTGGCCCTGAGGCTTTCTCCAAACTAATGGTAGTGAAAAGGGCATTATTACACCTGTCAGTCTTAGGGTGGTCGTCCCCCAGACTTTTTCCCTTTCTCCTCCATTTACTTGCTGATCTCGTTTTGTTAGCCTTTGGACTCTGCACACTTTGCCACTGCTAAAGTACTTGTGCTTTCTCCTTCAAACAAGGAGAAATTGAATTACATTCAATTGACACATTTCATTTATTTGTAAGCCCCAAGTAAAGTGGTACTACATGTAACCAATGCCTGCAAATTAAATACTACCAGTGAGCATGTATGGTCTTATTGTGCCACCCACTCAAGTAGCCTTTTAAAACATGTCTGAGTCCGGCCATTGCAGTCTGTGTGCCATTTCATCCTGGCAAAGTAAACCTTTTGCCAGCCCTAAACATTCCTTCTTCAGCTATGTAAGTCACCTCTAGGGTAGACCCTAATCAGACCATAGGGCAGGCTTCAGTGTATTTAACAAGTTAGACATGTACGTTTCATTCTCACCAGTCCTAGTAGTGAAAAACGTGTTTTTCACTACTCCAAGGCCCACCTCTCTAATTAAATAACATTTGGTTAACTTATTACATTTAATAAGTGATACGTTTCTATTGGGAGCAGGTAGGAATATCAAGTTTGATGTCTAAAGAATTTTAATTTAAACACTCTTTAATGGTAAATACAGATTTTAAGTCCCAATTATGTAAATACCACTTTTAGAAAGTTGGCATTTTCTTGTCCCAACCATTTGGTGCCTGCAGCCTGTATCCTGGGTCACATGATTATGTGTCGCTGACGGTTGGACTTTGCGTATTGCTTCCTGACAGTGAGACAAAGCATAATAGTAGTTGGCAGGATGGGCCATCTCTGAAATAATGAGGGGAGGAGCTGTCATCTACCACACTCGAACATCACAGAAGCACACTTAAAATGAGTTTTGATGCTAGTTTTTGTGACCACAGACAAGCTGTGGCCAGGGCAAGGAGGCAGGATATTCCAAGCACCTGTGGGGTCAGAAACCTCTAGAACCTTCTCCTACTTCAAAGTGAGCAGCATGTGTCAATATTGGACCCTCAGATTCAACTCTTTAGTACACCTCTGTAACTGTGAAAGACTTAGAGCTGCTGTGCTGCTCTGCAAGAAGGACTGCTACTCATTTGCCCTACTGTCTGAGTAAGAAGGACTAGACCTGAATCTTGATCTCAGGACCACCAGAGTGACTTTAAGCACTAGTTAGCTGGCCTCCTGATCACAGCCTCAGAGACTGAAAAGGCACCAACCCTCATGAAAGCAGGTGACTGGAGATGCCAGGATGTGGTACCCTGGGTGTGCGAGGTTTCCACCTGGTCCACACACTACATGATCACTGATAATGAGGCATCTCATTCCCCCAGAAGCATCTCCATTCAGTGCCCACTGGAGACTGGGGATGGACATCCTGACCCCAGAGTTTTTCTGAGAAATATAGGGTTGGTGGAGAGTATTGATACAGTCTAGGAGGCTTCTAAAGTGACATTGAAAGACATATGTATATCCAAGCACAATGGATTTCATAGAGCCATGCAAACACATCCGAGTGCCCTGGAGAGGAACAATAAGGCCCTAAAACAAACACTGGCACAGAGCAAATTCAACCTTGTTTTACCACAACCCAGAAATAAAATCACAGAGTACATGGACGTGGTGGAGAGGGAAATAAAATTGATTGGGGAATACACATGGGGAGGTGGGGGTGGTGAGGTACTGGAGAGATCTTAGCCTCCCAGATCATAGGGCCTTGGACCACTAATGATATACTAATAATAGAAGATGATGGCAGGCACAGAAAACAAACTATCAACAGGATATTATGTACATTTGTGTCATACTTAAGGAACCTGTGCGCCTCTAAAACCACTGATCAGACACTATTGCTTCTTCAATACTTAGAAGATACCACCATTTTTGGTTAGATGATGTACACCAACTATTCCTGTCCCAGTCATTCACAATGGGCTAATTTAGAGAGGTAATAAGTAAACTCCCTTCCCTGGCTCCGATGGCCTTCTGTCAGAATTCTATAAACACTATGTAAACATACTTTCCTGCACTTATGAGTTGGCCAGAGAGAAGAATCCACCACCCCCTTCCTAAGAGACACTCTGTTAATCACTTTATTAAAACAGGGGTAGTCGGCACACAAAGGTGAGTCCTAAAGGCCGCTATCACTTATTAACTGTTACACAAAGATTCTTGCTAACTGCTTGCTGGTCGTCTCTCCTTGTTGCTGCCGGATATAGTGAGGCCAGATCAATCTGGTTTCAATCCAGGCAGATCCATGACACACACTCTGCATACACTGATCCATGATATTGATCCTGCTTTAGATGCTGCAGCTATATTTCTAGATGCTGCAAAGGTATTCAACTCCATAGAGTGGTGTTATCTATTCACTATACTACAATGTATGTGATACCCCAGGTATTCATTGTCGAGATCATACTTTTGTGTACCTGCCTCGTGGTCTGGGTACAGATCAACGGCATCACATTGCCTAGTATACTTATGTGCTGTGAAATGAGGCAGGGTTGCCCCTATCGCCTATTCAATTCACCCTCACCCTGGAACCTCTGGCCACAAAACTCTGGTAAATTACTAATATCGAGGGTCCCTGCAATCATTGAGTAGCTAATCCAGGGAAACCAATAGCGTATTGAAATTTTAGGTATAGCTACTACTAATTCTGTATGTACATACCTACAATTAGAAGCAAAATTGATAAATATATTCCAACTACATATAATAGGAAAATGTCCTATGAGCCCAAATTGGTATAATGTATGCAAGCCAACCTAAGCTCAGCCTTGTCCATTTATCAAATAGGACATAAATAGATACAGATTTATAAAGCAGACATGACTTCTTTCCAATTATAAATACATGATTCAAATTTATTGTAAATTACAAAATATAAACCTAAGAGATAACACTAAACGATACCCACACAGAACAAAGAATAACAACAAAGAAGAAAACAATATTCCCCCAATACTCAAATACAAAAAGAACGAGACAACAACTGTACTGATCACATCAAACCTCATTCATACCCTTTCAAACGCAAACCCACCCACACTATTATACACATTAATAAACATTGAACATGAAATATACACACGAAATAATATATCAAAAGTAGATAACTAGATTCTTCAAAATGTGATGATAGTATAAAGGATTACATATACATAGAAAACGTGACAAAAAATTTCCATAGCAAATTCTCCAGATTCAATGTCAAGCAGAGAAACAGTGGAAGACAATGCCTACGCGAGTTTCGGTGTTTACTTTTATTAGTAGACCACCTTCATCAGGGCAGTTTGAACTCCGCAGTGGGTAAAGTAGGAGAACATTGTAGGGATAACTATGTTGAATGGATACAGTAGATTCTTATGAGTCGATTTCCACATCACCTTTCTATGTGGACAGAGCCACATCTGAAATAGTTCAAAAAGATAAAATTATAAAACCTATAAAACTCACAGGATAGATATCCACCAAGTAAATGGAAACACATAAAGTGAATAAGATGAACAAATGAAAGGAAATAGCAGAAAATAATGAACACACCCGAAAGTGAACCAGTGCCAGAATAGAATCCATTCCCAGATGGTTTATATAAATAATAGTAATATGCCCGAGTGCATCAAGTCTTCAGAAGTTGCTGCCTTAACTACCCCAACTTTCTTGAAAAAGTTAATTCCATACCCGAGAGAGAGAAAAAAAATGTGTAATGGGGCAGGGTTGCCCCATCACCTGTTCCATTCACCCTCACCTTGGAACCTCTGGCCACAAAACTCTGGTACCATAACTCTTGCCACGCACTCTGCTACACAAGTAGAGCCATACTCGCATTGATGTACAGAAATGATATGACTCTCTACATTAAGTACTCAAGCGTATGTTTAAATGCCGTAATCCGGGAATATATAATATTTGGAGAACCCTTGGGGAGAAACATCAACTGGTGAAGGCCTCAGACTTTCTCACTGACACCTAATACTCCCCAAGTTGAGACTGATCCTCATTGTAATGGTGCCACAACTCTTTTAAATTCCTTGGTGTATGGATCAACAAAGTTATGCATTTAGTCCTGGAAAGATAACAGATCAGATCACCCGTTAGATCTCTCTCGCATTATCCCTTCCAGGCCTTATCTCACTTATAAAAATGAAAGTGTTACCTAGATTTCTACATTTGTTTGTAAATTGACCATTCCTGCTTAATGTTTGGGCGCTTCTTTCTGAACGCTTCATACCCAGCTGCTTCACTTAGTATGGGCGGGAAAACAGGACAGGATACATTATTGGCTACACAACCCACGTGCAGCATCTAGTGGTGGAAACAGATAGCCTCACCCACCCCGCTCTGGTCCTGCACCATTGGGGCATGGAATAGACTCAGAGAGAAAGACTAGTTGGAGATCCTTTATTCGGCACTCCCACCCTTGCATTATGACCCAAAACTCTCAGAGAAACCCCAAAGCTATATCTCAACTAACTAACTAACTTGTGGTTGAGAGAATGGAGTGACATCTCCATAAAGTGTAGTTTCCATACACTTGTGGATTATAAAACAAGAAAGGGTCTCACTCCTTTGGATGTTCTCTTATATTACAGGCTACGTGAAGCCTGTGAAGTGACTCTCCTTTCTCACCTCCAGCAACAAGAACACATTTGCACACTGGAGATGCTATTCAAGGTAATGTCTGTCAAACAATTGACACTTATCATATACTATAAGCAGAATTGAAAGAGGGACCACACTCAGCTTGTGCAAAATAGGAGGAGGACCTTGCAGCGGAGATTTCTATAGCTATTTGGCGGTTCTTCTGTACCCAGACAGGTATGGTCTCAAGTAGCAGAATGAGCACTGCACATTCTAAATTTATTCAAAGAGTGTACTATACCTTTAATCCTTATAGAAATGTGGTATTCATGAGGATTCCAGATGTAACAGATGTGGGGTGTTTGAAGATAACTTTCAGCATTTGGCCAGGTCCTGTGATAGGGTCTTGTCATGGTGGCGGGAGGTAATGTTCACACTTTTGGACATGATAAATAGCAAGATACAGCTAGATTCCAAAATTGATCTACTAGGACACATAAAAGGCATTTCCGCCTCCTACAGGAAATTTGTCATGCTGCTATTGTTACTGGACAAAAAAAGAAGTAGCAGGCTGCTGGGGTAGGGGTGCAGCCCCAAATACGGAAATTGGTTGGACTAAGTGATATACTGTAATGTGCAACTGGACATTTGCTCAGAACTGCTACCACTAAGGTCACAGCCAAAGGATATCTGGAGCGCAATGAGGAAAAATCTGCTTATGGTGTCATTGTGAACCAGTGAGTAATTCACTGCATTACATATTACAACGCCTCTTCCCACCAATCCACAAATATAGTTAATAAGATGAAACTTTAGGCATTTGATGGACCTCTGGTTGGCGGCTGCATTGGAACTGCCCATTTGATGCAGGGCAGATGTGAAAGTCCTGCAAAGGAGTATGCTGTCAATTGGAGCCGCTCATGCACACCACCCACCATTGTCGGCGAATGCAATAGGACATATTTGATGCAACATCGGATTTATGTATTTGTCAATCTGTCACACTGCAAAGCATTATTGATGTCTGTGTCATAATGTTTATACTGTTGTTTTTCTCTGCTATGCTTATATGAATTTGGAAAATGTCAATAAAGAAACAAAAAAAGCTAGGAAACATACTATCCTGGTATGGATGTTGGTGTTAATGATGGTAGGAGAAGTTTAAGATCTAGTTGATACAGGGCAGCTCTTCTTGGCTTCCATATAAGTTTAATAAACAGTACATATGGCAAATACCTTATTCATTAAGTGCGCCATAAATTGTGACTCAATCTGATTGGCCACAACTACAGGGATAATGGGCTCAAAGCTTAGCAGACCACCACGTCTATAATTTTTTATTTTTTATTTATTTATTTATACAAATTTTAGCACAATAAAAAGCAGCAACAACAGCACCAAGAGCTAGCAAATACAGCACAAAGAATCCATCAGTGTACATACATTGTCATTAGGGTCAACCAAAAGAGTAGTACAACGACAGTAAGGTTCCCAGCATGCCCAAATCAGCAAATTCAAGCGACATCCCATGCGCTCAACAAAAGCAAAAACATGAAGCACACCTCTAGGATAAAATCTGAATGCTGGCGCTCTCCAGGGTATAAAAACCCAACAACAACCACAACAATATAATAATGGAGGCGGCAGAGCTAACTCATGTAGCAGGATCATCAACCTAACAGCACACACAACGCTGGCGGGAAGCAACAAACCAATCCAATCCACCATGTGCATGGCCACTCAAATGGAGACAAGGCCCTCACAGTTCAGCTATGAGACTCCAAAAAGGAGAGTAAAGGTGCCCAGATGTCTCTAGGGCGAGAGCATGCAAGGGCCAGCTCCCAAAAAGTTGACAGCTGCTCCTGGCAGAACGCAGCATCGCGCAGCCAGTCAGACCCATGTCGGGCCCTGCCCTGTCCCCAGCTCATCGCCACTCTTCTCTTTGCCAGCAAAAGCAGCATGCCCACCAGACGTCTCCAGTCCGACGGCACCCCATCCAGCAGCCCAAGCAACTCCAGCACAGGGGAGAAAGGCCGATCCAAACCCGTCATTCCAGCTATCGCATGCATCACCTCCTCCCAAAAGGCACGTACCTCTCCACAATTCCACGCCAAATGCAAGAAGTCGGCGTCCGGCGCATGGCATCTTTCACAGTGTGCATCATCACGCAGCCCCATAGCACACAGACTGCGGGGGGTGTAATATAAACGATGTAAGAATTTAAAGTGTATGAGCCGCAGTCGATAGTTAGGCGACAATGTTCTCATGTGTGCACAACAGCTTCTCCACATTGCCTCAGAAATATCCTCCCCAACATCCATCTCACATCTAACCTTAGCAGCCGCAGCCACCGCCCTCCGCTGCTCCTGCAAGCACCCATACAGCTTGGTAATAAGCCTACGTGGCGACTGTGCGCGCCACAGCATCTCAAACGCCTGACAGGTCTTAGGCATTGTCGGGAGGCCAGCAAATCTCGCACAGAGCATCGCGTAAACATGCAGCACATATGGCCTATGCAACGCATTATCAGCTCCAGCACTCAGGGCCTCCTCCGGCTAAAGCAAGCGCTCGTCCTCAAACCAGTCCCCCAGCAATGACAACTCGGAAGCGGCGAGGAAATCTCGCAGTCGTACGTCTCGGGACATCCTCTCATCAGCAACATCCAGAACCGGCATCGCAGGGGCAAAAGGCTCACACGTCTCCGACCGGCGTAACAAAGCTGCCCAAGCTCCAGAAGTACACGCACGGTGTCCACTCCCCGGGATCGGGTCTGAGACATGCATCCAAGTACCCTCGGCAGCCTGTCCGGCCACACCGCGTCCCTCTCATGCGCAAGATGAGGTAAGTACTTTATGGGGCGAATCCAGAGATATGCAAAATGAGCCTGCGCACAATAATAATAAAGCTCTAGGTCAGGAGCGGCAAGACCCCCCATCTCGAACGGCAGCGTCAGCTTCTCCCAGGCAATCCTGGGCTGCCCGCCCGCCCACACCAGCCGCACCAAAGCCGATCTAAGCCACCGCAAGAAACTCACGATAAGCAAAAATGGGAGATTAACAAAAAGATGAAGGAATTTTGGCAGCACGACCATTTTAGCAATGCCAATGCGCCCAATAAGCGAAAGCGGCAGCAAGCGCCACACCTCAATCCTGTCCTCTAACCAGGCTACTAACTTGCCATAATTGGCAAGCCAAAGGGATTCTGCATCACAACTCAGCCAAACTCCCAGATAACGAACCGGGCCATCCGCCCATTCCATGGGATATCGCAAAGAAAAGCGCACAGTTCCACCAGTGAGGGGAAGCACGACCGATTTAGACCAGTTCATCATTATGCCGGAGAAGGTACCGAAGTGGACAACCTCAGCAAGCAAGACATCAAGGTTCCTACTCGGCTCCTGCATATACAGCACGATATCATCAGCATACATTGAAATTAAGATCGGGCGTTGCCTGAACTGCAGCCCTGTGTGGTTATGATGTTGCCGCAAAAAGGCCGCCAGCGGTTCCATCGCGATAGCGAAAAGCAACAGAGTTAAAGGGCACCCCTGACGAGTCCCCCAGGCCACTGGGAAGGGACCCGAGACACAGCCATTCATCCTCAGCCTCGCAACTGGGTCCGTATACAACAAGCGAATCAGCCTTATAAATCGAGCGCTCATGCCCACCCTGCCCAGCAGCGCAAATAGATAGGACCAGGCCAAAGAGTCAAACGCCTTTGTTGCGTCTAAAAGAAATGCAGCAGCCTCCTCTTCCGCTGCAAGGCCACACAGCACCGCAAAAAATGTACGCAAATTATGCATCGTCGACTGCCCTGGCACAAAAACAGACTGGTCTGGAAGCACCAGTCGCGACATCAATGGCTGCAGATGTAGCGCTGACCACCACGTCAATAATTGATTTTCAATAAAGTAAACATTTTTTAATGCAGCTCGTTTTTCTTAAAGAAAATGTGATTGTGTTTAAAAAGAAAAAATATATTTTTTAAAAAGTTTGTTTGAGAGTGGGCAGTGGTCCCTTTGGTTACTGCCTACTCCCCAATAAACTTTTTTTTTTTTACACTTTTTTAACATTCCTTTTTTTCATATGGTTACCATCCAAACTTGAGGGAGTCTGTAACTTTTCAATAGTTTACAACAACTACATCGGTCCTAAACCATAGATACATATAGATAGGAATCACTATTTCGAAGGACACCTAAGACACACTTTTCCTAATAGTCATTCCGTATTAATTTCTAAACCCATTTTAGCCGTCGGAAAAAAATACTGGCTGCAAAAATGAGCTTAGTATACTAGAGAAATAATGTTTCAGTGGCAAACTCTGATTCAAAATGTTTGTAACTCTAAAAATCCTTCAAAGATATGGCCCAAAACTCAAAATTCATATTCGACGAACCCTCTTGAATCTATGGACATCTGAAGTGGGACCTGATCAACGATACCAAAGAATGGCTTCCTAGAAGGATCACTCAAGTTACACTAGTTCATTGGCCCATCACTGACTGCAGTTCCAACAACATCTTGTTTTCATCAGTGACCATATCTTTGCTGCTGACCTGAAAGTTTCCACCTTGTCTTTCAGGAACTATTCTTCCCTATGAGACAAGTGAAAAGGCCCTTGCCTACTTCCCCCCTTTTACTCTTATAATTGGATTCTTGAGGGTGTGAGAGGGGCCTGGACTTCTCGTGCCTCCCTCATAAAGCCGTGGTTGGGCTTGAGGTGAGTGATGGGTCCTGGTGGAGAGGAGAAGACGGGGCTGGCTGGTGACTCCAGCTGGCCTCATGATTAGTGTTTTGCTGGGAGTGGCGCTGCTCCATCACTATGCTGTAGTTACCGCCTTCGCAGGCCCAAGACAGAGAAGAATATCATTCTGTCATAGTGACAACACTCTGCCAAAAAGTGCCTCTATCACTGGAGAAGGCCCCATCCGGCGACTGCCATTCCTGTTTGACCCTATAAAACATTTTGCCATGTGCCATTGGCACCCGCAACTTCTGAGTTACCTTCCAGAAGGGCTGAGTGCTTCTCTATATCCACTATGATGCACAGCCCTATCTAAACTCGATAATAGAAAGTAGGCAGAAGTGCACTGTAACCTTCTTGTAGAAGTAAAGTGGTTTGCAGTATCATTTACAGAGTTCGGCAAGTGATGGATGATAAAAACTCCTGATCCTCTTGCTTAGGAACCACAACCACCTGTGAAAACCCGAATTTATCCATAGGCAGCTCATCAAAGTGGCCTGCCATCCTTACCACTACAAATCATTATTTCCTTTACCTAAAAGAGGAAAAAAAACCTTATTGGAAAAGGCAGACATCAAGGGGACTTGGTTAGCTGACGCAAGATATCAGCCGTGATCTAGAATTATTATACTTTAGCTATCGCATCGAAGGCGCAAGACAGCGAAGGACATCGTTTTGCTATAACGAAAACACTCTCAGCCAGAAAATGCCTCTATCACAGGAGACGGCCCCATCCGGCGACTGCCAGCGGAGGAGATCCTTGAACATCTGGACTGCACATGCCACCCTGGGATAAGGAGTTGGTGAGGCGGTCAAGGGGCAGGGGAGTCCACAGGCAACGGATTTCAGTGACAACACTATAACCTCCCTGTAGGAGGCTGGCCTGGCTTGTAGTGGGTACCAAGGGGTACTTACACTCTGTACCAGGTCCAGTTATCTCTTATTAGTGTAGAAGAGGTGTTTCTAGCAGCTCAGGCTGATAGAAGGTAGCTATAGCAGAGCAGCTTAGGCTGAACTAGGAGACATGCAAAGCTCCTACTATACCACTGGTGTCATATGCACAATATCATAAGAAAACACAATACACAGATATACTAAAAATAAAGGTACTTTATTTTTATGACAATATGCCAAAAGTATCTCAGTGAGTACCCTCAGTATGAGGATGCCAAATATACACAAGATATATGTACACAATACCAAAAATATGCAGTAATAGCAAAAAGAAGTAATGCAACCAATGTAAAGTTACAGTAGATTGCAATATGAGCACATAGGTATAGGGGCAACACAAACCATAGACTCCAAAAGTGGAATGCGAACCACGAATGGACCCCATACCTATGTGAGCTTGTAGACCGTCGCTGTAACTGTAAGAAAACAGTGAGGGTTAGAAAAATAGCCCACCCCAAGACCCTGAAAAGTAGGTGTAAAGTGCACCAATAACCCCCAGAGAGCACAGAAGTCCTGATAGGGGGTTTCTGCAAGGAAGACCAACACCAGCAATGCAACAACAGTGGATTTCCGGACCTGAGTACCTGTGAAACAAGGGGACCAAGTCCAAGAGTCGCGACGATGTCGAGAGTGGGCAGATGCCCAGGAAATGCCAGCTGAGGGTGCAAAGAAGCTGCCACCAGATGGTAGAAGCTGTGGATTCTGCAAGAACGAAGAGGACTAGGAACTTCCCCTTTGGAGGATGGATGTCCCACGTCGTGAAGAAGCTTGCAGAGGTATTCCCACTCAGAAAGACCGCAAACAAGCCTTGCTAGCTGCAAGGGTTGCGGTTAGGGTTTTTGGATGCTGCTGTGGCCCAGGAGGGACCAGGATGTCGCCACTTGGATGAGGAGACAGAGGGGGCGTCCAGCAAGTCAGGGAGCCCTCACAGAAGCAGGCAGCACCCGCAGAAGTACCGGAACAGGCACTTAGAAGAGGAGTGAACCGGAGTCCACCCGAAGTCAGAAAAGGGAGTCCCACGACACCGGAGGACAACTCAGAAGGTTGTGCACTGCAGGTTGGAGTGTCGGGGACCCAGGCTTGGCTGTGCACAAAGGAAATCCTAGAAGAGTGCACAGGAGCCGGAGCAGCTGCAAATCACGGGGTACCCAGCAATGAAGTCTAGTGTGGGGAGGCAAGGACTTACCTCCACCAAACTTGGACTGAAGAGTCACTGGACTGTGGGAGTCACTTGGACAGAGTTGCTGAGTTCCAGGGACCACGGTCGTCGTGCTGAGAGGGGACCCAGAGGACCGGTGATGACGTCTTTTGTTGCCTGCGGTTTCAGGGGGAAGATTCCGTCGACACACGGGAGATTTCTTCAGAGCTCCTGGTGCAAGAAGGAGGCAGGCTACCCCCAGAGCATGCACCACCAGGAAACAGGCGAGAAAGCCGGCAGGATGAAGCGATACAAGGTTGCAGTAGTCGTCTTTGCTACTTTGTTGTGGTTTTGCAGGCATCCTGAGCAGTCAGCGGTCGATCCTTTGGCAGAAGGTGAAGAGAAAATTGCAGAGGATCTCTGGTGAGCTCTTGCATTCGGTATCTGAAGAATTCCCCAAAGCAGAGACCCTAAATAGCCAGAAAAGGAGGTTTGGCTACCTAGGAAGGAGGATAGGCTAGTAAAACAGGTAAGAGCCTATCAGAAGGAGTCTCTGACGTCACCTGCTGGCCCTGGCCACTCAGAGCAGTCCAGTGTGCCAGCACACCTCTGAATCCAAGATGGCAGAGGTCTGGGGCACGCTGGAGGAGCTCTGGGCACCTCCCCTGGGAGGTGCAGGTCAGGGGAGTGGTCACTCCCCTTTCCTTTGTCCAGTTTCGCGCCAGAGCAGGGCTGGGGGATCCCTGAACCGGTGTAGACTGGCTTATGCAGAGATGGGCACCACCTGTGCCCATCAAAGCATTTCCAGAGGCTGGGGGAGGCTACTCCTCCCCATCCCTGACACCTATTTCCAAAGGGAGAGGGTGTAACACCCTCTCTCTGAGGAAGTCCTTTGTTCTGCCTTCCTGGGCCAGGCCTGGCTGGACCCCAGGAGGGCAGAAACCTGTCTGAGGGGTTGGCAGCAACAGCAGCTGCAGTGAAACCCCGGGAAAGGCAGTTTGGCAGCACCTGGGCTCTGTACTAGAGACCCGGGGGATCATGGAATTGTCCCCCCAATGCCAGAATGGCATTGGGGTGACAATTCCATGATCCTAGACATATTACATGGCCATGTTCGGAGTTACCATTGTGACGATGTACATAGGTAGAGACCTATGTACAGTGCACGTGTGTAATGGTGTCCCCGAACTCACAAAGTCCGGGGAATTTGCCCTGAACGATGTGGGGGCACCTTGGCTAGTGCCAGGGTGCCCTCCTACTAAGTAACTTTGCACCCAACCTTCACCAGGTGAAGGTTAGACATATAGGTGACTTATAAGTTACTTAAGTGCAGTGGTAAATGGCTGTGAAATAACGTGAACGTTATTTCACTCAGGCTGCACTGGCAGGCCTGTCTAAGAATTGTCAGATCTCCCTATGGGTGGCAGAAGAAATGCTGCAGCCCATAGGGATCTCCTGGAACCCCAATACTCTGGGTACCTCAGTACCATATACTAGGGAATTATAAGGGTATTCCAGTATGCCAATGTGAATTGGTGAAATTGGTCACTAGCCTGTTAGTGACAATTTAGAAAGCAGAGAGAGCATAACCACTGAGGTTCTGGTTAGCAGAGCCTCAGTGAGACAGTTAGGCATCACACAGGGAACACATACATATAGGCCACAAACTTATGAGCACTGGGGTCCTGGCTAGCAGGGTCCCAGTGACACATAACAAACATACTGACAACATAGGGTTTTCACTATGAGCACTGGGCCCTGGCTAGCAGGATCCCAGTGAGACAGTGAAAACACCCTGACATATACTCACAAACAGGCCAAAAGTGGGGGTAATAAGGCTAGAAAGAGGCTACTTTCTCACACTCCCCACCCACCCGAGTTCTGCACGCCCTGAACCACTGCTGACCACTGTGTGGAAGATGACACATACAAACCTGATATGGGTCAATGGAGGACAGGCGGCTCCCAGCCAGTGGAGCACCCAGTTGTTGAGATCAACTATCCGGTTGATCAGGTGGCAACAGAAGAAGGACCACCGATAGTCCAAGCGGATGCTAAGCCGGACAAAATAATTGCAACCATTGCAGAGACTAGGCAAGACCTGCGGGGAAGGGTGGATGCAGTGGCAGTGGAACTGAGTCTGTTATGTGATGAGCAAAGGATGAGCAAAGGAAACTTACCAAGAAGAAAGCTCTCTAGACACACTCTGGCCCACAGTATCCATCCTAGAAGAGCACCTCAAGAGCCTCACGGCTAAGTTCCACAAACTTGAGAATAGGTCGGAGGACTCAACAATCTCAATATTGTTGGTTTTCCTAAGGGTGCGGAGGGCTCAGACGCAGTTGTGATCTTTGAAACGTGGCCAGCATGCACAGTGGCACCTGTGGACCTGTGAACTCATTATCTGGTGTACGTGCCCATCAGGGGCCGGCGAGGTGCCAGTGAGGTTTCCCCCACCCCTAAGCCGGTTGTGGACAGAATGATGAAATACAGAGATAAGCAGGTCATTCTACGGGTGGCCTGCTCCACAGGCCCAATCATGCATGAGAATGAACACATATTCCTATTTACTGACTACACCTTGGCCGTGCAATGCTGCAGAGCCTCATTCCTGGGAGTGAACAAGTAACTACAGCCATTAGGCCTGACTTACTTTTTGCTATCCCCAGCTAAGTTAAAAGTCATTGTGGAGAGATCTATCTATTTCTTTACTGAACTGGAGGATGCCTGGGATTGGGTGGAGGAACAACAGTATGAATCCTTGGCACCATCGATGCCGACAACATGAACACAGATGAACCCAGCTCGAGGGAGCCGTAAGCACTGGAACCACAGAAATGGGGATGCAGGAGTCAGTAGCAGCCCCACATCGGCCCAAGCATGGGAGGAACAGATCCAGGCACTGTCAGCAGCCACCAATTTGTGGGCAGAAAGGCACTCCCCACCAGCCCAGACTCCCAAGGACACACTCTCTGAGGCGGGCTCCAGTGCCTCAGCAGGAAATGCTGCATTGGTGGTCCTGCCGGACGCCACACCACACACTGCAGACACAATGGTTTGAACTTGCTAAAAGTAAGACATGTGGGGCCATGCATAGGGGTCGCCCATTGACCTCTGTGGGTGAGTGGGTACACACACCTGGCTACCTTCCTATAGATGTAATATGAGCTTGTCCACTCATCCCTCCCCATACCTGACTGTTGCCTGAACAGGCTGTAACCGACTGCCGGACTGAGTAGAACCCTTTCAGATGACTTTTAGTCCTGACTTCAATCAAGCCGAAATGGGTTGTACACCCTATCCCTTGTCTTATTTACTAGCTCACAGCCGAAATGCTTTATAGTTGTGCATTAGCCAGCTGCAGCAAACCAGCCAGCCCCGACAATCTCCTTGGAAGGTGTTCTGTAAACTGATACATAACCTGGAGAACCCCATCAATGGGACTGTTTGTTGCATATTTGGGCAGTTAGACGTTGCTCAGCCGCCCTGGGTTGGGAGTTCTGTTTGTCTTGTTTGCACAGCCATGCAGTGAGACTCTAGCCAGCCCTACATATTGCCTACCCCCCATGCTAGTGCCCTTGGGAGGAGTAACACTGACCCCCAATCCTCCCTCCTTCCATAGCAAGCACTATGTCTAGGTTAAGTGTCTTAACATGAAACATCAGGGGCATTGGGACAGCATGCAAAAGACATGTAGTACATCAATACATTAGAAGGCGAGACACCCAGATTGCATTTCCCCAGGAAACCCACATATCTAAAGGGGAAGATCCACTCCTACAAAACACTGGCATGGTCAATGCAATAGCGCCACATTTTTGGGTTTCGCTAGGGGAACCCTTTTATGGGTTAGGCCCACAGTGCCCTTTAGATGCGTAGCCACAAAAATAGACCCTGAAGGGCGTTATGTCCTAGTGGAAGGGCAACTAGATGGTAGGCCCCTCTTATTAGGGAGCATATATGCACCAAATATGGTACAGCAGGCCTTCCTGGCATGCCTCTCCATCATCTTTACAAGGTGAGCACATATCCCGTGCATCATTGGTAGGGACTTTAACTGTGTTCCACACTCGCAGCTAGATCGCTCACATCCTCCTCTGCCAACCTTCCTTGGGGTGGCCGCTGCTACTTGGTTTTCCCAGTGCCTCGCACACTGGTCTCTACTAGATAGCTGGTGTGCCCTCAACCCACATGTCAGAGAACACTCCTATAACTCACCATCACGCGACCTTGAGGTGTGCTGGACCACATCGCTCCAACACATCACTCAGCTGCAGGTAGTGAATGAGGGGTAACTAGGGAAGACATTCTCAGACCCTAAACTACCCCAATCATATCTCTAGTGGGGGGCACCATGCCCATTGGTCACTTCATGGTGACTACAACCAACCATACTAGAAGACCAAGTATTTAGGGACACGACAAATACCGCTCTATCCAACTACCTGATGGGAAACTGGGGCACTGCAACCTCCAGACTAACAGAATGGGAAGCGATGAAGGTGGTGCTCCGAGGCCATTGCATACACAGAATGGTAGAACAGAGGGCTGACCTTCACTGAGACCTGGTTCAGATGGAGTCATCCCTGGGAGTCCTAGAAGTGGCAGTGCATACTATCTCCACTGAGAGGCTGGCACTAACGACAGCAAAGGAATGTCATGCCCGACTGATTGAACACCTGCAATGCCTAGACTACAGAGCAAATCAGGCAAAATTGTATGCAGAGGGTGACAACTGGCATGGCTGCTGCACCGACCACCCCGATTACCATGATAAGAGTGTCACCAACCCAACCAGTCACAAGCCAGACAGACATACATGCAGTATTTACAGCCCATTATCAAATTCTGTATGATCTCTCGTAGACCACCAATCTCAAATTTGGGGGTTCCTCTGTAGGGTTACATTACCTATTATTGAGCCAACAGACAGGGAGGAACTCAATGCCCCTATTACAGAGATAAGATTTTAGACATCTATGCCAGCTTTGGCAATAATAGTCAGAGCTTGGTAGAAGATGAGAGCCTGACTAATGATAGTACTGCCTCCATCTCTCATTTTATCCCCTTCTTGCAAGACAGTGCTCTGGCTCTCTTAAATACTCTTAAATCAGGTTCCCCCCTCGACCTCCCTCCCCCTAAGATTCTGGTACAGGGTCCTAAAGTTATAATGCTGGTACTTACAGAGTTGCTTAATGCATCCTTAACCAAAGGCCACGTACACAAGACCTGGAAACATGCGATAATTAAGCCTCTTTTAAAAAATCCACCCTTGATCCCACCGTTTTGAGTAATTACAGGCCCATCTCTCTGCTACCCACCCCGCCAAGATTTTGGATAAGCACATTAACTCCCAACTCTCTGTGTTCTTGGAAGATAATGGTCTTCTCAATCCCTCCCAGACGGGTTTTCGGGTCGGTCACTGCACGGAATCTGCACTCATCGCAGTCTTAGAAAAGGCCAGAATGAGTGTCGATCAGGGTCTTACCACAGTGGTAATTATGCTGGATCTTAGTGCAGCTTTCGACACTGTTGACCACCGGGTACTCATTGGGAGGTTGAGGGATGTTGGCATCAAAGATCTGGCGTTGGCTTGGTTCACATCCTTTCTAAAGGATAGAACCTTCCAGGTGTTAGACAGATCTCACCTATCAGACATACTGCAGAGTAAGTGCAGGGTACCGCAGGGCTCCTCTTTGAGCCCGACGTTGTTTAACATTTATATGGCCCCTCTAGCTGCATTGGTTGAGTCCTTTGGTCTGGCCATGGTGTCATATGCCGACGACTCCCAACTGGTGGTATCTTTCTCGGGCCAATGAGACACTGGATGGCTCTTGATTATCCTCCTGCCTTCATGCGGTATCTGGTTGGATGATTAAGAGTAAATTGAAACTTAATGAAGACAAAACCGAGGTGATGATTGTAGGCCCGGAGTCAAGACTTGGAATCTCGCATCCTCTCCCATCAGTAATGGATGACTTCCCTCCACCTAAGAAGCAGATTAAAAGCCTAGGGTTCTGGTTGGATCCAGCTCTGACAATGGATATTCATGCTAAGCATCTATCGGCTACCTGCTTAGGTCTTCTTAGATTATTGAGAAAGGTGTTTCATATTCTTCTGGTATTGGCCAAACGACTTATTGTTCAGGCCACAATCTTATCCAGGCTTGATTACGGAAATGGACTCTTTTTAGGATCTCCATTATATGTCAAGAAAAGACTACAAAGAGTCCAAAACGCAGCAGCTCGCCTGATACTTGATATTCCAAGATGGACCTCAGTTCGGGCTGGCCTGATCTTGTTGCATTGGCTGCCAATAGAAAGGCGGATCGAATTCAAGGCCCTATGCCTGGTGCACAGGTCCCTCCATGACAGGGGTCCTCCGCTCCTTAAACATTTGGGGCCAGATGTAGCAAACGTTTGCGACTCGCAAACGGGCCGAATCGCAATTTGCGACAGTGCAAAATCGGAAATGGGATGCAAAAAACCCATTTCCGACTCGCAAAAAGCGATGGGACCCGTTTGCGAGTCGCATCCGTTGCGACCCCCTTTTGCGACCCGCAATTTGCGAGTCGCAATTTGCGAGTCGCAACCCATATGCAATTGCAACTCGCAAATTGCGACTAGTCGCAAAAAAAACAGTTTGCAAGTCACATTTACCACTAACTCAGAGCAGGTGGTAACCATTACAAAAGTATAAAAGGAGACCCAGAAGGCATCTGGGTTACTCAAGATGGCGGACATATACCTGATAGCAGTGAGGAGGAGAGTCTACGCAGCCCAGCAGAGGAGGAGGAGGGGCCACAGACAGGAGAAGATATATAGAACAAGGCAGACCCTTTTCCAGCAAACTGAAGAGGAGATCTATGATAAATACCGCCTTAGCAGCGCTGCCATTCTAGAATTGATAGAATTACTAAAACCACATCTAGAACACAAGACTCTGCGTGGCTGCGCCATCCCTACGCATGTGCAAGTACTATGCGCACTGCACCTCTTGGCCTCAGGGAGCTATCAGGGGGTCATTGCCGTGGCAGGTGGGGTATCCCAAAGTGCAGTGTCAAGGTTCCTCAGGGCATTCCTAGATGCCTTAGTAGCGCACAGGTCTCAGTTCATATACTTACCAAGGAATGAGGCAGAAATTAACAGCACCAAGCTGGACTTTTACCGGATTGCCCACTTCCCCCATGTCATTGGATGTGTAGATGGGACACACATTCAAATATGCCCCCGCTAATCTGGAACATATTTTCCGCAACAGAAAGTGTACCCACTCACTCAACATACAGGTTGTTTGTGATGCCCATTACGTCATCACGGACATCGTAGCTAAGTTTCCAGGCAGTACCCATGACTCATACATTTTTAGACATAGTGGGATACATCAACGCCTGGAACGTGGGGAATTTGGAGACGGATACCTCCTAGGTAGAGCCACAGACACATGCAGACATACACACAGGTCACTGTGCACGACTATCTGGACATACTAACAGTGTACTTTTGTGCCCAACAGGTGACAGTGCATATGCTCTGAGGCCTTGGATCATGACTCCGTTTTTAACCCCAAGTAATGAATCAGAGAGGCAATACAACAGTGCGCATAAGAGGACCAGGAACCTCATAGAGCGCACCTTTGGACTCCTGAAGGCAAGATTCCGATGCCTCCACCGCAGCGGAGGCGCCCTCTAATACACCCCCATTACCGCCTTCAAAATTGTGGTCGCATGCGCCATCCTCCACAACATAGCCACCCGACGTGGGCTACCTCTCACCCCTGCAGACCCAGATCCTGATGAAGAAGAGCAAGAACAACCACACCGCCATCATGGGGATAGGAGTCTAGCTAATCAAGGCAGACTGAGACGGGAACACATTGCAACGCAATATTTTCGACGGTACGTGTAAACTCCCACCATACTCACCCATTAACCAAACACTCATTTTGTTAAGTGGAAGAAAAATAACTGTTTTAATAATGTAATGAATGAACTATATACAAGATGAAATTGTCCATGGGCAGGGAATTGCCAACCACTCATGTGGCACATTAACGCCATGTGCCACATTTGTTTTTCCGGGCTGTTGACTAACTTCTCCTGCCCCTCCTGCCAGCCTGGCTGGTCCCTGCCGCGTCTATGGTGCTCTCCCTCCCACTCCTTAGCACCCTACTGTCAGTGGCAGATACACTGCTCACTGTGGAGCCCTCTTCACTATCTTGGGGTGTTTCCCCGGTGGCCCTCGACATCTCACGTGTCTCCATTAGTTCTATAATATGTGTGAGACGTCCCAGGCCCCTGGCAACATCCCCAGCAAAATGGCCCATCTCAATTTGCAGGCCAACTGTCCGCCTCGACAGGCCTGTTGTGTTGATGGCTAGCCTGCCGATTGATGTGGCCATCCTGTCCAGTCTTAACATAATCTGGCGATCTCTGCGCCGCCCAGCCTCTGCCTGGCCCAGCAGTCCGGCCGCAAGTTCCCTGATGGCAGAGGCAATGTCCCCAGTGTTCTGGCACATCAGGTCCATCCGCCTGTTGAGGTGCCGCATGCTTGCATGGTTGTGTCTTTCAATGCGGTGCAGCACCCCACTGATCCTGCCCAATATTGTGTTCTGCAGGCGCTGACCCCGCAGCAGATGTGCCTCACTGCTGGTTGGAGGATGAATCCGGGATCCAGACGCTCTTGCCCTGCGACGCCTGCGCAGTGGTGGCTGCCCTGTCCTCGCACCTGTATCCTCCCTGGCTGTTGCTGGGGCAGCTCCTGGCGTTGTTGTTGCAGCAGGCGTTACCACTGCAGGAATGCTGCTGACTGTGCATGTGGGGGTGCTGGAGGGTCCTGGGGTGTCCTCCTGGGCCTGGGTGCTTGGGGTGTAGGGGGTGTCTTGCTGGAGACCTGTGGGACATGGGGAACACACTGTCAGTGTCTAGTATCTATTGCACAATTCCTAATAAACATTTGCCTATGCACTGCCTATTGGACTACATTTCCCATAATGCATCATTCTTGCTTTTTCTACCCTGAAATGGAGCTAATTTGGTTGTGCATACACCTGTGTACATGGTGGGTGGGGTATGACATTGATAGGGGTACAGGCTTATCACATGGTACTCACCTGTTGATGTGCTGGGCTCTGAGGTGTCCAGGTCCCCAAATCCACACACTGCCTCCGGCTCAAAGGTTTCCTCAATCCTGTCTTCAAGGGGTGTGGGTGGTGGCACAGATGATGGTCCCCCTCCAGTGCCTCTCATCTCCCAGAGCCTTTCTGCCACCCTCTCCTTGGTCCGGGAGCGGAGGTCATACCACCTCTTCTTTATGTCCTCAATTGTCCTGTGGCTCACCCCCAGGGAATTAATTTTCTCTTGCATTTCCTGCCAGATTTTCTTTTTCGTGGCCTCAGGAACAGTGAGGGCTGCTCTCCCAAAGAGCTCATCATGGTGCTGACAGCATTCTTCAGTCAGCACCTCAAGCTCCCTCTCAGAGAATTAAATTTTCCTTTTTCGGGGGGTTCCCTCCATGGCTGCAGCAGCTTGCTCAGTGTGCAGACTGGCAGTTGTAAAAGGGTGTGGTCCAGCCTCCTCCCAGGTGTATTTGATAACTTCCTGGCTGTGATGTCATCATCATGTGCCAAGAAGTGTTTCCAGAGTGTTTTGGTGTGCTTTCTGGAGTGTTCTGCTGCACCTGCAAGCAATTTTGAGGGTACTCGCAATTTGCGACACCCACTCGCTAATTGCGAGTTCGTTTTTTGCACACTCGCAAACAGCGACCTTGCAATCTGCGGACTCGCACACAGCGTTGCGAGTCCGGCTGCGAGTCGCTAAATCGGACCGGTTTATTTCCTGGCATACCAAATTGCGAGTCGCATTTTGCGAGTCGCATTGACTCGCAAAATGCGACTCGCAATTTTTTTGTTTCCTACATCTGGCCCTTGGTTACTTTCTATAGGCCGAATAGAGACCTTAGATTGTCCTCCTCTGCTCTAGCCAGAATTCCCAGAGTCAAGAAAAGCAAATGGGGTGGGTCCACTCTATCTTTTCTGGGAGCCAAGCTATGGAACTCCCTTCCTGTTAGGTTTCGTCTGATGAATCAGGAACTGATGTTCCGCAAGGCACTCAAAACCTGGCTTTTCTAATCCCCTTTCATAGTCTCTGTTTACTGGCCTGTCGTGTCCGCGAGTTCCATTAGCGCTGGGAAACCTGTTGGTAGCCATGCGCTTTACAACTGCATAACATAACATAACATAACAATGCCCCTATTACAGAGAAGGAAATCCAGGGGTGGCTATCAGGAGCAAGACACTGGGGTTGGACGGATTGCCAGTCACATTTTTTAAGGCATACCAACGCCTCTTGGTTCCAAAATTGTTGGCGTTATATAAAACTGGCTAACGTAGGGTTGACTCCTCCCAACGCTTCACGAGGCTCTGCTCATTTCCATCCCTAAGCCCTGTTGAGACTTCTTGGAGGTGACGTCATACCGCCCCCTGTCCATGTTTGGGACAGATTACAAAATACTAAGCAAAATCATTGCAGTGCTGTTGCTGGAACCTCTTCCTCAACTGGTCCATCCGGGTCAAAACCAGTGGCGTAACAAAGGCCCCCGCAGTCCCTATGGTGCAGGGGGTCTGAGCTCCAGGGGGCCCCCTCAGCACAATACTCTGTCATCGGAGCTCCTGTGTGAGTCCGGAGGGGGTCCCTCCATGAACTGTGCAGGAGGGCCCCCCCAAGTTTCATTACGTCACTGGTTAAAACGGTTTTATACCGGGCAGATCCACCACCCCTAATATTCGCAGACTCCACCGAGTGATAGAGTTGGCTTCTAAACAATGGCATTATGGGGCATGCATAGTGTTGGACTTAGAGAAAGCGTTCAACACTCTTGATTGGGGATAGTATGTTCTTGACACTAACGTCTATGAACAAAGATGGCAGGCTGCAGAGACTCAGACTTTTCTACACGGAATATACTGTTTGGGTGAAGATTGGGCAGTGTGTTTTGGTCTCATTCCCGGTGAGCAGGGGTATGTGCCAGGGGTGTCCTCTATCCCCACTCCTCTTCGCTTTGAGGATGGAGCTACTGGCAAAGAGGCTCAGACAGCAGGGCCAGACATGAGGCATACCACTGGAGGGGGTGACGCAAGTTGTCTTCCTATATGCTGATGACATATTACTCTACCTCTGTGATATACAAGAAGGTATTACTGAGATAATGAAGATCTTATCGGTGTTCCAGATCGCCTTGGGACTGGGAGCAAACTGATTGGAGACTTGCCTTTTCCCAAACTGCCCCAAGTGCCCATAGTAGCAATTGGTTGTGGACACACACCTACACAGCTGAGAGCCACACACCTTCTGTTACTTAGGTATGAACATTTACAATACCTCCCAGGACCACATAGATTGCAGTCTTACGAGAGCCATTGCACCCCTTCATCCCCTGCTGGCTTTTTGGAGCATGCTCCCACTTACAGAGGAAAGTGCCACTGTAGAAAATTATGATACTTCTGTGCCTTTTGTATTTCTTCCACAACCTCCCAGTGGGTATACCCAGGAGCACTTTTCGTAACTTACATGCCATGCTGGGGGGCATTCTCTAGACCAAGGGCAGGTGCTGAATTGCTCTGTATAAGATGCAGTTTCCAGTTGATAAGGGGGGCCTCGGGCCCTTACTTTCAACATTATCTAACAGTGCAGCTGCAGTAGCCTGCCTGCTGGCTGGAGGGGTGGCTGTCAGAGGAACTGGGCATACACTCTGAGATACGCACATAGAGGGTGGTATGAGAAGCCTTTCTACCACGCAAAGGGGTCCCACAGAAGGCAAACAGCCTACTACATGTAACACATGACAGCTTCCACAGAAACCTGCATCTCAAGCCGACTATGCCTCAATGGTCCCCTGGGATCTATATTGGATCCATCTGACCATTCATGGATCTAATCGGGAGGGAGAGGCAGATGACATGGGAGGAGTTCTGAATGGGGACCCTGGGAGCTTTGTTTCAGAATTGCTAGCTCATCCCTTTTGAGCAGCTAGAGGCTGACTATGATCTCCTTGCAGGACATTTCCTAACCTACGGCTGATTGCTGGCTGAGATGGGATGACTGTGGCAGATTGCCAACACTGAGCTGGATCAGCACCCACTGGTGCACACCTTGCAAACCACAGGTGAGGGCCGCGGATTGATAACCTGGCTCACACAAGCGCTGTCACACACTATACAGGAACCCCCTTTGATGAGCCGCAGGAGCTGGGAATGGGATATAGGCTGGAACTTGACCCAGAAGGAATGGGATAGAGCAGTACTGTACACCCACAAAGTTTCCCGCAATGCCATATTTCAATACATCCAACACAACATCCTACACAGGGCCTACTTCACCCTGTCAAGGCTATACAGAATATTTGGATCTGGCACGACTTGTCCATGGTGCCAAGAACCAGGTGTCGATATGGTGCATATCTTCTGGAACTGCCTCGTGACAACTGATTTGTGGCGTGAGGTCGTGGATGCGCTGGTTGTCATCAACGGGTGTGAGGACCTCTACACCATGATGAACGGAGTCTTGGGACTGTTTAGGTTCAGGAAAGCAGAGAGCACCGTAAAACTGCTTCATAGATTTTGTGATGCTTATAATTTGTAGGACGAACGCCATGCAACTGGAATGCTACCACGCTACCTGGGTTGAGACACTGGTGCACAGTGACACTTAAGTAGACCATGGCCGAATCGGTGGTGCTGAGAAGATGCCCAAGGGCTGCGCAAGTCTCCCATAGCAGCAGACTTGGAAAAATTGTTGGTGAAAGTACAGACGTCCCTGGGGGTCTCCCTGCACAAGAATGAGGTACTTACCCAGCTGATAAAAAGCACTACATTCCAGGGGATGTCGTCCCACACTAGATCGATTCAGTGGTGGGTGATGTGCTGCGCTGAAATGCAGGACCATATTTCCCGAGAACAGAGATGTTTCCAAGAACAGGGATGGACATAAGAAGTGGGTAGACATGTGATGGGAGGGACCACTAACCCGTCCTCAGTACCCTTTGCTCGAGACTGCCACTGACATGACTTATTGTTCATGTTTTAGTTGTTAATCTACTGAACCAATCACTCCTGCTGTGCTACACCCGATGTAACACAATGTATGTACAAGGACCATGGTGGGGTCACAAAGCTCTGATGTGTACCACTGATCTACATAATCAATATAAACTGTATGATAGTTCTAGAAAACACAATAAAGATGGTTAAAAAAAGGAAAAGGCAGGCTTCAAGCTATTAACTCAGCAACCTACATTGAGGCCAGAAAAGGTGATGATCCTGAAACCCACAGAAAATCCACTGTTAGAAAAGGGTTTTTTGTTTGAGGGGCTTGAGACCTGTTCTCAACCAAAAGCCACAATCCCTGTCAGGGTAAGCCACAAAAAGTCACTAAGTTAACTTGTGCTTAACCCCTCATAGCTTGGCACAAAAGAAGTCAAGCTTAAGAGGCAATGTGTTAAGTTTTTATGCTCCGCTTGCACAGTAATAAAGTGAAAACACAACACAAGTAAAATCCCACACCAGTTTAGGAAAATAGCGTAAAATTGTATAAAATCTTTAACATAAAAATGACAAAAATCCAATCAGTAGAACTGAAGTTTTGAATTTGTAAAGCTGTTAGTAAAATCTAGCCCTTAAAAGATCAAAGTGTCAACCGTGGGCAACTAGTCACGCGAGACTGGGACAAAGTCGAACGTTATGGCCGTGTTTCAGATACACGAGGTGGATTGGGCCTGGTCTCCGCTCACCTTTGGACTTAGAAGAAGTTTTGAAGAACAATGTAATGTCCGAGAAGATAAAGCTCAGATGGGCAAGGTGGTGTCGTTTTTGGGTAATACTGGACGAAGTCACGATAAAGATTTCAATGTTCAGACTTTGTCTCTTTTTTTAGAAGCTGAAACCTGCAGGGCATAACTGTTGAGTGCTCCTTGAGTCCGGATACCCCTTCCGCAGGGAGACGCTGAACAGGAGTTAATGCTGTGGACAAGAATTTAGCGTGAGCTACTTCAAAGTTGAGCTGATTGGCAATGCGCCTTGGGCAGATCAACGAGCAGGAAGGTACCAATCTCCTCTTGGTTCTCAAAGCACTTTTTGGCTGAAAATGTTTGCTTTTAGCCTGTGTGGGGGAATCTTTAGCACCCTTTCCAAGAGTCCAGAACTGAGTGCTCACCACTTGGATAGCAGGACTCACTTCAGGCAGGGTCCAGGTGCAAGGTTCATGTTGGTGGAGCTTTCTGTGTCCCAGTTGCTCGGAAGAGGAGGCCAGCCAACTAGCCCTTGGAGTCCCTGTAGTAGCCCTTGGTTCAAGCAGCAAGGCAGTTCTCCTGCAGCAGGGTAGTACTCTGATGTGTAAAGAAGGCATCAAGCATCAGTAAAGTCCTCTGAAGTGCAGGGCAGGCCCTCTGAGTGTCCTCTGCAGGTGCAGCAGTGACCTCAAGAGTGCATCTGAGGGCCCTATATGTATTCCTGGTGCCAGCATTGAAGTGGAACAAACTTCTAGAGTTCCACCACAGATGGTGATGGAACTTCCTTCCTCCCTGCCCAGGCTCCATGGTGTCTGGGGTGACAAAAGGCTAGAGTGAAGTTCTCTGTGAGTGTGCTGAGGCAGCTCCTTTGAAATGTAAGGGGGCCGGGGAGCAGCTCTGTCCCACACATTTTGTCAGGATGCCCATCTTGACAGCACCAAGTCCCCTTTTGTGGCACTGTCTTGGAGGAATACACAAAGGCCACCTGCCATGCTAACCACAGTTATGTGACCCAGAACATAAGCGGCAGGCCCCAAATGGTTAGGACAAGAAAATGTCAACTTTCTAAAAGTGTAATTTTCAGACTTGTGGCTTACAATTCACCTTTACCATTAAACAGGATTTGAAATTACAATTCCTTTGACACCTAACATGAGCTCTAAACCTGTTCTTAATCAACTGTTATCACTTATTAAATGTAATAAGGGGGCACAATGTTATCCTATGGGAAACACGCATTTAAGAGTTTTTCACTACCAGGACATGTAAAACTTAAAAAGTAAAAGTACATGTCCAACTTTTTAAATGCACTGCACCGTGCCCTAATGGTTGTCCAGGACCTACTTTACAGGTGACATATGTATTAAAAAGGAAAGTTTAGGCATGGCAAACGGGTTATTTTGCCAGGTAGAATTGTCAGTTTAAAACTGCACACAGACTGCATGTTTTAAAAGGCTACTGAAGTGAGTGACGCAGTAACGCTGCAGGCTCACTAATAGCAGTTCATTTACAGGCCCTGTATACCTGGTGTACCACTTTCCTAAGGACTAATAAGTAAATTAAATGTGCCAATCAGGTGGTGGCCAATTTTACCATGTTTTAAGGAGTGAGTACAAGCTCTTTAGCACTTGTAAAGTGCACAGAGTCTTAAAGCCAACAAAAGCAAACTTCAGCAAGCAGGACGGGAGTAGTTTGGAGTAAAACCACTCTAAGGCTGACAGGCCTAACAATCACAAACCAGAAATTCTAAATTGCCAGTCAAAATAAACCTACCAATAGCTTTTGCAATTCAAGAGGAGCTTTAGAACAACTAACTCTTTAATGTACAGGGGTGTACAAGGCACCTGCTTCTTTTTTGTCCTTGTTCTCCTTAGGCTTCATGGGTTCACTGCATCTTGATCCATCTCTGATCCACATCTACAAAGCACTGCACAACATAGGTCCGGCATACCTCCACCCCCGACATACCTCAACCACTGCCTCACCTTCTACGTACCCAACAGACATCTCCGTTCTTCCCAGCTCACCCTTGCAGCCGTCCCCAAGATCCAGAAAAGCACAGCAGAAGGAAGATGCTTCTCATACCTAGCAGCCAGGACGTGGAACACACTACCTATCGAGCTCAGGCAGACGGCATCACTGAAGCAGTTCAGGAAGGACCTCAAGGCTTGGCTCTTCGACTGAGCAGCACGCCCACAAACAGCGCCTTGAGACCCTATGGATAGTTAGCCACGCTCTACAAATCTCTGATTGATTGATTGGGATCACCAGTCAGCCTAATAGCTTACATGAAGCAACACATCCATGCAACATGACCTGGTGTGCAGAACTTCAAACATACTGCACTGATACTGTATCTGTACAATGGCCCACCCTGGCAGTATTGCCAAAGATCATTTACTGTGTGACCTATACGTCCCCCTGAGCACCTGCTGAAGAGTGGCTGGATGTAAAGGATGTTGAACCAACTACATGAGGAAAGATAAATTCAAGTTTGGTATGGGGTAGAAGGGAGCTGAGATTTCCATGACCAATATGAAGGTAGAATATGGGACAAGATAGCATAAAGAAAGTATTGTGAAATGTGTGTTTGGAGGGATTGACTGTGATGTATTTGCTATGCCAGATGATTAGAGAAAGGAGGATGGTACAAATGGTTCGATATCTACTTTTATACAAAGTCGGAAGTGATGGTCAAGGTTGTAGCAGACGCGCTCAACAATATTTCTGTTTTCAACTGCTTCTGTTTGTTTCTTCCTTCATTTAAACTATGTATTTTTCTTTAGTAGTCTTGTTAGTCCCTCCGCTATAAGAGAAAATCGAGGAATACATTTTGTATAGATCTTATACAACACTAGAAATGCTAGAAGTTGCTTTTTCAGTAGCAGCTAAATATCCAGGCCTAGGTTTGAAACTATCGGCCATGTTAACATGTCCAAGATACTCCATTTCTTCTTTTGAAAATTCTCAAATATTGCTGTGCATTCTCAACCCTTTTTTTTTTTTACTCGGCCAGGATTGGAAATTAACATCCAGACCAGGATGGTGTCCTGACCACACGCAAATGTTTGAACCTTCACTGAAATGTCTTCCCCCAATGAAAAGAGAGTGAGTTGCAGGAGTCTGAAAGAGAGATGTAACATTTTTATACATAAAACTTAGCATGCTTTTCAATGATCTAAAATAAAACTCACAAATTCAACAAATCATGCTATACTACGGTAAGACTGGTACAGGAAATAGGCCTGTGCACCAAAATAAAAGTGCCCCCCCACACATGGATAATGATGGAGGTTCTGCCTATAGAAGGGCCCTGTCCACAAGATTCCCTTGTGTTATTGGTGCTGGAGGATACAATGGTACTAGCACTTTTTTGTAGCGTTCTTAACATGTGTTTTAATAGATTTCATGTATGTTTTGTCTTGTGTTGTGATAGTGTTTGATTGAATATTTTTGTACATGTGTTTGCAGCCCTGAACAAGATCACATTTTTTGAACGAAGCGCGTTGGCTGTCTTTATGGAACCAAAAAAAAGCACATTTCTATAAAATTGTAAAATTTTGACTTTTCTTTTATTGGGTGCAGCTTCCCTGCGTGTTTTCTTCTACGTGTTTCTGCCTGGTAGCAGTATTACTCAACGGCTGGTACTGGGGCGAGAGTGCACCAGTATATACTTCATGGAACTTTGTGGGACTGAGTTACGGTGACTGACTGTCTGCTGTTGCTTTGTGATTGATTGCACAAATGTAGCCTCCATTAGTGAATTAGGTCGCTAAAAATGTGGCCCGTGTTTGAAAATTGGGCCAGTTTTGAACTTGTAAAGACATGATGCTGTGTGTTTTTGCAAAGTATGGCAGACCACATGGATTTGAGCTTGCTGCAGCTTTGTTTTAATATCAGGGAAATCTACAGTAAAAACCAGCCCAGCAGACCATAAAAAGGCCCACAAACAGCCAAAGGCACTGCATGCTTGCCCTATAGGCCGGTCTGACCCTGTGGAGCTCCAAGAACTATTTGCAATAATTTAGCACCGCATACCATTATCTAGGACATGTGGGTGCCTCCTAGTCAACGGCACTCTCTAGATCTTCCGCTTCAGGCCACACCTCATGTATTCATACTGATGAGTGTTTCTTCTCTAGAACTTAACCAGACAGAGGGCAGGGTGGGCCTTAGAAGTAGATCAATCAACTGGGTAGGGTAGGAAATAGGCCTAACTAAACCATTTTTTTAAGATGTTAAAATGGTCCTCAGAGTGAGACCGGTGGGAATAAGCACCAAGACCATTTTGAGTCACTGTATTGTAATGAATTTTAGGATTCCGAGCTTGGTGGAGTTGATTTAAGCCAGATCGCGGTCATCAAATTTATGTCCATATCAGATTACTGATGACCCAATGGACAATTTTGACAAGCCTTCAACATATGGGGGGGTCAATACACTCTCAGACCATGAGATTGAATACAATCACCCGATTACAGGATGAATTTTCCAATTGCAAATCTTTTTTCTCCCTTTGGGGCTTTTGAGGAGCTCGAATGACTGACTGAGTACAGCACCCAGCCACGGTTAACATCCCCATTGCCTGTTGTGGGAGCTCAGGGATGATCTGCACATGTTATACCCATTGTTCCCTCCATGCCCCCCTTTCCATGAAGAAAAGCCTATAGAAGGAGCTCTGCTATCAGAGACCCGTGAACAATCTAATGTCCAGACCACAACAATGAGCTCTACGAAATCTGGGGTTAATTCTCTAAGTAACAAAATCACTACTCCTGTATTGACCCAAAAATGCAGTGCATTCTTCTGGACAATAGCAGGTTTAAAGGGGAAAATGCAGAATCAATATTGGCTATCTTTTGTAAGAAAGTTCCATATTCTCTGCCTTCAGGAGACATGGCCTGATGATTGTCTCCACATTAATGTGTATATCACTCATCACACACAGACGATAGCTTCCCCTGAAAGGAGGGTTCCTGGTGGTTTAGTCAGCTATGCATCAACTGTGTTTTCGAGTTTAGTAGTAAATAAACTTCTTGATTGGCCATACTATCAGATTCTTGGTTTTAAAAGGCTGAGGGATTTTTTTTATATACAGAACTTTTATAACAATATTTTTAACTCAAAGAGAGTAAATATGATGGATTGCTTAGATGGAGATCTGGAATGGTTGTGTTCTCCATTTGGTGTGAAATAGAATGTGCTTTAGAAAGGTGGTGTTAACATTCATCTTTGTCTGCTACCTGCAAGGCTGTGGTCATGTGGACTGATATGGGATTAAATAATTTTGAATGTGATGGGCATGTCAGATTGGCAAGATTCAACTATCTTCTCTTTAGATTTAATGTTGCTTTTGCCACTTAGACTAATGTCTCACATGTACCCTTTGAATATATTTTCATGTGTAGAGCAACCAGAAGATCCACCAATAATTTGAGCCCTTTGCTGTGTAACTTTAACACTTATCCCAATTGGTTAAGTGATCACAGTGGTCACAGTAGTGATATTAACTGCCCACATTTTATTACAAAGGCTAATCAAGATGAACATGTGAGCAACATAAAAGTAGCCAGTTCTAATGGTATAAGGCTGAGGTAAAATAGGGTCAATCCAGAGGGTTTCTCATCAAATCCTCTCCAGGATAATAGAATGTACTTCAGAATTTGTTTAGATGATAAAGCTGAGGATGGTAATATTAAGGATGCTTGCCAGAAATCAACAGAAACATTAAAGAGAGGCTAAGGAGCACATCTCATCACAGTTACTCTAAACCCATCTGCGGGTTTGATGCTAAATACACTAAAGCCTGTATCTTATTGATGGAGGCACTGAATAGACCTATCGTAATTAAATGCCAAGCAACAGTCTGTAGACAAGCATATGGGCCACACTCTCTGATACGAGACAAGCAATAAAAGACAAGGTGAGGTCAGTGCAAATTACTTCCAAGTAGTCCTAAGGACAGTGCCACTTTCTGGCACATAATCACCAGCCTTTATTTCAGAAATCCAGCTGCCCCTAAGATAGGGTTTGGAATTCCGCCAGATGAATGGGTGGCACGTTTCTGTAATATCTATGCAACTCCTGAAAATACATCAGTGGACCACAATTGGCAGGAGTTTATTGATATTTAGGGGAAAGTCAATGACTCTACACCTGCTCTTGTTTTCTCGCCAGAAGAAGTGATAGTAGCTATCAGGGAAAGCCAGAAAGGGAAAGCTCCTGGGCCCGATGGCATCCAAATTAACCTTTTTTAAGTGAACTTTAATCTATAAGGTTCCGTTTTGACCAATGTTCTGAGAGCTGTCTCTAGATTGGGTACCCTAAAGACATGGTCCACTTCCTTAACTATCCAACCTACAAGATGGAAATTGTGCAGATCTCAAAGTTATCACCCAAGCTCTCTTCCTGATTCTCTGTTGAAGATTGCAGGAAGAATATTATTTTCAAGACTTGAGGCCCAGGCTGAGGATAATGAAGGACTTTCAGGCACCCAATATTAGTTTCGAAAGGGGGGTAGGTAGAGCTGAACAATGTCTCAACCTATGTCTCCTTATTGGAAATTATATGCTGGCCAAGAATGGACCCACACATTTGGCATTAATGGACTTGTCAAACGCCATCAACTGTGTTAATCATTGCAAACTATGGCACTTGATGAGCAAGTTGGGGGTAGTCATCTCAATAGTTAACTTCCTCATAGAAATATATTCAGGGGCAAGTGAGGCTATCATGAGGTATGTTATTAATTGGGAATGTACCCCAGATTTTGGGATTGGTAGGGGGGTGAGGCACGGCTGTGTCCTTACGCCATTCCCCTTCACCCTCTATGTTAGCAATTTTTGCGGGGCGTTAGAGGTTCGGTGCTGGGACCTGCCTCAGTTTGGGCATTGCTCAGTTCCCGCCCTCCTGTATGCTGATGATGCAGTACTCATGGCCCTCACACCTATGAGGCTACAATCACTAATCAATGTGTTCATGGTTTTTATGGCTGACTGGATTTAAGACTCAATTTGGGTAAAACTTTCATTATCAAATGTGGGCCAAGTGCTGAAAAACCCTCTCAATTTAAAGTAAGGGATGTAAAATGTTCTCAGACTACCTGATTTTCTATTTTTGGTGTATTATTTGATGCCCGGGTACTTGGTCACAGCTCATCACAATGAGAAAACTACAGTTTAATATATCTGCAACTGCAATTTTTATTTTTTTCTGCAAAAGTAGGGGTGACATCTCTAAAAAAAAAGATGGGTGTGTTTTAACAGGCTAAATGTGTCTCTTTGGCTACATTCGGGCCAGGAGTCTGGGGTTATGCGCATGGGCCTCTTTACTCAAAACCATACAGCTCCTAGTCGAAGCTCTTCAGTATCAGTCAGACAAAAGGGATGTTCAATCAACCCTGCTTAACACACTGGCAGTGTTTGTAGCAGGAATAGTTGGGAAACTAGGCCACCTGAAATCCCTCCTCACACAGCCACAAGAAAACCCCGTGAGCGCTCTGACCAGCTGTATATGTGGGCCAATAATAGACAAACTATCTACGTTTCCCTACATGTTTAGCAATCTGTGTGCACCTCTAAAACCAGGAGCTTCCAGCTACCCTGCACTTTCCCATTTCAAAGCTAATCCCCCAGCTAATGACCCACAAGAAAACCACCTGAGCTCAGCCGAGAGCACAGCTCACGGCCCAGGAACAAGGGGCCAGGAAAGGAAAAAGGTGCCCAACCAGACGCCACTTGCAATAGTAGCTCTAACCACCTCAGCCCAAACAGCAACTACGGTCCAACCTCCTGGGAGCAAGCAACCATGTGGCAGCTCTGTGGATGGTAACTCCATTGAGAAAGTTAATGTTAAGCAAAGCCGTGCCCAAAGGGGAAAAGGTTGCAAGAAGGAACTTGTAGGAAATGGAAAGGCCAGTGCCTTGGCTTTTAAACTTTCAATTGACCCTAAACTGGGAACATCTGTAAACGGGACTCCCAATGAAGTCACATCTCCCTGGTCCCATGGTTCAAAGGCAAACCTAGAGCACTCACGCCCAAACACAGTTACCCATCGGGGGATCTCGGCTACAATTGATCCTTCCTCGCCTGCTACAACAGCTCAGGAGGCCTGTGAAACTCACTCCACTAAGGTAGATCGAGCACCCATCAGAAGCATGGGGAGGGGGAGGGCAGCCCCACAAATCATCAGCACAGCTACCACAATGATCGCACCTCCGCCACCAGCCACTAGGTCAGAGAAAGTGGTGGGCAACAATGGAATACTCAAAACCCCGCAGTCTGCGCAAACGGTAGAGATTTCAACACATGGAAACCACAGTCAACCCATACGACTGACTTCATTGAACCATTCAATCGCACCACCAAAGGACCTTCCACTACCGGGCCACTGGAAATGGCAGAGAGTGACTTGCATACCAACCAGCCCTATACAAGACCCACAAGCGGGGAATATCAATATCAATACGCATATTAATTGCTGGGAGTCAGGAAGGGGGAGGAACATCATACCAACCTCTGCAGAAACTGGAATCTCGATCTGAGCCTACAAACACTAATACACTTATTTTTCGTCCACATTCCAAATTTAAGGGCACAGGTGAGATCCTGAACAGGGGGAACACTCTCTGACTCCTATTGCACATTCTATCTACAAGCGGCCTGAGTACTACTGACTTCCTGGCAGTAGAATTTGTCCGCCACAATACAACATCTACCCTCGAAGCAACCAAGGCCACGTGGAGGACAAGTCCAATTGCCCAAATAATCTTTGCTGAAAGAGCAACCTTTGAACGCTGGGGCATCAGTATTACCATGCACTGTGAGTTTGGTTACCCAACCCCTCTATTAACGACGGGACCCCCCACAAAACCAGACCCCCTGATCAAGGAAACTCGCTCCACACTTAAGAATGCCCAGGGTGGATTATCAGCATCCTCAAGTTCCTCCATCACCACTTCAGGCGACTCCCGGAGCTACATGTCGCATACACCAATGGACTTTCTCCAACCCAATAATGACTTAAGGTGGGTCACAAGAACGATCTACAATTGCAACGGGTCCCAGTGACAAACGCCAGACACAAGGAGGGGAGTCACACCAATAATGGAAGCCTTCGCCTTTGCTCTTGGAACAGGAACGGCCTCCTCCCCAAAACCTCGGTTATGACTTCATCCAATATATTAGCACCTTTGACATTATACTAATGCAGGAAACATGGTTGGACAAACCATTTTACCTACAGGGCTACATGTGTTTCTTCATGCCACCAATCAGAAAGGCGAAGTATGGCTACCTGCTGGCTGGCCTGGCTACCTATGTCTCCTTAGCACTGTCAGTCAGAGCCACCCCTCTGGTCTCCACCGTTTCAATCTCTAACACCGTGATAATTGGCACCTCTATGGATGTGCCGACAGCAGACATAGTACTTGTACATACTTACCTTCATCCTAAGCTCAAATCTAATGATGCTACAAAGCTGGTGGAACAACTTGAGAACTATATAAGCAGTGGAGAAATAGCTGAAACGGCCGACATAATCGTCTCAGGTGACTTCAACCTGCACCTGCTTGAAGCTATCACAGATGAGTCTTCAATCGCTCTTTCCAGCACCTGGGGTCGTCCAGCACAGGAAGCCAATAGACATGGGCAACCCACGACGATGACGAGATGCAAAAAGGAAAATTAATTCCACCATAAGGTACCTCCGTGGCAGGCCCAGGAATCCAGACCTGCTCGAAGCCCTAAGGCATCAAAACCAGTCACTAAAAAAGGTGAAGTGGGCAATCAATAGGACTGGCAGTGAAGACTTGTGGGCCAAGCTATACTCAGATGCAAAGAGTAGCAACAGCGCCTGCTTCCAACACATGGTGGTATTACATCCGACATACCAGAAGCTGTCTGGACACAATATCTTGGAGTCCACCTCAACTGCCAGTACTCAACCCAGGCATCACTCAGCATTCCTACACAAAGCCGGTGAATTGTAGGAACTCCCCTTCTACACAAGTCTCCAGAGAAGACTCCATTTACAATATTTACTGAATCTGTCAAGGTAAAGGATTTGATAGCCAAGGGCGGGAGAGAAGGTGCCCCGGGACCTAATGGACTTCCCCCTGCAGTCTTCAAGCACAATAGGTCCTTCTGGGGAGCGTTCTTAGAACCGCTTTACCTGGAAATAGGCCATGCCAGCATTATCCCACAGTCCTGGAAAGGCTCCATAGTTTCACCCAGCTTTAAAAATTGAGACAAATCGCTCCCAAACAACTATTGTTTAATTGTTCTAGTAGACAATGAAGCAAATTTACTTTGCAGGTCTGCTGTTGGAGCATCTGTCTGCATGGATTGCTGAAAAGGGAATAATTCCCAAGACACAATCAGGATTCTCTGAAATAATTGGTACCATAACAAATATTACGGCCATTGGACTCCTTATCGACAAAGCTAAGATACCGAAATGGCAGCTTCACCTATGTTTTGTCGATTTTAAGGCCCCATTTGACCACGTGGAGATGAATCTGCTGTGGAAGAAGCTCTCAAACTGGGGACTTCCACATCCACTTTTACACCTGATAATAGCCCCTCATACGGATACATGGGTCTAGATTAAACTGAGAACAAGTACTCATCTCTCGAGGAGGATACCAACTACCAAAGGTTTAAAACAGTGCTGCGATCTGGCCTCTACACTTTTTAATTTATACTTAGCAGACCTGGTGGGTTCACTCGCTCCTACAAACCTGCATGCCCCAAAAATTGGAGACCTGGAATTACTGTGCCCTATGTACCCGGACGATCTTGTGCTGATTAGCAACACGAAAATAGGGCTCTAGAGATTAATAAATGCCACCAAACAATACTTGGTTGCCAACACCTTGACCGTGAACTTTGAAAAAACTTGCACAATGTCAATCAGAGCCAAGGTGCCCCCTAGGGCTTGGTTTTGGGGCATGACACAGCTTTTGCAAACAGAAACGTACAAATACCTCGCCATTGACAAATCAGGGAATTTTGTGCATCAAAGAGGGTGCATTATGGGAACAGGCTTAGCCATAGCACTGTCCTTAAAAAGACTAAAAGTAGACTTCAGTGGTCCCTCATTCAGCCCCCTCTTACAAGTACTAAAAGCCAAACTCTTGCATATAACAACATACAGGAGTTGAGTACAAAGAGACAGAGATTTAGGAATCCTAAATCACACAGTGAACAAAGTATTTTGGATCATCTGTAACCTTCCTAAATGTACTTCCTCCGCTCGACTCAGACTGGAGTTCAGCCTATTGGATCAGTTCTTGGCAAGACGAGGTTCATATATAAACTTCTGGAGTAAAGTCTGAGGTGTCACTTCAGACTCTCTTAACTACCATCTATGGCAGGAGCTCGAACGCAAGAACACCTCCCCGTCCAGAGTTTACCTAGAGGACTCACTTAGGATGACTGGGCTCACCGACCTCCGGAGGATCTCAATATTGCATAGTGCTTTAAAAAAAGCTGTTTGGAAATCAATTATACTTCAATCCTTGCTGGAGGACAAAGCAGCCTTTTCACGGAGATCTCATGCTTGAGTGACTCTGAACACCTACACGACTCTGTCCCCACAAAGCATATCTTGGCCACGGCTTTTCGAGGCAAACAAAATAGCAGTATTGCTTAGGGCTTTTACCATGTGCTCTAAACACAGCCCCTTGGCTGAAAGATGCAACAAATACTACCTGCTGTTTATGCGGTGAGGGCACACAAGATCTCCTACACGTCCTCTGTTCATGCGAACATCTTGTGTCGGAAAGAAAAGCTTTATTGAAAAAAAAGTTCAATGAAAGAGGCCTACGAACAAGGAGGCAAGCCGTGCTGGTGTGTTTTGCACCTGGGGACCTGCAACTGAACTGCAGCCCAGTGAAATTTCTATCCCTGGTAACACAAAAAGCAGCACCTAACACAGCGAGACATCGACTCTATGCACCATCTGTCTCCAATCTTTAATATGGACCTTTAGGTACAAGACCTCTGCTATCATGACAAACGGGGCCCTCAACCCTCACATGTGCCTATGCTAACCAACCAGTGACAAAAGTATGAGCCCAATGACTGCTTAAGTTTTAAAGATCTTGAACAAAAATGTGTCCAATTGTGCTAATTGTTTCATGCAATAGTTTTAGGTAACTATGCAAATAAAGTATCCATCTATCTATCAATCTCAAGATATTGCAGAAGGCAGAAAATGCCTCCCTAACAAAACTTCTTTCAGTCCCAGAGTTGCTGCACTTGTGTTTGTCACAAAAAGCTGGGGTTGCCTTTTCTAGAAGGCCTCGGTAGGTTCAGGTCAGCTTTATTGTGGCACAGGAGATGGACACAGCCAGAAGCACACTAAGTAGAAAGTTAATTAGGAACTGTATATCTCTGTACTCAGCTGCCAAACTCCCATGGACTAGCTATATATGTAACATGCTGGGTACAACTCAATTTTCTAATGAACCAGTACTCCTAAACAGAGTTAGCAAAGTGCAAATTAAAACTCTGCATGAAACTGCTAGGAGAGGAAAGATTGAACAGGATTTGGGCAGCCAGTGTTATGCCTCATCAAATACTACTATTTAATTATGGCTTTCAATCCTCGTCGAAGTTTGTATATAACTCAGGTTTGTCTTAACTTGGTTTGGTGTAATATTATCCATCAGCTTGTCTCATTCCCAAGGGGGAATGACTGGTCGCCCACACTGGACTAAGGTCCATGCGGTGGCCATTCAGGACAATGCACTTTTAATTCTTGTGCAATTTCATAAGGAGCCGAGAAAACAAACTGTGCAACCGATACTGCGAAAGTATAAATTCAGACAATGTGGGACCATCCAGATTTTCCTTCAACAAATTCACTCCTTAGAAATCTGTTTAGCAGTTCCACGTTCAATGGCTCTGTTTTTACACGAAGTAAATGAGGGGATCAGTGGTTTAATCATTGCACTTATATTTCTAATTATTTATAACAGGGCAGCTATAAAATGATCTTTGTGTAAAGGTTTTAAGGAATTTTATTGTTATCATTTGTATTGCTGTTTGTGCTTTTATTGTTCAGAAATAGTTACAGAAATAAAGCTTATGAATGGAAATTGATGCGGTTTAGACTAACAAGTACTTCACATAATCCATGACAGCCAGACATAAGGACACAGGAAAAAGAAGCTCCTCGCGGAATATATGCAGACCAGAGACTGCAACTTTTACAAGCACTGCACGGTGTATATAGACTAGAGATAAAGAGAACAAGCACTTCACAGATCATATAAAGACAAGACATAGACACCTAAATAACAAGCACTTCACAGATCATATAAAGACAAGACATAGACACCTAAATAACAAGCACTTCACATAATCCATGAAAGACAGTCATAAAGACACAGGAAAAAGAAGCTCTTCGCGGAATATATGCAGACCAGAGACTGCAACTTTTACAAGCACTTCACGGTGTATATATATAGACTAGAGATAAAGAGAAGAAGCACTTCACAGATCATATAAAGACAAGACATAAAGACACCTAAATAACAAGCATTCACTGATCATATAAAGACAAGACATAAAGACACCTAAATAACAAGTACTTCACTGAATACATAGAAACTAAACATTAAAAACCTTACTAACAAGCACTTCTCGCTGTATATATAAAGACAAGACATAAAGACACCCAAAAGGCACTTTACTGAACATATACAGATGACACACAGAGAAACATGACTAACAATCACTTTTCGCTCTGTGTATAAAGACTACTCATAAAGACACCCAAAAGACACTTCACAGAACATATACAGATGAGACATAGAGAAACCAGGCTAACAAGCGCTTCACAGAACATATACAGATGAGACATAGAGAAACCTAACAAGCACTTGTCGAAACATATACAAATAAGACAACGACACCTGACTAACAGGCACTTCATAGAACATATACAGATGAGACAATGAGAAACCAGGCTAACAAGCACTTCACAGAACATATACAGATGAGACATAGAGAACCCAGGCTAACAAGCACTTCACAAGAACTTATACAGGTGCGATGAAGAGAAACCTAACAAGCACATCACAGAACATATACCGATGAGACATAAAGACACCTGACTAACAGGCACTTCACAGAAAATATGCAGATGAGACACAGAGAAACCTTACTAACAAGCACTTCACAAAACAAATACAGATGAGACATAAAGACACCTGACTAACAGGCACTTCACAGAACATATGCAGATGAGACACAGAGAAACCTGACTAACACGCACTTCATAGAACAAATACAGATGAGACATAAAGAGACCTGACTAACAGGCACTTCACAGAACATATACAGATGAGTCATAGAGACACTTGACTAACAATCACTTCACATAACATATACCGATGAGACACAGAGAAACCTGACTAACAAGCACTTCACAGAACAAATACAGGTGAGACATAGGGACATCTGGCTAACAAGCACTTCATAGAATATATACAAATGAGACATAATGACACCTGAGTAGCAAGCACTTCACAGAACATATACAGGAGAGACATAGGGACACCGGAGTAACAAGCACTTCATAAAACATATACAGATGAGACACAGAGAAACCAGACTAACAACCACTTCACAGAACATATACCGATGAGACACAGAGAAACCTGACTAACGAGCACTTCATAGAACAAATACCGATGAGACACAAAGAAACCTGACTAACAAGCACTTCAAAGAACAAGTACCGAAGAGACACAGAGAAACATGACTAACAAGCACTTCACAGAACATATACCGATGAGTCACAAAGAAACCTGACTAACAAGCACTTCTATAACAAGTACCGATGAGACACAGAGAAACCTGACTAACAAGAACTTCAAAAAATATATACAGATTAGGCAGAAAGACACACGACTAACAAGAATGTCACAGGCCATATGCAGACCAGGCAGAAAGACACTTAGGTGGTCATTCTGACCTCGGCGGTAAAAGGCGCCTACCGCCGGTCAGAAATCCTCCATAATCCCGCCGCGGTCGCGGAAACCCGCCACGGTCATTCTGACCCGCAGAAGGCAAACCTCCGAAAATCCGACAGCCACAACAGACCGCCAGACCAGCGGTCGGCGGAAAGGTGGAGGTGACAAAACCTCCACCGTCACGCCAACAGAAATACGCCCATGCCATTACGACCCACGAATCCACGCGGCGGTCATTCAAACGCGGTATTCCATTGGCGGGACACACACGGGCCGCGGTCAGAATACACACAAACGAACAAAACTCAGCCACATTGGACGATTTGAATCCCACACACCTGATACACATACACACACCACTCCCACACACACAATACAATATAAAACACACACCCACATCACCCACAAACCCCTACGCTAAAAAATTCGTAAAGAAGGCAAGAGCGAGACACCAGCATCCAAAAAATAACAGCCACAGCCACTCAACACCATCACCCACACACTATCCACACACAAAACAACACACACCACCACACTCAACTCACTTAAATACACATACTCCACCCCACACATCATACACACCACCCCATGGCACCCCAAAGACAACCCCGCTTCACAGACGAAGAACTCAGGGTCATGGTGGAGGAAATCGTTCGGGTAGAGCCCCAGCTGTTCGGCACACAGATACAATACACCAGCATTGCCCGGAGGACGGAGCTATGGCAGAGGATTGTCGACAGGGTGAACACAGTGGGACAGCACCCCAGAAATCGGGAAGACATCAGGAAGCGATGGAACGACCTACGGGGGAAGGTGCGTTCCATGGTATCCAGGCACAACATCGCCGTGCAGAAGACTGGCGGAGGACCCCCACCTCAACCCCCACAATTCACATCATGGGAGGAGGAAGTCTTGAACATCCTGCATCCTGACGGCCTCGCAGGAGTCGGCGGAGGAATGGATACTGGTAAGTTGAAGCTTCAATACTGCTTCCCCCCCACCTGCATGCCAAATCAGACCCCAACCCTCACCCCCATCCTCGAACCCCACCCTCACCCCCACCCTCATCCTCACCCCCACCCTCACCCCCACCACCATCCTCACCCCCACCACCATCCTCACCCCCACCACCATCCTCACCCCCACCCCCAGCACACCTATTTCACGCCAATGTCTCACCATCACAACCCACACATCCCAAAACCTAGGCCTGCATGCGTCCACTAAGCATGGACAACCATCACCAAAGCATGCCCAATGCATATACACATCCCCCCCACAAGCCACCCTCACCAAAGCCCCCACACACGAATGCCAGCACTTGGGGACACGAGAACCCACAGATACACCCATATGCCACACATTGAAACTATAACCATACCTCTATACCCCTGCAGGACCCGACCGTCAACACACCGCGGCGGATGGGCCAGAATTCTCCACACCCCCCACCCAAGAGGCCGTCAGCGATGACAGCAGCTCTGTCGACCTGGACACCGATGACCAGCCCGGACCATCGGGGACCTCTGGACAGTCGGTTCCCCTCACACAGGCCCAGGCCACTACAGACCCAAACCCCTCTGGGAACACCAGCACAGCTCCCACCCAGCGGGCCCATGCCTCTGTCTCCAGGGCGCGTCAATCTGCGGTGTGTCTACCACTACAGGGCACCCAGGATAACCCACCACCCCAACAACAACAGGGACCTGGGGGCAGTGGTAGTGGGCACACCGGCCAGGGGGCAGAGGCCCAGGGAAACAGGGGAACTCGGAGGGCAGCTGTGCGACAGGGGGGGGAAGAGAGGCCCAGGGAACCCACTCTCCACGAGGTCCTCACCACCATCATGGGAGCATACAACCGCTCCCAGGAGACGATGGCGACGGTACTGGCCCGGTTCCAGGAGATCCAGGTACTGCAGGAGGAACACTATCGGGGGTACAGGGAGGACATCAGAGCCATCAACACCACCCTGGTTACCATGGTAGGGCTGCTGCAGGACCTCGTCAACAACAGGGCGGACACTGAACAACACCCAAGGGCCCCTGCCACTAGCCTGGACCAAGAACAGCCAACCACCTCCGCCGGCGCTAGTGGACAGGAGGCCCCCGCACAGCAGCAGCCCACCAGACCCCCACCTCCTGCAGGAGAAGAACCACCCCGCAAGAGGGCCCTGAGATCTCGCAAGAAGACAGAGTAGGATGTCAAGACCCCCGCCAGCAATGGATACCACCTGATGTCATCCCACTGTCCCACATTGTCACCCTGTCCATCCTTGAACTGCCCATGCTCCATCTCTCCACAGGCCTCTGGACAATGCACCTGTGTGACTGTTACTCTGGACTCTGCCATGGACATTCCTTCACCATAGCCCCCACCCACTTGAAACCACCCATCCCATTTTGAGCACTTCAATAAACACCTATTTTGCACCTAAATATCTGGAGTCTGGCTGTGATTTCAATAGATTGTAATTGACATGACAGTGCAAATATGTCCTTGTACATGGTGAAGTCAACAAACAGCTGCCACAAAGCTGTAGTCCATGGGGAAACGAAGCACAGGACTCGTAGTGGGGACCCCAGATCAGAAATAGGGAGGGAAAAGCCAAAACTCAGTCATCATACACTGGGGCAAATAGACAGGCAGCAGAGATGCTGGAGAGTAGTTAACATTTACTAAATTATCTTTGAAATGTTACCTGTGTCCTATTGGAAGTACTGTTCAATGATTCTGTCCCTGTTGTCTGTTTCAGCCCCGTCGTCTTCCTCCTCGTCACTCTCCTCAGGTTCCACCGCTGCCACAACACCACCGTCTCGACCATCCTCCTGCAGGAAAGGCACCTGGCGGCGCAAAGCCAGGTTGTGAAGCATGCAGCAGGCCACGATGATGTGACACACCTTCTTAGGTGAGTACATTAGGGATCCACCTGTCATATGCAGGCACCTAAACCTGGCCTTTAGGAGGCCAAAGGTGCGTTCGATCACCCTCCTAGTACGCCCATGGGCCTCATTGTACCGTTCCTCTGCCCTGGTCCGGGGATTCCTTACTGGGGTCAGTAGCCACGACAGGTTGGGGTACCCAGAGTCCCCCACTAGCCATACACGGTGTCTCTGTAGCTGTTCCATCACGTAAGGGATGCTGCTATTCCTGAGGATGTAGGCGTCATGCACTGACCCTGGGAATTTGGCATTTACATGCGAGATGTACTGGTCAGCCAAACACACCACCTGGATGTTCATTGAATGGTAATTTTTTCTGTTCCTGTACACCTGCTCCCTGTCTCTTGGGGGAACCAAAGCCACATGGGTCCCATCAATGGCACCAATTACGTTGGGAATATGTCCAAGGGCGTAGAAATCACCCTTCACTGTAGCCAATTCGCCCACCTCAGGGAAAATGATGTAGCTCCTCACGGATTTCATCAGGGCAGACAACACTCTGGATAACACCTTCGAAAACATGGGCTGAGACATCCCAGAAGCAATTCCCACGGTTGTCTGAAATGACCCACTTGCCAAGAAATGGAGTACTGACATGACCTGCACCAGAGGGGGAATCCCTGTGGGTTGGCGGATGGGGGACATCAGGTCGGGCTCCAGCTGGGCACACAGTTCATGGATAGTGGCACGGTTAAGACGGTAGGTCAGGATAATGTGGCGTTCTTCCATTGTCGACAGGTCCACTAGCGGTCGGTACACGGGAGGATTCATCCGTCTCCTCGCCCAACCCAGCGGACGGTGCCTAGGAAGGACAACATGGAGCACACAGTCAAGCAACCCACAGGTACGTACTCACAGCTAGCACAGTATACGATTCTCTATGCAGTGAATGGCGTGTCTGAGTGGCTATGCAAGGCCTAGGCCTGTGTGACGCAGTTGAAATTGAGCCATGTGGGCCCTGGAAATGGCGGCTGCCTGACCTGTGAAGTGTGACAATGGGATGTGAGGTCAATGCGCTGGCGTGGCACACCGCGGCGGGCGGCGGGCGAAGACCGCGGCGCAAAGCCGCATTGGTTAACATTGAAGCCTATGGGTTTCAGGAGCCAATGGCGAAGGGCGCCGGCGGTGGCGGGACGCACCGCCGCGGTACGCACCGCCGCGGACGTCACCGCCATTTTCTATCTACTTATCCACTTGCGACTTGAACTTTCACAGGAGAGGACCTATACTGCAAGTGTTGCTGTGACCTCGGTCTGGAAGGGACAATGGCTGCTGCGCCTGGGGAAAGGGCCCCTGCCTTCACTGGAGAGGAGTTGGAGAAACTTGTGGATGGGGTCCTCCCCCAGTATGCGCTACTCTACGGTCCTCCAGACCAACAAGTGAGTTTAATTCAATATGGATTTGGGGCCACTGGCTGGCTTGGGGGCCTGGCGGGGGCCTGGCGGGGATGGGGGGCATGTTGGGCCTGGCGGGGGGCCTGGCGGGGATGGGGGGCATGTTGGGCCTGGCGGGGGGCATGGCGGGGGGCCTGGCGGGGGGCCTGGCGGGGATGGGGGGCATGTTGGGCCTGGCGGGGGTCCTGGCGGGGGGCCTGGCGGGGATGGGGGGCATGTTGGGCCTGGCGGGGGGCATGGCGGGGGGCCTGGCGGGGGGCATGGCGGGGGGCCTGGCGGGGATGGGGGGCGTTGGGCCTGGCGGGGGGCCTGGCGGGGGGCCTGGCGGGGATGGGGGGCATGTTGGGCCTGGCGGGGGGCCTGGCGGGGGGCCTGGCGGGGATGGGGGGCATGTTGGGCCTGGCGGGGGGCCTGGCGGGGGGCCTGGCGGGGATGGGGGGCATGTTGGGCCTGGCGGGGGGCATGGCGGGGGGCCTGGCGGGGATGGGGGGCATGTTGGGCCTGGCGGGGGTCCTGGCGGGGGTCCTGGCGGGGGGCCTGGCGGGGATGGGGGGCATGTTGGGCCTGGCGGGGGTCCTGGCGGGGGGCCTGGCGGGGATGGGGGGCATGTTGGGCCTGGCGGGGGGCATGGCGGGGGGCCTGGCGGGGATGGGGGGCGTTGGGCCTGGCGGGGGGCATGGCGGGGATGGGGGGCATGTTGGGCCTGGCGGGGGGCCTGGCGGGGATGGGGGGCGTTGGGCCTGGCCGGGGGCCTGGCGGGGATGGGGGGGCATGTTGGGCCTGGCGGGGGGCCTGGCGGGGATGGGGGGCATGTTGGGCCTGGCGGGGGGCCTGGCGGGGATGGGGGGCATGTTGGGCCTGGCGGGGGGCATGGCGGGGGGCCTGGCGGGGATGGGGGGCATGTTGGGCCTGGCGGGGGTCCTGGCGGGGGGCCTGGCCTGGATGGGGGCCATGTTGGGCCTGGCGGGGGGCATGGCGGGGGGCCTGGCGGGGATGGGGGGCATGTTGGGCCTGGTGGGGGGCATGGCAGGGGGCCTGGCGGGGATGGGGGGCATGTTGGGCCTGGCGGGGGGCATGGCGGGGGGCCTGGCGGGGATGGGGGGCGTTGGGCCTGGCGGGGGCATGGCGGGGATGGGGGGCATGTTGGGCCTGGCGGGGGGCCTGGCGGGGATGGGGGGCGTTGGGCCTGGCGGGGGGCCTGGCGGGGATGGGGGGCATGTTGGGCCTGGCGGGGGGCCTGGCGGGGATGGGGGGCATGTTGGGCCTGGCGGGGGGCATGGCGGGGGGCCTGGCGGGGATGCGGGGCATGTTGGGCCTGGCGGGGGGCATGGCGGGGGGCCTGGCGGGGATGGGGGGCGTTGGGCCTGGCGGGGGGCATGGCGGGGGGCCTGGCGGGGATGGGGGGCGTTGGGCCACTGGAAAGGAAAATGCTGACAAACTTGAACGTGGTATTTCTCCCTCCCTGTACGTGTCACATAGGTCCGCGCCCATGAGAAGATCGGGATTTGGCGTGCCATCGCCAAGGAAGTCCGGACCCTGGGGGTCCACCATCGACGGGGCACCCACTGCCGCAAGAGGTGGGAGGACATCCGCCGCGGGACCAAGAAGACCGCCGAGTCTCTGCTGGGGATGGCCTCCCAACGTAGGCGGGGTGCCTGCCGTCAACTGAGCCCCCTGATGTTCCGGATCCTGGCGGTGGCCTACCCTGAATTGGATGGGCGCGTGAGGGCAGCACAGCAGACACAAGGGGGTGAGTACAAGCATTATCTACTCTGTGGTCGCGCAGTGGAGGTGTCTGGTTGGGGGAGGAGGGCTGGGGGTCCCCCTAGGCCAGGGCGATATCTGTAGGCTGGGCACCCCCGTAAGCCCCTGTGTCCCCAGCCACCACCCTCAGTAGTTTGTCAGTACAGCCATCCCTGGGCCGTGTCATCCATGGGTGCAGTTGTCAACTCTAGGCGTGTAGGGCATGTTCCACGGAATGCGTAGCGGACCCCAAGTGCGCAACTTAGTGCAGGGGGCATCTGTGTCTGTCATGTCCGCTAACTGTACCGGAGATCCATGTACTCAATATCCCTTTATTTCTCTCTCCCCCCCCCTTTTTGTTTGTCTTTCTGTGCTTGTGTGCATCAGCATCATCAGGCGGAGGAGAAGTGGCATCGGGGCAGGAGGGAGCTGCATCTCACATGGCCCAGGAGGGCCATGCCACAGAGTCAGACTGGACCAGTGAGACGGAGGGCGAGGGGAGCTCCACGACGGGGACGACTGGAGCCTGCAGCGACACGGACACGTCCTCGGAAGGGGGCTCCCTTGCGGGGGTGGCACCATCCGTGCCCCCCGCCATTACAGGTACAGCCGCCACCCAGCGCACCATCTCCGCCCTCCCAGCAGCCCCTCAGCGTTCGCCCCGTGCCCGCTCTGCCAGGAAGCCGGGCATCTCCTTCGCCCCAGGCACCTCAGGCCCTGCCCCTGTTACCCCCGCTGCCCTCAGTGAGGAGGTCATTGACCTCCTCCGAACGCTCATTGTTGGGCAGACTACCCTTTTGAATGCCATCCAGGGGGTGGAGAGGGAGGTTCATCGCAGCAATGCGTACCTGGAGGGCATTCATTCGGGTCAGGCTGCCCATCAGCGATCGTTCCAGGCTCTGGCCTCAGCACTGACGGCAGCCATTGTCCCTGTCTCCTGCCTGCCTCTACTAACTCCCTCCTCCCAGTCTCCTGTTCCTCTGCCTGTCCCACCCACACCATCAGACCAGCCTGCACACACCTCAACACCCAAGAGAAGCTCATCCAAACATAAGCACCACAGATCACGCAGACATTCACACACGCAACATTCCGATGCAGACATGCCAACAGTCACTACCACCTCTGTGACCCCCACCTCCTCGTCTCCCTCCTCCCTCCCTGTGACGTCTACACTCACACCTCCATTCACCTCACCATCAGCCAGTGTTTCCATCACCAGCACACCCTCCACTCCAGTCCGCACACGTGCAGTCACCACCCCCACTGCCATTTACACGTCCCCTGTGTCCTCTCCCACTGTGTCTGTCACCCCCTCTTCCACACCACACAAACGCAGCCACCCACCCACCCAACAGCCATCCACCTCACGACAGCCTATCCCTCCTGCACCTGCACCCAAAGACAGCAAACGTGACTCACCTACAACCACATCCTCTCCCTCCACTCCCATTCCCACTGTACCTACCACTCTCCATTGTCCCAAGAAGCTCTTCCTCGCCACTACTAACTTCTTTCCTGACCCTGAGCCCCCCCCTCCTTCTCGTCGGGGTAAGAAGAGCACCTCAGCCACCACCAGCCCTGCAGCCCCCTTGACAAGGGTGCAGGGGTATTGGAGCCCGCCAGCCCGCATGTCTGGATCTTCGCCCAGCAGCAAGGGGACAGCCAGCCCACCCCCTGGGAAGAGGAGCAGAAGGCGGAAGGGGCGCCGCAGGAGCCCGCCTTCTACATCCCCCCCGGACACCACCCAGAGACAGTCACCAGCCACAGCTCCAAAGGGAGGAAAGGGCCACAGGCCCACGACTAAGGAGGGCAAGGGCAGCAAGTCGGAGAGGTCAGGCAGCAGGCCTGCTGCCCAGGAGGAGCCCACAACCCCCATAGCCGCTGCCCCGGGAGGAACCGGCACAGCTGCCCCGGGAGAGCCCACCACCCCCATAGCCGCTGCCCAGGGAGGACCCAGCCCAGCTGGCCAGGAGGGCTCCACCACCCACAGCCCAGGTGGGCAGTGAAGGAGCACCATCCCCGCTGCCCAGGAGGGCACCACCAGGCAATTAGCAGTTGGCCATAGACCGTCCGCCGTCTCAAGAACCGCTGAACTGGGCCCTTCAAGGCAAGGACCGCTGAACTGGGCCCCGCCGTCTCAAGAACCGCTGAACTGGGCCCTTCAAGGCAAGGACCGCTGAACTGGGCCCCGCCGTCTCAAGAACCGCTGAACTGGGCCCTTCAGGGCAAGGACCGCTGAACTGGGCCCCGCCGTCTCAAGAACCGCTGAACTGGGCCCCGCCGTCTCAAGCACCGCTCCGCTGGGCCCCGCCGTCTCAAGAACCGCTCCGCTGGGCCCCGCCGTCTCACGCACCGCTCCGCTGGGCCCCGCCGTCTCAAGAACCGCTCCGCTGGGCCCCGCCGTCTCACGCACCGCTCCGCTGGGCCCCGCCGTCTCAAGAAGCGCTTAACTGGGCCCTTCAGGGCAAGGACCGCTGAACTGGGCCCGCCGTCTCAAGCACCGCTCCGCTGGGCCCCGCCGTCTCAAGAACCGCTGAACTGGGCCCTTCAAGGCAAGGACCGCTGAACTGGGCCCCGCCGTCTCAAGAACCGCTGAACTGGGCCCTTCAAGGCAAGGAGCGCTGAACTGGGCCCCGCCGTCTCAAGAACCGCTGAACTGGGCCCTTCAAGGCAAGGACCGCTGAACTGGGCCCCGCCGTCTCAAGAACCGCTGAACTGGGCCCTTCAAGGCAAGGAGCGCTGAACTGGGCCCCGCCGTCTCAAGAACCGCTGAACTGGGCCCTTCAAGGCAAGGAGCGCTGAACTGGGCCCCGCCGTCTCAAGAACCGCTGAACTGGGCCCTTCAGGGCAAGGACCGCTGAACTGGGCCCCGCCGTCTCAAGAACCGCTGAACTGGGCCCCGCCGTCTCAAGCACCGCTCCGCTGGGCCCCGTCGTCTCAAGAACCGCTCCGCTGGGCCCCGCCGTCTCACGCACCGCTCCGCTGGGCCCCGCCGTCTCAAGAACCGCTCCGCTGGGCCCCGCCGTCTCACGCACCGCTCCGCTGGGCCCCGCCGTCTCAAGAAGCGCTTAACTGGGCCCTTCAGGGCAAGTACCGCTGAACTGGGCCCCGCCGTCTCAAGCACCGCTCCGCTGGGCCCCGCCGTCTCAAGAACCGCTGAACTGGGCCCTTCAAGGCAAGGACCGCTAAACTGGGCCCCGCCGTCTCAAGAACCGCTGAACTGGGCCCTTCAAGGCAAGGAGCGCTGAACTGGGCCCCGCCGTCTCAAGAACCGCTGAACTGGGCCCTTCAAGGCAAGGAGCGCTGAACTGGGCCCCGCCGTCTCAAGAACCGCTGAACTGGGCCCTTCAAGGCAAGGAGCGCTGAACTGGGCCCCGCCGTCTCAAGAACCGCTGAACTGGGCCCTTCAAGGCAAGGACCGCTGAACTGGGCCCCGCCGTCTCAAGAACCGCTGAACTGGGCCCTTCAAGGCAAGGAGCGCTGAACTGGGCACCGCCGTCTCAAGAACCGCTGAACTGGGCCCTTCAGGGCAAGGACCGCTGAACTGGGCCCCGCCGTCTCAAGCACCGCTCCGCTGGGCCCCGCCGTCTCAAGAACCGCTTAACTGGGCCCTTCAGGGCAAGGACCGCTGAACTGGGCCCCGCCGTCTCAGGAACCGCTGAACTGGGCCCTTCAAGGCAAGAACCGCTGGCCCTTTGGCAGACGTGGCAGGGCAGGATCTATCTCGGGCAGGGCTGTGGGCAGGCCACCCACTGTATGGACTGTATGGACTGTGGCTTTGCTCTCCCCAGGATGGCCCAGTGGGCAGGCCACCCACTGTATGGACTGTATGGACTGTGGCTTTGCTCTCCCCAGGATGGCCCAGTGGGCAGGCCACCCACTGTATGGACTGTTTGGACTGTGGCTTTGCTCTCCCCAGGATGGCCCAGTGGGCAGGCCACCCACTGTATGGACTGTATGGACTGTGGCTTTGCTCTCCCCAGGATGGCCCAGTGGGCAGGCCACCCACTGTATGGACTGTATGGACTGTGGCTTTGCTCTCCCCAGGATGGCCCAGTGGGCAGGCCACCCACTGTATGGACTGTATGGACTGTGGCTTTGCTCTCCCCAGGATGGCCCAGTGGGCAGGCCACCCACTGTATGGACTGTTTGGACTGTGGCTTTGCTCTCCCCAGGATGGCCCAGTGGGCAGGCCACCCACTGTATGGACTGTATGGACTGTGGCTTTGCTCTCCCCAGGATGGCCCAGTGGGCAGGCCACCCACTGTATGGACTGTATGGACTGTGGCTTTGCTCTCCCCAGGATGGCCCAGTGGGCAGGCCACCCACTGTATGGACTGTATGGACTGTGGCTTTGCTCTCCCCAGGATGGCCCAGTGGGCAGGCCACCCACTGTATGGACTGTATGGACTGTGGCTTTGCTCTCCCCAGGATGGCCCAGTGGGCAGGCCACCCACTGTATGGACTGTTTGGACTGTGGCTTTGCTCTCCCCAGGATGGGCCAGTGGTCATGGAGTCCCCTCGTGGATCTGGCGTCGTGTACTCAAGTGGCTGAGGTGCCCCCCCTTCCCTTCCCCCTGAGGTGCCTGTCCTATTTTCTTTCTGATGCCCCTGCAGTGTTCTCTCCGTGGAGTTCTTGTCGTGGGACTGGGCCTTGCCCCTTTGCACAGGACCCCTGTGATCCACGGACAGTGGTTGGACTACATTTAGTAGCTGTATATATTTTGTACATAGTTTATTTATTTATTGGGATTACTGGTGTACATATTTCAATATATCTGCCCGTTTATGATCTCTTCTTTTGGTCTTTGCATTATTTCGGAGGGGGGTGGTTTGTGGGTTGTGACAGTGATCTGTGGGAATGCATTGATGTGTGTGTTGTAGTGGGTGTGGGTGGGTGGGTGTGTGCCGGTAATCTTTTCCCTCCCCTGTGTCGTAGGTGCAGTACTCACCGATGTCTTCCGCGCCGCCGGGCGTGCTCCTGGTATATGAGCAGGAATAGGAGTGCGGGGATGACCTGCAACTCTGGTTCCATACTGCCGGAATCTCGCGTGGAGTGCGTAGAGGTGAGCGTTTTCCCGTTCGTAGTCTGTTTCCGCCGTGTTCTTATCGGCGGTGCTCCCGCCCCGGAAAAGGTGGCAGATTGGTGGGTCGTAATAGGGTGGGCGGTACATTGTCTGCCGCCTGGCTGTTGGCGGGAACCGCCGCGCTGTTTGTTTGTACCGCTGTGGCGGTCGGAGTGTTAAGTTGGCGGGCTGTGTTGGCGGTTCCCGCCAGGGTCAGAATTGCATATTTTAGACCGCCGGCCTGTTGGCGGCTTGGCCGCCGCATTATCACCGACCGCCAGGGTCAGAATGAGGGCCTTAGTTGAGAAGCACTTCACGGAACATATAGAATCAAGACATAGAGGCACCCTGTAAGCAAACACTTCACGAACGATGTGCAGACTAAACAAAGATATGGGGTAGCTTTACTGGTGCTGTGCGTTAAACTGAGAACAATGCGGCATCGCACTCCCTGGATTACCAAAAGTGCTACGAAGCAACACTAGCGGAAGACGTGAGCTACAGGATGTAACAATAAACCGGGTATAAGTAGGCCGTCTGCGGTTCTGCTGCCTTTCTGTAAACTTACGCCAGGGTTTGGAAGGCAGAGATGTGGCGTGAAGACCTGCATGACAATCAAGGCATTGCTGTCATGAGTGGCGTGGAACAGGGGAAAGGTACATGTTGGAGATCTATACATCATCCAAATTTGGGGGGAGGGCAGAAGGGGACAGACCTAAGCTCACTTCTGTCGTTACTGAGCACAGAAATGGCACCTTGGAGAGAAGTATTTATCACTGATGTCTGGATAAAAGATTTTTGTCGGAGGCCCGAGTTTCATGGGACCAGGAGACCTAGGCACGTTCTGGAGGAAGCTGCAAAGCTGCCTTTTCTCTTAACACTAATTAAAAAAATATATGTGTATGCAAATCTAACATCTGGTCGAGAGCATCTGGGCTAAGTTTAAAACACGCACGTCCAGCTCTTGCAAATCAATGGCGTGCCCGTGTCCTGCCTTCCACAGTGGAAGTTAGTGTGTCTGTGGGGGCGTCAAGTATTTTTTCCTGTCAAAAATAAAACTTGAAAAGTGAAAGAAAATTTAAGAAAGGAAGAGAAATAACTTTTTTTCCAGACACGCAAGGGTCTGTGGTTTCAGTAATAAAGTTGTGTACTGTTCTGCAGATGTGGGGGAGGGTCGGAGATGCCTTCGGTTGATGTGACAGGGACCTGCCCTTTCCCCTCGGGCAGGGGAGCGCCCTCGCCCCGGTGGTGCTGGTCTCCACCTGGCAGGTGCAGGGTCAGTCTAGCTAGCCCAGCCCTCATGAGCATCGCGAGGGCTCGGGATTGGCTCCGCCCTGGCAGCTCCTCAGTTGTGCGACGTTTGTGCCTTTAAAAGGATGCACAGGGTCTGCTCATCCCGCCAGCGGGGTTACCGCATCAATTGTTACCCGGCTCACTTGGCAGAACCCAGCAGCGCTAGGCGGTGTCTGCTGCGTGCAGAGTCTGCTCGCAGGTCGGCGCCTGGAGTACTGTAAGCAGTGTGATCTGCTACGGTGATGTACATAAGCAGCCCTCCCCTGCTCTATGGCTATACTGCACTATCGGCAGCTTGCTGTATGCCCGCCTCCCCGCAAGTGTACAGTGAAGTGCGTGTTAAGATTCATGAGTACAAAAAGCGCCTCGCAGGAGGTAAACATTGTGATAGTGCCTGGAAGGAGGCGTGCAGGTGTGTACAGCAACACAAAAAAATAATGGACGGAACGCCGAACATTGTCATACATTCACCCCTCGTCACAGATCTGGGTTAAATCCAATGTTTTAATTTTGCTCACCATGACACCCCTGTTTGGACCCAGCCATATGCAAATCAGTCTTCACCCTGCTGCCCATTGGAACAGTCCAGCTCGAACTGCCAGGCCAGGTCCTCCCTGGACCACAAACAAGCATCCTGGGACATGGGATCCTGTGCACAACATTTGACTAGTTTAGATTCAGTCAAATTATGAGCTGCTATCTGATGAGAGGGACCCACACTTGTGGCTGCTGCTCGTAGGGCAGCCCTCCTGTCCCACTGTCATGCAAAGCCTGTCACGGGTAGCGTGGCCTCCTGTCCCACTGTCATGCAAAGCCTGTCACGGGTAGCATAGACCTCCTGTCCCAGTCCCACCGCCATGCAAAGCCTGCAACGGGTAGCATGGACCTCCTGTCCCACTGTCATGCAAAGTCTGTGACATGTAACGTGGACCTCCTGTCCCACTGTCATGCAAAGCCCATCACGGGTAGCATGAACCTCCTGTCCCAGTCCCAGTCCCACTGTCATGCAAAGCATGTCACGGGTAGTGTGGACCTCCTGTCCCACTGTCATGCAAAGCCTGTCACGGGTAGCGTGGACCTCCTGTCCCATGCAAAACCTGTCACAGGAAGCATGGACCTATGTCCCACTGTCATGCAAAGCCTGTCACGGGAAGCATGGACCTCCTGTTGCAGTCCCACTGTCATGCAAAGCCTGTCACGGGTAGCGTGGACCTCCTGTCCCATGCAAAGCCTGTCACGGGTAGCATAGACCTCCTGTCCCAGTCCCACCGCCATGCAAAGCCTGCAACGGGTAGCATGGACCTCCTGTCCCACTGTCATGCAAAGCCCGCCATGGGTAGCATGGACCTCTTATCCTGCTGTCATGCAAAGCCTGTTAGAGGTCTCCTGGACCTCCTGACTGGCTGTTATGCAAAGCCCATCATGGGTAGCATCGACCTCCTGTCTGGCTGTTATGCAAAGCATGTCATGGTTAGCATGGACCTCCTGTCCCGCTGTCATGCAAAGCCTGTCACGGGTAGCATGGACCTCCTGTCCTGCTGTCATGCAAAGCCTGTCACGGGTAGCATGGACTTCCTGTCCCGCTGTCATGCAAAGCCTGCTAGGGGTAGCATGGACCTCCTGTCTCAATGTTGTGCAAGGCCAGTCACGGGTAGCATGGACCTCCTGTCTCACTGTTGTGCAAGGCTGATCACGGGTAGCATGGACCTCCTGTCCCGCTGTCATTGAAAGCCCATCATGGGTAGCGTGGACCTCATGGCACCCCTGTAGGGGGAATAACCCTCTCAGTCCAGGGCTCCCTACCTGAAAGAAAGGTGGGTCTCATTGAGCAACTGCGGACAGATTCCAGAGGTTCCTTGATGGTGTCTTCACCAGACTCAGGCCTGCAGCTATTTGTTGCACAGGTAGAGATCAGAGCACTGTAGGTCACCACTAAGTGCGACCTTGTGGCCCTAATACCCTGTTGCCCGTGGGAGAGCTACAGAGTACAGGGATCCCGCTTATCTTGATGCGCTTCATTTCCACAGATACAGTGAGCCTCAGACATTTGTGCTCTCAGAAGAAGATGACTGTCTGCAGCCAGCAACCTCGGTGGACCAGGAGGGGTCATTTACACACTCGCAAGACAAACTGAGGAGTTGCCAGACCCAGACCTGCAATTTCTTGGCGGTAAAGAATGGGCAGAGTGCAGTGGGTTCCTCTAAGAGCTTCCAACCCGATGGGTGAGTTACAGGGACAGCGCTTTCTTCATGCAGGGAGTTCATTCCCACCCAGACACTGGACCACCCACAGCCATAGGCTCAGACCTTTACCATGTGAGTTTAGATAACCCTGACACCAGCTCCACACATACCTGGACCAGAAAGGAGCCCTAGGGACATTAGTCTCTGCCTGCTTGCAAGACAAATTGGGTTCTACTTTTTGTATCTGTATGTGTAGGACAGCTCTAGGACAAGTAAGGTCACATCACTCAGTTCTGAGGGGTCATCCCTGAATAAATGAGTGTATGGAAAGTAATTACCTCACTAGAGAAAATGAGCGTGCAACAGCAAGGATATATAGTGTAATGAAGTATATGATATTTTTCTGGACTTAAGCAAAATCAAAATTAGCAAAGAAACAGTCTCTAACAGTGCAAGCCACTCTACTCACGTATGGCAGAAAGAACATTAGACAGCACAACTATACTCTTATATGCACAACACACATCAAAGCTACTTCAGTGTGCCTTATTAATGCAACATGCACCTCACAAACAGCAACAGAACCAGCCAGCACATGCCTATCTTCAACCAACCCACAAACCAAAATAAGTATGGTTTGGCCAACTAAAACAACAGCAACCATTCATCCCAAGAAAAAGATTGAACCAGCAGTTTACCAAGACTCACCCACCCACATGGGATCCACCAGCAAATATTTCACAGAATATGCACTGATCGGTCACAGAGATATCCGATTACCGGACTACGACCAAGGTCAAATCTCAAAACTGTGTAGAAACGCACCAGATTGCTGAGCAGTCACATAACACATGTTTTAATCAGATTTCATTTCGAGCAATTATTTGTTTGATCAAAGGTTTTCAAACTAAAGAAAAGCTACTCACCTTAGTTCAAAATGCCTTTTTAACTTGAGTACATAGCATCACATGTTGACACAAGACCAAGACCTTTCACCTACATATGTTTCAATGAGGTTCCATGGTCTTCAGTGTTATGGTGTTGTCAAAGGAAACATACATGAAGACAAACTGAGTGGAAGAGTCGGGGGCAAGGTTACTTCGATGACAGAAAATAATTTGATATGGGGAAGAAACAGCAAGGCAAGAAGCTACAGAGCTGCAATGACTCCACTTGGGCATAAGTTAAACATGATATCCTCCACAGTCTATCAACTAAACCAGCTTTGGCAAAGCCAACAGATTTCTCCAGCGACACCTATTGCCTTTACCAGTGCTCGTGTTTCCCCCAGATGGTCACTGTGCGTCACACGCAGATAGTTAAAGCGGTCTAGAGGCATTGCCTAAGAAGCATCACATGAAGCTTGGTCTTTCTAGGAAATCCAACTCATTTGTCTTGCTTCGGTCAGTCAGGCCTTCCTTGGACTTGGCTGTAGAAAGAATGGAATTTTTGTGTCTCACTCGGTTGCTCATTACAGGTGAAAATCAATGCTTCAGATCCACTGGATGTTGGTTTGACTGGAAGGTTTTAAATGAGAGTGTCTGAGCATTAGCCAGACTGAGCTGCAGGGGGCCCAGCAGAAATGCGGTCATGAACAGGAAAGTAGGACGAACGAGTCATGTGTCTATGAATCCAATGACGTGACTGATTGCAGTTAGGACAAGGAAACTGGGAAAGTTGAATATAAAGTTGCCCAACACAAACCTCAAATAAATTGCCACAAGTCACCACACCCACAGCAACAGCGCATTCTGTGATGAACAGTGTGATAAATGATGTCACAGGCTTTGGAGGGTTTCAAAGGAAGTTCTTGCCCCCAGAAGCATTGTGTTTCCAGGTCCCGCCCTCTCCCATAGTGACCATATGGGAAGTAGGAAGATTTACTAACAAGCCAATCTGCTTTCAAAGGGGCAATCCAGTGAATCATGTCACAATAAGTTTGAAAATCCAGGCTGACGTCATCAAAGTAACATTCTAGGGTGACTGCTGATTGTCATTGTCCGCAGTGCAGAGCTGGGTAAGGAGAATTGCTCTTTGCAGTCTCGCCACAGGCGGTGACAGCTGTCCAGCCACAGACAGCATTGTATGCAATACTCCACCAAGCCAACCCTTCTTAATCATTAGATGGCTTTCCTGACACAAAGAGGAAGTGTTGGTGTTGGAGGAAAAAGGAATGAGGTGGACTCAAGACTAGGCAGCCTTGGAAATCTGCAGCCTGGGTATATGGCTACCCCAGTATTCAACAATGTTGGTGGCGGGCTCCTAAGTAAAACTTTGGACCCAGGCTGGGACTTGGACAGAAAATAAGCCTAGGTATCAAATTAAAAGTGGCCCCCATTAGTGAATCAGATAGCTAAACAAGCATTGGCAAAGCCAATAGATCGTGCAAACACGAGAGCTATTGGCTTTGTCAATTTTTTTTTTTTTTATCATGTTGCATAGCAGCGCTAAACGTAAAGAAAAATAAGCAATATGATGCAGTCAGCACTAAACACGTCATAGGACTTTTATTTTCTTTAAGTTCAGCCATGTTGCACCGCAGCAGCCGTGTTGTGCAACATGGCTAAAAAACAATCACAAAGCCAATTGTTCTCATATAGGCAAGACTTATTGGCTTTGCCAATGCTTGTTTTTAATGCTGGGGTTAGGAGGCTGCTATCTCCCCCTCCATCTTCCCCCTCCTGCTCCTCTTGTCGGAGGACTGGGAAAGAAAGATGGAGAAATGGGAGATGCTGAACTTGCTGCCTGATATGCACTTATGGCTACAAACACATTCCCCATTCCCAGGGCCAACTCTTAATATTCCAGGCATAAAGAGCAATAGATATAGAAGATTTATCGAAGGGGAGAATGGGAGAGGATTTAGTGTTACGGCCATAGCTGACGATTTAGGAATTGGGATAACTGGTTCTAGTCTCAGCGTTCACTCTGCATCCTTGTGATTCTGGGCAAATCATTGAATCTGCCTGTGCTTTAAAAAAATGAATGCAACCTTCTGTAATCTATCTGGTTCTCATTAGAAGCAGTCCAATACATGCAGATCGAGCTCGTGCTGTATAAAACTGCAAAAAACTAAGTACAATGTTAAATTGAAAATCAGTACTTGCATGACAGCTCAATCTGACATCTCCTTAATTAAAATTAAAATAATGGTGTTCTGTGCATGATAGAAAAAAACAATTTACATTTTCCCATGAAGAGGCAATCAAAGAGAAAATTTATCTTGGTAGAAACTTAATTTATTGAATAGGATTCATGGAGGACTCTTGTAGGCTGCCTTGATCGGATAAATGAATAGTTTGTCTAGAATCACACAGTCTGCCAGTGGCGTAACAAAACTAGAGCCCTCCCACCCCCCGCACAGTGGATGGGCCCGGCCCAATCAGGAGCTCTCAGGCCAGGGGCCTGCCACATATGCAGTGACGCCAGTGCGCGGTCAGATGAATCAATCATAGCATTTGTAGATCGCATCACTATCACCCCTAAGGGTACCTGGGCGCTGAGGGTGAGTGTTTCCATCGAAAAGCCACGTCTTGAGTCTCCTTCTGAAGTCTGCCAGGGATTGAACTGTTCAGAGGTGGAGGAGCCGGCTGTTCCAGGAGTTGGCTGCCGTGTAGGAGAAGGAGCGGCCTCTGCAGCAGCAGTGATGGATGTTGGGGGGGGAGAGGAGGTTTAGCGAAGCAGAGCATAGTTGTCTTGCTGGAATATAGAAGCTCAGTCAATGGTTGATGTAGGATGGCCCTAGGTTGTGGAGAGCCTTATATGCGAGTGTGAGGATTTTGAATTGGCAAGTGGGTGGGTGCATGAGTGCGTGCTGTTGAGGGGGCCCGCTGGAGCCTAGGGCCCCCGCACTACGCAGGCTGCTGGGGCTAATGTTATGCCCCTGCAGCCTGCTGCTTTAGACTTTTCATGATGGAGAGTGAGAGCTAAACTAATGTAATCATTAATTTCAGCATTTGTCCCTAACTGTATTAGTTAGAAATCCGAGCAATCAATGAAACAACAAGAAATGAAAAAAAAGGAACCTCAATCTGCAGGCGAGCAGCATAGGGATACTAATAAAACAATTAATCAGTACTTGAGCCATGCTTCATCCAAGGGGCAAAGTCATGAGGAAGAAGAAAGTGGACCAAAGAAAAGCAAGGAAATGAGAGTGACTCTGGTGCCAGCCAATGGTAATTAATGGGTGGGCTGAAAGCCTCTTTTTAGAGTGTTTTGATTCGTAGAAACAATAAATCATTGCAAGTGACAGCACGCATGCGCTGTCAGCAGGTAAGACCTAAAAAGAGGCCCACATTAGCAAATAAAGGCAGTTTTGAATGTGTAAAGACACGCTGTGTAGGTATTTTGCCAGGTATGGGAGACTGCATGCATTTTTGCTAGCTGCAGGCAATGTTTGTGGCAATATCAGAGAAATCAACAGTATAAACTGGCCCACCAGATCGTAAAACAGGCCCACAAAGAGACACAAAAAGTAGCTCATACACTAATCTGTGAGACCAGCGCTTCGGGCACTGACAGACTGCCCTATAGGCCAGTCCAACCGTGATGAACTCCTTCACTTATTTGTTTGACAAACTGAGCACTGTGTCCCAGAAACAAACTAATAACTCACTCAGAATGATCTGTACTAGGTGCTTTAATCATGGAGATATCCATGATCAGATAAGTCATTAGGCATGTACTGCTTATTATAATTAATATGAGCGAGTGTACTGAAGTTTCATCCTGGCTATTGGGATGATCATCCAAACATTGGATTATATTCATTCCTTTTTCAACTGTTAAATACCCTCTTTGCTGATGTAGGGTTTATCTTGAAAGGAGGCACTGCAGATTCGTTACATTCAAGGGTTACCAAATTATCCACATACCGGTAAGTACCAGAGGTAATCACATTCCTAAACTAGATTACTTTAATGTAGCAAGATGTCCTGAATCAAGATTTGTTTCCTTAGTAACGGTGTTCTGGTTCTGACATAAATTCAGTCCCTTGAAGCAAACTACTGTTTTGTGCCATTATCTACCACATTCCCACCTTGTTTTTTGGAGAGTCTGTACATTTTCTGTAATGTATCCTGTAGGAGGCTGGACTGGCTTGTAGTGAGTACCAAGGGGTACTTACACCTTGCACCAGGCATCCCTTATTAGTGTAGAGGGGTGTCTAGCAGTTTAGGCTGATAGAAAAGGTAGCTTAGCAGAGCAGCTTAGGCTGAACTAGGAGACGAGTGAAGCTCCTACAGTACCACTAGTGTCATATGCACAATATCATAAGAAAACACAATACACAGATATACTAAAAATAAAGGTACTTTATTTTTATGACAATATGCCAAAGTATCTCAGTGAGTACCCTCAGTATGAGGATAGCAAATATACACAAGATATATGTACACAATAACAAAATATGCAGTAATAGCAATAGAAAACAGTGCAAACAATGTATAGTCACAATAGAATGGGGGCACATAGGGATAGGGCAACACAAACCATATACTCTAGAAGAAACCCAAGGCTGACCCCAATGATCTCAAAAACTTCCGACCGATCTCTCTCCTCCCTTTTCCAGCAAAAGTCATCGAGAAGATCGTCAACACACAGCTCGCCCACTTCCTCGAAGACAACTCCATCCTAGACCCCTCTCAATCCGGATTCAGACGAAACCACAGCACCGAGACTGCACTCCTCGCCGCCACAGATGACATCAGAACTCAAATGGACAACGGCGAAACCTCGGCCCTCATCCTCCTCGACCTATCAGCCGCTTTTGACACAGTCTGCCACCGCACCCTACTGACCCGCCTCCATGAAGCCGGCATCCAAGATAAAGCCCTCAACTGGATCTCATCCTTCCTCTCCGACAGAACCCAGAGAGTCCGACTCTCCCCTTTCCGCTCCAAAGCCACCAACCTCATCTGCGGCGTCCCCCAAGGCTCCTCCCTCAGCCCTACGTTGTTCAACGTCTACATGGCCCCCCTCGCTAAACTGGCCCGCCAACATCACCTCAGCATCATCTCCTACGCCGACGACACCCAGCTCGTCCTCTCCCTGACCAAAGACCCACTCACCGCCAAAACCAACCTCCACGAGGGACTAAAAGCCATCGCCGAGTGGATGAACGACAGCCGCCTGAAGCTCAACTCCGACAAGACGGAAGTCCTCATCCTCGGGCGCACCCCTTCGGCCTGGAACGACTCCTGGTGGCCCACTGACTTCGGACCCCCACCCACCCCAGCCAGCCACGCAAGAAACCTCAGCTTCATCCTGGACTCCGCCCTCACCATGTCCAAACAGGTCAGCGCCGTCTCCTCTTCCTGCTTCAACACCCTTCGAATGCTCCGCAGAATTTTCAAGTGGATCCCAACAGGAACCAGAAAGACGGTGACCCAAGCCCTCGTCAGTAGCAGACTTGACTACGGCAACGCACTCTACACAGGCATCCCAACAAAAGACATCAAACGACTCCAGCGTATCCAAAATGCATCCGCCCGCCTGATCCTCGACATACCCCGCCGATGTCACATCTCCCCTCACCTGAAGGACCTCCACTGGCTCCCCGTGGACAAGAGGATCACCTTTAAACTCCTCACCCACGCTCACAAGGCTCTACACAACACCGGACCTACCTACCTCAACTCCAGACTCAACTTTTACGCCCCCACTCGTCAACTCCGCTCTGCCAATCTCGCCCTCGCCATCGTCCCCAGGATCCAGCGCAAGACCTCCAGCGGCAGATCCTTCTCCTTCCTCGCCGCCAAAACCTGGAACTCTCTCCCCACCTCACTACGCCAGACCCAGGACCTCCTCACCTTCAGGAGACTCCTCAAGACCTGGCTTTTCGACCGCTAACAGCTCACCCCCCCCCCCCAGCACCTCGAAACCCTGACGGGTACATAGTGCGCTATATAAATGAAATGATTGATTGATTGATTGAAGTGGAATGCGAACCACGAATGGACCCCAAACCTATGTGACCTTGTAGAGGGTCGCAGGGACTGTAAGAAAACAGTGAGGGTTAGAAAAATAGCCCACCCCAAGACCCTGAAAAGTGGGTGCAAAGTGCACCTAAGTTCCCCAAAGAGCACAGAAGTCGTGATAGGGGAATTCTGCCAGAAACAACAACACCAGCAATGCAACAACGATGGATTTCCTGACGAGAGTACCTGTGGAACAAGGGGACCAAGTCCAAAAGTCACGATCAAGTCGGGAGTGGGCAGATGCCCAGGAAATGCCAGCTGTGGGTGCAAAGAAGCTGCCACCGGATGGTAGAAGCTGAGGATTCTGCAGGAACGACAAAGGCTAGGAACTTCCCCTTTGGAGGATGGATGTCCCACGTCGTGAAGAGTCGTGCAGAAGTGTTTTCGTGCAGAAAGACTGCAAAAAAGCCTTGCTAGCTGCAAGAGTTGCAGTTAGGGTTTTTGGATGCTGCTGTGGCCCAGGAGGGACCAGGATGTCGCCAATTGCGTGAGGAGACAGAGGGGGCGCATAGCAAGAGAAGGAGCCTACTCAGAAGCAAGCAGCACCCGCAGAAGTGCCAGAACAGGCACTATGAAGTGGAGTGAACCGGAGCTCACCCGAAGTTGCACAAGAGGGTCCCACGATGCCGGAGGACAACTCAGGAGGTCGTGCAATGCAGGTTAGAGTGCCGGGGAACCAGGCTTGGCTGTGCACAAAGGAAATCCTCGGTGACTGCACAGGAGCTGGAGTAGCTGCAAAACACGTGGTTCCCAGCAATGCAGTCTAGCGTGGGGAAGCAAGGACTTACCTCCACCAAACTTGGACTGAAGAGTCACTGGACTGTGGAAGTCACTTGGACAGAATTGCTGAGTTCAAGGGACCTCGCTCGTCGTGCTGAGAGGAGACCCAGAGGACCGGTGATGCAGTTCTTTGGTGCCTGCGGTTGCAGGGAGAAGATTCCGTCGACCCACTGGAGATTTCTTCGGAGCTTCTAGTGCAGAGAGGAGGCAGACTACCCCCACAGCATGCACCACCAGGAAAACAGTCGAGAAGGCGGCAGGATCAGCGTTACAAGGTCGCAGTAGTCGTCTTTGCTACTTTGTTGCAGTGTTGCCGGCTTCCAGCACGGTCAGCAGTCGATTCCTTGGCAGAAGGTGAAGAGAGAGATGCAGAGGAACTCTGATGAGCTCTTGCATTCGTTATCTAAAGAATTCCCCAAAGCAGAGACCCTAAATAGCCAGAAAAGGAGGTTTGGCTACTTAGGAGAGAGGACAGGCTAGCAACACCTGAAGGAGCCTATCAGAAGGAGTCTCTGACGTCACCTGCTGGCCCTGGCCACTCAGAGCAGTCCAGTGTGCCAGCAGCACCTCTGTTTCCAAGATGGCAGAGGTCTGGAGCACACTGGAGGAGCTCTGGGCACCTCCCAGGGGAGGTGCAGGTCAGGGGAGTGCTCACTCCCCTTTCCTTTGTCCAGTTTCGCACCAGAGCAGGGCTGGGGGATCCCTGAACCGGTGTAGACTGGCTTATGCAGAGATGGGCACCATCTGTGCCCATCAAAGCATTTCCAGAGGCTGGGGGAGGCTACTCCTCCCCAGCCCTGACACCTTATTCCAAAGGGAGAGGGTGTAACACCCTCTCTCTGAGGAAGTCCTTTGTTCTGCCTTCCTGGGCCAAGCCTGGCTGGACCCCAGGAGGGCAGAAACCTGTCTGAGGGGTTGGCAGCAGCAGCAGCTGCAGTGAAACCCCGGGAAAGGTAGTTTGGCAGTACCCGGGTCTGTGCTAGAGACCCAGGGAATCATGGGATTGTCTCCCCAATACCAGGATGGCATTGGTGGGGCAATTCCATGATCTTAGACATGTTACATGGCCATATTCGGAGTTACCATTGTGAAGCTACACATAGGTAGTGACCTATGTGTAGTGCACGCGTGTAATGGTGTCCCCGCACTCACAAAGTCCGGGGAATTGGCCCTGAACAATGTGGGGGCACCTTGGCTAGTGCCAGGGTGCCCACACACTAAGTAACTTTGCACCCAACCTTCACCAGGTGAAGGTTAGCCATATAGGTGACTTATAAGTTACTTAAGTGCAGTGTAAAATGGCTGTGAAATAACGTGGACGTTATTTCACTCAGGCTGCAGTGGCAGGCCTGTGTAAGAATTGTCAGAGCTCCCTATTGGTGGCAAAAGAAATGCTGCAGCCCATAGGGATCTCCTGGAACCCCAATACCCTGGGTACCTCAGTACCATATACTAGGGAATTATAAGGGTGTTCCAGTATGCCAATGTAAATTGGTAAAATTGGTCACTAGCCTGTTAGTGACAATTTGGAAAGAAATGAGAGAGCATAACCACTGAGGTTCTGATTAGCAGAGCCTCAGTGAGACAGTTAGTCATAACACAGGTAACACATACAGGGCACACTTATGAGCACTGGGGCCCTGGCTAGCAGGGTCCCAGTGACACATACAACTAAAACAACATATATACAGTGAAATATGGGGGTAACATGCCAGGCCAGATGGTACTTTCCTTCATATCCTTGCAGCCATTGAACCATCACAAGTTTACCAGGTGGCTGCATGTTCCACTATTGGGTTTCAAAGCAAATTCTGGGGGTTGTAGAACTGCTTCACCCCAGTTGGACGAAAGATCTAGAGCAGTGGTTCCCAACCTGTGGGCCGGGGACCCCTGGGGGTCCGCGAAGCCTCCTGAGGGGGTCCGCGACTGCTTAGAAATTTTAATAATATTAGGTTCCAACTATCAGTAATGACTCAGTGGGGGTCCCCGGATTCCAATAATGATTCAGTGGGGGTCCTCGGCTCCAGTTTTGATAAAATGGGGGTCCACAGAAGTCAAAAGGTTGGGAACCACTGATCTAGATTGCAACGTTTATTGAAATAAACAATATCCTGGAAGATGGTATTCTCAATGACATAGGGTCTTCTGAATATTGTGGCTATGAATATCGTGGTACAAGAATATCGTGGATAAAACCAAAATATGGAAAGGCAAGTGTGAGGGAACGTTTCTCTTTGTGCAAATTCAGGCTCATGAAGCACTCTCTGATGGATCTTTAATTCCAACTGAGGCTAAACATCAAAACTCAATACATTTCAATAATGAGAAGCACATTATGTTCCACAAGGAAGATAAAGAGTGGTTAAGTTCAAAACTATAAAAGTTTAATAACAGATTACAAAAGTTACAAACTTAAATTCATCAAATTAGTTGTCGATCAGTGAAATCAGTAGTCAATATGTAGTTCAAAGTCATAAGAGCAAGAAAACGATTATAAAGTTTTCTCAAAAGAAAAGGTAAAGTCAGTTATCCTATAAAGAGAGCACCTTACTCTGCTCAGTCGGGGAAGGGCTCTGCTAGCAAATCTGAGAAAGGGGGCTTTCGCTAAGAGTTGGGTAAGGAACCTGACGGAGAATCTTATGAGCTCTGGCCTACTTTGCATTAGCTTAAATCATGCAAATTCCAACATTTGATACACCCACACATGGTTTTCAGATAATGGACCAATCAGGTTAAGTAGATAACACAAACTCATTATTTTCTCAAGCTACTACACAATGAGGTTACTCAAAATGTCCTTCAAATTTACAGTCATCTACAATATAATGAGATACACTGGACCACACCGCAGGTGCCTTGCAACAGCTTTTAAAAGAATTGCGTAAAACATTAAATATGAGTACAGAAATCCAAGGCCACATTGAGACAGTACATGTGGTGTTGTCTTCTCCTGCAATAAAAAAACATTTTAAGTAAGCAAGATGGCAACCGAACTTTAGCCAAGTTAAAAATGCAGACCTATATTAGCATTGATCAATCTAAACGTGAAAAATACACACTCAATACATTTAGTGTTACTAGTTAAAGTCCATATAAGTGCTAAATAAATAATTATGAAACAAATCACCTGCAAGTGCATATAGAGGAAGTATAGGTTTACTATTCCTTTCCTAACTCCATATCTATTTACCTGGAAAATTATATTACCTGGTAGCAGCCACCACTAGGTAGTTATAGTTACTAGCAAGTTTCTATAGAAAGAACGTTTTTTGTTTTGCTAATAACTTTAGCGCCGTTTGATGAATCTTTATGACATTTTCCAAGAAAATACAACGCTCACTTCAGCTGCTGTTTAGAAAGTTTTGGGGTGATCCGTCAAGCGGGTTCAGAGAAAAAGGGGGTGTCTCTAAACGCATTTTCCCCATTCATTTTTCCATAGGGATTTTGAACAGCGATAGCGCCAAAACCAATTGGACGAAATTACACTAATTTTGGCAGAAAGGGAGCGCTTGGTCCTGAAAGAGCCCTTTTTGTTATTTGGTGTAAATCCGTTCAGTAGTGTTTGAGAAATTAAAAGAAATCCAAATTTGTATATATAGGGATGCTAAGGGTTCACAACCCTTCCCGATATCGTGCTGAGATCTGATTGACTGACAACACTTCAACAAGGAAGTGTTGTCAGCCATGTTGGGACTTGGCTTCAGCCGAGTCCCACAAAAAAGGTTAAAAATAAAGAAAATGGGTCAAGGTAGAGTCACCCTTACCCCCTTAACTCTGGTGAAAGGGACCCCCAACCCCAGGTTTACAAAGCATTTTTTGTTATGTTTGCCCCCCCCCCACAGCCTCAGGGAAAAACCACCTCCCTGGGGCAATGATGGAATTGTGTGTGGGGGAGCCACCTGCCCCTCCACAGCCCCGGGGACCACCACCTCCCGGGGGCTATTCTCATTGGAGGGGGGGCACACACCACCCTCGAGGAGCCACAGATGGCCCTGGGGACCACCACACCCCAGGGCCAGATCTTGCTATGTCCCAGGGTGCCCACCCCCAGCACATAGCTGTTTGCTGTGGTTTGGCTGCAGCTTTGACAGCTGCAGCCAAGTCACAGCAAACACTCCGCTTTCTGACAGCAGGACACGTCAAACAGGTCCCACAATGCAAACAGATATGCATGCAGGGAACAGAGAGAAAAGCTTTGCTCCAGCAAGCCCAGAGCTGCTACTTAAAGCAGCTGCCTGCTTGCTAGAGCAATGAGACCGCGGGGGAGGCCTTGAGTCCCAGATAGCCCCTAAGGGGCATAGGATAAAATAAATTAAAAAAATCGTCAGGGTACGTGGGGGAGGCCTTGAGGCTCCCCTCATGGTCCCAGATAGCCTATAAAGGGCTAAAAAAGTATACAAAAAAATCAATAGCTCAAGAGTGAAGGTCACAGACCTTCGCATTGAGGATTCAAGTCCAGGTGTATCCCTGGTCATTTCCCTCATTTATTTATTTTTTTAAATGCAAATGTTTAAGGCTCATATAGAAAGGAGATCTTACTCTTTTTAAATGACAAATACATTTTTTTTTAAATTGTGCAGAAATATCTCATTCTAAGTTTATCATACATCAGAGCCTAAAAAATCTCTAACTCTCTATCTCCCTCTCTCTCTTTCAATCTCTTTCTCCCACTCACACACCCACTCAGGACCCACTCACAGACCCAATCAGACCCTTGTGCACCAACTCACAGCTCCAGTCAGACCCTCACGCACCCAGGGGTGGCTCCTCAATAAGGGCAGAGGAGTGTTACCCCTTGCCAGCAGCGGCAGCTGCAAACCTTTCCAAGGAAATGTAATAAACAGTGTTTATTATTGTTTCCTTATAAAGGGGTGGGGCCACAGGGTGACGAAGAGTGAGGGGGAGTGGACAGCACTCCCCCTCAGAGCGCATGTATATTTGGCCGGCTGTCTCGGACCGGCCAAAAAACGCATGAACAGTAGGCTCTCTCTAGGCCAGCAACACACTTGCCAGACTGAAGAGAGCCTGCACACTGCTCTGAGCAGCGTCAGGATTGGCCACAGGGCAGGCTGGGAGCCTGTGCCTGCCTGCAGCAATGGAGGAGAGGAGTGGCGCAGCGCAACGGAGGAGGTAAATGTTTTTTCATTTATTTAAGTTTTTTTATTTTAATTTTTATTCCCACTGCCTCCCTCGACGCCACCGCCCCTCCCCTTCCGCGTGGCGCGAGCTGTGACTGCACGCACCCACTCACAAACCCACTCAGACTGTTACGCACTCACTCACAGGCCCACTCAGACTCTCATACACCCAGTCACAAACCCACTGACACCTCATGCGCCCACTCACAAACCTGTGCACACACTGACGCACCCCACTAAAACACTGATGTACGCACTCACACCCAGACAGGTACTCGCACAGCCACTGTCACCCCCAGATACATCCTCTCACACCTATTCTTACACCCAGAGAGGTCTTGTAGGCAACCTCCGCTGCGCACAGGCGAAGGCCGTGCACGGTGCAAGGATGAGTGGTTATAGGGGGTTGGCCTCAGAGCCTTGCTATTACCATACATTTTAAAAAAACATAGAAAGTCACACACAAAAAAACTAAAGTTACAGGGACATTATTGTTAGGAAATAAAATTAAAAAAACATACAAATTCACTTAAAAAAACAAAGGTTACAGGAACATTATAGTTAGGCTCACATTTTAAATGTACACAACCATAAAAATTCACCCATTATAGTTAGAGTTATTTCAAGTAACTATAACTCGTGCACTAAAGTAACTATAACTCGCGCCTCCGCCATGCACAGTTTTTTCTGCAAAAATGTTACTGCTAATATTACATTGATATTATGAATGATGGTATTAAAGATGTCATGAGTGCCATGACTTGTTGGGTAATTAGCAGTGCATGGCGAGGGTGCGAGTTATAGTTACCTTAGGGCACGAGTTATAGTTATAGGCCCCCTGCACACAATTGTATGTTTGCCCCAGGGAGATGGCGGTCCCTGGGGTGGGGGGAGCGAGCTATCCACCCGCACTTAAAATTTCAATGGCCGCAAGGAGGTGGCTTTCCTGGGGCCCGCTGGGGTGCTGTGCAGCCCCACTGCACTCATATTGTCAGTGGTCCCAGGGAGGTGACAGTCCCCGGGGCTGTGGGGGGTGGGTGGTTTCCTCACACACAAAATTAGTTTAGCCCCAGGGACGTGGCGGTCCCGGGGGCTGCGGGGCTGTGGGAGGGTCGGGCGCCCCCTCCGCATTTGATGAAAGATTAGCCCCAGGAAGGTGGCAGTTCCCGGGGATGTGGATGGGCCAGGCGCACCCAACCCCTGCAATAAAAATTTCAATGCCCCCACGAGCTGCCCCACCCGGGGCTGTATTTAAACAAGCACTCTTTTTTTCTTTTGGTGGATCCGTTTGCCGTATCGCCCACTGAAACGTTTTTTTTAAAGTGCTTTTTTGCTCTTGGTGGGGGGTCCCTCTGAGGCCCGAGCAGAGAGCTAAGGGTCAGGGTGTCCTTATCCTGGTCCCTTTTCTTATTTTTAATCTTTTTTTCGGGGACTCGCCTGAAGCGGAGTCTCAACATGACTGCCAACACTTCCTTGTTGAAGTGTTGGCAGCCAGTCAGATCTCAGCATGAGATTGGTAGGGTTCACAGAGCCTTTGTGCCCCTATGTATGCAAATTTGGTTTTACTTTAATTTCTCAAAAACCACTTAACAGATTTACACCAAAGAGCAAAAAGGGCGCTTTCTGGACCAAGAAGTACCTTTCTGCCAAATTTGGTGTAATTCTGCCCACTGGTTCGGGCGCAGTTCCTGTTCAAAATATTATGAAAAAGTGCATGGGGGAAAAGGTTTTGGGGCCACCCTTTTTCGTGGCCCCCGCTTGACCAATCACCCCGAAACTTTCCAGACAGATGGTGAAATGAGTGTCGTATTTTTGGGGGAATATTTTGTGAAAATTCATCAAAAAGTGCCAAAGTTTTGGCAAACCAAAAAAACTTTTTTCTATAGAAACTAGGTCCAAACTATAGCTACCTAGTGGCGACGGCCACAAAATAATATATATTTATATATAAATATTATCGTGGTACATATGTGGAGTTTGGTTCAGAAAATGCATAGTTACCATTTGATATTTTAGATTCAGTATTTTGTCCTTGACATTTTCATCCCGCCATATTCTACTTCGATAAGTGTATCTCTCACCTCCCCCTCCCCCATCACACAGCCAAGCACTACACTACATTCCTTGTCTTTGTTCAGAGAAGTGTCTCCTGTAGTTCAGTCCTGTCTGTCCCAGCTACATTGTTTGAAATGTGTTCTCCTGCCCAAAAGATTTAAATTCTAAATGCATTCATTTCTTTCTTTCCTTTTAGATTACCTAGTGCCATTTATCTTGGCTCAACTGCATGCCATGCCAGGAAGTAGAGGTGTGCGAAACTCATGTAATTTGTTTGTGTGTAATTACATAAACGTTTGGCAAAATTATGCGAAATTATGTGAAATGCAAAGCCATCACTTTTTGCCATATTTTAGCGTGAAATGCGTTCTCTCAACAATTCGTGGCACGAGGATGCATTCAACTAAATCAGTGAACATCAGCCGCTCGTGTTTTGTTGTTCATGTGTTTTCATGGTACATTTTTACCACAAATTTGTTTTTTGGTAAATTTTTACCACAAGTGGCGCATATTTATGTGTAGTGGCTTTATGGGGTAATTTTATAAATTGCACACAACAAGCGTAACATGAAATTCTCCTAATTGCAAGAATAGTGCCTGCATAATTGAAATTTCACCCAGGCATAGGAGAAAGTTGCAGTTTTTCAAAACTTTGCAGCTTGGTTAGCTTGTGGCGCAGCTCTCTCATTTCTCTCAGTTTGGCTCAATTGTTTTGGCTATTGATAAAGGAGAGAACCATATTCAAATCTCTCGGCTGGTCCATATGGCAGTCTAGTCCAGGGCCGGCTTTAGCGCTGGTGGCGCCCTGTGCGACAGTCTTTTTTAGCACCACCCCATGACCATCTCCTCAGATTCCCTCACTACCACCCGGCAAATGTGCCCCTCATCTCTCCATAGCCCCCCTTTCACATGCATTCTTTTGTTATAAAGCACTTGTAAGGGCTGGCTTTACTAATCCACTCAACTATCCACATCAAATATAGTTCAGGTGTTTGCAGCAGGCATATTAACCCTCTACGCCACTTTATGGCGAGTCAAAACTATCGCTAGACAAAACTCCCATCTCTTTCCCTAGCAGGAACATTAATCACAAGAGGTATCTTAACATTTTAAGTGCTTGCTGAAGGTTGGACGCACAAAGAGTTTTTCAAGAGGTGCTTTTAAATCCCAAGTTTCATAAGTTATTGCTAAACAGCGCCCCCCGGAGGACAGTGCCCCCCAATCCAGGCCAGCACCCAGTGCGAATGCACCGCTCGCACCGCCCTAAAGCCGGCCCTGGTTTAGTCTCCCAATAAACCCCCTTCTCAGGATCACACCATACCTTGCTTCTCATACTCTGAGCTCAGGTTCTAAGGTTAAGTTTAAGTTTAAGTTTAAGGTTCTCGTTGTAGTCTGGCGAACCCTAGGTTTCTTTCCAAGGCTTGTGGCGCTCGTGCCTTTTCTGCTGCCGCCATCCAACCCTGGATCTTGCTTCTGAACTTTCTTAGGGATTAACCAGATCTTCTCATATTTAGGAAATGTCTGAAGAACTGGCTATTCCTTCACATGTCATTGGTGGGTTATGTGTTAAACTGATTGTGGGCATCAGCTATTTGACCTGTTTGGAGCACGAAGATGCCCCAGTGCAGGTGAATGTTTGTCTATTATAAATCCAATATCAAATCAAAACTAGATAAGTGATCACTCACACATGACACCTAAACTCTGCCACACTCTCCCACCTTGAAGAATTCTCACCTGTTGATAATGCTCTTCCGCGCCCCACAAAGGGTAGGAAGAGCTATGTAAATGCTGCTTCTGCTGATTGCTGCTTTGCATTTGGTGATCACAGGTTTGGACAGTGAGGGATGAGAAAGGCTATAAAATTCAAAGCAGTATTTACTGGCTGCCTCTTGATGTATACATAATCTTGAGACTTTTACACATTTAGATTAGGCTTAGAAACATTTTTTGTTATGCCCTTTAATTTTAAAAAATGTATGTACTTTGCATTCAAATGTTGTGAAGTTTCAGGAGATTTCACATACAAGAAATTTTGCAGCACTTTCTCTTGTAGGAAAGGAGAGGAGCAAATGGCTCACAAGAGACCCTTTCTCCTCAAACCACTCTCTTTCTGCAGACATCAGGGAATATTCTGTTAAGGTTAATTTTCATACCAGATACGAGCAACTTCATTTAATAAAATTTACTTTACTCTGTGTGAAATATCGCAAAACTTTCTGAAAAAAAATGCAATTTTTGCATATCCCTAGTTAGGATAAGTTAAGGCACCTGGTGTAGTCTTAAGGGTAGCGCATTGCAAATTCATCAGGCGCCAATAATAAAGGATTAAGGCCCAGATTTATACTTTTGACGTGAACCTGCGCTAGCACAGGTTTGCGTCAAAAAGTTTACTGCCGGCTACCGCCATTCCTAGATGCCAGCCGGGTGTCATACTTAAGGAATGATGCTAGTTGGCGCTAAGGTCCCTGTTAGCGTAAAAATAAATGACACTAACTGGGCAGGGGAGATGTAGGGAAGACTGGGGGTTGTGCGTCAAACAATGGTGCAAGTCAGGTTAGCGTAAAAAATATTGACTCTAACCTGACTAGCGTCATTTTTTGACGCACAACCCCCATGGACATGACTCCTGTCTTAGCAAAGACAGGAGTCATGCCCCCCTGCCCAATGGCCATGCCCAGGAGACTTATGTCCCCTGGGCATGGCCATTGGGCACAGTGCCATGTAGAGGGGCCCATGTTAGGCCCCTCCATGCCACTTTTAAAAAAATAAAGAAAAACTTACCTGGACTTACCTTAGATGAGTCCCCCCATCCTTGGGTGTCCTCCAGGGATGGGTGGGGGTGGCAGGGGGTGACCCTGGGGGCAGGGAAGGGCACCTGTTGACTGCTTCCATGGTCTCCGACAATGAAAATGAGCCCACAGGTCCCCTAACGCCTGCCCTGACCCAGGCGTTAAATAATGGCGCTAAACAGGCTTAGCACCATTATTTGAGGTCCTCCTCCTCCCGTGTGTCATTTTTGCACAGGAGGATAAATAAGGCGCAAATGCCTTAGAGTCATTTTTTGCCCCGGAACGCCTACCTTGCATCTCATTGATGCAAGGTAGGTATCCACGGTAAAAAAATGACGTTAATTCCAATATTTTGACGCTAGACGGGTCTAGCATCAAAATATAAATATGGAGTTAAGTTTCCACCGGATTTGCGTCAATGTAAATGACGCAAATACAGCGCAAACAGAGTACAAATATGGGTCTAAGTGGTTTTCTTTCTTGAAGATACAAAACTGCCAGGTGCAACCTTTCCCTAGGGCAGACAGCCCTACAGGGAGAACCTGGACTACATTAGGAGACAAAAGTATTGATGCATTAATTAGTACAAAGCCAGAGTTGGTGCAACAGGATCTGATATGAAAACCACGGCCCCTTGTCCCTCCTTTGTTTGATCTCTGGGTCTCCAGAGTTTGTACTGGTGGCTTCAGGTGGTGCAGAGATGGCTTAAAATCAGGGCCACTGGAATTCTGCAGCAGGAATGGGGCACATTTTGTGAAAGTATTCCTTGACTATTTTGTCATTTTCAACAGTTTAACACTGTCTGGGCCAATGTTTCACCTCATTACTACCAGTTAAGCACCCAAACACACAATAAGCAACAGAAAGGGGCCTTTTGCAAAGGGCCATTCTCTGCGCGACAACATGCTTCGCAGCATTTTTTGTAACTTTTGATCCATTTGATCCAGAAATAATTTGTGTGTTAAAATCCGCAGATTATTCAGGAGACGATGAAGTAGGCAGAACATGTGGCAAATCAATAATACTGAAGAAAAATTGGCCCTGCTAATGGACAGTTTGTCAGCCAAACAATCTTCTATCTTTGAGATGATTGTTTGGCTAAATAAATGTTAAACTTGAAGTAGGGACACAGCAAAATGTCACAGTCTCCCAGCTTCAAAGAACTGGAAATTAATACCAGATGTTAATATGTCCTTACATATGCCAAGTTATGGTGGTACCATTTTAAAAAATGTCAGTCAAGAAAAAAGGAAATATACCAATTAACTACTTTTCCAGTGATAAAGTTGAAATAAAATAGACACATATCTTAGGGAAACAGAATGGCATTTTGCATCCTCACAAAGTGCTGTCTTGATACATGTAAACCTCTGCATATTAACAATCTGCCGACTATTACAGGGTGACCACTGACCAGATTTTAAAAGCCAAACACCAGGACATTTCACAAACATAGAGGTAGGACTACAGTTTCCCACTGACCAAGAGGCACAGAATCACTCAGACAGTGCTGATCAAACATAGAAAAAACAGACAATGCAGCGCGAAGGACAACCGTCCTGGAAAATCAGTGACCCCTGGTGACCCCTATATTGACTGCACTTACCTGTGATGACAGGGTATATGTTAGAGAGACAAATACTGTAAGATTGTTTTAGAGATTGCATCATTTGCCCCATTTCAGAAAGACTAATCAAAGGAAGGCGTTGCAGAGCTCTCCAGTTGGCCAATGAGCTCTCTCCTTCACACCCACATGCTGTGCTGAAGCTAAGAGGAAGGCACGTGAGAGTGGACATCATCTGAGGGTCTCATAAGATGCTGATCGTGCTGTGCTGCTTGACTAACACACTGCAGCAGGGCAGGAGAGTCTTTCTATCAAGTGTTAAATTATTAACTTCTGTCCCTAGGGTGGTACAGCAGGGAAGGATGCAGGAAATGTGAGCCTGGACTCTATTTTACATCTAATGTGTATGATCATCCGATCCTCTCACCAAAACCGGCAAATATATTACTTTTAATTACAACTGTTGGGGCGCCAAGACAGCCAGAAATAAAAAAAAGGGACTGTCTGTAGAAATCGAGGACATCTGGTCGCCCTAGACCAGTGATACTCAAAGTACGGCCCGGGGGCGCATGCAGCCTTTTTGACGTTTACATAGGGTCCCGAGGGCAGCAGTAGCACTAGGCTGCTGTTTACTGGATTTAACAGGGGACACTTTATTTAAACATGATTGAAGATAAAGTAAGGAATTTGTCCTGCACCGCTTTAACTGCAGGAACACTTTCATTCTTTAAGAAATCCTGCAGCAAATGTCTACAAGTATGATAAGTGTTCTTAAAAAATCAAAAAGTGTATTTCATTTACACACAGAACCATTTAATCTAAGTACATAAAATTATATCAGTGCATGGAGAAGTAAACAAGAGATTTCAAACATAAATTCTGAAACTTTCATTCTTTCCCCCACCTTGATAACAATGCCAATAGTGAACTAAGAGGCAAGTCAGTTGTTATCTGCACTCTTGGATTGGCCTGATTTGCTATTATACATGAACAACTTTATAGTTTATTAAATCAAACACAGGAGAAAGGTTTGCACAGCGCACATACCAAGGTCATGCATTGTGAGGTCCTCCTACATACAATAATGAAGAAAAAGAATGGAACGTGAAATAAAACAATTGCCTAGGATCACACAGTTTGGTAAAGTGGGGAAGCTGGGATTAATGCCAGATTTTCTGGTTTCACATTGTGTGATTCAGCCACTAGATCCATATGCTTTGCTGCCCCCTATTGCCACCATAATGCCACAAACCCTTCCCACTCAGAGCCCCTCCCCCCCTTTGATCGGCATGCTGCTAGCATCCATGCGGCCCTCGGTCGCACCACAGACCAAACTTTGTGGCCCCTGGGAAAATGCTTGCGAGTACCCATGCCCTAGACTATTAAAGATTGTGCTGGCACTGTACAAACACCTGGAATGTATACACTTTGAGTCTGTTGATGTACAAGTGATAAAAGTATATGTAATATTAAAATCACACTTACTGCTTTTACTAAGCGCTGGAAAAACACGTACCATATTACCTAATTTAATTAAATATGGTGTTCTTCAGCATGCGTAGAAGAAAGATTTAGACTCCCTTGCCACAAATTAAAATTTTCACCTCGCTTGGCACGTGGCATTACACCAGTCAGCACTTAACTCATTGAGCCATCTTGTAGATATATCTTTAAGTTACACCAAATTGCAAAAGGCATGTCCTAATGACAAACTAAAATGAGAACGATATTTGTAAAAATAGAGAATTGTGCACCTTTTTATTAGAGTTTCTAAACATTTTTCAAGATATTTGAGATATGAAAATGTTTGCAATTAATTTTCCAAGCAAAAACCTGCTGGAAATGCACACTCTCGCAGTGTGCCTAAATGGCCTTTGCTTTCGCCCCCATCGTTGCAGCCATGGCAATTGCCAAAAGTCTGCAGATTGGCTTGCCTGACTGAAGCCGGGATTGAGATTGGTCAGTGGCATGCACCTTGGCCTGTGATCAAGGTTGGTGCAACTGTGCCACTTCAGGACCTGTGCCCATGTGGTCTGTGCCACCTCAAAGAAGAAACCTGCACAGCTGTGAAATCCAATTGCACGACTATCAATGTGACTCACCAGAATGGAGGAATTCGGCCTGCCGAGACAGTAAGGCCTGTCTGTTGCCAAGGACCGCCAGAGCCCAGAAGAGACCCGCTGCTGTCAGAAACCAGCCGCTTCGGCTGCTGCCCTCAAGGACTTGTTGAGTGGTCCATGCCCACCCAACCGGAGTGGTTCTGCAGTATGCCATGACTGCAGTCCAGCACTACTCCAGTGAACTCGCTTGCAAGCGGAAGGTCTACTGCGGCCCTCGGCCACCTGAAGAGACAGATGAGACATTATTCGGGCTAGTCTTCCTGGATGCACTGCGTGTTAAGAAAGCGGGGGTGCTACACCTGTCCTAGAGACTATGCTACAGAGCTCCAGACCATTAAAATAGTGGCAAAGGAAGAATTCCAAGCAAGGACCCTGCCTTGAGGCATATTGGACACACACCTGTATATTTGGTATCTAAGAATTCTTGTGGTGTGTCTAGTATTCTGAATACTTGTCTTTTTCCACTGGTCTTCAGGTTATTGCTCTGTTGTGCAGACCTGGTCTACCTGAGAACTCTGTGACTGTTCGCCATCACTACCACTGAAGTAAGCTGAAGGAGCTGTCCCTGCCACACGTCTCCCAGACGGGGTGTGACAGCAGTGCCAGCTCTTACTCCTGCATCCTACAAGTGTCCCTGGACTGCAGGTTCATATCAGGTAAATGTCCTTGGAGCAGCTTTCTGCACCAAGGTGACCCTCTGGTTGTTATCCAAGAAGGAAGCTATTTGCAGTGTGTTACTCAAAGTGAAAAAGATGTGATGAGGGAGAACCCTGTTCACCTGAAATTTGTAGGAAGCACAATACTGGCGGTGAGGATTTCTCTTTGATACAGCTTAAATAGGCACATCCTATGCAGAAGCATTACTAACAAAAGAACCTATGGATGTACCTATGTTTTGTTTTTATTTGGCCACTCATGATCATCAGAAAAATAGATACAATATGTTAATACCAAATCAGACTACATTTCAGTGACTTATGGAATACATTGACATCTGCATATCAGAGAAAAACAGCAATTCAAAGTCATCATCCTATATTACACCAATGTTCTGCTGGTCAAGCCCGAGTTCACTCTTACTCCCATTTGAGACCAGACCAATTTTTCCTAAGTCATTTAACTGCCTTAGGACCTCTAACCTTAACAATAGCTGATTTATATTCATATATCTGAGGTATCATTACCCGCCACTTTGTCGCTTTTGGGGGTAGAGAGGATATCCATGCCCATGCAATACATAGTTGGGTTGACACAATGACAATCAACATCAAAGTCCTGAAGCTATCAGTATGCATCATTTTGTACCTCAACATGATCTCCCTGAAGGACAGCTCAAAATCACAGCCTGAACGATCTGATACCAACTGAGTGACACCAGCCCAGAATCCAGGACTGGGCAGGACAGTTGGTAAACATATGTGCCACATCAGCTGCATGGCACCCGAACGTCGGGCATTGGGTCTTATCGGAATTATTAGCAGAATTTTCAACAACCTCTAATGCGCCCTGAATTTCATCTGGAGAAATCTCAGTTGCAAGTTCTGTTGGCTGCAAGCATTGGAATATCTTCTTTACTGTTGGAATCTATAATACATCTCGCAAATCGTAGCTGTCTCAGGTGCCTCATATATATATATATATATATATATATATATATATATATATATAATAAGATATTGGACTCCTCAAGTTCAATAGTCTCCTTGCAATCGCGCTGGAAAGAGTCCAGCAGCTGTATATATTTGAAGAAATAGGAATCTTGTATCGCGCCTGCAGGCTGGAAAATGAGCTGAACTCACCACTATCAAATAAATGTCCGAGGTTCAGTACCCCCAAACTAGCCCAGGCTCCTCCCATCGGGTAATGTAGTATCTCTGGAAATACAGAATTTCCCCAGAGTGGCAAATATGCATGTAGAGTAGAGAGTGCGAACTTAGTACATTTCTCTTGCCATATACGGGTGAAGCACCTGTTGACTTTGAATCTCACCCTTTTTAAAATAGTTGGGATTATTAATCATATGTAGTAAGAACCTACCGTCAGCTCATGAAGCAGGTTCATACCCTAGTAAGACAGGTTCAGCTCACAGCTAATGATCAGGTTCCACATCCAGCCTGCAAAAGAAGCCCAAAAGTATGACTTAAAGTCGGGTAGCCAAGTACCCTTCCCTGGCTGTATGACAGTTTCAGAAGCCGAATAGCATGTCTCGCCCGCCTGTACCCCCAGATAAAGCTACCTTTAACACCCTGGAGCCACCTAAAGAAAGAATCCAGAACTGGTAGTGGTATAGCTAGTGGTGGCTTCTCCGTTTGGGTGGAGGAGCATTGCCCCCTGCCAGCAGCGGCAAAACCTTTTAAAGAAAACGATAATAAACTAAGTTTATTATCGTTTTCTTTCAAAGGGATGGGGCCACAGGGGTGATGTGCACTGAGGGGGAGTGCAGGATGCTTGTTTCTGGTCCAGAGAGGACCTGGCCTGGCAGTTCGGGCTGGACTGTTCCCACGGGGAACAGGGTCAAGACTGATTTGCATATGGCTGGGTCCAAACTGGAATGGCATGGCAAGCAAAAAACTGATGAATTAAAACCAGATCTGTGACTGGGTGTGAATGTTTGATTTGTTCTGCATTCGGTCCATTATCTGTTGTTTTTGCATTTGTCGCCCTAAGTGGGAAGGGTATGCCCAGATGTGTGTCCCATGCTTGTTATGCTTCCACATTTAAGCTAGCCTGGCTGATGAAGGGTGATATTCTGAAGCCAGTGCCAGGATGCTTGTTTCTGGTACAGAGAGGACCTGGCCTTGTGGTTCGGGCTGGACTGTTCCCATGGGGAACAGGGTAAAGACTGATTCGCATATGGCTGTGTCCAAACTGGAATGGTATGGTAAGCAAAAAATGATGGATTAAACCCAGATCTGTGACTGGGGGGTGAACGTTTGATTTCTTCTGCACTCTGTCTATCATCTGTTGTTTTAACATCATCAGCATAGGCATCAATTTAAAGCTATTAGATCTAACTGGCAGTATCCCTTTGTTAGCAAGGATGGACTTCAAGTAAGGGTCTATATAGAGGGCAAACAAGAGAGGGGAAAGTGGACATCCTTGTTGAGTGCCTCTAAAAATCACAAATGTTGTGCAGTGGCAATCCTGGGTTGTTGTGATGAAACCAAAAATTACATTATCGGAGCCAGCCAGGGTAGACAGTATCTTCATAAATATCTTTGCATCAGAAATTATTAAGGAGATAGGGCAGTAAGACCCCCTTTCCTTGGTTGTTTATCCTTCTTCAAGAGGTAAGCAATATTAGCACTATTCCATGTAGGAGGTACGTCTCCCCCTCGGTCAAATTGTGCAACCAGATTCATGAATTCTGGTATCATTATGTCCCTGAATACTTTAGCAAATTCAAGCGGAATAGTGTCTTCTCCTGCAGCTTTCCCAGAAGGCAGGGCTTTGATGGCCTCATCTAGTTCAGGCTTGGAAATATCCTTCTGTAAGGCCAAAGCCTGAGTATCATCTAAGTGTGGTAGTGTAAAGCCCTGCAAATATTGCACCAGATCAGTTAGGTGAATATGGGTGAGAATAGAGATCTTGATTTAAAAAAGTGTAAACTGCTCTGCAATAACCTGGGGGTTAGTGTGCAATGTTCCATCTGCACCTTTAAAACTGTGTATAGTACCCCTGGATTTTGTATCTGCAATCTGGAAGGCCAGCACTTGCCCTGCAGATTCACCATACTCATACTGGAGCACTTTGTTTCTCTGGCAACTGGCAGCCAGGTTTTCTGTAATTCCTCGATCTAAGAATGAGCGCTTCTCTATTAACTCACATTATAGTGCTTTCTCCCCGGGATCACCGACTACGATTGCCCAGGCGTGCGACTGCTCTAATTCCCACACCTTTTGACGTAACTGATTAGCCCCCTCGTCCATTGCCCTATTCTTAGTGAAGATAAACTGGAGGGTGACCACACGCATATATGCTTTCATAGCATCCCAAACCACATGAAGTGGGGCTGTCCCAGTATTTAGACTATATACTCTCTTAATAATTCATCCAAATAGTTTTGGTAGTCCGGATTGGCAAGAATATGGCAAGTGTAAAGTGACTACTCTTCCTTTTGCCATCCGGTTCCTGGAGTGTGAGAAGGACTGGATTATGATCCAAAATGATCTTGGGACATACTTCTATCTCAGCATCTTGAATTAATTTTGCTCCTGCAAATATCATATCTATCCTAGAGTATGGTTTATGAGGACAGGGATAGAAGGTATTCCCTGGTTTTGTAGGATGTAGGTCCCTCCACACATCATCCAGCCTATGTAATCGAACAACTTCCAGAATAGATGCCTTTGTTTTAATCATATGCCCCTGGGCCTTTGGAGTGTATCCCATAGTTCATTACACAGTTAAAAGCACCCATCAGAATAAGGTTCCCTGCCCAATCTAATAATTCAGATCAGAGAATGTCATACATCCCAGGATCATCGAAGTTCAGACCATATACTGTACAGACCATGTTCTTTCGGCCATAAAGCAAGAGCTGAGCGATCGCCGACCTCCCCCTGAAATCCCCTGCGTTTTAAGTATCTTAACCTCTATGTGTCTGTCTCCCATTATAGCTGCCCCCACCCCCGAATAGAGACCGATTGTGAAGTACAAATAATTATGTCCTAACCCAATTGTTTCAGCAGTAAGTGGTCCTCATAGGCTAGGTGTGTCTGGGGTTAAATATAATAATTGGGGTTTGTATATCATGACGTCTTCCCCTACTAACTGATGCTTGATTGCCCAATTAAGACCGGCCACATTCCAACACAACATTTTTAACCCATCCATTGCCCGGAACAGCCACCTACATACTCTTGTCAAAATACTTGTAAAAAACAAGCCTAAATATGATGATTCTAACTCTTTTTAAAACCTATAAACTCCCCTTTCCCCATCCCCAGATTCCAATCATTGAACGGCTTATAACTTAGATGACCCACCCCTCTCCCTGTGACCTTTTCTCTCTGTATCCATTGAAAGGAATCATCTCACCCCTTAGCTGCATGCTGGTGAGGCAGTGCCAAAAGGTCTCAACTCCAGGGCCGCCGCCATTAACCTGCACCCCGCACCCTGCCCCACCCGCACCCATGTAGAATCCAATACTGAGAAAATTGAGTAGGATTAAGCAAAAGATAATCTTTTTTACAGTCAAACCAAAATCCATTAAGTGTCTTACGATTGTCAACAGCTATTCATATACAGCATGCCATGTATTTTCAAGGCGGTCAGGTATGTGTAGAGGACCCTTTCAAAGAACTAAGAACTTGCACTGTATCTGTCTCAGAAAGGCCATCCTTGAAGATCTTCAGCCTAACCAGCTCCTTAAGAAACACTCGTAACTCCCCAACAGCCTTTAAAGGGTCGATCATTTGTCGTAGTTTCCAACGACACTCCATCGTAAGTTTGCAAAAGTCTGATCCCACAAACAGGTTCATCAAATCCACTTTGAGCAGTACCATATGGCGAGCTTTAATAGTTAGCTTGTATTGGTATGATTCAGGGTTATTGGCAAGTAGTGTGCTCGCTGAATTTGAGAATCTATATCCCACTCGCCTAAATACGGAAAAGCCTTTTCTAACAGCTGCACACTGAACAGCCGAGGGTCATCACCTTCTCTTTCCTCAGGAACCCCAACCACCCTCAAATTATGGCGCTGTTGGTTTTTCAGATCTTCAACCTTGGTTTGAATCAGTTCCAATTGATTCTTGTGATTCCTCACAGATTTGACTGTGGCTTTTCCCATTTCTTCGGCCACAGCCCACCACTGCTGAAGTTCAGCGACTTTGGTTGCGAGTACAGTTAGCTTCCCAGCCACCTCTTCCAGTGATTGCCGCAATGCGTGGCTATTTGATAGAACCTGCATGTAGTGCTGGAGTGCCTCTGAGCACTGGACCTGCATGAACTGTAGTATTGCAGATAGTGTAGGCTCCAGTTCGGCATCCAGGTCTGTTGCATTGACTGTGTGGGACCACTGAGTGAGGCCCCCAAGAACCCTATAGTGTTGATGTTAGAAGGGTCTTGAGCTTGCCTTTAGTTTGCGCTCCTCTTACAAGTAGAGGGAGGGGTCAGTGTTAGAAATGCTGGCGCTCAGTGAAGCATCTGGGGGAGAGAGTACTTGGGTTGTTGTCACCTGTGCCGACTGATTCATTCTGCCATTAACAGGTGAAGGTTTCACTCCCCCCTTAGACGCACTCCAAGTCTGTAAGCCTTAGGAGGCGGTTTTAGTGTTTGCGGGGTAGTTCTTCCTTAAATTGCTGCATCCCTTCTGAACTGGCATCTTGCCACGTTTCACTTGTGGCCCAACTGGTGCCAGTGGTACACAGGGTGTGGGGGTGCATCAAAATGGATACCCCTGAGTTTTGTGGGGCAGGGATGCGTCTATTCTCTGCATTAACCTCTACTAACCCTATTAAGTTGCCTCTCGGGCACTACCATTCTGGCTGCTTCCCTGCGATGGCTGGAGTCTGAAAGGGGTTGAGCTGCTAGGTCAGTATGGGCTGTGTGGTGTCCCCGACATCTGTTCCCATCTCCCCAGGTTCTGCGCTACCTGGTGGTGCCACGTTCTCCTCTCTGATCTCATCAGACACACCAGACTTTTCCATAATTCGAGCATTTGCACTATCCATGGCAGCCCCATAGTATGTTCAGCACTATTAGCATGCACCCTAGGAGTTTAAAATGAAGCACAGCAAGAATCATTGTTGCCATTGCCTGCTTGCAGTGGAATTGCAACTTCAGTAATACCTTGTAACAATCGCAGATTGCTCAGTGGTAACAGTGTTGCCGCCTTCCACCATCCAGTGAACAGATGGTGCAGGGGCCAGTAAGACTTGCAAGTCACCAAAGTCTTCCCCAGCATGGATAGAGTCTATTAATGCTTTAGTGTCAGGTGAAATCTCACACTTCCCCTGCTGTTCACCCCTGCTCACATTCAACTGGCTTGCCGCCATACCTGACTTGAAAAGTTTGATAATCGGGCAGACGACACAGGGGCTTGCTCCTTTTACTATTGTGGATTTGACCCCAGTTGCTCCCCCTGTGATCGCGGTTGCAGCTGTAGCAGAGCTGCGCCTCCCCCTCCCCCCTACCTCCAGAGTGTGGCCAATCGAGCCAGAGCCGTGCCGGCGCAAGCGGCATATTGCCAAAAACACCAAAAGATCGCTATGTCGCTTTTTGCACAGAACACAAATAGCTGCCATATCCAAACTCCTTCAGGTCTCTCTTTTCACAGGTTTATACTTCTCTATAAAAGTATCCTATATTATCCTCGATAATGGGTACCAGGCTGCAGTGGTGATAAAACCGATATGTCATGTTCCATCCCTCCCTTACCACCTTTGTCAGATGAAAGCAGGTTACAGCTTCAGATCTTGCACGTTCTGGTCTGGCCAAGATAGGGGTACCCCCTTCCGGTAGCCATGGTTCTGCTGACAAGGTGGGTGCCAAGGCAGTCCATGCCCTCCAGAAGGAGCCTCAGAGGAAAAACCACAAGGGAAAAAACATCTAGGCAGGAAGTCCAGGAAGCAGGAGAAAGTGCAGCAGAAACCAGGACTCAAAGGACTGGAACAACAGGAAGCTGCAGGGAAAAACAAGCAGGAACAAATCAACAGGAGCAACAACAGGAGCGAGGACCACCACCAACAGGGAGTGTTGCAACGCAGAGAAGAGAAGAACCGAAGCTCCTTATATACAGATGGACAGGAAGTGAAAAACAGGAAAAAGGAAAAACACCATATAGGACTGGGAAAAGTGCCACAGAGGAAGCTAGAGAGAATGGCATTTTGAAAAGGGAATAATAAATAAAAAGGGAAACCGTGCATGCTGGGAAAAGAATAGCACCCTGGGAAAGAGAAAGCATGGCCCCCACATCCCGTGGAAAAACAGCTCAGAAACAGATAAGCATTATGTGAGCGTCGCGGGAGGCACTCCCACAACATAAGATTGGGGAGTGAGGGACCCGCAAGATCTGTGGCCTGACGATGGGCCACCCGACCACACCACCAGAAAAAGAGAGACGCTGCGGGCAGATATGTGGCCCGTGGCAGGCCCAACGGGATGAGAAATGGACTGCGGGCTCCGTCGCAGGTCGAGAATGTAACGCCGCAGGTTGAAAACCCGCCTATGGCGTAACAGTAGGTCCCTCCCGAGCCCCAGGTTTGTCCGGAAAAAGACAGTCAAAACTGCAGACAAAAAGGGGAGCATGAATAGAAGAGGCATCCTCCCAGGAGCTTTCATTAAGGGGATAACCCTTTCAATGTATTTATGTATGTATAATGTATGTGAAATTGGAGGCGTTCAGAAGGACCCGGGAGCCACATACCTTTTGCACCCCACACTCAGGTATATTATCTACTAGAAGAGGAGGTGGACAAGCAAAATGTTTTTAAAAAAGATCAGAAATATATGGTTTAAACTGTGATACGTGAAATACTGGATGTATCTTCCATGTCCAAGGCAACTGTAGGCGGAAGGATACCAGATTCACTACATGAATGATCTTAAAAGGACGATAATATTGAGGCTTAAATTTGTTTGTGGACAAACGAACGAGAAAAAACTTTGAAGAAAGCCGGACCTTATCTTGTATCTGATATAGCAGAGAAGAATGTCGTTTTAGGTCAGTGGCTTTCTTCATGTGTTGTTTTGCAGCCAGTAGATTAGAATGTATCATCTTCCAGATGCTACAAAGTCGACAGGATAAAGAGGTTACTGCTGGAATAGTGGCGGACTTATTATTCGCTATAGGAGAGGTCCTGGGATGACAACCGTACATGCAGAAAAAAAGGTTGCCTTTGATGCACTGTGTACAGTTTTGTTGTATGAAAATTCCTACTAGTGATAGATATTTGGACAAGTCACTTTGAGTTGTGTTACAAAAACAACAGAGATACTGTTTCAGTCTCTGATTTAGGTGTTCTGTTTGTCCATTCATTTGAGGATGGAAACCAGAGGATAAGGCAACCTCAATACGCAAAGATTTACAAAAGTGTTTCCAAAAAACGTGAAACATACTGGGGTTCTCAATCAGAAACTGTGAGTTGAGGGAGACGATGAAGGCGAAAAATTTCCCTTAAGAAGATGTGGCTCAATTCCTGAGCAGTGGGTAGTTTCTTTAACACTCTAAAATGAGCCAATTTAGAAAAAGAATCTACAGTCACCATGATCACGCTATTCCCTGCAGAAGATGGTAATGGATATAATAATTCGGTTGATATAGTATGCCATGGGGCTGAGGAAACAGGTAAAGGCTGCAGTAATCCAGCTTGTTTGGTATGTGGTACCTTGGCTTGTGCACACACAGGGCAAGAAGAGACATGGGTCTTAATGTCTTCTGTGACTGTAGGCCACCAAAAAGACCGAAGGGCTAATTCCCTTGATTCCACGATGACCCGCAATTGGCGAGACGTGACACATCTGTAATGCTTCTATTTACACTTTTTTAGAGGGAAGGAACAACGCCTTGCCACTGTGATAATATCCCCTGGTTTTCCTTGACTATGGATTTCATGTATCCCATTCGTCTTTAGTGAGCAAAGCATATTCGGATAGCACTCTGTCCAGGAAGGATTGCACCAGTCCAATGATCTGATGGGGTTCTATAATGTGCTGTGTAGGAATGGTCACACCTTCTGGATAATGACGGGATAAGGCATCCACTGTGGTCCAGGTATATACGTAATAGAAAAATCATGTTGTCTAAAGAAGAAGCCCACCGTGCTTGTCAGCTGTTCAAACATTGAAAGTTCTGGAGACATTACAGATTCCAATGATCAGTCCTAACCTCAAAAGGTTCTTTGGTCCCCATTATGAATTGCCTCCATTAAGTACATGCCACTTTTAAGGCAAGCAATTCTCGCTCTAATGCTGAATAGTCACGTTTGGAATCCATCAGAAGGTGAGATAAATGGAAAACTGGGTGTTCTAACCCATCTTCATCTTGTCTTTGTAGGAGTACAGCTCCTAGTGTTCTGTCAAACGCATCAGTTTCTACTATTAATTTTTTCATAGTATCAGGATGCAGTAAGATTGGAGCCCAAGTAAAAGTTTGTTTCAGATTTTGGAAAGCAGTTTCAGCAGTTTCAGTCCAGCAAAATCCACTTCGAAGACTTTCTTTCTTTAAGGTCTGTGTAAGAAAACTTGTTTGCTGAGAAAAGTCTTTTATGAACTGCCGATAAAAATTAGCTAAACCTATAAAACACTGCATCTCTTTTATAGTTGAAGTTGATGGCTAGTTTATAATGGCTTGGACTGTTTGAGAATCCTTAGCGATACCGGTCTTGTTAATGTGGTAGTCCAGATACTCAACTTCGGTTTTATCAAATTTGCATTTTTCTGGTTTACAACATAATTGATGTTGCCAGAGCCTTTCAAGAACTTGAGTAACTTGTGACGTATGCTGTTCTGGATGAGAAAAATATACTAAGATGTTATCCAAATATATGATGACTATTTGATCTAAAAGATCTGAAAAAACATAGTCTATGAACCTCTGAAAAATAGAAGGAGTGTTTGTTAGGCCACAGGGCATCACTCAGTATTCAAAATGGCCTAAGGGAGTCTTAAAGGTGGTCTTCCACTCATCCCCCTTCTTGATTCGGAGGAGGTAATAAGCTCCCCTCAATTCCAACTTAGTGAACACCTGTGCTCCTCTAACTGATTCTAGGAAATCCTTTATAAGAGGTAAAGGATACCTGTCCTTTACAGTAATCTTGTTTAGACCATGAAAGTTTATTCAAGGACGTAAATCTTTTGCCTTCTGTGGTACGAAAAAAAAGAGGAGCCCTCGCAGGTGAGGAAGAATGTGTGATCAGGCCACTCAGTAAATTCTCTTCCAGATATTCTCTAAGTGTTTCTCTTTCAGGTTCGGAAAGGGAATACATTCTCGCAAAGGGAACCACCGCTCCAGGTTCCAACGGAATGGTGCAATCTTATTCGTGGTGTGGTGGTAAGACCGTTCTTTCAAGCTTTAGGAAGATATCTAGGTATTTTGCATAATGGTTTGGTACCCCTTGAATAGCATTAATGGAACAACCTGCCTCTTTGTTCTCAAAAGGTATACTTCTGGGTGACCAATATGTATATGAAGAGTAACATTTATGTTCACAAAACTGTGAAGAGAAAGAAATGGTTCTGGTTTCCCAATGAATTTAGGGATTATGTCATGCCAGCCAGGGTATGCCTAGTCTGATCATATGGTTGGGAGAAGCAATGAGATCAAAGGTGATATATTCCTGATGTTACTCAAACTTTAGACACAAAGAAGGAGTTGTTTCTGTCACTGGCCCTGAGGAAAGAGGAGTACCATCTATAGTATGGACTTGCTCAGGTATTTCCTTGAGTACGCCAGGGATTTTCCTATACTTTGCCCATTCCTTATCAAGATAGATACCACTAGCACCACAGTCCAATAAGGCAAGGACTCTTTCTTCTCTTCCGTCCGTTAATTGTATAGACATGGGCAGTAGGAAAAGAGATGATATGTTTAATTTAGAGGAACAAATAGAAGGGATTTCCAATCGTCCTGTCCCGTCCCTTGTTAGAGAGGGCGGTAGTTGGCATTTCCCATCACTTTCGAGGGACGAGTAGGATAAGCACCAATCAAATGACCTGCTTTGCCACAATAGAGACAAACTCCCTTCTTTGGTCTATGTTCACATTCATTCTCAGATAACGGGCCATGGGCCATGTCTCTTTGCATACGTTTGTCTCCAGAGGGAGTGGGTACAGCAGCTGTGGTGTCTTCTTGACGGTGGGCCACTGTACGTGAGGTTCCCATATGGGATTAAACACGACCTTTCCGTTTCTCCAAACGACGCTCATGAGGGCAGTATTCTATGAACAATGCCAAGTCCATAAGGTTTTTATGTTTACTTGAGGAGAATGTACCAATTTGTCTTTTATTTATTCATGTAACCCTCTGCGAAAAAGAGTGACAAGGGTGCGTTTCACCCAAGTGGTCTCTGCCACCAATTGTCGAAACTGTGTGGTGTATTGTAAGACATCCTGATTACCCTGCAGGATGTCACACAAGACTTCTTCTGCAGAAGACTACAACCCAGGGTGCTCGAACATTTGATTAAAGGCCCCAACAAAAGCAGTATAGTTAGACAAACTAGAAACATCCATGGTCACCAAAGGAGTCGCCCAAGCTAAAGCCGGACCAGACAAGGCACTTATCAAGTAACCCACCTTGGTCTTCTCCTGAATGAATTGAGACGGGCGAAATGCAAAAACGTCTGTCAAGGAATTCTTCCAACTTATTGGGATCCCTGGAAAAATGTGGCGTAGTAGCAGAGACTGTTAGGAAATCCGTAGTTCTGTAAGCCAAGCCTTGTCGTAATGCAGCATTTTCAGTTCGTAATTGTTGCAGCTCTTAGGCCTGTTGTTGTACAGTATGTACTAATGACAGCGCTGTCTCCACCAACTCGCCCAATGGATCTTCCACTGTCTTTTGGCCTAAACGGGTTATTTGGTGTTTCAATCTGTCACGTTCTGCTCCTCCCTTACCGCCTTTGTCAGATGAAAGCAGGTTACAGCTTCGGATCTTGCACGTTCTGGTCTGGCCAAGATAGGGGCGACCCCTTCAGGTAGCCATGATGCTGCTGAGAAGGTGGGTGCCAAGGTCAGTCTGTGCCCTCCAGGAGGACCGCCAGAGGAAACACCACAAGGGAAAAAACCTCTAGGCAGGAACTCCAGGAAGCAGGAGAAAGAGCAGCAGAAACGAGGACTCAAAGGACTGGAACAACAGGAAGCTGCAGGGAAAAACAAGCAGGAACAAATCAATAGGAGCAACAACAGGAGCGAGGACCACCACCAACGGGGAGTGTTGCAACGCAAAGAAGCGAAGAACCCAACCTCCTTTTATACCGATGGACAGGAAGTGATAAACAGGAAAAAGGAAAAATGCCATACTGGATTGAGAAAAGTGCCCACAGGAAGCTAGATAGAACGCCATTTTGAAAAGGGAATAGTAAAAAAGGGAAACAGTGCATGCTGGGAAAAGAATAGCACCCTCGGAAAGGGAAAGCATGGCCCCCACACCCCCAGGAAAAACAGCCCAAAAACAGGTAAGCATTATGTGAGCCTCGCGGGAGTTACCCGCGACATAAGAGCAGGCCGTAAGGCACCCACGGCGAGATCCGCGGCCCGACCCTGGGCCGTCCGACCTTGTCCTCGGGAAAAAGAGAGACGCTGCGGGCAGATACGCGTTCCGTACCAGGCCCGATGGGCTGAGAAATGGCCCGCTGGCCCTGCCACAGGTCGAGAATGTAACGCCGTGAGTTGAAAACCCACCTGCAGCGTAATATGGTGAGTGCAGCGGTCATCAGGAGCAGACGCTCACAGCTGCAGGGTCAACCCGCCATGTTCCTTCCCCCCTCCGGGAATATATGAACCTATGTATGCATCATACCCTATAATGGAAAGCATCATGAATAAGCAAGGGACTGTTCTCAGAACACATATAAATGTACATATAATGCATATAAATAGTTTACTATCACACCATAGACAAAAAGCCACAGATTACTCATTAGAGGGCAATAGACTGACTAGAGGTAGGTGAGCCACTGAGCGCTCCAGTCAGGCTCGAGCCTTAAGCCTCGCTCAGGCCTATCTCGAGGCCCTGTTGTAACCTTGAACCCATACTGAGTCAAGCTTTCATGGGGCTTCTGTCTGCCACACTACCTCCAGGATGTGGCATTAAGGCCAGAGCTACCAACTTTGGAACTGGGGTACCAGAGTGAAGTCTGGTGTTGGCTCGACATCCTGTGATTCTGGGCAAATCACTTAATCTCCGCGTGCCTATAAACAATGCATGTGATCTTGTGTAATGCAACTGGTGCTGCTTTAAAGCTCACCCATGCTTTCAGGTCGAGTTCACGCTATTAAAAACTGCAGAAAAATGCCCTGAGAAGTAAAAACAAAGCCTTAACATAAGGAAAGACAAATAGATCCCCATCCCCAGGCTGATTTGTACAAAGTGAAGCTGGAAAACCTGGATCAGTGGGGTCTTAGACAAATAATTTATTTCACCGAAACTATTTTTTTCTTCTTTATCGAGAGTGGAAACACTTTCAAATATGTGAGTTCAAATTAGAAATTTGATTTATTAGACTATAATGTTCCTCTGGAATAATCTGCACCCCCTCCAAGGTTTACATGACAATTGCCTTCCTTGGTGCACTAATGGCTTATGTTTAAAAATTGCCATTTAGAATAAGGACTTCGCAGCGCTATAGTGTGACCTACGAATGTCAAAGCTTCACAGGTTTAAGAAATACGCTTTTTTGAACTTTGAAGCGACTTTTCATTATTTTCCGTGCTTTTTGTTGTGTGATCTATATAGCATGCATGCTCGGGGCTCGGCTCGTGCAAGGGCTCTAAGATCCGAGCCGAGCCTTGAGTCGGCTCTCCCACACGACGGTATGAAAGATGAGACGGCGACTTTAGAATCAATAAAAAGTGGCATCCAGTCCTCCGCAGCAGGCAGTTAACCCACTCAGCTGTCTCAGCACCTTCTTGGCAACTGCAATAAAAACGTATATTTGTAAACACAATAAGTCCTGGAACCAGAATGTGGAAAACGGTAACAGTAAACTAGGCGCTGGCAGCAGGATAGGTGTGCAGAGATATGGTTTTGTTTATAGCGCTTCCTACATATTGCAGCTTTATGGCGCTGTAAATAGGAATGGTGTTGCTACACGATGTGAAATGCCTCCCATATTGATTGATCTTCTTGTAACAAACAGCTACATCCCTAGTCAAAACGTCCAACCCTTGTTATCCCACCTCGGACTCCCCCGCACTAGCACATTAAACAAGGATGCGTTGGTGTTAACCTGAAAAGAGGGAAGTGTCCGGCTAAGAGGAAGAGGGAAGTGTCCGGCTTGGAGGGAGAGGAAGAGGGAAGTGTGCGGCTAGGAGGGAGAGGGAAGAGCCCGGCTAGGAGGAAGAGGGAAGTGTCCGGCTAGGAGGGAGAGGGAAGAGCCCGGCTAGGAGGAAGAGGGAAGTGTCCGGCTAGGAGGGAGAGGGAAGAGCCCGGCTAGGAGGAAGAGGGAAGTGTCCGGCTAGGAGGGAGAGGGAAGTGTCCGGCTAGGAGGGAGAGGGAAGTGTCCGGCTAGGAGGGAGAGGGAAGTGTCCGGCTAGGAGGGAGAGGGAAGTGTCCAGCTTGGAGGGAGAGGGAAGTGTCCAGCTTGGAGGGAGAGGGAAGTGTCCAGCTTGGAGGGAGAGGGAAGTGTCCGGCTAGGAGGAAGAGGGAAATGTCCGGCTAGGAGGAAGAGGGAAATGTCCGGCTAGGAGGGAGAGGGGAGGGTCCGGCTTGGAGGGAGAGGGGAGGGTCCGAGTAGGAGGGAGAGGAAAGAGCCCGGCTAGGAGGGAGAGGAAGAGGGAAGTGTCCGAGTAGGAGGGAGAGGGAAGTGCCCGGGTAGGAGGGAGAGGGAAGTCTCCGGCTTGGAGGGAGAGGGGAGGGTCCGGCTTGGAGGGAGAGGGGAGGGTCCGAGTAGGAGGGAGAGGAAAGAGCCCGGCTAGGAGGGAGAGGAAGAGGGAAGTGTCCGAGTAGGAGGGAGAGGGAAGTGCCCGGGTAGGAGGGAGAGGGAAGTCTCCGGCTTGGAGGGAGAGGGGAGGGTCCGGCTTGGAGGGAGAGGGGAGGGTCCGGCTTGGAGGGAGAGGGGAGGGTCCGAGTAGGAGGGAGAGGAAAGAGCCCGGCTAGGAGGGAGAGGAAGAGGGAAGTGTCCGAGTAGGAGGGGGAGGAAGAAAGGAGTGCCCGGCTAGGTGAGAGAGGGAAGTGCTCGGGTAGGAGGAAGAGGGAAGTGTCGGGCTAGGTGGGAGAGGGAAGTGCTCGGGTAGGAGGGAGAGGGAGAAGAAGTCTCCGGCTAGGAGGGAGAGGGAAGAGTCCTGCTAGGAGGGAGAGGGAAGAGTCCTGCTAGGAGGGAGAGGGAGTAGAAGTCTCCGGCTAGGTGGGAGAGGGAAGTGCTCGGGTAGGAGGGAGAGGGAGTAGAAGTCTCCGGCTAGGAGGGAGAGGGAAGAGTCCTGCTCGGAGGGAGAAGAAGCCTCCGGCTAGGAGTGACATCCAGCAGAGGGCCGCCCCTCCCTCTCACTCAGCACCTAGCGGCGTCCTCTCTGGCAGCGAGGCGCTACCCCCAGCAGGCGCACGCTCGCAGCATCTGTGCCCGGCACTGCAGGGGTTAAGGCCGCTCCCCGGGGATGGTGACAGGCGGAGCGCCGGGAAGCCTCAGCCTGGCCGCGGTCCCCTCAGCATCATGCACGGTCCTGGGGGCTGCGCCTCTGCCGCTCCGCTGAAAGCTGCTCCTCCTTTCATCCTCCTGGCCATGGCGCCTAGGGCTGCCCGGAGCCTGCTCTGCGTCCTCTTCCTGCCCGCTCTCCTCCCGGCTCCCACAGGTAAGAGATGACTAATTTGGAATTTAAAGCTCTTGGCTTTTTACTGCTGCGTGCGTTTTAGATAGCGCTTAAAATTAGCGCTCACCTGGGGTGCAGGTGAACCCCACAGCTGTGGCGTAGCAAAAGTGTGCTTCGCCCAGGATCACTCGAACTAGTGACGCTGGGATTAGAATTCGGATCATTGTCTTTACTAGACGGCAGGTGCTTGTGAGCGATGTACCTGTTCACCAGCCATGAAATGTTTTGAAAATGACAAAGTGCAGTCAGAAACACCTCCTGACAAAACCCAGTACTGACACCGCCTTGACAGCTTTGGATGCAGATATATTTTAAATGTGTGAAAATAGATGCCCCATGTGGTTCGACAATTTCAACTAATGCTCGCTTCTTAGCCAACACGAACTGCACTCTGGGACTTGTAGTTTCCCTTTAACTACGAATACAAAATCTCAACCTGTGCCAAAGTTGAATGTAATGAATTGTGTACTTGTTGGTGGACACCAGTAATGCAGGCGTGACACCTCTAGCCAGTCCTGGATGTTGCATTCTGTTTTTTGTTTTTATTGCATATTCTAAAAGCAAAAGCACATGCCTTAGAGGACACTTTAGGACTACCTGGTGGTTTCACAGGTTGAACAGTATGACTTTGGCACCTGCTTTTATCTGGAACTTGTGTTTACTTTTTCTCTGTTGGTCATATTGTTAAGATAATGTATCTACTGTTCTCTGTTTTCTACTGTACTGTTTGCTGATATGAAAATTCAGTTTATTTTACTGCTGCATGTTCGAAGGGCATCATTTGTCCGTTTTTTCAAGGGAGAGTGTTGCCACCTTGTTACATTTATTTAATCAGATAATTAGTTGCCCTTTCCTGGGTTTTTCAGAATCAAATTACTGTGCTCAACTGGGTCATTTAAATTGCTTCATTGGACGCAAACCGAGACTACAACTCCCAGAAAGCATTTGCTGGTCAAATGGAAGTGTAGGTCTGGGAACCAGGCACCTTAATGATATGGACAAGGTGGCACCCCTTCCAAGGATGAACGTCCCAATGGGTCCATCACATCTCCAATTAGAATCCAATAGTTTCCCATGTCCATGTGTGATGTGCTGCTCTAGTCCGTGTTCTTTTTCAATTCAGAAATTTGTAGTCTTGTTTAAGTCATTTTAAACCAGCAGAAGACCTAGAATTCAAGTGAAAAACCTGTACTGGACCAGTACATCATGCATGCACCTGGGACATTCGGTGGCTGTGAGTCAGGCGTTCATCCTCTGTGGACCAGGGCTCTGGAACTGTGTTTCTTGCTACATCAGGCTTGCTCCTCAGGGTTGCAGTTGATGAGTTGTCTCAAAATCCCCTCTTTGCAGACATCTTACCATTCTAGATTCTCTAAACTACACTCCCCTTCTCCCTCATGCCACTGTTTCTGACCCTTTTGGTACTTTACGCTCTCGGTGGAGCTGACGTTACATTATAAACGTACCCGCGTGTTCTCCGATGTTGGCACTCCGCAACCTCAATGAGAAGTTCTACAAAGGATTAGATCGAAAGGAAAACCCACTGATCAAGAAACTTGCTGACATTTCCGCAAACCCTTTTGACCGCTATCCACGGCCAATCACAGCGCTGACCATGTGAACCAACTTCACGTGTGCCAAAGTGTCACAGATCAATAAGTAAACAAAACGGCGACTTAAAAAATCAAAATGAATGTGGAGTAAAGAGGTTACCGCCTCGGTATCCAAAGCCCACCGCTGTCAGAAGGAATCTAACAGCCAAGGAAGAATACGACAGATGCTGGCGACATACTCTGTTGGTGGGTGCAGAGGTTCAGTGCCTCTGGGGCTAGGATTGCACTTTATACATATATATTTTATATCAAATAAAACTACTCCAGTGGCAAACACCCCGAGGAGAGCTTGAACCCATCTGGGAATGTTGTGCTAGTCGGTAAGCGTCAGACTGTGAGCTGAGACTTCACGTACATGGCTGATTCACAACCCTTTCCCTGTGCTAAAGCAGGCGAAGGCATACGTACCTTACACATGTACCACCTAAGAGTGTAAATGTATAGTGAACGTGCTCGCGCTGTGCACCTGCTACAAGTGCTCATACATCGTAAACTACATTTAGACTACAGTTCACAAAGCGCTCTCAGGAGAGTGTCAGCAGAGGCGCTTTAAGGCCTGGGCAGAGTGGGCTCTGGCCCCGGGCCCCAGCCTTTCAGGGGCCCCCTGATAGAGCCAGCGCTGTTCTGTAGCGAGGACGTTTAATAATTGTTAAGTTGTTTTAAGTACCGTTTTCTTTCATTTATTTTGAATGTGGGTGTGAGAGAGTTTATCAGACACCCTGCAGAGAAAGTGTGTTTTTGTTTCATGCAACATCTACAAAACAAGTTTATTTTAGATCCAAACAGGACCTCGCATGCGAGAAATAGCAGTGTGTCACGGAGATTATTTGCAGTTATATTAGTGAGCGTCTGCTGTGTTACAATATTGAAAACACACGTCACTATCCCTGAATATTAGATCTAAACACATTTAGATTTTGGCCAAAGAGGGCACGAAAGAGCTGAAAATGGATCATAAACGCAAAGCTGTACCGAACAGGGGCCCCCAAAATGCATTTGGGCAAGGGCCCCCAAAGTCCTCAAGATGTCCCCGATTGTCAGGTGTGATGCCGTGCACATTTTGTTGAGTTCACAACCCTCTAAGAGCGATTTTCTTGCAGATAGTGTTTATATCACCCCAAGTCCGAACCACGCGGAGGTCTATCCAGTCCTGGGCTTTCTTTGCACGAGCATTTGTATGCGTGGCTTCACTCCAGCTGGTGCAAGCGAAGACTGCAACTCCCAGAATGCACCCTTTGTAAAGGGCGCGCCCGGGGTGAGTACATGGTGTTCTAACATAGTCATACAGGTTCCCTATGTGTAGAGTAACTCGAGCTCTTAGCACGCACTCCTGCGTGGAGTACAGAAAGTGCACTCGTTATTCCTATATTTTATGGCTCTTATGGTGGAAGGGGCAGCTCCCATCAAAAATATTTTCCATTAAAAATACTTGAAAACGCCAATAATAAAGTAACATTATTGGTAAACTTCCGCGCGTGCACATTATGCACGAGGAAGGTTGATAAAGTATATGCAACTCTCATTTGCATGTGAACACCACGTACGTGCAAATACATATGTGTGTGCGTGTGTACGTATTGCATGCTCAGTGACGTGTATTTTATACCCGAGTATCAAGGGAATGCACGTGAGTACCAATGGAAATGTACAGTAGGCACACCTGGTGTATAAACATAGCATAGCCTCTTTACCTCGAGTTCTCATCTTTGTGAGTCGGCGTCGTAAAACCACAGTTTCCAATTGTTATTAAAGATACATTGGCAGAAACATGTAAACAGAAACACTGGGCACAGAGGGGAATCCCCCCCTTGAGAAGCGCTGAACACGTTCTAATCAACGTGCAGATCAAACGAGACTATATTTTATGAACGAGCGTTCTTTTATGTTTATGTTTACGTTATGTTTTACGTTTTATGAATGAACGTCTTCTACAGGTTGCAAGGGGATTCATTGCACAGACACTCATTGCTCAGATGACGTCCACTTTCCACATCCTCGGTTTCATGTATAGAGGATGGAGAACGCATATAGAAAGGGAAAGCTGCCTAACCGTGCCTGGAGGCGGCCGGGACACCCTGAATGAAGCTTAGAGATTCCAAAATTTAGCTTTTTCCTTTTTAATAATAAGTAGCCGCTCAGCTTTGCTTTTCTAGCTCGGATTGTGCGCTGCCTCCGTTAATACAAAGTGTGCAAGTACCTTTCTTCCACAATGAGGATACTCTGTGCATGCATTCATTCATTCACTCATTCATCCGTTGCGTTGCATCTACTTGTCCCCGGGCTCCTATCCCCAAGTTGGGTTTTGTTTTAGCCTACATGCAGTGACCCGAATAAACCTCTCTTGCAACTCAAGGCAGAGCAGAGTCACCACCTGCCCACAGCTAGCAGGATACCTCCTCCTTTCATCCTCCCTCTGTGCAGTACACACGTCCTGCACTTGTTACAAGTTAAAGTTAGATTGGAGTCTGTCTGTGATAAAGTGAGGTGTCTACTATCACACACTTTGTGCAAGAGAGAAGCCGGGATTGGAATTGAAGCCCGTCCTCTACTGAGCACGCAGTTTAGCCGCTGGACTCCGCCCCTCTCTCGTGGGCAGGTTGACGAACATAACGAGCGTATCTGGGATGTTTGCAGCACTAAAGACGCGAACTCCACCTCTGACATTTTTCGAAGACAGCCTCCCACATTTCTAGTCTGGAAACAGACACCTCTCCGCTCCCCCCTCCCCCCTCCCCGCTGCATTCGTAATGAGATTAATCTCACAGATAAGGGAGTCACTGGCATGCTCGCCTCCCATCTAGAGATTCCACAGACCCAAACGCAGCTTCAACCCATCAGATCCCAAAAGATGTTGTTTTCCTACAGCCCCGACTTCTCACGACTCCCCTAACCGAGATCTCGGGACTGGAACAAATGGAACTCATGCAAATGAGAAAAGTGCACGTTTCATATGAAAGGTGGTCGCATTAGTCTCCCCATTTCAGCATGAACAAGCCCCAGGGTCGGTTCATGAATGGCAATAGTGTGTCAGGCCCCGGTGATGGCTATAGTGCTGCGTCCAGTGTCAGGGGCTTCCAGGTGCTAACCTTCCACCTAAACATGAGGCAATGGAGGCTACTTGTGGGTCCAAACTGAAGCCAGGGGACATCAGTCTCAGGGCTAACCACTGGGCCTACCTGACTTGATTTGAGTGCACACTGAGCTAGAGGGCGTTAGGAGTGTCCACACACTGCAGCTAGCTGAAGGTAATTGTATGTACAGACTGCAGCTAGCTGAAGTTAGCTGTGTGCACAGACTGCAGCTAGCTGAAGGTAATTGTATGTACAGACTACAACTAGCTGAAGTTAGCTGTGTGCACAGACCGCAGCTAGCTGCAGTTAATTGTGTGCACAGACCTCAGCTAGCTGAAGTTAACTGTGTGCACAGACCGCAGCTAGCTGCAGTTAATTGTGTGCACAGACCGCAGCTAGCTGCAGTTAATTGTGTGCACAGACTGCAGCTAGCTGAAGTTAATTGTGTGCACAGACCCCAGCTAGCTGAAGTTAACTGTGTGCACAGACTGCAGCTAGCTGAAGTTAATTGTGTCCCTAACTGGAGCTAGCTGAAGTTAATTGTGTGCCCTAACTGGAGCTAGCTGAAGTTAATTGTGTCCCTAAATGGAACTAGCTGAAGGTAATTGTATGCACAGACCAGAGCTAGCTGAAGTTAATTGTGTCCCTAACTGGAGCTAGCTGAAGTTAATTGTGTGCCCTAACAGGAGCTAGCTGAAGTTAATTGTGTGCCCTAACTGGAGCTAGCTGAAGTTAATTGTGTGCCCTAACTGGAGCTAGCTGAAGTTAATTGTGTGCCCTAACTGGAGCTAGCTGAAGTTAATTGTGTCCTTAACTGGAGCTAGCTGAAGGTAATTGTATGCACAGACCAGAGCTAGCTGAAGTTAATTGTGTCCCTAACTGGAGCTAGCTGAAGTTAATTGTGTGCCCTAACTGGAGCTAGCTGAAGTTAATTGTGTGCCCTAACAGGAGCTAGCTGAAGTTAATTGTGTGCCCTAACTGCAGCTAGTTGAAGTTAATTATATGCACAGACCAGAGCCAGCTGAAGTTAATTGTATGTCCTAACTGCAGCTAGCTGAAGTTAGTTGTGTCCCTAGCTGGAGCTAGTTGAAGATAATTGTATGCATAGACCAGAGCTCGCTGAAGTTAATTGTATGTCCTAACTGCAGCTAGCTGAAGTTAATTGTATGCACAGACCAGAGCTAGCTGAAGTTAATTGTGTCCCTAACTGGAGCTAGCTGAAGTTAATTGTATGCACAGACCAGAGCTAGCTGAAGTTAATTGTATGTCCTAACTGCAGCTAGCTGAAGTTAATTGTATGCACAGACCAGAGCCAGCTGAAGTTAATTGTATGCCCTAACTGCAGCTACCTCAAGTTAATTGTGTGCCCTAACTGGAGCAAGCTGAAGTTAATTGATGCCCTAACTGCAGCCGAAGTTAATCATGTCCCTAACTGGAGCTAGCTGAAGTTAATTGTGTCCCTAACTGGAGCTAGCTGAAGTTAATTGTGTCCCTAACTGGAGCTAGCTGGAGTTAATAGTGCCCCTAACTGGAGCTAACTGGAGCTAGCTGAAGTTAATTGATGCCCTAACTGGAGCTAGCTGGAGTTAATTGTGTCCCTAACTGGAGCTAGCCGGAGTTAATTGTGGCCTTAACTGGAGCTAGCTGAAATTAATTACGTGTCCCTACTGGAGCTAGCTGAGGTTAATTGTATGGAGGGGCGGCTCCTTTGCTATAGCGAAAGAGTGATGCCCCACTGGCTGTGCCAGAAGCAGACAAAGAAAATTATAGGTCGTTTTATTTTTCATCTGCTGACTCAGTCAGCAGTGCAGGGAGAGGCGGGGCTGGGCCATGGGAGGTGATAGGGGGGAGGAGGGGAGAGTGCACCTAAGTGCGCATATGTGTTTGGCCAGCTGTCTGAGGCTGGCCAAACACACATGCGCACTTAGGTTTCTTCAGCCTGGTTGTGTACATAGCTGGGCTGGGGAACCTGCACAGACCCCAGTCACTGCTGCTCAGACCAATCCTGGTTCTGCTTTCACACAAGGTTTTGCATGAAAGCAACACCAGGATTGCTGAGGAGTCTGGGCTCGTGTCCCAGCAATGAACGCTGGGACACTAGAAGAGATGCGGCAGGAAGTGGCAGGGACGGAGGCAAGTTCTTTTTAATTTTTACTTTGTCTCCGTACTCCCCCCTTGCATTATGCGGTGGACGCTGCTGATTTTAAGCACAAGCTGGTTCTAGCTGAAGTTATTTGTGAGCCCAGACTGGCTCTTTCAGAAGTTGTGTGCCCTCAGACACCCTGGCTGGAGTTGTGTGCTTAGCTCGAGCCAGCCAAAGCTAATTATGTACACAAACTGCAGCTAACTGAAGTCTGTGGTCAGACTCGAGATACCTGAAGTTAATTGTGTGCATAGACTGGTTATAGCTGAAGTTGTGTGCCCAAACAATAGGTCGTTGAAGTTAATTATGATCTCAAACAGTGGGACAAGTGATGTGATTTGTGTGCCCAGACTGTTACCGCTGATCATAATAATGTGTCCGGCAGTGGTTAATTTGTAAAACAATAAGTGCCAGGGCCCTCGTCAGGGGGACACGTCAGCTTGCACCATCCATTGCCCCTGCCAGTGCTGTCAATTACAGTACCAACACAACTACTAACCATCACGCACCTACAAGTGTGACAAGTTAGGCTTTTCAATGCCCCCAAAGCTATAAGAATGGTTTAGGTGACATGTATTAATGATTGTTAATGTATATTAAATTAATAAACAGCAGTTGTGCTTATACCAAAATTTGGCAGACAGCGCCAGCATGTGGCAGACTGTCACAAATGCCACTGCTAAGAATTAAGTGCAAGTGCTGAGCACTGGAAACCACCGCCTCAAATTAAGCACTGGGGCCCAGACTCCAGGGAGAGTGATTAAAGTCTTGGAATCTGTGACCATAATTTATAGTGGATACAACTGTAACACTATTATACATATTACGGATTGGTGCATTGAACACCATTGAAACAAGCTCTGGTAAACTCAGTGGGCCTGGACTTGGAAAGCTAGTATGATTTTTTAAATTTAATTTCAATATGTGCACAAAAAATGAAAACAAATAAAACACGTTGCTACCTAAATGTGGCAGCCACATGTTTTCAATAACATTTTTGAAAATGTAAAACATTCAGTGATTCAGTGATGCAGCTGTTTTACTAGTGACATTTATAATAATAATCCTTTCAGTTGTGCTGTGCACTTTAGGATTTTTATTTCTGAAGGAGTTAAGAAGGAATCAACAACTATCCAAGCATTCAAATCAGTCAGCTACATTGTTGAAATGGCACTTACACACTTTATCACAGTACTTTAAAAAGTATATGAAAAATAAATTGGTTTTTAACTGGACACTCAGAGTGCAGGTAAAATAAATAGCTGGTACTTCAAGTTAGTATAAAAGAATAAATACAGTACAAAGTACATTTTGAACCTGTTTTGTCACTGAAGAAAAAGGGACTTTTTAAGTGGGTCTGAACACTGTACACAGGGTTTGTGCAGTCACTCAAACTGAAGGATAAAGTGCTCTGAGCCATTGCCCCATGCTGTATGTTGTCGGGGCGGAAGCAAATTGTGAATGACAATTTAACAGACCATTGGATGAACCCTGCTGGCTACAAACCACTCTGTATAAATGTTTAGGAAAACCAATGGTGTGGTGGGGCAGGTAAAGCTGTTTCAAAGGCCACTCCTAAATACTGTTATAAAAGTCATTGTTATTAAAACTACAGTAATGATTCTCGCTGAAATGACATTTATCGAATACATATGACCACCTGTGGTTGTTTATAACAAAAGAAAACATGAATTAAGGAGCTTAACAAAACTCAAGTGATGTGAAAGCATTCACTGTTGAGGTGATATGTTGACCAAATTAAACATTACAACTAAGGATTTATGGTAATGATGTTGTGTTTCTCTCTTTATTCATGACCTATGTTCTCATTACTTGCCAACTTATTTTAGTTCTTTGAAAAAAGCATAAAGTTACCATGCTTTCACATTTATTGCTGGAATATGCACACGCGCATGGATGCTTGTAGGGTTTGCACTTTGTACTATACAGTATTACGCGCAGAGCACCATATATTTTTATCAGTGCTTTTAACATACAAGTTGTGATGTTGTCTACACGTCTATAATACTTAAACCAAAAGGTTTCAAAGTGCTGCCACTGTTCTCTGTTAGTGATGTGAAAGGTGCCGGATTCAAACTCCCTTGGCAGTAAAGTCCATCGCAACAGTGCAGGCTTCCTCAGACTTCAGTCCAGATCTAAAACAAGCATTTGCAATGCAATGGGTTTCACATTTGCTCGAGTTAGAGCTTTTAGCATTGTAAACTCCTAACCAGACTTTTCTTGCCACATAAATTGAAAATGAAAAGTATAACAGTTTCCAATAAGCGAGCCGATTCAAAGCACCATGGCTGCCATGAGCATGAGCGTGAAGGAGAAAAAGAAAAAGAGGTTCGCTCACAATCAAACATATCGACAAACGTGCAATTATCCACGTAACAGGGTCGATGGCGAGATAACAAAATTGCCCCAAGGAGGGACAAACGTAAAGCATTTACCATTGATAACAAAGGATTTTTGAAGGGCAAGCCCATGAATGAACGATAGTGATGGGTGTGAGGTGGGCGTGATTAAAAGCCCAAATAGATAACAACATGTCGGAAAAGCAGTGCTTGCGCGCTGCTATCCTCGACCTAAAAATGTGCTCCAAGGAGCGGAAAAGGGACTGACTCACAAAAGCATTTATGAGTCTTCTTTCATGTATTCTTATGTGTCTTTGAGAATCAGCCTGAAACGTCCAGTTCCTTTTCTATCACTTGTGTATTTGTGTGACCTGAATATTATTATTTTGTTCTCATTTTAAGAGTACCACCGGAGGATTCTTTCACAAGCTCTTAGATGCTCTTGTGATTCTGCCCTATTAGTAGAAGTGCAAAGAGGGACCAGTCCTTTCTAGTTATATTATTGTATGAATATGACCAGGATATTCCCACTTTAGATATTTTGAGATTGACTCACAAAGGCTTGTAGGAGTCCATAAGAGAGTACTACAGGAATACTACTTCACACACTTTTATATGCCTTTGAAAATGGCCTCAAAGTATTTAAGTTAATCCAGAGAAGAAACATGCATCCTTCCTGTCCTTAACATCATCAGAAGTCAATAGAGTTCTGTTTTTAGTCAATGAAATGATTTCCCAATCGACTCTTTCACAAGCGCACCAAGGGTACAGCCTTAAAACCACACACTCCAAATCACCCACATCCATAAGTCTATACACGCAGTTGCACAGGTTTATACTTTTTGTGAGGGTTTACACAGTTCTGCACCCCCCACAACAAAAGGAAGCTGCAAGTCTCTGATGCTCCCAAGAGCAAACAAAGTCCAAACGTATCTGGTTTGAGTATTCTGCACACAATTTATTGTTTTTTTTTCCAGAATAAGGATGGTTTACAAAACAAAATGGGCAGATGTTTAGGAGATGGATAGAAGGCCTAGGTCATCTGGATGTTATGGTAGCCTCCTGTTTAGGATTCAGGGGGACTTTCATGCCTGGGCACCCTGTCCTACGGAGGAGTTCGTGCTTAAGGGTGAGACTTAAGAGACATTTCAGTATTTGGGGGTCTTAAGGCAAAAACACACAGATATGTATGAAGTAGTATTTGAAAATATCAACTACTGAAACATCGTGCTACCAAAATATCGAGGACCAAAATATCGACAGTAAATGTATATAGGTGAGTTTAGATTTACTATTCTTAACTTCACATCTACATATCTTGATGATGTATATATTTATATTTACAGTATATAAATGTATAGAAAGGCAAGCCTCTACTTACCTACGTATACTTTCCTACTTGATGCTTTACTCTTCAATGTTTTGGCCACTATATTTTGGTACAGGCTATTCTGGAGTGCAAATTGGGCTGTGATACAATGTATGCAGTGTACTCTCTAAGGCAGTGGTTCCCAACCTTTTGATTTCTGTGGACCCCCACTTTAACATTAATGAAACCCAGGGACCCCCACTGAATCAGCATGGGAAACCGGGGACCCCCGCCTGAGTCATTACTGAAAGCTGGGGACCTAATTTGTCAATATTTGGTAATATTTTTTTATTTTCTAGGCTCTCGCGGACCCCCTGAGAAGGCTTTGCGGACCCCTAGGGGTCCCCGGACCACAGGTTGGGAACCACTGCTCTAAGGCACAAGAAGGTACAGGTCCACCTCCTGCCAGTAGAACAGAAACAGTGAATGTTTCGGTTTGCTGTGTTGTGGTACGGGGATCTGGTTGGTCATCAGCATAACGGAAGGCTGCAATAAGGAAAGACCTACTCATGGTGTCATGGTTTGGTACTTATAGCTCGGCTGTTCATATGGCGTCTCAGTTTATTTGGTGGCCTGGCGATTACACCTACATTGAGGAGACCCAGAGATGGAGCGGTTTGAGATCACCTGTCCAGCAAGCATTTGTGTGTATGAGAGAGTCCTAAAGCAACATTCCGTATGGAAATGCTACAATTGTGTACGGAGCATTATGCAGCAGCATCTGTGGCCTATTCAATAGGACACAAGGAGGCATGTTCTATGTATGTGATATTATTAGTATAGCAGAAACCTACCCAGGAGGAAGCGGTATAGGGTAAAAAGCAAGAATACAGTCCATGAATGATTGGAGGGGAGGTTGGGTTCCGAGAGAAGCGGTGGACTGTTACTGTGTTGTGATGCAGTGTTCTTTACAGACAACCATGTGTCTTCAGCTCTTTTTCCTAAATGGGAACAAAGTTGGGGTGGCCATGACTGAGAGATGGATGTTATTACAGAACCTGAGCCCATTAATGGAGAAGAACAGCTGCCTTAGTTTTTTTTCTTTTAGCACTTCATCTCAAGTCCAATTGTGTCCAGACAGTCAGTGTGCACAGAGGTACCAGAACCGTGCTTTGCAGCCATATAGGGTAAGCTAATCGTGATGGCTTTGTAACTGAAGCAGCTGGCTATGAGGATGTGGTGGTGTTGAGCATAGATTTCATGGATACTCTAATCATTGTTTAGCTTGCCTTCGGTGGATCAGTACACATGCTGCCTTAGCAGCTACGAGCTATTTGTGTTAAAGGCCTCCAATTGATCAGTTTTGTCGAAAAAAGGCCAGAAGCAAAAACCGTGAGTTGGTTGACTAAACTTCAGAATAATGTAGAACAGCTGAGTCAGTAGTAGAGGTTACAATAGAATATCTGGATACTGAAAACTAGAAAAGACTGAACAGGACCAGCACACGACCCCAAGAACAAGAATCTTCAGAGAATGGCTAAAATTCCTCTAAACACCTTGATGTCCCAAATATATGGGAAAGGAGCAGCAATCCTGATGAAAAATATCTCTGCGACTGTCTTGCAGCGCAGTAAATAACTGGTTCCATCTGCTTTTATAGGATGCATCCAGGAAGTGGCGATTTGCAGGAAGTGGAAGTGATGTCCGAGGAAGTTGGGTGTCCATCTTGCAATGCAATATTTTCTTGTGAAGTCTTTCTATTGTCTCCATTTTCAAATGGTATAAATAACCCACCTGAACTGAGGAATGAGAAGTTTCCCAATATGGCCACCTTCCATGCAGTTTTCCTCACCCAACCATCATCTGGTGCCGCGCTCAGCTAATCATCAAAGAAATGACTCAGTAAGAGGGTAACAATTCCACAGGGCTTTCCACCAAGCGTGACACCCTCCTGACAAACGCATGCGCAGTGTCAGGCTGACCCGGGAACGCAGCCGGTCCATGACCGACCGACGACTGCCGGTCCACAGTCTCCAGGAACCTCGCCAGGCATGGAGAGCAGCTTCCATGCTGCAGAACAGAAACTCCTGCAGGTGTGCGGGAGGCACCAAACATGAGGGGTGCAAGGAGAGGCGTTTTAGGGCATGGGCCAGGTGGTCTCTGGCCCGGGGCCCTGGCCTTTCAGGGAGTCGCTTGATAGTTCTGGGTCTGTTCTCCACGCAGTCCTCCCCTAATGACCTTGAATGATTCTTAAACATAGATTGTTTTAAATACCATTTCCTCTAATTTATTTTAATAAGAATGACCTGCCTAAGACTATTACAAGCAATTTGCAGAAAACTGTTGCAACATCCATAAAAAAGTTCATTTTAGATCAAAACAGGACCTCACATATGAGAAATGGCAGTCGGACGCAGAGATTATGTGCAGTAATATTAGTGAGCTGCAGTTGTGTTACAATATTGAACACACATCACTATCCCTGAATATTAGATGGAAAAACATTTAGAACTTGGACCAGTGTACCCGTGGACTGTCAGTGACCTGCCAAAGAAGGAATGAAAACCCCCAAATTAGATCATAAATTAAAAGCTGTTCCTAACAGGAGCCCTCACAATTTGTTTGGCCCAGGGCCTCCAAAATCCTTAAGATGCCCTGGGTGCAAGGGGTTCTATCAGGGTGGGCGGTGTGGTCCTATTTCTTCAGGATCTTCAAGATGCACGCTGTAGCGTGGAGGTTGTTTCTAAAATGGGGCAAAGGGAGAGTCTGGCAGACTGGGGAATCTAGTGAAAACAGATGTCATTGTCTTGTATTCCTTATTTCAAAAACCTAATTTATTAAACGCCTTAATTTTCCCATCTGGTGAATCCCTGGGTTAACCAGTTAGAAGAGAAATGTTAGCAGTGAGAAAATTCACAAAATCTCCTTTCCTTGTAGCTAATCCAACAATGAATCATTAGGTACGTTGTTCCACATTCATAGGGTTGGTGGCTACCACCATAAGAAGTTTCTACCAAATTGCAAGAGTTTATTATTGTGCTAGAGAAAAAAGACATTCATCCATGGCCTTACAAGCCCCACTGATGTGTTCTGTGTGGGAGATTCAAAGGGAAATTGGCATCATACTTGGAAATTAATAACCACAACTTAGCAGTGTGCCCTATTGTGTCCCCATATTTATGTGGTAGGGGCCCACCCCTCAAAGTAAACTCCTTCTCTGGGCCCCACTCACATGATCTGGATGGTATGCCCAAATAAACGTTTGCCCGTTGGGTATGCTGGGAGATGTGGTTCTGGTCAGCGGTCTCTGTGGCCGCCACCCCTTGTGGAAGTATACAAGAACTGAACGCTGAACACTGTTGTGGGTTTCTCTCATAAGTGGTGCACACCCATTGACATCATTTAGTGGTCGCCAGGGGTAGCATCTGCGATCCCTGGCCTGCCCTTTGCTACTACTGGTGCCGCCTTTGTGTCCCCTGGCCTCAGAGGTGGCAAATGCAGGTGAAAGGAGCACAGTGGCAGCTCGTCCTTATGGATGTCAGGTGGGGCTCCACTCTTTGTTTTCTGTCAATTTTCTATCACACTAATAGTGAATAATAATACATTATTCACTATTCGTGTATTAAAAATGGAGTACAATTAGCTGGAATATGACCTTCTATGGCAGCTGAGGTAAGTAAATTTTTTTTTAAATATCTGTTGTGTGCGTGCTTGTGGGTGTGAGTGTGTGAGTGTGAGAGTGAATGTAAGTGTGGATTTGTATGTATGTGTGAGTATGTGTGTACGAGTGAAAGTGAAGGACAAAGAGCGTGTGATGTCACTTCCGCTATCCCTGGCATTTCGGTGAATTGATGTCCACGTGCACCCTGCTCAGCTGTGGTTGGCTGACACACCTTAATTTCCACGAGCGCATGCCATATACAAATACACTCCTGCCCTGCTGCTGTTATGTGACTACAGTTACAATCCCAACAGAAGCCAAAAGAATGGCAGGATTAGAGCAGTCTTTGGCTGGTTTCGTTCTTTGTTATTTTGTCTGAGGAACTAAGGGCCACATGTACAAACCTTTTTGCCAGTTGCAAATGGGTCAATTCGTAGACTCGTCCTGTTTGCAAATGCAAAATGACTTTTTGGGATGTAGAAAGCCCTGTTTGCGATTCAGTAATCTATTACAGAATCAGAAATTGGGTTTGCGATTCGCTATTAGGAAGGGGCGTCTTAAGAGCTTCCGTTCCTAATACCGTAGCGCAGTGGTACGTGCAAATGTTTTGCGACTGAAATGCAGTCACAAAACATTCGCAATATACTGCCAGTTTCAAATTGGTGGTAACCCATTGTGAATGTTTGTAAAAGCATTTTTAACAGCAGGCAGTGGTTCCACAGACCACTACCTATTCGCAAACAATGAAAAGAAAACTTTTAATTTTTTTTAACACATCCTGTTTTCCTTTAAGGAAAATGGGCTGCATTAAAAAAATAAAAAAAAGATTGCTTTATTTAAAATCAGTCACAGACATGGTGGTCTGCTGAGCCCAGCAGGCCACAGTCCCTGTGATTTTAGCAATTCAGAATGGGTCACAAACTAAGACCTACCTCATTAATATTTATGTGGTAGGGATATATGTGACCCACTTGGAACAGCAAATGAAACTCAAAAGAGCTTCATACATTTGAAATAGTAATTTCTTAATTGTGATCCGAATGAAATCTCAATTAGGAACTCACTACTTCAAAGTTTGGTACATGTGGGCCCAAAATTCTGCCCCTGAGGGTTCATGAGGTTCCTGCAACAGAATACACAAAACATACCATGTCCTGCCTTCACCGCTGCCAAACAGAGTCCTTTCCACCCACTGTCAGTGCTCCATAAGATGAGGGAAAACAGCAGCCTCGGGGTGAAAATGTGAAATGTAGATTTATGTAGCATGGCTTATCACCAGTAAAGGTCTCAAGGTGCTGTCCGTGAGAACGGGGAGATTAAGGGATTTGCCCAGAACCACAGGATGTTGCGCAATACTGAGGCTCAAACCCGAATCTCCAGCTCCTCAGCTGTCACTCGGACCGCTGTGCTACCCAATGTTGTTAATCAAGTATCATAAAAGACCTGAAAAGCTGCGGTTTTAAAGCTTATATGGAGCACATACCACTCCTATTTCCAACTATTATCCAAATCAGCTTGTTTCTACTGCCTGCTCAGCTAAACGGTTCTTGACTTTTGTAAAAATCTCTATATCTGTATTCCAGGTTGCATGGAAAGGTAATGCTTTTTCAAATGTAGAAAATGCAAAATGTGATTCAGTAACTTGTTACTGAATTACAATTTGCATTTGCAATTTAGTATTTGGAAGAGGCGTGATTCAAAATTATTTTTAAGAACACTGCCTACTGTTAAACAAGCTTTGGCAAGGCCAATAGGTCTCACCTATGTAAGAGCTATTGTTTTTTTCCAATGTGTTTTAGCCATGTTGTACACCAGCATGGCTGCTCTTCAGCATGGCTAAAAGTTAGTGGTATGGAGAAGACTGGTGTGGGGTGTCATGGAGTGTAATGGCGAAGAGTGAAATAGAGTGTTGCAGAGTGGAGTGGCAGAGAGTGTTGTGTATTGGAATGACATAGTGTGGAGCTGCGTAGTGTGGCATACACTAGAATGATGTAGAGTGGACTGGTGTAGAGTGCATTGGCATAGAGTGTTGCAGAGTATAGTGGCATAGAGTGCAGTGGAGTAGAGTGCAGTGACATTGAATTGAGCGGGGTATTATTCAGCATCGTAGAGTGGCGCAGATTGGAATGGCACAGAGGTGAGTGATGCAGATGGCAGTGGCACACAGTAGAGCACTATAGAGTGCAGTGGTGTAGAGTGCAGCATAGAGCTGAGTGCCATAGAGTGCAGTGGCATAGGGTGGTGTATAGTAGCATAGAGAGGTGCAGAGTAGAGTATAATAACACAAAAGAATGATGGATGGAGTGCTGAAACCTTTCAAATACTTACTCCCAGTCACGAATCTGGGTTAAATCAATTGTTCTTTTGCTCACCATGCCACCTCAGTTTGGACCCAGCTGTATGCACATCAGTCTAGACCAGTATCCCCATGGGAACAGTCCAGCCCAGACTGCCAGGCCAGGTCCTCCCTGGACCAGAAACAAGCATCCTGAGACCGGTTTCAGAGTATCACCTCTCATCAGCCAGGCTATCTTGAACTCACTACTGGTGGCACTGTGAGCAAGAGACCCACGTCTGGGCATACCCTGGCCACTTCCTTGACCTTAGCAACACAAAAGAATGATGGACAGAGTGCTTAAAGTTTTTAAACACTCAGTCCCAATCACAGATCTGGGTTAAGTCCATTGTTCTTTTGCTCACGTGTCACCCTAGCTTGGACCCAGCCATATGCAAATCAGTCTTGACCCTGCTCCCCATGGTAATAGTACAGCCTGTATAATATACTATAGTGCCATACAGTGCAGTGGCATAGAGTGGAGTAACTTAGAGTGGCACAGTGCAGAGTAGAGTGGTGTAGAGTTTAGTGGCGCAAAGTGAAGTTGCAGAGTAGAATGTCAGAGTGCAGTAGAGAAGAGTGGAATAGAGTGGCATAGAGAGAAGTGGCATAGAGTACAGTGATGCAGAATAGAGTGCAGTGACAGAGTACAGTTGTGGTGAGTGCACTGGCATAGGGTGCAGTAACAGAGTGCAGTTGTGGTGAGTGCACTGGCATAGAGTGCAGTGGTTAAGAGTAGAGTAACATAGAGTGCAGTGGCATAGAGTGGAGTAGAGTGACAAAGAGTGCAGTGGCATAGAGTAGATTGTTTGAGAGTAGAGTGAAGGGCGTAGAATAGAGTGGTTCAGGGTAGAGTGCAGTTGCGTGGAGTGGCATAGAGTGTAATGGTGTACAGTAAAGTGGAGTAAGAGTATAGGGGTGCAGAGTAGATTAGAAAGATGTACAGTGGGTTGGCACGGAGTACAAGGGCATAGAGTTGAGTGTTACAGAGTAAAGTGCGTTGGTGTAGAGTGCAGTGGCATAGAGTGCAGTGTTGCACAGTGTTGTAGAGTGTCATAGAGTACAGTGGCATAGAGTGGAGTTGCGCAGAGTAGATTGGTGAGACCTAGACTAGAGTGCTGTAGAGTGCAGTGGCCAAAAGTGCAGTGGTGTAGACCAAAGTGGGGAAAAGTGCATTGAGACAGAGTAGAGTGGTACAGGGTAGAGTAGAGATGCATGGCGTAAAGTGAAGTGGTGCAGAGTGTAATGGAGTGGTGACAGAATAGTAGAGTGGTGCAGAAGAGAGTGGAGAGGCATTTTAGTGGAGTATTTATGCTGTGGTAGCACACTGCCATTACAGACAATACATTTTCAATTGAAATGCCCATTAGATTTGCAGAGACATACAGTTTTACTAATAAAACTATACAATGAACAGACAAAAATGTGTGGAAATAGCATCAAATAGTTTAATAATTTGTTTTTATCATAATAAAATATTTATTTCTAACACCCTTCAGAAATAACAAAAAAATTACTTTATTTGTGCAGTCCTAATTCTGATATATTCTGAAATATTTACATAGTTCATTTAAATGTTGTCACGTGGTAGAAAAAACTCTTTTGTACCGCCACTATGCAGCAAGATTGTCATATAAGTGCTATCACTTTGAAGTCAGAGAAAGAAAGTAAAGTGCCTTTGGAAGTAAGCGCTAGGCATTTGACCTAGTTCATTGAATGCATAGCAAACGTGATGAGATAAGAACAGGATTTACAGGCCTGTTTACAGAAAGCGAGCACTCAGAGGATTCTGTGCATTTTGGTGAGGGAAAGATCGAACTCAAGCTGCCCAGACTAAAACAAATAAAGCCAGCAAATGGAAAGCAAGAAAATGTGAGTTAGAAACCACAAAGCGAGTGGCAAGCAACCAGCAGAATGCATTCCTAGGTCAGCTTTCTGAATGTCTCCAAGATATCTTGATCAAAAGAGACAGCTCAGCTCTGTGGTAGGCTGTGCCGCTGTCTGGTAGGCTGCGACCTAAAAATGAAACTTCAAAGTTTCATTTTTTTTTATTTTTAAGAGCATTTCGTTTTCCTTTAAGGAAAATGGGCTACATTTAAAAAAATGCTTTATTAAAAGGCAATCACAGACATGGTGGTCTGCTGAACTCAGCAGTCCACCATCCCTGTGATAGCAGGGGTTCCTAATGGGTCGCAAATTGTGACCTACCTCATTAATGTTCATGAGGTAGGTTGATTTCCAACCTACTAGGAATCGCTATTTGGGAATAAAACATTTCATGTATTCGGAATACTGATTTCCTAATTGCGATTCAGAGTTAATCGCACTTAGGAAATCTGTATTCCTAACGTTAGCAGATCTGGCCCTATTTGACTTGCCAACTCTGAATGAGGGCCTTTCAGGTAAAAAGGTGTACTGCGGGGCCACGGCGAGGACCTATTCTATGACATGGGCCTTATGTTCTGGGCTTCATCTATTCTCATGTTCCTTCCTTCCACCCCAGGCTTCCAGCTTGACAGATGCTTCACTTTACACATACATATCCTCAGGGACACTCCTCAAATGACTTGAAACAAACCATGAAATTAAACAAGTATTCACTGTGACAATAAGCCTGTTTTTTTAAATGATGAAACAACTTGATGTGTAAAATATTAAGGGCTCGATTACAAGTTGTGAGGAGCTGTTGTCTACTCGGTGATCCGAATTAGGGATCTCTGCTTAGAATTTCCACAATTATGAGACAGTCCCTTTAGAATGGAAAGTCGCTAATAATAGGTAGATTTCTGCCCTGAATTCCTGATGCAGGTGGGTTTAATGTAGATATTTAACACCTGCTTTGAACAGGCAGTAAATGTAAATATTCTTATGCATGGCAGAAGAGGGGGTTGGTCATGGTAGGTTTGGGAAGCAGAGAATGTTGGTTGGCAACTCCCCCATGCTTGGCTGAGGGCAGGTCCAGGCTAATAAATGGGCCCGGGCTGGGGTGCTGCCCTTTTCCAGAGAGATTTTACCAGGAGGATTTTCTGGCTGGTAAAACTGGTTCTGGTGTTCCTGCTCTCAGAAAATCCGGGGTAAGAAGGGAGAGGGGACAGCAGAAGCTTTCCATTTCTGCTACCTGAGGCTGCCTGAAGCCATCCAAGCAACTGGTGCTGTTGCCTTCTTTGTGGACCCCTTAATACTGCAGCGACCCCACCATTGAATGTTAGGCAGAGACGGCCACTTGTCAATGGGGGTGGCGGGGTGGAGTATTTAAAAAAAATAAAACAAATTAACTTTCATGTTGGGAGAGACGGCTCCGTCTCTCCTTCCTCCTTGGTCTCCCAGAAGCACACAGGCCTCAAGACTCCCCTCCAATCATGACGCTGCTGTCAACAATTTGACAGCAGCCTTGTGATTGGTCTGAGCATCCTGCTTCGGCACTCAGATAGGGAGTAGGGCCCTGTGCATTTTCTCCTCTCAGCTATTCAATACAGCCAGGTGGAGAAATGCAAAGTGTGTATGACTGTTTGGCCGGCCCAACACAGCCGGCCAAAGCGTCATGCGCACTTATGTCCACATAGCCCACTTCCAGCCCAGCCCAGCCCAGCCCCGCCCACCCCTAACTGAGCTCCCAAGGAAAAATAAAATGATAATATCGCTACGTTATTATCATTTTATCTTTCCCTTTCCTCCACTGCACAAAGCAATGGGGCGACGCGCCTCCGCCTTAGAGGAGGAGCTGCCGCTGATGTTAGGGTGTGTGTCTGTATGTGTGAATATTTGCATGCCTGTGCTTGTGAATGCGTTGGTTTAAGTTTGTGTGTGTGTATATGCTTGTAAAATGGTAGGTGTGAGCATGCATGTGTGTGTGTGTTTGTGAATAGATGGGTGTGAGTATGTGCGAATGTGTGCGCTTGTGAATAAGTAGGTGCAAACGTGTGTGTGTCCTTGTGAATGAGTGGGTGTGAGCGTGTGTGTTTGTGAATGGGTTTTTTAGACACCTGCATGGGTGTCTGCTTGCGGGTGGGTGGAAGTGAGAATGTGCACGTGTGCTTGAAAATGGGTGGATTTGATCATGTGTGAGTAGGCGCGTTGTTAGAACCCCCCAACTGCCCTACAAACTTTAGAAATCAATGAGGTGCTACTGCCCATGTCTCACTCTCCCCATTTTACTCCTCTCCCCATGACTCCTTTCCCCTCTTTATTCAGCTTAATCCCTTCCACCTGACCAACTTTCGCCATTTTCTTTACTTTTCTGATATGCCTCCTTCCACTGCCCATGTACTGCTCTCTACACAATTCACCTCTCTCCCATTCCTACTTCCTGCATCTTGAGTCCAATCAGAGGCAAGTAATCTGTTTGTAGAAGCTGCAGGGCAACCAGAGTTAATAAGCCACCTCCTCAAACCTTTTTCTATTTATTCAGCATCAGCAGAGTGAGGCAGACCTGAAGGAGAGGGCAAGACACTTTACAAAGTATTCAAGTTGACATAGTTTACATGGTTCCCTGTTGCATGATAAGGAAAACACAAGCCACCTTAATTTGTAACAGCCAAATAAAACACAGGGAATATTGTTTAGAAACAAATATTGTTTTAAATTAGGTCAAAAACCCAGAATTCAATAATGTATACAGTGTGGTCAAGAGTGAAGGATGTAATTGACACCTTTTGGTGCAAGTATATGATATTCACAGTTGAGTGACTGGATGACAGTAAGCCATCATAGTTCTGTTGTTACACTGAAAAACTGAAGGTTTTGTTAGAACAGTAGGTTCTCTGGTTCTTATTTGAAGGTTTCACATAAGGCTAAAGTTCTGATTGATGAATGGGTGAAGTTCCAGACCTTGGTGCACTTCAGGAGAAGGCTTGTTTTATTGTGTATCCTTCCTTGAAAGCTGAGGTTTCCAACAGTGTGGTGCCTTCACTTTGCAAAGACCGCAGGGTTGGCCAATTTGAGGGCTAGATAGTTTATTGTTCCAGCATGGAAAGCTTAGTAGATGGTGCGAGCTGCTTTGGAAAGACTCATCATGCTTCTACTGAGAGCCAATTGAGTGCGATGAAGAGTTGCAATCTGCCTGGTTTACCTAGCCCCAGTGGCCCGTGTGGCCACAGTATAACATGCCACCTTTAGTGGAGCGAGGCGGGAGTTGCAGATTCACAGATGAGGGAGTTGTCATCGTCCAGTCATGATAAGATCAGGGATCAACTCACTTGCTTGAAGTCTTCTTGGACTAGCTGTTTCATACCTCAAAGTGGTCTCAGTTGGTATTGTGACCCTTTGGTGTGAGCATTTATATGCAATTACAAATTAGGGTCTTTGTTTACTGAATCAACGTGATTTCACACACTCGGCATTCTTCACATTAGCACCGTGAGGAGGTTGAGCCATTGTTGCACATCGATCTGAGAGGTTGGAGAGCAATCCATGAGAACTCAGTTTAAATGAGCTTGAGTTCGAGATGACAATCAGTCATCCACAATTGGATGCCCATGGGGTTTGAGCAAGGAAAGAGATATTAGGAGGTGAAGATATTTTTTTGTAAACATGAGTATTTTCAGTGTGAAGGTGGTCTTGGGGGGTGGGGGGGGTTATGTCGCTCAGGGCAAGGAGGTTGTTCCTTGTACACACTAAAGAGTGTGAGGGAGAGGATGGAACTTTGTGCGGTCCCTGGTGGAGTAAGATGTTTGAGAGAGAGTTTGCTGTTGGCCTCTGTTATGCAGATTTACGATAAACCATTTAGGAGCAGTGCCTTCCATACTTGATATTGATGACTGTGGAATAGTTTACTATGCCAAATGCCACTAACATATCAAGTGTGCAAAGAACACCATCTTCTGTTTGCAAAATAGTTGATTCTGTGCTGCAAACTGATTGACATTTAATGCATAGGTCACTGACCAGGATCAGTTGCTTCAGCTCTCAGCATACAGCCTTCTGTCACTTTTCTGGAAAGGATAAGTTTGACCCTCCTCAAAAAATCACTCATATGTACGGTGCTCCTGTATTTCTTTAGGGGTTGTGTGCCTTGCCTTGTTCAAGGAAATATAGTGCTTTCCCTTGTTTCAAGTGAGTATTGAATGTGTTAGTCCAATATATTGTCACCAAAAGAATAATGTATTTTCAGAGAGTAGTATTTATGGGCTCTGAGAAATGAGATGAAGGTCTTGTTTTGGGAATGGTACTCTAGATTTCACTATGGTTGACTCATTAGAAAGTTAACCAAATTCTGTGTTGCATCTGTGAAGACCTGAAGGGGTGAGTATGTGAGGAAGGCGGTGCGCTTATGGTGGACGACAGTGCTCGTATAGAACAGTCAAACAATGTGAAACAGCACTCAGACATGGTTGGACATCCTCATAGCTTAGACCGTGCCTGCATTAATTTGTTACAGTCACCCGGTTGCAGCTCAGGGACTTCTGACAAATGTTGGACAAGAGGAGCAGCGACCGGACTGCACAGGTTGGCGCTGACAAAAGATTTCAAACTTGGTCTGAATATTAGTGTACCTTACTGATGACGTGTGGAATAAAGGGTTGCTGCAAAGCCTTATGTAATACCCTCTGCAAGATGGTGGTGTATCCAGAGATTACTGTGTGAGATGAGAGGAAGTTGAACCTTTTCCTGTGATGTTATATCTGGCTTGATTCCTATTGAAGGGAGTGATTCATGAATGATGGATCTGTCATAACAAACTTTCTCTTTGGGTTTATCATCCACTTGCTACTAGCTTTGTTCTTGGTTTTTACTCCTGGCAGCTAGTATTCCCTTTGGATCTTCTAATGGAAGACTTGGCTCTTTTTCCTGCCCTGATAATGTGAAGATGTTGGTGACCCTTGACACATTTCAGGGGTGGTGCTAAATGCCGGGTGACACTATGGCCATTGGGAGGAGTCCTCCTTTCCTCGGGTAATCATGAAGGAACCCTGACAGATCTTCACAGTGAACTTACCGGACCTTGATATTGTATTTGCTTTGTGTCCTCGCTTGTGTTTAGATTCATATTAAGGTTTTTAGTAAAGGAGACTTCTCTATTTTTCGCCTTTCTGCAACTCTACTTAGGGTTTTTAGTTTGAATCATAATTGATAAAGCTCAGCTTAGATGGCTGGAAGATGCCATGTTCTCTCTGGAGTCCCTTAGTGTTTCTCTTCATCTCCACATCTATTTAACATCTATTTGTGACTGCTGATGAAGGATCTGGCTGACAGAGGCTTACGGAGACAATTCCCAAATCTTACTACGCCTGGAGAATCGATGCTCTACTCAACTCGCTTTTCAAGAGTTGATATACTTCATCTGGCATTGGATGGGGACAGCTGCTTAAAACTGAATGCAGAAAAAACTGAGCTGGTAAGTTGTAATGACAAACCAGACATCTGCTGCGATCTATGTTGGCCCATTGATACGTGATCATTAATAAAGCCGTGAAAGTCAGCTTAATGTCTAAGGATGGACATGAATTTAAAGCTTTCTTTGAAACCACATATCTCCTCAGTGGCATCCCAATGTATTTTCCGGTTGAGACAAATCAGAAAGTTGGTTCCCTTGGTAACTTCTGAAGCCCTTAAACAGTGATTGTAGCCTTATAGCTGAAGACTGGACTGCACCTATTCGCGACACCTGGGCATTAAGGTGCATCTGAGCATGACCTGCGCATTGGACAGAACACAGCGGCACATTTACTTCTAAACTCACTTACAAGAGCTCCCTTGCTAAACAGCTTCACTGGTTACCTGTGAAAACAGAGTGCAATTTAAAATGCTATACGTGGCCTTTAAGGCCCTGCAGGGCTTCAGCCTTACATTTAATTATAAACGTATCAGAAGCAGTGCTTAATTTGTGCTTGTTGTTTCCGGTGCTGAGCACCGGCACTTATTTTTGAAGGCCGGCGCTTATTCTTCTGCCTCAAGCATTTGCTGAGAACAAAAGACACATATCGGAAAGACGGAGGAAGAGAAAAATGAAAAAGCGTCACAAAGAAAGAAAGTAGAAAGCTGCAAGAATGAGCTGAAGGGGCAGGGAGGGGCTGTCAATGGATTGAAGAGGCCTGAGATGGCTTCAGCATTACGCTGCCTCAGTATTCCCTGTTCGCACATTTAATTGCAGCAGACGCATGTTTAAGAGGAGGGCTTTGGGCACCGGCACGTTTTTATTTACAAATTAAGCACTGATCAGAAGATATATTTGTTGCACACCATGTGACCTTCTGAAGCTCTTTTCCTTTTGGTCCCAAGAACAACCAAAGCTAGGATGGGAGGTCAACATAACATATAACATTACATGTACAACATGTAACAGAACATATAACATTTCATTTTTAGGTTGGAACTTGGCTTGATTTATTTTCAGTATGATAGATGGCGAATTGGCCATGAAAATCTGTTTTGTGATTTTTCCATAAATGTTTTAGAAGAGGGATGTTGCCGCCCAGCTTGGTCTACAGCTCTAGGAACCTCTCCCTTCTTCATTAAGTTCTCTGGAGAACCTGTGGGACAACTTTTTAATTTTTACTCTCTTTAGTTTATGTAATCCATGATTTCAGACGTGATTTTGGATATAGAGGTGTGAAGATGTTTATTTCTTAGCCCGCCCACGAGTTGTTCCTTATTGCAGAGTTATAAAAATTACAACAATCCAAAAAAATCACTTTCTATATATTGCTCAATAAAGCCGTCAGTTCCACCATTAAAAGTTATCAATAATTATATTCGATAGACTTTGCCCGACAACATGTAGTAGGGGAATACTATATTACTAGTACTCTAGCAGTTAAAAGTTTTACATTTTATGTTATTTACCTAATTCAAATTTGTACTTTATTTTAGAGGGCATTAGTTTAAAACGTGCTTTCGTGATCTGGCGACTAGTTGCATATTTGAGGTTTTAAAACATTCCTTTACTGTAAGGGCATCGGTTCTGATCCCCGGGCACTGGAAGGATGAAACTGAGAGTATTTCCCTTTGGGCAACCTGCGACAGCAGAACGAAGTGTGAGCCGGGCTTTCTGAACTGTACTGCTAACACCTGCATTCACTAGTAGTTTGAATATTTTTCCATTTTTTCGCCATTTCCGCAAAGTAGGCTATAAAGTATGGCTACAATTATCCTTGAATACAAGGATTTGATAACGTGCCATATGCTTTAATGGAAAGAAAAGGGTCACATTTGTCTTGTTAATATTAATTCAAAATAAGACCAAGAATCAGGGTGAGGAAGCAGCGGTCCAGCAGTTGGATGCTTTAAATCATCACTCTCTCTCTGCCAGACCCAGGAGCAGGGTCTGGCCTTGCAAAGGTGTCTCTGTGATGGACTGTCCGTGGAGAAGTACTCATGAGTCTGACAGTAGAAGTACAGCTTCAGCTCACCAGAAATAAACAGACTTTGCTGCATCACGGTAGAGAATGAGCTATGTGTGAATAAGGTGGACGTGACTGTGAAAAGCAAACCAGCCTGGAGCACAAGGAGATTCCTGGTTGCTGCTCAAGATAAGGAAACTTGCTGCATATCCTCTAAGACAGGGCAACCTCCTTACTGCCACTGCAGGCTAGGCCGCTCTACCCCTGAGACCTGCCCTGTGCTGTGGGACCCGCTGGGTGCTTCCAGTTACCACCTGTAAATGGGGAAGATTCCCTGTTGAGCAACTACCATTTGAACCCTTTGTCCCGGCCTCATGATTGCATTGGTTCCAGCTTTGCCCCTGTTTGTCCTGAACTAGTAAATGCAGCACCATCCCTATGGGTGTCCTGCGATTAGAAACACCAGACTGCCACCAGTTGGCACGGTGGCACACACCCCATCCCTTGTTGGCACGGTAGCACACACCCCACCCCTTGTTGGCACAGTGGCACACACCCCATCCCTTGTCGGCACAGTGGTACACACCCCATCCCTTGTTGCCACGATGGTACACACCCCATCCCTTGTTGGCACGATGGCCCACACCCCATCCCTTGTTGGCACGGTGGCACACACCCCATCCCTTCTCGGCACAGTGGCACACACCCCATCCATTCTTGGCACAGTGGCACACACCCCATCCCTTGTTGCCACGATGGTACACACCCCATCCCTTGTTGCCACGGTGGCACACATCCCATCCCTTGTTGGCACAGTGGCACACACCCCATCCCTTGTTGCCACGATGGTACACACCCCATCCCTTGTTGCCACGATGGTACACACCCCATCCCTTGTTGCCACGGTGGCACACACCCCATCCCTTGTTGGCACAGTGGCACACACCCCATCCCTTGTTGGCACGGTGGCACACACCCCATCCCTTAGTGGCACACAACCCATCCCTTGTTGGCACGATGGCCCACACCCCATCCCTTGTTGGCAAGGTGGCACACACCCCATCCCTTGTTTGCACAGTGACACACACCTCATCCCTTGTTGGCACAGTGGCACACACCCCATCCCTTGTTGGCACAGTGGCACACACCCCATCCCTTGTTGGCACAGTGGCACACACCCCATCCCTTCTTGGCACGGTGGCACACACCCCATCCCTTCTTGGCACGGTGGCACACACCCCATCCCATGTTGGCACAGTGGCACACACCCCATCCCTTCTTGGCAAAGTGGCACACACCCCATCCCTTCTTGGCACGGTGGCCCACACCCCATCCCTTCTTGGCACAGTGGCACACACCCCATCCCTTGTTGCCATGGTGGCACACACCCCATCCCTTGTTGGAACAATGGCACACACCCCATCCCTTGTTAGCACGGTGGCACACACCCCATCCCTTAGTGGCACACAACCCATCCTTTGTTGGCACGGTGGCACACACCCCATCCCTTGTTGGCATGGTGGCACACACCCCATCCCTTGTTGGCACATTCGCACACACCTCATCCCTTGTTGGCACAGTGGCACACACCCCATCCCTTCTTGGCACGGTGGCACACACCCCATCCCTTGTTGGCACAGTGGCACACACCCCATCCCTTGTTGGCACAGTGGCACACACCCCATCCCTAAGTGGCACACACCCCATCCCTTGTTGGCACGGTGGCCCACACCCCATCCCTTGTTGGCACGGTGGCACACACCCCATCCATTCTTGGCACAGTGGCACACACCCCATCCCTTAGTGGCACACAACCCATCCCTTGTTGGCAGGTTAGCCCACACCCCATCCCTTGTTGGCACGGTGGCACACACCCCATCCCTTAGTGGCCCACACCCCATCCCTTGTTGGCACGATGGCCCACACCCCATCCCTTGTTGGCACGGTGGCCTACACCCCATCCCTTGTTGGCACGGTGGCCCACACCCCATCCCTTCTTGGCACAGTGGCACACACCCCATCCCTTCTTGGCACAGTGGCACACACCCCATCCATTCTTGGCACAGTGGCACACACCCCATCCCTTGTTGCCACGATGGTACACACCCCATCCCTTGTTGCCACGGTGGCACACATCCCATCCCTTGTTTGCACAGTGGCACACACCCCATCCCTTGTTGCCACGATGGTACACACCCCATCCCTTGTTGCCACGATGGTACACACCCCATCCCTTGTTGCCACGGTGGCACACACCCCATCCCTTGTTGGCACAGTAGCACACACCCCATCCCTTGTTGGCACGGTGGCACACACCCCATCCCTTAGTGGCACACAACCCATCCCTTGTTGGCACGATGGCCCACACCCCATCCCTTGTTGGCAAGGTGGCACACACCCCATCCCTTGTTCGCACAGTGACACACACCTCATCCCTTGTTGGCACAGTGTCACACACCCCATCCCTTCTTGGCACAGTGGCACCCACCCCATCCCTTGTTGGCACAGTGGCACACACCCCATCCCTTCTTGGCACGGTGGCACACACCCCATCCCTTCTTGGCACGGTGGCACACACCCCATCCCATGTTGGCACAGTGGCCCACACCCCATCCCTTCTTGGCAAAGTGGCCCACACCCCATCCCTTCTTGGCACGGTGGCCCACACCCCATCCCTTCTTGGCACAGTGGCACACACCCCATCCCTTGTTGCCATGGTGGCACACACCCCATCCCTTGTTGGAACAATGGCACACACCCCATCCCTTGTTAGCACGGTGGCACACACCCCATCCCTTAGTGGCACACAACCCATCCTTTGTTGGCACGGTGGCACACACCCCATCCCTTGTTGGCATGGTGGCACACACCCCATCCCTTGTTGGCACAGTCGCACACACCTCATCCCTTGTTGGCACAGTGGCACACACCCCATCCCTTGTTGGCACGGTGGCACACACCCCATCCCTTGTTGGCACAGTGGCACACACCCCATCCCTTGTTGGCACAGTGGCACACACCCCATCCCTAAGTGGCACACAACCCATCCCTTGTTGGCACGGTGGCCCACACCCCATCCCTTGTTGGCACGGTGGCACACACCCCATCCCTTCTTGGCACAGTGGCACACACCCCATCCCTTAGTGGCACACAACCCATCCCTTGTTGGCACGGTAGCCCACACCCCATCCCTTGTTGGCACGGTGGCACACACCCCATCCCTTAGTGGCCCACACCCCATCCCTTGTTGGCACGATGGCCCACACCCCATCCCTTGTTGGCACGATGGCCCACACCCCATCCCTTGTTGGCACGGTGGCCCACACCCCATCCCTTGTTGGCACAGTGGCACACACCCCATCCATTCTTGGCACAGTGGCACACACCCCATCCCTTCTTGGCACAGTGGCACACACCCCATCCCTTCTTGGCACAGTGGCACACACCCCATCCCTTCTTGGCACAGTGGCACACACCCTATCCCTTCTTGGCAAAGTGGCACACACCCCATCCCTTCTTGGCACGGTGGTCCACACCCCATCCCTTCTTGGCACAGTGGCAAACACCCCATCCCTTGTTGCCATGGTGGCACACACCCCATCCCTTGTTGGAACAATGGCACACACCCCAACCCTTGTTAGCACGGTGGCACACACCCCATCCCTTAGTGGCACACACCCCATCCCTTGTTGGCACGGTGGCACACACCCCATCCCTTGTTGGCATATTGGCACACACCCCATCCCTACTTGGCACAGTGGCACACACCCCATCCCTACTTGGCACGGTGGCACACACCCCATCCCTTGTTGGCACGGTGGCACACACCCCATCCCTTGTTGGCACGGTGGCACACACCCCATCCCCTGTTGTGTTGTTTGAGGGTATTAAGGTGCACTGACATCTTTATCAGCCACTCTCCTCCTACAGCTAGCCCAGTAGCCACTTGATAGTGGGTTCTAGAAGCCGGGCACCCGTATTTGGCCCCCCGATACCACCAGAGTGGCCCTACCCTGAGCTCAGTGTATTAGAGAAGAAACTCATTACAAAGATTCTGAACAAGGTCCCACTCAGTTCAGAAAAAAAAGAGCATTCCTGCGATCGAAATGCGCTGCGCCTGGATTGTCCGAGGAAGCACAAAGGCAATTTAAATGCTGTCAGGACGATATCAGTCAGTCTGTGAGAACATAGAAGCTTACCTGGCTCTTCTTGAAGACACAAAAACTATGTAAATGACGAGTCAACTTTTTGTCAAAATAGAATGCGAAATGTCCCCCTTTTGCAGACTGGAAGCAAAAGAGTTGTCACAAAAACATGCTTTTAAACAAACCGTTATTTGATTTTATGATAATTTATTAAAAACCTATTTTCTGAATTTACACAGCTCGACAGTGGTGTGTAAGTCAGTGTGACTTTCGCCAAGTAAGAGAAGATACCAGTGCATTTTCTATACAGTTGCAAAGCTCAAGCCTTGTACTTCAGTCATTTTCAATCTTTCCTCTGTTGATATACACTGTAATAGAGGAAGGACAATGAGCTTGGCTCTCTAGTCTCGTCCAGAACCCCTGGACCCACAACCCCTTGCGCTCAGAAGCCCCTCCCCCTTCCTTGTCAAGCAATGGTGAGCGTTGAGTTGGTAAAATATGTTCTGATTGGAGAAGTTAAAAAAATTGTAATCACACTTCTGCAAAGTATTTCTCCATAAAAATATTAACCCGGGAGAAACTTGTAATTTAATGGGAGTGCCCGAACTACTCCTGGGGGAGACCGAGGCTGTCACATCTTCCCAGACTTACCCACTGAGAGTCTTTGAAATACAAGAATGTCACAGATCTACTGAACGATAGAAGGAAAACCACAGTTCAGTCTGTTTTGAGAAATAAACCCATGTTGTCAGTCTTTATTGTTGCAAGGTCCGTCCTCATTGTTTTCCTTCAACAAGTTAGTTTAAGGATAGCAACTGCTGTTATCAAGTTGAGTTTCACTGATCACTTGTTGCTGTGTGGTGTTGATTAGTATATTAGACTTTGAGATTGTTCTCTAAAGAGCTCCAATCATGTCTACATGAATAAATTCCCCAAAGTGCTCCCTTGAAGGCATCCAATACCTGTCTCCCGTAAGTAGATGCTTTGCTGATGAGCACATTCGTCTCTGTTGTCGCGTCCATTGTATGTATGACACTTGTTTGATCCATCGGGGCTGGTAGAAAGGTAACTTACGCAGATGTATCGTTCCACCACCCCTGAGATTGCACGGATACTGAGGCACCATCAGGATGAAAAATAAGAACCTGGCAATCTTGTCAATCTGTCCACTACCAAAAAACATATTTAGAAGTGAAGCGAATAAAATGAACATGCGCATTTCCCCAGCTTCTGGGCTCAGCAGATATCTATGAGCACAAGCTCATTTGGTATAAGCTGAATCACAATGTGATTTTTTCACATGTCTATGATGATCTTGTGGCTTGTCTGGTCAAGCTGAGAATTTGCCATATAGTTGGGACTTTGAGTCAGTGATCAGCGAGATGGTTCCTGAGGTTCCTTGTCCAGGTTTATCATGAGTAGCGGAGGGATGGAAGGTTGAGGTACCTTACAGGTAAATGGAAGCTGCTGAGATCTGATGGTCTTCGTGTAGACAAGCAGACTAAGTACAAAAAGGAAGGATAAACATGGATGGATTGGTGATGTGGTCACTTATTTTAGTGCTGAAGGTTTGATGAGCCTGAGTGGTCTGTAGATGAGATGGAGCTGTGAAGAGGGGCATGGCACTCCGCTGCGTCTACGTAGTGATTTCAATGTACTACTTGGTGAACACGTTCGCAATAGGGGCATTTTCAGTATGTTTTAAGATCACAATGGGGAGAAAAGAAGGAGTCTGTCCACATTTACCTTTTAGTTTCGTGCAAAGAGAAGGAGGGGTCGAATTTATGGAATATTTGTCAAGTCCTACACTCTTGGGTGGTCCTATGTAATGCTGCTGGTAGATGAGTAGAACAGCTAGCACTACTGGTAGGTGAGTATAGGACGTAATCAACCTGGGAGGTGAGAATAGCAGGTAATGCTGCTGGTAGGTGAGCATAGCAGCTAGTGCTGTAGGCAGCTACATTTAGCAGGTAATACTGCTGATAGTTGAGTATAGCAGGTGATATTGCTGCTAGTTGAGAACAGCAGGTAATGCTGCAGGTAGGTGAGTATAGCCGGTAATGCTGCTGGTAGGTTAGTATAGCAGCTACTGCTGTAGGCAGGTGAATATACTAGCTAATACTGCTGGTAGTTGAGTATAGAAGATAATGCTGCTGGTAGCTGAGTATAGCCGGTAATGCTGCTGGTAGGTGAGTATAGCAGGTAATGCTGCTGGTAGGTGAGTATACCCGGTGATGCAGCTGGCAGGTTAGTGTAGCAGCTAGTGCTGTAGGCATTTGAATATACTAGCTAATACTGCTGGTAGTTGAGTATAGAAGGTAATGCTGCTGGTAGGTTAGTGTAGAAGCTAGTGTTGAAGGTAGATGAATATAGAAGCTAATACCGCTGGTAGTTGAGTATAGCAGGTAACAATGCTGGTAGGAAAGTACAGCAGCAAATGCTGTAGGCAGGTGAGTATAGCAGGTAATGCTGCTGGCAGGTTAATGTGACAACTAGACTTGTAGGCAGGTGAAAATAGCAGCTAATACTGCTGCTAGTTGAGTCTAGCAGGTAATGCTGCTGGTATGGGAGTATAGCAGATAATGCTGCTGGTAGGCGAGTATAGCAGCTAGTGCTGTAGGTCGGTGAGTATAACAGTTAATGCTGCTGGTAGGCGAGTATAGAAGCTAGTGTTGTAGGCCGGTGCATATAGCAGGTAATGCTGCTTGTAGGCGAGTATAGCAGGTAATGCTGCTGGTAGGCGAGTATATCAGCTAGTGCTGTAGGCCGGTGAGTATAGCAGGTAATGCTGCTGGTAGGTGAGTATTGCAGGTAATGCTGCTGGTAGGCGAGTATAGCAGGTAATGCTGCTGGTAGGCGAGAATAGAAGGTAATGCTGTTGGTAGGTGAGTATAGCAGGTAATGCTGCTGGTCGGCGAGTATAGCAGCTAGTGCTGTAGGCCGGTGAGTATAGCAGGTAATGCTTTTGGTAGGCGAGTATAGCAGGTAATGCTGCTGGTAGGTCAGTACAGCAGGTAATGCTGCTGGTAGGCGAATATAGCAGCTAGTGCTGTAGGCCAGTCAGTATAGCAGGTAATGCTGCTGGTAGGCGTGTATAGCAGCTAGTGCTGTAGGTCGGTGAGTATAACAGTTAATGCTGCTGGTAGGCGAGTATAGCAGCTAGTGCTGTAGGCCCGTGAGTATAGCAGCTAGTGCTGTACGCCGGCGAGTATAGCAGGTAATGCTGCTGGTAGGTCAGTACAGCAGGTAATGCTGCTGGTAGGAAAGTATAGCAGGTAATGCTGCTGGTAGGCGAGTATAGCAGCTAGTGCTGTAGGCCGGTGAGTATAGCAGGTAATGCTGCTGGTAGGCGAGTATAGCAGCTAGCGCTGTAGGACGGTGAGTATAGCAGCTAGTGCTGTAGGCCGGTGAGTATAGCAGGTAATGCTGCTGGTAGGTGAGTATAGCAGGTAATGCTGCTGGTAGGTGAGTATAGCAGGTAATGCTGCTGGTAGGCAAGTATTGCAGGTAATGCTGTTGGTAGGTGAGTATAGCAGGTAATGCTGCTGGGAGGCAAGTATAGCAGCTAGTGCTGTAGGCCGGTGAGTATAGCAGCTAGTGCTGTAGGCCGGTGAGTATAGCAGGTAGCGCTGCTGGTAGATGAGTATAGCAGGTAATGCTGCTGGTAGGCGAGTATAGCAGGTAAAGCTGCTGGTAGGCGAGTATAGCAGGTAATGCTGCTGGTAGGCGAGTATAGCAGGTAATGCTTCTGGTAGGCAAGTTTAGCAGGTAATGCTGCTGGTAGGCGAGTATCACAGCTAGTGCTATAGGCCAGTGAGTATAGCAGGTAATGCTGCTGGTCGGCGAGTATAGCAGCTAGTGCTTTAGGCCGGTGAGTATAGCAGATAATGCTTCTGACTGGCGAACTGATAGTTACAACTGTTGGGAAAGGACCTGTTTCCAGAGGTATGACACAGTCTCTGTACCCTCCTGCTGTATCGTTATCTTCTTAACCCCTTGGGTGCCCTGTATGAGGTGGTCTCGGCCTCGGCCGCCATGTGCCGAGGACGAGATCAGCTCGTCCTGCACCCGGCCCACGGGCCTATGGGCAAGGGTCGCTCCCCTGGGGGGCAAATTATTTCAAGGCCATTTCTGCCCCTCCTGGGTGCAGATCATCCTATTATAATTAGGGCGATCTGCCCCCAGGGGGGCAGAAACCTCTAGACACAAGGGACAATTTTTTGTTTTCTTTTTTTAGATGTGGGGAGCGACCCCTTAGGCAAGGGTCGCTCCCCTGGGGACAAAATTAACTTTAGGCCATTTCTGCCCCACTTTGGGGCAGATCGGCCTATTTTTATTAGGCCAATCTTCCCCAATGGGGGCATAAACCACTAGGCACCAGGGATTTTTTTTTTCGGTCAGTTTCACATGAAGGGAGCGACCCCTTAAGCAAGGGTCGCTCCCCTGGGGGGGGGGGGCAAATTAGTTTTAGGCCATTTCTGCCTCACTTGGGGCAGATCGGCCTATTTTTATTAGGCCAACCTTCCCTCAAGGGTGGCATAAACCACTAGGCACCAGGGATTTTTATTTTTTTGAGTCAATTTCACACAAGGGGAATGACCCCTTAGGCAAGGGTAGTTCCTCTGGAGGGGGCAAATTTATTTTAGGCCATTTCTGCCCCCCTTGGGGGCAGATCTGCCTATTTTTAGTAGGCCGATCTGCCCCCAAGGGAGGCAGAAACCACTAGGCACCAGGGATTTTTTTTATGTCAATTTCACGCTACGGTAGTGACCCCTTAGGCAAGGGTCGCTCCCCTTGGGGGCCAATTGGCCTATTTCTATTAGGCCGATCTGCCCCCGGGGGCAGAAAACATTTAGGCACCAGGGATTGGTGTGTGTGTATGTGTGCGTTTTGTTTGGGAGGGCAGCCCTTTGGGCAAGGGTCGCTCCCCATGGGTGCACACTACTTTTGGCCATCAGAGACCAGGGAAGATTTTTTTTTTTTCAAAATAAATGGGACCAAAGTTGTTCTGCCCATTGGTGGGCAGATGGGGCAATAATCCCCGATCCACTTCCTGGTGGGGGCAGAAAGCCTACTAGATGCCAGGGAATTAAAAAAATATAAAACATAGTGGGATGGTGGCTACCAACCAGTATGGCCATGATTATGCCCCCACCCCAACTGAAGGGGGTCACAGTCTTTCAGCTCTCCCCTGCACACTATAGCATCTTATCCCACAGCAAGCAAGAGGACATTTGTTTATTTTGGGTTTTGGTTTTACATTTGGCCCATGAGAGCTTGGCTAACTCTCAAAATCGGCCCACTTGGAATGGTGAGGGCTGCACCTTTTGGACAAAATCTAGACACATCTGAAAACTAAACATCTGGGTGAGTCCAGGGTGCTGTGCTTCACAAGTACCCCGTACCATTTTTCCTTCCAAATAAAAGATAGTGTGTAAAAAAGACGTCTATTTGAGAGCTGCCCTGTAATTCACATGCTAATGTGGGCACCCAGGAATTCAGAGATGTGCTAATAACCACTGCTTCTCAACACCTTATCTTGTACCCATTTTGGAAAAACAAAGGTTTCCTTGATACCTATTTTTCACTCTTTATATTTCAGCAAATGAATTGCTGTATACCCGGTATACAATGAAAACCCACTGCAGGGTGCAGGTCATTTATTAGCTCTGGGTACCTAGGGTTCTTGATGAACCTACAAGTCCTATATATCCTGAAACCAGAAGAGTCCAGCAGATGTAACGGTATATTGCTTTCAAAAATCTGACATTGCAGGAAAAATTTACAGAGTAAAATGTGGAGAAAAATTGCTGTTTTTTCCCCTCAATTTCAATTTTTTTTTATTTCAGCTGTTATTTTCTGTAGAAAAACCTTGTAGGATCTACACAAATGACCCCTTGCTGAATTCAGAATATTGTCTACTTTTCAGAAATGTTTAGCTGTCTGGGATCCAGCGTTGGTTTTATGCCCATTTCTGTCACTAACTGGAAGGAGGCTGAAGGCACAAAAAATAGTAAAGATGGGGTATGTCCCAGTAAAATGCCAAAATTGTATTAAAAAAATGAGATTTTCTGAATCAAGTCTTGCCGTTCCTGAAAGCTGGGAAGATGGATATTTTAGCACCACAAACCCTTTGTTGATGCCATTTTCAGGGAAAAATACACATGCTTTCTTCTGCAGCACTTTTTTCCCATTTTTTTTTAAACATCATTTTTGCTGTATTTTGACTAATTTCTTGATCTCCTCCAGGGGAACCCACAAACTCCGAGTACCTCTAGAATCCCTATGATGTTGGAAAAAAAGGACGCAAATTTGGCGTGGGTAACTTATGTGGACAAAAAGTTATGAAGGCCTAAGCACAAACTACCTTAAATAGCCAAAACAAAAGGCTTGGCCAAGAGGGGGAAAAGGCCTGGCAGCGAAGGGGTTAAGGAGGGCTGACATGCATCCAAGCCAGGCCTTCTGAACAAGGCCAGGAGTCTGCACTCTCCCCTACGCTAGGGTGACCAGACGTCCTGAATTTCCCTGGACAGTCCTGGTTTTTAGAGGACTGTCCCGAACGCTTCTCTTAATTTTAAATTAATGCCCCGGTTTTTGGGACAAAGGTCAGATCATCTAGGGAAGCATAAGTTAAAGAGGCCTACAAGGTATGAAATAATTACAATATTTTATCTGTTACTGTCAGGCAACACAGTTCCCTGCCTGTTCACAGCAGAGAGAGGGAGTGGGGAGCAGAGAGAGGTGGGTGGGGGCAGGTTGGGTGTGCAGGGTGGGAGGTCAAGCCATAGCTAATTTTATGTATGTAGTCTTGTAAATATTTGTGTGTGTGTGTGTGTGTGTGTATATATATAAAAGTGAGAGTAGTGTCTTTTGTCCTTCTTTTATGTCTGACCTGTCCCGGTTTTTGCTCCTCAACATCTGGTCACCCTACCCTACGCTCCACTGACGATCAGTAGAGAGTGAGACGTCAGTGCTGGTGTGAAGTGATAATTTCTAATTAGCTCTGTGCCCTTTAGAAGTGCCCCCCTGGCTTGGCTGGCAGACACCCATAAATGTCACGCCAGTCACCGGGACAAGACAAGGGCTATGAGGTGATGGCGGAAGCCACAAAGGATGCGGAGGTGGGAGAACACGTTCGCCGGATGGATGCTTGGTATTGGCGGACATCATCCTTGATTGTGGACCAATCGGCTGTCAGGACCAACAGCACACCCCCTCGCAATATTGCCCTTCGGCTGCATCATCAGGGCCTCTAGGTAAGAATATAGCGCACGCAGCAAATAACAGACTATAGGTGACGGTCACTGGAAAGGTGACAGTTGGTGGGGCGGGGAGGGGGGCGTTGGAGGGAACGCCCCTACATGTTGAAATATATTTATGCATGGAGAGAGTTGCAGAGACCGGTTTCCCACAACACCATCCCCTTACCAACAAATAAGTACAAATTGAACAGACTCTGGAACAAAACAAGTTGCCCATTAAAACACACGGATGCAGAAAAAGGGATTTTTTTTTTTTTTACTGTAAGTGCAAGTTCATTTCCAGCTTTATCTTTGCTCCAACTCTTGTGATCATACTTTTGTGTCAGCCTCAAACTTTCTTAACTTTTGTCAGAAGGTAGTTTTAGGAACTTCCTCTTTTAGTGAAATGTTTTTTGCCTCTCTTTCCCCACTATTCTAGAACCCCCCTCCACTGTGGTGTTCTCGCGCCCGTCGATGTATGCATGCACCCGAGGTATTTAATGTCTCTTTCATGACCCTTCCACGTCACCTCTGGAATACGAAGGTTTAATTCCTTACGTCTCTCTTCTTGAGATTTATGACGCAGCTGAAACCGCGCCATGTTGGCCGCGCTCCCCTCCACCGCCCCTAACCTATCTTTAGCCGTTCGGCCGTCAGGAGCATTAATCACACTATCAAATGCACATTTTCCATGGGTTGCTGGAAATCGGCCAAACCAGTGGCTGTCAGGCTCGTGTTTATGGGTCACGCACCCCCAGACTCTGTGATGTGCTCAGAAATCTTACGCAGGCTGCAGGCCCCTCTGCTTGTTTATGTATATTTTTGTAGAGCGCTTCGTGTCGTCTTTCGGTGACTTCATAGCGCTACTGGTTGTGATACAGCGCTGTGCCAAATGTGTTTTTGAGCAAGTTACAGTCCGCTTGGGGCCAGGTGGGACCATCTTCGGATATCCTTCATTCGCGACCCATCCTGTACGAAATGAGGAAACTTTCCATTCAAAGACGCGTTTTAGACGCTTGGAATTCTTTCCTCAAAAAACGAGATTTAGTGCTCTTAGAAATTGGGAGGTTTATTCCTGAACAGAGTAAGATAAATGCTGGTTTGATTGGTCTTTTATAGTTTTTTTTCTTTTAGAAACATAAAAACTCATATTTTTCTCTTATCTGTCATTCAAACCTATAGCGTATCAGAAAGATATTCCCAGTATAAGACAATTTTTTGTTTGAAGTTTCTGGGTGGCTTCATTTCTTCAAAAGAGTAAAGAGAAATGTTACAGATGTGTTTACACCACAGCAGCAATTTCAGGAATGTACCAAAGAAGCGTTATTCAAGATTATCACAAGTTCCAATTCCACTGAACATATAGCAGATGCGACCACTTTAGGTGAAAATTGTGTCGAATCTGCTAGATGCATAATGGGGTCTCTTTATAAAAGCTTCAACCCCTACATATTCATGCTTTTTTAGTTGGAACCCCCCAGGATATCTGTATGCTAATTTCCTGCAGGTCATTGCTCCAAGTGGACTCTTCACCAAGAGGATTCCTAGTGGTTGGAAGGGCATTTAATTTTATCACACTAATTCTTCGTAGTAAATTCCTATAGGAACTCCAATGTGACTGTCCTACGAGAATTGTGGCTTAGACTTCCCCGCTACTTACTTAGGAGTTTCTCTGATTTTAATGAAACACAAAATAAGAGTCACTCAAAGCCAATGATTCTGGGTTTATAGTGCTGAGGCAGGTAGTGTGATCACATCAGATCACGACACACACGTGGAGGGGGCCAGCAGGAACCTACAGAGAGTCCCACAGCTGTAATGCAGTTCTTTGAGTGGAGGCGAAAGGACATACACAAACAGCCAATAGCATTAGGTGAGAAATTGATACTTCACTGGGCTGGGCCAAGATATGATTGACAAAGTTGCAAACCAATTGTTTTGCTGAAAAAGACTGGTCAAAGAAAACCAGTGTTTGAAAGGGGTGTACCCAAAGGCCGCTCTCTGTATGTTGTGAACAGTAGGTCTTTTGAAGTCTGTGCTGCAAAACCCAGAGCTTCAGATCTGCGTAAAAATAGCCATTTGACAAATACCTTGGGTAGGATGAGGAGAAAGCTGAGGATATACATCAGTGCCAGGTGTACGTTGGGAGAAACAGGATCACTGTTTGCTTTGTTTATCTTAAGGGTGAGTTTCAAGGATTTCTCTTCCCAAGTTTAGGAACTTTGCTCTAAGGAGTTATGCTCAGCCAGGGATCTCTCTTCTCCCTTCTGGCTTGTGATGTTTCAGGTCTAGCAATGGGCAGTGTCTCATTTACCTTCTGTTTCCATGGGCATACCTCACCGACCTTTGTTTATTTCTGGAACAAAACAACTACATTGGACGCTTGACCATACTCTGGGTCCTGCTTGAGTCTGCTCATCAGACGCGCACACCAGAAGGAAGGCGACCTTAGCTCTGATGTGCATTTCTCCATGCCGCTACGAGCATTGATGAAGTAGACCAGGGCCAATAATTTTAAATGGATCCTTAGGTTTTTAAATTTGATTTCAGTGTACATCATCGAAGTGTTGGAGGAGGGAGCAGGGGTTAAAAGATGATCTCAAATCAACTCTTTCTTGAACACAAGGAGGTGCCTTACACCTACAGTGCGGGGATTGATGAGCACACACACACGCTCACACACACACACACACACACACACACACACACACACTCCCTCTCTCTATTATCTTTTGACCTCAGGATGTTAGTGGGAAGGGGGCTTCACAGGTTTCCGCTCACAGTCATGTGAGATTGCGATATATGGCTGATATTGCCAGAGATCGCAGAGTATTAAAAAATATACTTTTGCTGCACCTTGGAGCGAGAGCCGGCCCATCCAGGGTCATTCATTAATATGATCTGCAGTCCTAGTGTCGCTCCCTGGTCTTGAAACCCCTTTTTTAGATCGAAGCTAAAGATTTCTTGAGCATTCGGAAAGCTTCCTTGGGAATGTATCCCTCCAATTGCCTTCCATTGTCTTTTTTTGTAACTTGCAGTTGCTTGCTTTCTACTTGTTGACTTTATTTGTTTTAGCCTGTCCAGCTTGTGTTAGTCACTCCCATGGCACAATGCCGGTTTACTGTACTCTTTCACAAGTGCTCGCTTTCTGTAAACAGGCCTTTAAATTTTGTACTTCTTTTGTCACATTTGCTGTGCATTCAAAGACAGAGGTTAAATGTCAGGCTCTGTCTTCCAGGGAGCTTTACATTTTAAGTACATGTGCTGGACACTGGTCAATATGCGTTCCCGAGCCACGTGATGTCTTCACTGAAAATAGGGATGTTTGGTGTCAAACATCTTGTATTGATAAACCCTCACTGATGGCAGTGATGGATTTATTGGTATGTGCATCCTGAGGTCACCTCAGAGGTGCCCAACTGAAAACCTACCAACCACCTGTGAGGAGACTGACTAGTTTTAGCTAGCCTTCAATCACCAGACACAAGTTAAACTTCCGAGGGTGAGAGCATGTGCACTCGGGCGATCAGTCACAAAGCCTGCTCTTAAAGAAGTGGTTGCACACCGCACCCAACAGGATGACCTGTAAATCTGCATTCCAGGGCAGGGTACTTCAAAGAGGCCCACCAGCCTTGGGCTGTAGATCTGGCTTCACCCAAAGGAGAGTTGGCAACTCCCTTCCCCAGGGCCCATTTGGAACCTGAATAGGAAGTGGTGATATAGGGGTGTAGGGTCCTGAGGGGTAAGTAGCCTACTATTGACTACTACCCTAAACTCCCTGAAAGGCCCCTAAATGCAGGATTTAGGGTAGCCCCTGGCACCAGGAGTGTATATTCCTGCTGACTTATGAAGAAGAAGGACACCCAAGAGTTGCAAAATCAAAGAATGAGGAAGAAGCACCTGACTTGGCCTCAGCCTTGCCGGTCTGTCTGCTGTTCATGATGATTTGCACCAAAGTTGACTCCTCCTGCAAGCTGCTGTGCCTCCAAAAGCCTGGGAGGCGTGCCTGCCTTCAACAAAGACCCAGGACCTCCAGTGGAGCAGCAGAGCTGCTTCCCTGTATCTTGCTGTCACCGCAAGAAAAACTGTGAGGACTTCGGACCACCTAAAACCTGACACTTGAAAGCACCACTGCACCTATGCCACACAGCCTGCATTGAAGTGGACCCCCGGTGTCAGTGTGGTTCTCTAGCCCTCCAGAGACAAAGCCCACCTTGGCCTTGCCCACTTTGGACTCACCGACGTCGCCTCCAGCCTCTGCGTGCAGGCCCCCTAAACTGCGAGTGCTCCGGTGGAGAAATCCCAGTGCCTCAAGACACCTCTGCACCCATCGTCCCAGGCCCATGGAGAAGAAGACCCAAGGTGTCTCCACATCCCTGGTCATCACAAGATTGGAACCCACTTGTTGGTTCCCTGGACTGAATCCCCAGTCCTCACCTGCAGCATCTTTGCAACCGGACCAATCCCCTTTGACTAACATTGGGCACCTGACGCCATACTAATCCTCTGCACCCAACCGCCCCACTGCCGCCTGGTGTGACCTGTTGGTGTGGTCCTTACCCTTGCCCAAAACTCACCTTAAGTCCAGGAGATTGATCCTGTCCCGTAAGTTGTTGTACTATACCTGAACACAGTACTTGTTTTAATCTCCGTCGGATAACATTGCAGCTTTTCAGAAATTACACTGTGTTGACCTTTCAAAACTGTAAAGATTTTTGTTGCAAAACATACCTACCTGATCATATGGATACCAGTGTCAAAACCTATATAAAGATACTGGTTACTTTTGAAATTGGTGTGGATCTCCTTCTTCAGTCGCGTGTCTCATTTATTGATTGTGTGTGTATTTGCAGATGTCTCACAATCCTCCCTGATTACCCTAAGGCTGCTCGACCACACTACCCCTTAAAAGAGCACCTTGGCATTGCTAGAGTAAGCACTTGTACACTGGCAACGGAACCCCTGGCTCTTGTATGATATATCGCATTTCGATATATCATATAAAGAGCTGACTTCCAACAGGGCCTTTTTGAAGATGTGTCATAAACTCAGGACATCAAAATAAGATGCACTCAACCAATTCATTCTAATGAGAAAGGTCTGTATGGAAAATATTTGGAAGAATCCCTAACAAATGTACAAGCAAAGGAACCTTCGGGCATTTAATCACTCTCAATGTATTCAAAAAGGTCCTAAATAAGAGTCTACAAAAAACATTTGGGATTAAGGATAAAAACAAATTGGCTTGGCGATCCACCTTGGACAATACTAAAGACCTGCACGTGCCAAAAAACAACCTTACCTGACAACAGGTTACTCAAAATTTGCAAAAAGCAAGTTGATGATATATTGTTATGAAGGCCTACCAACTTTGGATTGTGTCTCACAATGGTAAAGAAATACTCTAGACAATGTAGGTAGACCATCTAAAGAAGCAACAGAACCATTCACATCGTCTGCATCCTCTCCTTCCTGTCTCCTCCTCTTCCAGGAAGTCCCTCTTTTGAGGTCGAAGCTAGACTGCTAACCACTCCACCCTAATGTCATTCCTAGACAACATTACACTGTTCTGCTCTTTCAAAAGAGAGAAGGGAACTGCTGCACAAGCCTTTCAACCGATTGGTTATTTGGACATCAGGGCAAGCTGTCAAAGAAGCATTGGATCCGAAATCAAAATTGCCCTGAATATTTGTAAAATTCTTGGGTCTGGTAGACAAAAAGCTGAACTCATCACAAATAACACTGTACACATGGTATAGAGATAATGGTTTTTAATTATTTTAAGTAGTTATATAATATACAATATAATGCGAGTCAACTAAATCATTCAATAGTTTAATATCCTTGGGTTTAATATGTGTACTTTTATATATGCAATTGTTTTAATTAATTATGAGTGAAACAAATACATTTGAATTTAAATTTGACCCTTCTGGACATCCTTACGTCCTTATATATGGAGGCTCCCAGGGATGAAGTCCTATCCTGGAGGAAACTGGCTTTATTTCTGGATTAGAGGTGAGACTAGCCTGCAGGCGAATAGTGAGCTTTGACTGACTCAGTTCACACCTCCATCTGCCTTTCAAGACACACAAAAGTTAAGTAAATATATGCAGTAAACATTTATCTTCCAAAACAAAGATGGTGCGACTTAAATTATTCAATTGTATAATTGTTACATATAGTTGGACGAGACAGAGGAAGCGGGTGGTATTCTTGTGCATAGAATCACTACCACTGATAAATGTGTTTAGAAGGTTTTCACTTCACATGGTCACAAAGGGCCCTGGAACATTGATACCATCACTGCCGGACCAGTCAGACTATAATGCGCTTCTGCCAATGGCAGAACCGTGAAAACCCAGTCAGCGCTTCTGCCAATGGCAGTAGTCGTAAAAACAGTCTGTGCTTCTGCCAATTGTAGGACTTGTTAGAACAGTTTTTGCTTCTGCCAATGGCACAACTCGTGAGAACACAGTCTGCTTCTGCTATTGGCGGGCCTTGTGAGAACACAGTCTATGATTCTGTCATTGGCTGGGCTCATGAGAACACAGACTCTGCTTCTTCCAAGGGTGGGACTTGTGCGCAAGAAATTCAATCACATCTCTCCCATTCTACGCTCCCTTCAGTGGTTTTCCATAGAGGAGAGAGCTCAATTTAAAACTGCCTACATCAGTCATAAAGCTCTTCACTCCTGTTGGCCCTCCTACCTCTCTGAGAAACTGAAAATCTCAGGTGCTGACATGATTCAAGAAATGCTCAATTGTCCCTCCTCGAAGCCCCCACCTCTAAGCGCTAGCAATACACCAACCAATTCTTCTCCAGAAGCACCACGAGAACCTGGAACTCCCTCCCGCCGCGTCTCCACCTCACCACGTCATGCGACCTTCAAAAAACACCTCAAAGCTCTTCTCTTTGAACGACACCTAATCTACTGCTACCTGCTCCTGAGCCCTCCAATCACATACCAGCCCCAACCTGCGCGAGCTATTGATGATCCTCACAGAGAGCTGATCACCTGCTTTCCACCGCCATGTTTTGTTATGAATACATGTGAAGCTCTCTACCTCCCAGGAGAGACTAACCCGGCGTTCCAGCCACTTAATGAACTTGTATATTGTTTATATGTTCTGGCTTTATTGTGAAGCGCTTTGATGCTCCCAGGCCATGTCTAGGCGATGTGAAAGCACAAAAATAAATATGCAAATCCCTCATGTGCTTAAGAAGTTCAGAACACAGATTTCCTAGCAGGTCATAAAATGGCTGATTAAGAGCTGTATAAACAGAGCCATATGGGAAGGGAGTCCTTGACACTGCAGAAGGATTGTAAACTCTGGAGCACTGCACACCTGTGCTGCCTAGCAATGTGTGTGCCACCGCCTTAATGATGTTAACCTAGGACAGTGTCAACTCAATTTATTGGCACAATAAACTACAAGGAACTTTGCACTAAAGTTCCTGTCTTGCCTAATGTCCATTAACAGTGTTTATTTGCAGCCCACAATCTTTTTGTTAGATTTAGTTTAATGGTGTGTTTTATTTTCCCTTTTCCTTTAAGGGTTTAACCTTCCAGGCTTTGACGTTTACTATGAGATTTTCTCTAGCTACCAGGCATGGTTTGTTCTGTGGCACAGGCATCTGCCTGCTTTAATAGAGGAATTGCTTCAGTGTTCTCAGAGGCTGAAGACTAACCCAATAACCAACACATTTACAACAATAATTATTAAACACAGGATTAACTATTAACTGTGACTTTTGGAGTTGCTATAAAGAAGTGCTTCAGCAGATGCAATTCCAATACTAATGTTGTAAAAGTAGCAGACAAACAGCAAAAGAGCAAACACCCAGATTGCTTCTTCTCACTGGGGTCTTTGTAGGGCCCCAAAGCCAGAATCACACATGGCATGTGAGAGGTGAGACCTGAAGTTTGTGCACCATCTCCTGCCCTGATCTCTTTTATTATTCATTGTTTCTTTATTATTTCCCTTCTGCATCTTCTTCTCTCCTTCCATCCTACAATCCTCTCTTCCATCCTTTACTCCTTACTTCATTCTCTTCCTTTATCTACAAACTACTTCTCCCAGTTTGGTACTCCACCTGCTAACTCTCCCTTTTATCCTGTTGCACCCACACAGTGGGACACATTGATAGTGCTCAAAATGTGTAAAAGTTTAGCACCTTTTGAAACCAGGTTCCCCAGTTAGTGAAACTCTTTACTGTTAATGCACCTGCTGCAGAGCTCTGCGGATGATCAGACCGCCTTGGTGTCACGCATCCTATAGGGCGTGCAAGCCTTTCGCTCTTTCAAAGGTGATCAATGCCCATGGAAGATTTTACTTGATCTCAACTTCTGCTATTAACACCTAGCGATAAATGCATATGCAGAAAGAACCATACAAGTATTCAGAAACTATAAGCAACAATATAACGTGCAGAAAGAAAGCTCTTCCAGATACGTTTTGTCGCAGTTGTTGTGTTGTGCCACATTTACAAATCAGCCATATTCTCAGATTTTTACCATTAGGAAGTTCCATCTGGAGGTGGTAATGACTGCAAATCTTTTTTCTATGACTTGGTACCAGAAATGTCCATATGCAGAAAGCAGCTTTTAAGTAGGGCTGGGCAATGAATTCTGCTCTGCTGGAGAAGATGGAAGAGTTTTGGCCAAATTCTGCACTGTGGAGGTTTTTCTCACGAGTGGCCCGCCAACTGTAAGCTGGTGAATGTAATCATGATTTGGTGTCCTTCAGCCCTATTTTGTGTTGCTAGGAGGGCACCAAGCAAGATTTCCCCAAAGCTGTTGGTCATGACCGTTTGCGGACAGAAAGCTGACGCTCGTGCCGCTTTTTTCAGTGCGGAATGAGCTCCCAGTGCTACAAATCAAGGTGAGCAGAGCGACAAGCCTTAGTCCGCCCATGCGCAACACTCTGCAGAAATCTCACGGAGTTTTCATGTAACTTTGCGGAACTCTGCAAGTTCTGCCCACCCCTTCCTTTAAGCACCTCAGTGGAATTTCACAGGACAAGAAGTGTCCTAACGAGCTTAAAAAAAGGTACCTTTTCCTCACATTCTTGCAAGAAATGGTGAAGGCATTAGCAGACATTGGGCCAAATGTATCAAGCAATTTTGCATTCGCAAATGGTGCAAATCACAAAATTCAGCCGTTTGGGAATGCAAAAATGCCTTTCAGAATGTATGAAAGGCATTCGCTGTGCAATTTTGAGGAATCGCTAAAGTAGCAATTCCTTAAAATTGCGACCCCGTTTAGAGAATCGCAAATTTCGATTCTCTAAATAGGAAATTGCAAATAGGGAATTACTAGTTGCGATTTCCAAAGCACACGGATCAAGCATTTCCTAAATGTGAATTGGGCATTTAGGAAATTCAATTACCACCAAATCCAATTTGGTGGTAAGCATGTGCAATTTTTTTAAAATGCATTACAAATGCATTTTTTAAATGACATGTAGCGCACACATGCCCTTAGGGCATGTGTGTGCTTCACATTTCCGCAAATATTTTTTTGGGGTGCATCAGAGGGGCCTTTGGCCCCCAGCACCATGGGGTTTGCATTACCTAATTTGCAAATTACTAACTGGAATTCGCAAATTGGGAAATGCAAAACCATTCACACCTATGGGTAGACAGGCCCATAGGGAAGAATAGTGTGCTATTCTCTAATTGCAATTCGGTAATACCGATTGTGAATTTTAAGAAATCGCTACTACTGAATCACAAATTTCATATATCCCATTTTGCATTCCTTAAATAGCAATTTCTTTAAATTCGCCATTTAAGAAATGCAAAACGGATCTTTGATACATCTGGCCCGTTGCCCCTTATATACTAAAACATTTTCCCGTAGACACAGAATGGAAAAATCCCTTTGATACATCAGGCCCATTGTGCTTTAGAAATGACACTTAGCAATGAGAATCATGCTACAAAAGAGCTTTCAGTTTAAAACTGTGGGGCTTGTTTTACTTGACTCTTTGTTGGCAGGCTCCTTCTGACACAGCAGCCATTTTGCTCTCTCTGTATCCATGGACATGTTTGTTTGCTGGGCTTGCGCCAATGCCGGGAATGTTCTTCAATGCTGGGTAGGGAGTGGGCTCCTGCCTCGTTCGGCTCAGGGACATTAAAGTGTTGGTGAATGATTACAGTGAAAGGACACTGTTTGGATTTTCAAAACCTGCAGTGAGGCAGGCTAGCTAAGGGTGAGTTTTGGCATTCAGTTTAGATTTCTCAATCTATGAAAGCCAAGGACTAGATACTAGAAAAATACAAATTCTGGATCGTTTATTGGGGTCTCCGCTGCCACTGATTGTAGCAGCATTTCGTTGTTATAGACATCTTTCAATTGTGCACAACTTTATAAAACAGGAGCATATTTAGAATGTAATTTATTTGCAGTGTACAGTATTTCATACATATTGATGGGGCGATTTCTGATGCAAGAACAGGGTTGTTTCCAAATTACTGTTTTCTGAGGTTAAACCTTAAAATGGCTAAACTGTTGGAAAGGTGTCTTTGTTTTCAGAAAAAGTGCTTACCAAGTCAGATTTGTTGACATAGAGAGGAAGAGATGCTTATAGTTTTGGGTCTTTGTTAAAGACACCTGAACTATAGGGCCGAAACATGTTGAAGGTGCTTGTGGTTTACCCAGGATCAGTTCTAGCGCACAGAATTTATAACTGAATCCTCAGATATCTTCACTCCATGTTTTGGACTCCTGCTGATGACACAATACAGCTGTGCTAAATCTTCCCTTACTCTATACCATGGTAGATGCAGTGATCTGCATTCTACATGGACTATTGTGGTCCCAAGAGACCATTGCAGGTAATCTTAGCCCGCCCTGCCTAGATGGTGCTCCCAGACTTTGCTCAACCTCCTCTTGTAGGAAGTTCTTTCAAAAAGCAGCACTGATTAATCATACAAATCTAAGGGCCAGATGAATCAAAGGGTTTTCCCATTCAGTGCCAATGGGAAAATGCTTTGGTGATTGTAAATCATGGAAACTAACATAAACTTTTTATCTTTGCTCTTTTCCCGGTTCCTTTCCCCTTCCCCCTCTCCCCCCTCTCCGCCCTTTTTTCCCTTTTCTGTGTTTCCTGTAGTTGGTATTGGGTTACTATTGGTGTAACCTTACTATTTTCTCAGGCACAATTTAACTGTCCTGATGATGATCGCTTCATCTCTTTAAGAGATCGAAACGTCGTCGACTAAATTATTATGCATGTTTATTTCTTGTATGAGCATTGGTATGAGTAGGATGTGACCTAATCATTGTGTTGTACAATGTCACTATAACCTGCCTGAAGGTGATAATTTCGTTTTGTTTTCTGTCTGTTCTCCCACTTTTTATTATGTTGAATGTATGGCAATAAAAATCTGTCCATTTGGAAATGATATGTAGATTCCATTGTATCTCTATGTATAATGAGTAGTTTCATTCTGTTGATAAGGGACCGTTGTTCCTTGAAAACACATACACCCCTGGTCCCTTTATGCCCTTGGGGTCTCCCCTGTTGTCCCTCAAACACAGCTTCAGGCTGTTGTCCTTCAACCAGTGGGCGATTTCAGATTTCAGTCATGCAGGCATTCAACCTGATCCAGGTACTGGTCCTTTTGTCTGCGAGGGAGACAATGAGTTGTGTGTCATCGGCGTAGGAGAGGACATTGGTATTGTGAGAGCGGATGGTGCTGGCTGGAGGACTCATGTATGCGTTAAAGAGGGTCAGTCTCGGGGAGGATGCTGCAGGCACCGGAGATGAGATCATGGGCATCCACGATGTATGGTGGCAGACTGACTGAGTGGGTCCTTCCAGTCAGGAAGAAGAAGATCCATCCTTGTCCTAGGATTCTGATGTCATGTAGGGGTTAGATGAGGATGGTGTGGGACATGGGTCAGACATTACAGAACGGTCCAGGAGGATGAGGGCTGCTGTGTCTCCTCTGGCCAGAGTCATGCAGATGACATCCATGCCAGCGATGAGGGCAGTGGGCTCATCGATTTATGATAATGTGAGTATTCCACCTAATTCTCTTTGTCTTTTTCCTGTGCAACGTCCATGTTCTCATAGTGATGTTGAATCCAGAGCAGCCCTATTTATCTTTGCTAATAGAATGCTATCAGGAACATACCTGGGTTTAAACATGGACACTGGCAGATATGTGGCATAGTAAGGCTCCCCACTGAGAGTCTGACTGTGAGTGTCCTTACATTGGATGGCTATTTATTACATCTTTAATTAACAATATCCTATGGGTCGTAATTCATCTAAATCAAGAAACAACTTCAATTAGAAGTTTCATCAGTGAAAATGGGGAATAACATGCAGATTTAAGTGCTTACTGTACCAAATCCTTGTTTCACCAGCAAACATGGGCATAACATGCTGATTTACATGCTCACCGTACCAAACTCCTCATGCCCTGTTTTTTCCGTGCATTTTTCCCTGGTGACAGTAGGCAGGTTTGATCTTCCCAAATGCACCTGGGGAAAAGTGCATGGTGCTGTATTTCTCATCAAACTCCTAGCTGTGATCTGTGCAGTAACAGGACTTAACATCCATGATGCAAAGACCTGGGGCATGCTTAAGCCAACAGTGAAACATCACAACTGCTCCTCCCTGTAACTGCCATGCGCACTGATCAGTCCTGTCTACAAATAAATTATACCTCTTTTCTGTTTCCAAAGGGTGAGACAGTTTCAGCTCATGTTTCCATAGCAGCACAAAGCTAAACAAGGTGAGAATGTACAGTTAGCAGGGATCCCCCTTCAGCCTTAATGAATTATTGTCTTATTTGTTAAAACTGCCCGTACAAGTATCTTTTTTTAAATATTTAGGTTTCGCAGAATTTCCTCACAGCTCCTATTATAAGAAGCACCACCTATGAGCAAGCACTGGGAACCTCCATGTGTTTAATGAAGGAAGAAAAGTATAAAGAAACAGACTAAACCTCAGGGTTAGAGTGAAGAGGGGGTGAACATCAATCACAGCCCCACCAAGCTTGACAAACACCTGCAGCGGAATCAGGAAGTCCAAAACAATCCTCATTAGACCAATTATTCAGTAATTCTTAAACCTATCAGCATCTGTCTTCAACAGAGACATTACATCAAGCTGGTAAGAGGTACATAATAACACCAGAGACTGGAAAGTAGACAAAGAGAGCTCCATAGAGTAGGAAACAATTCATTTTTTTGTTTTTAAAAGAAAACACTTGCAAATAAAGGCAAGATTTACATCTAGCTGGATGATACCAATGATTAATTGTGTAACAAATATTTTGAATTAACAAGGTTAACACTGCACATACCCTAATGTACTGAGGAAGGAGGGACCATGAAGGGTGCAACGCCCGTTGCATTGAAATAGCTCGTCCAGGACCAAAGTGCCATTAGATGGAAGCTATTCTCCCTGAGGAGGCCTTGTAAGGCACAATCTGGTCTAGGTTTGACTGCTTAGAAAATGAAATAATATTAACAGATTTGGCTCCCCAGCTTTCAATAGTCACTCAGTGAGGGGTCCCAGGATTCCAACAATGATTCATTAGGGATCCCCGGGTTCCATTAATGATAAAGTGGGGGTCCACAGAAGTCAAAAGGTTGGGAAACACTGGTGTAGACAATCTGAACACATTCTGCCCATCGGTTTTTGTGTGTTAGATGTTAACAGCCCTCAGTGTCCTGTGCGTGTAGTGTCTGACCTCTGCTTCATACCCCCGTGTTAAGGAGAAGGACAGATTAGACTGAGCTCTAATAGTCGCTACCAGTGCTAATAGCAGTGTGTGATGCGGATGATTCCTCCTACTCATAAAAGTCTTGACAAATTCCTGTGAAAAATTAATGAAATTGTATGCAGCATTTTAAAGTCTATTTTTCAAAGTTTTCTCAAGGATAAACCCACAACCTTACTTGGAAAACACAGACTAACTCCTCCACGAGTGGGACTTGAGTCCCACCACTTGGTAATGTGGCCAGCCACCCCTGTGAGCTGCTTGAAACAGCACTCCAATGTGGCTGAAAACAAATCATTAGAAATGATGGTGTCTCTTTCAGTTTCTACTGCCTTCTGCCATCATACCCTTCCACACACCCCTCACGTTTCGCTCCTCTTTCCCAATGCCATGCATTGTCAAAAATAAAATACTCTTAGTTGTACGTGAAAAGGATATTACTAACCACCTTAAGGTTCTGTTACCTTCTAAAGGTGCTTCGCTTGGAGGCCAACCCGTGACTTTAAATATTTTTATAATGTATTCATATATATCATATATATTATATTTAAGGCTCCCAGATTTCCATTTTTACTGATTTTTTACAGATAAATACTGACATAAAACAATGTGTTTCCTGTCTGCGTTTATTTTGAAGGATGGAAAAATGCAGAACATTGGGCTGCTTTTGAGTCACTTTTCATACTTTCATCAATTCCAGGTTAACAGCAGAACAGATAGATGATGCGAGGAGTTAAAAAGAGGGTGAGACTGCCTTAAATAACATATGTCAACCTCCATTTGTAGTATAATGCTAATATTTACTTGTGGGTATGTTGTTCTGATATATTTGTCTGCTTAATTTGCTAAAACTCGACAGACTTCAAAGCACAAGTGCACCTTTATTAGTTAAATAAATATACCATTTTATTACTTCGTTTATTCACAGAACACAAAATAAATATGGCTAAGTACTGATAAGATGGCAAAAATAATTATGGATAAGTACAGATGGAAATGTTCAAAAAATAAATACCATAAAACTGGGAGCCCTAATTATAATGACCTTCAACATCTTTATAATGTTCACTTGAGTGTCGTTTACCCTATATGATATATGTATAACATACCATAACAGAGGACTAGTGGATAGTATAATTCATGGGAGAATGCAATCCCTGTGTAAAAGCCCATCTCTAATTTTCTTAGTACAGGTGACTTGAGACTCACCTAATCGCCTATGATAAAGAAATGATGTAGCCACTCAACTGTAATAATTTATTACAGATGAGTTCTGACATCACAATGCCTGAAGCGGAGGAGAAAGGCAGGACAAGGAGCATAGATAAAGCTGTACTTCCTTCCTCTACTCTGTTTTTCTAGCTGAACAGTGATAGGCCGATAAGAAATATTAATTGCAACATGATTTTTTTTACAAAAGTCACAAAGGATCCCTGCCACACATAATAGGGCTATTGTAGGACACTTCGTCTTTCCACCACCTTATAAAGGAGCTTGGCCCTTGACCTTGTTCCTCTATATGGTCATGGAACTCTTTGCAATATCCTTCTAATGTTGTAATGGAAGTTGGGGGTACTTTATCTCGTACATACGTGGTTTAGATCTCTGCAATACTCTGAAGTGATAATTGCTGCAGGGTCCTCTCTGCGCCACTGAGAGAGCCCGGTGCCTAAGAGCCTTCTAATACCATTAATATTGATTTGTGTAGCAACACAATCCACAGGTATTGTTACCCGAGCTTTCATTGGCTCTTTCAGTAAACACAACCCTTGAATCTCGCATTAAATGATTTATGTTGTGTTATTTATCCATCTACCTGCTGAATCTCGAGCAGGCGGGGCTGTGCATTATATACAGCATCTCTGCAAAATCAAAAGCACACGGTCTTGGAACTCATGTTTCTGCAAAAGTATTTTGAAAATCAGTTGTGGTTGGGTAACTCTAAAGTGTCAATTGTTACCTCTCACTTAGAGCTGGTTGAAATCGGATAAATATTGTAAACCTAACTGGTGGCCGAGCAATGATCTCGACACAGCATGGAATGGAAATTCGTAGCGCGATCACAGCGAGCCAATCAACAACTGGTATTTAAACCGTGCAAACGATGTAATGCAACAATATCCGAGGACTTCCTGAACGTCATTAGATGAAAGAGATTAAAGATAAAAGAAAATGAGACAAACTACAAGGTATAAAAATGTCTGAGCTGATTTCTGTAGCGCTGGGAAGCCCGTCGTGGGGCAGCCAAGCGCTTTACTAATCCGTAGCCCAGCATAGCACAGCACAGTTAGGGCAAGAGATGAAACTATGTATATAGTAATATCACTGGCCTACTGTGAGGTAAAGAAACGAAACTAATGCAGGGAAATCCCAGTCACCAAATGAAACCAGTGACTCAAAACAAAGGGGGTCATGGATTTCTTTGATATTATATAACTAGTTTTTTCATACATCAGTTGTGTCCCAGCTTTCGCAGTCAAATGATGACTGTAGGACTTATGTTGGCCCCAGTAGCATGGCAAATGTCAGATTATCTATATATATATATATATATATATATATATATATATTCTTGCATCTATTGTACCCCAAAGGGTAGGCTTCCCGGACTGGTGGACAGTGGTGGACTGGAAGATACAAATAGCCCTGCAAAATGTGTCCAGTCCAGCCCCATGTTGTACCCAGTAAATGTACCAACTGGGTTGGCCACCTACATGTGGATTTGTGGAGGGCAAAGAGTTCCTCAGTTTCCTGCTGTTTTCCTTGTGGCCTACAAGTCAAGTCCAGCTGTTGGTGGAACCTACTAAACTCATATCTGGGGAGTAAAGTGCCCCTTTAATCCTTTTGAGAAGGTGTCACAGAAGCCCCCCAGTAATGGACGAGACCAAAGTGTTTCGTATATCTTCCTCTCGCCCGATAATGCTACCAAGATTTGCCATACTGATTCTAGTCTACACCTTGCATACTGAATGGAGTGAAGGCCACCCATAAATACCTTTGTAAACTATGTTCTTTCAGTGTATATTTATTTCATTATTAGTCTTTAGTGGAACTTGCTGCATGCATTGAGCCAGCCTGTCTGATTTCTGAGGTTTATGGAAGGTTAAACAAGGCAAAGAGAGTAGAGTTGAGGACCTTTCTCCTTCTAGTTCCTGTGATTAGATGTCCTAAAGGTTTGGAGGCACATATCAGAGTTGAAATGAGCCTCGTATCTCCAGCGAAGGAGAAAGTCTGCGGATGAATGGAAGGCTGGTTGGAGCTGTGGTCGAACTAGGTATGGTCTTGCTTGAAGTGAGTGTAAGCATCATGCGGCTATCATTAGACGGCAGAGAGTAAATCAATAAATAAGAGTAAGGAGAGCTCAAGGTGGCTGCTTTTAGCAAAAGGATGAAGGGAAAACTGAGGAGATGCTCTTGAAAGTCTGATAAGGGAAGTGAAGAGGGTCAATACAGGCACATCTTGGGGGGGGGCACTCTTAGGAGGTCAGCTTTGAGTGAGACGAGCACCCCACACTGGTAAATAGTGGTTGGCGAGGTAGGAGATACATTGGAGCTTAGGAAGAGTGCTCCCCAAAATTGATGCTAGGTGTATTGTGTGAGCGACTGTGGCCTTGGAAGCGGAGATGTCAGAGTATGTTGATGCAGAAGAGGTGACGTGTTAGCTGGAGTGAAGTTAGACATGCGGTGAGAGCTTCCTCACTGGAGTCCTTTCTGCATAATTGATACTTCTAGGGAGGTGTGTAGGCAGGTAAGTGTGGGAAGTGGGTTTGAATATGAGGGAGAGTCAAAACAATACATTTTAGCATTGAGGGATTCTTTTATAGTGTATATACAGAGGCAACAGGAGCAGATCCTGGAGACCAGGTAGGAGCGTCATGGGGTGCATGTCTAGGAGAAATATTCGTCCGAGCCTAAGGTATCGCCAGTGGTTCAAAGTGGACATTCCTAGGCAGTTCAGAGTAGGTTGTCTACTATAGCATTAGAGCCCACCGTAGAGGGCTATAACGGTCATTAAAGGCCCGCTCCAGCGTTAAAGGCCGAAGCCGAAGGCAAAAGCCTTTAACAAGGGAGCTGGACTTTAATGGCTGGTACAGCCCGCTATGGTGGGCTCTAAGGCTATTAGAACATTCTGCCACAAGAGGGCAAAATGTTCTAATAAATAAAACAAAGTCCTCACGGAGCCCGAGGGCATTAAGATCCTATTGGGCTCCATGAGGCCTTTGATCACAGCTGTTGAACAAAGAACCTTGGAATGTTGACGCTCCGGGCTTTTACCAGCCAGTAAAAGCCCAGAGCACTCCATTGTCTCCAATGGAGCTCCTAACATTCCAATGTTCTAATATAGCCTTAGAACCCGCCATAGCGGGCTCTCCCGGCCATTAAACGCCTGCTCCCGCGTTAAACACTTTAACAAGGGAGAGGGCTTTTCATGGTGGGTAGAGCCCGTTACGGCGGGTTCTAAGGCTATTAGAACATTCTGCCACTCGGGCAGTATGTTCTATTAAATAAAACAAATTCCTCACGAAGCCCGAGGGGATTAAAATCCCCTCGGGCTCTGTGAGGCTTTGTTCACAGCTGTTGCTGTGAACAAAGAGAACATTGGAATGTTGCCTCCAGGCTTTTACCGGTCAGTAAAAGCCCGGAGCACACCATTGTCTACAATGGAGATCGGAACATTCCAATGTTCTAATATAAGTTTATTCCACCCAGCCGAGGAGGCTAGTATTGCATCACAGGACCAGAGGGACCAGCCAAGTTCTAAGTCCTGAATCCTTCAAAGATCAATTCACATCCAATGGTCTCTCCTGATTCACTGACTCTTAGCACTACAAGTGACCAAAGGCATCAGAGAGACAAGTCGAGTCCTAAGTCGTGGATCCTACAAAGATATATCCAGCTGCACAGCCAATGCGCTGTCCCGAATCATTGACTCTTAGCACTATAAGCAACAACAGGCATCAGAGAGACCAGCCGAGTCCTAAGTCCTGGATCCTTCAAAGATACATTCAGATACACAGCCAGTGGGTTACCCCGAATCACTCATAAGAACAATAACCGCCTGCCCTATAGATTTACAGGTTGCAATAGTCAGGACTTCAATGCTTTTCAATATATATGTGTTGAGCCATATCTTCATTATAAGTATGCACAATACATTTCATTTCCATTTTTATTTATTTCATGAAAGCACATTATATTATATTAAAAATATTTCTCCTCCTTATGCATAAACATAATTGGACACAGCACTTTCTTGAAAACATTGTTCATATTTCACTTACATGGCTACACCTATTCACCCACAATAGATCCACTAAAATAGTAGAATCCACTTCATTCGCTCATATCGTGCAATATTCATCCATCCATGCCACTTTCACATCACACATAACACCAAATTGAAAAACATCGGGGAACACAGCAGGAGATCTGCACCTCGCGAATCAAGTGTTTTCTGAGACAACATCCATCCATAGATGCTCATGGTGCTGACTGAATACATTCTGTTACACAGTGACTCCTATATACATTCAACACTTGGATGTTTCATTTCTTTTCTATTTACAATATCCAATAAATATAACTTTTAAACAAAGGTAATAATGATCATTTGAACTCAATGTGTATATTCCGGTCTTCAGAGCCCCAAAATGTTGATGCTTACGCAGGTTTCAGTGCTCGACCAAATGCGGCCATGAACCTTCCTCTGGGTGCCCAAATTAATATGTATAACATAGGGGAAAGGATGGGGGAGGAGGCCAAGGAGAAGAAACCACCCAAAAAAATAAATATATATAGATAGATAGATAGATAGATAGATAGATAGATAGATAGATAGATAGATAGATCCCCCGAATCACTATATTTAGCACTACAAGACGCAAAAGGCATCGGAGAGAGGGCATTCCGTGTTTTGCCTGCGGCATGAGCTCAGCCCTTTCATAAAGGGTCTGATGCCACCTCAAGGGTAGCAACATCAAAGGTTTGTGTTTATTTTGGGCAAGGCAGTGGTTCAAAAACAGCTGCATTTTGAAGTCCATCACTAGCTTGATGGCTGTGGCTACTTGTTGAACATAAGTCCTGTGCCACTGAGGACATCACAGAGGCAGCTTCTGAGCACACTGGGTGGAAGTGGATTTATGGGTACACAAATAGAATAAAAGGGGTGATCCATTTTCAGTGCCAGGGACATCCTGGCATCGAGAATACAAAGACGAGGTAAGCCAGAGGACATGTACATGATGAATGAAGTTGCAGTAATGCTGCTCTTGAGTCTCTAATGACTGCCACAATTCTTGCACAGGGACAGCTTAAGGTTTATTTTAAGAAGCTCTGGGAGCTGAACAAACTGGGCTGTGAATGTAAACAGAAGCAAGGCAGGACTCCAGGAGAATGTGTAGACGATGCCACGTGATGGAACACTGTGCTCTACACATGATGTATGAAAACTTCCCACCAACTCTCATCCCCTGCACCATAGTGGTCTCTGTCTGGTACAAACACTGTACATCACTGTCAGAACTCATAGGAGATAACCCAGGACTACCTTCCACGTCTATGGTCCTCGTCACAAGTTGGCTGGACTTTGCTGTAGAGATAACACGGGCCAAAATCTAAATGACCAGTCAGTACATCTGCAGCAAGGCCCGGCCATTATGAGCCCCCGCACCCCTGTGATGGAGATAGCTGCGTGGACACGGATTTACCAGGTGCTTTGCTGGAAATGGTTTCACGCTTTTTTTTTTTGTTAAAACACAATTGTTTCCCACCTGTAGCTCCAGGAGCTAGGGAAGAGTGGGCGGAACTGTCGTTGGAGGGTGCAGGAGTCCACACGTGTCCCTCCCTGCCCAGGGAGAAATAGAATCTTAATCTGCTCCCCCCGGGCTGTTCCAGGGAGCACGCCGGGGGCCAGGTAATGCCACTGCCTGTGCCCTGAAGGGGAGACAGTCTTTACACCGCTGTCTTTACAATGCCTTTACATGCATCATTCTTTACCACACAATGCCTTTACCACACAATGCCTTTACCACACAATGCCTTTACAATAAAAGGTAAGTATATTTAAGGTAAGTGAGTTTGTGTGTGTATATATAGATGTGTGTGTACGTATATAGATATATATACACACACACACACAGATGCACACACACACACACACACACACACACTCAGAGGTGGTCGCCACTGGATAGCTAGAGTTTGCATTGTGACATTGTTTTTCAATAGAAAATGCTTTTATTGTTTTGCAAATACCTCTTGCCACGTTTGATAAATCTTTACAAAAATTGCTAATTTTGTACTAGTTTCTCCATGGAAAGTTTTGGTAGGATCTCTCAAGCAGGTGCTGAGCAAAAGAGGGTCGGAGGGGTGGGGCGTCCCAAAATGTTTTTTCCTTATTCATTTTTCGATAGGAACTTTAGACATAGCTACAGCCCAAACTGCTGAACTGGTTTACACCAAATTTGGCAGAAAGCTAGATTTTGATCAAAAAAGAGTACTTTTTGTGATTTGGTGTAAATCCGTTCAGTAGTTTTTGAGCAATTAATGCTCAAAAACTTTAGATATATCATGCCGTGGAGGATTTGTGAACCCCACTGACCTTGGAGATATCTGATTGGCTGCCACCACATCAACACTGATGTGGCTGCAGCCATCATAGAACTCGGAACTCAGTCTAGAGTCCTAATAAAAAGTGAAAAAATAGACATGAGGTGGCAGGGTAAGGACATCCTGAGCCTTGATGGTGGGTTTCCAGAGGGACTCCGCCTAGGAACAAAAATGATTTTTTTCTAATTTCACTGCAAATTATCCTCAGTAAAATGAAAGGAATAAAAAGCATGATCCTGCCTGATTAAAAAAATAATAATAATAGACCTTGGGTGGGCCAGGGCCTGGGGGGGTGACAGCACATATATAATTTAGTGGAAGGAGGGGCGCATGGCTCCCTCTACAATCCTCTAAGAGGAGAAGGGGACCCCATCCCCTGGGGACAACATGCTTCTAAAAGGTTAGGGGGTGTCGCTCCCCTTCTCAAGCCTCTAAGATGCCCCAGGGACACAAACCCCCAGGGCCTATATTTAAATGAAGGGGAAGGAGGCCATGCAGCTCCTAAACCCCAGCCTTAAACGACCCTGGTTACCCCCTCCTCCTGAGTTTACAAAACTTTAGAAGGAAGGGGGGGCCCACTCTCTGAGCCTTTTGAGACCGTGGGGACCCCTTCCCGGAGCTGGCTAAATTACTCTATTCTAGGGAGCCCATCCTCGGGACACAGTATTTTCCCTACATGCATCATTGCATGCAGGGAACCATGTGTTTGCTCCCGCATGCTAGCAGCATTTTTAAATCTCTCATCAGGTGGGGGCAAACATGCCTTCCCTGCCTGCAGCAATGCTGGCAAGGAAGGCATGTCTGCTCCCAGCTGGCGGAAGATTTGAAAATGCTCCCTCTGAGTGTGAGCAGACTTCTGTTTCCCTGTCTGCAATCCTGCGGGCAGGGAAACCGATATTGCTCATGAACTGAGAACAAACATAAACATCTGCTCCCTATGGGTGGGAGCAATGCCGAGGCCCCCAAAATGCAGGGATATGTCTGAGGCCACAGGGGTCCTGAGACTCTTTCCTGCAGCCCCCACTAGTGGGGTGTGAGTGCCCCAGATGGGCACTGGGGCAACCACCTCTGGAGGATGGAGCTCCTGGGGTCTAATAATGCTCAAGGAGTGGCTGGGCGCGTGGTCTCCCTCCCCATTTTTATGACATCTCGCCTCAGGGGATAAGGTCCCTAGGGACTCAAGGCTCGAGAAGGGTAGGCTGCATGTCCTTCCTCACCTTAATAATGCAATTCAGCCCTAGGGGACGGAGTCCTTGGGGCCTAATAATACTCAGGGAAGAAGGGCCCCACAGCCCATCTCCCATTTTTTATGACATTTGGCCCCAGGGGATATGGTCCCTGGGGCCACTGTTGGCTCAGGGAAGGGAGCTGTGCACATTGTGTAGTTGGGTGTCTGCAGCCGAACCCTTACCACAGGCGTGTGTGCAGCATGAGGTTGGCTGTCTGTCATGATTTGACTTTACGTGTGGTAACAAAAAAAAATTCAAAAATTGAAATTCAATAAAAAAGCAAAAGGTTAAAGTAACATTATAGGTAGGTGAGAATTTCAGTGACAACATAACGTTGTAAACATACAAAACCACTGCAATTCACCAGTTATAGTTGTCTCTGGTAACCATGACTCGTGCCCTAAAGTAAATATATCTTGCATCCTAACCATACCCTGCTATTTACCCCACATATTATATCACTCATGACATCTTCTGTGACATAATTGATAATTTCATTGCAATATTTGTAATGAAATTATTGATAAAACTGTACAGAGTGGGAGCACGAGTTATAGTTACCTCGGGCATGAGTTATAATGCTAACTATAACTGGGGTATTTCAGTGGTTTTGTATGTACAAAACCTTAAATTGTCACTGAAATTCAGTGGATGTGTGTGTGTGTATGTATATATATATATATATATATATATATATATATATATATATATATATATGAAAACACCGTTCACGCCCTTACCCACCCCTAAAAACTAATTATAACTTACTAACCCATAACCCTACCCACAGGATGTGTTTAGGCATTAGGGGTGGGTAAGGGTATGGTGTGGTAAGAATGTGTTTAGATTAGGGGTGAGTAGGGGTATAAGGTGGTACGGGTATTTTTAAGGTTTAGCGGTGGGTACGAGCATAGGGTGGTATTGGTGTTTTTAGGGTTAAGGCGTAGGCAAGGGTGTTTTTGTGGTTTAAGGTAGGGTAATAGTGGGACTGTAAGGGTATTTTTACGTTTTAGGTATGGGTAAGGGTATACGTTGTTTTTAGGGTTGAGGAGTGAGTAATGGTATGGGGTGGCAAGGGTGTTTACTCTTCAGTACAAAGATTTATACTTACACCCAGTATCTGGACACAGGCAATGAAAATGTAGGTAGAAAAGTAATACGGTAGCCACCCAGCACTACGGAAACTATAAAACAAACTAGCACTCTCATTGGAAGATGTCATCAGTGATGTCATCAATTATGTCATTTGAGATGTCATCAGTGATGTCATAAATGATGTCACAGAACATCATTAATGATGGTATATGTGAAGTCATAAGCAATGCATGGCAAGGGTGCAAGTTATAGTTTGCTCTGCTACCTAAAACTGGTGAATTTCAGGGTTTTTTTAAATCAAAAAGTTAATGTTGTCACTGACCTATTCACCTAACTATAACATTACTTTAGCCTTTGTGTTTTTTTCAGGGAATTTCTAAGATTTTGTTTAAACAAAAACAGATTTTTTTAAAACATCTTAATGTAACGTTACTTTAACCTTTTGTTGTTTTCAGTATGTTTTTTTACGTAAAGTATTATTTTATTACCATACGTAAAGGGCCCTGAGTACCCCATTTGAGGCCAATTACAAGAAAAAAGGGACTCAGGCCATGTGCCTCCCCCTTCCCGAACCTCATTAGACCCCGGGGACGTCCTTCCCCAGGGCCTTTTTCTATCTGAAAGGGGAGGTGGCCAGATGGAAGTACTGATGACCCTAACGGGGAAGGATGAGGTTCCTCTTGGAGATATGGGTTTAGTCCAGACAGGTGGTACTAGGTTGATTTGTGGTGAGAAGCTACTCCAAATACTTAGAAGATGCATCTGTTGCTCTTCTTTTTTGTGTATCCTGACTTTACTAAATTTTCCTCTTGTGCTTTTATTGACCTGTTGGGTAACTGTTTGGCCTGGAAGAGTGGTCCTTTGCTGAAAAAGCTTCCATAGGAAAGTAATTTAAGCTACTAGAGCAGTTTTACAATATTAAGAGATGATAGCTGCCACTTGGAAATCCTTGGGTAACCAGCTGGTTAAGACCACTGCCTTTTATTAGATGAACGTCACTGTATTTTATGGTTCACCCCCTTGTGAGGCTCACAGTAGGATTCTGAATTATAGCACAATCCCTCCTTTATGGAAATCAGTCTTTTTAAGACATATGAGGTCCTTGAAAGCACATGTGCCATCTATTAATGCTTCTTCTGCACTTCCATCTTCAATTACTTATTATGGAGTCAGGAACATTTATAAAATACCACGAGGCATCTTATGTCTGTAGAAGACAGAATTGTGAGCTGTACAATCCTGTGTATTGTGAAGGGTGCGAGGGCAGTGTGGTATACTCAGCTCTTTGCTGTGGTCCTACGAGGCACCTTCCATCCCATCCCTTAATGGTAGCGCATCGACTACTCCGCTGAAGTCGACAGCATCTCCCACACTTCACAGCTGTCAGTCGAGACCTCATGCGTCTAACTAGATCTCATGTGGAGCATCCTTCCACTCATAGCCCATCCTGAGCTTTGATTCTCATGCATGGCACCTTTCCAGAGCATCTTAAAGGAGCTTTCAAGAGGGGTTTAGCCTATTGACGTGATATCACTGGTTTACACGGTTCCTTTGCACTTAAGTCCTCATGGTAATTGGTGATTGGCCAGATGTTTGCTTGTGGGCGGCCATCTTTTTATTTGTATGAAAAGTCATCAAGCTCCACTCCCCAAGGAGCAATCAAGACAAATTACACAGCCCATCTGACGATCAGCGTCATTTTATTTTGCCAATTGCTACAATTATGTACCGTAAAGAAAAGACAAGTCCAAAATTTCAGATTGAGGGGGAATGCAGAATTGACATAATTAGACCCTAAATTGCCTGCTTGAGCTGTGTGACGAAGACGATCTGTCCTCATTAAAATAGATACTTTCATTGCCGAGTGGCTGGCGTTCAATATAAAGGGAGGTGAACCGGTTGATAAATAGCACGAACATACTTTGTTTACCACCCATTAAACCCGGTGACATGCCACCGGTCCAGGGCATGTTTAGACCTGTGCAAAATGTTCTGGACTGGCGCGTGATTCATGTAAGCTCCACATTTTTGTATGAAAATTAAGCGAAATGTCGTAAATTATGACAGTGCACATTTTTTTCACAGTATTTTGCTGCAGAGGACTACTTGAGCAGAAAATATCTCACCGTGAGAGGTTTAAGCAGAAAATGCGTTACGATAGCCATTTTTTCCGTGAACCAGTCCCCGCCGGGTAGATGACTCGACTTTTGAACGAGAAACGTTCCTTCAAGTTCAGTTGTCACCCAAGACATCCCAAAGTGCATTTCGTATTATTTTCTCATAATATTGAATAATTTTCTGACTTCTTGCATAATTTCAGAAAAAGGAATGACACGATTTCCCACGCCCTTGCTTTAACTTTGCAGCGTTTAAATGTGTAATGTGCAGGAGGGAGTCTGCTGTTCTAGTGAGTTTCTGCAACAACCCCAGGCCAGCATTAGGCCTCAAGTTTTTAGGTCGAGCGCGTAAGCGCTTTGACCTGTTGCAGTCTATCTGTGGGCTTCTAACCACGCCCACCGCACGCCCATCACTGTAATTCGTTCGTGGGCTTGCCTTTCAAAAATCCTTTCTTATCAATGGTAATTTTTACGTTTGTCCCTCCTTGGGGTGGTTTTGTTTCCACCTTGGACACCGACCCTGTTACGAGGATAATTGCACGTTTGCTGATACGTATGTCTGTGAGCGACCTTCTTTTTCCTTTTGTGTCTCTCCTTCACGCTCATGCTCATGGCGGCCATGGTGCTTTGAATTGGCTCTCTTATGTCAACTGTTTTAGTTTTCATTTTCAATTTATGTGGCAAGAAAAGTCCAGTTAGGAATTTACAACGCTAATAGCTCTAACTAGAGCAAACACGAGACCCGTTGCGTTGCAAATTCTAATTGTTCTTGAAGCTACAATATATAAACTGCCAGCACACCAGTGTTGTCTTAAGGATTTTTTTGTGACCTGAGCAAGAGATACTTTGGAGGCCCCTGATAATAACAACTTTGAATATTATTTACTATTTTCTGGTACTTGAATCCCAACTGATGCCAAACTTGCTTTCAGAAATGGGGTGTACTCAAAGAAAATTGAAATATGTCTTTCTGAGGGCTCCAAAAATCCTTAAAATGGTGCTGAGATCAGCCAGAGTTAGGCAATGAGAAGAAGAAAGATTGAGATACAGAAATGGAGGTGAGCTAGAGATAAAGAAAGTTAACATTCCTAGGGGCACTCTAGAAGGTGGCGGCACTGGGCAATGACCACTTTTCCCATTCCTTAAAATGTATGTGCTGCCCCGCTCTCCTCTCCCCATAGGCAGAGGCCCTGCTATTGGACATGCAGCGAAGCAAACTCGCCTATCAGATCAGGCGTCCGTGAACTCGATGACCAATACCTCCTTGTCGATTGTACAGGGGCCAGCATTGAAAATGACAGAGCCGGGGTTGACTGTATCATTTACATAGAAAGTCAAACGCCAGTGGAAGTTGGGTGTAAATGCAGCTGGCAGTAAGCTTACACACCTTAAGAAAACACTCACTCGGGTTTCTCTCCCAACACTGAAAATATAAAAATATGTATATTTTCTAGAAAAGTACAGAAAAACAGAAGAATGAGCATGTGAGGTGCTTGGAGACAAAAAGCTGGACTCCAAGGGAGTTGTTTTGAGGTCTGATGTGAGACTGCTGCAGTAATACAGCATCCGAAATTACCAATACTGCGGGGAGTGGTAACTACTGCCTCCACTATTACCGCACCACTATGGTTTTTAGCCTTTAAAATGAGGATCAGATGCAGAAATCTGTGTGCATGCGTCAATTTCCACAGGTTTTCCCCCATTCTAGAAACCTTTCACGGCGCTCTTGCTGGCCTTCCCACAGGACTTGTAATCCCCAATGAGACATGAATTCCGGATTCACCTAGAGTGGTCATTTTCTCCAAACTTGTGATCAGGGTCTAAGAAGGTTGTAGTTTCAAGACTGCAGTTTCTGTGGTGCAGTCTATTGGACATGGTATTCAAACTCCAGGAGAAAGGTCTACACCGAGGAGCAACTGTTGGGTAAACAGATAGTTGAGATATATGTTGCTATAATAGTTGTTGACATTGTTTCTTCTTGAGATATTTGTGTGGATTGCGCAGCCCACGTTCTTTCTCTCGCCACCATTTCTTTTGGTGTAATATTGTCATCTGCCCTCTTAATTTTGCTGTGTGCATCCTACCTCTTCTTTACTAATATATTAATGTTAAAGGAACAGATACTTAAAAAAAATTCTGAAGACAACTTTTGAATGTATATAAGGAGTTTTCCTTGTATTGTTTATTTATTTAACAATTCAGAAGAGAATCCTTCATGCTGAAGATGGCGTTGTTTGTAGGTCAAGCTTACCAGACAACACAATCTGTCTGGATGTGAAAGACATATTGTGGACTTATGAGGGACATAGAGAGGCCTTCAGCGCATCCATTGCTTCCAAGTGGTTGGCTTTATTGTCATTGTCTGCTTCTTATTCGTATTCCAGCTTGTCAATATTCGTGTCCCAGCTCTTTCCCATGGCTTCTATGCTTCCGCTATTTACTTTTAAGGAACTACTTGTTTCTGTTTGTTTAAGCACTCCATGAGAGTACATGTGTTTTCCAGCTGATTTACCCATGTGCTTTTCTCCCCACCTCCACATTAATCTCTCTCCCACATGTGCTTCTCTCCGCCCACATTCACTTGTGTTCTGCTCTCTTGGCTCTGTGTGCTTCTCCCCGCCACCCATCCACAGTCCACGATGCTCGCTCGTTTTGCTTTTGCCACAAAACCTTCTGTTGCTTCTTCTCCACTCACACCCACTCCCACAACTGAACCCACTCCTGCAACCTGGTCATCATTTTTATTTTCTCTAAGAGCTAATGTGCTACATTTTAAAACAACGCGTTGGAGGTCCTCTTTAAATTTACTGATCCATCTTGGATCCCTAAATAAAAAAAAAATACCCATGCATGTTGAACTGACTCATGCACTGACAAAATTACATGACGGCCATGAATAGAAATGCTGCACAGCAGCTGCAATGCTATATAGCATGGCTAAAAAAAAACTGGCAAAGCCAATACCTCTATAGGAGAGAATTATTGTCTTTGCCAATGCTTGTTTGTTCACTTTGTGCGTCCTTCCGATTCTTGATTTGGAATTTCCACCTTCGGGGGGGAGGGAGGGGGGGGGCTTAGAGAGACACTGTGGAGGCAGAGTTGGCCCGTAAAGAGAAGAGGAGGGATATTGGCTTTAGGAAGCACATTATGTCTTGTTTTTTCTTATTTTGACATTCTCCTCTTCTGTCCAAATGTCTAGTTTAATTAATGATTCTTTCCCACAGTGTAGGGAATTGGTATAGCATGTGAAATGTCTGAAATATATTTGAAGCACGAACAGTATTTTGCTAATTAGACAAAAGAAAATGAGTATTTTGCTTAATGATATTCAGAGCACATAAGAATTTGAGTTGCATTCACTTAAATATCAGTCATGAGTGCTGTAAAACTTGTTATGGCATTTTGACTTATAATCATTTTCAAGGCGCTATCACTGATGCAAAGCCCAGAGGTGAAGTTTTTTTTATTCTAACACCTCATTTCTCATGTATTCACAATAATTAAAACATCACAACTTGTTTACAAATGCTTTTTAGTTCGTGTTTTATGTAATCAGAACAGTGTACATTCCCCTCCTGAATTTATGTTATAAAACCTAAAGGGTAGTGTCCTGGCCAGGTCCCAGTAGAAGCTGCAGGAAGAGAATAGTGCTTGTCAAGACACTGTTTGCCTTCTGTTCCTGCAGTGGCAGCTGGTGGTCTTTGAAATGGTGGGGTGAATTCCTTACCCTGAATTGTAGGAAGTGACACTGACCTCTTCTGCAGAGTTGGGGGCTCAAATGCTGCATTTTAAAGCACATCACACATACATATGCTAAAAAACAATATGTCCTGAAAAGGCACAAATGTGCTATGAGTGTTGACATATAAAAAATGACCTCCTTTGCGCCAGGTCCAGCAGTTGGTCATTGGTGGCCCACATATGCCATGGGTGTCTCTTACACCAAACGCCAGAATTTTGCCATTAGTGCCATCCACATTCTTGGGGTGACCACTGTGTCAAAAATTACTTTGGTATGTCAGCACAATAGTTTTGCCCTGGGAGTCCCATTTTTAAGTATTACCTACCATATGCCAGTTGAAGTATATTGCCTTAATACCTCAATAAACCAAAAATTACTTTCAGTATGCCAGGGCCAAAGGAAGATGCACAAGAATAACATCACATTCTCGTGCTTGCTCCCATTCACTTGTTCTCACTTACTCACATTCACTTTTACTCTCACTCACTAATTCACACTCATTCACATTCACTCTGACCCTTATTCTGACACACTCCTATATTTGTACTCACTCATACTCACTTGCACTCTCACTCCCTATTTCTCACTCAGTCTAACATATTTTCACTCACTCTGAATCAGTCATTCCCACTCATTAATTCATACTCAATCACTATCACTCACATTTACTCTTACGCCTTTTCACTCATATTTTCTCACTCACAGTCACATGCCATCACACTTTCAGTAAATCATTTTCACTTATTCTTACTCAATCTGACTTACTCATTCTCTTTCTCAATCACACATTTATTCTCACTTACTGTCACTCTCATTCATTTTCATTCACATTGTCACTTATGCTGTCACACAATCTTACTCATCATTCATATTCACTTGAACTCTCCTGCAGGTACTCTCTCTCACTCGCTTCTTCTCACTTATACTGACAATAAGTCGCACTCATTCTCACATATTCTCCCTCAGTACCTGTCGCCCACTCCCACTCATTCACTCCACTCATAGACACATGGTCAATCAATCAATCATGGATTTATAAAGCATGGCTAATCACCCATTGGGTCTCAAGGCGCTGAGACATAAAAACAGTTCCACACACTCACACATATCCACACACATACAAAGAGATCCACACACTCACACATATTCATTCTCACCCACGTGCTCACAAGCAACATACATTTAAAAGTATTTTATTATACTTACCACTACTGCCATCAAGCTTTCTGTTACAGCTCCTGGTGCTTTATTTGTATTAGAACATGTGGATGTTGGGAGCTCCTTTGAAGACAAGGGAGTAGCCCTGGGCTTCTAATGTCTGGTAGAACCCCCGAGCTCCAATGTGTGTCTTTCACAGAAACAGCTGTTAAAAAGATTTAAATCCCCTCGGGCTCCGTGAGGACTTTGTTTTATTTCTGAGAACATTTTGCCCTCTAGAGGCCGAATGTTCTAATAGCCTTACAGCCCTTCATAGCTGGGCTATACCAGCCATTAAAGCCCTGCTCCCTTGTTAAAGGCCCTCGCCTTTGGCTCGGACCTTTAACGCTAGAGCGGGCCATTAATGGCCAGTATAGCCCACTACTGTGGGCTATAAAGCTATATTGCATTAGCAGAGAATAATAGATTATTACTTACTGTTAGTGTAGTATGAAAATAGATAGAAAACAAAGAGGGTGGAACCACTGATATCCACAAGGGTGGACTGGCCCTTGGTTACAAAGGCAGGCCCAGGGGTTCCACAGGGCAAGCCGAGGGTTGCAACCGCAACTCCTGGCAACCACTCAATGTCCATTATGCATTGATGCACTGTGAGTGTGCCAGGCATTGTGATGTTAAAAATACATGAAAACAACTTTAGGTTCACTCACGAAAGTGTGATCACATATTTTGGGGAAAATACCTCTTACAAATTTGTGGCTGCAGTCTTAGAGGCCACAAGTTTCCTGCTGCACGATTGTGACTTACCAGCAGGAGGAGTGCCATGTCTTGCACTTGTAATCCAGCCACCCACATAGAACACACATTTTTTTTTTGTTGCAGTTTTATGTAGTGTGAACAGTCCCGAAGGTATTGGAGTGCTTTGCATGACCACCAGTTACATTACACAAGGACACATTCATTTGTTGGTAGGCCCAGGGAAATTAAGTGATCTGCCTAGAATCACAGGATGTTGAGCTGACGCCGAGACTCAAACCTGGTTCCCCAGCTCCATAGTCAGCAGCTCTGGCCATTATGCTACTTCCCCTCCAAAGGTATAGATTCGCACGTACACCTTTATGTACTGGCTTCCATGGGCATGTGGGCAAGGTGACATGGGCCTGTTTATGTACAACTTTACACCACCCCTTACGCATTAGGCTTGCAGTGGCGTATCAGGGAAGTTGCATTGCTCTTTCTCTTGTGGCAGCCATGCATCTGTTCAGAGTCACCACAGATGACATGAACGGGTGCCAGATGTAGATTTGAGAGCTCCACGAATAAGAGGTGTGCAAGAATATCCACTAATTCCTCTTGCATGTCACAACGTGGAAGATTTTGCATCTGGACAAGATGTGTGCACATAAGTCAGTCTTTGCACATGCATCACATTTTAATAGTGTGGATTGTGAAAACAGTTTTGTGAATTGGGTCCTTAGTGTCACACACAGATACCTTCAGTGGTTGCATTAGTTCACTGAGCCACCAGACCCAGCTCCTTAGACACCAGACCGGGCGATGGTCTATGCTGGGAGAGAAGGCAGCACATCGTACCGGTCTTTAAAATGTGATGGTGGAATACAAGTATTAATTTGAGATGATGGGAGTATATTTTCCTTATTTGCATTAGGGCCTATGGCACATTTGGTACCACAGTGCTCATCGGTGAGAGATAGGTTGAGTCCCGTGCCACAGCGAGCTAAGGGACCTACGTCTGAGCATACCCTGCTATTTGTTTCATGCCACTGGGCTGCACTGGTGACCAGTGCCCTGCCTGAAGAGACTGTTGTATTGAACAATAGTTTAAGGAAGTGGTCAAAGTGGATGGGATTGGAGGGGCACGAAGTGCCCATACTTTTCTAATTTATGAGAAACCGTTCCCCTACTTATTGTAAAAAGACATCCATCCCAGGGCGGTTAATTCCTATATTTTAAATGCTGCGGCTGAAGCGTCATTCATTGGGTCTGCTGCACTGTGAAACTGGAGCCGGTAGACTGCTAAACAAGCCTTTCTGCCAGGGTGCCTGCTTCCCTAAAAGAAACGCAAATGTGTGCTGCGAGTTAATCTGTAAATGCTAATCTGCAAATGCAATGGTCGCTTGGGAGCCAGTACTGGCTTTAATTGATTGATTCACTCAAAGCTTTGTGGTGACAAAGATTTCTTTTTGAGTGGTACTGCAAAAAGTCACAACTGAGCTGTGAAGTGCATGCTTTTACTTGTAATTGCAGAGAGTTTACTACCCCTCACCAGGTGTTGAAGGGACAGTTATGTAAAAAAGAAAAATGACTTTACGTTCAGTCTGGATATTTCCAAAATCTGTATTTTGGAAGCACCATTTTATCTTAAACCTTATTGTGCATTTTGTACCAGTCTATATTGTACTGTGGGTAATGCAAGTTTAAAAGAATAGCTCACATATTCACACAGGCTTTGACCTCATAGCGCTAAAAATACACAAGTCACTGTTATCCACTGCACTAACTGTGATTCTGTGCCCATCCAGTTACATAGAGACCTCTGCAGTGCATTAACTAATGGAAGTTTCATAATGTACAATAGTGCATTTCCTACTGAGTAACAACTTTTAAAATGTATTTTTCTTTTACACCGCGTGTTCATTTATAAGCAGCTATCTGACAGTGAAAGAGCAAAAAAAGTACAGAAAATTTCGTTTTTTAGCCACACCTATGACCCCGCCCCATGCTCACTGACCCCGCCCCTTTGCATGCAGCATCACAGTTCCCATACTTTTTTTAATGCACTTCGACCACTGGTTTTAGAACATTATATAGTTTTGATGCAGTGTTGTACGTGTGCAGTGTAAGCTAATTTACACTTGTGGAGATTGGAATTTTACAGCAGTGGAGAACCAAATTAAAGTTAAATTATTCAACGTGTGCTGTTAGAAGGAAATTAATCAGCGCATTCTGTGATTGTTGCCTAGGTATTTTGGTATCTAAACAAACTCTTATACAAAAGGAATCTATTAAAAGATATTAAAATGCATGTATTTCTAATGGCAAAAGACTCAGAATCAGCAGATTTTATTCACTAAAAATTAATGATTTTGTCCGATGCGAATAACACACAGAATAAGAGTGTAGAAAAACATAATGGGCCTGATTACGACCTTGGCAGATGGGATACTCCCGTCCGCCATATTACAAGTTCCATTATATCCTATGGAACTTGTAAACGGCGGGCGGGATATTTATCACGTTTGTGACAGAGTATCCATCCGCCAAGGTCGTGATCAGGCCCAAAGTGTTAAACTCTGCAGAAGGCAAGCTGGGCATACGTATAATAAAAGGTGTGGTCTTTTATTTGGAGCACCCAAGCTATGTTCTATCAACTGTTCAAGTTTACTCTGTGTTTTCCCCAGCTGGCCCTGGGAGCACTTCTTTCCAACAGGATGGAGCTCTTATTTGTAAGCCCATCGAAAATACTTAGAGATTCAAGACACCAGACCTTAAAAAGATATTCAATATGTTTGGGATTCTTCTAGATTCTGATTGGCCTCTTGGAATAACTTCTGGTTTGAAAGCAGTGTTCATGACATGAACATGAATCTATGTGAACAGTAAACTAAATGATAAAGAAGAGATCATTCTTCCCCCATGCTGGAACTACTTTTAAAAGTTTCTTTCTGCAAGCAGATGACCTTCTCTAGTCCATCGTCTGGGGATGTGTTTACTATCTGGGCAAAAGGACACAGCTTTAGGGTACTGAATACAGTAATTAACCCCTGAAACGTGACCACCTAATTTTTGCCATGTGCCAGGCACTGCACCAAGTACATTAGTTTTGTTAACATTTGAACCTTTCGAGATAAAAAAATGTTTTTGGATAAAAGGTGCAATTGAGCACCACATGATGAATGATGTGTCAAGTGTTGCAAAATTATATTTACATAGAAAATGTATATGTACCTAGAAAAAACTGTGGCTGCCACATCCTATATATCGGACATATATAGTGGTGCCTGCTTATCCTTCATAATTCTTATACATAAGGTCGAGTGGCGATAGTGTTGACGTGTATGAGTTTCCCAGCTAAATGACTTTGGTGCTGTGTTGTGTGCATGCTGGTGCCAGGACTATTTGACGTGCTCTGTTGGTTGGCAGTGGATTATAGCCCTGAACAAACATGCTGCATGGTGTGCGCTGTTGGGTGTTCAGTGATAGCGGAATATGTGGCATATTATGACTGAGGGTCAGTATGTGTCAGTCTCTGTGTGCCCTGTGGGAACCATCCAACATTGGCAAAAATACAATGCTTACATTTACCTAGATGCATACACCAGCTAGTAGCCATTTAGTTACCAATAATATTGAATACAGTAGGTTAATACATTAGCAGCACTGTGAAATATCTTGCTATTTAAACTTTAAACAAAAAGATGCCTGGGTGATGTGCAGGGAAGGTGAAATGTTTTAGGCAACACATCTCTTAGCATCTTGGAGGGTGCCCTAATAGCTTTTTTGCACAGTGCTGCGGGAAAAAGGCTAATATGTGTGGTGAGATGTTGACTCCACTCTAGGGACACAGGAAGTGCTGGAAGCATTCACCCAGGCTGCGACACACTCCAATGTGTTTGCCACACCAGCTCACGACAGGCTTTTATCCCCACCCCACATCCTTCTGATCTGCAATGAGCTGAAGAAACAGATACTTGAAGTCCCAACGCGCCTTCTGAGGTCAGCTGTTCCTCTCATGTCCTCCTCTGACCTTCCTCCAGTTTTATGTTGATTATTTGCAGATCATTTGACCTTTCATTACATTGTGATGTCTCCCATGAATCTATCCTGGTTCCCTCCTTTTCAACATCTGTACTAGTCTTTGGCCTGTTGATGTCCTAATTTTGACTTTTCCCAATTCTACCATTCAGCTTCATTAATTTTTTTCAATCTAGTCCTGATTGTCAATTGACCTAAATTCTAACAAGGCAAAATTTCTCTTCCTGCCTACCCCTTCCCCTCTCAAACGTCTTCCTTCCTCTTCCTAATCACCTTGGAGTCATTTGACATGTCTCTCATTTTCTACACACATCATCAAAGTAGTCTGCGCCTGTGGATATCTACTCTTGCACACTTGTAAGGTCCATCTATTTATTATGTGTATCTCCATTAAAGCCCTTAAGTCCTCTAAACTGCTCCCCTGATTGTTGTTCTTTAGTATTAGTCTCACTGTATCTGCTTGTCATTCGCTTAATCTGATCTTTAATTCTGATAACCCCTTCTATTCAGGATTCCTCCACTGCTTGTACTTCTCCGTATATGTTCCCACACGGACTTGATTTTCCAGTTCAATTAAAGAACCTTTTCTTTGTATATTCTCTAAAACAGTCCACGGTCGCGACATTCCTATGTTAGTTCCCTTTCTTCTCTTCATTGGATGCTGTGAGTAGGAGGGAAGAAGGCATCTCTCCAGGCATCTCTCCAGGATTTGACCATCCACCTTGGACTTTGTCAGGGAAGTGGTGCCAAGCGCTGCAGCGTGTATTGTTGGATGCTTTCTGGTCTGCTGCCCCTATTGGATAAACTCTGGGTGGGTCTGATGCTGTTCATCATCAATATCCAACTCTGAACCTTTGGACACCATCCTAAAACAATGTACTCACAAGATATGTTACACTAATATGATATAATAGTACGCAAGAGTACATTTTCCAGGGTGGTGAATGGATATTCCAGAAAGGGGATACCATACAAAGTTGGTGAAAACTCAAAAGCATGTGGGTTTCTGCGTATTCACAAACCTTTACACAGCCTCGTTGTGATGTTCCAGGGTGTGGATGCCATGAAAAGTTGGTGAAAACTCTTAAACCTTTATACAGTCCTTTACCAACCTTGGAAATGGTCACATAATGCTCACACGAAGAGCAGAAGTACAACCCTCTCCAGGGTGGGAGTGCGAGGAAAATCCATAAAATTGGCGAGGGGGGTGGGGGGGTGAGGTTGACTGAAGTTATTTTCCTGTGAAGAAAAAGAAAAAAATAGCATGTGCATATGCAGTTTTGCTGATGATTTACACATTTTTTTTGTTAGCATTCCTGAAAAGCAGCAACAGTCACAGATTGTAAATTGTGCTATTTGAGGTCAGAGTCACCACCTTAGGTATGTCTGCTGGGTTGTAGTTTGTTGCTTCTCAGTGGCGGAGGTGGAGCGCTAAGGTCCATGAGCTTGTGAGAGTGAAAATGCCAGGGCATGTACTTAAACGCGTTTCCAAGTTTTCGACACCAAGGAAGTGTTGGAAATGAAGGAGTGCATTGTCAGGACTGAAGATGAAAAGTGGTGGAATAAAGAACCTTTGTGTGTGCTGCATCAGGTGATGATGATGCCAGATGTGGGGAGGCACCATGCTCTGCATCCTTGCCTCCTCTAGATTTTGGGCTCTGCCACTGCAGGTCATAAAGGAAGACCATGGTTCCTGCAAAAGGTTGGGAGTGTGTATGTAAATCTTGAGTGTTTTTGTAGTGTGTGTGTGTGTGTGTGTGTGTGAGAGAGAGTGAGAGAGAGATATTTGTTATTTAAGATGGGGCAGAGCAGCTGTTCTAGGTCATTGTAGGGGAATCGGATCTTTGAATTGTATAGGGTTCCTACCCAAAAGGTTGTGTAAAAATGTTACCTGCACATCTCATTGAGCTTCTTTGCAAATTGGTATGACCGTATCTGAGCTTTGCTCCATCGGGGTCTGCCAGTAATCATGCCTATGTAACAGTTGTGCCTTCTGTTTTCTCAGCGCTTTTTGACTTAAAAGTTTAAAAGTCCATATCTTTGGTTGCCCTTATTCGATTTTAATTATTTCTGTGTCTCTTGTTTTATTAATTTTCTCTCGAGCTTTGTAAATTGGCTTAGGAATTTTCGAATGTTGCTGCCGGTCAGTCCGGTGGGAACGGCATAATACAATGTTCTTGCCGGTCAGCCCAGAGGGAACACTGGAATATGCTTGGGGGGGGGCCCACTGACTTGGCGGTGGCGTCCTCCCCAAGAGTTTGTAGGTCGGCTTGCCCGCTAAACTCGTAATGAGGCCCTTAGTCTTACTTGGATATGGGTTTTCTATTAGTATGCCCCTCCCTAATCCCGTACTTCAATTTCCCTTAACCCTGCCCATTTTGTAGAAATGATTCCTCGTTTGCCCACCACTAGCCCTGGCCTTGCCCTCACTTAGTCCTAAAACCTTTACTTATACGTAAGAAGAGCTACATACATAAAAGATAGGTGAGGCAGAGACGGATATCTCTGTCCAGAGGTTTCTGTGAATTGTATGTTGCAGTGCATAAAGAAGTGTTACACTACATACTCCAAAATCGCTTGTGTGGCTAGCTCCCCTTGGGCAGCAAAAAGATCCAGCCAGAGGGATAGTTTGTATATTGGCAAGATGAGCTTTTGATTTCTTTGTAACTAATCATTTTCCCATTCCAACTGGGGTTTCAATCATATTCTATGTATAATGTATTCATGTTTCCATATTTCATGTATTATGTATTTATGTGAAAGGAAATAGAACAGCTAGAAGTAAATGCAGATGCCATTGACAATAAATATGAATGGAAAATGACAGGGGCATTCAGTAAAATCTATGCAGGTCATTATGATTTAGGCGGATGGTTTTTACCATCTGCCGAACGTCCGACTGGGAGGTTGCCGCCACACAGGCTACCTCCCCGCCAGACTCATTAGGAGTTTGCAGCTAGGTCAGTGGGTGGAAACCTGAGTTTCGGCCCGCTAGCCTAGCGGGACACAGGCTACAGCATTGTCTCTGGCTGGTAATCGAGCCGGCAGCAATGCTGTCGCCTGCAGGGTGCACCAGCACCCTTGCAATGTTCACTGTCTGCTAAGCAGAAAGTGAACATTGCGATGGTGGTGGCCAGGGGCTCCCCTGCACCCGTTCTCTGAGAGCATTTTCATGGTGGTGGTGCCGCCATGTAACTGCTGGCAGAGAAGTGGGTCGTAATCGCCAGCACTGCCCTGGCGGATTAGGAACGCCACCACCTCCAGACTGCCGGGATCTCTGATGCTCCATGTCAGCCTGACCACCAGGGTTGTAATGTCACGTTCGGACCACTGCATTGGCGGCGGTCCGACCGCCAGACTCGTAATGACCCTCTGTCTTTATATCAGTGTTCACGGGACACTCACCTCCAAGTTTTAAAGGTTTTCCTAGGGGTGGGGGCAAACATCAAGACACCTCTTCATAACTGACCATAATACCTATGGTTTTTCATGCAGTGTATTTGGAAAATCCATTGTAAAATGCACTATTTAGTTCCATATTTCAAGTTTGTTTTTTAAAGTCAGCACATCTGATGGCATTGAAAGGAGGTCACGCTTGCTCTCCTCTCTTGGTTAAATCAAAGTCCAGGGTTTAAGGTCCACTGACTTTCATCAGCCACCACTGCTGTCCACCTACGTCCATGTTCCTGAATCATTCTAATTAGGACATAGTGTGACCATCATTATGAAAGCTCATTCAGGAGCCATAAGGTGAGCTTGCGGTGCTGAGACAAGTTCACATTTAAATAGAAGGGTGTCAAGAACTGTGGTAAATTGCAGATTCAATAAAGTGCCACTAGAGAAAGATGCATGATCTGTAGGCCTGGCAGGATTTTTAGGTTTAGCGTTTATGCCTAATGTAGGTATTGTGGCACACCAGGTGCTATTTCAGGCTTTATGATTGGTTGCGTGAGAGAGGAATGTAAGTCTCATGTTATACAAATGGATATTAACCTTGACAGCATGCTCTTCATGCAGCAGCTGCGGTTTTCGATATTATGCGCTGGTAGAAACCAAGTTCAGTCTGAGTACACATCAACACACTTGCTTGACCATGGAATCAAGTAGAACATTTCAAACCTTCACCCTTCTGCGAGAGGGCAACGTAAGGACTTTTAAAATTTGGGTGACAACTCAAACTTTATTGATGTGTACTCTTTCTTTCACAAGTTTCACTTTTATGTCCAGTGTCTAAATGTAACTTAAAATAATTAAATATTTCAATGTTCGTGTGTGTCTTTTATTAGTCTTTTTGTGCAATTGTTTAGATTAGATATGGCGTTTCCAAATGTATATGTCAATTTCCTTCTCTTCGTTGGATCTTAAGATTTTCTCTTGCTGTTTCATGATTAGGATTTCTCTTGTTTGCTGATATAACTAAAGCACTTTCATCTATCTTCTTCCTCAATCTGCAGCAAAAAAAGAAAATGTTGCAATTTAGCATCCTAATTTAAATCTGCCAATGCTGATTCCAATACAATACCACTTTCACCCCACCCACCCCCACCCCCACCCCCACCATCAGAGTTGCTGGCTGGCTAACACAATTCCCTCCAAAAAGACACAAGACAGCCACAGAGGAGAAATAAACTAGAAGGGTCACCCAAACATATCAAGAGTGTTCAAACAGACATCGTGTCACAAGGATGCTAACTTGGCCTGATTCATGGTCATAACTGCAATAAGGAGAGATGAATAAAACATATACAATTATCATATAAAGCTTTATCAGAAAAAACTTTTGGCATTAGACTGTAATGCTCAAAACAGCCCCTAGAAGGCACCATAACAAAAATATAATTTGTAAGAAACATGGTAATGTAACCATATTGTTAGCCCCTAGACGTTATAACCCCTAGAAAAAAACAGGGGAAAGTAATGCAGTGTAACCATATACTTAGCCCCTAAAGGGCATTTTTAGGACTATCAGGCCTACTGCAATGATATTACAAACAAGGCCTTCAAAACAAAACTTCTCCCAGCTGTAAAACAAAAGTTGTAGCCATGAGAAAATTTAAAAGACACTGAATGGTGGGAGGGATTATTATTTCGGGGTCCCCACTAACCTAGTAGACAGAGCGTTTTGAAGGTGGCCCCATTGTCCTGGGACCCCAAAGGCTGAGTTATGAACAGAAATATTTTGTACAAGTAATGCCCTGCAAAGCATTATGGTAAAAAATTTCAGAGTGCAGTGAATATTGTAGTATTGGCTCTCCCGCTGTGCCGGGAGAGACACGTTCGCTTTGAGGATTTCTGTTTTACATAAAGCATTCACCAATTTCGAGTGTTTTAAGAGGAGAACCACAAGAAATTACTCTGATTAGGTAACTGTGAACAATGTGACCAGTGCTCCAATACCCCCGATCGAGTTCTCGCAGTTGTGCCTGTTCGCGCTGTGAGCGCCATGCCCGCCATGCAGCACGAAGGAAAGAATCAAAAGAAATAGTTCACCCACGCTGAAGTATATATCGGCAATGATGCAATAATCCATGTAATAGGGGCAGTCTGTAAGGCATTACAGAAACAGCCTCAAGGCAGTACAAACGTAAAGCATTTACCAATGACATCAACTGATTTCTTTGAAAGGCAAGCCCACGAACAAGTGAAAGTGATGGGTGTGACATGGGCATGGTTAAAAGCCCACAATACTTACAACAGGTCCAAGCGCTTGCGCTCTCGACCTAAAAACAAGTCGCTCAGTAGATGGTTATAGATTATATCCCATTTTAGTATTGTGTTGACAGTTTATCATAACATCTGTTAAGGAGCCCAGGTATGGGTAGCAAAGCGCTCAATAAACTGCACCTTCTCATCAAGTTGTTGGCCATGCTCTAAGCTATTTATAGTCTCTGGATAAAGATGCAACCACTGAGCACGCTTCAGAGGGCACAGATCCACCAGGAAAAAGAGGTGGGTGGAATAAATTAGAAGTACTGACCCACTTAAAAGATTAATCTTAAGTCTGGTTCTCTTTGATGTTCCATTACTTAGCCTTCTTGGCTCTTAAGAAGTACCAGTGTGCATCAATCTGCGTGGATGAATGAGAGGGAGAGGATATCTGATGATCAGATCCTGCAGCTAGCATTGTATTTTAGAAGAATCTTTGTCAAACATAGCGGCTTTGTTCTCATGAGCGCTATATCGGGAGCCTAAACTGCAGTCTCGTATCTACTGGAAGCCAGGCAGTACTTTATTTGTAAAATAATAAGTGCCGAGGCCCGAAGTGCTGCTTAGACACCTGCAGCGGGAGCTATAAAATTACATAGTGCACACAGCAAGGATGCGCAGTCCTGAACAGTGGTGGCCCGTTCTTTAGGGCGGAGGGGCCACGCCCCCCCACCTTTTGCCCCTCATAAAGAGTGTCTGTCAGGCTGAACAAAGGTCAGCCTGACAGACACTCCTCATGTTCAGGTCAGGCAGCCAGGAGTGAGACATGCATGATTTGCGGAGACTCCTTGCTGCCTGAGCTGAACTTTGCTGGGCTGAGGAGGTCACAGCTCCTATGGGCGTGGCCTCCTCGGCTCAGCAAAGGTGCCTCAGGGCCCTCCCCTGGGTGATGAGGAAAGCGTCACCAATTGACACTCACCCTGGCTGCTTCAGGTTTAACCCCTGAAGCACCCAGAGCGAGTGTCAATCAGTGACACTTCGTCACAGAGTGGGGTCAGCAGTCTCACTGACCCCTTCCCACTCTGTGACGAGGCTGGGACTGCTGCCTTCCCTCATTGGTTGACCTAAGGTCAGCCAATGAGGGAAGGCAGCAGTCACAACCCTCCTGGGACCTGGAGGCTGAAGGTAAGTGTGTGTGTGTGTGTGTGTGTGTGTATGTGTGTGATGTTTCAAATTGAATGTTTGGTGCGCGCGTGCATGTTTGAGTGTTATGAGTGTTGTTAATGGATGGATGTGCGTGCGTGCGTGTCTGTGTGTGAAAGAATGAGTGTGTGTGTGTGTCCCACCCGCCGGCCGCCACTGGTGCTGAAACCACTCAGGGCCTCTTTAATTCACTGGAGCCACTCCCTGCCCTCTTACATGTGTCTGGTTTCTTCCTTGGTGATGAATTTTCTGTATTTCTCTTCCTCAGTCTTTTCGTTGCATTTGTTTTCCTTTTGTTGGTCTCTGGAATTACTTGATGTGGAGAAATAAGTGCTGGTCCCCTGAACTAAGTGCTGGTGTCCACCACCGGCTCAAATTAAGCCCTGGTGCCATGTCGGAGGCGACGTGATCCCTGGGGTTCGGTGTGCCGATCACTGCTGCTCTGTTTTGCACTTGCTGCAAGCAGTGGATAGTGACTGCTTGACACCCTGTCCAGTTATGGATTGAAGGTGTCCAGGAGCTAAGGTACACCTCAGAAAGACTGACATCACCTAATCCCTTAATGAATAACTCAGTCTCATGCTTCTTTTTCACATCCCTCTGAGTATTGCGCTCCTTTCAATCTTACTGGCAGAAGCACTTTTCATGTAAGTGCGTTTTTCAGCATTATCCTCCCATGATCTTCTGCTGAAATCTTTAACCCCAATCATTTCACAATCTTGGACCTTTAAAAAAATCCTATATCACTGAAAAAACACACTGGAAAATCAGGCTGGGTTGACGAAGACTGCAAGATGACTAAATCAGAATTACAAAGTGTGCTTCGAAGTGAATCCCTTAACCAGGTTATAAATGTGGCCAGACTCAGCTATAAGTCGCTGGTTAAAGAAAAGAAGGCAGAGGTCTTAGACAGACAGTGGCTGGAGCTGGAAAGGTCTGTTGTAGAGAAAGACTCACAGGCCTTATCTGAGGCACCATGGCTAAAACATTTCGCCACAATCTTCAATGCCACAACCAACCCCGGCTATGAGTCACTGTTTCAGTGACCTCATTGGAGCCAGCAGCAGTCAGCCAAGCGCCTGCCAGCCAGACGCATTCACAAAAGAAACAAGCATTTACAATGCAATGGATCTTGGGTTTACTTGAGTTAGAGCTATTAGCGTTGTAAATTCCTAACTGGACTTTTCTTGCCACATACATTGAAAATTAAAAGCAAAACATTTGACATAACTAACCCGATTCAAAGCACCACAGCAGCCATGACCATAGGTGGGAAGAAGAGACACAAAAGGAAAAAGAAGTTCGCTCTCAGTCAAACGTATCGGCAAATGTGAAATTATCAATGTAACAGGGTTGCTGGCCAAGGCGGTAACAAAATAGCCCCAAGGAGGGACAAACATAAAGCATTTACCAATGATAACAAAGGATTTTTGAAAGGCAAGCCCATGAACGAGTGATAGTGATGGGCAAGAGGTGGGTGTGGTTAAAAGCCCACAGATAGTTTACAACAGGCCAGAGCACTCAATCTAAAAATAAGACAAGCCATAAAAAGACTTCACAAAGGAAAAGTGCCGGCTCCTGATATGATTCCTTCAGAGACCTTTCTTGCTAACATAGAATGGTAGGCAGAGACCCTCGCAGAAGTTTTTAAGGCAATTGTAGCGCTCCATCGCTCCTCCATTTCCTGGCTAAATACCATTATTGTTCTTCTATACAAGAAAGGACAAAAAAATTGACCAAAAGCCCTACCGACCGATAAGTTTAATCAATATTGACTGCAATCAATCAATCTTTTCCAAACTGGTAGTGATGGCCCTGGACGAATGAGTCCGTAATGAGAATTTCCTCTCAATGATACAATTTTGCTTCAGAGACGGATGGTCCACAATCAACCAGATTTGCACTTTCCTACATTTAATCTGCACAACGCGTCCATTGACGAAAATGCCTGAGTATGTGCCAATTTTAGAGATTTCATTAGCTTTTGATTTGATCTCAAGAAACCCTCTATGGCAGTGGTTCCCAACCTGTGGTCCGGGGACCCCAGGGGCGTCTGCATTGCCTCCTCAGAGGGTCCGTGGCTACTTAGGAAATTAAATAATATAAACAAATTAGGTCCACAGCTTTAAGTAATGACTCAGTGGAGGGGGTCCCCGGATTCCAATAATGATTCAGTGGTGGTCCCTAGGATCCTGTAATGACAAAGTGGGGATCCACAGAAGTCAAAAGGTTGGGAATCACGGCTGTATGGCAAAAACTGTGTATACTGGGCCTAGAGCCGGGGCTTTTGCCACTAATGGGAGAGGAAATATTGGGAACCACTACTTAAATTATCAGCAAGCTTTCCAGTTTGGAGGAAGATGGCGGTCACTCCTCAATTGAGTCCAAATGTCAGATAACCCCTATTAAATATGGAGTGAAAAGGTTGAGTTCAAGAACCACTCATCTTGTGGATAAAGTCTAGAAAGGTTCTCCATGTAGCCTGAATCCGGTTACATGACCCAAAGGAAAAGGAAGCAGAGAGGCTGGGCCTAAATCTCTTACCACGCAAGAGGCAAAATGGCATAATAAACAAGCAATTTTCAATCCTAAAACTCCAAGAAACAACCGTGGCTTTGGGAAACCTAAAAGTGAGTCTTCCTGGTGGCCTGTTTCACCCCCAACGCGTACGCTCAACAATATCTTGCTCTCTTAGTAAACCACAGAGGAAGAATCTGAACAATATCTTGTTCTCTTAGTAAACCACAGAGAGAGAAGATCGTTCGCCTTAGCCCTGCTTTGCAACTAAATTCAATTAACAACAGATGCTTCCCAGATTTTTTGACAAATGCCCTTTTGGTGAAAAAGAGGATCTGGAGCATTTTATGCTGGCTGCACCATTACAGCAACATCAGGTCCAGCACTATAATTAAGATCCTACGCAAAGAGCAAACTCAAAACAAAGCGGACCAAATTTTCCTTTTTGCTAAGTGATTTTGCAGGACACCTGACCAGGGCAATAGGCCTATACCTGAGGCTTAGCTGGAACACCCACACAAAATTCCAGAATATTTAATCAAACCGCTTTTAATGTGAATATTTGCTATCCTGTTTGTATTACCTTGTGAGTTATTCATTGGGTTTGAATTATTTGATGTTGGTTTCTAGAGCACATTGCATTTTAGCTTTGCTTTAAACTTTGTAAAACTCTTTTTATACCTTTTTAATCGTATGTGTGAAAGACAGATATGTTTTGTACTGTGGACTGAAAGCACTTTAATACATTCAAAAATTCAAACTGCCTCTCTAATTTGAGTTCTCCTCTCAAATGGTCGGCGTCCCTCTGTGACTGCTTGACCATATCCCTGTTTAAGATAATGAATAAACTCTTATGGTTTCTTATTAATTTCAGATCTATGCAGAAATAAAGCATAGAGATGTTTAATTTTTTTAGATATGCACAAGTCGGGTGTGGTATTCGTCGCAGAGACATGGTTTGACCCACCTTCTGGATCTGACATATTAGCTGTGGTACCACCGAACTACTCTGTCATCCATTGGGATTGACGAGATAGAGTACAGGAAGGGGTTGTGCTTATTTATATATAAGCGGTAGCCTGTACGTTCAGATGGAACTCCGCATCACAAACCAAAGGTGTCTTCTTCACTCTCAAAGTTGGTGCAGAATTCACCATATGTGGAGCCTTGTTGTAATGTCTCCCAGGTCCAAAAACAAACCTTTGCATCAACTATGTGGTTCTTTAGAGCCCATGATTTTAAACCCCACTGGCTTTACAGTACATAGTTGTTAGAAATGGGGTGGTTGGTTGGCAGTCAGGTTACCCCCTGTCCAAGCAAGGACCCTCACTCTAGTCAGAGTAAGTCACACACAATCCAAATTATCCTGTGCCCACCCTCTGGTAGCTTGGCACTGAGCAGTCAGGCTTAACTTAGAAGGTAATGTGTAAAGTATTTGTGCAATAAACACACAATAACACAATATAGCACCACAAAAATACACCACACAGTGTTTAGAAAAATATATAATATTTATCTGGGTATTTGCAGGTCAAAACGATAAAAGATGCAATAAGAAATTGTGGAGATATCACTGAAAAGTTATATAAAGTGTCTTAAGTCTTTAAAAATCAAACAATGTCTCTTTCACAAAGTACCTGGTTTGGAGTGGAAAATCTCAGCAAAGGGCCGCAGAGGAGGAGATGCGTGGAAAAATGGTGTGTGCGTCGGTTTTGCTCCTTCACACATGGACTTGCGTTGTTATTTTTCACGCGGGGAGGCTGTGCGTCGTTTTCCGGCGCACGGACAGTCTCCTTCTGTGGGTCGCGGGATTACCAGATGTCCCGGGGTCTGTGCTTGGAATCCGGGGCTTGTTGTCCGGCTGCGCGTCGTTCTGGTGGGCTGTGCGTGGAATTTTCTCCCTCACGGCAGGTGTCACGTCGATTTCCTCTCGGGAAGTCAGGCGGCATTGTCCAGACGGGCCGTGCGTCGAAGTTCCGGTCGCACCGCATGTGTCGCATCGATCTTTTCCTTGCGGGGTCGAGCGGCATCTTTCTGGATCGCCGTGCGGTGAATTTTTCACCGCGGAGCAAGCTGTGCGTCGAATTTTTCGGCACACAAGGAGTCCAGTTGAAAAAGAGAAGTATTTTTGGTCCTGAGACTTCAGGGAACAGGAGGCAAGCTCTATCCAAGCCCTTGGAGAGCACTTCTGCAGCAAGGCAAGAGTTCAGCAAGGCAGCAGGCCAACAGCAAGGCAGCAGTCCTTTGTAGAAAGCAGTCAGGTGAGTCCTTTGAGCAGCCAGGCAGTTCTTCTTGGCAGGATGCAGGTTCTGGTTCAGGTTTCTTCTCCAGCAAGTGTCTGAGGTGGTAGGGCAGGGGCCCTGTTTTATACCAAAATGTGCCTTTGAAGTGGGGGAGACTTCAAAGAGTGGCTAAGAAGTGCACCAGGTCCCCTTTCAGTTCAATCCTGTCTGCCATGGTCCCAGTACACAGTAGGGGGTGTGGCAGTCCTGTGTGTGAGAGCAGGCCCTCCACCCTCCCAGCCCAGAAAGACCCATTCAAAATGCAGATGTATGCAAGTGAGGCTGAGTACCCTGTGTTTGGGGTGTGTCTGAGTGAATGCACAAGGAGCTGTCAACTAAACCTAGCCAGATGTGGATTGTAAGGCACAGAAAGATGTAAGTGCAAAGAAATGCTCACTTTCTAAAAGTGGCATTTCTAGAATAGTAATATTAAATCCAACTTCACCAGTCAGCAGGGTTTTGTATTACCATTCTGGCCATACTAAATATGACCTTCCTACTCCTTTCAGATCAGCAGCTACCACTTCAATAATGTATGAGGGCACCCCCAATGTTAGCCTATGAAGGGAGCAGGCCTCACAGTAGTGTAAAAACAAATTTAGGAGTTTTACACTACCAGGACATGTAAACTACACAGGTACATGTCCTGCCTTTCACCCACACAGCAACCTTCTCTAGGGGTTACCTAGGGCACACTTTAAAGGTGACTTATATGTAGAGAAAGTGGAGGCTTAGGCTTGGCAAGTACTTTTAAATGCCAAGTCAAGGTGACAGTGAAACTGCATACACAGGCCTTGCAATCACAGGCCTGAGACAAGGTAAAGGGGCTACTTAAGTGGGTGGCACAACCAGTGGGGCAGGCCCACTAGTAGCATTTAATCTACAGGCCCTAGGCACATATAGTGCACATTACTAGGGACTTATAAGTAGATTAAATAGTCTAATTGGGTATGATCCAAAGTTACCATGTTTAAAGGGAGAGAGCATATGCACTTTAGCACTGGTTAGCAGTGGTAAAGTGCGCAGAGTCTAAAAACCAACAAAAATGAGGTCAGAAAAAGAGAAGGAGGAAGGCAAAAAGTCTGGGGATAACCCTGCAGCAGGATCATTTCCAACATATCCCCCTTTCAGCCTAAAGCCAGGGTAGACTAATCAACACTCTGATGGGCTTCCCTGCTTAAGGCAATAGAACCTGGACAATGGCCCACTACTGCAGGGGCACTTGCCAGTTCTACGCCTTTCTGAACTCAATGAGGCTTCTTCGTCTATACTCTCTGGGGCCACTGAACTGGCCCATGGGGCACCCTTCTCATCACTTGAGCACCCCACCTGTGAAGCTCCCAATTTTAACATGCTCACAGATGCATCCCCGTATGCAGACAGTACCACCATGGCCAACAAAGTGATGTGGCCCGTTCCATTCCTTGGGTCTGACTTCTGTTCTCAACCCAGGGAAAACTCTGCCCATAAGGACAGAAACCAACAGACGCCACTGACAGCTGTCAATGTCATGAGCCTGGCCCCAGACTGTCCACTGCTAAGTGGAGACCCTGAGGGGGACCGTTGGATAAGCTTCTCCTCCAAATGGGGGTCTGGTAGGGAGCTCTCAAGGGGCTCCTGAAGCATCCCAAAATGGGGGGCGGTAGCCCCAGGGGTCTTGCACCCCTTCTCCATTCTCACCAGTTCAGGGGTGGGTCCCTGATATCGGTCACTCAGCCCAGGGTCTGTATCCTGACACTGAACAGAGGACAAGGGTGTGTCCTTCCTCACCGTGCCTCCACATCTGGGCTCACATACCCTCCTCTTGGGAGTGGTACTGCCAGACATCTGAAATGTCAGGGCACCCTTAGGGGTCAACCCTCTCAGCTCTCCTGACACTAGGGGAAACTCATTCCCCAGAATGCAGTCAATGGGCAGCTGGGGACTAACTATGACCCACCTCTGGGTCACCTCCCCATCCCAGTCTATTGACACCTGGGCCATGGGGTGGAAGAAATCTTCCCCAATGGCTGGAGTCACTCTACACACCTGTCCGGTGTACTGCTCTGGTGACACTAGTCTCTCCACAATCATAGTAAGACTAGCCCCTGTGTCTCTCAGAGCGGTGACTGGGACCTCATTCACTCCCACCTGGTGGAAGTGACGACTCCCACCCTCAGGGATCACCAGTTTACCCTCTGAGTCCACCTCCCAACTAAAGGAGATGAAGGACTGGTCTACGACCTGCCCCTGGGGACTACTTTCCCCTAGGTCCACATGGGCCACCCCTGTAGAGTTCCCAATACTGGGTGAGTTCTTTGGACAGACAGAGTCCCCCTTCCTGTGTCCTAGCTGGGAACACTCAAAGCAGCGGGGTTGGGAATGGAATGCTTTGGGCCACTGCCCACCAGAACCACCACCCTGTTTCTCAGATGGGCATGGGAACCCTTTCCTCCCCCCGTACTCTGGGACTTGTCTGGGTCATCTCTAACCTCCCCCTCACTCTGTTGGGGGGAACCGGAACCACTCTTCTCGGGGTCACTCCCAGATACCTTTTTGGACACCCTGGTACTAGTCCAGAGGTCCGCCTCCTCAGCAAGCTTCCTGGGATCAGTCAGCTTACTATCTGCCAAGTGCTGGCGCAACTCTGTAAAAGAAATACTGAGTATATGCTCTCTCAAAATCAAGTCATATAACCCTTTGTAATCATCTACTTTGTTGCCCCGCACCCATCCATTCAGTGCCTTACTGGAAAAGTCAAAGAAATCTACCCATGTTTGTGTGGATTGTTTGATGCTGTCCCTGAACCTCTGACGGTATCCCTCAGGGTTCAGCCCAAACTTGGCAAGTAAAATGGCTTTCTGAAGTGGGTATGTGTTGTGATCCTTTATGTCCAAAGTGAGAAGTGTGTCCCTCCCCAAAGGTGGCACATAACCCCACATGGCTGTACCCCATTGCTCTTCAGGAACCTCATGAGCCCTTAGTGCAACTTCATAAGCAGTTAACCATTTATCTATGTCATCTCCCACCACAAAACTGGGCACCACATTTTTGGGTATACGAACCTTCTTTTCTCCAGCAGGTCCTGTCTGTATGCTGCCACCATTACTGCTGGATTCAGACTGCCTTGCCTTGATCTCCAGCTCCTTGAGACTCAGTTCATGAGCCAACAATAGTTTCTTTTCAGCCCAAGCTCTCTCAGCTGCAGCTTCAGCTCTTTCAGCTTCCATCTGTTTGGCTGCTCTTTCAGCCTCCATCTGTTTGGCTGCTCTTTCAGCTTCAGCTCGCTTGGCTTCTCTCTCTGCCCTCCTTTCCTCCTGTTGAGCCTCAATTTTCAGTTTTGCCATTTGCAATAGGAACTCCCTTTCTTCTCTCCTTTCCTCTGCGGTCAGGTTTTGCTCAGAGACACTGCTCCCTGGTCTGGAAGGGGGCACAATTGCAGTGGTAACATCACCCACTGATGGCAATAAATCCTCTGAGAGGCCATTTTTTGGCTCCTCTTCCTCATCATCCTCCTCTAAATGGGCTTCTGCCCAGGCCCTCAGCACCACTTGAAAGTACTCCTTTCTGGAGGCCCCTTGGGTGGGTACTCTTATCACAGTGCAGAACCCTTTTAGCTGTTTGACAGTATATGTCTCCAACAGGGTTAGGTCCAAATCTCCTTCTTGAGACCCAGCCAGAGACATGTTGAGTGAGGATTTCGTTTTTGAAAATTGTCAGGAAAAACGAATTTGCAAAAAGAGATAAAAATCAAGTTGGCCTTCAACTGTGGGTAGGTAGTGAAAAACTTAGCTACTGTATGTCACTGCACTAATACAAGTCCTATCCTCACCGCTGATCACTAATGTTAGAAATGGGGTCTTTGGTTGGCAGTCAGGTTACCCCCTGCCCAAGCAAGGACCCTCGCTCTAGTCAGGGTGAGTCACACACAATCCAAATTATCCTGTGCCCACCCTCTGGTAGCTTGGCACTGAGCAGTCAGGCTTAACTTAGAAGGCAATTTGTAATGCATTTGTGCAATAAATCATACAATAACACAATATAGCACCACAAAAATACACCACAAAGTGTTTAGAAAAATATATAATATTTATCTGGGTATTTGCAGGTCAAAACGATAAAAGATACAATCTGAAATTGTAGAGATATCACTGAAAAGTGATACAAAGTGTCTTAAGTCTTTAAAAATCAAACAAAGTCTCTTTCAAGCACAAAGTACCTGGTTTGGAGTGGAAAATCTCAGCAAAGGGCCGCAGAGGAGGAGATGCGTGGAAAAATCGTGTGTGCGTCGGTTTCGCTCCTTCACACATGGACTTGCGTTGTTATTTTTCACGCGGGGAGGCCGTGCGTCGTTTTCCGGCACACGGACAGTCTCCTTCTGGGGGTCGCGGGATTACCAGATGTCCCGGGGTCTGTGCTTGGAATCCGGGGCTTGTTGTCCGGCTGCACGTCGTTCTGGTGGGCTGTGCGTGGAATTTTCTCCCTCACGGCAGGCGTCACGTCGATTTCCTCTCGGGAAGTCAGGCGGCGTTGTCCAGACGGGCCGCGCGTCGAAGTTCCGGTCGCACCGCAGGTGTCGCATCGATCTTTTCCTTGCGGGGTCGAGCGGCATCTTTCTGGATCGCCGTGCGGTGAGTTTTTCACAGCGGAGCAAGCTGTGCATCGAATATTTCGGCACACAAGGAGTCCAGTTGAAAAAGAGAAGTATTTTTGGTCCTGAGACTTCAGGGAACAGGAGGCAAGCTCTATCCAAGCCCTTGGAGAGCACTTCTGCAAGGCAAGAGTTCAGCAAGGCAGCAGGCCAACAGCAAGGCAGCAGTCCTTTGTAGAAAGCAGTCAGGTGAGTCCTTTGAGCAGCCAGGCAGTTCTTCTTGGCAGGATGCAGGTTCTGGTTCAGGTTTCTTCTCCAGCAAGTGTCTGAGGTGGTAGGGCAGGGGCCCTGTTTTATACCAAAATGTGCCTTTGAAGTGGGGGAGACTTCAAAGAGTGGCTAAGAAGTGCACCAGGTCCCCTTTCAGTTCAATCCTGTCTGCCATGGTCCCAGTACCCAGTAGGGGGTGTGGCAGTCCTTTGTGTGAGAGCAGGCCCTCCACCCTCCCAGCCCAGGAAGACCCATTCAAAATGCAGATGTATGCAAGTGAGGCTGAGTACCCTGTGTTTGGGGTGTGTCTGAGTGAATGCACAAGGAGCTGTCAACTAAACCTAGCCAGATGTGGATTGTAAGGCACAGAAAGATGTAAGTGCAAAGAAATGCTCACTTTCTAAAAGTGGCATTTCTAGAATAGTAATATTAAATCCAACTTCACCAGTCAGCAGGGTTTTGTATTACCATTCTGGCCATACTAAATATGACCTTCCTACTCCTTTCAGATCAGCAGCTACCACTTCAATAATGTATGAGGGCAGCCCCAATGTTAGCCTATGAAGGGAGCAGGCCTCACAGTAGTGTAAAAACGAATTTAGGAGTTTTACATTACCAGGACATGTAAACTACACAGGTACATGTCCTGCCTTTCACCCACACAGCACCCTGCTCTAGGGGTTACCTAGGGCACACTTTAGAGGTGACTTATATGTAGAGAAAGGGGAGGCTTAGGCTTGGCAAGTACTTTTAAATGCCAAGTCAAGGTGACAGTGAAACTGCATACACAGGCCTTGCAATCGCAGGCCTGAGACAAGGTAAAGGGGCTACTTAAGTGGGTGGCACAACCAGTGCTGCAGGCCCACTAGTAGCATTTAATCTACAGGCCCTAGGCACATATAGTGCACATTACCAGGGACTTATAAGTAGATTAAATAGTCTAATTGGGTATGATCCAAAGTTACCATGTTCAAAGGGAGAGAGCATATGCACTTTAGCACTGGTTAGCAGTGGTAAAGTGCGCAGAGTCTAAAAACCAACAAAAATGAGGTCAGAAAAAGAGAAGGAGGAAGGCAAAAAGTCTGGGCATAACCCTGCAGAAGGGCCATTTCCAACAATAGTGATTTAACCTTCTGTCTTGAAGATACAGATAACCCTGAGCCCACCAAACTAATTGACACCTACTTTCTGCTGGGCTTCCATTAGTTGGTTAAAGGACCTGCCTACGTAGCAGACTACATTCTAGATAGGATTTTTTGTAATCACGCTAAGGCCCATATTTGTGCATCACTTACTCTGACCTGTCAGACAGTTTTTCGATATCTTTTATAATCCACACCTGTTAATGGCAGCAGCAAGTTTTAAGTAATTTACCCTCAATAATATGGCAATAGTATGATAATCTAGTCACACACATCCTTTAATCCACCTGAATGAGATCTCTATAGCAACCAATGAATTCAAAAGCAATCTTGTAAACATCGTTTACGCTCTGATCCTAGGCCCTGGTAAGAAAGTAAGTTGTGGTGTACCCACAGCTACATGGTATCTGATCATCTTAAAAAATAAAACCTTGTTTGTGAAAAAGTAGAATGTCTGTGGAGACTCAAGTATGACAAGGTTGCCAAATCCCAATATAGGTGTGCTGTTAAGGCAAACAAATTATCTACTAAAAAGGCAACAGCTGCCTTCTATGCCGCCCACATCAGCAATTCTAGAGACCTTTTTCCGCTAAAAACAAAACTGTCAACACCGAATGGTAGCAGCAGTCCCATAGTTCTGTCACAGGAATCGTGCAACAATGTGGCTGCTTTCTTTAAGAGAAATCCAAGAGCATTCATAATAGCCTTGAAGATAGACCTTCAACCAGAGTGATAGAGGCAGCAAATAAAGGTTCTCTTCTATCAAAGGATCATTTTTGAGACATTTTGATCTCATTACCAATTCTCAGATGACAGAAGTTTTTAATTTCATAAAATCAGGCTCTCTTGACCCCTGCTATCTCTCGGTTCGTCAACCAAGCTCAAGTGGTTTCATCTCTTACTGCTATCTGTAGTTTATCCTTTACATCAGCTACAGTTCCATCCATCTTGAAAAAGGCTAGGTCATGCCCCTCTTAAAGAAGACTTCGGCAGACTTGGCAGTATTCTCAAACTATCGGCCTGTCATTGCTGCCATTGCAAGGAAAAATAGTGAAAAGGCCATAAACAGTCAATAATCTCCCTATCTTGTGACCAATGAGCTGCTGGGTCTGACACAGGCGGGATCCAGAACCAATCAAAGCGCAGAATCTGCTCTCTTGGCGATGGTGGATAATATAAAAATGACCATGGGTGAAGGAAACTCGGCTGCACTCGTCCTGCTAGACTTATCTGTGGCATCGGACAGTGCTGTTGAGCAGAGTGGGCAAACTTGGCATAAAAGACAAGGCTCTGACTTGGTTTCATTTATTCCTTTCTGAAAGAACCCAAGTGGCCAATATGCCCCAGTTCCATTCTGTAGACCAGTGGTTCCTAACCAGTGGTCTGGGGTCTCATGGGGGTCCACAAAGCCTCCTCAGGGGGTTCACGACTGGTTGGAAAATTAACTAATAGTAACAGATTAATGAAGTGTTTATAAATAAAGTGGCTGGTATTTGTGTATGTGCTTGATGAATGCTTGTTTCTGAGGTTTTTGTGTATTGCTTTGCGTTTCAAATCATCAACAATGTTTAGACCTGGGTCCCCGGCTTCCGGTAATGACACTGTGGGGGGTCCACAGATTCCAATAATGATTCTTTGGGGGTCCCGGGGTTCCAGTAATGATAAAGTAGGGGTCCACAGAAGTCAAAAGGTTGGGAAACACTGCTGTAAACTGTTCTTTTGGCTGAGGCATCTGCAGGGGGCCTCTTTGAGACCCACTCTTTTTAATATCGGTGGGCTAGATGTATCATGCATTTTTGCGGATGCAAACAGCCCGATTGGGCAAAATCCTGTACTACTGCAACGTGTTCTACTTAGGGCCACCAATATATGTCAGTCGATGACTCCAGTTAGTTCAGAGGGCTTCAGCCCTGACCTGTTCTGTGCATCCCTTGAAACCAGTCGATTGAGCACCATTTACGCACTCTCCACCGGCTTGGAGTTTATAAGCGAATGAATTTCAAAGTTCTGTGCAATACAAACAGAGCCTGCTACAACAGTGGGCCCTCAAACATTAAGCAAATGTTCATCCACCAGCAACCCAGGAGAATCCGCAGGTGAGAATCTACAGACAGTAACATAGCAAGGATGCCATGGGCCCTGGTGCAAGCATGGAAGAATGTTCCTTTGACTGCCATTGTGGTGGTAAATACAGATGTTATCAGGGATCTGTGGGCCCCGGTGCCACTGCACCTGCTGCACCGATTGTAGCTACGCCCCTGAATAACAAAACCACACTATGCCAGACATGGTGACCACTCTTTTTCTCATTTAGAAAGTGAAGTTGTGGAATACCGTGGCATCTTTTGGTGACCAGTGACTGATTCTCTAGACTTTCGCGTCTACTGTCAATAACCTCCAACCTTCAAGAAGTACCCAAACCTCCTTGACTTCTTAAATGGAACAATATTATTTCATAATTTCGTGCATTTTATTCTTGTTATAATATTTATTGATTTTGCTGTGCACTTTCAATACTTCAGTCACGTAATACATTCTTCCATGATACATAAATGTTTTGTTTCTAATTGTATCCTCTAATATAAAATAATAACTACCTTTTCGACTTACATTTTTTTGTTTTATTTCTTTTCGCTTTTCTTTTAGCTTTATTTGATTCTTAATTTATTATTTTAATTACTGTACCATTTTATACAGTATTATGTTGATTTACAACAGTCACGTGATTTCCCCCCCTTAATAAACGTTGTCTTTACAGTAAAAAACAAGTCGTGGAATACCTTTTCTCTCACAATGGGATGCATTTCCGATCATTTAACCTTTAGAAGAAAGTTAAAACCCTCTTTTTAGTGTTCTTTTAGCCTTTCGTCTTCAATGACATTTTTATCAGCACCTTTGCTATCCCCCATGCTCTACAAATAATTTTCCGTCCATTGTTACTCGTCCTCAGATGTGTAGTTGTGGAGAGTAGGTTTCTGGTTGGTGCACAGTGGTCAGGGGTGTACAAGGAGTCCAGCATGCAAGCAGACTTACTGATGAACTGGCCTTATGGTTTATGGCATTTTCAACTTTCCCTTCAGTCTCGCTTATTCACAGTGTTTTGGCATCATTCTTAGTGTGGCGCGTAGCCTGGATTTTCCAATTTCTCACGAGTTTACTGTGAAATTGGACGTGCACTGTTCCTGGTACATTAACACACAAAAGGAATAGGTGGGCCAAACTGCTTTGCATACAGAGATAGCTATGCCAGCTTCTATTTATATACAAGAGACCTGCTTGAGGCACTGACACAAGAGGTTTCCTGCTGCATGTTGAAGATGTGGGAAAGAGTGTTTTGAGTGTAAACGAAGAGTAGGTACATTTAAGTGTTGGGAAAAGCGTCATACTCCTTCGAGGGCCCATTACTGACAAACTCAACTCCCCTAACTTATTTGTTTATAGTTTTTCAGAGAAATACACAAAGGTCATGTGAATAAAAAAACATTGCACAGCCAGCGGCGGCCCCTCTGCTATGGCGGAGGAACGTCGCCCCACTGCAAAAAAGGCAGCAGAAAAAGAAAATGATAATACAGTATTATCATTTTATTTTTCTGCTGTCTAGGGCTTGTCAAGGCCAGCATCCTCCGTGTCGGGAGGGAGGCGGAGAGTGGTGCACTCTTAAGTGCGCATGTCAGTTTGGCCGGCTCCCTGAGGCCGGCAAAACTGACATGCGCAATTAGAACTCGCCACCCAAGTTGTATTTCACAGCCAGGTGGAGACCAAGTGTAGGCTCCCACTCCCTCCCTGAGCAGCATTTCAGCCCGCTCAGGCCAATCCCGGCGCTTCTCTCATGCTGCGTAACAGCATGAGAGAGGCGTCTGTATTGGGTGGGGGTGGAAGTAAAGCAAGCACTGAGGTGGTGACAGAGGAAAGGCAGTGGGAGCGGCAGAGGCGAGGCAGTAAGGCATCAGGTAAGAGCAATTTCTTTTTATTATCCCCCTCACTCCCCCCTCCTCCACATTCTGCCTCACCAGCCCTGCCTGGTAGCAGCCGCCACTGTGCACAGACCTAAGTCAGTCTGTCGAGGTAGTGGGGAGAGAGCCAGGTTCGAACCAGATGGTTGGATGTGGCTCTACTTTATGTGCTTTTGGACGCTCAAGCACAAAATGAGCCGAACTTTCTTGAGGTGTCCTCCTGCCATCCATGCTGTAAACTAAGAATTCAAGATATAGCAGTGGTTTTTCATGAGAGAAACAGATGTCTATCTAGTGTCTGAATTGAGCAATGTGAAACCAGAAAACCTAGGATCAGTCCTGACTTTCCTGTTTGACCAAATTGTGTGATCTGAGGAAAATATTTTATTTCACTGAGCCTATTTTCATTCATTTAACAAATGAGAGCACCTTTAAATGCATGAGTTAAGGATGCACGCTGTACAAAGTCCTCTTGTGGTTGTAAACTATAATGTTTTTCCATGTATAATAAGAATCTATGTAACATTTAAGATACCCATGATAAATGACTTGCCTCTTTGTTCCTTTGTACCATTATCATGTCCATAGGCATAAATGTTCCGAAGTTCATGTTTAACAAATATCACTATGACTTTTAATAAATGCCTCCAAATGATATAATCTAATTTCATAAGCTGAACCTCTTAAGTATGTTAAAAAAAATATATTATTTTTTCATTTGGAAGACACTTTATCACATTTGTACATGATATGTGTTGCTTGAGTTACATGCTACATATTTTCAGTTCAAAACTCGGCTCCAGCACGGGCTCATAGAGCCAACAGTCGGCTCGGCTCTAGCTCAGCTCTGTGTTAATTTGTCGGCTCACCCAGCTCTACATGGGAACTTGAAGCGGGCTGCATTTTGCCCTAGAAGACTGGGGTATATTTAAGAGCCTCTAGCGCCATCTACCAACACATTAACATATTTTTTTTTTTACGCTAATGTTTCGTTGGATGGGCAAAATCCCACGCCATATTTACAAAGTGGCGCAAAGCATGCTTTGCGCCACTTTGTAGACCCTTGCACCACAATATGCCTGCGCTAGGCATAATGTATGCAAGGGGGGGCGTTCCTCACGTTAGGGAGGGAAGATTTGCCAGAGTAAGGAGGCCTGAAGGTTCACACACTCGACCACCACCTTACCATGGTACTTGTTATTTTTGTTTGCAGTTCATCCTTGTGACTAATAAGTGCATTTCATAAACACGAAAATATACAGTGACTAAATAAAAAACAACTCCAGGTCAATTATGGGTGGGTTCTTGCACAGGTGGTTTAAACGGGGGTAGCAGAAAGGGGGTGGGGGGAGTAGAATAGGATTAGAAATCGATAAATCAATCTAACTATTAAAATATAACATGTAATGGAATATTTATTGGGTGGTCTTTCAGGAAGGGGTTCACCTTATTCTGGTGGCATTCACTTTTTTAATTCCATGTAGACCACCTCTTAAGGTGTAAACATGTGGTTTGCTGTGTGCCCTTAAGATTTTGGGTACACCTCTCCTTTGAGGGGTTCAGCTCAAACATTGATATTTTCACAAACCCTCAGTTTAAGAAGTTCTTTTCACAATATCAACTTTTCTCTGAATCAGTGCAATCTTATTTTTGAACTCCATCGTATGTTGTAAGTTCTTTTATCCCAGATCTTTGAGGTCTCACCACTCAATCAGGATGTGCTATAGGTGGGTACGTTTGTTGAAGAATACTGTACCACCTTCTATTTAGAGACTCTTTCCTTCAAAATCTCTGTTTGTATGGAACCAAGGGTTCTATCTTACTATTTATTCTGTCCCTTATTTGCAGGGATATTGATGTTTGACTCATACAGCTGCTGCCCACCTTTGACATCCAGTGCTCCCTTCCATCATCCAATGTGTGGCTTTTAGGTTGGTCATTACTTTCAGTAAACCCTTTTGAGGGACTAGACCAGGTATACATGGGTGTGATAACAATGTCAAGGCAGAACAATATTTGGTTTAAGGGCCATCTTTTCTGTTTTTATTACATTGACTAAGCTGTCGACCTGGGTTGTAATAGCAGTTTTGACTCAATACTAAAAATTGTGGTTCTTGGCACATCATTTAAACAGCCTTGCCTAAAAATTGTAAATATGTGAAATTTAATGCAACTGTAAAATAATAGTTTTATTTGAAATAAGCCAACCCCACTTGATGTAAGCGCTATGTTGCTCCTTGCATGCCCACATATAGACAGTTGGAGTTTTCAAAAGTGAGCGCTTGTTCTCACTCGCCAACTCTGCCCAGTAGATCAACTGAGTTGCTTCAGCTTATCCTGCTGTAGAAGCTGCACCTGGGGATCCACATATATAAGGAGCAGTAGGTAAGATAGGGTTGGCCCTAGGGATATACCACATGACACAGAGGAGGACAATAGCTCCACTGACTCAATCTGCAAATGTTGGTTGCAGTTGGACAAGATCAACTCCAGGGTGGGTCCACAGACCCAAACCCATGCATTCATCCTGTCCAGTAGCCTGACATGGTCCACTGTGTTGTAGGTGACAGAGAGCTTGAGGAGACTCGGTGGAGAGCTATTCTCTGAGGTTCGCTAGGTGGTCATTTAGGGTCTGAACCCTGACAAATGATTGTGGAGAAGAAGGCCTCACATTGAAGGAAACAACTTTGACAACTAGGCCCATCAAACAAATACAGCTGTACAATTTCAACTACAACACTAGCACTTCAGCACTACTCATAACTCAATATATAACACTACAAATTATAGTAACATAACTAAGCACTTCACCAAAACCAGCATCCACTACTATTTTACAGCTACAACACTACATCACTACAGTACTGTGACTACAATGTCATAAAACCACAACATGTCAAAACTAACACTGCAATGACATAGCACAACTATAAGTATTTAACAACACTATACATAAAACACTACAACCACAGTTGTGCAGCGTAAACTGCAAAACTGCACAATTTGCTGTATTACAACACTACTGAAGTTTACAATGCTATTAACTACAATAAACATTGCAAAGAGAACAATACACCATTGTCACTGAAGCAAAATAATCATACAGCAACTAAAATGTTGGAAATCTGCAGGTTCACAAGTACAACTTTTCTTCCATGGTGTTAAAATACAAACCAGCTACAACAACTACTACACAAGAATAGCATCACTGCAGCTACACAAATACAAAGCTATAAAACTACAGCTAACCTAACGCAACTACAGCACTGGCATGGCCACATGGCAATTAACAAAAACAATAGCAACTACAAATCTGCAACAACAACTCTAAAAAAATTCAGGTCTACAACTGCACTCTTCCATCTACTTTACAGCACTACAATTACATCACTATGACTACTGCATCACAACTCTGCAACTACTCCATCTATAAATTTTAGTAAGGCAACATGCCACCTCCAAATATGCACCCAGGATCTTGATCAACATTCCTGTATCCATCAGAAATTGGCACAACTGTCATCACAATTAAATGATTGTCCCCTTCCACTCTCAGAACTAAGCTTCTCCTCCAATCGCTCATTGACTGTTTCTTTACCTTTGATCCTGTGCAGTGTTACACTCTCTTTTGATTAGATGTGCACTGTACAAATAACATACACATATATAAGACTAGAACTAGAAAACTACAAACCCAGCAGAACATCCACAATAAAAGATTCTAATTCAAGAACTGCAACACTTTTATATTCTGACAATAACAGCACAGCTACAGCACTGCAACCAGCATTGCAGTAGCATCACTACAACAGCACTACATTTTTTAAAAACACATTTTATTGAGTTTTGGTAAAATAGTAAGGCCTGATCAACCCACAAACACATGGGAGTGGTAACTGCAGGGTGAATACCCATGAGCAACAGTGATACATACAGAAAACATTGCACAGTCTTTCCCCAGATCCCCTCCCCGTCCATCCTGCTCTCCACGCAATCCCCAAGCGCACACAATATAGGATCACCGCTGAGTCTCTCACGTAGCATTACCATACATTTGTATTTCGATATCTGATTGGGCCTCAGCGGGGCCAGGTCCACACCTCTATAGCCGACCCAATACTGACATATCTTCCGATGTTTCTGCAGGCAGCCCCTAACCTGAAACACTGCAATCTTGAGCCCCATTCAATAATCCATCCCCCTCTTCCATGCCCCTACTGTTGGTGGTTTGTCTGCTTTCCACAAATTGGCAATATCTTGCTTTGCCCATGTGAGTCCCAGGAACAAATGATGTATTTTGCATCTATTCCCCCCACCCCTCAGTCCTTCTGTATTATGAAGGATGATGAGATTTGGATCCAGGAGAATCTCCCAGGGAAGCACTTGCTCAAGACAGGACACTACCCCTCACCAAAAGCATCTCAATGTTAAACAGCTCCAGACTGTATCCATGAAGGTGCCCTCCTCCATCCCACACCAGTGGCTGGTATATTAAACTCTGTGTGAATATTTGAATTGAATCAGGCGGAGGTGGGATGAGATAGCTTCCTCGCGTGGGGCCCCTAGGGCCTCTGTCCAGTCCTCTGCATCGATGTCATCAATGTCTCTCTGCCACGCCGCCTGGAGAAGGGACAATGTAGTGGATCTATTCATGACCAGTGACTAGTAGATCTGTGTAATCTTATGACACCACTACAATTTTGACTCTCCATTACTGCAACAACAGCCCCCCAGCAATAACTGCAACACAGAAACTATTACTCTAAAATTACACACCCTACACAAGAAAATAAAATGCAAGACTACAATATTAAGCAAGAAGGCTGCAACATAATATCATTACAGCGATATCACTAAAGCTACTACAGGACAACTACATTGGACAATGCATCAACAACAATACAAAATCAGATTTAACACACCTAGAACAGTAACACTAAAGTGGTGTCACTAAAATACAACCACAATGCTACAACAAACCTACAAGTAAAAGTTTCCAGCTTACAACATAAACACTACAATTAAAACAGCATACAACATAAACACTACAATTAAAACAACAGACTACTGTAACTACAACATTAGAATTACAAATACTACCCCTAAAAACACAATAGCATTAATAGCTCTACAATTACAACACTACAACAGTATACCTGCAACACAGCCTCTCTACAAAGTTACAACCTGAAACGTTCATTACAGCACAACGCCTCTAAACCACCACACCAACAACAGTTCCAAATACAATATTACATTCACAGTGGGTCATTGAATCCAAGATTTGACCATATATCATTTTGCGTTCAGGTTGCATTAATCTAGAACACCTTCCTACTCTACTATCACTATCAGACCATAGCAACAATACAACTACAACAGTTTAGCTCCCACTATACCACTACAACTGCAGTGCCACTGGTAAAACTGCAGTGGTAAACTAACACCTCTGCAATGATACATTAAAGTTACAATTAAACACTACAAGTATAAACTACACAACAGAATAAACTACAAAACAACAGCAGTAGTACACCACTGCAATAATATCATCTAAGTACATTGTTATACTTTTAAACACTACGATGACATTACTACAGCATTTCTGTAATGGTTCAACAATGCAACAACTAAAACACTACAACCACCAAAATATAAACTGTATATATAAACCACCACAGCATACATTGTCAGACAGAAAACTACAACTACTATCAGACAATGACACTCCAGATGCAAACTAGCTATATGGCTACAAAAACACAACACAGCTAGAAAACTACAACAACAACATTATGCCCACTGTTGTAATTTTATAACTAAGTGCTACAACACTATACGTATGTCTGAAAACCCCTATTAATTATGTTAAAGGTCTCATCTTCCTGCCACAAAGCGGCACTACCTAGACCTTCTCTTACTCCATCTGCAAAATTCAGAGTAGTTCAGGACATGTGCCATCATTCTGCATCATTTCACAAGCTTTCATGGTTATATTCGAAACCAGATCTGTTTCAGAGTCTGTTCTGAGGTTTATTTCCCTCTACTGTTTTTGTGGTCTTTGTCTCCTTCCCAGAGACCTTGTGCTGAAGGGTTGCAGAACTCAAGGCAATAAGGGTCTTCAACATTAACCCCTTGATAGGAGCATATAACATACTAGGGAGAAGTGGAAGGGAAACTTCTTCAGCATATTAGCTGGGGCCAGGCCAAACATGTCTCCTTTCACAAACCCTCACTTGCAGTACAATTTAGTCCTAAGTGCTAAGACAGAGGAAAAATGCATATCAAACAGGATACTGCAAGACATCCTTCTAAAAAAGGAATTGACTAATATTGTAAAAAGTATGTTTCTTTATTTACCACTGAGTGTGCAGTCCAGCACTTGAATCAAAGAACTCTAAATGTTTTCAAAGAAGAATAGTTTGATCTGATGATGCGTTCTGTGTAACCTCATTCCATGTCTGACTATATGTGGAGTAAAATCTATAGATAGCTAAGGCTCGGGCGAATAATGCTTTGAGTAGAACCACTACCTGGCATTAAAAGCCCAATATGTAAATAATGAAGATAACTTCCTCTTTCTGACTGTCTCCTCACTCCTTTTTGAAGAACTTTCCCCAAATCTTGCATCTGGCTTTTCTTAAATGTCTATTAGTTACATCTAAGAGTATTCAAAAGGTGGTTATAACCTCTGTAGTTATGGTTTGATCCCATTTTACCAGTTGAAAGCAATTGTTGTGGCTCTAATTACTTTTTCAAAAATCATAGAAACCTCTCGCACACCTAGAAAGTTTCCACATATATATACATGTCCAGTTTCATTTTGTTTGTTCCTTTGAAGCATCAGCAGGTTGATCAATGGATGAGGAGGGAACGCTATTAGAGATTGGAGCCCAAAACATACATTTTCCACTTTAACTACCCAAGGGAAGTTTGGTATAAGATATTGAAAACACTGCTCAAAGGAATTGCTCCAAATTTGGCATGCAAATGGTGCCTCTTTCTGCTTTTTCACATTTTTTTTATAAGTCCACTTCTAAGAAATTGGGTTAGTAGTTGTGCAGAATGTGAGGCCTCTGCAATGAATAGGTCCACAATTTCCGATTACTGAGAACCAAGCACCCCATTGTAGCACTTGCATCTCTCTGGGATGCAAAGCAGAGCAGTCCAAGGTGAACTCAAGGGAGGTGGTGTGGGCTAGTGATCACCAGTCGCTGAAACGCAATAATAACACACAATAAATGATTGCCCAGCCAGTGCTTTTCCCTCACATACACCCTGCTAAATACTGTGCATTAATTTACAAATATAAACATAAGAAAGATGGAAATATCTTGGTGACACTCTGAAATCACATTTGACCCCTCTAAAGGCTTGTGACCCCACAATCACACTCCCCCCCACTCCCATCTATACCAAACAGAATATCACAATATAGGGGAGTATCATTTTAATTAAAGCATGCCTATTAGGTTTGTCAAGGGTCATCCCAACAACATATAAGCCAAGCCTATTGGCTTTGTCAATGGTTCACAATCACTAGAAGGTATCCCAGTTCACTATATAGTCACATAGGTTTGGAATTCCAGGAGTGTCAGCCTATGCAATAGAAAAACAGAGTGCATTCTTTTGTTAAATCCTCACCTACTCTAGTAGTGGCATGCTTCATCATCAGGTTTCATCCTGGTCCCTAAAAACCAGGATGAGCTCGGCCATATTCCAGGGAGCACTTATGATATAAATTGCAACTGGGGTCTTCTGAAAATAAAATTACCAAGAGCAACAAAGGTATCCTTTTATTGGTGGTTGTCCAAATATTGTTAAAAACCAACAGGTGGGGTAAAAATGGGGTGTGATGACCCTATTACCCTAATAGACTGTCAACCTTTTTCAGCCTGTAAACAGTTGGCCCCTACGGGTCCAGGGCTTTTATCAGGACAAAAAATGTGCCCCATAATCTATTAATCTGTCTAACCATGCTACAGGGGGACAGACAATCATGCAACACAGATGTCCACACTTCCCCCCCCCTGTAAATAATTAAATCTCATGCCAACCCCAAGGCCCTGATGGGGGTATTATTCTGATACAGTGGCAGAGCCCCACATGCTACGTTTTCAATAGGGTCAAAGGTGACAGAGCTTCAGAACGCCATAACTCGGCCCCCATTGGGCTGACTTGAGCAACAATGGGGCCATTTTGTCCCCCCCCGTCCCCACCCTCCTGCACAGCATGCTGGGACAATTCAAGATGGCGCCGCCAAGAAGTCACTGCTCCCATCTCGTTTGGGAGCCTCAGGTTTGCTGCTAGCTAACATCACTGCCAGGGTCTTTTCCACCAAAACCTCATAAAGAAGCCCTCTCCTGTGTTCTCTCCAGGTGTCTGCACTTCCTCCTTTGTTCAGTGGGCCTGAGCTGTCCCAGTCCTGGTATTGTGTGGCAGCTAATTACCAGATGCAGATTTTATTCCCCATTCATTCCTCCTCAGGAGCTGAGTGAAGCACTGTTAATTACTCCTTTTCTGGGGGGAGACCTTTGTTCCCTCTTCTAGTGAGCACCCTTTTTTATTTGACCCAACAGGGTGACAAAAGGCCTGGACTCTAATCCTGAGCTGAGACATAGAAATATGGCAATTCTGGACGTCCCATGAGATATATTTGTATGATCTTGGGACCTGCATCTAACTGGGTCCACATGTTCTACCCTAGTTGCATACCTCACTGGACGTTGTAGGCCTAAGAGAAGTGAAACTGCACTAAGGCTAATTCCCCCCTATGTGTATAATATATTGCCATTGCAGATAAAACAGTAAACTATGCTGACTTTACCTATGAGTGTCCACTAATATCATTAGGCCTATCCCAGGTCAACACCTAACCTTGCGGACTTCCCACTGCGCCAGTCTACCTGTGTGCAGTTATCGAGCTGCACACGACGGTAGTCTCCCATGCGCAGCCAATATACGTGTTCACACTTAGCCAAGTGCCCCTTTCCCTTGTTGCGTTGCAGTCGCCTTGTCTTAAAAGGCGAGCACTAGCAGTAAGCATGCTCAGTTCATTCACCATGTGATTACAGTGAGTGACACACAAGTAGTGAGACTGCCCCACAGTAAAAAGTCCAGAACTGGGTGATCAAAAAAGGAAAAAGTCTGAACTGAAATGTGCGGATAACTGGACAGAACACTGAACAATGCTTGTTAAATTGTGCATATATCTTTTTCTTACAAGGATACTAAATTTCCTTTTCCTTTCAGCGTTACAAAGATGTTCTATGTTACATCAATTAAGGTTCACTGACTTGAGAGATGTTTCACGACGAAAACATTTTTTACCATTTATTATTGAATAAAAAATACATGAATCTTTATTGTTGTAAGATAATTGGATGTTCAGCACACACAGCACAACCTTTGATATTTGGGCTCAATATAGTAGCCTTTTTTATATTAAATGACTTACAATGTTCATAAAGAAGAGCTTACTTTGTTTGGTCCTTTAAGAACACCGTTCATTTTGTTGCTAGAGTAGTTGCTCTGTTGATCCCCAAGGCCACATTGTCTGCTGCATCCTACTAGAAATGGTACCTGGATACTAAGAGCAGGTTGCAGGGCACAGGATTAATTAAAGACAGTGCTTGGCAAAGAAACGGGGAATGCCTTGCTGATACTGAAGGCAGGGGACAGGGGTGGGGAGTGGCCCAAGCCATGCCTCGTGCCTTAATCCCTTGAGCAACACGACAGCAGTGCCCTGTGACCTATGGCACAAAAAGACAGGGAATGTCCTCATCAAGATTCGTGTGTAGAGTGTGATGTGCATATTCACACTAACCCATTATTTATTTATCTCACTCCAATGTACTCTTGAATCCAACTACTTCACTGACTTGAGTACCTCACTCACACCCACAGTCAGCCAGCAAGGTGACCCTGTAATATAATCACTCCGCACTCAGCCTTCGATCCCCAGGGATCAGTAACTTGAGTGCCATGAATTTGAGTCATTATTTACAATGCTTAGAAACCTGCCAGTGTATGACGTGCAATATAAAAAAGCATTAGCAAAGCCAATAGGTCTTGCCTTTGCAAATGGTTTTAGGAATATGTTACTTTCTACACAATCCATATGTTAGGCAAGTAAAGACTTCTCATTTGTTAATATTTGTGAATCCTCTTTGCTTTAACGCAATTTTGTTTTGTAATTTTAATTTATTTTACTAAGTAATGGCAAAGCCAAGTGGTATGAGCTCAAAGAGGCTAAGCTATTAGGTTTTCCAATGCTTTTATATGTGAGCTGAGTCACATTTAGGTGTCAGGGCGAGTTCTAGTTGTGTTCCAAATGGGGCATGACTGAGCGCTTTGGAGCTGAGGCTGAAGGCAGTGTGAGTTACTGGGCCATGGCACTGTTCAGATTACATGCTCATCCAATCCTTGGCCTCTGTCCAGTGTGTATGTATGCTGGTCACATATGTAACGTTTGAAATTACCAGTCCTAATTATTTACAACAAAATTATTGTTTTCACTCATTTATACCCGACTACTGGCAAGCACTGATAAAGCCAAAAGGTCTACCGTGTTTTAGTCATATGTTTGCTGTTGGGTGATATATCTGGATGCAACAGGACAAAACTCACAAATCGGAACCTAAATGCTGGTCAGGCAGCATGCACAGGATTGTAGTTCACACGTCCTACATTAATAAGGGCATGCTCCTTTTAGAGACTACCCTCCCCTTTTTCACCTCACTTAAAGCATGGTGGTACATTTCAGTGAAAGAAAGCTTAAGATATGATCTATACTAATGTGGCACCTCAGGTCATGATTGTAGGTCCCAGGGAACTTGGTGCCACCATGTCCCTGTAGAGATGGAGCTACAGTTTTTGTTCCCCACAAAGTTCATCCAAAGTCATGCAAGTCCTTTGCTCTTCTGCTTATCTGGAAGTCAAATGCAAAGAGAGAAACTCAGGCAACTGGGGGCGGAATCATGGAGGGTGGGGGAGAAGCAACAGGAGGGCAGGTGGAGGCAACATTGTGGGTGGAACAGAAGTAGAGTAGGAGCATGGATGGAAGGGAAGCAACACATGGTATGCGGGAGGGAAGCAAACTAACGTGGAGAGAGCAGTGTGGAGTATGGGGTATAGTAAACCGATGAAAGAGCAAAGGGAGTAGGCAGGGGAGAATCACATAAGTAAGAGAGAGGGTGCAACATAGATTGCAGGGGGCAAGAGATGTACACTAGAGACAGCTGTAAATAACATGCACTTTTGTTGAGTGCTTAAGCAAAAATAAAAAAGTATTGCTTGAAAAATCAGCAGCTTTGAAGACACAAGTCAAGTGTCCATGCTCCAGGGGAGGGACAAACGTAAGAAGAGGAAGGAGAGCCCACAGACGCTAACAAATAATAAGCAAGAATATGAGAGTGACAATGAAGCCAGCCAATGATAAGCAATGTGGAACAGTAAGCCCACTATGAGCTAACACTCTATCTCACAATAGACGGCATGTGCTGTGTAGTAGGTGAGACCTGAAAATAAGTAGCTATTGTTATCATGATGACATCTGGCTGTTGGGTGGTCCACAAAAACAATATGGAAGCAGACATTCAAGAATGGCTAGTGCAGGTCCTGCTCCATCATTCCAAAGCGTGTTCCTCTGTTTATCCTTTTAGTGTAGACCCTTCTACCATCATGTGGAATATTCTAATGGCATTATAAACCTTCTGCCACAGGTTATGCCGCTCATTAAAGGCCCTTTCCCTCATGAAAGGCTCTTACCTGCTGTTCTGAACTACAACTCCATTAAAGGGCCTCAATTAAAATTCGATTCAACCCTGGGCAGTGACCTATATTGCCAAATTATTAATCAGTTACCTACTTAGTTGTTCATCAAAACAATGACCTTCGTGATGTTACTGGCACACACCTAGAGAGGGCCCACATCAGTCCATAATTTGAGACAGTGGTTTTCGGTGTGGGCACCGACACTTATTTTTGAGGGGCGGCACTTATTTTTCTGCCTGAAGCATTTTCTGCGAGCAAAAGATACACATGGGAAAGACAGAAGAAAAGAAAAACGAGAAAGCGCCACAAAGGGAGAAAGCTGCAAGAGTGAGCTGGAGGGCAGGGAGTGACTGTAAATCGATTAAAGAGGCCTGAGATGTCTTGCACATTTAAATGCAGCAGCTACTATCTATCAGACCATAGCAACAATACAACTACAACAGTTTAGCTCCCACTATACCACTACAACTGCAGTGCCACTGGTAAAACTGCAGTGGTAAACTAACACCTCTGCAATGATACATTAAAGTTACAATTAAACACTACAAGTATAAACTACACAACAGAATAAACTACAAAACAACAGCAGTAGTACACCACTGCAATAATATCATCTAAGTACATTGTTATACTTTTAAACACTACGATGACATTACTACAGCATTTCTGTAATGGTTCAACAATGCAACAACTAAAACACTACAACCACCAAAATATAAACTGTATATATAAACCACCACAGCATACATTGTCAGACAGAAAACTACAACTACTATCAGACAATGACACTCCAGATGCAAACTAGCTATATGGCTACAAAAACACAACACAGCTAGAAAACTACAACAACAACATTATGCCCACTGTTGTAATTTTATAACTAAGTGCTACAACACTATACGTATGTCTGAAAACCCCTATTAATTATGTTAAAGGTCTCATCTTCCTGCCACAAAGCGGCACTACCTAGACCTTCTCTTACTCCATCTGCAAAATTCAGAGTAGTTCAGGACATGTGCCATCATTCTGCATCATTTCACAAGCTTTCATGGTTATATTCGAAACCAGATCTGTTTCAGAGTCTGTTCTGAGGTTTATTTCCCTCTACTGTTTTTGTGGTCTTTGTCTCCTTCCCAGAGACCTTGTGCTGAAGGGTTGCAGAACTCAAGGCAATAAGGGTCTTCAACATTAACCCCTTGATAGGAGCATATAACATACTAGGGAGAAGTGGAAGGGAAACTTCTTCAGCATATTAGCTGGGGCCAGGCCAAACATGTCTCCTTTCACAAACCCTCACTTGCAGTACAATTTAGTCCTAAGTGCTAAGACAGAGGAAAAATGCATATCAAACAGGATACTGCAAGACATCCTTCTAAAAAAGGAATTGACTAATATTGTAAAAAGTATGTTTCTTTATTTACCACTGAGTGTGCAGTCCAGCACTTGAATCAAAGAACTCTAAATGTTTTCAAAGAAGAATAGTTTGATCTGATGATGCGTTCTGTGTAACCTCATTCCATGTCTGACTATATGTGGAGTAAAATCTATAGATAGCTAAGGCTCGGGCGAATAATGCTTTGAGTAGAACCACTACCTGGCATTAAAAGCCCAATATGTAAATAATGAAGATAACTTCCTCTTTCTGACTGTCTCCTCACTCCTTTTTGAAGAACTTTCCCCAAATCTTGCATCTGGCTTTTCTTAAATGTCTATTAGTTACATCTAAGAGTATTCAAAAGGTGGTTATAACCTCTGTAGTTATGGTTTGATCCCATTTTACCAGTTGAAAGCAATTGTTGTGGCTCTAATTACTTTTTCAAAAATCATAGAAACCTCTCGCACACCTAGAAAGTTTCCACATATATATACATGTCCAGTTTCATTTTGTTTGTTCCTTTGAAGCATCAGCAGGTTGATCAATGGATGAGGAGGGAACGCTATTAGAGATTGGAGCCCAAAACATACATTTTCCACTTTAACTACCCAAGGGAAGTTTGGTATAAGATATTGAAAACACTGCTCAAAGGAATTGCTCCAAATTTGGCATGCAAATGGTGCCTCTTTCTGCTTTTTCACATTTTTTTTATAAGTCCACTTCTAAGAAATTGGGTTAGTAGTTGTGCAGAATGTGAGGCCTCTGCAATGAATAGGTCCACAATTTCCGATTACTGAGAACCAAGCACCCCATTGTAGCACTTGCATCTCTCTGGGATGCAAAGCAGAGCAGTCCAAGGTGAACTCAAGGGAGGTGGTGTGGGCTAGTGATCACCAGTCGCTGAAACGCAATAATAACACACAATAAATGATTGCCCAGCCAGTGCTTTTCCCTCACATACACCCTGCTAAATACTGTGCATTAATTTACAAATATAAACATAAGAAAGATGGAAATATCTTGGTGACACTCTGAAATCACATTTGACCCCTCTAAAGGCTTGTGACCCCACAATCACACTCCCCCCCACTCCCATCTATACCAAACAGAATATCACAATATAGGGGAGTATCATTTTAATTAAAGCATGCCTATTAGGTTTGTCAAGGGTCATCCCAACAACATATAAGCCAAGCCTATTGGCTTTGTCAATGGTTCACAATCACTAGAAGGTATCCCAGTTCACTATATAGTCACATAGGTTTGGAATTCCAGGAGTGTCAGCCTATGCAATAGAAAAACAGAGTGCATTCTTTTGTTAAATCCTCACCTACTCTAGTAGTGGCATGCTTCATCATCAGGTTTCATCCTGGTCCCTAAAAACCAGGATGAGCTCGGCCATATTCCAGGGAGCACTTATGATATAAATTGCAACTGGGGTCTTCTGAAAATAAAATTACCAAGAGCAACAAAGGTATCCTTTTATTGGTGGTTGTCCAAATATTGTTAAAAACCAACAGGTGGGGTAAAAATGGGGTGTGATGACCCTATTACCCTAATAGACTGTCAACCTTTTTCAGCCTGTAAACAGTTGGCCCCTACGGGTCCAGGGCTTTTATCAGGACAAAAAATGTGCCCCATAATCTATTAATCTGTCTAACCATGCTACAGGGGGACAGACAATCATGCAACACAGATGTCCACACTTCCCCCCCCCTGTAAATAATTAAATCTCATGCCAACCCCAAGGCCCTGATGGGGGTATTATTCTGATACAGTGGCAGAGCCCCACATGCTACGTTTTCAATAGGGTCAAAGGTGACAGAGCTTCAGAACGCCATAACTCGGCCCCCATTGGGCTGACTTGAGCAACAATGGGGCCATTTTACTCCTGGTGGCAAGCTCTAGCCACCACGAACAATTTCAGCATACATCCTCACCTCCAAGGCAGCACATTCTGCAGATAGCTTGTTTCACTGCACAAGCTTTCTTACTTCTCTCTGTCTCTGATGCTCCTCTTCTCCTGCAGGGTCGCAGACATCCAGATCTTCCCCCAACTGGTCCTCCCTGGAGGTATAAGGGAACCAGCTTCCATGGTCCTGCGGTCAACTGTAGGTAGAGACGTTAGTCCTTTAGGGTATCATGGGGGCCTTGTCCTTTCAGTTGTCCATGGCTGCTACCACCGTCCCACTCCCAGTGTCCAAATCCACCAACAGCTCTATCTTGTGTAAGAGATTTTAAAGAGGGTGGAACGTTCTAGAAGGAAGACACCCCTAGGTAATTGTAGGGTGTCACATCATCCCTCCACCCCGTCCCCACCCTCCTGCACAGCATGCTGGGACAATTCAAGATGGCGCCGCCAAGAAGTCACTGCTCCCATCTCGTTTGGGAGCCTCAGGTTTGCTGCTAGCTAACATCACTGCCAGGGTCTTTTCCACCAAAACCTCATAAAGAAGCCCTCTCCTGTGTTCTCTCCAGGTGTCTGCACTTCCTCCTTTGTTCAGTGGGCCTGAGCTGTCCCAGTCCTGGTATTGTGTGGCAGCTAATTACCAGATGCAGATTTTATTCCCCATTCATTCCTCCTCAGGAGCTGAGTGAAGCACTGTTAATTACTCCTTTTCTGGGGGGAGACCTTTGTTCCCTCTTCTAGTGAGCACCCTTTTTTATTTGACCCAACAGGGTGACAAAAGGCCTGGACTCTAATCCTGAGCTGAGACATAGAAATATGGCAATTCTGGACGTCCCATGAGATATATTTGTATGATCTTGGGACCTGCATCTAACTGGGTCCACATGTTCTACCCTAGTTGCATACCTCACTGGACGTTGTAGGCCTAAGAGAAGTGAAACTGCACTAAGGCTAATTCCCCCCTATGTGTATAATATATTGCCATTGCAGATAAAACAGTAAACTATGCTGACTTTACCTATGAGTGTCCACTAATATCATTAGGCCTATCCCAGGTCAACACCTAACCTTGCGGACTTCCCACTGCGCCAGTCTACCTGTGTGCAGTTATCGAGCTGCACACGACGGTAGTCTCCCATGCGCAGCCAATATACGTGTTCACACTTAGCCAAGTGCCCCTTTCCCTTGTTGCGTTGCAGTCGCCTTGTCTTAAAAGGCGAGCACTAGCAGTAAGCATGCTCAGTTCATTCACCATGTGATTACAGTGAGTGACACACAAGTAGTGAGACTGCCCCACAGTAAAAAGTCCAGAACTGGGTGATCAAAAAAGGAAAAAGTCTGAACTGAAATGTGCGGATAACTGGACAGAACACTGAACAATGCTTGTTAAATTGTGCATATATCTTTTTCTTACAAGGATACTAAATTTCCTTTTCCTTTCAGCGTTACAAAGATGTTCTATGTTACATCAATTAAGGTTCACTGACTTGAGAGATGTTTCACGACGAAAACATTTTTTACCATTTATTATTGAATAAAAAATACATGAATCTTTATTGTTGTAAGATAATTGGATGTTCAGCACACACAGCACAACCTTTGATATTTGGGCTCAATATAGTAGCCTTTTTTATATTAAATGACTTACAATGTTCATAAAGAAGAGCTTACTTTGTTTGGTCCTTTAAGAACACCGTTCATTTTGTTGCTAGAGTAGTTGCTCTGTTGATCCCCAAGGCCACATTGTCTGCTGCATCCTACTAGAAATGGTACCTGGATACTAAGAGCAGGTTGCATGGCACAGGATTAATTAAAGACAGTGCTTGGCAAAGAAACGGGGAATGCCTTGCTGATACTGAAGGCAGGGGACAGGGGTGGGGAGTGGCCCAAGCCATGCCTCGTGCCTTAATCCCTTGAGCAACACGACAGCAGTGCCCTGTGACCTATGGCACAAAAAGACAGGGAATGTCCTCATCAAGATTCGTGTGTAGAGTGTGATGTGCATATTCACACTAACCCATTATTTATTTATCTCACTCCAATGTACTCTTGAATCCAACTACTTCACTGACTTGAGTACCTCACTCACACCCACAGTCAGCCAGCAAGGTGACCCTGTAATATAATCACTCCGCACTCAGCCTTCGATCCCCAGGGATCAGTAACTTGAGTGCCATGAATTTGAGTCATTATTTACAATGCTTAGAAACCTGCCAGTGTATGACGTGCAATATAAAAAAGCATTAGCAAAGCCAATAGGTCTTGCCTTTGCAAATGGTTTTAGGAATATGTTACTTTCTACACAATCCATATGTTAGGCAAGTAAAGACTTCTCATTTGTTAATATTTGTGAATCCTCTTTGCTTTAACGCAATTTTGTTTTGTAATTTTAATTTATTTTACTAAGTAATGGCAAAGCCAAGTGGTATGAGCTCAAAGAGGCTAAGCTATTAGGTTTTCCAATGCTTTTATATGTGAGCTGAGTCACATTTAGGTGTCAGGGCGAGTTCTAGTTGTGTTCCAAATGGGGCATGACTGAGCGCTTTGGAGCTGAGGCTGAAGGCAGTGTGAGTTACTGGGCCATGGCACTGTTCAGATTACATGCTCATCCAATCCTTGGCCTCTGTCCAGTGTGTATGTATGCTGGTCACATATGTAACGTTTGAAATTACCAGTCCTAATTATTTACAACAAAATTATTGTTTTCACTCATTTATACCCGACTACTGGCAAGCACTGATAAAGCCAAAAGGTCTACCGTGTTTTAGTCATATGTTTGCTGTTGGGTGATATATCTGGATGCAACAGGACAAAACTCACAAATCGGAACCTAAATGCTGGTCAGGCAGCATGCACAGGATTGTAGTTCACACGTCCTACATTAATAAGGGCATGCTCCTTTTAGAGACTACCCTCCCCTTTTTCACCTCACTTAAAGCATGGTGGTACATTTCAGTGAAAGAAAGCTTAAGATATGATCTATACTAATGTGGCACCTCAGGTCATGATTGTAGGTCCCAGGGAACTTGGTGCCACCATGTCCCTGTAGAGATGGAGCTACAGTTTTTGTTCCCCACAAAGTTCATCCAAAGTCATGCAAGTCCTTTGCTCTTCTGCTTATCTGGAAGTCAAATGCAAAGAGAGAAACTCAGGCAACTGGGGGCGGAATCATGGAGGGTGGGGGAGAAGCAACAGGAGGGCAGGTGGAGGCAACATTGTGGGTGGAACAGAAGTAGAGTAGGAGCATGGATGGAAGGGAAGCAACACATGGTATGCGGGAGGGAAGCAAACTAACGTGGAGAGAGCAGTGTGGAGTATGGGGTATAGTAAACCGATGAAAGAGCAAAGGGAGTAGGCAGGGGAGAATCACATAAGTAAGAGAGAGGGTGCAACATAGATTGCAGGGGGCAAGAGATGTACACTAGAGACAGCTGTAAATAACATGCACTTTTGTTGAGTGCTTAAGCAAAAATAAAAAAGTATTGCTTGAAAAATCAGCAGCTTTGAAGACACAAGTCAAGTGTCCATGCTCCAGGGGAGGGACAAACGTAAGAAGAGGAAGGAGAGCCCACAGACGCTAACAAATAATAAGCAAGAATATGAGAGTGACAATGAAGCCAGCCAATGATAAGCAATGTGGAACAGTAAGCCCACTATGAGCTAACACTCTATCTCACAATAGACGGCATGTGCTGTGTAGTAGGTGAGACCTGAAAATAAGTAGCTATTGTTATCATGATGACATCTGGCTGTTGGGTGGTCCACAAAAACAATATGGAAGCAGACATTCAAGAATGGCTAGTGCAGGTCCTGCTCCATCATTCCAAAGCGTGTTCCTCTGTTTATCCTTTTAGTGTAGACCCTTCTACCATCATGTGGAATATTCTAATGGCATTATAAACCTTCTGCCACAGGTTATGCCGCTCATTAAAGGCCCTTTCCCTCATGAAAGGCTCTTACCTGCTGTTCTGAACTACAACTCCATTAAAGGGCCTCAATTAAAATTCGATTCAACCCTGGGCAGTGACCTATATTGCCAAATTATTAATCAGTTACCTACTTAGTTGTTCATCAAAACAATGACCTTCGTGATGTTACTGGCACACACCTAGAGAGGGCCCACATCAGTCCATAATTTGAGACAGTGGTTTTCGGTGTGGGCACCGACACTTATTTTTGAGGGGCGGCACTTATTTTTCTGCCTGAAGCATTTTCTGCGAGCAAAAGATACACATGGGAAAGACAGAAGAAAAGAAAAACGAGAAAGCGCCACAAAGGGAGAAAGCTGCAAGAGTGAGCTGGAGGGCAGGGAGTGACTGTAAATCGATTAAAGAGGCCTGAGATGTCTTGCACATTTAAATGCAGCAGCCATGTGTTTCAAAAGAAAGCTTTGGGTACTGGCACGTTTTTATTATTAAATTAAGCACTGGCCCAGATGCCTGTCGAAATGGCATATCAACAACCATGATCGGACTGAGACGGAAAATAGGCCTGGGAATCAAAATAAAAGTGATCACTCCCCATTAGTGAATTAGAAAACAAAAAAAAAAGTGGCCCATGTTTACAAACTGGGGCAGTTTTGAATGTTTTGAACTTGTAAAGGCACCCTCATAAGTGTTATGCAAGGTATGGAAAACTGCATGGATTTGAGATTTTTTGCAGGCAATGTTATTTTTAATATCAGGGAAAACAGCAGTAAAAAATGTCCCACCAGAACATAAAACAGGTACACAAACAGCCAGACCTGTAGGCAGTGCTTTAAATGGGCCGGTACTCACCAGTACTGAGTACCAGCACTTTTTTATTTCCTCCCCTTGAGTACCGGAACGTTTCCTCTGAGAAGGAAAGTACCGGTACTCACGGGGGTCCTGGCATTGACACAAGCGGTGCTGCTCATGAATTCCTGCCTCGGCAGCTGTTTCAGTTTCAAATGCCTCTCAAAGGGTGGAAGCCGGGGCTGAGCTGCTGTAAGAGCACCGGAGCAGCGGTTCTTATTTGTAGGCCTCGGTGAGCTACCTGAGCTGCATTGAAAGTTACCAGGGGTGTGTGGCTGCAGGGCGCTATCTTTAGCTTAAAAGGTGAGGGTAAAAGGTGATTGTGAACCCTAATGGGCAGGGGTGTGGGAAGCATTGTTCAGGGCAGTGCAGCTTGTTTAGTAAGCCCGTTGTTTAAAATGCCTGCACATTTTCACCCATCAGCGTTTTAAAGTGAAGGCGTTTGCGTGAAAGAAAATCCCTGCCCTGCCCTCCCCACCATCTTTCCCGATTAACCTCAAAGAAAAACTACATTAGAGGCAAAATAAATGATTTTTTTTTTTTGCGTTCTACAAGTGTTAACCTCTTGCTTTAGATGGAAAACCAGATCTAAACCAATTGTTACGGGATGTTCCATGGAAGATGTGACATTTTCATACAGTTTTGAATTTTAGAGGCCAAATCTTCGCACTCTGGGATTTGTAGTTTCCTTTTTTTCATTCTACGCGAGAGATTAAAAAATCTCACCATATAAACCATGTATTATAAAAATCAGGGATGGATTTAAAATGTTACATATCAAGTCACTTGGACTACCTGCCCCTTCTCACATATTTTGTGGGAGTCCACACACATTATGCATAGAACAAAGATTAAGAAAGGCCATTTTTTTGGTGAATACTGAATCCTTCAGAGCACTGTTTCTGGTGCAGGCTCTACGATATTTATGAGAGCTGCCACCATCAGACAGTGCATGTGTAAGACAACATGTGAGCATTGCTTAATTTGAGCCGGTGGTTTCTTCTCCGGTGCTGGGCACCAGCATTTATTTTTAAGGGCCACCACTTATTTTTCTGCCTCAAGCATTTACTGCAAGCAAAAGACACATATGGGAAAGACAGAGGAAGAGAAAAACGAAAATGCTTCACAATGGGAGAAAACAGAAACCTGCAGGAGTGAGCTGACAAGGCAGGGAGTGGCTGTAAATGTATTAAAAAGGACCAAGATGGCTTCAGGATTACTCTGCCTCATGATTCCATGTGTGCACATTTAATTTCAGCAGCCAAGTGTTTTTTTTAAAGGAGAACTTTGGGCACCGGCATGTTTTTATTTACAAATTAAGCACAGCATGTGAGAGATGTAAATTAAAAGCCAAAAGTGTGCGAGTTTGCAAGCACAGTTGTGCCTGTGAGAATGAAATGTGGAACTTGTGTTTGTATGAAACTGAAGGTGATTCAGGGTATGAAATGGAAGTTAAGTCAGGGGACATCTTAAGGTTTTCGGGGCCCTGGGCCAAACTTATTTAGGGGGCCCCTGTTTGGAAAAGGTTTGAATTTATGATCCAGTTTCAGCTCTTTTGTGTCTTTGGACAGGTCACTGACATGCTCGGCCAAATTCTAAATGTGTTTACATCTAATATTCTGGGAAGGTGAGTTGTTTTTAAGTTTGTTACACAGCATCAGCTCACTATTACTATAATCTCTGTGACACTCTCCCTTTTTTCATATGTGAGGTACTGTTTTGATGTAAAATAAACTTTTTTTAAATATAAACACAACATTTGCCTGTAAAATGTCAAACATCACCCACATAAAAAATATTTGAAAGGAAAATACTTTTTAAAACAATCTGTTTAAGAATTATTCAAGGTCATCAGGGTCTGCCATAATGCTGTCTGCCATAATGCACAGAATGAAACATGCAGATCACAGATTTGTTTATGTAGGTAGCTCAGGTTGTTATTGTTTTTGCTGCAGAGATCCTTGTGTTACCTGTAGTTAAAATCCTTGGAATATAGCTTAATGATTCATGAACCTGCATCAAGGAAATACATGAAAACAGCAAGGCATACATGGGGAATGTTGCGTTTTTTTCCTCAATTCGTTGTTATTCTTAGATTGCTAAAGAATTACTTTGGTTACTAATCAGCAGTTCTTATATAAGTACTGTATAATGGCTATTAATAACTCATGGACAGATACACCATTCATTCTTGCAGTGCATGCAGATTTCTGGCATGCAAAGCTTAGAATGTCCAAAAACCTCGCCCTACCCCTTACCCCGCCCTTAGCACCACCCTTATGCCTACACCAAACTCCACCCCAGTCCACCACTCTTTTTGGTGAGTACCTGCACTTATTGTTTTCCATTTAAAGCACTGCCTGTAGGCCAGTCCGACCCTGTGATGACAGTGCCTTTCTTGGTGAGTCCCACTAGGGCGGATCTCATGGAATCAAGGCGCTATCCCGGGAGGCGCCCCGCCCTCCCTCTCGAAGGGAACGCAGAGCTCTGCCGAACAACAAGATGCGCGTCCTCAAGCGAGGTACGGAGGGAATTCAGTTTACTTTCTACCTCCCTGTCACTCCCCTGCTTTCCATTCGAGACCTCCTGAAAATCAGCTGCCTAAAAGCCGTTCACGGACGCCGAGAGCTGACAGCTGGCCTGTCAGATGTGGTTAGTACCAGCTATCAACTTAAAGAGAGACGTCAGCCATCAGACTGTCAGGAGACGAGGCTGAGGCGGGAAACCCCACAGAAGACGCCTAGGCGGAATTGACAATTAATGGGCATTTAACGCTTGCTTCTCGTTATGCAATGCATTTTTGTCATAGGGAAAAATATGAAGGTACTGAATCGAGGAAAATGTCTGTAAAGGGACAGGGAATCAATGCCCCGATAATAATTAATCTTTTTTTATAAAGTTGAAGCAACATACAGTACTCCTCGGACATTAATGGCCACATTACTTCAAGGCCATACACATTGCTCCTGGTCCTCCTCTTCTTGATCACAAATTTTATTAATGTGGGGGAGGCCATGTGTGAGGCTGAACCCTTGTTCAAAGTGCTGAAATGGTGGACCTACTACCCCCCAAAGTGCACCCAAATAGTGTCTACATTACCCAGCATCCTCCAGGTAAACACCTTACCTTGTAAAAGCCTACATCCACTAGAAGTGGTAGGCATCAGGGAGGAGGGTGGGGGTTGTTTTTCAGTCGTGCTCATGTCGTTTTTACGTTTTATACAGCTGTAACTTGATCAGCAGTCCCACTGTATAAAGCTTGAAAGCGCCGTAGAGGCAAGAAACAAAAAAATAGTCCGTCCAAACAACAGAAAAGCAATCCAGGCGTAATTAAACGGTAATAGGCCAGTGCTCCTCAGCCGTGAAGAGGAAGTGATGTATTGGCTGCCAAACCAGTTAGGAGGCGGCAAAACATGAGCAACACTGCCTTCAACCTATGGTAAGCAGCAAGCAGCGGCAGGCGGGAGCAAAGTCCTTTACTCCAATCTAGCAGGTCTTGCAGACAGCATGTGCGCGCTGTCTAGGCTCAACCTAAAAAGGGCAGGAAAGGAAGATAATAGCTCATCAGAGCAATGAAATGGTTTAATGGGCCCCTGGAATGAAACGAACAGTTAGAATGTAGGAACAGGGTTCAGCAAAGTGAAACAGTAAACCAGTAAAGACTGGGAATCTAACAATTTTTAAGGAAGTGAGCAATTACCTGACTTCCTTAGAGGAATAGTTTCGCTTTGTCTGTCCCTTTCATTGTAGATGAAAGTCTCACCCAGCATGGGCGGGGACATAAGGCTGCTACGATTTGTTTCCCCATTGTCACATATGGCTTTCCTGGGTCTGAGTAACAGCAGTGAAGCACACAGTCGATTACTTTCTGTGTCATCACCTTTTCCACTCCTCCAGGAGTAAAAGGCTCCTGAGCGGTGTGCTTGCGACACCATACATCAGAGTTAACACTCCTACTGCAGTCCTGGGCTCCTGTCCTGAGCCCAATCTTTTTCATTAACTTCACCAGCTGATAAAAAGGGAGCCTAATTCTTCCACCATCCTTGGCATCACTAATAACCACAAAAAGACTTAAGTTCAACATAAAAAAACTCCACACAATTATGGTAACTCAAAAGGGTGACACTAAGCATCTTTTTCAACCAGCATTAACTCTCTACAAAGATTATAAACAACATTACATTTGCAGAAATCTTGTAACCAGAAGTATCTGACCCCTATTTCTTGCACCTTCCCATTAGCAAGAGAGTAAGGAAACTGAGAGGCCCTGAGAAAAACCATCAGATGGCACTGCAAAATAGACCCCATTCTTCAGAACAGTTGCTGAATGTTCCTAGGTGTGCACCACCCCTAGGAACTCTTCCAGCACTGGTTATATACCTCCAGCTGATAATTCTCTGGCATGACCTGCATCTGTCCACTAAATCACAACTCTAGCCAACTGAGAACCCTGGAAGAGAGCACCTCACAAACAAGTCAGCAAGAGAAGGCATCTCTTCTTGGCCACAACAAAAAGACCCAGAATCACCCCTGTTAATGCCTTCCTGGCTTTCCCGAAGACCAAAGGGAGAAATTAATAAATGACCCCTCTGGATCACTGAATGGATTAGGCATGTGAACCTCATTCCTGAGGATGCAGGAACCAAATGCAAAAATACTTGTTGATGATCCCTCTCCCGTGTATTATTTGATCTAATCCTAGAACCTGTAGCAATTGCAATAAAACATTTAGGAGTCAAATATGCACACTGCCATCTGAAATTGCTAACCTTTGGACATGACGTGATATTGACATTATCTGATCTTCAAAACTCAGTTCCAGCTCTCTTTGATGTTGTTTCTATATTTCGTGATCTGGTCATGAAATACACTGGAGTAAATCTTCCAAACCCTCTTTGACAAGCTCCACATTCATAAATGAGTAATACCATTTTCACATAATATACAATGCAGATTTTGTGAAATTCATAAGGATCAGAATTCCAATAGATTTATGGCCTCTTTTCTCTCTGAATTTGGAACCCCTCATGGATTCAACTGAAGTGGAAATTTCAAAATGGGAAAAACTCTGCCCTGGTTACTGGTATAAGTGATTGCTATTAAAATAATGGTTCTCCTCAAATTTGTATATGCGTTACAAAATCTGCCAGTGATATGACCGAAGAAATGGTTCATACAGTTGCTAAGCTTTTGGTCTCATTTGTTCAAAGGGGGACTACAAAGACCCAATTCTCTGTAAGGGATTTAAAAAAACTTGTTGTAAAGGTGGGATGGTGTCCCCAGTCTGGAAATGTGTTGTCCAGCGCTTTCCATTCAATGAATTAAAACGTTTGTTTCCTAACTGGGTCTATCTTGAACATCTGGCCATCAACTGCTCTTAGCCTCTGATATCTACAAAAATATGGCACATTTTAGAAGGAATGAGTACTTATGTGAAAAACATAGGTCTCACTGGAGAGCAGGGATTTGCAATGAATTGGACACTTCAGTATTGTTGCAATACGGCTCAGGTCTGAAGAGACGTTTACCAGACTTTCATCTTAATTTAATACAACATAGGGATCTCTGGAGATCCTATGGGAGGATGGTAATACTCCAAGATGTGACGTAGCATACTTACTTTGTTAAATGTTCTACTGTTAAGCAGTTTTGGACTGAAGTCTTTGTAAGAATTGACTTGATAACTGAATTGCTCTTGTGACCTAGAAAGAAAGTTATTATGTTTGATGATCTGACCCAATAAGTTCTGCAGCATTCAGGAAAAATACATTAATTATTAGAGCATGGTGGTAGGAAGTGAAGTGATATTGCATAAACGGAAAATGAGCAAGCTAGATAGCTTTCTTGATTACATTAGCAACCCAATCTAGCCTCTAGAGAAAACCTTCATTTTAAGTGTTATAGAAACTTGTTGATGAAATTTCACATTGTGTAAGATGCTTTCCTTAACTTTTAGGGCACTGGATATTTATCATACAGATAATGGTAGGTCATACAATGCGTGGGGGATCCTAGGTTAGTTAATTATTTCTTCTTTAATTAGGATTTATAACTTAATAAACTAGATTTTTATAAAAAATATAAGTTAATAAGCTCATCTTTATCGATGTTATAGCATAGGTTATTTTCCTAAAGTAAAGTAATATTTTTTGTAATGAGTCCTACTTTAGACAACATTGTATTGTACTGAAAAAAGAATAAAACTCATAGCAATAAATAAATAATTCTATTATTATTGCTGTATTATCATTATTTGTATTATTGTTGTTATTATTATTGTTATTATTATAGTTATTGTCATAATTGCCATGTAATATCATCATTGTCATCATTGCAGTTGAACTAATCAAGTCTTACTGAGATTAAGCTCCAATGTGTTAACAAATACTACAGTCAATTGCAAAAGCATTTCTAGCAACAGTTAAAGGTACAGCCAGAGTTAGTTAAAACTTAAAGTTAAGTCTAAATTGTATGGAAAAAAAGAAAGTTTCATAGCTTGACTAATGTTCTGTTAGTAATGGAGAGGACAAAAGCACTTGCTAGCAAATACAGTGCACCACATCCCTATGGTGGACACCTATCTACTGACCTATCGATACTAGGCACAGCATTTAGAGATACGCAAACAATACTAGGAAGCAAACCACAAAACAATGACAAAAAACTATAGCAAAAACTGTTGCAATCCTTCCACCCACCTCACACTAAAAACATAAAATGCTAAATAATGGTGATGTTGCATATCACCTAGCTCTTTAACTTCCCAACATTTTAGAAGTTACTTTTTGAAGTTTGAACTAACGCTTAATCAGTTACTTTAACTTTGAAAATGTCAAAACATAGAGGCCAATTCACGAAGGCATTTCGATATATGAAAAGCACTGCTCCTGTAGTAACCTTCTACATATTCGTACATGCTGTTGTGAAGTGGCCCTACAAATCTAAACTGGGCATTGAGTAGGAATATTCATTGAGGGACAATGGGTTATTAGTTGGGAAGATGTGGGTGCTACCTAGCTAATAAGTCCAAAATCTTGCCATGTGAACACAAAAGGTCAATAGATACATCTGTGCTAAACCCCTGGTAGTTATCACACAGAGCAGGCAGGCTTAATTTAAGGAAACCTGTGTAAAGGCCTTGGCAGTACCAAAACAGTTAAAATGTCAAAGAAAACACAATACAAATCCCACAGCCAGTTTTCTAAAACAGCGTTTTTTTTCATTAGAAAAACAAAACAAAGGCAATTAAATGGATTTTAATTACCTTTTTTTTTGTTTTTCTAATAAAAAAGGTAACCAGGGATATGAAATTCTAAAGGTTTTATGATAAACTGTTCCAAGAAAAAGTAAAGTGCCACTTGGAAGTCACTGTTCGGGGTAGACCAGGATTTAGGCACAATTTCAGGCCAAGTGCAATGGAGCAAAGGCCCGAACACGTAAGCAGCTGGTCCAAGTCAATGATTTTACCTTCTGACCTAGTCTCTGAAATTGATGTTGAGATCTTTCAGCAGGGCGGGGTTGCAGGCTGTATCTGGAGAAATCCTCTTGAAGCCAGATAGCTGTTCGTTGAGGTTCTACTGCAGCTGTTGGTTTTGGGTGGAAAAGCTTAGAGTGCAAAAAATTCAAATTTCATGGTCACTGACGTCCTTTCAGATTATTTTCACTCTTTTGCCCTGTCAAGATCTCTAATTTCAGCCGTAAGGCTTTATTTAGTGTTTGCTGAATGGGGTACTCTTTCACAAACTAGATAGGTACCCTTCACTGAATTACAAGTGTTATAGGCATACTGCTCTTGTAATGTGGCGTATGGGATATCCACCATGTTTGTGACAGAGTATCCCAGCTGCTAAACTTAAAATAAGGGCCTCTTTCATGGAGCTCACAATCCTCCAGTGGGGCAAGCCTGAAGCTGTATGAGAAGAATTCCACTCATGATCAAACACATTTGCTGCAGTGTTGCACTGAAACTCTGGATGTCTTAGACACCAAAAACATTTCTAAGTCCCAATCTTTCAGTCTTTCTGGAGCAGATCCAATTGACCTTCTCAGTCCTGGGTATAGGTAGGAGAAGATCCAGCCCTTCCGATCTCCACACAGGTCAGACAGTAGGGATAGCCCTCTTCTGTTTATCCACACGGCCAGATGTGCTTTGACGAACAAGGGCGGTGATGTTCCACTTTTGTAGGATTCGCTATTCAACGGGTTGAAGTAATTCCTGGACACTCCCTACCCAATAAAACAAGTCCAAGGGCAAACTTTGCCACTTTTGCAGCACATCCCGTTTCACCTTCTGCAAACTACCCCACAGTGCACTATTCTGTGTTACATCCAACATAGCAGTATCCTTCAACCCTTGAAGGTGGCCAGTGACCTAGACAGGGATGTGTCCAGGGAAATGAGCTGTTCCCTGTTCCTCAACCACACCAAGCTGGTACTGGTACCATCTCCCCCTCCCAATGATTTGATGCCAGGCTGACTTCACTGTACCCTCTGATCAAAGGGCTTCTCTACCCCAGTTTTACCTTTATACTTAACTATGACTGGGCAGACCTCACCTTGGCTCTTTTCAAGAAAATGAAGGTCCTGAACTATCCCCAACTGCCCTTGCTGAGCTGAAATGAGTCACACACCTTACACTTATGTCTTTCTGCCAAACGCCCTAGGCCATTGTTCCAGCTCTGTGAGCACTTTTCAAACCTCATTAAGAGGAAAGCACTGACAGGGGGAGCTGATGGCAAGCTACTTTTAATTAGCCCACTGGAGCTTTAAGCAGACAAAAGTCTAAATTGTTAATAGTTACCTTTCCTTTATCAAAGGTAATTTTTACCTTTATCAAAAATCCAATAGCACAATTCATAAAATTAAAAACAGTTGTCAAATACATTCTGCAGCTTATCCCAAAGCACAGATAACAAAAAGTAGTTCATTGCACTTTTGTTTTTCTAATAGGATTAGATATAATCCTAACCAGTAACAAATAGCTATTGGGAGCTACTCACTTTAGGAACATGCCAGCACTAAATTTTTGCATGTACCACTTTTAAATACTGGGCACCTCACCCTGTGGGCTACAAGACATAATTAGGAATTACATTTAATATTTAAAATTAGAGTTCTGTGCTGTCAAAAAGAGTGATTTTGACAGGTTTGCACACAAGATTAACAGCTGCAGAAGTCACATGTGAGCATGAAGCCATGTTTTCTTTATCTGCCAGGTGAATGGTACAAAGTGTGCTTCAGTCCGATAGTGATATTTCAATGTATTTTCCTACGTCATACACTGTGGCCTACAGGAAACTTACATATGTGAGTTAAGAGTTGGCAAATTCGATCGTGTTCTAAGGGTCTGAGCATGTTCTCTAGGGATAGGACAGAAGTGATCCTTTGTGCAGATTTAAAAAACCATCAGCATCAGTCCCAAAAATTGGGAGTGAGGAAAAAAAGAGGTTCTTTCTCACATTAATAGAATACTCACACAGTACAACTGAGACCACAGCACTCATAAATGTCAATAGTATATAGTGTGGCAGTAAGAGCCGGTGTAGAAGGTCCAAAATGTATATTACAGTAGTCTTCTTGATGTTCCAAAAGATGATTTATTTAGTTCGGTAAGACACAGCCGATTTATTTGATTCGGTAAGGCACAGCCAACACGTGTTTCGTCACACAGTGACTTTTTCAAGGCTAGATATTGGATGAGGATCTACAAAGTCCATCTAGATAGTGGTGTAATATACTGTTGTCCAATCATATAAGAATAGGAAACCGATGTGTTGGTAGAAAAAGATGGTGCTGGGAGTTATGAAGAGTATGTTCTCCGTGAGTTTAGGCGAGAGGTCGTCCAGCAAGAAGCAGGTCAGCGGGCCATGATAAGTCCTGTGTGACCATAGCGCATTCATCAAGATTTACGAGTTCCAGTCAGTAATTGATATATTGTTAGTACAAACAGAAAGCACTGTGCCCTCTTTGAACTTTTGCATAAAAGGAAGTTGGACGTTTCAGGGCCAATTCAGAAAGGCGTAAAAGAGTATGTAAAAGAGTACTCCTGTAGTACTATTTCTCAAACTCATAAATACTCTGGTGGATTGACCCCTTAATGCTTATGATCTGGGGGTGGATGATAATGGAAGCAATCTGTGATAGTAAGAATGCCACATTGGGGTGGTAAGGCTTACATGTGGCATATATTGTAAATAAGTGTGAAAAATAGTTTCTCGTCTTGAATTTCCTTTCACAGGAAAGCTATTACAGGGATGAAAAACAACCATTACTGCTGGATGAAACACTGCCACAGGTCTTTGTCTCCATTCCTAGATTGTTGAAAAACAGAGAAACATCGGAGTTGCCAGCAGAGATGTGTGCTGGAGCCTCTCCATGCAGCGTTCCCATGGGTGCAAGGCTCTTTTATTAGCACAGGACATAAATAGAACATCTCTCCCTGCAGAGAGAGTATGGGTGGCAGCAGGCCCTTGGACTCTGGCCCAAGAGATGACCAGAGAGAGGAAAACAGCTATTAACATGACATAGAGACAAGCAGCAAAGAATACAAGTTAAATGCGTACAGACGTATCTTGGCTCTTTCACTTGTGCTGCCTCTTTTATTACCCATCTGTGACATTTCTGCTTTATGGTCATCTGCTTTAATACAATTAAAAACACAGCTGCAAGGTGCTGCACAATGTAGATTATGGACAAGGATTGGCAAAGCCAATACATCTAGCCTTGGCAAGCTAATGTGATGCTTATTTTGTATTTTTTATGCAAGCTTATGCAACAAAAATAAAGAGAATAAAAAATAGGAAACAAGCTGCGTCAGACACCTGCCAGCCATATAATTGGCCTAAAATTATACATTTAATAAAAAATAGCCATCCTACTTTTTAATAGGAAGGTGTTGGTGCTCTCTGGCAAGCAGGTGTAGTTAGAAACACACAAAGGCCTTTTTAAATTAACATGACATGGAAATATGATTCTTATTGGTGCAAAGAAAGGGTATCATTGGGTTTGAATTACTGTAACCGGAAGACAGGGTTTACACACATGAGGAAGTATGAAAACATGAACAACTGTAAAGACTGGAAAGGAAAAAACACTGAAAAAGTGAAGTTTTGGTACATTCTTTCGGGTGTGTACATGTAATCAGGCCAAATACTGGCACTCACACTGCAACAGGACCAGTGGTTGGAGTGCTCTGAAGCACTGCTTCGTGCTGTATGCTGTGATTGGCAGAAGACAAATGTGAGCAGCAGCTGAAGAAGCCAATGGAAGAAGAGGGTGGACGCCAACCCCTCTATTTATGTATATATTTGTATATTTTTATTTGTGATTTTTTTACAACTTGATTGTGCTCTAGGCATCATCTACAAAAAGTGCCCACTTTTTGGGTAACAGTAATAGTGAACGTTTAAAGAGCACGTACAAAGAACACCGTTGGGTGAGGTTTTCAAGAAAATGCTCCTAAACATTGCAATTATGTTGTTAGGTATTAAAATATTGGTATTTTGTTTACACTGTGGGCCAGATGTACTAAGCATTTTTTGTGTTCACAAATGGGACGATTCGCGTGTATGTGAACATAAAAAAGCTTTTTTTAAATGTAGAAATTCCTATTTGTGATTTGCAAATTGGGTTTGTGATTCTGTATTAGGAAGTGGCATGTATAGGGTGCACCTTCCGAATACGGAATCGCAGTGATACGTGTGAAGGTAACTAATTAGCAAATGGCAAAGCGCTCTACATTGGAATATGCTCCCACCTACTCAAAAGACTCTAGGCGCTACAGAATATCCACACCAGACTCATCCTGAACCTTCCCAAGTGGGCAAGCATTATGCCCCACCTCAAAAACATCCACTGGCTTCCCATCCAGATAAGATGCCACTTCCACATCCTCACACTTGCCTACAAAGCGCTATACATCATAGGCCCAGCCTACGTCAACCACCGTCTGCACTTCCATGTCCCCTCAAGACACCTCCTCTCCACCTCGCTCAACCTTGCACATACCCCCGCATCCATCCCAGCCGCATCGGGGGCCGCTAATTCTCCCACAAAGCAGGCAAGTCCTGGAATGACCTTCTCCTCCACCAATCGTGGTTCACAAAGCTTTGAAGGGGCGGGCAGTGTGGTGGGGGGGGGCAAAAACATTAAATTCAGGAAAGAAAATAAAAAAATTAAAACTTAACTCCGTGCTGTGCCACTGCCCCTCCGTCTTCTCAGCAGGCACAAGCTACCAGCCTGTCCTGCGGCCAATCATGACGCTGCTCAGAGCAGCATTAGGATTGGCTGGGAACGCCCTGCCAGGGCGCTCCCGGGCAGACTGGGAGCCTGTGTCTGCTCTCTCCAGCCCGGCAGCACAGTGCCGGGCTCGAGAGAGCACAGTGCACGTGTGTTTGGCCGGCCCGAGACCGCTGGTCAAACATACATGCGCACTGAGGGGAGTACACTGCCCAGTCATCTAATATGGCCCGCCCCTTTCACAACAAAAGCATAATAAACAAAAACATAGTTTATTATCCTTTCAATGTAAAAGTTTTGCAGCTTCTGCTGCTCCCGGAGGGTGATGCTCCTCTGCCTTAGCGGAGGAGCCGCTGCTGCCCTCAAACTCAGAACGACCCCCTCCCTGGTGGATCTCAGAAGGAAGCTCAAGACGTAGCTATTTGACAGAGAAGCGTCTCCTTCAGCGCCCAGATACCCCTAGGAGTGACCGTGCCATGCTCTATAAATGATTGATTGATTGCTTACAGTACAGAACATATACTTCGAGTGGACTTTGGGCCAGCCCCTCACTCATGGTTGGATGGCTTTGATGACTATCTCAGTTGTCTGTTCTTGATACAATTGATGTCTTTCCTCCCTATTCTTGTGTTTGTCCTGCCCAGAAGCATTTTGGTCCCATAGCTTTCTGATTGGATCAGTTAAATCTTTCCAAGGCATACTTGAGGAGACTTTTTAAAGTCTGGACTGAGGATCACTCTGGCTGTCTCCCCAGAGATTGCATCATTAATATTAATTGAGTAAATAAATAATATTATATAGAAGATGCTTCGGGTCAGCACCTGCAGCTATTGCTTACATGAAGTGTCATTCACATGTTGGCCCTTTCAGAAAGCTACATTTCTAAAATAGGGCAGTAGGATGTCCTCTTTAAGCCATTGTTTTTTTCCAGTTGTCAGTCATATTTTGGGTTAGGCCACAGGATAGCCATTGGTTGCTAGTTGTGAGAGGTATTATGAGTGGTGGCATTTCTGGGGCAGAATGGTGCTGTTGCTAAGGGAAGCATAAAAGTCTACAGCTCTACTGAGCCTCACTAAAATGTTTATGGGTTGGGTCTGAGGGAGGAAATCTTCCCAACAGATGAGCAGTTTAACATTGCCAATGGGGAAAGTGACGAAGTATGCCCATTTAAAGCACATATAGGGCAATACAAGCATATGTGTTTTCAAGCAGGCATTCGCATGCCAGTGCCAACAAAACCAATAAATAGCTCAGACTTTAAACAGAGCTATTGGCTTTGCCAATGCCTCTTATACACCAGCCTCGCATCTTTCCTCAACTATGGAGATGCCACGCCAGATCCCAAGTGCAAATTAATTCCTTGCCTTGCAAGTTGTGAATAATAATAGAAAATTCTTACTGTGATTTCTTCCTTTCACAGCTTTGTTTGTTTGCTGTTTCTGACCTGTCCTTTCCTCCTAAAATGCCATCATTGCTCCACAGTGCAGAGTGATTTTGCACTTTCCTACAACTGGAAAAACAATGGGGGTCATTACGACCTCAGCGGTCTTGGAAAAAGACCGCCGAGGCCGCGGGAGACAGAATACCGCCATTGCCGGCGGTATTCGTGTCTCCCTATTATGACATTTCCGCTGGGCCAGCGGAAATGTCACATCAACATTGCAGCCGGCTCTTAATAGAGCCGGCGGCAATGCTGATGTGCAGCGGGTGCAGTAGCACCCATCGCGCATTTCACTGCCCGAAATTCGGGCGGTGAAATGCGCGACGGGGCTATGCCTGGGGGCCCCTGCACTGCCCATGCCAAGTGCATGGGCAGTGCAGGGGCCCCCCGGGGCACCCCAAGTCCCTTTACCGCCAGCCTTTCAATGGCGGTGTTTACCGCCACGGACAGTCTGGCGGTCGGGGACTCATAACCCCCAGGGCAGTGGTGCTTGCACCGCTGCCCTGTGGATTATGACCACCAGGCGGAAACCTGGCGGGAAAGTGGAGGGGCCGGCGGTATGGCCATGGCTTTTCCGCCACGGTCATAATTGCTGGCGGAACACCGCCAGCCTGTTGGCGGTGTTACCGCCAACTTGCCGCCAGGGTCGTAATGACCCCAAATGTCTTTTTTCCGCACTTGTGCAGTGCAAATGTTGCTCAAACAAAAAAATATTTTGGGGTTTAAGTTTCAGGTTGAAAAAATAAATAAACTTGAAACATATTCATGTGTTTACTTCGTAATTAGCGAACTCATTCATCCTGATTTGCACAGAGTAGATCGTTTAGTAGTCTACAAAGATAATTACCATGCTTTGACAACAGAATAAATAGTACAGTCATCAGTCATGAAAGTGCCACAATGCGCTCCATTGGTTAATGAAGCCTGTTATGACTAATGTTAGAGAGATGTTAGAGAGATTAGAGACAATAATGATTTTAGCTCAGATTTATTTCAACAATGAGAGATAAATGACATTCCCTACACATGAGCAAACCTAAATCGACTGCAATTATTGCTTGCATAGTATTAAAGCAATTTGTTTGCAACTGAGCAGTCCAAAAGAAATGTAGGAACAGAGGTCGAAGTGATCAGGATATATTGGGAATAAGGTCCCTAAGCTTGTCGTTCAATTTACAAATACAGTTTCTATACTTTTTGATTAAAAAAAAAAAAAAACAACAGTTGCTAAAACGTTAATGTGTCAGGAGAAAGGGAAGAAGGGGGTCTTCTTTACAGTGAAGGGGGGGAGGGAGAGACAGCTTAAGATGAAACAAGCCTTCTCGCCAGGTTGCTTCCTACCTGAAAGAAATGTAAATGTGTGTAATTGGTTAATCGGCAGATCTAAAGGCTGCTTGGGTGCAGTCGCGGCTGGCAGCAGGGTAAAGTGGCTGGGGGGTGAACAAAATAAACAAAAAATAAATAAATCAATAAACTTCCCTGAATCTCGGCCTCATTTCCACCAGCGCTCCTGTGGCTCCACCAGGCACAGGCTCCAAGACTGCCCTGCGGCCAATCCTAGCATTGCTCTCATGCTCCTGGCAGCATAAGAGCAGCATCAGGATTGCTCCCTCTCTTTGCGCTCCTTGACACACTGGGAGCCTGTGCCTGCCGTCTCCAACCCGGCAGTGCAGTTTGGGTTGGAGAGCTCAGTGCGCATGTTGGCTTGGCCGGCCCCACATGCGCACTCACAGCAGTGCCACCACTCATCCTCCCTGCCTGTAACCCCCTGCTTGGATGTCACAGTAGTTTATATTGATGGCTTAATTTGAAAGTTCACGGTTCAGAGAGATACTTTTCATAGTACTGAAGTGCATTACCACTGAGTTCCCAAGTCCATCCTTTTTTTTTAACCAATTTTATCGAGTTTCATCATCATAGCATGTATATAGATAATGCATCAGTATCTTAACATTACTTTCACATATGTTGTGCACTTACATATCTTATACATGTGTTCCATCAGAATATTTCAAGCAGGAGTCATTGGTCCTAATTATTTCACCTAAACTCTGTAAACCATATAGAACAAAAGGGTACCATCACATTTGTAGTAGTAAACCATATAGAACAACAGGGTACCATCACATTTGTAGTAGTAAACCATATAGAACAACAGGGTACCATCACATTTGTAGTGTACTCTGAATGGCAGGCATGAGTTCAGCAATATCTTATCATTCTATGTCCTTCTACAGAGTTGCAATATACAATGGAAAATAGATATACAAATCGCTGGTAGGATATACATAGTGGATCAAGGTCGGGACTAAGTGTGTATCTGAATGGGGTTCAGTCATTCAGTTCCTCTTTCTAAGCATGAAGGTCCTGTAACAGTATCTCCAACTTTGCCACTATGGGGACCCTGCGCAAGCCACAGGCCTCTTTTCAGTGGCTCGTGGCACTTGAATAGTCCCAACCATGCAGCCTCCATGGTTGTGCGGCCGGTCACCTCTGCTAATGCGTTTGTGACCTCTCCCATAATGCGGCAGCTGCCGGGCAACTCCAGAACATATGTGCCGAGTCCGCCCCCATCTGGCGGCACCCATGACAGTCCGCAGATGATCCAACCATCTGATGTCAGCATGAGGTAGGCTCTGTGCAGGTTGATATGCTGTATATACTGAAGCCTAGGGTTTTGCAACAGTTTCCATGGGTATATAAGCACGTTTTCCCATTCTTTCTTCATAAACACCCTACATATGTCGGCCTCCTTGCATCTATGGGCTGCAGACAATGGCTCGTGTGTAGTGTATGCCAGGGAATGAATGAACCATGTAATAAATCGGCGACACCCGCCCATAATGAGTGGATATTTTTCTGGCTTTGTATCTATGATATCCCAGAGTCATTCTAATTTGGCAAACAATTGGCCATGGGCCAGATAGTGCCCTGCTGGGACCCACTTTCCCCTTGTAGCCTGTCAAAGAGCAGAATAGCACCATTCTGAAACAGGGCTCCCGGTGTGCCCACTCCCACACACTCCCACATCGCTATGCCAACCCTTCCTATCATGTCGTCAAATGAGGCAATGGAGCCTATTGGAATCTCAGGTGAATATTGCAGGATTTGCGGCATAAGTCAAAGGCTGTCGCAAAAGCTGCCACAGGCCACCCTCATCAATTTATTAGCATTGCATGGAGGGCGTGCACAAGGAAGAAAAGTCCACCAAACCACATCTAGCGCGTGTGGAAGTGGAAAGTCTCAGTTCTTCTATAAAGTGCCCAGCCAACCATCGTGCGGGCCATTGCACCTGTGCCCCTAAATAATGATGCTCAAAATTCGGGGCTCCTAGACCTCCTCTGTCCACAGGCAATTGTATTTTATGGAATGCCACCCTATGCCTCCCTTTATTCGAAATAAAGCTTCCTAGAGCTGAGCCTGGTGTATGAAATGTTGATTTGGTAAGGTGTACTGGGAGTTTGTGAAAATAGCAGAGTAAGCGAGGGAGCGTCACTATTTTACTCAAGGATACTCTGCCTTGCACTGTGAGTGGTAACGTGCTCCAGAATGCTTTTTGGGGCCGCAGTGATGGGGTGGCCTTGGTGCGATTGCCATTTATTAGGTCTAGTGATAAATGTGTATTCTGAGGTATCGAAATGTGAGAGGCTCCCACCGCAGAGGCTGGTGGTCTACCACTAACTGCTGTGGAGGGCAATTGGGACGCAAGGGGTACAAACAGGATTTGGCCCAATTTACTACCAGGCCTGAGGCAGCTCCGAATTCCTGTAAGATGTCCTAAATGTCTGTTATTCCCTCACAGATGTCCCTAATATAAATTAATACATTGTCCGCATATAGTGAAACAACATGGGTCTCCTCATTCAGTAGAATGCCCCAATCTTGTCCGCTCTGACGGAGACTGTGTGGGTGGCTCCATCACCAGGGCGAAGAGCAAGGAGGATAGGGGGCAATCCTGCCATGTTCCCCTGCTCACGCTTTTCCCTGCTCACTGGAGATGATGCGGAAATGTATTGGCCAACCTTCATTCTGGCGGTGGGTTCAGAATATAATAAATGAATAAACCTGTGCAGCCTCCTGTGATGCTGAATTTGGATAGATTCGAGAATAAATCATTCAAATCTACTGTATCAAAGGTTTTCTCCAAGTCCAGTACCCGTGCATGCCGCAGAAGCCAGTGGACCAGAGAGAGCTCCATCACTCTACGTAGGCACCAGATTTTGAGGGTGGTGGATCTCCTGGGCACAAAGCCATTCTAGTCAGGGTGTTTCAACTTTAGCATGTGTTATTATAGTCTATCCGTTATAACTTTGCTCCAAATCTTATAATCAGATCACAGCATCAACAGCGGAAGATATATGGAAAACTCCAAAGGATCGCTCTCAGGCTTTCGGTGCAATACCAGTAAAGATTAATTTAGTGAGGGTGGGAGTCAGCCTCATATAGATCCAGTAGTTTGGGGGCCAGCAGCTTCTCATATACCTTATGGAATTTTATGGGGTCCCCATGTAATCCTGGGGTCTCTTGCATGGCAGCAACTCTTATTGCTCCACAAATTTCCGGTAATGAAGGGTGCATTAAGCTCCTCCATATGCAGGGGCTTGATGATAGTGTAACTGTATTAAGAAAATGGTGTATAGCCGGCAGGCGATCAGCGCATGGTTGGTCATATAGAGATTGGTAGTGAGTCGTGAATGCTTGGTGTATGTCTATTTGGTTTGCGACTACTTTCGTCATGGTGTTCCATATTATAGTGATGGATGTGGTTGGTTGGGCGCTGCACAGGAGCAATGCCAATAATTGGCCTGATTTATCCCCCTACGTATGCATCTTTGCTTGGGATGCTCTGAAGTCCAAGCAGCGTAACTGCTCAATTAACTGTGCAGGCAGCCTCAGCATCTCGGTCAGCTCTCTCTGCCTCACACAATTAGTCAGGGCCGCTGTCTCTAAAGCCCCTAGTGACGCTTCTATGAGCAACAAGTCATTCTGTAGATCTGTCCTGCCACCCACCACTACTCGAATGCAGTTCCCTCTGAGCACCACCTTCAGCGCAGCCCAGTCTATTAGCTTGGAAGAGGCCGTGCCCCAGTTTTGTATCAGATAATGCAATATCACCTCACTGGTTGCATCTCAGAAGACCTAATCTTTAAGCATGGTGGTTTACAATCGCCAGGTGGGGACCTGTGGTCGAGGTGCTCCCCGCTCTAAATGCAGCAGCAGAGGGTTATGATCGGAGAAGGTCATTCCCAGATACTCCGCTCCCACTGCCGTTAATCTTCTGGCCGGCTCACAGAGTATTTGGTGCAGCCTCACGTGTAAATCATGTGCAGACGAATATTAGGAGTACTCTCTGGTATCTGGGTGAAGCGAATACTAGTGTGTGAGCCATTGGGGCAGGTGGGCAATGGCAGACACTACCGGGGAAGATGGCAAGGGTGGATGGGAGTGATTCAGGTGAGTATCTAGTATGCTATTAAAGTCCCCTCCAATTATCCACTGAATGTGCTTCCACCTTGTAAGCAAATCTGACTATCGTGACAGGAAGGCCGGATGAGCCATAAGAGGAACACATATGATCCCTAATAGAACAGATCTGAGGTTTAACTGTCCCTCAACCAAGGCTTAGTGGCCCTCAGGGCCTCTTTCTGCTGCCAGACAATGAAAAGGGACCCCTGACCTGATCCACATCAGCACCCCCTAGCAAGTCCTGAGTACATAGTGCTTTAACACAGACCCCACCAGCACTTTTGCAACCAAGTGTCTTCCCCTCCTGCAATCTATGTATCCTGTAACAGCACCATGTGTGCCGCTCCTCCTGATGTATTGTTGCACTGCATGTAGTTTGCTCGCCGCACCCATTCCACGAACATTCCATGTGAATATATTAATTCTTACCATTTCATCATCAGTATTGCGTGGCAGGCACCACATCTGCTACCACATGCCTGACCTCACGGGGTACATACCAAATGTGATAAGACAACACCCTCCCACCTGGCCTTGTGAACTTTAGAACTAAAACCTTCAACTTCCCTCCCAGGGCAACCTCAAAACATGTGGTCACTAGAACATCAAATAAATATGCCCATAAATGCAGTGCTTTTAACTGCGTGCAAGTGAGCACTGTGATTGCCCAGGTGCCTCTAGATGATCCCTGGATTCACACTAGAGAAAATTTGCACTGCTGCAGATCATTATGGAGAGGCAACAGTGTGGAGTGCTGATGATGCATTTTAAGCACTGACTTCACTGATTTGATGCAATATACTGATGTTTATATATCAATATGCTCTCTGCTTTGTTTTGTTCATCTTCAAGTGTACCTGTCTCAACCAGGCATCAAAGAAGTTCACTGGATCTGCACACTCAGTTCCCTCTGGGAAGCCCACTATGCTTAGGTGATTTAGGCGTGAGCGTCCCTCCGAGTTTTCTGCCCTAGCTTCTAATTCCTGAACCTTGGTCGTGAGAGAGCGGACCTGGCCTACCAAGTCTGTTATCATTGGGCGTAGCTCAGTGATCTCATTTTCGGTGTGCATAACACGGTCTGCCAGTTCATGCTGATCATCTCGCAGCAGGCCCAGTTTGGTTGCTATTGCATCTATTGAAGCGTGCAGGTCTATTCCTGTGTCGGCAATAGCCTCCAGAATTTTGTCTAGTTTGGTATATGTACGGACCAGAGCCGCAGTGTCCGCTGTGGATTCCTTTCCGGGGCAGTCTGTGGTGTCTACACTTAGGTGCCCTTGTGGCTGGGGTCCCGCTCCACCTTTTTGCCCCATGATGTCTATTTGCTGCTTAGCAAGCTCAGCACCAGTAATCCAAACTCTGCAGTGGTAAGCTAATTAATAAGTGAGGGGAATGCATTTACCAATGATTAGTTTAAATTGCATTTATTTTTCATTTACGGTGTGTGTTTTGTATTCTATTTGAAGTTGGCTGTGACTGAAAGGCCAATAAAATAGTTAGAGGATATATTGTTTATTTTAGCCCTGTCACTGCCTCTATCCCCCACACTCGCTGACTCGACCCCGTTGCACTCAGGATCACAGTTTCCATACTTGGATGTATGCACTTCGAAGCTTGCTATTTGCTCTAACCTCTTCTTCCATTCTTTTACCTCTAAAAGAGCATCTCCTTTACTCTAGATTTTAGGCTTAACCTGTATTTATAAGTCATTCTGTCATTCTTTTCGCAAAGCTTGAACAATTTTAGGTTAAGCTTTATTGAAGGTGCTATATAAATCCATTAAAATCAATGTGCATTATGTCCAGGTGAGGAGAACTCTTCTGCAATATTGTGTTTATTTCTAGAGACCACCTTTTCAGAAGGATCCAGACAGATTAAAAACAGCCAGCTGAGAGCCACCGAAAGGGTGAATGGCCTACATCAGAAAGGGCATTAAAGGAGAAGCAAGGACTTTAGGCAGGATTTTTGGCAAACAGAAGGTACCAAAAGGCTCAATGGTTTTAATACTGTAGAAGAAGATAGTATATTCCAGCTGAGACATGGTCTAGAACTAAGAAAACAAGAAGGATCTTTTGTCGGTCTCATCTGGAGTACTTAGTCCCATTCTGGAGGCCACTTCTTCAAAAGGAAAAAATACAGATTGAAGACAACCCAGCAACTGGTGACAAATCCCAGATGCCATAAGGAGGGCGAATGTGCTGTGGGGAGAACCATGAGGTACCCCATCAACAGGAGCATTTTTTATGGGAATAAATGTGGCCCTACGATGCATCAATAGAAAGGCACTCAGAGAACTTAAATAGCGGGAGCGTGAGAGACACTCGGAGATTCTACTTGCACGCACCCCACGGATACAAAAAAACAGGTGCAGGGATGGAGCCTTCTCGGACATCGTCCCTATAGATGTGGAATGACAAGCGAGTACACATAAGAGCCTCCTCCTCACTTATTGAAGTCTGCAGAAAGCTGAAGACCTGGCTTTTCCAGTAGTCCCTCTGGGCCCTAGGTGTGCCTAGACTCTCTCACCTGCTCAATGCCAGGATACCCTCCTGGGGGGACAGTGTGCTCAACCAAGCTGCATAACAAAAATATGCATTTTAGGTTTTCAATAAAAGGGCAGTTAGAGCATATGTGGATGGGACTACCTTCAATTATAGGAAAGGGACACAAAATAGCGAATACAATTAAGAAAGATCAGGAGAGAAATAGGGCAGCAAAGTCTCTCTAAGAAAGCAAGAGTAAAGCTTCAAGTGTTGTAGGGGCACGGCGAAAGCACCTTAAGGTCCCTCTATCCCAGAATTCTGTGTTCTAGCTGAAGAGTATATGGACCCATAGGACAGGGTTAAGTAGCAACATGGAAAGGGCCCCAGAGCTCTTTGCTGTTCCCTCACACGGGCACTGAGATGTACCAGCAGCCAGAATTAAGAGTTGGGTGAGTTGGAACCCAGTGGCAAAGTAATTAATTTAAAAATGAAATATAAGCCGCCTTTGTGGGCCTAGCATTGGATCAGCGTGCTGTTTTTTATCCAACGAGGTGGAAGCACATAACTCCTAGCTTCCTTGTCTGCTTTGGGTCCTAGCCTCACATGTGTGTTACTCTATCTAAAAGAAGCCGTGGGTTCCTGCGACCTCGCTTTCAGCAGTCAGTGTTTCTTGACTACACACAGTTCAAAAAGGTTTTGCAGGACTTCCATAGACTTCTTATTCTTATTTCGTGCCATAATCATCTCTAGGGATGGAATTTGCAACATGACCACCAACCTATATTGTGCTGTATTATATGACAATCACATGCGCAATAGCATCTCATACCCTTGAAATGGCACTGAAGCTCATTAAAGGGCTGATAAGTTACTACTTCAGTGGGGGGTTCTTGGTTGCAAGAGTGTTGGAGTTTTAGAGCAGCTTCTTGGGGCGAATGGTAGTGTTCTTGGTGAGCGACCAGAGGGATGCTATTATTTTAAGTCATTTCATCTTGGCATCTAATGGGCAAGTGGGGAAAGAGTACATTCATTTTACATTAGTTTACTGTTGATGCTGCCTGGTTATGGGGGTCCCTATGATTCCAATTATGAGGGAAAGTGATACAGTCTGCTGTATGCACAGGAAGATGGCAATCATTGTGGAGGATCTGCATAATCCTCCATGAATGAAGAGAATGGCTGACAAGCTTGGGCTGAATAAAAAGAGACCCTGGTGTGCACTGGATAAATACAGTAATGGTGCAGAGTCCAGATGAGCCACAAAGCAACAGGACTTCTGACGGGCAAGGGAAATATAAAGACAACCATGACAGATGATCTCAAGAGGGCCTGGTACACAAAGAAAGTTGTAAATTTGCACTTGGCAATTTAGACACCTACATGCGAGTGGAGATTTACAACTTTCTCCAATCCACAGACATTCCCAAGAAACAGAATGGAAAGCTACACCAGGTGCACGGCTCCAGGCATACTTCTGGGAAAGTCAAGCGACATTCCCAGTGGACCTCTAGTTCTGTTGTGCAGGTTCTCCATATGATTTCCTGTGCCACTGCAATTTTTTCCCACAGAAAACACTTTTCCCAAGGAGGCCCCAGCAAATTTGGTGGCAATCTATTCCCCTTCCCACCCTTGAATGGGAGTAACTCCAGCCGTTGGCTGAAGGGAATCTGTGAATCTTTCCAGAGTGGGAAAAGGGACAAGAGGAGTTTGTGAATGCATACAAGTGGAAGATGCCAAGTCTAACCACACCTGGGAATTCCTACTTCTCTGCACTTGAGTGGGACCCACAAGTGCTCAGAACTTTGCAGTGATAGAGGATATCTTTGCACATGGAAATGAGTTTACACCTGCCAGAAGATCTTTGTGAATTCTGGGGGGCTAAAAATTGGCACATTAGCTCATTAATATACATTTATGACCGAGTTTCCTTTGTGAGTAAGCACCCAGAATCCATCCTCTCTGATTATGTGGGAGCTTCTAGAGTGCAGGCATTCTCTCCAGAGACGTCTCTGGCATTATAGCCACAGAAGATGGAAAAAGACAACAGAATAAGCCAGAGGCTGAATTCTAGCCAATAGTCAAACAGCCAGGTTATACTCTTTAAAATGCAGATTCAAGTCAACCACCAAGAATAAACACATTACTGTTCTTCCACTTTGTGATAATTTATTATTTTAATAGAAATTATGCTGTAATAAATGTTTTATAATATAGTGAATGTACTTGCAGTGCAGGCAATCAAAATCTCTTTAAAAGCATAGTTCATTACATGGGTTTGGGTGGCCTTCCCACTGACCAGGAATGCATTAGTACACCAACAGATGAAAGGTTTCCCTGAAGTAGATGACCAAGTGGAATCCATAGGTCCTGGGGGCTCATTCCTTTCCAAACATAAATTAAAGGCTACAGGCGAACAGCCAGGTTTTGAGCATTTTCCTACACCTAAAAGTGTCTTTACATCTATGATGGACTGAGTGAGCTTGTTCTAGAAGACAGCTTCTCGGACTCCAAATGACTTGCCACAAAGGAAGCGCAGTATTGACAAGAAGCAACCCTCCTGCCTCCAGGCGGAGATATTAGAGACGTAGACTTAGTAAGTGTCCTTTAGATACTACTCAAGGTTGGTGGAGGACCGACCTACAGGAATGCACTTGGTTGTAGGGAGCCTGAGTAAATCTCTGTGGGGTTGAACCAAAGCCAGGCATGAGGCACGTGCTTACTGCATCCAAGGTATGACACAGGAGTAGCCCATGGTCTACACTTCATGGAGGCGCGTATTGACCAAACTCAAGATCTGGCCAGCTCTGTGGTGCAACCAGCTGGTGTGCACCGGAGAAGTGAGGCATGCTGGGTGCTCTTTTGCAATCACCCAGAGAGTAATCTGTGAACAGGCACTGATTACAGGTAGCCAGGGCCCCATGGTCACACTGGCTCTTGACAAACTAGCAAACAACAAGCAAATATGGTAGGACACATCACGAGGCTGTGGCTGGATGCCCATTTTGTACAATAACACTCACCCCATTATCATGAATATGGTCAGTGCCAGCTGCACTTTGGACCTTTCTGGTTAGAGCCGCCCTGCGGTGACAGGGAGAGACAGACTTAGCACGCTAAGGTCCACCCAGACACGGAGGAACAGTCTGGTACTTACCCAGGTTCCTGGCTACCGGGAGAAGTGCTCTGTATTGTACGCACCGACCAACAGAGAGTGGCGTAACAAAACTCAATGTGCCTCCTTCTGAAAAATACATGAAGCCCCGCCACCCCACCTCCCCAACACTCGCAGGGCCGGCTTTATCGCTGCTGGCGCCTGGTGCAACAGACTTTTTTGTGCCCCCCCATGAACTCCTTCTCCATGACTTCCCTCACTATCAGTCTCCAACAGTGCCCCTGACCTCTCCATAGCCCCTCTCTGACATACATTTCTTTTTCTTTTTTGAAGCGCCACTCACAGTTCACTCACAGTTTCTGTGATCTGCACGGTGCTTGTTCCTTGCAGCAGGCACATTATCCATCTGGGCTACTTTATGATGCATAAAAACAGCCACTGGACAAAATTCGCATTATTCACTAGAGTTATCTTGACAGTTTTATTGTTGCTTGAAAACTGCTGGATGCACAAGGAAGTTCAGTGCTTCTATACCCAGACGTTATTTTTAAACACAGCGCCCACAGCAAAGTCAGTGCGAGGGTCGCACCGCCCTAAAGCCGGCCCTGCCCCCAAGGACCCATTCAGGAGCTCTCAGGCCAGGGGCCCGTGCACAGTGCTTGAGGGGAGGACCTGGAGCTCAGGGGCACCTCCGCACCGCGGGTGCTGCGGGGACCAGTGTTACCCACCGAGGAGAGGTGGAATAAAACGTCTCCCCAGGAGCGAGCGTGGAGTGGCACATGATGGAAAGAAGAGTGGGTCGCCACAGATTTATAAAATGCCCATTAAACAAGGAATAACTTAGATCGCACTACTAAACCACAACAAAAGTTAAGGCAGGTCCTGGGGAGGACATGCACTTTCTTCGATTGGAGTTCCATGTGATGGATAGCGAACATGACTGGTACCTCTGTCAGCCCATGAAACAGACCAACGCCGCCACCCACAGAGGGGATGACCGCATCCTCTAGAGACGAGGGAGGCCGTTGGTACATTTGATGACTTTATCAAAAGTGACACCAGTGACAGACGCTATCCCTCCCCAGACATTCCCTGCCCCCCTGCTTTCGCCGGTGTCAAGCCACGCAGGTGTGGGTCTCGGAATCGATCTTCAAGATGACAGATGCTCTTTCCACGGCGCTATCCCAGAGGCAGCTGCTCCAGGTGGCGGGACGCCATTTCCTGAAATGTCTTGTGCAAAGGAAAGGTGGATGGCTTGTTAACCCCTTCAGAAATGTCACACTCTCCAGCCTGCTACACCTTTTGTTAAACTGGCCGACAGTAAAGAGGTCTACGCTTTCAGAAAGCGCACAGGGTGTGGGTGGGCGGGCAAATGTTGCTTTTCTTCTCAATGACCCATACGGTGATAAACAGGACGTAGTGGGTGGGAGTGGCCAGGCCAATGGTGTGAAACACTCTGAAACTCATGTTTATGGGTAGTCAAAAACATTTTACATGGCCATTATTCAAGGTTGGATTAACCATTAAGCAAAAAACAAGCATGTGCTTAGTGCATGGGGGCTGAGGGGGCACAGAAATATTCCATTGCCGGATTTACTATGGTCCATATGGTGCAGAACTGTAAAAATATGCAAAAATAAAAATTATTTTCCATTTTACTGTAAGTTTTGCTTCATTTTGAAAAATACAACTGTATTTTACGGTTTATTATTGTTCATAGTTTGAATTAGATATATATTAGGGCACCCAACTCTTTTAAGTGCTTGGGTTCTCTAAAGGTCTTAGCCCGGCCCAGCCATTAGAACTCATAAATGTTCATAGAACTCCTACAAAAGGTTTGCATTCACTGTGTTTCCAAGACGCCAATAGTTAAGAAACACCCTCTCTGGGTTGCGATTTCTCCTTAGGGAAACTATTGTCCACATGGGGAGTGAAGAGGCCTGATTCATCTGACATGTGGTGCAGATCTTCCACCCTGTCGACAGTTGGCATTAGTAATTACCAGCCAGTAAGGGGAGTTCTAGAACTGGTAAAACTGTTAATGTCTACTTGGCGGTGTTTACGAAACTTTACAAATTCTCAAACTTACCCCGAATGTGCAAGCAGTCCTATGGGGTAGGTTTCTGACCTCTCAATGTAAATCTGTCTAAATCCGGCCGAAGTCTCCCAAAATTTAATGCACACGGCTTGGTATCATGAGGTAGTATATTTTCATAGCTCTTGCAACTTTTATATTACTATAATAAGGAAATAAAAATTCACACTTCCCTTTATTTCTTCAAAAATCTTTTGAATCAGGTTGGATGTATTTACTAGAGGTTAGATTAGAGATTTTCTGGGTAAAACCTCATAATAGAAAGAAATGCAGCCTTTAGTTTGCCCATGTGAGTGCCCTGGGAGAAATGGGTGACTACGTGGGACCAGTTTACGCATGGTTTGGAATTGGGCTAAAATAGGGTAGAAATGGTGCAAATGGTCTTCTGCACCCTTGGGGGCTGGAGAACGGGTAAGTTCTTGGGCAAACCTTGATTGTTCTTAGTTTAGGCATGGTCACCCAAGTCCTACGGTAGTTTGTAGCAAATCACTTGGGAGGGATGGTGACAGACAACATCTCATTGAGAGATTTGCAATGAGGTAAATGCACCAGACGTCCATAAGGGATGCAGCAAACCTTCTCCAATATAGTCCGCAAATATGTATTCAGCCTCCCAAATGAACGTGCATCAGTCTGCCCTTTAAATGCACATCAGGCTGAGAGCTCTGTCTGTTCATAGGCACTCTGGGTGCTCCACCATCCCCAGTCATGTGACCATCCCCAGTCACGTGACCATCCCCACGGCTGCGTCTACATCACTGGTCTCCAAACTTTTTAATGCCGCACCCCTCCCAGTTGGAAAATAAAAACCATTGCCCCCCCTCAGAATTTCTCACAATTATTTTATAAAGATGCCAATGTTTAAATGTGTCTAGACCTATTTAAACATTGCAGTTAAGTACTGTTACCGCTTTAAAAATGCAATAACATGCGTCTGCCTAAAACAAAGGCCTGTTATCTGTATAATGCCTCTTTTGGCCAGAGTCTGGCGCCCCCCCTTTTCCCCACCGGACCACTTGAGGCCCCCCTAGGTGGGCCCGCCCCCCAGTTTGAAGACCTGTGGGCCACACATAACACCTCAGAGCTCTGCAGAGCTGACTCAGTTTAATATTTTCAGCTTAATTTCTTCTCTGTGCAATACTCTGTTTTATGACCGTCAGTGATCTTAGAAGTTCTTAATTAAGGTGCCATCCAAGCATGAAAGGAACTGCTTGGAGAACCCTTCCTTATATGTTGCGCCTAATTTATATCAAATTATATTGGTGGAAAGGCATCACATTAATGTCGTGCTCAGACAAGGCACGTGTTTGATTTAGAAACACATACCGACACAATAACGAGGAGTAGTCGGTAATAGTTTAATTGTAACACAAATCTTTGGATAAACCCCGTTATAAACCTGCCACTTCCGGCCAGCTGGGCACTCTTAATGATCCAGAGAGTGATGCGCTTACACCATGAAGCTAATGTGACAAGGAGCCTTCCACGCAGAGACCATGAACCTGACAAGATCTATAAACCTAGCTCGAAACTGGATTTATGTCCAACCACGCTCATGGATGCCCACACCCGCAAGACACTTCCACTTGAATTACGGAAACTGCACTGCCAGGTTGTAAACCGCCAGTTGCGATTGCTAAAGTACTTCTTACTTAAACTCTGGAGTTTAGTGATTTAAAAGTGTACTGGAAGCAAGAACACAGAACACCTAATAACACAAAACAGAACACAGCGTAAATTAAAGTGAACATTATCCAAAAAGGGGGGTTGGGATTACTTGACGCTGCTGAAGTGTTGAAAAGGGTTTAAGATGGGTTCTGTGAAAGATAACGTCCTGCATCGACCCTCCACTCCGGTTCAGCACTTGTGTGTAAACCCTCAGTATGTGCCAACGGTAGGCCTATTTTAGTTCAAACAGGAACACAACAAGGATGCCCACTGTCCCCCTTATGAGGTGCCGTTTCTGATGCAGCTCTCCAACCCAACCCCCCAGTACTCTGTCCTCGGCATCCATTCACACAACTGCATAAGAAGACTGTATTGTAGAGGGGGCGGAGTCAGGGTAAGAGGGAAATGGTGGTGTTCCTTCAGGGAGCCGTGGCCACTTGTCCACCGCTCTATAAACTACATCCACGGAGGAAGGGATGAACCAGTAATGAGCGGTACAGCGTTCACCTGAGGATCCCCTAGTGAGGTGGCGATCCCATTCGCAGCGGGCGGTGGTCCCTAGACAACCATGAGGTAGACGCGGCTCTGACAGTGGGTTGCTCTCCTCGTCACCTTGTCGGGACACTTTCCTTCTCTGCTGTCACCCAAGACCAGTGCTCGGACACTCGACACTGGCACCAGAAGACTGGGACAGAATTGGACGACGCTTACACGCGCCTGCACTAATGTGCTAACCAAACTGGAACCTGATGCTTTATTAACAACCAATTCTGGAGGGGGTAGGGAGCAGGGTTTTCTCAATTGCCCTTTGAGTGGTCCCAAGACCTAGTCTGACACAGGAGCAGCTTTCAGTGCTTTGTAGGGGCGGGGCACCAGGGGGTGTAATAAAAAAAAAAACACTTCCCTGCATCGTGGACGCCACTGCTGCCACCCCCTCGCCGCTCCTCTGTTGCATCCTGCAGGCACAGGCTCCCAGCCTGCCCTGCAGCCAATCCTGTCCCTGCTCAGAGCAGCGTCAGGATTGGCTGGGAGCACCCAGCCGGGGCGCTCCCAGGCAGACTGGAGCCTGTGCCTGCTCTGTTCAGCCCAGCAACACAGTGCCGGGCTGGAGAGAGCACAGTACGCATGTGTGTTTGGCAGGCCCGAGACGGCCGGCCAAACATCCATGCGCACTGAGGGGGAGGGCTGTGCACTCCCCTTCAGTGCTCATCATAGCCTGTGGCCCTGCCCCTTTTGCTACAAAATGTAGTTTATTATTGTTTTGTAGTAAATGGTTTGCAGCTGCAGCTGTTGGCGGGGGGGCAACACTCCTTCGCCCTAGCGGAGGAGCCACGCCTGGTCTGATAGGAGACTCTTCAGAATCTTGGCAGAGGGTAAACTGGATTCCTCTAATGAGAGCTTGAGGGGGGCTACCTACGCTTGTGTTGTGAAACAGAAGTCACACCTGACACAGATAGTGGCTCTCATCACGGTATCTCAGACACACTATAGCAAAGAATTAGTCATCTTTTCCTAGAGTCAACACCATTCCATCAACTGCTATTCACAAAAGTGTCACAGACAAACTCCAAAGGTCACTTAAAAAGCCAGAGGATATGTCACAGGAAACTACATTGGAAGCTGTCAAAAAGGAACTGACTGATTAAAACCATGATGGAGAATGAAGCAGAACATTTAACAGTGTCATCTCTCTACGCAAGGACATTGCATTGTTGGACTCCCAACATCTTTCCACGAAAGATATAATAGCAACTATTGAACAGGAAATGGCGGGTTCTATAGATTGGAAGCAGGAACACGCCAAAAAAATCACAAGAGTTAGAAGACAGAAAAAGGAGAGCTAACCCCTGAAAATTTGGAAAAACTGGAATACGGTGGAATTTACAATCCGTTTTATACCAGAAATTACTAAACTTACTTCTGTTGGAACTATAGAGGCCAACTGGATCAGAAAGCACAAAACCACCAAACAAAATGCACAAGGGAAGTGTTCGTCTGTTTTTTCAGACTTAAGCAGGGATGGCAAGTATTCATGGCTGCAAAATAGCAAGGCCTTTCATTGTACATTGACTGCAAAATCTTTGTCTCCCATAACTTTTTAACTGAAACTAACCTAAAGTGGAAGACATTTCTGGCCCTCCATCAGAACAAATTGGGCTTTAAATGCAGTCTTCTCAATCCAGCACCTACTAGACGACATGGGCTTCACCACAATGGGCACAACAAAGGCAGGCGCCACTCATCAGAGACACACCAATACAGCAGAGTGCCAGTTGATAGTATCATGCCCAGACGAGAGGTGACAAATTGCTGAGGTGACACGCCAATGGGCATTGGGGTCCAATTCAAAACTATTAAACATTTGGCATCCAGAGACCAAGCCCAGGCCCCCTTAAGGATTCATCGTCGAACTGAAGGATACGCTATTGGTGAAAAGAACCCAGAACTAGATGACACCATGTATTGTTGTGGTTTAATCTTATGACTCATGAGACCATGCATTACGTTGCTTATGGTTGGCCCAGAACCGTCAGGATGCGGTAGGCAATGACCAGTGGCGTAACAAAGGCCCCTGCAGCCTCCACAGTGCGGGGGCCCTGAGCTCCAGGATGGCAGGCCCCTGACTTGGTCTTGGGGTAAGAGGGCCCCCTCAAAGTACTTTGCAGGGGGGGTCCCTTTAAATTTCACTATGGCACTGGCAATGGCACCAGCATTTAAGGAAGGTACTGAGAGAGGAAAGTTGTAATACAGGATTTGGGCATTTCAGGTATCAAGACTGACTCATGCCCTCGTGAGATGCAGAAATGCCTTCCATCACACAATCTCAATGAGAAATGCAACCAGAGATCCGAAAAGGAGGATTGCAATCTTGATCAGGAAGGGGCTACCTGCCCTTGTCCTTAAAACTTGTTCCGACCCCGATTGGCACTTTGTTAGGGGAACAGCCTAAACTATGCAGGCTCAGCCACGCGCGCCGTTTGTCCGCAAGCTGAACAACGCTTACCTGAACCACGCATATGCCTTAATGACACACATGCGTAACTAAGGCATCAGGGTGGGGTAGTTTTAAGAGCTGGGGGGTGGTTGGAATAGTTGTTTAGGGTTGGGGGGGTCAGGGTAGTTTTAGGGGCAGGAGAGTCAGGGGGATCAGAGTATTTCAAGCCCGGGGGGGGGGTGCATTGCAGGGCAGAGGTGTCCACTGCTAGGACGCAGGGTGGGGGGAGAATTTACTGCGCATATTGACTTACCACTTATGCTTTTGCAACAAAATTTGTTGTAAAGGGATGTGTGATAAAGGCATGTGTGGTAAAGATGTGGTCATGGTTCCGACCGCGTTGTTCAGGCTTGCGTTGTTTAATGCATGAGTGGTTGTGTCATACAACCCACCAGATTCCTATTAAGGATCAGATATTAGTCCTAGGTTCGATTTACCCCAATTGCAAATGACAGTGCATTTTTTAGAGATGTCTTGAGGCTCTTGCTCCCGTTGGGGAGAACTAGGGTGTTACTATGGAAGGACTGACCCCAGGTCATCCCAATCTTTGACAGTTCGAACCATCCTACCCTAAGACAGACAAGAGACAGACAGAAGCTGGAAGGTCTAATGACCAGGCATGCTTTAATACAGTGGTTCCCAACCTGTGATCTGGGGACCCCTGGGGGTCTGCGAAGCCTCCTCAGGGGTCCACAACTGCTTAGAAAATTAAATAATATCAACAGACTAGGTCCCCAGCTTTCAGTGAGTCTCAATGTGGGGTCCCCGGATTCCAATAATGATTCATTGGGGGTCCCTGGGTTCCAGTAATGATAAAATGGAGGTCCACAGAAGCCAAACGTGTGGGAACAACTGCTTTAATATATCCCTGGAGGCTACCTGACCGACAGGGATTCCACTCTTACCGCCTGCATCCATTGAAAGCACACCCATATTGACAACTTCCTGATACAATCCTTGCTACCGAGGGGCACCTCCGATCTAACACCACCCAGCAGTGCTTCCAATCACGACCCAGTAATAGAAAGTTAAATCTGGACGTACTGAGTATGAACGTCAATTCACAAAAATGCCAGGGGTAGCTGAAATGATCTGCAATTTCACTCACACATTTGTTTACACATACACCACATATTATTTCATCTAAACACACACTTGCAAGCCCACACTCAACATACATTTAGAAGCATTTTTTTTAACTTACCTTAGCAGCCAGGGAAACTCACATTCCAGCTAATTGTGTTTTTTTCTCTACACTAGCAGTGAACAATGAAACCAAATTCGCTATTAGTGCAATAAAACATTGAGTGAAAACAAAGAGAGTGGAGCCCAAACTGACGTCCATAAGGAGGAGCTGCCCTTCTGTTCCTGGCACTGATTTTATCACCTCTGACACCAGGGGACTCAAAGGCGAGGCCAGGAGTCGCAAGGAGCAAGACATGGGTTGCAGCTGTGACACCTGCTGACCCCCTAAATGATGTCCATGATATTGAGACCGCCAAGGATTCAGTGGGGCATAATCCCTTTACAAGCTCCCTAGAAATAAAGAACATTTACAGGCAATATTGACCACTTAGAGGAAAACAAGGGAACAGCAACATTTCCACTGATATTATGGGAGGCGGGTAAACAGACCTGTGGGGAAAAATCATGTGGGAGGTTGGGAAGAGGAGAAAGAATGCACAACTCTCAGAGGAAGGTCTAGAACACAGCATTGATGGCCTCATTAAACAATACAAGACTTCTCCCAAAAATGACATCTTACATAGACTAATAAAGGAGAAACTTGACCTAAATGCACTGTACATCCCTAGAGTCAAGCACAGCCTTTTCTGCATTAAACAACACAATGAAAGGGGGAAAGCTGACCCTGTAACTAAAGCAGCCAGACGGCAAGGATGCCATCCCAGCTATTAGGATAACAATCCTACAGAGACCTCCCGATTTTATGGTACTTATCTTTTTGACGTTTCTGCCTGTATTTATCCCTACTTATCTTTTGCTCATTTTATATGTATTAATCTGTATTAATTTTTCTGTTTTGTGTATGCATTAAGAGGTAATGGGTGCATGTCCCCATTCATTCAACTAATAAAAATTATACTCATGTTTAAATGTGGAAATGTCCCATACAATGCAAGCATCTGAAAACATTTAGCTAATAGAAAAATTCACAAATGTGTACATATACAGTTAATTAAACTTCATTGGGATATTTTGTCCTACCAGTCGGTCTGCACAGCTACTGATGGGCCTCCTGTGACTGCCAGGACTGGGAATTGTACCAAATAGGACCCTTTTCCATATTTTTTATATTTAAAAAATAAATACAGGCAGGAAATTAGAGGGTTTTCTGTTTCTATATGTGTCTGTAAAAATCAGTAAAAATGGAAATCTGGGAGCCTTGATGATAACATAGCAGCTCACCCTATAGAAATAGTGATGGGGTTTAAGTTGTTCTTTAGGGACCGTCATGTATTGGATTCAATGTATACCAAACATGAGGAGGAGGCTTTTATGACCCTATTAAAACTTTGAAAATTATCATTGGAGCAGCCCCACTCACTTGAGGAGGATATCACTGCCGAAGAGCAAAGTGGTAGACGAATTACCATTGATTAAAGCTTGGTGTACAAATGGGTTACCATAGGTTTCAAATTTTATAAATTGAATAAACAAAAGATAGTCTCACTACTAGGCTGCTTATTTAAGAACATATCAAATGAGAGGGGGTTCTTAAGAGGGAACAGCACAGCTAAGATATAACTAAACAAAACTGGGGAAAAACCCTCAACTCGAGCTATCAGCCAACTTCACTGATTATTGTCAACATCAAAATCCTTGCTGAGATATTGGCCAATAGACTCAACCAGGTGATACCATCCCTGAACCATCCAGAGCAGGCCGGCTTTGTGCCATACTGCTCTTCCACACCACATATTAGAACACTGTCCCATATTCTGTGTAGGCAGGCTCGCTGGACGTGGAAAAAGCATTTGACACAATGGTATGGGGTTATATATTTAGAGTGATGGGATGAATGGTCATTGGCTCCAATTTCTAGACAAAAGGCAAACGGCTATAGTTGGAACCAACAATAGTCGAGACTTGTAATGGGCATATATTTTCACCCATAAGTATTTTGAAGGGGTCGAGACAAGGTGACCGCTTTCTGCCATGCTGTTTACAATGGCCATAGAGCACCTAGCATTAGCTATGCCTCAGAATATGCAGATAAAGAGAGTTAGCATACCAGTAGTGGAACACAAAGTACTATTGTATCAACAACATGATGGTGATGCTGTCAAGCCCAGCATCTTCCATGCGGCCCCTTTTTCATCCAAGAGTGAAGCACTCCTCTTCACTGGATCAACTGCCCCTTCTGATGGCAAACCTCCAGACTAAAATACCTACAAATACGAGTAAATAGAGGGCTAGAATGCCAAATGGAAGACAATATGGCCACATTGTTAAATCACTTATCAATCAACATGAATAAATGGTTAAAAATACAACTGTTTTTTTGATGGGAAATCCAAATCATTCAAATCAACTCTGGTTTTACAATAGTTCCACTGGGGGTGCCCACAGATGTGTTCAATAAACAGAGCATCAAAATTATAACGTCCTTCGGGAGGGGAAATAACCATGAACGCAAGCAACTATGTTACATATCTGCGCAGAGTATGGGGAACTGAGGCTCCCTCAAACGGATTCTTGATGATTAGCCTTTCAGTTAACCCAGAGCAGATATATGTTGCATGACGACCCAGAAACTCTGAGCTGGGTACACTTTCAACAGACATTTGCAATGCAACGGGTCTCGTGTTTACTCGCGTTAGCGCTAGTAGTGTTGTAAACTCCTAACCGGACTTTTCTTTTCACATAAACTAATAATGAAAAGTAAAACAGTTTCACATATGTGAGCCGATGGTCGCCATGACATGCAAAGCACTCGACTTCTGCCTAGCGAGATCATCCTGCGCAAGAAAAGAAAAGATAAAGTAGTTCAGAAACCAGCTGAAAACACGGACCCTTGTATGTTTTCAGTAGTTTACTGGTACACTCGAGGAGGGATAAACACCAAAAAAGGCATGACGTATGCATGCCTTTCACAAATGGAATCAATCAATTTTTAAAAGGCAAGCCCACCAATTAATGAAAGTAACGGGCGTGACATGGGCGTGGTTAGAAGCCCACATATAGATTACAACATGGTCCAGAGCACTTGTGCTCGCTCGACCCCAAAAAAGCACACCTGGAACCTGTAGAAGAAAGAAGCAGTGTAGCAGGGAAGGCACACAAATATCAGTGAACCTCTATCAGAACTCCATCGCGCATGCCCTTGATACTCCTGGACCAAGATTTTTTCGACATTAATCAAAATTGTGAAGCTTGCGCTTTTCTAGGGGTGGGCATAACTCGCAGAGTTTCACTCCACGGAGTTACATGTAAACTCCACGAGATTCCATGGAGTTCCATGTGTGGACGGAATTAGGCACATGACACTGATTTTAGCGCCAGCAGGTTTTTCAATGCTGAAAACTCAGCACCAGCACCACCAACCGGTGCGCCAAAGGGCGTTGCTTCTGGAGTTGATTTTGCTGCGGCACGGGTAGATTTTGACCTCCAGCACAGGGTGCCATCCTGAGGACCGAAAATCGCGCTAGGGGATGCCAATTCTAGCTCACCAACCTATTGCCATGCAGCACGCTGTGGTTGGTGGGATTTGCCCGGAAAGCCACTTACATGTGTAACTCGGAGTGGCCAAAACTGCGCCAGTTCCGCTGGTGGAGCGGAATTTATTGCCCACCTCTACTATTCTATTTGATCCTTTTGCTGTTTCCTTTGGATATCCAACAGAAAATTCATTTTAAATGCATTGTTTTAACTGAATATCGTTTTAAAAAGAAATCCCATTAAATAAACTAAAAAAACAGAAAGGGCTCTGATCTTGCTTAGCCAACTTTTAGCCACAGGGGAACAGTTTTTGGGGGCATTTCATTAACAATAACAGATTCAACAAGTTATCTGAATGAAATGTTTCCACATTCTCTTGGGTCTGCCAAGTCCGCTCACAGCTCTTATTATTAAAGATTCCAGGCAGAAGAATAAATGCAAGAACTACTTCTCTACGTTTCCCTTGGAGGAATCAAATTCAGTTTTCCAATTTTGCAGGTAGTTGCCATGTCCCATGATGCATCACTGGGAGGCTGCTATCAACAGCCATAAGTACGGATTCCCAATCGGACGTAAATGCTCCGGCTCCTAATCCTGCTTCTTCTGCCTGAACGTTTAGTCGCTGAACAATTGTGTTTTCCTCTGTTAGTGGGATAGTGGAGTACCCGAGGCTGTATGCACAACTTTTGTTTCTCTGTTAGTGAGATAGCCCCGAGGATACATTCTGTTTCTCTTTCAGTGAGCTAGTGAACTCGTCTAGCCCTGAGGTTATACGAAGAACTATTGTTTCTCTTTCAGTGAGCTAGTGAACTCGTCTAGCCCTGAGGTTATACGAAGAACTATTGTTTCTCTTTCAGTGAGCTAGTGAACTCGTCTAGCCCTGAGGTTATACGAAGAACTATTGTTTCTCTTTCAGTGAGCTAGTGAACTCGTCTAGCCCTGAGGTTATACGAAGAACTATTGTTTCTCTTTCAGTGAGCTAGTGAACTCTTCTAGCCCTGAGGTTATACGAAGAACTAGTGTTTCTCTTTCAGTGAGCTAGTGAACTCTTCTAGCCCTGAGGTTATACGAAGAACTAGTGTTTCTCTTTAAGTGAGCTGGTGAACTCTTCTAGCCCTGAGGTTAGGTTATAAGAAGAGAATTATTGTTTCTGTTTCAGTGAGTTAGTGAACTCGTCTAGCCCTGAGGTTATACGAAGAACTAGTGTTTCTCTTTAAGTGAGCTGGTGAACTCTTCTAGCCCTGAGGTTAGGTTATAAGAAGAGAATTATTGTTTCTGTTTCAGTGAGTTAGTGAACTCGTCTAGCCCTGAGGTTATACGAAGAACTATTGTTTCTCTTTCAGTGAGCTAGTGAACTCTTCTAGCCCTGAGGTTATACGAAGAACTATTGTTTCTCTTTCAGTGAGCTAGGGAACTCTTCTAGCCCTGAGGTTATACGAAGAACTATTGTTTCTCTTTCAGTGAGCTGGTAAACTCTTCTAGCCCTAAGGTTAGGTTATAAGAAGATAATTATTGTTTCTCTTTCAGTGAGCTAGTGAACTCGTCTAGCCCTGAGATTATACAAAGAATTATTGTTTCTCTTTCAGTGAGCTAGTGAACTCTTCTAGCCCTGAGGTTATACGAAGAACTATTGTTTCTCTTTCAGTGAGCTAGGGAACTCTTCTAGCCCTGAGGTTATACGAAGAACTATTGTTTCTCTTTCAGTGAGCTGGTAAACTCTTCTAGCCCTAAGGTTAGGTTATAAGAAGAGAATTATTGTTTCTCTTTCAGTGAGCTAGTGAACTCGTCTAGCCCTGAGATTATACAAAGAATTATTGTTTCTCTTTCAGTGAGCTAGTGAACTCTTCTAGCCCTGAGGTTATACGAAGAACTATTGTTTCTCTTTCAGTGAGCTAGGGAACTCTTCTAGCCCTGAGGTTATATGAAGAGTTATTGTTTATCTTTAAGTGAGCTGCTGAACTCTTCTAGCCCTGAGGTTAGGTTATAAGAAGAGAATTATTGTTTCTGTTTCAGTGAGTTAGTGAACTCGTCTAGCCCTGAGGTTATACGAACAATTATTGTTTCTCTTTCAGTGAGCTAGTGAACTCTTCTAGCCCTGAGGTTATACGAAGAACTATTGTTTCTCTTTCAGTGAGCTAGGGAACTCTTCTAGCCCTGAGGTTATATGAAGAGTTATTGTTTATCTTTAAGTGAGCTGCTGAACTCTTCTAGCCCTGAGGTTAGGTTATAAGAAGAGAATTATTGTTTCTGTTTCAGTGAGCTAGTGAACTCGTCTAGCCCTGAGGTTATACGAACAATTATTGTTTCTCTTTCAGTGAGCTAGGGAACTCTTCTAGCCCTGAGGTTATATGAAGAGTTATTGTTTCTCTTTAAGTGAGCTGGTGAACTCTTCTAGCCCTGAGGTTAGGTTATAAGAAGAGAATTATTGTTTCTCTTTCAGTGAGCTAGTGAACTCGTCTAGCCCTGAGGTTATACGAAGAACTATTGTTTCTCTTTCAGTGAGCTAGGGAACTCTTCTAGCCCTGAGGTTATATGAAGAGTTATTGTTTCTCTTTAAGTGAGCTGCTGAACTCTTCTTGCCCTGAGGTTAGGTTATAAGAAGAGAATTATTGTTTCTGTTTCAGTGAGCTAGTGAACTCGTCTAGCCCTGAGGTTATACGAAGAATTATTGTTTCTCTTTCAGTGAGCTAGGGAACTCTTCTAGCCCTGAGGTTATATGAAGAGTTATTGTTTCTCTTTCAGTGAGCTAGGGAACTCTTCTAGCCCTGAGGTTATATGAAGAGTTATTGTTTCTCTTTAAGTGAGCTGCTGAACTCTTCTAGCCCTGAGGTTAGGTTATAAGAAGAGAATTATTGTTTCTGTTTCAGTGAGCTAGTGAACTCGTCTAGCCCTGAGGTTATACGAACAATTATTGTTTCTCTTTCAGTGAGCTAGTGAACTCTTCTAGCCCTGAGGTTATACGAAGAACTATTGTTTCTCTTTCAGTGAGCTAGGGAACTCTTCTAGCCCTGAGGTTATATGAAGAGTTATTGTTTATCTTTAAGTGAGCTGCTGAACTCTTCTAGCCCTGAGGTTAGGTTATAAGAAGAGAATTATTGTTTCTGTTTCAGTGAGCTAGTGAACTCGTCTAGCCCTGAGGTTATACGAACAATTATTGTTTCTCTTTCAGTGAGCTAGGGAACTCTTCTAGCCCTGAGGTTATATGAAGAGTTATTGTTTCTCTTTAAGTGAGCTGGTGAACTCTTCTAGCCCTGAGGTTAGGTTATAAGAAGAGAATTATTGTTTCTCTTTCAGTGAGCTAGTGAACTCGTCTAGCCCTGAGGTTATACGAAGAACTATTGTTTCTCTTTCAGTGAGCTAGGGAACTCTTCTAGCCCTGAGGTTATATGAAGAGTTATTGTTTCTCTTTAAGTGAGCTGCTGAACTCTTCTTGCCCTGAGGTTAGGTTATAAGAAGAGAATTATTGTTTCTGTTTCAGTGAGCTAGTGAACTCGTCTAGCCCTGAGGTTATACGAAAAATTATTGTTTCTCTTTCAGTGAGCTAGGGAACTCTTCTAGCCCTGAGGTTATATGAAGAGTTATTGTTTCTCTTTCAGTGAGCTAGGGAACACTTCTAGTCCTGAGGTTATATGAAGAGTTATTGTTTCTCTTTAAGTGAGCTGCTGAACTCTTCTAGCCCTGAGGTTAGGTTATAAGAAGAGAATTATTGTTTCTGTTTCAGTGAGCTAGGGAACTCTTCTAGCCCTGAGGTTATATGAAGAGTTATTGTTTATCTTTAAGTGAGCTGCTGAACTCTTCTAGCCCTGAGGTTAGGTTATAAGAAGAGAATTATTGTTTCTCTTTCAGTGAGCTAGTGAACTCGTCTAGCCCTGAGGTTAGACGAAGAATTATTGTTTCTCTTTCAGTGAGCTAGGGAACTCTTCTAGCCCTGAGGTTATATTAAGAGTTATTGTTTCTCTTTAAGTGAGCTGGTGAACTCGTCTAGCCCTGAGGTTAGGTTATAAGAAGAGAATTATTGTTTCTCTTTCAGTAAGCTAGTGAACTCGTCTAGCCCTGAGTATATTATACGAAGAATTATTGTTTCTCTTTCCGTGAGCTAGTGAACTCTTCTAGCCCTGAGGTTATACGAAGAACTATTGTTTCTCTTTCAGTGAGCTAGGGAACTCTTCTAGCCCTGAGGTTATATGAAGAGTTATTGTTTCTCTTTAAGTGAGCTAGGGAACTCTTCTAGCCCTGAGGTTATATGAAGAGTTATTGTTTCTCTTTAAGTGAGCTGCTGAACTCTTCTAGCCCTGAGGTTAGGTTATAAGAAGAGAATTATTGTTTCTGTTTCAGTGAGCTAGTGAACTCGTCTAGCCCTGAGGTTATACGAAGAATTATTGTTTCTCTTTCAGTGAGCTAGGGAACTCTTCTAGCCCTGAGGTTATATGAAGAGTTATTGTTTCTCTTTAAGTGAGCTGGTGAACTCTTCTAGCCCTGAGGTTAGGTTATAAGAAGAGAATTATTGTTTCTCTTTCAGTGAGCTAGTGAACTCGTCTAGCCCTAAGATTATACGAAGAATTATTGTTTCTTTTTCTGTGAGCTAGTGAACTCTTCTAGCCCTGAGGTTATACGAAGAACTATTGTTTCTCTTTCAGTGAGCTAGGGAACTCTTCTAGCCCTGAGGTTATATGAAGAGTTATTGTTTCTCTTTAAGTGAGCTGCTGAACTCTTCTAGCCCTGAGGTTAGGTTATAAGAAGAGAATTATTGTTTCTGTTTCAGTGAGCTAGTGAACTCGTCTAGCCCTGAGGTTATACAAAGAATGATTGTTTCTCTTTCAGTGAGCTAGTGAACTCTTCTAGCCCTGAGGTTATACGAAGAACTAGTGTTTCTCTTTCAGTGAGCTAGGGAACTCTTCTAGCCCTGAGGTTATACGAAGAATTATTGTTTCTCTTTCAGTGAGCTAGTGGACTCGTCTAGCCCTGAGGTTATACAAAGAATTATTGTTTCTCTTTCAGTGAGCTAGGGAACTCTTCTAGCCCTGAGGTTATATGAAGAGTTATTGTTTCTCTTTAAGTGAGCTGGTGAACTCTTCTAGCCCTGAGGTTAGGTTATAAGAAGAGAATTATTGTTTCTCTTTCAGTGAGCTAGCGAACTCGTCTAGCCCTGAGATTATACGAAGAATTATTGTTTCTCTTTCAGTGAGCTAGTGAACTCTTCTAGCCCTGAGGTTATACGAAGAACTATTGTTTCTCTTTCAGTGAGCTAGGGAACTCTTCTAGCCCTGAGGTTATATGAAAAGTTATTGTTTCTCTTTAAGTGAGCTGCTGAACTCTTCTAGCCCTGAGGTTAGGTTATAAGAAGAGAATTATTGTTTCTGTTTCAGTGAGCTAGTGAACTCCTCTAGGCCTGAGGTTCTACAAAGAATTATTGTTTCTCTTTCAGTGAGCTAGTGAACTCTTCTAGCCCTGAGGTTTTACGAAGAACTAGTGTTTCTCTTTCAGTGAGCTAGGGAACTCTTCTAGCCCTGAGGTTATATGAAGACAAGTATTGTTTCTCTTTCAGTGAGCTAGGGAATTCTTCTAGCACTGAGGTTCTTTGAAGAGTTATTGTTTCTCTTTAAGTGAGCTGGTGAACTCTTCTAGCCCTTGATTGTGGAATCCCAAAATATACCATTCCAGTAGGTACATGAGATTATGAATAACTTTTTTCCATATGTACGAGCTGTAATGTTTGGAGCCTTTATAAACATTTAGTTACGTGTAATGGGAGCACCACTGTATCCCATATGTCACCGTCTTCGGCTATAAGTAGCCCAGTTCATCCTATGGACATGCCTTGCATCACTGAGGTGTTTCAGTGCATGTGTGGGATCTCTGATGTATGCACCTTGCTGCAGGTTGTTACAATAATTTCCAGAGATTCTACTCAGACAAGGTTGTAGGGATCTGAAATTAATGAGTTATCCGTTGATTAACACAGAGTTTATTTTTGACTTTGGTACCTCAAAGTAATTGAATATATCATGTTCATTATTAGCCTATGAATATTTTCATTCCCAATGTTAATTAAGCAAGGCTAATAGAGGACCAGCAAAAACACTCCTAGTTACTGCATATGAAAACAATTTTCATTTTCCTAATCAACCTCACGAATATTCTTATTCAGTGCTTAATTTGTGCGTGTTGTTTCCGTTGCAGAGCACCGGCACTTATTTTTTAGGGCTGGCGCTTATTCTTCTGCCTCAAGCATTTGCTGAGAGCAAAAGACACATATGGGAAAGACGGAGGAAGAGAAAAAAGAAAAAGCGTCACAATGGGAAAAAGCAGAAAGCTGCAAGAGTGAGCTGAAGGGCAGGGAGTGGCTTTATATGTATTGAAGAGGCCCGAGATGGCTTCCGGATTACGCTGCCTCTGTATTCCGAGTTCACACATTTAATTGAAGCAGTCACATGTTTAGGAGGAGGGCTTTGGGCACTGGCACCTTTTTATTTACAAATTAAGCACTGCCCTATGGGGCATATTTGAAAAAAGGGGTGCTGCACATAGTGCTGCGCCACTTTATTTGCACCCCTTAGCACCCCCCAACGCCACCATGTGTACGTCATATTTAAAATATGGCGCACCATGGCGGTAGTTAGGAGACTAGCGTCAGACTTTTTTATGCTAGTCCATCGCTTCGCAGGATTAGCATCAAAAATGTTGACGCTAATCCTGCAAAGCACCCAGAGGCCTATTGTAACCAACGGAAGCCTCCTTTTAATGCCTGCTCTGAGCAGCCGTTAAAAGTGTAGGAAAAAAATGAAGCAAAGAAATCTGTCAGATTTCTTTGCGCCATTTTTTTGGCCCCTTTAACGTGGGATGCCTCCTTTGCGTACATTATGCCTGGCGCAGGCATAATGTAGTGCCAAGGGTTACAAAGTGGTGCAATGCATACATTGTGCCACATTGTAAAAATGGTGCAGTGTTTTTGGCCATCTAACACCATATTAGCTTAAAAAAATTACACTAATGTGGCATTAGAATGGCACCAGGGGCTCTTAAATATGCCCCTGTGGGGCATATTTGAAAAAAAGCGGCGCTGCACATGGTGCAGCACCACTTTCCTTGCGCCCCTTACGCTCCCCTAAATCCATGTATTTAAAATACGGTGCAACATGGCGGTAGTTAGGGGACTAGTGTCAGAAATTTTTACGCTAGTCCAGCGCTTTGTATGTATGTGAAAGGGGAGCGATGGAGAGATTCGGTGCACATTTGCCGGGTGGTAGTTAGTGAAACCGAGGAGGAGGTCGTGGGGTGGGGGGCGCCACAATAAACTGTTGCACAGGGCACTACCAGCCCTAAAGCTGGCCTTCGCCCAGAGCGCTAGAGCCCAAAAAAACAGGTCAGAAGAAAATAGGAGGAAAGAGGCAAAATGTTTGGGGTAAACCCTGCAAAAAGGGCCAGGTCCAACAATGTTCATTATGCAGGAAAGAATAGACCTTCTCTGTGTTAAATGATGACATAATTAACAGTTAGTCATAGTGTTAATGGACTTAACAATAGGAGCAAAGGGTGTGCAATCTAGGAATAGCTAAGAAGCGGAAAACTCACTATGATCGTTCTTCAAGAATTCATTTTGTCTGTCGAGTGGCACTCCTTGCTGGTAAAAGCACCACTGACGGGCATGCAAAAACCTCAGATGCAATACCCAAAGCCTTCGAAGTTCTGATAGATTAATATTGTCTCATACTATGCTGCAGGGTAAGACAAGAGCTGTATAGACATAACAATGGATAATGCTCTCACCTTCTGCCCTCACGGTAAGGTACTAGGAGGGTCATGTTTTTGCTTTTGGAGACTCGAAAGAAAATCTTTAAAAAATCTTTATTCTTGTGCCTGAAAACACTTGAAAGACCATTATTCACATGAGATACATTCTCCAGGCCTACCTAATTATCTGTCTTCAATATATACAGAATGTTCAGAGATCAAGCCATTTTGAGAAACGTTATTTATCTTTTATCAGAATGTAATTTTAATGGGTATTCATCCACCCAGCAACCGGGGTACGACAAGAGCTGGATGCCTCCTGTAACTTATGAATCACCCGCTTAAAGGAGAACATGAGCTGAGTGTCATCTGCATAAGATATCACCCTCAAGCCGAAAGGTTGAATGATGTCCGCCAGTGGAGTAAGATAGATATTAAACAGCGTGAGTTTGAGAGCCGAGCCCAGTGGATCCCCATGTTGCACCGACTTAGGCGCTGGGGACTAAGATGGAAGGTCGACAGTCGAAATCTGTCTGACAGGAAAGCTTTTATCCACTTCCAGGCAGTCAGAGATGTTGCTGCAATTGGTCAGGATGTGTAAAAGAATGGAATGCAACACTGTGTCAAAGTCTGCAGACAAATCAAGCAATATTACTACTACTGCTGTGTTTCCCTAACCTAGGTTTAGTTTGATGTATTCTGTCACCCCCAACAGTCTAGACTCAGTACTACGCTTGGCCGTGAAACCTGATTGAATGGAGTGCAGAAGATTACTAGCTTTTTATTTATCATTTCCCAACATCTTTGAGCAGGCTGGAAACAGTGGGATTGGTCTGAAATTGGCCATAACTCTGGAATCCAGAGTTGGCTTTTTCAGCAGGGTGGTAACATGTGGATGTTTCCAGGGCTTTGGGACAGCTGCCTTATTTAATGACCCTTTGATAAGCGTTTTAATAACCAGGGGCATAGCTTGGTCAGTCTGAGCTTCGGATTTCCCGACAATCAGGCTGGTATATAATTTTTAAATACAATAAGCAGGGTGTGTTAGAGGGGCTTAAGGGGCGTCAGAAATCAAGAGGAATGCAAATTGGTAGGAGAACTAAGAAAGAAAACAAAATATTTTGTAAAATAACCAATACTTTTGAGGACTTTCAAAACAGAGAGGAATAGAATGTGATGGTCATTACAACCCTGGCGGACGGTGTTAAAGCGGCAGTAAGACCGGCAACAGGCCAGCGGTAAAAAATTTGCAATTAAGACAGACACTTTAACACTCAGACCGCCACGGCGGTACAACAAACAGCGCGGCGGTCACCGCCAACAGACAGGCGGAGGACAATGTACCGCCCACACTATTATGACAGGCCAATACGCCACCTTTTCCGGGGCGGATTCACCACAGATAAATACACGGGGAAATAGGTATTTTAAAGGGAAAACGCTCACCTCTACACACTCCAAGAGGAACGACGACACCATGGAGCCGGAACTCCATATTCTTCCTGCACTAGTCTTCCTGCTCCTGTACCAGGAGCACCAATGCCGGCGGCGAAGACCACAGTGAGTACTGCACCTATGACATAGGGGAGGAGGGAGGCAAAAAACAGGGACACACACACGCAACACCCCAACCCCCACCCTCACCCACTACAACAAACACACCAATGCATATCTATACATTACAGTAACACCCCCCAACTCTCCCGGAAGAATGCAAAGACAAAAGTAAATGAGTGGAACCATTGTAATATATCAAAATTCAGTTAGCAAATATACATATATATACACTATTAACAAAATATACATCACGAATAGTAGTCCAGGTATTGCACCATTCATAGTCCATGGACCACTGGGCCCAAAATGCATGGGCGAGGCCCACACAAGATACTCGAACATGACGGAGAGAACACTGCAGGGGCATCAGATAGAAATACAACAGGCACCTCAGGGGGAAAGGCAGGGGGGCACCTCAGCTGCATGAGTGCACGACGCCAGATCCACGAGGGGGCTCCATGCCCACTGCTGTATCCTGGGGAGTGCAAAGCCACAGTTCCTCAAGTCTCTCCAGTGGGTAGTTTGCCCACTGTACCATCCTGGGGAGTGCAAAGCCACAGTCTCTCAAGTCTCTACAGTGGGTGGTTTGCCCACTGTACCATCCTGGGGAGTGCAATGCCACAGTCTCTCAAGTCTCTACAGTGGGTGGTCTGCCCACTGTACCATCCTGGGGAGTGCAAAGCCACAGTCTCTCAAGTCTCTACAGTGGGTGGTTTGCCCACTGTACCATCCTGGGGAGTGCAAAGCCACAGTCTCTCAAGTATCTACAGTGGGTGGTTTGCCCACCGTACCATCCTGGGGAGTGCAAAGCCACAGTCTCTCAAGTGGATAACAGTCTCCACTGGTTCTGGAGGGGGACTGGTGCCCAGAGTGCTACATCCTGTGCAGGGCAGACGGAGTGGATGCAGGTCTCCACTGGTTCTGGAGGGGGACTGGTGCCCAGAGTGCTTCATCCTGTGCAGGACAGACGGAGTGGATGCAGGTCTCCACTAGTTCTGGAGGGGGACTGGTGCCCAGAGTGCTTCATCCTGTGCAGGACAGACGGAGTGGATGCAGGTCTCCACTGGTTCTGGAGGGGGACTTGTGCCCCGAGTGCATCACTCACCCCGTGACGGTCCCTGTTGCGTCACTGCCCCTGCCGCTCATGGGATAGCGGTGCTGGAGTTGGCGGTGCTTGCCCTGTTCAGCTGTGCTTGCCCTGTTCAGCGGTGCTTGCCTTGGCGGTCCTTGCCCTGTTCAGTGGTGCTTGCCCTGTTCAGCGGTGCTTGAGTTGGTGGTCCGTGCCCTGTTCAGCGGTGCTTTCCCTGTTCAGCGGTGCTTGAGTTGGCGGTCCTTGCCCTGTTCAGCGGTGCTTGCCCTGTTCAGCTGTGCTTGCCTTGGCGGTCCTTGCCCTGTTCAGCGGTGCTTGCCCTGTTCAGCTGTGCTTGCCTTGGCGGTCCTTGCCCTGTTCAGCGGTGCTTGAGTTGGCAGTCCTTGCCCTGTTCAGCTGTGCTTGCCCTGTTCAGCGGTGCTTGCCTTGGCGGTCCTTGCCCTGTTCAGCGGTGCTTGCCCTGTTCAGCTGTGCTTGAGTTGGCTGTCCTTGCCCTGTTCAGCAGCCCTTGCCCTGTTCCGCGGTGCTTGAGTTGGCGGTCCTTAATTGCCCTGTTGGGCTCTGTCTGGCGGTCCTTCATTGCCCAGCTGGGCTGTGGCTAGCGGGGCCCTCCTGGGCAGCTGGGCTGTGGCTGGCGGGGCCCTCCTGGGCAGCTGGGCTGTGGCTGGCGGGGCCCTCCTGGGCAGCTGGGCTGGGGCTGGAGGGGCCCTCCTGGGCATCAACGATGGGGTTGGCGGGGCCCTCCTGGGCAGCAACGATGGGGCTGGCCGGGCCCTCCTGGGCAGCGACGATGGGGCTGGTGGTGGCGTCCTGGGCAGCGACAATGGGGCTGGCGGTGGCGTCCTGGGCAGCGACAATGGGGCTGGCGGTGGCGTCCTGGGCAGCGACGATGGGGCTGGCGGGGCCCTCCTGCCCTGCGGGGATGATGGTGGTCTTCTCCACCGTGCTGCTCCTCCCAGACTTTGCGGGTTTCTTCTGCCCCTTCCCCGCCTTGGGAAGAGTCACAGCTGAGTCCACACTCCCCCTGGGAGCGGCTTGGGTGGCTGGAGTCTTCCCCCTCTCCCACCGGGCACTGGCCAACTTCTGGTGCTTCACAGAGGGGGGGGCTGGCTGTGCTCTGGCTCCGTGATACACTGGCTGGCCTGGTGGCCGGTGCACTCCACATACCTGTGACAACAGGCACCACTGGTCCCGGTGATTTTGTGGCTGAGGTGCTAGTACGGGACCTATGAGTTGGACGGGGGGGGTGGTGGGAAATAGGTTAAGGGTGGACAGGAAAAGTTGTTTGGAGACACTGGGACGGGTAGCTGGAGGGGGTTTGGGAGTGGAGGAAGAGGAGGTGGTTGTAGGAGGTGTAACTTTTGTGGCTTTGGGTGCAGGTGCATGCGCTGGAGGCTGTCGTGAGGTGGGTGGATGCATGTTGGGTGGGTGTGTGCCTGAGTTTGTGTATCTTGGGAGGGGGCGTCACAGACACACTGGGAGATGACACAGGGGACGTGTGGATGGTAGTGGGGGTGGTGACTACACGTGAGCGGGGTGTGCTGGTGGGTGTGCTGGTTCAGGACGTAGTGGCTGTAGTGGTAGTGCATGCCAGTGTGAGTGTAGATGAGACTGGGAGGGAGGAGGGAGACGAGGAGGAGGGGGACACAGTGGAGGCAGTGGATGTTGGTGTGTCTGTATGTGTGTGATGCTTGCGTGAGTGCCTGTGGGATGTGTGGTGCTTATGTTTGCCTGAGCTTCCCTTGTGTGGTGAGGTGTGTGCAGGCTGGTCTGATGGTGTGCTTGGGATAGGCAGAGGTACAGGGGATTGGGTCTGGGTGGAGGAAGTTGGAGAGGGGAGGCTAGACACAGGGACAATGGCTGCCATCAGTGCTGAGGCCAGAGTTAGAACGGTTCGATGAAGGGCAGCCTGACCAGAATGAATGCCCTCCAGGAATGCATTTGTGTGTTGCAACTCCCTTTCTACACCCTGGATGGCATTCAAAATGGTAGACTGCCCAACAGTGAGGGACCTGAGGAGGTCAATGGCCTCCTCACTGAGGGTAGCAGAGGTGACAGGGGCAGGGGCTGAGGTGCCTGGGGCGAAGGTGATGCCCACCCTCCTGGGTGAGTGGGCATGGGGCAAAGGCTGAGGGGCTGCTGGGAGGGCGGTGCTGGTGGGGGGGGGTGGCGGCTGAACCTGTTGAAGTGGGGGGCACAGATGTTGCCACCACCACAAGGGAGCTCCCATCGGAGGACGAGTCCGTGTCGCTGGTTGCAGATCATGTGACCGCCGTGGTGCTCCCCTCGCCCTCTGTCCCACTGGTGTATTCAGAGTCCGTAGTGTGGGCCTCCATGCCCATGTGGGATGCAGCTCCCTCGTGCTCCGGTGCCACTGCACCTCCGCCTGATGATGCTAATGCACGCAAGAACAGAGAGACCGCAAAAAAAGGGGGGGAAACAGAAGAAAGACATGTTGAGGGCATGCATTACCGCTGCTATTGGCGGACAAGACAGACACAGCAGCCCCCTGCACTACGTTGCGCTGTTGGTCTCTACAGTGCAATTCCTGGGAAATGGCCTACAAGGCTATGGACGACATCTGCACACATAGATGACACAGGTGCATGAATAGCTGTACTTGGCACTCTACAGAGGTGGGGTTGGGGGCCACAGAGCCATGCCTTAAGAGGGGCCGAGCCTACGGAACTCGCCCTGGCCTAGGGAAACCCACAGCCCTCCTCCCCCACCCAGACCCCTCCACTGCGCGCAAAGTCAGCTGAATGAGAGTGTACTCACCCCCTTGTGTCTGCTGTGATGCCCTCAAGCGCCCATCCAACTCAGGGTAGGCCACCGCCAGGATCCTGAACATCAGGGGGGTCATGGTTCGATGGGCACCCCTCCCACGTTGGGAGGCCATGCCCAGCTGAGCCTCTGCCGTCTTCTTGCTCCAGCGGCGAATGTCCTCATTTTCTCTTCCGGCAGTGGGTGCTCCATCTGTGGTGGACCCCCAGGGTCCGGACGTCCTTGGCGATGGCACGCCAAATATCCTTCTTCTGGTGGGCGCTGACCTACATGAAATGTACAGGGGAAGAAGAGAAGTCATTACCAACTGCGCCGTCAAAGTGAGTGGCCCCCATCCCTACCCTTGCCATGTGGCACATGCACCCACCGTCTTTCATGCACGCAGAACTCTGCCCCCTTCCTTCTTACAACCAGCCCACTCCACACAGGCATAGCCCATTCAACATGCTCCCTGTGTACTTACCTGTTGGTCTGGAGGACAGTAGAGTAGCGTGTACTGGGGGAGGACCCCGTTGACGAGCTTCTCCAACTCCTCCGCAGTGAAGGCAGGGGCCCTTTCCCCAGACGCACGAGCTATTGTCTCTTCCAGACCGAGGTCACAGCAGTACATGCAGTGTAGGTCCTCTCCTGTCGAAGATCAGGTATCGAGTGATTCAACAGATAGAAAATGGCGGTCACCTCTGCGGCGGTCACATCCGCGGCGGTGCGTACCATCACCGCCGGGATACATCGTCATTGGCACCTGGGACCCATAGGGTCAATGTTAACCAATGCAGCATTGCGCTGCGGTCTTCGACCGCCTACCGTGACGGTGTCCAACGCCAGCGCAGTTACCTCACATCCCATTGTCCCGCTTTAGAGGTCATGCAGCCGCCATTTCAGGGGCCCACATGGCCTAATTACCAACTGCGTCACACATACCTAGGCCTACTCTCAACACACATACAGGCCAGATTTTGTGTATGAATCATGTTCTGTCTAGACTGTGGGTACATACCTCTGAGTTGTTTGACTCTGTGGTCGCTGTTGTCCTTCATAGGCACCGTCCGCTGGGACATGTGAGGAGATGGCGGAATCCTCCGGTGTACCGACCGCTGGTGGACCTGTCGACAATGGAGGAAAGAAATGTGATCATCACCAACAGGTTTGACCGTGCAACAATCCTGGAACTGTGTACCCAGTTGGAGCCAGACATGATGTCAGCAATCCGCCATCCCACAGGAATCCCCCCTCAAGTGCAGGTGCTATCAGTGCTCCATTTCCTTGCAAGTGGGTCTTTTCAAACAACTGTGGCCATGGTATCAGGGATGTCCCAGCCTATGTTTTCCAATGTATTGTCCAGAGTGTTGTCTGCCCTGCTGAAACACATGCGGAGCTACATCGTTTTCCCTCAGTTGGAGGACTTGCCTACAGTGAAAGGTGACTTCTATGCCCTTGGACATATCCCCAACATCATAGGTTCCATAGATGGGACCCATGTGGCTTTGCCCCCCCCCCCCACAGGAGTGAACAGGTGTACAGGAACCAGAAGAGTTATCATTCCATGAATGTACAGATGGTATGTTTGGCAGACCAGTACATCTCCCATGTGAATGCCATGTTCCCTGGCTCAGTGCATGATGCCTACATCATGCGGAATAGCAGTATCCCTTATGTGATGGGTCAAATCCAGAGGCACCGTGTGTGGCTATTAGGTGACTCTGGTTACCCCAACCTGTCATGGCTACTGACCCCAGTGAGGAATCCCAGGACCAGGGCAGAGGAACGCTTCAATGAGGCCCATGGACGCACTAGGAGGGTGATCGAACGCACCTTCGGCCTCCTGAAGGCCAGGTTCAGGTGTCTGCATATAACAGGTGGATCCCTATTCTACTCACCAAAGAAGGTGTGCCAGATCATCGTGGCCTGCTGTATGCTTCATAACTTGACGTTGCGACGACAGGTGCCTTTTCTGCAGAAGGATGGTCCAGATGGCGGTGTTGTGGCAGCTGTGGAGCCTGTGGACAGAAATGAGGAGGAAGCAGAGGAAGAAGACATTGACAACAGGGACTCAGTCATCCAGCAATATTTCCAGTGAAACACAGGTGAGAATACATTCCTGCCTACTACAAGTATTTTTACACTTCTACCTCTCTCCTGTCTTTCGATTTCACCCAGTGTATGGTCACTGAGTTGTCACTTTCCCTTACGGTTTCACAGGGGTGGGTCCCAACGTGTGTCATCTGCTTAGACTCCTCATGGACTAGAGCTGTGTGACATAGGTATGTTGACATTACTATTTCCTGGAAATTTTGACACTGAAATTGCAAATACACTATTTCAAAATCACAGACCGACTCCAGATCTTTTGGCGTTTTAGGTGTGTTTATTTACATACAAAATATTGGAGGGGGAAGTTAAATGTGAGGGGTGATGGCGGAGGAGTGTCCATGGCAGAGTCCAGTCTATTTGTCTCATAGGTGCATTGCCCATATGGGCATAGGAAGTGGAGCTGGGGCAGTTCCAATATGGACAGGGCGACAATCAGGGTGGTCTCATTTCTTGGCGGGGGTCTTGGCATCATGCTCTGTCTTGTTCCTGGATCTCAGGGACCACTTGCGGGGTGGTTCTCTATCTGCAGGGGGTGGGGTCCTGTGGCGGTGCCTCCTGTCCACTAGCGCCGGCGGAGGTGGTGGGCAGTTCATCGTCCATGCTAGTGTCAGGGGCCCCTTGGAGTGCCACAGTGTCCCTCCTGGTGTTGAGTATTTCCTTCAGCACCCCTACGATGGTGCCCAGGGCGGAGCTGATGGTTATGAGTTCCTCCCTGAAGCCCAAATACTGTTCCTCCTGCATGCGCTGGGTCTCCTGAAACTTGGCCAGGACCGTTGCCATCGTCTCCTGGGATTGGTGGTATGCTCCCATGATGGAGGAGAGGGCCTCGTGGAGAGTGGGTTCCCTTGGCCAGTCCGCCCCCTGTCGCACAGCAGCCCTCCCAGCTCCCCTGTGTTCCTGGGCCTCCGTCCCCTGGACCGTGTGCCCACTGCCACTGCCCCCAGGTCCCTGTTGTTGTTGGGGTGGTGGGTTGTCCTGGGTTCCCTGTAGTGGTGGACACACAGCTGATTGACGTGTCCTGGGGACGGAGATAAGGGCCCGCTGGGTGGGTGCTGTGCTGGTGTTACAAGAGGGTGGAAGGCCTGTGGTGGCCTGTGCCTGTGTGAGGGGAACCGACTGTCCTGAGGCCCACAATGGTCCGGGCTGGTCATCTAGATCCAGTTGGACAGAGCTGCTGTCATCACTGTGGGCCTCTTCTGTGGGTGGGGTGGAGATGTCTGGACCCTCCTGTCTGGTGACGTTGGGTAGTGGTCCTGCAGGGGTGGAAAAGCATAATTATTGCATCTGTGTGTGTCATGGTGTGCAATGGGTGGGTGACCGTGTACCCTAGTGATGGCATTCCTGTGTGGGGGCTTGTGTGATGATGGTTTAGGGGGGTGTATGGGTATGTGCAGTGGGCATGCTTTAGTGATGGGTGTCCATGCTTTGGTGTTGCATGCAGGGCTTGGTGTTGGGATGTGTGGTCTGTGATATTGGGACATTTGTGAGGAGTTGGAGTGATGGGGATGAGAGCAAGGGTGGGGTATTGGATGGCATGCAGGTAGGGTGGGGGATGTAATAGTTAAGATTTGTCTTACCAGAGTCCATTCCTCCACCGACTCCTGCGAGGCCCTCAGGATGCAGAATCGCCAAGACCTGCTCCTCCCATGTTGTTAGTTGTGGGTGAGGAGGTGGGGGTCCGCCGCCAGTCCTCTGAACCGCCTGGTGGTGTCTTGAGACCACGGAACGCACCTTCCCCCATAGGTCGTTCCACCTCTTCCTGATGTCGTCCCGATTTCTTGGTTGTTGTCCCACTGCGTTGACCCTGTCGACTATTCTTCGCCATAGCTCCATCTTCCTTGCAATGGAGGTGTGCTGCACCTGTGCTCCAAATAGCTGTGGCTCTACCCGGACGATTTCCTCCACCATGACCCTGAGCTCCTCCTCCGAGAACCTGGGGTGTCTTTGCCGTGCCATGGGGTGGTGTAGGTGATGTGTGGGGTGGTGTGTGTGGTGATAAGTGTGGTGATATGTAGTGGTGTGTGGTGTTTTGTGCGTGGAAGTTGTGTGGGTGATGGTGTTGAGTGCCTGTGGATGCTAGTTTGTGGATGGTGGTGTCTCTCTCTGGCCTTCTGTAGGAATTTTTGGTTGTAGGGGTTTGTGGGTGATGTGGGTGTGTGTTTTATATTGTATTGGGTGTGTGGGAGTGGTTTGTGTATGTGTATCAGATGTGTGTATTTCAAATTGTCCAATGTGGCGGTGTTTTGTAGAAGTGTGTGTATTTTGAGCGCTGCGGTGTGTACCGCCAATGGAATACCGCGGTTGAAAGACCGCGCTTGGATTCGTGTGTCGTGATAATGTGGGCGTATTTCTGTTGGCGTAACGGTAGAAGTTTTGTTTTCGCCAGTTTAGCACTGACCTTTGGTGTGGCGGACTTGTGTGGGTGTCTGAATTTTGTCAGATTTCGAGATGTGGGTCATAATAGCTGTGGCGGAATAACGCGGCAGCAGCGGTGTGTTGGCGGTCTTCTGCACGGCGGTAAGCGCCTTTTACCGCCAATGTTGTAATGACCCCTTGTGTGTGGGCGTTTTTGTTCTCATTGTATGTAAAACATTCTGGTGAAATATGACTAGAATCTCACAATACCCGACTGACAGCACCCGTACCCAACTATGCATCCGAAAATACATTTATTCGGTGGGGCGGTAGGAGAGTGTTAACGACCCACCTGCATCCCCACCTCGCCAAACCCACCATAGCAGCCCTCCTCCCCGAGGTACGCTTCTTTTCATAACAGGGTGTGTACCCAGCCTTAGCCATAATATGGGGGGGCGCTGGGATCAAGCTGTGAGCCTGGCTTGCAGGCTATATTCGCCAGTGTGGACTCCTCCACTGAAACTGTTTTAAAGTGAGAAAGAGCTGTGCCTGACATGGACCATTTATGAGAGCGGATTGGGAGCGGTCAGTTTCATTATCCCTTACCACGAGGTCTGCGAACATCTTGTCGATTTCACATTGGTGAATTGCAGATAGACTCGCAGAGCTCTGGCGCCGAGGCAACCCGTCCGCTGGCGCATTCGAGGAGAGAAAGCACTTCACACTTTTAGAGATTTCTCTGGAGGAATGGGCCGAAGCAGAAAGAAGAAACACACTCTTCTATGACCAAACATTTATTTCCTCAATGAAAAAGGAGATTGCGCGTTTCTTTCATTCAAATAATGAGACCTCCAGGTGGGCATTATTTATTTCCAAGAAAGTATCCCTTCATGTCTATAAATTAATTTAAAAAACAATCTCTTTGAGTGGTAGAATAAAAATTCATTGGCACACCATGCTCTAGTACTATCAGTTTGACAGGAGCTAAAATCTAAAAGAGTTTTACTTTCAAACGGTATGACACAAGAGCAGACCTACGCTACTCAGGCCTTTGGAGAATGGGAAATGAAGGGCCACCTGGTCACCAGTACAAATGTATTCACTGCGGTTATCCAAAAACCACAAACTATTGTGAGACTTCTATTAAAAGATAATGATATCATTCATCCTCAAATGTTTATCGAATAGAGAGATCACCAAAAAGAGTACCATAGAAGACTCTAAACTCATTCGTCTGAAATGACTTCACGGTCTCTTGCAAATACCCAGGCCCAGATTTACTAACATGTTGCACCGCAACTGAGTCACTTTTTTGATGCGTCCCCAGTGAAAAATATATATTTGGATTTACTCAGTCACGCAAAGTCCGATGTGGGTGTCTTAGTAAAAAATGAATACAAGGAAGTGCGCTGCGTTGCCTTGCGTGGAGATGCATACCCTGGGTGGAGCATGCGTGTTCTTGTGCATCCACCCACGGATTTTGAAGCAATCCCATATTTACTAAAACCAGTTAACCTGGGCTTGCGCCAAAATGGCGGACCTACCCAATGCGGGTGTAAGACGGAAATATATCTGTACTTCTCCTCATCACTTCCTTCCACATCACACACTGAAAGCGGAAATTTCCTTTTAGAATTATTTTTTGTGTCGGAAAGTGTCCCTTCATGCACAAAAACAATCCTGCCTGTAATGCAGGCATCCTTAGCACCATGGCGCAAGGGCTCCTCCACTGGCACGCAGTCCGCCCTTGCAAGGAGGGGGCTTCAATGTGCTATATCTGAGTAAATGCAGCACATTTCAGGTCCTTCAATTTCACGCAACGCAGCAGAGCACGATCCCTTGCTGGGATGCGCTGCATGAAACGTTAGTAAATCTGGTCCCCAATGTTTATGCAGCCCCACTTGTGGTAAACGGATCTCCGTTACCTTCCTTCTTGCGTCTGCATGGACACAATGTTGGGCCTCCGTGGGCAGGTCCGCAGCAGGAGCTCTCCTTGGGGAAGGTGTCAAAGGATGTCTCTGTATTTTGAGAAATGGCCGCAGTAAATTCAGGGTTGATCCATTTTTCCAATCACCAGTTCATTCAAATAGTGAAACAACTTCCAAACACAAACATCAGCTTTACACTGTATTAACCAATAAATTCCTGTTTGGTAAGTAAATTAATAAAAGACCCCAACATAGAGATTTTAACAATTTTTCTTAAATATGAATAAACTACTGGCGTAAAAACATCGAGTAGGAAAGAATAATCTGATTGAGTATAACTCTTTACACAGTTCCAATTTCCACCAGATGTCTTTTTTTGTTTTATTACACACCTGCCTCGAAATTGCATAAAATGCTCCTAAATAGCACGGCTATATGTCCTCGATGTAAAATAATATTAATAGGAATGGTGGCATATGTGTGTTGAATGTCCCTCCTCGCTACTTGTTGGTATAAGATGTGTCAGTTCCGGGGCAGTGCTGTGGTGCACACATGCATCCTGCCTCAAAAGCCATCTGTTTGCACTGCCCAAGGATGAGACCAGTTATCCAAATCCGCACAAACTAGGTGTTTCATTGCTCATCTTATTATCCGCCATAACAACTCATTGAAAGAAGTCTACTCTAGTGGTATGCAAAACCTGTAAAGATAAAATATTTAGCATTTGCTCTCTCTATGAAAATATATGATCATTTTTATGAAATCTGGGCCTCTTCATTCTATTTTTCTTTTTTCAGTTTTTTTCTCTCTTCTGTTTTTCCGACATACGTGTACAATCTACTTGACATGTTCATTTTATGTATTTTTATGCATTGCCCAGTAAAACAATTATAGCAGCAAATTCTTTTGTAATTACATCCTGGCTTCTTTGTACTTGCCTGGTATGGAAGAGCCCTTGGTGGCTTAAGAAAATGGCAGCAGCGTCCTGGCTGGAGCACAAAGTGGGGTGGCGCGTAGAGCTGGTGCGGCTCCTAGGAACTGTCCCTTGCAGTAGAGAGCCCTGCTAGTGTCGCTGTGGTTCTCTGACCTTGCATGTGTTTGGAAGGTCAGGTGCTGAGGCAAGGGGAGAGATTCTTGCCCTTGTAAATGTGGTACTGATGCTGGGGGTCTGAGAACGAGGCTGAGGCTTTAGAGTTGGGTGACCATCCTCTCTGATCCACTAGAAGCAGGAATGTGAGTGCACATATGTCTCAGTGGTTCTGGTAATGTCTCTTACCATTCGTCCACCAGACTCGCATGAGCGTGGAGGTTCTCAGAAGACAACCTACAAGGTGAGGGCTACAGGATGTAGGATCTTACTAGGAGAAGAGCCTTTACTGACATAGGGCCTGGTTTATATCTCGGTGGACAAGTTTCTTCATCACAGCATTGACAGATATCCCGTCCGCCAAAATATAAATCCCACAGGATATAATGGAATTAATATTTCGGCAGATGGGCTATCCGTCGGATATGAGACGGAGTAACTCGTCCGCTGAAATATAAATTAGGCCCATAATGAGGTAACACCGAATCTTGGGCAGTGAGTGAACAGCAGCGTGTACAAAGGATGCAGGGGCCATGCCCGACACAGCCAGGACAGAGGAGCATAGATGCCGAGCACCATGGGGCAAGAGTGTAACCGAACATGCAGACCTTTCTGCCAATCAATATGTTGGAAGCTCTCAACAAGCTACTTCCCTACCCCTTGAAGGCTGTTGCAGATTGCACCTTTTATTTTATCACGAATTACCTTCCAACACCCTCAACATTCTGAATCCCTGTAGACTTTGAATTTCCTGAACGCCCTGTTCTCCTGAACAGGTTTTTCAAGGTCCAGTGAGTGCATATTGCATCTTTATTTCTTGTACATCACACTTTTTTCAAACCTTCTGTTTGGATACACGTGGGACATACAATAAAAATAAATTAAAAATCACGAAACATAATACACAAGCCTTATTTCTTTATCTTTGCATTTTATGATAGTTAACAAAACACCATGAATTTGGTCTTTAGTTTCATTCCATTAAAAGCTACATCTTGCATATTGTTGATCCTGACCTTGAAACAAAGACGAACAAGCCCCATAAAAAACAAATGAACAACAAGCAAAGCTCCATAAAAGCCCGATAAAAACGCAAATTAATTGAAAAACTACTATCTCCAAATTTGCCCCTCCAAAACCAACAAGCATTTGCAATGCAATAGGGTATTGCATTTCTCCGAGTTACAGCTATTAGCAGTTGTAAACTCCCAACCGGACTTTTCTTGCCACATTAAATGGAAAAAAACAGCGCAATCGCGCTGCTACAGTTCACTCGTAGTGAAACCTATCGGCAAAAGTGCAATTATGTACGTAACCGGCAAAAGTGCAATTAACTGTGTAACAGGATCGATGTCATGCAAAGCGCTGGACTTCTGCCAAGCGAGATCATGCTGCGAAAAAAAAAAAAAACATAGTCCACAAACCTGACAGGAAACAGCGAGCCTTGCATGTTTTCAGTACGTGGTCGCTGCGCTCGAGGAGGGCAAACCACAGGAAAAGGCATGACGTATGCGTGCCTTCCACTAATGAAAGCAAGCAGCTTTTGAAAGGCAAGCCCACGAACCAATGAAAGACACTGATGTAACGTGGACGGGGCTCCGAGCCCTTTTTTATCTACTAAAGCGACTCGACCCTAAAAAGCATTGGCAAAGCCAATAGGTTTGACATTCACAGCCATCCTTTTGGCTCTGTCAATGCTTGTTTTGTTTTGTTACGGGTGTTGCAAAACAAAAATCTGAAAAAAACACTGACTAAAAGCAAAAACATTTTTTGTTCTTAAAAAGCGCACTTTGGCATAAAAATAGCTGACATTGATGGGAACTACTTTGTGCGTGGATGTGCTCCTTGTGGAAGGAAAGAATGTCACCCATCACAGTGAACTTAGCCTGTGACTGAAATCGGCTGACCCTTTACCCCGTGCTGTAAGGTGTAGTGGGCGGAATTAAAAAAACAAATGGCACAATTAGAGACCAATGGATGAAGAGGGCTGGTTTAAAGTCCCTGCATGTAAGTAAATTATGCATGTAATGTTAGTAAAATCAAAAGGTCATGGCTAACGCCAGACGTAAGATACATGGCACCTCTTTCATGTACCAATATTCTTGTGCTATCTAGAACCAAATATTCTGAATTAAAGTAAGCTAGAGAAATGTAAACATGTGCATACATTTTAACATATGTTATCTCCTGTAATGATAACTGTTGGCATTCTGGCTTCCCATTTTCTGACCAAAAAATTTAAATATACACCCAGGTCACGCCATAAAATGCAAACTTCAAACTCATACTCATTTTAACCCCTTCCAAACAGGCATGGTATCCATTTGCGTCAGGTGTATTTCTGTATGTTTTTCTGCAATTTTGTTTTTCCAAAATAAATACATCAGCGTTTCTTTCAAAGTTAGTCAGGTTCAGGCATCCATATGCCTCTATCCAATTAATTTGAATTCACAACCTTTTGAATAATTTACTGTCAGTCAATATCATGAAATATGTATAAAAGGTCAGTGAAAGTCAAGAATAATGATACACAGACCCCCAGGTTATTCTTAATTAAGTGTCCATCTTTTTCACGCATCAGTGTCTTTTATAAGACCTTAGAATACTTCATGAGCATCTCACTTATGTCTCAAAAAATGTAAGCGAAGATGGTGACAACCATTTCAAACGGATTATTTCTGTATTTTTACATCTAAAAAGGGAAAAATACAAGTTCTAGGCTTATCAAATAATTTTCATAGGTACCTTATCAAGCTGACATAATGTAAAGATATTAGAGGTTGGCAGACTGGATATCCCATGTGACTTATAATAGGTGCATTACATCCTTATGCACTTGTGATAAGGTGGCCTGGATAGCTGTCACATTTGTGACAGAGTACCCATTTGGCAAACTATAAATCAGGTTTTAGGTTTATATGTGTTTAAAATGTATTTCTTGCAAATGATCACAGAAAAGTACTGTCCCGGTAGAAAGAGACAGTAGGGTTAAAAAGTCACCCAGGGTATATCAATGAAATATATAAACTAGAGTAATTTCAATAAGGTCATTGGAATGTTGAGAACTCCAGTGAAGACAATGAATTAGCGCTCGGCTTATATTGGTTGGTATAAGTCTGGAGCTCCAACATTCCAATGTTTGTCTAAATTTTTCAAACTTTTTAATTAAGAACAATCTACCCTCAGAGGGTGGCATGTTCTAATAGTCATATAGCCCTTCTGCCTCATGCTATGCCAGTTGTTAAAGGCCCTCTCCCTCATCATAGGCCCTCACCTGTGGCTTGGGCCTGTGACTCTGGATCAGATGCTTTAACAACTGGTATAGCCCTCGGCAGTGGGCTATAAGGCTATAGAATAGCATCCTGTGTTGCTCCTTCTTGTTCTTACTAACAATAGAAAAGATCTACAGTATTATACTCCAAACATTGCCTAATGTACTTCACTCAGTGAGTGAGACTAAATATTTGTAGTAGTCTTGTGCTCCAGGGGAACTTTCTGAAGCCTTCCCTCCAGTAGTGAATTAAGTTACTAAGAGTTAAGCATGGTGAGTAGGCTGCGTTCTTGCAAGTGTAATAATGTGATAGCTAAATAGGGTACAGGAGGCTAGATGTTGCAAGACTGCTACGAGAGTTTCCACAGAGTGGAATTTGTGATTTGTGAGAGCGGGATGAGTCGATAGGGTAGAAAAGGTTAGATATTGCAGGAATAGTTACTCAGATGGAGAGTTTAGGATTTGTAATGAGAGGCATGGTTAGTTTACTGAATTATATGAGAAAGTAAGGCACGTGACAGAATGAGGTGCAATCAGCTACACTAAGGAAGGCAGATGATGGAGTGTAAGGAGAGTATCTTTCAAATAGAAAGGTCAGAGGGAGAATAGCTATTAATCAAGGTCAATTTACATGCAGAGTTTTTAGGTACATAGGGCCTCATAGAGATTGGCGGCAAATGTCGCCTACCGCCACGGCAACGGCCACCAACATACCGTCACCGTGACTACCGACCGTCCATGCCATTATGACCGTAACTAGAATTCCGCCGGAAGGCTGATGGAATTCCGGCTACAGTCATGGCGGCGGATGGCGATAAGGTGGCGCTGCTGCCAGCAGCAGCGCCACACCGGTAAAGCACCACCTACAGTATCATGTTCCATGTTACGGCCTGGCAGTGTTTTGCTGCGTCCCGTCTCCTGCCGGAGCACTCCCTGCAATTAGGTAAGTCGGGTTCTCGGAAAGAAGAGGGGGCATTGTGTGCCTGTGTGGGGTTGTGTGTGACTGTGTTTGAATGCATTCATGCGTGTGTAGTGCATGTGTGCATGAGTGTGTGTGTGTGTGTGTGTGTTTGTGCATGTTGTATTGTGTGCTTGCGTGTGTGCCTTAATGTATGTTTGTGAGTTTTGCAGTGAGTGTGTATGTATGTATGCATGCATGGGTGAATGTGTGTATGTGTGTGTATGCGTGTGTTTTGCCGTGTGTGTATGTGTGTTTATGTTGGGGTGGGTGGGAGGTGGAGGGTGGGGGAGGACTCTGGGGAGGGGGAGGAGGCGAGGGCGGGAGAGACCTCTATCAGTGCCAGGGAAGGAATTCCCTAGCACTGATAGTGCCTACCGCCATGGTTTCCATGGCGGTACAGAAACCATGGCGGTGGGCGAGGTCAAAATGCCATGGGCAGCCTAGTGACGGCCGACGGGCTGGAGACCGAGGTCTCCAGCCCGGCGGTCGTTACCGCCGTGGGGGTTGGTGTGTTGACACCAATGTCATTATATTGGCGGTACCACCGCCAATATAGCACCGACCGCCAAGGTCCTAATGAGGGCCATAGTTTGATTATGATATTGAGATAGGATTCAATCAGAGAAAGTATAAAGAGTCCAAAAAAAGGTTGAAGGTTCACCACCTGTTGGTAGGTGATATACGTTCTCGCCATATATGGTTGGTTGGTTGCTGATGGCATTGATACAGTTTGGCCATTTTTTTCATAGGTAGTGAACATGTTAGAAATGTGCCCTTTCTGCAAGGTCACCCCAATATGTTGCCTTTTTAATGAACTCTATTTTTGCTGGCTAAAGAAATCGGTGCACTTTACCCGTGCTAACCAGTGGTAAAGGGTTTGTGCTCCTCCTTTCAACATGATGAAATTGGCCTACCCCAATTAGCATCTTTAACTTACTTAAAGACCTTAGTACATGGTACCTAAAGTATACGTTGGGCCTGGAAATTAAGTGTGACCAATGGTCTGCAACACTCATTGTGCCACCCATTGCAATGACAATGTAAACATGACTGCAGGACTGCCACCAGTAGCTTGAATATGCTGGTTAAACTACAAATTAACCCTGTCAAAACAACCCCTTTTTGACAGACCTAAATCTTCCTTTTCAATATTTATGTCACCCAAAGTAGACCTTAATGCCTATAGGCAGGATGCATTGAATTTAAAAGGAGGACATGTAAATGTTTGTTGATGAACATGTCCTTACAGTGAAAATGACCTAAATGCACATTCACTGTAGCAATGCAATACAATATTAAGTTTAATACATGTTATGTCTGTCTAGTAAACAGTTGGATTACTATTTCAAGTTTTTTTTTTTTTTAGTAGTTACACAAAATCCAGTTTAATGATAAAGTCGAATTTCGTCTATTACAAAAAAGACACTTTAGAAAAATTATTGTCTCCCTGCCTAAAGCCACAGGAGGCCTCAAAGTGCCTTCCAACTATCACCTGGCAGCTGATGGCTCTAATGTGGTGAGGTTTGCACTGCTCCCAGGTGCTGTGATGCTATTAATTGTGTTTGACCAATGACTTTGTGTTTCATCACTGCGCATATTAGTTGCTCAATGTTCACCAGTAGCACATTGTGGGGGTTATTACAACTTTGGAGGAGGTGTTAATCTGTCCCAAAAGTGACGGTAAAGTGACAGATATACCACCAGCCGTATTACGAGTTCCATAGGATATAATGGACTCGTAATACAGCTGGTGGTGTATCCGTCACTTTACCGTCACTTTTGGGACGGATTAACACCTCCTCCAAAGTTGTAATAACCCCCTATATGTTTTGTTCAGTTTAGCTCCCTATTGGCTTTGACATGATATTAGACATTACATTTTGATATTCAGTTTAGCTGCCTATTGGCTTTGACATGATATTAGACATTACATTTTGTATTCAGTTCAGCTGCCTATTGGCTTTGTCATGATATTAGACATTACATTTTGTATTCAGTTTAGCTGCCTATTGGCTTTAACGTGGAGTTAGACATTGCAGAGATGTCTGTGTTTTTTCCAAGCTGTGTTTTTCCACAAGATGGACCAAGCTGTTTTCTTCACACCAGACCTTAGCTGATAAGAGCACGTAGATTAGATTTTGTGTTTACCTCGCAATCCAGTCTGAGACCGGAATGGCTCAGGAGAACTGGCCATTCTCCAAGGTCGTTCAAATCTCACACTGAGTTTGCTTTTAAGGATGACTCTGGGCTACAGTGAGGGAGATTGGAATCTGCTTGACTTCAGGCTGGAGCTAGACGTCAGTTGCCAGTCTCCCGTTTGGGTAGATAATCTCTTTCTTGCGGTTGACCGGAGTCATCAACTTGCAGACCCCAGAAAGATGAAGCTGAATATAGGCCCTACTTGCCCATACGGTGATGAATTTTGACTTTTATGCTTTGCTTTGATTATAATCATATATATATTTGCTGAGTACATTGCAACTGAGAAGTACTGTGATATATATTTTGCTTTCATTGCTGCGACTACTCTTTTAAACGTGTGCTTGAAATCTACTAATTTCGTCTCTCAAGAACTTGTGGGTGGGGGAGAATTAACAACAATAAAGGTCTTCTTTGAACTCAGAAGTGCATTCCAGAGAGGTTCTGTAAGCTCCGATAGGAGATATGTAGGAAAGCAGAACAGGTGCAAAAATACGCTGACCTGAATAGGCAGATGTGACTCATCGGAACCTCCTCGAGTATGTGGGGAGGTCGGGAGGATCCTCTTTGACATTAACGTGTCAAGTTCTGCTTGAATGTTACATCCTATGTCACAGGTCTGCTTGGGAGTTTCCATATGACACTTGGGGTGCACTTCAAAGAGGCTTGACATTTTGGCAGGTCCTTCTTTTGTTTTGCCAGAAAGCCAGGCCCCTATCACAGTGGGAATCTATTTGACATCACAGTGTCACAGCCTGTTTGACAGGCCTGATGGGTTTCCATATAACATATGGGGTGCACTTCAAAAGAAGGAAACAGAATGCCAAAACATGTTTTGTGTATCAACTGTCTGGTTGCTGAAAGCTCAGCTTTGATTCCACTAGATGTCTGCCTTTGGGTTTGTTGGGGGTATAGAGACAGCATAGAACTGGATTGCAGTGTTAGATATAGCAGGCCATCAGGATAACCATAGTACATGCCCCGCACACACAAACACACCCAGCCCTCAGAAGACTGTGCCCAGCTTGACAAAGCCTTGACAATGCCCAAAGTGGGTAGGGGTGTCCCTTAGAACCTTTACCACACTGGTTAGAGCATCCCTGGGGGTAATTTCTACCCACTGCTCATGCCAGGCATAAATGTGGCACCTCCAGGAACCGACTGCAGTACTCGTCTGGACCTGTGAAAGATTAGGAGCAGTGGTGGCTGCTAACCTTCAAAGGTAGTGGGGCGTAATCCTTGGCTTGAATTCCAAAGAGCTTTTTCTTGAAGGGCTAGCTCACCTTTTCTTGCACTAAGTTTACTGTCTCACTCAGTCTTAATCGGGCTCACTAATTCATACAGACTCACTCATTCTACTCTAACCCACTCTGTCTCACTCAGTCCCACTCATTCTGAATTACTCAGTTTTGCTGTGACTCACTTTATCGCACCCACAGTAACACTCAGTTACACTCACTGTCATTCTCCCTCCCTCATTCACACACATTCATTCTCACACATACTCATCCTTTCTATCACTCATTCTCACTCATTCTGACTTACTCCTTCACTGACTCTCTCTCACTTAAACTCACGCACATAGTCACACAGTATCTCTGATAGCTGGAGCAGGCACCTTCATGCACCTGTGTCAGCAATCAGACAATGCCACTAGCTGCCTCAGTTTGTTGCTGGACTCGAAGCGGGTCTGCATTTTATTTTTACTATATCAAGAGTGAGTAATTATTCACTCTTGATACAATAAAATTGGACTACAAAACAAAGAGAGTGTAGTGTAGCTGAGGAGCCCATAAAGTAGAGTTGCCATTGGTCCAGGGACACCTATCCATCCACTCAATCATCCATCCTTTCACTTATCCACACCCTTTCATCAATCCATTCATCCACCCTTTTGCTCCATCTATCCATCCTTTCACTCCATCCATCATCCTCTCTTTGGCTCATCCATCCATCCATACTTTCACTCAGCCATCCATCCTTACACCCATTCATCCACCCTTTGTCCCATCTATCCATAAATCCATTCCTACCTCCCTCCATTTACCATTTCTCTCAGCCATCCATCCTTTCACTCACTCATCCATCTATTCATCCATCCATCAATTTGTCCTTTTACTCATCCACCCATCCTTTCATCCAGACAGCCATCTAATCTGCCTTTTACTCATCAATACATTATTTTACAAATCCATCTTTACATACATTCTTTTACTCATCCATCCTTTTGCTCATCCTTCCATACTTTTACTCCATCCATCCACTCATCCATCCATCCATTTCCCTTCTATGCATCCATCCTTCCTTTCACTCATTCTACCATCATCCTTCCTTTCTGTCACCATCCATCAACCCATTCTTTTACTCCATTCATCCATCCTCCCTTTCACTCATACACCCTATCTCCCTTTCACTCTTCCATTCTTACGTCCATCCTTTCACTCATTCATCCATGCATCTATCCATCCACCATTTCATCCATCCATCAATCCACCCTTCCTTCCTTTCCCTCACTCACCATCCCAAGTTAATTATGAGCACTCCACAATGTTTTTTCCAAAGTAAAATCAAATGCAGTACTAAACACGTGTTACTGTCAGGACAGCAGCCTCCTGCCCCCCCCCCTACAACCTGCCTCTCTGTGATAATCAACAAATTGTTATCACCCACTCCCTCCTTCTCCACATCGGCCTGCTCCACCCCTGCCACTGAAGTGGATGAAGTTTTGTAACTCCTCCCAGGGCCAAAGTTTGCATGCCGAAAAGAATAACTGGATCAATGGCTTTCTAATTCAGCACTCCCTCTGGTATGAGGTCACTGCTGTAGCTTGTGTCTGCAGGTCGAAGAAAACCCCACCCGTCCATCACTTGCAGTAGGGCATCTACAAAGTTCACTAGAGTTCATCCGGGAGATTCAGCACTGTCTCGTAACTGTGATTTATTTTCAGCTGCTTTGTGTTTATTTCCCTGCTCTTGCCTCTCCCCTGAGGGTGCAGAGCAACACCCCTTTTGCCCATGAACACCACTCACCTTTGATCAGAAGAGGACTGAACCTGCTGTTTACTACAACCTGAGAAGAGCCCTGGAAGACTGGACCTTCTCTTTCTCTGGTACTAAAAAAAGTGGTCTCCAAGAGTCAAAAGTCTGACCTCCTGTTAAAGCTACAGGATACCAGAGGCCTTTTCCAGCAACTGCCAAGCTGATCAGTGGCAACTGGACCTGGACTGGACCCCATGCACTCTGCCCTTTGCCTAACACCCTGTGAGTCTCTAAGTGCCTCCCCTGAGGTCCTTGAGAGCTTTAGAAGCGTACATTCTGATAGATTGGGGCTTAATGGACTAAAGTCAGAAGGTACAATCTTTGACCAGGATAAACCTGGCTAGTGTATCCAACCCATGCTCTATTTCGGTCAGTGTCAAATTGCACCTAAAGTCCTGTTCTACCGTGACCATGGACTATACCTGGCATTTTGCGCTTCATGCGCTAGTTCTACTTAAAACTTTATAAAAGCTCACATCTCTGGTTTTGTCATTTTGGTGTAATTTTGTTTAGCAAACTATACTTAAATAAATTTGTTTTGGGAATTTAAATTGTGCTGCATTTCAGCTTTATTACTGTTTAAGTACTGCATAAATACTTTACACCTTACCTCCAAGTTAAACCTGTCTTCTTTGTGCCATAGCTACCAGTGTTTGAGTTTAGGTTAATTTTGTACTTTTACGTGTTCTTTCTGAAGAGAATTTTGATTATCACTTGAAGTGGGTACGTACCACCCTCAACTATTAACCCAACGTCTCATAGAACATTATTGAGATTTTTGATTTTCCACTTTTAATATGAAGTACTGAGTTATGTGGTATGTCCAAATAACGAGTCCTTTCAGGTGTATCTGGTAAGATTTTGAGGTTTGAACAGTCTCTGTGAATTGCATTGATCATTCTGTTATGTATTTGTTTCCATCAGATGCATGTGTGATATTTTTCTAAAGGTGTGTGTTACTCGCTCATATTCAAAGGGGTTGCATGTAAAAGGATTCTGCTAACTTAGCACTTCTTTGATTTTAGAGGATCCTAGAGGGTCTCTATCTACATCCATAAATTAAGCTCATGTGGGTTCTTTGTTTTTTTTAATTGTGTTATTATTACCATTTATGGCAGTAGAGAATAATGCTGCAACCATAACAACACAGGGGGAAACAGGGGGAAGGGGGCTGAGGGTCAGCACTTGAGGGGGGGAGGGACCGGAGTAGGGGGTGGGCAGAAAGGATCCACGGTTGCTAAGTATTGCATGACAGCTAAACAATTGTGCATAACATTCCCATTTGCATTTACCCAAAAGGAAGAGGAGCAGGGGTACCATGATCCCTCTAGTAGTGAAACAGGCTCTTATCACAGCGTGTTGCAAGGGCACAGGCGACCTCAGATGTCCAGGTTCATATACAACAATTTACAAGGTATACGATTGCAGAAGCCCACTCTTTTGAGTGGAATAGACAGTCAAGTACCATCATGAATGGAGTTGTCTCTGGGGTATGCCTCTCCTGATTACAGTAAGGGAGGGTCCCTTTGGCGTAGGAATGAAAGGAAAGGCTCCTATATGTCTTTGGGGTGGGAGCGCAGGGGCATCAGTTCCCAGACGTTGGACAACTGTTCCTGACAGGACGTTGCATCCTGTAGCAAGGCCTTTACAACGGAAGCGGGTCTCCAGCCCCAATTCATGGCCACCCTTCATTTGGCCAGGAGAACGAGCATGGCAGTTAGTCAGCGTTCGCCAGCGGGTGTGTCCTCGATATAGCCCAAGAGGCCTCCAGAGGGTTGCAGTGAGGCAACTGTCCCATGAGTGTGGGTATAGTCGAAAACACGCCTTCCCAAAAAGCTGCTACCCTCGGTCATTGCCACATGAGGTGACTGAAGGAGGCCTGAGGTGAAGCACACCTGAGGCAGCGTGGATCTGCAATAAGTCCCATTTTAAAGAGCTGTATTGGGGTGCAGTAGAGGTGGTGTAGAAATTTGAACTGTACCAAGCGCAGCCCGTAATTGAGTGAGAGTCTCTCCAGCGGTCCACAGTAGAAGGACCTTTGTTTATGTGTTATGGGGCCTCCCATAACTACGCGCACTACGTGCCGCTGGCACGGTGAGTGGCGCAGAGGACTGCATAATGGTATAGAGGCGAGTTATCAGTTTACATGGCGAAGGGGTGATGGGCATGTGTTGTAATGCTGGAAGTGTCAGTGGAGGGACTGGGAATGTGTTGTGCAATGCATGACAGGTGGCCCTACGTTGGTAGTATAAAAGGATGTCAAGTGTGGTGGGAGCTGAAGGTGCAGTAGTTTCACAAGGCGGTAAGAGTTTGTCCTCTGGGGATAGGTCTGAGAAGGTGATAATGTTACGGTCGCTCGCCCACAGCCTGGCTCCCCAGTCTTGCCGGGGCAGTACCTGAGGCTTGTGTCCAAAGGGGATGGAGGGAGCATAGAGGCAGGGTACTCTAGCATGCTTTCTCAAGACATCCCATGCCCAGCCTACATATTCCACAGTGCCTATCTCCGCCCTCGGTGCCCTGTAAGGTAGGTAAAGTGTGGTGGTCAGGGGCCATGGGGCTGCACAGTCTGTTTCTATGGCTGTATGGGGCTGTAATGGTTTTGGATCTAATAGTGGAGATACTGTGCCTGACAGCATGAGTAATATAATGTCATGTCAGGTGCTCCCGGATCTCTCCGAGCAATTGGCAAAGTGAGGAGTTCCCACAATACTCGAGGTTGCATGCCAGCCCAGATGACTACCACGAAGGAGGAACTCAAACGTCGCCGAAACTGAGGTTTTAGAGGAATAGGTTAAGAAAGAGAGAGAGGAATTTAGGGAGTTTTTGCTATCGCTATCCTTCCCGTGAGAGACAGCAGCCGTAGGGACCATATTGGTATCCTATCTTCCACCCACATGACAGCTCGGCCATAGTTGGCTCTCCAGAGTTCATCTGGATCTCGGCTGAGCCAGATGCCCAGGTATTGAACCGGATCAGCTTCCCATTTCAGTGGGTACTCCATGTGGAAAGCCTGTGTACTGTCAGTGCGGGAAAATAGTACAGACTTAGACCAATTTAGCTGTATACACGAAAAACCGCCAAGTCGTACGACCTCATGTGTTATCGGGGTGAGGTTTTCCTGACGGGTGCAAACATAGAGTGTGATATTGTCTGCATACATTGGGACCACTAGCCCCCTAGTTGTGAAGCCGATGCCCCGGTTTGCATCATGTCGCCCAAGTCTTGCTTCTAAGGGCTCCATTGCTATAGCAAAAAGAATTGGCAACAGTGGGCAGCCCTGTCGTGTTCCACGAGTAATCTGGAATGGAATGGATAGCATCACATTTAGTCGCAATCAAGCAGCTGAAAGGGTGTAGATGAGTTGTATCTGGTGAAGAAACCATGAGCTGAGTCCAAGGCAATAGAATGTGAGGAATAGAAAGAGGTCAAGTAGGGCAGCTACCGCGCAGACCTCGGGGTCGAGGCGATGCATGACTGCGAAGATGATGCAAAGGTTATGTGATGTTGAATAGCCCAGAATGAACCCGGACTGATCATGCCTTACATTTTGGGGCAATAGTGGCATTAGGTAGTTCGCAAAAATGTTCGCAAAGATCTTATTGTCGACATTACTCAAGGAGAAGTAGCCTGTAGGAATTTCATTGGGAGGTCAGTTTATCAGGTATGAGAAGCATTACAATAACAGCCTCCCAAAGCAAGGGAGGTAGGGAACCAATATCAAGAGATTCTCCGAACATTGCTAATAGGTGGGAATGTCAGCATGTATTCAAATTCCCTGTAAAGGGCAGTGGTTAGGCCATCCAGACCTGACGCCTTCTCCTGTGGTAAGCTTTGGATAACCTGCACTATTTCCTCTATGGCAATGGGCACGTTTAGGTACGTGCAATGGGCCCCATCTAGCTGTAGTAAGTGGACAGTGTCAATGTATGCGATCAAGTCAGCCTTGCTATGTACTAGGGTGGCAGTGTAGAGTTTAGAGTAGAAGGAGGACATTATATTCAAAAGCCCCTACAGGGTAGACTGGAGATTTGAACTGTCATCAAGCAGTTCCACCATATAGGTGGACACTTGTAGTTTGTGGCGGATTCCCATAAGCGTCTTGCCCAGGCGGTCTCACTCCCCATAACTGCGAGCTTGTGCGTTAGGGTTGAAATAGTTGGTCTCCCGAACAGCTTCTGCAGAGGTCTTTGACAGCTTGTCCTGAATGACGACCAGCTTGGTCACATTGTTAGAGTGGAAATACTCTGTCTCCAGGGCTTGACTGTCAATACCTCCCGTATGTTTTGCAATGCATGTACTGCGTATTACCACCTTAAAGGCTTCCCAAAGTGTGGATAGTGAATTCACTGAGCCCTCATTGTGTGCAAAATATTCCGCCATCTCCTTACGGACTTCCTCACGGAATACCACATCCCGGAGCACTCCTGGGGGGAAGCATCAGGAGAAGGCACCGGGTCCGAATGGGGGATCAGTAATTCCAACACAAGGGCGTGGTCAGAGAGGGTGCCACTATGGTGACTCCTGTCTGGACATCTCAGGAAACCAGCCAGTAATCAATTCTGGATCATGCATTTTGGTGTGTCGTGAGGCAGGTGCCCTCTAAACTATCCGCATGTGTGTGTGTACCCATGTCTTGTAATTGTCCTGATAATCATGTTGAGTTTTACTGCCACATTAGGATGTGGGTGCCTAGAGATCCCGGAGTGATCCATCCAATCATCCAGCATCACGTTAAAATCGCCACCCCAAAATATAGCCCCGGGTCTGCAGGTAGCCATCAGCTTCCAGAGCTCGAAGAAGAACTCAAGGTCGTCTGTATTTGGGCTTCATAAACAGCTGAAAAAATCATGGACACTCTGTGCAATGTGCCTGCTAGGATAACATAACAATCATCCTTGTCAATGAGGGTATGTGTCAAGTGCCATGGTAGTCCTTTGCATAGCAAAATAACAATGCCGCTGGCGTAATTGGAGTACAATGAGGTGTGAGTTCCACCCATTTGGCATGCAGCACTGCAGCAGAAGAATGTATGAGGTGTAGGAACCATATGTGTACTTAGTGTCTGGTGAGATAGGCATGAACTAAGCAGGCTTTTCTGTGGTCATTAAGTCTGTGAATATTCCAAGTGAGGCATTTTGTTGATGTCATGTTGCGATGTGGCAAGGACATGTGGTGGATGTGAAGGTGTGCTGCGCAGTGGGCATTGTGTAGTTGGGTGGTACAGCAGTAGCATACCGCAGCAGGTACCAGGAAAGGAAATAGAACATCAGCAACTAATAATCTAAATGAGCAACCCCAACCCCCGCCCCCCACTCCAACCTCCAAGCATGGTTGAGAAGAACATCCCACCCCACCGCCCCACAATCCCATCATAAACCTTGTGGACAGTCCGGGAAGCATCCCTGGAGGCGGGGAAGAGCCGAGCGTACAACCCTGCCAAAGTGTGGCTGAATGGGAGTCAAGCTCCCCAGGGTAATACACAGTGGGTCCTCAGTATTTGTTTAATAAGTTGGGGAGCACAGCAGCTTCTGCAAGGATCTTGAACTCAGTTCACACTTCCAGGTAGAAGGTATGTGAGAGGCACGTGCATCAGCCCACATAATCTTGCAATGAAGTTTCGGGCCCCCCGAGTACCGCTAAGATGTCAGCCTGTTTGTCATTGTCACTGAGGAGTTTGCTTGGAGTTTCGCAGCAAGCCTCCAGGTGTCCACTCCCTTGTGGTAACACATTTGGTGAATTTGAGGGACGATTTTGCGTCTGTGACAAAATGAGATTTACCTTCAAAAGATATGTGTGGTTTGTTCAGGTATAAGAGTGCATATATGATTTTGGGGCCGATTTTGGGGCCAGATGTATCAAGCTCCCGGTTTTCATTTCTTAAATAGCGAATTTTAAGAAATCGGTATTTGAGAAATGCAAAATGGGATGTATGAAAATTGTGATTCGGTAATAACGATTTCTTAAAAATCGCAATCGCTATTAGCGAATTGCAATTAGGAAATGGGACTCTAGTCATCCCTATGGGCCTGTAGGCCCATAGGTTAGAGTGGTTTTGCATTTCTAAATTGGCAAATTACTGTTAGGAATTTGAAAATTAGGTAATGCAAATCCCAGGGTGCTGGGGGCCTAAGGCCCCCTTTGATGCATCTCCCAAAAATATTTGTGGACATGTAAAGCGCACACATGTCCTAGGAGCATGTGTGCGCTACATGTCATTTTTAAAAATGCATTTTTAATGCATTTTTAAATATTGCACATGCTTACCACCAAACTTCAATTTGTGGTAAGTGCATTTCCTAAATGCCAAATTCACATTTAGGAAATGCATGATACATGTGCACTGGTAATCGCAAATAGGTATTCCCTATTTACGATGACCTATTTAGGGAATCGCAATTTGCGATTCCCTAAATGGAGTCGCAATTTCAGGGAATCGCTATTTTAGCAATTCCTTGAAATTGCACTGCAAATGCCTTTCATACATTCTGAAAGCAGTTTTGCATTTGCAAACGGTGGAATTTTGCGGTTTGCACCATTAGCGAATGGAAAAAGCTTTGATACATCTTGCCCTTGGCTTTTTGGAGTAATGTCTTGGTGGGCAAAAATTCCCATCAGGCGGCCTGGACTGACAGGGTAAAGTCTGGATAGAAGGAGCGTGTTTCCCCTGTTTTTGGCACTTGCATGCATGTCGTAGAACAACATCTCGATGTATGTAATACAAAAGTTGTGCAACTATGGGGTGAGCTGGCGCACCTGCGGAGGTGTGGGGGAGGAGTGTCCCCAGTGAGCGATGCACCCACTTCACAATGAAAAATGGAGAAAAGGCCCCCCAGAATAGGTCGCAGAGCATGGCCTCCACATAGCCTTCTATTTTATTAATTGCGGTTGATTCTGGGATTCCCGTGACCCTGAGGTTGTTGCACCTGAACCTCGCTTCAAGATCTTCATTTTTAGCTTTAGTAAGTGCATGGATTTTGTCCATTTGTAGAAGATGTTCCTTGGAGTCTGAGCGTTGTCTGCAATAGAGATACGGTTCTCCAAGTGATGTAGTCTATTTTTGTGCTTGTCCACTCGCTGCTTTACTTGATCCTTGCGACTGGTATGTATGTCTAGTTTTGCATTGATAGATTTTAGGCTGGCCTTTACATCAACTAGGAGTTCCTTGAGATAAATATCTTGTTGGGTGACCCCAAAGGGTGGTCCAGGGAGACCTCTTACTGCGGCTCCTGCTCTGCCTGACGGGTAAGGCGTTTACCTTCAAATGTAAGTTTTGATTGTCGAGCATCATGCTTGCCCATGATCATTATGTAGGATGACTGGTCTTGGAAGAGGTGAGATGCTCACTCTGAGAGCAGTATTTGTTTGTAGGGCGGCAGGAGTCAATGCCTATCTGCATGCCAAGACTGGGAGAGAGGAGTGAGTGAAGGCAGGTGGCATTGAAGGGACATGGGTCTTCTCAGAACCTCTCCATTCCCTGGATAATCGGCCCTCCCATGGGGCACAAGCAGGCTCAAGGTCTTGGGGTGGCTAATGCAGAACAAGGAGACCCCGGGACAGCAGCACAATAGTGAGTGTTTGCAGGTCAGTAAAAGCGAGTCTGCATGCAGCTCCTCTCACCTGGAGCAGCCTTGTTGAGTGCCAGGCCAGGGAGAAATTAGCGCTATGAAAGCGAGTTCTACGTTAGGACAGGCAAGAGAGATGTGGGGGAGTCTGTTAATCTAGGGGTGGAGTTGCCATTTTGTGTTGGCAATAAGGGATGTAGGAAGAGATAACCCTCACCCTAAGAACCGAAAAGAACCCACGTCCTAAGCCCTACAGCCAATAGAAAACCTAGCATGGAGGACCAATAGGAGCTGAAACCCTAAGACCTACAGCCAATAGAAAACCTAGTATGGAGGACCAATAGGAGCTGAAACCCTAAGACTTACAGCCAATAGAAAACCTAGCATGGATGACCAATAGGAGCTGAAACCCTAAGGCCTACAGTCAGGATAAACCCCTATACTGAGTGCCTTCTGACTGAGTGTGGAGAGGAAGAACAAGAAATATTGGTGGTCATTCTGACCCTGGCGGTCTTTGACCGCCAGGGCGGAGGACCGCGGGAGCACCGCCGACAGGCCGGCGGTGCTCCAATGGGGATTCCGACCGCGGCGGTAAAGCCGCGGTCGGACCGGCACCACTGGCGGGGTCCCGCCAGTGTACCGCGGCCCCATTGAATCCTCCGCGGCGGCGCAGCTTGCTGCACCGCCGCGGGGATTCCGACCCCCCCTACCGCCATCCAGATCCCGGCGGTCGGACCGCCGAGATCCGGATGGCGGTAGGGGGGGTCGCGGGGCCCCTGGGGGCCCCTGCAGTGCCCATGCCACTGGCATGGGCATTGCAGGGGCCCCCGTAAGAGGGCCCCTACATGTATTTCACTGTCTGCTGCGCAGACAGTGAAATACGCGACGGGTGCAACTGCACCCGTCGCACAGCTTCCACTCCGCCGGCTCGATTCCGAGCCGGCTTCATCGTGGAAGCCTCTTTCCCGCTGGGCTGGCTGGCGGTCTGAAGGCGACCGCCCGCCAGCCCAGCGGGAAAGTCAGAATTACCGCCGCGGTCTTTCGACCGCGGAACGGTAACCTGACGGCGGGACTTTGGCGGGCGGCCTCCGCCGCCCGCCAAGGTCAGAATGAGGGCCATTGTCTGCTCTTGGGGGGATGGAGGAGAGATAAACAAGCAGTGGCCTGGTCTTTTTTAGAATGAAGGTGTGGGCTGGGAACAGAGGAGGATCTGAGTCAGAGTAAGAAATAGCTCAGTACACTTTGGTTCCTCAGTCACTTCTCATTGGTTCATTTGGCAGCAGGCGCAAGAGAGTCTGAATGGCAGCTTAGGTATGTTGGGCCCATAAGAGGGTATATTGTAGGGTTCCATTCAAACATTTTTCTGAACATCTTTTTAATGATCAAGATTGGAATAAAAAGCTACCAAATCCCCTACAACCAGGCTAGACTGTGCAGTCGGTGGGGTCGTTCCTTTTGTGCTTCTCTCGATTCCCTAGATTAACAGGGGTCTGTGTGTCATGTGTCGTGGAAGGAGTAGGACATGGTGGTTCAGTACAGAAGTGCAGTTGGGAGCCACTCTTTGTGTTATAGACTAAGAGGGTAGGATTGCTGGAGCACCCCTTTTTAGTCATAAAGTTATCATGGAACCTGGGTGGAGTGACACATAAGTGACCCCAGCTAAACAATCAGCCGTAGCAGCGTCACCAGTCATAGTTCCACACCCCTATGACCCTTCCTGTGTGGCTGGGAGATTATTCGGTAGCCAGAATGGTAAACATAAGTAGGTGATGTACTCCCAGTTACTCATTCTTCCTGGATGTTTACCTGCATCTGTACCACGCAAAGTGTTCCAGAGAGGCAGTGGACGTGTGCACCCGCTTTCTGTGCCTCCAGGGCACTTTGGTGTTACAGACCGGGCTGCAGACGCTTGTGCAATCCCTTCTAATATGCAGATTGAGCTGGTGCACGTGTATCATTGGGGCGTGGCCTCGTTTGCATGGAAACTCAATGTCTGCACCCATGCTGTGATGAAGACACGGGTGCAGAGGCAAACCAGCTGTTAGGAGGACCACTGACTGCGTGCCAGGAAGAGGCAGCACACAGCCAATGCGCCCTTCAAGTGCCACCCTTGTAAGGGTTCAAGGGGTTGCTATGGACCCCCAGACATCCCCCTGCAGGCACATGCAGACTACATACTGTGCGGGAGGAATCTCAGCAGTGCAGACTGATAGCCACCTCTGTACTGAAAGATGAATCAGTTCCTTCAAACAGCTAGTCTGTCTTTCACTAATGTGCTACCCTGCAGTGCAGGGGCGAGTTCACAGCTGCGTGGGCGGCAGTGCATTAACTGTAATTGTTTCTGTCCAGCTCACCCGGGTAAAGGAACGCTGAGGTATAGACGGGGCACTGCGCCTCACATAATACAGGTGCTGGTCTTCCACAACTAATATTTTGCCCTGGGTAGGTGCTAGATTTATTGAGGATTTCTCCTGTTCTCCAGAAAGTTTAATAAAGCAAAGGTACCAACAGGAGACAATCTTCTCGGGTAAGACACACTGCTTAGCAACAAGATGTCAGTAACAATGGGAAAAAGGATGTATTTTTCTAATTAAAAATAGTAAACAATATTAATTACCCTATGCTTGTCAGTCTTTTTCTCTCAGGCTGAGCCTGATCTTTAAATCCAAAGGATGTGATATTTTTATGTCTTTTTACACCAAAGGTGATGTTGAATGTTAAGATGTTGTGAGTGATACAATAGTGAAAAAAATTGAATTGTTTAATTAAAGTGTATAAAGATTTAAATCAAATCTAACTTATTTAGGAATGTGTGATGCCAATGTAAGCTCAATTAAATAGCACACGTTAGAGCATGAACCATCTTTAAGTGATTTAGAACAAGAGCCATCTCTAGTTGAGTTGTTAAAAAGTTGGGATTATTTGCTAACAAGGCAAGATGTCCTTTAAACAGTGTTACAAATGTGTAATTTTGATGAGTTGAAAAACTTGGATGGAGATGAAGCCAACCGTAAAACAAAATGGCCACTCTGTGAATTTCTCTGCTGACTAGAGACACCTTTGGGGACATCTCATCAGTCTACGAGACCTTCCCACCATCCTGTGGGAGCACACACACATAGGGTCCAATTATGCGTTTGGGCGGACGGGAACACCCGTCTGCCAATCTCCTGACGGGGTGGTTGCCATCATGCTAGATACCTCCCCACCAGCCCCATCAAGACTTTCCCACTGGGCTGACCCAGGTTTCTGCCGGTCAGCCTAGCGGGAAGGTGGTGGCAGCATTGTTGCCAGCTCGTAATCGAGCCGGCAGCAATGCTGATGCCCGCAGAGGGCACCAGCAGCCTCGTAACGTGCACTGTCTGCACAGCAGACAGTGCGCATTACAAGAGTGCTGGCATGAGGACCCATGCCCAGAGCATGAGCAGTGCAGAAGCCCCCTGTGGCCCCCTGCATCTGTTCTCTGCCAACATTTTCATGGTGGTTAAACCACCATGAAAAGGCTGGTGGGGAACTGGGTTGTAATCAGCAGGGAGGTGCTGAGTTCAGCACTGCCATGGATGATTCCAACCTGCACCACCGTCAGCCCGTCGGGATCTCTGATCCCAGCGGAGATGGCGGTTGGTTGGCGAGGCGGCCCGCCAACCTCGTAATGTGGTGGGTAAACTGCCACAACCATGGCAGACCAACAGCCTCCGCGAGTGTGGCGGTCCGAGGACGTCACACTCTTAATTAGGCCCATTGTCTTTGTTAGGTAAAACGGTATTTACTTTCATTCCTGTCTTACCCTAAATGTAGAGGGAATTTCCCATAGAGGGAGAGGAGAAGTAGCCCCCTATTCCCACGACCTGTACGGGGGAGAAAAGGTAGATAACAGCTGGTTAAAGGAACTTGTAAGCAGTGGTCTCTTTCCCTATTACTGCATGCGCAGGTACTCAAGTAGTTACATTGAGCCCCACTCTCCCCCTGTAGATGCACACGTGAGTGCCTGGTTCACGCTTAAGCTATTGCTAAATACCAGCGGATGTACGGTGACACCGCTTCCTGGTTCATGCATCAGTAGCGCATAACGGGATCCCATTGGTGACGCACAGGCTCAAGGTTGGACACACGAACAAGCATTTTACTCAGGGCACAAGTCGGGGGTACACATAGGTGGACGGTGTCCACCCACTATTTTTAGAGGGTAGACGCCGTCCACCCTGCCAAGAAGTTGGCCCCAAAATTACACTGGGATGACAGAAGCATATTTTAAACACCGGGACACATTCAGCAGCGCCTGCACGTTGACTGCTTTCAATCTAATCTGAGCAACAACGTGCAGCAGGGAGGGGTCCTTCTTATTTGAAACTCCTGCTGGGCCCATAACAAAGACTGAATTTAGGGGGTCCTCAGATCTCAAGGCACGCACAGCTTGTTAGCACTTCACTCTTACTTAGGAGAGCCAGGATTTTGACTTTGTTCAGTCCCTGTATATAATAGATATGCATGCACTGTAAGAATGTCAGCTATGTTGCTCAGTCACAGTGTTTACACAAAATAGCAACTTTTATGTGACTATTTGTTATTAGTTTTCTTAGCGCTATTCATCCCATTGCAGGGTGTCAAAGCGCTTTACATTACACGTACACATTATATTGACAACAAATCATACAAGTTTGTTAATCAATGTATAGGATATGTTACATAAGGTAGTGAAGGTTACAAGGTGTAGGGGTCACATATCATTGTTCATAGTTCACTGCTCTCTATTAGAGGGATTACGAAGCAAGTGCAAGTAACAAAAGGATCTCTATGTTAAAAGCAGTAAGTCACTTACCTATCTACATAAATTAAACATCTATCATCTGCATTTTACATGATGTGCTTTGCAAGAGACAAAGGCCCTCATTATGAACATGGCTGTCTGGGCCGCCATGCCGGCGGTGGCGGTAACTCCCGCCACCGGCATGGCGGTCCAGACCGCCATATAATATACGTGGCAGAACCGCCACTTTTGTAACTCTACCACTGCCAAGCTTCTGTCACCAGGAAGCCTGGAGATGGCAGAGTTACATATCCGGCAGGGCAGCGCTGCCCGCCGGATAATGTTCCTTGTTCCACCATCCTTTCGCTGGTGGTTTATCCTGCCAGGGAAAAGCTGGAGGAATGGGTGTCTCAGGTCCCCCCGGGGGCCCCTGCGCAGCCCCGTTGCGCATCTCACTTCCCGATTTACGGGCAGTGAACTGCGCGGCGGGTGCTGCTGCAATGTTCAGGCCCTGCATTCAGCTGGGCCGACTGGCGGAAACATTGTTTCCGCCTGTCGGCCCAGCTGAATGTACATTATGGCCGGCGGGGGCTTCTGCGCGCTGGCGGTCTTTTGTTGACCGCCAGCCCCGAACTTGGCAGTTTTTCCCGCCAAGTTCATATTGACCCCAAAATATTGACCCTCTATACTATATACTATTTTGCGGCAAAACTGGGACTAGACAAAACACAGATCTTTACCGCAAATGCATTAACCACTAGAGTTATCCTACCTTTATTTTTGTTCCTTCATATTTACTGGGAACACAAAGGTCTCTGCAGCAGGTTCCTTAATCCCATAAAATAATTTTAAAATTCAGAAAAATAAATGTATAAGTTGAGGCCCAGATTTTGTGTCTGGCTTGTGTCACTTTTCTGGCACAACTCTGACGCAAAATTTATTTTGGGATTTACAGTACCCCATACAAATCCTGTTTGCGTAGCTTTGTAAAGAAAAATAACTAACACAGGCAGCACATTGCACTGCCTTATGTCACTGTGTGTCAAGGAGGTATTACATGGGTGGTGCTTGGGCGTTCACGTGCATCCACCTATCGATTTTGAAACAAATCCATATTTGCAAAGACTTATAAGCATAGGTTTGCAACAAACGGGTCAGTCTGGCTGAGGCTGGTGTAACAAAGAGAATATCTTTATTTCTTGTTGTTATTTCCTCTTTGCATGCCTGCTGCATTCAACAGCACACATACAGTGAGGAAGTAGCCTCACATGATGGTTTTTGTGTGGACTTGTATAAAAAAACCAAAAAAAAACCAATATGAGTCATCACTTTGCTCTGCCTTACGTTACCGTGCATCAGGGAGGCATTACATGGATGGTTCCTGGGCGTCCCTGTACATGTAGCCACGTATTTTGACACAGACCGATATTTGCAAAGGCTTGTAAGCATAGATTTGCACCAAACTGGTGAGTCTGCCTGAGGCTGGTATAACAAAGAGAAATATCTTTACTTTTTTGTTATTTCCTCTGTGCGTGCCTGCTGCATTCGACAGCACACATACAATGAGAGAATAGCCTCATAGGATAGTCTTTGCGTGGCCTTGTGAGAAAAACCTAATGCAAGGCAGCACATTGCCCTGCCTTACATTATTGTGCATCAGGGAGGCATCACATCGGTGGTGCATGGGTGTCCCCGTACATACATCCATGTATTTTGAGTATATAAATAATATACGTAGGCCCATATTTATACTTTTTGAGCGCCAAATTTGTGTCAATTGTTGACGCAAAAGCGGCATAAACTTACAAAATACAATTGTATTTTATAACTTTGCACCGCTTTTGCATCAAAAAGTGACACAAATGTGGTGCTAAAAAAGTATAAATATGGGCCTTGGCCTTCCTAAGTAAGGCCCACTAGATCCCCTGGTTTAGCTCTCCAGTCCTACTTCCCTGACAAAGGATCACGGTTAGTACCAATTTATGTGAGGCGACATTCCAGCTGGGCCCCGCTAGTGAGTTCAAGTCTTAGTAGTTCTATGATGGCTTTGGGAAAGTCAAAGTGCCTCCTTGCCGTGGCGTGGGAGTCAGAGTAAGTTGCCCCAAGGCTTGGTAGCCTAGTATTCAGTCTTACCCCCTCTCACTGGAGGGGAGGTTCAGAGTGATTAATTGGCTTGGGCTTCACATAAGGAACATTTAGCTTCTTCTTGGACAATCTGAGAGTTGTGTTATCATTTAGGCAGTGCCTCTCCCTTATTTTTATACATTATTCCTGTGATATTCAGGTTTTTTTAAATGGTTAACCCAGGTCGTGGAGCACCTGCATTGTGGAAAGACTTGGATTGTGGGTACATGTTCCAAATCCATTATCAGCTTTTGAGATTTTCATTAGATTTTGCCAGGGTTTTGCCTCGCTCACACCTAACTACTGCAGTGATGCTGCAAAGTTTGCGATGTACTGCATTACAGCACAATAAAAGAGGTTAGTTTTGCTGTTGTGATGCTCTTAGGTCTGGGAGAACGATGTGATTCAGAGTTATGCTATATATGAAATGAAAGCTCATGTGTGCTTGCGTAGGGCTGGCTCCATCAGTTATAGTGAATAGGCGAGACCATAGGTCAGTGTTATTTTAAACATAGATGGTCAAGCAGACAGTCTTCAGAGCACCATTTTGGCAGCGCAACATGTCTAGGATATGCAAATTTCTCATTAGTGACCATAGTCTAGTGTACATTCTGATTACTGGCCAAAGTGTGTGGTTTTCCTTTCTGTTCCTATGCAAGCTAGCAATATTTCCTTCTGAAGGCCAACATTTTCTTGAAAGTGCTAGATGGGACTGAAATTGCATGTGCCTTTTTCTTGTGAGTTACCTTTGTCACTATTTCCTTCTCATCTTTAGAATCTAGGTGGCTAACTCTTATTTTACTATTGTACTGTGGAGCTGATACCTCTTACTTTGAAATTTATGGTCCAGTCTTTGTGTGGATAATGTTGTACTGAGTCCAGGGTGAGCGGTCAGGTTGAACTGGTGAACATGAGGGTGGCTTGGATATAATTATGCCATCTATAAGAACATGACAGATGTCTGCTGCTAAATGTGAAGGATACCTTTTGGGTGGCTGCGTGTAATTTGCAAAGACAGAAATGCAGAGCCCCACGCTTTTTTGTAGGGTCTCATCGCTGAATGTCAAGTTTGCCATAAACTTTTTCTTTCAGTAGTCTACACATGCCTATTCTTGCAGGTTGATTTTTCACCTCTTTTCGTCATCATCATTGTTTTCCTAACTCTCTTTCTCCTTTCTTTTTCTCGTTCTGTCTTTCTAACTTCCTTTGGATCATAGGCTGTTGATAAAAAATTACCTCCAATCTCCTAAAATCATTTAGTGGTGGGTAGGGCTGAGTAAGCATACTTCACACAGGAGAGTGATCTCACCTCTGGGGAGCTCAGACAACTAAAGCAATGGCATACACATGAAAATATGCTGCATATGGATTATTATGCCTTGTAGAGTAGGCTGGCAGCAGTATTAGTTGGTTCCATTCTTGGTTTATGGAAGCTATCAACTAACAAAAGACAACATTGTTTTATGTGTAGCTTACAAAAGCGGGAGTCTTCCACGTAAATCAGAAGTGTTTGCGTGTGTACTTGTAATGCGCTCAAATGTACTCATGATAGAGCTGCTAAACATATGTGTGAGGTCTTAAGATCTGATGTCACTTTTTGTAATGTCACTTCCTGTAAAGTCCTTGATTGTGATGTCACTTCCTGTGATATCACTTCCTGTGGTGTAATGCGCGATGTCACAGGCCATGATGTCACTTCCAAACTTGGTTAGTCCCCCACTTCTTTTTTCAGGACATGTGCCTTCATTATACTGATCTACGTCTTTACAGAAAATGCCCAAAAACTCCACCGATGCCTCCCAAAGGTGTCTGATGTTCTGGCATGCATTGTGTGGTGAAAGTATTCTGTGACTATGTGTATGTAATCTCTAATACCATGCAGCAGTCATTAAAAGTAGTCTATTGGATCAGACTGACATCCTGCAGGATAAATGACAGAATTGAAGGCATAGTGTAGAATGAATTGAGAGTAACAGTCTTGTCTAACATAGCATTCATTCAGGATTTTAACCACCATAATTGGTAATATTTGGTTCTACACATGGGATATTCTTATATAGGCCCATGAAATGTGTTTTGCTTGATACACCCATTGCTGCTCTTTTTCTAGTAGCATTTTATTGAAGTGCTTGTGATTATCAGTAGAAGGTACCCTCTCTAAAACCACCCTTCCACATGGTTTTTGCTAGGTCTTGTTTTATATAATGACTTGTCATTTTGCGTGAACTTTGTTTGCACCTAATATGACCCTTTGGGTAGCCTGGGTTTTTAATATACATGAACAACATTATAGTTTATTAAATCAAACACAGGAGAAAGTTTAGTACAACGTGCATCCTGAAGTTCTGTATTTTGAGTCCTCTTATATGTGATATCAGAGGGAAAGTGGAACAAAACAAATGCCTAGGATCACACAATTTGGTAAAGTGGGGAAGCCGGGATTATTCACAGGTTTTCTGGTTTCACATTGTGCAATTCAGCCAAAAGATGAATATGCTTTGCTTCCCCTAAACCCACTTTACCTCCAACAGCCCCTAACCAACCCCCATCAACCACGACTGCCACGCTGTTTGGCATCAGTGCGGCCATCGGTCACCTCACAGACCAAAATGTTGGCCTGGGAAAATCTTTGCAAGTACTCATGAATAAGAGGAATGGCTGCCTTCCAAAAAGATCTAAACCCAAAAAAATAAGAATAACTCGCACAATTAGGTTAAATATACAACAATAGCCCCATTGTAAACCCAGAAAAAGTGAATCAGCCTACCCAGAAAGGTGTCTTCTAACACCAACACTTATGTATCAACCGATACATCACCCACCCAAAAATGGACAATAACAAGAAGGGAACGGTGGTGGGACTGACCCTGCGCTCAAAGTCCATTGCATCCATCTTGTTTAATAGAAATCACAAACAAACTGACCTGTCTACAGCAAAATGGAGGGTTGGCAGAAGAAAATGGATGACCACCCTGCACCGCAGGAGCACCGCCTGCCCTGATATGGACCATGAGCAGGCCTAGTGGAATTATACGACTGTGGAGACACTGTGATATTTTATAGTTTTTGCTGCATGTGCCACATAATCCATCATCTGCTGCATAATCTGCAGATTCTAGCAAAAAAAAAGTTTCAAGCTCAAACTGTTCAAAAGTCTGCAATATGTGTTGCCGCGCAGTGGAAGGCCCTTTGCAAAACTGGACTGGTTACCTTTCTGTTGCTTCTTGCTATATTTGGGTATTAACCTGGCACTAATGAGGTACAACCAAAGCCCAGACAGTGTTAACAAGTGTAAAAAGTAAAAAATAATGAATACTATCAAAAGAATTGCCACATTACGCTGCATAATTTGCCTTTTCGTGTCGCATAATTTACTCATCCCTGCCAAATAATTTGGCCCTCCCCTGCTGCACAGCTACAGTGATACTGCCCATAAGTGAAGTACTAATGGAGACCCTGGGGCATAAAGACAATTCCCAGCATGGTCAGCACTGCTTAGAAGAACCCCAGGGCCGGGTTTAACATTATGAACCAATGTGGCAAGGCTCATCTTGAAAATCAGCAACAAAGAAGCCAGATAAAGACAGCAAACACAGAACCATTCCACAGCCAGTCCCAAACACAGCAAAACAAGTCAAGAAAGAAAGACTGGGTTCTGTACTAATTGCAGAGGTACTTCTGGTTCTGGGCTAAAATCAGCAAAACTGGTACTTTAGACGCTGCTGATTGGACCTTGTCCCACAGTGTCAAATTTCCATTCTGTGTGTCCACTAGGGTGTCTGTCTTGTGCATCATCCCACCCCCCACCACATTGTTCTTTATATTTTCTCTACATAAAGTTTGGTGGGGGCCTTGATTTCCTCCCTTTCTTGTGGACGGGAGAGTTTGATCGGGCCTGCCCAGACCCTAGAAGCTACATACCACAGATCCTGAGTTTCTAGTGGCCTCTCTCTCTTCTGTTGCACCCCTGGTGCTCTGTGTTTCATTTTGAGATTCCAATCCTGGCTCAGCCTTGTTAGGGTCGAGTGCGCAGAGAGCTCTGTCCCTGGTGTAATCTCTCTGTGGGCTTTTAACCACGCCCATGTCACGCCCATGAGTTTGGTTGGTTTGTGTGCTTGCCCTTCACAATTCGCTTGATTTCATTTGTGAAAGGCGTGCACACGCCATGCCTTTTCAAGTGTTTAGCCCTCCTCGAGTGCACCGGCCAACTACTGAAAACATACGAGGCTCCCTGTTTTCCGTATGGTTTCTGGACTACTTTTTCTCTTTATTTTGCAGCCAGCGCGATCTCGCTGGGCAGTAGTCGAGAGCTTTGCATGACATCGACCAGGTTACATAGATAATTGCACTTTTGCCGGTTACCTGGCTAATTGCACTTTTGCCCATACGTTTCACTGCGAGCGAACTTCTGTTTCCTTTTGTGTTTCTGAGTCACGCTTCATGGTGGCCGTCGGCTCGCTTATGTGAAACTGTTTTACTTTTCAGTTTATGTGACATGAAAATTCCGGTTAAAAACGAGAACAGCTATAACTCGAGCAACCGCGAGACCCGTTGCATTGCAAATGCTTTTTTTTTTTTTGGGGGTTCTTTCTTTTGACCTCCTCGCCTCCCTGTGTTATTGTCCACATTGCTTCCGGTGTTTCATATGTTGCATTCAACCCTCTTCCCATGTGATGCGCGTCTACTGAACACGCACACGCATGCCACTCATTCCAGCCACGTGACTGTATTTTCTTCCTCTCCAGTTGCCAAGGTACTTAAAATACACTTTCACCAAATTCTTAAGGAGTGGATTCAAAATAGAAAAGTATCCTGTGCGTGAATATTTCCTCGCAGTTCAAAGCTTTGCCTCTGATGTTCAAGGGAAGCGTAAAAAGGGACTACTCCAAGGAACAAAATACCTGGAGGGGGCCATTAACAACAGGAACATCGGGAACATTAAATAGATGGGGGATCCAAAACTTCCATAGCCTACCAAGTGAGCCACAGCGCCTTGTCAGGGGTAGTAAGCGCTGTACTCCAATTTAAAGCCCCAGCATAGCTGCCTTTTTCATGTCTCAGGAAAAAAATAGCCATACCGTAAATAAAGGAAACGACGAGCATATAAGGTTGTGGAGGTAAGGCCCAGAAATTCTTTTCCTCGGAAAGTTAGAAATCAAAAGACAGAAAGTGATGAATAATTAGATTTAATGGACTAAACCCATCTCCCAGCAGAAAGATGAACTGCTCTCCTCCACAATACCAGGAAAGCTCGCATAAAGTCTCCCCCGAGAGCTGTCACCGGATTAATTTCCTCATCAGTGAGTGCTAAATACTTTGGTCTGTGCCTCAGATAATGCAGCGCGGGCTCGCGTCGATGTGCTCGAGGGAGCGCGTGGGCTAATGGTGCAGTTCATTGTTACCCAATGGGGAACGGACTGAAGTCGGCCTGGAATGACTGCTATTAATAGAGTGACTCGTTGGTACAATAAAGCGGCTCTTCCTTTGATAATTCCCAGAGCTCACAGCTTCAATCCCAGGTTTTTAAAAACTGCGTCATACCTATTACTGGTATTTTGTTTATAAAACCGTGTATGCACGAGATAAAACGTTTTCTTAGGGGCCTGCTGCATATTAATTTTGTTTTTTTGTTTTTTTGAAGTTGTATATAGCTCGAACTCGACCCGAAGGTATTGGAGCACGTCACAACTGAACCAGTTACACTAAAAAAAAGGCCCATTCATTTTTTAGGCACACGGAGACGCGGAGAGTGATTTGCCCAGAATCAATCGACGTTTAGCAGACGCCGAGACTCGTACTTACTTACCCAGTTACAGAGTCGGTACCTCTGGCCGTACAGCCACATCCTCTGCTAAAAGTCTGCCTGTGGGTTCTTTTTCATCCCAGTTTTCTTCTTTTGTACCGTTTTCCTATGTTTTTCTTCCACCTTCTTTTTCTCCCTTTTCTGCCTTTCTCTGTCTTGCTCTGAAAGTCGGATATGGGAATTAAATCTGATTCCCAAAAATGAGTGATGGTGCCCATCACCTGCATATCCAAACACACACACACAAACAGTACCAGATCTTTTACCTTAAGTACCTATGTAAACGTAACACTGTGTACCCATGGAAACTCCCTACTCAGTATCAGGACAATTCTAAGACTTGGATGAGGTGGACCAGTGGTTAATTTGTAAGCAAAAACGTGCTGGTGCCCAGAGCGCTCCCCTGTAGCACGCAGGTGCCGCATTTAAATGTGCGAGCAAAGAATACTGAGACAGCGTGATCCTAAGGACATCTCGGGCCTTTTTAATCCATTTACAGCCACTCCCTGCCCCTTCAGCTCACTCTTGCAGCTTTTTGCTTTTGTGACGCTTTTCTGTCTTTCTTTGCTCCGTCTTTCCCATATGTGTCTTTTGCTCATAGTAAATGCCTGATGCAAAAAAACAAGTGCTGGGCCTCAAAAATGAGTGCTGGTGCCCCCCCACCAGCAACCACTGGCTCAAATTAAGCACTGAGGTGGGCTCACTCACGTAATCTGACATGCTTCATCATCAGCCACCTCATCCCACCCTGGTAAGTTGATACTATTAGAGCGGAACCGACCTCAAGGGGGACTATTTTGAGGGAGGTCTTATATATCATTTATCTGGATATTTTTCTGGGATCCAAGTTTTTAGTAACTAACAATACTGTGTGATAAACCATAAGAGGTTCTTTATTTGCTGGTACCCTGCTATAAATAAAAATACTACTAAAAAGTATTAACTGAGGACAATAGGAGATATCATGCCCCTTTTGTCCCCCTATAGTACCGACATGTTTCTGCCCTGCACATAGCATAAACAAGGTGGTTGAAGCACAAGAATCTTGGCTGATTGAGGATGTGCTACTTTCTGGTCTTTTCGCTTTTCTACTTGTATGAAGGAAGATCATCAGGGAATCATCCAGGCAACTTGGATCCACAAGGTGAAATGATCATTTGCCACTATCCTTTGTTTAGGAGGAATTATAACAACATGAAGTTTTTCCATATGGTTGTTGTTGTAAAGGTTTCCCTCGCTTGTGACTCAGTATCCTCTTTCTTAAATGTTTTCTTTCATGATTCTTTACTCCTTCTCGGTTGTAGTTTCACCACTGGTGTAAGAAAGGCCCCCGCAGCCCCCACTAGCCAGGGGTGGGGGTACCGAGCTCCAGGGGGGTCCCCTCAGCACAGTACCCTGTTCTGAGAGCTCTTAAGTGAGTCTGGAGGGGGGCACTCTATGCGCTTTGCAGGTGGCCCCCCTCAAGTTTTGTTACACCTCTGAGTTCCACCCTGGAGAAGTAATGCTTTTCCTCTTCCTCTGAGGGGGGATGAGCAAATTATCAGAAACATTTACCCCCTCAAGCAGCATTTAGGTTCTTAGCTTTTGCTCATTCTCTTTAATGCACACTTTGTTTAGGTTCCAGTTACTTCTTCTTTGAAGATTTGCTGAATTAGTAGACAACGGCTGGAAGATTAATTTTCCCTCTTTTCTTTATGATCATAGGCCATAAGAGATATATACTGAAGAATGAGAAAGAAATGTTGATGAGATTGATTGAGCGAGCCCTTCGTTGCTTACCGCTCCAATAGATCAGAAAGATTGATTCTACTAGGAATGGCATTCAGTAGAGATGCATTCACGGCTGACCTGCATCACTCAGCAATCTTTCACATTTCATCAGCTTCTTGGGCAACACTGAGCAGCTATGATCTGTGTCAAGGAACAAACCTGTTGAAACAAATCCAACTTGACTCCATAAACTGCAGAATTGATTAGAAGAATTTGTAGGGTGGCCAAAAGAGCCCATCTGACAAATCAAAACAATACAATGAAAGGCCAGCTCCAAGGCCAGAAATTGTGACCACCTCAGAAATGTACCAGCTCCCTGGGGGCCTCGGCAAGGTAACTGGTAAAGTTAATGGAAGGAGTGCTTCTGAGGAAGAAACTTCAAAAACTGAGCCGACCAGTTGGATGCCACAAAGGCTTTGTGAGAGCCCAAGAGCGGGAGCGCCAAAGGAGGAAGAAGGAAATGGAGCAAGGGCAGAGAGCAGGCACGTACGGCTGCCTCCATTGCTGGGCATCTATCCCAATGTCAAGATGCTCTAACTATGAAACTACTTCCCATCACACTTGTGCATGATGTACTATGACCTGGATTTTGGATCAATTCAGCTTCAACCTGATTCCATCCTCCCTTCCAGCAAACAGATTCTCAGTAACATCGGGCTCTTCTGTCAACTGCACTTAGGATAGTGCTATCGCCACGAAGTCCACACGCAGCGAATCATGCCTGGGGTATTAAAAGACCTTGAGATCTACAGCATGTTATCGCTGCTATCAGCATTACTAACACCTCGATTGGAGTAACAGGCTTCAGACTGAACCTCTGTTCACTTCCACGATGAGCTACTTTTTAAAGAAAGACCTTCATTTAAGGAAGCTCCTAAAGCAAGAATGTCTGAAGCTTATTCACAAATTATAGTCTTACCATATATTAAGGTACTAATATGAAATAAACGCATTCTAAAAAAAAATATCTACATATCAAATGACTGTTATGTAAGTGTGGCATTACCCCACCCCTCCATTGGACATCCTTGTCTTCAACTACTTGTCTGTACTTTATTAAAAAATAACTTCTCTTTTCAGCATTGTGTTACCTTTCCTTTGTCTGGTAGCTACAAATGTATTCTTTTTCTGCCTTTATGATGATGTATTGAGCCAAAAAGAATTGTAAAACATAAACTGATATTGTTCACAATATCTGTGTTCTAGCTCTCACGCTTCCCTCCTCTTGTTCTGTGATGTAACTCTAAAGAAGAGATGCTCATTCTTTGTTCTGGGTCCAGGCCCAATTTCTATCAAAACCACTCATCCCTTGGTTTCTATTTTCTTTAAATGTTTTTGAGTATTTATCCCATGTTATTTCCTGAAAATTGGGAACAATCAACCACTTGTGGATTAGTGGTGAACATCCCATAATGTAAGCAGGTCTCAAATGCAAGGAGAAAATACAGAGACCCAGCTGGTATGGATAGTGACAAGAAGCTAGACATCAAATTCTAGGTGAGATTAGCCTTCCATAGTTAAGTAATAGGATTATATTACTTCAACATGTCGCAGTTGAATTAGAATCCAGATATGCATGCAACATTTCGAAATGCACAAATAAAAAATTCCATTTTAAAGACTCTGCTTTGAATATCGTACTCTCTGCAAGGTCCACCTGGAGCTGCTCTATCTGTTTAAATCAATGTACAAGGATCCAAACCAGATTTTCAGGATAACTTTTGACTATGTAAATGATGTCCATAAACATAATCAGGCAGCCACACGGGCCACGCTCTTCAGGCATGCCTTGATCTATAAAGAATCAGTAAAACCCTCCCTTCTTGGAGCAATTGTATGTCTGCAGTACGCAGATGACATAGACATTCTGAGCCAAACAGCAATCGGACTGCGTCGATTGATCAGCGCCCTGGCCAGCTATACTGGGAGACATAATTATAGATGAATCAGTGGAAATCCAAAGTAGTGAGGTTAGTGGACTCAAATCACAAGGAATACAAGTGGTTCATCAAAGGTGAGCAGGTGGTCGGTCCAATCGTACAAATATTTGGGCATCACCTTGGGGCGTCACGTGTTGTGCGCAAACTATTTCGCGCCTTATACAAGCAAAAGTCCAGATCCCGATATTCACCTTCAAGATTTTGAAAAAGAATCTAAATGGTGCATCACACACTCATTCATCAACTGTGATGGCTGCTCAATTGTTATGGTTTGGACATATGGCATAGCAAGGAAATAACCATCTTAAATCAACTGCAATCAAAGGCCTACAAAGCGTTTTTTGGTCTCCCAAACGCCTCTAGACCGGCTCAGGTCCATCTGGAATTCAGCCTTCAAAATCAGAAATATCAACGCCTCAATTCCTTTGAGAAATTGTGTTGGCGACTTCGTGCTGCGGAGCAAGGAACTCTGAGTAGCCTATGCTGGCTTGCGATTAGAGCCCAATCGGAGCAAAAATGTGTCAACTTGTGGGCCTCACTTCTAGAAAAAGCTCTAACGGTACCAGAAGTACAAGAAGCATGGGGCAGTAAGCTGGGTCAAGCGACCTTGGCAAGGATATGTAATTTTTCTTCAAAGAGAATCTTTTACGCAAAATAGGACCACAGTTGGCAAGCGGCCGCACGCCTGGGCTGCGATAAACTCATACATATCTGAAATCATAAGTCACAGCGCACTTTCATCGTGCAATCAAACAGAGCATTATGCTCTTTTGTTTTAGCTTTTTTGCAGCCTAGGATCTCTTACCAGCATGGAAGGGCGTGATTACAGACCCAAGATGCCACTTATGCGGTTATAAAATGAAAACAGCAAGCCATCTCATCCGCACGTGCCCAAAGGTCATGGTTCAAAGGAAGACGTTGCTTAAGCAAATATTCCGGGAACTCGGCATGCGTACTTGATAAGTTGGCTGGAGGGCTCATCGATCCCTCTGGTATGCAGAGGAGTAAAATTCATATCCAACGTAAACAAGTTTTTCAAAAATGTGTCCTGACTACCAATTGTCACGTGATTTTGAGAGACCAATCCAGGATCATTCGTATGGTTATGGCCCTTGGTTGGGTGTAATTCCTGGGCACACTTAGGCAACACCTGGTTGGGAATTTATGGTCACGTAGCGTTTTAAATCATGAAGGGGTGGGAATAACAGATGGATCTTAGCCTACATATATGGAAGAGCACCACCTTCTTAGCTTTTCTTCCATCTTATATTATTGATTGTACCGTGGAGCTATTATTATAGCGCTTATATGCAGTGCTTAATTTGTAAATAAAGAGGTGCCGGTGCTCAAAGCCCTTCTCTTAAACACGAGGCTGCTGTAATTAAATCTGCCAGCACTGAATACTGAGGCAGCGTAATTCTGAAGCCATCTCTGGCCTCTTCAATCCATTGACAGCCCCTCCCTGCCCCTTCAACTCATCCTACAACTTTCTACTTTCTCCCTTTATGACGCTTTTTAGTTTTTCCTTTTTCCGTCTTTCCCATACGTGTCTTTTGCTCGCAGCAAATGCTTGAGGCAGAAGAATAAGCCCCGGCCCTCAAAAACAAGTGCTGGTGCTCAGCACCGGAAACAACAAGCACAAATTAAGCACTGCTTATACGCCACACCTTTAGTTGGAGACCTGCCCGCAGTGCGGAAGAACGGTTTGGTTCTGTGAATCAATCTTCCAATGGTAAATCTGTTTTCTTAAAAAAAAATTATGCATGTTTTTAATTATCAATTATTTCGCAAGGTTAATTGCTTAGAGGAAGCAGGCCTTCACACGTGCAAAGGTCAAGTTGTCATATTTTGGAGTCAGTTTAGTAGCAGCACTGTGGGCGGTGCGCAGAACTGCCTTTGTATTCTATATCATGCATTTTATGATGAATGGTCTCCTTTTTATAACAGTGTAATGGTTTTAATTAACTATGCATTTGATCAATAAACTTGAAACTCCCCTCATGACCGCTAACCCAAATATCCCCCATCACAGTTCGGTGATGACATTCCACCTCAGTAGTCAACAAGCCATCAGTTAAGTCATTTGCTCGCTTCTCACTGAATGGGTCACACTACATCTTCCCACAGATGGACCAGGATGCAATACTAAAAAGTATCATTGCATGATGAATCAGAATGTGGTCTGCAGTGTAAACCTTTGGAATCATATTGAAGGGTGCCCTGGATGGGTGGCATCACTTAGTAGGTCATACTAACACTAGATTGTGCCCAATACAAGTCTAGATAGCATACATTTGTATTAATTTTATTGAAAATTGACCTTAAATGAATATCCTGAAAATAAGGCATGTGGCAGGACCTACATTGGACAACCCTGAATTAGATGCATTCATTTGCAGGCTAGGGTAGCAGGCCTCTAGGAGGCGTATGCTTCAATCGCGGACAGGAACTGAGCTGCGCGTGTGCTGACGTGCATGAATTAAACTGGCCCTCAAGATACCAAAGTAGTGAGGTTAGTGGACTCAAAACACATAGGCCCTCATTACGACCTTCGGCTTTGCCGGGCGGCCGCCAATACAGCCGTGCTCCCGCCACGGCCATTTGGAGATCCCCGCTGGGCCGGTGGGCGGAAACCTAGTTTGCCCAGCAGGGATCTCAGCCGCAACACAGGAGCCGGCTCCAAATGGTGGATTACAACCACCGGGGCCATTGTGGCGTTAAACCTCCGTCCCGAAGCGCCGCGGACGTAATGCCTTGTGAAGCACCGCCACCCTGTTGGCGGTGCTTCCTCCGGAACAGCCCTGGTGGTCTTGTACCGCCAGGGTTGTAATGACCCCCATAGTCCTTTGTCTCTCCATGGCCTCCAGAGGCAGGCTATCTGCATAAATGTAATTTCAGGGTCATAAATAGTATAATGCGTTTCACATTAAAAAAATTTTAATTTCACACAGTTATGAAAAAAGGTTTTCAATGTAGGAGATCATCCCACCTAAAGCGCTCAAACGTGACAATGGCGTGGCTGCATCCTTCTCAGCAGCATGCTAGCCATGTCATTATTATGAACAGGGCATTTTTCTGAAAATGTTTTCTGGTGAAATACTGCTTCTTCGAAGCTTATCTGCAATTTTATCGGCTAATTGGATTTAATATAACCATTTTATAATATGATAGGATACAGTGAGGATCTCTACAGCTTGCTTTCAAACAAAAGAGTGTCCTGGTGCTAGGATAATAAAAGGAAAAACTGAATTAGCATTTTAGAGGAGAGCTGGGTTTATGTTTTTTTTTTTTGTTGCAAAAGGCAAGTTAGTTGAGTTCTACAGGAAGATGATCGGGCAATGCGTTCCAGTGTCTGGCGGGCAAGAAACAAAGGACCCGAGACCCATCCTGGGCTGTGAATCTCTGGAACTGAGAGAATCTAGCAGAAGAAGATCTTAAACATGCCTGAGGCAGATGTAAGTTAACTCTACCTTGAAAGAAAACTGGACAGATGCAGAGTGATTTGAAAATGGTCCCCTCAGCAGCTCGAACCCAATGAAGAGTGATGTGATGTCTTGTGATAGACAAGTAGGAAGGTAATTCCAGCAATAATCTAGTCACTGGCTCATGATAACATAGGCAGGAAGTCCTAGATACCAAGAGATGCTGCAATCAATCTGTGGCAGGAAGAGAGCTGAGGCAGGGAGTTCCAGTTACAAAGAGATGCTGTAAATAATATGTGATAGGAACAGAGCTTAGGCAGGAAGTCCTAGATACAAAGAGATGGTGTAATCAATCTCTGATACAAATAGAACTTGGATCACAATTTTAGGTCAATTCATAACGAGAAAAGGGATGATCTTGCTTGCCATACAGATATAATAGAAACAAGAAGATGAACCTCTGTTAATCTGCTTCACAAAGTTCACATTTGTGCCCTAAGTAGCACCCAGGTTTCTAGGACAGTTACCAGGAATAGCTGATGTGTAAAGTTCCTCGGGCCACCTATTAAGTGTCCAAGGCGAAGGGGAACCTCCAGAAATCAACGCCTTTATTTTTACCCATTGAGTTTTAATAAGTTGGCTGGCATCCAAACAGCAACCGCAGAAAGGCAGCTGCAAAACTGATTTTGTTGATGGTCAAAGTCATTGGAGAAAACCACAACCTGCATATCACCTGCATAAAACATGAGGGCGAATCTGAATGAATTGAGTCTTGTTGACTGAGTGAGATAGAGATCACACTGTGTGTGGCTTAGAGCAGAGTCCTGGAGTGCTCCTGAAGTACGCCTGGAGTGCTCCTGAAGTACTCCTGAATTGCTCCTTAAGTACTACTGAAGTGCTCCTTAAGTGCACCTTAATTGCTACTGAAGTGCTCCTTAAGTGCACCTTAATTGCTACTGAAGTGCTCCTTAAGTACTACTAAAGTGCTCCTGAAGTACTCCTTAAATACCCCTGAGGTTCTCCTAAGTGCTCCTGAAGTACTCCTTAAATGATCCTGAAGTACTACCGAAGTGTTCCGGAAGTACTCCTGTAGTGCTGCTTAAGTACTACTGAAGTGCTCCTGAAGTACTCTTTAAATGCTCCAGAAGTACTACCGAAGTGCTCCTGATGTGCTCCTTAAGTACCATTGAAGTGCTTCTGAAGTACTCCTGAAGTACACCACAGGTAAAGCAGAGAGGAAAGGTGATAGGTGCATGCCTGAGCGCATCTGGGAACAAAAGCAGAAATAAATCCCAAGGTTTTGTCTCTGGCGCTAGGCTGAAATAGCCGCTTAGTAAGTATAGGATGGGACATTACATCGAAGTCTGCGCTTAATTCACGAGTATCAGTGCCGCCCCCGTCCCCGTTCTATAGTCCTCATCCTTACCAGGCAGGGCCACCTATGTGCCGCGCTGAGGCCACAAACCTCATCGAGAAGATTTAGATTGGAGGAATGATGATAGTGGAGAGTTGACAATTTTTTCTAAGATTATGGATAGGTAGGGAACAATGAGCTAGGTCTGTAGCTACTGAGGGTCCTGGGATCTGCTGTGGTGATTATCAGAAGAGGTAAGACCAGGATGTGTTTTCCCATAGGGATGGGACTGTGGACTTAATAAAAGATAGAAGTATATAAGAGAAGTAGCAACAGTATCTAATACGGTCAGCCGTACACGAGTCAAGATTTAACCGCTAAGGTCCGGATGGAGCACTGTACTACAGGTTTAATTCATGTAAGATACAGTATCAATACAATAAATCTAAATAGTCACATTTAAAAAAAAAATCTTTTCTCCCTTTCTAGAACCCATCCTGATTTTTTGGATTGATGGGAGCAGAGATACTAGTGTAACCACTTAGTATAGACTATGCAAATGGTGACTTCAGTACCAATGCATTGTGTAATATTAACACTTGTTATTTGCAGTGCTCAGAAATGGAAGAAGTGGGGTATGAAACATTATAACACTATATAAAAATGCTTCTTTTGTTTCATGAAGGGAAGAGATTGAACTTCAGCGGCAACTACTTGGAAATTTGCCCCAAGTCTAGATAGCTAGAAATCTTGCTCACTAGAGTGCGGCAAACTATATTTTGTCAAGGGAAACTAAATAACGGCAGGTTGTTTACGTGTGGCCCATGTACCGAAAGCCTATCACTTGTAACCCTACAAATATTAAGGCTACTGCGCATACTCCTTTTCATTGTCTGGCTGAACAGCGCAGTTGTCGCCAGACAATTATGTGAGCATCACAAGCCAGGGGTTTTGTCTTCGCCCACGTGCTGGGAGCCAAGAGTACATGTTTTAATTGGGCAAAAGTTGTTTGCTTCCACAAAAAGTGCTTGCTCTCCACACACCTGTGACCATTTATTTACCGAGCTGCCTAAAGTTGAACTCTCAGGGGCACACATGACAGTGGAATGCTATTAAAGTGTCTTAGATAACTAGATCATTTGTGGTGGTTTTCTCTGGTTGAAGCATGTCTTGGACACTTCATCTGACGTTTGGTGCACATAAACACTTGACCTATGTGAGCCTCTGGATCTATAATGGTATGAAAACCAGACATTGCCTCTGACACATTTAGTAAACCAGTATTTTGTTAGATAAAATATTACGTCAAGGAGAAAACATGTGCTTACCCCTGCTAGTAATGGCACAGACCAGCAGGTTTTACCCAGTGTTTAATTTGAGGTAGTGGTTGTCGGTGGGGGCCACTGGCACTCATTTTTGGGGACCAGCCCTTATTTTTCTTCATCAGAGATTTCCTGAGAACAAGAGAGAGAAAACACACAAAGGGGAAAGGAGAACGAGAAAGATGGAAAGACTGTCACAAATGGAGAAAGCAGGAACTAGCCAGGGTAAGGTAAAGGGAGTGTCTGGTAGGCGATTAAAGAAGCATGAGGTGGGGTCACGACTATGAGCCTTGGTCTTCGGGGCGCCGGTCCCAGCCATGGGCTTCTAAGCAAAGCTGTGAGCACCGGCACTTATTTGTTTACAAATTAAACACTGACTTTACCACAAAGAAATTGGTGACAGAAGCAGATTTAAGTGCCAGAAAAGTTAAAGGGCCCTCGGAGCACCAGTCCAGAACATTTCTCTCGTTTGATAAATAATGATCAATATAAATGATTATTGTGCACAGAACTGAAACTGCCCCTCACAGGCCACACTGGAAACTCACACTTTGCCAAACAAGCACAACCAATGGAGAAGAGTGCTACTTATCCAATAGGCACTCTGGGAAACAATGCATAACATACTGTATCCGAAAGTACAATAAAACAAAATAAAATATGATATTTATACTCTGACAATCGTTTAGTAGTGTGGACAGCTTCCTATGGAATATATTGCATGTTGAAATATGAAATTCAGTGTGCAATCTGAGAATGAGGGGGAGTGAGGTCAAGGTCAGCACAAAATCTGGCTGGGAAGTCTTTGATGGGATTTTACGCATAAAGATTGTGACTTTGACCCTAGGTTTATAATGAAGCTGGATTTTGAGTATAAGTGTATTTTGCCCTAGGTTTTAGAAGCTGAAGTGCTACCCTTGCATTTGCGAGAGGTTGTTGTTTAAGCAGAGCATTGTAGCATTTTGCACCAGTTTTTTAATTTGTTTAAGAGGTATGGAGAGAACAGCAATGGGTGATAGACTATGTATCCCTCCTATTCCCTTTCCAAAACAATGTAGACCGTTCATAGGTGTGCACATTGTAGACAGTAGGGAAGTAGGAGGACAAGGGAATGATTTCTTGTAATGGGGTGTTTCAGCATGACTTGATACAGTATTGAAAGGTAGGGGTGGCTGGAACTCACAGAGATTAATTTAGAGGAATTCTGCAGAGTTACATAAAATCTTTGAAATATTCTGCGGAGTTCCTCAAACAAGTGGAAATCATTATGTCACGCTGGTTCTTAGCACCAGGATGAGAGATCAGTGCAAATGGCACCACGCGACTCGCCAGAGGGTGATGCTGCTCGAGTTGGTTTTACTGCAGCTCGAGTAGATTTTCTACTCGAGCGGCAGTTTTCCCAATATGAATGGTTGCGACCCCCCACATTGGGGAAAATCTCACTGGTTGCTCTCCTAGCAACTGAAAATTGTGCTAGGGGATGCCTATTCCCGCTCATGCTCGCCAGCTTACCGTTGGTGAGCCACAGTCAAGAAAAAACTCCACCACAAGGTGGTTGGTGGAATTGGGCTGACACTCTGCGTTACATGCATAATGCGGAGTGGCCAAAACTCTGCTGCCGGAGTAGAGTTTATATCCCACCCATATTCAAAAGATTAGAAAGTGTGTATTGTTACTTCACAAGTGATAGATACTTTCTGTAGGTTATCAGGATCTGTTGATGACTTCCCCAGGCTAAGACCAACAGATGCATCTGCCATGTGAAATGGTCAGCCTTGAGCCTGTGTGTGCAAGCGAATGATGGAGCATAAAGGCTCCTGGACAACACCTCCAGCAAGCAGTGTCCCCATAATGCCAAGTTGTTTTATAACATGTGTGATACCTTTAACCAGTCCTGCCCTTAAGCTAATAGTAAATTGCACCTGGGTCTTGTATTTTTTGCTTTTTCCATTAAAAGTATTGGATCAAAGGATGCTGAGAGCTATTGGCTAAAAAGCTAGTGCTGGCTAGGGGTGCCGCTCAGGGTACATAGACACTTGGCAGCCTTGGAAATAAGTATAGACTTTCTATATCTAACTCCACATTTATGTATCTTATTAATAATATATATATATACATATATATATATTATTATTATTGTTATTTTTTTTGATGGGTGGTGATCTGTTGGGGAAAGCAGACCACCATGTACGTGATTGCTTTTAAATAAAGCAATTTTTATTTTTTTTTATTTTTTTTTGCAGCTTGTTTTCCTTACAGGAAAACGTGATGTTTAAAAAAAAAAAGTAGAAAAGAAAAGTTCCACAAAGTTTTATTTAGGAGTAAGCAGGGTGGACCCCTTTCTGTTTGTGAATGGGTTACCACCTCCTGTGAGGTGTCAAGAATATTAATGTTTTTTGTCTGTATGTCAGTCACAAAACATTAATACATACCATAACGAATCAGGGGATGCCTAAACACGCTCCCTTTCAAAAACTGATTCAGTATGGTTTCCTGAACCCAGTTAACAACTTGTGAAAGTTTTTCCTAACCGTAAATTTGATCTTGGTGCATTTGAAAAAGGTTTTTAGCATTCGCAAACCCTCTGATTTACCGAAATCAGAGGGATTATGATTGCTAAAACACTTTGTACATCTGGCCATTAGTTAGCAAAAATACCAATACATTTGGTAAAAGCTGGTGTGCAAATTGTGAGCACTTTAACCAAAAACCTTGTATGTACATCTGTCCATGAATGTCTTATGCTTCAAAGTAGGGGATGGGGATAATTTTAATCTTTGGTTACTCTTATGTTTGAGGCTGTCTTTTCGAAGGTGACATGAATGATCCCAAAGCCCATCACATACCCTTAGTAGTGGGTTGTAATTGCATACTGCACTCCCCACTGGGGTGCCCCTGCACAATCTTCATTGTTAGTGTAGTAGGCCTAAGTCAGCCAGCAAATGAAACAGCCACTCCATCTTTCACTCAGCAAGTTCTTTAGTTATAGTGTTTTATAAAGCGCAAACATGACCATCACAGTTTCAGAGCGCTGTCCAAAGAGATCTGATGCGGGTTGCAGTACAGTAAAGACAGTTGTCACTTGAGATAAGGTATACATGAAGTTCGAAGAGCAGGTATAAAATTTTTAAACAATATCGAACAGGGTGAATGACCATTGTAAAAGAGTTCCAGACCTTTCAACTTCACCTAAAATCTCACAGTATGAGGAGGGGGCGGGGCCTTGGAGGGGACGTAGCCTCGTTTCGAGAACCACCTACGAGGTACTTTCACCCCCATGCCGGCCCCAAAACCCACCCTCTTAAAAACAAAAGCTTGCTGAGGCTGCTGCTGATGTCCTGGGGTGTTTTCACACCCATTACTGGATATCGACCGTTAAAAGCCTCCGAAAACGAGCTGGAAAAAAACACTGTTTACAGTGGTTTTCAGCTCGTTTTCCCTGCCACTGTGTGATATTGACTCCTCACGGGGTGACCGTGTGAGGGGAGCCAATGGTGTGTGTCACACGGTGGCGGCGTGTGAGTTGGCAGGTCTGGAGTTCTCCTGCATAGCGTTCGAAGAGCCAACGGGGGCGGCTCCGCTCTGGCGAAGGAGTGTCGACCCCCGCCAGCAGCAGCTGCTGCAAACGCTTTACAAGGAAACAATAATAAACTGTTTATTATCGTTTTCTTGTAAAAGGGGCGGGGCCACGGGCTGTGACGAGTACGGAGGGGGAGTGCACAGTGCTCCACCTCAGTGCGCATGTATGTTTGGCCGGCCGTCTAGGGCCGGCCAAACATACATGCGACTAGGCTGTCTCCAACCCAGCAACGCAGGCACTGCGTTGCCAGGTTAGAGGCAGAGACTTTCGCTCTGCCTCGGAGCTCCCTGGCTGGCTGCTCCGTCCAATCCTAACGCTGCTTTCATGCTGCCAGCAGCATGAAAGCAGCGTTAGGATTGGACGCAGGGCAGGCTGGGAGCCTGTGCCTGCAGTGGAAGAGGATTGGAGCAGCACGAAAGGTAAGATTTTTTGTTTTTTTATCATTATTGATTTTATTTGTTGCCCTCTCCCACACCCGCCCTGCCCCTTTCTCCTCCTGCGAGCCGCCACTGAGAGCCAGGCATAAAACAACAGTATACAATATTGAATAGGGTGAATGGAAGTTTCCAGAGTTCTCTTATGACGTGTGTTTTTCTTATAGTAAGGCTTTGACTTCCTGAGAAGTCAGATACTGAGAATCATGAGAGGCAGAAATATACAGAGTGCCTCACCCTTCACCACCTTCTCTGTGCCTGGTCTTTCTTCTGTTTCTATCCCACTAACATCCCCCTGGCCTGAAACTGACACACTGATCTATCTCTCCATGTTTTGATCAGTCCCTTGGATTTCGCATCTCTTTATTCCTTGCTGGCCTCGCGCGCCTCATTGGGCTGCTTCAGAGCACGTGCACGACGAATACCGAAGGAAGGGGCGAACGTCATTGAGAAGCAAGGAAGAGCTCACTTGATGTTTCCTAGACTACGTTTTCCCTAGTGACCCCTGCTTTTCTTTTTGAGATCCCGCGTGTCAAGTGAGCTCTCTTTTGATTATCTGGTACTAACAGGAAAGGGCATGGGGGTTTTTGATCACGTCTCATTCCAAACAAATCACCGAGGTTTCAGATAACCACTGTTTCTGGTGTATCGTGGTTGCAGCCAAGTAATTCTGTCAGTTGCACACTGTTTACATAGATGCAAAAATGTATTTTTCACCTACATGAGGTGCCTTTGAAAGTATCACAGCTACCCAGAAGATAAGGACGTAGTGGGAAGAGGGAAGGGGGTCATGGTTTCTCTCCCTCAAAAATACACACCCATTAAACAACAAGGGAAAAATGCCATGCGGGGGATGATGGTAGTTTGCAAAAACAAATAACAAATAGAAACAAAATAAAAACAAACTAACAACTCTCTTTTATTATTCTGTTTTCCAAATATATTTTTTGCCTTTTTCTACACAAACCATCAAAGAAAATGACAAAACTCGCCATCGGTGACAAAGCACTAAAGTTAATTGCAACTCAGGAAATAAAGTGAAATTACATCTTTTAAAAGTGTGCAGATGGAAGTATTCTTGGTTGGCAGCTCGGCAAAAGAGACAGGGTAAGAAAAGTGTAGGAGAAAGAAAGAAAAAATAAGTTATCGACAAGAAAAGGAAAAGATCTGGCAATACCTCAAACCAAGTACTGGAGCGCCTGCTTGCTTCCGGCAGTCTTAGAAGTGTATTTTGTTTATTTTCAGGACGTTTTCTTGCCACTTAAATCCAGGCAAACACTTTCGCATGCCCGCCAAGAGGAGGAGAAACCCATCTTACTAACACTGCCCCTCGTCCTGTCAGGGCAGCTGGAGCAGATGTTGTGAGAAACTTCAATGATTGTTCGTGGTGCATTTAGTGGGCTCCATGGAAGGCCCTGACCAATCAGAGATACGGGCGCAGCTAACAGGTGGCGACGCCGACTCCTCCCACGAGGCACTCTGACGTATGCACCGTAGCCTGCAGGCTCTGCAGGAGATTGGATGTGCCTGCAATGTCTGCCTCCCAGAGAATCCAATTCCCTACCTGCAGGGGGCTTGACGTCTGACGAGCCCTGCAGGTCACATGAAAGTGGATTTCATTTGTAAGTGCCAAGACCCCCCAGGATGGAAGCCTCTGCCTTAGGTTTAATGACAGGGCATCTGAGCATTATAAGCTGACATCAGGCTCAGGATGGAGAGATTCCCTGCATGGATGGAGACCTCAGGGTTTTACAACCCCAAGCATGCTAATACGAAGCACGCAGGAAGGCGCTAACAGATAGATGCATTTAACAGTAATGCACCGAAGAGAGCACAATAAATTAAAAAAGAAGTGAAACAAGGTACCTGTGAAAATGAGTCCATCAAGGAAGGTTTTAGTGGGGAAAGGAAGAGTGTAAAGATCACCTTCAACTGAGCAGCAGTAATTTGAAAAGTGGAATTGAAAAGGAAAGTAAGAGTAGAAAAGCATAAAACTAGAAAAGCCGGACTGTGCCAGATAGAAAATGTGTTATTAAAAGTTGCAAAGTAAGAGCTAATTCAAAGATTATAAACTAGTTTTGAGGTGTAAAATACACACAAAGAGAAGGGGAACTCAGAGGAAAGCAAAAAAAGAAGATACATTCTGTTTTGGATGAGTTCAAGTGAAAAGAATAACCTCCTCCAAGGAAATGAGATGAAGAAAAGAGTGAATGATTAGAAACAGTGAATGAGGATTCAAGAAGTTAGACATCAGCATAGAATTCTGCACCTCATCCGTCTGGAATTCCTACTTCTCTGTACCTCGCATTTGACCTCATCATTGATACAAATCTTCTTGGACGCTCATTACGAAAGGATCATTTGACCATAATTGTGTTAATAAAGCTGAGGCTGTTAACTTGATCAAAGCCTTGGCACAATTATTGGTGAAGAAGAGGTAACTGGTTGGTTTGGGTGGTAACCCGAGTGCACAGGTGTAATGCTATGTGTATTTGACCACCGACCCGATCTTGAGTACTGACTCCATTTTGTGCTTAGCTTAAGGTGCTGTCACTTCAGCAGCACAGGTTTTTTTTCTCCACACCGAGCTTGTTTTCAACACAACATGTTTGTCCTTTCCTCACCAGCACAGGATTACACCGTATTGGAACACAACATGGGGGATGTAGACGTGATAAGAGAGTCTCAGCCTGGGAATGTTTTCTGTTTTCACCAAGGAAAAGTACAGCTCTTCTGTCTCTGGAATACGCATTGGGGCAGGGACCGTTTCTTTGCGTGTTTGCGACGTAGACTAAGTACAGCCAGCGCTTGAATTTCATAACCGAAGGGAGGGGGAGATTCCTATAATCTTGAGTTTGTTTAAAGTATATAAGGTGGGGAAATTTGGCACTTGGCACTTGGAGGTAGAAGGAGCTCACCTGAACGTGGACGCATGGTTCAGTGAAAGAATCCCATGTTGGGAAGACCTCCTGCCTCAGCCGTCCAAGGTTCCTCAGGCTTGATGCTGGCAAGGATGAAGGATTCAACCCCCATGGTGATGCATTGTAATTCCTAATTATCCAGCTTGACTCTGCATATAAATATACATTCCCTGCATATACTCATTGTTGATGTATGGCACATTTTGTGTTTGTCATTGTTTAAATGTTGTGAGTATTTGGGTATCTACACGTGTTTTACTGCATTCAAGTTAAATGCTCATGTTCATATTTTCGTGTGCTTTTATTTGATATCTGGGAAGTGCCTTGATAAATTCATTGCACAGACTAAAAGTGAGACATTCTTTGGCATTGTTTCCTCTTAGTTTACGTAGTGCAACTCAACAGGTCATGGCGAAGGCCAGTTCTGTGCTGGGAACTTCAGTGACCGGAGCAGTAACCTGACCAACTACCCCTGAAAGGCACTGGGTGTACTTGTGTGCACATTGTAAGACTGAATGTCCCCACCACACAGGCATGGGCAGAGAAGATGGGAAGTGAGACATGACAAGGTACCCACCAAGGTGCTTTTCAATATAGCCAGTTAGGGCTTGCCTTGCATTGGCCGTGTTGTAGCACTTTTTAGGTCTTACCTAGGCTGCACATGCGCTGTCTCTTCGAAACATACTGTTATCTACTTTGTGGATTAAGTGCAAACCCATTACTGCCTGTTTCTTTTAATTGGTTCTTTGTAGTGGCTCTAATAAAAGCGTATTTTTTACTGGTAACTTAGTTGTATTTGTCCCTCTTTTTGATGCTTGGTTTCCTTCCCTGGAGACTGCCTCTGTTACGGGTATGCTTACTCTGTTCTTAATGTACTTGTTTCTCGGCGCACTCTTTTTTTCTTCTGTTTGGCTTGTTTTCAGGTACGGACGCCGTGCTTCCTGCACATGCTTCGCCTGATGTTCTTATGTATTTATTTATACTGTTTGGGGATGCGCGCCACCTACTTCATGGCCGCCACTCTTCTTTTGCTCTTTCTGGTGACTGCAGCAATGTAGGCTAATTTCTTTCAACTAGAGTATAAATGCTGTAAATCTTTTTGAGCAAAAAACGCTCTGGTCATGAACTTAAGAGGGGGCAGAGAGAACCAAGAGCTCACTTTACAGACTGAGGAATGCAACATCCCCTCAATAACCTGGGGAGACAAAGCGGCCACCAGCCAGGATCACCAGCAGTTCACAAGCTCATTACTCCAAGCTTCCTCTGGAATGCAAACACACACATTTTAGGGGCATTGTCCACACACACATCTATATCCATAAACACGCTGACAACAATAAATGATACAGGAAAGGGCACACTCCTACTGTGTGTCTGTCTGTCCGCCCATCTCGTTCTTCGTCCTTCTTTCTATATCTACTGTCTCTCTGTTTCCTGCCTGCTTCCCTTCTTCAGGTAACACTGGCCTGTGAAGCTCTAGTCTGACTTAGGCGTGGTATGGGTGGAGTACCTCTACTTACCTCTGGACTCACACATGAAACCTGCTGTTACCGATCAGAGATGTGTCCTCAGCTCTCTGCTCTCACTGCCTTCGTCGGCCAGTGTAATTTATTGTACAGAAGTTAAAACAAACTACTGGTCCGCTCAGGTCTTTCAAGTCCTTCCAGGGTATTGGAGCAATTAACCCATAAACCCTTCTTACATGTCTCCCACATGTAAATATTTGTAACTTTGCAACCACACTTTCCTTGAATAGACTCCATCTTTACAGCCCCGGGGAAGACTTAGAATTAAAGATCTGGAACAAACAGCCCTTTCCGATACATCCCTGATGCACATCTTTACCAGTGCTTGTGCATATGTGTCTATACACGTATGTATGTGTCTATCTATATACACATATTTTTTTTCATCTGTTTGGCTTGTTTTCAGGTTTGCAGAGTAGAGCGGCGCAGAGTAGAGTGGCACAAAGTACAGTGGCGTAGAGTAGAATAGAGTAGTATACAGAGTGCAGTGGTGCACAGTAGTTTGCGTAAAGTGCAGTAGCATCGAGTGCATTATTTTGAGTAAAGAAAGACGTGTTCGGTGCATTGGCGTAGAGTGCAGTGGCTTAAAGTAGAGTGGCTTAGAGTAGAGAGGTGCAGATTAGAGTGGCATACAGTAGACTGGCATTGAGTGCAGTGGCATAGAGTAGATTGTTTCAGAGTAGAATGAAGTGGCCTAGAGTGGAGTGATGCAGGGTAGAGTGCAGTAGCATTGGGTAGTGGCATAGAGTGCAGTGGCGTAAAGTGGAGTGGGTAGATTGAAGTATAGTGGCTAAAGACAAAGTGGTGTAGAGTAGATTGTTTCACAGTAGACTGAAGTGGTGTAGAGTGGTGCAGGGTGTAGGATAGAATGCAGTGGCCTAGGGTAGTGCGGTAGAGTGCACTGACATAGAGTTCAGTGTTGCAGAGTAGAGTTGCATGGAGTGGAGTAGTGTGGAGTGGTGCAGAGTAGAGTGGAGTGGTCTAGACTGGACTGGTGTAGAGTGCAGGGCAAAGAGTGCAGTGGTGTATAATAGAGTGGAGTAGAATGCGATGGCATATAGTAAAGTGATGCAGAGTAGAGAGGCATATGGTGTAGTGGAGTAGAGCACAGCATCATGTGCAGGGGTGCACAGTAGATTAGAGTGGCATAGAGTGGTGCAGAGTAGAATGCAGTGGCTTAGAGTGCAGTGGTGCAGAGTAGAGTGCAGTGGAATCAGTGCTTAATTTGAGCCATTGGTTTTTGGTGCGGGGCACCAGCACTTATTTTTGAGGGGCGGCACTTATTCTTCTGCGTCAAGCATTTACTGCACTCTAAAGACACATATGGGAAACATGGAGGAAGAAACAAATGAAAAACTGTCACAAAAGGAGAAAGCAGAAAGCTGCAAGGGTGAGCTGAAGGGGCAGGGAGTGGCTCTAAGTGGATTAAAGAGGCCCAAGATGGCTTCAGGATTACGCTGCCTCAGTGTTCCGTGCTCGCACATTTAATTACAGCAGCCGTATGTTTCAGAGGAGAGCTTTGGGCAACGGCACGTTTTTATTTGCAAATTAATCACTGAGTGGAATAGAATGCAGTGTTGTAGAGTGCAGTGGTGTAGAGTGGCATAGAGGAGGGTGTCGTAGAGTATACTGGTGTACATTGTAGTGGTGCAAAGTAGATAGGCATAGAGTGCAGTGGCATGGAGTGCATTGGTTTTGAATAAAGTCGGGTAGAGTGCATTGACAGAGGGCAGTGGTGTAGAACAGAGTGGAGTGGATGTAGATTGCAGTGGAATAAAATGGAATGGCTCAGAGTGGTATAAATTGGCATGCAATACAGTGGCATATAGTAGATTGTTTCAGAGTAGAATGCAGTGGCATAGAGTGCAGTGGTGCACAGTAGATTAGAGTGACAGAGTAGATTGGTGTAGAGTGCAGTGGCATACAGTAGAGTGATGCAGAGTAAAATGGCATAGACTATAGTGGTGTACAGTGCATTGGCATATGGTGCAGTGGCATAGTGTGAAGTGGCGCAGAGAAGAGTGGCGTAGAGTTCAGTGGCGGAGAGTGCAGTGTTGCAGAGTAGATTGGCTTAGAGTGAAGTGGCGGAGAGTGGAGAGGTGCAGAGAAGAGTGGAGCGGTGGAGTGGTGCAGATCAGAATGCAGTGATGTAGAGTGGAGTGATGCAGAGTGTAGTTGTGTAAAGTGTATTGGTGTAGAGTGGTGCAGAGTAGACTGAAGTGGCATAGGGTTCTGTGGCATAGAGTGGAGTGTTGCAGAGCAGGCTATCGTAAAGTGCAAGTGTATAGTACAGTGGAGTGGAGAGGCGTAGAGTGGTGTAGAAAGCAGTGGCGTAGAGTACAATGGTGCAGAGTAGAATAGAGTGCAGTGTCATAGAGCTCAGTCACATGGAGTACAATGGGGTAGAGTGCAGCAGCACTAAGTGTTACAGGGTAGAGTATAGTGGCATAGAGTGTAGTGGTGCAAAGTAAATTGACATAGAGTGTAGTGACATAGAGTGCATTTCTTTTAGTAAAGTGGTGTAGACTAAATTGTTGGAGCATACACTGGTACAGAGTGGAGTGGCGCTGAGTGCAGTAGCACTGAGTAGATTGTTCAGAGTAGAGTGGAGTGGTGCACAGTAGAGTACAGTGCCATAGAGTGCAGAGTAGATTAGAGCAACATAGAGTGGACTGGCATAGAGTGCAATGGTGGATAGTGGAGTGGTGCAGAGGAGAGTGCTTTGGCATGGAGTGCAGTGGCACAGAGTACAGTGTTGCAGAGTAGAGTGGCATAGAGTGGAGTAACACAGAGTGGAGTGGTGTAGAGTGCAGTGGTGCATAGTAGAGTAGGTTTGGGTACAGTACATTGGCATAGAGTTGTGTAGAATAGAGAGATGTCGAGTGGTTTAGAGTGTAGTGGTGCACAGTAGAGTTCAGTGACGCAGTGTGGAGTAGAGTGGTGTAGTGTGGAGGGGTGCAGAGTGGAGTGGAGTGGGGTAAAGTAGAGTATGATTGTTATTTGGTAGCACACTGCCCCTACAGACAACATATCTTCAATTGAAATGACCAGTACATTTGGACAGACATACAGTTTTACTGATAAAAGTATACAGCTCACAAACGATAATGTGTTGAAATGTCATCACCAAGTGTATTGATTTGTTTTGATCATATTCAAATATTTATTTCCACTGCACTTCAGAGTTACCAAAAAAATGTGGTTCATTTGGGCTTTTTTAATTCTGATATATTATGAAATATCGGCACAGGTTATTTACAGACATTTAAATTTTGATGTGTGCTAGAACAAAAATAACATACTATGTTCCTCAAACACTCCCTCCCCCCGAGTAGCCAGCATGATTATCACTCTCACTTTGAAGTCAGAGAGAGAAAAGTGAACACCAAGCTCCCTGGAAGACAGAGCCTGACATTTGACCTCTGTCTTTGAATGCACAGCAAATGTAGCAAGCTAAGTACAAGATTTAAAGGCCTATTTACAGAAATCCAGCACTGGCGGAAGAATACAGTAAATAGGAGTTGGGCAATGGAAGAGACTAACTCAAGCTGGACAACCTAAAGCAAATAGAGTCAGAAAATAGAAAACAAGAAAATGTGAGCTACAAACCACAAAGCCAGTGGCAAGTAATGGGCTTAATGCATTCCCGGGAAGCTTTCCAAATGCCCCAAAGATGTCGTTAGCAAAACAGACAGCTGTGCTGTATGGTTCGCTTCGACCAAAAAAGTGAGAGGCATGTTTGTGTTGCTTATGTAATTTAGTAAGTGAAGGACGGGGCCTAAAAGTGCATATTTTTGTAATTGTTGTCCAGGGTGGAAGGGCATGAAGGAAGGCAGTGTATTTGTTGTTAGAGTGTGTGATGCTCACCAGAGGTGTAAGCAGACCCAGTGTCAGCCAAAGTGTTAAAATAACCTAAACCTAAAGGCAGAGTGTGAAGCTTTGAAGTTGGAAAGGCAGAGGGAGAGGAGCATGGGGCTTAGACCTACGGGTGGGTGGAGCGGCATTCTCAGAGTGGCTCTAAGGTTTCGGTGACTGCTTACATACAAGTAGCAGGAAACTAAATGTAACAATTTGCACATTTGTGCATAAAAGCACAGCGGGTGAAATTACTGCTCAGCAGCCAGTAGACGTGCTGCGTGGATGGAAGACAGGACTTTGTAAAAGGGGGAGTGGGGAGGGGTGAGACTAGGGACAGAAGAGGAATAGGTAGATGTGTGAAATGAAGCTTTTGTTTAGGTTCATTGTGTTGTGTGGGCCCTGGTGCCACTGTACCTGCTGCACAAACGTAAAATACGGTATGTTAAATGTAGTTCAGAATGACAGGTAAAGAGAGGTGCAGAAGGAAATTGCAGTGTTGTTGATGTGTCTGGCCCAAAGAAGGGTGATGCGTTGTGGTGTTACTAAACAATAGCTATGAAAGAGCATGCTTTGTATTTTAACATGGAGCTAGGGTCAAAATATATATTATGGTGTAGGCATTGTGTGGTATTCCCTAGTGCAAGCAAAGGGATTGTGTCCTTCTTGTCTGTTTAAAAAGTAAGCTGAAGCATTCGTGTAGGTTTAGGGTTTTTATGAGTTGTTATTGTCCTGGTGCCACTGCACCTGCTGTTTGAATATAAGGTACACTCCTGGAAGTGCATGTTCAAAGGATAGAGAGAAAGATGTGGTTGGAAATGCTTAGAAGAGCAGTGATGGAGTGTTGTTGTAGAACATGTTTGCCTATTTTATGGTTGAGAACACAAGCAGGGACCCAGTATGGTAAAAGACATGTATTAGCGTAGGCAGGGTTATAGGCTGCAGGGTCAGGAAATGGGTTCCAGTGCTCCTGTTCGTATTTTTCAAGAAAGCATTATTTTTTTTTGTCTGTGGCTTTGTGTCGTAGTGCTGCTGGCGCTGTTGCACATAATGAATCTATGTCTCAGTAACCGTATTTGTGTAGGCCAGGAATGGGCAAGGAAGCCAGGCATGTTTGTGTATGTGTAGTGGAAGGGTGTGTAAAAACAGACTGAAACTTCAAATGTAGATAATGATGTAAAACAAAATGAAGGTAAACTGAGAAGCGGTTTATGGTCTTCCAGAGGGAGAATGATCATGTTTTGTGATTGTTTAAAAATAACACAGGTGCAAAAAATACAGCTGTTGTAGAGATTAAAAGTGTACGTGACATTTGCAATGAGTCCTTGAGGCCAAAGTGTGTTTGAGCAGTTGCACCTGATGCACAAATGTAAAGTATTGCCATGAAATTGTAATATCAAAAAGTGTATATTGGAGAGCGCTAAGCCTATTGATGGGTAAAGAATAGTACTGATGGTGGTTTGTTGTTGATTCCGAAGGAGTTTCAGGGGGATAATGCAAGAAAATGTGCAGCAGCATAGGTAGTGTGTGTTAAAGTCTAATTGAAGTAACTGAATGTACTGCTGTGGTCTTGAATTGATTAAAAAGTAAATAATTTCTGTATGTTGATGTTGGCTTCGGGCTAGGGTGTTACTGCACTTTGTTGAAATTGCGGTCTAGTAAGTGTATTTCTGAATGACGGATGAAGGAGAGAGAGGTGTGTTGATTGGTGCTCCTGGAAGAAGAGTGTTAAGTTGTGGTGGTGTTAGTGCAATCTTGTCATGAAACATTATACTTTGTACGGAAAAAGGGAGATAGAACTAAATGAATGTTTCTGTGCAGGGGTGTAAGCGGTGTGTGTTAACCCCTTGTGCAATAAAATAAATGTTATCTTTAAACTTTGTGTATTCATTATAAACGTAATGAATGGCGTATTTGTAATGTATCTATGATTCCTTCATGCCTTTGTACAATTGCCCCTGTTGTCTGAATTGAAAGTCCACTCTTAAAATTGCGTGTCACGGGGTTTGTACCGAAAAGGCGTGCTGAGATCCCTAGAAAAGGAGGGACAGTCAGGGCTGGCTTTAAGGCAGTGAGGGACGCTGCCCTTCCTCAAAGTTCCTTTTGTATGGCCAGCTGTACTCTGACAGCAATAATAATGTTGCAATAACTGTAGTTTTTAATGTATCTGCTGCTGCTGTAGCGAAGGACACTCACTGGGCTAGGGAGCAGTACTTGGCCCATGCTCTAGGGTAGGGACTTAGACCTGAGAGGAAGTGAAGCTGGCATGTGCCAGCCAGAGACAAGCAAGGAAGTAAGAGTGACAATGAAGCCAACCAATAGTAAAGCAGTGGGTGGGCGTGAAGCCCCCTGCATGCTTATAAAATGTTGCAAACAACAGCACATGTGGTGTCGTAGGCGAAACCTAAAAAGTACTAAAAGTTGAATTTATTTACAAAATGGTGCCATTGCAGTTCAACTAGCAAACTGAGGTTTTACTCTACAAAGCAGTGGAAGAGTACATCTACACACACTTGCGGAGCCTTCAGAAATAATGATGTCTTTTGTGCTTGCTTTATTTGCAGCATAAAGTAAGCAAATGAGCACATAACAGACATCTTGGTAGAGGCTTGTGGGATAAGGCTAGGGTCTTAATGTTATCTTTGGGGCTCTGCTTTGCATGTATATAAAGGAGCTAGTGTAGGGCAAACATAACTGGTAAGCAGTGGAGCACTGAACAAGTGCACAAGCCAAGAACACAATTCAGTTTGTTTGCATGAAGGCAGAAAAAGCGTAGGTTCATCACACGTAGTGTGCTGAGAGATGCATCTCCATCCACTTTCCAAATTTCAGGACAGATTCAACACTTCTCTCCCTGATGAGGATGTTGGTCCAGGTAATGGGCGCACAGATGGACAGGTTTTGCTTTCTGTTTTTATTTCTTTCTTTCAATTTTCTGTTTCCAGTCTAGCGATGCCCTAGCACCTGTTGTGCCTTCGTATGCCTAAAGTGGTTAGTTTATTGGCCAAGTAAGTCAGGTGTAATATTTGATGACCTTGTATGTCGTGCAGCAGGTTTTTCAGGTGAAACCGGTTCAGAGGGAAATTCCTTGTATGTGTGTGGTATTTCTATATTGTGAACCTAGCCAAAAGGGACCAGGACACTACTATAGTGCCTTGACCTTTGGGGTGATGTGGCTGAATTACTTCTGGCAATTACACCATCAGTGTCATTTCTAAAGGGTTGTGGTCATGTAGTTGAATTTCTTCAAGCCCATCGTGAGACGTCTGCAGTGTGTGCATCATGTTCGAGCGGTGCCAGAGGGGTATTTGTGACTGTTGAGCAGAGCTTTGTCTGCATTTGGAGGGAGAGGACCAGGGTTACATTGCTGTTCTGACATCAGTTTCTGCAGCAAAGTATTTCACTTCTGTAGAAAGGGCACCAGGTACCATGGTATGTTGGTTTGCATTGCAGTGTGTTCTCTGAATGTGAGGTGTGGGTCAAGAATGAATTCAAAGTGTTTTACATTGTGTCTCAGCCCGGGGGGGGTAGTGAGGGGGAGAGTCCTCTAGTTCACAGAGCATAGCCAGGTTGAATCGCTTGTTGTTTGGAGCTGTTGGTGATTGACTGGAATTCGGCCTTCCTTTGGATGTTTCCTTGGCAGGTACTTGCCACTTGTTTCTTTATTAACATGAGGCAGGATTTGAGTAACTGACTGCCATTGTGGGAGAACATTGTTATGTAGAGTTGAGTGTCCTCAGAGTTTTGATGAATCTCAGTGTTGTTGTTATTGAGTTTTAAATGGCAGCTTGGTGAGTTAGGCTCTTACAGCTCCTGTCGCTGCCAGTGAAATACCAACACTTTGGATAAGAACAAAGTAACAGCGCAGAAAGGGCCACTCTGTGGGCTAATTTGCCACTAACAAAAACATAATACCTGACGGATTTATTGCTTTCAGAAAATGTCAAAGTAGTCAAATGCCTCATATAGAGGAGTTTGGCATAGAGTGGACTGTCATAGAGTGGAGTGGCGAAGACCAGAGTAGAGTTGATTGGCGAAGAATTGGGTAGAGTGGAATAAAGTGTCCAAGAGAGGTAATAGTGTTGAGGTGTAGAGAGGTATAAAGTGTCGCAGAGTGGAGTGTTGTGGAGTAGCATACAGTGTAGTAGAGTCGTAGAGTGGAGTGGCATAGAGTGGCCTAGAGTGAAGATGAATATTGTGGCACCGAGGGGCATAGAGTGTAGTGGTGCAGAGTGGAGTACAGTGGAGTAAAGTGTCATAGAGTGGAATGGTGTAGAGTTGGAGGGGCGTAGAGTGGAGTGGCATGTAGTGTCATAGAGTGCAGTGTTGTAGAGTGGCGTAGAGTGGTCTAAAGTCATGTAACATAGAGGGGAGTGTGGTGGAGTGGAGTGCCGTGTTGTACAATGGAGTGGCATAGAGTCGATTGGCATAGTGAGGAGAATGCATGGTATGGTAGCATACTGCCATTACAGACAACACATTTTCAATTGAACTGACCATTACATTCGCTGATAAAACTATAATGCACACAAATGATAATGTGTGGAATTGGCAACACCTAGCATACTGATTTGTTTTGATCATATTAAAATATATGCTTCAACCACACTTCCGGCATACAAACAATTTGCTTAGATTGTGCTTTTCTAATTCTGATATAATCTGAAATATTTCCAGAGTTCATTTACATTTTATTGTGTGCTAGAAAAAAACATTTCCTTTCCCAGTACCAGCAAGATTGTCACATAAATCCTCTCACTTTTAAGTCTGAGAAAGAAAAGTAAACACCAAGCTCCCTCAGAAGACGCAGCCTGAAATTTGACCTCTGTCTTTGAACTCACAAGAAATGTGACAAGATGAGAACAAAATTTAAAGTGAGGACTTGTGAAAGAATACAAGTAGTGATGGTAAACAAGCTTTGCTCCTCAGGAGGGAGAAAGACATGCTGAACAGCCTAAAACAAATAAAACCAGCAAATAGAAAGCCAGAAAATGTGAGTTTCCAACCACACAGCCATTAGTAAGCAATAGGCGGAATGCATTCCCAGTGAAGCTTTCAGAATGTTCCCAAGAAGTCTTTAGCAAACCAAACAGCTATGCTGTCTGGTAGGCTTCGACCTAAAAATGTGAAAACCATATGTGCTCAATCTCCACCTTGGCAGGAAAGCAAAGAGTAGACTGATTTGCAAAAGTCACATAAGATTTTAACGGAAAAATTGCTTGTGTTGGCATCTTATCAGTTAATTGATTACGATTCACTTAAGTCACTGGGTTTGGCTGCTGAAATTGCTTACTTGTGAGTTGCTCAGCTTTTGCCGTTGCATGGCTACAATGGGTAGACAATCAGAGAGGTAGTGCCATGTGTAAACTGAGTCCAGTGGAGCACATATCCAATAATATGGCCAATCTCCACCGGCTGCTGCTAAAAGCTGCAATCCGATCTAAGATGCCAGCAATCACGCACAACCACAAAAAACGAAATATCTAAGATCTATAAACACATCATAGCAAGAGAGCTGAGGAAATTAAATTCTTGTTTCCAAGATTTAGGGGAGTTCAGTTTCGGTGAAGGGCCCTTGGTGTTTGAGAAGCAACACAATGGAGTAATCCCATGCACCATCCTAACTTTAGAATTAGCAATCTCGTCTTTAGCAATTAATTGAAGGCATTTTTCTTTAAGGCCTGTTATCCACCATACTTGCCCTTTTCAGACAGTGCTGGTGTCTGTAAGACCTATTGTTATTAATTCTGTAAGATATATATAGAGTGAGCTTTGACTGTACCCAGAGGACTGTTACTCTCTCACGTCATGCTCACACCTCTTTGCTGTAATATTCTTTCACTTTTTGAGTGCTTGTGAGGGACTATTTATCTCTGAAAAATACACTCAGTCGTTACACATGAGGTCCTTTATTTCATACATAAGAAAGGGAGGGAAACCATTCTGGGTAGCTGCGTGCATTACAAGCCTCTAATAATAATAATAATGACAAGAAGTGGAATATTCCATAGAAATATTTTTTGTAATCCTTTTTAGTGCAGTAGATTTTTGAATAGGTTTTGTTAAACGTGAGAAATCACCATCATCACTGCCACATAATTGCTTCCATTGTTACCACCATCACCATGAACACCGCCGAATTCTCACCACATTACCAGTTACCTGATTACTACCATCACACCAGTGACTAACACCATCATCCCCATTAAAAGCCGCTCCACCATTACAGCAGCATTTGTGCATGCCTGTGTTTGCATGCTTTCCCACATGAAAGCCAAACCTCTTGCCCTTACCAATGCTTGTTCTGTAAGTTGTTCGTCCTTAGATGGCTATTGCCTCCCTTCCTTACTCATCCTGTGCATAAAAGCAGTCATTTAATTCTAGTACACTGTCTTTTTTACAAAAGACCAAAATAAGTAAGCCAACATTTGTATAAATTCAAAAGCACACATTTCAGTACAACAATAAATAAACCAGATTGCACTTTCTCAAACGAGAGGGAAGGGGCGTCCAGTTTAGTCTCAGTTTGTAAACCTTTTGATACCTACATTGTGTTGTCTTTTATGTTGACACTTCTTCACGCTTGACTCATTCCCATTAAACATGTCCGAGTGGCAGCGGATGGGATGAGGCGAGGGTGCAACCTTGGAGCCCTATTTGTACTGTAGCAAACTCTATATTGACTCAGCATCCCTCAGGCAGAGGAGAGAAGACAAACACACTAACGTGTCTGGGGGCCTGGAGTAGGGTGAGATAAGAACCAGAAACCAAACCAATAACTGGAGGTCCAGCCGGCCATAGCTAACACCCACTGGCCAAGGCAGGAGAGTACATATGTGAGTGGGATGTTTGCTTTAGCACAACCATTATCCGCTGGATGCAAATAAAGTGATGCAGGAGCCACAGAAGGGATGGCCAGCTTATACCGCGCATCGTCTCATATTTTAATGTCAATGCACCATATTTATCTGACATTGCTCTTCTATAGGATAATCAATGCTAGAAGCAGACAGGGAGCTGCAGGGTTAGCTCGAATGCTGTCAGATGGGCAAGAACTAGGAGTTTGTGAATTTATCACAAGAGAGTAAGCTTGTGTGGTTCCCAAATATTGGCCCGCTCATAGTTCGCTGAGTTTCTTATTTTTCCTAATTGTACCCATTTGTACAGCTTTTCCACGCTAACTAGTGATATTTTGCATAGACTGCCAATATTTTCTCACTAGTGCTGAAAAGCATCCACTGTTTTCTTGCATGTTAAATTTCACTCTGTTTTCTTTGCGACTTCGCACCTGGATGGAAGTTGGTAATCATTTTCTTTTTACTCGCAACAGCTTACAAGTTCACCAAAGTCCCCATTTTTTAAGTTAAATTCCCATTTTTAGGTCAACGTCTACCAGGCAGCAGAGCTGTCTGGTTTGCTAAAGACATCTTGGGGACATTCAGAAAGTTGACCTAGGAATGCGTTCTGCCCACTGCTTGCCATTGGCGCTGTGGTTTGTAATTCACATTTTCTTGTTTTCCATTTGCTGGGTGTATTTGTCCTAGACTGGCCAGCTTTATCACATTTGCTGTGCATTCAAGGACAAAGTCAAATACCAGGTGCTGTATTCTAAGGGTGCTTGTTTACCATTCTTTCTCTGACTTCAAAGTGACACGATTTATGTGCCACCCTTGCCGGATAGTGAGGGTACAAAAGTGTTTCTGACAACATTTAAATGGACTGTGTAAGTATTTCAGAATATATCAGAAATATGGACACACAAATGATGCACATTTGTTGGTTATTTCTGAAGCGTGTTGGAAAGAAAATACTTTATTATGATCAAATGAATCATTAAACTAGGTGATGCAATTTACACATATTTTCATCTGCGCACTGTATAGTTTTGTTAATAAAACTGTGTGTCTGTGCAAATGTAATGGCAATTTTAATTGAATATGTGTTGTCTGTAAAGGCAGTGTGCTACCATACCATGAATATTCCACTCCACGCCACTGCACTCTACTCTATACTGCCCCACACCACTGCACTCTACTCTACACTGCTCCACACCACTGCACTCTACTCTGCACCACTTCATGCCACTGCATTCTGCACCACTCCACTCTATGCCACTGCACTCTACTCCACTTCGCGCTATGCCTCTCTGCTCTACCCGTACCACTCTACTCTATGGCAAAGCACTCTTCGCCACTCTACACCACTGCACCTTTCACCACTGCAGTCCAGATTAGGTCACACCAATCTCCTCTGCACTACTCCACTTTACGCCATTGTACTCTAGGACCCTCTGTAACACTGCACTGTATGCCGCTGCACTCTATGTCAATACCCTCTATGCCAATGCACTTTGCTCTGTAACACTCAACTCTATGCCCGAGTACTCTACGCCAATCCACTGTATGCCACTCTACTATGCACCACTGCACTCTATGCCACTGCCCTCATCACCACTTTACTCAGCGCCATCACACTCTATGCCACTCTACACAACTGCACTCTACCCTGCACCACTCAACTCTACACTACTTCACTTTACTCTGAAACAATCTACTCTACGATACTGCACTCTATGTTTCTCTACTCCACTCTGTACCACTCCACTCAATGCCACTGCACTCTATGTCAGCCTACTTTAACCACTGCAGTCTACACCAATGCACTCTCCCTAACTGCACTCAGTCACTGTACTCTAAGCCACGGCACTCTACTCTGCATCACTGTACTCTACAACCACTGTTCCCTGTGTCACTCTCCTCCAATCTTCTCCACTGCACTCTGACACTCTACTCTGCAACACTACACTTTCCACAATTCAACTCTATGCCACTCTACTTTGCACTACTCCACTCTACGCCACTGCACTCTTTGCCACTGCACTGGAAGGCACTACACTCGACTCTGCACCAATCTATGCTATTCTACTCTGCACCACTCTACCCCACTGCACTTTATGCCACTCAACTCTACTCTGCGCCACTGCCTGCTGCATCACTCTACTCTACACCAGTCTACGCCACTCTACTCTATGCCACGGCACTCTTACCCACCGCACTCTACACCACTCTAATCTGTGCCACTCTACTCTGCACCACTTCATTCTGCGCCACTCCATTCTACAACGCTGCATTGTAAGCCACTGAATTCAATGCCACTGCACTCTTCACCACTATATTCTGCAACACTCTACGCCAATGCACTCTACACCAGTCCATTCTACTCTATGCCACTCCAGTGTAGCTCTATGCGACTCCAGTGCACAACAAACTCTGCCACTCCACTCTACAGTACTCTACTCCACTCTTCACCATTCTACTCTACAACACTCTGCACCACCCTTCTCCATGCCACTAGCTTTGGCCATGCTGAACAGCAGCCACACTGGGGTACAACATGACTAAAACACATTTGCAAAGCCAAGACCTTTTGCTAAGGCGAGACCTATGGACGTTGCTAATGCTTGTCAATGTGATGCCTCAAATGCAGAACCTAATTACAGGGTTCACCATGACTCTGTGAAGTTTACAAGAGTAGAACTTTATTACTTTTATATGTTATGCTATGTGTATTTGTAGAGAACACAACTCACCCAGCAGAGTATCTAGGTGCTGAAGCAGGAGTTGTATGGGCAGACCCAGAGTGCAGCTATGTGAAGAGCCATGTCTTCAGTCTTTGCCATTAGCCATGTTCAGCTCTCTGCTGCTATCCAAATAATAACACACAAACATACATGCACTAATCTAACACCAGGGCACCCTAAAGAAATTTAAAACCCAGCTGCAGAGACTAGATAATCAGGATGTTAGAATGTTTATTAATCTCTGAAACTACCACCTAGTGGATACACGGACGAAGGTCAAATTACCCTGCACTGTGCATAAAACCCTTTAGGCCATAGATGGTGCTTTCTGAGAAAAGTGGTGCCCCACATAGTGCTGACTAGGTAGAAAGCTCACACATTTGAATAGTGGCCCTACGAGTTCCTGAAAGTGGGAGACCCTTACTTGAGAGTGCCTTCTCCTAAAGGGTGGATTGAATCCAACACTGGGGACAGGACATAACTATGTGTGGTTCAGGATACACCTGAAAAGTGAACTATTTCAGCTGGTGTTCAACTGCTTTCCACGCAGATGGTGGGATGCAGCAGAAGAATGCGGGCCACAGGTAATGCCACTTCACATGGAGATGGAGAGGCAGCATGCACTGCTTCATAACAGTAATAAATAGAATAAATAGTAAGATATCAATTTGCAAAGTCCAGCTATAAAGATATGTGGTAAGATTTTTTTTGCATTTTCATAGCACAAGTTCTCATTGTCAAAGACCCTGCAGTTCTAGTTTCTCCAGCATTGAAGGATGTTCCCTAGGAACCGTCTTTCATTTGTCAAGGACCTCACAAGCATTCAGCAGAAAGGAGGTAATTGCATCTCCAAGATGCCCAAATCACATTTTGGAAATGGATGGTACATTAGAATAGGAAATGCAAATAGGAAATCCCTATTTACATTTCCTATTCTGGGAATCGCAAATTGTGATTTCTACAGGGTAGAAATTGCAATTTGAGACTCCTTAAAGGGCTTTGTACAATAACAAAACCCAGTTTGCATTTCTTAACGGCCCGAAATAGCAAGTCAGACCGTTAAGAAATGCAAACGGGCTTTGTACATCTGGCCCAATATCTCCTAGTTTCAAGGTCAACAATTCAGCCATTTAACCTCAGTGAAAGAAGACTTTTACGTCCTAAACTGGGAAACAGGCTACACATCTAATGATCAGTTCTATATCTCTTTGGGGTCCAGACAATGTCCAAGAGTTAAAGTATCCATGAGTGGTCAACTCAGGGCTGACTTTCACTCACTTCACTTAACATTTTATCATTATCAGTATTTGCATACGCATTTCTAAAAATAGCAGAGCACCCTTTGGATTCCAAAGGAAACACTCAGTAGAGGAATAACATCCTTGGTATGTTGAGTACAAACATAATTTCCTAAAATAATTTTGTTGTGACAAGAGATATGATCTCGCCCTTCCGGTCGGACTGGAATCACGCGTTCCCTCCAGATGGGATCCAGTCTCCTGGAACCACACTGTAGACGCTACCAACCTCAGCATGGAAACTTGTAGCTGGCCATGTAACACAACCAAAGTAGTGGTCATACATTTTGTAGAATGCTTCCACCCAGCCTCTTGGCCACTCTTCGGTTCATTGAGCCTCTACAGTGATGCTCTCCGGGCACCGTTTCTCATGATGAGAAGCTAAATATTTAAATGGTCCATGGAGACCCAAGGTCGGCTTCCAGCCCTGCTGTATCTACGCATGGTAGAGCAAGCAGAGACCTGGTCTGCTCTGCCTGTCTGTCCTTCAGAGAGAGGTCAGGCTGTTCTTATTCTATTTGTCAAAAAATAAACTATACATGAGCAGTTTTCTGCCTGGCTTGACTGTTGCACAACCAAGGAGGGATCACGTAAACTCTTGAAGGACTTCCTTCATTTCTAACACAGATTCTTTATTTTTTCTTATTAATTTCTATATTTTGTTGTCTCATGCATGCCATCCCCATCCCACTACAAGAGGTCCCAGGTCACATCTCAGAAACAGGAGTCAGAGATGGGAGGAAATGTATAAGAGTGGGTGCACAATGCTTTAAGTGTCAGTTTTGGGTATGTTTCTCACAAATGCATAAATCAGCAGTTCAGACATCTGTCTGAGATTCTGGTAGATTTGCACATTTTTGATAATCCGCAAAATGTAATGAAACTCAGCATACTCAAACCTTTTATTTCTAGCGTTCACTCTGCCCACCATGCACATTTAAGAAGGTTGTCCTGATGGAGCTCAATCTATTACCATAATAATAGCAGAAATGGGCAGAAGCACATTTCTTTCCTTCATTGTATTTGCCTGTATGGTGAAAACGTCCTTCCCTTGGAAAAGCCATGTACTCCAGGACCCCATGAAATATGTGGGTGTGAAATTCACTCTCCCACCATGGAAGTGTATTTACACCTGAACTTTTACAAAAATAGTTTTGAGTTGTTACTGTGTGTGTGGAAAATAAATTCTTACAGATATTTAGTGAATTTGCACAAATTCATGAATTTGCGAGTATTCACTACAGTTGGTGTGACCACAGCACCCAGATTGATCAAGTACTGGAAGATTATTTGTAGCAGTAAATCTGGTCTGTTGGTGCAAATAGACACAGGTTTTGATAATGCAAATTGTTCTCTGGGAAGTTTTACCCAAATAAGCCTTTTTACACATCCTGGATTTCACTTGGGTTCACAGAAGTCTTTGTGATTTTTTAATTGTATCTTTATTGAGTGGAAAATATCAACATTCCCTTTAGCATAATGTCATGGAATGTCATAGGTCTTGTGACTGGGGAGCCTGTGAAGCTTCTTGAGGTGCGGCGTGAGAGGGTGCAGCAGTTTTCTGGATGGTCTGGAGCCTGTGTATAATTTGTTTGTAGATTCCGGCATAGAGAGTGTTGCTGTTGTCCAGCTTTCTGGTGATGAGTGCTTGCATGATGGTCCATCTGGTGTTCTGAGGCAACCATTTGAACATCTTTCGTGGCATGCATAGGATGTAGAAGCAGGACATGCACACTGCGTTGACTTGAGCCATCATGTTGAGCTGGTCATCTAGGATGGTCCCTAGATTTCTTGCGTGGCCTTTGGGTGTTGGTCCTGGCTCTGACAACCACCAGGTGCTGAGGAAGTCTTGTTGCCAAAGACTATGACTTCCATCATCACTGAGTTGAGCTGCAGGCAGGTGGTTTGCATCAAGTCTGTTACCCCAGTCATGCAGTTGGTGAAATTGGTTCTGGGGGATGTTGTCTTCTCCGTCATAGGGAGGATGAGTTGGGTGTCATCAGCTTAGGAGATAAAGGTGATGTCTTGTGATCGGATGAAGTTAGCTAGCAGTGTCATGTATATGTTGAAAAGGGAGGGGTAGTCCCTGTGGGACTCCACATACCAGTTTCTTTTGCTCTGATGTGAAGGATGACAGTCTGACCCTTTGGGTTCTTCCTGTGAGGAAGAAGCAGATCTATTTGAGACAGGATCTGTGTATGTCAATCTCGTGGAGCCTTCTGATGAGGGTGTTATGGGAGACAGTATTGAAGGCCATGGAGGGGTCAAGCAGGATGTGGGCCGCTCTTTCCTCCTCAGTCCAGGATGAGTCAACAGTGACGTTTCGGTGCTGTGTGTTTTTCTGAATCATGATTGAGCGTTGTCTAGAAGATGGGGAAGTTCAAGGTGGGATGTGAGTTGCATGTTGATGGCCTTCTCAATTACTGTGGCTGGGTAGGGGAGCAGGAAGATGGGTCGGAAGTTGCTCAGTTGATTTGGTTGGGCTGTGGGCTTCTTGAGGAGGGTGTTGATTGTTGCAAGTTTCCATTTATCCGAGAAAGTGGTGGACGTGATGAAGGTGTTGATGATGTGGGTCAGGATGGTGCTGATTGGTGATGTTCCCAGGTTGTAGATGTAGAGGGGGCATGGGTCTCTTGGGGTTCCAGAGTGGATGGTCTGCATAATTGCCACTGTGTTGTTTCTGGTGAGGGTTGTCCATTCGGTCAGGTGGCCGCCTTGGTTGGTGGTGGGTAGGTTAAAATAAACCTCTGGGGTTGTTTTGGTGTGTGAAGTTGCTGTAGATGTTTGCGACAACCTATCCAACTTCTTCCAAAGCAAAATCGCAAAGTTGTTGGGAGCCAGTGATGTTGTTGGCAGTGGCTGAGGGAAAGATGAACTCTTTAACGAGCAAGAAGATCTCGTTGCAGCTGTTCGATAAGGTCCACTAGTGCTTTTTTCTTAGTGTCTCTTACATGCTGGATAGATAACAAACTGAATAGTATTTTATTAATGTTTAAACATACATAATAAAGATCAAAGTGTTTTTACTTGGTTTTAGTTAAACTAAGATTTCGTTAAACACTTTCTTGAGGGGTCTGAGAACCTAATTTTCTATTATGTAGGTCATTAAGTCATCATCACTGTCGACTTAACTTAATCTTGCTATCCAAGAAACAGAATTTACATCAAATCACCTCCCTAAGTATAAATAGGTTTTCTAAAGTGCTGGCTGCTGACTCAATTGCTGATTGTATTAACAATCTGTGTCATTTTCCTCTAACTAGGTATACAAAGTTTTGCAACTCTGGAAACTATACTCACTGCTCTTACGTCTTTTTTTCTGGATGTGCACTTTTGGTTCTTCAAAGAATTGATAGTGATCTCTTTTTTATAGTAGATACTTGTGACGGGTCGGACTGTACCGACCAGCACGCAATTGTGCCTAGTGCTGTCTCTGCTGGTGGTGACCCGGAAGTCACAGAGAGGGCTACCCTTCCTAATGGCTCTACGTGGTGCCCGCGGGACGAGAGAGCCGTAAAAGGGGAGGTCCCGGAGCGTCAGGAGGAGATCGTCGGGAGCGGAAACCTCCAGGAAGCGGCAGTGGAGCAGACCCGAAGGAACAAAAAGACCAATGAGGAGAGGAGTCTACGGTCGTCAGGAGTTCCTGGGGAGAGAACCCGACTGGAACCAAGAGCCCTCACGGTCTCAACCTGGGACGAAGATCGCCAGCCCCGGGAAGCATACGCCTAGGACCCGCCACGCTTCAGGAGAAGCGTGGCCAAGCCAGGCTTCACGAGAGGCCTATGGAGAGGAAAGAAAGAAGAAGATGAGATTAGCACCCAGACAAGAGGAGACATCTGCAACCAACTACCACAGACTTACTCATCAGAAAGTACTCTGTAAAACAACAATAAACCATACTTACCTATAGACACAATCAGTCTGGTGTACTTGATATAGGTCAACCTACGACAAAGTGGTGTCAGAAGTGGGATCACAGGAAAACACCCAGAATGGAGTAAAAACCCACCATGGCAGACATTATAGCGCAGTTAGCGGAAGGACAACGTCACCTCCAATTAATGTGGGAACAACAGATGAAGGAAGCACGAGAGGAACGCAAGGCCTTACAGACAGCCCTTAAGAGCCAAGCCACAATCATGGCTAACAACCAACTAGTCCATGAAATAGCCCTTCGAAAGCTAACCAACACAATAGCCCACACTAAGGTGCATCCCAACGTACCAAGCAGTGTCTTACAGAAATATCAGGACCAGGAAGATCCAGACTCCTTTTTCCTCAATTTCGAAAGAGTGGCAAGCACGGCTAGTTGGTCAGAAGATATGTGGGGGTAGTATATTGCCCCGTTACTGATGGGGCATCTTCACTCAACATACCAAGCTATCAATCCTAGTGGTAATCTCCCTTATAAAGAAATAAAAAAGACCATCCTAGAAAGGGTAGGGCTTGACAGTGAGAGTTATCGGTCCAAGTTCCGACATACGAAGTGGCAACGACAGGAGAACCCGCGTACCCTATACTACAGGGTACAACATGCTGCTGGACGATGGTTACATCCCACCGAAGAAACCCGAGAAGAGATGTTTTATGTAATCGTCTTGGAACAATTTTTGGACGCCCTGCCCAACACTACCCGTAATTGGGTTCGCCAACACCCCGGGTTGACCAATGACACAGCCATTGACCTAGCTTGCGCTTTTCACAGGAGTCCAGACTTTAGAGCAACTTCCAGCAGAACCCTAGTCCCCTCTCCTGTGCGGCCCACTATAGGAAAAGGAGCAGCCCCAAGACCACTGGGGACGCACGATCCAGAAAGTGTACGGATACCCCATCCTCTACAATCGACTTTCCCCACAACAGGACCTCAGTGTTACCACTGCTCGGAGTAGGTTCACATAGCACGATATTGCCCCCAGAAAAAGGACATGGAAGAACCAATGGAAATTGGAGTTGCGAAGGGAAGGGTGTTCTGGGCCGGCAAAACCAAACCTACATTTACCCTCCCTATCCTTCTCAATGGCAGGGAAAGGGTAGCCCTGGTGGACTCAGGATGCAGCCAGAGTGTTATCCGTCAGGAATTGATTGAAACCGGACAAGGGTTACCCCAGGCACAAGTATTGATCGCCTGTGTCCACGGGGATCAGAGGTACTATCCAGTAGCAGTCATCAAATTTCAGGGGAGAGGAGATAAAGAAACTCTCAAGGTGGGTGTGTTACCTCACCTGGAAGAGGATATTATCATTGAGACTGACTATGCAGCTTTTTCCCTTTTGTTGACAAAAGCAGGACAAGAGCATACTTTGAAAATGTGGTGGAAAGAGGTCCCATATGATGCTGGGGAGATAGCTAGTCAGCAACCTAAAAATCTTCTAAGTAAACGACAGAAAAGGATACAACGACAACAATACTCAGTAAAAGACTATGAAGTCAGCAAGATGGATCCAGGAGCCACGGGCAAGGTATATATGGTGGCAGGAGATTTTAGACCAAGTCAGAGGGACGATCACTCCTTAAAGAACGCATGGCAACAGGCCTTGAAGCACAAGGAGCATGTGGTAGGACCGAAATTCCTCATCCAGAACCATCTCTTGTATAGAATTCCCAAGTCTAATGATGGCAGGCAGAAACAATTGCTAGTCCCCGGTAGTCACAGACAACAAGTCCTACAATTGGCTCATGGGGACAAGGGGAAAGGGCATCTCGGTAGGGAGAAGACCGAGGAGGTCATACTCCGGCGGTTCTACTGGCCCGGGGTTTTCGGGGATATCTGTAGATATTGTTCGAATTGTCCAAAATGCCAGTTAAATAATCCCATCACACATCCACCTGCTCCATTACAGCCACTCCCTATTATAGAGACCCCTTTTTCCCGGGTAGGCATGGATATCATCGGCCCTCTCAACCCATCCAGTAGAGGTAGACAGTATGTCCTGGTGTTGGTTGATTATGCCACCCGCTATCCAGAAGCTATTCCCCTCCCAGCATGCACACGAAAGTAATCGCCCAAGCAATGATTGAGTTTTTTTCAAGGGTGGGTTTTCCTAAGGAGATCCTAACCGACCAAGGCACACCTTTTATGTCCAGACTTATGGGGGAAGTAAGCAAGACCTTAGGAGTAAAACAGATCAGAACATCAGTATATCATCCACAAACCGATGGTCTCGTGGAAAGATACAACCGGACTATTAAGTCCTTCCTCAGAAAGAGCATCACTGAGGATGGAAGGGATTGGGGAAAAAAACTACCCCTGGTATTGTACGCGATACGCACGCGTGTTCAATCTTCCCTAGGTCACAGTCCATTTGAATTGTTGTTTGGTCGGCCACCCCGAACCCTTCTCGAAATGCTAGCTGAACAATGGGAAGAGACTGATGATGAGACAAAAGACCTCCTTACTTATACCAAGGAATTGAGGGAGAACCTACAGTCAGTGTGGGAAAAGGCCCACACCACTATACGCGAAGCCCAAGAAAAACAGAAGAGGGGGTATGACACCAGGAGTGTGCTCCGTAGTTTAAAAATAGGGGACAAGGCACTTTTCCTGCTTCCCAGTAGTGAGATTAAATTATTGGCATGATGGTAGGGACCATACGAGGTACTTGAACAGATCAACCCCACCACCTATAAACTGGCTCTTCCCCACGGCCACAGTAATACATCACATAAACATCCTAAAAAAATGGCAGGAACCCGTTAGTGCCCAACCAGTCCGGTACATCATATAATGACAATAGAGAGGATATCCCGTATCCAGCCCTTTCCCTCCCACACGGTCAGGAGGAATCTAGACCCCAAATTAATACATCCCTCCCAGATACGCAGTTGGCATCTCTCTTACAGGTTATGAATGCATATAGAGATGTTTTTTCCAAACAGCCCGGACATACCCAGTTAGCTGAACACATCATTCGCACTAAGAATGAGTCTATATCGAGACAAAGACCCTATCGTATCCCAGAGGCAAAAAAAGCTTTAATAGAACATGAGGTCCAAACTATGTTGGAAGCAGGAATCATAGAACCCTCCAACAGCCCATGGTGTTCTCCGTTAGTATTGGTCCCAAAACCGGATGGGAGCACTCAGTTTTGTGTAGATTACAGGAGGGTCAATGAACTGACCTATTTTGATGCCTACCCAATGCCCCGCATTGACGAGCTGTTGGAAAAATTGGGACAAGCTAGGTTCATGTCCACCCTGGATTTGACGAAGGGGTATTGGCAGATCCCCTTAAAAGCAGGTGACAAGGAAAAGACCGCCTTTGCGGCGCCATCCGGTTTGTACCAATTTACTGTTCTCCCCTTTGGGTTGCATGGGCCCCCGCCACATTTCAAAGACTAATGGATAAGGTACTACGTCCCCATCAGCCATATGCAGCCGTGTATCTAGATGACATAGTGATATACAGACAGACGTGCACTGATCATCTAAAACACTTGAGGGCAGTCTTACAGGTATTGAGGGAAGCCCATTTAACAGCTAACCCCGAGAAATGCAGACTAGAGTTTACAACAATCAGGTATCTAGGGTATGTCTTGCGGGAGGGAATGGTCCGTCCCCAAATAGAGAAAGTAGATGCGATCCAACAGATCCCCGTATCTAAGTCAAAAAGGGACGTACGTGCTTTCCTCGGTCTTGTGGGGTACTACCGGAGGTTTATTCCACAATTCTGAACAGTGGCCGAACCTCTCACCAACTTACTTAAACATACTACTCCTAAAACCTTCTCCTCACTTCCCGAAGCAGCCCATCACAGTTTTGTCCATCTAAAAAACGCCCTGACCACCAACCTGGTACTATGCTGTCCAGACTTCCAAAAACCTTTTTTCTTGCAAACAGATGCATCTGACGTGGGACTTGGGGCTGTGTTATCTCAAACTCAGACGGATGGGTCCATCCACCCTTTATTGTACATCAGTAGGAAGCTGCTCCCGAGAGAAACACACTACCCCACCATTGAGAAGGAATGTTTGGCTATTAAATGGGCTGTTGAAGAATTGCGCTATTATCTCAGTGGGCGAACCTTCACCCTACTTACGGACCATGCACCTCTCACCTGGCTCGCTCGCAACAAAGACTTGAACATTCGGGTTCTAAGATAGTTTCTCTCTTTGCAACCCTTTTCCTTCCAGGTGCTCCACTCTCCGGACCGCGACATGTTGAATGCTGATTACCTATCCCGCTACCCTGCTTCTGAGCGTCATCGACAGCCGCTCTGTAGGGGGAGTGTCTGTGATGGGTCAGACCGTTCCGACCCGCGCGCAATTGTGCCTAGTGCTGTCTCTGCTGGTGGTGACCCGGAAGCCACCCAGAGGGCCGCCCTTCCTATTGGCTCTACGTGGTGCCCGCGGGACGAGAGGGCCATAAAAGGGGAGGTCCTGGAGCGTCAGGAGGAGATCGTCGGGAGCGGAAACCTCCAGGAAGCGGCAGCGGAGCAGACCCGAAGGAACGAAAAGACCAAGGAGGAGAGGAGTCTACGGTCATCAGGAGTTCTTGGGAGAGAACACGACTGGAACAAGAGCCCTCACAGTCCCAACCAGGGACAAAGATCGCCGGCCCCGGGAAGCATATGCCTAGGACCCGCCACGCTTCAGGAGAAGCGTGGCCAAGCCAGGCTTCCCGAGAGGCCTATGGAGAGGAAAGAAAGAAGAAGACGAGATTAGCACCCAGACGAGAGGAGACATCTGCAACCAACTACCACAGACTTACTCATCAGAAAGTACACTATAAAACAACAATAAACCATACTTACCTATAGACACAATCAGTCTGGTGTACTTGATATCGGTCAACCTACGACAATACTCTTGACATATTTTTACCAAGTGCTGGATATTTATGCCTCATATAGAATGACGATAGCCTGTGCCAATGGCGAGGATAATATGAAATGCTGGAAATATAGAGAAACCAAAAGAATGGCAAAGTGCACAGGGACATCAGAAATTGAAGAATAAACTTTTAAACAACTCCTCTTATCGCTTATCACTTTGGCCACCGGTTATCAATTCAATACAGGTCACTTGGACAACAGATAACATCAGGTTTAGAACCCCTCTGGCCTATTCATGGCCATAAAAGAGTATGGTATACACTTGAGTTAAAGTTGGACTTAGATCTATACAAAGAAGAAGAATGCAGACTATTACCTTGCTGAATTTACTGCAACTAAAAGATCAGTATAAGAAAAGGCTGTAGGAGGAAAAAAACAATTATGAAAGCCAGTGGCTAATTCTCTTTAAAATCTCAAAATTAAAAGATCAAAGCAAGTTTTGGAACTTAGCCAATAGGCAAGACAACACTAATAAGTCTCAAGTGGAAAATGCTGTTGGTGTCTCTGGGTGAGAGAAAACATATCCTGCGACTCTATACTGTCAACGGCACTGATATCCAACTGGAGAAAACTCTGGATCATGTATGCAACCACAAAAAGACCATCCAGGAATACTTGATAGATCTCAATTGAGAAAGTAATGGATTCCTTTGCACAATTAGTACAATAAGAGCCAAACTTGTAGTAAAGCAACTGTAGGTCACATGGTGCCCCTGGACCCAGTGGGATTCCATGCATTCTGCTTAAGGCGCACATAGACGACTGGGAATCCTGGCTGACACCCGAGTACAGAGCATTGCCACTTACTTATGGCATGGCTCCATTTTATGCTCTTTTTTCAAACAGGCCACCAGATCAGACCCAGCCTGCTATCATCTATCTGCACTATTAGAGATTGACGATAATAATGATGCTAGGATCGTATAAGAGGAATTAGAAACATTGTGGAGAATAAGTACATAATTCTGTTTCTCTTCTGCAAAGCTGATCATCACATTTGCAGTTTGGGTCCTTCCGGCTCCCTCTTTAGGGGGCTATAATCTCTCTGTACTCACACACTTTGGTGAGAATCAAACTTGGTAATGGTTTTAGTGATCAAATCAAATAAGTATGAACAAGGCTCAAACAAGGAGGTGTATTAGCAAATCCTGCAATATGCTGATCAAACTGTTATTCTTGAACAAACGTCTATTGGCCTGCAGAGAGCTTTAAATGAACTACATGGTTACAACCTTGACAATAAGCTGAAAATAAACCAGAATAAATCAAACGTTATGGTCTTTGGAAGATATATGAGTAAAACAAATGTAGCATATGGGCCCAACTTTCCTGGTGTATGCCTCACCATATAATTATCTGGGAATAAGGCTAACAGAAAAGTGATGTACCCAAAGTGATCATTTATGAAATATAAAGCACCAAGGTGCCACCTTAATATTTACATTATGTAGACTTAACACCTAATTACAGAGTCTATCAGTTAACTCATTCTTAAAGAGCAAAACTCCTGCCTCCTGGGTGCTATGCCTCAACTTCAGATTGGATAAGATGCAACACTTTCAGGAGCTTCTCCACGTATTTAAGAGCACACCTACAATACAAATACGCTTAGACTGATCCTATAAAGACAAATGAATTTGGGACATTCACACGAACAGGTAGAGTGATTTAGAAGTAGAATATTTATTTAGAGCACTAACATTTTGGACAAATAATAAGATGGGGTGAGGGACTCCACTTGTTGTGCATGTTTGGAACACATTCTTTTCTTCTTCTGTGTTCTTCTCCTCCTCTGCACCCCATCCTGCGTGCTCCTTTCTTCTTCTGTGTTCTTCTCCTCCTCTACACCCCATCCTGCGTGTTCTTTTCTTCTTCTGTGTTCTTCTCCTCCTCTGCACCCCATCCTGCGTGTTCTTTTGTTCCTCTGTGTTCTTCTGTGTCCTTCTCTTCTTCTGTGGTCTTCTCTTCTTCTGTACTCTTCTATCCTCTTCTTCTGTGGTCTTCTCCTCTTCTTCTGGGTTCTTCTCTTCTCTTCTTCTATTCCTCTCTTCTTTTCTTCTGACTCCTCTCCTCCTCTGTAATCCATCTCCTCCCTTCCCTATCTTCTTTCCCTTCCCCTCTATCTGACCCCCCCGCCCTCTGCTTTCCCGCCACCACCACCCGCTCGGCCCGCCCCCGCCAAAGGCAAGCCCATCTGCGCCCGTCCGCGCCTGGACCGCGCCCAGCGCCACGACCCCTGGCCCCCAGCACTCCCAAACCCCGCAGCACCGCTACGACCCAACCTCCCTCCACGCACACAACCCGGGACGCTCCAGAACCTGCTTCCAAGCCAACCCGAAACGCACTCATGGACCCTTCGCATGCCTTACCTGCAAAAACACCTTCCACCACGACTGCACCCCGACCGCCAGCCCACACGCCAATAACCATCCCAAATGCATCCTCATCAACGCACGCTCCATCCACAAGCACGCCATTGAACTATGGGACCTCCTGGACTCCACCCGATGTCGCCTTCATCACTGAGACCTGGATGAACGCCTCCTCGGCCCCCGACATCGCCATAGCCATCCCCGACGGCTACAAGATCACCAGGAGAGACCGCACCAACCAAGTCGGAGGAGGAATCGCCATCGTATTCAAGGACTCCATCAACATCACCACTTCCACCGAAGACACCCCCCTCGCCGCCGAACACATGCACTTCCAGATCCACACCGACCCCAGGACCACCCTCAGAGGAACTCTCATCTACAGACCCCCTGGACCACGCGCCCTCTTCAGCGAATCCATCGCTGATTTCATCTCCCCGCACGCCCTAGCCTCGCCGGACTACATCCTCCTCGGAGACCTCAACTTCCACCTGGAACAGAACAACGACCCCAACACCACCACCCTGCTCGACAACCTCGATAACCTCGGTCTCAAGCAACTGGTGAACACCCCCACCCACATCGCCGGATACACGCTCGACCCCATCTTCTCCACCAGCAACCACGTATCCTTCAGCCACTCATCTGTAATACACTGGACCGACCATAGATGTGTCCACTTCACCTTCAGACGCAAGACTCTCCACCTCCGCACACAACCCATCCCACGCAGACATTGGAACAAAATCCCCACGGAACAGCTACGCTCCACTCTCAGCGACAACCAACCCACCTTCTCCACCGACCCCAACAACGCAGCCCTCAGCCTCACTCATTGGATCACCAACTGCGCGGACAACCTCGCACCCCTCAGACGCCTCCCAAGACAGACCAACACAAGGAAACCTAAATGGTTCACAGACACCCTCAAGGATTCAAAAAAAAACTGCCGTACCCTCGAGAAAGCCTGGTGCAAAGACCACACCGTAGAAAACATGTCTGCCCTCAAAAATGCCACCCGCGAACACCATCAGCTGATCCACGCCACCAAAAAAACTTCCTTCACAGACAGACTGGACAAGAACACTCACAACAGCAAAGAACTCTTCAACATCGTCAGAGAGGTCTCCAATCCTAACGGCAACTCCAACTCCATCACGCCCTCATAAGATCTCTGCAACTCCCTCGCTACCTTCTTCCATCGAAAGATCACCGACCTACACAACAGCTTCGGTCACCAGACCCACCCACCCACCACAGAACCTACAACCCCAGCCATCACCCTCAACGCCTGGACTCACATCAGCGCGGAGGAGACCAAAGCTACCATGAACACCATCCACTCCGGTGCCCCCTCGGACCCCTGCCCCCACTTCATCTTCAACAAAGCCGACGACATCATCGCCCCTCATCTCCAGACCATCATCTACAGATCATTTGCGTCTGCCACCTTCCCCGAGAGCTGGAAACACACGGAAGTCAACGCCCTACTGAAGAAACCTACGGCGGACCCCAGCGACCTGAAGAACTTCCGCCCCATCTCGCTCCTCCCCTTCCCTGACAAAGTCATCGAGAAGACCGTCAACAAGCAACTGACCAATTTCCTTGAAGACAAAAACCTACTCGACCCCTCCCAGTCCGGATTCCGAGCCAACCACAGCACAGAAACCGCCCTCATCGTAGTCACAGATGACATCAGAACTCTGATGGACAACGGAGAAACAGTCGCCCTCATCCTCCTCGACCTCTCGGCTGCCTTCTACACCGTCTGCCACCGAACCCTAATATCCCGCCTCCGCTGCTCCGGTATCCAAGGACAGGCCCTGGACTGGATCACTTATTTCCTCTCTAACCGCTCCCAAAGAGTCTATTTCCCTCTGTTCCGCTCAGACCCCACCGAGATCATCTGCGGCGTCCCACAAGGCTCCTCGCTCAGCCCGACTCTCTTCAATGTCTACATGAGCCCCCTCGCCGACATCGTACGCAAACACAACATCAACATCACCTCCTACGCCGACGACACTCAGCTGATACTTTCCCTCACCAAGGACCCCACCAGCGCCAAGACCAACCTGCAAGATGGAATGAAAGACGTCGCAGAATGGATGAAACTCAGCCGTCTGAAACTGAACTCAGACAAAACGGAATTCATCATCCTCGGAAACACTCCGTCCGCCTGGGACAACTCTTGGTGCCCCACGGCCCTTGGCACTGCACCAACCCCCTCAGACCACGCATTCAACCTCGGATTCATCCTGGACCCACTTCTCACCATGACCAAACAAGTCAACGCCGTATCATCTTCCTGCTTCCTCACTCTCCGCATGCTCCGAAAGATCTTCCGCTGGATCCCTGCCGACACCAGAAAAACTGACCCACGCCCTCGTCACAAGCTGCCTGGACTACGGAAACACTCTATACGCAGGAACCACCACAAAACTCCAAAAACGTCTTCAGCGAATACAAAACGCCTCCGCCCGCCTCATCCTCGACATACCCCGCAACAGCCACATCTCCGCCCACCTGAGACACCTGCACTGGCTTCCCGTCAACAAAAGGATCACCTTCCACAACAAGGGACCCGAATACCTCAACCGTCGCCTCAGATTCTACACACCCACCCATCAACTTCGCTCCGCCAACCTCGCACTCGCCGCCGTCCCTTGCATCCGCCGCACTACGGCAGGTGGGAAATCCTTCTCCTGCCTGGCGGCCAAGACATGGAACTCCCTCCCCGCCAACCTCAGGACCACCCAGGACCACCTTGCATTCCGGAGGCAGCTCAAGACCTGGCTCTTCGAGCAGCAGTAACCCCCCTCCCCTAGCGCCTTGAGACCCTCACGGGTGAGTAGCGCGCTTTATAAATGTTTTTTCATTTGATTTGATTTGATTGAGCTTGGTCACGTCACTAAGGAGATATTTGTACTTTGGATATTTATTGGGTATGCACTACTATTTGTATAGGACACCATAAAAAATTTATTTTGACTTCCACCTGGTGCTACATAAGTGTAATGTTGTGCACTCTTTAGGAGATTATGGATATGTGTTTGTGAAGAGTTTGAATATAGAGAAAAGGAATAGGTAAAACTGATAATTTTGAATATATTATTTACATCCTTCAGAAGCCCTGAGGAAGTCGAAGGGAAACATAACCCTGATGAAACACGTGTTGGTTTGGCTGGAGCATAATGTGAAGAATTAAGAAATAAGAATATTGTGGAACTCTAATGTGTAACTATATATGTTGTTTGTATAATACACTAAACATGAGTGCTTAAAGTTGCTGTAGATGTTTTGGATCAATCTAGGGATTGTCCATATACAAGATTTGGTAGGGGAGGTACCTTGTAATAGCACCGTGTAATACTTTCAAAGATATTAGTGGTGAGGTCTAGTTCTCCTTAATACTTCCCCACCCTAGTTGTCAAATTACAATGTCCTTGTAACCTTTTTTTTTTTAGTGAATTTCTATGGTTTTTAAAGTAAAGTAATTTCAATTACCATAGGTTAATCCGGCCACCGCCATGCACAGCCTGAGTTAGTATGTGCTACCTCGTTTGGCAACTGGCCAGTGTCCAGGAAGGGAGCCCGTCCTTAAAATGTATTTTTTGGGAGGAAGGGAGCAAAGCCCACCTCCCCCCGGGGCGATTTAGGCCCCCGGTGACCCCGTTCCTGGGGCCCAGCCTTTGCATATATTTTTCGGGGGGAGGGGTCTGCGGCCCCCCTCCCCAGGACAATCTCAGCCTCAGGGACCCCATCCCCCGGAGCCCGGCCATGTCACCTGGGTGTCACCCAGGGCACCCATTCACCACTGATGCCCCTGCTGTCCCATCCAGCTCTCCGCCTCCTGCGGGAGCCAAAATTACTGTCACCACCAGGGAGCTGCTAAACATACAGGGACCACCACCTCCCCGGGGCTAAATTCAAACAATGGAGGGAGGTTCATGGCCATAGATGGCCCTAGGAATCGCCACCCCCCAAGGCCCGCTCCAGCTACCTCCCGAGGTGCCTACCCTCTGGAGTTAGATGTTTGCTTTTGCTTGGTGGAACTGACAGCTCCCACCAAGGAAAAGCAAACATAACTCCACTTTCTGCAAGCTTGAGCTGTCAAACAGCTCCCTTTTGCTGAAAGCAGAATTTTAATCTCTTTACCTGCACACAAACATACGTGCAGGGAAAAAGATGGAAACATTGCTCCCGCTAGCAAGGAGCTGCTGTTGAAAGCAGCTCCCTGCTTGCAGGAACAGTGCAGGCTCCCACAGGAATTGGGAGCCAGCTAGGGTCACGGGGGCCTTGAAGCTCCTCTCATGGTCGAAAAAAAAATGTAAACAAATAAAACATTGGCAAGAAAACTGGCAGAGAGGAACAAACAGAAAGCAAGAAACAAGCAGAAACAGAGGGCAAAACATGAGCATAAAACAAGCAGAAAGGCAGAAATAGAAGGCAAAAAAATAGCAGAAAGACAGAAACAGAGAGCAAGGAAATAGGCAGAGAGGCACAAACAGAGGGCAAGAAACAAGCAGAAAGGCAGAAACAGAGGGCATGAAATGAGCATAAAACAAGCCGAAAGGCAGAAACAGATGGCAAGAAAGGAGCAGAAAGGCAGAAACAGAAAGCAAGAAACAAACAGAAAGGCACAAACAGAGGGAAAGAAACAAGCAGAAAATGGGCAGAGAGGCACAGAGGGCAAGAAATTAGCAGAAAGGCACAAACAGAGGGCAAGAAATGGGCAGAAAGGCATTAACAGAAGGCAAGAAACAAACAGAAAACGGGCAGAGAGGCAAAGAAAGCGGCCATACAAAACAAAACGAGCCACAGGAACAATAGTGCTCCTAATATGTGGCAGGACCAGTCACCCATTGGAAAACAAAAGTAAAAAGTACTCCCAAAACAATGGCTAAAAAGTGGTTATGGCCAGGCCCTGCGGCCAACCTCCGCCAAGCACGGCTGAAGGACATGCGTGATGTGGGGTTGGGTGATTATGGAGGTTGGCCACAGGGCCTGGACACATGCCAGGCCCTATGGCCCTGTAACCTTTGTTTTTTTAAGTGAAAAGAAAAAAAAATGTGTGTGTGTGTGTGTGTGTGTGTGTGTGTGTGAGCGTGGGTATGGGTTTTGGGACAGCAATGGTAATTTTAGGTTGGGTATTGCTTTTTAGGTGGCAAAGTTAATTTTAGGGTTCAGGTGGGTATGGGTTTTTGGTGGCAAGGGAATTTTTAGTGTTTAGGGGGAGTATAGTTTTTGGGATCGCAAGGGTCTTAGGGTTTAGGGTGGATATAGGTTTTGGGATGGCAAGGGTAATTTTAGGGTTTAGGGTGGGTATGAGCTTTTTGGGCAGCAAGGGAATTTTTAGCTTTTAGGGTGTGTATGGGTTTTGGGATGGCACTTGTATTTCTAAGATTTAGGATGTGTATAGGATTTAGGATGACAAGGGCAATTTTATGATTTAGGGAGGGTATGGGTTTTTGGTCGGAAAGGGAATTTTTAGGGTTTAAAGTGGGTATAGGTTTTTGGGTGGTAAGGGAATTTTTAGGGTGGTACTGGGTTTTTGGGTTGTAAGGAAAGTTTTAAGGTTCAGAGTAGGTATAGGTTTTGGGATGGCAAGGGTAATTTTAGGGTTTAGGGTGGGTATGGGTTTTGGGATGGCAAGTGCAATTTAGGGTTTAGGGTGTGTATAGGGTTTGAGATGGAAAGGGTCATTTTTAGGGTTTAGGGTGAGTATGTTTTTTTTGGGATGGAAGGGAATTTTGGGGGTTTAGCGTAGACATGGGGTTTTTGGTGGTAAGGGAAGTTTTAGGGTGGGTTTGGGTTTTTGAGTGGTAGTGGAATTTTGAGGGTTTAAGGTGGATTTGGGTTTTTGAGTGGTAGGAGTATTTTTAGGACTTAGGGTGGGTATGGGGTTTTGGGTGGCAAATATACTTTTAGGGTTTTTGGGGTTGTGGGTAAATAGAGGATATATATATATATATATATATATATATATATATATATATATATATATATATATATATATATATATAAACACTTGAATACGGCAATTCCCTTGCCGCTCCTGACCGCCAATGGTGCCTGGATACGACGCGCTCCACCGCGTCTGACATAAAAACAACACCTTATTCCTTAATAAGGCAACCGGCACTCCGTGAATGTGCTGAATAAGGTTTAATACAACCAAACAGGAACGCGTTTCGGCGTCTCCGCCTTTCTCAACCTGGTTAGGAATAAGGTGTTGTGTATATATATATATATATATATTTAATTTTTTACAAGTATGCCCTCACCATGTACGCTTTTACAAAAGATATGTATGTATTTTATAAGTATAAACCCATTGTACACATATACGTCCCAAGCATGTGATAGTAAAGGATGTACTGGCCTCTCAGTGCTGCACTGCAGGCAAAGCGGGCACCAGACCCAGTTGGGATCCTCTGACGAGCTTGAGAAAAGAGAAACGTGTGTCGGGACATCCAATGAGAAGCTTGATGTGGAATAAGACAGAGCTCCTAAACTTTGCCTCAATGGGGTAAGCACACAACCCGCACTGTAAAGACTACTATTTCATGTGCCACTAATGCAGTTCCACCATATTTATTTTTAGGATTTAAATAAGTGGCTTCTTGGAACTAATAAATAAGATCTGGTGCCTAAATTATCTTCTCAGAAAGGAGGAATGGTTCCATCTTAAAAGGTTCAAACAACACACTTTTTCAGCAATTATGTTTATTAAAAACCCTTGCCTCTAAATTGCAGAGAAGATGAGTGATGCATCCAGGCGTCAGATTACCCCTTTTATCTATGGATAAGTGATAAACTTTGCTAAGAGCTCACTTATTGAACCTTTAGGTAGATGTGTCATAACTCCACTGAAGAAGCTATAATTGTAGTGAACAACTATCAGCGCCATACTGAATGCTGTTCTGGAAATGGCGGCCCTCAGCACTCATGTCTTGGTTTGTTGGGGGGGGGGGGGAGATGTGTTAGTTGTTCTATATCCTCTTGGATCCCTGCACTGGAAATGAATAAATTATCGTTTTACATTGTCATCAATGTAGTTCCACCTTAATGTCCTACTAAGAAGTGAGCGACACTGTCCCAAATCCAGGCGTTCTGGATTCAGGCTCAAAAACAAAATCATTGCAAAAGGTGCACTGGAAGGAGAAACGCTGAATTATGGCACCGCACTCTCAAAAATACATATATAGGGCCTGATTCAAAAAAGTAAATTTGCACTCTTGTGCAGGCTTACGATTATTTGCTATTCACAGAGCTATTTTACTAGTAGTATCTTTACGACTGCAGAGATAGGACAATCTTATGTGTAAGGCTACCTTTGTGAATCAGGCCCCAAATTTCAACAAAGGCATATAGGGGTGCATGGGAAGAAATACTTCAGCCCAAAAGCTAATGCAAAAAAGGAGATAATTAAATCTACATATAACCCTTGAAATTCTGGAAAAAAGTAAAAGTACATTGCTTAAACGTCAGTGGCCTTCCCTGCATGCAGGATAATGAAAAGTAGCAACCAAATGCTTTTCATCATAGTTTTACATGTAACATTTTTCAAATCCACTATCCTCCTCCCAGTAAGTATTTTTGCAGAGACAGGGGCTGCAAAACACTTGCTTATCCTCACAAATACTGGGCCCAATTCACAAAGGTAAACTTTAGCTGAAGCGTAAAGGGCATATTTACAAGAAAGTGGTGCATCAGCTCTGATGCGCCATTTTTCTTGCGTCGCCCTGCACCCCCTAACATCACCATGGTAGTGCTGTGTTTAGTATACAGTGTACCATGGCACACGTCGGCACAATAGTGTTAAAATAACAGAAAAAATGGCGCAGTGTACATTTCACTGTGCTGTTTTTTTGGGCCTCCCTGCGTGGGAACACCCCCCTTGCATACATTATACCTGGCGCAGGTATAATGTGGCGCAAGGGATTACAAAAGTGGCACAATGCATGCATTGCGCCACTTTGTAAATGTGACACACAGTGGGGGGCTCCTTAATGCCTCCTTAGCATAAAAAAAATAACGCTAGGGCAGCGCAAGGAGGCTCAAGGGGCTCGTAAATATGCCTCAAAGTTTAGAGCTGAAGTCTAAGTCCTTCTATTCACACTTGGACTTAAGAGTAGTATCTTCATGCCTGCATAGGTTTTGCACTTGGAGAACCTCTGCAGTCATAAATATACTACTTGGAAGTCCCTTTGTGGATGCAGAACTTAGATTTTATGTCAAAACTTAGACTTCTGGTCTAAACTTATCTTTGTGAATTGTGCTCATTGTGTCTAAGACGAGCAAAGAAAGATGTGTATATACATCTGCTCTGTGAAACTTGGCCTCCACTATAAAAAGAGAAATAGAAGCAATGATGTGCTGAATCACACACGGTTAATATTCATAATATTACGTAATTAAGGGCCAGATGTAGGAACCAGTTTGCGACTCGCAAACATTGCCGTTTGCGAGTCGCAAACCGGAGTTTCCTATGCAGAAATGCATTTTGCGAGTCGGGACCGACTCGCAAAATGCATTTGCGACTCGCAAATAGGAAGGGGTGTTCCCTTCCTATTTGCGACTCGCAGTGGTATTCAATTCCCTTTGCGACCGCGTATGCGGTCGCAAATGGAGTCGCAGTTACCATCCACTTGAAGTGGATGGTAACCCACTCGCAAATTGGAAGGGGTCCCCATGGGACCCCTTCCCCTTTGTGAATGGACCCCAAAATATTTTTTCAGGGCAGGTAGTGGTCCAAGGGACCACTACCTGCCCTGAAAAAATACCGAAACAAAAGGTTTCGGATTTTTTTTTTAAGTGCAGCTCGTTTTCCTTTAAGGAAAACGGGCTACACTTGCAAAAAAAAAACTGCTTTATTAGCAAGCAGTCACGGACATGGAGGTCTGCTGACTACAGCAGGCCTCTATGTCAGTGAGTGCCCATAGTCGCTATGGGGCCGCAATTTGCGACCCACCTCATTAATATTAATGAGGTGGGTCTTTGTGACCCCATAGCGACTCGCAGACGGTGTCTGAGACACCGTTCTGCATAGCAAATTGCGAGTTGCAATTTGCGAGTCGCTCGGACTCGCAAATTGCAAGTCGCAGTTTGCTTTGTACCTACATCTGGCCCTAAATTCCGAGAGCCTGATTGCGAATGGCTCGGTTAGTTCCAAACCATTCATAAACCCCTGTTTACTCATGGGTCAGAATTACGAGTTTGGTTTTATTTAATGGATCTGAAATTTATTGAATGTATTAAGTTACTCAATCTTCCTTAAATTTAGTTAGGTCAATCCTGCCAAAATTTAACAGGGGAAAAGCATACTGTGTTTGCAGTATCCTGCCGATTTCAGTGTGTTAAACACCAAAATCTGCATGTTATTCCCAACAAACTCTTAAAAGGTGCTGTTTATTGCGCTCGATAAACAACGTATCCCATGGTATCGTTATTTATCCGGTGTGATAAATAGCACCTACACTCATAATCAGGCCCTAAATGTACAAACCTCAGTCATATATTGTACATTATTTAGAAACACTTCCGAAACAGTGAAACATTTATGAAACATGCATAGAACCATTAGATAAGTTAATAGTAATACCTGGTGCTTACAGACCTATCAGTGCTTAATTTGAGCCAGTGGTTTCTGGTGCTCGGCACTGGCACTTAACTGTCAACACCTGCACTTATGACAGATGGGGGCGCTATTTGTGTAATTTAAAGATGAGCAGCACAACAGTTTTATTTACTAATATAAAAGAACTAATACATGCCACCCAAGCCATTCTTACCACTTTGGGAGTTCAAACAGTGTGAGTTCTCACACTTGTAGCAGTGTGCGGTTAGTAGTTGTGTAGGTACCGTCATTAACAGTGCTGTCAGGGGCAGTGTGTGCTGCCAGCTGCAGTGGCCTCCTGACTAGGGCCTCAGCACTTATTTTTTGTTTTTACAAATTAAGCACTGAGAGCTATGAAACGGAAAACACTGTAGAAATAAGTGTAATGCAAAAAATATTTAATATAATCATCATCAATATCTGAACCATAGCAACAATTGGCTCTTTTTGATTATGAGTGAGCAGTTGCAACACTAAAATGTAAACCCTTGCAGCCACTTTGTCAATACAGTGTAATTTAAAGGAACTATTTGTCGATCTTTAAATTATCCTGGTCATAACATGAATAACTAACTTATTTAACTATTTAGTTGTGAAACTTGCATGGCACCATTATCTGGCGAATACAATTGAAAACAAATGTATGAAAAAAAGTATTTAAAGACAACACAGTACAATGTAATAGAGGGCAGAAGCTTTTTGAGCTATTTTGGAACAATTTCGCTGAAGCAGAAATAGAATTGCATGGGTGTAGGGGCCAAGTATGCGAGATGTACAGAGCTAGCATGGAGATATGGAGAGCAACAGAGGCGGAAAGAGGTGGGTTGGGAGCTAGAGAGGTCAGTGTCAATAGGTCACTGAGGGAGAAGAGCTAGTGAATGTGACCAAATAAACGGAATATATTTGATATCGAACGGAGGAGCATAGCTTCATAAAGTGTTATGCTATATAAAGGTGAGCAGTGGTTTCTGCAGAAGGATTTGATCAATAGGGCGTCTAGTCTGGGGTTTTTATATGGCGCATGGCTATTCAGAGCCTCTCAGCGCTACAAACAGACATCACAGATTTACAGTAGTTGTAAGGGAAGATTAGTCACTGAAAAGCCAGGTCTTCAGAGCTTTGCGAAAGGGTAGTTCATGCTCCAGTTAGGGCAATTCCAGAGGTAGGGTGTTCCAGAGTTTAGGCTCCAAAAAGAAGGTAGAGCGGCTGCCCCAATGGGATCTAGGGATCTTTCGGACTTTTAATAAATGAGCTGAAGAAGATTTAAGAAGTCTTCCAGGCAGATATGGGGAGGCTCAGGATTTTAACAATAAGGGGCCTTTGTTATTGATTGCCCTATGGATAATGCAAAGGGTCTTGAACTGAACTAGTCGTTCTACTGGAAGCCAGTGAAGATATCTAAGAGCATTGGAGGCAGACTGATGTTTAGGAATGTTCATCAGCAGATGCACAGCAGCGTTCTCCACAGACTGTAGCCTTCTCATCACATAAAGAGGAGAAGCGAAGAACAAGGCATTCCCATAGTCAAGACGTGGTAGTCCGAGGGCCTGAACAATCATTCTTCTAGCTGTAAAAGAAAGGAGGTTGAGAACCTTGCTCAACAGTCTCAAGATGCCATGACAGCTGACAGTGAGCTTTTTGGTTTGATGGTCCATTGTGGGACTGGAGTCCAACAACATCCCAAGGCTCTTTATTGATCTTTTTGGGGAGGGCAGCTTACTCAGGCAGTTAGGTAAAGCGGCTCTGGGCACTGCTACAAAAGTTACCAGCAGCATATCTTCTGTTTTGTCTTCATTAAGTTTCAACCTACATCCCGCCATCCACCTGGCAACTTCCTGAAGGCGATAAATGCCTAGAGCTGGGGTCAGAGGAAATAGACATGACCAACTGGGTGTTGTCAACCGAAGAGACCAAAGACAGCCCAAATGAGAGCATAATCTCAGCAAGAGGGATCATTTTAAGATTAAAAAGGGTAGGGGTCAGGGACAATCCCTGAAGACTAGCCGGGTAACAGAATTGATCCAAGACCCAGAAGGTTCTATTAGCCAAGAAGGAGGAGAGCCATTCTAGTGCTCTGCCCCCAACACCGACATTCACCGACATTCGAAGATCTCTGAATGAGGGTAGGATGGTCAACGATGTCAAAGGCAGCACTGAGATCTAAAAGAATGATGGCTAAGGATCCTCCCCAATCCAAAAGACGCCTAAGTTCCTCACCCACCACCAGCAATGCTGTCTCGGTGCTGTGATGTAGACGAAACCCCACTTAAGTGGCATGAAGTTCTGCCTCAGATTCAAGGAAGGCGGAAATATTTTTAACATGATTTTCTAAGAGTTTGGAGGCTCCAGGTAATGGGGAAATAGGTCTGTAATTACCCAGAGAGAGGGGGTCCAGGTTGGGTGTTTTTTTTTCAAAGTGGCTTGACTGTCGCATGCTTCCACTGAGGGGGGACTTGCCAGCAAGTAATGGAAAGGTTTTAACAGCTCTGTCCGCACAGGGGCAATACATTTGGAGCATTGTCAGTGGATATGAAGAGGGGCAAGGTCCAACAGAGAACCTGTTACTGTGTTTATAAGATCTTTTACAAGGTTCCCTGTGAGATTTGGAAAGACTGTGAGAGAGCCCTCATGGTGGTGTGAAGAGGGTTCACAACAGAGGGGGCCAACCAAATTGGACGTGTCAGAGAACGGAGAATAGATGTCCATAATTTTCTTCTGAAAGAAACGTGCCAGGTTGTTGCTGTGCTCTGTGGAGGCATCTGAGGCTGAACTAACTGTTAATGGCTCTGTGATACTCTTACGAATCTTGAAAATTTATTTAGGGGAGTTGGGAGAGTTTGCGACTTTGGTGGAGAAGTAGGCAGCTTGCACCACTCTTATCTTAACATGCATGGTAGAGCATGATGAATCTCCTATATTCAGATTTACTAGTCTCATCATAGGCCTTCCTCCCCTTCTCTCTAGTCACTTACACTCCTTCTTTACAGTCATTAGATGGAGATGAAACCAAGGGGATTTGTGGACCGCCGGGTGACTTTTCACCCCCTGATAGGTAAAACTGCATCCAACAATTTTTCAATCAACTTATTTAACTGATGGGTGGCTACAGTGACATGTGCCAAGAGGTCTGGTCTAGAGGCTTCCATAGCATGTAGCCAGTTTTCCACATTAAGTTTAGGCCAAGGTCGTTCCAGACGTTTAATTAGAGGAGTTGGAGAGAGTACAGAAGACGCATGGAGAAAGAGAGGAATAAGAAAGTGGTCAGACAAAGTTAGAGGAAAAGGGGACCTGGAGATTGGAAATATTGCTGAACACAAGGTCAGTTGTGTGCCCTTTCTCCTGAGTCAGTCCATCCACCAAAAGTGTTATCTGTAGGGAGGCCATGTTGTGTAAGAGTTGCTTAGAAGCACTGTTGTTCACTTCATCCATGTGGAGGTTGAAGTCGCCAGGTAAGGTAAAATTGATGCTATCCATGGACAGTCCAGGGATCACGTCTAAAAGAGCCTAGAGAAATTTGTGTAAGGGTCCGAAGGTCTATATAAAAGTACTCCAGAGAAGAAGAAGGTGGGGCATAGTGTAGGTGAGAAAGATACTCTCACAATTCAAAATATTAAGTGACGAAGTTAAGCACTTTAATGAATCCCTGTGTAGAATCGCCAGCCAACCACCACCTTTGCCCTGCCTGTCTAACCTTGAGATGTGATCATCAGGAGGAAGAGCCTGAACAACATCTGGCCCGAGCCCTCCGACAGCCATGTGTGATTAAGAAACCACACGTCCGGGCTGGACTCGGTTAGGAAGTCAAATATGTCCAATTTATGGGAGACTAAGGTGCCGCATTGAACCCAAAAGAAGAGCCAAACTGAGGGTGGGGGTGTATTGGCCATATGAGGCTGACTCAGACCAGGCTGGAGAGACCATCCTCAGTGCCCACAGGCCTTTGAAGGTAGATTAGGGTCAATAGAGCCCATGCAGGATTCAGGTCAAATTGTTTGAAGTATTGAGAGTTGGGCAAAGGTTGTGGTCGAGCTCTGTTGGCTCTGGCTACAGTGCCTGGTGGCTGCTCACCACAGTGCCCGGTGGCTTGTCTTGCTTAGTCAATAGTCACTCGAAACTTGCTGTGCTGAGAGCAATAGACAGCTTCAACCCCTTGAGCTTCTAGCCTCCTATTCCATACTGTGAAGATTTGATGCCTAACATAATATTATATGAGGCGGAAAAGTAAGGGTTTGATGTCTCACCACTCTGTAGATAGATATACAAGCATTCTACGTAAGGTGTTTCTGCCTGGGGTGGAGTCAGAGTGCCAGATATGTTTTGTGTATTTGTAAAGCGCATTATTACTTGTGAAGGTTTCCTGGTGCTGAGCAGGTGTGTGTGTCTGTAGCCCTGCCTAGGGCAGGTTGGTTAACTGAAAAGCCAGGTATTCAGCTTCTTGTGGAACTTGAGACAAGGAGGAGGTTCTGATGTGGAGTGGGAGATTGTTCCATGCTTTAGGAACATTGTAATAGAACGTCCGTCCTCGGGATGTGGTTCTGTGGATGGGTCGGTCGTGTGTGAGTAGGAACGGAGGTGTCAGGATGGTTGGTGGAAGAAGCTGAGGCTTCTTCTCACCCAACCCCATCAGTAACTATGACTAGAACCACCAGTACTATAACAGCGTCCATCACCTGTAGTTGGATAGCATGCATTACCTGTAGTGACATAGCATAACGTTGATAACATAATTCACAAACACACCTTGACAGTCTGGGTGAAATTCACAATTATTTTGGAAGATTTTTTTATCATTTTTTTCATGGTACTATTTTAGTTGGTAGGTTATATAGCTGTGATACATTGATTTTGGTTAATAGGAAGGTAGCATAATTCTCTTGATAGTTTTGAAGGAACGCTGACAATGCAATATCATTTTTCTTGCTTGATTGTGCTATATACCTGAGTGTGGGGTATCAAAGCACCTTCCAAGGCTGGTAGCCAACTGCACCGTACAGGACAGTGGCATTGAAATGGCGGGGCCAATGAGATCTGCATCAGTGACCCGAGAGGTGCTGGGGGCCATGCACTTAGCAGTGTGATTGATAAAAGCAGTGTGAGAGATAGTGCACACATTTGTCTTTGAAGTAGGCTGGTGGCTTTGGGTTAGCTCTGCAGGTCCCGGGTTGTTGATCATTTCTTTATTTCAGTAACTTTCTATGTTGGTGGCAGGAGAAAAAGATGTCTACTCTGTGCTCTTAAACTGGTGGAAATAGACACAGGCTGGGGTGGCGAGGGGTAGGGGCATACATCCGCCTGGATAGAGTGTTTAAAAGTCATCCTTCATGTGATTAGTCTGTGTGTATGTAAATATCTCTGTTTGCATGTATCTATGTAAATAAGTATGCATGTATGTTTGTGGTATTTCTATAGTGCAAACCCAGCCAGGAGGCAGAGGAGCTCGGTACAGAATCAGAGACAACATAAAGCCAACGAGTGACAGAAGAAGTAGCTGATTTATGGACTGTTGATGCTCTATGTATCAGTGCTTAATTTGTGGTGGTTGTTTCCGGTGCTGAGCACCGGCACTTATTTCTGAGGGCCGGCGCTTTGTTTTCTGCCTCAAGCATTTACTGCGAGCAAAAGACACGTGGGAAAGACGGAAGAAGACAAAAAGGAAAAAGCGTCAGAAAGGGGAAAAGCAGGAAGCTGACTGAGTGAGCTGAAGAGGCAGGGAGTGACTATAAATGGACGGAAAACACCTGAGGTGGCTTCAGGAATACGCTGCCTCGGTATTATGTGCTCGCACTTTTAAATGCAGCAGCCGCGTGTTTAAGAGGACAGCTTTGAGCACCGACACCTTTTTATTTACAAATTAAGCACTGCTATGTATGCATTGTGTAGTTTTAGCGTTAGAGATGAGAATGATTTGAGTGGTGTGGGAGCTGAAGGAATAGACTTTGTTAGAGATCTCCAGCTCACCAGCTGTGTGCGAGGGTTGCAAGCTGATGAAAGTTTGTGTACTTTCATGTAGGTTGCATGTGTGGTATATCTCCTATATGCCTTCAGTGCGTTTACAGTGGTGCCAAATCAGTCCTTAGTTTGAGCCGGTGATTTCCAGTGCTGGGGGGCGGCATTTATTTTTCTGCCTCAACCATTTACTGTGAGCAAAAGACACATGGGAAAGACGGAGGAAGAGGCAAACCAAAAAGCGTCACAAAGGGAGAACAGAAAGCTGCAAGAGTGAACTGAAGGGGCATGGAGTGGCTGTAAATGGATTTAAGATGCCGGAGATGGCTTCAGGATTAAGCTGCCTCAGTATTTATTGCCTGCTTGCACGTTTCATTGCAGCAGCCGCGTATATCAGAGGAGAGCTTTGGGCACTGGCACGTTTTTGTTAACAAATTAAGCACTGTTATAGTTTTCTACGTTCAGGGGGTCTGCCTCCCTTTACTTGATGCTATTCCGAGCTTGCGATATTCGTCAGTTTCATGTAATTGGCATCTGAGTTTGTTTAGCTCAAAATCTGAGCCTTGTACCTGTTCGTATTGTTTTCATTGCAACATAGGTCTTTGTGCATTCGTCAATAGGCGTATTTTTAATGCAATGTAGATGCTTGTATTAAATGTATGGATGGGCGTGGTCTTGAAAATGTGTGGACAATCATGGAGTTTGGATAAACAATAAATTTGCAAAGCTATTGGAATCGTCATTTTCTTGCTTCTCTCACATTCTGAGATTATCCCTTTTGTGCTCAGCATGGTAACTCCATGTTCTCTGTTGTTGGCAGTTTGGCTTTTAATCAATTAGGACCTTCATATCTACCTATATATAAAATATATTTTTCAACAAAAGGATTGGTTAATTTAGCCAAAAAGTGCCTGACTCCAAATATCGTAAAACTTGAGGTAGGTTACTTTAAACCAGTCCTAAAATACTTAAACTGATTCTAACAAGGGGTGTCCGAAATTCGCATAGTTTGCTGTTGTGTAATTATGTGAACTCCTGCAAAAATTATTTGAAATTAGGAAAAATGAAAAAAAGCATTTAGCGCTATATTTTAACGGGATACGTGTCATCGTGTCTATTGTGAATGCATCTGAGTGCTCCCCAGCTAAAAATTGTTGCAAGAAGGTAGCGTAATAATGGCACGTTGCGTAATGGCATTATTGCCGGAATTTTGCGCAACAAGTGTAATGGTTTTGCCGCTTAGAGATTACGCCGGCATAACGGGAATTTCACCTAAACCAAATTCAAACCTAGATTTTAAAATTGTTTACATGTAGATATTTTGGAAGGTGATATTAACTTCTGTAGACATTTTTGCAGTATGAATGTTCTAGTTGTAAAAATTAAAAAGTGGTGTGTTAGGAGCTCCACAAAATCCAGTGGTGGTGCCGTGTTTCCTTCCCTTGTACCTCTATGGAGGGGGGGACGGGGTGTCATCAGTCTCATATTTCAGGATGGGTAATTCTGCTTTTGCTATTTCTATATTCTGCATGAACTGTTCTTGCGTGCATTGAAGACCAGCAGAGCAGTGGAAGCACTATACAGCAGTAAAGTCTTAGCTTATCCTTGGGAACGTCCTCGAGAAATATAGTCGGGGATGAAATGTGCACTTGTCAACATTTAAATTTCATTCCAATTTTATGAAGAGTTGCGCGTGGGATGTTTCATCATTGCACAATTGTGCGCTGCGCCCGCAAGTTTCTTTAATGGTAAGTGGATGCAAAGCTTTGCGGCGCTCAAACACCGGCACATATCTTAGTAAATGGCACTTCTAGCCTCGGCACTTCTCACTGAGAGAACTCTCAGGCACTGGGCCCAACCAGGAGCATCAGAAGCCACAGCACACAGACATGACACCCCAGGACGCCTCTTCTGTCATCCATGGCGCCAGGGGCGTAGCTTGGTCGCTAAAATTGTGGGAGTGGGGGGACTTCAGATTTCCCAACAACCAAGCAGGGCATGAGGGGGGCTCAAGGGGCAGTGCATATGTTAGACACAATGTTTTTCAAGCCAACCAACATTTTTAAGACCTTCACAACACAAGAGAGCGACTGTGTGTGCATTTTTTGTCTATGTGTATCTAAAAATCCCAGGTGAAATCCGACCGATACCTCACCATACCCGACTGAACGCCATTGTACCCAACTGTTTACAGTAGAATACATTTTTAGGGGGGTGGGTGTAGCACCCGAAACACCTACCCTGAAGCGATGCCCCTGCCTGTCGCCTCGGTGTGCCTGGCTGCCTTCCCTCTGCAGCTTCCAGGGCCAGTCACAGGCGGCAGAGGACCAAGCCTTGTAAGTAAGACACAACTGAGGCCTGGCACAGCGTGTGAACACCATTCACACCGTCTGGTAAGGACCAGCCTTACATTTCACTCTGAAAACTGGGGTGGAACCACTGCGCATAGAGACCTCAGAGAGCACGTGAGCACTCCCGTCCTTCTCCTGGGGACCTTGATTCTGGGGTGGAATTATTTTTAAACCCTACACATCACCTAGTTCGAAAACTTTTCACTTTCGAATATAACATGGAAAACGTGGGTTTTCGACGCTACTTATTTACGTATACCTTACATATGCCTTACATATGCCTTACCTACTTTAAAAATGTTCTGCAGAGCACACTTTGCCGAAAACGGTGTAATGTCCTTTGGGCCATGCTATTCTGAATGGAAAGCTCAACCAAATGAATTCTCGGGGAGGAAAAATTCTGTATACAGTTTCCGTAATTAAATTATGACGCAGAAATGTCACGATTTCTATTGAGAATTACATATCTAAAATACTGAATATGAACGAAAACCTTTTCGAGACCGAAGGTGAACGAAAATTCTGATATATTGTAATTGCTGGAAATCTGAAACTTAACAAAACTTATTCTGTGAATAAAATCATGGCACACCACTAAGGTAGAACTTTCGGTTGAATGTTTAGTTCTTCTTCAGTCTTGACTGGGTGGTATCAACCTTTTACTCTGCTCTTGGTCTCATGCAGATATGTTGCTTGTTAAAACTCTAACAATAAACACTAGTTATAAAAGTGTAATTTTATTTGTGGCATTAAAAAAGCGCCAACCTAGCCCCAGTGTCAGCCGAGCACTGTCTGTTACAAGACACACAGCAGTATGTGAGGGTGCACAGACATGCAGATATACTTACACTGAGAACTGAGGCTGATGCCATCCACTGCCTCTGAGTGGGGAGAAGCCGAGGGCGGGGTTCAGTCTAGTCGTAGAGGGGCTGTGAAGCGTGGCCTTTGGGACATTTTCTCCAATGCCCCACCAAAGGAGCCAGTCTGAAGTGCAAGGGGAGGTCACAGCAGTAGTATCAGAGGGGCTTGTGGTAGTGCTTAATTTGAGCCAGTGGTTTCCGGTGCTCGGCAACAACACTTAATTGTCAACACCAGCACACATGACAATATGCCACAAGGTGGCACTGTTTGTCTAATTTAGAGATAAGCACAACAGTTGTTTATCAAGTTAATATAAAATCAAAATGACTAATACCTGCCACCCATGCCACTCTTAAAGCTTTGGGGGCTTGGAATAGCCTGTATTGTTACACTTGAATGAGCGTGATGGATAGCAGTGTCGGTACAGCATTGGTAGCGCTTGCTGTGGTAATGGGTGGTGCAAGCTTCTGTGCTGACAAGGGCCCTGGCACTTATTTTTTATTTTGTTTCCAAATTAAGCACTAGGTTGTGGAATGGTGTGGGGGGCTTTGCTCCTGCCTGGGAATGTGCAAGAGTGGCCGCTTTAGCATTAGCGGGGGTTAGGCGGAGATATATGACCTCTGGCGGCTGGCAAGGCAGGACAGGCCTATTATTCCACTGCGCATGTCCACAGTGGGCTGGATCACTCAGAGGCTGCGTCTGGTGCATCTGTTTCCTCCCTCAGATCCCAGAGGTTAACTGCAGGAGGCACGAGGAAGCTTCAAGAGAAAGGAAGAGGAGGAGGGAGCGGGGAGGCAGAGAGGGAGAAGAGAGAGGGGAGAAGGGGATAGAGAGAGAAAGACAGAGGATGGATGTAAAGAGAGAGATTGCCCGTTGAGACGAAGGGATCAGTGCTGGTTTGAGCATTGTTACCAGGCCATCCCTAAGGACTGACAGAGAATTGATTCTTACGCAGTAGCTAAGGATGCGTACACACGGAGACGCCTGAAGCGTCAGTAACTCCAAGGGTGTTGACAGTAACCTACACGACGTCCTTGTTCCTCCAAGAGTTTCAGACTCGTCTTTGTTCAGCCCCCATTGTCTTCCGTCTTCAAGATTGATTCATTGATTGCCTGGATCTCAACTGAACAATACAAGCCAACATGCCCTTGATCACCGGTCGATGGCCAGACCTTGGTGAGTGGTTACTTGGCAGGATTGTTGTCTGTGGCTTCCACAGGGTCGAGGTTTGAGTGTATCTTCGGCAGAGAAGGACTCTCCGCTCCCTCAAGAAATCTTGTGACAACATTACATTATATTTCCAAAATGAAGTAGGCACAGCCTCTGTTTTTCTAATTTTCAGCACACCAACTTTCAAAGAATCAAGTGTAATTTTTGTATACTGTTTTGGGAGATTTGTAAGGTGCAATATGTAATCAGGAAACTTTGGTGTTGAGTGTTCATCTGTGAGGAAGTGATAACGAATGACAGGTCACTGGTCCCCTCACTGACTCGTATGGGCGACCTCGCTAGGACCATGACCCTGTAATAGATGCCATGGACATCCCAACTTCTTCAAGCTCCAATGTCATGCGAGGTAGGGCCATACCCCGTCCTGCTCAAGGGATGGTGGCAAGGTAATGACAGTGAGTACCTGGTCGCCACTGATGTCTCCTGTTATCTGCAGCTCATGAGTTTTATTCCAGCAAGGCTTTCTTGGCATTTGGACTTTCTGTGGTCAGTAAATTAATTATTATTAAATTAAGTAGTGGTATCGCCAGGACTTCACAGAGGTTACAAAACTGTGAAAGTGTGGTTTGGAGTGTTATATATAAAATACGTTTTGATTATAGTACGTCAGTCTTCAGGCTGCAAATATAGATATTTACTTCTTGTTTCTTTCAGTTTATTCCATTTGGGTTAAGGGTGTTTTAAAGTTATCATATTCGATGCTTTGCAGCTTTCCATTTTTTTATTAGGCTTCACCAGCTTTGCAAAATGGAAACTTTTCAAAGTTCATAGAAAACAACAAAAGAAGTGAAATACTAATTTTGCTGCTGCTGTTTTTAGTAGGAGTGTAGAGCTGTTTAACCACTTGCCATCTCCCAGATCAGCACATAGCCAGAAACCCAGGAAGGCTGCTATACATTAGCAGTTGTGCTTTCCCATTTCCATTCAGGGATCTGAGGAAACCTTAGCTCTAAACGTGGACAGAAGTGCTTTGCCAACTGCATATATTCACTGAAAATTTTTGCAGCTGGTTTTGGGAATGTCCGAAGGGCTTCCATGAGGATTCTGAAAGACCCCTGGCACATTGCTTCTGGATTGTTAGAGACACATATGGGGTGGTTGTAGAGTCCTGACTCTTGATCAACATTGTTCCTCAACCCAGCAGTAGCAACCCAGCAAGATGCTGACCCACGCATACAAAGCCCAGCACAATGAAGGACCAGCATACATCAACAAACAAATGACCTTCCACCAACCAACCAGGCACCTACGATCTGCCTCCCTCTTCCTTGCAGATTTCCCCCAGATCCATCGATCCAACAGTGAAGGACTCTCTTTCACTCACCTGGCAGTCAAAGTTTGGAACAAGCTTCCCCTGCACCTCAAGAATGCTGCATAGCTCCGGGAATTCAGGAAAGGACTCACGACATGGCTGTTCGAATGAACAGAGCACAGCAAAGTAGCTAGCAACTCCAGCGCCTTGAGACCCTCACTGGTGATGGACTGCGCTTTATAAATCTTGGTTGATTGATTGATCTTGCAGTGGGCACTACTTTCACCAGATAGGAAATTGTAGTGAAAGGTGGTAGCTTCAGCAATTGTTATTCTATCACATCGCTTAGCTAAATTGGGGCAGGCTTTTTCCAACAACTAGACGTGTTTGGTCATGGGGAAGCTGCTTCAAGAGACTCTGACCTTGAGACGCAAGTGTTACGAGCCCTTTGCGGGATAAGGGACAGGCACACACAGGTTATGACATTTGGGAGGAGCTTGTTACTAAGTTGGAAATTAAAAATGACGAGCGCCAGCCGTGACTCACTGAGTTGCGGGAGCGATATCCGTAGGGTCTTAAGCTCTGGAGTTTTCCTGTGATAAGGAGGGGGCATTGGGAGGTTGGGAGGGATCTTTGTTTTCGTGAGTGTGTTGGTGATGCGTGCACTCGAATGACACCAAAATTGATCTGCTTAATTGTTTGAACCTTGGCGTGTGAAACAGTAAAGAGCTGGATTGGATATTCGAGACTCAATGCTTGTAACATGCTGTGAAAACCAAGACAATGGGTGGGAGGTGGAATAGGCTGGACGCACCCAGAGCACTCAGGGGTGACACATGATACTGCAATGAACCATGTAGCTATCTCTTGCCTGTATTGCTTGCTGTCTAATGATAGATCTGTAATATAAATCAGCGAACAGATGCTCTGTTAACCTATGGAATGTGGTACGCACTAACCCAGTTTCTGTATTTGTGACTGACAATATGTGTTGGAATTAATAAAAATAGATTTATTTAAAAAAAAAGAGACTCGGACCTTGGAGCTCGATAAGGTAGGCTTTCAGTTATTTCGTAAGGCTGCTACAAAGGGTTTGGTGGGGTCCTTCACCAAGGCAGTGTCAAGCACAGTAGGACCTGGTGTTAATCATATGCTAACAAACTCACATACTCACAATAATGTAGTACATTTGTAAAATTTAGTGAGGATTCAGAGGTGCTTTGTGGTCTGGAATTTAGTTGGATGACTTTGAGCAGTTGGCCTAATGGTTGTGATGTTGCCAAGATGCTGATGGGAGAGGTCATCAATCTGAGATTGAGGAATGATGTCCCACTAGAGAGGTATGATCCGTGGAAAGAGGAGGCAGAGGGTATAGCAGCATACTGGCCAGTATCCGTGCCTGAACGATATGGCAGTGTAATAGCAGACCTAAAAAACTAACTTTTCAACTGTTTGAGAAATGCGAACAGCTGAGACTGCATGTTGGAAAAAGGGGTAGCGTAATTCAGGCCGTCGACGTCCATTAGAAAAAGATTCACTCTCCTGATTTAGCTCAACGTATAGTTGGAATAGCCGTCAGAAAAGCTGACTCAGCAGAGAGTGAACAAGATGGACCACATCAATGAAAGCACAACTGTAACAAAATACAGCCACAGCCGTCACTGGACCACTGGCTGCGTTAGCTCAGGTTTGTTGGTGTCACACTAGGTAGATCACATAAGTCCTAAAGATAAGTACAACCGTTTCAGAGAAAACAAGATCTGGCAGGTGCCGCTCACTTCACCTCCACTGAGTTGGGCCAGAGTAGAAGAGAATGCTGGGAGTCCGATGGCCCTGATGGAGTCTCCCTCATTTACAGGAAGTATTCATAGAGTCCCTCCCAATACCCTGGCATCAGTATGCACACCAAATGTTTGGTATTTCACTACATTATTATTTATTAAATACTATTTGTTTACAAAACATGTACAGGGAGTGCAGAATTATTAGGCAAGTTGTATTTTTGAGGATTAATTTTATTATTGAACAACAACCATGTTCTCAATGAACCTAAAAAACTCATTAATATCAAAGCTGAATATTTTTGGAAGTAGTTTTTAGTTTGTTTTTAGTTTTAGCTATGTTAGGGGGATATCTGTGTGTGCAGGTGACTATTGCTGTGCATAATTATTAGGCAACTCAACAAAAAAAAATATATACCCATTTCAATTATTTATTATTACCAGTGAAACCAATATAACATCTCAACATTCACAAATATACATTTCTGACATTCAAAAACAAAACAAAAACAAATCAGTGACCAATATAGCCACCTTTCTTTGCAAGGACACTCAAAAGCCTGCCATCCATGGATTCTGTCAGTGTTTTGATCTGTTCACCATCAACATTGCGTGCAGCAGCAACCACAGCCTCCCAGACACTGTTCAGAGAGGTGTACTGTTTTCCCTCCTTATAAATCTCACAGTTGATGATGGACCACAGGTTCTCAATGGGGTTCAGATCAGGTGAACAAGGAGGCCATGTCATTAGATTTCCTTCTTTTATACCCTTTCTTGCCAGCCACGCTGTGGAGTACTTGGACGCGTGTGATGGAGCATTGTCCTGCATGAAAATCATGTTTTTCTTGAAGGATGCAGACTTCTTCCTGTACCACTGCTTGAAGAAGGTGTCTTCCAGGAACTGGCAGTAGGACTGGGAGTTGAGCTTGACTCCATCCTCAACCCGAAAAGGCCCCACAAGCTCATCTTTGATGATACCAGCCCAAACCAGTACTCCACCTCCACCTTGCTGGCGTCTGAGTCGGACTGGAGCTCTCTGCCCTTTACCAATCCAGCCACGGGCCCATCCATCTGGCCCATCAAGACTCACTCTCATTTCATCAGTCCATAAAACCTTAGAAAAATCAGTCTTGAGATATTTCTTGGCCCAGTCTTGACGTTTCAGCTTGTGTGTCTTGTTCAGTGGTGGTCGTCTTTCAGCCTTTCTTACCTTGGCCATGTCTCTGAGTATTGCACACCTTGTGCTTTTGGGCACTCCAGTGATGTTGCAGCTCTGAAATATGGCCAAACTGGTGGCAAGTGGCATCGTGGCAGCTGCACGCTTGACTTTTCTCAGTTCATGGGCAGTTATTTTGCGCCTTGGTTTTTCCACACGCTTCTTGCGACCCTGTTGACTATTTTGAATGAAACGCTTGATTGTTCGATGATCACGCTTCAGAAGCTTTGCAATTTTAAGAGTGCTGCATCCCTCTGCAAGATATCTCACTATTTTTGACTTTTCTGAGCCTGTCAAGTCCTTCTTTTGACCCATTTTGCCAAAGGAAAGGAAGTTGCCTAATAATTATGCACACCTGATATAGGGTGTTGATGTCATTAGACCACACCCCTTCTCATTACAGAGATGCACATCACCTAATATGCTTAATTGGTAGTAGGCTTTCGAGCCTATACAGCTTGGAGTAAGACAACATGCATCAAGAGGATGATGTGGTCAAAATACTCATTTGCCTAATAATTCTGCACTCCCTGTATATTGGAAAGATTGTCAAATAAACAGATCAGGAGCAATCATGAAAATTAGGACAAAAGTTAAGTATGCCCCAATCCCATTTCACTACACATCCTTATCCTACTATTTGTACCTGAGTTGTGACCAGCTGTCCAGTGGGACAGTGAATTACATACTTTATGGTCCATCAGACCTGAAGTCGGTACTCCATGGTTCAGCACTCCCTCCAGCAACCAGTCCATGTGTCTCACCCCTGTATCAACACCTAGCTTACCTTTTTAATACATGGCCTCTAATGGAGCCAGGGGTGGTTGGCTTGTGCCCCGCTTCTGTATCATCATCATCATTATCATCATCTTCATCATCATCTTCATCATCATCATCATCTTCACCTTCATCATCATCTTCATCTTCATCATCATCATCTTCATCATCATCATCATCTTCACCTTCACCATCATCTTCATCATCATCATCTTCATCATCATCATCATCTTCATCATCACCTTCATCTTCATCATCATCATCGTCCTCATGGAGCATATTTGGCCAATTCTTTTGTCCAAAAAGAGTACATGGAAACCTTCTATTACTTACCTTCCTTCTTTGCACAGGATTGAAAACACACCAGGCCACCTCCATCCCAGCTATCGTTCAGATGTAGCACTTAGAATGTCTGTGCCCCAGAGAAGACCTTTTCTAAGTCCTGTTAGCATGGGTGATGAAAGACATGACTCTAAGCAGATACGTTTTTAGGAGAGGTGTGTGAAATTTACACAATTTGCTTTTGCATAATTACATGAAATTTCAGCGAAATGACATGTAATTATGTCACCTGCAAGTCTGTCATTTTGTGCTATGTTTTAACGCAAATTCTTCCTTGAATCAGTTTTTGAGATGAGGGTGCATTAATAAGGGCACCACAAACAACAGCCATCCATGTTGAGTTGTTCTTGTGCATTCACATTTTTTTAACCACGGATTGCATGTCTTATGGTCAATTGTACAGCAAATTGTGCTTAATTCTGTGAATAATGGTGGGAGTTTCAGGTAACAAGCATAACAGGAAACTCACAAAATTATACGAAATTTGCCAGCGTAATACAAACTTCACCCAGGCCCAGTTTTTAGCTACACCACAAAACTAAGCAACAAGTTAAGCTTTTTTTCTGTGACATGGACATAAGCTTTTGAAAAGTAATGTTTTGCAACTAGGAGCCTCTGCAGATGATGGGCTTTCATCACAGCAGTCCTAGAACAAGCCTAGTGACACAATTCTGAATCAACTGAAGCTTAGCCAACATGCATTTGTGTGCTCAGGTAAGGATGTTACCACAGTAACACAATTTATCTTAGGTCTTTCGCTTTCCAGCCAACCCTGGGACAAATGGGAGAAACCTTACAAAGAATTCTAAAAGTAAGAAAGTAGGTTGACGTGTCTTTTATTGAATTTCAGAATAAAGAGGAGCCAATAATAAAAAACATGAACCAAGTTCTGCATAGAAATAACCTCATTCAGGACCAAATTCATTTCAGCAACCCACAATGTATCTGACTACACTGACAAAACACCACCTATCATTTAAACCCATTAGATTACTATGCAGGTTAACAAACATATTGAAATCTATTTTATTCATGCATTGCTTACACAATGGAATCCTTCTTTAAAAAAATGTATACAACGCAGAAAGCACTTATTTTACTGCTTTTGTCAGCGCTCAAGTGAGAGTATCAAACTTTATGGTTTTGCCAATGCTTGTTTCAACTTGTCATGAGAACAATAAGGCATTTCTAAACAAAATCTATCAAAGGTTTGTGTAGTTCTAAGTTCTCAAGCAGGCAGGAGCAGCTCCTCCATGAGAGTGGAGGAGTGTTGCCCTGCTGGAAAAATACTCCAGAGCAGCTGAAAAATAAAATGGTAATAAAGTTTATTTATTACCATTTTATTTTTCAGTTACTCGTCCTGAACCGAGTGTCAGGACGGGGAAGGACAATTGCTGTTGCATGGCAGCAGGGAGCTGTGCACTGTGTTTGAAGTGCGCATGTCCCTTTGGCCGCCGTCTTGCGACGGCCAGCCTGACATGCGGACTTTAAACTTCTCTAACCCAGCTGTCTTAGGATAGCTGGGTTAAAGAAAGCACAGGCCTCAAGTGCCCTTGTGAGCACTGAGAGAGGCCACTCCCTCCTATCATGACGCTTCTTTCATGCTGTTTGACAATGCGAATGGAAAAAGGCATTTTTCAATGTACAATGGCCCAATTTGCGATTCAGTAACCTATTACCGAATCGCAAGTTAGGTTTGCGAGTCGGTATTAAGAAGGGGCGTGTTTACAGAATAGCTGTGCTATGTGGGAATGTTTTCCGACTGAAATGAGGTCGCAAAACATTCCCATTTTACTTTAAGTTGGTGGTAACCCATTCGAAAATGGGAAGAAGTCCTCAAGGGACCACTTCCTGTTTGAAAATGGTTGTAACATTTTTTTTGAAGAGCAGGCATTGGTCCCAGGGGCCACTGCCTACTCTTAAAAAATGAAAAGAAAACTTTTCATTTTCCTATTTTAAATGCATCCTATTTTTCTTGAAGGAAAACAGGCTGCATTAAAAAAAACATTGCTTTAGGCCACCATCCCTGTGATTTTTTAGATTCCCAGTGGGTCGCAAAGCGAGAACTACCTCATGAATATTAATGAGGTAGGTCTATTTGCGATCCAGTGGGAATCGTAATAAGTGTAAAGAACACTTTCATAGTGGGTGTTTGTGTTTACCAAATAGCAAATTGCAAAAATTCACTATCTGGTAATCGCAAACCTGAATCTATGTACATCTGGACCCTGGGCTCTTGACGGAAACGTAGCACAAATGGTATTTCCCGGTTACTAAGTCTACGAAGGGCACTTGGTCGAGGCAAGATTGACCCCAGAGGCAGGTTTGAAAAGGCAGAGCATCAAAGTGATACAGTGCTGAGTGGGCACGGGTGAGATGGGCACATCTTGCAGCTGCTCGATGTGGGTTCCATGGCCAAACTTGGGAGAATCGTGGCTCAGTGGGTATGGTCTCTGTGGCTCAGCAATTTTTCAGGATACGCAGTAGAATCTTCAGTACTGATTACAGGTTTCTTTAGGGCTGGTTCCACCGAGCCAAGTTCCCATTAACAGTGTCATTAAGCAGTTCCCTCTGGGCACTGGCTTTTCTAAGCACTTTAAGTGCTCAGCTGTCAAGAGATGGATGCTAAGGTCTGTTATATCCAGTGCTTAATTTGTAAATAAAAACGTGCAGGTGCCCAAAGCTCTCCTCTGAATCACGCGGCTGCTGCAGTTAAACGCTCACTGAGACAGCGTAATCCTGAAGCCATCTCGGGACCCTTTAATGCATTTACAGCCACTCCCTGCCCCTTCAGCTCACTCTTGCAGCTTTCTGCGTTCTCCCTTTCTGACGCTTTTCTGTTTTTCTCCTCCTACGTCTTTCCCATATGTATCTTTTGCTCACAGTAAATACTTGAGGCAGAAAAATAAGTGCCAGCCCCCAAAAATAAGTGCCCTGCACCGGAAACCACCGGCTCAAATGAAGCACTGGTTGGATCCCTTCCTTGATTGCTCAAGAAAGCTGGACTCTTCCAAGTAACCGGCACAGAATAATACGCATGCAAGAATTCAATTGTCTTCTTAATAGGGTCCCGGTTACAAAAAAAAAAGCATCCTTGGCATTCTTGTAGTTCATGATTGAAGACAAAGGTACATTCTAGAGCCATCTGCAAACTCCGCCTGACGTCATGGAGGGAAAGAGTCAGGCACAGTCCGGCAATAGGACCCGGAAGACAATCTAAACTGCTAGAAGTGACACATTACGGGCAAAAACAAAACGCACGGGTTGAAGAGGTCATCGAAAAATCACAGAATCATTCGGTTTGTTGTTTCTTTCTCTCATAAGTGCCTTCTTTAGATAGGCTTCGGACTGGAACTGACGTCACAGGAAAAGGTACAACTTTATCTTGGATTGGCAACCTCAGATATGGACAGACGAAGCGTCTTGGAAAGGGTTAATTTTAAGAGGTGTCCACGCCCCTTTCCTGAAACTCCAAGTGTTTATTGGACAAAAGAAGAAGTCCAAATGTATCATCCTTGGCACTGCCCTGGATTATGACGTGCTCCTTCCCTCCTCCTCTAAATTCATGTAGTCTCTGCTAAGCTTGGAGTACTGCTCACCGCCCTGTTCTTGACTCAGATGTTGGCTCACACGTAACGTCCGCTATTTTCTCCTAGAGTGGGCCACAACTTCCAACTGGAGATCAGCCCTCTTCCCAGATCCAGGCATCTTTGAGCACGTGCCATCAGCTGGTAATCTTTGGACACAATACAATGTGTCCCAGTGTTCCTGTTCCATTTGATTTGAAACTAGCACCACTAGGTCTAAATGGATTGCTTCAGTAAAACAGAGCTGGGAAAACCTCTACTCAGCACTTGGGAAGTTAGCAGAACCCAGGGAAGTCATTTATCTCGCTGCCTCTTCTCTTGAGACCTTATCTCCTTCTACTCCATGTGAAAGTGATTCTTTCGAGATTAGGCCCAAGCCTGTACTAATGACACTCCCAGGCTTCACACTTCGAGTATGAAACAAAGTATTTCACAGCATTTACATGGTTTATGGCAGCAAAACGGTGCCAGGGTACCAGGCACCAAACATATATCCCCATCTCTAGAGCCTTCTAAGTCACCTCTAGCCCAATCAATAAAGACCAATGAGGATATAAGAGAATCACATATCCTGAGCCAACATCTGGTCCAGGGCTCTCACACAGCTGAGGTCCGCTAAGTCGTTGTAGGCCCCTTCTATGAAAGAGAAATGTGCAACAGAGGCCTTGACAAACACAACTGTTGCACTGCGTAGACCTCAGGCTTTCATCTCTCTCCCTGTGCATGGTGCGCTCAGCCCCTTGAAGTATCATCAAGTACAGGCCACAACGGTGTGATGCAGGCGTGATGCCAGACAGAAATGTATATACATTCTGGGATGAACTTTAGAAAGAAATGTGTAATGAATATGTTCCTGATCGCATCACTTTTATAATTTATGTAGTGACTAGCAGTAAATTGACTTTACCACTGGAATTGTTAGCCTAGATTATCTATACTTTGTTTATACTTTGTTTTAATTATATTAATTAATATATTTAATTAAAATTATATTTTTTAACCATTTATATTGTGTAGTTGGACTGAGAAGGTGTTATGGTACTTTGCAAGACTAAAGGAACAAGACGGGGAATGGTTAAACACGTCAGGGACAGGGGCATAACAAAGGTCCCCGCAGCCCCCGCTCTGCGGGGGACACCCCGAGCTCCTGTGGCCCCTCAGCACAGCACCTGGCCTGAGTGAGTCCGGAGGGGTGCCCCGTCCTGTTCTGTGCAGGAAGGGCGGAGGCTCCAGTTTCGTAGCGCCACTGGTCAGGGAATAGTCGAGAGAAGAGAACTTGAAAGAATGCTTGTAGTCGGACAACCGCTGTCTCGTCCTCCAGCGCCGCCGTTTAGGACTTGTCTGAAAACATGGGCTTTGAGCTGTTTCCAGAAGGTGCTGAGTGGCGCCCGTTTTCTTGGTGCAGGAGCACGAGAGTTGCGGAAGTGGTGGCTGCTTCCGTGCAGGGGAGGCTCGGAACTTGCTGACCTCCAGGGAAAGCCTATCGCGACAGCAGAGATGCCACGAGATGGAGGGGTGTTCAAGTCTTGAATGGCCTCATAAACTAGACAGCGAACTTTAAACTGGACTCTGAAGGTGATGGGATGACCGTGGAGGGCGTGCAGTTTAGAGGTGATGTGAACAAACTTGCTGGGGCAGTGGAGGGGCGTCGCCACACTGGCTGAGCCAGAAGCAAAAAAATAAAACGATAGTCTTCTATCCTTTTATTTTTCTGCTTCTGGCACAACCAGCAGTGCAAGGATGGGCGGGGCTGGACCACGGGAGGTCGGAAAGGGGGAAGAGGAGAGTTTGCACCTGGGTGCGCATGTGTGACTGGCCGGCCATCTTAGGCTGGCCAAACACACATGCGCACTTAGGTTTCTCCAACCCAGAGAACCTGCACAGGCCCCAGGGCTGTATCTAATCCTGACGCTTCTTTCATGCTATCTTTAGCATGTAAGCAGCACCAGGATCGCTGGGGAGCTCATCCACGAAAGAGGACGACGAGCAAGGCTCCAGCATCCCTGAAGGTATGTTCCTTTCCTTTCCTTTCCTTTCCTTTCTCTCCTCCGTGTCTGCCCCTCCAACCCACCCCTTGTTATTCTCGGTGGCCGCCGCTGTCAGTGGACATGCCTGGCTGCTGAGCGGAGCACACCTTTGGGTGGCGTGGTGGATGTTTGGCAGGTAACTACGAAGAAGGCAACTCTAGCAATGCACAGCGAGTGGACAGTTGTTTTGAGGTGACCGGAGTAAGATGTGGCACATTTTCTACAAGGCCTGGATTCGGAAGTTATCAGCTTTTGCCCCCCTGTTGATTTGGGGGATAAGTACAGGTGTTGATTCTGCGCTCAAACACACTTATTCTAAAGAGGGGGCAAGTGGGGGAGGAATCCAAGATCAATAAATCAATTTACAGGATTGTAGGAGAAGAAAATTATGCATCTTCCAAGTTTTCAATTGGAAGATCAATTTCTCGTATTGCAATGTCTTTGGTTGTTGATGTTGGTGCGTAGTGGTGTGTAATGATGCGTAGTGATGCGGGAGTTGTTTAGCCTCAGACCAAGAGGTTCCTTATAAAGACTAAACAAAGTGGGATCTGGGATTGAGACCTTTATAAGACTTCAGCTCTGTTCAAGGCGTGATCCACTGTCTTCACCAGTTGATGTCTATTGGCCAGGAACCATCTGAAACAGCCCGAAGCCGTGCATCAGAAGCCGGGGCAGTGCTCCAGTATCCGGAGGGGCCTGCCATGGCCAATCATGTACAAGGCAACCAAAAGATCCAGCCGGCCAATGAGGAAGCAGGGTTCACCTGTCCAGAATGCCCATGAATCGTATAACTCTCCCCCCTGAAAAGATATATGTTTAAGGTTTAGACACAATCTATGCAGTATCAATAAGTCCAGTAGCACAGGCCATGAGGAAAACCATGGTATCTAAATTCAAATGCTATGTTTTGAAGATGTCTGGACAAATAGATCTTGGATTCCAGCCCCAGGTAGCTGTCATCTTTGCAGCTGCACAGGGGCCATGCACTCAGAGAGCTGTCTTCCCAGGGTGAGATTTATGACAAATTGGGGTAGGAAAAATACACCCTATTGAACAGAGCTCATGTCATCTCTTCATTTCACGTCAACCAGAACATGTTTCAGCCTGTAGGTTTTCATTCCCATTAATCACCAGAATAAAAGAGTTTTAATGATTTGAACCTTCAAAGGGCCATTCACATAAGCTGGGCTCGAACTGCCGACTTTTCCAAATAATTGCCCTCTCTGTAAAAGGCTGCAAAAAAAGGTCGTTGATATATACTAAAGGCCACTGGAACCAGGGTTCTGCAAAGTCGGTCCTGGAGAGCCAGGTCCATGCCAGGTTTTTAGCATATCCACATTTAGAAACAAGATGTTTCAGAAATCTACATTTTTCTAAATGTGTATATGCTAAAAACCTGGAATGGGCCCGGCTCTCCAGGACCGACTTTGCAGAACCCTGTAGCATTTGAAAAGTGTATGAACCAGCTGGTTCATCCAAGCTCAGTTCTTCATAAGAAATAGAGATTCATGTGCAGATATGAAGAATACTTCAGTAGAAGTCATTAGGAAACATTAGGAGTTTCACTCCGTAAAGTTACAGAAAAACGTAATGAATTCCACCAAGGGACAGAAAATATGCAGCCCACGCTGTAATTTAGTGCTGGTTGTGTATGCAGTGCTGAAAATGAGTGCGAATGGCACCATGCGTTGCTCAAGAGTGCACGGCCCTTCAAGTTGATTTTGCTGCTGCTCGAGTAGAAAATCTACTCGAGCTGCAGCAAATTTTGCTCCAAACTCAAGTAATGGATTGCTCTGCCTGGGTAACTTGATTCCTATGAGCTGTAGTCTCTTCTCGCTGTATCACTTCCTGCGGGGCATCAAAATAAATGTAGAGGTGTAGCAGAATTTGTGAACCCTCAATTGATCTCAAGTTTTCACTGGACCGAAAATGAATGCAGCACTGTCACTCACCTGTGACAAGGAAGATGAACAAAATGCCAATATTTTATCACTCAGATGTAATTAGTGTGATGAGTTTTGAAAATTCCTGCACTAGACCTCAGGATCCCCCCACATTTTAAGGTAAATCCTTGTTCTTGTACTGGTTACGGCCATGTTGGATGGACCAAAACAGAGCTTGGAGGTGAGCAGAAGTGATGCTTATCACCTGGTGAGTAGAGCTCTGGCTTTTGAGTAAAGAATCATGGATTACTGAAATGAACAAGCATGTTATATGTCTTCAAATATGAGCTCATGGTTTATGCTCATGAAGAGATGGGCCTGAACTCGGGGAAATAAGTATCATAAAAGAGAAAATGTGCAACACACAAAGTGAAGATTTGAGTCCCTCTGAGAGAGCGCCCTGGCAGTATTCCTACCAGAAGTGCTGCAAGATGCTCCAAATAAAAAAAAGCAAAAATATGGATGACTAAATAGCAATGAAAGAATTAGGCTGCCGCCACAGATGAAGGTGTGTTAATCTTGCATGGTGCACCACCTCAAAGAATACAGACTCTAAAGTACTTTGTGAAGCCATTGAAATCCCATCACAGGGTGCCCCACACTGCCTCAAACCCTAACTGCATGTTTGTAGTATGTCTTTCTAATAACTGGGATCAAAAAGATAACTTGCTTTGAGATTCTTTGAAGGTTATACCAAAGCTTCTCTTTGTCATATGCCCTGTTCACCACCTCCATTACCATGGCAACTGAAGATGGTCCGGGGATTGGAGAGCTCTTGAAGAGAAGGCCTCTACTGGTGCACCTGAGCATCCCATTACCTCACTGAGGCTTTAAAGGTAGAGAAGAGAGCAATCATATCTCAGCCAGGAAAGGCCACAGGAAGTGCTTCTGGATGCTTTTTCAGAATGCCCTACTACGGATTATGGCAGGGAGGTGGGAGGGGCTTTCTCCACTGTAGTGAGATGGGCTGTGCTTTGAGGCTGTTCTCCTCCAAACACCTATGGTGATAGAGGTTGAATGCACCAGCCAGAGTCTCAATCAAATCAACTACTATTGATAATTAACCTTTATAATGAGTTAAGGACCGGATTAGCCAAAAAAGGTTCCCAGGAGGAGTAACCATTTAAAGCTGTGAGGGTCACAATATTCCCCGGACTGACATATAAAACCGTTATCAGATCAGCAAAGATGTATATGAGTATTTGCTAGAAGATACACTTGTGTATTTGTTCAAAGATACACTTGGGTATTTGCTCTAGGACACACTTCTCTATTTGCTCAAAGATACATATGTATTGCTCACAGATACATGTGTGTTTGCTCAAACATACACTTGTGTATTAGCTCATGTGTATTTGCCCTAGGATACACTTGTGTATTTGCTCATAGATACACTTGTGTATTTGCCCTAAGATACACTTGTGTATTTGCTCAAAGATACACTTGTGTATTTGCTGAAAGATACACGTGTATTTGCTCTAAGATACACTTGTGTATTTGCTCAAAGATACACTTGCGTATTTGCTTTAAGATACACTTGCGTATTTGTTCTAAGATACACTAGCATATTTGCTCAAAGATACACTTGTGTATTTGCCCTAAGATACACTTGTGTATTTGCTCATAGATACACTTGTGTATTTGCTCAAAGATACACATGTGTTTGCTCAAAGATACACTTGCGTATTTGCTCAAAGATACAATTGTGTATTTGCCCTCAGATACACTTGTGTATTTGCTCATAGATACACTTGTGTATTTGCTCATAGATACACTTGTGTATTTGTTCTAAGATACACTTGTGTATTTCCTCAAAGATACACACGTCTATTTGCCTTAAGATACACTTGTGTATTTGCCCAAAGATACACTTGTGTATTTGCTCTAAGATGCACGTGAGTATTCACTCAAAGATACACTTGTGTATTTATTCAAAGATACATTTGGGTAATTGCTCAAAGATACACATGTGTATTAGCTCATGCATATTTGCTCAAATATACATCTGTATTGCTCTCAGATATATGTGTGTTTGCTCAAAGATACACTTGTGTATTAACTCATGCGTATTTGCTCTAAGAAACTCTTGGGTATTTGCTCAAAGATACTGTTAGAAATGGGGTCTTTGGTTGCCAGTCAGGTTACCCCCTGTCCAAGCAAGGACCCTCACTCTAGTCAGGGTAAGTCACACACAATCCAAATTATCCTGTGCCCACCCTCTGGTAGCTTGGCACTGAGCAGTCAGGCTTAACTTAGAAGGCAATGTGTAAAGTAGTTGTGCAATAAATCATACAATAACACCATATAGCACCACAAAAATACACCACACAGTGTTTAGAAAAATATATAACATTTATCTGGATATTTGCAGGTCAAAACAATCAAAGATGCAATAAGTAAATGTAGTGATATCACTGAAAAATGATATAAAGTGTCTTAAGTCTTTTAAAAGCAAACAAAGTCTCTTTCAAGCACAAAGTACCTGGTTCGCGTGAAAAGTTTCCGCAAAGGGCCTCAGAGGAGGAGAAGCGTGGAAACAAAGGGGTGTGCGTCGATTTCTCGGGCTGCACATGGCGATGCGTCATTTAGTTTTCTCGCAGGGATGGCTGTGCGTCGATTTCTGGCGCTCAGTTGTGGATTCTCCTTGGGTTGCGGGGTTTTCAGATGCCCCGGGGTCTGTGCGTGGAATCCTGGGCTTGCGGAGCAAAGTCACAAGCGCTGCGTCGTTCCGGTGGGCGTTGCATGGAAGTTTCTTCCGCACGGCAGACGCTACGTCGATTTCCCCTCTGGAAGTCGGGCTGCGTCATCCCAGGTCCGCTGTGCGTCGATCCGGTGGGCCGTGCGTCGAAGTTCCGTTCGCAACGCAGGCGCTGCATCGATCTTCTCCTTGCGAAGTCGCACTGCGTCGTTTCGGTTCGGCGTGTGGTGAATTTCTCACCGCGGGGAGGCTGTGCGTCGGTTTTAGCAAGCTGTGTGGCGAAATTTCGCCACACAAGGAGTCCAGTTGCAAGAGAGAAGTCTTTTTGGTCCTGAGACTTCAGGGAACAGGAGGCAAGCTCTATCCAAGCCCTTGGAGAGCACTTCTTCACCACAGCCAGGGAGCAGCAAGGCAGCAGGGCAACAGCAAGGCCGCAGTCCTTCACAGAAAGCAGTCAGGTGAGTCCTTTGGGCAGCCAGGCAGTTCTTCTTGGCAGGATGCAGGTTCTGGTTACAAGTTTCTTCTCCAGGAAGTGTCTGAGTTGGAAGGGGCAGAGGCCCTGTTTATATACCCAAATGTGCCTTTGAAGTGGGGGAGACTTCAAAGAGTGGCTTAGAAGTGCACCAGGTCCCTTTTCAGTTCAATCCTGTCTGCCAGGGTCCCAGTAGGGGGTGTGGCAGTCCTTTGTGTGAGAGCAGGCCCTCCACCCCCCCAGCCCAGGAAGACCCATTCAAAATGCAGATGTATGCAAGTGAGGCTGAGTATCCTGTGTTTGGGGTGTGTCTGAGTGAATGCACAAGAAGCTGTCAACTAAACACAGCCAGACGTGGATTGTAAGGCACAGAAATATTTAGGCGCATTGAAATGCTCACTTTCTAAAAGTGGCATTTCTAAAATAGTAATATTAAATTCAACTTAACCAGTCAGCAGGATTTTATATCACCATTCTTGCCATACTAAATATGACCTTCCTACTCCTTTCAGATCAGCAGCTACCACTCAAACAATGTATGAGGGCAGCCCCAATGTTAGCCTATGAAGGGAGCAGGCCTCACAGCAGTGTAAAAACGAATTTGGGAGTTTTACACTACCAGGACATGTAAACTACATGGTACATGTCCTGCCTTTTGCCTACATAGCACCCTGCCCTATGGGTTACCTCGGGCATACCTCAGGGGTGTCTTGTATGTAGAAAAGGGGAGTTCTAGGCTTGGCAAGTACTTTTAAATGCCAAGTCGAATTGGCAGTGAAACTGCACACACAGGCCTTGCAATGCAAGGCCTGAGACAAGGTTAATGGGCTACTTAAGTGGGTGGCACAACCAGTGCTGCAGGCCCACCAGTAGCATTTAATCTACAAGCCCTGGGCACATATAGTGCACATTACTAGGGACTTATAAGTAAATTAAATAGTCCAACTGGGTATGATCCAATGTTACCATGTTTAAAGGGAGGAAGCATATGCACTTTACACTGGTTAGCAGTAGTAAAGTGCGCAGGGTCTAAAAACCAGCAAAAACAGTGTCAAAAAGTGGAGGGAGGCAGGTAAAAAGTTAGGGGTGACCACCCTAAGGCTGTCAGGTCTAACAGATACACTTGTATATTTGCTCAAAGATACACTTTTGTATTTGCTCAAAGATACACTTGTGTATTTGCCCTAGGAAACACTTGTGTATTTGCCCTAAGATACACTTGTGTTTTTGCTCATAGGTACACTTGTGTATTTTCCGTAAGATACACTTGTGTATTTGCTCAAAGATACACTTGTGTATTTGCCCTAAGATACACTTGTGTATTTGCTCAAAGATACACATGTGTTTGCTCAAAATTACATTTGTGTATTTGCCCTAAGATACACTTGCGTATTTGCTCTAAGATACACCTGCGTATTTGCCCTAAGATACACTTGCGTATTTGCTCAAAGATACACTTGAGTATTGGCTCAAAGATACACTTGCCTATTGGCTCAAAGATACAATTGCGTATTCGCTCAAAGATACACTTGTGTATTTGTTCAAAGATACACTTGTGTATTTGCTCTAAGATACACTTGCGTATTTGCTCAAATATACACTTGTGCATTTGCTCAAAGATACACATGTGTATTTGCTCTGATACGCTTGTGTATTTGCTCATAGATACATGTGTGCATTTTCCCTAAGATACACGTGTGTATTTGCTCTAAGATATACTTGTGTATTTGCCCTAAGATACACTTGTGTAGTTGCTCTAAGATACACTTGTGTATTTGCTCATAGATACACTTGTGTATTTGGTCTAAGATACACTTGTGTATTTACCCTAAGATACACTTGTGCATTTGCTCTAAGATACACTTGTGTATTTGCTCATAGATACATTTGCGTATTTGCCCTGAGATACACTTGTGTATTTGCTCTAAGATACACTTGTGTATTTGCCCTAAGATACACTTGTGTATTTGCCCTAAGATACACTTGTGTATTTGCTCTAAGATACACTTGTGTTTTTTGCTCATAGGTACACTTGTGTATTTTCCCTAAGATACACTTGTGTATTTGCTCAAAGATACACTTGTGTATTTGCCCTAAGATACACTTGTGTATTTGCTCAAAGATACACATGTGTTTGCTCAAAATTACATTTGTGTATTTGCCCTAAGATACACTTGCGTATTTGCTCTAAGATACACCTGCGTATTTGCCCTAAGATACACTTGCGTATTTGCTCAAAGATACACCTGCGTATTTGCCCTAAGATACACTTGCGTATTTGCTCAAAGATACACTTGGGTATTGGCTCATAGATACACTTGTGTATTTGCCGAAAGATACACATGAGTATTTTCTCAAATATATTCTTGTGTGTTTGCTCAAAGATATTCTTGGGTATTTGCTCAAAGAAACACTTGTGTATTTGCCCTAAGATACACTTGTGTATTTGCCCTAAGATACACTTGTGTATTTGCTCATAGATACACTTGTGTATTTGCCAAACGATACACATGAGTATTTGCTCGGATATTCTTGTGTATTTGCTCTTAGATACACTTGTGTATTTGCTCAAAGATATGTTTTGTGTATTTGCTCTAAGATACACATGAGAATGTGCTGAAAGATACACTTGTGTATGTGCTCAATGATTTACGTGTGTATTTACTCATGCAAAATTACATTTGCTAAGTTTTTTTCTCCAACCCATTCCCCTTCATCCCACCAGCTTTGGAGGGAGTGCGCCCTTCCCAGATTCACTGCGTCACTCACGTGCACACATATCTGATTGTTGGGAATATCCCACAAACATGTTTATGAAGACCTACAAAACTCTGTTTTTTGATGTGTATGAATTTTTTTTCAGAGCACCCTTGCTCTGGAACCCTAGCTCCCGCCTCTGGGAGACATTGTACTGATTAGGGGTTGTGAGGGTCCAGGGATGGGTAGTGTGCAGGGACTGGAAGGGACTCTAGGGCACAGGGACGTATAGTGTATGGGAGTAGTAAGGCGTTTAAGGGTTCAGGAATGGGTACTGCATACGGGTAGTTAGAGGTGCAGGGATGACTGATATACAATTAGTTTTCAATAATTAAAATAAGTAAAATTAAATATATATTTGCATTAATACCTGCTAATTTTGAATATTTTAGAATATTTATATACATATAATTATATATAGACGTATAAATATATCCATTTATTTATACTTATGTTAAATGTGTGCGTGTGTATATACAAACACACACACACACATTTAAATGTATATATGTATATCACAAAAAATACATTCTAAAGGGTCGTTAGAGCTCTAAAGGCACTTCCTGGTGTAATTACAAGTGATATAAAGGCACTCCTGCGTAATGAGCGCGATACACCTGATGTAACAAACAACCGTGGAGTAATGACTGACATTCCCTGGGTGCGGCTGCACCACACTTGCTCCCATTACCACACAGTTTGTTGCTGTTCATTGGTGACATTTTGCAAACCGCATTAGCTTTGTCGGGCATTTTTTTGTTTCTCTGCAACTTTTTGACCAACGAATGGATTTACAGATTTACGATTTGCTACTTCCCTGGTATGGTGTAAATGCCTCATGTTTGGTATCAGGTACAGCTTTGCAGGGAACCCTCACCCTGTCCTCAAATTTGCAAGTCAGGGTTCTCCTAACATTGACGTTCTGATTCTAACAATGGCAACCGACTGACTGATTCACAACGAACATTAAACATATTAGACATGCTTGGTGCCCCCCTACGCATGCTTTTAGTTTACAATTGTGAAAGTATGACGTTTGGATGTACTGACTTACGGAGAAAGCGCTATTATATTCACAAACGTTGGCTTATGGTTAAGAAATTAATCAATATTTTTTTCTTTCTTTTCTCATGAAAAATTTCTACAAGGCTTCCGCCTCGTGGGCCTTAGTTCAAACTGGGGTTTACCTCTAACTCTGGAACACATTTCTGACTTTGAATTGTTTTTTAAAGCATTGCAATAGGACTATGGGAAATCTGACTCAGTCTTACATTTTCAGAAATGCTGACATATGTAACATGAATGCGTGCGTAATTTCCACCAGGTGGAAGTTTCAGTTGCAGAAGTGTGACAGAAATGTATATTCGCCATTTTTTTCTCCATGGTCAAAATATTTTATTCATAGAGTGATCCGAAACCCACACTGAATTTGGTGGTGTTCCCTGCACATTCCCAAATCTCTGTGCCAGGGGGATGTGAATACCGACCAAGTTATGAGTGTTCATGCGTTCGCCTGCTTTACAGGTAGGGCCGCCCAGACACGTCCCCAAAACGTCTGTGAAACATTTGTGGAAATTCCACCACACTGCCAGCATGTTTTTGTTGACAAATGTTACTTGTGAGGGTGAAATTCCAGTGGCACAGCTCCTTTTAATGGCAAAGAGCGAAGCTTTTTTCCAGAGCAATCACTATATATCGCCTGGTGCCACGGACTTGCCCAATCGTAGCCCCTACATATCAGGGTTTTCTCTCATCTGTGTCAGCGGTGCTCATGTTAATGCCTTCTAAACAGTGCTTAATTTGTAAATATAAGCATGCCGGTGCCCAAAGCCCTCCTCTTAAGCACTTGGCTGCTGCATTTAAAAGTGTGAGCACAGAACTCTGAGGCAGCGTAATCCTGAAACCATCTCGGGCATCTTTAATCCATTTACCACTCCCTGCCCCTGCAGCTCACGCTTGCAGCTTTTTGCTTTCTCCCTTTGTGAAGCTTTTTCGTTTTAGAGTCTTTTGCTCGCTGTAAATGCGTGATGCAGAAAACTAAGTGCCGGCCCTCAAAAATAAGTGCTGGTGCCTCGCACCGGAAACCACCGGCTCAAATTAAGCACTGCTTCTGAAGAACAAATGACTGTAAAATAGATTTCTGCTGCTGGTGCAGGAACCCGATGAGTTTCACACCTTGCTGCAACCCTCTGGCTGGTCGTCACTTTCCATAGCAGAGTCACTTCAGTTTGGTCTTTTTCTTCCTGCCTCCCTCAGACCTCAATGAGGACCTGTACAGACCTTTCCACATGTCCTCCTAGACACGCCAGGGGTTTCGCTTTTCCCGCCTCATGAGATGCTGTTTTCCTTTCCTTGGCAGAGTCGTTCCTGATTCCCACCAACCTGGACAGCGGGAGATGTCCCCTCGGACAGTTCCCCTGTGGGAACCTGTCGGTCTGTCTGCCCCAGCTCCTGCACTGCAACGGGAACCAGGACTGCGAGAACGGAGCCGACGAGGAGAACTGCGGTAAGGAGCTGCCTTTTTATTACACCCAGTGCTTTAAATGGGAGAAAATAGGTGCAGGTACTCATTAACATATACTAGTAGTGTGGTGGGTGGGGCTAGGGGCGGGGCTAAGAGCAAGACATGGGATACTTTGACTTATATACCAGTTGCAGCACATGCCAAGGCCCATGAGAAATGTGTTTGAACAAACAAAACAAGTTAACTCGTTAAACGAAATGTAAGCGAAACACAACACTATTTATCTTACTGGCAAACATATTTGCTGTCGTTTTGCACAATACTATATATTCTTGAACCTGCACACACAGAAAGAAACAAGCAGAGGCGCACACCCAAAGCATTCCACACAGTCCTCCTTAAAGTGCCCTGATTCTCTCTCTTTCATTCGCTTTTCTCTCACACAAAGACACACACATACCAGCAGGCAAACACACATACATAAGGAGACCCTCGTTCAAGAGACTCAGGTGGGATCAAAGCCATTTTAAACTTTCCTCCCATGGCTTTCTTAGTTGTCACAGCGGGCTGCCTCAATTCCTGTGTTTACACAAAAGCACACAAGTGTGTAAATGTGATTGACAGCACAGGGCCTGAATGGACCCTGTTCTGACAAACACAGCGTGATCGTAAATACCCAGACATTAGGCACATAATCCCCGCTGAATAGCTCAGCGGGGCTCAGTTTAGGGCGACAGAAGCACCTTTGCTGTCAGAGGCGGGTTCAGCTCTGAGAGCCCAGTACTCACCAGCACTAGCAGCTAATGAGCCTACCCTTCATGAGTACCAGTACTCTCCTTGGCAGCAGAGAAGTGCCGGTACTCAGAGTGAAAAAAATAAGAAGTGCCGGTACTCAGTACCGGTGAGTACCGGCCCATTTAAAGCACTGATTACACCTAAAGCGCTGCGTGCCACCCTGGCCTAGCTTCAGGGCGCTGGGTGTGCAAAAACGTCTTCATCTCTATTTTTATCGCCGTCATTTCGTTTGCACTCTATTGATGTGGATATATTTGTCAACCTCTACTTTGTTGTAGATTTTATTCTTTTCTCTGTTTCTTCCACTCACAGGTATATAAACATATATATTCTATGTATAGCATGTTAATTCGATATCTTCCTAGTAAATTAACCCACCCGGTTAATGCCATGCAAACAGCCGCTCGTCCATCTCACTTGCTCTCAATGGGTTCCCTTAAAGACTGGGCCCGATTTAGAGTTTTTAGGAGGGGTTACCTTGTTACAAACGTGATTGATATCTCAGCCGCCATATTACGATACCATTATACCCTATGGAGATCATAATACTGCAGACGGGATTTCCATCACATTTGTGAGGAGTAACCTGTCCGTCAAACTCTAAATCAGGCCCTTTGTAATCAGCCATTAATGTACCTCAGCATTATTGTTAGCACCCCATTAACCCCCTGCCCTCCTCCCATCTTCCCCCACCTCATGACATCACACCGCAACTCCTCCCCAACAACAAACATCACATTTTCTTTCCGCCCAGGGTGATATTCCCGTCAATCTGATTTAGGGCTAGCCCTCAGTATATATGGTGTTTGTAAAGAACAAATGTAACCAAAAGACAGCGGATGCTGTTAAAAAATGAGCGTAAAGTCAACGAGTGATAGTTGATACACTGTGATGGAGTGTTCTTTAAAGAGGTCAGTCTTCAGCTCTTTCCTAAACTGGAGCAGGGTTAGGCAGTCCTGATGGATACAGGGATGTTATTCCAGATCCTGGGTGCACAGATGGAAAAGGCCTGCTGCCTTGTTGCCTTCTTAGTCTGCAGTCTGATGGTGTTCTGCTGAAGGTGTGCTGAGAGCCACCAGAGTTCAGAGCTTCTCTTCGAGATAAGCGGTGCCAGTGTGGAGTATTCTGAGCCCTCAGTAGCCTAATCACAAATCCGTGCAAACTGTGCCCTTGTAAGAGTAAACTTCACTACTAGTTGGGTATGATGTGCAATCTTGTATTACTGTACGTTAAATGTACGTCATATAAGTGTATTTTTGTCTGTTTTCATACATATTCAAGATGTAAAGATTTTTATCTAACTCTTTCAGAGTGCAATGTACATTTTGCTTAGAATAGGCAAAATTGTGTATTTCAATTTTTTTTGCAGCACTGTCTTTTCTTTGGACCAAACATTTTTCCTTTAATGGCACCTATCACGTCAGACTTCCTGACATTTTAGGACTTCACTGGCACACTGTCCCACATCTGGCACTGCTTATTCTAGTAGAATTTGAGTGTAAGTGAGGTGCTCGGATAAGGTTAAGAAGTGCATGCGTAGATGTGTAAGCACTTACAAATGTAACACTTTGACCCGAGCAATCATCAATCTGACTTCCGAAAATTAAGTGTGGATGGCATGAATTATTGCCAGCCACTGGGAATTAATCAGAACTCACTCCATGTTATGTGTTTAGTTCATTTGATCCATTACAGACAGAGACCAACTGAATGGAAATCAGTCTTTGCATCACCTCAAAAGGGACATCTCTACCTGAACTGCTAGATCAGGTTTGAAGGAACAAGAACACAAAAAATCAAGATGGGTTTCAACTTTATTGGGCTTCATCAGTGGGGGGCATCTCAAGTCGCATGATGGAGCAAGCTCAGGGCCTACATCTAAAGCATATAGTTTTCATCAGTCTAGTATAAAAAAAGAGTGAATCAGGAACCAAGCCCTGGAATGCCCTGTATTCTTAGAAGAATGGGATAGTTCTTGAAATAAAACCTGCCTGTTTCCTGCATTAAACCATTCATTCTTGTTTTCTCTTTGCAGTGGATGACTCTGGGTGGCCCCAGCTCTTTGATAACATTCAAAGAAACCGAGTGAGCAAAGGACAGCGAGAAGAGACATACGACTGTAGTAAGTGTGCTTTGGTTGTGAATGACTTTACCACTTCCTTGCCATGGTGTTGATGCATTCCAAAGCATTTCATGATGTAAATAAACATGAAGTACACACTGCAGATGGTACTCCCTCTCTCCAGTGCTGAAAGAAACTTCCAGAGGGTGAGAGAGAAGCACATGGGAGAGAAAGCAATATGGGGGAAGAACACATGGGAGAGTGCAACTTGGAGGCAGGAAGAAGCACGTGGGCGACAGAGAGTAAGGGGAAAGAAGCACACGAGGGAGACAGCTGGAAAGCACATGCACTTCCATGGAGTACTTAACCCAAAAGAAAAAAATGTAGTGATTAAAAAGCAAGCAGTAGAGCCATAGAATCCAATCAAATTAGATGGTAAAGAACTATGGGCCAGATTTACAAGGCCCTTGCGCCCCTTAGAGCCACATTTGCGGCAAGGTTTTCGCAGCAAATGTGATGCTAACGGGCCACTACTATAGCGCCAGATTTACAAGGTGGCGCAAACTAGGTTTGCGCCACTTTGTAAACCCTTTGCGCCACATCATGCATAATATGTGCATGATGTATGCAAAGGGGGCGTACCGTAGTTAGAGGGTCGCTTCAAATGGTGCAATGGAATCTATATGATTCCATTGCGCCATTTCTAGCGTCATTTTTAACGCCTGCTTGAAGCAGGTGTTAAAAGGAGGCTCCCATTGATTTCAATGGGCCTCTTAACACTATACTGCATTAATGTCATTTTTTTACACTAATCCAGTATAGCGTTACAATAGCGTCAAAAAGCTGACGCTATTGCCCATAACATGCCCCATGTTGGTATAAGGGGACGCAAGGGGGCTGCAAGAAAAGTGGCACATCACTAGTGATGCGCCACTGCGCCACTTTCTTGTAAATATGGCCATATCTTTCATGGGAGGGACAAACATATGATTGACAAGTTGTGAAACACAGGCAAATGAGAATGACAGGAAAGTCAACTAATGGTAAGAAATGGGTGGGCTCGAAGCCCCTGTATGTTTGGGTAAGCACACTAAGCACACAATATGTCTCTTGCAACAAGGCGGCACAGCTGTCTAGTAGGGCTCAACGTAAAAAGCAAGGATGAAAAATAACCTGCAAGAGGCAAGATAGAGACAGGAAGTGTATAGTGTGCAGGAACAAAGTATGAGGTGGAATTAAGACAAGGCAGCCTCAGTATTCATCAGCCCCAATGCTCGGCAGCACTGGTGGTGGTTTTCTACAATAAACTCTTCCCCCGTGCACTTAATTTTGTAAACAAAATAACTTAGGCATTGGCTATTGGCACTTATATAGGACTCAGCTGTCACTCATGCAGCCTTGCAGCATTTGTGGGCTACCTGAGTGTGTGTTACAGCACTTGTTATGGTCTTTATAGGGTGTGTGCAACTGTCTGTAAATATATATTTTCACAGGGCTTGGAAAAACTGGATTTGCAGCTAAAAGAAGCTAACATAGTTTGTTTGCAATTACATTTGTGAATGTGCATGGCATGCCGAAACTGGTGTCACTTGTCACAGTCTGCATGTCTCTTACCGTTGTAGGCTGCAGTAGTTGGAAGGATGCCTGGTTTCTTACTGGTTCTGGACTGGCCAAGATAAGGGCGACCCCTTCTAGTAGCCACGGTGCTGCTGACTAGAAAAACGCCAAGGCAGACCGTACCCTCCAGAAGGAGTCCCAGAGGAAAAACCCAAGTAATGGGAAAAAAACTCCATCACAGGAACTCCTAAAAAAAGAGGAAAAATCAATGAAAAAGGCAAAAATAGAAGTCAATTCCGCAGGGAAAAATAAGCAGGCACGAGTAAAAAACTGGAAACAGGAGCGAGGATCACCACCAAGACAGAAGTGTTTGCAACGCAAGGAAGGAGGGAACTGCAGTGCTTATTTACCATGAAACAGGAAGTGACAAAACAGGAAGAACGTACAGCACCATCTTGGATTGGGAAAAGCCACATAGAAATGAATGAGGATAAAAACCAATTAGAAAAGGAAAAGGAACAAGGCATGCTGGGAAGACAACCACCACAGAAGAAGACAATGTGGACAACCAAGAAGAAAGAAGATATGAAGAAAGAAGAAAAAGAAGAAAAAAGAAGAAAAGAAATAGGACCCAATAAAGGTAAGTGGTAAGGGAAAGTCAGGGAGGCTGCCAAGGGCCGCGGTGCGAGCTGGAGCACAAAATGTGCCTCCAGGGCCGCACCGCGGCACAAAACACCAAACAAATGCAAAAAAATGGTCAGTGGCGGTTCCGGCGTCCCAAAACGCGGACTGCCGGCCTGACTGCGGCCCGAAAAACGGACGCCGCGGCAGTCCGCGGCGTCACAGTAGGCCACCTCCCCGAGGCCCCAGGCTTGTCTGGAAAAAGAGAGAAAAAACTGTGAATCAGACGGGGTGCATGAACTGAAGAAGCATCTTCCCATGAACAGTCACTGAGTGGATAACCTTTCCAGTGAATCATGAATTGTAGCTTGTTCCGAAAGATGCAGGAATCACAGATCTTCTGTACCTCATATTCAGTATGGCCATCCACAGAGAGAGGAGGAGGGCATTGAAAAGACTTATGATAAGGATCAGGAACAAAAGGCTTGAGTTGCGAGACATGAAAAACTGGATGAACCTTCCAAGTCTGAGGTAAACGTAGTCGAACAGCAACTGGATTCAATAATTGGAGTATTCGAAAAGGACCATAAAAGCAGGGTTTGAATTTGTTTTGAGAAAAACAAAGAAGGCAGAAATTTGGAAGAAAGACATACTTTGTCTCCAGGTTGGTAAGATGGTGCAGCCCGACGTCGGCCGTCGGAACTTCTTTTCATAGTTTGTTTAGAAGCCAAAAGAGTGGTACGAATCAGGCCCTGAATATGGCAAGTCACCGAGCAAATGAGGTGACCACAGGAACTGGAGGTAGCGCATGAGGTACTGTTAGGAAGGTCTTGGGATGGAAGTCGTAGGTGCAAAAAAAAGGTGTTGATCCTGTTGCACTATGCACCATGTTATTATAGGAAAACTCAGCTAAAGAATGGAAGGCGGGCCAGTTGTTTTGTGTGGCATTACAGAAACAACGTAAATACTGTTGAAGTTCCTGATTCAAGCGTTTAGTTTGATTGTTAGTCTGTGGATGAAATCCCGATGAAAGGGAGACATCTCTGTGTAATGAGGTAAAAAAAAGCCTTCCACAAATGTGACACATATTGGGTTCCCCGATCTCAAATGATTACTTGTGGAAGACCATGTAGAAGAAAGATATCTTGCATGAAAATCTGGCTTATTTCCTTGGCAGTAGGCAATTTCTTTAAAGATGTGAAATGCGCCATCTTGGTAAATGAATCAACGGTTACCATAATGACATGATTCCCTGAAGAAGACGGTAAAGAACATAAAAAATCTGTAGACAGGGTGTGCCATGGCGCAGAGGGAACAGGCAAAGGCATCAATAAGCCTGCTGCTTAGTCTGAGGTGTCTTGGTTTGAGCACATGTAGGGCATGATGTTACGTAGGATTCGGCATCGGTTTTAAGTGTAGGCCACCAAAAAGAAGGTAAAAAAAAGTAGGAGCAACTCATGCGTCTTCTTGATTCCGTGATGTACAGCCACAGGGGTAATCATGACACATCTGTAAAGCCCCGGTCTGTACTTTCTTGGTCGGCAGAAATAAAGAGTTTTGATGATAGAAGTATTCCTGATTCTTTTGTAATTGAGGCCTCAAGGTATTACATTCTTCAAGTGGAAGATATTGGTATTCTGTCTTAACACGATCAAGAAAGGACTGGGCAACTCTGATGATTCGACTGGGTTCTATTATCTTTGGAGAGGACGTGTTAGTGCTTTCTGGATAGCGACGAGATAAGGCATCAGCCACTAGGTTCTGAGATCCAGGAATATAGGTCACTACAAAGTCATATTGGCTGAAAAAGAAAGGCCATCTTGCCTGCCGGCTATTTCGACACTGGAAATTGCAGAGACATTGTAAATTTCGGTGATCAGTTCTTGCTTCGAATGGTTCCTTAGTACCCATTAGGAAATGTCTCCATTCTTTACAGGTAGCCTTGAGAGCAAGTAATTTCCATTCCAATACAGAATAATTGCGTTCGGCTTCTGTCAGTATGTGGGATAAGTAAAAGACAGGATGCTCCAGGCCATCGTCTTCTTGTTTCTGAAGTAAGACCACACCAGTAGCTCTCTCGGAGGCGTCAGTGACCACTATAAACTTCTTGGTTGTACCTGAGTGCTGTAAGATAGGAGCTTGGGTAAAGGCCCGTTTCAGATTTTGAAAGGCTATCTCTGCACTTTCAGTCCAAACAAATCCCTTCTTCAGATTTTCTCCTTTGATGGTCCGGGTGATAAAACTTTGTTGATGGGCAAAGTCTTGTATGAATTGCCGATAGAAGTTGGAGAGACCTGGGAAGCAGTGGGTTTCCTTAATAGAAGAGAGAGAGGTATTCTCTTTGGAGGAACATATCAAAGGTAAGTCTACCCCTTCCGTCCCCTTCCTCCTAACAGGGGGCGGAAGCTGACGTTTCCCCTAGGTCTGGAAGGATGGAAAGGACTCATCCGGATCAAGTGCCTTGCCTTGCCACAATAAAGGTCAAATGGCCTTTCATCGCCTGTCTTCTCTTTCTGATTCAGATAAAGGACCACTGACTAGGTCTATCTGCATGGGTTCTTCTTCTGTAGACTTATTCGCCTCAGGATGGACTTCGTCAGAACGACGGGCTGTGGAACGGGGTATTCCGGACTGATACTGCAATCGAGTCTTTCTCCTTTCCATCTTACGTTCCTGCAACCAATACTCTATGTTCAATGCTTGACCCATCAGTTCTTTCAAGGATTCTAGCTGAGTAGAATGCACCAATTCATCCTTTATTTCTTCTTGCAGTCCTCGACGAAACAGGGTTACAAAAGTGCGTTCCACCCAAGTATCTCAGCTGCTAACTGTTTAAATCGGTTATCTATTGCAATACATCCTGATTGCCTTGCTGTAGATCACATAATGCTTCTTCAGCAGCAGCCTCCAGCCCGCATCATTCAAACATCTGTTTAAAGAGCTTAATAAAGGCAGGATAATTGAATAATACAGGATCCTTAGTAGATACCAAGGGGGTCGCCCAAGCTAGAGGGGGCCAGACAAGGCACTGATCAAATAACCCACCTTGGTTTTGTCAGATGAAAATTGGAAGGGGCAAAAGGCAATATCTCTGGAATATCGTGGTGTTGAGGTAGGCACAGGAGGTAATCTATGGGTCGAGAAGTCAAGGCTTGCCGTAGTGCGGTATTCTCAGTGCGAGGCTGTTGTAATTGTTGAGCTTGTTGTTGCATAGTATGAAGCATGGATTGTGCATTCTCTACAAAATCTTCATGTGGTCCCTCCAAGGTTCTGACACAACGTTGGTTCTTTTGGCATTATAATCTGTCAAGGTCTGCACGTCTTTTACGACTGTAGGCTGCAGTACTTGGAAGGATGTCTGGTTTCTTACTGGTTCTGGACTGGCCAAGATAAGGGCAACCCCTTCTAGTAGCCCCGGTGCTGCTGACTAGAAAAATGCCAAGGCAGACCGTACCCTCCAGAAGGAGTCCCAGAGGAAAAACCCAAGTAATGGGAAAAAACCTCTATCACAGGAACTCCTGAAAAAGAGGAAAACAACTATGAAAAAGGCAAAAATAGAAGTCAAACCTGCAGGGAAAAATAAGCAGGAGCGAGTAGAAAACTGGAAACAGGAGAGAGGATCACCACCAAGACGGAAGTGTTTGCAACGCAAGGAAGGAGGGAACTGTAGTGCTTATATACCATGAAACAGGAAGTGACAAAACAGGAAGAACCTACGACACCATCTTGGATTGGGAAAAGCCACACAGAAATGAATATGAAAAAAAACAAGTAGAAAAGGAAAAGGAACAAGGCATGCTGGGAAGACAACCATCACAGAAGAAGACAATATGGACAACCAAGAAAAAAGAAGATATGAAGAAAAAGAAGAAAAAAGAAGAAAAGAAAAAGGACCCAATAAAGGTAAGTGGGAAGGGAAAGTCAGGGAGGCTGCCAGGGGCCGCGGTGCGACCCGGGGCACGACATATGCCTCCTGGGCTGCACCGCGGCACAAAACGCCAAACAAATGGCAAAAACCGTGCCACGGCGGTTCCGGTGTCCCGAAACACGGACTGCCGGCCTGACGCGGCCCAAAAAAGGGATGCCATGGTAGTCCGCAGAGTCACATACTTGGGCTTTGTGAAAGAGCAGAACTTGCAGAATGTACTGTTGTAGTGAGATAGAGTTGTGGCAGAGGAGTACACTGGTGGTGGATGTGTATAGATGTGGTGTTGAAAGTGTCTTACCATTCCAAATGAATAGTTGTTGGGGTGTGCAAGAGGGTTAGGGAACGTAAGGTCAGCAGGTGCCATATATGGTATAGAAAGGGTGTAGCATGAGAGCACTCTGGAGAACACACTAATTGTCAATTAGCCTTTGACTGTGGGGTAAGTGTGAACAACAAATAGACCATGCGAGAGATGTGTGGATATGATGCATGTGGCGAGTATGTTACTATATTAAATGGCCATCTAATGCAGGGAGAGGGCACCCACACCAAAGTGGGCACCTGACCTGAAACTTGTACAGGAATGAAATGTTTATTTGGGGAAAAGGCTCAAATTGAATCCTATGACTGGGGAAAGGTTTGATTGACAGGTAAACAGAGAGAGAAGGTTTAAACCGAGGCCTCAGAGGGAATGGCCTGTATAGGAAATGATGAGGATGAGAAGGCCTGACATGGATTCATCTGAAAATAATGGTCTATCGTAAAAGGTCTAGATAGAAATGGTCTTGATGGGAATGGTCTGGAAGGAATGGTGCACAGGGAAATGGTCTGGATGAGAGTGGTACGGAAGAGGACAGTGTAGAAGGGTACACGTCTTGGTGAGCTGGTTAAAGAAAAGGTCTGCATAGTAATGTCCTGGATTGAAATGGTCTGACTAGGAATTGCTGGAATGGGAATGATCTGGAAGGAATGCACTGCGTGAAAATGGTCTAGATGAGAGTGGTATCGAAAAGGATGGACTGGAAGAAGACTGATCTGAGTGAGCTGAGAGTGGAAATGTCCAGATATTTTGTCTGGATAGGAATAGCTTGAATGTGAATTGTCTGAAAGAAATGAATGCCAGTGATGGGCATTGTCTGGAAGAGAGTTTTATGGAAGAGGATGGTTTGGAATGGGACTTGTTTGAGGGAGCTGGATGTGGAAAAGGTCTGGAAAATATTGTTCTGGAAAGAAATGGTCTGGAAGAGGGTTTCTGAATGGGAAAGGAGACGGATCTTAGTGGGCTTGGGTGAAGGAAAGGTCTGGATAATAATGGCCAGAATGGGAGTTGTGTTGAAGGAATACTCTACCTGGAAATGGTCTTGATGAGAGTGGTATGGAAAAGGATGAACTCAAGGGACAAATCTGAGTGAGCTGGGTGTGGGACCATCTGGATATTAGGGTCTGTATTTCAATGATCAAGATAGGAATGCTGTGTAGGGGAATAGTCTTCAAGGACATGGGAATGGTTTTGATGAGTGTGGCCTGGAAGAGGATAGTCTGAAAGGGGAGAGGTCTGAGTGAGCTGGGTATGGGAACGTCTGGACAGTACAGTCTGGACTGCAATTGTCTAGATACGAATGGTCTGAATGGGGATAGTCTGGAAGGAATGCTCTACCTGGGAATGGTCTGGATGGGGATAGCCTGGAAGGAATGCTCTACCTGGGAATGGTCTGGATGAGAGTGGTGTAAAAGAGGATGGTCTGGAAGGGGCCTGTACATGAATGATCTGTGTGGGAAGGTCCAGGTGGTGCATAACACCAGAGCAGCTGCATGACTGGTGAGGGCTTTTTTTGGAAGAGAATCAGTGCTTAATTGAGCCAGTGGTTTCTGTTGATCAGTACTGGTACTTAATTGTCAACCACAGCACTTATGACAGTCTGCCACATGGTGGCTGTTAGATCTGGCATCCTTGGTGTGGTTCTTCCCTAACTTTTTGCCTTCTACCCTCCTGTTTTTGCTGACTTCGTTTCTGCTGACTTTAGGACCAGTTAACCAGTGCTAAAGTGCTTGTGCTCTATTAAAACATGGTGAAATTGGCTTATACCCAATTGGCACATTTAATTTACTTGTAAGCCCCTAGTAAAGTGGTTTTACCTTTACCCAGGGCCTGCAATTTAAATGCTACTAGTAGCTTCTAGTACGCCTGCGGCACTCATGCCACCCACTTAAGTAGAGTTTTAAAACTGTCTCAGGCCTGCCATTGCAGCCTGTGTGTGCAGGTTCAAACTGCATTTTGACCTCTCAAAATAAACCTTTTGCCAGGCTCAGACCTCCCTTTTTAATACATATACATTACCCTAGGGTAGGCCCTACACAGCACAGAGGGCACAGTGCGGTGTATTTAAAGAGTTGGGCATGTACATTTAAATCTTACCTGTTCTTGTAATGAAAACACTTACATCCATTTTTCACTACTCCCATAGGATAACATTGGGTTATAGTATTACATTTAATAAGCAATAACTTTCAAGTGGGAGGTATTGGGAGAGAGCCAGGTCAATTTGGTGTCTAAAGAATTCTAATTAAAAGCCCTCTTTAATGGTAAAGGTGGAATTTTGTCACAGTTTTGAAAATGCACTTTGAGAAACTTTTCATTTTCTTGTCCTAACCATTTGTGCCTGCAGCCTGATCTAGGTCAAATGACTATGTGTAGCTGGCAGTTGGTCTTTGTGTGTTGCTCCCAAACAGTGAGGCAAACAGCAGAATGCAGGCCTTAAAAAACAAACACTTGTGTACTTCTTCACAGAGGTCTTTTTGTTTCACAATTCTTTATTGATGAACTGAAGCAGCATAATACAAAAACAGTGAGGAGAGCTCACCCCTTTATGGCACCTACATCAATAAACATCAGTGGATAAATACATTGTCATAAGCTACAACGGCAGGATCCGGGGTCCTGAGCAAATGACAGCCGGGGAAGTTCAAATCCCAGTACAGCACTGAATTCGGACTCAAAGGGGGGGGGGAGGGGGGTTTGCAAAGTTCGTACCTTGGAAAATACAAAGACCCCTAGTTTGCCGGCCCGGTGGTAGACCTTTGTGTATCTCAGGTCAATGGGGGTAAGGCAGGGAAGAGGCAGTGGTGATGCTGAGGGGATCTACGGCATGGTCAATCACAAGGAGCTCAGTTCCTATGTCAGAAAGAGGAGAAAAGTGAGTAATGTGGACAAAGAGAGAAAAGGACAAAGGAAGTAGCAGGAAAGGAGGGAAAGAGAAAGGAAGGTAAGAGGAGAAGAAGAGCGACCGGAGGGGGAGGAATGTCGGTGGAGGGGATGAAGGGGGGAAGGACGGAGTGGGATAACATGTGAGTGCCAAGGTAGACACAAGTATAACTTTGTTGTCGAAGGAGGTGGGGGGGCCGCGTGGGCTGGGGTTGGCATGCTGATAGTAAGGGAGGTGCAGAGGGGGCCGAGGGGAATTGCAGTCAGCAAGCAGTGTTATAGGAAAAAGGAGCTCAGGTTTGAAGGAAGACCTCTGTCCTGTCCTGTAGGCTATATATAACTTGTTTGTGGGAGGCTGCCTGGTACATTGCCGAGAGCTATTCATCATGGGAGGGGGGCGTAGTCGCGCGCCAGTATCGGAGGATGCGTAACTTAGCAGTGGCCAGTGCTGTGTGCAATACGCGGAGTTGCAGGCGAGAGAGGCCTCGGACCTTGCCTGTGTCATGCAGGATGAGCAAGGGTCACGGGAGAGAGGGTGGAAGTTGTATGACCTCCCACATCGTATTCCCCACCGCTTCCCAGTAGGGTTGAATGTTTGGACAGTCGCATAGTATGTGGAGTAGATCACAATGTGGGTGGGGACAGTTGATATGGGCCAGGAGTCCTGCAGCTCTAAGTTTCTGGGGCGTCCAGTACCAGTCATGCAGGGTCTTAAAAAGGCATAATTTTATACTTACCTCCTGTGCGCCCCATTCTCTCGCTTCTAATAGTTCAGTCCAGTCTTCCATCTCATATTCCACCTTTAGTTTTGCTTGCCATTTAGATCTGAGAGTGGTTAAGAGGGGTAGGGAGAATAAATGTCGGTTCAGCAGGTTAGGTATGCCTGACATTACTCTCCCGAAAGTGCCCCAGAACTCGTGGTAGGAAAGCAGAGGGTAGTGCTGGAGCATCCACGGGTGGGTCCCCATGCAGCAATGAAGGCAGTGTTGGAGCTGCAGGTAGCTCCACGATTAGTGTCCTGAGTGGCCAAATTCATCCTGTAGGACCGTAAATGGTTTAAGGCTCCCATTAGCCAAGAGCTGGTCAATATGTAAAATGCCATTCGATCGCCCTCCCTCCCAGTCAGCCATCTCCCCACCAAATAGCAAACCGGCATTACCCCAAAGTGGCGCATGATTGTGAATCTGGGGATCTAATCCTAACAAGCGATGAGCCCGGCACCAGGAATTCAACGTAGCTTGTATCATTGGGTTGGCAGGTCGGAGCAAGGTATCCCCGGTGCAGTAAAGCCAACTGCGTCCATGTGAGCTTTTTAACAGCGTCCTTTCAGTCTCCACCCATATTGGTGGATCTGGTGCTCCAGGGAGCAGATAGGCAGTTTGGGAAAGGTGTAGAGCCAATACATAGTGCTCCACAGAGGGTAATCCCAGTCCGTCGAACTCCCAACAAGCTATGAGTTTAGCTCTAGATAACCGTGGTCTCATTGATCCCCATACGAAGGTGCGTATGCATTCGTCTACCGCTCGTAGCATAGGGAGAGGGACCTGGAGTGGTAACATTCCAAGGACATAGGTATATCGTGGCAAGGTCACCATACAGACCCCCCCGGGAGAGACCCAGGTGAGACCCGTTTTCAAAATCCCACTTGGTGCGGGCAAGCAATAGTTCCAGGTTGCCTGTCAACATATGTTCCAGGCCTCTGTTAATGGAGAGTCCCAGATACTTAAGGCGTGACTGTTTCCAGTGAATCGAAAAAATCCGTTAATACAGTACACGTGTGATCACTGGGGGCAAAGGCAGTGCTTCGCTTTTATTCCAGTTTATTTTCTATCCCTACAGTGCCTCAAATTCGGCTAAGATAGATCTCAATGCAGGAAGTGAGTGGGTGAGGTCTGTGAGTGTGAGCAATATATCATCGGCATAGAGGTAGATTGTGGAGCGGCTGCCCGGGACGGGTATTCCGGCAATGAGGGGCAACTGTCGAACAGATGCTGCCAGGTGTTCAACAGCCAGGAGGCAGACAGTGGGCAGCCATGGAGCCATGGTTTGCTCCCCAGGTGACACGGCCCAAGTCAGTGTGAGTAGAACAGGGGAGTGGTCCAACAAAGCGACCTCTAGAATCTGGGACTCCCTGACCAGGGTAACCATTCTGTGGGTGGTGAGAACGTAGTCCAACGTAGATTGTATCCCGTGGACCAGCGATACAAAGGTGTACTCTCGGTCAGTCGGCTGTGCAAGGTGCCAGTGGTCTACCAGGCCATGGTCCGATAGTATGTTCCCCAACAACGCTCTGTCCGCATTGTTGCCTATGTCTAGCCTGCCTGTGCGATCAAGAACAGCATAACAGGCCAAATTCCAGTCCCCACCTAGTAGATATTGACTCCAATCTCTGTCAGGAGACGATTGAGAAGGAGAAAGAAGAAGCGTTTGGAGCCTGTGGGGGCATAGACAGAGTCAACGCATATTGCGCGATCCCCGGGTCTGAGTTTGGTGAGTACATAATTACCTTCCGGATCGGACCATGTCTTAAGGACTTTGAATTGTAAGGATCTGCGGAGGAGAATGGCAACCCCGCATTTTCATGCTGAACTAGGACGGTGTCGGTGGACTACCGCTATGAAACACCCGACCTACCCAGTCACTGCACAGTTTCTCCGATTCCAGAGGGGAAAGGTGTGTTTCCTGTAGTAGGGCAATGTCTACTCTTTTGGATTGCAAATAAGACAAGACCTTCTTTCTTTTGATATAGTGCGTGAGGCCATTAACGTCCCATGATATGGTCTTCAACGGGAGTGTAGTCCCCATTCCTGTAGTGGGCATGCAAGCAATTGGAGGCGGAGTAGCCACTATAGGTAGAGGCAACCAAGATCAGTATAAGGAGGGGGAGGATGGGAGGGGATGGAAATCCCACGGTCGTGCAAGGAAAGAGTCAGACCAGCAAGAGAGAGGGAAGGAGAGATAGAAGGAGGGAAAAAAAAGGAAGCAAAAAAAGAGAGAGAGGAAAGGAGGGGAAAAAGAGGGGGAATGGGCAAGAAAGAAAAGTTGTTCTGAAGCCGGCTCGAAACTGAGGGGGAACCTCGTGTGGGCTAGAGACTGTTGATCCGTGGGTCTAAACCTGCGCAGCCTGTGAGCCGGGTGTGCCCTGGGGGGGAGGAGGGAGCAAGGGGGGGAGCTAACGAAAAGAGCAGATGGGATGAATCAGGACCAATATTGAGAGGAGGCCGGAGAGAGGCATAGGATGGGGTAAGGATAGTGGGAAGGGAGGAGCAGTTATCCACATCCAGCAGGTGGAGGGAGAGGGAGTGCCCTAGGGGAGTTTAGAGTATCCGAGCCCGCATTAGGACCTTAGGGTCACTTAAAGGAGAGGTGACATGGGCAAGCGGTATGTATGTGGTGGCCAAGTATGCCAAGTATCTATACAGGGTACAAAGGCACCGTGGGGGAACTCCAGGTGCACCCAGCAGTGGCATGGTAGGGGCTAAACAGGACATTGATGTGGGTCACATGGGTAGTCCCTCCTTTCCCCTCGAACTCTCGCCAGGGCCCGAGAAGGAGGGGGTACGTAATGTTATCACCAGAAGAGGATAGAGAGGCTAGGGGGCCCAACTCTACCGGGAAGCCTAGGAGAACAGCCACCATTGGAGTCGGTCAGGTGTCCCCGAATGGCCATTAAAGGTATTCATTTACATTTGGGCGTGGGGGTTGAGATGGGCTCAAACCGGAGTGCCAAGCTTGGATCAGGGTCGGAATAGGGGCAGGAGTGAAGGAGATGAGATTGGGAGGTGGCAGTTGTAAAAGGGGAAATGGGTGATGATGGGTGGAAATGGAAAAGGAAGGGGGGAAGTGGGGCGTGCCGCGGCCACCAAGTGAACCACTGTGTCTCAGTGGTAGGGTATTTATGTCAGTCCGAGGAGCAATGTTGAAAGAGGGTCATTTATAGCCCCCATTCAGGCTGGACATAGAAACAGAAAGTCCAGCATCGGACAAGGAACATCCAGCAATACAAGATTACAGAAACATAAACATATGGCACACATAATACATCAGTGCTTAAATATTATTCAGTAAACATTAGTAGGGCAGCCACAAACAGGCCCTAAGTAAAACCAGAAACAAAACAAAAGAGACCATGCAATAGGGCAATTGCAGCAACTGCGGAAAGGTACAGGCGGGACACTTAGCCGTCCGTTGTGTGAGCGTCCTGAGGGTTCTCGAGCAGTTCTGCGCTGGCCCCCATTATTCCGTGCGGTTCAGTCAACAGGGGGCGGTGGCTTCAAAGGAGATTTCGATTTGTCCCTGCACCTGTCTTGAGTAAGGGCCACCACAGCTTGGAGGGCGTTGTCTCTACCATCTTGAGAGTTTGGTATGCGTTCAAAAGTCCTGCCCCTTTTTTGTGGCATTGGATTGGTTTGATGGTTGCTGAGGGAGGTTTGTGAGTGAGAGCCACCCACAGTGGAGTAGTTTACCATCAGTTCCGTGGGTGCATGTTCCATAGGCTGGGTAGTAAGGCCATCCAGATATAAATACAGTTTGGTTGGGTCAAAGAAGTCCCTGGACCTGCCGTTCTTCGTTATCCACATTCGGGCTGGTTCGAAGGGCCCAACTTTACCATCCAAATTTCTCAATTGAGGTCGGAGGGGCAGGAATGCTTTCCATTTCTCATTAGTTTTTTTGTGAAAAATCAACCGCTATGTGAATTTCATGCCCCTTGTAGGTATATGGGCCATAAGCGTGTGCAGTTGTTAGCAATTGGCACACTTGTTCAGGCCTAAGGAAGCATGCTATGATGGGGTGGGATCTGAGGCATCTTTATGGGGGTTTGGGGGAGGGGGGCGATCCTGTGAGCCCGTTGGAATTCCAATGTGGTGGAGATGACAAGGCCTGTGAGTTCAGGGAGAAAGTCCCTGAAGAAAGCTCTGACGTCTGTGCCCTCTATTTGTTCCGGTATTCCAAAAAAAGCAGCCATTATCCCTCTGACTCCTATCTTCTAGGTCTGTGAGCTTGTATCGGAGAAACTGCAGTTCTTGGTCTCTGACTGGCAGGCCATCAAGTCTGCCTTCAACATCAGTGAGACGGTGGTCAAGCTCTGTGACCCTGTCCTGGAAACCGGCTATGTCCGTCTGGATCGATTTGGAGTCTGTGGCCAAGTCTGTGATCTTAGAGTCCATGGCTTCCAGACTGTGGTATGCACTCCATGGCAATGTCCGAGCGATTATCTGCTGAGGCGTCGATGGAGCCTGAACCATTAGGAGCTTGAAAGGAGGCCATGGGTCGTGGTTGCGAAATAGCTTCTGAGAAAAGCAGCTGGCGAGTAGATTTACCTGAATCTTTACCGGCAGACATCGGTATGCAGGAAAAAGGACACTGCTGGTGGCACCAGGGAGGATGTTGAAGTCGGGTGACTAAGTACCAAAAGGCTTCCCTTTTGTGTCAGTACTGTTGCGTCGCTGTAACAAAGTTATTTCACAGGTGGACCCCTGTTGCGATGCAAGGAGGTGAGACGAGGAGACTCAACGCAATGTAGGACCACTAGGTCGTCAGAGGCATTGTGGTGGCAGGGGCAATAGCAGGTCTTGGCCATAAGGCTTGGGAGCTTGTAGCGCCTGGCATGGGGGTGCAAATTACCCATCCATGGAATATAGGTTCTTCCTGGCAAAGAAGGGTGTATTATTGGGTCCAAGCAGGGATCCTCAGCCCCGGCAAAGTCTTATGGGAACCCCAGCAGCTGGAATGGGGTCATGGTCCCCGCCACATCAGGGAGGGCTGGGGAGTAGTGCGCGCCAGATCCAGGCAGAACCAGGGATGTTTTAGCGCCAAGTCAGCTGGCCAGGTGGGAGGTAGTACCCCACTTCATGTTCCATGGCCCCACCATCCAGTGTTGTGCGGGGCTGTGAAGTCACTCCTTCTGGTGGTGTGTCCAGGGCCGAGAAAAGCAAGCCTATTCCGGGCGGACAGACAGTCAAGCCTCCCCAGCTGCTCCACGTTGGCCGCATTTGGCGGAATGCTGAAAAAATTGAGCCCGTGGCTCCACACTTTGCCACAGGCCCGGAGGTCGGCTCCTGGGCCACAGGGTCTGCTCCAGTGATCCTGGAGATTGGGGAGGAAGGAGATGCGCCCCTAGCAACTCGTCGGCTCTGCCGTCGTCCCGAGGCACCCATCAGCGCTCGGAGCCCTTCTATCAGACGTCCATTCTTCCCATGGCCAGACCACACCCCCTTCACAGAGATTAAAAAAAAAGTATTTGTAAAGCCAATTAGTCTTGCTGTTTTAGGTCTGAAGAAAAGAGAGCTTTAGTTGTTCACCAGTCTCATATTTTCATAAAAATTCAAAATAGAAATACATGTGTGTGTATTGTTTCACTGAAAAACAATTGTTAAAGTTATAGGTGTTGGAATGAAATATGAGTTAATGTTAAAAACACCCAAAACGCACTGGTTTAGTTTAGCGAACTAACTATAACTTGTTCTCCCATCACCCCACTGCTTATGACCTCACATATTACATAACTCGTGTTAAATGACAGCATTGACTCATTCACTGATTATATTCAAATAACAACATTGTTGAAATTACTAATGAGATCAAGCAGTGATTTTGACAGTGTGCTATAGGCTTTGTGAACTAGGAGCAATGTAACAACCGTGAATCTACATATCTTTGCTGTGCTGGGCAGAATGATCTACTTTCTTGTGCTGGTTGCCACCTCCATGGCGATGGGAAGCCAGACACCAGTCAGTATATGGAAATGGATTCCAAAGAGGCAGCGGAGGGCTCCTGAGATGTTCAAGCATCAGTGAAGAAAGATTTGCAACACCAAGACAGTTTTGCAAGTGTTCAATCAGATTTATGGTCCTGAAACCTCTTTCACTGTCACTTGAAGTCACAGACAATGTGATTATTTAGTGCCCTCAGCAATGCCTGAAATTCTTTTAGAATCTCATCCACATCATTGTAAATTTAGGGCCAGATGTACCAAAGGATTTTACCCATTCTGTGTCTATGGGAAAAAGCTTTCGTACATATCGTCCAGAATCTCTAAACCCTACTGATGTATGTTTATAATTGAGAGACTCCCCTGGACAGGTTGTGAGGTTACTTGTCACCTTCAAGCCCTGGACACTCAATGTTGTTTGTCCACTTGTGTGGATTGATAACATCTGTCTCTGATGTAAATGTCATCTGTGCGGGTTGACGTGGCAGACCTATTGCTTTATGACTGTGCATACAACTGGGAATGCTAAATTTGTATTAAACTGGGGAAGGTTTACTTTTACCTGGCTATGTGATTCCTCACTGCTGATTGCCACATCTTTAAATGAACCACCTTCAATGGCTTCTTCTGCCTTCTTTGTATGCTTTGCTGGAAACTCTTTACATTTCTCAAATGCCTTCACAGCATGATTGATGACCTGGTAAGCTCATGGCACCATTACATCATCCGTTTGCAGGGCTTCTCAAAGTGTTCCAATTTCGGGAACAGCATCCCCTACACCAGCTACACTAAGCAAAACAATCTGCCCATGTCAGGACTTTATTCAGCCCCCTGAAAGTAGAATGATGTTTGGCATCACAAGAAGTGCTTATGTTTGATTGAAAAAAATGTTTGTGAAGGGCTGGATATGACCTCCACACTCCTTAGGTTGCCCTTTTGCTAGAGGCAATCCACTGAATTGAAAATACTGGAAAAGTTTTTCATATTGAAGTTTCCAACTCTTTCACACGTTTGGAGAGTTCCTGCTGAGTTTTGGGAGACTGGAGGTGCATGACATATAGGGGGTCATTCTGACCCTGGCGGCCGGTGACCGCCAGGGTCACCGACCACGGGAGCACCGCCAACAGGCTGGCGGTGCTCCCGAGGGCATTCTGACCGCGGTGGTTCAGCCGCGGTCAGAAAGGGTAAACCGGCAGTCTCCCGCGGGTTTACCGTTGCCCCAATGAATCCTCCATGGCGGCGGAGCGCGCTCCGCCGCCATGGGGATTCAGACACCCCCTACCGCCATCCTGTTAATGGCGGAAACCCGCCATGAACAGGATGGCGGTAGGGGGTGCCGCGGGGCCCCTGGGGGCCCCTGCAGTGCCCATGCCAATGGCATGGGCACTGCAGGGGCCCCCGTAAGAGGGCCCCGCAAAGTATTTCAGTGTCTGCTTTGCAGACACTGAAATACGCGACGGGTGCAACTGCACCCGTCGCACCCCTGCAACTACGCCGGCTCAATTCTGAGCCGGCGTCCTCGTTGCAGGGGCATTTCTGCTGGGCCGGCGGGTGCTCTTTTGGAGAGCGCCCGCCGGCCCAGCAGAAATGTCTGAATGGCCGCCGCGGTCTTTTGACCGCGGTGCGGTCATTCGGCGGCGGAACCTTGGCGGACGGCCTCCGCCATCCGCCAAGGTCTGAATCAGGCCCATAGTTTTTTCAAAAACGTATATGATATGTTTGAGGCCTAGAACATTATCACCTGTGTCCGGTACACTCAGTTCAATCCATTGGCATAGGCAGTACTATTCTGCAGGGCAGGAGTATTTTGAGCACATTAATTCCAAAACATTAGAATATCTCCCAAGCTTCATAGTGACACCATCACTGCAAACCCTGACACAATGTTCTGCAAGGAAGTTGTTGCGCAATCAAGAGTTCTCAAGACATGGAAAAATTAGGCCTCACTGCGCTCTATTCTCGCGATTCAACTGAACCAATACAAAGAAAAAGCAAATGGGCTCTTTTTGACTGTAGCATGGATAAAAATAATCAAAACAGTAAAATAATTGTTTGTTGACTCATCAATGTAAACTGAGTTTTAGGAGCCTCTTTGAATATACCAATGTAAATCTTCCGCCGTATTTCATTAGTGGTGCAATTTGTTATCTGTGCTACAGTATATTTGCTGTGTAGAATCAAGCACATACCATATCTGCCTTGTTAGCAACCTGCAAGCCTGGTAGCCCTGGGAGATATGAAAATGGATGATTATTTTTGGAACAATATGAAAGAGTTAAAACAAACCTTAGCTGTTGAGACATGGCAGTGCCTCTGCTGCTCTGCCATAGTTGATTGCAGTAGCGCCTTCTTGGAAGCAGCACGCATTTCCCTTGCTTTGGTATGCCCTTCTGAAAGTTTGTGCTTATGTTTTTTTTCTGCACCAAACTAAACTGGCCAGCTTTTGTTGTACCAGATGCAGAAATGCTCCCCGAGATCCATTCCTTATATATAACTACAGCCTGTGATGCCGTCACTTCAAACAGGTTAATTTCACTGCACATTTTGCACCCAAGACAACCATTTTCAGTGCATAGCCACTGACACTTTTCTTTGAGTTGTGGCCATTGATTGAGATTCGAACACTCTTACAGGCTGGCATCTTTTTCAACTGTGACTCTCATCTTGGCCCAAGGCTGTAGGAGCTTCTAGAGTAGAAGGTGGGATACATGCTTTGTTTGACATCACCCCCCCTTAATCGCATGCAGGTACATCTTACAAGAACAAACCAGGTTGTACTAAGCTGCATTATGAATCAAACCTTGAGCTCTTGCAGAAACTTGCAAAGAAAGCCATGATACTTGATTTGTATTTGTATATTTCTGTAGAAATCAGAAACCATGGGGTCAGTCATATGCTGTTGCTATTTTCCCTCCAATATAGACATTTACTGTTGATTAGTGAGCAAGAAACGATTGAACAATTATTTGAGGAACATATTTTTGGCATGAAAGGGCATAGGTGACTGACTGCGTTATATTTGGAACAATGCTTTCAAAGAATTGTCAAGCTATCTACCCACCAAGGCTTGTGGTTGTGCTAAAATTATCCAAACAGAAGTCACAAAAGGGTCTTTAAATACCAAAGTTCCCCAATATAGGCTTGTCATTGCAAAAATCTTCATTATGAATTTGCTCATTTATTCTATTGTATTGAGCGAACATTAAATAAGGAGGATTTTGTTACACATGGATAACAAATGCAGTGGCAGGAAGTACTGGTGCGTTCTACCTCTCTCGGCTACCACTGATGAGGGCTGGGGAGTGGAGGCAACATTTCCTCTCTGGATTATTTAGCTTTCTTATGATTTGCACTGTCTCCTATATGTATATGGGACCTGATGTGGCCCTGCTGTGTTGAAGGATGGACCATGGCAGGTACGGGCAGGACAACGCTTCAAGCCTTCAGCCGTCTACATTAAGGTAGTGGTGGTGGGGGCTCTGTTGCATATGGTGGATCCAGAGATAACCTCTATCAGCTGTAGCACATAAAAACTACATATGTTAGAAGACTGTAAGCATTTTGGATGTTAAAAGAAAAGCAGTATCATGTTGCTCTAATTAGGCATCCTTTGGGAACCCTTCAGAGGCATTTCATGCATATCCATAAAGCTGTAGCACATAGAAATATTAATATTTTACAGTGATGTCGGCATTTTGGTGTTAAAGAACAAATAACATCAAATTGTTTGTATTGAAAATTAGATCAGGATCTATTCAAACGCTTGGGGCTTCTGGTACACAGAATAAGGAAAATATACATTTGACACATTACATAAACAGAGCACACCCATGCAGGAAGACACAGTTTCACACTGGAAGGTGCTAACCTAAGTAGTGGGACAAAGAAGCGAAAATCAGTGCACTGAAGATTACCACCAAGTAATCCAAACATTACATTCTCCTCTACTTGCTCCCATTTCTTACTGAATGAAGATGTCCCCATGTGACATGCCTTTGGCAAGATCTAATTGCACTGCACCAAGACACATTGGCAAGCACTGCACCACCCAACCCAGATTAAGGTAGTGCACAAACCTCAATGCCACCTAACTGTGTGCTTAAACAATGAGACAAACTACGCACACACAGAATTACCCTCTTCTGCATTTGTTTGATGGGCCTGCTTGGAGGGTGTTTCTGCACCCATTAGTGTACCTGATACATGATGGCCAAAATGTAGATCATATCAGAGTCCTAATGTATGCCCAGCAAGGTCTGACTCTCATGTGCTTAGGTTGCAAGTGTATACTCTGCTTGCATGAGTCCTTAAACTTTAACCCCACACTTTACAATGTCCTAAGTAAAATTAGCAAAAGAATACTCGAAGAACATTTCTGCATTCTAGAACCAAGTGGTTGACATCAGTAAGTAAGACATATAAAACATTGAGGGTATTTTAAAAGTGTGACACCTATTAATCAAAATACGGAACAGAGTCGTGAAAAGATAATTTAGCTGCCTGAGTTCAAAGTATACTACTGTAGAGACTTATGAGTAGCTTGCAGATTCGTTTGAAGTATAACTACACCACCTCAAACTTAAGCCATTACATTGATGAAATGAGAGCCACAGAGCTGAAGTGGGAACATCTAAAGTTAAAAGTTAGGTACTTTGACTGGAGTGAGATCCAGGTAAATGCAGAATACAGTGCAGAAACTTGTGAGACAGACCAGTAGCAAAGTCCCACGAAGAAATTGATTTCCATCCTTGCCGTGTTTGGAAACCATCCAGAATGCTGCAGAGATATTGAAGTGGATTATGAAGCCAAGGAACAAGAAGTATATACACAAATACTTCTGATTTAGGCAGACGACTCCTGGTTTTGTAAGCTACAGTGTTGCCTTTCATCAGTGTAAATCCTGTTTTACCCAAGTAATGAATAAAAGTAATTCTGCCGCCAGCTAGGTCCCCAGAAGTGCTACTCCATATTCAGCACATTTCAGTGTAGAAATGATTCCTTTGCTGTCTGCGCCCTCCATAGGTGAGACCAACTTTCGAAGGGAAGTATGCTTATAGAGCACTACCCACCACTTAATGTGTCTGTGGTGGACACCTGCACTCATTTTAGGAGATATAAAGGGAAGAAAGGAGACAGAGATGGGGAAACAGTGATGACGGTAGGAAACAGGATGAAAAAAAGAACCTGGAAAAATAAGACAAAGTCAAAGCAAGTGTGGGGTAGTGAAAGACAAGTTAACGCCCCCTAAGGAACCATATAAGGCTGTGCATGTTAGTTTTTACAAATTACACACTACCCTCAAAAGGTTGTCACCTACATGTTTAGCAGCTGACATCTCTTATGTTCTCATCGTTGGCATAACTATAGCTAAATCACCCTCACATTCACTCCTTCACTACAACAACCGAAGGACAGCTCTCCCTGGAATCAGTACCACCAGAATACCTGCACATAGAATGGTCCATCATTTTCACAGTAAGATGTATCAGCTTCGCCTCAAAATATGTGTAAACCACCAAGTGTCCTAGCATGAGAAGGAAATGTTGATAAAGGTATGCAAGAGAATATTGCTAGTTTGCATGGAAAAACTACACTAATGTGGAGATGTGGGAACAGTAAGAGACACCACCAATTATGGCCAGAATCTACGTTCAACTTTGCTTGTTAATAGGAACTTTGAACATCCTAGACATGTTAGACTGTCAACATGATGCACGGAAGAAGGCCTAAAATATGAGAAATGAAGAGATGCCATCTAGTTGCAGAATTGTACAATGGGAAAGCAGAAAATCTGGCATCAATCTTGGCTTCTCCATTTGACCAAACTGTGTGATTCAAGGTAAATGTTTCTTGTGTGTGTTTTTAATAGTCTATAATGTTGCTCCAATGACAGTAAGAATCTAGGCCACATGTAGGGCGGCAGCCTCTTAGTTCATTAGTTGCATTGTTGTCAGGGGTGCATAAATGCTTCTGTGTTCACACTAAATATAAGCTTTTAATAAATGCCTGTCAAAGCAGTGATATAGCCCCTTATTACAACCCTGGCGGTCGGTGATAAAATGGCGGTAATACCGCCAACAGGCCGGCGGAACAAAAAATGGAATTATGAGCATGGCGGAAACCACCAACCCAGACAGCCCCTTTAACACACCGACCGCCACGGCGGTAGAAACAAGCACCACGGCGGTAACCGCCAACAGCCAGGTGGAAGACAAGGTTCAGCCCAGCCTATTACGAGACACCAATTCACCAGCTTTCCTGGGGTGGTACCAACGCCATTAAAAGCACGGCGGAAACAGTACACAGCAGGGAAACAACTCACCTCTGGACAATCAGGGAACAACCACAACACCATGGAGCCCAAACTACAGGTGTTACCCATGCTGGTTTACCTCCTCCTACACCAGGAATACCAACACCGGCCAAGACGACCACGGTGAGTACCTCACCTAGCACACAAGGGAGGGGGAGCGTGACACACACACACGCAACACACCCACCCCCAACAACATACACACAAACAGATGCAACAACATTACATATCCACCCCGTACCGCTCAGGAATAATACAAGGGCAAAAGGAAGTGATCAAAGTGAGTGTAATAATATAAAGTACTAGAAATACGTCCTCAAAGTACAAACAGTATCAACAAATATATGCCCAGTCCGTAATGTCCGTGGGCCACAGGGCCATATCACATAATCCAAGGCCCCACTTGACTCCTGCCTCAATACGGAGAAAACACTGCTGGGGCATCAGGTCGAAATAACACAGGCACCTGAGGGTGAAGGGGAAAAGGGGCACCTCTGCCGGAAGATGGTACAACGCCACTGCTCCTGGAGGGGGCCACATGCCCCCACTCTGTCCTGGGGAGTGCAAGGCCACAGTCTCTCAAGTGGGTGGTATTCCCACTGCTTGGTCCTGGGGAGTGCAATGCCACAGTCTCTCAAGTGGGTGGGTTGCCCACTGCTTGGTCCTGGGGAGTGCAAGGCCACAGTCTCTCTAGTGGGTGGGTTGCCCACTGCTTGGTCCTGGGGAGTGCAAGGCCACAGTCTCTCAAGTGGGTGGTTTGCCCACTGCTTGGTCCTGGGGAGTACAAGGCCACAGTCTCTCAAGTGGGTGGCTTCTCCACTGGTTCTGGAGGGGGCTTGGGCCCAGTGTGCTTCATCCTGGCAATGAGGGGGTGAGTGGATGCCTTCTTCCACTGGTTCTGGAGGGGGCCTTGTGCCCAGTCTGCTTCATCCTGTCAAGGAGGGGGTGAGTGGATGCCTTCTTCCACTGGTTCTGGAGGGGGCCTTGTGACCAGTCTGCTTCATCCTGGCAAGGAGGGGGCGAGTGGATGCCTTCTTCCACTGGTTCTGGAGGGGACCTTGTGCCCAGTGTGCTTCATCCTGGCAAGGAGGGGGTGAGTGGATGCCTTCTTCCACTGGTTCTGGAGGGGCCTTGTACCCAGTCGGCTTCACCCTGGCAAGTAGGGGGTGAGTGGATGCCTTCTTCCACTGGTTCTGGAGGGGGCCTTGTGCCCAGTCTGCTTCATCCTGGCAAGGAGGGGGTGAGTGGATGCCTTCTTCCACTGGTTCTGGAGGGGGCCCTGTGCCCTGTGATGCTGATCTTGGGGAGTGCAAGGTCACAGTCTCTCACCTGGGTGTCACACCTACAGGTTTTACGGGGCCAGGACACACTACAGCCCATGGAGGTATGACTGCACACTGCCCGCCGGCGGTGATGGCTTTTCAGTGGTGGCAGTGGCGGGGCTGGTGTCGGGGCTGGTGTCGGGGCTGGCAGTGGTGGGGGGAGGCTCCAGCCCTTCCCCTGCAGCCTCGGACGGCTGCCCACTGGGGCTGCAGCTGCTGGCAGTGGTGCTGGTGGGGGTGCTGGTGGCGGTGCAAGTGGTGGTGCTGGCGGCGGTGCTGCCAGTGGTGGGGAAAGCTCCAGCCCTTCCCTTGCAGCCTCGGACAACTGAAGTACCATGGCTGGTGTTGTTTGCCCAGATGCTGCTCCAGCACCAGGCTCCATATCCATCCTGCCTGCAGCGTCTGTGCCTTTGTCATTGCCCTTGGCAGCTGGTGGTTCCTTCTTTCCCTTGGCAGCTGCTGGCCCCTTCTTGCCTTTGCTAGCTGGTGGCCGCCTTTTTGGCTTTGCAAGCAGGTAGTCCCTTTTTGGCCTTGGCAGCTGGTGCAGGCACATTGGCTGTGCTGACGGGTGTCTCCTTGGAGCCTCTAACAACTGCTTTAGCTGCAGAAACTACAGTGGCCGTGGACTGGGTGACTGAGGTGCTAGGCTGGGTCCTGACCACCCTGGCCGAACATGAAGGACGGGGGGAGGGGCAGGGAATAGGTCAAGGGTGGAGAGGAAAAGCTTTTTAGGGACACTGGGGTGGGAAGAGGGTGAAGGTTTGGGAGTGGAGGAAGAGGGAGTGGTGGTTGGAGGTGTCTGTCTGCTGTGTTTGGGTGCAGGTGCATGGGCTGGATGCTGTTGTGAGGTGGATGGCTATTGGGTGTCTGAGTGCTTCCGTTTGGGTACTTTGGGAGGAGGGGGCACAGACACAGTGGGAGAGGACACAGGGGACGTGTGCATGGATGTGGGGGTGGTGACTGCCAGTGAGGGCCGTGTAGTGATAGGTGTGATGGTGATGGGGGTAGTGGATGAGGATGTAGTGCATGCAGATGTGTGTGGAGACGCTACTGGGAGGGAGGTGGAAGACGAGGAGGAGGGGGACACAGTGACCAGTGGTTGTTGGTGTGTCTGCATCTGGATGGTGCTTGTGCGAGTGCCTGTGGGATGAAGTGTGGTGCTTGTGTTTTCCTGAGCCACTTCTGTGTGTTGTTTTGGGTGCATGCTGGTCTGATGATTTGCTTGGGAGAGGCTGAGGTTGAGGGGAATGGGACTGGGTAGAGGAAGTTGGAGGGGGGAGGCTAGAGACAGGAACAATGGCTGCCATCAGAGAGGAGGACAGAGCCTGGATTGATCTCTGTTGGGCCCCCATGCCAGTGTGAATGCCCTCCAGGAATGCATTAGTCTGTTGCATCTGGGCTGCCAGCCCCTGGATGGCATTCACAATGGTTGACTGTCCTACAGAGATGGATCGCAGGAGGTCAATAGCCTCCTCACTCAGGGCAGCAGGGCTCACTGGGGCAGGGCCTGAGGTGCCTGGGGCGAAGGAGATGCCCACCCTCCTGGGTGAGCGGGCACGGGAAACTCGATGAGGGGCTGCTGGGAGGGCGGTGCTGGTACGGGGGGTGGCCGCTGTACCTGTAGTTGGGGTGGCCACAGAGGTGTCCGCCACCACCAGGGAGCTTCCATCGGAGGAGGTATCACTATCCAATCTGTCCCCTCCTGTCTCTGCCGTGGTCCTCCCCTCGCCCTCCGTTCCACTGGTGCCCTCACCGTCAGTGGATTTGGCCTCCTGGGCCATGTGGGATGCAGCTTCCTCTGTCGCCGGTGCCTCTGCTCCTCCACCAGATGATGCTAATGCACAGAGGACATGGTGACAAAACAAAAAGGGGGGGGAGAGACAAAGGATACACTTGGTCAATGGCTGCACCAACACCACCGTTGGCGTACACAGCACCCTCACCCAGTGAACAGGCCTACGCACTATGCAATGCACCACCAGTCACAATGCTAGTCACCAGCCCAAGGACAGGAATACCAAACTCCAGTAGCAGCCTACCTCACACCCACAGGCCCCTGCCCAGTAGTGGATGCCTACTAGCTTTGTAGGAGGTGGGGTTAATCAGCCCCTGCCCAACATTGGACCTACCCTGCAATGTAAGGCCTGGCCTAGGGGCACACACAGGCCCACATCCCTCACCAAGATAACACCCCACCACACGCAATTTGCTGAATTTGAGACTGTACTCACCCCCTTGTGGCTGCTGTGATGCCTTCAAGCGCCCATCCAACTCCGGATAGGCCACCGCCAGTATGCGGGCCATCAGGGGGGGGTCAGGGTTCGATGGGCACCCCTTCCTCATTGGGAGGCCATCCCCAGCTGGGCCTCCGCCGTCTTCCTTGCCCAGCGGTGCAGGTCCTCCCACCGTTTGCGACAGTGGGTGCTCCGCCTGCCATAGACCCCCGGGGTCTGCATGTCCTTGGCGATGGCCCGCCAAATACCCTTTTTCTGATGGGCGCTGACCTGCAGAGAAAGATACATAGAACAAGGTATCAGCCATACCGTCCGGCCTGTTACACTCATGGCCCACCAATCCCTCCCATCCCCTTACGCACATACATTGACCACCATACATGCAGCACTCTGCCCAGGACCCCTCAGCCAACCCCCCCTTACACGAGGCTTACACACACAGCACTCCATGCATTCATGCCCCATGCATCGTGCTCAAAGTGTTCTCACCTGTTGGTCTGGAGGACCATTAAGTAAACAGTACTGGGGTAGGACCCCATCCACTAGTCTCTCCAACTCCTCCGAAGTGAAGGCTGGGGCCTTTCCCCAGAGGCTCGAGCCATGGTCGCATCCAGACACAGGTCACAGCAGCACTTGCAGTGTAGGTCCTCTCCTGTTGAAGTTCAGGTAGCAAGTGAGTGAACAGGTAGAAAATGGCGGTCACGTCCGCGGTGGTGCGTACCGTCACCACCGGCGTACCCCAGCATTGGCTCATGGAACCCATAGGGCCCAATTGTAACCAATGAGGAGTTGCACGGCGGTCCTCGGCCGCCTCCCGCTACGGCACACAACGTCAGCGGAATTACCTCATATCCACTTGTCCATCCACACAGGTGAGGCGGCCGCCATTTCAGGGGGGAGCAGGCCATGGCACCTAACTGCATCACAGCCGACATAACCACATTTTGGGAATAAACATAAACATACTGTTTCGTTCACAAATTGCAATGCATTGTACAATGATGAAATGTTGAAAAGTGACCAGATGTTCATCGTTTTTACCCCTAGAGTACAACTGCTGAGGATGAATAGGAGATGGAGACATCCCCCCGTGTACAGACCCCTGGTCAACAATGGAGGACAGGCACATCATCCTCACCTACAGACTTGATAGGGCCACAATCCAAGAGCTGTGTGCCTAATTGGAGCCAGACCTGATCTCAGATATCCGTCACCCCACTGGGATCCCCCCTCTTGTGCAAGTCCTGGCAAGTAGCTCCTTCCAAGCGACAGTGGCCATGGCAGCAGGGATGTCTCAGCCAATGTTCTCAAACGTGCTGGCCAGAGTGTTGTCTGCCCTGATGAAACTCATGTGCAGCTACATCGTTTTCCCCCAGGTGAAGGATTTGGCCACAGTGAAGGCTGACTTCTATGCCATGGGACATATCCCCAACATCACTGGGGCAATTGATGGTACACATATTGCCTTTGTCCCCCCCCCCCCCGGAGAAATGAACAGGTGTTCAGAAATCGAAAGAGCTTTCATTCTATGAATGTGCAGGTAGTGTGCCTGGCGGACCAGTACATCTCCCATGTGAATGCGAAGTGTCCTGGGTCTGTGCATGATGCCTTTATTCTGAGGAATAACAGCATCCCATATGTGATGGCTCAACTCCAGAGGCACAGGGTGTGGCTAATAGGTGAGCCATGGTCCCCACCCAGTTTATGTAGGTATATGGGTGTGGGGTTGGCCCGAAGGGTGAGTGTCTGGCTAACAGGTATCCCTCGATATTTGCAGGTGACTCTGGTTACCCCAACCTCTCATGCCTACTGACGCCAGTGAGGAATGCCAGGACAAGGGCAGAGGAACGTTACAATGAGGCACATGGGCGAACCAGAAGGATAATTGAAAGGACCTTTGGCCTCCTGAAGGCCAGGTTCAGGTGCCTCCATCTGACAGGTGGATTCCTGTGCTATTCACCCAAGAAGGTGTGCCAGATCATCGTTGCATGTTACATGTTGCTCAACCTAGCCTTGAGATGCCAGGTGCCTTTTCTGCAGAAGGATGAGGCTGGAGATGGGCGTGTGGCAGCGATGGAGCCTGGGGACAGTGACGAAGAGGAGGCAGAGGAAGAGGATGTGGACAACAGATCAACTAACATACACCAGTACTTCCAGTGACACACAGATAAGACACTGTAACCTCACCTTCCATTGCTGTTTTGTGCACTGAATTTTCTCTGGCTGGCTGCTGTTCCCACTACTATGGCCGCTTATTGTACCCTTTCACATGTCTATTTGCAGATATTTGTACCCTACTGTGGATCCTGGTGTATTGACTGCAGCACATTACAGGTCATACCTATGTTTACATAACTGTACAGTCTATTTGCAATTTCTACAGATTATTAAACGCCTACATCCTTAAATCATTTGACATACTCCATAATTGTATTTTTCCAAGGGTGTTTATTTCAGTGCTGAGAAGTAATTGAGGATGTGTAATGGGCTTGGGTGATGGTGGAGGAAAGTCCAGGATAGAATCCAGTCTATTGGTATCACAGGTGCATTGTCCAATGGGGCATAGGAAGTGGAGCAATGGCAGTTCTAGGTGGACAGGGTGAAGGAGTGGGACACAAGGGTGACAATCAGGAGAGTCTTATTTCCTGGCGGGGGTCTTGGCAATGTTCTCTGGCTTGTGCCTGGATCGCAGGGACCGTTTGCGTGGAGGTTCTCCTTCTGCAGGGGGTGGGGTGCTGGTGGCCTGTTGTTCCTGTGGCGGGGCCTCCTGTCCACTAGCGGCAGTGGAGGTGGAAGGCTGTTCATCAGTGTGGCTAGTGTCAGGTGCCCGTTGATATGCCACTGCCTCCCTCATGGTGTTGGCCATGTCTGCCAGCACCCCTGCAATGGTGACCAGGGTGGTGTGGATGTCCCTCAGGTCCTCCCTGATCCCCAGGTACTGTCCCTCCTGCAGCCGCTGGGTCTCCTGCAACTTGGCCAGTATCTGGCCCATCATCTCCTGGGAATGGTGGTATGCTCCCAGGATGTTGGTGAGTGCCTCGTGAAGAGTCAGTTTCCTGGGCCTGTCCTCCCCCTGTCGCACAGCAGTTCTCCCAGCTTCCCTGTTGTCCTGTGCCTCTGCCCCCTGAACCGTGTGCCCACTGCCACAGACCCCAGGTCTCTGATCGTCCTGTGTTTGTGGGGTGTCCTGGGTTCCCTGTAGTGGTGGACACATTGCTGATTGACGTGTCCTGGGGACAGTGGTATGGGCCCACTGGGTGGGTGCTGTGGTGGTGTTTCCTGAGGGGGAGGCTCTGTGGTGGTATGGGACTGTGCCTGGGTAACCAACTGTCCAGGGGTCCCTGATGGGCCAGGTTGGTCATCCTGATCCAGGCGTGCAGACCTGCTGTCATCACTGGGGGCCTCTTCTGGGGGGGACTGGATGTTGCTGGCACCTCCTCTCCGGTGACTCTTGTGTGGGGGTCCTGTGGGGATGTTAATGCAGTGTTATTGTTTCTGCGTGTGGCATCTTGTGCATGGGTATGTTGCCCTCAACGGTTGTTATTACCATGGCAACTTTGCCTTGTGTGAATATTTATTTGGTGGATTTAGGTGATTGTCTCTAGTGTGCATGCAGTGGTGATGGTTGTCCATGCAAGTCTGTGATGGGGGTCCATGCATTGGTGTTGCATGCAGGGCTTGGTATTTGGATGGTTGGGTTGTGATGGTGGGGTATATGGGAGGTGGTGGAGTGCTGGGAGTGAGGGTGAGGGTGGGGGTATGTGATGGCATGCAGGTAGGGGGGTTGTAAGTAGTAAAGATTTGACTTACAAGAGTCCATTCCTCCTGCTACTTCTGCCAGGCCCTCAGGATGCAGTATTGCCAAGACTTGCTCCTCCCATGTTGTTAGTTGTGGGGGAGGAGATGGGAGTCCACCGCCAGTCCTCTGTACAGCTATCTGGTGTCTTGCAACCACGGAATGCACCTTCCCCCGTAGGTCATTCCACCTCTTCCTGATGTCATCCCTCATTCTTGGGTGCTGTCCCACGGCGTTGACCCTGTCCACAATCCTCCACCATAGCTCCATCTTCCTTGCAATGGATGTCTGCTGCACCTGTGATCCGAATATCTGTGGCTCTACCTGGATGATTTCCTCCACCATGACCCTTAGCTCCTCCTCTGAGAACCTGTGGTGTCTTTGAAGTGCCATGGGTGTAGTGTGAGCGGTGTGTGTTAGGGTGTATGGGGTGATGTGTTGGGGTGTGTGCTGTGAGGTGCGTGGATGATGTATGGGTGATGGTGTTGTGTGGCTCTGGTTGAGTGGGTGCTCTTGGTAAGTCTCTCACTCAGTTGTACAATTGTGTTAGTCGTAAAGGGTTGTGGGTATTGTGGGTGTGTGTTTTATAGTGGTGTGGGTGTGTGGGTGTGGTGTGTGTATGAGTGTCAGGTGTGTGTATTTTGAATTGTCCAATGGGGTGTTGTTTTGTTAGGTTGTGTGTATTTTGAGTGCGGTGGTATGTACCGCCAATGGTTTACCCCAGTTGAATGTCCGCCGCGGTGATTCGTGGGTCATAATGTGATCGGCCTAGTTCTGTTTTCGTAACGGTGTGGGTTTGGATACCGTCATTTTATCACCAACCTTTGGGCTGGCAGACTTGTGTGTGTGTCTGTATAGTGACGGATTTCTATGTGTGTGTCATAATATGGGTGGCGGTATACTGCCGCGGTCGCGGTATGTTGGCGGCGGTCGGTGTGGTGGTAAGCGGGACTTACTGCCAATGTCATAATGAGGGCCATAATCTGAAATGCTATGGTGAAATATTTTTCTGCATTTTAATGAAATGCACTTTTTTAAATTTTAAAGAGACTTTGCATATTTTGCTGCAGGAATTACTTGACATATTCCTGGCTTAGCTTGTGCAGGGGCTCTCCTGGTTAATTGGTTCACCTGTGCACTTCGAAAGAAGCTAGAGTTTGAAAGCAAGGCTGCAGCATGGGTGACCGTAATGGTACCCTTGTGTCCAACCTTTGGAGTCAGAAACTTTTCCTTGGAATCTGGCCACATGCTAAACAGAAGCTGCATCACAGAGGCAGCATTTTCTTCAAAGATATGACACTATAGTAATTTTCTAGTTGGAGTAGGTGAAGTCAGGCTGAGGTACTGATGCATACCAAGAGCTGCATAGAAGTCCTGGTTGCAGCTGACTCCTCCATCCGCAATCTTCATCAGGCTTCTGTTTTCTTTCTATCTGTGTGCAGCGTGTCCTTCAGCTCTAATGGAAGGCAAGGTGTAGGAGGACTAATGCGGGTGTAGGGGCTCAGGAATAAAAAGAGCACCATCTGGCCGTTCACTTTTTACATGGTGTGCAACAAATGTTGATCTATCTTTCCGGAGTGCTGCATTCTGGGACAATAACAGTGTGGGTGCTTTTCTATGTTCTTTCAGCTGGTTTCTCCTGTGTTTTTGGTGGTGGGCATGCTGGAAAGAAAAATCACAGGGCAGACACAAGGCAGGCTTGAAACAATTTCCAGCCTAGCTACTGCCCTGTGTAGGATCCTTACAGTAACCCAACTTCTTGGCAGGGGGAGCGGTGTCCACCTGGTGAAAATAGTGGTTGCACAATGTCGGCCTGGGTGTTACCTACCAGCCTTTTGCCTTTGTCAAAGCTTGTTTTATTTTGTCATGGTTTTTGCAAATGTTTATCGTTGGGAAAGTTGCCGGGGCGTCGCCAATCAAACAAAATATTGTCTAAAAGACAAATTTCTCTTTTTGTCTTCAAAATCACACATTGCCATAGTAGTGCCCGGCACTTAAGGAAACTACTTTGTGGGTGGCTACGTTTATGATAGGGCAGAATGGCATCACACACCATGAAATTAGTCAATGGCTGATGCTCTAGTAGATAGAAGATAAATGTGAATGACACAGCCACATACCAATGGATGACAGTAGTTTTAAAAGTGATGGAGCTTGATAACACATGCACATCAGCAGCAGCCTACCGACCTGCATGATGGATTCTGTGATAAAGACAAAGAGGACTTTGAAAAAGGAATGAGATATGAGTGGAGTGCTACAGCAAACTCCCAAAAACTGCATGGTTACAAAGGATAGTGAGTAAGGCAAGGAAAGTACCGCTCCTTTCTCTGTCTGAGCAGTTGCAGGACGCTCTTGTGAACAAAGTCATGCAAACTGTAATCAAATCAAATCAGAAACCTGCATCTCTTTATTACTGAAAGTGGACAACTCGCTGAAAAAACATCACCCATAAGCTAAAACATAATAACTTTGCTGCCTGGGATAAGGAAGACACTGGTATTGGAGTCAAAAGTGTTAAACTTCACCGACCAGTAATATTAAGAATTTTAGGGGCCCATCCCAGACAGATTTGGGCCCCCTTTTTGGAATAATTTTGCATGTTATTGCCTATTCAATGGTATTTCAAAGCTATATATATATATATATATTACTGCCGATCACTAGTAAGTAGTAATAGTTAGGACCTAGTTTCCACAGGAAGAGTAATTGTTGTTTTGCCTATAACTTTTACGCCTTTTGCCAAATCTTCACAGATTTTTCTAAACTAATACCTCAGTCAGTTCAGCTGTTGTCTTAAAAGTGTTAGGGTGATCCGTCAAGCAGGGGCCGAGAAAAAAGGGGGTCCCAAAAAGTGTTTTTTGTGCATTTTCGATAGGGATTTTAAACACAACTGCAGCCCGAACCGCTAGATGAAATTACACCATATTTGGCAGAAAGCTAGCTTTTGGCGCGCAAAGCGTGGCTTTGTAATTTGGTATAAATTCGTTCAGTAGTTTTTGAGATATTAAAGGAAAAAGAAATTTGAATATCTGGGTGGAGCCTAAGCACAGATCTCATGGTGTGATCTGATTGGCTGTCAGCACTTTAGCCAGGAAGTGCTGGCAGCCATCTTGGGACCAATATACATGGTAGCACCCATTGAAATGCATTGTAGTGAATCACAGGTTTTGAGGGTCACAAAAGGAGAACATATAAAGGGTGATAACAGATTTTAGTTACAAAATAAATCATTTGTTCCTAAGGTGATTTTACCCTGTGAAAAAGCCTTCTGCTGGCATTTCATGTTTGAGAGAAAACTGTTTTCTCATGATTTTCTCATAGAGGTTATGGAAGGCATTCCAGAAGCTAAAATGAGAGAATATGTTCCGTAAATTCACACTATCTTTCTCAGCCATATGAGAAAGACGTCTGACATTTTCAATAAAACATGAACTTCCAACAGTTGATTCCCTTGTGTTCTACTGCAGCCTCACAAAGTGTTCTAAAGAACAACTAGAGCGCTAACAACCTTACTTATAACAATAGTGTGGCACACTTGAAGCCATCTTGAGTGAGTCAAACTGATATAACTTAAAACATTTAATTTAAAAAAGGAACAAAATGAGGGGGTTCATGTTGGCACAGAAATTATGGTTAGTGCTGTAGAAAGAAAAATTAGGACAAGTTTTAAGTGAGTTCTCAAACATCTTCCTCTTCTAATTCATTAAAACATTCTGACATGTAAACTGAAACTTGTATTTTCAACACCAGCAGCAGACTGCCAGTCAACTTCCTGGTGATCAGTTTACTACAGAATTCTAATGAGCAGCAAGAGTGCTAACATTCTGGATTTATGCCAAAAGTGTGGCACATCTGACCACCATCTTGATATAATCAAAGTAGAAAACTGAAAGTATTTTCTACTGAAGATACTGCAGCAAATGAAAATTTCCTAGCTAACGTGAAGGAAATTTTCAATTCTATTAAGGGCACGGGGGCGAGGATTATGTAGTCCTTTCTTTTATTAATACAGCAAGTTCAAAGTTCAAATAATAAAATGTTATAGAATCTCCAACTCCCATGATGCCCATGATCGTAACCATAACAACCAGTAAACCAATCCAGTGTCCATCCGAATGTTCATATAAATGGTAGATGGGAGCAGTCCTTCCTCTTCACTGTAGGAAGTTAAGTTCACGCGATCTCAGTCACCCTTGAAATCGCCTCCTAAAAAATAAGGGAGATATCAGAGGTAGAGAACAAACCCATGCAGGTGTAACCATACGACAAAGCTTAATCATTAGGCAATAAACGCTAACAGGAAAATATTATTAAATCTCACGCCATACTAATCAATAGTTGTCAAAAACCAGAAACGTCAGAATAGCAAAACACATGATAAAACACATCAATAAGAAAATCCTAATAAACCCAGAATATCATAAAATCACATGCTTATAAAAGATTGGAAGTCATAACCGTCCTGTAAAAAGAATCTTTCCAACCAACTTGTCAAGAATAGCGTTACGAACTGAGAAGAAAACCCCTTGGGCGGGTAATACTGGATCAGTATTAGGAAGGGATAATCCTCGCCTCCATGTCCTTAATAGAATTGAAACCTTCCTTCACGTTAGCTAGGACATTTTCCATTCTATGTCAGGACCGGAGGCGAGGATTATGCAAGTTCAAAGCTTACTCACCACCAACAATGCGGCTTCATGTATAGGTTTGAAGTAGAACCTCTTGAAGACCGATTCAGATGACCAATCCGCCGCATTCATAATGTCCTCCAATCTACCACCTACCTGTGGCTTTCGAAGCTATCGTCCCTCTGGTAGAATGAGCCTCAAAGAGGTGGACATCTATTCCTGCCTCCATCATGATCCATCTTACCCACCTGGCTATAGTGGGAGGCGCAACCGCCCTAAATGGCTTCCTGATAGTAATGAGTAACTGTCTCTCTCCTGGAGGTCTAGATTCCTCCGTCATTTCCTCATATTTTTTAAGGCATCTTACCAGACATAGGGGTTCATTCTGACCCTGGCGGTAATTACCGCCAGGGCGGAGGTTGGCGGTAGCACCGCCAACAGGCTGGCGGTGCTCCGCCGGGCATTCTGACCGCGGCGGTACAGCCGCGGCCAGAAGCGGAAAGCCGGCGGTGTACCGCCGACTTTCCGCTGCCCATGGGAATCCGCCATGGGGATTTTGACACCCCATACCGCCATGGGGATTCTGACACCCCATACCGCCATCCTGTTCCTGGCGGTTCGCCTGCCAGGAACAGGATGGCGGTATGGGGTGTCGAGAGGCCCCTGGGGGCCCCTGCAGTGCCCATGCCAATGGCATGGGCAGTGCAGGGGCCCCCGTAAGAGGGCCCCACAAAGATTTTCACTGTCTGCTTTGCAGACAGTGAAAATCGCGACGGGTGCCACTGCACCCGTCGCACCCCTTCAACTCCGCCGGCTCAATTCTGAGCCGGCTTCCTTGTTGACGGGGCTTTCCCGCTGGGCCGGCCAGCGGTCTTCTGGCGGTCGCCCGCCGGCCCCGCGGGAAAGCCAGAATGACCGCCGCGGTCTTTTGACCGCGGAGCGGTCTTTCTGCGGGAACCGCTTGGCGGGCAGCGACCGCCGACCACCGCGGTCAGAATCACCCCCATAGTTTAGGATGTGAGTCAAAACTGGGATACAATACCGACCTTGTACTTGTTTTAGTTCTCCTGGAAATGGTAAACGTAACCCCTTCTGGAGTGAAAACCCTTGCCGAGATATCCAAGGCACATACATCTGAAGCCTTTTTGCAGGAAATCAGGCACAATAGCATCACCAATTTAGCCGAGATTTGTTTTCTGGACAGAAACTGATTATCCTGCCATGAAGAGATGAGGTTGAATACCTTATTGACATCCCAAAAGCCTGAGTATCTGGGTTCTGGAGGTCTCGATAATCTAACTCCTTTGAGTAGTTTACTCACCCAAGGATGTTCACCGACAGGCAAATTATTGACCTGGTTGTGGCCCGCAGAAATGGCCAATCGGAAAGAGTTGATCGTGCAATATGCCAAGCAGGAGTTATACAATTCTGCTAGGAAGTTGACTACGAGAGTAACGGGGGCCACCACAGGATCCACCTTCCTCTCCACACACCAACAAGCCCATCAGTTCCAGGCTGACTTGTATCGTTTGATCGTGCGCGGAGCCCACAACTGTCTGATAAGTGCATTAGCGTCTTGTGAAAGTTGGATGACTTGCCAACGTTCCCTGAAATCCTCCAAGCCATGAGGCTGACATGACCCTGAGTCACTAACGGGTGTGGACGTCCAGCTGGATCCCGAAGGATTCCCATGGAAGCAGGAAGTTTGAGGAGTGCCATCCAAGACAATTCCAGAAGTGTAGGGAACCACGCTTGAGCTTTCCATATCGGTGTGATCAAGATCAATGATGCCCTCTGTCATCTGACTTGAGCAACCACCCTGGGGATCAACAGAAATGGCGGGAAAGCATATCCCTGACTCCCCGACCAATCCTGCAGAAAAGCATTCACGGCCGTCGCTCCCGGGTCCGGTCTCCAACTGAAATACTTGGGAAGCTGAGTGTTCAGTCGTGGTGCAAACAGATCCACCCCACAGGGTCCCCAACGATCCATCAGAGATCGAAAAATCGCAGGATCCAGTTGCCAGTCGCTGGAATCCCTGAGATAGCGAGAATTCCAGTCTGCCACCTTGTTTTGCGTTCCCAGGAGGTACTCCGCCGTTACCGAGATCTGTTTCTGGAGCCAATAATGCCAGAAGTCCTTTTCAGTTCCGCCAGAGCTCTGGAGCGAGTGCCCCCCAACCTGTTTATGTATTGGACCGCCGAAATATTGTCCAGTCATAACAGGATACAGCAGGATACCTTTACTTGTGTCAGTGACCGAATCGCAAACTAACCCTCTAGGAGTTCGAGGCAGTTGATGTGTAGATTCAGTTCCTCCGGAGTCCAATCAATCAATCAATCATAATATTTATAAAGCACGCTATGTACCCGTCAGGGTTTCGAGGCGCTGAGGGGGGGGGGGGGGGGGGAGCGCTGCTGGTTTAGCGGTCGAAGAGCCAGGTCTTGAGGAGCCTTCTGAATGCGAGGAGGTCCTGGGTCTGGCGAAGAGATGTGGGGAGAGAGTTCCAGGTCTTGGCGGCGAGGAAGGAGAAGGATCTGCCGCCGGATGTCTTGCGCTGGATTCGGGGTACGATGGCGAGGGCGAGGTTGGCGGATCGGAGTTGACGTGTTGGAGTGTAGAAGTTGAGTCTGGTGTTGAGGTAGGAGGGTCCGGTGTTGTGAAGTGCCTTGTGAGCGTGGGTCAGGAGTTTGAAGGTGATCCTCTTGTCTACCGGGAGCCAGTGGAGTTCCTTTAGGTGAGGGGAGATGTGACTTCGGCGGGGTATGTTGAGGATCAGTCGGGCGGAGGCATTTTGGATACGTTGGAGGCGTTTGATGTCTTTGGTTGGGATGCCTGTGTAGAGTGCGTTGCCGTAGTCAAGTCTGCTGCTGACGAGGGCCTGGGTCACCGTCTTTCTGGTTTCTGTTGGAATCCACTTGAAGATTCTGCGGAGCATTCGAAGGGTGTTGAAACAGGAGGAGGAGACGGCGCTGACCTGTTTGGACATGGTGAGGGCGGAGTCCAGGATGAAGCCGAGGTTTCTTGCGTGGCTGGCAGGGGTGGGTGGGGGTCCGAGGACGGAGGGCCACCATGAGTCGTTCCAGGCTGAGGGAGTGCGTCTGAGGATGAGGACTTCTGTCTTGTCGGAGTTGAGTTTCAGGCGACTGTTGTTCATCCAATCGGCGATGGATTTTAGTCCCTCGTGGAGGTTTGTTTTGGCGGTGAGCGGGTCTTTGGTCAGGGAGAGGACGAGCTGGGTATCGTCGGCGTAGGAGATGATGCTGAGATGATGTTGGCGGGCCAGTTGAGCGAGGGGGGCCATGTAGACGTTGAACAACGTGGGGCTGAGGGAGGATCCTTGGGGGACGCCGCAGATGAGGTTGGTGGCTTTGGAGCGGAAAGGGGAGAGACGGACTCTCTGCGTTCTGTCGGAGAGGAAGGATGAGATCCAGTGGAGGGCTTTATCTTGGATGCCGGCTTCCTGGAGGCGGGTCAGTAGGGTGCGGTGGCAGACGGTGTCAAAAGCGGCTGATAGGTCGAGGAGGATGAGGGCTGAGGTTTCGCCGTTGTCCATTTGATGTCTGATGTCATCTGTGGCGGCGAGGAGGGCGGTCTCAGTGCTGTGGTTTCATCTGAATCCGGATTGTGAGGGGTCCAGGATGGAATTGTCTTCGAGGAAGTGGGTGAGCTGAGTGTTGACGATCTTCTCGATGACTTTCGCTGGAAAAGGGAGGAGAGAGATCGGACGGAAGTTTTTGAGGTCGTTGGGGTCAGCCTTGGGTTTTTTGAGGAGGGGTTGGATTTCTGCGTGTTTCCAGCTGTCCGGGAAGGTGGCAGAAGTGAAGGAGAGGTTGATGATCTTGCGGAGTTCGGGGGCGATGGTGGCGTTGGCTGAGTTGAAAACATGATGGGGGCAGGGGTCCGTGGGGGAGCCTGAGTGGATGGTGTTCATGGTTGCTAAGGTTTCTGCCTCGTCCACGTGGGTCCAGGCGGTGAGGCGGCAGTCGCGGGAGGAGACGTCGGGGGTGGGGTCTGGCAGTGGACCGGTGATGAAGCTGTCGTGGATGGTGGTGATTTTCTGGTGGAAGAAGGAGGAGAGGTCGTCGCAGAGTTTCTGGGAGGGCGGGATGTCGTTGGAGTTGGCTTTCGGATTGGAGAGTTCCTTCACGATGCCGAAGAGTTCTTTGCAGTCGTGGGCGTTGTTGTTGATGCGTTCGGTGAAGTAGGCGGCTTGGCGGTGCGGATCCGTTGGTGGTGTTCGCGGTTGGCGTTTTTGAGGGCGGTGAGGTTGTCGGGTGTGCGTTCTTGGATCCATTTCTTTTTGAGTTTCTGGCAGTTGCTTTTGGAGGTGGTGAGATCGTCTGTGAACCAGGCTGGTTTTTTCTTTCCTTGGATGGTGGTGGGTTTCTTGAGAGGGGCAAGGGTGTTGGCGCAGTCGAGGATCCATTGATGGAGGTTGATGGCGGCTGTGCTCGGGTCGATTGCGTCGGGTGGAAGGTTGTTGATGAGGGTGCTGGTCAGTTGTTCTTGGGTGACTTTGCCCCAGCGGCGGTGGGGAGGTAGCTGGATGCGGTGTTGCTCTGTGGTTTTCTTATAGGTGAAATGGACACAGTGATGGTCAGTCCAGTGGAGTTCGGAGGTGTGGCTGAAGGAAATGTGGTTGCTAGAGGTGAAGAGGGGGTCAAGGGTGTGACCGGCGATGTGGGTAGGTGTGTTGACTAGCTGGCGGAGACCGAGGTTGAGGAGGTTGGAGGTCAGTGACGCAGTGTTGATGTCGTTGGCATTTTCCAGATGGTAGTTCAGATCTCCCAGGAGGATGTAATCCGGGGAAGCGAGGGCGTGGGTGCTTGCAAGGTCAGCGATGGTGTCGTTGAAGGGGGCTCTTGGTCCTGGAGGGCGGTAAATGAGGGTTCCTCTGAGGGTCGTGTTGGGGTCCGTGTGGATCTGGAAGTGGAGGTGTTCGGCTGTCCTGAGGGTGTCGTCCGAGTGGCCTCCCATGGAGATTTGTCCACACCTGTCCCCCCAGCCCAGTCTGCTGGTGTCTGACTCTTTCACCGAGACGGGAAGGGACCCAAAGATCGCTCTCCCGTTCCATGCCTCTATGGTCCAACCACCACTGCATCTCCGATCTGGTTTCTGATGACAGCTCCCCCAGTTCCGAGTATTTGTGTCCTTTCCTGAGGTGTGAAGCCTTCAATCGCTGCGGGCCCTGTAATGTAGTGGGCCTGGGAAGATAGCCTGTATTGATGAAGACAGAAGGCCCAATATCCTGGCTATTTGTCAGAGGGAAGTCCTGTCCCTCCTTAGCACTTTAGAGAATTATTTTTTGATCTTGGAGATCTTGTTCTCTGGAAGTTTCAGTGTCGCCGACGTAGTGTCCACTGCAAACCTCCCGAAGGTTGTGGATTGGTGCGGAAGAAGCATCGACTTCTCCCCATTGATAACGAATCTGAGGTCCTGAAGTAAGGCAATAGTCATGTTCACGTAATCCAGCAGCTGAGTACATGATTTATCCATCAAAGTATATCGTCAATATAAATTATTAGTCTGACACCCTGAGTTCTCAGGTACTCCACCACTGGTTTCAAATACTTCGTAAAGCACCATGGTGCTGACGATAGGCCGAAGGGTAGACACCGGAATTCTTAAATTAGGTCCTGCCATTGGAATTGCAGAAAACACGGGTGAGGCGGGAAGATCGGGACCACGAGGTAAGCATCCTTGAGGTCCAGACGGACCAACCAGTCCCTTTGGCACAGAAGGTCCCTGAGAAAATGGATACCCCCCATCTTGAAGTGCCAGTAGACCACCCATTCGTTGAACTCCTTGAGGTTTATCACGGGTCGAAAGCCTTTGTCTTTCTTTTCGACCAAGAAAATATTGCTCAAGAAACCCCTCGGATGAAGGTTCGTTTGGATAATGGCCTCTTTGCCAAGAAGATGTTGTATTTCCGCGTCTATCAGTTGGGATTCCTGTAAATTGAATCAGATGGGGCGAGGCCTCACGCGTCGTATCGGGGTCCCATAGAACTCTATGTGGAAACCTTCCACCGTCTCCAACACTCAAGGGTCGGATGTAATCAGTGCCCAGTTCTCTAAGTATAGACTGATTCTCCCTCCCAGACTTTGAGGGGAAAAAAGAGGGGTGCTTACCGCCGCCTCATTCTGGAGCATTGGAGCCTCCTCTGGTAAAGCGGAAGGGTCAGCTTCAACCGGAACCTTGGTTGGGGAAGAAGGCACCTTGTCTCCCATCGTTCCAGCCATTGTTGCGGCATGCTTGAGATCTGGAGAGGGATGGTTGCGGGGAGCGGCCGGAGGAGCGACCCCTGCCTCTTCCGGCCCCATGGAAAACCTTCCCCAGAAAAATCTTTTGCATGGAGGATTGCACTGAAAAAGTTGCCACAAACTTCCCCAACTCTTTTACAAAAGGGTCCCCTAACAGATTGCCTTGTGCAATCGCACCTGCCTCAGAGCTGGATAACTCCCCCAACTTGGGATCAATTTTTATTAGGAGGGAGTGGCATCTCTCCTCGCAGAGATGGCGCAATTCGCATTCCTGAGCAGACAAACTGCACTTTGAGCCCATCCGCGATGACATCGGTTTGCATGGGCACTCCTGATAGCCTGGCCGACTCTGCCAGTTCAATTATTTTTGTCAATAGCCCCAGCATCCAAAAGTTTATCCTGGCAAGCCTGCCAGGAGCGATCGATCCCTTTCTTGGGATCGCTCATGTACTTGGAAAAAAAGGTGCACAATTTGGGGTCGATGGACGGAGTGACCGCCACTTTGTCTTCAAGCGCGGGTCTGGGGCATTCCGCACGAAGGCGGGCTCTAACCTCCTTCTCTAAAGGGTGCTGAATTGCCTTGGCCACATAAGCCGCAACTTTGGGGTCAGGGACCCATTCCGAGGACCTTGGATGGTATATGTCCTCAGGGTCAAACATATCGGAGCCGTCCGGCCCCTTCTCCTCTAGGCTAGAGGTGGTCACTGATGGGCACCAAGGTCTGCCCAAAACACACCCCTCGTCCGATGAGCCCTCACCATCGGTTTCACCCTCCCCCCCCCCCCCCCCCCCCCCCCGGAACGGGGCAATCCCATGAAGGGATCCATCTCTAGGGCAGATGCGCTGCCATGCTCTCCGGGTGTAGCATCCTCCTGGCAGGGTATGTTTGAGAGCGTCCGCGCACTCTTATGCAAGGTCTCTCTCCACTTGTTGAAACCTTCCAGGTGCCCCGCATCACGCTTAGTTGGTCTAGAGGAGGAGAAACTACTAGAGGTACTGGCCCTCATACCTGAGTCCCCAAAAATTCCAGGGATGTTGGACACCTGGCCCATTAATCTGTCCACTCTATCCTGCAGGGGTGCTAAAGCCTTAGCAACTGCCTGCAAAAGGAGTTGGTCCACTCCACCCGGTAATTGGCATTGAGGTGGCCACACTTCCTCCGCCACCAAGGAAGGAGCATAAGAATGATCCTCAAAGGACTCCATCTGAAACTGTCTCAGGGCCTTATGTACAGAAATATATATATATATATATATATATATATATATATATATATATATATATATATATATATGTCGTACTCCCTTTATGTAATGTTTATAGGGGTGAGAGCCCCAGATATCGCCTAAATAATAAATGATTGAAGGGCAGCCCCCTCATTGTGCTCCACAGATAAATGGTGGCTGATTGACACAATTGTGTTATCCCACCAGGAATATTCTCAGCAGGCCCAGCCTGCACCTACCGCAAGCGTGGTGTCAGCGAGGGTTGGTGGGGGGCAATAAACTGTTCAAAACCTCAAGGGCAGGGTTTGAACAATCCCCCCCACACGTCGGCAGACCGCGAACACGCTAACAAAGCGCTGAAGCACGACCTGTCAGACGTTCGCCAGAGTGCGAAAACGGCACGCAAGCGTCCCCCTAGCGGCTCTGTTCGTTACCGTACTGTGCGCTCGTGCCGCAGCCTACCGCGCGTCTCACCACAAATGAAAGTATGCTTGTAATATCTGAGAAACACAGTAAAAGCGCTCAGCACAATGCACCAAAACACAAGGCAATCCCCGACAACTCCCGTAAAAGAGCGAGAAGGAAGCGAGGACTTAACTGACGGGCAGCAGTGAAGAAAGAGGAAGGACTGCTCCCGTCTACCATTTATATGGACATTCGGATGGACACTGGATTGGTTTACTGGTTGTTATGGTTATGATCATGGGCATCATGGGAGTTGGAGTTTCTATAACATTTTATTATTTGAACTTTGAACTTGCTGTATTAGTAAAAGTGAAGAAAGGACTGCATTATCCCCGCCTCTGGTCCTGACATAGAATTAGGAGATTAGGAAGCTTCTTAACAAAAAAGTCTCCCAAGATGGCCACCAGTGAAAAATTTGTCCAAGTGTATCACAAATATCTCCCAAAAGTAGTATAGCCTAATGACAGAAGTGTGCAAAACACTTCCTGGCGGTTTTGACCGCCAGGAACAGGATGGCGGTGAGGGGTGTCGTGGGGCCCCTGGGGGCCCCTGCAGTGCCCATGCCAATGGCATGGGCACTGCAGGGGCCCCCGTAAGAGGGCCCCACTAAGATTTTCAGTGTCTGCCTTGCAGACACTGAAAATCGCGACGGGTGCAACTGCACCCGCCGCACCCTTCCCACTCCGCCGGCTCCATTCGGAGCCGGCTTCCTCGTGGGAAGGGGTTTCCCGCTGGGCTGGCGGGCGGCCTTCTGGCGGTCGCCCGCCAGCCCAGCGGGAAACACAGAATAACCGCGGCGGTCTTCTGACCGCGTAGCGGTATTCTGTTGGGGGAACTTTGGCGGGCGGCCTCCGCCGCCCGTCAAAGTTGGAATCACCCCCTAAGTGATTTGCCCAGATTTACAGGATGTCGAGCTAACGCTGAAATTCGAACCTGGTTCCCCATTTGCAAAGTCTGCAGCTCTGGCCGTAACACCACATTCTCTCCCCTAAGTGTAACACATAATCAATGATCAACATATATATATATATATATATATATATATATATATATATATATATGTGTATATCGGGTACTTAAAAGAGAGAGACAGAGTCGGAAGCAGCCAGACAGGGTGTACTGTATTTTTCACCATTTTTGAAAATTCTGTGAGTGAAAGAGCGAAGCAGAAACTGCTAAAACTGGGGACCACTTGGTAAAGAATATTTATGCAAATTAAATTAGCACTTACAATGAAGTAACCCATTCTCCATCATTCTGTGGGTTATGCATTATTATGCACTATAATTATGGGTGGAATTTCAATTGCACTGGAATAGTCAGAGTAATATTGGTAATTCTGCATTACTCTTTGAGGCGGAATCACCAAAAATAACATGATTAGTCCTGCTCACATAGTTAACAGTAATTTGTGGGGTGAATACAATTGCGAGGGCACATTTAGGGAGTGCAAGCGGCTACTTACGCTTGCAATTTGTATTCTGCTACATTGAGTCCTTTTTTGTGTTCAAAATGCACCCTCACATCCATTTTAAACATAAGGGTGTATTTCTGCACTAAAAAATAGCACTAAATGCAGAATTAATCTTCTTTCATGCAATTCCTTATAATCTTGCAGAGTTCTTAGTTAATTCCACATGTTTACGCTAGATGGAATTACACCCACCCCTAAATAGTATTTCCCCATGTAATTGGGGTGGCCAGAAAACAGATCATGCCAATCACAGAAGTGTAGAAACACGAGTAATGCCTGCAGGACCTGCATAGAAATTTGGAAAGACTGCAAAGGATGACTTACAGCAGTGGTAAGTGCATGCACCCCTGGAATAGGGTCTTCCTACGTTCCTTAAAGTCCTTTCGCCGACCTGAAAACTAGAAATGAACATGTGTAACAGTCCAGCAAACAACACATGAAGGCTACAATCATCCAATCAGAAAAATAAAGAATAAAGCCTTCAAATTAGGAGCAGGGAAGTGAGATAGCCAAGAAAGGTATACAATCGTGAGCAAAGTTGTGTAGAATACAATGCTGTCTGCAACAGGCAGCAAAAGCTGTGCATAGCAAGATCGCAGGAGAAGTGGTAGCTATTTGAAAGAGGAGACTTTCGTTGTCCTGATAAGCTTGGGAAAAAAGTCCAGTGTGGGAGGCTAACACCCTTAGGAGTTGCAGAAATGTGACTCATCAAATGCTGAAAGTTCCAACACGTAACTTAATTGATCCTATTCATTATTTCTATAGCTGGGTCAATACTGAACAGAATGGCTCTATTCTTGAAAGATGGGTTGATGCATTGACAGTAAGCCATAGGTAATGGACATTTATCCTCTTGGTAGCCTGTTTTCCTCACAGATTGTGGATACTCCACATATATAGTGGAGTAATAATAAAATCTTCTTTATAAGATACAAAAAATAGTTAAAAGCAAGCAAGAAAGCAAGAATGCTGTCGTAGTTTGACTCTTGCTCTGGGCAAGACTGCTGGTTTAAGGAGGACAGTACTTATGTTTGTAGGCGACTAAGCCAATCCTACAACAAGTCGCAACTGTCGTCCCAACCCTCCCGGCTCACAAGCAGCACCTCACCAAAAACCCCAAACAGTAAAAGGTGATTTGTGGCAGTCTTTACGCATGGACTCAAGAGTGCGACACTGCCAATGCCATGTCCATGAGAAGAGCCCCCCAACCTTTGTTACCTTGGTATGAGGTCTCTAGCTCAGACTCCGTAGGGACACGAAGACTGAGTCAGCGTCAAGGCGACATGCAGCATCGATAGCAGCGATGGCATCTGGTCGGAATCCCTCTTTCTGTCTAAGTGAGGTGCATTTCTACATATCTGCTCGGACCCCTGACGTAGGTCTGTCCCCAAACAATAGATAACAAGTCATGCTTGGGACGGCAATTCATGTAAACAATTCCCTCAAAAGTGTGAAGAGGGAAAGTACCTAATGTGAATACCTACAGTTTGTTTATCTTTGTCGCTTGATAGTGACGCCTTAGCGCGGTGGCACTGATAACGTGAAACTAAAACATTGGCCTAACTAGAAACAATGCACCCATCTTGGAAACATATAATTAAATAATTGCGCTAAAACAGAGCAAGCTAAGTAGGGTAAAAGTCACTAGGTGACGGAGGCACAAATCTGCAAGCCAGAAGGCTAAGCTAACTCCTGTTTCCCATTAAAACAAGATATGATTCACTATAATGCTAGTCATAGAAGCCGAGAAAGAAAACATTAGACTTAGTTGACTTTGATCTGGAGGTGCGCCTTAATAAATATGTATGAGTAATGCATTAGATGTTACCTTTGACATAGGTATTTGCTGAAATATGAAATACCACTCAAAAACATTTTCTAACAACAGCAGACATTTAACAATGCATTGTACTAGTGCCAACAAACAAAGTGAAATATTAAACAGTACATTGGGCAGACACAATAACTCTGCCACTTTGACGCTGGTCAACGAGAATGTTGTGTCCCTAAAGCACGTCTACACTCTGAAAAAGCTGCAGTACAATGCAAATTATATTAGTGGACAATTTAAATACTTAGTGTAACATAACATATTATATGCTTCTGTGCCTCTCTGAGTAAAGACACCACTAAATGTTTTTTGTTTACAAAAGGTTAAAAATAAATTAACAGCTAGGAGTAACTCTATGTCCAAAACAGAATCTTACTTTAAGCTGTAAAAAAAGAAGACAGGATTCCTCTAGATATATATTTAGAGCAATTATAAGTAGTTAAAACTCAATATATAACCTTCCAAACGAAGAAAGGTATCATGCATCCAAAGGGACTCTGAGAAAGCAAAAGTACATGTGCTACACAAACATACTTTGTCAGTTTGTAAATGTATTACTTTTACCAATATTGTACAGATTATAACATAAAATACAAAACATATGCAGTCAAAATTAACAAATACTTAGTGGTGACAAGGAACAGGAAAGCAATGTGTCAAAAGAAAAGTTGTTGTGGGTAAACCCCACAAACAATCCAAAAAATACATATTACTACAGTCTTTCTTATGCAAACGACTGCACAGAACTACTCCTCAGCAAAAAAAGCATTACAGTGTACTAAGTAGCGTAAATTATACCCTGAAGAAAGTCCACAAACAGTGATTTGTTTTCTTTTGGTAATGCATGTTTCACAATAATTTCATTCCTAATAACCTTCATCAGAACAGGAAAACTGTAGCAGCAAATAGGAGATGACACCAAACATAGATTCAAAAGCAATCAATTGAATGAACTGAATATAATAAGATGATTCTAACTTTTGTGTTAAGCATGTGTCAAAAGAGGGAAAAGGAATCAGCGAAGATGGGATGTGTTGGGAGGGAGGTGGTTTAAAATTGATGGGTCAGGAGGGAATTTGGGGTGAAAAAGAGTAACAGCGCTTTCTATCATTGAGGTCTGTGTGTTAAAAAAAACGTATTTGAGACTCATCAATAACCACTGCACACAATAGTACCTGGTAGGAAATAAACCAGAATTCCAGGTAGAAATGTATTTTTTAAGTTTTGTTTTATATACCACACTGTTACCCATCGTACAAATCTATGGGCGTGGTGTGAAGAGCCATATTTTGAAGAGTTTTGTAAACCTTAGAAGATTAGTTTCTGCAACTAAAGAGACAACTAATTCCATAAAATGCTTCCTTGGACCTGAACGACTCTTCTGCCTTATGGTAAGCCTAGGTCTGTTTAATGACAATTCAAGTTCGATCGATGATTTAAGATGGCGATAGAGATATATTTTACAACTTTCTAAAAGAGGGATTTTAGACTTCTGCCACAGAACATTTTATAGAGCACACAGACCTATTTGAACTGGATCCTCTTATTAATCAGAAGAGTGTGCAGTTGTTTAAGATATTGTGAGATGTGGCCAGATGTCTGCAAGTTGAACAGAACCTCGACAATTGTATTTTGCCTTCTCTGAAGTTGAGCCAAGCTTTTCTTAAGTAATGCCAGATAGAAAGAGCTGTCATTTTCCAAACTAGATTAGATGTGTGCCTTGACAAAGGCAATTTTGTACGATAAGAATGAACAAGTATTGGCAAAGCCAATCGTCTCAGCAATCCGAGAACTATTAGTGATGTCAATATCTTTTAGCCATGTTGAATAGCAGTAGCATCTGTACTGTTGCCGGATATTACACTCCTACCTCTTGGTTAGCTAAACACTGTCTACAGGTCTGCCTCTTCCTTTCATCCAGTTCCTAAGCTTTGCATGTGTGGCTAACAGACTAAAAACATGTTTTTTAAGTTAATTTAATTGACGGGAGGGTCTTACCCATTTAAGCAGGAGCAGCATCAATAATTAAACAGGCACAACACCAAGATCACACATGCAAATGGAGCTAAGCATGTGCCCTAGATGGGGGGGGGGTCCCACAGCAGTGTGGGTTGAGGGTTGGCTGATAACTTTTTTTAACTCCTTGGATCTTCCTTTGTTGTGGTGAAAGCAGAAGACCTGCAAACATCTGGCTGTTCTATTTACACAGGTGCAACAAACATCGCAACAGAGGCAATGGTGGAGGACATGTGGTTCATTAACTAGTCGGCGGTAGAAGCAGAACTTCCAGTTTCTCCCCAATTTTCAAATAGCAATTCACATGCTCTGACCCTATCATTGTTATCCCCTGACATAAGCAAAAACTCTTGCAATGCGGGCCGCAGAGGAGGTGAGGCGCCAAAAACACAAATAGATGTGTCAGTTACTAACTGGCAAGGGAGGTCACGTGTCAACTATGTCCTCGCAGGAGAGGTGATGCATCGGTTTCTTACTGGCAGGGTAGGTGATGCATTGGTTCTCTACTCACAGGAAAGATGATGCTTTGGTTTCTGTTCATGCAGCCTCGATTCTTTGCTGCATTGCGGGGTCGATGAGAAACTGATGCCCATGGAAAATTCAGACATGCTGTGATGATGGAGCCATGGTGGAACAGACACTGTGTCAATGCAACAGGCGCTGCTTGGTTCTTCCACCTCTAGACAGACACTGCTTCGATTTATTCAACCGCAAAACAGGCTTTGCATCGATTTTCTGCTGCAGCGCATCAGTGCATAGACTTTCTCCCTCAGGTCACCAGTTTCCACTTCCAAGGGCCCAGGGACAAGATTTGGCACCACTTGGCAAGTCAGGACTCTCAGCAGAAGAACCTAGGCATTGGCAGGTGAAGTCTTTGATGTCCCTCAGACTTCTTAGCAGGAAGCAAGCTCAGTTCAAGCCCTGGGAGAACTTTGGAAAGCAGGATGTAGAAAGCAAAGTCCAGTCCTTTCACTCCCTGGACAGAAGCAGCAGGCTAGCACAACAAAGCAAAAGGTAAAGTGGCCCTCCTACAACATCCAGCTCTTCTTCCTGGCAGAATGTCCTTAGTCCAGAAGTGTTCGAATTTTGTGGGGTCAGAGGTCCAGTACTTATACCCATTCTGCCTTTGAAGTAGGCAAACTTCATAGGTAAGTCTTTGTAGTGCACAATACCCTACCTTCCTTGCCCTGGCCCCAGACACACTCCAGGGGGATGGAAATACCTCATGGGAGGCTTTTAAAGTCACGATTCGTGGAATCTGTATCATCACACAAGCTGGGGTATTAAAAACACTTCAAGATCATCTCCACTCTGTGGAGGTCAACCTCAAATCTCTAGAAAGCAATTACGAGACCTGTTCACAACCAACTACTCTCGCCGAAAGCCGCAGGCATTTCAAAGATACAGCGGAGCAGTAATCTCGATTCCTCTCAAAGCGGGAACATACGATGAAGGGGGAAACAGGGGCATAGTCTGGCACTCAAATTATGGACACCTATGGAACAAGAATCTATAGTGAGTGTTAGACCTGACAGCCTTAGGGTGGTCACCCCTAACTTTTTGCCTGCCTTCGTCCACTTTTTAGATATTGTTTTTGCTGGTTTTGAGACTCTGCGCACTTTGCCACTGCTAACCAGTGCTAAAGTGCATATGCTCTCTCCCTTTAAACATGGTAACATTGGATCATACCCAATTGGACTATTTAATTTACTTATAAGTCCCTAGTAGAGTGCACTATGTGTGCCCAGGGACTGTAGATTAAATGCTACTAGTGGGCCTGCATCACTGATTGTGCCACCCACTTAAGTATCCCCTGAACCTTGTCTCAGGCCTGCCATTGCAAGGCCTGTGTGTGCAGTTTCACTGCCAATTCGGCTTGGCATTTAAAAGTACTTGCCAAGCCTAAAACTCCCCTTTTTCTACATATAAGACACCCCTAAGGTATGCCCTAGGAAACCCATAGGGCAGGGTGCTGTGTATGCAATAGGCAGGACATGTCCCTATGTATTTTACATGCCCTGGTAGTGTAAAACATCTAAATTCGTTTTTACACTGCTGTGAGGCCTGCTCCTTTCATAGGCTAACATTGGGGCTGCCCTCATACATTGTTTGAGTGGTAGCTGCTGATCTGAAAGTAGTAGGAAGCTCATAATTAGTATGGTCAGAATGGTGACATTAAATCCTGCTGACTGGTGAAGTTGGATTTAATATCACTTTTCTAGAAATGCCACTTTTAGAAAGTGAGCATTTTTCTGCACTTAAATTTTTCTGTGCCTTACAATCCATGTCTGGCTGGGTTTAGTTGACAGCTCCTTGTGCATTCACTCAGACACACCCCAAACACAGGATACTCAGCCTCACTTGCATACATCTGAGTTTTGAATGGGTCTTCCTGGGCTGGGAGGGTGAAGGACCTGCTCTCACACAAAGGACTGCCACACACCCTACTGGGACCCTCGCAGACAGGATTGAACTGAAAGGAGATCTGGTGCAATTTTAAGCCACTCTTTGAAGTCTCCCCAACTTCAAGGGCACATTTGGGTATATAAACAGGGCCTCTGCCCCTACCAACTCAGACACTTCCCAGAGAAGAAAGTTGTAACCAGAACCTGCATCCTGCCAAGAAGAACTGCCTGGCTGCCCACAGGACTCACCTGACTGCTTTCTGTGAAGGACTGCTGCCTTGCTGTTGCCCTGCTGCCTTGCTGCTCCCTGGCTGAGGTGAAGAAGTGCTCTCCAAGGGCTTGGATAGAGCTTGCCTCCTGTTCCCTGAAGTCTCAGGACCAAAAAGACTTCATCTCTTCAAGAAGGACTCCTTGTGTGGCGAAATTCAACGCACAGCCTGTCAGAAACGATGTAGAGCCTGTACTGCGGTGAAAATTTCACTGCACGCCGAACCGGAACGATGCAGCCCAACTTCGCAACGAGAAGATCAACACAGTGCCAGCGTAGAAACTGGAAATTCGACGCATGGCCCACTGGATCGATGCATAGCCAAGCCGGAATGTCGCAACCCAACTTCCAGAGAGGAATCGACACAGCGCCTGCCGTGCAGTAGAAAATTAGACGCACCGCCCACTGGATCGATGCAGCTCCTATGACTTCGTCCTGCCAGCGTAGGAAATTCACCCACTGTCCCCGGGGCGTCTGAAAACCCCACAGCCTGAAGAGGATCCACGACTGAGCGACGGAAATCAACGCACAGCCATCCCTGCATGGAAACTAAACGACACGTTGCAGTGTGCAGCCCGAGAAATCGACGCACACTCCTTTGTTTCCACGCTTCTCCTCCTCTGTGGCCCCTTTGCAGAGATTTTTTACACAAACCCAGTACTTTGTGCTTGAAAGAGACTTTGTTTGCTTTAAAAAGACTTAAGACACTTTGGGGGTCATTCTGACCCTGGCGGTAAAATCCGCCATGGCCAACGACCGTGGGAGCACCGCCAACAGGCTGGCGGTGCTCCCTTGGGCATTCTGACCGCAGCGGCACAGCCGCGGTCAGAAACGGAAAACCGGCGGTGTACCGCCGGTTTTCCGCTGCCCTGGGGAATCCTCCATGGCGGCGCAGCTTGCTGCGCCGCCATGGGGATTCCGACCCCCATACCGCCATCCTGTTCCTGGCGGTTTTGGCCGCCAGGCACAGGATGGCGGTATGGGGTGTCGTGGGGCCCCTGGGGGCCCCTGCAGTGCCCAGGCCAATGGCATGGGCACTGCAGGGGCCCCTGTAACAGGGCCCCACCAAGATGAAAATCGCGACGGGTGCACCTGCACCCGTCACACCCCTTCCACTCCGCCGGCTCCATTCGGAGCCGGCATCCTCATGGAAGGGTGTTTCCTGCTGGGCTGGCGGGCGGCCTTCTGGTGGTCGCCCGCCAGCCCAAGCGGGAAACCCAGAATACCCGCGGCAGTCTTTTGACCGCGCAGCGGTATTCTGGCGGTTCCAGCCACGCCGGCGGCTTCCGCCGCCGGCCGGGGTCAGAATGACCCCCTTTATATCACTTTTCAGTGATATCTCTACATTTACTTATTGCATCTTTGATTGTTTTGACCTGCATTTATCCAGATAAATATTCTATATTTTTCTAAACACTGTGTGGTGTATTTTTGTGGTGCTATATTGTATGATTGTATGATTTATTGCACAAATACTTTACACATTGCCTTCTAAGTTAAGTCTGACTGCTCAGTGCCAAGCTACCAGAGGGTGGGCACAGGATAATTTGGATTGTGTGTGACTTATCCTGACTAGAGTGAGAGTCCTTGCGTGGACAGGGGATAACCTGACTGCCAACCAAAGACCCCATTTCTAACAGTGAGGATTACTGAATCAGAAAATAGAGATTGCTATGATACGCCCTCTATTCTATTGGCATCTTAGAAATTCTATTCTGAACTCTATAAAACTCAGAGCAGAGCTCCTATGTCGGAAGCAAAGGATTATCTTGATGAAAGTGCCTTGGATTGGCTGCCTCAGGGACAGCGCGAATATCTGTGACAGCCAATCATTGTAGAGGATATCAGGGAAGCCATAAGGTCCCTCCCCAATGAGGAGGCTCCCAGAGTGGCCCGATTGACAGGGGAATTCTATAAAAAATACACTGATCTGTTGACTCCACACTTGCATAATATGTATGAGGAAGCCTACCATAAACAAATAATGCCTCCATCACTCAGGAAAGCATTAATAGTAACCCTATTGAAACCTGATAAGTCCCTTGAGTTTTGTGAGTCTTACAGACCATTTTCTCTCATTAACAGAGATGCAAAAATACTGGTGAAAATCCTTGCAACACGACTAGGATTGTTACTCCCATTACTGGTCCTCATGGACCAATTCCGCTTCGTCCCATCTTTGCTTTGATTCATCAGCTGGACCCCTCGATGCATGTGGCAGCTACCTTATTGGACGCTGCTAAAGCATTTGATTCCATCGCGTGGGAGTGTATGTTCACCATTATGTCCCGCATGGGTAAGCCGGAGGAGATCCTCTGCTGGGTCTGCCTTTTATATACACTTCCAACGGCGCAGGTGCAAGTCAATGGACATACCTCAGATGGATTTCTGGTGGGCAGAGGCGCACAACAGGGCTTCCCTGTGTCACCCCTACTGTTTGCTGTTACACTGGAACTTCTGGCCTGTATTATTTGCCACAGACATGCCGATGCTGCATTGAGGTTTCGCTTACGGTCAATAGGTATCTCATTGTATGCAGACGACATGGTGTCGTATGTGCGAGATCCCTCAGTACACCTTTCCCCGGTAATCCGGTAATACATCAGATTTTAATATTATGCCGGACTCTGCCTCAACTGGTCCAAATCAGTCATATTCCCACTCACCAGGCACAGCCTGCAGTGTCCCATCAAATTCCTGCTGAAGTGGGGCACGGACCCAGTCAAATACCTCAGCAGTTTGAGCCACAATCCACAGGATTGGTGATCCGTCATAATTATGGCACAGCAGTTTCGAAACTGGAGGATCAGATATCCCTCCGAAAAATGCCTGTCATTGTCCCTGGCAGATAGAATAGCAATATTCTAGATGGGGGCTTCTGACCTTGGTGTGGGCGGTGAAACAGTCAATCAATCAATCAATCAAACAATTTATAAAGTGCGCTACTCACCCGTTAGGGTCTCAAGGCGCTGGGGGAAGTTAATGGTCGAAGAGCCATGTCACGGTGAGAATATGACCCACCCAGAAGTAGAAAAAACTGATAGTGGCCATTGATTGAGTAATGTATGTCCATGGAGGAAATTACATATTGACTAATATGCTTCTGATTCGATGGATGGGGAAGGGGTGGATGAGTAGGTGCATGCTTGTGTTGATGTATTTTCATAGTTTTATTATACATGTCATGTTTGTATATTTGATCCTGACGAAAATCTTAATTAAAAAAAGGATATGCAGGGAACACCTCAGCTCCCTTCTTTTATGTGACTGTCTAGAGTGAATTCACAAAAAGCCCAACTGTCATACTGACCCAGGTGTGTATTCCACAGCCAGGCAGAGGCACAGAATGGTTAAGCAAGAAAATGTCCACTTTCTAAAAGTGGCATTTTCAAACTTACGATTTGAGCTCACAATTTAAAAATACATCTTTTGGTGAAGTTGGTGTTTAGAGACCCCAAATTATACTATATCCGGTCCCAATGGGAATTTACACTTAAAAGATATTTCGAAGCAATCCCCATGTTACCATATGAAAGAGATAGTCCTTGCAATAGTGAAAAACGAATTTAGCAGTAGTTCACTATCAGGACATGTAAAACACACCAGTAAATGTCCTACCTTTTAAATACCCTGCACCCTGCCCATGGGGCTGCCTCGGGCCTACCTTAGGGGTGATTTACATGCAGTAAAAGGGAAGGCTTGGGCCTGGCAAGTGGGTGCACATGCCAGGTCGAAATGACAGTTTAAAACTGCACACACAGGCTTTGAAAATGGCAGGCCTGAGATGCTTACAGGGCTAGTCATGTGGGTGGCACAATCGGCGCTGCAGGCCCACTAGTAACATTTGAAATGCAGGCCCTGGGCACCCATGGTGCACCTTACTAGGGACTTACTAGTAAATCAAATATGCAAAACATTGATAAACCTATTACTAATACAATTAAGACAGAGAGCCCTTGCACTTTAGCACTGGTCAGTAGTGGAAAAGTGCCCAGAGACCTAAAGCCAGCAAAAACAAAATGCAGCACACAGTCAAAAATAGGAGGTCAGAGGCAAAAAGTTGTGGATAACCCTGCAAAAAGGGCTACTTCCCGCACTGTAAATCAGGAATTGTGTACTAATTCTGTTCACTGTGTATTTGAAAAGGTATGCAAAACGCATATAAAGGAATAACATAGCTGAGACCTGCATATGCATAATAAAAGTAAATTACATGAGCTGAGAAGGTAAGGCATTTGAGTCCTAGACACATGGTTGACAATGGCAATTAAATTAATTGATGTTACATGGGAGTTTGAGTTCTTAACCTGGTCTCAGCGTGCAACGTGTGCTGTTGACACAGTTCCCCACACCCTCTGAATCAAGTAAGAGGTTATAGTATTCACTAGATGAAATCATTTAGTCTAACTCTGGATGGGTAAAAAATCTGGTAACATATCCTCTAATGGTTGGCCATGTTATTGGATGATGTTATACTAATGATGCCCCAGAGAAGGCCGCTAGCCCACATCACACCAGGAGTGGTCTGGTGTGGATGGTGCATTGTAATTAAAGATTAGATCCTTTGTAGGTTGTAAGATGTAGGTTTATTCAGCTTAGTTACAGGTTATAGGTAATGCCCCACCAGGAGCAACATCCTTGCTGCTCAGCCCACTCTCACCAACTGACCATTCACACCAATCGGGCACTCATCAACATCCCGTGACCTCACACACACACACTGGCTGAGCAGTTGATGATGCCCCAGAGGAGGCCACTAGCCCACATCACACCAGGAGTGGTCTGGTGTATTGCAACAGTAGGTTTTATAGCAGAACCAGTGGTAGTAGTGAATTCCTACATTAGTACTCGAGGTGGCACTGCTAAGAATAGCAGCATTACCAGTGGCCTGTGTTTTTTTAATTGTATCAGCAGCATCTGTAATACTATTAGTATAGTGAATCATCGTGATGGCAGGAGTGGATTTAGCAGCGTGCACTAGTGCCATTCCAGTGACAGTAGAGCCAGTCCAAATAGGGATTCTAGTAATACGTGTAGCATTCATATTTAAGCTAGTATTAGCATTGCTAGTAGTAGGACCAGTGGTTGACACAATATCAGTAAGTTCATCAAAAGTACCAGCAGCAGCTTTAGTAGTAGAAGTAGTATTATTGTCAGTGGTAGTGGTGTACTGCCAGTAGTCCGTGTAGTAGTAGTATCCCTTCTATTAGTAGGAACATTTAGTCAAGAAGTAGTAGTAGCAGTAGTACTGGTGTACTGTTAGTAGTGCAAGTAGTACTTGTGGTCCCTTCTATTAGTAGTAACGTTTAGTCAAGTAGTAATAGCAATACTGTGAGCTGTGTAGGCCGAGTAAGGGTGCAGAAAGCATGACCACTAGGTACTGCTGCCTGTGTGATTGGATGGTAAGATAACCCATGCATGGAAAGCAAATGATAATTCAGCTTTTAACTTTGCACATTTCTTGCTGTAACTGATCTACAGATTACACTTACTTACTGACGTCACTTCCTGTTTCAGTGATTTAAGGCATTTCACAAAAGAGAGGACATTTTGAATGTGATATCAGCAGAATTTAAACCTTTATTAGTAAGGAATGACACATGATTATTTCTTTTAAAACTGTATGCCCCTTTGGGTGAGTATGTAAGTTCCTGCCCTAAAATGTGTTGGGAGAGTGGATCTGAATGTGCTGGGTGTTTGCTCTATAGAAACAAACATACATTAAACATCTTCTCTCCCCCTAGTGCTGGAAGATGTCCCAGAGAGGTGCGAGTGTTGGAGGCGCTCTATCAACTGCACCGGTCAGGAGCTGCGCGCCGTCCCTCCGGTGTCGACCAACGTCACAGCTCTGTAAGTAAGAGGATTTCAGACTGTCCTAGCTCAGGTCTACATGCTGTACCTGCAATGTTTGGCAGAAGTTTGCTTGTGGTCCACAGTGCCATAGGACAACATGGCTGAGGTCATCAGCTTCCAGTGTAGAGTCAATTAAACTCAGACATGACAGTTTCACACTGACAGGTGCTCATATAGAGCCCCTTTCTTGCTGTCATACCTGCAGAACCTGTGAGATGAAGCTTGATGAGCAGATCAATATGTTATTCTTAGCTCACTGGCACCCAGAGGTTCAGGAGCTTCAGCGTTGCTGGTGAGAGGTTCTTGGCCAACCCACCATTGGCAATGAGAGATTGAGTCTAACATGTATCTTGAAGTCAGTGCAGCACTTTTTCCAACTCCTTGGCATTCCATATACCATTTACTCTGACTTCTTGGTCAATCATGGAGTCATCGCAAGTCACAAGGGAATGAAAGAACAACTCAAAGGCTTCAGTAATATTTACAAAGACAAACAAGGGGGGATTTGCGCCATCTTGCATGTCTTTGTAAAGAAATGTAACGCAAGGTGGCTGCTTGTAGAGCATTGTGTTACATTTCAACATGAGAGGCGCTCTGTGGGTGGAACAAGGGGGTTCCCGTGCATTCACCCATGGAGTACGGCTTGTTTCCAAATTTAGAAAGACTTGAGGAGGAGAAATATCTTTATTCCTCTTTGTTATTTCGTCTTTTCACGTGTCCTGTAATCTGCAGCACACCTAGTAAGTGTAAAATGCCTTGAAGGTTTGGTTTTGTGTAGGAAGGTGTCCCTTTTTGCACTAAAACAATCCTGTCTGTAACGCAGGCACCCTTGCACTACAGTGCAAGGTTGGCTATGTTGCCACTAGGCGGCACACAGTGTGCCAACACAGGACGAGGGCACAAATGGTCCATATCTTTCTAAATATGGAGCGTTTCTGCTCCCTCCTTTTCAGACACTGCAGCGCAGAAACTTTCCTTGCTGCCCTGTGTTGCATAAAAGTTTAGCATATGTGCTCCATGTGTAAACAAAAATGGCAGCTAGTTAAGGTGTAATGGACTTAGCTCCACTACAGGTGTTGTTTTTTAAAAGTTAAAATAAACTAATGGTAAAATAAACAGGACATATGATGGTATTAACGTAATGGAGGAAACAACTGAACACACAAGGATTCTAGTGGATTCTGACTTGGATTCCTAAATGGTGTAATGTGTAAAACAATATTTACAAAACCTCTTGGTCCGGACCAGGGAACATTTTTGACTGGGTCTGTTTCATTCCCTCTGTGGCAAGTTCAGGTAGTTTTTGGTGCAAAGACCTTTGATCATGCTTCAGGAGGTGGCAATGTGTGTTGTGTGGCACTTTGTTAAAGTGGAGATGTGCTGTGTTGTTCCTGTGCTGCTGTACTTTTGTGTTGCATTATTGTAATATGATGTTGTTGTGCTGTTTTATGGTTGTTGTGTGGCTTTTTCTCTTTGAGTGTTCTGTTAGATTGTGCCCTGTTATATTTCAATTATTTTATGTTGCTTTGGGTATGGTATTGCGTTATTTTATGTTATTTATGTTAGATAGGAAACAGATGCTGCTACATTTTCACTCAAAAACAGCACGTCTTGAGTTCCAGTGACAAACATCCATTTACGACTGTGTAAGATGTTAAAATAGCACTGTTCAACTATTTAAGACAGCAGTCATCCCAAAACCGTGGATGAGACTATGGCTACTGATATCCCACCCGCTGTATTATGATTCCATTATATCCTGTGGGAACTGTAATACTGCAGACGGGATATCCATCATGTTTGTGATGGAGTAACCCGTCCATCATACTCTAAATCAGGCCCTATGTTTTAAACTACCCCCTCACTGCTCACTTCGTAAGATACAGCCCCTTATTTCGGAAGATTCAAGGGAAGTCTAGTTCAGCATTTGGAGAAGAATTCAGTCCTGTGCCTGAAGCACGTATTGGATCCAGCCTCTGACACCTTAAGGGAATCATGATCATTGAGGATTCATTGTTGAAGCTTAACATGGGGTGGTGGGGGATGATTAGGACTGCGATATATATTAAACAGTGAATGGGACCATTCATGTCTGAAGATTGGAGATGGTCTACTATCACCCTAATTTGTAAAAAAGATAAAAAAAGGGAAATGGAACAGCCCTTTGTTGTACAGGTGAGTTCCAAAATGGATTAGGTTTGCAAAGAATTTGCCAAAATCATATGAGCTCTGCTGACATCATGGCCAAAATATAAAAACCCAGTTCTGGTGGTCCACTTCATATGTAAAGAAGGTTATTACTCTATTGATCAGTGTGCAGATGTAGAATATCTAGCCAGGCACTCAAAAAGAAAGAAGGGAAGAGAAAGGGGGTTATGCTTCTGCTTTGTTGATATAGAAGCAGATTTTGGTAAGGCTGAATGAATTATATTGTGAAAGTAACTGAATAGTTGCGGGGGCAGGCTGAGGTCTTCAACAAGTTATTATGGGTTGCCTGCTAAGTTCTTGGTTAAACCCATTTCCATGAATTGTGCCCCCTCAATGAAAACCCTGCAGGGGTCCCAAATGCAAGTGGTGGGATAAAATGCGCACTCTCCTGACTTCCCCCTTTAACCTTCGGAAGAGTAAAGCTGCTAAAATGTATTGAGAGAAAAGGCTCAGTAAATACTGACTGCATGGATCTGACGTTTGGAAAATAAAATGGGCATGTTATTTTTAGGGAAAAACTTTTTTGTTGGTGCTATTTATCACACCTGATTAATTCATAACCCTGGCATATCAAATTTCACTGGATGCAATAAACATCACCAAATCCTCCGGGGCATTCGTAATCTGGGCCTGAGGCATTGCCAGGGTTAAGAGTAGGGTGGATGGTTCACTAAGGGGCTGATTTAATTCTCGACAGATAGAGAACTTAACTTCCACCATGGTGACGGTACTCTGTCCGCCATATTTGGAGATGTCCGCTGCCCCTGCGGACATCTCTTGCATTTGCAGGAACCTCCATGATGGCAGTTCCTGGAATTGAATTATAAGTTTGAAGGAAGCTCCATCAACATGACGAAGCAGTCTGTCAAACTTGCAACTTTAAAAAAAAAATTCAACAAGAAAATCCCAAAGCAGGATTTTCTTTATAAAAATAAAAAAACAATGCCCGTTGCCATGGGATTATTGTCATTTAAACGTTTTGACTGCCCCTTACCACAATGATTTTTATGACCGTTGACTGAGGCGCAGTGAAAACTGGCTAGGTATCGGCCCACTCTAGATAGGGCAAGCGCAAACATGGCCAAACCTCTGACCATCATCGTCATTACTCCGTTGGGCCGTCGAAGGTGTGTGTAGGTGGCGGACATGGAGTAGTCTCCACCATCCACACACTGCAGCTCCGCCCGACTCTAAATGAGGTGGGTGGACCTTCAGGTTGGCAGGAAGATTACTCAATCACCACTGGAACAGAGTACCTTTCTGCCAATACCCATATGAGGCCTAAGTCAGTATTGTTCATAATGGTTTTCTGTGAGGATCACTTTTTCTCTCAACTAGTTTAGTACAATGCTTAATTTGTGCTTTTTGTTTCCGGTGCTCAGCACCGCCACTTATTTTTGAGGGCCGGGGCTTATTCTTCTGCCTCAAGCATTTGCTGCGAGCAAAAGACACACATGGGAAAGACGGAGGAAGGTAAAAACGAGAAAGTGTCACAACAGGAGAAAGCAGAAAGCTGAAAGAGTGAACTGTAGGGGCAGGGAGTGGCTTTAAATGGATTGAGGAGGCCCGAGATGGCTTCAGGATTGCGCCGCCTCAGTATTCCGTGTTCAGACATTTAATTGCAGCAGCCGTGTGTTTAAGAGGAGGGCTTTGGGCACCGGCACCTTTTTATTTACAAATTAAGCACTGGTTTAGTAAATGGTAATACTTTTCCACCTGGTTTAAATGGTATCACAATACAATATATGCTGGACTACTCAGCAGTGGGACAACAAAAATCCTTAAATAATATTAATTTTCTGCTCATGATTATGACATTACAAGTAATTTCACAAAAACTAAAACTCTGTCCCAGGGCAACATCACAAAAAGTGTAAATGGTATTTGGGCTCATTATAATGAGGGTCTATAAATGCATATTGTTATCTTAGTGTGGTGGCTGTAGGCAATTTAATGTGGGATTGAAAACCAAATCAAGAGAGCACGATGATTGCTACAGGCTTTTACTACACCTTACACGAGAGAAGAGAAGGAAAAGGGAAATTGGAATTAATTGGAAAATATTGGACAGCAATGTAATCAGATCTTAACCTCGACTACCAAGCTTTTATTGGTTTTCTAAATATGTTATCATGGCCTATTGGGTAAAGGTTGAAGCTAAAACCGAGAATTGTTTGATTATAATTATTGAAGGAAACAGTCTGTTAAAGGTCAAATGTAATCAAAAATGTGTTATCGTAGCTGACAGAGTTCCAAGACGAACATACACCTTATGCATTTTTTACATTTGGCAGTAACTATCTTAAAAAAATAAAGTTTTCTCGAAAGTGCAGCTAAGAATGAGCATTGGCTGGTATTAAAATGTTTAGGTTTGCTTTTCATGAAAAAAAGTTCAAATAATGTACAAAGATGAGGGCCAGTGGGTTGATTTCATGCTTTGTCTGAAACTGTTACCACATAATTATGGATTTATGACATTTGCTTCATAATTTGCAAATTTCACAAAAATATTGTTTCTAGCTCACATGGATGAAAATAACGCTGCCTGAAAACGTGTCACGCAATTTGGCTTTTTGGCCGCACTTTTTAGACACCTTGCCACATAATTTAGATAAACCTTGCTTCATAATCCTAGCAGGCTCTGGCAATGGTGAAGCTCTGTAACTTGGCTTGGGGGTTGGTATTAAGACGAGGAAACCCATATTTCACAGAGGATCAGATGAATCATGTGAAATATATCCATAGTTCAAAATCGACTGAAATATGAGGTTTGTATTGCCGCATTTTGGGCAATAACACACCAAACCATGTAATGTGTACATTTGATAAACGCACAGTCTAAAGTATTAAACCTTATTTGGGGGAGGGAGGGTCCAATAGCTCTCCCTTATTTTTATAATAATACGTTTCTTGATTTTTGTGGGATATGCCCGAATCCTAACCTGATTCCAAAATCCTAGCTACTAACCCTACTGCTATATTTTTGATATAATGGTGCTTCTATTATAGTATTTCCTATAATTTATTTAAGATACAAATACATTTATTTCTAATGGTTTTTCCCCCAATTAGGTTTACCAGCTATTGGGTTTCTTAAATGTGGTTTCGCCTTTCTTGTATACCTATTAAAACAAATACTACAATGGAATACAGTTGCCCAGATTAATTACATTTTGGGGCTCAACATAGCTGGTAGGCACTGCACCAAGCTACCTGTGCATGGACAGGTATGTTTTGAGTAGCTGCTGACCCCTTGGTGTCTGCTTGTCGCTCTCCCGCTGCCTCTGCTGTAGGTCAGAAGCTTGCTGCCTGTTCTTTTGGCATCGGACCTCCCAGATTTGTTCCAGCCCCAACCATAGTCGTTCCTGGCCTCTAGCCTTTCACTTGGTTAGTTTTATTTATTGATAATTTGCTCTTAGTGGTCAAGCTTATATCTTGGTTCTACTATGTAGAGTTGCATGCTCTCTGAGGGTCCACCCACTCTTGCTGTTCCCACTACCAGCCTGCTACGCCTTCCTGCCCACCCTCCCCCTTCACTACTTATGGGGGCCGCTGCGCGGCTGTACAGTGGGCGTGGCACTGGTGTGCCAAATGTGCACCAAAGGCAAGCCTGTCTGTGCCTGTCCATGCCTGGACCATGCCCAGCACCAGGAACCCTGGCCCTCCGCCACCCACCGCTACTCTGCTGAGGAACTCAGAACCTTGCCCCCCGGACACCACATCAGCAACTACTACATCGCCTCCCCTGGAGCAAGCAGAGGACCTTCCACCTGCAATCACTGCTGGTTAGTAGAACCCAGACTCAGTAGAACCCAGAAACCTAATTTTTTAACCACAGACTTGGGCCGAGGGGGGAGACCCAGTCATTTATGCAGCACACAACAGTAATAAAGTAAAAACACAATTTAGAAACAGAGGCATCTTTAATGCATTATTTGATGCCAAAACCATTAAAATCCAATTAGTAGAACAGGAGTTATGAATTTTTAAAGCTTAAGGATCAAAATAGCAAGTCCTAAAGTTTTGGAAATTGGCCACCTGGGCAATTTTAGCACCACAGCCAAGGGTCCAGGAGTGGATGTAGACCTCTTGGGGCTTCAATACTCACTGAGGCTGGGTCCGGATGAGTTTCAAGATGATAGGAGCCTGTTACATCCCTCAGGTTCTGAACAGGAGACCAGCAAAATGAACCCTTGGAGTCACTTCTAGATGTCCTGGATGTAGGTGAACATACAGAGCTCCACAGCAGGGCTGGCTTCTGAAGGGCGAAGGCAGGCTCCAGACAGCAAAGCAGTCCTTCTAGGTAAAGTAGCAGTTTGCTAGACTGCACAGTAGGTCACAGCAGCAGGCAGTCCTCTGAGAGTCCTTCCACAGGTCCAGTAGTGAACTGAACAGTGGTTCTGAGAGCCCTATTTCTATACCCTGGTGCCCTGCTCCTTGAAGATGGGAGAGGTTTCCAGAAGGGTTATTTGAAGTTCCAGGAGTTTCCTGCCTCCCCAGCCCTGTGTCCTAGCTGGCTGCACTGACAATACAGGGTTGGTAAGCTTATTGTGTGGTACCAGAGCACAGTCTGTTCAGGTGCAAGTGGGGCTGTGGTTAACTCCACCATCCCATCAAGTCAGTTAAAGGCCCATTCAAGCTCTGCTAATCCCACTATTGTGTGTCTGTCTGGGGTGAATTCACAAAGTCTTAACTGTCAGTTACACCCAGTCATGTGACCTAAGGCAGGCTGCAGGCACAGAGGGCTAAGGGCAGGGAAAAGGCAACTTTCTAAAAGTGTTTTTTTCAAACTTGGAATGGTAAATTTGACATTACCATTAAAGAGGGTTTATCATTACACGGTCATAGATATCAAACATGAGATATCTACCACCTCTGGTTTAGGAATTGCAGCTTGTTAAAATAATAAGGAATCCCCAATATTATCCTATGGTAGGGGTACGCCTCACAGTAGTGAAAAACAAATTTGGGAGTTTTTCACTATTAGGCATGTAAAACTTAAAAGTACATGTCCTACCTTTTAATTACACAGCACCCTGCCCTGTGGGTGTCCTAGGGCCCACCTTAGGGGTGAGTTACATGTTATAAAAGGGGAGTTTAAGGCTTGGCAAGGGGTTTTATTAAATGCCAAGTCAACATGGCAGTGGGACACTGCCTTCAGGCTGCAATGGCAGAGACGGGGAACATTTTAAAGTGTTACTTAAGTGGGTGGCACAATAAGTGCTGCAGGTTCACTGGTAGCATTTAATTTACAGACCCTGGGTATATGGTATACCACTCTACATACATGCAACTTAAATTTGCCAATCAGGTATATGTCAATCAACTCATGTTTTAGGGAGAGAGCACAAGCACTTTAGCACAGGTTAGCAATGGTAAAGTGCACAGAGTCCTAAGGCCAAAAAGCAAAAACCCAGCAAAAATTAGGAGGAGGAAGGCAAAAGGTTTGGGGGTAACCCTGCAGAAAGGGCCATTTCCAACACACACATTTTGTCATGTCATTGAAAAAACACGTTATTTCCTTATCTGCAGAGGCCATTACCCTCAATGTGAAAAAGGGCTTTGATAAGATGACTTGGTGCTACCTAGAAGCTGCTTTACATCACCATGACTTAGGCACCCATTCTACTAGAATGGTTACAGCATTGTATGGTAATCCAATAGCTACCATGAGAATCAGTGAGTCATAATTGGATGCTTTTGTCCTCTCAGGGCACCAGACAGAGATGTCATCTTTCCCCACTTCTATTTCTTGTTGCCATTGACCCTTTGCTACAACTACTAATTCTAATTATATACAAGGTTTCTGTTTTAGCTTGCTCCAACTCAAAATGGCCGATCGTATCCTGATATTCTCTGTGAATACTGACACTGCTATCCATGCAATGTTAGGAATCATACATTGCTTCTCTGAGATATTGGAATTTAGTTTGAACACAGACAAAACCGAGGTCCTTCCCTTAAATGTACACTGTCTCCCCCATGCACTAGTAACTCGGGCTTCCACTGGCAACTCAATTTTATTAAATACCTTGGCATAAGGTTTTCCAATGACCTCACAACCTCCACTCGACACAATGAAACAAAACCCTTGATACAATGAAAGATCGACTAGAGGCTGGCTCCCCTCAGCATGTTTCATAGAGTGACAGAGTCGAATCAATTAAAACAATTACATTCCTGATCAACTTTATTTCAAGCATAATAGCTTATCTAACAACCTCTCCTCTGCGGCAAACAAAATCACTTCATTTCTATGAAATAAAAAAGTGACAGAATCTCTTACAAGAAATTAAGATTAAACTACAATGATTGTAAACTCCCCAACTGATTCAACTTCCAAAACACCTACCTTTCCAATCAAGGTGCAATTCTTCTACTCCAGCCTTATTGTGCTATATAGAACAAGTCCTTGTTACAACTTACCACATCCTCTCAACCCTAAAGCTATCATGTCACAAACCTTTATAGTCAAAACAAATTTTATCAGACACACCAAGGACAATTCTTCTCACCACTATAGTATCCTCCTCAAAACACAAGTGATATTTATGCTCAAACCGTGTGATGGTTCGTCTGCCTGACAATATTCCCATCCTCCACCCGCTCTCCCAGCCCCTTTCCCTACTTCTCTACTTGCTATTGTTCTCCTTCACTTCTTCATCTTTTTATTTTTCGGTGATACTTAGTAACACCATTTGTATGTCCTTAACACATTTTCCATGTATATTGTTAATTGTTACTGTATACATCCATCACACAGAAAATAACTTTTCGGGCAAACATCTTCTGCATTAAAGCAGGTGTACTATGTACCACTATGATTATCAAACTGTCTGTTCGGAACCATTGTATGTTGGAATTTTATAACTATTCACTAACTAGCAGTACCCACACTTGTTATGTTGTATATCTTATTTACGGAAAACCTCAACCTGGCTGACTATTTAGCCATGCATGTTTGCTATGGCCATTTGCTACTTGATTAAATTGAATTTTTAATTGTGAAAAAAGTGTCATGCATTGGCAGAATTCATAAGAAAATCAACACCCGCTCGTTTTTGCGAGCATTTAAAAATAGGGAGAGCCATTGAAGTAAACCATGATTTCACTTGTCTTCTTTAAATGCTCCTGGATGCTTCAAATTTTGGCTGGCAATGAGTTCCAGAGCCTGGTGGCTTGTACCAGGAAAGCGAAGCCTCCTATGGATTTCTTATTGTCAGGCAGTATGGCGATCTCTGGCACTGTTGTGGAGTGCAGTGTTGTATTTGTTTGTATTGTTTAAATTTACTTTTTAGGTATTGTGGTCCTTTCCTTTAGGAATCTCTAAATAGTTCTTCTTTGAACAGCTACAGATAGCCATTGAGGTGTTTGCAGGAGTTGAGGTGGAGTCTTTCTGCAGTTTTTATAATTGATTGAATTTTCCGCATGTATGATAAGCAACGGATACCAAGGTGTACACTGCTGGTATATTCAAGCTTGAAGATCACAAGAGTGACTACAGCTTGTAGTTTTGGTTCCAGGTCCAGGTTACCCCGTGCTGCTGCATCGCTATTGCTCCAGTCTCCTCTTTGCTTTTGTCACATCTTTGTGTGCATTCTTCTTGCTTTTCCCTAATTTTCACTGCTTTCCCTTTCGTTTTTTTGTGTGCCTTCTCAATACTTTTCCCTTGTTTTCACTGCTTTCTCCTTGCTTTCCCCCATTTCTGTGTGCCTTTTCCTTGCATTTTCCCTCATCTATTGTGTGCTTTCTCCTTACTTTTCATTCATATTCACTACTTTCTCCTTCATTTCCCCATTATGTGTGTGCCTTCCATTTGCTTTTCCCTCGTCCACCACCTCCCAGCTCCCCTCCCTCCTCCCAGGACCTACTTAATGGAGTCAGCAGTGCGACCGCATTGAGCAGGTCCCAGGCCCAGCTCTCCCCATGCTGGTGCATCTCTCTTGCTTTGTATCCTCCTTGCTTTTTCAGTCCCTTGAGACCCTTATGGGTGATTGTAGGACCTGGCTTTTTGACAGGGACATCCCCAAACTTTTTGCCTCCTTCCTCCTATTTTTTCTGACCTGTTGTTGTTGGCTTTTGACCTCTGGGCACTTTACCACTGCTAACCAGTGCTAAAGTGCATATGCTCTCTGTCTAATTGTACTACTGATTGGTTTATCCATGATTGACTATTTAATTTACTGTAAGTCCCTGGTAGAGTGCACTACATGTGCCTAGGGCAGGTAGATTAAATGCTACTAGTGGGCCTGCAGCACTGGTTGTGCCACCCACCTCAGTAGCCCCTTAACCTTGTCTCAGGCCTGCCATTGCAAGGCCTGTGTGTGCAGTTTCACTGCCATTTCGACTTGGTATTTAAAAGTACTTGCCAAGCCTAGAACTCCCCTTTTTCTATACATAAGTCACCCCTAATGTGTGCCCTAGGTAACCCCTAGAGCAGGGTGCTGTGTGGGTAAAAGGCAGGACATGTACTTGTGTGGTTATATGTCCTGGTAGTGTAAAACTCCTAAATTCGTTTTTACACTACTGTGAGGCCTGCTCCCTTCATAGGCTAACATTGGGGCTGCTCTCATACATTGTTGAAGTGGCAGCTGCTGATCTGAAAGGAGCAGGAAGGTCATATTTAGTATGGCCAGAATGGTAATATAAAATCCTGCTGATTGGTGAAGTCGGATTTAATATTACTATTCTAGAAATGCCACTTTTAGAAAGTGAGCATTTCTTTGCACTAAAACCTTGTTGTGCCCTTCAATCCACGTCTGGCTAGGTTTAGTTGACAGCTCCTTGTGCATTCACTCAGACACACCCCAAACACAGGGTACTCAGCCTCACTTGCATACATCTGCATTTTGAATGGGTCTTCCTGGGCTGGGAGGGTGGAGGGCCTGCCCTCACACAAAGGACTGCCACACCCCCTACTGGGACTCTGGCAGACAGGATTGAACTGAAAGGGGGCTTGGTGCATTTCTTAGACACTCTTTGAAGTCACCCCCACTTCAAAGGCACAACTTAGTATAAAACAGGGCCTCTGCCCTACCTCATCAGACACTTGCTGGAGAAGAAACCTGGACCAGAAACTACATCCTGCCAGGAAGAACTGCCTGGCTGCTCAAAGGACTCACCTGTCTGCTTTTCTACAAAGGACTGCTGCCTTGCTGTTGGCCTGCTGCCTCGCTGAACTCTTGCCTGGCTGTAAAAGTGCTCTCCAAGGGCTTGGATAGAGCTTGCCTCCTGTTCCCTGAAGTCTCAGGACCAAAAAGACTTCTCTCTTCCTCTTGGACGCTCCGCGCGCCGAACTTTTCGACGCACAGCTTGTTCCGCGGCAAGAAAAACGCCGCACACCAACGCTGATCAACGCGACGCCGTCGGGACGACCAAAACTTTGACGCATGGCCTCGCAAGGACAACGCCACCCGACTTCCCGGGAGAAATCGACGCGACGCCTGCCGTGAGATCGAAACTTTGACGCACGGCCTCACAAGGACAACGCCGCCCGACTTCCCAGGAGAAATCGACGCGACGCCTGCTGTGAGATCAAAACTTTGACGCACGGCCTCGCAAGGACAACGCCGCCCGACTCCGCAGGAGAAATCGACGCGACGCCTGCCGTGAGATCAAAACTTTGACGCACGGCCTCGCAAGGACAACGCCGCCCGACTCCGCAGGAGAAATCGACGCAACGCCTGCCGTGAGATCGAAACTTCGATGCGCAGCCCCGCAGAACGACGCGCAGCCGGAAAACAAGCAGGAAAATCCACGCACAGACCCGGGATATCTGGTAATCCCCGCGACCCACAGAAAGATACTGTCCGCGCGCCGGAAAACGACGCACGACTTCCCCGCGTGGAAAATAACGACGCAAGTCCGTGTGTGCTGGGGAGACATCGACGCACACACCCTTTTTCCACGCACCTCTTCCTTTGTGGCCCTCTGAGGAGATTTTCCACCAGAAACCAGGTACTTTGTGTTTGAAAGAGACTTTGTTTACTTTCTAAAGACTTAAGACACTTTATATCACTTTTCAGTGATATCTTTACAAATTCATATTGCAACTTTGATCGTTTTGACCTGAAGATACCCAGATAAATATTATATATATTTCTAAACACTGTGTGGTGTATTTTTGTGGTGTTATGCTATGGTGTTGTATGATTTATTGCACAAATGCTTTACACATTGCCTTCTAAATTAAGCCTGACTGCTCGTGCCAAGCTACCGGAGGGTGAGCACAGGCTGATTTTGGATTGTGTGTGACTTACCCTGACTAGAGTGAGGGTTCTTGCTTGGACAGAGGGCAACCTGACTGCCAACCAAAAACCCCATTTCTAACATTGGTGATCAGCGGTGAGGATAGGACTTGTGTTTGTGCAGTGACATACAATAGCTAAGTATTTCACTACCTACCCACAGTTGAAGGTCAACTTGATTTTTCATCTTTTTTGGCTTTTGGTTCTCTGATGTCCTCCTGGATATATTATTGATATTTTGGACTTTGGATTTTGGTTTTTGCTGATAAGATCTTATCAGAATGGGATTGTGTACCTACTCATTCTTTGTTCGTACTGACCACCTCACTAAGGCTGACCTAAGGAAGCTTTGCAGAAAATGGGGCCTTCCTGTAGCAAGGAGATCTACTAAGGTGGGGATGCTACATCACTACATAGTCTGGGGGGAGGAAAGATGGGCAGAGAGAGAGGCAGCAAGAAACCAAATGACTAAGTACCCCTCAGATGAGGAGGAGGACTACGCACATGAGGAGGAAGACTGCTCACATGAGGAGGAAGACTACTCAGATTTGGACAGTGACCCAGAAATAGATGAATGGCTCCGAGGTCAAAGGCGACAGGAGCAACAATTAGAGGAGTATCTTGCAGAGGTTGAGGCAAAAAGACTCTTAGCCCTGGAAGGAGAAAAGATTGCAGCTCAAGAGCTGAGCTGTAAAGAGCTGAAACTGGAGGCCGGAAGGGCTGAGTCCAGTTCAGATGGTGGCAGCAAAAATCTTGCATCTAGTACTGCTGAAGAAGGGCACAAGCCCAGAGATGTGGTGCCCAACTTGAAGAAGGGAGTTGACGCACCCCAGGCGGTTCAAGGGTATGAGGTAGTTCCCGTTATGCACAGGGTCCCTGAGAAGAATTGGGGAACTGGCACAGGGAGTCATATTCCTACTGGGGGGAGGGACACTTTACTGACTCTAGCAGAGAGTGACAGAGAAAAGGGTTCCCCCCTGGTGGACGTCCTGGATATAGAGTGTAGAGACATCCCAGAAGAGTATGGGTTGAATGTCAGGGACAGACAGATACTGTCTCACCAGTCTCAGGAGGGTGAGGTAGAGTGTTTTTCCAAGGTGAAGTTACTGGGTGGTTGGGTGAAGGGTACTATGGTTAATACATGTGAAGGGCAGAATGATGTAATTGCTGGAGAGCATATGTCTGGTCCTTATTTTCCAGAGCTACGCCAACACCAGGTGGAGTGTGAGTTCTCTGACCCCAGGGAACTTACAATGGAGGCAGACTTCTGGGTGAGTACCAGAGAGTCTGAAGAGGCATTTGGGGGTGCTCCTGAAGGGAGTGGTCTAGGTGGTTCCCAACCGAGTGAGGTGGGAAAGGATTGTAGTGTCCCAGGTAGGTCCCAGGTCCTAGAGGGTTCCATGAGGGAACACCAGGAGGGAAGCCTAGCCTGTACCGTAGGGCCACCTTTTGAGGGAAGCCCCGCAGTGTCAGAAGAACTTGGGGGGGTGACTGTAGCCAGCATCCCAACAGTTCTGGTGTCTGGCAGTACCCCTCCTAGTGAGGGGGTGTAGAAGTCCAGACATAGGGTTGAGAGGGGGTTGCAGACCCCAGTGGAGGACCTTGAGAGTCAGGGGACAGCTCTGAGAGCAGAGCCCCCCAGGAATGACCCAGGTGAAACCGTTTCTGGTTTGGGGGAAACCCAGACTCTGCCGGATGGGCAGAGGTCGGGAGACCTGCGCCAACCAGACTTTTGTTTGGCCCTTGGGGACGGTGTGCCCCTTGTGGGGGGTGAGAGTGCCCCCCAGGAAGTCCTGGCATGCCAGGCAAAGATTCAACCTCAGGGTGTTGACTCTGGGTTGGATACCCAGGTTCAGAGGTTAAACTCTGACCTGGTGGGAGGTAGATGTGCCTCCCAAGAAGTCCTGCTGTGCCAGGCAATTGTCCAACCTCAGGGTGTTGACTCTGGGTTGGATGACCAGGTTCAGAGGTTAAACTCTGACCTGGTGGGGGGTAGGTGTGCCCCCCAGAAAGTCCTGGCGTGCCAGGCAATTGCCCAACCTCAGGGTGGTGACCCTGGGTTGGGGAACCAGGCTCAGAGGTTAAACTCTGACCTGGTGGGAGGTAGGTGTGCCTCCCTGGAAGTCCTGGCCTGCCAGGCAATGGTTCAACCTCAGGGTGGTGACTCTGGGTTGGCTAACCAGGTTCAGGGGATAAACTCTGACCTGTTGGGGGGTAGGTGTGCCCCCCAGAAAGTCCTGGCGTGCCAGGCAATGGTTCAACCTCAGGGTGGTGACTCTGGGTTGGCTAAACAGGTTCAGGGGATAAACTCTGACCTGTTGGGGGGTAGGTGTGCCCCTCAGAAAGTCCTGGTGTACCAGGCAGTTGTCCAACCTCAGAGTGCTGACTCTGGGTTGGATAACCGGGTTCAGAGGTTAAACTCTGACCTGGTGGGGGGTAGGTGTGCCCCCCAGAAAGTCCTGGCGTGCCAGGCAATTGTTCAACCTCAGGGTGGTGACCCTGGGTTGGAGAACCAGGGTCAGAGGTTAACCTCTGACCTGGTTGGAGGTAGGCGTACCTCCCAGAAGGTCCTGGTGTGCCAGGCAATTGTCCAACCTCAGGGTGTTGACTCTGGGTTGGATGACCAGGTTCAGAGGTTAAACTCTGACCTGGTGGGGGGTAGGTGTGCCCCCCAGAAAGTCCTGGCGTGCCAGGCAATTGCCCAACCTCAGGGTGGTGACCCTGGGTTGGGGAACCAGGCTCAGAGGTTAAACTCTGACCTGGTGGGGGGTAGGTGTGGCCCCCAGAAAGTCCTGACGTGCCAGGCAATTGTTCAACCGCAGGGTGGTGACTCTGAGTTGAATGGTCAGGTGCAGAGGTTAAACTCTGACCTGGTGGGGGGTAGGTGTGCCTCCCAGAAAGTCCTGGTTTGCCAGGCAGTGATCCAGTCTGAGGGTACAGACCCTGGGCTGGAAGACCAGGTTCAGGGTGTCCCCCCGGACCTGGAGGGAGGGGCTACTGATAACAGTGCCCCTACCATGTTGTGTTCTGAGGAGGCCACTCCTAGTTGGAGGGTGCTGGACCCCAGAAGGGAGGGCAGGGGGAGGGAAGCCTCACCCCGGGCCCTAGTCCAACCTGAAGGTACAGACCCCAGGTTGGAGGGCCAGTTGCAGGTTAACAGCCCTGCACTGGTGGAGGAATGGTACAGGGTGACTTCCGTAAGCACCCTGACCATGTTGGACTCTGGGGGTACCGCTCCAGGAGGGAGGGTACAGAGCCCCAGAGGGGAGGACCAGGTTCAGGCTGTCATCCCTGACCTGGTGGAAGGGAGAGTGGTTAAAGGGTGCCCAGCACCTGGGGCTACCGCCCCCCACTCTCCACAGCCACAGTGGTTGGAGAGCTTTGAGAGGCCTGGGGCCTGGCTCTCATCCCTGGCAGCTGTCAGTAATCACTGTGGCTTGCTGTCCAGGTGGACAGAGTTATCCCTGGGGAGGGGACAAGTGTCACACCCCGGGGGTAGAGTGGGCAACACCACTGTGTTGGTCATGGTGGTACTATCCTGCTCCTGGGATACATCTGTGAGCAAAGTAAGGTTAGGTGCTGCACAGATGGGATCCGCAGGTAAGGAGAAAGGTTCCCCATGGGTTGGCTTAGTGGGCCCTGAGAGTATGGACAGAGGGATCCAATTGGAGTCAGGAAGGCGAAGAACTGGAGCATGCCCCTGCTGTTGTGGGCCTGGGTCCTTGTTCTGTCGCCTCAAACAGGGAAGTACATCAGGATAGTGATTGTTCTCCCCTGGCTTTAGGCTGGTAGGGGGTCATGTTGGACCTGGCTTTTTGACAGGGACATCCCCAAACTTTTTGCCTCCTGCCTCCTATTTTTTCTGACCTGTTGTTGTTGGCTTTTGACCTCTGGGCACTTTACCACTGCTAACCAGTGCTAAAGTGCATATGCTCTCTGTGTAATTGTACTACTGATTGGTTTATCCATGATTGACTATTTAATTTACTGTAAGTCCCTGGTAGAGTGCACTACATGTGCCTAGGGCAGGTAGATTAAATGCTACTAGTGGGCCTGCAGCACTGGTTGTGCCACCCACCTCAGTAGCCCCTTAACCTTGTCTCAGGCCTGCCATTGCAAGGCCTGTGTGTGCAGTTTCACTGCCACTTCAATTTGGCATTTAAAGGTACTTGCCAAGCCTAGAACTCCCCTTTTTCTATACATAAGTCACCCCTAATGTGTGCCCTAGGTAACCCCTAGAGCAGGGTGCTGTGTGGGTAAAAGGCAGGACATGTACTTGTGTGGTTATATGTCCTGGTAGTGTAAAACTCCTAAATTTGTTTTTACACTATTGTGAGGCCTGCTCCCTTCATAGGCTAACATTGGGGCTGCTCTCATACATTGTTGAAGTGGCAGCTGCTGATCTGAAAGGAGCAGGAAGGTCATATTTAGTATGGCCAGAATGGTAATATAAAATCCTGCTGACTGGTGAAGTTGGATTTAATATTACTATTCTAGAAATGCCACTTTTAGAAAGTGAGCATTTCTTTGCACTAAAACCTTGTTGTGCCCTTCAATCCACGTCTGGCTAGGTTTAGTTGACAGCTCCTTGTGCATTCACTCAGACACACCCCAAACACAGGGTATTCAGCCTCACTTGCATACATCTGCATTTTGAATGGGTCTTCCAGGGCTGGGAGGGTGGAGGGCCTGCCCTCACACAAAGGACTGCCACACCCCCTACTGGGACTCTGGCAGACAGGATTGAACTAAAAGGGGGCTTGGTGCATTTCTTAGACACTCTTTGAAGTCACCCCCACTTCAAAGGCACAACTTAGTATAAAACAGGGCCTCTGCCCTACCTCATCAGACACTTGCTGGAGAAGAAACCTGAACCAGAAACTACATCCTGCCAGGAAGAACTGCCTGGCTGCTCAAAGGACTCACCTGTCTGCTTTTCTACAAAGGACTGCTGCCTTGCTGTTGGCCTGCTGCCTTGCTGAACTCTTGCATGGCTGTAAAAGTGCTCTCCAAGGGCTTGGATAGAGCTTGCCTCCTGTTCCCTGAAGTCTCAGGACCAAAAAGACTTCTCTCTTCCTCTTGGACGCTCCGTGCGCCGAACTTTTCGACGCACAGCTTGTTCCGCTGCAAGAAAAACGCCGCACACCGACGCTGATCAACGCGACGCCTTCGGGACGACCGAAACTTTGACGCACGGCCTCGCAAGGACAACGCCGCCCGACTTCCCGGGAGAAATCGACGCAACGCCTGCCGTGAGATCAAATCTTTGACGCACGGCCTCGCAAGGACAACGCCGCCCGACTTCCCAGGAGAAATCGACGCGACGCCTGCCGTGAGATCAAAACTTTGACGCACGGCCTCGCAAGGACAACGCCACCCGACTCCGCAGGAGAAATCGACGCGACGCCTGCCGTGAGATCAAAACTTTGACGCACGGCCTCGCAAGGACAACGCCGCCCGACTCCACAGGAGAAATCGATGCGACGCCTGCCGTGAGATCGAAACTTCGACGCGCAGCCCCGCAGAACGACGCGCAGCCGTAAAACAAGCAGGAAAATCCACGCACAGACCCGGGACATCTGGTAATCCCCGCGACCCACAGAAAGAGACTGTCCGCGCGCCGGAAAACTACGCACGACTTCCCCGCGTGGAAAATAACGACGCAAGTCCGTGTGTGCTGGGGAGAAATCGACGCACACACCCTTTTTCCACGCACCTCTTCCTTTGTGGCCCTCTGAGGAGATTTTCCACCAGAAACCAGATACTTTGTGTTTGAAAGAGACTTTGTTTACTTTCTAAAGACTTAAGACACTTTATATCACTTTTCAGTAATATCTTTACAAATTCATATTGCAACTTTGATCGTTTTGACCTGAAGATACCCAGATAAATATTATATATTTTTCTAAACACTGTGTGGTGTATTTTTGTGGTGTTATGCTATGGTGTTGTATGATTTATTGCACAAATGCTTTACACATTGCCTTCTAAGTTAAGCCTGACTGCTCGTGCCAAGCTACCGGAGGGTGAGCACAGGCTGATTTTGGATTGTGTGTGACTTACCCTGACTAGAGTGAGGGTTCTTGCTTGGACAGAGGGCAACCTGACTGCCAACCAAAAACCCCATTTCTAACAGTGATTTGCTGTGCTTTATAAATCTTTCATTGATTTTTGGTATCCAAGGTATGACTGAGCGTTGCAGAGTTTCAATTGTGTAAATGGTGCTCCTTGTGACCTCATTGTCACGTGGTATGAGGGACAGGTATGAGTCCATGGTTACTCGCTTCTCTTGACCTATTTGTTGCAGCATCATGTTCTCTGGGCTATATGTCCATGAATAATCATGGATAAAAACACAGGGCATAACACTATTGTAGTGATTCTGAATAGTAAACTAGGAAAATTAACAAAAATTGAGTTTATTCTCAGAGCAAAAAGGTTTTGTGCCATCTCTGCTGAAAGATAAATGCAGAAGGGAGACAAGGAATGGGAAATACACTTCCAAAAGTACACCACTTAGGTGGTATATTACACCCATATTGCTTCTATTGTAGGTCCGACATTGATCCACACCCTGAGAACTGGTACAATTGTAAAATGGATCACATCCCACCTTACCAACCAACAGCAACTTGTTCAGAAATGATCTATCAATCCTGGACTCGCCCCATCACCTGTGGAGCCCCCAGGGCTCTATTCTGCCACTAATCATTTTTAACCTTTATATGGAACCTTTGGGAGCTATCCTTGTAGATGGTAACATCAAGTTCCATCAATATAATGATGACAGCCAACTAAATCTCTAAATCTCCTCAACCAATAACATACAGAGACTCAATGCTTGTCTCAAACGTTAACAAACCTTGATGTCAATAAACTACCGGATTCTAAAACCATGGAGCCGGAATTTCTTCTGTTTGCTAAGAACACCAAACGTTCTCCGATTCATTCTCCAACTTAAACTCCGGCTTCATGCCCCAGCTGATAGAACAGGGCAAATCCCTTGGATTTACCAACCTCTCCAATCTGTCAATCAAAGAACACATTCCCAAAAAGACCAAAACTGCATGGTACCAATAGGAATTTTTTTTCCACAGGAGAAGGCTTCAGGTCTCACTAATATGGAGCAATGCCTTACTCAACAGCAACCCAGAGACCACTCCTAACTCCCTGAAAGGCATTCTTCAAGCAGTACCACAACTCAACAAGGGGTTAAAGGATTCCAACCATATCATTCTTGCGCTAAAGGATCTATACTGACATCCCCTGCAAGGGTAGATCATCTTCAAGATCAGCAGCATCACTCACAATGCCCTTTAGTTCCATACGAGGAGCTCCAACATGGCTAATTCAGAGATTAAACACTGCAAAAAGGAGAAAACAAGGCTCCCAAACCCATGCCTCCAGGACCTGGAAAATCATCCCCTCTGGTGGAAGAACTGTACTTACCTTCCTACAATTCAGAAAGATACTGAAACCTTCAAGAAACACCACATCCTGCAGCCTGAATTGTCACCCCTTCCAGTATCCCAACATCCTCCCTCTGTCCCTGCCCCTATGTTTCCACAACGGGGTTTAGCCCTGCACAGTGCTCTGTTGCAAGCCAGCTATGTTTGTGCTTTAGAAATACAAAATCAATCAATACAGGGGTATCTTGGTGCTAGGGTGCGATGTTTCTGGCAAAGAGCCAGGTCTTGAGTCTCTTTCTGAAGTCTGCTAGTGATGGTGCCGTTTGGAGGGGAAGGGGCAAGTCACTCCATGCCTTGGTGACAATGTAGGAGAAGGAGCAGCCGCCACTGCAAACGCAACGGATCCCCGGTATGCCTACGAGGGCGAGCAAGGAGGAGCGCAGGTGTCTGGTGGGCTGGTGGAAGCTGAGTCAGTGGTTGATGTAGGTGGTCCTTGATCGTGGAGGGCTTTGTAGGCGTGCGCGAGGAGCTTTAACTTGCATCTTTTCTGGATGGAGAGCCAGTGGAGGTTTCTAAGGTGGGCGGTGATGTAAGTCCGTATGGGGAGGACCAGAACGAGTCTGGCTGCCACATTCTGTATAGTCTGGAGCCTTTTGAGGAGCTAGGAGTAGATGTTGGTGCAGATTCCATTGCTGTGATGGAGGCGGCTGGTGATGATGGTCTGGGTGACTGCTTTCCTGGGGTTGACAAGGACCCATATGAAGATTCTGGGGGACATGTGGAGCGTGTGAAAGCCGGAGAAGGTGACTGTGTTGATTTGGGGCTTTATGGTTAGTACGCTGTCAAGGATGATGCCAAGGTTACATGCGTAGTTCGTAAGTGTGGGAGTGGGTCTGAGTTTGGCTGATCACTTGCTATGGTCCCAGATCAACATGTTTCTTCCAAAGATTAGCACATTAAGTCGGAGTTGAGTTTGACAAAGTGTGCTTTTATCCAGTCAGCTACAGGTTAAATTCATGACATTTTGTGGTTCACCCTGCAAGTGACTGTGGCTGTTGTTGAACTAGGGGTCATACCCCAGTCAATCAACAACCCAATTCCTCACAATGGTGTTCAGCAGTGTGATCAGGACTATTGTTTGTGTAGTACCATACAGTGATTTGTGTTACACAAAAATCCCAGATAAAATATTTGGCATCAGAATAGATTTTTACATTTTCCTATTTTTCTCTCATTTGGTAATTGTTCTAAGTTTGACTCCTGCTTCAATCTGAAACTCTTTTGTTGTTGCACCAGTGATACCTTGCCAGAATGGGAATAACCCTGGATCTCAATTAACCCTGGATCTTAATTACAATATAAAGGAGTTGAAGGATTTCCGCAAGGAGAGAGGGCTGGCTGTAAGAAGGAGGTCCACGACGCAGGATCTTCAGGCAGCCCTGTATGCTTTTGAGGAAGCACACTGGGGAAAGGTTTCAACAGAGAACCATGAGAATGATGACTTGTTTGGGTTGATCTTCATGTAGGCAGTCAATATCCAGGTATGGGTGATCGGAATGCAGTGCTTTAGGCATGCGTCGGATAGCTAAAGCATTGGAAACGTTCAAGTAGAGCTGTGTATCATTGGCATACTGGTGAATCTTGATGCTGTTATCTTTGAATAGAGGACCAAGCGGCTCCATGTAGAGGTTAAAGATGACAGTACGGATCACTGGGTGATTCTGCTTAGGGATCTTTTGGGACCTGGATGTGACCATTTGAACAAACTAGTGTTGGTTGGCAAAGTAGGAGCAGAACCAGTGAAAGACATTGCCGGTGAATAGCATTTGAGACTCCAGGGGACATACATGGGTAGGATGGTCGACTGTGTCAAATGTAGGTGAGAAGTCCAGCAATATCAAGATTTAGAGATCATCATCATCAGTGGTCAGGATGGCATTGTCTGCAAACGTGGAAGGTAGTAGTCTCCTTGATGCAGGGAGACCTGAATCCAGATTGGCAATTGTGTATGAGATGGTTAGCATTATTGAGATCTTGGAGTTGAACATAGAAAACTTTTTCAATGATTTTGTCAATTGTGAGTGATGGGCTGGTAGTTGGCGAGGTCATAAGGGTGTAGTGCAGATTACTTTTAGAGTGGGAGGATATGGCATGGATTGAGAGATTCTGGGAAGAATGAGGGAGGCATTGACAATGGTGAGTAGGGGTGAGAGAGTCCCTAGAGAGAGACCTTTTATGAATGGTGAAGAATCATCTTCATAAGAAGTGGCTTTTAGGAAGGTGAGCATGTCAGTGAGACCTGCAAGAGATAAGGCTTTGAAGGATGGCCATTCAATGGTGGGGAAGTATTGGGGGTAAGAGATACAGCAGTCTTGATGTTGTCAATGTGCTGTCAGGTTTTCTGTTTTTCACTGAAGAACAGGTTGATGGCATTGCACTTTCTGTGGAGGGAGGTGTAGGGTGGCCTGGCAGGGAGTTGATGCATTGTGTGATTGTCTTAAATAGAGTCCTACTTCTCTTGGTGGCTTTAGTGGTGTAGTTGTTATAGTACTTAGCTTCATGGTGTATCAAGATGTAACTGTTTTTTCCATTTTCTTTCTTGTCTGCAGATGGTTTGTTTCTTGTCAGCAAGATATTTAAAATATCAGGGTGCTGAAGGCATTTGCTTTGACTTGCGTGTTTTAATTGAGGCATGAATGTTTGCATAGTTTTCCAAAAATGAGTTGAATTTGTTTAGAAGGGTATTAGTGTTGGATATGGCATTGATGGGGTGGAAGATGTGTTCAAGCATTAGGTTGTCTAAAGAGAAACCTTTGAATGATCTGAAGGTATGGCCTTTGCTTTTGTGTTTACCTCTGTTTGTTGGTAAGATGCTGAGCAGGGAGAACTGGATGGAAAAGTGTTGATCGGGTCCAGGAGTATGGGCCATTTGCATTGGATTACTAGTAATTTTGAGAAGAGAATATTGAGAATGTGGCCTTTGGAATGGGTTGGTTGTGTGACAAGCAGTGCCACATTGAGTGTACCAATGAGGATGAAAAGTGCGTCTCATGTTTTTACTGAACTTGTGTTGTCTGGGAGTTTACAGTCACCCAAGAGGATGGTGTTGACATGTCAGATGGATGAGATCATGAGGAAATCTGAGAATCCTCTTTAAAGTCCTTGCTCTGCCTGGGAGGTCAGTAGATGAGATTGGAGGTAGTGGTCTGAACTGCAGAGAGTAAATGTCAGTTGTTCCATGATATTAAGTGTTCTTGCTTGCCTAAGACACACTACCAGGAGGGCTTATGGTTGACAATGATGCATTTTCCCTTCTTTTCACCTTCCACACAATGAATGCTATAACCCGTGGCGAAAAGGACGTGTAGAACGTGCAAGGATGTGGGAACCTACCATGTTTCTGTGATGAAGAGGGTGTCAAGCTTGTGATAGGCAATAAGGTCTGTGATATCTGGTGCATGAAGTACTGCAGAGCCAGAGTTAATGAAATTAGTTGAAATGTGTGCTCTATAATTTGACAGTATGTGGTTGATAATTGGATGTGTAAGAGGTTAGGTCTATGTTTTGTGTGAATTCTCCATGAGTGTTGGGTCATCTAGGTCTGGGTGTGATTATGGTGATTGGCAGTATGGGGTGCTGGGTGAGCCACATGATTATATCTTGTAAGTTTCCGTAGAAAAGGAGTTCTGGCCCTTGTCCTGGCTCACAACAGTACCAAATAAGCAGTGCCATTTCATGTGTCTCTCCTTACCGGGCCCAAACATGTGATGCCCTTTGCTGTGCCTGCTCTTTGTGGGGAACACCCGGGCAGTGGGGCACCCTGAAGAGTTGATTGAAGCAAGGAAAAGGAAGTCACTTTCTGTGAAGATGCTTGATGGGAAATTCAGTGAAGTCAATTCAAGTGCATATGGATTTTTTTGTAATAAATTTGTTTATTATGATTTTTTCTACACGTATACATCATATAATCTTGCAAATCTTTTTAACAGTATGTTCTACCCAGCCACTGGTTGGCAGTTACCACAGCATTACAACGCATTTAGAAGAAAAGAAGGAAAAAACGATCATATAATCCCCCACACAACTTCCAACCCCCTCCCATATAACCACCCCCTCTATGTCGAGAATATTTTACTGCTAAAGGCATATCACCAGCCGATTTCTGCCTAAGTTCTTAAAGTTCGGTAGATTACCAGTCTAGGTTGTAGGCTGACCTGTGGGTCTGCATCCTATCAGATTCCTACTGTCCATCCTCAACATTGGGTGTCCGCACACATGCATGTGGATGATGGAAAATGCTGTGATGTCACTTCTTGTGCAGGATTATGTGGAATGAAGTGCTCTTGCTCAGCTTGTTCTTTTAATGATGGTTTTGGTGGGAAACCAGTTATGTACTTTCCTATGCAGATAAATGATGAGAAATTAAGATTCTAGGAGTGCTGAGTGTTGTTCAGAGGCCCAGGGATTATCACAGATTCATGACTTTGTCTGCTTAGCGAGATAGGCAGCATTTGTCTTTTGATAACATGACACAGGGCCAAGGTCAAGGAGAAATGGGGATAACAGCATGGCCACAGAGTAGTACAGCTTCATCATGAGGGTCAAGAGGGCATTTCTGAACAGTGGATATTTCAGATCTTATGTGAAAGAAATGTGCAAAGGGGGTCAGGAGGAGGATGTTCCATATTAGGCCACGGTTTGCTGTTTCTTAAAACCAGAGGTCTCTAGCACAGCATTTCAGTTCTATGCAGGGAACTCTGATTCCAGAGATAAGAAGCTTCCTAGCCAGATACTAGGGAGACTCAGAGTAAAAGACTTTGTGGAATCAGCATGCTGTGTACATCTTGCATCAATGAGAAACCAATTTAGGGAGATAAGGACAATGTGATGTGGCCAAAGAATTGTGTGGAAGACTCCAAGAGGGCTGCACCATGGAGGGTGGCCTTGAGGGAAAATAGCTGGGTCAGCAAGTGAGAAGTGTGTTCCATTAGTTTGGTCTGGACTGGGTCTGATCTTGGACCATTAACATGAAGTTAACCTCATGAATGATGTTTTGATTTCTTTCAGCAGCAGTATACAGTCTTCTCTCTGAGATGGTGCAGTTCCACCCACATTTGTATTACTTCTAGTTTCCTATAATAACTTAAGTACTACTATCTGTCATCAGGATATCAGAGGTATGTTACATAGGGTTCACTTTGTAGCTCCCTAAACAACTTTGTGTAGATTAGTGTTGATTTAGGGTGGTGCCTTTGGTTTCATCCTGTGACAACTGGATGGGGCTAGAGAAGTCCTCACAGTCCTTGCTTATTGGGAGCAGTTGCCCAGGAAATAGGATAACTCAACAATTCCATAGAGTCAGTTATTTTGAAGGCCGAAGACAGATGGACTTTCAGAAGGCAGGATTTGTCTTGGTCCAAGATGCAGAGATCATTGCAAATGATTTTTAACATGGCATTTTTTGTGGTGCAGCCAGGTCTCAATCCAGATTGCTAATGGTAACTATCCATTAATTATCGTCAGTGACAAATCCTTTCAGTGAGGAAGCCGCACCGCTTTCAATAACTTTTGCAAAGAAAGGCTGCCTGGTTATCAGCTGCCAATTGTATAGGCCATCCAGGTCCCAAGTGACATCTTGAGTAGGGGCATCCTTTAGGCAGCTGGAGAACTCTATCAGGCTTTGCACTAACCTTGTGAGCCAGATCCAACAAAATCCCAGTGGTAACCACAAATATTGCAACATTAGAAACATTGGTAGAAGCAGGAAGGGCGGAATGTGATAAGTGAGAAAACAGACACAGGACTCCACAATCTGCTTCATCAGTTTTAGGGTCAAGGAAAGCTGCAGCTTGAAGAACATCACTACAAGATAAAGAACAATCTTAAGTAACGTATCATGACATAAGCATCTTGCTATAATAAATTATACATGTACACCTCTCCTTATTTTAGAACAACTACCTCAAACTGTGTCACTATACATTCTTTCGTGGAAGATGAATATAGTTTCTACTTGACTGCTGTAAAATTAAAACTGAGGCACATTAACATCCTGTGATTTCCTACACATTTGTATTCATATGGAATGTCCTTTCAGAGTCGGAATCAGCACTGTTTCATAACAGGAACTTTAACAGAACGTATAACCCCAAGCAAATGTGCAAACTGGTTAAAAGTTAGATTTCAAATCATGCACAACTTCACAATACTTCTCGCAGACCCACAATATCCATAATCCAATCCTTAGGAAACAAGAGGACTTGATACTTGAAAACCAGCAGCCATGGTACGAGTTCTGGTTTTGGCAACATTGTAGCAGAAATTGCCTAGTAAGAACGGTGAGTATCATGAAGCGAGTTACACCTGAAGATCCAAGATGACCACCGTCTCGCTGTATGTGCTAGTGTCCTGGCCGTAGCTCAATGCCGATGCTCTACAACCTGGCACACTCATAATGCATGCAGAGCTTGAACCCGGACAGTACCATCTCTCTGTACTGACCACATGTTTTGTCTTTGCTGCAGTGGCATCACTATAAATGACCTCTAGGTACTGCTTCCTCGTACAAGAACCTCCAAGCAGCACTTCAAGTAAACACCCTGATTAACCCCCTTAGGGTAAACAGAGTTTACTCACGATTTAATAGTAGATAGCTTTCTGATTACTTTCAGATTGAGGTTGCATGGCCTCAATTGAGCCATTTGAGCAGCTGAATGGTATGGGCACTGCAGGGGCCCCCAGGGGCCACACGACACCCCTCACCGCCAGGAACAGGATGCCGGTGAGGGGGTCGGAATCCGCCATGGCGGCGCAGCAAGCTGCGCCGCCATGGGGGATTCCCAGGGCATCGGAAAACCGGCGGGAGACCGGCGGTTTTCCTGGTCTGACCGCGGCCAAACCGCCGCGGTCAGAATGCCCTGCGGGGCACCGCCAGCCTGTTGGCAGTGCTCCCGCATCCCCGGCCCCGGCGGTCCTTGACCGCCGGGGTCGGAATGAGCCCCATAGTCTGATGATACCTGTTGAGAAACTGAGTTTAAGATCATATAGCTGGTCATTGATGTTGCTGGGATGATAGGTGAAGTATGATACACAGAACCTATTTTAGATTTTAAATCACTTTATACTTAGACTTGTGAATAGAGAGGAATGTATTCAGAAACTGCTGTACATACAGCTAAAGCATCCCAGAGAAACATAATGGCATTCACAGATGAGCAGACACACATGTAAATATGGGTGGACTTTCTTTTCAACTTGTTTCTAGTTTAGAAGCTATTCTGTACAGCAGAGTTCCCAGGCATACTTTTTAATTAATGTTTACTTTGTCGCCTCTTCTACTGCCCCATTGCTTTTTCAAGAGAGAAGCAGAGGTGTGATTCAGTTTCTGCTTCATTTCTCCAATTATTTTCTTTTCCACCCTTGAGCTGTCTGAGACCCAGGAGGAGGACTCTTCAATATTCATATTCTTTTCTTCCAAGGACTCCAGGATCATTAGTGATGGCAGATGTTAGAACATGGGTTATTAATTTGGGAAAGGGGGACTATTACCAACTCAATAAACGTGGCCTGGTGAGTTATAAACTCCAGTCTCAGAAAATCTCTGCTCAACCCCTGATAGCTGCAGCAGTCAAGAAATGTTTACATTTATGCAGTATCAACTACATTAAAATTTAGAAACACGACAAAATTGCCAAACTAATTTATAAAAAATAGCAAATGAGCAGTAAAACACAGCAAAGGTATAAAAATTAGATTACAGGAACCAGAGATATAAAGTTTTAAAAATGTATGGGAAAAAAGTGCCCATGAAAAATGAAATACCATAAAAATAACAGTTTGCTGTTACTTGGGACCTTGGCACAACTTCAGGTTGGCCACTCTAAAGTGGAGGTCAGCTAAACCAAGGGGACCATATTGGTCAAATGTTTTCCCCTGGGACTTAGTCACTATGTAGGAAACTGGGCTATTTGTTGTGTGGCCTGCATAAGTAATAGGTGTACTTACTGGGAAACCAGCACCCCATTGTAGTGCTGGACTCTCTCTGGATAGTGAGGCAGAGCAGTCCAAAGCCTGCTCACGAGGGTGGTGTGGGCTTGTAATCACCATTCATTGGCATGCAGCAATACACTCAAATTATAGTCTAGTCGTACTTTTGCTTTAGAAAATGAAAAATACTTTTATTACTCAAATACTATTAAATACTATGCAATAATTTACAAATATGCACATTAGCAGAAGGAAAATATTGTTTATGACATTGCATAGTCACCTTAGATTGCGTAAAGGGGTCACCCAAATATCTCAATTAAATCTATGGATTTTGTCAACATTCAAGAGCAGCAAACCATATAGTAAAACTATCATTATGTACTTGAATGCACTTATCAAAAATAATACTCCAGCATGAATGCATTTATTAAGGATAATAAAATGTATACTGTGAGTAGTAATTACTGACATCATTATGGGAACTAATAAATCATTTAAAATCCTTATGGGGAAACAATGAAGCATTTGAAATCATTATGATGAACCAATAAAGCTTTTGAAATGAGTAAAACATGTCTGTGTGAGTTTTTTTATACATTTTTCACCATGAATCTGAACTGACAAAAGCAGCCCCTAGAGGCTGTCACATTGGAATGGCATTGCGTTGCAACCATACACTTGGCCCCTAGAGGGTGCTTCAATACATGTATTGCTTTGAACCACCTTTAGGCCTTGCAGGCCATAATAAATCTAGCAATACACATAGCCCCAGAAGGCGCAACACTCCCACCTGTATAGCAAAAGCTCCACCCTTCGGAGTGCTTGAAAATGTGAAGAAAATCCTAGGGAGGTAAATGCTTAGGGGTTGCCCCCCAATTTTGGATGAGGACATCACAAAGGTGTCCTGGGAAAAATGTCACCGTTCCTGTTATCGGTGGGGGCCCCATCGTCCTGGGGCAACCACAAGGGGAGAAATATCAAAAATGAATGTGAAAGCAACCAAGCCCCATAGAGCATTATGGGGAAATATACCGGGAGCAGAGAATACTGAAGTACCAACTCCACCGCTGAGCCGGAAGAGCCATGCTGCTTTTTATTTTGGCTTTTTTTGGGGCTCTTTTTTGCTGATCGGCCAGTCTTCTTGTTTGAGGGGTGCCCGGTCCCAACCAGGCACCCTGTGAAGGCTGGTGGTTTTGGGGGACGGCTCAGGGAGCCCACTCCTGGCTGCCCCCATCAGTTCCCCACACAGTCAGCATCTCCTTTGCTGCTTGCGGGAGGCAGCAGTGCTGTTCTCTGCTTACCCGTTTCTGTGGGCAGGCACCCTAGGTTCTCAAGGCCCAAGGATGTGGTTTTTGGCCCCTTCACGGCATCACAGGGGAGTGTGTGGATGCTCCCTTACATCATGAGTCCAGGGCTGTGGTCCCGGCCCCCTAAACAGAGTCACGGCCAAGAGATGGTGTCTCCAGGCAAGGAAAGGAAATGAAGGAGTGGTCCCAGGCACGCCCGCTCCCAACAATATATATTTTTGGGGATATGTCTTCCTTGTGGCATTTCCTGGGCCCTGGGGGAATTTACCAGACCTGCAGAGGAGCCCCACGCATTCTGTGGCAGAAAAGGTTAAGGGTCACCAAACTTTAAAATACCATAAATCTGGCCCAGATGGGCCGATTTAGATGATCCTGAGCTCATTTTACTCCTGGTGTTGAGCTCTACCCACTAGGTGCAGTTGCAACAACCCTTCTCATCTCCAAAGGGGATGCAATCCTCAAAAGAACTAATCCTCCTGGTTCCCCATGTCAGCTCTCCTCTTGATCTTTGTGTCCAGGACTTCCCCCAACTGGTCCTCAGGTGGTGTAAGGGGGCTTGCCTTTGGGGAGACCCACTGGTCCTGGGGTCAGCTGGGCAGAGTCCTTGGTCCTGAGTGGGGGTCGAGGAGTTCCTCTTTCCAGTTCTCCATGGCAGTCCCAGGATCCAGCAACAAATGGTAGAAAAATCCACAAGCAAGAGACAGTCTCCCCCTTGTTCAAGAGTTTTCAAAGGCAACCCTGGCCAAACCTAGGGTAACACATCACCTCTCCACCCCTGTCTCAACCCTTCTGCACATCATGCTGGGACAGTAAACAATGCCGCTACCCAGGAGTCACTGATCACATCAGCACCTGGGGTCTTAGCTCTACCCGTCACTGGCATCACTGCCGGGGACTTGCCCACTAGAATATCAACAGGAGCCCCCCAGTGAGTTGACTCCAGTTGTCTGGGCACTCTCCTTTGTTCAGTAGGCTTGAGCAGGCCCATCCATGGTACAGTGTGACAGCTGAGTGATTGATGCAGATCATTTCCCTCACCCCTCCTTTCATCCTCAGGAGATGGGAGAAGGACTGCTAAATGCTTCTTTTTTGTGGCGTGGCCTTTGTTCCTGCTGCTGGAGAGAAATGTAATTAACTGGGCACAACAGGGTGACAAAAGGCCTGGGCTCCGATCCTGAGCTGAGCAGAGCCAGGAAAATATGAGACCTCTGTATCATCCATGCAGTTTATAGATATTATTTTGGAAGTTACGTACTTGATTTTGCAGCGGCCTTATCTTAAAAGGCAGACATTGTCAGTGTACATGTGCAGTCTGTTTGCCATGCAATTGCCTTTACAGCGAATATATCTTTACCATGCATGCCTTTACCATGAATTTCATTCTAAAGGCATATGCGTGCTAAAGGTTGTAAAGGTAAGTACTATTTTTTTTTAATTCTGTAAAGGACTGAATGGTAAAGGCATATGTGTAGTAAAGGTTTAACAGCTAAGTACAGGTAAGCATTAAGGGCCAGATGTAGCAAGGGTTTTGCGACTCGCAAACAGCGAAAAACGCCGTTTGCGAGGCGCAAAAGCCTCTCCGCGATGCAGAAATGCATTTTGCGAGTCGGATCCGACTCGCAAAATGCGTTTCCGACTCGCAAATATGAAGGGGTGTTCCCTTCCTATTTGCGACTCGCAACGCTATGCAAGTTCATTTGCGACCGCAAAAGCGGTCGCAAATGAACTCGCAGTTACCATCCACTTGAAGTGGATGGTAACGCATTCGCAAACGGGAAGGGGTCCCCACGGGACCCCTTCCCCTTTGTGAATGATCACAAAAACAATTTTTCAGAGCAGGTAGTGGTCCTATGGACCACTGCCTTCTCTGAAAAATACCGAAACAAAAGGTTTTTTTTTTTTTTTCTAAGTGCAGCTCGTTTTCCTTTAAGGAAAACGGGCTGCAGATAGAAAAAAAAAACTGCTTTATTAAAAAGCAGTCACGGACATGGAGGTCTGCTGTCTCCAGCAGGCCACCATCCCCGTGAGTGCCCATACTCGCAATGGGGTCGCAAACTTAACTTAACTAATATTAATGAGGTGGGTTCTGCGACCCCATTGCGAGTTGCAGAAGGTGTCTGAGACACAGTTCTGCATTGCAAATTGCGAGTTGCAATTTCCCTTTTTCCTACATCTGGCCCTAAGTGCTTTTATATATCACCTAGAGATGGTCGCCACTAGGTAGTAATAGTTTCTATAGAAAAAGTGTTTTTTGTTTTGCAAATAACTTTGGTGGCGGTTGAAGAAGTTTCACAACATTTTACAAAAAAACGTTTACTCGCACTTCAGTTGCTGTCTGGAAAGTTTTGGGGTGATCTGTCAAGTGGGGGCAGAGAAAAAACATGTTTTTTCCACTAATTTTTCCATAGGGATTTTGAACAGCGATAGCACCCAAACCACTGGATGGGATTACACTAAATTTGGCAAAAAGGTAGCTCTTGGTCCAGAAAGAGGTCTTTTTGTTATTTGGTGTAAATCTGTTCAATAGTTTTTGAAAAATTAAAGAAAATCTGTATATATAGGAACATGAAGGATTTGCTACTCCTCCCGATCTGGTGCTGAGATCTAATTGGCTGCCAACACTTCAACAAGGAAGTGTTGGCAGCCATGTTGAGACTCAACTTCAGCTAAGTCCCAGAAAAAATGTTAAAAATAAAGAAAAAGGACCAGGATACGGACGCCCTTAGTGTATCGTGCTGGGCTTCCAAAGGGGACTTCCCCACCCCCGGGCTAAAAAGCATTTTTTTCAATTCTGCCACGAGCGGATCCAGTGGAAATTAAAACAAAAAACTTAGGAAGCACGGGCTTCGTAATTCTGAAGACCCCAGGTGGGCCAAGTTCCGGGGGCAATGTTAATTTTAATGCAGGGGCCACCCGGCCTTCCTTGAACCCTGGGCACCAACACCACCCTGGGGCTTTCATGAATTTAAGGGGGGCTGCCCCCCCCACACATCCGCAGGGACCGCCACATCCCTGGGGCTTTAATGCAAATTCATGCAGGGGGGCTGCGTCCCCTAACCCCCCCCCCCACAGCCGCATGGCCCACCACCTCCCTGAGATAAACACAAAAAAATAGAAAAGGGGTCCTTCTTGGACCCCTGCAGCCCCAGGGATCACCACCTGCCCGGATCTCTTTTGTTTGGAGGGGAGCCACGCAGCCCCCCTCGTGGAGCCACTGAAGGCCCTGGAAACACCATCCCCTGCTATGTCCCAGGGTGCCCACCCCTTCGACATAGCTGTTTGCAGTGGTTTGGCGGCAGCTTTGGCAGCTGCCACCAAGTCACAGCAAACACTGCTCACAGCGAGGGAGAGCGGTCAAACAGCTCTCCCTCGCTGTGAGCAGAGGTTTGCTTTGTCTCCCTGCCCGCGCAGATACAGGAAGGGAGACCGAGGAAAAATTGCTCACACAGAGAGGGAGTTGACAGCTCTCTGACAACAATGCTGTCTCCCCACCTCCTGCGGGAGCCAGCATTGACCTTGGGGGGATCTTGGAGGGACTTTGGGGGCCTTCAGGCTCCCACCATGGTCATCAAAAATGTGACTGGGTGCCCCCTGGGGGATGGGGTCCCCAAGGCTAAGATCGGCACTGTGGAGGGGGGGCAACTCGGCCCTGCCCAAAAAAATAAAATAATAATTAGGCTGGGCCTCAGGGGATGGTGTACCCAGGGCCTCGATCAGCCTGAGGAGGGGGGCCGCCAAGACCCCTCCTCAAAAACAAGGTTAATGTTTAGGTCATGCCCTGGGGAATGGGGTTCCCTGGGCCTAAATTAGCCCTGGGGAAGGGGGCCATGCGCCCCCCTCCCAAAAAATTTATTAATTAGGCTGGGTCCTGGGCGTTGAGGTCCCCGGGGTGCAGATTGGCCTGTTGGGGGTGGGGGCTGTGAAGCTACCACATGCAAAAAAATTAAATGTTTGGGCCAGGCCCTGGGGGATGGGGTCCCCAGGGCCCAGATTGGCCTGGAGGGGGAAGGCCCTGCTCTGTGCAGGGTTGGGTGGTTATCAGGGTTGACTGCAGGGCCTGGTCACATGTCAGTCTCTGCGGCCAACTGCCACTGTGCATGGCTGAAGGCCATGCGTGGTGGTGGTTGGATTAACGTATAGTAATAAAAATTACTTTACGTTTTAAAAAAACATAGAAATTCACTGCAAAATACACAAAGGTTACAGGGACATTATAGTTAGGAAATAGAACTTTAAAAAATGTAGAAAAGAACATACAAAACCAAAGGTTACAGGGACGTTATAGTTAGGCTCACATTCTAAACTTACCAAACCATAGAAATTTACCTGTACTGCCAGGTAATATATATATATATATATATATATAACCTAGTTGCGATTGCCACTAGGTAGTTATAGTTAGGACCATGTTTCCATTGAAAAAGTGTTTTTTGACTTGCCTATATCCTTGGCACCATTTGACGAATCTTCACAAAATTTTCCCCAAAAAAAGGCCTTGTGATTCTTGGTGCGCATGAGACGTTTCAGGGTGATCTGTCAAGCGGGGCTTGAGAAAAAGGGGGCTCAAAAAACGTTGCATTTCCCATGTTAATTCCCATAGGATCTGTCAACACATCTATAGCCCAAACCACTGGACAGAGTTACGCCAAATGTGGCAGAAAGTCACCTGTCTGTATGCAGACTGTGCTTTTTGTTTTGGATAAATTTAGGGAAATTCAAATTTCTCTGGCCGCAAAGTATTCGCGGACAAAGACGAGCTTGTGTAGGGAAATGCACAGCTCTGATTGGCTGCCAACCCTTCAAACCAGGAAGTGTTGGCAGCCATCCAGGGTATAGGCACCCTGACCCCTTAGCACAGGTTGGGGGGGCCCCAGAGGACCTGCCCCCAGAGCAAAAAAGCATAAAAAAAAAAAGAAATTGCCGCAAATTCACGAAATTCGTCTATTCGCAGTAAAAAAATGCCTTTTTTAAAAAACAAGTGTGCTCTAGCTATAACTTCTGAATTTCAATGGTTTTGTATGAATAAATTGAGAACATAACTATAAAGTCCCTGTAACCTTTGTTTTTTTTCAGTGAACATATATATAAGGATTATACTTACCTACTACATTTTTACCATGCTTAGGCCTTTACGAACCATACCTTCACAACAAAGGTTTTGTGCTAAAGGCAAGCGTGTTAAAGACATATGCGTTGTAAAAAATGTTGTGGTAAAGGCATGAGTAGTAATGACGAATGCATTGTAATGATGGCATTGTAAAGGCATGCGTGGCAATTACATGCGCAGTTACGTCATACAACCCTATCAAATCAGATTTTTTTAAACTAAGTGTAAAATAAATCAATTCATTTTGAAGCATGTTGTTGAGCAGATGTGTCATAAATATTTTAATCAAGCTAGGCTTGTCTATGGAAACTCAAGCCTAACCTACACTGTAAAAATATTACATGAAATTCCCTAACAGTAGCATGATATGCGAAATGCCAAAATTTTACAATATCACATCTAGTGCCATCAGTAGCAGCTCATATTCAACGTTCACATTGATCCAATGCTCTGACATTAGGATTTTTACCAAAATGAAATCTTAACTTTGTGAGCCTTGTTTGAGGTGCACAGTTAAACCACCAGTCCCGAAAATCTAAAAAAGAGAATTAAAACTTGGAATAACCAGCACAGGTCCTGAAGCTAAGTGGAGCCACTGTAGAGGTCAGAGAGTCTATCAGAAGAAAGAATTTAGACTAGCCACTCCATTAAGTAACCAGGGATTCATAAGAGAGCCATGGCCAAACCAAATCATATTTATAATAGGCCACAATCACCAACAACAGCATGCCCCTATCAGCAAATAACCCAGCAACGTTATTCAAGGAGCCAAAGGCATTCCAAGGTCTTGCAGCCCAACAGTGGAAAGATGAAACTAGTCAAGAGATCTAACCAGTCGAAAACCTGTAATTGTCCTACCAAGTTACAAACAGCATGAGGTTAAAATTGGTCATCATTACTCTTCTTAGAATGAGTTCAATAAGACCAGTTATTTCATGCAAAGTCACCTGCACAAATAAGTTCCAAAAGAGGAAATATGAGAATTAAAAAAATTAAACTATGATTTTGAAACTAAAGTCGGACTTCTGTGATATATGTTTGTATAGTGCATGGAGAAAAGGGCATCTCAAGTACAATCTCCAATGTCACCACTAGTCAAACCACAAAGGCTGATTTCTCAAGCAATCAAGGTGACCATGATCTGAACCTCAAACCCAGGTCCATTAAAGAATGTACAAGGAGATCTGATTATTCAAGTCTGAGTATTCAATTCCCAACTCAACCAGAGAATACCAAACTGTAGACAGTGAGATCCCTTCTATAGAATGCACAACCTCAGTTACTAACTTTCTGGTGAATAAATGGCTGAGGTTTATCAGACTTTCTGCAATATCACTCTAAAGTGATACACTCAGTTCTATATACCACAAAGGACAGAGTCAAACATGGCTTCTATCATGGGAAAAACTGCCGAACATGATGAACCATTTGAAAATTCCTCTTACCAGACAGGCATCTTGATGGGGAGGGATTCACCCTCACATCGTAACTCCAAACCTAGCTGAGAGTTTACGGGCATGCTACTACAACTCAAAGGGGCTGGACAAATAGCTATTGTCCAACCTAGTCTAGAGGCCAGAAATAAAATTAACTAGCAGAGGTTATTTGAGAAAGACACCTACTACAATAGGGATTTTGCAAATTGGCCCACTTGAAGCCAGCTGCTAGGATTATGCTTGCTGCTCTCATGAATGTAATTTTGGGGTCACCATGACTCTCAGCTGTGGCCCCTGGCTTTCCCCTTGCAACACCTGGCACTCACTGACTTTGTGATCCCTGTGCTCAGAGGTGGCAGAATCAGTGCCAAGGACACAGGGACATGTGAGGATTCTTTAGTTTCCATTTTCATTACAGTAATAGTGAATAAGATTGTATTATTCACTATTAGTGTAATAAAAAATGGAGCACACTTAGGACCTTTGGTGGCAGCTGTGGTAAGTAGAAATGATTAAAACTGTATGTTGTATGCATGCCTGGGGGTGAGAGTGTGTTTAAGTGAGAGAAAGCCTATGCTTGTTTGCACAAGTGTGCCTGTATGTGTAAGCATGTCTGTGTGAGTGAAAGAGTGAGAATCCGTGACTGTGTCGGGTAGCACGAGTCTGTGTGAGATTGAGGCCCAAATGTACTATTCTTTGACACAAGGCAACGTTGCACCAACGTTGCTGCGCTGCCTTGCTCAAAGGAAGAGAGAAAAACTGTCATATCTACTTTAATATGGTGCAATTTTTTTCTTCCTGTGCACTGGCAGACATGTGCCAAAGCACATACCCTTGTGCCATGATGCAAAGGTGTGTGTGTGTTCACCGAAGCATAGGATTTGTACTGGAAGGAGTCCCTCCAGCAAAAATCTATTCTTGAAAGGTTTACCTACTCTGTATGTATGCTGTACAATGGAGCACACATGCAAAGGTGGAAAAACAAGGAGACATTAAAACGTTTATCCTTGTTACGCCTGGCATGGCAAATGTTTGTAGATAGCGTTTTTGTCAAAACTAATGGGTGGTTGCATAGTAACGCCCATGCATCACTCTATTAACGCCGTCTTGATGCGAAATAATGCAAATCTGAGCATAGCACAACTGTGTGTTACTATCCTGATTTGTTGGCTGGCTCTCAGTTGTGAGACAAGCTTCTCCAATGGGGAAATAGTAACCCCACAAAATGTGTACTCTGTGTTTTGTTTGGGTGAAAGAGACAATATGGTGCCAGAATATCATGGCCTAAATGTTGTCTGTCTAAGATATACTATCCTAAATATTGTTTGCAAAAGTATTGCTTCCTTGAGGTTAGGAACAAAATATGTAGCAGTATGCTTGTAAATACTATTTAGTCCACATTGGAGCAATATGTTTGTAAATAATATTTAGTCCGCAGTGGAGCAATATGTTTGTAAATTATATTTAGTCCACAGTGGAGCGATATGTTTGTAAATGACATGTAGTCCACAATGGAGCAATATTTTTGTAATTATATTTAGTCCATAATAGAGTGAATGATATTTAGTCGACAAATGGAGTGATAGGTGTGTCAATTATATTTAGTCACAGTGGAGTGATATGTTTATACATGATATTTAGCCCACAATATTTTTGTGAGATGATATTCTTGTTTTGGTATTCTGACATAAAACTGCATTGCCAGGTTTAAGTCTATCATGAGGTATGCAATGCGAGAAACTATTGCACTCATGGCCCTAGTATACAATAAGGAGAAACAACCCCAGATTTTGAGGATCATTATGTAGGAAGTGATCATGCCCAAACCAACAAAGGGAGTAAGGGTGAAAGGTAGCTGCTAGGGGAACGTACCCAAAGTGCTGCCATCAAAGGCTCAGACCGATGCATTCTTTCCACTTCAAACTCAAGAATTGAGAGGAGAGGCTCCTCATGAAGAGGAGCAAAGACTATAGGATCCTCAGAAGGCACTACTGGCAGATGCTGTGATAGGAGGGAATAACTCCGTGGACCCTGTGTACCATACTAGTCAGGCACAGATAGATCTATTGTCTATGAGGCAAAGGTGAGACAGAATCAACAGAAGTCTGATATACTCCTTGAGACATGGTTTTGATGCAGTCTTCCACCTCTGCCATAATGAAATCCATCTTGTGTATGGTAATGAATAATGACGAGGAAGCAGAATTAACTAAAAAACAATATATAATCACTCATGATCAAGGAGCTTAAGAAAGCTTGAGCTTTTTTAATCTGTAGCACGGGAACATCACAAGAGTTCCAAATTGTTCATGCTATGCCCCTAACTAATGTATTTTTAAAACTCACTGTATCAGCTTATAAAAGAGATAAGGGCTCTAATAAGAACATCTCCATACAAAAGCACCAAAGGGTGGCAAAGCTTGTGTAGTTAGTCTTATAAAATAATCCTGTGACTAAGAAAATGATATCATACTTGAAAATACAGACATGCAAACAGTGTTTAATGCTAAAATATTACAGTCATGCCAGGGGTCTGAAATATTATCTTAAGGAACAAGGCCATAAAGAAGAAAATAAAATGTTGAAGCACCCTAAAGATATCTCACTTCGAAACAGTTAGATCCTTTATACTGCGTACCGGTCAAACTGCATGAAAAAGCAAGATAGGAAGCGCAGCATGAAATTACCAAACTAGAAGAATGTTTCTGGGTGGAGAAGGTTTTTTTCTAGTCAACCCATAAAAGTGGAAGAAAAAGCGGGGTTACATTTCTAGGTGCTGAAGAAATTACAGTGTGAAAAAGAAGCTCTTGAAAACCTGCCCAAAAGGCACAACCTACATTTCATGGGCATCTGGGAGGATGTCAAAGGAGAGATCTGTCCTGAAAAGTTTCTTACTGAGATTATTAGAAAGATTGCACTGAAAGAGCACACAGCTGAAGCTTGAACTCTTCCGATTGTAAGGCCCATTGTTGTAATAAGCCAAAAGCCCTGGTACTGCATGTGCAGTTCTTTGTATTTTCAGAACTTTAAAGTCAAGGAGAAAATGCTGGAATTTGAAAGAGTGGTCAAATCCTGAGGGATTTTAGTTTTCAATATTTACTGATGTTTCATTTGAAATAGCTGTGGGAGGAAGGGAAATCAGTAGCATAATTTCTGAATTCAAAGGAATGTAAAAAATGTGTGGCAAGGACAGTTGTTGGTTCTCGTTGAGGCAGAGCAATGTCAGGCCCTCCTACAAAACATAAAAGATGAAAACCCAATATGAAATTAAAGATGAATTCTAAATATGACCTTTTCTAGAACCTAGGTTAATACAGCTTCAAGACTGGATGATAATATGGCATGTGGAATAAATATACCAGTATGATAGGATAAAAATTACTTTAGGAAGTAATTCTCCCAGAACCTAACAGTGCGTTTCTTTCTAGCTGAGTGCCGGTTAGCACATTCATCAGGGAAGCGAGTGGCTTCCCATGGGAAGGGTAAGGTGCATTGGATGGATTTTAGGAAAAGCAGGGGAAATAAGTGTGAGAGGAAGATTGAGCAAAATGAGAAATTAGTGAATTGGTGCATGACAAGATTGAATAGGATATCCATATAACCAAAATGGCTAGGTTGGATTTGGTATCGGGTAATGTGAATGGATTAAATAAATCTAGTTAACGTAATATAATCATGCAGGTATTAGGCCAAATTAAGACTGAGAGTGTATTATTGCAAGAAACATATCTTGTATCTGAATGCAATAATATGCAGTTAAAGTATTCTTGGGTCTCACAAACACGCCATTCTAATGCCTCTGCTTCTGTTAGATGAGTTGCCATAACTTGGTGGAAAAACAAGGAGACATTAAAACGTTTATCCTGTGCAGCGGCACAATGTGAGTGATTGAGCATGAAAAACAAGAGAGGCAGGGCTGATGGTTATTTTTGTCTCTATGAAAGGGCATGATATTAATTACATTTGGCTGTTACCATGATCCTACAGTGGATGGCCCACACCTGCAAAGGAGCTGTTATTAAAACTACCAGAGTTGCAACTCCACTAATAATGGAAGGTTAGTTTAATATTGCCCCTATTGAAATTGATTGAATATGTGCTGAGATGAAGGAGCATAAAGTAGAAACCCCTGTAAGCATGAGGACTTGGCTATTTCACAAACAATCATGTTGCAGATATCTGGCAAGAGTTGCATTCTGGTCAATTTGGATTCCTTATTCTAGTAGCCTATGGTTACCAAGCTACCGTTTGTGTCTTTTCTTCCTGTGCAATCCTTAAATGTGCACAGGATGAGATCATCTCTACCAGGGCTCACAGACGAATTTAATAGTAGGTAGGGACTTTGCAGGGTGAATTAAGATTGGAAGAGGAACAAGACAGATGTGCCCTCTCCTACCACTGTTGTTTGCACTTTTTATTTATAAATCCTGCATAATGATATATTATTCAAGATGTTAGTATGAAAGCCAACCATAATAACCCATTTGGAATACCAAGGCGACTTATGCAGGCAATGTTTTCTTGTTTATAACCCCAAATAAGAAAAAGCAGATTTTATTTATCAATTTTCCGATTACGTTTGTCCGGTGATACATCAAATGCTGCCTCGCGGCCAGACATAAAATAGATTGTACTCAGTGCATAATGAGGAGTTAATTTGTTTCTAACAAACATTTGTATATGATCTTATTCCTAGTGTTCAATGCATTTATTTACTGTTACAGATTTTTACAAAACAACAAGATTCGACATTTATCCCAACAGTCCTTTGCCGGGCTTTTCCACCTGAAAATGCTGTGAGTAACATTATTTTTCCTACAAAGCATGGTGGGTTTAATCACAATAATAGTTTATTGTGCAGTGATGAAAAATGTGTCATGGACAATACAACAACATTTATAACTGTACTTGAGATTGGTTGTGTTATGCTCTCCATATTCATTTAAAAAAATAAAAGACAGCTGAGTAGTTTTGTTATATTTTAAAAATGTATCGGATGATTGACAAGAAGTATTGATTAGTTCAGGGTTTTACATTAGAGGTGTGTGCAGTTGCAAAATTTGTTTTTTAACCTTCCAGTGATGGTTGCATTGTTTATTTGGTAGACACTTCCATAGGAAAATGTTCAGTTTTTGGATAATTTATATCACATATATCCTTATTTAGTGCTAACAACATGGTTCTGTAAAATGTAGAGAAAAAAAACTTTAGTTCTTTCTCATAAATGACATTATGAAAAGATTAGCTCAGCAAAACGTAAACTAAAGGAGAAACTCTTGATAATGAGCTGCCATTGTGCATAGAAATACTTCGCTAATGGAACTTCCAGGCACAAAATATGATTATAATTTCCAGCTTGGCTGGATTTGATTAGACAGAAAATTGTCCCATTATCTGCATAGAAACATCTCCCAGGCAACGTAACCCATGATACTTTGTAAACTCCATAAAGGAAGAACATCTAGAACATCACAAAACTTTACTGAGTAAAAATTTGGAGTTAGAACATTTGATTCCAGTGGAAAGAGACAGAGGTCTAGGTTAAGGCAGTGGACACATTTGACTAATTTAATCAACAGGCTCCTGGCCCCGTTATGTCATGTGACCTTTAAAAAGGGCTCTGCCAGCAGACAGATATCCCATAAGTCCTCAAATGGTGTTTAAAAGTATTTGAAGCTGAAATAGTTTGGATATGTTCCCTAGAAGAGACCTATGAGATGAGGAATTTCACAACAAATTGTACATAGTTCAGAATGTGTTTTTGAGATTAGTCTTTGAAGTTGTAAGTAATATGGCAGCAAGTCTAATAAGAATTACAGCTATTTAGATCCAGTGGATTCAAAAGCAAAATTGGTACTAGAATATTACTTTTTCAAGTCATTGAAATACCATTGCAATTCAAACCTGAGATATGGAATGGCTGTAAATGGAAACATCAACACCATACCAACATTCCATCTGTCTTGTGGCAGACTGAGATGCCTCAAGCTCTACAGATTACTTGCTTGAGGATAGACCATCAAATATGAATATATAAGAGAGGAAGGATATTATTGAGGGCAGCTGGAAGAGATTATAAAATCAAATCAAATCAAATTGGAAAGAGTTTAATGTACTTAAACTTTGCATGGCACATGTCACGAAACAATACTGGTGTTCCTTGTGATCACCGGAAGCTAGAAAATGGATATCAAACTCTACCATGGGGCAATTGCATGAATGAAACTCCAGGGTCATGCAGGTTTGCTGTGGTTATAAAATATTTCGCCACCTTTTGTTATCTATGACCTGTAAGCATTTAGGTTAAAGCCTCTTATACTGAAGTACGCAGTGCACTCAGGAGATGTGGAGGTCCTTATTCTTGCTGAAGAGATAGGTTACACAATGAATTATGTAAACCTAGGTTTATATCAACCGATCGATCGATGTTAACATAGGTTTTAAAAGATGTGCTTTCATTATGAATCAGCATTCTGTGCATATCTCCATCTCATCTCACAGAAGCACATTGGTACTGCAATTCTTTCTTTTATTAGTCTCTGTGAATATAGATGTTCATTATAATATGATATGAAATATGAATTGTACACGCTGAAGTATCTGAATGTTTTAATGAAATGAAAATAAAAACCCTAAATAATAAGGTACCTTTTCTTTTGGATCCACAGATTCTTAAGTCACAATCAAATTACTTCCCTGGAGGCAGGAGTCTTCAAGGATCTTCATCAGCTGGAATGGTTGTAAGTGACCCTTCTTCTTTCCCAAGAGCTTCACAGATGTCTAGCAGTTTGCCTAAGAACTTGGGGCCATATGTACAAACACATTTTCCCATAGACACAGAATGGGTAAAACCCTTTGCTACATCTGGCCCTTGATTCCTAAGCTGAAGATGCAATTGCAGTATAGGATGTATGGCGAGGGGATGTTAATCAGTGTGTAAGTCTGTAGATAGACACAAATAATCACTTCATTTGAAAGCCTTGCGGCTATCTCAAGGCCAAACCCACTAAGTGGACATGTGGCCTATTTACAGTATTACACCCTAATCGTGTTTTTAGAGGAATTTGCAAAGCCAATAACTGTTCATTGACTCAGCCAATAGAATCCTGTTGTTAAATCCACCAATTCAAGTCTGTGGACAGTCATCATGCTGATAATCTATTACTATACTAAGGATTGTGAAAAAACGTGTAAATGTTCAGCTTCAATTATAGATGACCCATAAAATTCTGTTAGCTACTTTCAAGTCTTGCATTCCTACTTCATTTAACACAGCCATATCAGGATGTTTGGTAGAAAGAGTGCCAGAGAGCTTCTTACTTTAGATTCGTCAGCACCCATCCCCTGTTTCATTAGGTAATTACTTCTATGGTAGTTCCTCAGGTGGTATTCTCCTTTCTAACTTAAGACGCGTACTGCCGGGTTATATTGTGTGCAAGAAATAACGATTCACTTTTGTCGTCCATTAGGGTGATAGAGGCTCTTAATCGAGTGGATCTTGGTGCTTCAATTGACTATAATTCTTTGACCGTTGACAGAGATCATTATGTGTTTTGCACATACTACATAGAACAATATTGATTTGCTAGATTGTTATGTGGTTGTGGCAAACTGCCATGGTTCTCTATTGAATCTGAAACTTCTTTTTCATATCCCCTCCCCAGAACACCTCTCTCGACCGGCTAGCCAACAGCAGCTTGCCTGTGACTCACCCTCTTCTAAAATACTTCATTCCTCTCACAACACAGACTATGGCTCATGAGATCCGGCTCAGGATGCTTGCCCCTTTTCTCAGTTGAAAAAGATTGCCGCAGCTATGGCTCCTACTTTCTTTTGCTATCTCAACTTTTCTCTCTCCCTCGCTTCCATTCTTCACTTGCTTAAAAGAACCCTGGTGAATCCCCTCTTGCAAAAGCTCTCAGCTGCTTCCAAAATCTACACTAAGCTTCATTCTTTATCCCTCCTACCTGCCAAAGCCAAAAAGATTAAGAAAGTGGTTAACTCTTAAATCCATTTGGGTTATTTTGGAGGCTACTGCCACATTTGGACCTGCCCAGTGCACATCACAGAGCCTATCCTGGGAGGAGCCTTGGATGACATTAGGATGGCATTGGACTGCCATCCAAGTCACAAGTCACCCAAGCCCTCGTAAGCAGCAAGCTGGACTACAGCAATGCGGCAAGCTGGACTACGGCAATGCGGCAAGATGGACTACGGCAGGAACCACGGCCAAACTTCAGAAGAGGCTGCAACGCATCCAGAACGCACCTGCACGTCTCATCCTGGACATCCCTCACCACTGCCACATCACAGACCACCTGAAAAACCTGCACTGGCTCCCAGTCAACAACAGAATCACCTTCAAACTTCTCACCCTCGCTCACAAAGCACTGCACAACACCGGACCAGAATACCTCAACAGACGACTCTCCTTCTACACCCCAACCCAGCATCTCCGCTCCACCGACCTCGCCCTCACAACCGTCCCACGCGTCTGCAGAACTACAACCGGCGGTTGATCATTCTTGCACTTCCACAGCCAAAACGTGGAACACTCTTTCCACCCACCTGCGCCAGACCAAGACCTCCTTACCTTCAGGAAACTTCTCAAGACCTGGCTGTTTGAGCAGTAGCAGCACCTCCCTCTCCCCGCATTCTCTCCATCCCCTCCTAAGCGCCTTGAGACCCTCATAGGAGAGTAGTGCACATCACAAATCCCTGATTGATTGATTGACTGTGGCACTGTCATCTCTTAGTCTCCATCAGTCACCTTTGACAGGAATGACCATCCACAGCTTATTGTCATTCATGAGATCACTTAGCGTAGACTAGCTCAGGTCATTCAGCTGTAAAAGGAACCAAACTGTGGCCCTGATTTAGGGTTTGGCGGAGGGGGCTTCTCATGAGGGATATCCTGTCCACCATATTACAAGTCCATTATAGCCTATAGAACTTTTGTATGGCAGATGGGATATCCATCACGTTGGTGACAGAGTAACCCCTCCGACAAACTCTAATTCAGGCCCTATATTTCGGCAACCTTTTTGCTGCTTTCAACACAATAAACACTGAAGGTCCCTTAGGGATTAGAGCTATAAACACCGAAGGTCCCTTAGGGATTAGAGCTATAAACACTGAAGGTCCCTTAGGGATTAGAGCTAAGGGTCTCATTACAAGTTTGCCTGACTTTGCAATGGAGATACAAGAGGGCTGGAATTTAATTTACCGGTCAGTATCTCTGCTACAGTCAGACCAATATGAATTTTCCCCCGAAATGGGAAATAAGTGCTTGCACCCAGATTTACCGGGTTTTATGCAGTTTTCTCCATTTTGGTAAAGACACACATTCGCTTTCTGCCTCTCGGAGCAGCTCCAAAGTGTGTGTGGGACTGCCGATGGGGACAGAAGGCTGGGGTTGCAATGGTTCAACGCATGATGGTGCCTTTACGAGGGGAGCATTGTACGTTCCCCCAGACTGGTGCAGTAGGTGGGCAGAGGCTGGGCACTGCTGCTGCCCTCAGCCCCTGTCTTGCAGTAATTCTCCCGGTCGAGGGTGTCTAGACACTGAATTATCGGGTTCAGAATTTTGAGACCCAATAATCCCAGTCCCTAACACATTTATAGTTTTGACTTGTCTTGTTTCACTTCCGGGTGAAATAGCTCCTAATGATGGCCTAAGCCTTATGCTGTTTAATGCCAAGATAACCCCTCCACCCTCTCTTGTTTCAAGCTTTGGTTTTGCATTCACTTCATGTGCCAATTGCACACACATTCTGATTAGAATTGAAGTGGCTTCTAATTATAACGTATGCAAATGTCATCACTTGAATGACGCAGGTTGCTTCATGGATTACGGATAATCGCCTTTATTTAAATTTGTATAAAACAGAGTTGATGGTCTTTAGTAACCCATCCCCTTTTCATGTCTGGTACCTGGTGGTCAGTTTCATGACGGCCCCCACCTCGTACAAGGAATCTAAAAAATCCTGGTGTTCTAAAGTATATTATTTACCTCAGTGCCTAATTTGTAAATAAAAACGTACCGGTGCCCAAAGCTCTCCTCTGAAACACGCGACTACTGCATTTAAATTTGCGAGGACTGAATACTGATGCAGCGTAATCCTAAAACCATCCCGGGCCTCTTTAATCCATTTACAGCCACTCCCTGCCACTTCCGCTCACTCTTGCAGCGTTTTGCTTTCTCCCTTTGTGACGCGTTTTCGTTTTTCTCTTCCTCCTCCTTTCCCGTGTGTCTTTTACTCGCAGTAGATGCCTGATGCACAAAACTAAGTGCCGGTCACCCGCACCAGAAACCACTATCTCAAATTAAGCAATGGTTTACCCCCAAATGATCCTGGGGACATCAGACTCACTCGGTGTCATATTTGACTGTATGACCGTACTTTCCCGGGCTAGTTTAGCTCCCAATCAACCGCTGATTAAAGATCCCCTTTCGAAACTTCATTGGTTACCAGAGGACAAAAGGGTCATTATTAGATTGTTCTGTATGTTGTACAGAGCAGACCATCAAACTTGGCATCTCTGCCTCTCACTACACCTCGGACTTCGCATTCCTCCACTCTTTGCAGGTTTTCCCAATATCAGACGTGTCCAAGTTGGGGGGGCTGCTCTTGCTCTGCAAAGTAGCCCCCCCCCCCCTATTAAGCTCCACTGACTCATTGTCTTGCTCCCAACACCTGCTGTCTCTACAAGCTGCTGAAAACAGCATCTTTTCTAAACCACCGTGCTCTGCCGTCTAATCCTCCAGCTTAAAGGGCCCCCTCGAGGGGCAGGGAGTTTACAAAATGGTGTTCATTCACTGAAAGAGGCCGCTCGGATGAAGGTGAACATGGATGAACCACCGAGACCCAGAATGACGTCCAAAGGAGCTTTGTGCTTTTTTATACACATCATTGATTATTTTACACCATTTTGGCTCGGTTTTTTTAAGCTCCTGATTTTTGTGATGCAAGCCACAAACTGAATTAACCCTCGAAGCTTAAGTAAACATGGTCTTATTAGCTACTCAGAGACAGCCAAGGAAATTGAGGAACATATTACCAATATTTATTCCAAATGTAGTATTCTCTCGTTTTTATGAAGTGTTACACGGTCATACATATGACTTTTCATTATCTTTTTATTTGAAAACTGTCCTCTGGTCTTTGCCTGTCCCAGCTCCCTCGGAATAATTGTTATGTTCAACAATGTCGGTGCTCGCCTTTCAACTCGTTCTGGTTCTCTCTTTGAGTCCCCAGTGTACAGCACCCGTGAAGTCAGTGTCAATAATGGACAGTACATCATACAATCTAGAAGGACAGGTGAGAACCCTACTGAATTCGCCCAGGTCATCTATAATCTGTTATAGTGCACTACATGTCTGCAGCTTGTCCTTCATGGGGAGGTTCAATAATATCGCCTGCTCTCAAGGTCTATAGCAACAGATTTGTGGACATTTCACCGCATGGCAAACACCGGCTCACTCTCAACGCTGGTGTGTGCTCTGCGGCGATTGCACATTTCTTAGTTTTTTTTTTTTTTAAACGGGGTGCTCACTCCTCCCCCACCCTAATATTGCTGCTCTCCTTCTCAACCTGCTGATGGGCATTTCCCCACCTAAAACTGTGCAGCTATATAATTAGGTCCTGCAGTAGAGGCAACAAAATATCTGTCGACAGAAACATGCTGCACTGGAGGCAACAAAATATCTGTTGACAGGAACATGCTGCATTAGAGGCAACAAAATATCTGTCGACAGGAACAATGCTGCAGTAGAGGCAACACAATAGCTGCCAGGAGGAACATGCTGCAGTAGAGGCAACAAAATATCTGTCAACAGGAACATGCTGCAGTAGAGGCAACAAAATATCTGTCGACAGGAACATGCTGCAGTAGAGGCAACAAAAAATCTGTCGACAGGAACATGCTGCAGTAGAGGCAACAAAATATCTGTCGACAGGAACATGCTGCAGTAGAGGCAACAAAATATCTGTCAACAGGAACATGCTGCAGTAGAGGCAACAAAATATCTGTCGACAGGAACATGCTGCAGTAGAGGCAACAAAAAATCTGTCGACAGGAACATGCTGCAGTAGAGGCAACAAATATCTGTTGACAGGAACATGCTGCAGTAGAGGCAACAAAATATCTGTCGACAGGAACAATGCTACAGTAAAGGCAACAAAATATCTGTCGACAGGAACATGCTGCAGTAGAGGCAACAAAATATCTGTCAACAGGAACATGCTGCAGTAGAGGCAACAAATATCTGTTGACAGGAACATGCTGCAGTAGAGGCAACAAAATATCTGTCGACAGGAACAATGCTACAGTAAAGGCAACAAAATATCTGTCGACAGGAACATGCTGCAGTAGAGGCAACAAAATATCTGTCGACAGGAACAATGCTGCAGTAAAGGCAACAAAATATCTGTCGACAGGAACATGCTGCAGTAGAGGCAACAAAATATCTGTCGACAGGAACAATGCTGCAGTAAATGCAACAAAATATCTGCCAGGAGGAACATGCTGCAGTAGAGGCAACAAAATATCTGTCAACAGGAACATGCTGCAGTAGAGGCAACAAAATGTCTGTCAGGAGGAACATTGCATGCCAAACCCTGTACCATCTAAGCACCAAACACCTTACTGAACTAACCACTTTTGTAGCCTAAGTCAAAAGAGCTACAAAGCAAATGAGAAGATCCTCCCACTTTGAGCTGAATGTTCTAAAATAAACAAGGAGAAAGTAAAAGCCAAACTCTAGAATGCTGGAGCAGAAAGACTATATGAGCCATTATTGGCCGTTATTGACCTCAATGGATCTCTCAAGGTTCCAGTTCTCTAACTCCTATTAGCGGTGGATTGGGCTATGACTCAGGTCTGGACCTTTAACAGTCATTATCGCCCTTGACAGTAGGCTATAACACTTAAACTTAATAATCCATCATCATCAGGAATGGTATATAAATAATAATATTGAGAAATTCATCTAAATGAATAATATTAAAATCAGACCTGGAATATTATCAAGATTTATTACTTCAATAACAACACCAAAGAGAAGCGGCATTCCAAAGTTGTAAACTAGAAACAACACTACATCGTAAAGAAACATCAACCAACTCTACCTTACAAGGTTCCAGCTTTTATCCCCAGATGCTACTAAACAGCATTCCTTACGGAGAATTTTTTAGACGTAGAAGAAACTGCTGAACACAAGACAATTTTGAACAAAACTGCAAAGAAACAGGACAGATGTTCTGCAAAAGAGGATATCAGCAAAAATACTACATGAAAGATCCACATTCATAATTTGATTGGACACTCTGATTACTAAGAAAGACAGACAGAAGAGCTAAAGGAGAATGAGATCAGACTGATTTTAACATATAGCTGACTCTGGTAACTGCTTCAATGGCTGGTACCGGGGTAATGACAATAATACGTTTCCCCTGGGTTAGTGGTCTCTCCTTGATGACCACCATCTGAACTGCAGTCAGTATTTTTCTGTGGGTGCAAAGAGCATTTCTGCATTTGAGTATAAATGTGATTTGTACGTAATTGGTACTCTCACCTTCATTGAATGTGACATATGTGAAATCGATGTCACCTTAGATTACCCAGACCACCAAGTTTGTTTTGTTTACATGTTTACACGTGTATGTAGATGTTTTGCTTCAAGCATATCAGTCTAAGATGATCTGAGAATTGGTATATGTCATGGTGTCCAATGTTTGCTTAAAAAATCAGGACGAATTAAGTAATAAAGGGCCAGATGTAGGAAAAAATCAAATTGCGACTTGCAATTTGCGAGTCTGTGCGACTCGCAAATTGCAAGTCGCAATTTGACATGCAGAAAGGTGTCTCAGACACCTTCTGCAACTCGCAATGGGGTCGCAAAGACCCACCTCATAAATATTTATGAGGTGGGTCGCAGTTTGCGACCCCATTGCGAGTATAGGCACTCGCTAACATGGATGCCTGCTGACGTCAGCAGGCCTCCATGTTAGCGACCTGCCTTTTAAATAAAGGTTTTTTTTTTTTTTGAAGTGCAGCCCGTTTTCCTCACAGGAAAACGAGCTGCATTTCAAAAACATCCGAAACCTTTTGTTTCGGTTTTTTCAGGGCAGGGAGTGGTCCCTTGGACCACTCCCTGCCCTGAAAAAATAATTTGGGGTCCATTCACAAAGGGGAAGGGGTCCCATGGGGACCCCTTCCCGTTTGCGAGTGGGTTACCATCCACTTCAAGTGGATGGTAACTGCGACTCCATTTGCGACCGCGTACGCGGTCGCAAATGGAGTTGCATACCACTCCGACTCGCAAATAGGAAGGGAACACCCCTTCCTATTTGCGAGTCGCAAATGCATATTGCGAGTCGGTAACGACTTGCAATATGCATTTGTGCATTGCAAACCCACGTTTGCGAGTCGCAAACGGCGATTTTCGCCGTTTGCGACTCGCAAAAGGGTTGCTACATCTGGCCCATAGTGACTTTGGGCCAGATGTAGGAAGGAAGCAATTTGCGAGTTGCAAATTGCGAGTCCTTCCGACTCGCAATTTGCAACTCGCAAATTGCTATGCAGTACGGTGTCTCAGACACCGACTGCAACTCGCTATGGGGTCGCAATGACCCACCTCATGAATATTCATGAGGTGGGTCGCAAATTGCGGCCCCATAGCGAGTATAGGCACTCGCTAACATGGAGGCCTGCTGTAGTCAGCAGGCCTCCATGTTAGCGACCTGCTTTTCAATAAAGCAGTTTTTTTTTATTTTTTTAAATGTAGCCCGTTTTCCCTAAGGGAAAACGAGCTGCATTTAAAAAAATCCGAAACCTTTTGTTTCGTTTTTTTCAGGGCAGGGAGTGGTCCCTTGGACCACTCCCTGCCCTGAAAAAATATTTTGGGGTCCATTCACAAAGGGGAAGGGGTCCCATGGGGACCCCTTCCCGTTTGCGAATGGGTTACCATCCACTTCAAGTGGATGGTAACTACGACTCCATTTGCGACCGCATAAGCGGTCACAAATGGAATTGCATACCATTGCGAATCGCAAATAGGAAGGGAACACCCCTTCCTATTTGCGATTCGGAAATGCATTTTGCGAGTCGGTAACGACTCGCAAAATGCATTTCTGCATAGGAAACACGCATTTGCGAGTCGCAAATGGCAAATTTTGCCGTTTGCGACTCGCAAAGTGCTTCCTACATCTGGCCCAAAATGTGCTGTGCATAATCCGGAATGTATATTCTGCCAAAATTAAAGAATCCTACCTTGGATTGCAGTTGTTAAATGGCATTTGGTGGCTGTACACTTCTCTAGGAAGTGTGAGTCCAGACTCTTCCCCTCATTTGACAACTCATATCCGAAAAATAGGACACTGAGAAAGGAAGTTTTAGTTTTCTTAAAATTGAATTTGTAGCCACGTATGGCAAATCCAAATACAATGCTATCTACCCTGGCCAAATATGTGTTGAGGTTGTCATCCATCAGATAGGTGTTATCTACATAAGACAATGCCTCAGGATCAATATCATGTAATATTGATGTCACTCGGGCTCAGAGCAACCCTGGACTGTTCTTATACCCCTGAGAAAGACGACAAGAATGACACTGAGAGCCTAACGTGGAAAAAACACTTAGATCTCCACTCTCAGGCACTAAGTTTTGGCAGAAAAAAAGCTTGTAAATATCCAAGGTTGTTTTGCATTTTGTGCACACAAAGTTGTTCATAAGAGCTGTGTTATGTGAATTTTGAATGGCAAATGTGCTTACGTAACTGGTTAGAAGTCTGTGATCTAAGACTATTCTGTAAGAATGGTCTGGCTTAGCTGCGAAAAATAAAGGGTTATTCATAGCTGATACACATGGGTCAATTACTCCCTGGTACTCAAGTTGTGAGAGTATTTCCCTCACTAGAGTGTTAGCTTCATGTTTTATAAGGTATTGATGTTGTATTTGTGGGTTGGACCGTATAGGTATAATATGATAAGGAGAATCCCTATCCCAGCCCACATGGTTGCGGGGCAGCGTGGGCGCCTGTGCTAGAGCCCAGTCTTCAGCATCATCTTCTTTTACTGGATCTGGAACTAAGACTGAGAAAGATGGAAAAATGACAGCTTCCCCTTCTGGGAGCTTTCAGACAACTGAGGTGGCCAATCTCTTTCTGCCAGACGCGTGTCGTAGCTTAGCATTAATTCTTCCTAGAAAGTTACTTTAATTGTGTGCTTATTGTCCCCCTGAATTTGAATTTTTAATTTATAGATCTTGTCAGATGAGGAGATGCGCCTATCTGGTGTTTCGACTTCAAGATAGTCGTTACTTGCTGTCACCTCTAGAAGCTCTTGAAGATTCTGACGAACTGTCCTTTCCTCTGCTGCGCTGCCCATGTTGTGTTCTTCAGTAATGTTCTCAATATGTATGGCATATTTACCCGAAATCCCCGCAACCATCTTCTTTTTATATTAGGGTTTTTGTTGTAGAAGTTTCTCTTCCTGTTTTTTTTGTGATGTCAGATGAGCATTGTGAGTCCTTTTTCAGTTTCAAGTCTCTTGGTCTGTTTGTTAGATGAGTCCTGTAAGGTACGAGAAGGGCGTATATCAGTATACCTGTCAAGAGGTTTCAAATTATCACGATTTCTCAAATTGTAGCATTTTTTAAAGGTCTCCAACTGTAGAGATTCTTCTCATTGTTTTATTCTGTCTTTATTAAATTTTTGTTTGTCCCAGTACTTTTTAGAAACCTCCGGCGCTTGCTTATTATTATTCTTTTCAGAATTAGCTTTGAGTTGTGGTTTATTTGGTCTCACCCCCAGACTATCCCAGCCTGTAGTCGCATAAGTCTTGGAGATAATCTTTGGTAGCTCACATTCCTGGTTAGTTTGAGGAATGTCTTTGAGGTTCTGACGTATTGCCAATGCCACTGCTCCCCCTTTAATATTGCCTAAAATAATTGAGGAGAATGTGGCAATATTGCCCATTAATTTCACCCCCAAATACTGGGTGGGGCAGCCCTGTGCCTATCTTGAATTTGCTTTAACATTTCCGGAAGGTTCAAGAGTGTTTGTGTATCATGTGTTATGATATAAATTGCAGCAAATACCGTGCCCCAAAAGGCACAGTCATCTATAGAGGGGACCAGCCCTAAGGACAAGCATATTGTAAACATGATGTGTTTATCTTGGGGTCCCATATGGGGGAACACTGCTTCCAGTTGGTTTGTTTTATGTGCAATCCAAAATGTAATTTCTTCATGTATATTGGGAACCTTTCTCATAATTGCATTATTAGTTACTGGATTTATACCAGATGTCGTTAATTGTTGGTTAGCTGGAGCAGCCCTTGCTGGGGTGGTATTAAAAGTTTGCATTACGAACTGTAATAAGTGTCTGTATATTCTAACTAAATTAGTGTATAATAGACGCAGATCTGCTGCCTGTAAATTCTGTATATTTGGAAATGGTGTGTGAGCTGCTAGAACTGGCCATGAGGCCCCATCATTACTGAGGGTCATAGTCTAACATGATCAATAACTTGTGGGAGGGTGCCTTGAAACCCATTTTGGTGTTTTTGATATGTTAGTGGTAGTTCTAAATATCCACAAGCTCTGTATTGTACAGGTGGATTTGCTACAGCATATGTGTGAAAGGTGTTTGTATTACAAACTGTAATGTGTCTGTATATTCTAACTAAATTAGTGTATAATAGGTGCAGATCTGCTGCGTGTAAATTCTGTATATTTGGAAATGGCGTGTAAGCTGATAGAACTGGCCATGAGGCCCCACCATTACTGAGGGCCACAGTCTAACATGATCAATAAATTGTGGAAGGGTGCCCAGAAACCAATTTTGGTATTTTTGGTATGTTAGTGATAGTTCTAAATATGCACAAGCTCTGTATTGTACAGGTGGATTTGCTACAGCATATGTGTGAAAGGTGTTTGTATTTGCATCGACTGCAGAAAAGGTGACCCAGGAATAGAAACTCTCTATTCTGTAAGTATTGTGTCCCTCTACCATGATGGTAACATCTCCACCCCCATTAGGGAGCCCATTAGCAAGTAAATACTGTGTCAGCGTTTGTCTATAGTTTACTGGCATTACTACTGGTTGTGGCTGTGCCATCTCTATAACATAACTTTCAGAGAAAGAAACACCAGATGGGGAATCCTTTTAAGGTTCAAGCTTGAACAACCACAGACCAATATAGAACCCACCTATATAGCTGAGGAAGATTTTTCCATAACACCATGGACGTCGCTGTATAAAGATTGCTTAGGGTACCCTTGGCATGTGAGAGAGAGTTACTCTGCAGATCCATTAAATAAGTATCTGACCAACATTGGTGGCGCCATGTCTTGTGGCTCTTATTATGGTAGTAAGACCGCATGTTTAGGGAAGCAGCATCACTGAGTGTTGGAGACTTAGTCAACCCCAGACCATCTGAATGTAATCAGCCTAACTCCTGGGTAGTCCGCTGTACCACATCCGCCCAAATCAGGGTACTAGTGATTTGTGGCAACCTAAACCTGACACTTTGACTCCCCAGGGAAGTCATGGACACAGATCATACCCCTTTCACTCACTTACTCAGTGACTCACACATGCCAAGGCAGGACATGAGATGTGAACTGGATAACAATGCATTTACTGAAGCAATTGCATCCTAGTATAAAAAGCATGAGTTGCAATTATGAGTCAGATGAAACATAATACAGTTACAACAAGTGTAAAGATGATGAACAATCTCACCATTTTGCGTGGTTCTAGAGAGTCTAGTGGTTTATGGCTAAACCCTATGTAAGATAGCATAGTTATGGTAGACCATCTTCCTTTCTCAATATAATGGAGGAACCCCAACCCCATGGCTGAATTGGATAGCAGGGGTCTGCCTGTTGTCTGAATGGCAATCCTCTCTGGAAGCTGGAGTCAGTACCAGGATCAGCAAAGCTGGATGTAGTATGATAAGTGTTCCAGGACAGTCATGATTGGAATGCCCTCTGCCCTCCTTCGGCCTATGTGCTGTTTATGTAATTCCCCATACACATTTCACAGAAGTAGGCCTGATGTACTGATGCATCGAGAAGATAGGAACTAGCTCCTAGGCCAGCAATCCAAGCTGGCATAACAGCATTATCTGTGATTGGTTTATGGCAAATTGGGTCAACAAACAATTGTAAACCCATAATAATTTTTTGAGAAGGGTCTGAGTCCAAGGAAAACAAAGTGATACCTGTTGCCACTGCTTTTCATGTCAGAACTGAAAGGAAAAATCGTGCAAGGACACAATCATTGACAGCATAAAGGTTTTAGAGAGTTTGGCTGGTTAATTTTGGACAAGAAGGCTGGAGGCAACATTAGAATGTGTGTGAATCATAGGGGCATAAATGCATGTATTTGGGTGGGCCTGCACCCCCAACGGAGCATTAGTGAAATGCTGATAGCCTTAAGGGGGCCAACTGTGTTGTCAATTTCTGCTCTCTCCTTGCCACCTAATAGCATAACAGGAAAGTTCTTCGCCTCTGACGGTATACCCTTTGATTTTACATCCATGTCGGCTGTATTCCAGATGACAGTGCACCAAAGTTTCAAGGATGTTGGTCACATCACTTATTTCCAAAATAAAGTTTTGATTTATGGAAAGAGTGGAAAGAGTCTGATGAGTAGGAGTGGTCTGTGATCCCACTGCTATCACAAATGGTCAGAGGGATAGTGTGCAGCCCTTGCTGCCCGAGCCTCACAATAGTTTACTATCCAGATTTTACAGGCCGTAACATCAAGCCCAGTGTTTCCATACCTAGGTGCAGGATCACTGGGCTAGTTATATTTGGGCAGAGCGATATCCCATCCTAGTTTCTCTAGTTATAAACCACTTATAATTAGTGACTAATAGGACAGAGGACACATCCACTAAGCTCTAAAATAGGGTCTTTGTAAATGCTATATTATGTGATTTCTTACTGTTTGATTAAACTCTTGGGCTGCCTGCCTTACAGAGCATGTCCATATGAATGAAATGTATGCTTTAAGTGCAGCAGGTCCACTGTTTTGCCGAGCTTTGTCCAGGTGCAAGAGGTATATTGTGTTCATGGATGAATAACGAGGTAAGTGAGCAGGATAATTGACCATGACTGCTGTGTTCTGTTTGTTGTGGTCCTGCAGCTGATTGCGGGTGTGATTGTGTAGGAGGGAGTCTGGAGGTTTCTAGAATTCAGTTCTGACTTGGTCCACAGGTGACAGGGCCAAGTTGTTTGTGGAAAGCTGTTCAAAGGGAAGCCCTGGTGGCAGAGAGGATAGAGGTGAGGCACCAGAGCTCAGACCCACTGGTTCAAGGGTAGAGCTGTTTTATAAATGAACTTTTTAATGGCTAGCGAGGTGTAAGGCTCTCTTGTGTACCATGTGCATGAAGTTCATGCTCACAAAGACTGCAGCAGGTGTACTGTTTTGCAAAGTGAGCCCTAAGTGAGATACAGTTTGGATCCCAAGAGAGAGTACAATATTGTGTCTTTGGTCAGGTAAGAAAGAGGAAGTAAGAAGTTGTGCTCTAACAACATCCAGTGTGATTATCAGAGATAGCTGAGATCTAAATGGTGCCATCAAGAGGGATACGTGATTGTTTGACATTTCCAGAAGTCAGTTCTGACAGTCTCAGACTAGACAGTAACAAGGTCACTTTCAGGACACTTGCAGTCATGCAGCACTGCATAGTCTTTATCCTCCCAAGCCCAGCATTGGTAGAAGGGGGCATTGATGATCCTGAGAAGGACATTGGTAGTCGCAGAGCCACTTCCCAAAGGATGGACTGGATCCCCCGGACTAGAGATATCGATGGTCCAGTACTAAACCAGGTCATGCCACCAGCAGGCAGATTGTGTGATACTGCCTGTGCCGCAGCCTGTCCTTAACAGGTGAGAGACACAGAGTATATACTGAAGTCACTAGAACCAGGACCTGCTGATGTCTATGTAGCCGACATGTAAGCCTGGTGCTGCAGTTGCAAGCCACCACTGCAGGGCTACTGACCCTGGGCAAGTTTAGGCACCCAGTGGGAACTTGCTAATTGCCCAAGCCACATGCTCTCCAAAAGGAATTCTAGGCGGAGCTTATTGTTTCCATGGAATCTTAGGGGAATCAGGAGGGAATGACCTCACACATGCTCACGTGCACATGTTACCACCGCACAATTTATTGTACTACCAGCTCAAAGCAGGTATAAGACACTTCTGGGTACATAATACAAGGGAGAAAGGAAAGACCTCACGATAATCAATAGATTTTCATGCAAGTGAGAAAGGGTGTGTGCGCAAATGCCCGTGCCACAAGGAGTGATTGTGTTCTTTCCCTGAGTGAATGTATGATAGCTGGCATTCCTAAGAGCAGTGTGAGAAAGTAGCCTCTTTCTAGCCTTGTTACCCCCACTTTTGGCCTGTTTGTGAGTGTATGTCAGGGTGTTTTCACTGTCTCACTGGGATCCTGCTAGCCAGGGCCCAGTGCTCAGTGTGAAAACCCTATGTTTTCAGTATGTTTGTTATGTGTCACTGGGACCCTGCTAGCCATGACCCCAGTGCTCATAAGTTTGTGGCCTATATGTATGTGTTCCCTGTGTGATGCCTAACTGTCTCACTGAGGCTCTGCTAACCAGAACCTCAGTGGTTATGCTCTCTCTTTACAAATTGTCACTAACAGGCTAGTGACTAATTTCACCAATTCACATTGGCATACTGGAACACCCTTGTAATTCCCTAGTATATGGTACTGAGGTACCCAGGGTATTCGGGTTCCAGGAGATCCCTATGGGCTGCAGCATTTCTTTTGCCACCCATAGGGAGCTCTGACAATTCTTACACAGGCCTGCCACTGCAGCCTGAGTGAAATAATGCCCACATTATTTCACAGCCATTTTTCACTGCACTTAAGTAACTTATAAGTCACCTATATGTCTAACCTTCACCTGGTGAAGGTTGGGTGCCAAGTTACTTAGTGTGTGGGCACCCTGGCACTAGCCAAGGTGCCCCCACATCGTTCAGGGCAAATTCCCCGGACTTTGTGAGTTTGGGTACACCATTACACGCGTGCACTATACATTGGTCACTACCTATGTATAGCATCACAATGGTAACTCCGAACATGGCCATGTAACATGTCTAAGATCATGGAATTGTCACCCCAATGCCATCCTGGCATTGGGGAGACAATTCCATGATCCCCTGAGTCTCTAGCACAGACCCGTGTACTGCCAAACTACCTTTCCCGGGGTTTCACTGCAGCTGCTGCTGCTGCCAACCCCTCAGACAGGTTTCTGCCCTCCTGGGGTCCAGCCAGGCTTGGCCCAGGAAGGCAGAACAAAGGACTTCCTCAGAGAGAGGGTGTTACACCCTCTCCCTTTGGAAAAAGGTGTCAGGGCTGGGGAGGAGTAGCCTCCCCCAGCCTCTGGAAATGCTTTGATGGGCACAGATGGTGCCCATCTCTGCATAAGCCAGTCTACACCGGTTCAGGGATCCCTCAGCCCTGCTCTGGCGCGAAACTGGACAAAGGAAAGGGGAGTGACCACCCCCGACCTGCACCTCCCAGGGGAGGTTCCCAGAGTTCCTCCAGTGTGCTCCAGACCCCTGCCATCTTGGAAACAGAGGTGCTGCTGGCACACTGGACTGCTCTGAGTGGCCAGTGCCAGCAGGTGACGTCAGAGACTCCTCCTGATAGGCTCTTACCTGTGTTGCTAGCCTATCCTCCTTCCTAAGTAGCCAAACCTCCTTTTCTGGCTATTTAGGGTCTCTGCTTTGGGGAATTCTTTAGATAACGAATGCAAGAGCTCATCAGAGTTCCTCTGCATCTCTCTCTTCACCTTCTGCCAAGGAATCGACTGCTGACTGCTCAGGACTTCTGCAAAACCGCAACAAAGTAGCAAAGACGACTACTGCAACCTTGTATCGCTGATCCTGCCGCCTTCTTGACTGTTTTCCTGGTGGTGCATGCTGTAGGGGTAGTCTGCCTCCTCTCTGCACTAGAAGCTCCGAAGAAATCTCCCGTGGGTCGACGGAATCTTCCCCCTGCAACCGCAGGCAACAAAAGACTGCATCACCGGTCCTCTGGGTCCCCTCTCAGCACAATGAGCGTGGTCCCTGGAACTCAACAACTCTGTCCAAGTGACTCCCACAGTCCAGTGACTCTTCAGTCCAAGTTTGGTGGAGGTAAGTCCTTGCCTCCCCACGCTAGACTGCATTGCTTGGTACCGCGTGATTTGCAGCTGCTCCGGCTCCTGTGCACTCTTCCAGGATTTCCTTTGTGCACAGCCAAGCCTGGGTCCCCGACACTCTAACCTGCAGTGCACAACCTCCTGAGTTGTCCTCCGGCGTCGTGGGATCTCCTTTTGTGACTTCTGGTGCACTCTTCTTCGTAGTGCCTGCTCCTGTGAGGACTCCCTGTCTTGCTGGGCGCCCCCTCTGTCTCCTCACGCAATTAGCGACATCCTGGTCCCTCCTGGGCCACAGCAGCATCCAAAAACCTTAACCGCGACCCTTGCAGCTAGCAAGGCTTGTTTGCGGTCTTTCTGTGCGGGAACACCTCTGCAAGCTTCTACACGACGTGGGACATCCATCCTCCAAAGGGGAAGTTTCTAGCCCTCTTCGTTCTTGCAGAATCCACCGCTTCTACCACCCAGTGGCAGCTTCTTTGCACCCTCAGCTGGCATTTCCTGGGCATCTGCCCAATCTCGACTGTGTCGCGACTCTTGGACTCGGTCCCCTTGTTCCACAGGTACTCTCGTCCGGAAATCCACTTTGGTTGCATTGCTGGTGTTGTTCTTTCTTGCAGAATTCCCCTATCACGACTTCTGTGCTCTCTGGGGAATATAGGTGCACTTTACACCTACTTTTCAGGGTCTTGGGGTGGGCTATTTTTCTAACCCTCACTGTTTTCTTACAATCCCAGCGACCCTCTACAAGCTCACATAGGTTTGGGGTCCATACGTTATTCGCATTCCACTTTTGGAGTAAATGGTTTGTGTTGCCCCTGTACCTATGTGCTCCTATTGCAATACATTGTAATTTTACACTGCTTGCATTACTTCCTTTTGCTGTTACTGCATATTTATGGTATTGTGTACATATATCTTGTGTATATTTGGAGTCCTCATACTGAGGGTACTCACTGAGATACTTTTGGCATATTGTCATAAAAATAAAGTACCTTTATTTTTAGTATATCTGTGTATTGTGTTTTCTTATGATATTGTGCATATGACACCAGTGGTATAGTGGGAGCTTTGCATGTCTCGTACTTCAGCCTAAGCTGCTCTGCTATAGCTACCTTCTATCAGCCTGAGCTGCTAGACACCTCTTCTACACTAATAAGGGATACCTGGACCTGGTGCAAGGTGTAAGTACCCCTTGGTACCCACTACAAGCCAGGCCAGCCTCCTACAAGCAGTGGCTCTGAATGTAATTGTTTCCCTTTTATGAGAAAGGCGGGTCCTTCGAAATACTCCGTTTTCTCCAAATGTTACTTAGTGGGCCAAATTTCAATTTTAATTTCATTATTTTAAATGGAATCTAGTCTGATAAATTTTATTGCTCAACATTTATTAGACAAACAAAAAATATACATTTCAGTCAGCCATTTTGTATTTCTTTCTCTCTCTGTCCAGCACACAATGAGATTGATGCACAAACATTTCTGCGCACTTGCAGCACAAAAACAACAAGGCTGGTGTCAATTTCATATGCTTATTTGCAAAATCCTGATTTGGATCTTTTACAGTGGTGAAGTACACTTAGACATGGACGTGATTTAGGGGTCGCCAGGGGTCGCTGGTGCGATCCCTGGCTTGCCTCTTGCGACCCCTGGTTGCAGAATCAGTGCCTGAAACACAAGGGCAGCTGGTCCTATTGAACGTCGGTTGGGGCTCCACCTTCCTGGCTTTCTATAAATTCATGTATTACACAAAATAGTGAAGACTGTTATTCACTATTTGTGTAACAGAAAATGGAGTACAATTAACTGGAATATGACCCTATCTGGCAGTTAAGTTAAGGAAACATGTTTTGAAATGTATGTTGTATGCATGCTGGCAGGTGGAAGTGTGCTTATGTGAAAGTGTGTGAATGTGTGTGTAGGCATAAGCAAATGTGTGTGAGTCAGAGTGAAAGTCCAATGATAAGTGATATCACTTCCGCGACCCCTGGCGTTTTGGTGAATTGATGCCCATGCAATTAGCTAGCATGGCGGCTGATCCACCAACTTAAACCTACAACTAGCTGACAGCAAGCCATATTTCAGGGTTAGCCACCAGTACAAAAAGGAAAACACCCACATTCATATATTCGGTGCTTAATTTGTAATAAAATGAGCGCAGGTGCCAAAAGCTCTGCTCAGGAGGCGGTGGCTGGCGCAATTAAACGTTGGAGCGCCGAATGCCAAGGCTGCTACTCTTAAATCCACCTCATGTCTCTTTAATCCACTTCCAGACACTCCCTGCACCTTTATCTCACTCTTGCAGGTTCTTGCTTTGACCAACTCTTTTTGTATGTTGCTTCCTCTATTCTACCCCTTTGTGTGTTTTCCTCTCTTGCTCTCTGTAAATGTCCAATGAGGAAAAATAAATGCCGGTCCACGAAAATCACTGCAGATGGCCCCTACCAGCAACCACCAGCTCAAATTAAGCACTGCACATGTTTGTGAATCTTCACCTTACCATCACTGCACAGGGATAGTTAATTAATGAGCCTGAAGCATTAGCTACATTCCTTAATCTGGGAGCAACAAAAAATACAGCAAACGTGACTTGCATATTTTTGTCACAGTGTAAACTGTAATCAGCATTTTAGAAGATAATTTTCACTATCATTCTTTGTTGTACTGCAGCACTAAGCACATTTGATTAGTAAATTACAGCGCTAAAAACGTGTTGCATATTTCAATGAAGCAAATAAAATTTTCATATATGAATTATTAGAAATATTCTGTTAGCTGCATTGCAGGGATGTATGTTTTTTTGTGGTTATAGCCAGTACACTCTCTAACCTTCCACCTGAAGGCTGTGTTTAGGTTGGGTTGGTGAGTGTTTATCTCATAAACTCTCAGATCATAGGGTTTATTTGTTCTTCAGTTTCTGCTCTGTAAAATATAAAAACATAATTTTCAGACATTTGATAATTAGGGTTGAACTTGACTCCAGGCAAGTATTTGTTTCCAATTACTGAAGTTTGGTTGGGTACTTGTCAGAGGACCTTGGCAGTATCTGCTCATCCAAGGTTTCTATTCATAGTCTCTGGAATTTTGTTATTAAGGATTATCAGTTGATAGACCACTGACATTCACCATGCATATAACACAATCCATTGACCCTTTATATATTCAATGCAAAAACAAAGGTTCCAGATTGGTTATAGGTAGAAAAACTTGATTTATTATTCCTATACAGAAAACTTAAACTACACAAACATTAGAAATTCTAAAGTTTTAACGATAAATTATCTTATATAGCTGGGGCAAAACGTACTTTAAGCATGCAGACCTCTGTACGCATATGCAGACTTCTGTACACAGTGTTGTGAACGCGCTAGTAGACTACATTTACAATGACTTGCCGGTCTAACTGGCTCACGGTTTCCATAAAAGATGTCATTTCAGATGCCATGAGTGTTGCTACAACTTACAAATGCTATGATACAACGAGGCATACGTGACGTGACGTAATATGAAAGGGTATAAACAGTGCACGGTAGAGTCTGCTTAGTGAGTTCACAACACTGTGTATGGAAAGGAGGTCGTGAGTTATAGTAAGTTTTGCCCAGTGGATAAATTACAAGTTTAAGGTATAACTATAATTTAAGAATTTCTAATGTATGGTAGTTTAAGATTTTTTTATATGTAAACTATAACTAATTCTTAACCTTTGTTTTTTTAATTGAATTTCAATTAATTTTTTATTAAATTGTGTTTGAAATCGTACAGTGGAGTGAAGTGTCGAAGAGTGGAGTGTTGTAGTATACAGTGGAGGAGACTGTCTTAGGGTGTAGTTTCATAGAGTGTGTCGTACAGTGGAGTGTTGTAGAGTGGAGTGCCCTAGAGTGTAGTGTCATTCAGTGTAGTGGCGTACAGTGTTGTGGAGTCTCATGATGTAGAGTTTCGTGGCGAAGGGTGTTATTGCATACAGTGGAGCGGTGTAGAGTTGTGTGGACTTGACTGGTGTAGCCTGGAGTGGCACAGAGGTGAGTGATGTGTAAGGTGGCATGTCATGGGGTGGAGTAGCATAGAGTGGAATGGGGTGTCACAAAATGTAATGTTGTGGAGTGTCTTAGAGTGGAGTGACATAAAGTGCAGTGGTATGCAGTGGATTGGCATGTCATAGAGTGCAGTATCATAACGTACAGTGGAGTAGCTTGTCACACAGTGGAGTGGCATGTAATAGACTGGAGTGGTGAGGAGATTCATAGAGTGGAGTGCCATAGAGTGGAATGGTGTTTTGTAGAGTCGTATGGTATGTCACACAGTTGAATGGCATGTTGTACAGTGGAGTAGAGTTGAGTCCCATTTAGTGGCGTGGCATTGAGTGTCATGGTGTAGAGTGTTGTGACTAAGAGTATCATGATGTACAGTGTTGTCATGTAGAGGGGAATGATATATAGTGAGCTGGGTAGAGTGGAGTGGCATGGAGTAGAGTGGTATAGACTGTAGTGGCATAGAGTGGAAAGGTGAACCATGTAGTGAAATAGAATGGCATAGAGTGGCTTTTAGTGTCATAGAACGGAGTGGAGTGGTGTGTCGAAAAGTAAAGTGGAGTGGCGTGATATAGAGTTGTGTGTCGTACAGTGTTTTACAGTGGAGTAGCGTACAATGGAGTGGCATGTCATAGAATTAAGTGCCATGTGGTGGAGTTGCATGGAGTGTTGTAGAGTGAAATGGCATGTCGTAAAGTGGAGTGGTATATGATAGAGTGGAGTGGCCTGTTGTACAGTGGAGTGGAATAGAGTGATGTAGAGTGGAGGGGCATATATTGGAGTAGAGGGTTGTAGAGAGGGGTGGCATAAATGGGAGAGACATAGAGTGGAGTGTCGTACAGCATTGTTTTGTTAAGTGGTGTGTTGTCCAGTGTTGTGGCATAGAGTGTTGTGGTGTAGAGTGTAGTGGCATAGAGTGTTGAAGCATAGAGTGAAGACGTGCACAGTGGCACATAGTGGAGTGACAGAGTGAAGTGGTGTAAAATGGAGTGGCATAGACTGGAGTGGTGTATTGTGGAGTGGAGCGCTGTAGAGTGGAGGGTTGTGTCATACAGTGTCTTACAATGGAGGGTTGTAGAATGAAGTGGCATGTCACAGAGTGAAGTGGTGGAGTGATGTATCGTAAAGTGTGGTAGACTGCAGTAGAGTGAAGGGGCATACAATGGAGTAGAGTAGTGTAGAGTGGAGTGGCATAGAGTGAAGTGGCCTGTTGTCCAGTAGAGTGGAGTGGACTCTCATAGAGTGGCATGTCATACAGTTTCTAACAGTGGATGGGTGTAGAGTGAAGTGGCATGTTATAGAGTGGAGTGGTGTGTCATACACTGGAGTGGCATTGTGCAGAATTGAGTGGAGTTGTGTGTTGTAGAGTGTCATTTGTCAGATTCAATTCTCCTTTGATTTACATAGGTACAACGGTACTCCGTAAACTTTTAAAAAACATATTAAACACTAAAAATACTTTTCACTGAGTCTACTGACTTTTGTAAATGTGCCTCCTGTGATTCTATACATTGTAAAAACACTAATAACCTAGATTTCCCTTTGAAAGACAGAATAAACAGTAAGTGTGGTCAGAACAATATGGCTACCTTTTAATTGTGTAAGGTCTGTCATCAGCCAATAATATTGTGTTTTGCTATCGCCGTGTACATCGGTACACGGCAGCCCAATATATTACTGAGTTTTTGTCCCTTATAAGCTAAAACTACTAAACCAATGCATATGAAATACCAAAAAGAACCCTTTTGCATCCCTTAGTCTATATCCCTGCAAATAACACCTAAATCCGTTCAGCCATCTTGTGGCTATTAGCAGAATAAAAAGTGATTTGAAAGTGTATTGGTGGAAAAAAAAGTTTTGGGACGCCCCTTTTGTCTTTCAACTCCTTAATTAATGACCACAAAAAGTTGCATCACCAGCCAAGGTAGAAAAAGGAGTAGGTATGTTTTGGAAAATGGCCCTTTCTGCACAGTTATCCTCAAACATTTTGCCCTTCTCCTCCTATTTTTCTGACTGTCTTTTTGTTGGCTTTAGGACTCTGGGCACTTTACCACTGCTAATCAGTGCTAAAGTACATGTGCTCTCTCCCCTAAAACTTGGGATAATTGGCCTACACATGTTTGGAATATTTAATTTACTGGAAGTACCTTGTAAAGTGGTATACCATATATCCATTGCCTGTAAATTAACTGCTACTGGTGGGCCTTCAGCGCTGATTGTGCCACCCACAGAAGTAGCCTTTCAAACTTGTCTCAGGCTGCCACTGCAGTGCCTGCATGCACAGTTTACTGCTGCATTGACTTGACAATTCAAACTAATTGCCAATGCCTAAAGTCCCTTCTTCCTACACCTAAGTCACCCCTAAGGTAGGTCCTAGATAGCCCCATGGGCAGGGTGCTGTGTATGTAAAAGGTAGGGCATGTGCTTATATGTTTTACATGTCCTAGTAGTGACAAACAACCTATTTTGTTTTTCACTACTATGAGAGCTGCTCCTTTCATAAATTAGCATTTCGAATTCCCTATATATGTCTAAGTGGTAATTTATGATCTGTGAGGAGTAGCGTGGGCATGTTTGGTATGTTTGGAATGGCAGTGAAAAATCCTGCTTACTGATGTAGTTGGATTTTACATTACTATCTTAGAAATGCCCCTTTTAGAAAGTGGGTATTGCTCTGTGCTTATAACTCTAAATGCTTTGCAGCCTGACTCCATTCCTCACCTAGGGCAGAGTGACAGCTACACTTGATGCATACTTTCCAGACAGCCATAACTCAGGAGGGGCTGGGTGTGACAGAAGAGGCACCTACATCCATCTTCATACTGATAGTCATCCTGGGATGGGGAGAGGGAGGGTTGTTCACACATTACATGTAAAAAGGCTGTGTCCTGCCCTCAAACAATAAGCTGATTACCCCCTACTGATGCCTGGAGCCAGGGCTGGGCTGAAAGGGGGTTGTGTCTTACTTGAAAGGGTTCCTTTGAAGTCACCCCTTTCTTCAAAGACATTTTTGAGCATAAGTAGAGGGGCTCTGACCCCATGATGGGGAGACCACTTTTGGAACTGGAACCAAATCTCTGTCAGAAGGACTGATGTGCTGCCCAAAAGACTCATCTGGACTGCTTTTCTGCTGTTGTCTTGCTACTTGCTGTGTGGCCTAAAGGACTCACTGGATTGCTTTTCTGTTGTTGCTCAGCTGTTCTCTGACTTTGTTCTGCCAAGGCATGGTGGTGCTGCCAAGAGAGATCACCATTAGGAACCCTGGTTTTGTTGTGCTGGTCTGCCTGCCCACTGCTGCCTCAATGCTCCCAAGTGCTTTCCCAGGACCCCAGCGTGTGATGAGCGCTGATTGAGCTCCTGGCTTCTGCAATCTGTGCCTGGAGAGTGCTTCATTTCGTTACCTCTGCACCCTGCACATAGATAGCACTTCATTTATCACTTTCTAGCATCCAAGCGCATCGGGAGCGCTTTGAACTCCTATTCTATCCCATGGCGAGCGCGCCCTTGATCACGTCTTCCCAATCGTGTTGATGCATACTGAAGCACTTCATTCTTGGGCCTGATCAGCGCAGGTTGAGCACTCCATGATCTCTGTGCAGCATGTGTCAGGTGCGCCTGCTTCTCCCCAGCGCCTCACTTCCTGAGACAAAAGAAGCACAGACACATCAGAGGAAGCTACAGCCTCACAGGGCAGGTTGCCCAGCAATGCGGATCACTCTGCTGTCATCAGCGGAACCCGGGGCCCAGCCGTCGATGTCTCGACTTCACTCAGGAGAGCAGTTCCTCTGGTGGGCACCAGTACTCAATTGAAGGTACTGTCTCCCGGCAGACTGCATGCAGCAGGAGGAGTTGTAATGCCGACCTGCGACACTTTTGCGGGTGGCACCACTTTGTGAGTCTGTAGCGGCCTCGTGAAGACCCACAAGGCCGGCTCACACTCCACCCTACTCCTTGCCTCTGTGGAGGAGCCTGGGGGAGTCATACCACTGACCAGTGACACTTTTGCGCCACTTTGTAAATTCGGAGCCGTCTTGTGAAAACCTGCGATGGTGGCTCACTCTCTACCGAGGGTTGGCCCCAGCCCCTTTGAGCAGAAGGCATGCTGTGGGGTGAGGAGCAGGTCATGCTCTAGGTCCCTTGCACCTGCGCCCCCTGCAACCACCCTGTGGATGACCGGCCCTGGGGGCTTTGAACCACTCCTTGGTTTTTGGGGTTTAAGCCCTTAGGTATACTCATGGAACCTGTATTGTTTGGGATTCTTGTTTCGGCATACATGTTTATCTTTTGCCTTGCTTACACTACACTGACTGTATAAGTCAGGTTGATTCACAGTATGAGCCTTCCACTATGCCTTCAAGGCATTGCCTAATATATGTCACATTGATTCCTGCATTATTAGGATACTGTGTTCCATTGCAATAATAATTTATGATCTGTGATGTTTTGGTCTAATTATATATATATATATATATATATATATATATATATATATACATTACAGATACGTATTTTTATATGATCATGTGTGGAGTTTCTTTTGATGTGTACTTCATTGTGTTACTGGTATGAGTATGTTGAGCAAATGCTTTACACTTGCCTCTAGGGATAAGCCTGACTGCTATGTGCCAAGCTGCCAGGGGGTGAGCACATGGTATCTTTGGTGTGTAACATACTTGCCTTGATTAGAGTGGTGGGTTCTGTCTGGCTCAGGTGCATACCCTAGTCAACCTGAAACCCCATTTCTAACAGTCCGCAAAGTTTCATGTAGATTTGTCAAATGGTGGCAACATAATTAGCAAGCAAAAATCTGAGGAATTCCGATCTATGGGAATCTTACTAGAGAGTGGCAGAGTGGTTATATATATATTTACCTACTGACACTCACCAGTAGTTAGTTATATTAAGGACCTAGTTTCCATTGAAAAAGCCTTTTTCGACTTGCCTATATTTTTGACGCTGGTTGATGTATCTTCACAAAACTTTTTTTTCAAATTTGACGCTCACTTGAGCTGCCGTCTGGAAAGTTTCGGGGTGATCCCTCAAGCGGGGGCTGAGAAAAGAGGGGGGGTCCCAAAACTCATTTTCCCCACGTTAATTTCCATCGGGATGTTGGACACGAGTACGGTCTGGAACGCTGGACGGATTTGCACCAAATTTGGCAGAAAGCTAGCTCTTGGTCCAGAAAGCGACCTTTTTGGAATATGATGTAAATCTGTTCAGTAGTTTTCCAGATGTTAAATGAAAACTCATTCTGTGTATATAGGGACTCGGATCCTCCGTGGATTTGGAGGAAAAGCAAGGCCATGATTGTCTGCCACAACCTGACAGAAATATTAACATGTGTGTAAAAACAAAACATAGAAAGTTACTGAGAAAACCAAAGGTTACAGGGACGTTATAGTTAGGTTGATGTTTTACCTATACAAAACCATTAGAAATTCTGCAGTTATAGTTATACTTATAGTCATACTTATCTGAAGAAACTATAACTTGTGTCGGAAAGCAACTTTGGGCAAGGAGTGACAGGCCATGAAAAGCGTGACGGGGCTGGCAATGGGGGCCCCTGCACTGCCCATGCCAAATACATGGGCAGTGCAGGGGCCCCTATGGAGCCCCCGTACCCCGTCTCCGCTAGCTTTTACATGGCAGTACAACCGCCATGTAAAAGCTGGTGGAGAGAGGTGATTGAGACCGCAAGCACTGCCATGGCGTCGGACGGCAAAAAAGTGGAGGTGCCGGCGATCCGACTGTGGCACATTTGCCACGATCATAATGTGGAGGTCGGACCGGCGTACTGGCGGCGGTCTGACCACCACCGCAACCCTGGCAGTCTAAAGACCGCCGGGGTCGTAAAAAGGCCCTCAGTGATTTGCCCAGAATCACAGGATGTTGAGCCGACACCGAGACGCAAACCTGGTTCCCCATTTCCAAAGTGGGGGGCTCTGGCTGTGTGCTCATATGGTACCCTCAAACCTACAGTCACAAAGCTCGAAGAAGCAGAAAGAGCGAAGTGCAGTCTCTTTAGGTTGTGTCTTTTTTAGGACAGTTTGCAGAATGCCTCCTTTCCTCCTGTAGAGGTTAATCAAAACATCCAAAGTGTTTCTGCAAATAGTGACACTAGGTCTACCTTGTAAAAAGTCCACAAATCTTCAGTAAAGACTTGTTATGCAAAGGTTTTGCTTAACTCAGCTTCCAGGTACACCAGAGGTCCCCAGGACCAAATGGTCAACTTGAATGTAGTAAGACAAGCCACAATTTTCTCAGGCTCAGGACATTGTGCGCCCTCCAACCCCAAGAAGGAAGTTCTATAGGGGCAATAAGGAGAGTGGTACAACCTGTCCTGGGGTAAATTTTGTGGCAGGAATCTGGAAAGATAAGTCTCAGAAGAACAAGAGACACCTCTCTAGTAGTGATGTAACAAAATGTGAGCCCTACCCTGCAAATTACATGGAGAGGGCCCTCTCCATCCCTCCTGGACCCAGTCAGGGGCCTGCCGCCTGTGCACAGTGTACTGTGCTGAGGTCCCCCTCACCACGCACCACGGGGGCTAATGTTACCTCACTGTTCTCCAATGTTCTGTGGCTGTCAAGCATGAATGTCTTGAAGCAGCAGACAGCAAGGTTTTCCCTCCTGTTCTGATGCTTGCAGATTATCTTCATGGAGTAGATCAAACATGGTGTTTTAAAGGCTGAACTGTTACCATTATGCCAATCCTGTTCCCAGACAGGTGTGTGAGAATCACTAGGAGATGCGTTTTGACGTTTTGGTGATTTGACTCCCCCACACGTTGGGAGCCAGAAGTGTATGTTTTCATTGGGCAGAAGTTGTGTGCTGCCACAAAGAAGTGCTTGCCCTCCACACAGCTGCAATCTTTTTATGTATTCAGCTGTCTGAGCTTGAACTTAAAGGGGCACACACATGACATTGTAAAGCTATTAAAGTAACCTAGATGACTAGATAATTCATGTTGTTTATCTCTGGTAGCAGCACAGATGGGAGGAGGGCAGTCATTCGCCTACATGGATTTTTAGGTCTGGTTTGAGAGTGCCACTGTCACCTGATTTTTTAACCTTCACCAATAATATTGTACAGTTCTTTGCTTCCACACAAATGCATACCCATTCTGATGCAATTTCTTTGTAATGCTTCACATTAATGTAAAGCCAGACCTATTGGCATTGCCAGTGCTTGTCTTGGTATGACTCTTATTACCTGCAGGTATTACTGGACACACTTTGTCCATTTATTACTTTTTCAACTCTTGCTTGCATTACTTTATGCTGTGTGCCATCTGGCTTTCCTTTTGCATCTTGTACCGCACACCCTGCATTCCCATCCTCTTGGTTTGCAGGAACTGCCTTGATCCTTTTTCAGTACTGCCCTCCATGTTATAGAGATACAGCAAAGAGTGAGGTGTTTTCTCAAGGCTGTGGGGCGGCCATCGGTTATGGGTTTTGTAGTTCACCACTGACCTCCAAGGATGTTGGACACTGGTACACACCACATACTTTCTTTAACACCTGACTCTCCAGGGATATCTCAGGCAAGTAGCCAAGACCTACTCAAGGATGGGAGAAGGTGTGAAACTTGCATACAGAATTAAGAATAATTTAAAGGAGTTTCAGAAAGAGCTCCTACTTAGGAAAAGAACAGAGAGTAAGATGTCTCTGTATATTAAGCGGTCACCAGTGACCTGGAGAATCCTGGCAGGGCCAACTCAGCCTTGCAACCATCTGAGGTTGGTATTTTTAGTGGCATTAAATGAGGTAATACCCACACTAGTGCATAGAAAGGGCAGAAGTGCGATGTGAAGCACTAATTAAAACAAGCTATTATTATTCTTGTTGTTGTTATTCTTGTTATTTTTTTTTTTTTATATTATTATTAATTTTATCAGTAGTAGTGGTATTGTTGTTGTTATTGCTGTTGTTATTATGAAAACATAGAGAAGCTAAAAAGACCTTCCAAGAAAAACAAAAACATAATAGCATCGCCTGGATTGTACTACAACACACCTGTTGTAAGATACTATAGTGCACCTGTAATTAGAGTTGATGGGTAATGTAATACTTTGGGTAAGGCTCGCACACTCGCTTCGGTGGCATGTGGGTGTCACACAGACATTTACACTGTATTACAAAGCACTATAATACATCTGTGCTTTGTTGTGGATTGTCCACAGTTTGGGATTCAGGGAAGACAGCTCAGTGACCTTGCTTCAAAGTCCTGCAGATCTGAAAACCCCTGGGAAGGGTGTATTGGTTGGGAAAAGAAACTGAAGCATTAATTATAGAATGTTGTTTTACTATGGCATAAAGACTCCCTTACCCATTAGTGACGGCTGTCGGAATACAATTTTACTCATATTCTAGTGCCTTCATGCACACACATCAGTGTTGACAAGTAGTGGTGATGAGGATGACACACAGAGTATTGCACAAGTAATTCCCTTTTGAATTAATGTATCTGTGATTCTGAACCACCCTTTAAGGCTGTTTCTTGTGGAGAGGTAAAATAAAGTTTGTGCTGATGGTCTCCATAATGGGTGGTCTCTACTGTAGCTAGTCCTGTTTCTGTCCCGCTCATGGGTCCAAATTCAGCTCGCTGGCAGGTCATATTTTTGTATTACTCTATGGTCTATCTAGACAAGGAGCTTGTAACTCCCCCCTTGAGTAATTTATTGTGGTTTGTTAAATTGCTTTGTGTCTCAGACTTGATACAATTTCTTCTGAAGTGGAGAGAGTATGGCCTATTTCACATGTACATAAATTGAATAACGTATCTAGATTTCAAAGCTCAAACCTTACACACCTAGTTTTCTGCTTTCCCCATCCCTAACCCATGTTTCTCTCCAACGCGTAGAGGTGGAAATTATTTCACTGTTGTTGATCCACCTCTGTGGAACTCCTTGTATTTTTCAATCAAATTCAAGTAAAAGCCTCTGAACTTTGTTCTCTGCTTGCTCTAATCATCATATATTGTTAATTTGGGTATCCCCTTTTGCATTGTACATGTTCATATTTTCAGATATACGTTTTTAATGCCAAATCACAATTGTCAGTTAAACTATTTCTTTCAGGGCAATGTGATAATTCAGCTTGCTCGAAAATATAGTTTAATGTTTTGTTCTGGCATAGCCTTGATATCTTGATTTTGTAGTTATTATTTTTAAATAATCATCAAGGATTTATAGCATCTAACATCATTATTTCAGTGATTGTTTCGAAACAATAAGCAATGTTTCACAGAACAAAAGTAGATGGAAGGATAGATGGCCTTCGAATCTGATTTTTTTATTTTAAAAACTTTAACAAAGTTTAGCATAGTTCATTAGCTGCACTGAAACATTGCTGGCTAGAGAGAAGCTTTGATCCAGGGACTAAAGGCTGAGCATCGCACAGACAAGAGCTTTCATTGTGTACACGATTCCTTGCTGAAGGTTTCAGCACAAAAACATGAAGACCTTCAAGAGGCTGCCTGCCTGCTTGAGGATAATACAGCCCCAGTGGAGCAGATGGGAACAGCAGCTGCCTCCCTACTGAGCACTGCTTGAGTTGTTCTAAAAAGGTAACCAATCAATCAAAACGTTATTGCCAATGAATTAAAATCATACAGTATTCTGGGGTACAGTAAAAACTTGTTCACACATTCAAGACTAAACCAGAGTTTCACATCCCTGAAAGAAGAGAAACATTATAATAATGTTAAAAAACAGTTTGCTATGCAGAGCACTCATCTGAAAGACCAAGATGGAGGACAACTATATTCATGAATGAAATGGCATTTGAGTGATTTCACAGTTCATTGACAATGTCAGTCCTCATAATAAGAGGAGTTGGGGCCATTTGCTTCTTTCTGCTGCAAGAGAGAGGCAGATGCATAGTATATGTGTTAATGAGTCCGGTTTAAAACCACATAAGAGGCAATGAATAGAGTAGTGTTTGTTGGCCGGTCAAACTTGTTGAAACTCCATTAGTGGAAAATGTAAACGTAAGCAGATAAAGTGATATCTGATTGGTTTTGACATTGAAATTAGAAGATACTTTGGTAGTGTATTTTCATTGAAGCCCCCTGCGGTGTAATCCGATAATTTTTTGGAACTATGGGTTTCAGAGTCTCTTATGAAAGTTAAAAGTTATACTTGGTTTTTGGCCCTGGATTTAAAGATGCTCAATGCTGTATTTAGGTAGTCTGAACATGGCAGAGAATTTGAATGGCTCTTTGAGATGATTGCTCCAGAAATGCTGTTAAAGAGTTGGCCTTGGCATTCTGCAGCTTGTGGCAGCTGACTAAATATAGAAACACACATTTTAATGAAGGTTTGTCGACAACATCAGCGCACATCTATCTTCTTCACTGGTGCGTGATAATGATGTCGAAGAGCCTTTGTAGTATGAGCTTAATGATGATCAACTTTGTCTGGTTCTACTTGTCATAGCTGGTGCTGCTTATTGGCCTTATGGTTGTGGCTAGAATGGTTCTGGAACCTTCTGGCATCCATTTTCACTTTTCGCGGTGACATATTTGGTTTCTCTTTTGACATATTTGGTTTCTCTTTTGCTTTGAAAACCGTTATGAAGTGGTTTTCTTTCCCGCAACCTCTGATTGTCTGTGCTATGGCTGGACATCTAACTTCATGGGGAAATGAAAACCCACATCGGAAACACAACTTTTTCTTTCTTGAAGACATCGACTGGCATGCATCCACCTTGTACTTGTGCTTGCTTTTCAAGACCAATGTTGATTTTTTTTTGCTGTTCAAGCTTCCATATCAACTGCGTGACAATTTGCTTTTTCATCTACTCTTGCAGCCATTAATATTTTCTGTAGACTGAGCAACCCTCTCAACATCCATCTTCTGAAAGAGTCTGAAAGACTCTGAGGCGAATGTCTTCATAATTAAATTCACTAAACTTGCAGTGTTTCAAAAGCACATCAAGTCTTTCAACAAAAGCATCCATTGTTTCACTAGCTTGTTGTTTCGCTAATTGAAAATGTACCATTCATAGTCGACATTCGTCATTGGATTGAACTTGGAACCCAATGCTTCTTTGATCTGGCGATATGATATTGCATCAGTTTGTGAGATTTTCTTCAGCTCTTCTTTTACTCTGTCACCAGCAAGGTTCTTTAAATACTTAAAGATTTTCTTATCATCTACTTCTTGTAGGGCCTCTATGAAATCTTTGAACATTTCAATCCATGTGGTCCATCTGGTGCTAATATTTTGCTTTTTGGTGGTGTTGAATGGTGGTGGTGGTGGTTTCAGAAACACATCTGCTTCATACTTTGCAGTTTTTTCTACCACCACTGAGAGCATATGCTGTTCAGATGACTGCCACTGTTCAGCTAGATCGGAAACCTCTGCAAGCACTGGCTGTGTGCTTGCACTTGGGTCATCATGCCCGATTTGAGATCATAGATCATAATTTTCTTTCTTGGCAGTGAGTAATAATTCTTTTTCTCGCACTTGATTATTGTTGTGTTTAGCTTTTCGCATTGAACCTGGTTGTCACTGCCTTTAGCGTTTTACTCTATATTGATGATGGCTGTGTTATGGCTTGTTGCTGGCTTTCTCCTTTCAGCCGTAATAATGAATTCTGGTGGGCTTTTCGAACACGATCCTCTGCAGCGCCTTCCACTTCTTTCAGGGCCGTATATGGGCTGGATCGGGGCTACGACTCCACACACGCAAACTTCAAATTGCTTCTTATCGATTTGGGCACACGTGGCACACACAAGCAATTTGCTGTGCCATTGCAAACTCTCAGGGAGCAGTCTCTGTTCTTCGGGACACGTATCCCCTACTCATCACCAGTTGTAGCGTCCTACAGAGCCCGGGAGCATGTAAATGACCGTGCTAAACATAGAGCTCTGTAACAGATGTCTTTATTCCTCAGCATAGGATCACACACTGCACTCAGATCACATCATAACCGTTAATCACCACACCTTCATGACCTCCCAGCAACCACAAGGGTCCTAGCACCCATAGTCTCACAACACTACAATAAGGCCCTCTTTAAATTTATTTTATGGCGTCCTACTTTTGGCACATACTCACAGTTCTTGCATTCGCCATTTGTGAATCGAAGAGATGGATGCTCATCTTTGTGGGCTTGCAAGGTTCATAATGATTTTATAATTTGTGATCACATTACACTAAAAGACATTTTTGGAGGAGTTAAGTTGCATAAAGATTAGATTGAGCTGATACTTTATTCTGTCTTGACCAAATTGTTGAAGAGTGTTCCAGTTGAACTAGTCCAAAAAAGGTGCTCTGATTGGTTGCACTCGGTGGATTCTTCTAATGCTAAATGAGGTTGTTGTCTAGGGCTGGAGGAGAAAGATGGCACAGACCTTCTCATCAATGTGGTCACTCTCAGTCCTTGCAGTTACATCCAAGGTGGTAAAATGGTGGAAATGCTCAGTTGATACAAAAGTTGGACTTAATACTACATTGTGTTGTAGTGAGGTGTGTGTAGTTCATTGGCTTATTGCCCAGCAAACTTCCATTCAGGAATTGTACGTTATACTAAAATAAAACTTTCAGTAAGTTGTGACCCTCCTGGACCTTACATTGTGGTGGTGGAATGACTGCTGGAAAGCCCCATATGTGATCTGAATATATGTAAAATGGATTGTCTATTAGGTTAACAACTAGATTTAGGTTGAAGTCGTCTGCAGGTACTGTGCATGAACTTTCTGTCCTGTAATGTGTCTATTGAGGAGGGAGAGCAATTTCTCTATTAATTGTGACTTCAGATTAGCCATTGGGTGTAGGTAAATATTGATTAGAGGACAGATGATGGTACTGGTCGTACAAGACCACCGAAACCGTAGCACCTGTATATTGGTTGTTCCTGTGTCAATTTGTTCAGTTGAGCGGTTCAAGGTGTTTGAGATCAAGATACTTAAGCCATCTTTTGCTTTGCCCTTGCATTTTTGTTTTATGGCTTTTATATGGTAAATATGGTAACCTGTAAGTGATATGCGATCGCTGCACCAAGTGTCTTGCGTGCAGAGCATGTCATTGTGTGCCAGAAAAGTGCAGGAGGTGGTGTTGTCCAAAAGTTTAGAAAGATCCAAGAGAGTATAGAGCGAACTTCCCTACCAGTTGTGGGCTGAACGTTATCTTTCACTAACTCAAAGGATGCATTAAATTGTCTAGTGGATCTTTGCTATCCTATAGGCTTAGCGGGTTGATTAAAGATGAAGGCCAGCCAGCTACAGTCCTCCCCAGTTGGTGAATTCCAATTTGAGTTTTGCAATGTCTGCATCACTCTACCTAAGATTGATAGACATTTTATTTTTAAGTCATCGGTTGGTGGCATGGTGGTTACCGCATCCTTTGTTTACAAATTGGTTCTTTACAAATTTTTGGGATGTAGATTTAGTTAATACATGGGTCAATGATATTGGTTATAGTGAATGGCTCAGGATATCCATTAACTGTTGGATTGGTGATGAGTCCCCGTGCATCCTTGTGTTCCCAGGATAAATTGAGAGCAGCCAAACTGGACCAGTATGGATTCTTTGTCAGGATATAAGGCCTCGTTTAAAACCAAAAGTTGCTGCCCTTCATTGCATGAGGGGGCGAGAGCAGGAAACCCCACGTCTACAGAGATATGGCACTGTCCCGCTTTCTTCCCAGCACTGGGGCACAATCGGGCTGCCGAGTACCAACGCACACGCATGTGCATGCGTGCGTGCGTGATGTCTATCATAGGTGTTGTACATGAAGAGTGCCCTTCCAGTACAAAATACTATGCTTAAACAGACACTTTTAAACTTTTCCTTCTTTGTGTGTGCGCTGCGCATCGCAGCACACATGCAAAGGTGGAAGCGATGGGAAAAATAAAATAATTTCTCATTCATACTGCCAAGACAAAAAAGGTGATATTCCTTGATGTTGTCTATTTGTGTTCTAGTAGATAGGGTTTTGCTTTAAAAACCATGGGTGTTTACATAGGAACGCCCATGTACCACCCATGGAACGCTCTCTTGACTCTAAATAATGCATTGCAGTGCTAGGCGCTGCTTTCAGGCAACTTGAAAAGTGCATTTCCAGTAAACATGTTACACTGATTCGATTCACTTTTGTGAAGAAAATTGTGACCGTAAACTCAGGGCAATCTGTCAGTAAACGTGCCCCTCCATGCCTTGAATAGCGTTAGTGTTCAGGCGGCGCATCTCTTAAAGGGATTCGCTTAGGGATTTTCCTTCTGTCTAGAATGCCTTGTTGACATCGGACGTGTATTCTGGGGTCAACAAGAGGGAACGGGAAGTCCTGTCCTGTCCTTTTTTTTTTTTTTTTTTTGCACTGGCCCCTTTTGAGTTTGATGCAAAATTGGGTTCCAGGCAATCGATGGGGGGTGTGGTCCTTTTAAAGAGGGGCAGGATGCTTGAAGAGCTTGTGAAAGGCAGTGATGAGTGTTGGTGTCTGTTTGAATTGACTGAACTGTAAAACAGAGCTGTGGAAAACCTTCTATCTTGCTTGTTGTTACTTGTAGCAATGCAATTGTTTCTGGTGTTGAGAAGTAAACGTTGGTTCAAAGCTACCTTAGATATGCTTGCTGAACTTCCATGATCTTGGTCCATAGTTGTTGTTTGAACAGAGGACTTTGATGGAATGGGTTCTGTACTTGTGAGAGTCTCGGTAGAGGGAAATACTGCCTAACGTTGCTGGGAGAAGGGGCTAGCTCCAAATCTTCTAAATTATTGGAGCGGTGGGTTTGAGACATCCAGGGGTGGATTAGCTTGAATGACTGCTGGTACCATTTGAACTGATTGATGTAATAAATGAGCTGAGCATTGATGTATGGGTGTCAGATTTTGCTTTCTCACAAGTAAGTTTATGATGAGCGGAGTAAATTGTATCTGCTTTAGTAGTTGATCTTGTGAGAGAAAAAGAGTTCAAAAGAGCGTTTGAGCTGCTGCTATTTGCAGCCTTTCAGAGTTTTGTCTTTTCTCTCCTTGTTAGGGGTTTTGAAACCTTTGATGCTGCGGTGAGGCTTCTGTTAATTTGGGTGTGGTGACCCTTCTTTAGCAGAGTAATTGTAGGGGGGCTATATCATTTAATCGTACAGACACTGTGTGAGCTGATTGTAGTCGACCAGAATGTACAATGTTGTCTATTTAGGAACCTCGTAGTCCCCTAGAAGGCTTTTGGAACAGTCAAGGGGAACTGATTTAAGTTTGCAAAGGATAGCAGGGAGGAAAAAAACAACACTAGGTCAGAGAGTAAGTCTATAAGTGGTCAATAATTACATGAAGTCTACCAGGATGCAGGAAACAAAAGTACTTAAATTAAAAAAGTCTATTGATGAAAGTGGCTAGATTTCCAGTTTGTCTGATAGCCCGTTTAGAGTAGACGTTGTAGCTTTGAGAGGCTGGTAGGGATTGGACAGTGATACATATAGATTTGAAGTGCACATTGCTGAGTATCTTGATCCTGCAAGGAAGCTACTGGGAATTGTCAAATGTTTGGTTTGTGTATGATGTGGGGAACGTGAAAGGTTGACAAAGGGGCTCATGCAGGAGGCCAAGACCTTGGTGGCATTTGATGAATCATGAACTAAAGCTGCTGGAATGGTTGTTGAGGCCTCTAAAGACTGGGGAGGGGTTTGCTCTATAGGGCCACACTGCATAAAAATGGGCTGGTCATGGGTGATCATGGGAAAAACTTCTGTAGGCTTAAGGCATGCCCCAATGCTTGAAGCACCACAGATTTATTGGCTGAAGTGGTTGATGCACCACCCCCAAGTATAAACTCTGTTAAATTCTGATCTTTTAATTCAGATTGGCCTAGGACTTCCATGGTCCAAAGCCCCTTATTAAAAAGGGAGTAGAGGTTTCTTGTTAAGTCACAATTCATGAAAGGAGTACACTTCTAAAGTCCCCCAGCTCTGGATCTCAGGGTAGGCACTTAGAGACTCACAAGGCGGCAAGCAGACGCCAACAGGAGGGTCCAGTTGAGGACCAGTTGCCATTGGTCAGCTGGGCAGTTGCAGGAAAATAATTCTTGTAGCTTGTTGTTTCTTTGCATCTTTAGAAGGAGGGCAGCCTTATGCTCTTTGGAGTCCTTTTAATTGTCCTGGGTACTAAATGGAGAGCAGGTACGGTCTTCTGGACTCTTCTCAGGTCTCAGACAGCAGTTTCAGTCCTCTTCTGATCTTCCACAGGTCCAGTAGTGTTCTGAATCGGGTGCCTGAGGTGCCACATTCATGCCTGGCACAAGCTAGTGGTTGGGAACGACCCCTGGGACACTCTATCAAATGGGGTTAAGGGTTCTGGAGCTAACCCTACCTACTTTGGGTATTTTCAAGATGGCTACGGTATTCAGCTACACTAACCCTGGACTGTGAGAGCTGGGGATATGCGCTTGAAGTGCACTGTGGTAATTCTAGTGTCCTTCCACATCCAATACCACACTCCAGCTTGAGAGAGTCCCTGTACCCAGAACAACCTAAGAGAGATGTCTAGTAGAACACATCTGAGTTTATGAGATATGGGATACACAAGAATCATTTTGGCACCATGCCTTTGCCCTTTAAAATGCACCCCAAATGTTATATGTAAACCTAGCAGACCTGTCAAAGAGACTGTGGCACTGTAAAGTCAAAACAGAGTTCCACTGTGATTGGGGCCTGACAGGCTGGGAAGACTAAAGAAGGGCCCTTACCAACTGGTAGCTAACATTAGCCCATGACAGGGGAGGCCTCTTTGAACCCTCAGTGTCTCATGAAAATCCCTAGCAGGCCTGTCAAGCAGGATGTGACCTTTAAGGGGTACTTGACACTTTAATGTCAAAAAGGATTCTCAGAACCTCATCTCCATATTCTGTCAGGTTCAGATGGGTCATCTCCGATCATTCAAAACAGCCTATTCTTTTCCCCTGGGCGAAAAGATAGACCTCATTAACGCCCTACTCAAATGCTTAGTACTTACTGGCTGGCTGAATCTGAAAAGCGAGCTTCCAAGGACTTCAGGCAGGGCAAAGGTAACTTTCTAAAAGTTACATTTCTGCAATATTTAGCAAAATCATACTTCACCATTGAATTGGATCTTTAATAACTATTAAAACTTGCAATATGACACCTACTTCCTGCCACATGAGAGCATTTTACTGGTACAACTGTCTCTGCACTCCTGGTGGGAAAAATAAGCACTGTAATGCATATTCATGTATATGTCGAGCATTCCTTTGGGGATTCCTGGCAAGGAAAATAGGAAAATATGTCATTAACATTGTAAACTTACATTTACCACTGAAATTACCTTTGAGAATTGGCCCTGAGACGTTGTTTTAGCAAAGGTGATTACAGGTGGTTTAACAAATAATTTTTTTGCGCTGGATGTATTTATTCCTGTTCACATCAGCATCCATTCATTTGATAATAAGTGTGCCATATGCTTTGGTGGTGAAAGCAAAGGAAATGGCCATACCAGATCCTAAACTGGACAGTAGCAGTCAGAAATTATTTGAACTGTCTGTAAATCGTCTCAGGTTGTGTACATTCCTTGGAGTTAGCCTTAAAGCCCGATTTTTTAAACCTTAAAAAAGGGTTCTGGGGCTCTTCTAAAGGATTTACATTCAAAAAACCTTAAGATGTGAATATGAGAAAAGGGCTGTTGTGTCTATTTGATATAAAAAATCAACAAACTTTGAAGTCTCTGATAACTCTGATAAACTCCATTGTGTAATTTTAAGAAACTTAAGAAAGAAAGCAAAACGTTTGTAAATAAGAATTGAAAAATAAACCATCAGAAAATATATGCAAATCTATCTCAAGCAGGCCTCCTTAACCGTTACTTTCACTGTTTTCTGTTTCAGGATTTTTGACAACAACAAACTGTCTAAGATTGTACCAGGGTCTTTCATGGGACTGCAGTCTCTGTATCTGCTGTGAGTATCTCTGAAAATTAACTGATTCAACTTAAATTTTGAATTTTCTTTTTTGTTTTCTCCTGCATTCCCAGATTTGCCCTTCAAAAAGCAGGGAATCAAACTATGGGGGATAAAGTTATTTGGAGTCAAAGATTGCTTCTGAATTCATTATTGGGAATCACCAAAGACCCATCCTTTACCTTAGTTTTTTGAGTGTTCATTTACTTTTTAGATTTTGAAAGCTCAGAGCTAGTATTTAGAAGCATCAGATTACATTGAATAAACTTTGTTAAAACACATAAGGAAATTAATGCATAAGAAATATGTTTCCTTGGAGGATGATAAAAGCGAATAGTGAGGAAAAGAGGTCCCAATTTATCTCTGAGCAGCTCAACTAATATGTGTGATTCTGGAGTGATTGGGCCATATGAGCAGTTTGTGTATTACAAAGGATGTTTTGGTGGCCGACTGGTGAGTGATGTCACAAAGCGGCAATGTCTTCAATCAAAACAATCAGGGCAACATTCTAGAATGCTTGTTGGTGGTGATTGTTATTGATGTGAGACTGTTTCTTCTCATTACTAGATGGCTCCTTGGTTGCACTGTTTGTACTTTCTCTCACTTAATAGCCTCACATGCCACAAAAACTGACCGCCCTACTGACAACTCCCCATAAATTCACTCACAAGCTACCACCCGGTATCTTACCCTTTCTTTCCTCCTGGGTGTCAAGTTATCTGGGGCTGTTCACAGCAGCTATCAAAGGGGTTCGCAATATTACCATCTTACCTTGGTGGGTGGATGCTGTCAACCCCTTCTTTGTATTTTTGGCAGTTTTGTCCACCAAGGGTGCACTCCTTCCATGAGATGTACTGAAGGAAGAAAGCAAAGACATTCTTAAGACATCTTACACTGTTACGTTTGTTGTCATGTAGGGCTTGCTTAGTTTTCCACTTTTAAAATATGTAATACCAAGAACAAAGGCAAATTCTCTTATGGGTTTCATATGAGAAAGTGAAACTCCTAACCATATAGAGTGTAGGGTACTAGGCTAAAAAACTGTTTGCTAAGTGATTTTATAACAACAAATCTGGAAGAACGTCCTATGATGTCCTATAAGAATTCTAGCATAGACTACCCACTAGGAATTTCATTAAAATCACAAAGGCAAAAAAAGAGGTAGATTCCTTACTGTTAGAAAAAACATTGTGTACATTTGAACCATACACATTTGACTTGGCATTATCAAAATCTAAGGACAAGGACAAAAAGCAAACACTCATGAGAGGAAACATCTAGTCCCAGAATGGGTCTCAAAGAAGCAATAAAACAAAGATCAGCATTATAGAGACAGAGCGTTGAGAAAAAATTGTAAGAATTGCATAGTGAAGTTATAAGTGATGCTCCAGTCAATGACAGGATATACACTCTTACAGAATTAGAATTTTAGTAGTACTGGCCATTGACAGTTCTAATCTTACTTAAAGGAAGGCCTGAAAACATAGATAGGACAATGTAGTTTGTGTTGTGCTTCACAGAAACAATCTTTGTTTCTCTTAAGCCTGACATGAGTTTCACCAAGAGGGTGAACAACTTACAAGAGGAAGAAAACAGTTGATTTGCAATATACTTTTCTTGGCCATTACAATTCAAGGGTGAACAATTTACAAAAGGAAGAAAACAGTTGATTTGCCATATACTTTTCTTGGCCATTACAATTCAAGGGTGAACAATTTACAAAAGGAAGAAAACAGTTGATTTGCCATATACTTTTCTTGGCCATTACAATTCAAGGTGCAGACGAATGATATCTTAAAGAGTTATGTGCTTGCTGCTGTGATCGGTGTGTGAACATCTGGTCAAATTCTCAAAACCTAACGCAACATACTCATGCCTTCATCCATCTAAGGTTGGTAATCTGAATTTCAATGAGATGGTTTAAAATAACAGATGGTTATTAAAGTATTAAACCTTGCAAAAATGCTATAGCAAATGATGTGTAGAAAATCATTATCATTGTTAAACCACATACTTACAGAAACATATGTGCAGGTTCATAGGCTTTTCATGATAGCCACATGCATAATTTATTTGTGCAGAGCAAATTATTTCATCTTGCCAGTTCCACTTGTTAAGGTAGGATTTCCTTTCCATGCTAAAGACTAAACAGGAGATCCTTTTCCATTTACCTGCAAATGCTTATTGGTTATTCCCTGTGCTGGTGATGAACCTGGGGCCCCTGCCACTGGGTTGAAACATAGGCTTTATGGAAGTGAACCAATAACTGAAATGGACTTTGATGAATAAAGGCTGTTGTGTTTGTGGAAACTCCCACAGTGAATTGTTGACTGATCAGGTTTTATTACCTAGTTTGCAAATTATTGGAGTATTCCAAGCAAACATTTTTGTGAGCTCTAATCACAGTTCACTGTGCTGTCTACACTTGAGGCATCCAGCACTTTTACTATGCTTGAATAGTGCCAGGAACCCCAGTGAAACATCAACTAGATTACTTAGCGGGGATAGATGGTGTCTGCAGAGACAAAGGAATTCAAAAAGAGAGGTTTAGAATATGGAAGAGAAGCAGCAAAAAGAGAGGGACAGGACAGATCTCAAGACTAGAGCAGGTTGGTGTTGACTGAAATTTGAAAATTGTACAGGAACTGGGGAATGCCTGAAAAAGACAACCCTAGAAAGACAACACTTTAGAGTATAATAGACACTGGGCAGGAAATAAGCACTCACAACTCAGGAGATCAATAGGCTATTCGAAATGATAGATAGCATGCCCCATGGGAGATTAGCTGCCTCTCTCTGAGAAGAGATCACAATAGGTCAAGGAGCAGTTACTCTCACAGAGTCTTGTCAGACACCCAGCAGCTCCTGTGGAAGAAGAGCCTCTGTGCATGAGGCACCAAGCCTTAGAGCTCTCTGGTAACAAGAACTAAGAACTGAACACATACAAGAGTGGGCAAAGGGAACAGAGCAAGAGAAACAGGATTTAGAACTGGGATCATGAAAAGTAGGATTGGATTCCAAAAACATCAAATGGAGTGAGAGAAAGAATAAAGAAACAGCAGACAGGCCAGTCTACTGAACTGGGGAAGCAAGACAGACACAGGAATCTAGGAAAGGCAGATAAACAGCTGGAGAAGGATTGCAGAAAGAGCAATGACCTCTGGAATACTAGAATAGGACTAAGTTATGCAGACTGTCAAGGAACTTTGGAATACCGGTGGAGGAGTCTGCAAACCAAACAAGAACAGGAACAGGGGAATTAACCTTTGAGGAAGAATGGATAAGAAATAGTAAGATAGCACTGGGAATCAATGAACCAATAATATGCAATTTGCACTGGTAGAAGGAAAAACGCCCCTCAAGCAGAGCAGCATCCAGGCCAGATTTGTGCAACTTCTCAGCAGTGAGTCTGTTGTGAGAAGTCTGGGGGAATATATAGCAGCATCCCCGTGGGAGGATCACAAGTGCAGGGAGAGAGCTGAATGGTGCTGGGAATCGGGACTCCATTTTGAGAGAAAGAAGGCTGCCCAGGGACATGGATAAGGAAAGACTAGAGAATCCAGAAGGAAGAAGAAAGCAAATACGGAATCCATGAATGGAGTGTGGATCTAAGCAAAGATGGAGTGTAATTGCGGAAAGCATGTTCATATGGGTCAATATCAAACCAAGTTTTATTTTGGTAAATTAATGTAATTAACAATTGTACATTACTCTCCATATTTATAGTACACAATTTAAAAAACAAGGATCACTGGTAGGAGTCAAGAAGGACAACCAGGGTTGTGAGGTTGTCTGAAGGATGCTGGCACTCATGTAGTGGGGGTCTGGGGCAGATTACCTGTTTGTTTGCTATAATTGTAATTTACACAGAGTTTAATCTTGCATTCTGGGTAACCTTACCTTCATACACCTTACTCACCTAAGCATAGGCCACTGTAAGGGCAGATTAATACAGTGAGTGTGACTCATGTTTTGTTTCTCTAGATTACTTGAACCAAATGTAATGCACATAGAGGAGAGGGATCCATTCTTCATCCTTGCTCTAAATACATCAACAAGACCTGAACAACAACCAAGGTGTGCAAACAAACATCTAGAGAAACTTGATGTGACACAAAACATGTCTTGTTCAGAAAGGAAAACCCAAGTAATTTGGAAGCAATCCTGATGCTGTACAATGAACTACTTGGTCATCCAAACCCTAAGACACGACCTAACCATCAACAGAAGACCTAGTGCCCCCACTGTCCTGGCTAAGGTACTTGGAAACCTCATGGAAGTAAGGGCAGCAAGTGTTTACCTGTCTACTTGTCTAAGCCTCCAGTATATTATGTCTGTGATGAATAGGATAAGGTGGTAATGAACAAGGCACAAGATCCCATCCCACTATATAGATCATCTGGATCTCCCTTGCACATAGAAAGGATATCAGGAGGGGTATTGGGACTTGGAAGGGAGGGTGGGGTTGCGGGAGCGGAGCTAATCGGTGATAGTATTGGCATCACTTCCTTAGATCTCCGTCTGTCTGGCCACCACTACAGCTCCTTTTAGAGACACGAAGAGGATGGTACCAGAATACACAAGCAGACACCAAGTGCAAACATGTAAGGCAAAGACTTAGTGGAAAATTATGCTTGGTGCTGGCATCAGAGCTCACCTTTCTTACACAACTCAAAAGACCCGATCCCACGCACCCCTGAGGAGGTAGGTCTAGAGCATAGTCACCATAGTGCTCTGCTTTCAGACAATCGGGGTGGAAGTGGCGCACATCCCTTTCTTTTAAAACTAACTGAGAATGAGAACTGACTTGCAGGTGGCCGGGGATAGGGTGCTGGTGGGCAATAAAAGAAACATGGACCCGGTGGTGATCGTAGCCATACAAAGAAGACTGGGCAGTACTGAAGATGGTGGCTACATGGCAGTAAGCCCACAGAGGCAACACTCTCGCCTGCACCATAGAGGAGGGAGCCTGCCACAGACTCCATAAATAAATAGTCTCCCACCGTCCACTGACTGGTTCATAAAAGTTGCCAGCAATGAGGTGAAGATGACTGATGGCTAAAATTCTGCCAAACCCTCCTCCTTAAGGTCAAAATCACCCTGTCAGCTCCTCTTTACAGAGGCTGTAATAGGAAAGGAGTCAAAACCTTAACGGGACTCGGATGCTGATGCGCAAGACTCTCTGCACTTGATACTTGACTTAAAGAACTGGCCCCCCTCAGAACTTCGAGGGCCATGCTACTTCCAAAATGCTGTATGAAGTAACCTCAAGGAGGAGTGAGCTCTCGATCTCAAACTCTCAACAACGGAAGACAGAATGAACATCATGGAACAGGAGTGAACCAAGGCCATTGACTGGGAACAAGATCATTGGTACATGAGGGAAGAAATAATGGAACTAGAAGATGGAAACAGAAGAGATAACTTGCACTTCTCTGACATCCCAGAGAACCTGTAAGGCAACAGTATAATGGTCTTTGTGCATCACTTTATCCCGTCCCTCACCAAACTGATGTTCCATCAACAGCTGGAGCTACAAAGGCAGCACAGAATCAGATGACAACTTAATAAAGGCAGAGACACTCTGCTCCAGGTAGTTCTCTGTTTCCTGAGACACCAACAAGTAAGATAAGTGCTCCAACTGACCAAAAATCACGGACCTTCCCTGCAAGAGGAACATAAAATAAATGTAAATCAGAATTTTCCTCAAGAGACCATGATTAAAGGAAGTGCTTCCTCTCTCCAAGGCCCTGATTAATATGTATGGACAGTTGCTTTGGCCTGGTAAATCCAGCGAGAATGCTGTTAAAATACACGTAAGGGCACCTCAAGAACTTCCATGAAACGCTGCACATGGAAGACATGAACACAACTCATCCCTCTGACCAGAATTCACCACCCAGATTGGGGGCAACTGATGCTACTGATGTTTCTTCACAGCAGGAGATGGTACAACTAGATGCAGCCACCAAGAACTGGGCTTTGATACCAAACAGCAAGTATAAAGACTGGCCTCCACCTGCAATCAATCAATCAATCAATCAGCCATTTGTAGAGCGCGGTACTCACCCGTAGGATCTCAAGGCGCTGTGTGGTGTCCTAAGGGTTCAGTCGAAGAGCCAGATCTTGAGGTCCTTCCTGAATTGAGGTAGCGATGATACATTACTATCCCCACCTATGCAAGAGATACATTACTATCCCCTTTAAAGAAAGACTAGTTGCTACGCTGTTTTAGCCCTTACTATATTCAGGTTCTTGACTGTAACTGATAAGGTGGGGTCATTTGTACTCCCACATTACTGGATGCAGGCAGGATAGTCTATATAAATGTAATTCATAAATACCTAAGACTACAGGCACTCAAGCTGGACCCGCAGAGTGACTTGTCCTTGTGTCATGAGAAGTTAGGGACGCATTACCCCATACAATGCACCTGCTAGACACTGCCAGACAGCGATAAAATATGAGGGAGTACCTTGTTACTTCACAATTCTCATCAAAACATGGCCATGGGCCATAAACCGACACTCTAACTCATTTCATACCTTTCCTTTCTCGTATTTCTCACAATACACGTGATCTGCTGTGGCATATGACTGGGAAACTCCCTTGAGTACTGCTGCTTCACCTAGAGAAAGCGGATAGACTCCCACCCCATTGGTCTAATCCCCCCCTAACCCTGCACTCTGCTGCACTTCAACAACAACACTGAACACTAGTGCAGCATTAGAAGCCGCTCCACAGTCTCTACTACAAATTCAGCTATCCATCCCACATAGCCCACGACACATCAGTTGATGTATACAAAAGTGCACCAACCCCACCAATACCTACCAACCAAAGACACCATTGCTCCAGTTGCATTAGACCACCTGCACTTTATTTCCAGGAAGCTTCACTGCGACAGAGACCTTAAGTTGGTCTCTCTTAACGTTAATGCCTCGCCCACTACATAAAATGGAAAAGAAATACTGTATTTTCACTCACATCACCCCGATATACCCTCATTCAAAAAACTCACCTCTCTCAAGTGAAAAATGAAAAACTTCAACTGGAGTGAGTTGACAGGGAGTATCATGCCTGTGGAGGAACAAGACAAGGGGTAAAGGCATTGATCACCAGCCCTTATCGGAAAGGAAGGGGAAGCCATAATGATAAGAAAGGGACTGCCACTAAAAATTGACTGATCCAGGGGGACACTATATATTTATTATGGCGAGTAACCAAGATCTGACTCTGGCTCTTGGCTCCTTACAGGCTGCTATTGGAGAGAAGGGTCATTTCTTCAGAGCATTGTACTGTATTCTTCTTTCCTATCCCAGGACCAAAGAAATCTTAGGAGGCAACAGGAACTTCATCATAGACCCTGTGCTAGATAAATCTAACTGCTATGAGCTTCACAGCTGAGGGGACAGATGCATCCTAGATGATCTAATGTATGGCCGCTCTTTGATGGACCCTTGGTGCTAATCCACCAGACTGACTCAGCTCTTGCTGGAACATCAAATAGCTCATCTCATTGCCAGTTACAACAACACACACTCTCAAAACACACTTAGAGATCTTCTGAGGAAAAAAATCTAAACTTCACGGGCTATACTCTACAACAACATTGTGAAAGGTGTGAAAAGGCAAGGCATTTGCTGGCTTTTCAATTGAGGTAACAGGAAGCCTCTCTCACAATTACATCCTTTTGAAATAATTTAGGAGGGATGCCAATACACCGCACAGACATTTTGCAAGCGTTCTGCTTGTTCTACAAAACACTACACACAGTTAAGGGTCATAACAGGCTGAAAGGGAGTTCATCTCTACCATACCCTACCTAAACTGTCCCCAGTGATGGCTGAATGGCTGACAGAGGACATATTCGGAGATGTAAGTTAAGTCATTAACAAACTCCCCATGTCTACACCCCAAGGAGTAGACAGATATCCAGTGGAGTACTATAAAATAATCAGGGAATGAATGGTCTCTTACTGTGCAAAATGTGTAATGAGATCCAAGATGATACCTCCCACTCAGAGAAGCTAACAGAGCGAGAATATCAGTTATACTTAAACCTGGCAAAGATCCATATGACTGAAAAGCGATCTCTTTAATGTTGATTTTAAGATTCTTGTGAAGGTTCTTTTGCAATCTTTAATACACAGCAACCAGACTGGATTCATCCTGCACCAATCATCAGTCTTCCATCTGTGGTCCTCAGCTCATGCAATCTGGCAGGTACAAGATGACATTGACAAAAAAAATATTTGTTTCCCTTGATGCTGAGAAAGCCTTTGACTGCGTGCAATGGTGTACCTTTTTTTTTATTACTACATTCCTTGGGGTTGACTCAAAGATTCCTGACCAAAGTAAAATGGCTGCACATTAACTCTACAGCAGTGGGTGTCATGAAGTGGACAGTAATATCTTCCACATAGTGTGGGAATGCCAAAAACTGAGATACTCCTTGGCTGCCGTGAGGGTTGAAATGAAAAAACGTCAGGAATTACGGGGAATTTGGGAGACTCAACAGTAATGCTTCATGACCCCTCAGAATATCCAGATATCACCCCACAAACATAGTCGTTGGTTCATCACAGTCCCAACTGTTAAAAATTGTGGGTTCCGCATGGCTTCCTATGAACGAGTCATATACTGACTGGAGGATCATTTGCTCATCTTTGAGAAAATCTGTGGCATCAATCAATCAATCAAGGATTTCTAAAAGTGGCAAATCACCTGTCAGGGTCTCAAGGCACTGTGAAAGCAAGGAGAAGGCACGAGCAAGCGTGAAGCATGAGGACAGCTGGGCCTTGGACCTGCTCAATAGGGTTGTGCTGCAGCCTCCCTTAAGTAGGTCCTGGGAGTAGGGAAGGGCCCTGGGAGGTGGTAAATATTGGGTGGCAAGGGTGGCAAGGAGCGGCAAGGAAAAAGCAAGGAGAAAGCAGTGAAAATGAGAGGAAAGCGCGGAGAAGGAACACAAAAAACAGGGGGAAAGGCAAGGAAAAAGCAGTGAAAACAAGAGAAAATCAAGGAGAAAGCATAAAAAGAATGAGGAAAAACAGCAAGGAGAAAGCAGCGAAAATGAGAGAAGCAAGGAAAGGGCACATAAAAACTGGGAAAAAACAAGGAGAATGCGCACAAAAAACTGGGGGGCGAGCAAGGAGTGAGTAGTGTGAACAAGGGAAAAGCAAGGAGGAGGCACTGAAAAAATGGGAGAATCCAAGGAGAAGACAGAAGCAAGAGCAATGTAGCAGCAGGGGGAGAGCTGAACCTGGCACCTGCTCACTGGGGTGTGCTGCAGCCTCCATTAAGTGGGTACTGTGAGAAGGGTGGTGCGCTGGGAGGGGCTAGGCGGGAGGCGGGAAATAATGGGCAGAATGTGGGGGTGGCAAGGGACAAGCAAAGAGAACACATACAAAAGAGGGGGGAAGCAACGAGAAGATACACAAAAATGGACAGAAAAGTCAAGGAGAAAGCATTGAAAACGAGAGAAAAGCAAGAAGAAGGCACACAAAACAATGAGGGGAAAATCAAGGAAAAAGCAGTGGAAATGAGGGAAAAGCAAGGAGAAGTGCTTAGTGGGTTTAGAGGGAAGACCTCTGTTTTATCTTTGTTTAATGTGTAATTGGAGGCTTTGGCATAGGCATTAATCATGTTTGGATTTCAGGTATGGCTGCATCCGCATCTTCCAAGAAGATGATGACATTGTTGGCATATGGTGCTACCTTGTAGGTTCTGGAGTCCAATGGGATGCTTTTAATGATGTTGCAATTCATTTAGGAGGGGATCTATGAATAGGAGAAAGAGTAACCGGGAGAGAGGGCATCTTCTCCTTGTGCTGTGGGATAGTTTGAACCTCTCAGAAAGGGAGCCTTTTACCCTGACTGTTTCCGATGGGTTGTCATATATTATGACTACCATTTGTTCAAAGGATGGTCCTTGGGTGAATTTGCAGATGACTGATCTTAGGAAGGGCCAAGACACCTTATCAAAAGCCTTTTTTGGGTTCTAAGCCATAGTCATTGCAGGGAGTGGAGGAGAGGGTCTTTTTCTAGGACATGCGCAAAGAGTCTTATATCAGAGTCAAGACTCCCCTTTATGAAGGCAGTTTGGGAGGGATGTATTAAGTGAATGGAGCAATTTTTTCAATCTTGTAACTAGGATATTTTTATAGATTTTACAATGTGCATTAAGTAGGAATATTGGCCTATAGTTTTTAAGTGTCTAATGGGTCTTTGCTTTCTTTGTGGATAACTGTTATTTTAGCCTCTGTGATGCTCCGACCAATTTTACCTTTAGAAGCATAAAAATCAAAGATGAATTTTAGGGGCAGCACAAGATGTGGCTGGAAGGTTTTGTAGAAACAACCTATGAAGCCTCCAAACCCCGGTGCTTTCTTTATTTTAAGTGTTTTGGTTACTCTATTTCTTGTATTTCAAGTGGCTTGTTTAGAGCGGTCTGCTCTACTTTTTTAGTTAAGGGGAGTTTGTAGTTCTGGAGATAATTTTTGCATAATGAGATATCTAGATGCCAATCTGGATTGTATCGTTCTTTGTAGTATTATGCAAAGCAGCTGTCTATGTTTTTAGTCTCAATTTCTGTTTTCCCTGATTTGCTCTTGATTGCAATAATCAAGGTGTTCAGGCTTTAGACCTTAAGGTAGCTGGCTAAGAATTTCCCAGCTTTGTTGAATTCGCATAGCTTTTTTGCTATGTTGGTGTTCAGCCATATGCAAGCTCTCTTGCTTATTAGTTTATTATATTGTTTTTTTTAGGGTTTTCAGTTTGTTGATTGTTTCAGTGTAGTGTTTGTAGACTAGGACACACTCAAGTTGTTTTTCTTTAGATTCTAGTTTCTCAAGTTTTTTGTTGGCAGTCTTGTTTTTGTTGGTCACAATACTGATTATTCTGCCCCTGATTGTTGCCTTCATGGCTTCCCAGAGAGTTTCTGGACAGATCCCCAGAGATAAATTCTCTTTGAAGTAGTTAATGATTGCAGAGCAAATTTCTTCTCTGCTGGTTGGGTAATTTTATATCATCTGAGAGATGCCAAAGTCTATCTGGGTTTTGGGAGTTGGATATTGTAATGTCTAATGAAATGCAAGCATGGCCTGAGATAATGATGGGTTCTAATTCAACTTTTAGAATGTGGGCATTTTCATGTCCCAACCATCTGGTGCCTGCAGTCTGTATCTTGGGTCATATGACTAGGTGTAGCTGGCAGTTGGTCTTTGCGTATTGTTCCCACACAGTAAGTCAAAGGAGAATAGGTGTTGGCAGGATGGGCCATCCCTGACCTGATGAGGTGGTCTTGAACTGAGGTCCACCAGAGTTACTCCAAGGTCAAGTTGGCTGGCCTCCTGATCAGAGTCTCAGGGACAGAAAAGGCTACAACCACCTTGAACCCAGCGCCTCGACTCTGTCAGCTGTGAGACCTCACCCCCAAGTGATGCCTCCCCTGTCCTGGACCTTTAGAAGGGGGCCTTAAAGTGCTCTGTTAGCCCAGATGTGGTCCTGTAGGCATCACCAATGCAGCACAACCCATTTCCTAGCATCCAAACTTCAGAGCCTCCACAGCAAGATGCATACCTGATGCTGGACCTCACATCACAGCCCACTTTCCCCTTGGAAACGCCGATGCACAACACATCCTCAATGCAGGCCTTCACATCGCAAGGCCCTCTTTGACAGCAACCCTGACCACAAGGCAGGACTCTGCTTTGCAGTCCCCAGCTCCTCAGAACCACTACTGTACAACGCATCCTCGACCCAGGATCTCGCAATGCTCCACAACCAGGATATTGGGTTCTTTGTTCAGAAATTGCATATCTGTGATTGGATTTTTTATCATTTTGGTCCCAAATAATTTATTATATTTTACTATATTTTTCTAAGTTGGTGTGGCATGTTTCTTGTGTCTTGTTTTCACTTTATGACTGCTTTAAGTGCTTCCTAAATACTTTACACATTGCCTCGAAGTTAAGCCTGACTATTGTGTGCCAAGCTATCAGAGGGTTGAGCACAGGTTAATTTGAGGTTTGCTTGTATCTTCATCCTGACACGACTTCTGATTGCTGCTTGAGAAGCACCACCTTAAACCAGTGACTCAATTTCAGTAACGTATGAATGTATGTAATCAGGTGCTCGTGCTTCAATGCCATTGAGCAGTGTTCTCGCTGCGTAAAACTGGTATATATATATATGTATGTATAATGTATTCACTTAAAAACAAAAGTTACAGAGACGTTATAGTTAGGCTCATATTCTCATATTCAGCTGTTATAGTTAGATAGTCCAAGTAACTATAACTCATGCCCTAAGGTAACTATAACTCATGCACTCGCACATGGCCCCCTCCCCAGGCCAACTTTGGCCCCAAGGACCCCATCCCAGAGCCAGCACTATATTTACAGGGGAGGGGGCACTCACCTCCCTCCTTGAGCCGATGACAGCCCCGGGAACCCCATTCCCAGGGTTCGGACAACAAAGGGTGGGTGTCCTGGTGTCCACCCAGGGCACCCACCACACTATCGTTGGAAGCCATGGGGGAAGTCCCAAGTCCCTGCGGCACTAGCCAGTTCCCCTCATCCAGCGGGATCCAACATTGCTCCCGCCTGCAGGAGTAGCTAATACATGCTCCCTTTTGCATACTTGTACGGGCCCCGGAGGATGGGGTCCTCCGGTTGGAAATTGGCCTGGGCTTGGCCCGCGTGCACCCCTCGACCTTTTGGAAAGTGGCTGGGCAGTGGGGGGTGGGATTCCTGGTGCCAAAATGAGTATGACGAGGGGTGCCACGCATACCCCCTCCCCAATATATAAATATTTCTCACCCCCCAGGGGGCTTCAGTTTTGCTGGGAATTCGTGGACCCAAAGCAAATTCGCAGCAATTAAAAAAAAAAAAAAAGTTCTTGGCCCCAGGCGGTGTCCCTCTGGGACTGCACCACAAGGCCAAAGTTGCCAGGGTATTCCTATCCTGCTCACTTTTGTCTTTTATTGTGTTTTTTGCACCACTGGACCTTGTTTAACCAAAAATGGATATGATGCCTTACCCCATCCTCTGCTGCACAAAGGGTTTCTCAACTTTGCTATAATCATTGGTATCAACACCAAGATTTTTCAGAAGGCTTGTGATCTGAGTGAAAGGGTGCCAGAGGTCAGCATCCCACTCTGAAAAGTGTTCAGCTCCGGTGTGGTTCACCATTTGAAGCTTGTATGGGCAGATCAATATCTTGGCCACAGTCTGTTATCAAAGTGCATCGTCAAGGTTTTGACATAAAAACAATTGCTGTTATTACATTTAAAAAGTTGCAACTTCTTGTGCCAATTAAATGTAGGTGGGTTGCGAAAGGCTGTCTGTTGCGTTTCTAGGACGTTTGGAACCATTTTGATAACATAATAAAAATATTGTCTACTGTTTGCATGAGGTGCTACCCCAACAAAACAGGAAACTATCTTTCAATAACACTAGTCAAAAAAATAACACCTGGACAGAGCTCCTGCTCTCTACTGACTGCTCACGGAGAACAGGGAGCAATGCTTATAGGGAGGTCTGAAGGATTAAGAGTATTTATTAATGGAGTGCAAAGATGTAGAAGTTTTTTCAATGCAAAAGTTGATTGTGCTTGAGAATTACCAGTTTGTTTACCATTTTCTTGAATGTTTATTCCATAAAGTAAGTAAACTGTTTTGGCTTATTTTGCTCAAACCCCAGGAGCTGAGAAAGCAGAACTGGTCATCTTGTCACTGAAAAGTCAAGCTCTTATATTTTGTTTTTGTGGTTTTGTTACTCCCCATCAAGCAGCTACAGAGCACAGATGGTAATCTAGAAAGGCTACAAGTCCATTTAAAGTGTTGTCTGCATAGTGTTCATAATGGATCTTTGGACAAGCGTGGTTGCTAATTTTCTGCTTTGTCTATAATTGAGTATTTTCTTTCTCTGCAGTGTCTTGCTGAACAACTCCATCAAAGAAATACCCCAAAAAACCATTTGCACAGAAATGCCACGCTTGAACTGGCTGTAAGTATCTTCTTCCATTGTACAGGGACTTGAAAAGGTCTTGGGTGGTGTTTACTAGCACAATACAGATCTTTAAAATTGATACAATAATCAATCACTTATCCTATAGTACATATGGAAAGTTTGTGCGAGGTGGCCGGGGACAGCTGGTAGTCTATCCTATCATGTATATGCTTGGAGTTACCAGTCAGTGCATCATAATGCATGTTTTCTTGGCCCTGAGAGTTAATTGGTAGCCTATAAGTTTGTGTACAAGCTGCTGTACCTCTGCAGCACCTAATCCATCAATCTATGCACATGTGGGTGGGCTACTCTAGCACATACACAAATACTAAATGGCCTGAATATTATTAGCCAGTGTCTCACAACAAAGACTTTGAAGGAGAGACTCTAGTTAAAAAATACATGACTACACAGTTTGTGTTTTGTATACTCCAGGACGTGAAGGCTACTAGTCTCAACGTATATCAAGGAGACCTTTTTACCACTGATATCCTGGGGGGGTTTGCCTTACTGTTGAACCCAAAACTGAGCACTAGGTACATGCCTTTCCCAGTTAACCCTCAGGGTAGCTAAGTCAACCAGTTCAAGGTCTAGTCAGGGAGGTGTTGCGGAGCAGAGACTTAGAATTCCGTAAAACATATAATTTCAGTTAATAATTCAATGTCTAGCCAGTGCTTTGATCTCAGCAGACAATACAATCTGAACATTATTGCCAGAGGGCTATATTATGGTGTACTTCTAAGAAGATAACTTCTTATATGGAATGGAGCGGTCGGCGCTGACTTAAATTTGCTCCTATGGGACAGTTACTACTATATCAAGTGCAAATATAAACGTTTGCCCTCATGGGGGTTCTACTCTGCTCAACCATCCATCTCTTTTAAAGGATAGTGATTAAATAGCATGGAACATAAAAAGTTCTCCCCAGAGTGTTCCATTTTTGCAGTGCACTTTGTCTTGTTTCTTTAAGTCTCTGCATGCCAGTTTTGCTGCTGCTGGCTGGTGCAAGGGCTGCACCTTCTCAACGGGGTGTCTTGTCCGCATGGCCCAATGAGCAGAATCATGCAGACTTTGTCCCAGCCCAGCTGACACTGCTGCAGTCTCCAGCAGGTGGTACAGGCAGTAGGGGAGAGGAGGTCGTGCTCCAATGGATCCGGCTGGCATCAGGTGAGCCACACTTGGGAATTTTCCTTGGACCCAAACAAAAATCGGACACCCAAACAAAGTGAAGAGCATATTTCAGTTTGCAGCAGTTGTCCATTGCAGTGGGCAATCTGGGTCTAGCACCAAGCCTTTAATTGCACTTTGCTTACTTCTGAATTGACCGCAGAGTACTGTGCGATTTCCAAGTGCTGTGTAGTCACAGGTGCTATGTCTTTCTTGAGTGAAAACTGTGCTATTCCTTTGTGTGTTTTTTGAACACTCACAGGGCATCTGTTTCTGAGCATGATACAGAGCAACCACAGTCTCAAGATCACACACAGTCAAGTAGTGCATCAGTTGCTGGGCTTCTACAGGCAGCTTCCAGTGCTTTCTGCTTCAGCTCCTCAGAGTGCTTTTCTAGGTGGTGTCTTCCTCGTGCAAGGGTACCTTCAGCATCCCTCCTCAGCTTTCGGACAGCTCCTTTCCTCAAGGCAACGTTCCTCCTGGAAGATTGCAGAATTTTTATGTTCCTGTTCATGAACCTGACAAAGGAGAGTTGCCATTCAGTGGTACCCAACCCTGGAACACAAAAGACTTTCTCGGTCTCTACTGCATTGGACCCTGAGTCTGACTGTAGAGAAATCTTGCCACCCTTTCTTGTAATTTCTGCCCAATACTTATATTAGGATTGTAGGCAGAATTTGTATATTTCACAGGTCCACCCTTGGACCAGTTTTATGCAGTTTCTGGCTTTTGTGTATTCCTCCCAGATATAGTCCATCCATAGTCCCTGTCTCACAATGTCAGCATGAAGATGGGGGTTGGGATAGTGAGTTGCTTATCAGTGGAGATCTAAGGCAAAGACACAAAAGAGGGAGAGGCTTCCCCACTTGCATATTTCTGACGTTGTGAGGTACACTTCTACGGTAGAATGGAGCAAGAAGAGGCCTAGGGTTTTCCCAACACTACACAGGGATCATCTGTCTCCTACAACCCTCACTCTAGAGTCTGGTGCCTCAGAAATGTTCTGGAATTTCTCTTTCATGGACAGGCTTTGTCCAAGCCTCACAGAGATGACACCAGTACTCTTCGGTGTCGGACTCATCCCTCCCACCTAATTGCCCTTTAACAAATCATTCCTTTTAAGTTTAAAATCTGTTTTTAACTTTTATTGCGATACTTGTGTAATGTCATATTTCTGCGAACATATTAATTCATTTTTTATTCTTCTCTGCATTCTGTTTCACTATTATTGTTCACACTGGTAAAAATTCAGGAAAAAATAATAATATTTAGCTCTATGTTAGTATAACAAAAGCATTTAAAAAGCTTTATCAATGTTGTTTTTTGAAAAGCTTGCTTTCCAAATTGGAGAATTCATAATAATGAATATATCATTCATAGAGCAAAAAATACAAATACGTACTTGAATGCCATTTAGCAATTGAAATAATTTTATTAAATTACTTTTGCTATTACAGTAATCCATACTCAGAGCCATGATAAATAAAAATAAAATAATCAGTATATATTGCCATCTCTTGAAAAGGTATTTTTAAGTGGCCCAAGATATGGAATTTGAAGGACCAATCTTGGAATTCATAGCAGTTCCTTACGACTGACAATGAATACTATGTTCATATAAAACAAGACTTATTCTCCAGAAGAAATCTATACATTCTCAAAAATCTTTTAATATATTTAAAAAAGTATAGGTCATTTACTCGGAAGAAGGTCAAGTGATTTGATTCCCCAGTTATGATAATGTAATTACATAGGCTACATGCATCCATGGAGACAAAATAATATTTTTGTCTCATGGAATATTGTAAAGATATCATAAGAAGGACTTTAGTATATACAGGAACAGTCTCAGTTAAATCTTATCTACAAAATATACATATTAAACCAGTTTCTAAGCCATTATAATTGGTCAGCATGCTGAAAAATCACCATATTTGTGTTTTTTTTTAAATCACATATAAGATAGGTATTAAGAGGTATTAAATGGCCATAATCTTTTTCTTCCTTTCTGATAGGGTATGTAAATTTTCCTCTTGTGTTTGCATTGTATTTCTGTCTACTATTTCAAGGTATTGCCATTCAAATAAAGAAACTGCATCCTTTTTATAATCAATATAATTCATAATCGGTTTAATTCCTAATACTCTTAAACTGTTTACAGTTTCATTTATACGTATTCTTATACTTATGAATGTGTTTCAGTTCATTTGTTTCCATTGTGTCACAGTTTTAAAGTTAGTCAACTCCATCATTTTAGGTAAATTTGCAAAGAAAAACAATTTTGGTTTGAATTTAGTTTCGCTGCTGGAAATGGTAATGTCCAGAATTTCAGCTAACTGTTGTAATTCAACTCTACCTAATTCTCTGTCCCACAATGAAAGTGAGGTTTTAATATCTTAAAAATCTTGAATAGTCGTGTGCACAATCAGATTAACAGTGAGGAAGGTTTAGGTTTTATTTGTATCTTGCAAAATAATTAACTTTAATTTCCTCATAAGTGATATAAATTTTGAAGTTAACACTGTCTAAGTAGTAACTTGATAGATTGGAAACATCTTTCTGAAGAATACACAATTCTTGACCAGTGAAAGTTCTGCCAGACAGAGTCTTAAATTCATTATCTTAAATTACATTTTAAACAGATTCCTTTCAATTCTTTTTCTATGAGGAATCTTGTTACCTTTTTTTGGTCCTTTACACCATTGTCAAAAACAGGACAGGGAGCTGTGAAAGTCTATCAAGTTTCCTTCCTGATTGCCTAAAAAAGGGTGAGGCGACTCTTCCAAGTATCCACAATGCCAACCTGGATTTAATAGTATAGGAACACGAAAGATGTCAAGTGTCTTCTTAAAAGGGTCACCATAAGGTGTTAAAAGCCACAATGGGAGGACAAACTTCCTTAGCAATCAGTTCTTCTTAATTGAAGATGATCGTTTATGAAGAAGTAGATAAACAAGGGATCAAACACTCCCTGAGAGGAGGACAGAAAGAAGGGCTCAAAGAAAGGCTTTCAGAAGAAACATCCAGATGAAATCTGTCTCCAAAGGAGCAAATATCAAGGCCAAAATAATATCAAGTAGAAATGAATGCTAAGAAACATAATGGAACAAATGCTTTGCAATTCATCCATCACTTGTGAGGGCCTACTTACATATGGTTTAAGTAGGCACTGACATCAGAGGATAAGATGTAACTCTGATCACACAATAGAACAGAATCACTGTTTGATCAGAAGTAAGTGACAACTCAAAGTAGTTTGAGCTAAGGTATGAGATAAGGCATGAGCCAATTCTTTAAACTAGGAGGATAGGTGATAATGAAATGGTACTGTGTGGAACAAATGCCTATCTAGCTTGTCTACTAGTCCTGCATTGAAGATTTCATAGATACTGCAATTTTCAATGATCAGTTCAGTATTTAAAGGTTCTCTAGAGCTGATGAAAAAATGCCTCCATTTTAAACAAACCATATCTCATGAACTGAAATATTCTGTCCAGTCTGTCAAAACATGAGACAAATAGAGGACAAGGTGCTCTTGCCCATCATCATCTTTATTTTATATTTAAAAAAACTGCCCCTAAAGCTCTTTCAGATGCATTTGTCTTCACAGTGAACTTCTTAGAGGTGTATGGATGACACAGAATTAGAGCTTGAGTAAACATTGTTTTAAGTGTATTAGATGTCCTTTTCCGCATGTTTATCCCAACAAAAAACACTTTTCTTATATTCTTTTTAAGGGGACAGATGATATCCCTGATTATTTCTGCAAAATTGGAAATACATTGATGATATAAGTTTCCAAATCCAAGAAAACTTTCAGGCTTTTTAACATTAGTATGTCAAGCACCTGCAAAACTGCAAAGACTTTGGGCCTCATTACGAGTCTGGCGGTCTTCAGACCGCAAGACACGTGGTGGCGGTCGGACCGACTCAGCTTTGACGGTCTGACCGCCGAATTTCGACTTTGGTGGTCGGACTGTCAAAGGACCTTTGTACCCCCGGAGAACATGGTTCCCGGCAGCATGATGGCGGTCGGGCTTGTAATCAGCCATGGCGCATGAATTCAGCACTGGCTGGTTGATCACAACCCCTATTTCCACCAGCCTTTTCATGGCTCGGACCCCACCATGAAAAAGCTGGTAAAAAGGTAGTGCAGGGCCCCCACTGCCCAGCACCGTTGGAATGCGCACTATGCTATACAATACTACCCTATTTTAGGCCTCATTACTCATTACAAGGCTAGTGGTCTTGAGACCGCCAGCTTGGCAGGTGCGGTCAGGACTGCCGCTGCTGTGGCAGTCCGACCACCACATTAAGACCTGCCCTGAAGATTACGACTTCATGCTCTGTCATGAAAAGGCTGGCAGAGAACAGGTGTAGGGGGCCACAGGGGAGACCCCTGCACTGCCGAGGCACTTGGCCCCATCCTAGCCCAGCACCCTTGCAGACAATGAACATTGCAAGGGTGCTGGTGCACCCTGCAGGCGACAGAATTGCCCCCGACTCGATTTCAAGCCAGAGGCAATGCTGCCGCCTGTTTCCTGCTAGGCTGACGGGTGGATACTGAGGTTTCAGCCTGTCAGCCTAGCAGGAAACACCTAATAGGTCTGGTGGGGTGGTTGCCACTACGGCGGCAGCCACCCTGTTGGGAGTTTGGCAGGCGGGCTTTCCCGTCTGCCAAACTCAAAATGAGGCCCTTAGTTTAGCAATTTGCACTGGAAGATACCCTTCCAGTACAAAACTTATGCTAAACGTCATGCAGACAACTTTGCACTACAGTGCCAAGGTGTGTACATGGCGCTAGGCAGCATGTTTGTGCGCCAGTGCTGGAGATGACAGCAGCAGCGCCATATCTTATCAGATATGACACTGCCCTTCTCTTTCCTCCTGCTTTTGCCTCCTAAAGCAACAAAGTGCAGCAATGTATGTCCCAAGTGCACTATCAACTCCATTGGCTGCCTGGCCAGGCCCATGTTGTCTTTACATTTTATCATTAACTCTTCCTGCATTGAATGGAACAACAGTGCCCAACTATTTGAAAAGCAGCTCATGTTAGAACTTTAAAGTACATGTTTAACAGAAGTAAATATTCAGCAGTTGCTTTCAGCTTTCTGGTTAAGTGGTACTTGCTAGGTGATATGGTATATGAGATTAAGGGGCTCATCACAAGTTTGGTGGTCGGACAAGCTTACTGCCAAGCTTGCAGGGGGGAGACCACCGTGGAGCTGCAGTCTCCCTCCTGGCCCATTATGACGTTTGCACTGGGCTGACTAGCTGAAACCTACTTGTTTAGAGGTTTCCGCTGGTCAGCGAGCAGAAACAGTGAAGTGGCATTGGCCTTGGCTCCACACGAAACCAAGGCCAATGCCGTCGCACAAAGGGGGCCTCCGACACCCTTTGAATGCATACTGTCAGCAACGCAGACAGTGCGCATTCCAAGAATGCTGGGCGGGGGGCCCCTGCACTGCCCATGACATGTTCGTGGGAACTGCAGGGGCCCCCCTGTGGGCCCCTGCACTGTGTTTCTGCCAGCCTTTCCATGGTGGGGGCCCCACGATGGAAAGACTGGCAGAAACTCGACTCATGATCAGCGCAGGACGCTGACCACAACTCTGACAGCCATCATGCTGCTGGGAAACGTGTTCCTGGCGGGCTGGCGGTCGGACCACCGGTGTCGTAATGTGGCAGTCGGACCGCCTGGAGTGCAGTGGTCTGACAGCCACTGCAAGGCAGGTGGTCCCAAGACTGCCAGCCTTGTAATGTGGCCCTGAGGGGCTGATTACAAGTTTGATCGACAGAAACATCTGTCTGCCAAGCTCCCGGTGAGGAGGTTGCCATGCTGCTGGAGACCTCCCTGCTGGCCCAATTACAACTTTCCCACTGGGCTGACCGGCATCAATACAGTGTTAAAGATGCAGCAGCATTGCCACCAGCTCATAATAGAGCCAGCGGCAATGCTACTGCACACAGAGGGCACCAGCACCCTTGAAATGCTCACTGTTTGCACAGCAGACGGTGCACATTTCAAGGGTGCTCGGCAGGGTGGAACCCTGCACGCCCCATGTAATAGGGCCCTACGTCTCCCATACTGATTATTATAAGTATATTGCAAGTCACAGAGAAGCTCAGTGATAAAGTCAAAGGACCGGGATTATCTCACCATGTTCCAGCACCAGAGATTACTGATTTAAGTTCGGCGGATGAGTTACTCCGTCACAAACAAGAAGGATATCCCATTCACCTCATTATGAGTGCATTATATCCATGGCACTTGCAATATGGCAGGCAGGATATTTGTCACGTTTGTGACGGAGTAACCCATATGCCCAACTCTAAATCAGGCTCAAAGCTTGAAACATGGCTCAGTGATGAAAGCATTCAATGCTGATACCAGAGCACAGCCGGCAGGATATTAGTGTGCAGTGAGGGAACTAACTTAGCCTTTCATCTTCCATGGTTGATACACTAAGGGTCTGGATCCTTAAGAGCAGTGACAGAATATCTTTCGTACCTAATCCCAAGGTCATAATATCTATGGTACCTTAATATTGAAGTCTTGATTATCTATGGTAAATATATTGTTTTTATTTTTTCAACCATAATATCAAAGCATAAAATATATATTACATTACTAATGTTGATTTTTTTTAGTTCATAATGTGTAATGTATTTTATTGTTCCAGTTGTTTAAATATAGTTTATAGTATATTATAGTGTATTATTATAGTGGTTTTATTCTTATCTTTGTATTATTGTCTTAGCTTGGTTAAATTTGCAATTGGAATGTTTGTTTGGATTATGGGTTTTAAGGGCTTTTGGGAAGGTAGTATTGTAAAGTATTTTTTAAAGAATGTATTTATGGAAAATATTTATTTTTTATGCATATTTTTTTTAAATATGTGTTTTTGAAGTTTAATTTTTTTAGGACATTGGGTTTTCTTTTTTGGGGTTGAGAGTTTTTTTCAAACGTTTTAATATGTAAAATTAATTCATTTTTAATATTATGCTGTACTATCTTATTTAATATTTAAATATATTTGGTATTGTTTCATGTTTACGGTAATGTGTTTTATGAAGTTTTGGGTGGCCAATATAATAAAATCTAATGATTTTATTTAAAAGAATATTGTGTCTACATTTTTTATACATAGAAAAATAAATTATTAGTTGCTTTAAATTATAAATTGCATTTTGTGAATTAAATTATTGTGCTAAAGTGATTATATGTGTTGTATATTTTTATATTTGAGATTTTATTTATATTTACTTTATATATATTTTCTTATTTAAATAATATTATTTTGCTATTTTTGGTGTTAATATGGACATAATTTCCTTTTTTAATTTTATATTTCATTATGTACTTTTTCCTTTTGTTTTTCCTTTAATATACACTAATTTGTAGTGGGAATAGTGAATCTAACCGCCTTAAAGTTCAGTTTTTCCCAATGTTGCTTAGTTTGGAGTGGTAATAATAAATAATATATGCCCCAACCTAGAGTCCAAAGGTTTTCCCAATCTTGCTTACTTTGGACTGGCAAAAGTAAATCTGACCCCCTTCAGACTTCAACACTTTTTTCAGTGTTGCTATGTTTGAAGTGGTAATAGTAAATATGACTCCTCCAGATTCCAACGCTTTCCCCAGTTAGGTTGTGTTTGGAGTTGGAATAGTAAATCTGACCCTCTCTGCAATTATGTTTTATTTTCCAAACATTTAAGTGTATTAAAAATTGTTTTGTTTTTAGATTTATATATAATTATTTTAAACTTTTGAAAAACAAGTTATTTGTAAAGAAACGTTGTTTTGTAATTAAGCTGATTTTTAATCCAGGAGTTGTATTATTTTTTCATTAATTATAATTTAAAGTAGATACATTTTAAAGATTAATTACAAGGTGCATTTATTTTAAGTGTGTAAAATGTATTTATTAAAGGTATTGCAATTTTTTTTATGTAACTTTCTAATTAAATACAGTTATTTATAAAAGTATTCACTGTATACTTGTACTCTTGTTTTTCAATAGTTTTGTTATTTTCAATTTTAGTTTTAAAAGTTAATATTACTGTAATCTTTATTTTTGCTTTAGATATTTGTAATTGTAGATATATTTGTAGATCGGTATTTTGGATTCACGATTTTTGTTTTTTTAATTAAAATTAAAGAGTTGTCAACATTATGATTTTTATATTTTTACATCAATATTAGTGTAGGTTGATATTTTTGTTGTGAATATTCAGTTGTATAATCACACTGTGAAACATAAAGAACAACTTATTTAAATAGTGCTACATACCATATGATGAATGTTTGTGCACCAATGCTGGAGCGAGTTTTAGGAATAAAAATGAGAGGGAGCATAACTTCTAAGCACATTTAAGCAGTAGCTCAAATGGGTTTTGAAGCCTTTTTGACCTTCTCCTCCAAGGACATTTTGGGAATGTGGGCAAACTGTGCCCGTTTTAGGCATATAAGAAAGTCCTCTTTGAATGTTGTAGTACAGCTGAAAGAACGTGGCGGTCATAATCACTGCTCTACAAGTGATGCCATTGCATTTGTCTATCTGGTGTGTTTCTCTTACTGTCATTAAGTGGATGGAAAAGAGTTAAATGATGTTTCTGCTGCATAGCCAGACTTTTTGTGTCCTTCTGCAAGAGTCGACTCAAGAGAAATAATCCCAGTGAGGTTGAATCTCAGGAATTCTGAAGCATCTCGCTCTTCAGCTGCTCCATCTCTAACTCCCTTCTCCCCCGGATCCCTTACCTGCCCTCCGTGATTGTCAAAAGAGAGCAGGTATGAGGTCTGAGGACGATTGGAGGATTCACATCACTCCTGTCAGAGTCTCCTGCCTGGTTGATGCTCTCCTGTTGTGATCTCAAACAGAACCATTAATTCACTTGGGAAATATAAAAGCTTTAAAAGCCATGACTTCTGCTAGTCACAATCGTAGAATGAAGAAGAGACAAACACCACTTCTCACTAATCCCATGCCCCAAACAGCACAAGAGCCCTGAATAAGTGTAGAACACAGCTAAATACATGAATCAATTAACATTGAGTAATCAGTGTACAGGCACTGTATCTCAGGTGAAGCTGACAGAAAAATAGAAGGGACCAGCATCTGGAGAACGGAAATATACGGGGCGGTAAAACCATGGGGGACAAAAATAAGCATCAGCGAAGTCAGTAGGTCTCGCCTTTGGGACCTACGGGCTTTGCAAATGGTTTGAACCATCTAGCACACATAGCATCTCTGATGCTGTGCTGCATGGCTAAAGAATTAAAAAAATAACTTTAAACATGGTTGGCGACTTCATCTCGTAGTGCACACACCATACATGCACACACCTACAAAATGATGTGGCTGTTTTTTTTTCTTTATAGTTACCGAAACCAGTAGGGGACAGGTGGGGGGTGAAAGCAACAAAGAGGGGCAAAGGACAGAAGCAACATGAGGGTGCTAGTGAGGATGGAAGCAAAACAGGTTGTGGGTGGGGGTATCAAACAAGTGAAAGAAGACAATGTGGAGTTGGCAGGGAGAAAGAGCGCAGACAATAAAGTAATTCAGGAGGAGTGAGGGGATCACACAGATGGGAGAGAAAAAAAGAGTGGGGTGGGGAAAGGGGAGACAGAGACATAACACATGCACTCTTGTGGAGTGCTTAAACAAAAAGAAAAAAGTAACGCGTGAAACAATGAGCAGTGAAATGACACATTGATGTATCCACCCTCCAGGAGAGCAACAAACACAAGAATAGGAAGGAAAGCCCACACTGCTAATGAATAAGAAGCAAGCAAATGAGAGTAACAGTGAAAGCAATGGGTGGGCTCCAAGCCCAGTGTAAGCTAATAGTTTGTCGCTGAAGATACAGCGCATGTGCTGCCTTAGGCAAGGCCTAAAAATGATCTTTAGCTTTGTATCCTGCTCTCCACCAATGGGATGCATACGGGCTCCCCTAGATGGAAGGCGTCCACATTTTCAATACAATGAAATGGTTCATAAGAATTGTAAAATAAAGGAAATACTAATATTCCACTGTGGCAGATAAACAAACACAAAAACATTTATGACACCAGTCCACCAAATGATTACTGTCTCTCAACCAAATGGATGTCTAGCCTCTTCATTAGGAACCTCCCGATGCACACTGCCCCTGCCCAGGTTCGCCAAAACAGGCCCGGCAGCCTGGGCAGGAAAAACAAGCAATGGCCCTGTCACTGCTATTGTCTTTTTTTCTTTTTAAAAAACCCACCACTTTCGGGGGTTATTTCTGAAAAACTAAACTGAATACCAACTGGGATGCACCAAAGTGGCGGCTCACACTGCACGCTGTTTTGGAGCGAGTGCCGTCATTATATTAGTGAGAGCACATTTGTCAAAAGAGATTCCCTCCAACACAGACTTTCATTAGGGAACTCCACTTTCAGCCATATTCTTGTCCAGGTCACAAAACAGTGTGGTGACTTGCAATGTCCTTATAATGTGTGGTAGACGATACTATATCTAGGCTATCCTGTTTTAGATTTAAACCTATATTAATTTATCAAAAGGGAAACAGACTTCATCAGTGCAAACAGATGGCTCAATGCAACATTGTTAATAAAGGTAGCAGCAAAAAAGAGTGGTGTAAAGTTACTCTGCTTGAGTTTTGTTGCTTAGCAATGACCCTAAAATATTGTTTGTTATGGTTTCATCTAGTTTTGTGTGCTTGGATTAAAGACACATGGTTTAGAAGCATGTTTTGGGTCCGATGTAATAATTGTATAAACTGTAGAGCAGTGGTTCCTAACTTGTGGACAGAGGACCACTGGGGATCTGCAACGCCTATTCAGGGGGTCCATGACAGTTTAGAAAATTAAATATTCTAAACAGATTAATAAAGTGCATATAGATAAAGAAGAAAGTGTCAAATTCAAAATGTTAAAACATTCTGTAAATGTGAAATAATCTAGAATTAGACGCTATAAATTAAGTTATAAATTAAATTAGAATTCTCACATTGATTCATGGAAGCAGGGCATCAAACGGATTATAGTATGGGCCACGAGTGGCATCCACTGATTTTAGAAAAGCTCCAAACTTCCCATTAAAATAAAATAAAAAAAATTGTTATATTTGTAAATTAAATAAAATATTTCGGGATTTGTGTATTTGTTTGATTAATGTTTTTATTTTTTGGCATTTCAAATCATCGAAACTGCTTGAGGTGACGTCTCCGGCTTCCAATAATGACTCTTTTGGGGTCCTCCGATTCCAATAAGGATTCAGCGAGGGTCCTTCGGTTCCAATAATGATTAAGTGGGGATCCACAGAAATCAAAAGGTTAAGAACCACTGCTGCTGAGAATTTCTGAATATTGAAATCATATTTGAGCTTTTAATGGTGTTTACTGATTGGTGAAATGACTGTCTCATAAGAATTTTGGCTAATATTTACTATCACAATTACCCACAGACATAGAATGGATAAACCCTTTGATACATCACCCCCCTTTTCTAACTAGTCAGTATTGATAGCAGGTCAACTGCCTTTAAACATTGAATTCAAGCTTTAGTGAAGGGTTCCTGACCTCTGAATAGAGTGCTATTAGCATGCATATGGGATAGAGATGAAAGCATAACACTAGACTTTGCACATACCAACAAAATTCGTAGCTGCATTGTTAAGTGTGGTACTTTCAGCTAATCCCAGTTTTTTGCTCAACTGCACTTTACTGCTGGGACTTTTGAGCCCATACTTAAGGGCTCATTGTGACTTTGGTGGTCAGAAAGACCCGACCACCAAAGCCACGGGAAGGAGGCTGTCGTCATACAGGCGGCCTCCCCCCAGTCATATTAAGATGTTTCCAACAGGCTGACCAGCAGAAGCATTGCATTACAACGTTTCTACCAGTCAGACCAGTGGAAACAGTGCCACGGCATTGACTTCTGCTGCCTTAAGGGAACCAAGGCCAATGCCGTGGCACCCCCCCCCCACGGAATGTGCACTGTCTGCATTGCAGACATCGCACATTCCAAGGGTGCTGGCATGGGGGGCCCCCAGCACTGGCTTTCCGCCAGCCTTTTCATGGAGGGGACTCTGCGCCACCATGGCTGACCACGAATTCGACCGCCGCCATCCAGCCGGGAACCATGTTCCTGGCGGAGGAGGGGTTCCTCTGGCAATCGGACCGCCAGGGTCGTAATGTGGCTGTGGAACCTCCTGACGTGTTCTGATCTCACCATCACCATGGGTTTGGGGGTCCTTGGCCCACCAAACTCATAATGAGGGCCTTAGTGTTAACAGCAGATTTTCAGGTTTCAGAATGCAGTGATGCCTGTTAAAAGGTCACAACTGACTTAGAGTGAAACATTTGCCATGGGTCACTTGGCAATTATGAATGTCCATACAAAAGCAGTACCACCTTGACGTAGTCAGGCAAAGAGTGCAGAAAAGCAGCGGCAAGTATGCTGAAAGCATCACATTTAGGTCCCTTCAAATGCAGGGCTACAATTTTACCGGGTATAATTCAAAATTATAAAACTTTCACATGTCACTAAAAATTGCAGTCTCTGAGTCTCTATGTATAATTTTCTCAGCCACGTTGACACCTGTAGTGAGCCACACGGGTCACTGATTTGACCCTTGAACTTATGCTGTGACTGCACGCAACCCTACCAGCCCACAAGGTATAAATAAAGGGGACTGAGAACACTCAAGGGCCATCCTACAAACTTCAACCTTGTGTGTGTATGTGTCCCATCCTACAAATTTCAACCGTGTGTGTTTGTGTATCTGTGTGTTTGTACGCACACATGCGTGTGTGTTGTCACATGCAATACCACGCTGGACCTGAGTTGGATTGGGAAGGTGGGCAGTCGGGCATTGGATGATGGGCCAGTGCCTAAGATTCAGCTATGCCCTGTTTTTTTTTAAGCCCTCTGTCACTCAGCCAACAGAGCCTTGCTATCTTTGCCAGCCCCGCCAGGCCACTGTAATGTGGGGCAGGCTGACTGTCCGGACAGGGGCTTGTGTCACTAGGCCTGCCATTGCAGACTTCAGCTCAGCTTGGCCGCTGTGGGGATGCACAGGCCCCCAAAAGCAGTGTTCCTTCCTGTAGGAAAGTGCCCCTTTGTTTATGGCCACCCCCGCTTTTTGCCTCAATTCTGATGGTTATGATTCTGTTAGTGCACTGGAGCCTGCTAGCCAGACCTCAGTGCTTGTGCTGTCTCCCTAAATTGATTTGTCGACTTGGTAATTCTCTGATTGACAAAGGCTTTACCCCCTCATATGTCCCTAGTAAATGGTACCCAGGGATCACAGGGCATAGGTGGTAAAGGTGTCCCCAGAGATGCAGCATACGTTTGTGCCACCCTGGGTGACCCATGCAAATTACTCAAACCAGGCCTGCCATTGCAGACTGCAGGAGCAGTGCAAACTGCTCGAGTTAGACTGTGCCCTCACCATGAGTGAAACAGTCCAATGCACTACCTTATATGTACATCAGACACCCCTAAGGAAGGCATCTGCACCCCAGAAGGCAGGGTGCATTATATTAAATGTGCAGACATGTAAGCACGAGCTCATATGTTTCTGTAGTGTTCTTTCCATTAAAGTACAGAACAAGTGCAGACCGGTCCATAGGATAACATGGGACTTATACCCGGGCAGACTTAGGTTGCTAGCTCCATAACACTACTGCCTAGGTATGCCGAGTTTGGTGTCAAACAACGTGCCTTCTTTCCTCTGACATAAACATGGTGTTGAGGGATGTCTGGCATGCACCCAGGTGGTACCCTAGAGGGTACCCACCTGTTGACCCCCAACCTCTTTGTGCTTTGGCCAGTCAGCCTGCACTTCTCCCATGCCTGCTGCTGCCAATACAGGGTGCTGACCTCCTGCCAGGTAGTGTGGGCACTCCCAGGAGTCAGATACAAATGCTGATGTAGGAAGGAATCACACCTCCCACCCCTTCAGCCGGACTAGGGAATAGGCTCTTCAGGGCAGTGAGCTTCAAAGGCTTCACCGCCCCTGATAGTCATCTGTGATCTCACCCAAGAAGAAAACAGCCCTCCCCGTGCCCAGGCTCATTTGCTCATGGTCAGGTTGGAAATCAGATATGCAGGACAGTGCACACCCCCAGCACGCTGACCACCTCTCTAGGGTGAGCAGCGAGGTCTGTGCACTAAATTTTGATTTCTGCTGTCTTAGCAGTGGTAGAATAGATGGTTCTGTGTAGCAAAAGGTGACCATGTGGATGTGGATTAGCTGTAGGAGCTAGTTGTCCATTGGCCACTAGCATCCACACTCTTAACTTCCCTAAATCCAGGATTTAAGGGACAACCCTGACACCAGAACCTCAGATCGGCCAACTTCAAAGAAGGACCAAGAGGAGCCCTGTGTCACCGACAACTGGGCTTTGCCCACTGCAACAAAGCAAAAGAGGGATACTCTGTCCCTGAGGCAACAGACTGGAAATTGTGTGAAGGACCCTCATCCTTGGCCAAAACTCAGCACTCCCAATCAGAGGGACCTCTCTGGAAGCCAGAAGCACCTTGTCTCCCTTGGCACTAGTCCCCTGCAAACCGCAGGTAAAAACACTCCCAAGATCCAGATATTCACTGGGCACCGGGCCCTCCATGGGATAGTCCAGATCCAGGTGGTCCAGTGTCTTCTAGGAGTTGTAGTCTCACCTGCCCCGAAGTTTCAGGCCACTATGTCACTCCCCCAGACCATGTGAAGTTCTCAAAGCTTTTCTGCACCTTTATTGCTGCCAAGGCTTGTTGGTTGCCAGCCCAATAACTGCCCCCCCACACTCGACGCTGCAACTATAGGGCTCATCGTGCAGCCTTTATCCGACATCAACAACCCTGCCCCTGCTAATTTTTTGCCTTTTGTTTATAGCATTGTCATGTAAGTGTTAAAATCCAGCACCAGCACGAGTCCCGCTCAGCACCAGGGACAGCCAGGACAACTCTGCATCCAGATGCCACGGGCCAGGTAAAACTGAACTGACTGTTGTGGTCTAGTCCTAGGACCCACACAACCTTAACCTTGCAGGAGTTCCACGTAACTTGACCTCTAAGTGGTCTTTTGTCAAGAGTGTTTTTCCCCTATTGACTTCAATGCAACTTGTAAATGCAATGTTTGCTCTGATTTAATTTTGCTTTAGAAATCTATAACTCTGGTTATACTTATGGAATTGTTTATTTTGGTGTCTAGATTAAGATACAAATAAACTCTATTTTTATCAATTAGTATCTGATTTCTTTTGAGTTGTGGCAATTACTTACTGTCCATGTTGGTGGTCTGAAATGCTTCACATGTTCCTCTAAGTAAAGCCTGACTGCTTTATGCGACACTACCAGAACTGAGCTAAGGATTTAATAGTATGAATCCAAGCGCCATGATTGGGGCATTGTGAGAGTATTATATGGTGAGGACTAACCCCCACTCCACATAATGCTCCACTTTCCTACACTGAGGCCTTTACTGACAGTTCGGTGTCAGGTTATATGGCCATTAGGCCATCTTCACTTCAGCCCCCACTGCGCCCCCACCTCTAAGGCCAGCCCAGAAGCTTTGTTCTTTGCTTTTTTTCTTCTCTGCTGGCCCATAGCCCGGGGGGGGAGGGGAGAATCAGAAGCTGCCCCCCTGGAGACCAGTTGTTGCTCTGGCTGTAGGGTCATCTCACCTCGTCCCCCTTTGGGTTCGGCCCATCCCAAAAACAGTGTCTTTCTCCTGGCCCCCCACCCTCTGGGCCATCACATTACATTCAGGCCTGGGTGGATGAAGTGGAGGGGCTTTGATGGGAGGCAGGTGTTGTCACCTCAGCCCCAGTGTCATTCAGGGCTTAGTGGATGTGGGTGTTGTGGGGAGGGGGCAACGGTGTGTTTGCATAGTGAGGCCACCTTGACCAGAGCTGCCAACTTTAGAACTTAGAAACTACATTAAAGTCCCGATATTAGTTCAACATCCTGTGATTCTGGTCAAATCACTTAATCTCCCGAGGCATAAAATAAAAACGAATTTGATCTCCTGTAAAGCCACTGATGCGCATTTAAATCACTCCAATGCAATTGGTACGAGTTGATACTATATAAAACTACAGGAAAACATTAAAAAATAACCGGCCATTGTTCATGTTTTAAAATTCTGCAAAGGCCAGAGTATGATAATTAAAGAAGTATCTTTATATATAAAAACCTTATTACTTTTTAACATGGCTTTTCTGCCATTGTTAATTTGACGATCCTTCACGGATTATTAAGGCAGGTTTAGAAATCATTATACAGTGCTTTTGCCTTATGTTTACTGTTGACAGTACATAGTGATTAGGGGAAAAGTACTGGATTTCGTGGTTTTCTTCATTTCCATAACAGCCAGGATATTTAAATACCTGTTGGATCAGGTGTTGTAGCCCTTGGATCATTATATTTCACCTTGCCTTCCCGGCCAAAATGCAGGGCTTCTAGTTTTTACCCACCTTACTGGCTCTATAAGCTATAAAATCCTAAAGTTACCAAGATTTCTATAAAAATGAGTCCAATAAGACATCAATTGGTGTTTCATGAAAGGGCACGGTCCGGGAATGTGGGCCACTTTTGTTTTTTTGGAGTGCGCGGGCCTAATTGTGATCCCAATCCGACCCTGCTCTGGACAGCCTACGGAGGCACCCGTGACCTAGCGTCTGTACCGCGCACCTCCCTGTGGTGGCCCACACGTACTGCACACCTGGCACCTTGCGCTGTTGGTGAAAGGAGCAGGAAGAAGAGAAAAAAATAAAGTGCTGTAGTACCAGTGCTTAATTTGTAAATAAAGAGGTGCCGGTGCACAAAGTCCTCCTTTTAAACACGCGGCTGCTGCAATTAAATGTGTGAACACGGAATACTGAGGCAGCGTAATCCTGAAGCCATCTCGTGCCTCTTCAATCCATTTAAAGCAACTCCCTGCCCCTTCAGCTCACTCTTGCAGCTTTCTGCTTTCTCCCTTTGTGACGCTTTTTCGTTTTTCCCTTCTTCCGTCTTCCCATATGTGTCTTTTGCTTGCAGCAAACGCTTGAGGCGGAAGAGCAAGCCCCGGACCTAACAAAAAAGTGCTGGTGCTCAGCACCGGAAACAACAAGCACAAATTAAGCACTGTGTAATACCCAAACATATAAAAACAAGTTGATTGCCAATTGCTGTGTGCAGGGGGGAGGGCAGTCCTGCGACCTCAAAGAGATAAGAAGAAAAGGTACATGCCAGACCCAGACTGCATTAAATTGGTGAGTGCAGAGACTCCTCGCCTCTACGCTGAGGAGTACTTTGCACAGTACCCTGCGTATCCCCTGCACTACGCCTGGGTAAGGCAGACCTGGAAGGAATCTCTGCACTAGAAAACCACAAACTAACTGCAGGGACATCCCTATCCCGTTCTCAGCACCATGTGAACTCAGACACAAGCTACCTAATGAACACACATTGTGGATGATGTCGGCCCCGCACAAGGTGTTTGGTCACGCACCCGCAACCCACTCATGATACTGCAGCCATTCAGTGAGCTAGCAGATCCATCCACTGCTGCACCAAGTTGAAAAGTATTGATAAGTCACCTAAACAACTACTTCGGGCTACCCAAGAAACTGTTGGGTCTATTAAAAGATCCCTGCAATCAGAGGAAGAAATATACAAGCTCAGTGAACCCCTTCCGGGTACCCGGATTTATGATGACTATGACGTAAGAGTCAGGGCACTAAATGCGCACTTTGACCCCCAACTCAACCCAGACTTTGAGTGGTTTAAATCGTGGCAAGCTCAGCAGTGGGAAGAAGAGTCCATTGATGCAATCTACGCATGCTTGCGTGAACTGGACAGTACGTGCACCTCTGATGATCAACCAAAAGAGATCTGGGCCCATCTCATCCAGGGTTGTTGGTCAGTGACAGCCTAATCCTTGCATGCTAGCACGAGCTATTCACATCCCAGACAGAAACAGGAAAGTTAATGACTATCGAAACGGAAGTACTAGATACCATACAGAGTTGACCTTCTACTGGACATGCAGGTGCAGCCACCGCAGCACCAAAGTCCAGTGCAGGAACTGTGGAAGGGAGGAAGATCCACTGGCCATCTGCCCTGCCCAAGGGAAGAATTGCTGCAGCTGTGGAAAACAGAACCATTTTGTGAGGGTCTGCTGCAGCAGAGGAAGGGGACAAGGAGTAAGAGAAAAAAATCACCATTGAGAGCAGTCCAGAACCTCACACTTGAGGACTCTGACGGTTAAGGCTCCAAGGGCCACCCCTCGCAGGTACACGCCGGCCATGAGGAAGACACAGCGGAAGATGAAGATGTGTTTCTAACATCATACACAGCACCAGCAAAGAACGGCCGGCGACCCCAACCAGTCTGTGAGGTGGTAGTAACAGGACCAATCATTAAAGGACTGATCCACACAGGAGCATTCGTGAACATCGTAAGCAGCAAGCAGTACCACAAGGTAAAGCCACGACCAGTCCTGTCTCCTACCAAGACAAAAAACTATACCTATGGCAGTGGTCCCCGCTCTCGCGTGCAGTAGTGATTGATGTGCTAGTGTGGAACAGCGAGAAAGAAACACCAGCCAGGTTTCATGTCATCAAAGAACGAGCGGAAACACTGCTGGGCTGCCACACGGCTGAAGGCCTGGGATTATTCTTCTTTGCATGGGCCATCCAAGCTATGCACATGGGCCACCTCTTATGACAATTTTCAAAACTCTTCTGAGGGCTGGGACGCCTCTTAGGTCCTCCTGTGAAGCTGCACTTAGATAACTCAATGAAGCTCATGGTCCTCTGGTGCCTCAGGGTGCCCTTCAGCTTATGGCTGCTATTTGGAACAAGAACTCAAGAAACCTGAAAGTCTCAATGTCATTGAGAATGTATCTCACTCCGCCCCTAAGGATCCCTGATGGTCATTGTAGAGAAACCCAAACAACCAGGTAAAATCAGGCTCTGCATCTGCAACAGTGTAGCAGGCTGGCCTGGCTTGTAGTGGGTACCAGAGGTACTTACATCGTGTGCCAGGTCCAGTTATCCCTTATTAGTGTAGAAGAGGTGCTTCTAGCAGACTAAGGCTGATAGAAGGTAGCTATGGCAAAGCAGCTTAGGCTGAACTAGGAGACATGCAAAGCTCCTACTATACCACTGGTGTCATATGCACAATATCATAAGAAAACACAATACAAAGGTACTTTATTTTTATGACAATATGCCAAAAGTATCTCAGTGAGTACCCTCAGTATGAGGATAAGATATATACACAAGATATACGTACACAAACCAAACTTAGGTAAGTAATAGCAAGAAAAGTAATGCAAACAGTGTAGAATTACAATAGATTGCTACAGGAGCACATAGGTATAGGGGCAACACAAACCATATACTTCAAAAGTGGAATGCAAACCACGAATGGACCCCAAACCTATGTGAGCTTGTAGAGGGTCGCTGGGACTGTAAGAAAACAGTGAGGGTTAGAAAAATAGCCCACCCCAAGACCCTGTAAGGTAGGTGTAAAGTGCACCTACACCCCCAGAGAGCACAGAAGTCGTGATAGGGGGATTCTGCAAGGAAAACCAACACCAGCAATGCAACTACAGTGGATTTCCGGACCTGAGTACCTGTAAGACAAGGGGATCAAGCCCAATAGTCGCGACAGTGTCGAGAGTGGGCAGGAGCCCAGGAAATGCCAGCTGAGGGTGCAAGGAAGCTGCCACTGGATAGAAGAAGCTTGGAGTTCTGCAAGAACGAAGAGAGCTAGGGTCTTCTCCTTTGGAAGACGGATGTCCCACGTCACGATGAAGCTTGCAGAGGTGTTCCCCTGCAGAAAGACCGCAAACAAGCCTTGGTAGCTGCAAGGGTCACGGTAGAGGTTTTTGGGTGCTGCTGTGGCCCAGGAGGGACCAGGATGTTGCCACTTAGAGGAGGAGACAGAGGGGGCGCCCAGCAACTTAGGGAGCCCTCACAGAATCAGGCAGCACCCGCAGAAGTACCTGAACAGGCACTTGGAAGAAGAGTGAACCGGAGTCCATGCAAAGTCACAAAAGGGAGTCCCACGACGCCGGAGGACAACTCAGAAGGTTGTGCACTGCAGGAAGGAGTGTTGGGGACCCAGGCTTGGCTGTGCACAAAGGAAATCCTGGAAGAGTGCACAGGAGCCGGAGCAGCTGCAAATCACGCGGTACCCAGCAATGCAGTCTAGCGTGGGGAGGCAAGGACTTAACCTCCACCAAACTTGGACTGAAGAGTCACTGGACTGTGGGAGTCACTTGGACAGAGTTGCTGAGTTCCAGGGACCACGCTCGTCGTTCTGAGAGGGGACCCAGAGGACCTGTGATGCAGTCTTTTGGTGCCTGCGGTTGCAGGGGGAAGATTCCGTCGACCCACAGGAGATTTCTTCAGAGCTCCTGGTGCAGAAAGGAGGCAGGCTATCCCCAGAGCATGCACCACCTGGAAACAGTTGAGAAAGCCGGCAGGATGAGGCGACGCAAGGTTGCTAGTAGTCGTCTTGCTACTTTGTTGCGGTTTTGCAGGTGTTCTGAGCAGTCAGCGGTTGATCCTTTGGCAGACGGTGAAGAGAGAGATGCAGAGGAACTCTGGTGAGCTCTTGCATTCGTTATCTAAAGAATTCCCCAAAGCAGAGACCCTAAATAGCCAGAAAATGAGGTTTGGCTACCAAGGAAGGAGGATTGGCTACCAAGAGAGGCAAGAGCCTATCAGAAGGAGCCTCTGACGTCCCCTGCTGGCACTGGCCACTCAGAGCAGTCCAGTGTGCCACAGACACCTCTGTTTTCAAGATGGCAGAGGTCTGGAGCACACTGGAGGAGCTCTGGACACCTCCCAGGGGAGGTGCAGGTCAGGGGAGTGGTCACTCCCCTTTCCTTTGTCCAGTTTCGCGCCAGAGCAGGGGCTAAGGGGTCCCTGAACCGGTGTAGACTGGCTTATGCAGAATTGGGCACCTCTGTGCCCAACAAAGCATTTCCAGAGGCTGGGGGAGGCTACTCCTCCCCTGCCTTCACACCATTTTCCAAAGGGAGAGGGTGTCACACCCTCTCTCAGAGGAAGTTCTTTGTTCTGCCATCCTGGGCCAGGCCTGGCTGGACCCCAGGAGGGCAGCTGCCTGTCTGAGGGGTTGGCAGCAGCAGCAGCTGCAGTGAAACCCCAGGAAGGGCAGTTTGGCAGTACCAGGGTCTGTGCTACAGACCACTGGGATCATGGGATTGTGCCAACTATGCCAGGATGGCATAGAGGGGGCAATTCCATGATCATAGACATGTTACATGGCCATATTCGGAGTTACCATGGTGAAGCTACATATAGGTAGTGACCTATATGTAGTGCATGCGTGTAATGGTGTCCCCGCACTCACAAAGTTCAGGGAATTGGCTCTGAACAATGTGGGGGCACCTTGGCTAGTGCCAGGGTGCCCTCACACTAAGTAACTTTGCACCTAACCTTTACCAGGTAAAGGTTAGACATATAGGTGACTTATAAGTTACATAAGTGCAGTGTAAAATGGCTGTGAAATAACGTGGACGTTATTTCACTCAGGCTGCAGTGGCAGGCCTGTGTAAGAATTGTCAGAGCTCCCTATGGGTGGTAAAAGAAATGCTGCAGCCCATAGGGATCTCCTGGAACCCCAATACCCTGGGTACCTCAGTACCATATACTAGGGAATTATAAGGGTGTTCCAGTAAGCCAATGTAAATTGGTAAAAATGGTCACTAGCCTGTTAGTGACAATTTGGAAAGAAATGAGAGAGCATAACCACTGAGGTTCTGATTAGCAGAGCCTCAGTGAGACAGTTAGTCACTACACAGGTAACACATTCAGGCACACTTATGAGCACTGGGGCCCTGGGTTACCAGGGTCCCAGTGACACATACAACTAAAACAACATATATACAGTGAAAAATGGGGGTAACATGCCAGGCAAGATGGTACTTTCCTACACTAGCCCATTTAGGTAATCGGGCAGCAAAGACGAAGGCCCACCTGAGAGAAAGGGCAGTGGCGTAGCGTGGGGGGTGCAGGGGGGGCCGGCCGCACCGGGCGCAACATCTTGGAAGAGACTCGAGTGCTAAAATCCACGGGTTAGGGGGCGCAAATTACTTGCCTTGCCCCGGGTTAGGGGGCGCAAATTACTTGCCTTGCCCCGGGTGCTGACAACCCACGCTACGCCACTGAGAAAGGGTGTGGTTGTGTGGACTCAACCCTGCAGCTGGCACCATGGTGAAAGACTGCACAGCATGCCAACTGACCAGCAGAGCTGAAGCCCCACCAGTAGCCACAGAAGAAGGCTGTGAGACACCACGGCCCAACGTCAGCCTCCACTTTGGCAGCTTCTCAGATGGGCGCCGGTCCATGGTGCTGGTCGATGGGTACTCCAGATACCCAGTGGTGGAGCTGGCCGAATCCACGGCATTCTGCAAAGTCGGTTCTACCCTAGAGAAGATGCTTGCACTGGTGGGCTTAGCGGAAGAGATACGGACAGACAATTGACAGCCCTTCCAAGGAACCGAATTCCAGAATTCAACACAGGAAGATAACACCACAATGACCACAAGCCACCGGAGATGTTGAACAATTTATGCACACCCGAAATAAAGCAATGCTCGTGGCAGTGAATGAAGGCACAGGCTCAGAGGGACACCTAAACAGATTACTGCGGGCGTAACACCCCACGACCCAGTGCCCACCCTGGGCACGCAGCCCTACAGACGAGAGTGGTTGCAGGGTATAAATAAAGGAGGCTAGCATTACTTAAGGCCCCTCCCACAATCTAACCGGTGCGCGTGCTGAGGAGGCCATTACCCTCAGACTCGGAGCACATATTGGGACTCAAGAATTATGAAACTGGATCATTCATAGTAGCTGCTATACCTATGGAACTCTGCGGCGGAAGCTTTAGGCTACACCTGTACGATTCCTGGAATTGATGTCCTTAGAAATACAGGAAAGAAATGTCAATTGGAAATTCTTATGAGTATTTATGGCTTTCCCATACTAGGTGCGCCCTGAAGAAGTTCCTATGTTTTGGGACAAAAAGCGTTGGCTGTGTCCATCCTTATGTTTCTGAATACAAGCAAGAAATAACCAATCAGCGCTTTTGTTACACTAGTCCCGTGATGTTTGGCCTCATGGATTTCAAATGTGTTTTCTAACTTTTGATAAACTTTGGTGTGAGAGTGCTTCTCCCACGTTTTGTGTTCATCCACAAACTGCAACCTCCTGTGCGCGTGTGTCATTTGGGGCTGCCCAGGCCGCCGGCGACCAAGTTAGGCTGGCCCTAGGCAGCCGACAGCACCAACTTGAATCTTCAGTCTGGGCTTGAATTTCAGAAGTACTTTCTGAGCTGATGTTATGTTAGGACTACAGGAGGGTTGGATTTTGTTCCTGGAATGGCAAAAGCCAGCTCCTGGGCTAAAATGGAGGGGTTGAGGATGATCAGAAAAGCTGCTGATAATTCACAAGATGGCACGAGAGGAGAGGGCAATCCGAAGATGGATAACTCCTGATTGGCTGACTGAGGGTTGAGGAAGGGTAGGTAAAACTGCGCATTTTACACACGAGGACAGATAGGCTTATCTGGGGTCGGTAGGCCAGTGCTTAATTTGTGCTTACTGTTTCCGGAGCTGAGCACCGGCACTTATTTTTGAGGGCCGGCACTTATTCTTCTGCCTCAAACATTTGCTGCGAGAAAAAGACACATATGGGAAAGACGGAGGAAGAGAAAAACGAAAAAGCGTCACAAAGGGAGAAAGCAGAAAGCTGCAAGAGTGAACTGAAAGGGCAGTGAGTGGCTCTAAATGGATTTAAGAGGCCCGAGATGGCTTCAGGATTAGGCTGCCACAGAATTCCGTGCTCGCACATTTAATGTAGCAGCCGCGTGTTTAAGAGAAGGGCTTTGGGCACCTGCACGTTTTTATTTACAAATTAAGCACTGCGGTAGGCCCAAGTGGCATGGGAATATAGGAGCAGGAGGGGTCTAGTTTGTGTTTTGTATACATTTAGGCTCCAAGGTGATTTGGCAGGTGTGCAATTTTGCCAGACCTGTCACTTAAAGCTAGCTTTTAGGCGCTAATGACCCAAAGCGCCATGTCCCCAGTGCATGTCCAAGAGACCCTCCTTCAGATCATGACTCAATTTCACTGTTGTCCCCCCCACCCCCCTGCCGGCTGTAGTGAGGCTATTCACATCCAAGTTGTCTATCACTGTGCAGAACATGCCAACACAGGTGAACCCCACATCCGCTGTTCACCAAGTAAGAGCTGTGCCACACCAGGCTCAGAACCCAAATCTAGCCACAAATAACCCCAGAAGGGCACTAATAATCAGGCTTGTGCATAGTCCCTGGAGGCTAGGCTCCTTAAAGATGCCCTGTTCCTGCAGCGCATCATTACTGCCGCTCTGACGCCTAGTTTCCTTCACACGTTTATTTTAAGGTAGCTGCATTGTTTGTGGGAGAAAGCTGTCTGGCTTGCTTTTTGCTTCTGCAGTCTGTAATAGTAGGCTGTGCAGTCAGCCTGCTGGTCCCCCAGTGAACAAACCAGTTATCTGAATTACCTGTCAGTTATTGAGAAGCCCGATTTCAATAGCATTTGATCTAATGAGGCTTCTCAGCGCTACTGAGCATGATAGCTGTGCCTAGTGGCGGACACACTTTCTTACTGGGGGTATATTTTTATGCAGTTGTTTTGTAGGATTTTCATGTATTTGAGGCTAATACGGTTTTTCCCCCTGATTATAATTTATTATTATGGGTATTTTGTAACTGCACTAATGTTGCATATCCTTTTATGGCTTGATATTAGTATATGAATTGGTTTTTTATGTTGTTGCGTTTAGGGTTCGTTCAAAAACCGAGTAATGCTTATTTTGACTTTGAAAGGCTCTGCTGGGAAGCTTGGCACTGAGAGCCGGCACCTGCCACGAACACGTGCCCTGGCTCAGATCCTGGCCCTGCACCCCTTCCAAGACGCGGCACTTTCTGAAGCACGCGCACTTAACTCGGGAGTTCTCCAAGGGAGCGCGCGCGCTGCAGACAGCACTGCTGGGACCGAGAGAGGTCAGCACAGCTCACTGCACAAGCAGTGCTTAATTTGTGCTCGTTGTTTCCGGTGCAGAGCACCGGCACTTATTTAGGAGGGCGGAGCTTATTCTTTTGCGTCAAGCATTTCCTGGAGGCAAAAGGCACATATGGGAAAAACGGAGGAAGAGAACAACGAAAAAGCGTCACAAAGGCAGAAAACAGAAAGCTGCAGGAGTGAACTGAAGGGGAAGAGCGTGGCTGTAAATAGATTACAGAGGCCCGAGATGGCTTCAGGATTACTGCCTCAGTATTCCGTGTTCGCACATTTAATCGCAGCAGCCGCGTGTTTCAGAGGAGAGCTTTGCGCACCGGCACCTTTTTATTTACAAATTAAGCACTGTGCACAAGGGTACTGTTTCGGCAGTGTTAGTTGAGGCCTGTGTACACAAGTGGCATGGATGGGCCCATGTGCCACTCGTCTGAGCATGCAAAAACAGGCCCACTGTGAGCCCCTTACTGACCGTTCAGGGGGTAACCACTCACCACAGTGTTTCTTCTTTCAAGGGAACTGTGACCTCCGGAGCGACCCCTCTGTTCTTGGAATGAACAGTTGTGCTGTGCAGGGTAAAAAGAAATGCTGAATATTGTGCCTAACCATTGTCATCCCAGAGACGTTTTAAGGTCTGGGTAAAGTGGGCTCTGGCCCAGGGCCCCAGCCTTTCAGGAGCCCCTGATAGAGCCAGCTCTGTTCTCCCGAGTCTTGCCCTGGTGACTTTGGATAATTCTTAAACGGATTGTTTAAATACCGTTTACCTGTAATTTATTTTCTTCTGGGTGATGTGTGAGAGTCTGTTAGACATTTTGCAAAGAGATGTTGTGTTTGTTTCATGCAACATCCATAAAAAAGTTCCTTTTCGATCAAAACAGGGCCTCAGGTACGATGAACGGGAGGGTGCCACAGGGATTATTTGCAATAATACCAGGGGGCTGCTGCTGTGTTACAGTATTGGAGATACACGTCACTATCCCTGAGTATTAGATGGAAACACATTTAGAATTTGGACGAATGTGTCTGCGCACTGTCAGTGACCTGGCCAAAGAGGGCATGAAAGCTGAACTTGGATCATACATTCAAAGCTGTTCGAAACTGGGCCCCCCAAAATACTTTGGCCCAGGGTCCCCAAATCCTTAAAATGTCCTTGTTTCATCTGGTTGCCTAAAATATCTGACTGTGAAGTCACACAACAAATATGGAGGCCAGGCGCCTTTCATGAGCTGATCTGTACGTTTTCATTATGTTGTTTAAGGCGTTTTGTGGTTTAAGGTGTTTAGAATAATACTATGCAAAAAAAAAAAAATACCCTGATAGGTGGAATACTTGAATCAAACTCTCCTAATGTCACATTCCAATCAATCGATTGTTTGCTCACTGTGCCACTATAGAGAGACCAACTGGTAGCGCGTGAAAAGTTTACAGGAAAAATATCCATTTTAAAATGTAAAAGAACCTACAGCTGCACAGAATAAACATTTTGGAAACATCATCTGCATTGTACAAATGTAATTGCGGGCTCAGGTGGATCTCCCTCTCCACAAGAGATGTTTTACAAAGAAGTAAGAACAGGCTCAGGCTATAATTAAGTTTTTGATTTAAAAAAAAGAGTTAAAAATGCTTTCATATTCCTTGAAGTGTTGTAGTAATGCCTTTACAAACATTATTGTTATTGGTTATTTTATCACACCAAAGGTAAGTAACTTCTCTTTTCCTTTCTGGGAAATAAATGTTTAAATACAGCTATTTTGCAAATTAACGTTTTTGGGGGTACTGCTTTTGGCGCACGGTGACACTACAGACCGGAACCAATCTTGTGCAAAGCTGCCTCTCTGTTGATGTCCAACAGGGTTCAACTTGCCCGGAGTTTCTTGTGTTCCCTTTCGGATGGGACATGGCCTGGATTTCAGGTTGGATTTTTCTGTTGTGGAATAACAGCAGCGGCTCCATCATTATGGTGGAGAAGCGTGAAAACATGTAAAATAAAATCATAATAAAGCAATTAATAAAACTGCTGTATGATCATTTTATTTTACATGCCAGTGGCAGCGCCGAGTCTTGAGGGTGTGGCCACCCTTCGACAGCAGCAGGAGGAGTGGTTGGCACAGGTCACTGCAAGTGCGCATGTCGGTTTGGCCGGCTGTCTTAGGATGGCCAAAGTGACCTGCACACTTAGCTATCTCCACGCTGTTCCATGGAGAACAGCAGGCACATGGCAATCCTTATTGGAACATATAACCAGCCTGCTCCGCCCAATCCCAGTGCTTCTCTCATGCTGGGTAATACCAGGCGCAGTGGAGTCTGGGAGCCTGTGCAGTGGGAGCTAAAGAGCACCGATGCGGCAGGTGTTTTCTTTAATTATTTTATTATTGTCCCCCGTGCTGCCCCACAACTTTCCCCTGCTAGCAGCTGACCCTGAGAAAAAACTCATTAGCTGTTTGGATATACTTGCTCTCAGTTTGAAGTAGTAAAGTCATTAAAGAGCACAAGGGACTGGGATGTGCCCCATAATAATTACCAAGCATTCCATCCATCACTTTTTGTTCCTGTGTGAGGCCCTAATTGCAGTGGGTATGCCCAGTTGTGGGCCCTGCAGCTCTTTCTGCCACAACATTGAGGCTGCATCTCACTGATGATTCCCAGCAGGCTGAAACCAATCTGCCACAGAGAGCATTACAACGATGGAGGCCTATAGCATTTATAGCAAACGGATTCAAGTATTTCACCCAAAGCGTTTTATTCTCTTGAAATATTAATGTCACACATGATTGTGTTTGGTTCTCTACATGTTTTTGCATGATTATGTGTATAGTTTCATAGTGGTTTTGAGACTCTTATATGGAAAATTGGCATATACAGCCCTGAGCTAAGTTTGGGGGTGCTATGGTGTTTTAGGTAGCAGGAATTGGGGGATGGACATTTATATGAGCATGTTGCATTGTTTGGGTGTAAGGATACAAAGTCGTTCTGTAGCTTGAAAACAAATCTGGTGTTTCATAGGTTGAAAGATTAATTTCCATTTTTGTGAGTTCAAATATATATATCTGTTTTCTGATGCATTGAAAGTTACACTAGGTTATGTTGGTTTCTTTATTTGTTATGAGATACACAGGGTTACAAAATGCTCTGCGATTTCTTGATTTAGGAGATACTCTGAGATTATTGGTTGGGAGAGATCTTTTTTTTTTTTGGGGGGGGGGGGGGTTGCAAATTGCCCTGGTCTCAAGGAAAGGGAGTCCAGTGGTAGCCCTAGGGTTTTGCTTTTGGCAGACTAATCTACACCTTCTTCCAAAGCCCCTCCCCAGTACCCCCATGCAGGTTTATCCTGTGGCATCCAAGGGGCAGTTAAGCACCAAACACCCAGCATTCCAAGCAATGCTATACTACACCAAGCAGTGGTGAGACCAATCTTGAGGGGTCCCCCATACAAAGTACATAGAGGGGTCCCCTCCCCACCCAGTCAGGAGTACTCAGGCCAGGGGCATGCTGTCTGTGCACGGTGGTACTGTGCTGTGGGTGCCCCCGGAGCTGTGAGCCATCCCACCCCCCACACTACGGGTCCTCGGCTGCCTTTGTTACGCCAGTGACACCAAGATCACAGGTAGCAGGGCAAGGTGCACCTATTTGTACATCAGAGAACACACTCAGTCAACACTTTACATATCATAGAGCAGGAATAGGATGACTCTACTACAGAAATCTTTGCATCCTTATACACATGGAGCAGGCAAACCACAGATACCCCAACAGTCTCTATAACAAGTAGATCTCTAGACAACTGCAAGAGAAGAACAAACAGGAGCCTAGGAGCAGAGACCTTCCAATTCAACAATAGCATTTAGTAGGATTTCCAAGTAGCCAGGTACCAAGTGCACACAAAGGATGCTTCAGGTCCCTGCAGCCACACAACCTGTGCACAGTCAGACACAAGAGCTTCAGATTAGCAGCCGGCAGTCCCCGCAGAATGTAATAAAGAGATTGATTAATTTAGCACAAAGGCTACAGATAGGAATTGCTGATCACTTGGGACACATTTTATAAGCAGAGGTGGGTAGGTAACTGTTTGTTATTCAAGAAATGGCTGTACGATTTTACTTCTACAAATGTCAAGATAATGTGTTGAAACTCAACTTTGAATATGCATAGAGTTTAGTAAACATTTTTATAAGTACCGATTCTGGCATGCAGAATTTTGTATTTCACAAAGAATGAAGGCTTTTTTTTAGCAAGTGTCATCAACACGATTATTATATATTTTTTGTTTTAGGAGAGATGGCATTTTGTTTGCATTTGAAACTCTCAGTGGGAAATGTCACTTCTTTGTAGGTTTAGGGCAGTTTAGGTCTATTGTGTTTCTCTGACGACTTAAAGTTTTGAAGGAGCAATCACCAGCCTGCCCATGTGAAGGGGTGGCACATCAATCTTTATTGCACTTTGTTTTTTTTGTAAATTTCATAGACCTTTCTTTTTATATTGTCTCAAACGTATCTTGAAACCTCTTGCTTTTCAGAAATGTAAAGATGCCTTATTGTACCTACCAATGTGTGTCACAGTGTATGCTGTTTTTTTTTTACAAATAGCAGTTAGAAACAAGAAATGCATGGAAGGCTGAGGAGTACCCCTTTATGTTACTTATCTGAAATAGTTGTTTTGCGTTTTCGGTGGCACTTTCTTCTTTTGAAAATGCACTTTAGTCCACATTAATATCATGTACCTTATTGTGATCGGACTACCCTGGCTGTAATTTTATTAGAATGTTTTTAACTTATCAATTAGTTTTTAATGATTGCCATCTTGCTTTTAGCATATGGTATCGTACTGTGCTGCAGAGCCGGCTGGTAACCTTCAAAAGTGGTGGGGCGAGTGAAGTGCCTCACCACTTCCCAAAAAAGAAAATAAAATACCCTCCAAAAGCCCTTAATAATTCATCCTCTCCCTCAAAAGCCCAAGATAAAATACTCCCTCCCTCCAAAAGCCCATAATAAAACAACCTCTCCCTCCAAAACCTCATGTTAAATTAAAATTAAATGTACTTACCGAACGCAGCATGTCCTCCTCGGTGTTCTGCAAACTGCAGTCTGCTTTGGCGCTCCCGTGACCATCCTGACACTGCTCTCATACAGTTAACCAGCATGAGAGAAGTGCCTGGATTGGACGGAGCGGGCTGGCCGTATGCTCCTTCTGGATCTGGAAGCCTATGCTTGGTCTCTACCCAGCTGTCTTAAGGCAGCTGAGAGGAGAGCTTCAAAGTGCGCATGTCACTTCGGCTAATGAAAAACAGCTGCCAAAGTGACATGCGCACTTTGGAGCATCCAGCCAACCACTGCTCCAGTCATCTGCTGCGGAGGTCATGCCACCATGTCTTTTGCGTTGAGTCCTGGGGCACTGCAGCGGGCACATCGGGTGAAAAGATATAATGGCAATGAAATAATTTCATCGGTATTTTATGTTTGTCACTCGTGGCGTGCAGTGGGTGGGGGCGGTCGAAGCTCCCTTGCCCTCATGAAGAAAGCTCCGATGCTGTGCTGTATTTGTTTCTTTTATGGTTTTATTTTTTAAATCGAATAAATAACTTTTTGAAGTCTTAAATACCGATTGACAAAAAAAATAGATATTTGTCAGCTTCCAAAAGCACATGCTGAATGTCCCTATTCCTGGCAGTTACAGTGCATCGGAGTCAGATACTGTATAACTACAGTGATGGGAAATGATGGTTGCTACTGAGTATTGCATTCAGCCATCCTTCAGAGCAGCTACCTTCACACATTGTTCTTTTCTGACCTTCATGAGTTGTAATTGGCAAGCTCCTTTTAGCAAGTTTGTAGAAAATAGGCAGTTCAGCAACTGGGATGGCTGTTTCACAATTAATTTTGTGAACAAAGGCTGGGCGGTGAGGGAAGCCCATTCCTGAATACCCTGGTTATTGGGGTGTAAACCCTCTGGTCTTTCTCTTTTCTGTCCATTTCCCAGCACTTCAAATGTGTGCGTGATTTTTACATTGTTTGTTGTCGTGACCTGTTCAGAGGGTGGACTTTTGGCTTTTGATCCCTGAAACCCTTGCTATATCCTTTACTTATTATTCACATGATTACCAATGTTTGTTTTATTGTTTATTTCCGTTTCTTTGTTTGCTTGATGTGACCCTGTGCTGTTATTTGTATGACGTTGCTCTGTGGTCATTTCCAACTCTAAATTCATTATATATTTGTATTAAAGAGCCTACGGGGCAAGGAAGGGTTACAGGGCTTCAATGGTCGTGGTTGGGGCTTTTCACTATTGGTGTCCCGGAGCCTGACTTGCAGTGGTGTAGCCAATTGAGAGCCAAGTGCACTCATTCTCACTTGACTCTCAGGGGAGCAGAGATGATCATTCAGAGCTTCTCAGGAGGCTTCTCCGGAGGTACAGTGGGCAGTAGAGACTCAGAACTCGAACTGATAGTTTTTATATCACACCAAAACGTAATTCTGCCCAAAGTGAGGTCAGTCAGGTACAAGGATCTAATAAGTGAGCTGCAGGGTTATGTTCACTCATAAAATGTGCAGGCAAGATTGTAACATAGGTCCAAGCTCACCTTGGAGTACCACTGACGTTTGGCTAGGTTTGCGCTCTTGAAATACCACATACATACATATATGCATACATACATACATGTGGCATATGCCCAACCGTGTCCCACTTCTAAAACGTTATCTCATGGTTCCAATGCATAAACAACAAAATACACAACGAGTTTAGCAGTAAATTCACTATCACTAGTGAGCTCACTCGGTTTAAATGAAGTATGGGTGCTCTGAAATCTTGAGCACAAGGCCTGCAGACAACAGCAGCATAAATATACCACAGCCATGTTCAGAGAAGACCATGTAATTCTAGGAAATGGGTTCCACCCGTTTAATCCTCCTGGATTTTTCGCTTTTGAACTAAACAATTTTGGACTTTTACTGGGAGTGAGTCCCACCAACTGTCTCAGTCACTGTAAATTCTGTAGAACAATGGACTGAGAATGCTGCCTGCCAGTGTCTGACTTTTATGATAAGGCTGCTGCTGCACAGCTAGGTTAAGAGGCTCGTGGCTGGTTACACAAGAACACGTGAGCATACACAATTGTATATATTTGTAATTAATGCATAGCAGTTAGTAGTGTGCGGGCTGAGCATGTGAGACAACCAGCTACCTCAGCATGCTATCAGAGCACAGGTGAGCTATTGCAGAAGAGACCCCCAGGGATTGGTGCTGACACGGTGTAGGCCCTATGATGTGAGTGGGCATTCATTCTTTTAACACTTTCATTTTATCGGCATTTCAAGTAATACACATTACGTTGCATGAAGTACCAACATACGGCAATCTGTCAAAGTGGGCGGTTTCATCTCTTAGCTGGTCTCAATACATTTACAACTTGGTTTACCAAGCTTGGTGCAGGCCTCATCATGTACCCATAATCGCCCTTCGTAGGTGGTGATAGGAGTGCCCTGGAATCTACAGCTCAGCAGCAGCAGAACCGCTGTCCGAGTTGGGGTGCCGATCTCTACCAGGTTCATCTAATACACAGTGCCAGAATGAGTGTGTGAGCTTTTCTAAACAAGTGAAATTAACCAGCTGGTAAACTTGCCCATGTGTGTGTGCCCTGCCTCTGGTGGGGGTATAAACAGTCGTAAACCCAAGACATTGCATGTCTGTTACGTTACACCAATGGTCACTCTCTCTGGGGCTTTTGGGAGACATTGGGGGGAGCCGGGGAGCCATCTGCTCCGCCAGTGTGGGTGGCATGACCACAGCGGTAGGGAACTCTCACGGACTGTCTCCCGGGGCAGTGGGGTCTCTACCTGCATCACTCATTACGCCCCCTTGACATACATCGTTGTCGTCATCTGCATCTGTGGTTGCGTCGAGGGTCCTAGTCACAGCATAGTGCCCTCCAGATAATCCTGGCGCACTGGGTCGAAGGCCATTTCTGGGTCCACAAACACTATCATGGCCGCTGGATCTGGTGGATGAGTGTTACCTTAGAGTAGTGAGTGGAGCCTACGTAGGTTGTGGGACCTACCTACGGGTGGGTATAAACCCATTTTGGTCTCTGTGTATGAGGGCTTGCATATGGGGTACCAATCCAGTGGCCAGTGCTTTATGAGCACCTTGAAATCCATATAGAGCATGAGACCAGATGGAAGTCAGAGACCATTGCATCAGGTCGTATAGTCTTAGGGAGAGGCACCTCTAAGGTCTCCCTGGTTGAGGGTGGCAACTCTCCTCTTTCATATGCCTCCGTGTACATCTTCATAAGTCTCAGCTACATGGTCCCAGAAACCATTAATAGAATTCCAGTGGGAGCCCATCCGTTCCTGGAGTTTTACCAGATGCTAGGTATTTAATAGCAGCTTTGACCCCCTGGATATCCACTGGTACCCCGAGCACCTCCTGGCCCAGTTCAGGGAGGGTCTTCAGACTCAGGTCCTCCAGGAATCCGTGCAGTGACCCCGGGAGTCTAGTCTGTGGTGCGCCGTACAGGGACATATAGTAAGTCCTGAACTCTTCATTCATGTGTCTAGGCGAGAACAGTGGTGTACCAGCCTTGGATATCAAGTGGGCAGTCGGTGTGCCCCTACCCTCCGGATGGACCATTCAAGCCAGCAGTCTCCCTGCTCTCCCCTCCTCCTTGTGTACCTTGTCTATGTATGCTTTATGATCATTTGCTCCAGTGCCATGTTGTAATGGTCTTGGATTTCCAATAAACGTCTTTGGGTATCTCAATTATTGCCCAGTGTGGTGTCCCATTTGTGCAAGTCAGTTTCAAGGCATGTAAGGTCAGTCTCCTAGGGCCAGATGTAGCAAGCAGTTTTGCCCATTCTGTGTCTATGGCAAAATGTGTTCGTACATATGGCCCCAAGTCCCTCCGGATCCCCACCATTTGCCCCAGACAGTGTCCTCACACTACTACCTTGCAATTCCCCGGTTGGAGGCTGTCCCAAGGTTCAGTGTCCCTAAGGACCTTGTCCTCCATGGCCTTGGAGTATAAATGCCATGTTGGGATAGGGGTCGTTTCTCCACTGTCTGCAGCTTCATTATTAATGAGCTCTGGTCAGACACTATATAGCCTAAGTATTCTGCATGTGTAAAAGTGCCACGGAGAGACGCAGAGCAGACAATGTGGTCTATTCTAGTTTGTACCTGATAGAAATGGAAGTAGTATGAGTAGTCCTTACTAAGTGGGTGTTGGAAGCACCATATAGCCTCCATGCCCCACTGGGAGACCAGGTCACCAGTCCAACTACCACCCTAATGGTCGCTGCTCCTCGCAGCGGTGGAAGGGAACAGTCCATCTCCGGGTCAAGAACGCTGTTAAAGTCACCTCCCAAGTAGAAGGGGCCATAGGGAAAGCAGGTCAATCATGCAGATGGGGCGTGGAGGAAAGGGACCTGATTCTGGTTGGGAGCATATATACTTTCCAAGTCCACAGCCCTACTGCTGAGGCATCCCTCCACCAACACATATTGGCTGTCATTGTCTACATTTACTGAGGAGGCTTCAAAGGGTACTCCAGACCTCACCCAAAGCATTGCTCCACTGCGCACAGCTGAGTATGTGATGACGTACAATTGCCCCCACCAGCGCCTGCAGATGCGATCTGCCTCAACAGTGGTAAGGTGAGACTCCTGCAGCAAGGCAATGGGGACTCCTCTCCTCTTCATGTATGTATATTTTGTGCCACTTAGATGCAGAGCCCAAACCTCGAATGTTCCAAGACATCAGTTTGAGGGTACTATAGGTGTCCGCCATGTATTCTGGAATCAATCCCTCCTGTGTGCATGCCTCCCCCTCCGTCCCCACCCCCCATTAGCATAATAGCGCCACAACAATGTACCAAAGGCAGTCAAGGGCATCAGCAATAGCAACAAACCCCAACTCCCTTTCTACAGGGCAGCACAGCAAAAGCTGGCCACCCAAACCAGCAAAAACAATACTTGTATTTCTAACATCATCATCCTTCTTGTCGGTCCTGTGGATGATCAAGGGGTTAAATCAGCCTTAGACTTTCAGTGCATTGTCTGGGATGCCCGGATCAGCCCAAATGTACAAATAGCGAGCCACTTCCATTGAGGGGCCAGTCCCAGTGTATAGAGGTGCTGCCTGTCATATAATGTCTCCTGCTGTCTGTGGCATCCTATGAGGGAGCCCTTCCAGCGCGCTAGAGACTAAATCCAGGTCGGACTTGTCCTCTGTCTCAGGAATATCTGTGTTGTCCCTCCGTTCTTTATCAGAGGGTCCTGTCTCCATCAAGGACGCTGCAGCCTGAAGCTCTGCCTTCTTCCCCTGGTGTGCCTGTTGCTGCATGGGTCTCATCGGCAGGTTGTTCCAGGGTCGGTCCTGTGAGGGTTTTCTCTTCCTATGGCGATGGGGTACTTTGGGTTCTCCGCTTCTAGGTCCATCGGTCCCTGATTTGTAGCTTTCCAGCCAGGCCCAAGCTTCATCAGGGTCTTGGTAGAAATGAGTGTGGTAATCCAACATAATCTTCAGTTTTGATGGGAACAATAGGGAGTACCGGATCCCCTCCGTTCGAAGTGTCCATTTCACCTCTGCATAGGACGCCCGTTTAGCTTGCACCGTTGCTGTAAAGTCAGGAAACATATTGACTTTCCCATTCTTCACCACAAAGGGGACAGTTTCTTGTGCTCTCTGCAACAGTAGATCTTGGTCTCTGTAGTGTAGCAGTTTGGCCACCACAGGTCTGGGTGGCCTCCCTGGTGCCGGGGGTCGAGCTGGGACTCTATGCATTCTCTCCAAGGCAAAAAACTGTGTACGTTGTTGTGTGTTCATGTACAATCGCAGCTAGGGTTCAAGGAAGGCCACCATGTCTGGGCCCTCTCCCCCTCTGGGAGACCAACTATGCATATGTTATTACACCAATTATGTCAGTCGGCGTCTTCAGCATGGTGGTCTAGCTGTTGTACTCGGTCCGTGAGGTGGGTAAGTTGGGTCTGCAGAGCTTAGTGTGAGGGTCTCAGATCCGCCAACGTGGCCTTGGTGCTTTTCACCTTGTCAGATAGTTTTTGATGGTCCATACGCAGGAGGCTCAGCTCCACGGACACCCTTCTCTATGTCTTGCCTTTAGGTGTTCTTGGACTCCTCAATCACTTCCAGAATCTTGTGCAGGGTGTCTTGCATTTGTGCAGGGGGGATCCACCCACGGCACCTCATCCCATGCACGCTGTCCAGGATCTGTGCTGGCCACCCGCGACCCCTTGGATTTGAAATGCTGCTTCCCATGGGTGCAGTGGCATCAGTGCAGGCAAGGTACGGTCACCACGCAGCAGTTCCGTGTCACTAGCGGAGGCACTAGGGGTGGCCTCTTGCCACCAACATTGGCCACCCCTAGTCTGAAAAGACGCCAGGGCTCTGTGCTGTCTTGCACGCTAACACATGGAAATGTAACTCAGGTTAACAGGGTCCAAAGTAACTCAAATCCTTTGCATGGTTTAGCACAGCAGGTTTTCATTTTCAGGCCATGCAGGATGGGAGGAAAGCTCTGCAGTTGGGAGTTGTCACAGAGCAGTGTGATGGTGTCCAGCCCAGAGGGTGCACGTAGGATGAATTATTTTGCAACAGGTGAGTTGCACTCCTCTCTCAACTAGCAAGGCTGGTATTCAAGGGGCCACACCAAAGCTCCAGCCTCTCACTTATGGTGTCATAATTGCAGAAAATTGTCCAGTATCACTCTGTGTTCACCTTCATGGGCATTCAGGTCTAAGTTTTGGTGCAAATGTACAGTCTCTGCCCGACTCCCCTTGTGATCCGAGCAAGTGCAGAGGCACGCCACAGGCATCACCCGGCCAGGCACCAGGGTGTTGGGTGTGAGGTGCCACTTCAAAGGTCATTGTGACGGCGGTGCAGTTGTAGGGCACGTCCAACAGGTCCGGGGTGCACCCCCTAGAGGGAAGCCTCCTCTCAATCACAATAAAATCCACATTGCAGAGGAGGAAGGGGATGTTCACGGAGGCCCCCAGGCCTCCCTACTGTTCTGAGACACAAGCACGGGGAGCGGGGTAGGGCATGTAGCTATATTGTGGAGCTTTTTGGTCCCTTTTTTTCCCAGGGAAATGGGACCCTCGTGGCTACATTTGATTGTGTTTGGTCCCAGAGTACTGGGTCCCTAGGGCAAAAAGTGATCTTCAGGAGGGGTCCCACACATACCCCTCTCCATAAAAACGTATGAAAAGAAGGTTATGCCAACCTCTGAGTTCTTGACCTTCATCGGGGGAATGATTACCAATCCCGGATGGAGCACAATGTGTCTGGCTTCCTGCTCGGTCCCCCTCGGAACAATGCTTTAGATGCTGGATTATCTGGTCTCTGTTGGGCCCATTTTTCTCACTGGTGTTGTTTTGCTTCTGGGGACCAGTTCTAGCCTACAGAAACATGTTCCTCAGGCATCCTGGCCTCTAAATGGTACTTTTGTTGGGGAGCTTGATTTTTAAGGGTCCCTTCACCAGCCCAGTCCTCTGAGCTCCCGATAGTCTCTCTGCCCCACCACAGCCAACAAGTAGAACACCCTCCCTGCCACACTCCCCAGGGCCTTCTGACTACTTGGAGGGTGTCAGGGAGACCAGATCCTCTGGGCCTGTGCACGTTCCCAACATGCCCACCACTAGACAGCTCCAAAACTCTGATAGAAATATCACAGAGCCTGAGAGAGTTCAAGTGGGGGGAAGGGGATTAGGTAGGGACCAGCTGGGAAGGAGACCTGTAGGAAGCAAAAGGTTAAACAACACAATATCAAGATATAATCACAGTTACGTTCACTAGACTATGGTTCTAAGCGTTCTCATACTGTAATCAAGGATTTCCTAAGAAATTACTATCACTAGACCTCAAGAACTCTGGGCACCTGGAAAAAAATCAAGAATAGTTAATACAATGTTTCTTATAGGCTTTTTATGAAATGTCACATACTGTCTAGGAATACAAGAACCTTCTAGAATAATGTTTCAGAACAAACATTGCATTTCAAACATGCAGACTAAGGAAATCTGAAACATTCACAGGAAAACAATAGGAATTGTACTAGGAACTTAATTCGCCCAAAGAATGTCACATTTTGAGTTTAGCGTCTATGCAGAAAATCCAGAAGCCCAGGATAAATGTGTGCACTTCAACAAACACTACATATCAAAGTTTTAACTGCCAAGAAATGATCGCGCAAGGTTTTGCCGATCTGAACACCAAGGTTTACATGCGGGAAATGAATCGTGTACACTGCCGATTCGAACAAGAATGTGCAAATGTCATGAAATGATCGCGCAAGCCATTGCCGATCTGAACACTAAGGTTTACATGCAGGAAATGAATTGCGCACACTGCCGATTCCAACAAAAATATGCAAATGCCACGAAATGATTGCGCAAGCCTTTGCCGATCCGAACATCAAGGTTTACATGCGGCAAATTAATCGCGCACACTGCCGATTCCAACAAGAATGTGCGAATGCCATGAAATGATTGCGCAAGCCTTTGCCGATCCAAACATCAAGGTTTACATGCGGCAAATGAATCGCGCACACTGCCAAATCTAACAAGAATATGCAAATGCCATGAAATGATTGCGCAAGCCTTTTCTGATCCGAACATCAAGGTTTACATGCGGGAAATGAATCGCGCACACTGCCGATTCTAACAAGGATATGCAAATGCCATGAAATGATCGCGCAGGCCTTTGCCGATCTGAACATCAAGGTTTATATGCGGGAAATGAATCGCGCACAGTGCCGATTCTAACAAGAATATGCAAATGCCATGAAATGATTGTGCAAGCCTTTGTCAATCCGAACATCAAGGTTTACATGATGCAATGACTCGCGTACTCTGAAAGTTCCACGAGTAGGCCCAAAATTCAAGAATCTCTGAGAACGGGGTCAGGGGCCCAGCCCGACCTCCGCCTTACCACCCTGCTCGAGGATCACCAATATAATGTGGGGCAGGCCTGGAACATCAAGGTAGGCCTCCGGAACAGGAGCTCAGGAAGTTGCTGCTGCTCTGCACCGGGACCTCTGAATAGTGAGCACGTGGAGCTGGGCTGGCTCCCTTATATAGAGTCTGGCCCAGCCCACAAACCACACCCAGTCATTCTGCAGGGAAAGCTTCTAGAAGGTCCTAGAAAGGGTCCACACCATGATACACTCTGTAAGCCTGCAGCAATACCTTGCAAATGAACATTATTTGCACACATCATTAATAGTGGTTTCAAGGTAAAACTCTGCAATGCAAAAGGTTAACAAACTGCATATAAACACAATGCATGAATTATGCTCTTGCATAAAGACTGGATTTTTGCATTTTAGTCACCTGTAGAGCGCGCACTGTCCTGATGTTGATAGAGGGCACCTATGTGTCAGTGGAGTTAAGGGGTAGTTCACATAAGTTTCAGGGGAGTTATCAAGTTTCCCCAATAGGCCCATTCCCCCTACTGTGCCATGGGGTGGGGGGCAACAATATGGCCACACCAATGGTTCAGGAGAGACCCATCCCAGTCCTGGGCACCAGCTCATGTTTAAGAATTATAAAGTCCATCCTTGAAGAGGTTTAGAAGTCTTCATCCAGCGAGCTGGGTATTAATCCAGCGTTGCAGACCAGGTCCAGTATCTTCTCAAGTGTCTCTCCCTTGGGCAGGGGTTTTTATGTGGGGCTGGAAAGTTCTGACACATAATTACTCAATCCATGCCCCAACCCTTCTGCACAGCATTCGGAGGCATTACATCATGGTAACTTCAAGTTGTCTACGCAAAGACCTTCCATGGGAGCCACAGCCCAGGCCTCAACTGACAGTTGTCTGATCCCTTTCCACCAAAACTTCAAAGCTAAGCTCCTCTTGTGTTTTGCTTTAGAAGTTTGGTCTTGCTCCTTTGTTTCTGTGGGCTTGGGCTTGCCCAGGCCAGATATAGTGTAAAGAGTTAACTATCTCATGCACATTTCCTCTCCACCCTTTCCTTTTCCAGGAACTGGGCCAAGCAGTGTTATGGTCTTTGTTGTGTGGGAAGGCCTCTGATCTTTCTGCTAACAAGCACAGGAATTAACTTGACCCAGTAGAGGGGACAAAGGCCTCGAATCTGATTACAGCTGAGTCAGGAAAATATGAAACTGTACAAGTACAGTTATCACAAAAGTGACAGCGTACATGCATCCGGTGTATAGTTTACCCCGAAATTGATACCTGTATGGTATCTGTAGGTCTAAGTATGGCAAAACTGAGTGGTAATGGAGATATCGCCAACAGGTATGCAGTGAGCACAAAGCCTTTCAGCAAGCACTACAGAGGTACTCTATGAATGCCCACTCATGGTGGGGGAATAAGGCAGAGCTTGCTGACAAAGATGGCGCCCGTGTGATTCCTGGACTCCGGATCAACCTGACACACATCCTGCGATAACGGCGGGGTAACCCAGCTGTGTGTTCAAGGATCTGTGGGACACTGCGACACGCCTGGCGAGTGTTGGGGACCCCTCCTGGTGCAGGATGCAGCCGGAGTGGCCGCAGTGATATAGATGGTGAACCAACCAACAAGGTAGTCTCACTGAGGAATTCATCTGCCTCTGCAGCCCGGTATGGACGCAGGCACAATCCCTGAGATTGAGCCCACTATGATGAGTCGCTACAGATGATTCGAGGAGCCGCATCATGCTCCCCTCCAGCAGCGCACTTGGTGATCTCCTGGCAGGCTGTCCTTGGAGCGGAGTCTACGGAGAAGGTGAGAGGAGGCTTCTGTGCGGGCAGGGATACCCAATCAAGGGAGCATGGGCAACCTACCACCAACATAAAAGAGAAGCATAGCACAAGGCCATGCTTTAACTAAAGCAAACAGCCCCAGGGAATGCAATAGAAAGTTGCTAATTAAATTTTCATTGGAAGATCCAAGAAGCACCTCATAAGCCTGTGGGAGGCCTTTAGATCTGAATATTTTTCCTCTATCGTTCCCCAATAAGGGGACGAAGCACCACCAAATTTTTTTAAATGCCGTTTTGGGGCCTGCTTGAAATGCAACAGCCCCCTTCAGATATTTTTAAAAAGTTGTGTTAAGTCTACCAACGAATAAACCCCTAATCCCAGGAGAGGGTTTTCATTTTTTAAGCACTCCTGGAACCTGATCTTTTGCACAAGGGTTCAGAAGTCTTTGGAGGTACTTGCTTTGACTAAAGGAACTATTGCGCTGAGACACTCTGATTTCTAAGAAGCCATTATGGACTTTTTAAGACTTGTACAAACTGGCGGGGCATAACCTGAAAGTTGCATGACAAAACTGGGAAATAACCACAATCGTTAAACAGGGAAATGGGACTCAGGGAATTACCTGGACAATGCTAGAGTGCCGGTTGTACGAAGACTGTGTGTATTGTTTGTTGTGTGCCATTATTCACTTTGTGTTCATTTTTAGATCCAATTTTTTCCATAAAAGCAAGTGTCTGGCTGGACATTCAATTATTGGGGTTGCTGTCCCAAAAAGACTTGGGGAGTCATTCTGACCCCGGCAGGCGGCGGTTGCCGCCCGCCTGGAGGGAACCGCCATTTGGCCGCCCCGCGGTCAAAAGACCGCTGGGGCCATTCCAACTTTCCCGCTGGGCCGGCTGGCGCTCCCTAAGGTAGCGCCAGCCGGCCCAGCAGGAAAGGGGCCGCAGGTGTGCGACGGGTGCAGTAGCACCCGTCGCGCTTTTCACTGTCTGCTAGGCAGACAGTGAAAAGCAGGCTGGTGCCCTGTTAGGGGGCCCCTGCACTGCCCATGCCAATGGCATGGGCAGTGCAGGGGCCCCCAGGGGCCCCAGGACACCCATTCCCGCCATCCTGTTCCTGGCGGTAAAAACCGCCAGAAACAGGGTGGCGGGAAGGGGGTCAGAATCCCCAAGCAGCGCCGCCATGGCGGATTTGGGCAACCGGGGGAAATCCGGTGGGAAACCGCCGGACCCGGTTTTCTGACCGCGGCTTTACCGCCGCGGTCAGAATGGCCCAGGAAGCACCGCCAGCCTGTTGGCGGTGCTTCCGTCATCCGCAACCCTGGCGGTTTTGTACCGCCAGGGTCGGAATGACCCCCTTGGTCTGCTCGACCCACGCTGCCACTGAGAGTCAAGTGCTGAAGGGATAATATTTGGCTCAGTTGCTCAGAACCCATAGTTGGTCAGGCCCCGATGCCAGAGCAGTAAAATAAAAAAATAAAAATTGTGCAAGGTAGAGCAAAAAGAAAGGTTAGTGACTTAGGTCCTAATTACGAGTTTGGGGGACGGAAACACCGGTCTGCCAAACTCTCGACAGGGTGGCCACCACTGTAGTGGCGAACTCCCCGTCAGCCCCATTATGACTTTCCCGCTGGGCCGACCAAGATTTCCACGCGTCAGCCCAGCGGGAAAGTGGCAGCAGCATTGTTGCTGGCTCGTCATCGAGCCGGCGGCAATGCTTCCGCCTGCAGGGGGCACCAGCGCATTACGAGGGTGCTGGGCAGGGGGACTCCTGCACTGCCCATGCCAACGGCATGTGGCCGCCTGCACCTCTTCTCCGCCAGCCTTTTCATGACGGTGAAACCGCCATGAAAAGGCTGGAGGAGAACCAGGTTGTAATCAGCAGGGCAGCGCTACACTGGCTGATGGCAACCTGCACCCACCCTCAGCCCGTCGGGATCACCAATCCCAGTGGAGACAGCGGTACCCTGGCGGCTGGACCACCAGGTGCGTAATGTGGCAGTTGGACGGCCACAGCAGCAGTGGTCTAGATTGCCACTGCGAGTCTGGTGGTCTACAGACCACCAGACTTGTCCTTAGGCCCTAAGTAGCACCTGGCAGCTGCTGAGACCTTAGCAGAAAAAAAATAATGAAAAGCATTGGCAAAGGCAATTTGGTGGCACTCAATATTGTAGGCAAGACATATACGCTTTTCCAGTGCTTGTTTTTCATCGGTGAAGGTTAGAGGAGAAAGCAAATGCGTGGAGGAAAAAGCTCTGCTAAAAAGCACAACACCAAGTTTTAACTGCCTAAGTGACCCACTGTAATGAGTAATAAACACCAACAGTGCCAACAAGGGATTAATTTAAATACACTATTATCTTGAATAATCATCTATTAGATTGGTGATGCTGTTCATAACGTCTCAATTCACTTGACCTGTAAATTCTATAGAAAAACATGATTTGTGCCATAATCTTGAATAAATTTCATACAAGGGTGTTTGCAAGTACAAATTTATATTTAGAAAATTTCATGTGAAAGGGGTTCTGATGTCATAGAGACCAGGGGTGGGCAGTGAACTCTGCTCAGCTTGGTTTGCAGAGTTTGTCCCACTCCTCACTGCGCTTAGAGTTCCCCATTCACGCTCGCAAATGTTAAGTTGCAGAGTGAGGAAAATCTTACTCAGTCCACCTCCCAGCTAGATTTCTCAACGCGGGTGGTCGCGGATAATTGTTACCGCTTGTGTCGAGAAACCTTCCGTTCGCGTTGAGGAAGATGCCGATGGAGTAGAAAATCTACTCGAGAGGCAAAAAAAAGCTGCACGTGGTGCCATTCGCACTGATTTTTCAGCGCAGGACAAACACCCGGCGCAAAAAATCGATGGGAACGGCATGACCTAACGCACTCCTCCGCTTGCGGAACTCCACGTAGTGCGACAACGTTTTTTTGTCACTTCTTGGAGTTCCACAAAGAGGAACTCCATGAACTCCGCCCACACCTAACAGAGACATTTCGCATATTGACAATGTAATGCCTGTGGCACCTGTAATTATCTGTAGATGTTACGAATGAAAATCTCCTAACCTTGTATTTATTCAAATCCCTTGTTGGCTCTGTCGCTGTTTATTACAATTACCAAAGCAGACAAGGTAATATTTGGTTGCCTACTGTAATGAGTGATGTTTTCAACCAATCTTACTTGTTTAGCTTCCAGTATGTTGCATTCTGGGCAGCAGCGCCTCCTCTGCTAGGGGGGAGGAGCGTCGCCACCCGCCAGCAGCAGCAGCTGCAAAACCTTTACAAGAAAATGATAATAAATTCAGTTTATTATCGTTTTCTTGTAAAGGGGCGGGGCTAAGGGCTGTGACGAGCACTGAGGGGAAGTGCACAGCACTCCCTCTCAGTGCGCCTGTATGTTTGGCCGGCTGTCTTGGGCCGGTCAAATAGACATGCACACAGGGCTCTCTCCGCACTGGAGAGAGCAGGCACAGGCTCCCAGTCTGCCTGGGAGCATCATGGCTGGGCACTCCCAGCCAATCCTAACACTGCTCTGAGCAGCGTCAAGATTGGCCGCAGGGCAGGCTGGGAGCCTGTGCCTGCCTTCAGTGACCAGCAAGAAGGAGCAGCGGGCTCACGACAAGGCAGGTAAGTTTTCTTTTTTTTTTATTTATGTAATATTTATTCTCCCTTCTCCCCCCCTCCATGCACCGTCCTGCCCCTTCAGCGCGCGCACGAGCCGTGACTGATTCTGGGACTTGTATTATTGCTTTCAACATTGAAAATATAGGCTGAAAATTTCAAATTGGCTAAAAAGCCAAGACTGGGTCAAGGCATGTCACATGGCATGAGGCCATCTAGCAGCTATGATAAGGTCTATGGGGTGTATGGGCTAAAATGTATCTGCGCTGTTAGGGCTGTTGCAAGCCGCTTAAGAGTGGAACTAGGCCCTCAGCTAGTTGCACTGTTCCTCTGTTTGGTTATAGCAGTGGTTCCCAACCTTTTGAGTTCTGTGGACCCCCACTGAATCATTATTGGAATCTGGGGACCCCCCCAATGAGTCATTGGGGACCTAAACTGTTCATATAATTTAATTTTCTGAGCAGTCGCGGACCCCCTGAGAAGGATTCGCGGACCCCCAGGGGTCCCCGGACCACAGGTTGGGAACCACTGGGTTATAGAACTCCTCAGTGCCTTCCAGTGTCCTTATAATACAATAGGTGGCATATACTGTGTTCATCATACTTAGCTTGATAATGGTAATTATAAAATTAAGGTTAATAACTGTATTGTATTAATTATTTTTATATTAGTAACAAGGATCAATTTTTTATTTACTGCAGAGATCTGGAGGGAAATCACATGCGCATGATAAGGAGCTCTGTCTTTGAGAAGTGCATCACAGTACTGTAAGTATCTACAAAGCCAACTTTCCCCATAAATTGATTTAATAATTGTTTCACAGATAGTCTTGCACAATATGTATTTGTCATTTTGAGATGCACTATTTGTCAGTAGGTGCCAAAGGCTTGATTCAAAAGAAAGTTCAAACTCCATCTCTGTTAGGAGTAACTTTCTAAGTTTTTCTAAATTCACAAAGCCCCCAAATGAATAGCAGGAGAAAACTTTCATTTGTTTTGTTTCCCTGTTAGACATCAGCTTGCTCTAGCTGTGTGTGTGCAGGTTGTGCACAATACCAAATACCTTCTGACGTTCGGCTAGGTTTCTTGTGAAATTGTGCAAATAGTGGGGCGTTAGTAGTACTACAGTGGTTCTGCCAACTTACTTCAAAATGCTTTTCACAAACCTACTTGGGGAGGTGTCCTGTCCCTCTCCTGTATGTTTTGTGTGCGGAGATCTGCAGCCCTATTGCAGAGGTCTCCGCTGAGTATGTGGAACGTCAATACTAGCTTTACTGCCATATTTGATTTTTTAAAGCATCCTCTCCTTATTTCAAGAGGCAGGGACAAGTACATTTTAACATTCCAGTAACTTTACTCTGGTAAATGGTGAATAGCCAAAAGTATTAACGTCACTTGTAAGAAACTGGGTTCTTTACAAATGTCCCCCACACCTTTTGCCCCATTTAGACTACCGATGCTGTCGTTTTTGATCTGAAAGTGCACTGAGGCCTGCTAATGAGGCTTCGGTGCCAGTGCTCTTTCCCTTAAATTGTACTGTGATTTTGTAAATCCAATTGGCAACAACTTTACCTCCCCTATAAGGCCCTAGTAAATGGTACCAGTGGTCAGGGATGGTAAAGAGGTCACCTGGGCTGCAGCATTGATTGCGCCACACTGCTTGGCCCTAGAAAAAGCAGAGCCTGCAGACCTGCCATGCCAGCCTGCTCCAGCAGCTTGTCCCTGTGGTAGCATTCAAAACGTAATGCTACCGCAAGTGAGTGGCGGTCCATAGGATAACATGGACTGGCACCTGGGCAAACCCCACATGTCTAGCTCCATGATGGCCCGAACGATTTCCCCTGTCTTTGGTGTCAAACACTCTGCATTCTCTCCTTGAGCACGAGCTGGCTTAGCACCATCATTTAACGCCTGGGTATGGGCAGGCGTAAGGGGACCTGTAGGCAGATTTCCATGGTCAGAGACCATGGAAAGTGCCCACAGGTGTCCTTCCCTGGCCCCAGGGACACCCACACCAGAGGGACACCACAGGAGCCATGTCAATGGGGGTTGTGCGCCAGAAAATGGCGCTACACTGCTTAGAGGCATTTTTCTGCCTCTAAACAGTGTAGCACCATAATTCGGCGCACAGGCCCCAGTTTCCCCTACACCTCCCCTGCCCTGTTAGCGTCCTTTCCAAGGATGCTAACAGGGCATTAGCGCCATTACATAAATATGGCGCCTGGCTGGTGTCTTGGAATGGCGCTAGCCGGCGCTATACTTTTTCACGGAAAACTGCACTAATGCAGTTTTGCGTAAAAAAGTATAAATCTGGCCCTAAGTGAGGAGAGGTGATAGTGAACTGTGGACTTGATCATGATGATCCGTGGCCTTAGTCTACGTGAGCTGCACAGCCTGTCTGCTGCTGCAGCAGCCCGATGCCACTCTGTCTGGTCCGGCCAAAAAAATTGGAGGCACTCTCAAGGCAAGTGCTCAGCATGGCAGACACACTCCCCAGACAGTTGTGGAAAGGAAATCTAGTCAGGTGATCAGACAACACACTCTCTTCACTGAAGTTGTGTTGTCTGATCTCTGCAGTAGGTGCATTAACCTACTAGGCCACCCTTTAAATTTGTTAGTGATAACCAGAGGCATTCTTTTTTTATATTTCAGATGCACAATTCCACACAGAGAATGATTGTGTGGCACACACAGTGAAATTGCCAGGCTTGCAACTACAAAACTTCAGTTTTCTTAAAAAACATTTAGAAATGCATCATGAAAACAGAAAGACTATTTAAAGACCACTTCTCTTTCCCTTGAAGTAACATCCTACTTGGAACTTACCGTTTATCTTTAATGTTTGTAAAGGTTAGTGCTTTTACTGGCGAGAAAATGTCACTCCCAAGTGTTACACATTTGGTCATTTAATATTACTCATCAGTACCCTGAAACCATGGAAATGTCACATTTAAGCAATCTTAAAACTCGGTAGCTGTGCTTATCCTGAAAAAAAGATTGTGTGGCATTCTTTCCACAGGGTAACTTGTATTCAGCAGAGGAAACTGGAGTCTAATATGTAAATGACTCATGCCCAAAGTTAAAAATTCAAGCTTCTTCAGCTTGGACTCTGTGCGTTCAATGTAACAATATTAACTCAAAAAGCATTTACGGTAATGATTATTAACCGTTTTGGCTGCCATATAACTATTAATACAGGGTTCTTCATGACCAACAGATTGTAATTGTATTTATATAGCTCTTACTACCCCTGACGACGTTGAAGCGCTTTTCGGCGAGTAGCACGCTACTCTGGAACCCAAAAGGATTAGTGGTGGATTAGTAGAGGGAAATATGAGTTCATTTGAGCGGTGGACATGTGAGTCTGTTACGTTTGATTGAATAGGATAATGGAGGGATAGAAGAGGGAAGCGTTTAGAAAGTTTTAATTGGGAGTTCATAGTATTAAGATGAGGTTTGGGATGAATACAAAGGAGAGATGGAGGAGGGAAGAGCCCGTAGGAAGGCATTAGGGAGATCATAGTAGTAAAATGAGGGTTGGGATGAGTCAAAGGAGAGATACATAAGGGAAGAATTTAGTGAGGGCTGTTTGGAGATGATAGTAGTAAATGAAGTTTGGGGTGAGCCAAACCTCATTTTACTACTGAGAGGTAGAGGAGGGGAAGAGTCTAGAATGAAGAAGCCAACGGATGGATGATGGAGCAGGGCAAGACTCAAGAATGCTCCCAGTAATAAGAACAATTACAGTAATCAAATCATTAATCCGGTACAGAAGAAAACATACTTACAGCAGCATGACTGGTGACAAAAAGATGTACAACTGCTCTGCAACGAGAAGCTCAGGCTCCATTAGATTATTTGCTAAACGAGAAGAAACAATCTCACAATGAATTTGAGCACCAGTTGTGGTGGCAGAAACTGCAAAATCATATACATTCCATGGGTTCAATGACAGCTGGAGTCGGGCCAGAAGCTGTTGGACAAGTTATACCTGGATAAAGGTGGGCGAGAATGCAGGGGAGCATGAACTGTGCTAACTGCGCCACCTACTAGGAGCCGAGATAGATGTAAATTTAAGAGTGCTCATAAATAAGGGTAAGGCATTGCATATCTTTTGTGAATACAGAAAGATTTCTCACTATGTAGATGATCACTCCATTTGTTACTCACTGGTAAACACCCACTTATTGCCCTTAGGTGTCACCACTGCATTCAAATATACACTTCTGATATAGGCTGCTAACCTCAGACTCCTGAACTTTGGAATATCCCAGACTGGATCTGGAGAATTCTCCCAGCAGTGACTTCCATGCACAGCTCTGTGGCGCCGTGTAGTTCAGTGGAGACCTCGTAATAGCCTGGAAATGACTGCACGCAGCCAAATATAGGCACTACCCCTTAGCCCTGCTGTCAATTGTTTTCTTTCCACGCCCTTCAACACACATTTGTATCTCTACTCCCAACTAATTGGCCTATCTATCGACAACTCCCCAAAACATTTTCAGACAGTGTGCTAGGGATGTCTCCTTTAGAAACAAGAGGTTTCAAACAATGCCGGGATTGCAGGAAGCAGATGTCAGTCAAAGACCCTCATGCCGTGTGACTGCGGTGCTTGGACACTGGTCACAATTCAAAGACGTCTGTGAAAGGTGTCCTTGGCCATCGGAAAGCAATCAGGGAGTGTAGGAGGCTGGACTGGCTTGTAGTGAGTACCAAGGGGTACTTGCACCTTGCACCAGGCCCAGTTATCCCTTATTAGTGTATAGGGTGTCTAGCAGCTTAGGCTTATAGATAATGGTAGCTTAGCAGAGCAGCTTAGGCTGAACTAGGAGACGTGTGAAGCTACTACAGTACCACTTAGTGTCATATGCACAATATCATAAGAAAACACAATACACAGTTATACTAAAAATAAAGGTACTTTATTTTTATGACAATATGCCAAAGTATCTTAGAGTGTACCCTCAGTGAGAGGATAGGAAATATACACAAGATATATATACACAATAGCAAAAATATGCAGTATAGTCTTAGAAAACAGTGCAAACAATGTATAGTTACAATAGGATGCAATGGGGAAACATAGGGATAGGGGCAACACAAACCATATACTCCAAAAGTGGAATGCGAACCACGAATGGACCCCAAACCTATGTGACCTTGTAGAGGGTCGCTGGGACTATTAGAAAATAGTGAGAGTTAGAAAAATAACCCTCCCCAAGACCCTGAAAAGTGAGTGCAAAGTGCACTAAAGTTCCCCTAAGGACAAAGTAGTCGTGTTAGAGGAATAATGCAGGAAAGACACAAACCAGCAATGCAACAACTGTGGATTTCCAATCTAGGGTACCTGTGGAACAAGGGGACCAAGTCCAAAAGTCACAAGCAAGTCGGAGATGGGCAGATGCCCAGGAAATGCCAGCTGCGGGTGCAAAGAAGCTTCTACTGGACAGAAGAAGCTGAGGTTTCTGCAGGAACGAAAAGGGCTAGAGACTTCCCCTTTGGTGGACGGATCCCTTTTGCCGTGGAGAGTCGTGCAGAAGTGTTCTCCCGCCAAAAGAACGCCAACAAGCCTTGCTAGCTGCAAATCGTGCGTTTGGCATTTTTGGACGCTGCTGGGGCCCAGGAGGGACCAGGAGGTCGCAAATTGGACCTGAAGAGAGAGGGGACGTCAAGCAAGACAAAGAGCCCTCACTGAAGCAGGTAGCACCCGGAGAAGTGCCAGAAACAGGCACTACGAGGATGCGTGAAACGGTGCTCGCCGAAGTTGCACAAAGGAGTCCCACGTGGCCGGAGACCAACTTAGAAAGTCGTGCAATGCAGGTTAGAGTGCCGTGGACCCAGGCTTGGCTGTGCACAAAGGATTTCCGCCGGAAGTGCACAGGGGCCGGAGTAGCTGCAAAGTCGCGGTTCCCAGCAATGCAGCCCAGCGAGGTGAGGCAAGGACTTACCTCCACCAAACTTGGGCTGAAGAGTCACTGGACTGTGGGGGTCACTTGGACAGAGTCGCTGGATTCGAGGGACCTCGCTCGTCGTGCTGAGAGGAGACCCAAGGGACCGGTAATGCAGCTTTTTGGTGCCTGCGGTTGCAGGGGGAAGATTCCGTCGACCCACGGGAGATTTCTTCGGAGCTTCTGGTGCAGAGAGGAGGCAGGCTACCCCCACAGCATGCACAAGCAGGAAAACAGTCGAGAAGGCGGCAGGATCAGCGTTACAGAGTTGCAGTAGTCGTCTTTGCTACTATGTTGCAGGTTTGCAGGCTTCCAGCGCGGTCAGCAGTCGTTTCCTTATCAGAAGGTGAAGAGAGAGATGCAGAGGAACTCGGATGAGCTCTTGCATTCGTTATCTAAAGTTTCCCCAGAGACAGAGACCCTAAATAGCCAGAAAAGAGGGTTTGGCTACCTAGGAGAGAGGATAGGCTACTAACACCTGAAGGAGCCTATCAGCAGGAGTCTCTGACGTCACCTGGTGGCACTGGCCACTCAGAGCAGTCCAGTGTGCCAGCAGCACCTCTGTTTCTAAGATGGCAGAGGTCTGGAGCACACTGGAGGAGCTCTGGACACCTCCCAGGGGAGGTGCAGGTCAGGGGAGTGGTCACTCCCCTTTCCTTTGTCCAGTTTCGCGCCAGAGCAGGGGCTAAGGGGTCCCTGAACTGGTGTAGACTGGCTTATGCAGAATTGGGCACATCTGTGCCCAAGAAAGCATTTCCAGAGGCTGGGGGAGGCTACTCCTCCCCTGCCTTCACACCATTTTCCAAAGGGAGAGGGTGTCACACCCTCTCTCAGAGGAAGTTCTTTGTTCTGCCATCCTGGGCCAGGCCTGGCTGGACCCCAGGAGGGCAGATGCCTGTCTGAGGGGTTGGCAGCAGCAGCAGCTGCAGTGAAACCCCAGGAAGGGCAGTTTGGCAGTACCAGGGTCTGTGCTACAGACCACTGGGATCATGGGATTGTGCCAACTATGCCAGGATGGCATAGAGGGGGCAATTCCATGATCATAGACATGTTACATGGCCATTTTCGGAGTTACCATTGTGAAGCTACATATAGGTAGTGACCTATATGTAGTGCACGCGTGTAATGGTGTCCCCGCACTCACAAAGTTCAGTGAATTGGCTCTGAACAATGTGGGGGCACCTTGGCTAGTGTCAGGGTGCCCACACACTAAGTAACTTTGCACCTAACCTTTACCAGGTAAAGGTTAGACATATAGGTGACTTATAAGTTACTTAAGTGCAGTGTAAAATGGCTGTGAAATAACGTGGACGTTATTTCACTCAGGCTGCAGTGGCAGGCCTGTGTAAGAATTGTCAGAGCTCCCTATGGGTGGCAAAAGAAATGCTGCAGCCCATAGGGATCTCCTGGAACCCCAATACCCTGGGTACCTCAGTACCATATACTAGGGAATTATAAGGGTGTTCCAGTAAGCCAATGTAAATTGGTAAAAATGGTCACTAGCCTGTCAGTGACAATTTGGAAAGAAATGAGAGAGCATAACCACTGAGGTTCTGGTTAGCAGAGCCTCAGTGAGACAGTTAGTCACTACACAGGTAACACATTCAGGCACACTTATGAGCACTGGGGCCCTGGGTTACCAGGGTCCCAGTGACACATACAACTAAAACAACATATATACAGTGAAAAATGGGGGTAACATGCCAGGCAAGATGGTACTTTCCTACAGGGAGCAGGAAGGGAAGCTCCATCTCACTGAAGAAAATAATAGATTGCACTTGAAGCAGCAGCCCATTCTCACTACAAGTCGCGGAGCTGCTTACACACTCAGTCACAGGATAGGTCCTGCAGGAGGTCCTGCTCCCACTCAAAGTTTTCAGGCAAGTCAAAGACGAAAGCAAGCCAAAAGTTCTTGTCACTCGAAATCACTTGCAAAGATGGCACTCCAAAGATCTTTCACTTTCAGTGGTTTCTAATTCTGATCTGGTTCCACAGCTGGTCCTAGAACAAGCTCTTTGGGTCATTGTTGATGCCAAGACCCGTTGAGGTCATAGAGAGGCCATGCTGCAGATTTTCAAGACACTACCAGCTGTCTTTGGAATCCCTTTGGTCCCCTGAGTCTCAGGAGCCTCCAGTTGATGTTTCAACAAACAGCCTTCCCCCATTGCCGAGTGCCTGACTGGGACCAGTTTCCAGTCCTATACTGATGGTGGTCCAGACTTCCACTCCAATTCCAAGGTCCATGCTGGTTCACTCCATGCCTGCATTGAAGCTGACTCCAGCAGCGTCTGTAGTGGAACTGGTTCAATGCTAGCCAATGTTAGGCCGCACAAGGCCTATGTCACGCTTTGAAATTACCAAGGTGCAGCCAGTAGTGATTGAATCAGACCTGCAGCCTCATCCACAACACCAGTATTATCAGATGCTCAAGGCATTTTTCAGCTCCAACTAATGTGTTCCAAGGCCTGTAAAATGTTTACGTTGACACTGATGAGGAGGAGGTGGACAATTTACTCCCCCCCTCGCTATACAGATGAAGGATTTTGCTTGGACATACAGAACGCCAGTGGGCTAGACACCTCCACAAAGACTTTCGCAGTGAAAGTACACAGACCAGTGAAGGAGTTGGACTTGCAACTGGCTACTTTTGAGACGAAATCTAACTTACTAAAGGAAATACTCTAATCAGAGCCAGCTTCCTCAAAGCATCTGTTAAACTTAAACGAGGCATTCACGGATGATCTCATGACCACCTGGTAAAAATCACGCTTGACCCGTCCGGTTAGTCAACCTATGACTAGGTGACACAGACAAGCCCATGACAACCAGGGGCGTAGCTTCATGGGGGGGGGGCGTTTCGGGTGTTACGCCCCCCTAATAAATGTATTTTCTGATAAATAGTTGAGTACAGGTGCTTTCAGTCAGGTATGGTGAGATGTCTGTTGGATTTCACCAGGAATCTTTACATACACTCAGACAAAAACTAACACACTCTCTCACTCTGTGTTTTCTCTCATAGTACTCCCACCAATCTGCATTTTCCTCCCTTTCCACTGCCCCTTAGGCTGCTCTCTTGCACCCTGCTTCTCGTATAATATATTTAAACATTAAGGGCCAGATGTACCAAAAAAAGCAATTTGCGACTTGCAAATTGCGAGTCCCTGCGACTCGCAATTTGCAAGTCGCAAATTGCTATGCAGTACGGTGTCTCAGACACCGACTGCAACTCGCAATGGGGTCGCAAACACCCACCTCATGAACATTCATGAGGTGGGTCGCAAATTGCGGCCCCATTGCGAGTATAGGCACTCGCTAACATGGAGGCCTGCTGACGTCAGCAGACCTCCATGTTAGCGACCTGCTTTTAAATAAAGCAGTTTTTTTTTTTTTGAAGTGTAGCCCGTTTTCCTTAAGGGAAAACGAGCTGCAATTTAAAAAAAACCGAAACCTTTAGTTTCGGTTTTTTTTCAGGGCAGGGAGTGGTCCCTTGGACCACTCCCTGCCCTGAAAAAATATTTTGGGTGCCAGTCACAAACTGGAAGGGGTCCCATGGGGACCCCTTCCAATTTGCGATTGGGTTACCATCCACTTGAAGTGGATGGTAACTGCGATGCCATTTGCGATTGCATATGCGGTCGCAAATGGTATTGCATCCCAATGCGACTCGCAAATAGGAAGGGAACACCCCTTCCTATTTGCGAGTCTGAAATGCATTTTGCGAGTCGGTAACGACTCGCAAAATGCATTTCTGCATTGGGATACGCGTTTTGCGACTCGCAAACGGCAAACTTTGCCGTTTGAGAGTCGCAAAACGTTTGCTACATCTGGCCCTAAATGTCAGCCTGTTTGTCATAGAACCTGAAGCTCACACCCTCCAATGTTACTGACCAAGCTATGCCTCTGATGGCAACCCTGACTTTCTAACAAGACACCCTAGACCTGAATGTCTTGTAGTGCAGACGTCAATGAGCAAACTGAACATCAGGGCTCTTCCTTTTAAAGCCCTTGACAAAGAACCCAAGCATATTGACGCTTTTGGTAAGAAGATTTTTTCCCTCAACCAGCCTGGCCCCACGCAGAGTGTTTTCTGGGCAGGCACACACACACGCACATTGCAGAACATAGTCTGCTAGATCTTGTTGGCAACCACACAAGACCACAGGGTTTCACTAGACCAAATGATTCATGATGGTCAGGATGCAGAAAATATGTCTTGCAAGCTGGCCTTGACACCAAAATTTGCATAGGCAGCAATATTAGCACCAGCATAGTGCTTGCATGCGAGCTACTTGATTCTCTCTTGATTCCAGGTGTCCCTCACAGACATGCCCTTGCTCTTTATGGAGAAGGCTGCTTTGGCCCTGGAGCAATTTGAATGTAGACACAGCACTGGCATTGTTATCCCCAGCCTGCCAATTTCACCATCAATAAAAGATGTTTAGCAGCTACTCATAAGGCTTAGCATTGTCTATCGTCTCAGCTGGTGTGTCAACCGGTCCAGAGATTTCGTAGCAGTGAACTCCTTAGTGGTCTAAACGGTTCCCACCAGCAGAGTAAGCTTCCTAGTCCCCTGCTACAGTGGCCCCAAGCTGCTTTGATTTGCCCTCTTAAACCCAAAGCCAGATGGTAGGAGAGAGAATCCAGTATTTCCCCCATCTAGAAATCCATTACATCAGACCAATGGATTTTGCAAACCATTTAAAGGGGCTATGTGCTGCTCTCCATTCCGTCCCTTCCTCATATTCTCGCAAAACCTGGACAAACTTCTGCAGACCATACCTCAATTTTTTTTCATAAAGATTTTATTGACTTTTAGTTGAGTCGTCTAAACATCTGCTGCCCCAGCAGCACACAACATCTTCCCTGCTCCCTCCCGCACAAACCTGGGGTTACATGGTGCCCACGCAATCGTCCAATACAGTATATAATGACTTCCCCTCCCCAACCCATTCTTCTGTTCCGGCCCATCGTTACCTCTACAGCTTTAATGTCCACTCAAGGTCCATCCTCCACATATCTTTTCAAATTTTTGGGACAGCTCCTCCCCTCATAGATAATTTTTTCTACACCCTGCACAGATCCATACCCTGGTCTCTCCAGCCTCTTATTGCCCACTTCTGGAGAGTATCTCTCTTTGCAATCATGAACCCCATACTAATCTATATGAGTTTATAGGATGTTATGTCTTAGTCCCTCCAAATCCCCACTACTAGAGGCACCGGTAGTCCTATTCGAGCGTCAGTGGCCACCTCCAATCTTTGTGCCACCCCTTCCAGTATGTTTCAAGTTTTTGTGCAGTCTCCAGGGAAGAGTCTTCTTTGGTCTCTTCTCCCAGTGGGATCCTTGCTTGTTGTGCGTGTCTGTTGAAAGTATTTCAATACTTGTGAGGTCGCCATTTCATATTCTGCCTGTAGGTGGTCAAAGGGTCAAGTATTGTTCACATCCCACACATCCTGCAAGTAGGATAGGCCAATGCAAGCATATTTTGTAAATCCTGGTAGTCTCGCCACCAGGTCGAGTCTAACTCCCAGCAACAAGGGTGTCTTTGGTGTTAATCCCTTGTCCCACCCCATTTCTCTATTTAGCCTGTGCCATGTAGTTATCACCATTGCAGTGTGTGGTGGCTTGTGGGCCTCTGGCTGTCCACCAGACAGCACATGGGGCTAGCCTTTCTTTCCCAGTTTAAGTCGTTCCACCCTATAGTCCGTGTAGTCTTGCAATGCATATGTCCATTTGTTTTTATTACTAACTGGGCCGTTTCATAGTGTTTCAATCAATCACTTGTAAAGCGCAACTTATCATCCATGGGGTCTCAAATCACTGCTGCAGGCGTGATGCTCACTCGAAAAGTCAGGTCTTGAGATCCTTCCTGAACTGCTTCAGCGAGGTGGCCTTTCTGAAGTTGAGTGGGAGCGTGTTCCATGTCTGGGCTGCAAGATAAGAGAAGTATCTGCCTCCAGCTTTGCTCTTCCTGATTTAGGGATGGCGGCGAGGGCGAGATGGGAGGATCAGAGCTGCCTGGTGGGTGTGTAGAAGGTCAGGCAGTGGTTGAGGTAGGCCAGTCCTATGTTGTTCAGTGCCTTGTAGGTGTGCGTCAGTAGCTTGTACGTGATGTGTTTGTCGACCAGGAGCCAGTGCAGGTCTCTGAGGTGGACAGAGATGTGGCTATGGCGGGGTATTTCCAGGATGAGTCTGGCTGCTGCGTTCTGGATTCTCTGTAGTCTTGTTTGGAGCTTCTTTGTGATGCCGGCTTAGGGTGCGTTGCTCTAGTCTAGTTTGCTGCTGACAAGCGCGTGGGTGACCATCCTTCTTGTATCGGTGGGGATCCACTTGAAAATCTTCCAAAGTAGGCGCAGGGTGTGTAAGCAAGATGATGAAACAGCATTGACTTGGCGGGTCATGGTGAGAGTGGAGTCCAGGATGATGCCCAGGTTGGGTGCGTGGTCCGTGGGGGCGTTTCCTAGGGTGGTTGGCCTCCAGTAGTCGTCCCAGACAGAGGGGGTGGAGCCGTTTACGAGGATCTCTGTCTTGTTCGAGTTGAGTTCGAGGCAGCTGATTTCAATCCAGGTGGCGACTACGCTGATTCTGTTGTGGAAATTTCTCTTGGCTGTTGATGGGTCGTAGGTCAAGGATAGGATCGCCGGCTTAGGATACGATGTTTAGGCTATGCTGTCTGATGATTTTAGCGAGCAGCGCCATGTAAATGTTGAAGAGGGTTGGGCTTAGTGAGTCTGACACTCGGGGTCCTTCCTGTGAGGAAGGATCAAATCAATTCCAGTGCCTTACCACGGATTCTGCCATTGTGGAGTCTGATGTAGAGGGTGGAGTGGAAGACTGTGTCGAATCTGGCAGAGAGGTCGAGGAGGATGAGGGCGGCTGTGTCTCCGTGGTCCAGTATGGAGTGGATGTCTTCGGAGCTGCGAGGATGGCTGATTTGGTGCTGTGGTTGCTCCTGAATCCAGACTGGGAGGGATCTAGGACCCAGTTTGCTTCAAGGAACTCCGTGAGTTGCATGTTGATGGCCTTTTCAGTTACCTTGGCTGGGAAGGGGAGCAGAGAGATGGGTCTGTAATTCTTCAGATCCCTTGGGTCAGTGGAGGGTTTCTTTGGGAGTGGGTAGATCTCTGCGTGGTTCCAGTCAGATGGGAAGGTGGCTGATTTGATGGAATGGTTGGTAGTCAGGCAGAACTTTGGTAAGATGGTGGCGCTGGCTAGGTTGAAAATGCGATGTGGGCACAGGTCTGAGGGTGCCCCTTAGTGGATGGACTTCATGAGTTTCCGGGTGTCTTCTGTGGAGATAGGGGCCCAATGGTTCTGGGTCTGGTGCGGCGTGGGGTCCATGGTGGTGCAGGTGGGCAGTGGGCTTTGCTTCTTGAATCCTTCATATATGTCATGGATTTTTTGGTGAAAAAAGGTGGCGAGGTTGTCGCAGAAGTCTGAGGGGAGGGATGTCTAAGGTGTCAGTTCCGGGGTTTGTGAATTCCTTGACTATGGTGAAGAGCTCCATGCTGTTGTGTGCATTGGTGCAGGTGCATTCTTGAAGGTAACAAACACAAATGATGGACGGAATGCGGAACCAATCAAACATTCACCCCAGTCACAGATCTGGGTTTAATCCATCAATTCTTTTTCTCACCATGCCACCCCAGTTTGGACCCAACCATACACAAATCAGTCTTGACCCTGCTGCCCATGGAGCCATTATCTGTTCCATACTCTGAAACGGGTCCCATGATGCTTGTTTCTGGTCCAGGGAGGACCTGGCCTGGCAGTTCGGGCTAGACTGGTCCCAAGGGGAGCAGGGTCAATACTGATTTGCATACGGCTGGGTCCAAATTGGAATGGCATGGCAAGCAAAACAAATGATGAATTAAACCCAGATCTGTGACTGGGGTGAATGTTTGATTTGTTCCACATTCCGTCCATCATCTGTTCTTTTTGCATTTGTCTCCCTAAGTGGGAAGAGAATGCTGTGCTTGCTATGCCACCACATTCATGCTAGCCTGGCTGAGGAGGGTTGATACCCCTAAACGGGTCCCAGGATGCTTGTGTCTGGTCCAGGGAGGACGTGGACTGTTCCCATGGGAACAGGGTCAATATTGATTTGCATACAGCTGGTCCCAAATTAGAATGGCACGACAAGTAAAATAATTGATGGATTAAACCCAGATCTGTGACTGGGGGGGTGAATGCTTGATTTGTTCCACATTCCGTTTACCATCTGTTCTTTTTGCATTTGTCACCCTAAGTGGGAATGGTATGTCCAGATATGGGTCCCATGCTTGCTATTCCAACAGATTCAAGGTAGCCTGGACGAAAAATGGTGATACCCCGAAACCGGTCCCAGGACGCTTGTTTCTGGTCCAGAGAGGACCTGGCCTGGCAATTCAGGCTGGACTGTTCCCATGGGGAACAGAGTCAAGACTTATTTGCATACGGTTGAGTCCAAATTGGAATGGCATGGCAAGCAAAAAAACTGATGGATTAAACCCAGATCTGTGACTGGGGGTGAATGTTTGATTAGTTCCACATTCCGTCCATCATCTGTTCTTGGTGTGTTCTTGAATGGCAGCTTTCCTGGAGGCTCTGATGAGCTGGTGGTGCTTGGTGACTGCGATTTTGTAGGCTGTGTGGTCTTAAGTTGTTTCGCTGTTTCTTCATTTTTATTCCACTCTTCTACAGGTGCGTTTAGACTCTTGGAGTACTGTTGTGAACCAGCTTGGTGTCTTGCAGTGCTGGTTTCAGGTAGATTTTCTGAAGGGGCTATGCTGTTTGCACATTCTGTTATCCAGTGGTGCAGGTTGAGTACTGGGTCGTTCGCGGCGTCCAGTGGGGACAAGGTGGCTGGGTGTGTCGGTGAGCTGCGCTTCAGTGACTTGCCCCAGCTTCTGCGAGGGGGGCAGGCGGCGTGGTGGCATGCAGTGGTCTTCGTGAAGGAAAAATGGACGCATTGGCTGTCAGTCCACTGGTGTTCAGAGGTGTGAGAGATGGTGATGTTGTTTCCTGCAGAGAAAACGGGGTCGAGGCTGTGACCTGCTGCATGAGTGGGGAGGTTGACTAGTTGCATGAGACCGAGGGTTGCAAAGTTGTCCAAGAGGGTTGGGGTGTTTGAGTCGTCATGGTTGTTGAGGTGGAAGTTGAGGTTGCCGAGTAGGATGTAGTCGGTGGAAGCGAGCGCATGGAGGGGTGACAAGATCGGCAATGGTTTTACTGAACTGGGGTTGGGGCCTGGGTGGTCTGTATGTGAGCATGCCACAGAGGGAGGCATTCGGGTCAGTCTGGATCTGGAAGTGTAGGTTTTCTAGGGTGGTTGGTAGGTTCTGTGTCTCAATGGCGGTTGACAGGCGGAGAGTGTTCTTGTATCTATGGCGATGCCTCCTCCTGGTTGATTGGCTTGGTCTTTCTGGATGATTTTGTAGCCGTCCGGAATGGCGGTGGCGATATCCAGGGCTGCAGTGGGTGTGATCCAGGTCTTTGTGAGAAAGGTGACGTCAGGGGCGATTGAGTCGAGGAGGTCCCAAACTTCTACTGCGTGTTTGACGAGGGAGCAGGTGTTGAGGAGTATGCACTTGAAGTCTCCATCTGGGCTTGGTGCGGGGTCGTGTGGTGGGTGGAGGCAGGAGGCAGCAGAATGGTCTATGATTGTTCTTCAGGTCAGCTAGGTAGCAGGCTGAGGATCCTCCGGGGTTGAGGGCGTGCAGAGCTTCGGAATTGTACCGACGGGAGTTGTGGGAACCAGGGTCCCTGGCACTGGGCACGGTCCAGGCGCGAACAGGCAGAGACTGGCATGCCTTTGGGGTGCCTTTGGCGCGACCGCCGCACAGCGGCCACCATGTGGAAGGGTAGGGAGGGGCTGGTCAGCTGGGAGACAAGAGGGCAGGAAAACGCTTCATAGGGAGGGCGGTGGGGCCACAGGGGCAGCAATTGCAGGGAGGGAGCACAGGGAACGGCGCAGGACAAGAGTGCAAAAGAGAGAGAAGAAAAACAGACTAGCAGACAAAAAAGAGTGAAAAAAGAGAAAAATGCAGAAGAGACAGAGACAGACAGCTGATAGCCACTGCAGATGGCCACTAGGCCACCAGGGATGAGGTGCAGGCAGGTGCGGGTGGAGGCAGGCCTCGATCTCAGAGCCGGCAGTCTCTTGAGGAGATTGGACGCAGATGCAGCAGCAGGTGATGCTGGGCAGGAAGGAGCAAACAGACGCTGACCATTAGTATTTAGTTTGGCAGGGCTGTGCCTCCTTCATAGACCGATCATTGAAGTGTGGACAATGCAATCATTGATGTGCCAGAGCAAGGATCTCAGCAGTCTATCTTTTGAAAGAATGCGTCCATTTGTGCATTTGAGCTGTTTTGTACTATGTAGGTAAATCTAGGTAATGCAATCATTTTAAATAGTGCCACCCTATCAAAGATTGAGATCAGCAGCACCCTCCAGTGCTTTATGTTAGCATTTAGTTTGCTTAATAGTGGGGTAAAATTATCTTCATAGAATAATGCTTCCACCCTGGAGATCCAGAGCCCCAAGTACTTAGTTTTGAGTTGACACTTGTAGCTGCAATGGTGCATCTCCTTCCACAACCCAGCCTTCCAATTGGAATATCATTGATTTCTCCTGGTTTATTCAAATCCCTGAGTATGTCCTGAAAAATTTAAAAAAATCTCCCCCAACCTGGCCAGGGGGGCCTCTGGTTCACCCAGGTAAAATCGGATATCATTGGCATACAGGGAAATCCATTCTTCCCACGTGTATTCCCATTGCCTGGCCCTATAGCCATGCATCAACCCGTATCCATTAAGCCAGAGTCTCCATCATTGAGGCACATAGCGTTGGCGATAGGGGGCTTCCCTGCCTTGTGCCCCTTTTTATATGAAATTCTCTGGACAAGACCAGCTCTAGGGTTTTTGTAGAGCAGTTTCACCTATTTCAAGAATGTAGGTCCAGTCCTCATTTTCTGCAGTCTAATAAGAAGAAATGGTCATTCCATTGAGTCAAATGCCTTGTTTGAGTCCAACAACTCCATTGCAAATGGTGTTTTTACCCCCTTCGCTGCAGTAATGATATTGTATAGTGGAGATTCAGGTTGATCGATCCATGGTATAAACCTGTTTTGTTATGGGAGTGTCATGTCTGTAATTACCCCTGTAATCTGATTGCCAAGACTTGGGCTAACACTTTGTTGTCCAAGTTAAGGAGGGATATCAGTTGATATGATTCACATTTGTTTCTGGGCTTCCAGTCTTTGAGGAATAATACTGTCATAGTGGTTCTCATGTCTCTGGGTAGTTCTTCCCTACAGTCTGAAGCATCAAATGCTGCTTGAAGTCGAGCTGTTATCCTGCCTGCTATTTTCTTGAAACTCCGCTGGTATCCCACTAGGACCCAGGGCCTTCTACTTCAGTTGCATTTCATCAGCTGTGATGTCACCCTCAAGCTCAGGGACCTGTCTTTCACAAGTCTCCAAAATTAGCAATCTCAAATGGAATTCTGCAGTTCTAGCAAGGGTGACTCTCTATGCCCGTCATTAAATCCCTGCTTGAAGTCTACAAATGATGGTGCTATTTCCTCAAGGTCAGATATTTTTATTCCATTGGGGGCCATGATTTCCCTAATATGATTTCCTTTGTTCTCCCTTCTGCTGAGTCAATCTGAGGTTCTCTGCCTTATCTCTATCTTCATATATCCATGTTTGTTTTACTATGTAGGCAGATATGACTTCATCAGTAGCTACACTGTGGTATTCCTTTGTTTTTATGGTACTGCATCTCTTTACATTGTCCGTCGGTGTCTGGGTAAGTTTATTCTCCAACCATATGAATTCCTGTTCCATTTCCATGCAACGCTTTGTTTTCTTTCTTTTATCATCAATTTCGCCTAAGAATATCCCCCCACTTATTGTGACTTTATACGCCTCCCACAGTGCATCTTTTGCTGTGCCCGTATTCTCTTTGAAATAGCATTCCATGTCCTTGGCTAGCTGCTCAATTACCTCAAAACTTCAGAAACCCCACATGGCCATTCTCTAGTTCCTCATCCCCTGTGGCTTTTGTGTGCCCATTGTGATACTCAAGGGGGAGTGATCATATATCCCCCTCCCTTTGTATTCTGCCTCCATAAATCTGTGCGATGTCGCAAGTGGGGGGAAAAAATCATCTTTTGGGACAGTGAGTTTTGTGCTCCTGAATAGCAAAAGAAGCATTTGCCATTTGCTTGCAGTATTCTCTATGAGTCTCCCATTCCCAGTGTGTGTACAGAGCTCTCTGGCTTCCCTTCCAAGGAACTGCTACTCTGTTTGCCACTGATTGTCTAGCTGCGAGTGTAATATCACATTAACCCTCACCCGCTAGAATGACAGTAGTGAGTACCTGTGGTATGGTTTGTATGGTGGCAGGTTTCAGTCCCAGTGGGACATATACATTCAGGAGGAGTAACTCTACCCCTTCTCTTTCACCTCTTGCTGCCTTGTATCCTCCCAGCTCATCCATCCAGACCTGTGAGGTGTGAAAGGCCACTGCTTTTTTAATCAGGATCGCCACTTCTCTTGGGCCGGAGGTGTAACTCAAGCGGCTCGCTACTCTATATTTCCCTCACCCCAGGGAGTCCAATCTGGTGTTCTTCATTTGTGTCTCTTGGAGAAAGACAACATCCTCTGCATAGCGCAACAGCGCCTTGGTCACCAGGTCTTACCATGCTGCAGTCTTTGAACTGGCTACCTCCACAATGAATGGCACATGTGTGGCCGCCCATGTAACATCTTACACTGCTTAACCGGTTATCTTCCCTACTCTGACGTGGCCTCAAAGGCCTACTGGAGGACGTGTCCATCAGCAGTCCACAGTTGCAAGTGAAAAAATACCCATGTAAATGATATAACAAGAAACCCAACGGCATAAAAAGCCTTGCACAACAAGGGACCAGCATACATCAACAGGCGAATTACCTTCCATCAACCCACCAGACACCTGCGATCTGCCTCCCTTCTCCTCGTAGACACCCCCCCCCCCCGGATCCTCCAATCCAATAGTGGAGGAGGCTCCTTCTGTCACGTGGCAGCCAAACCCTGGAATGTCCTTCCTCTGTGCTTCAGGAACGCTGCATCACGCCGGGAATTCAGGAAGGGACTCAAAGCATGGCTGTTTGAATAAACAGAACCACGATGCAGCTAGCAACGCCAGCACCTTGAGACACTCACAGGCGATTTGCAGTGCTTGATAAAGCCTGATTGATTTATCGATAAATTTGCAGTCTCTGTAGGGGCTGGTAGTAATCTGATGTCTTCCCACAATGGAGCCCTCAGTTCCAGAGGGCTCACCCCTATATCTTCTGCGTAGCATCCACTGTTACCCAGCCATCATGTGTAGTTCCGGTCCCCAGTTACGTCTGTGTTGCCCAGTGATACATACTGTCATTGAATGTCACTGAGATCACCACAGGTGCAGATCCAGTCTCCTCTCACTTTTCTGATCCTGTGTCCTCAGCGTCACTTCCATCAGTGTCTGTTGCAATAGCCCTCCATTTGTTGGTGTCTAGTAGATTACTCCACTGTTTGATTGTGTCAACCATCTTCACTCTTTCTGTCTCAGTCTGTGCCTTTGTTGGCTGGATATTCGACTGATTCCTCATACGAATAGTACGCCTTCATGCCTCCTCTCTTGTTCTAGGGTGATTCGTTGTGCTAGGTCCCTCAAGGATTTTGTCATTCCGGCCAGGTCCATGCCACCCCTGCCATTAGGAAGAAATAAGTTTGCTCCCTACGTATCACTTGCAACTGTTTACATTGCTTCCCTCCATCTGCCGGGGTCCATGTGCTCATGAAATATGCAATATTTTATCTCTTTCCCCAAAGTTCACTAAGCATGCCACTATGGGACTTTCAGTGGCTCCCGGGATCCTTGGCACCCTTGGCACTCAGTGAGGCCGCTCAACTGAGAATAACTTTGAGGGGTTCCTTTGTACGACCGTATGTGACAGCCAGTTTTCCACAAATAATTTAACGTTTTGCCCCTACACTCTATCCGACACCCCGATCAGGCATACATTATTTATTCTGACTTGTCCCTCTGCATCCTCTAACCCCTCTTACAACCTGCAGGTCTTTTGTTAAAGTTTGGCATTTAGATTGCAGTCCTTTCAGTATGGGTCATACACTCCCCATTAGGGATTTTGTTTCCAACACTCTGTTTTCCATTTTTTTCTGGCCCTCTCAGAGAATTCCAAATCTAGGGCCACTGATCAATTTGCCCTTCGAGCAGGATGTTATTGTCTTTGATCGCCAGCAGAATTTTGACCTTGTGTTCCAGTGGGGTCTCCCTGATCTGTGCTCACTCATTTCTCTGATAGCATCATTGATGTTAACACCCCGGGTGTCTGCCTCATAGCCTGCGATCTCCCCATATTTCGCTGTGCGGTCTTCAGAATGTGTGTTTAGCTGATTGGTCTCACTCCTTGGGCCTTTCGGGATTGTCTCAGTGTTTATCTCCCAAGTGGGAGCGGGTGTCTCTCCAGGTAGGGCCCGTTCTGGAGTCTTCCACCTCCCTGTGGCCGTTGATGGTTTACAGGCAGAGCTATTCCAGCCAGCATCCACCTCCAACTCATCTCCTCCCGGTGCAGGGCTTCATGGGTGGTCCGACTCCCTCATCTCTGCTGTTTTGTCACTACACTCATGCCCTAGTCACTAGCAAGTTGGACTATGGGAACACCCTCTATGCCGGGATCACCAACTCCTTAGAATACTACAAACCATCCAGAACTCGGCAACCAGACCCATCCTCAACTTCCCCCACAGAACTCCTATCACACCACACCTCAAGGAGCTCCACTGGCTCCCAATTCACAAACATGCCCATTTCAAACTCCTGACACACTCATTCAAAGCACTACTCACCTTAGGCCCCACCAGTCACCTTCCTCCTTCCACCAACCACCCTGAGAACTGCACTCCTCAAGACTCCAACAAGCACACACCACACGCATACGCAGAACCAAACCAGGAGAACGAGCATTCTCTTACATCGCTTCTAAAGTGTGGAACCCCTCCCACTCCACATCAGAGCCTCCTCCTCTCTTCTTGAATTCTGCAGGAAGCTGAAGACCTGACTTTTCAGTTAACCAGCTTACAATAGGCAGGACTAGGCACACATACTGCTCAGAGCCAGGATACCCTAGCGAGTGACAGTACACCTTAGAAATACACATAACATTCTTCACTCCTTATTGCTGATGCGTGTATCCTTTATTAGTTCTTGCTTGAACCCTCGTGCATTGCAGTTTTCACTGACGTCGATTGATATCGCCAATTTAGTGGAGTTAGTCTCAAACATCGGAAAAAACTTTCTTTGGCAGAACCTTGCTGACATTATTCAACTGTATGAAATGGTATTTGTTTTCAACTTTTTTAAAATTTATTATTTTTTCTGTCTATTTTGTTTGATATGACAGGAGAAAACAAAGCATAATTTTTTAGATTCCCGTCAGTGTTGTACTTTGTGAGTTTGATGCAGAATTTTGCGCAGCTATAGAAATAGTGGTCTTCTTCTTTTCATGAGGGGGCTTGCAAAGTGATGCTGTTGTGAAGTGTATTATTTTATTAGGATTGGTATCTGTACTAGATGAGCAATCATCTGTAGGTTGTGAGATGGAACCACAAGCTGACAAGTCTTAAGGTTAGCTTCTACTGCCTGAAGCATGTATGAGAAGGTACTGAATTTACCTAGTAAAGATGAACAGTACCAGTTAATTGATCGTTCACCTAGAATGATCCTCGACTTTGAGCCAATTAACTAAATTATTAAGGCGACCTACCTTAGCATTAATAGCTGTCAAAGCTTGTAATAACTTTAGTTAAAAATCCAGTTATCAGATTGATGGGTGAAAGCTTTAGCTGTGGAATCTAGGGTTGAAAGATAAATTTACACTTGTGTAATTGGGTACATTTCCTATTGCACTTCGATGTATGTAAGGCTGTACATTTTCACTTTGACCATTTTGGGTGTAGATTTACACTTAAGTGAAGACTTACATATCCCCATTCCCTTGGTTCATGGGATGCAGATATCTAATGCAGATTATACAAGTGTAAAGTTACTGCTAGTAACTATCCACATGAAGACAGAGATCACCACCACAGGGGCGGCTATCTCTCTGTGGTAAAGAATTAGGAAAAATTATGATGTTTAATCATTAATAAAAAAACATAATATTAAAAGTATTTTAATGTTAATAAAAATGCAGATTAACTTAAAATAATTATTAACCTAGAACTAAAAAAAAGTTACAGCAAATAAGGCATCAGAATACATGTTTAATACATAATTAAATAATTAAAATATATTAATTCAAAATATTATTATTTATATTATTTTATAATAAACCCTACTCTCTCTAGCATGTGCATATCTAGTTAATATTTGCAAATGTTATTGATGAATATAACTTTTGTATTAAATTAAAACAATTGTTCTAAAGGTTGTTTTTATTCTTTAAAAAAAATAATGTTTAAATTATAAAATGTTTAATTCTAAATGTATTCCAATTTTTTAACATTAAAAACTATTTTATAGTTAAAAAATCAAAATAATTTAATGTATTTAATATTTTTTTGCTATGGGATGTTACCTCAAGTCCCTGTCTCCATTAGTTATATGGGAATGAGTAGCAGTACCTGGGAGTGGCCATATGTAGCACTAGGGTTATTCCAAAGACCAGCCAGTGTACATGTCTTACTTTTTTGGCTGTAGTAATTTTAGAAGTGTAGTGTGTGAATAGCAATGGGATTACACTTTTGTGGGTGAGTATGTGTATTTCGATGTCCATCCGTAAACCCCTTCTTTCCCTCTCCAGGGACTTAGGAGTATGAATTCACCATTTTCCAGCCACTTCTCATGGTCCAGCTCGCATTCACTTCCAAAACATACCTATGTGTACTGAGATCTCTGCACACATGGTGGTGCTCTCCACACAGAAAAGATAGGTGTTGTGGTTTCCACATGTAGGTTTGTGAACTGCATTTTGTAGTACATGAATAGGACTACTTAACATACCATAAACACAGTTAGTTAATCAGGCCTAATTATTTCCAGGATCTAACAAGCTATTACCATTCCATGATTCTCTGATTAATTCGTTCGTGGGGCTATTGTTTATTTTTTCTAACTCTCTGCCTCAAACAACAATAAATATGTTGACAGCTGGAACTTACCAGGGGATGCTTGCTCAAAGTGGCTACTCAATGAAGCTTCAATATTTAAAACTATGACTACCATGCAACAGTTCATGGTCTCTTGCTGCCAGCAAGTTACTGGCCTTTGGATAGGAGCAGGTTGCTCCCTTTTTTTCTGTGATCCGTTTATCTGTGGCCCGTGTTTATCAAAACATAACATAATTAACGGTGAATGAGGTGGATGAGATAATTCCTTCAAGTTTGCTGCCACCTTTCTGTTGGAGCACAGTGGAGAAGGTGCAAATGCAGGTATTGTTTTAAATTTAAGTACACTGTGATACCATCGAGCAATCACAAGGTGTGAAGGTGGCGTGAGGGGCAGACAGAGTTGCAAACTGTATGCCGAGCCTTCACACGACTGATCGATCATGGTGTCCCCCTCGAGTAGATGCGTTGAGGCTCTTCACAAGTCTTCTGATTGGCGGGTTGTAGGTCACAGTAGTGATGAGAGGCAATCCAGTATCTGATGTCAGAAAAACATGGTGGTCACCGTGAGTGTGGCGTAAATGTTCTCAGAATCGCCCATGAATCGCCAAGTATTGTTTTTGAGCAGGAACAACACTTGATTGAGTGAAAGCAAATCCAGTGCTAAACCCTGCTTCTCTGCCCCCCTGCAGCACCTGCAGCATGCCACACAGGCACTGTCGTCTCTCCCCCCGTTAAAACTATAACCAGCTAGAAGCCCCTCTGGTCCTTTGCTCAGCTGCCTGATCGTCTCCTGACTATGAGTCTCAGGTATAATCCAACAATTAGTGCTAATTCATAAACATACATATCCAGACTTTGTTTATTTATCAATCCATAACATATCCAAATCTCATAAAAAAGCATTCACAATCAAATCCGACATGGACTATAAAACACAAGATATCAAAAAAACTCCCTACCAATGTCTTTTGGTCACAGTATTGTAATATCTGTTTGGAAATACAGAAGGCACATCAATTTATGTTGTTGCCATGTAAAGAAGCCCCAGTATAGAGAGAGCATGTACAGTGTTTGAAGCCTGTTTTCCCTTAATGCTAGTTAACAATAAAACTTGAATGGTGAATATCTTCCATATTTGAAATTCATTAATCAGGACTTCATGTGGACTGATATTTTGTTGCTACATTTATGTATATTCTGTATCGATCATGCTTTAGCACATTTATTTATCATCTTCCCAAAAGCAGCTGTGAGAGCTAGATTTGTGTTTCACCACCATACTGGTGAGGCAGTAGTTGGAGATACACAACCTTCCTGTTGTATGAAGATGGTGAAAGCATCAGGATACAGATATTCAGAAATAAACTGGGAGAAGGGAAGTGCACAAACACACAGATTGTATCCACTGTTTTTCTAACTGTGAAGGACCATATTCTTTGCTCATTACCTCCTAAATTGGAGGTTCATCTGTGAAGGATGTTACAGTGAATCTGACGGGGAGCACCCGTGGACAACTGGCGAACTGAACGAGTTAAGAGAACAGGCAATTTGTTCTGATGCTCATCTGGAGATGGAGGTAGCATGTCAGGTTACAAGGCGATGCCCCAAGCCATCGTTCATTAGCTTTCAGCAATTGGACTGCTCTCTGTCCTGAAATATTGAAAGACTTATTTCCTTTGACATTTGAATTGCATTTGGGCTGCAGGGAATAAAATGGTCGGAAAAGTTGTCACTCCTGAAGAAAATCTACCAAATCTTCAATTAATCACCAGGCCATGTAGTCCTGTAATTGTTTTTAGCTGAAGTCAATGGAGTGGTTTTCCATGCTTAGCGTGATCCCTCATTATAATGTCTCAGCAAAGCTGATGCAGGGCACCTCCGTCAGGTTGGTGCACCAATAAAGCAAAAGTGAGCTTCAGCAAGCTGCAATAATTGACAATGCGCGATCGTCCAGCATTCTGGGTAAAATCTTGCGCTTACATAAAGGCTTTCTATAAGTGAGCCAGCCAGTGGCATAACATAGGCCCCCGCAGCCCCTGCAATGCAGAGGGACCCTGACCTCAAAGGACCTCCCCACCAAACCTGGCAGGTGGTGGACTGAGAAGGGGAGCTTCTATGTACTTTGCAGGCGGGCCCCCCTCAAGTTTTGTTATGCAACTGGAGCCAGCATACATCATGTATAATGGGCACAACAATCTTCCCCATTAATACTTATTTAAACTATATATATATATATATATTGATATATATTATGATATATATTATGGTATATCATGTATCTGAGTTATTATTAGTAAGGTATTATTAAACCTTCTGTGTACACCCTCAACCCTTGGACTGCTCACCCAGGAACACCCAGAGAGTTAAAATCTCCTAATTGGGACCTACTTTCTCTTCTGCACTGCTGTCTGCTGTAATGTGCCTTTTGATAGGTAGTACTAAGAGCTATTTCCCATTTAGGGAACTCTGAGGTTCTTGTAATTACTCACTTTGTGGAACCTGACCTGATACCCACTTGCTTGTGCCCAAGTAGAAATCGACCTCGGACAACAATAAATTAATGTAATTTAACACAAGTTTGATTTGTACTATTAGATTTTGCTGTTTCATTAAATATGAATTTACATTCGTCATTCCTCTGTTTTATAGTGGGCAATGCGTTTCGCGTCCCTCAAGGATCAATACTGTCCCCATACTATTTATCCTAAAACTAGAACCATCTGGATTCCCCGAATTCCCTTGGCCTCTTCGCCCACCAATACCTGTATGATACCCAGGTCTAAGGGTAGCAAAATAATGGTTTATCCCTTGACTGTGTCAAGGGATAAACCAAAATAGAACTGGTTCCCTATCATCAACAATGATATGGTCAAGAACTGACATTAGCACACCTAGGAATCTAGTTGGAGCTCTCTGGGGAGAAGACAGGCGCGATAATGGAGGAAAAGATGGCAAAAATGGTCAAGAAAACCGATTCCCTATGTTATACGTTGTGTGCGAGTGCCCAGTTCATAATGGCTCACTATTCTCGCATTCGAGAAGTACCTATGCCTGGAGTATCAATAATTCAGGTGCAGAAATACCCATGTGCGAGTTCAGTGTGTGTTGTAATCGGGCCTTAGATACGTTGCACATATTACCTCTGTGTAAACTAAACTCAAATGGATCTCTCTGCAAGCTTGGCCTACTTTTATTTCAGCATGTCTTGTTTTTAAGACACTCAAATTCAATGCACCTCACTATTTAAGGAAGAGGCTGACATTATTGGGAAACTGTGGTGTAAGTTTTTGACCTTATCATTCTCCTTCACAGATTCCCCCCTTAAAATCTAGAACAGCTTAGTGTCTGATTCCCAAACGTGTATCTGAGAACAGAAGTAAGTACTACAGGTATACTACATGTGTACTCTTCTACATACTCTTACATGTCTTTGTGAATCTAGTCTGAAACGTCCAACTCCTTATTAGTGAAAGTGCAAAGAGGGAACAGTTCATCCTCTTTGTTCTAATTGTATATGAATAGTCAACGAACATTGACATTTTATTCTTAGATGTTTTGTGTTCTATTCCCAAAGTCTTGTAAGAATACTTAAAGGACTACCACAGGAATACTGCTTTATGCATGCCAAATAGCATTTGTGAATGGGCCCCATAATCGTTAAGACCGGCTTCTCCAACGAGTAGCTCATGAGCTGTCGGTCGCTCTCCAGCTACCCGTAAGTAGCTCGAACACGTTCAGCGCACCATACTAAATTTGAAGTTTCTGCTTGGCTGAATTAATATACGTATTCCAAAATTGTATATTCGAGACAAAAATGTGTGTATCTTCAGAACACATACGCTGATGTGTGGAGAAAACTTGTTGAATTACCTAACTATATTTAACGCTATCTAGTAGTATTACCTTGGTGCCAGGCATTCCGAACCAACACAGCTGTTTTAGGTCGATGCCTGCTGATATTGACTTGCGGTGGGTTTAGAGCTTGCCAATTACTCCTCATTGGTTAGCTTCATTGTGACTTGCCTATGCTTGTTTCTTATTCATTGCATGTGTGGGTTTCCTTCCTCTTCTTTTGTTTGTCCACAGCCTGGAGCATGGATACTGTACTGTGTCCTTACACTGTGCCTTTTTTTATGCCCTACTTTTTAGGTTGAACGCGCAAGTGCTGTGACAGCTTGGTAAATACTTTACGTTTGTCCCTCCTTGGGGCGGTTTTGTTACCGCCTTGCAGGCTGCCCGTTTGCCAATGCGTTTGACTGTGAGCAAACATCTTTTTTTCTTTCGTGTCTCTCCTTCGCACTTATGCTCATGGCGGCCATGGTGTTTTGAATCGGCTCGCTTATGTCAACTGTTTTACTTTACATTTTCAATTTATGTGGCAAGAAAAGTCCAGTTAGGAATTTACAACGCTAATAGCTCTAACTCGAGCAAATGCGAGACCCACTGCATTGCAAATGCTTGTTTCTGTTTGTTTTAGCACTCTACAAGAGTGCATATTTTCCATCTCTCTCCCATATGAATTGCTCCTCGTCCACTGAATTCCCATTTTTCTTTGCTTCCTCCTGTGGTTGTCCCTTCTTCTTTCATGTTGGACTCACCTTGGCCCTTGTGTGGTTTTTCTCTCCCCATTGCTTTTTGACACTGGTGCTTTTTCCCACAGTTCCATGTTGTGTTCTCATGTCTGTTTGCTTCCCTGCATTAGCTTCCTTACCCACGCCCTCTGTGTTCCTTCCTGTTTCGCAGCCCTCCATGATTCGCTCCTCCTGCAGTGATCCCGCCTCCCACAACATTTTGCACAATATGAGAACCAGGTAGGGGGTATACTGTGTAACCATGAGCCTGCCTGCAAATTGCGTGCACCAGACTTGTGATTGACTGATGTGGCATACAGAAAAAAATAATTAAACAGGGAGTGTTTTGCATGCAAACTCGACAGCACATAGGGCCAGATGTATCAAACGTTTTTGCATTCGCAAACGGTGCGAATCGCAATATTCGTCCATTTGCAAATGCAAAAATGCCCTTCACAATGCATGAAAGGCATTCGCTGTGCAATTTTGAGGAATCGCAAAAATAGCGATTCCTTAAAATAGCGACCCCATTAGAGAATCGCAAATTGCAATTCTCTAAATAGGAAATCGCAAATAAGGAATCCTTATTTGCGATTTCCAAAGCACATGTAACAAGCATTTCCTAAATGCGAATTGGGCATTTAGGAAATGCAATTACCACCAAATCCAATGTGGTGGTAAGCATGTGCAATTTTTAAAAATGCATTATAAATGCATTTTTTAAAATGACATGCTGCGCACACATGCCCCTAGGGCATGTGTGTGCTTCTCATGTCTGCACATATTTTTTTGGGGTGCATCAGAGGGGGCCTTAGGCCCCCAGCACCCTGGGGTTTGTATTACCTAATTTGTGCATTCCTAACTGGAATTTGCAAATTGGGAAATGCAAAACCATTCGCACCTATGGGCCTACAGGCCCATAGGGATGAATGGAGTCGCATTCGCTATTTGCGATTCGGTAATAGCATTTGCGAATTTTAAGAAATCACTATTACAGAATCGCAAATTTCATACATACCATTTTGCATTTCTTAAATAGGAATTTCTTAAAATTCACTAATTAAGAAATGCAAATCAGATTTTTGATACATCTGGCCCATAGAGTACTTTGTGGGGAGGTATAGAGAGTAACCAGAATCTTGTGTGCAGCCGTGGCTTTTACAGTGGTTTTCGTGGAACATTCAGCAAGAGAGTTACATTAGCCCACAGACAGGCATGTAACATATCGAAAGAAGCAGGGTAGCTAGGTTGGTGTGTGAACTGCAAATTCACTACAAAGTACCACATCCTTGAACCAGAAGGGTTGTCAGCTACATAAGGACACTGCCATGATGTGCATGCACTAGTGCTTCCCATCGCCTTCTTGCTACTTGGCCCGTGTGCACAGGTATTAGTGGTGGTGGTAACAGGGTTCTCCAACCTTTTCTGTAATGAGAGCTACTTATGATCAATGAAAATCTTACCGAGCTACTAATAGTGTTCTTGTTGCAAGATTGCATTAGTGACCACGTCATTCAAGGTTACTAGCCATGACCACCTCTGTGCATTAGGCAGGGTAGCCAGCAGTAACATAAACAAGCACTAGCAAAGTCAATCTGTCATGAATAGTTATATAAAAAGAAGTGCTAAAAACGTTGTTTTTTTTTGTCTTCCAGCATTGTAGTGCTTTTTTAATAACTTATATAGCACTTTTCTAAATAACATATAGCCATGCTGCACACCTGCCACGCTGCCCTACAAACATGGCTGAAAGACATTGACAAAGCAAATAGCTCTCACGTAGGAGAGACCTGTTGGCTTTGCCAATGTTTGCCTTTCTGTTATTACACGCTTTTCCTTGGCGGGGGGAGATTAGGTGGGGGGGGGTGACTGCTGTAAATAGACACTCACTGCGCGTCACTGGGTCCGATAGCACTCCCTGGGGCTGTTAACACAGAAACAAAAGACTGCACCAGAGAGATTCTCACCAGATGCACTGGAGTGTGATAACCTCTTCTCTTGCAGTGCATCTCCGAGTATGACGTATGCGTGGATGTCATTTAGGGGTTGTAGCTGTGACCTCTGGCTTGCCCCTTGCAACCCCTGACCACCTTCAGTTCCACGCACAAAAAGGCAGCCCCACTTGTTTTTTGTCAATTCTTTATTACACAAATAGGAAATAATATGTTACTATTTACAATTAGTGTAATAAAAGATGAATTACAACTTGCTGGAACATGACCCTCCCTGGCAGCTGAGATAAGTAAAAAAAATGATTTTAAATGTGTGTTGCTTACGGGTTAGAGTCTGCTTATGTGATAAGTGTATGTGTGTGTAAGTGTAAGCATGCTTGTGTGAGTGAAAGTGAAGGTTAAATAGCGTGTGATGTCCCTGTGATGTGCGCTACCCCTGGCATTTTGGTGAATTGACGTTCATGCATGTATGGGGTGCATTAACACATTCTACTGAGCCCACTGGGGTCCATTCAGACCCTGCCGACATGCTCTTTAGGTGTGTGTAGTAGTCAGCTCCCTGGCCGAATCATCATTGGTCATAAGTAGCTCTTATTACAGAAAAGGTTGGAGACCCCTGCATTAAGGTGAGGCAAGTTGACCCTTTTAAGTTGTTCAGTAATGCAGCTACACACAACCAGACTGATTCCATTCTCTCGCTTGACTCTATGCATTTGTTTGTTAGCTAAAAGGCCAAAATTGGTTGCATGTATGTCACACGTGACATGGCACCACTTGGTAGCTGTAGCGCCTTCTGCCAACCAGTGGAATTTTAATGAAGGATGCAGGGTTCTTGGTATAACATCTCAGGGCCATCCAGATGCAAATTAGAGAGGTGACCAAACAGCACCCGTGGGACATTGGCCTTGACTTCCTGACCCCAACCCGTGAGAGCATGGGAAGGGCTCTTGGAGTCAACCAAAAAAAACCTATGGAGAAAGAGAGCTTGCCCTTCACCTGACTTCATCCCCAGTAAATTATCTGGAAGTAAACACAAAAGCAGAGATGCGAGGCCGGAAGCTGCCATTCCCACCATCTCAGGGCCAATGGCTCCCCCTCTGCCTGACTCATCTCCTCGTAAAGCTGTCCTGATGGGCTACAGGCTGTGTTGCCTCCATTCACACCCCTTGCTGCTGGTGGCCTCCATCGTTTTCTCACTTATTCTTACATGACACCATGGTGACTTCAGCAATAAAACACATCCCCGATTAAAGCAAGCCCCTGCCTGCCTCTTGTGTCTGCTGCAAGCCCTGAACTCTTGGGAGGCTGGTCCCCATCCTCCTCCCCTCCCAGAGCAAGTTCTGCTGAGGTTTTCATCCTTTGTGTCCTGGAAAGTCCCCAGAAAACATTATTTTCAGAAAAGCATTCATACACAGAGATAGCTTGACCCTCCTTATGGTCATGTAGCAATTAATTACTAATATGGCTATTGGACGTCAGAGTTTCTGTAATAGAAAGATGGAATAGGCATGAATTAATTGCTTAAAGAGCGGTGCTTAATTTGTTTTTAAAAAAAGGTACCAGGGCTCTCGTCGGGAGGCCACTGCAGCTTGCATCACCTATCGCCCCTGCCAGCACTGCTGGTGACTGTAATGACGGTACTAACCATCACACTCCTAAAAGTGTGACAGTTCGGACTATTCCAGGCCACTAAAAGCTACAAGAATGGCTCAGGCAGCAGGTATGTGTCATTTGTAATGCACATTAAATTACTTAATAATTGTTGTACTCATTTCAAACTTAGCAAAAAGCGCCCCCATGAGGTGGAGTGCCGTAAGAGCTGATGTTGACTATTAAGTGCCGGTGTCGAGCACCGGTAACCACCAGCTCAAATTAAGCAATAGAGACGTGAACCTGTGAGTTGAAGGATGTATACATCCCAGATGTACCTGTTCACCATCTCTGCAGTATACTATTGTTAGTTCACTTTCTGTTCAGGGTTAGTTCTGTTCCGGTGGGCCACAGGAGGTTTAATACTGTTATTGTGTGTTTGTGTACTCTAAGGATGCCATGCACTAATGTACCAGCACAGCCAGTAACTCGTCTCTTTCAAGTGAACAAGTACTGACAATGATTGTGTGAACAGTCCTGCACGGTGACACATCACGGAATCATCCATCTGCCTCCAAGCAGAGCAGAGGGATCCGCTGAATATGCCCATATGTGTGTGGGCCTCTCAGTTTTCCAGCAGAGCAGGGCCACAGAAAGGTTGAAGAACACCACAGAAGTGGACCTCATTGGCATGCACTCCCCAGACATGTGCAGTTCATGGATTACTCCTCATTCCCACAACCATGTGCTGACGGCTGCACACTTAGGGCCAGATACACAAGGCCCTTGTGCCCCTTAGCACCACATTGGAGGCCACATTTTTGCCGCAAATGTGACGCTAAAGGGCCACTACCATAGTGCCATATTTACAAGTGGCGCAAATTAGGTTTGCGCCACCATGTAAGCCCTTTGCGCCACATCATGCATAATTTATGCATGATGTATGTGAAGGGGGTGTTCCCTCGTTAGAGGGTCTCTAAAAATGGTGCAATGGAATCTGCAAGATTCGTTATGCCATTTCTAGTGTCATTTTTAACGCCTGCTTGAAGCAGGTGTTAAAATGAGGCTCCCACTGATTTCAATGGGCCTCCTAACACTATACTGGATTAGCCCAGTATAGAGTTACAATAGCCTCACTAATGATACGCCACTTTCTTGTAAATATGGCCCTATGTGCATGGCTGGAGTGAACAGCCCTGGAACAATGTGTAATACCAGCCCTATATTAAACTACTTATGCAACTTATGCACTATCAACAGTGTATATATAGTGATGTCCTGAGTGGAATTTCTTGCGCATGCAGAATATAAAAACATATGACTATTTGAGCTACTTTTTAAAAACTTTTTGTTGCGGTAAAAAGGCCTCACATTGTAGCAAGCAACCAAGAAATCTCCTGCCTTGTCTGGTCCCCATTCCAGCTGTAATCACGTAGAGGAACCCAATACCAGGCTTGAAAGGTGGGTCAAGGACAGCTTGGTTAAGATCATGAGGAAACATAGCCAACTTACAGCCAGTGCCTAATTTGAGCCGGTGGTTTACAGTGGAGAGTACCAGCACTTATTTTTTAGGGCTGGCACTTATTTTTCTGCATCAGGCATTTACTGCGAGCAAAAGACACATATGGGAAAGACGGTGCAAAGACAGACTGAAAAGCGTCACAAAAGGAGAAAGCAGAAAGCTGCAAGAGTGAACTGAAGGGGAAGGGAGTGGCTGTAAATGGATTAAAGAGGCCCAAGATGGCTTTAGGATTACGCTGCCTCAGTATTCTGTGCATGCACATTTAAAGGCAGCAACTGGGTGTTTCAGAGGAGAGTTTTGAGCACCTGTACCTTTTTATTTACAAATTAACCACTGCTTAGGACGTGATTACGAGCATCTAGGAAGGGTAGTCGGAATTTAACACAGCAAATAAAATTCAGTACACCTAGAACTGGAATATATTAGGTGCGATAAATTCCACTTTTTGAGGAATGACATGCAGATTTTGGTGCCTACTGCTCCAAAATATGCATGTCCAAATACTTATTGGCATTTTGCTGTTAAATTCTGGCAGGCTTCACCTTGCAAACAGTGGTGCTAGAACAATTTTTTTTCTGAGTGAGAGTGCTGCCATCAATGTTACATCACTGAAGTCATAGGGACTGTGAATAATCTAAGAGCCACACAAAAAAAACTAGTGTAGCAAATCAGCCACATCATTTTAGCAGGGGAGGGGTAATGTTGTGCAAGGTTCATCATTTTCTGACACACTCAATAGGGCAGACATGTACACTGGAAATGGCCCACAGGACATCCGCCAAACTCTAAATAACCCATAACACTCTCTTGTGTGGGTGATCTGACTTTACATAAGGTGACCAAAATTTCAGAGTAAAAAAATAAAAAGGGCTGCAATTTTACTTCAACCGGGCGCGGAGAATGACAGCGCTTATCAGCATAAGATTACAGCAGAGGCACTAAGAACACGAATAAAATGCATTTTTAAAGCTAGTATCATGCCTGTTAATTAAATTACTTTCTTATTACAACTGCAAACAATCCCTGATTTGGAAAACATAATAACGCACCTCCCACTGTTTTTAGTCGACCCTCTCTGAAAACCAAGACATGAGCAACATTTCCTGAAATTTGTTGGGACAGCTGGTGGAAATCTAGTCCTGAAATAGCTGGGACCAACTGAAGTGGGTGTGCCTTTTGCAGGGAAAAGTAAGCATCAGATCCAAGATGGGTCAACAAAAAAAAATATTTGGGCAGCCAGAGTGCACCTTTTGCAAGGCAGTGCAGCCCAGCAGCAAGTTGCTGTTGGGTCCATTAAAACACGTAAATACATAAGAGGACGGCAGGGTGAGCGTTCGGGGGTGGGGACAGTGGTGGTCTATTGGAGGGAGCCAGGGGGTTGAAGCACTGGAGTGAGCGGGGGCAAGGGCGCTATTGAGTTGTTTTAGGCAGGGCTAGGGGAAACATAAAAAATAATCATAAAGTTAAGGTGGAGTGGAGAAAGCAATGGAGGAGATTTACAGGGATAAGGGAGCAAAATATAGCACACATTGAGATGGATGTTTGGGGAAGGGAAGCAGCACACAAATAAGGGCGATCCAAAATGCACGCGCACTCGTAGAGTGTGGACAGAAAAAGAAAAAAGTAGTTCCCTACATGTGAACAGTGCAAGGTTACAAATCATCAAATCAAAAGGATGGTAAAGAGGCCATGCTGCAGGGGATTGACAAGATTAACAAGGAAAACCATCGAATAAAAAGCAAGTGACAACAAAGGCAAGCGTTGGTAAAGAAGGGTTGGGCCAAAGTTTACTTAAAGTTTTTGGTATCATCCACAATAGGCTTTGTCATACCGTACAATGAACAGCTAAAAGAAACTGATGGCAGCTGCCCATCAAACTCTTTCTATCTTGAAGGGAGCCTTTATGGCTGCAATGCCTTTTAAGGTACAGAGATGACCGCTGGCCTAGCAGTCATGTCTAAATTTGAGGGATGTAGTACAGTCTGTATGTTGGAGGTGATGTCCTCTGCCGTCATTCCAACAGACACTACACCTTCTGTCAAACTTAAAATCAGACTATGTGTTCTGGGCCTCTGTTATTGTAGGCATTCCTTCTCATCTGCTTCTACAGCCATCCACACATGTTCCTTCCACATCTCCTGGTACATCCATACAACTTGTTTCCCCCACTATTGGAGTGTATCATTGTAGGAAATTGGGTTATTGGTTTAGAGGGGTAAAGCTTTACTCAAGCAGCAACCACAATCCTTGTCAGGGTGATATCACAGGCAAACCCCAAATTAACCTGTGTTTAACCTTCTGGTAGCTTGGCATAAAAGCAGTCAGGCTTAACTTAAAGGCATTATGTAAAGTATTTATGCAGCACATCAAACAGTAATAAAGTGAAACTCAACGCAAGAAAAATTCCATACCAATGTAGAAACATAGAGTAAAATGTAGTAAATATTTTAAGACTACATCCACAAAAATACAATAAGTACAACTAGAGATATGCAGTTTTTAAGATTTAAGTAAAAATAGTCCCAAAAACCACAAGCTCCAATCACGGTTATCGGGTCTTGCGAGCCCAATTGAAAGGCATGAGTTCCAGCCAACTGCGATGGAGAGCCAGCCAGATACAGGACCAGGTTAGTCCAGCTCAAAGAGTTACCTTCACAGTCCATCGCAAAGAGTGGAAGGCAGCTGTGAGGAGCAGGTATAGTGATGCTGAGAAAGTGGAAATGATAATAACTGAGTAGTTGAAGTAAATTGGGCATAAACGTACTTGATGGAGGAACAGCAGAGGGCTGAATTACTGCTGCCAGGATTTCCCCTGATGTCATCTGTGGTATAGGTCGCAGTCCGTACAGTAAAGGCTGTTGTCTCACTGCAGCTGAAAAGAGAGGCATATACAGTGTGATGGGACATCCATACAGCAACATTATGAAGGGACATTGATGTGTTGGATACACAGAACATCAACAACAAAGTCTCTGCTCTTATATGAACTGGGATTAAAATTACATATTGTGTGACAATGCAATGACATGTCAGAGGGTTGGATACAATGACAAATGATAACACATTCAAGGACTGAGGACAAGTGGGACATGGGTGGATAAATGGATGTGCAACACAACACGTAAACATTTCCTTGCACATGTGTTTAGAGAGGCCCTGAGTGTTATCCCGATGTGGATGGAACTACTTCTGCCCCAGCGGTGACAACAAAAGTACTTGTAATGGGGAAAATATGAGATGAAGAAAGAATGTGTGGAGATTCATGTAAACTATTTACTATCTTAAGAGTGGAGGTGTACTGCCTGTGTTTAGGGCATAAGTGTGATTTGTGCCTATTTTTCTTGGGTTGGGTATGACAAAGTAGCATAAATTGTTAAATGAGAACTAGTTGGGGTAGAAGGGTGTAGCTTTACACCTTTCCTGACTTTAGGGCTCTCTGAAACAGGCAGGTCAGGTTGCATGGTGGAGAGGACAAGCTACTCAAGGGTGGTAGGATGTAGATGAGATCCAGGTTTGCCTTCAGGAAGAGAATTTGCAACCTGAATCCTGGAGAACCAAAGTCTACTTTACCCACCTCCTTCAGGAGGTCTTTCGGAAGAAGTTACCAGCAGAAAGAACATCTTCCCTCATGTTTAGTTTTCAGTGCTCTTCCTTAGCCTGAACCAGTGGGGGAGGGGCATTTAATTCAAGATGGAGAATAGTTGTCAAGAAACATCTGTTTCCTGTATCTTGGCAGCACAGGGGACCATAGGACAGGCCTTTAGTTTTCAGGGAGTTTTCAGGGATAAAGGGATCTGATTTAGGTTTCTTAAAGTTGGTAGTAATAATCGCACGCTCTTAAAGATTAGAGTTGCCCCACAGATGAAAGAACTGTGTATAATGTTGGTGATGGCCGGTGAGAGTGACTGGAGGTCAAGTTTGGTGACTTGGGTTTTGACAAAATTCAAGAATTGCGAGGACTTCTTGTGAGGGGTCAATATTTTGCTAACTTGGGCTTCGACGGCTGCCACCTACTTCTCAGTCAATAATGGGTGTATGAGATGGAGTACCATGCTCTGAATATTGTTCTGTGGAATCAGCAATTATATGGTGTAGGAAAGTCATCCTTTTTGCCCTGCTCACCCCCATTTTTTGACTGATGCTGGTGGTTACTGACTCTGAAAGAGCCAGTACTCTGTCTTCAAAAGGTATATGGTAATTGGTATAATTCTAATTGGCTGAGACAACATACCTATAAGTCCCTAGTACATGGTAGGGCTTGTAGGTTTAGAGACCCCAGTGGACTTAATGCACTTAAGTATGCACCGCAGTGGTGTCTGGTGTCATTTTAAAGTCAGTTTTGCCTTGCAGGCTGGTTTTAAAAAATAACTATGTCCAAATTCGACTTTGGAATTAAAAGTACTTTGAAAGTCCAAAACTACCTTTTTATAACTTATAAGTCGCCCATAAGGTCTGTCCTAAGTGCCCCAGGAGTAGGGTGCCTAGCTATAAAAGGCAGGGACAATAAAAAAATATGTTTTATATGCCCTTGTAATGAAAAACAACCATATTCGCTTTCCCTGTTGTAGTGCTGCTACCCCTATAGGCTAACATGGGAAAGCTTTAATAAACATCATAATAAGTCTAACGTTTGATTGGAACTAGCTAGAAATATCATTCAAAGTATCAAAATAATGGTTACAATGTATCCCACAATTTGCCATGGTTGCATTTATTATAACTATTAAAGGAGAGTAGTTTTGGAACTTACTATTAAGTTACTTAAAGCAGCCCTGTAGCAACCTCTTCTGATTGGTCAGCCATTTACAGCCTGAGTCAAGTTGCTACCTGAGTAGGTTTGAAGGGGCTTGGGGCTGAAACAATACAGCCATTTGGTGAGAGGGTTCTGGAGAAGACAGGGAGATGAAGGGGCTAGGGAGATAAGCTGGACTTCAAAGACAAGAGAACGGATGTCACAGGACCCAGGCCAACCCCCAATATCTTGATCCTCTGCCAGATGGGACACCCCTAATTAGATTAGGAGAGGGCCTGGAAGGGGAATGTAGTCAGATGTTAGCCACACCTCTGGGTTGGATTACACAGACACACTCTACAAAGAGAGAATTTCTCCATTTTGCTTTTTGTGAGATCAGTGCATTCTGGGTCAAAAATATGGCACACTTGACAGGAAGTGGTCACAGCAGAGGGAGGTAACTTTACCCCCATTGGTTGGAGAGTGCACCCTTCTGCCAGCCCCAAATGAAGGATAAATATGGCAGAGCTCCTTAGATCACTGCCTGAAACAAAAGAAGAAAAAGGACTGTCCTGCTGGACCCTTGGACTGAACCACAAAAGGCTTGCATTCAAAAGGACTGCATCTGCTGCACTCCCAAGGCTGATTCAAAGGGAAAGGAGTTGACTTCCTGATCCGCTATAGGTACAGCAGAGCCCGAAAGTAGTCACCTGCAAGTCCAAATGGAGGATCACTCCAGCTGACCAGTGGTAACTGAATTTCTAGTTTCTAGTTTGATAAATTGGTGTTGGATTTTCATTGTGTCGTGTATTTTACCTATTTACTGTTTTGGTAATAGTACATGCTTCTCACTTACCTGTCTCCAAAGTTAATCCTCACTGTTCATTGCCAAGCTACCAAGGGTTGAGCAAGGATTAATTTATTGAGACTTAACTGGACCTTGTCAGTGATTGTGTATTATTACTAGCTGAAGGTACATACTTTCACCTACTGATAATTCACTTTCCTAAATGTGGGCTCTAAGAGAGTCAATTTTGTTGACAAAGAAAGACAGGATGTTACCTCAGAGACCAGGGGCCAGATGTAGGAAGCGTTTTGCATGGTGCAAACAGCGAATTTCGCTGTTTGCGCCATGCAAAACGCACATCTCGATTGTCATTCCCATTTTGAGAGTCGGTAACCTGGTTACCGACTCGCAAAATGGGAATGCGACTCGCAAATAGGAAGGGGTGTTTCCCTTCCTATTTGCGAGTCGCATCATGATGCAGAATTGCTTTGTGACCGCGAATGCGGTCGCAAACCAATTCGCAGTTAGCACACATAACAAATGGGTGCTAACCCATTCGCAAAAATGAGGTTTGGCATGGTGGGAGCCCTGCCGGTTTGCGAGTATTGTCTCCCTCGTGCATTATCCACATGCTAACTGAGCAGGGGAACATTTTCATTGTATTGTGTGATTTACACTGCATTACGCTCACAGGCATGCATGATGTATGTATTGGCTACATCCGTCATCTAGGACGTGTGGTGCAGACCTTGGGTAAGGGAGTGAGAACGTGTCATTCCACTTATATTTAATGCAATTAACTGTTTTTTTATAAAGTGAGAAGTCAACAACAGGTTTTTGGGCATCCAAATTCCTGTGTTGGCAGAGTCTTTTACATTTAACATGCTTTGATTGCATGTGGGTCATCCTTCTCTGAATCTGGAATTTTTCATAGGCTGGGTGGACTAGAATCATTTTTGAGCAAATTATTCTATTGCATTACAATCTACTTTCCTCTGGATCCCACTTTGCACATTGTCTCTTAGGTGAAAGAATTACACCTGTGCTCCTGTTTACAACAGATCACAACAACACAAAATATAGCACCTTGTATACTCCTGTGAAGCGCTCTAAAAAGCAATCTTCTTGAAGCCATACCTACATCAATTGGCAGCTTAGCACATTGCAAGCCTCATAGAGAATATTTTGGTATGTCAAACATACAACATTTGTTTTAGCCCTGAAACAATGCCATACTCATAGAACATAGTATGGCAGGCATGCAACACATTGTTAGCACTAGTCCAGCATCAACGTTATATGGGTAGATGAGGAAGACGCTGCAAATGGTTTGCCCCAGTACTCCTCTACTCCAACAGATAGCACTGAACAAGCATCATTGTGCTAGCAGTAGTAAGGCACCAGCCTCGTACAGAGCAGAGGGCAGGACAAACATGTAAGAGACTGTTTGCCCCAGAATAGCACCACCGAAGCCGATTATAAGGTATGGCAAGCAATCAACACCTTCTTATCCTAATTACTGCATTGGTGGCTTTCAGAGTACAGGGTCTGGCCAACATGCAACAAACTCTTAGCCCTAGCAAGGTTTCTGTCTGTGTAGAGAGCACAGGGCTTGGCCAACCTGCAACAAACTCAGCCCTAGTAAGGCTTCTGTTTCTATAGAGAATACAGGGCCAGGCCAACATACAACAAACTCTTAGCCCTAGTAAGGATCCAGTCTCATAGAGAGCACAGGGCCTGGCCAACATGCAACAAACTCTTAACCCTAGTAAAGCTTCTGTCTCTATAGAGAGCACAGGGCCTGGCCAACATGCAACAAACTCTTAGCCCTAGTAAGGATCCAGTCTCATAGAGAGCACAGAGCTTGGCCAACATGCAACAAACTCTTAGCCCTAGTAAGGATCCAGTCTCATAGAGAGCACAGAGCTTGGCCAACATGCAACAAACTCTTAGCCCTAGTAAGGATCTAGTCTCATAGAGAGTACAGGGCATGGCCAACATGCAACAAACTCTTAGCCCTAGTAAGGATCTAGTCTCATAGAGAGCACAGAGCTTGGCCAACATGCAACAAACTGTTAGCCTTAGTCAAGCTCCAGTGTCATATAGTATGTGGTGTGATCCACATAGGGCCGCTGGGTAGCCATAGACCAGCAGCAACTGGACGGAGCATCCTAGTTAGGACAGGCACTGCATGCAGCCTCGGGTCACAGAGCACAGTGTACAACAGCACTTTGTTACCACAGCACACCCTTAAAATGAAATACACATTGTATGGCAAATGCCACAGAGCCAGTTGTTAGCAGTATAAAGTACTTTTGCAATGCACAATGCGCAGAGGATATTGTTGGACCTAAGACCAATTGTTAAACCACCTGCCCATAACACAACAAACCATGAACCCCACGTCACTACTTCTGTCACTGCAGCAGGGACACCGCCCCCTCACGTGGATGATGTTCCTAGAAGCCCGCAGAAGGCGGCGGCTGGATGACGCCACGTCGGTGTCCCCTGGGGAAGGTCCGTCCTGCGCGCTCCCACGCGTGCCTGACTCAGGACGGCCGCTTGATTCATTTATTCAAATATTAATCTTTCGGAGCATCGGTCTGTGCTCTGATCCTCGCGGCCCACGACCAGCTGCGAGCTTTCATGTCCGTGGCGGAGGTTAATGCGAGTTACACTGCAGATCAGGTCTCTGGGGAGATTCACACCATGAGAGCCCATTAAAAGTAAATTAGGCCAGCCTGGCTCGGGGGCGCTAGGCTCCCATCAGAGCGAGAGAGGGAACGCGCCTGTGGAGGTGAGCTTTCCTCTATGCCGGGCCTGCAGCTTTCAATGCATGTAACACTATCGTACGTGTGAAGAGGGTGGGTACAGGGCATGTAACTCCATCACACGTGTGAAGAGGATGGGTTCAGGGCATGTACCTCTGTCACACGTGTGAAGACGGTGGGTGCAGGGCATGTAACCGTGAAGATGGTCGGTGCGGGGAATGTAACTCATGGGTGCAGGGAATGTAACTATCACACATGTGAAGAGGGTGGGCGCAGAGAATGTAACCGAAGAGGGTGGATATGGACATGTAACTATCACACGTGTGAAAAGGATGGGTGCAGGGCATGTAACTATCACACATGTGAAGAGGATGGGTACACGGAATGTAACTCGATCACGTGTGTGAAGAGGGTGGGTACAGGGCATGTAACTCTATCACACGTTTGAAGAGGATTGGTACAGTGCTTGTAACTCTATCACATGTGTGAAGAGGGTGGGTACAGGGAATGTAACTATCACACGTGTGAAGAGGATGGGTACACCACATGTATCACACGTGTGAAGAGGATGGGTACAGTGCATGTAACTATCACATGTGTGAAGAGGATGGGTGCAGGGAATGTAACTCTGTCACACTTGTGAAGGGGTGGGTACACGGCATGTAACTATCACATGTGTAAAGAGGGTGGGTGCAGGCCATGTAGCTCTATCACACGTGTGAAGTGGATGGGGACATGTGTGGGTACAGGGCATGTAACTCTATTACACGTGTGAAGCGTGTGGGTACAGGGAGACAGACAAACACTTTAAACTCACACAAAGAGGGGTCCGGGCCGGCTTGGGCGTTGGTGGCACCCCCCTATCCATGACCTCCTTCTCAACCTATTCCCGCACTACAACCCCCCACGGGGGCATCTTATTTCTCCATCGCCCCTGCCTCCTTTAATTTCTTCTAAAGCGCTATTCCTCTCACTGTTGGCTGGTACATAAGACATTGCGGGTTACAAGGCCCTCCACACTGGTTGGCATTATATGTTGAGTCTTGGTCTGGAGAAAAACAAACTCAGGATTTGAAACATAACGCAGTGGTTGAGGTTGTCTATACTAGTAAGAATTTATTACTACCAAGGAACCATTTTTAGCAATCTTAGAATAAGAGATTGAGAAAAAAGCAATAAGGCTCTAACCCTCTGCCTTGCAGTTTGCAGACAGCTCCTTGATGTGGGTTCATAGCTCAATGTGCTATATTAGAAGGACTTATAAACTACAAATAACAAAAAGGAGTTATGTGACTAAAGCAGAAACCCACTGAGCTACATAAAATGCAAATCAGTAATCTGCATGTTACGTGTTGTGCTTTACAGCCCACACATTAACCCTCTGTGCTACTTTATGAAGAGACAAACCCTGATCTTTCCAGCACGTACATTAACTGCAAGAGTTATCTTGCAGTTATTAGTATCCGCTGAAAGTTGGTGGCACCCAAAGATCTCCGCGCGCCGCTCTTACCTCACCTGTCACGACTGACCTGCCTGCTCTATCCTCCCCAGAGCACATATGGTGTCCTTCAAGGCAGCGCCTAGTCTAGTGCACCACTGTAAACCCGTCCCTGAGAGGGAGGATGAAGGATTGCCTGGTAATTTAAAAACAAGCGCTTGGTGGAGTGCCATTTTTTATGTTGGTTGATGCTCCACAGAGAATCCTCCTCCAGAATTACCCTCTGTTATTGACAAAATTATATCAAGTCTATGATTTTCTTAACCAATAGAAAATTCTCCAACCAGAGGATATACCACTCACTTCACAATAAGCAGATTTATAATTAACACCCAGCTCTAAATTGTTCATGAGACCACTGGGATCTTCCTTGGTAATTAGAAAGAAGCTGCCACTCTGTTTAGCTGTACCCTTAGCAGGTGACTCCATGCCAGTAGAGAAGCAGTGCCCAGTCCTGGATTTTTGTATAATAATTTAAAGATTTCTTGGATTTATGATCCTAACTGATGCTGGTTGTTCCAATTGAACTATTGCAATGACTGTAAAAGAAAAGCCCAGGACTGGAGCATTGCACCCTTGAAGATTCCAAGTCATCTGGTGAAAATATTTATTTGGTCTCAAGATCCTAAAATCATTTGTAATCCCAGCGCAGTCTGCATTTGATGGTGCTCATGAACCTGTAAGGTTGGTACCTAAGATCTATGCTTACCTTATCCAGGAGAAACCTGTTGGGATGATGAGCACAACCTTCTTCAGGACCGCTCTGCCAGCCAGGGAAAGTCAGGAAAGTGAGGCCAGGAAAAGGTGCCAATAATTAAAAATTCCAAGGTCTTCCGCACATTATAAGAGAAGAAAAGCATTTGCAATGCAATGGGTCTCGTGTTTGCTCGAGTTAGAGCTTTTAGCGTTGTAAATTCCTAACTAAACTTTTCTTGCCACTTAAATTGAAAATGAAGCAGTTAAAATAAGTGAGCAGATTCAAAGTGTTATGGTGGACATGAGCGCGAAGGAAAGACACAAACAGAAAAAGAAGTTTGCTCACAGTCGAACGTATCACCAATCGTGCAACTATCCATGCAACAGGAGCAGTCTGCAAGGCGGTAACAAAATCACCCCAAGGAGGGACAAACATAAAGCATTTACCAATGATAACAAAGGATTTTTTAAAGGCAAGCCCACGAACGAGTGAAAGTGCGGTGGGCATAGTTAAAAGCCCACAATACTTACAACAGGCCAAAGGGCTTGCACGCATGACCTAAAAAATATGGCACCCAAAGAGAGGAAAATGAGCTTAAAAAAGCTTGCCACAGTTAAAAAATACATTAAAAACAAAGTACAAGACACGAACCACTAGGACAGAGGAGTACTCAACAAGAAACAAGTGACTGAACTTTAAGAGGGCTTAGAGCACGACAAGGATGAACCACGTAAAGCATTGAAATGAACACCCCATTACCATCTAATTCGCCTTTTATAGGATACATCACCTCCGTCTCCTGTGTGATCCCAGATATGCTTCCAGTTAGTGATGTTACTTTGTGAAAATACAGTACAAACAGCATTGATTCCATATAATCAGGGCCACTGGAAAAATGCAATTTTGCGCCTGTGGCATTTTCTGTATCCTTACGGATTTGCCGCATTTACCACATAATCCATCATCTGCTGCTTAACCTACAGATTTTGAGAAAAAAAATGTTTTCTAGCTCTATTAGATCAAATGTTACTAAAAGTGCGGCAACACGTGAGAAAGACCCTTTGTAAAACTTGAATTGTCCCTTTTCTGTGTTTATTGTGTATTTTGGTTTTAAACTGGTACAAATTAAGTGAAACCTTTGCTCAGAACGTGTTATACTGCATAAAAATGACAACATAGGAAGTAATCCTATCACAAAATGTGGTGCATTATGCCACATAATTTGAATTTTCTTGTCGCATAATTTAGCAAATCCTGCTGCATAATTTGGTCCTCCTCTGCTGCATAATCCCAGTGGCCCTGCCTATTATAGGGAAAGGATGCTACCCTAAATTTTAACCATGTGATATAGCATGTGTCAGAAGTAATTGCATCTAGCTGCTGCAAAAAACCTACGCTGCATGTTGGTAAACCCTGTCTACAAACACCATCTATCAAGTAATTTGGTGAAGAAAGCACCCTCATGACACCAAACCGCTCACCCACCACAACAGCGAGGAGGACAGATGAGCAGGCGCGGGGCAGCTACTGAATCACTGTCAGATCCCCTGATAGAGCTGAGGAATAGAGGTGAGGCGGAGGAGGGCGTGATGTGTCAGAGCCCTTGAGACGAGGATGCAACATGACAAAATCATTCAACATACTGTAATGATGACTGTGTAAAGTTTACTTGTCTTGGTCACAAGAGTCCTTTTTGTGGGGTTGACTGTCTTGGTTAGATAGAAATGGCATCATCAGCTCCAAAATGTGGTAAATCCAGATCCTGTCCTCTTTGAATCTCCTTTTCAGCACCTGGCACCATATCTGAATCCTTCCTCAGGTATTTAGTCAGTTTTTCTTTCCACCACTTCAGGTGGCTTGACATGTTCTCACCTATCTTGGTGTGAATAGTCCTGCAGCGCACTGGATGATGCTTAGTGATCTGCAAGACTACACCAATTGTTCCATCAGCTGACTTGTGCCAAACTGCCTGAACTTCCAATCACTGTCCCATCAGCATCAATCTCTATTCTTCTTATGAGCAGACATGATAGTATAGGTTTGAGACATGCTCCATATACCAGCTATTGACTGAGCATCACAGACAGGATGGGGCTGGCCTTTCTCCCATTCTGGCATTCTCCTGGTGGGCTGCAGTCTTGAGGGCGGTATTCAGAGTAGAACAGGTTGCTCTGACCCAGCTATGCCAATGGTTTTATTCTAGTGGTGGCCTCCTCAAGGGATGGGCTGGTTTGAATATTTTGGAAGGACTGGTTTTGGCTTCCAGTCAGTCCATAGTTAGGAGATGCCCTCAGACGCAAGGAACAATTTCCTCGGTCTTACAGTGGACATCACATCAGCGTAGTTGTCATGGCATAAGACATCCACGGACCTTCCTCTGGAATCTGATTACATTCCAGAACCCCTACAAGTTTGTGTTTTTGCCACAGTTTGGAGTCTTCACTCGGGCATCTATAACATGATTTATGTCTGCTGCATCTGCTGCTGGTTTGGTCCCACAACTATTGAGAGCATTGTCTCCTTACAACACTGTTAATGTTTGCTCAAGTAATCCAGATCAATTAAAAGAGATTAGGGAAGTTCAAGTAGAAGTTGGATGGAATCTGTTTCTCAAGGGAGAATAGAGAGCACCTTTACACTTGGGCTGTCTGTATGATTGTGTATTCATGGAGATAGTTTCAGGGCAGGGACTAGATTTGGAAGTTCCAGACTTCAAATGGTAAGGATACCTTTCAGAACCTACATATGATGTTCCTTAGTAAACCAGTAAAATACGTCATAGGTTCAGCCACCAGAAACAGTTCCCAGATTTCATGTGGGAAATTAATTGCACTTGATGTAACTTTTATTTCTGCAATTTGTGGAAGTCAAACTTTGCAGATGCACATGCTAGTTAGTTGGGTAATTGCTACAAGATAGAAAGTGATGGTGTTACACCTAAGGTAACCTCCAAAAATCAAGGATCTGGAGGTCTACAAGTAAATAACAGCAGCAGTATCACCAGACTAGAGTCCAGCAAACACATGAAGGCCAAAGCCAGATTGAATGCACCATCCATTCCTCACTTCAGAGAAGATCTAAAGACCTATCTCTTTAACCACTACCTCCTAAATGTGTGACTTGTGGATCATTGAACTATCTGAAGTACCACCTATTTCTCCAGTCCCTGTCTCCCATCGCCTCTTCTCCAGGACTCACCTGCTGTTGTGTCTAACTCACCGTTCACTTACCTCCCTCCCCCTACCATTTCTGTCCTACTCCTGACCTTATCCCACTGTAAACTATCATCACAGCCTGGTTCACCAAACACCGGTACAGCGCACCAGTGCTTTGTAGCTAGGTTTGCATTATATAAATCCACCTACAAGCATATGTGCTTCATTTTTTTTTTTTATGGGAAGATGTTAATATATTTACCAAAAGGCTACACCTGAAAACTACACAGGTTACGCAGATGGCTTTAGAAGGGGAAAAGCAAATTGCATCCTGCAGCGGGGAGGAGTACATCAAACTCCAATCAAGAATTTAATTGAAGGTGAAGGAATCAATTTGAGTTTAATAGAAAACCACACCTGTATTTCTGTAAACTACATGGGCCACAGTTCAGAAGAAAATTATTGTTGGAAGTATTCACATCTCAACCATCATCGATCCTTCAGCTTGTTGCAGATACAGCCCAAAATTCACATTATCCTTCCTTGCCTTTAAACTGCTCAAGAGGAAAACACACTTCTCAAATCCTGTTACTGGTGTCTCAACTAACGTTCTACTGGCTTTTGCCTGGATCCTTTGTAAAAACCCACCGCTAGTCAGTGTTGTCTTATGGCTTACATGTTTCAAGAGTTCCTTCTTACATCTGCATGAAGAGTCTTCTTGGTTAAGGTCATTACTCTAGCGGATGGTTGGGGGCTGTTAAAGGTTGTCAATATGGGGCGGGAGCAAATAGTCATTTGATAATGTCTATGATTTGAGTCAATCCTAAACAAATTTAGCCAATCTCTATCTACACTGCTTGTTCTAGCCCATTACCTACAAACCATTACAATTTCTTTTGTCTGTTTACCAAAATTGCTCATGTCTGTTGCTTGGAGTAACTAGTATCAGCTGTCACTATGCCTGGTCACCATGGCCTCTGAAGGACCACACTTTGTTAAGATGACAAAGTAGGGAATAAGAGTCACCTTGGGGTGTATTGAGTAAGTTTCTTAGACAAAGAACGAGCGCCAGGAGTAGCCAGTGTGTAGAATCCGACTGTTGTTGATGACATTTATAACATGTTTCATAACAAATCAGTGTAGGTACAGTAAGAGAAGAAGAACTACCCTCACAAGAATAAATAAACAAAAAGCTAAAACAAAAATTAAAATAACCAAGACAAGAAAACAAACAAGAGACAGCAATATGTTGGCCATGGTAATGTTACTGGTCTATTTCAACGAACGGATGAAGGCTCTTCTGAATAATATCCTGTGAAGTGTTGCTTCTCTAGACCTCCTGGGGCCTCTTTGGATGCATCAAAATTGAATGTTCAGTTTCCTGTGTAGAAAATGTTACTTGATAATTGGGAACATCAAATCCAAGTGAATTAATCACATGGTAAGACACATTGTTTTGCTGTTTTTCCCTGTACTTAACTACTTTGTTGAGACTCCACCATTTTCTGTGGTTAAGTATAACAAGTATAAGTTGTTCAAACAACTTTGAACTCTGTTGAATATTCAGACTCTCCTTCCCTCACTAGCTCATGTCTCTTCACGTTGACCAGATCCCCCTCTTGTAACTCTCCTTGGCCATCTTCCTATTTTGAATTGAAATCTTTCTTGAAACATTATTTTGCTTCTGAGACACATTTCACTTTGCAAATAGTTTCAAAGAACCCGTGAACTGCTCAGGATTGAAGCCAGTGTTTGGTACAGTGCTGTTCAAGAACTCGCAAGGAGTAAAACTGCTGATGTTGTGCACAATGGCATGGCCAAGTAAGGTTTCCAAAGTATTGCTTAACATTCATGCCTCCCTTTAGTGCCGGTTGCACTCCTTCTGCAAAGATCTTGGTAAATCTCTCCACTAAGCAAGTCATAGTGTGACTATAGAGAGCAAAACTCTTGTGTGTTACTCCTCACTTTGCTAGAAAATTCTCAAGTTATTGAGAAGCAAGCTGAACTCTCTTATCAGTCTTAATGCAAATAGCTAATCCTTCTTTGTGGAAACTCTATTCTAAAAATTTCTAGCATAGAGTCAATGTTGGAGTCTCTAATCCATGTCAACTCAGCCCATCTAGAAAAATAATCAATGAGCACAATGACACGTACCTTCCCTTGGGTTCAGACTTCATAGGTTCCTAAAAATTGATTGCCACTTTCTTCCATGGAGAATCTAGAACAGCAGGTTGCTGTGAAGTTAAACATTGTAATTTCAGTCATTTGTCAGAATTGACACACTGTGAACAGCTCTGCTTAAAAGCTGAAATTAAGTCATCCATATACGGCCACCAAAAACCAACTCTTACCTTTTTTAATAGCGGTTTCACCAACGTGCCCTGAATGGCCATGCCTTGCTGTGCAGTAGTCACTTAATCGACCAAAATAAAATGAACCCCAGAAAGTCAACATAAGATCTAGGAAGTCTGTGAAAAGCAACATGTGAGAAATCAGGCTCTGAGTGTGTGAAGAGAGTTCCACACGGTTAGAAATGGGGTCTTTGGTTGGCAGTCAGGTTACCCCCTGTCCATGCATGGACCCTCATTCTAGTCAGGGCAAAGGAGAAACACACCTGGTTAACCCCCACTCACCCCATTGGTAGCTTGGCATGAGCAGGCAGGCTTAACTCAGAAGCAATGTGTAAATATCTGAACCAACACACACAGTAATACAGTGAAAACACTACAAAATGAACACCACATCTGTTTAGAAAAATGGGCAATATTTATTTAAATCAAACAAGACCAAAATGACACAAATCCAACATACACAAGTTAAAATATGAATTTTCAAAAGAATAAGAGTCTTACTCCATAGAAAACAATGTAAACTTTGGTTTTGCCTGGTTAGCATAAAAAATAAAGCCACATGGGCGAGCGTGCGTCGGAAAAGGCAGCTATTGGTCGATTTCTTTCTTGCAAGGGAGGCTGTGCATTGTTTTCTTCTCCGGTCGGGTCAGTGATGCGTCATTTTTATCCCTCGCAAGAGAGCGATGCGTTGAATTCCGGACAGGGCACCTCAGATCCACGCAGAGTCGGGTTGACTTTGACACTCAGGGGCGTGTGTGGAAAATCCGGTTGCACATGTTAGAAAACCGCGCTGCGTGAGGTTTGCGTCATTATCAGCAGCTGCAAGCAGGTGTTGCACGTCGTTTCTCCAGCTGCGTTACATTGATCTCCCAGCCCCGATGCACGTGGAATGTCAATTTTCAGCCGCAAAGCCGGTGGCGCATCGTTTATCACCCACGTTGCAGATGGTGCGTCGAAAATTTCAGCTCTTGTTCTGCCAACTTCACCTTTCGAGGGCTCAGGGACTGGATAGGGCACCACGTGGTAGGGCAGGAGTCTCAGCAGAGAGTCCAATTGCTGGCAGAGGAAGTTTTTGATGGCCCTGAGACTTCAAAACAGGAGGCAAACTCAGTTCAAGCCTTTGGAGATTCTTCACAAGCAGGAATATACCGCAAACTCCAGTCTTTGTCCCCTTTACCAGGCAGAAGCAGCAACTGCAGGATAGTCCAACAGAGCACAGTTACTGGCAGGGGCAGCTCTTCTCCTTAGCAGAGGTTCCTCTTGGTTCCAGAAGTGATCTAATTTCTAGGGGTTTGGGTCCAATCCTTATACTCCTTTCTGCCTTTGAAGAAGGCATACTTCAAAGGAAAGTCTCTGTTGTTCAAAATATCCTGCCTTGCCCAGGCCAGGCCCCAGTCACACACCAGGGGGTTGGAGACTGCACTGTGAGAGGGCAGGAACAGCCCACTCTCCACTCTAGCACAGATGGCTCATCAGGATATGCAGGCTACACCCCAGCTCCCTTTGTCTCACTGTCTAAAGGGGGTTCACACACAGCCCAACTGTCAAACTGACCCAGACAGGCAATCTACAAACTGGCAGAGTTTAAGCAAGAAAATGCCTACTTTCTAAAAGTGGCATTTTCAATCTAACAATCTAAAAATCAACTTTACTAAAAGATGTATTTTTAAATTGTGAGTTCAGAGACCCCAAACTCCACATTTATATCTGCTCTCAAAGGGAATCTGCACTTTAATGACATTTAAAGGCAGCCCCTATGTAACACTCATCAGTACACGTCCCACCTTTAACATACACTGCACCCTGCCCATGGGGCTACCTAGGGCCTACCTTAGGGGGGCCTTACATGTGTAAAAAGGGAAGGTTTAGGCCTGGCAAGTGGGTATACTTGCCAGGTCGAATTGGCAGTTTAAAACTGCACACACAGACACTGCAGTGGTAGGTCTGAGCTATGTTTACAGGACTACTAATGTGGGTGGCACAACCAGTGCTGCAGGTCCACTAGTAGCATTTGATTTACAGGTTCTGGGCACTTCTAGTGCACTCTACTAGGGACTTACTAGTAAATCAAATATTTCAGTCATGGATAGCTAATTACACATACGTTTTACATAGGAGCACTTGCACTTTAGCACTGGTTAGCAGTGGTAAAGTGCCCAGAGTATCAAAAACAGCAAAAACAGAGTCCGGCACACATCAACAACCTGGGAAGCAGAGGCAAAAAGTTAGGGGAGACCACGCCAAGGATGCCAAGTCTAACACACACCATGATAGTTGCACCAGACAAGGCATGTTTGAAGTGGGGACTTCACTAACTTTACGCACCTCCAGTTTTAGCTGGTCTTTCCCATGCAGCCTTGTCACCCCCCAAACACTGCGTGTGAAGGGTAGGAAGGGTAGTTCCTGAGTGACATTGTGGTTTCCTTAGAAATACGAGAAGATTCTCCTTGACGCCACATACTTTGAACATACAAGTACCTCATGCCATTTCCTATTGGGAATTCCCAGTTTTCTTTGATTTAGTCTGATCATGTTTGTGTCATAGCTCATACCTTCTTTTCTTCCTCCCACAGGGTTCTGCGCAGAAACAAGATTAAAAAGATACAGCCTGGAGCGCTCTCCATGATGACCAGGCTCGTGGAGCTGTAAGTCTTCTTCCTTTTTTTTTCTTTCCTCGTATAGATGATTCCATTATGTTGATTGTTTCATGAGGACTTTCCTTCTAACCCCTTCTTGTCTTTTTCATTTCATTTTTCTCCTTCCATCTTGCTCTTTCCCTTACTTCCTTCTTCCTTTAGTCCTCCCTCCTTCCTTCCTCTCTTCTTACTTCTCTGTCTTCCTTTATTTCCTTTAATCATAATTTTTTTCTCCTTTTCCTTCCATCCAACCTTCCAGGCTGGGACAAAGGTTCAGGCCACTTCAACATTTAAAACCAAAATGGATAGCACATGGGCATTTCCACATTACTGCTTATGGTTTTTGATGTAAAACCCTACCTTTTAATAATTGTATATAAGGTTTTGTGTAAAAAAATACTCCTTAAGACAGATGTTCACAAGGAGAAATGGTAATCTTTCTCCTGAAATTTCACACAATGCATGTATAGCTCTCATACACTGTAGGAAAGTTGTAAAGTATGTCTAAGCATATTATTTTGTACTGGAAGGTTATCCTTCCAGTACAAATCTTATGTCAGACATCACACACACTTGTGCACCGCGGTGCAACGGTGTGTATGTGACACTACGCAGACTAATAAATCTCACGAGTCCACCACAATAATAGGGTCTATCTGGGAGGCCGCTAGCCTTGCAGCAACATGGGTGCTCGTGGTGAAATAGAAGCTGAACAAGCATTTACAATGCAACGGGTCTCGCGTTTGCTCATGTTAGAGCTGAACGCATTGTAAACTCCTAACCCGACTTTTCACCTATCGGGCAAAAGTGCATTTATGTACATAACCCGAAAAAGTGAAATTAACTATGTAAAGTTCTCAACTTCTGCCAAGCAAGATCGCGCTCGTAAATAAGAGAAAAAGAAGTCCACGAGCCCGATGGAAAACAGCGAGCCTCGCATGTTTTCTGTACTTGGTCGCTGCGCTCGAGGAGGGCTAGCTACCGGAAAAGGCATGACGTATGCGTGCCTTCGACTAATGAAAGCAAGCAGATTTTATTAGGCAAGCCCACAAATCAATAAAAAACACTGACGTGAAGTTGACAGGGCTCCGAGCCCTTTTCTAAATACTAAAGCGTCTCGCTGCGATACGCATGCGCAAGCTCGACCCTAAAAATGGCCCAGGAGGCTGGTGCATGAAAAGGAGGTGTTGGTGAATGCTGAACTCCAGCTCAGGCAGGGGTTTGCTAAGCTCCAGGAGATATGTTGGTTGTGTTCTCCCTTGTGTTTTTAACTTGAGCCTCCAGAGTGCTCCCCCTGATGGTGATAAGGTCACAGCCCTAGTGCATGCCAGTTGATTTACCAAGTCAGTACTTTAGTATGTATGTATTTATGTATGTGGTATTTCTATAGCACAAGCCTAGCCAAAAGGCATCAGAGCACACTATGGGGTCAAAGACGGGCATAAAGTCAGTACTTGAAAGGAGAGCTAGGCGGTTTGTGAACGGCTAACGCATTGTGATATAGTGTTCTTTAGAGGTGCTTCTCCAGCTCTTTCCTACATTGGAGCAACATTGGGGCGGCACTGGCTATGGGGATGTTTTTCCAGATCCTGCGTCTGTGGAGAGAAGAGCCTGCTATCTTGTTTCATCTTAGTTACACACTTAGTCGCCAGTCTGAGGATGCCCTAGCTGCAGGTGTGCCAAGAACCACCAGAGATGGTAATTCTGTCTGAAAGGTAGACTATCTGTAAGATGTGCCTCCTGGCACTTATTTAACCACAGCTTCTTGCCAGTAGGTCCATACACTCTGTAGTCATTTAACATCAATTTGAAACCCTGATTACTAAAAACTCATATCATTCAATACACCAAATAAATGTTAATCAATCCAGAAGTGCTGAGGTTTTATACCATATCTGTATTCATTGAAAATAGCAATGTACATAACTGTGCAATGTCATAAGGTGTGAAGTTGTGGATCAAACCATGCAGATGACGCAGTGCACACATATAATATAAAATAATCAAACAAAACAAACACATAAAATACACTGCGAATTTCCCAATGGTATCATATGTAAAATGAATAATAGAGTTAGTCTATTTCATCAAGTTCCTCATTTTTAACAGTTACAGGCCCTCATTCTGACCCTGGCGGTTCTCTACCGCCAGGGCCAACGGGGGCGGGAGCACCGCCGACAGGCCGGCGGTGCTCCCTTGGTCATTCTGACCGCGGCGCTTTGGCCGCGGTCAGAACGGGAAAACCGGCGGTTTCCCGCCGGTTTTCCACTGACCTTAGAATCCTCCAAGGCGGCGCAGCGAGCGCCGCCGAGGGGATTCTGACCCCCCCTACCGCCATCCTGTTCATGGAGGGAAAGCCGCCATGAACAGGATGGCGGTAGGGGGGGGTCGCGGGGCCCCTGGGGGCCCCTGCCGTGCCAATGGCATGGGCACGGCAGGGGCCCCCGTAAGAGGGCCCCGCAAAGTATTTCAGTGTCTGCCTTGCAGACACTGAAATACGCGACGGGTGCAGTAGCACCCGTCGCACCTTCCCACTCCGCCGGCTCGATTACGAGCCGGCATCCTCGTGGGAAGGGAGTTTTTCCCTGGGCTGGCGGGCGGTCTTTTGGAGACCGCCCGCCAGCCCAGGGAAAAACTCATAATACCCTCTGCGGTCTTCAGACCGCGGAGCGGTATAATGGAGGGCGGGATCCTGGCGGGCGGCCTCCGCCGCCCGCCAGGGTCATAATGAGGCCCACAGTCTTTAGACCATGTAGGGAAATAGTGTCGACATTTTGACCTCTCATAATTCATGAGGTCTCATCAGGACGCCATTGTCTACTGTTGACACCTGTATGTTTGAGTAAATGACAATTAGAACCCTCACTGTTCATGGTATAGTAATAGCTATGAATATAACATGCATTCCCACAGCAAATGAAGGAACTGTGATGTGTTAAAATGCAAGCACTCCACAAGTATTCCCACACACAGTGAAGTTCAGATCCATCTCGATAGGTGTGCATGCCAGTAATGCAAAGATATGTAAACCCATTATCCGCAATCCTCACACACCCTCATTTGAGTGTCAACAGCTTTACACATATTATCTTGGTTTCTGTCAAGCTACAGGGACACAAAAGTTGCAAGAAATCCACTTTCCTGAAAGAGTCCAGTTGGCCAGTTTCACGTGGACCTGCACTTGACTCTTTGTGTGGCTTCTGTTAGAGCGAGTGCTGACCTCCAAGTGCTGTTCCTGAGATCCTGGAACTCTTGGCTGGTGTCAGAGTGTACTCCTCCTTCCTAACCCTAAAACCTGGGACTTAGAAACGTTTTAATGGGTTTTTGTGTGGAAAACTGGCAGAAGACTGGGACCAATCTGCCAAGCTGATCTGCCATGGGTGCGTTGCCGGTGAGACTGACTTTTGCTGCAGCTCTCGCTACATTAGCCTCTGCAGCAGCAAATCCAATTCAACAAGCCTGACTGTGACCAGCATTTGATGACTACAGCCTAAGGCCTTGCCCCACTAAAAAAATATGACTTCGAAAAAAGAGTCTTAGTCCAAAGGTAGAAATCTTCACCAGACCCAATGCTGAGCAGCATGTAATCAATGCTGACAGCTTCCAATTCCTGGACTGGACTTTTCCTGGTCTAAGCCTTTCCCATCTTCATCTATGGCTTCACTAAGATCTCGTCCTTTGTCATCCTATCATTGACAACCTTGTCTTCGGAACCGGTGACTGTCTTGCCCCCCTAAGAACTCTACCTTCTCAGACATTTTCTAAGTCAGAAGATAACTCTTTACTGGGACCAACCTGATCCTTATGTCAGAAATGCGCTCTCTTTCACTTAGCCTTAAAACTTACTGTAGTCCTGGTCTAGGATGACCACTTGTCTGCGGTTGGCGCTTTGCTTTTTTTGGCACTATTTTTATTTATAATAATTTTAATGACTCAAATCTCCTCTTCCTTTATTGGATTATTGTTGTTTTTAGGTCAAACTACATTCTATTTCTATAAATTGGACAGATACATGTTTTGTGTTTTCAACTTTTAACCATTGTGGTACTTCCAAATGCTTTACACATTTTCTCAAGTTAAGCCTGTATGCTCTGTGCCATAGTTACCAGGGTTTGAGCTCAGGTTTAAATTACTGAAACATTTACCAGACCTAATAAGAATGGTGTTATTATTACTTGTGGTGGACTACCATTGAACCCAACTAATAATCAGTGTTCTCACATGACTATTTACTGCTTTATCAATGATCTTTCTGATGAATGGTCAGTGAGTGATGGGCCGGTTGTTAGAAAGTTCATTTGGGTCTAGAACAGGTTTTCTTTAGGAATGGGTAGATCTGGCCCACCCTCAGAGCTTCTGAGAAGATGCCTTCATTGAGAGAGGTATTTCAATGGTGTGTGGTGGTGAGGGATCATCCCCCATGAGAAATTTAATTAAGGACGAGGGGAAGACAATGTCTTCATGAGAAGCTGCTTTGAGGAAGTTGAGTATTTGGGTGAGATCTGTAGGAGATAGGGCTTTTAAGGATTGTAGGAATTGATGAGATGGGGTTTGGGTATGAGATGATGCAGCCTTCATGTTGTCTATGTCCTGTCAGATCTTCTGTATTCTTTCACTGGTAAAGAAGTTGATGGCATTGCACCTTTCTGTGGAGTGAGGAATAGATGGGCGTGGCAAGGGGGGTGTTGCGGTAACTGATTGTCTTGAAAAGCATTCTACTTCTGTTGGTGGCCTTGTTGATGTTGTTGGTATAGTACTTTGGCTGATGTGATGAGCTGTACGCACGTTGTGTGGAGGAACTTCAGTATCAATTATTCTGAGTAAAATTTCACCCTCATTTGTGAATGTATTGAAGTTGTAGTATTGTACCAGACTTTGTAACCTTGTAATGAAATCTGTTAAGGATTCACCTGGTTCCTGGCATGCTGAGTTGAAGATGAGGCGTTCTTGATCCAAATCTTTCTTTGTGTTGAAATGGGCACGTAGTGTCTCTTTGGGTTTTTCATACGTCCCTGCGTCCTTTGTTGAAAAGGTCCTGATTAGGCGTTGGCCTTCATGACCACCAGCTGAAGAAGTAGTCATAGCCATTGTTTGTCTCTTTGTTCACCAGCTGCTGCAAGAAATTCATCCACTGACTCCAGCCACTGGTTCTATTTGGGATCCAAAATCTGGGTGCCGGTCTGTGTCACTGGGGGTGGCACTTCAATTCAGGGGTTAGCTTTTCGTGTTCCTTTTCCCCGCCGGCATGATGGTGGAAGGTGCTAGTTGGATGATGCCACAAGGCTGCTCACTACGGTGTTTGTCGTGTGTGTACTTTGTTATGTATTATTTGTCAGCCACTCTTAGGTAGGGATCTTGGGCCAGATGTAACAAGATATGCTTTTGCGATTCTGAAATTGCGAGTCGGTGCGACTCGCAATTTCAGAATCGCAAAAGCATATGCAGAATGGTGTCTCAGACACCTTCTGCGACTCGCTATGGGGTCGCAAAGACCCACCTCATTAATATTCATGAGGTGGGTCGCATTTTGTGACCCCATAGCGAGTCCCTGCACTCACAGGGATGGTGGCCTGCTGTAGTCAGCAGACCTCCATGTCTGTGACTGCTTTTTAAATAAAGCAGTTTTTTTTTTTTTCATTTTGCAACCCGTTTTCCTTAAAGGAAAACGAGTTGCAAAATGAAAAAACTTCCGAAACCATTTGGTTTCGTTTTTTCAGAGTAGGCAGTGGTGCGCTGAAAAAATATTTCTGGCGACATTCACAAAGGGGAAGGGGTCCCATGGGGACCCCTTCCCTTTTGCGAATGTGTTACCACCAGTGTGACACTGTTGGTAACTGCAAGTTGCTTTGCGACCGCATTCGCGGTCACAAAGCAATTCTGAATTGCGATGCGAGTCGCAAATAGGAAGGGAATACCCCTTCCTATTTGCGAGTCGCATTCACAAATTGCGAGTCGGTACCGACTCGCAATTTGTGAATGAGCATCACGTTAGGCCGTTTACATGGCGCAAACTGCGATTTTCGCAGTTTGCACCATGCAAACGGCTTCGTACATCTGGCCCCTTGTGTGTTAGTTGTCTTTTTGTGTTTCAGTGGCGTTTCATATTCCCAGCACACCTCGCTTTGTTGCTTATCCTGCTGGTTTCGCTTTTCTTTCGACTCTGGGAGAGCTCGCTCAGATGTGACTGCTGTATTCTTTCTGGCAGATTCACACTTTCCATGTATAGCTGTTCTGACTTTGATGCCCCCCAGCAACGTATATTCCTTCCAAAAGCCAACTTGGCCTGGTGTCTCTCTGTAGTGTGGCTCTCAGTAGGGTTCAATGAGTTATTCCTGGATTGCCTAATTCCAATATGGCTGCCTCATTGATTTTAGTTAGTTTGTCTCAGGATGCCTGACTTGGAGATGGCCCCCCATAGGCTTCAGTGGACTTTACCTCAACTTGCCTAACTTCGAAATGGCCACCGCTCAGCTGATGCATGCATGGCTTGTCGCTCTGAGAATTTCTGCTTTTCTTTAACTCTGCGTGCAAACTGCAGGTAATTTGTGCTTTCTCAGCAGTGGTACTTTTTTGTGTTAATTGCCTCTTTAGTCTGCATGCGTCATACCCTTGTCGCTAGTGGTCCTGTTCTTAATTGATTTCTCTTCACAGCACTGGCAAGCATAGCACTCTGCATAAAAGACAGCATCTGGTTGTCTGAAATGCAGTACAACATTGAGTGTATCAATGAGGTTGAGGAGGGTGTCCTTCCTTTCTTTGCACTTATGTTGTTTGGGAGGTTGAAATTAACCATCTCTGATGGAAGAGGTAGGGAAGAGATCAGAGAATTCATCAATGAAATCCTTCTTCTGCCTGGGAAGCCTGTAGATTTGGTGGCCTGATTTACAGAGAGTTGGAAATGGCATGTCAACAGTTCCAAGGAGTTGAGTGTTACTTGCTTGCCTAGGGTGCACGACCAGGAGGGCTTCTAGATGACAGCGAGTCCTTCTCCCTTCTTATGTGCACAGTCCACACAATTGATGTTGTAGCCTGTGGGAAGAAGGATGTCTAGGGGAATATTTATCATAGGCTTTGTGTCGCCCTTCCACCATGCAAGCGGACGTAGTGTGACGTAAAACTTAGAAAGAGATTTAACAAGCCACGCAAGGCCACCTTGCATTGCTTAGTAAATCTGGAGTAACGCAAGGCAGCGTAATGCTCTCTCTTGTGTCACTGTGCCCCAGGGAGGCATTCCATGGGTGGAGCCTGGGTGTTCCCATGCATCCACCAGGGATTTTGTCGCATTTCCAGATTTAACATGAGTGTTAGACCAGAGAATGAGTCAAAATACTATGCCTTCCATAGGGTGTTCTTTATTTCTCCTCGTTTTTAACTCTTTCTACGTGTGCTCTGTTCTGCAGCACACGTAGAATGAGGAAAAAGCCTCAAAGGATTGTTTTTGTACAGGAAGGTGTCTCTTCCTGCACAAAAATAATCCTGCCTGCAACACAGACACCCTTGCACCATGTTGCAAGAGTGCCTGCATTGGCGTTAGGCAGCCAAAATGGCGCCAGCGCAAAGAGAGAGCAGGAATGCGCCATATCTTGCCCTCCGCCTTTCATGCAGCGTGGCACAGCAAGGCAACTTGCTGCTTTGTGTTTCATGAATAAATGATAAATATGGCCCCTAGAATCTGTGTGGATGTGGGGGTGAACCATGTTTCTGTGATGAAGAGGGTGTCAACCTGGTGATAGTTGATGAAGTCTGTGATGTCTGGTGCAGAGTGACTGTTAATGAGTCTGAGATGGAATGGGTTTTCTGTAGTTTGATGGTGAGCGGTAGGTGGTGGGATGTGTACAGGGTTGGATCTGTGTGTTGTGTGAATGTTATGTGAGCATTTGGATTGACTAGGTCTGGGTGTGATTGTGCAGGTTGGCAGTATTGGGTGCTGGGGAAGGGACATGATTATATTTTAGCTTGTAAGTTTAGGTGCAACTGGTTCTGGCCCAGTGCCCTTCCTGGACCTAAATCTCTAAACAGGCAATACCCTGGTCTGTGTGCACCCTTTGTTGGGGACGCTCAGGCATTATGACACCCTGAAGAGTTGTTTGAAGTACAGAAAAGGTAGAAAGTGATGTTATTTGTTGTGAAGATTGCTGATTGGGAAATGCAGTGATGTCACTTTCTGTGTAGATGGATGCTGGGAAATAAGGTTATATAGCCTGCCTTTTTTAGGATGGTTTTGGAGGTAAACATTTGGGCACTTGACTTTGTTTGTAGCAAGGTGAGTTTAAACAGGAAAGGCTTAGTCCTGGAGGTGCAGGGGCTTTGAAATTCAGATACAGTATGATACAATAACCAAGACTTACGACCTGCACTCTTGTTATCCAAGCCTTAAAAACCACACTTAGAGTGGATACTGAACTCGAAGGAGTTAGACTTACACCAAATGGGAGGGACCAAGGCAAGAAACTAGCTCTCAATGAGTGAAACTAGGCTGCAAGATGTAAGACTCTGGTTCACTCTCTCCTGGTGTCATTGTACTTTTACGAGTGGGTCATACATCTAATCATTCATTGGACTCAAATGCATGAGAGTCCCACACACTGAAAGAGATGATAAAGTGAGTTGTGAGACTCACGCCCAATGGGAGAGACTGCACCAAGGTGTGTAACTTGCACCCAACAAGTGAGGTCCTTCCCCAAGAAGTAGGATCAGTGAGACAAGCGTTAAGCCTTGGGGCTCACACCAACTTAAAGAGAGAAAGAAAATAGTGCCAACCCTGTAACATTGAGGGCCTGGGTGAGCTATATCCAGTCATGGATGGGGTCCTGTAACAAGCTCTGAGTGGAGCTAGAACATGGTATTATATTCCCTGCTTGGACGTTTTTCCTCTGAAACAATGTTATGTAATCGTCAAGATGTGTTTTTTTGTTACTTGCATCATTAGAAATGCAGTTGATCGTTTATGCCATTAAGGCCCTGCTGATGCGATTGCTTTTGAAGAGTTGAAACCTCACCTTTTTACTGCCTTGGGTGCAAGAAATATCCCTCTTAGCTTAGATGCTGATTTTCTCAGACATTTTAATAGCCTTGGCCTTATTTGAAACACAAATCTTGGCAGCTATCTCTCCTTACTAATGTTGGTTTTTTATGATTGTTCCCACACTTTATTTCCCACGTGTGATATCCCAAGCACTGCGCTGTTGATTCATTTTTTATGTTCTTGTGGCGCTTTATTTATATTTTGTATTCGAAAATGATGTTCAATTTCTCACTCTGCCTCGTTGTTTGTTTTATTTAATTTTATTTTTTTAAATGTATGATCTTAATTATCCTGTGTAACTCTTTTTGGGTTTCACTGTAGTTAAGGTCACAAATTCTAGCGCCACTTAAAGCTCCTAAAAGGACCCCTTCTTTTGTCAGTCCATACCTCACCCTCCCACCTGTGTGTTGTCCTATGAAGTGTGCAGATTCAGATGAGGCCGGTGCCCAAAGGCTGCGTAGTCCTGAATTCACCAGTGGCATAACACGAAACTAGCAATGGCAAAGCCAAGAGGTCTCGCCTGTGTGAGAGCTATTGGCTTGTGCAATGTGTATTAGCCATGTTGTTCACCAGTGTGGCTGCTGTTCAGCATGGATAAAAGTAGTGTGGGGTGGAGTGGGGTAGATTGGGGTAGATTCGAGTGGGGCAGATTGGGGTAGAGTGGAGTAGGGTAGATTGGGGAAGACTAGACTAGATTGAGTGGTGTAGAGTGAGGTAGATTCTTGTTGATTGTAGTGGAGCAGAGTGGGGTAGATCGGAGTGAAGTAGAGTGAGGTAGATTAGAGTGGGGTAGATTGAGTGGGGCAGATTGGAGTGGAGTGGGAAAGATTGGGGCAGAGTGGAGTGGGGTAGAGTGGGGTCAGGTAGATTGGATCGGAGTGGAGTGTGGTAGCTTGGGGTGGAGTGGGGTAATTTGGGGTCGATTGGAGTAAAGTAAACTGGACTGGGTAGATTGGGGTAGAGTGGAGTGTAGTAGATTGGAATAGAGTGAAGTGGGGTAGATTGGGGTGGAGTGTTGTGGATTGGGTGGAGTGGAGTGGGGTCAATTGGAGTGGAATGGGGTAGATTGAAGATGAGTGGAGTTGGGTAGATTAGGAGGGGGTATATTGGGGTAGATTGGAGGGGAGAGGAGTGGGGTAGATAGGGACAGAGTGGGGTAGTTTGGGTGGATTGGAGCGTGGTGGATTGGGGTAGAATTGAGTGGGGTACATTGGATTAGAATAGTGTGGGGTAGAGTGGAGTGGGGCACATTGGATTAGAGTAGTGTGGGGTAGAGTGGAGTGGGGTACATTGGAATGGAGTGGGGTAGATAAGGGTGGAGTGGGGTAGATTAGGGTGGAGTGGGGTGTATTGACGTAGATTAGACTGGAGGTAGTTGGATTGGGGTATATTGTCGTGGGGTGTATTGAGATACATTGGAGTTGATGGATTGGGGTAGATTGGAGTGAAGTTTGTTATATTAGTGTGGAGTGTGTTGGATTGGGGTAGACTGGAGTGGGGTAGATTGGAGTAGGGTAATTTGGGGTGTAGTGGGATAGACTAGTGGGATAGATTGGGGTACAGCAGAGTGGTGTAGACTGGGGTAGAGTGGAGTGTAGTAGATTGGTGTAAATTTGAGTGGACTGAGATAGATTGGGATGGGGTAATTTGGAGTAGGGTAGATTGGGTTAGATTGCAGTGGTGTGGGGTAGAGTGGAATGTGGTAGATTGGGCTTGGATAGATTGGAGTGGGGTAGACTGTGGAGAAGTGTAGTGAATAGATTGGGTGGATTGCAGTGGGTTAGACTGAGGTAGATTGGAGTGGAGTGAGATAGACTGGAGTGGGCTAGATTGTGGTAGTCTGTAGTGGGGTATATTGGAGTGGTGTAGACTGGGCTAGATTGGGATGGGGTCATTTAAAGTGGGGTAGATTAAAGTGGAGTGGGGTAAACTTGAGTGGTGTCGGGCAGTTTGGAGTGGAGTCAGGTAGAGTGGGACAGACAGGAGTGAAGTGGGATTGTTGGAGTAGGGCAAAATGGAGTGAAGTGAGTTAGACTGGGGTGGAATAGGGTGGATTGGAGTATATTGGAGTGGGGTGAACTGGATTGGGGTAAATTGGAGTGGGTTAGATTCTGATAGATTGGAGTGGGGTAGATTGGAATGGTGTAGATTGGAGTGGTGTAGGGTAGATTGGGGTAGAGTGGGGTACATTTGAGTAGAGTTGAGTGGGCCTTGAGTCTCTTATATTTTACAGCTATTCGTAGGCCTTTGGCTGAATAGGGCCCCCCTGGTGTGTTGGGGGCCCCCTGCACTGGCGGGACTGCAGGGGTCTATGTTAGGCCTCTGGAATTTACCTCAGGACTCTTTAATCCACTACCAGACACTGATGTCCCTTTATCTCAGTCTTGCCCAGCCCCGCTTTCTCCCTTTGTGATGGATTTTCCATCTTTCTCTTCCTCCTTTCTTCCCCATTTGTGTGTTTTTTCTCCCTCTTAATCGTGGTCAATATCTGATGAGAAAAAATAAGTGACAGTTCCGAAAATGAGAGCTGGTGGCTCCCACCGGCAACCACCGCCTCAAATTAAGCACTGTCTCTTAGTTGCACAGTTAACAAGCTTAACTTAATATGTTTGTTTATACATGTTTTCATTACTTCCTTAGTGTCTTGACTTGTGTATTCTATGACTTCAGAAAAATTGCAACGTTTGATTCTATATAATAAGCAGCAGAGCAGAGTTTATTACAAAGTATAAGCTTTAGATTAGCCACCTAAAGGTGGCACGCAGCTGGAAGGTTGGAGGAGAGGCAATGTGTTTGTGTCAGTGTCCGAAAGTTAAAATCTGCAAAACCAGGTCAGAAAGGCAAAGATAATGGTCTTTTCCATATCCTGTAACCTTGATGACGTGGGTAAGCTATATCAAATCTACAACACACCCTAAGTGGAGATAGAAACTGCTGTTTTCCTGTTTTTTTTCTGAAACGGTGTTATGTAATAGTCAAGATGTTTTATTACTTGCATCGTTCAACTACATTTGCTCATTAAGGCCCTGCTGAAGTGACTGTTTTTGAAGAGTTGAAACTTCACCTTGTACACTGCTTTGGGGGCACGAAATATTCCTCTTAGCTTAGATGCTGATTTTCTGCTTCTCTGCCTTTCTAAGACATTTTAATGGCCTTGGCCTTATTTCATACACAAATCTTCGCAGCTATATGTCCCTACTAATATTGGTTTTTATCATTGTTCCCGCACTTTATTTACCATGTGTGATATACCAGGGACTGGGTTGTCTGTTCATTTTTTATGATCTTGTGGCACCTTATTCATATTTGGTATTCAAATATTATGATCATTTGCCTCGTAGTTTGTTTTATATTTTTTTATTTTTTCTATGTATGCTCTTAATTATCCTGTGTAACTCTTTTTTGGGTTTCACTGTATTTAAGGTTCCAAATTCTAGCACCACTTAAAGCTCCCAAACGGACCCCCTCTAAGATAAGTCACACCCAGTAAATTCCCCTCTTTTGTCTGTATATACCTTCAATATCCTGAAACAGGAATAATCTGTCAAAATGATGTGTGTATTAAAAATTAAACAAGCAAAGCTTCACATACATCACATTTATTGGTTTGGCAGTAGTTTGCCCTTTTTTCTAAGTTCGCGCACTGGTGTACATTTTCCTGCAAACTGGCAAAATGTAATCACAACTGGTAGCTGAAGCTAAAAATGGATATTCCATTTTCTCACTAGTTACAAAATTAGAGATCAGTAATAATGTGATAACTCTGGTAGTCCCTAGAACCTAGATGTACATAGCAGTATGAGCAACAGTGGTTCATAGGAATTATTCTGGTAGTCCATCATAAATGTTTGTTGTTCAGATAATCCTATATAGAAAATCCATAAAAATCCTTCCAAAGGGATGAATCGTCAAAAAACAGCTGATAGCCCAGAGTGAGCAGTTATGAGCCTTCTATGAATTTGCAAAGATATTATGCATCAGTAGTTCCATTAGTAAAGCTGCAAGTTAGTGGAAAGGTTTTTGGGTGTTTCTTGGAAATGTACTGTCTGTAAATGATATTGCGCTACCACATCATGCTTTAGTAATATATTTATTAAAAGTGAGTGTTTAAACCTAAACTGAGAAACACTCCTGACCTGATGGCAATGCTATTAGTAAACTGAGAGGCACGTCATGGATCAAACCTGTAGTCCAGTGGTTCCCAACCTTTTGACTTCTGTGGACCCCCACTTTATTATTAATTGAACCCAGGGACCCCACTGAATCATCATTGGAATCCGGGGACCCCCCCACTGAGTCATTACTGGAATTATGGGACCTAATTTGTCAATATTTGTCAATATTTATAAATATTTTTTAATTTTCTAAGCAGTCGCGGAGCCCCTGAGAAGGCTTCGCAGACCCCCAGGAGTCCTCAGACCACAGGTTGTGAACCACTGCTGTAGTCTATTTAACCAAAAAAAAAGAGTTTTTTTTGTACAGCATAAATGCTGAGCTCACATATTTGAAGGTGCACTTATATGTGAGAATGAAGATAAAGGCGACTCTGTAAACTAAAATATTTGCCAAGGATCACACAATTTGCGACCCGTTTATGGGTCAAGTACATTACATTTAGGTTGAGTAGAATATTCAAGTTACTCGACCTGCAGGTCTAGTAATATTTGTATGATTTTTTGAGGCCAGAACCGAAAAAGAAGTAATCATACTGTAGTGTACACAAAAATTAGGACAAGTTTGAAAACTTCACATTTGCTTTTAATACATGCGCAAGCATGATGTATTTTAACCCAAAAGGGTTTTAGTAACACATTTGAAACACAACACTTTAAAATGAATAATATTTTGATTTGAACAGTTTTTGCTTTATGTAGTACCATTTCTCTGTGCACCACCTTCCATTTCAACGTGTGTTCTATAGGAAGTGAGAAGCGCAACATATAGGTACCTCGGAAGGGCAACATATAATTACCTCTGAAAGGCCAGTAGAACTGTGGCAGCGACAATCGCACATTATTGTCTGACCAATGGCTATGCTTCAGGCTCCACTGGCTGTATCGAATGCTTTGCTCAGCCCCTGTCTATAACAGTTGATGCCAGTGTAAGACTTCTGTGCGTATATGCTACATGTGTTTTAGTGCCCCATGCAGCACTGGGCCTGTATTGTGGAGGGTTTTGAAGGTGTATCTGAGGAGTTTGAACTAGGCTCAGTTGTGTAAAGAAATTCAGCTCCACTCAGTGCTTAATTTGTGCTTGTTGTTTCTGTTGCTGAGCACCAGCACTTGTTTTTGAGGGCCGGTGCTTATTCTTCTGCCTCAAGCATTTGCTGTGAGCAAAAGACCCATATGGGAAAGAAGGAGGAAGAGAAAAACTAAAAAGCGTCACAAAGGTAGAAAGCAGAAAGCTGCTAGAGTGAGCTGAAGGGGCAGGGAGCAGCTGTACATAGATTGAAGAGGCCCGAGATGGCTTCAGGATTACGCTGCTTCAGTATTCCGTGCTCGCACATTTAAATGCAGCAGCCGCGTGTTGAAGAGGAGGGCTTTGGGCACCAGCACGTAGATGGATTCAGGATTACGCTGCTTCAGTATTCCGTGCTCACACATTTAAATGCAGCAGCCGCGTGTTTAAGAGGAGGGCTTTGGGCACCAGCATGTTTTTATTTACAAATTAAGCACTGGCTCCAATCTTTAGGTTGAGTGTGACTTGCTGCCTCGTTCTGAAAGCTTTGAAACATTCTGGTTATTTGTTTGCTGATCCCGGTGTAAAAGGTGATCCCGTAATCCAGCTTGCTTGTGACGCGGGCATTAGTGTCGGTTTAGCGGGTGCTGGCTGGGAGCCATTAGAAGATTTTTCTCTGCACCTTCAGGGTGTGGAAGCATAAGGCTTTGAGGGTGTTGACTTCACATTTTCAGAAGTTGTGCTGCTTAGGCTTTAGGTTTTACAAGGAGTTCTAAAGAGAAACCAATAAAATCTTCCAGTAGCAAAACAACACAGCACCTGGAAGCATATTTTCTATACTGCATCAATTATTTGGCACTTATGTAGCAAGCAGAAGCCACTGGTAGGGAATGAAAGTACTTTTAGCAATCTAGGATAATTTGATGTATGTGCCTATACCAACTGTCTCAACCTTAACACCGATAAGACAGAAGTCTTTGTATGGAACCCTGTGTGATGCCACCTGGTGGCTGGTTGAACTCTGGCCACACCCACCCGCCACACCAAGAACTTCAGAACTGTCGACAGCCAACTCAACATGAGTGGGCATGTTGGTTTGGCTGTCAACAATCCTGAATTAGGTGTCAAATAGCTTTCTAAACGCGGTAGGGAAGTACAATGAGCTACATCGGTCCTGTTCGTATAATTTAAGTGACGTAGTTAATGCATAATTTAAAACTGCCTTTGTGCATTTATGAGTGCATAGGCAGTGATGGACTGCCAATAAATGCATTTAATATATTGGAAATGTGTGTCTGCATTGGTAAGTGGATCACCATTTGTGATATGTTACAGACACATACTGGCAGCTAATCATTTCCTGTTTACCAATCTTTTTAAGACCCACAGAAGTCCTCCTGTTTGCACCATCCAAGAGGCCTTTACAACTTTGGCTTTATAACAAAAATACCTTTACAACGAAATTGTCTACAACGACTATGCCTTTACAAAGGTTGTCTTTTATAGCGAAAATAATGGTAAATGTAAATATAGTGCAGGCAAGTGAAAAGCTTTTAAATATATGTGTGTGTGTATGTATGTATGTATATATATATATATATATATATATATATTACCTATTGGGGGTCTCCTCTATGTAGTTGTAGTTAGGACCTAGTTTCTGTAGAAAACTTGTTTTTTGTTTTGCTAATAACTTTGCTGCCGTTTGATGAATCTTCATGAAATTTTCCCAAAAAAACGGTGGTCACTTCAGCTGCTGTCTGGAAAGTTTTGGGGTGATCCGTCAAGATGGGGCTGAGAAAAAGAGGGGGTCCCAAAACACATTGTCTCCATTCATTTTCCTACAGGAATTTCTCTTGGTCCAGAAAGAGTCCTTTTTGTTATTTGGTGTAAGTCCGTTCAGTAGTATAAAAGAAATTAAAGAAAATCCAAATTTGTATATATAGGGACGCAAAGGCTCCGCAAACCTTCCCGATCTCGTGCTGAGATCTGATTGGCTGCCAACACTTCAACAAGGAAGTGTTGGCAGCCATGTTGGGACTCTATTTCAGCTGAGTCCCAGAACAAAAGATAAAAAAAAGAAAAGGGGCCAGGATATGGATATACTGACCCCTTAGGTATGGTGCTGTGGTCCCAAAGGGACTCCCCTGAGAGCAGAAAAGCAATTTAAGAAAAAATATTTGCAGCAATTTGCAGCAGATCCAGCAAAACGTAAAAAAAAAAAAAAGTGTGGGGTCCCGTGCTTGTTAAACTGTAGCCCCAGGGTGGGCCAAGTCCTGGGGAAATTGCTGATTTTCATGCGGGGGACTGCCTGGCCCCCTCTCTGTCCCGGTGACCACCACCTCCCTGGAGCTTGAATCCAATTCAATGCGGGGATAGGTATGCAGCCCCCCCTACTGTAGCTCTGGGGACCACCACCTTCCTGGGGCTATTATTAGGCCTGGGCTGGGAGCTCCGCTTCGCTGGCAGAGCTAACAGAGTTTTTGGAACTCCACGCTCCGCTTTGAGTGTGGAGTTATCCTAAAAACTCTTCTAGTCCCACCAGCGTAGCGGAACTGACACGATGCGCGTTGCAGCCCAGTATGGGCTGCAGACAGCAAGCGCAGACAGTCTGCGCTTGGACTGTGCAGCTTATAAGTGGGCTGCAGCGTGCAACGGAGCACAGAGGGAGGCAGCTGCTGCATAGAGAGACTTTTCGACGTCGGACGTCGAGGAGAGGAGGACCCCTGGGAAGACCCAGGTAAGAACTCGTCTCTTATTCTCTTTTGTGGTTGTTTGTGCACACTGGTGCACAAACAAGAACTGAAATTGCATTTTTTACACGGAAACTGCTGTTTCAGGCCTCTTGTGCACAGGCCTGTCCTGTGTGCACTGCACACGGGGCAGGCCGGTGCACAACAGGCCTGGCAGCTTTTGCTGCCTATGGCCCTAGCCTGAATTCAGGCTAGCACGTAGGTGACGAAAGAAAGCTACTGTTTCAGGCCTCTTGAGCACCTGCCTTCCCTGTGTTCAGTGCACACGGGACAGGCCGGTGCACAAGAGGCCTGAAATGGCAGCTTTTACTGCCTACAGCCCTCCTGAATGCACCCGATCTCAAGGTGCTAAGTAGGGTCGGGTCTGGCTGACCAGGCCCGACCCTGCTTAGCGCCTCTGAGATGGGCGCATTCAGGAGGACTCTGCGGGTCACAGAACACTGCCTCCGCAGAGTTCCACTGAGTTTCTTTCAGTTCCATGGAATCTCCGTTTACTCCACCCAGGCCTATTATCCAATTGAATGCAGGTGGCTGTGCTGCCACCCTGCAGCCCTGGGGACCACCACTTCCTTGGGGATATTAACAAATGTAATGTGTGGGGGCAGCACAGCCCCTGCAGCCCCCAGGACCACTACCTCCCTGGTACTTTTTAGTGTATAGAATGCAGGCAGCTGTGAGGCCCCATCAAAGCCCTGGGGGCTAACCCCCGGAGCTACAAAAAAAAGTAAGGGGGGGTCCGTTTTGGGACGCCAAGCCCCGGTGACCACCACCTCCCTGGGGCTATTGATTGTTGGAGGGGGCTATGCTGCCCCCCTTGAGGAACCATAGATGGCCCTGGGGACCGCCATCCCCCCAGGGCCGGCTCCTGCTGTCGCGTGGGCTCTCATTATTCTAAATGAGACTACTGGATTTCTAGGCAGCAGGATCTATAACGGTGTGGGGGACTGAGTCTGACCCACGTGTAAAGATCTCTGTCACCCTAAATCCGGTTTTTGCTCCGGCTAACTAGCAGTGCCTCATTTCTCCCATGTGGAAGGAATGATTTGGCAGCCGAGCGCATGACATCTTTGGAACTTCTCAGGGAAGCCGTGGTTACTCAGATCCAAACCAACTCTCTTATTTCCAATATGATCTCATATACAAATGACAAAGACAGTATAAGTTTTATATAATGTTTTAATAAAACGACTGTATTTGAGATATTAAGGCGTGAGCCGCAATAACCAGAACGATACAACACAGTAGGATTGTAATAGTTACCAGGAGAGTAAAACATAAAAACAAAGCTATCATATTGTCAAACAGTTTCTACTCTCCCTCTGCTTGTTCTATCTAGAGCACAGCATGTTAAGCTTCTAGCTTGCCTATTAGAATCATTATGGGGATATCAGCCCTCATACCTGAGCAAAGACCTGTGATCTTGGTTCAGCATCTGCGACGAGGCAGTCAACGTCAAGTTGTGGTTCCCTGGTCGGAATCTCCCTCTTGCGTGTATTGGGACAAGGAAGTGATTTTATAACTAACATGTCATCGTGATCACAAAATGTCCCTACGCAGGAATGCCAAGTCTAAACTCTTACCACGTCTATCGGCAATGTACCAGACTGTATCCTTGACTGAAGCACAGAGTAAATATGTTATGGAGAACTCCAGTGCTGAAGTAGGCAAAACAGTGTGATATGAATAAAAAACAACACCGTAGAACTGGCTATTTGAAAAATAACAGTACGAAGCCTAATAAAAAGCATGTAGAGCAGAGTGCACATAGGCTCTAAGCTGTCAGCAAATGAATAAAAAATATTCAGGGCAAAATGCACAAAGGCCTAAAGCCTGAAGCTAAAGCGCAATGAATACGTAAAACTAACCACACTACACCCTCCCCTTGTCGGTAGCAAGTGGTTCCAATAATATAAAAGGATGCCCTAAATATAAACAATACCTAAAACAAGTATTTCGACAAGGTGAGAAGACAACAAAGTCATAAATTTAGGTAACATGTGGTCATAAAACCAAATTCAATATAGTGTCAATTTTGTAAAAATCCAATCGTCAGATAGAAGCAATAGAACGCAGGAGTTCCTCCACTTCGATAAATGTCAATATCGGAAGATCCACGCCACAAAGTACCATGGAGCAGGTGTGATCCAAAGCCCCAAAACCATTCAGGGCGGCACCCCGTGCAGGGCCTATGAAAGAGACAATACCATCTTCCTCCTGGAAGGGAATCTCATAAACTGCCTCACGAAGCAAGCGCATCCGTAGTGCACAAGTCTGGGAATGAGCCCTAATCGGGAACATCAACAGATCAGTATCGACCATTGGAGGGCGCTGCAATGAGAGACAGAGAGCCAGTGCATGTTCAAACGAGCACCAAAGGCATTGAAACACGGGTTGCACACAATCCAAAACCGGTCTGAATGACAGAGACCAGTCGCACTCCAAATGTCCCAGGAGTGTCGCTCCAAAATGCTGCATCATGCGTTCACGACACAGCTGCGCTGATGGGAGCAGCAGTACAGGATCTCGTCGTGACGGGACAGCCATTGCGAAAAAATAGCAACAACAGCAAGACTCCAGCCAATAAAGCCAAAGTAATCGGGAAACCCCCAAAAATGCTTCCGAAAATAGAATGTATAGCCGAAGGTATCAAACCGAATATGGAAGAGAAGGTATGAGCAAAACCAACACCAACGACTTTGAAAAAATGTGCAATACCAGCGGTGCTGGATGCATTAAATATACGTCCCACAAGTTCACCGAAGTGATTCGGAAAGTTAGTATTCAAAAGGGACTGTATCTCCGCCGATGACCTTGCCACCTGAAGTGCGTAGGTCTCGCTAGCAGATGTAAGGGCCACATGCTTTTGAAACAATAAAGCTTTCAGCCGACTCAACTTGTCGAAATCAACCTTGGAAGTAGCAATATGAGGCCAGATGTCTGCTACCTCCCTAAATTGAGTGGGGGGAAACAACACATTCCCGCAGCACGTAACGGCCTTGTTGACAACGACGATGTAAACTATTCCGGCACGCATGCCACAGCAGCGTTCGCTGTTAAGAACAATGTAACTGCCGTTAGAAAGCACCTGGAAAGTGTTTTTAATAACCGGGACTGGAACTCCCTTCAGATAACAAGCTAAGTTAGCAATCGAAGCGTTACACGCCCCGTGCAAGGACAGCTGTTTACAAACCATTGAATGGCTGACAGAAGCTTCGCATTCGCTGCCGCTAAGAAAAACCTCCTTCAAACCATTAACACATCTGTACTGAAAGGGAAGGTCCCACACCTCGTGTATGTAACTGTCTCCCAATAGTTCATATCTACCCACCGGAATGTGCTTCAAACACGAAGTAAATTGCAAAGTAGAGATAGGCAAATTAATAACCCCATGGATCAACCATTCTTCTGACGGAATCTATGCTACTGTGAAAGGCAGTTTCTCTAATTTCTCAATATTTAACATAACATATGTTGCTTCCTTTTTAGCCATCAGTTGTTGTTGACGAGTTAAATTAAAAGAGATAAAGATCTCTCTGGCACGAACGTGCTGCCATGGAACGCGACCCGCCTTCAAGGTCTGAAGAGTCCAACCCAGCTGCATGATGGACTCTGCCCATGATATAAAGAAGACATGTCCGATTTAATAATGTCAATGGCAGAGGAAACAATGCTGTCAATCGTGTAAACACGTTCAGAAAGGGTATGCATGCCATTATCTACAACAGACAAAGTCTGCATCAGATTTTTTTGATCAATCTGCCTCAACCGGGCTGCAGCTTCTTGTTGTGAAAGCTTCCAAATCTCATTATAAACCTCGTATAAGAACCTTTTCTTCCGTGGTACTCTGGGACCTGACAAAAAATCTTGTAAATCAGTATTATTAGACAGTAACATGAGATGTGACTTAACTGCATCCAGCGTGGATGACTTCAACCATTGCTGACAAAGCTTCCCCACACTGTATGTAGTTATTATATCAGCATGTTCTGGTGAAACATAACGAGGGTCTGCCCTACTAGTCCTGAACCCCCCTGAAGAGGTGACAAAACGTTGATGACACTTATTAGTGTCTACAGGCCATCATAACCACCCGCCTGGATGTAACGATGAAGTGTTAAGCGTACCATTCTGGACCCAATGTGTAAAGTCACTGAAAGTAGCATTCACATAGTGCTGCCAATTTTTTAATTTAGAAGGGACAGGTATACTAGGCAAAGTTAACTCCCTAATCGTCGCTAAGCCCAAACAGCTAGTCTGTTGTACTGTGTCATTGAGGAAAATCATCTGCACAGGGATAATACATGCTCTAAATAACGTGTCCCTGCCTTGCATTTGCCAATTTTTCGTACCCCAAACACTTTTCAAGTCAACAGTTTTAAACCAGTATTCATATCCCTCGACCAACAGTTTAGATACAAACAAATTGGAATACAGTAATTTAGTATCGGTCAATAACATTTGCTTATTAGAATACGGAGTAACTTTAAAATAGTAGGACCTAGCATTACGTGGATCATGCCCAGCAAAATATGCGAATTTGTCATAATACGTTTTTGAACTCCCTTGTGGAGGAGTCGAGCAATGTTCCCATTGCACATAATTAAACATGGACTTAGGGCTACTAGCTTTATGAATAAAGTGGTGTCCATAATAGTTGTAACAAAACATGTCACCATGATTATCTCTAAACTGGTAAGCATCTTCATCGTCATAGACAGTATAATATTGCAAATCCGTTAGCATAGAATCTACTGTCTTCACATCCCAATCATCAGAAACAATGCCAGGTATAACAATATCATTCATTGATAATTTGAGGACATACGGTATTTGAATCAATTCAGTGGGACCATATATATCAAACATTACTTTATCCCACACAATTCCATCCGGAACTGGTATAGCAGAAATGTTCACTGTGGACAAGTCTCTTCGAACCATATGAGACGAAAAATGTGGTTTCAACACAGTCTCCACGTGCTCAATGTCAGATCGATCAGGAAGAAAATGACCATGTATTATCAGAAAAAAAGTAACCACAAATCCCAACCATAATAAAATAGTCATCACGGCCAAAAACAGCCAAAAATAGTTCCAAGGAAAAACAAAATATGTTTGTTTAAGCCATCCCAGCAGCCGTCGTGGACCGTGGACAGAAGACATAGAAGACGAGGAGCCAGACCCATCATTATCAGCGTCGTTGAAGCAGCCAGAAGCAGTTCTAGCAAAAGGTGCAACTGTGAACGAAGAAGCAGACGGAGGCTCTCGCCGTGGCACGCTATAAACCACATGTTCAGAAACGTCAGTAGAACGTACAGCAATTTGATCACAAGATTCCATATTAATCGCCGTCGGTGGAACAATCGCAAGATCATCATCCACCCTCCCCAAGCTCGGAGAGGAAACATTGTCGGTGAAAATCACCTGCAGCGGGACCTCGTCCCCAGTAGTGAGAGGGATTCCGGAACTACTGGGTGTCCCTCTTGGTCTGCTGTGCAGAATCGGCCACATGTTGTAACTTGACATTATCAATGGAAACAAAGCGAATTCCTTTGGCCCCTCGCAGCGGCGGTAAAATCACAGTTCTCGTGCCACTTACCCCTAACACAGGGACAGGTTCTCGATAGGAAGGACCAAATTCTTTTTTAACTGCGACCTTTTCACGCACTAGATCCCCAATCCTGGGTATCCAACCAGTAGGTGTTACTGGCCCATCCTTAATTCCTGAGGAGGCAGCATTAGCAGAAGAGTTATCTTCACGGAATTGTTGTAAATCTTGCAAAACAGTGACACGATCATTTATGTCAAAGGGCGTATCTGCCGCCTCCACACCAGGACCATCAAGATCAGGAACATACATTTGTGTTCCAAACAGGCACTCATATGAAGTACGACCCCCCCAGTGACCTTCTAGGCAAGTTATTAAGTGCTCTCTGTACTCCATATAGGTGGGCTAGCCAACCACGACCCGTACCTATAACTCTGGCCGTTAAGGACTGCTTTAAATCACGATTTAAACGCTCCACAACAGAATTTCCCTCGGGATGAAATGGAGACGAGAATTGGAGTTGGACCCCCAACGAAGCCATGGTGTCCCTGAATGCCTTAGAGGCAAAAGCAGGGCCCTGGTCTGAATGAAAAGCCGCAACTGCAAATATATCGACAAAGATGCGCAAATCTTTAATAACAGTGCGAGCGTCAGCCGAGCGTTGTGGCCATACCCATACAAATCTGGAGCACGAATCTACAGCAACCAATATATACTTGTATGCACTATCTGGCGTCAGCGGACCACAATGATCCAAGTACACACACTGTAATGGTTTGTTTGAAATCAGAAGGGGCATCTGCTGCGGGCGTCTAGCCGACGATGCCTTAATTTGTTGACAAATGTCACAACAAAGGACATACTGCTTCGTCTCTTTATAGAGACCAGGCCACCAGTAACGAGCCTGTAAAAGTGAAATTGTGGCAGCCACCCCAGCATGTGCAGAAGCCACCCCCTCATGGGCTGCAGAAATCAATCGAGGTCTCTCTATTTTATTCGGAATTTCACGTACACCAATGCCTGGAATTGTAACAGTAGCATTTAGCGCACCATTCAAGCAGTAACTATATTTTGAAGGAAATCCTTTAGGAAAGGGCGTGCCATCAGCAGTAGCTTTTATGGCAGCCGATATTTCTGTGTCTGGTTTGGAACTCGAACGAGTCACTGTGGCCACAGTGGCGACAGCCACTGCCGATTTCGCGGCTTCATCAGCCAAAGTATTCCCAGCAACGTGTATTCCAACGCGCTGGTGTCCAAGTGTATGCACAACATGGACTTTAGGAAGCGTTTCCTTCAGATCCGCAACCTTACCCCACAACATTTTATGCTTAATGGTGTTGCCTTTAGAATCTCTGAACCCATTCATCTTCCAATAGTGTAAATATTCGTTAAAAGACTGCACACAGTAGTAGGAGTCACAGACCAGCAAGGTTAAAAGTGCCGGATCCGCGTGCTCCAACGCTAACAATAGAGCTTTGAGCTCAGCCAGCTGTGCCGTGCAATCTCCCAAGGTTTTAGTATAAGTATGTCGGGGGCAGAACACTTCCCCCTCCATAGTGCCGCTCACCACCGCACATGCAGCAGAATACTGTTGTTTAGTCCCAACCGCTGGTTGCGCAGAGCCATCAGTATACATGACCACTTCATATTGGTCAATAGGCAATGTACCAGCAGGAACAGGGTATTCTATTTCATATTGAAGAAATTCTTGAGTCTGCAGTTTAGGGTCAAATACATAATCTACATCAGTGGCTGTCAAAGACGTAGCCCATTGTATCCATCGCGGGTGTAGAGCCTTCGAATTAGGAACACTCGCTTTTGTAACAGCCTCTAAGGCCGGAACCGGTGAAACGACAACAATGCGTTCACCCTGGGCCAGCGGTCTTTCTTTAATAACAGCCATCTGTACTGCAGTGAGAATTTTCTCAGTTTGTGCAAAACGTTGCTCTGCAGCAGAATACAAGTGAGATTTGTATGCAATTGGGACAGTCTCCCCTTCATTAAAGGTGACATAAGTAAACCCAACAGCCCCAGGTATCACCCTGATCACTAAATGTGTCTTATTGTCCCGAGTGTGTAAGTGTTTAACTGCTAAAAGATCACTCTGTAATTCCCGCAGTATGTGTGTATGTTCAATCGTCCAAAATTTACTCGAAAAATTCGGGCGAATCAACTCGTATAAGGGTTTTATACGCGATGCATATTCAGGAATGTAAGTTCTGCCAAAATTCAGAAACCCCAACAATGACTGGAGCTTCCAAACCGTATTAGGAGGCTGCAATAAAGCACATTTCTCCAAAAAATGTGGCGCTAAGCTCTTGCCCTCACTCGACAACTCATATCCCAGGAAAATGACGCTGAGGAAGGCAATCTTTGATTTCTTAAAATTAAACTTATAGCCAATATCAGCAAACCCCACAACAATGCGCGATACGCACCTTAGATGTTGCAGAATCTCATCATCTGTCAGATATATGTCATCAACATATGATAATGCTTCAGGGTCGAACTCATGCAGCAGTTCAGTTACACGAGCCAAAAACAGTCCTGGGCTATTCTTATACCCCTGAGGCAAACGACAAAAATTTTCTGAAAGCCAAACGCACTGAAACAGGTATAGTCCCGACTCTCGGGCGCTATATTCTGGCAGAAAAATCCATTCGAGATATCTAATGTTGTCTTGTATTTTTTACGCACTATATTATTCATAAGCGCTGCACTGTGTGAATTCTGTATTGCATATGTGCGTGTATGACTATTTAAATGTCGGTAATCCACCACTATCCTATATGAATGGTCCGGTTTAGCAACCGGAAACAAGGGATTATTCATCGGCGAGACACAGGGCTCAATTACACCCTGATACTCCAATTCTGTAAGAATTTGTCTAACCGATGCCCTAGCTTCAAATTTGATAGGATATTGCGGTTGTGGCTGAGGTTCGCCCTTTATCGGTATTACATGATAAGGTGATTGTCTGTCCCACCCCACGTTATTTCTATACAAGGCGGGAGCCTGTGCTAGAGCCCATGATTTACTATAGGACTCCGCGAGTTCTCTCGGAACAAGTGGTGAGAAGGAAGGTGTAATAACCTCCTCCCCAACTGGACAGTCGCAAACAAAGTCAGGTGGCCAATCTTGTTCGGCCAACAGAACATCATATGATTTTACCACATGGTCCCAAAAAATGGCGTTTATAATACGGTCAATGTCCCCTTCCAATCGCAGAGTTACTTCATATACTCTATCAGGATCAGAGACTCGCATATCCGCCGTTTCGACTTGTATGAAGTCATCAGTTGCTTTCACCTCCAGATGCTCTAGAAGACTCCGGCGAACTATTGTGACCTCTGCCGCGCTGTCTAACAGTGCTAACGCCCATGTCTTGTTCGTCAAGAGAACTCTCTTCTTGAGCGGCATGTCTAACTGAGACAGCTGCCACCTTCTTCTTTTTGAATTGCTGTTTCTGTTGCAGCGGTTTCTCTTCTTGTTTAATAGAAACCTCCGCTGAGTGTTGTGAATCCTGTCTCGGTTTCACGTACTCCGTCCTCCGCTCTGACCGCCCACCTCTCTCACTTCTCTTTTCCGAGGAGTCCTGAAAGGAACGATATTGGCGTGTATCAGTATATTGATATCTATCAGGCATCTTCAAAGTATCCCTATTCCTGAGATTATATTTATTCTGTGGGGTCTCCGGTTGCGGAGACTGCCCACCATCCTTCTTAGGTGTTTGCTGTTTCTTTTCCCAGCGCTTTTTCGAACTCTCAGGTTGTTGCTGTTTAGCATTATCTTTACTATTTTTACCCTGTAACGGGTTTTTGTGGTCTAGCCCCTAGGCTATCACGACCAATACTAGAATATGTTTCCGCTATTATTCTCGGAAGCTCCCGCTCCTGATTAAGCAGCGGAACATCCCGAAGACGCATACGCACTGCTAGTGCTACTGCCTCTCCTTTGAGATTACTCAAAATAATAGAAGAAACTGTGGCAAAATTGCCCAGCAACTGCATGCCCAAATCCAAGGCAGGGGCAGCCCCATATTCATCCTGAATCTGTTTAAGTACGTCCGGTAAATTAGCTAATGTCGGTGTACCGTGTGCCGTAGTGTAGAGCGCGGCAAACACCGTGCCCCAGGTATTACAAAGGTCCACCGGAGGAACCATCCCGTACGACAAACACATCGTCAAAATTCTATGTTTATCCTGAGGTCCCGTATGGGGAAATACTGCTTCCAGCGTATTAATTTTTTGCGCCAGCCAAAACGGAGTCTCCTCTCGTTTAGCCGGTACTTTACCCATAACTGAGTGTACAGTGGCCGGATTAAGACCCGGAACCACCGCCTGTGGGTGCGCTGGAGCAGCACGCGCTGCATTCGTGTTTAATGTCTGCATCACAAACTGAACTAATCGTCTATATGTAGCCGTTAATTCCGTATATAAACGACGAACTTCAACCACTGCCAATTGAGCAACCGCAGGATGTGGTGTATATGTAGCCAATAAAGGCCAGGTAGGACCATCATTACTCAGTGGCCCTAACCTTACTTGTGCTATTGCGTGTGGGAGGGCGCCATCAAGCCAATTATGGTGTTCTTGATAAGATAGAGGTATTTCTAAATAAGCGTAAGCCCTGTATTGTCCAGGGACATTCGCAACTGTGTATTCGTGAAAAGTATTTGTTCCCCCATCCACTGCTGGAAAAGCGACCCAAGAATAAAAAAGTTCCGTTCTATAGGCTGCATGGGCGTCCACCACAAAAGTGACCGGACCCCACTGGACTGTCAGTCCATGTGTCAATTGATGTCCCGTGAGCGGATGTCGCATATTAATTGCTATGTTCACTACATTAGGATTCGCCATTTTATAAAAAACGGCTGCAGGTCAGAGAAGGCACATCAATATCGGGGTTTTTTTCCTTTCAAAGTTCAAGCTTGAACAACCAACCACTAAGCAATAGGACACCTATGCCGTGGCGGCGGAAACCCTCAGCCCCACGGACGTCTCCATATACGGAACCGAGGAGTCAAAATATATATGAGACCAAGAGAGTCAGTCGGACCTAATCATTAGAGCCAGACCAAACGTTGGCGGCGCCATGTCGCGTGGGCTCTCATTATTCTAAATGAGACTACTGGATTTCTAGGCAGCAGGATCTATAACGGTGTGGGGGACTGAGTCTGACCCACGTGTAAAGAACGCTGTCACCCTAAATCCGTTTTTTGCTCCGGCTAACTAGCAGTGCCTCATTTCTCCCATGTGGAAGGAATGATTTGGCAGCCGAGCGCATGACATCTTTGCAACTTCTCAGGGAAGTCGTGGTTACTCAGATCCAAACCAACTCTCTTATTTCCAATATGATCTCATATACAAATGACAAAGACAGTATAAGTTTTATATAATGTTTTAATAAAACGACTGTATTTTAGATATTAAGGCGTGAGCCGCAATAACCAGAACGATACAACACAGTAGGATTGTAATAGTTACCAGGAGAGTAAAACATAAAAACAAAGCTATCATATTGTCAAACAGTTTCTACTGTCCCTCTGCTTGTTCTATCTAGAGCACAGCATGTTAAGCTTCTAGCTTGCCTATTAGAATCATTATGGGGATATCAGCCCTCATACCTGAGCAAAGACCTGTGATCTTGGTTCAGCATCTGCAACGAGGCAGTCAACGTCAAGTTGTGGTTCCCTGGTCGGAATCTCCCTCTTGCGTGTATTGGGACAAGGAAGTGATTTTATAACTAACATGTCATCGTGATCACAAAATGTCCCTACGCAGGAATGCCAAGTCTAAACTCTTACCACGTCTATCGGCAATGTACCAGACTGTATCCTTGACTGAAGCACAATAAAGTAAATATGTTATGGAGAACTCCAGTGCTGAAGTAGGCAAAACAGTGTGATATGAATAAAAAACAACACCGTAGAACTGGCTATTTGAAAAATAACAGTACGAAGCCTAATAAAAAGCATGTAGAGCAGAGTGCACAGAGGCTCTAAGCTGTCAGCAAATGAATTAAACTATATTCAGGGCAAAATGCACAAAGGCCTAAAGCCTGAAGCTAAAGCGCAATGAATACGTAAAACTAACCACACTACACTGCTATGTCCCAGGGTGCCCACCCCCGGGACAGAGCTCTTTGCTATTGCTTGGTGGGAGCTGACATCTCCAGCCAAGCAAAAGCAAACAAACTCCACTCTCTGGCAGCAGGAGCTATCAAACAGCTCCCACTGTCAGAAAGCAGAGTTTTCACCTCTCTTCCCTGAACGCAAATATGCATGCAGGGAAGACAGATGAAAACATTGCTCTCGCAAACAAGGAGCTGTTATTCAAGCTATTAAAGCAGTTACCTGCTTAGGGGGAGAATGCCGGCTCCCACATGATATGGGGAGCCAGCTAGGACCACAGGGGCATTGAGGCTCCTCCCATGGTCCTTTAACTCCCTCTCTTTCTCTTCCATCCCATAATGGGATGAAAGAGAGAGAGCAAGAGATAGTCATTGCAATGGTCATGCCATGCAATGACTTCAACACAGGAAGGACTTACCTATGAGCTAATGGTTAAGGTAACAGACCATCACACTGAAAGTTGAGGATTCTAGTCCAGGTGTGTCTGTGGTCATTTCCCTACTTTCATTTCTTTTAAACTTAAAAAGTTTAAGGTTCTCACTGAAAGGTAGTCTCACTCTTTTTAATTGACAAATAAATTTTTCTTTTCAATTTGTCCAAACATATCTCATTCTAACATATCATTCATCAAAGCCTAAAAAACTCCCTATCTCTCTCCCTTACTCTTCCTCTCTCTGTCTCAGTTTCTCTTTTTCAATATATTTCTCCCACTCACACAGCCACTCAGTCCCTTACGCACCCACTCACAGACCCACTCAGACACTTATGCACCCACTCACAGACCCACTCAGACACTCATGCACCCACTCACAGACCCACTCAGATACTCCCACACACACTCACAGACCCACTCACACTCTCACACACCCACTCATGGACTCACTGAAACCCTCACACCCCCTCACATACCCCCACAGACACTGTATTGGTTTTTGAGACACTGACGCACCCACTAAGACACTGATACACCCACTCTCACAACCAGATAGACACTCATGCACCTACTCACAGACCCACTCACACTCACACATCCACTCACAGACCCAATGAAACCCTCATGCACCCACTCACAGACCCACACAGACACTGGCGCACCCACTTTCACACCCAGACAGATGCTCTCATAGCCACTCTCAACCCTAGAGACATCCTCCCACACCTATTCTCACACCCAAAGAGATAGGGCACGGGCAGCTCCTACCATACATGGCCAAAGGATCTTGCACAGTGTGGGGTTGGGTGGTTAGGGGAGTTGGCCGTGTGGTTGGGTTAATAAATAGTTATGAAAATTACCTTACGGTAGAAAAACCGTAGGAATTCATTGAAAAAAACAAAGGTTATAGGGACATTATAGTTAAGAAATAGAATTTTAAAAAAACATACAAATTCACTTAAGAAACCAAAGGTTACAAGGACCTTATAGTTAGGCTCACATTTCAAATGTACCAAACCATAGAATTCACCAGTTATTGTTAATTATCTCAAGTAACTATAACTCGTGCCCTAAGGTAACTATGACTCATGCGCGCGCCATGCACTGCTAATTACCGCACAAATTACAGCACTCATGACATCTTTGATGAGGGTGTGAGTTATAGCTACCTTTCGTTGTAAAGGCATTTTCGTTATCACACTTGTGTTGTAAAGCCATTCGTTGTAATAGCATGTGTTATTTAATCATAAATTCCCTAAAAACTGAAAGAGAGATGTGGACTGGTGTATGCAGGTAGACAAGAGGCGGTCCACATAAATAGAACAAAGTATGGGGGAAATGGAGCGAGCATCGGGGATTCTTATGTACTCCAGTATTGGCTTCCACTCGACATGCAGGGAACCAGGGGCGGATGGACCTAAGTATTGAAGCTGGGGCTGCCGGGAGGTGGGAGGGGAGGGATGTGGTTGAAAATGTACGGATTATTTGAGCTATACTGCTGCTGTACTGCCATTGGCTACGATTGTATTTCATGTCACCAATTTTCAAAATTTACTTGTATTGAAATGCTAATAAAAAGAGTTGTAAAAACAAATAAATCCCCTGAATATAAGTGCAGAAGCACATTATTCACGATTCAGATCTACTGCTCTGTTGGTGCTTGTAAGAAAGTGAGTTATTAGTTGTGATGGATGCAGGGTCTTCACAAGTAGTAGGCCCTGGAAACCAAGTACCACATGTAGCACTTAACTCTCTTGGAGTAGTGAGGCAGAGCAGTCCAAGGTCTAGCCAGGGTAGTTGGTGTAGGCTACTACCCCAATCTGCAGGCATGCAGCCAACAACACCCAGTAAATCATAGTCCAGTCACTGCTTTTACCTACAAAAAGGAAAGTACTTTATTGTGCACAGACTACTCAATACTACACATTAATTTATGAATATGATGGCAGGTGGGAATACCTGTGGCAACACGCTCAACAGTTTACAGCCCTAGCCAGCCCTTAACTCGTTGACGACAGTATGCATCACCTACTAGATACCATGCGGGCGTAGGTAGTAAAAGGCAAGTCTACTGACTTTGTCAGTGTGTCACAATGTAAAAAAAAAAAACAAGCAGAAATATATCTTGATAATCTGTGCTGGGTGGAATTCGCAGAGTTTCACTTTACAGAAACCTGCGAATTACAAAAAAAACTTTGCGAGATTCAGCGCAGTTCCAGCAACGGGCAGAAAATGTGCAGCTCATGCTGCTTGCACTGTAATTTAGTGCCGGTAGCGCGAGCAGCGCTGAAAAAACAGCACAAATGACACCATGCACTGCACAAGAGCGCGCATTCATTCAAGTTGATTTTGCTGCCGCTCGATTAGAAAATCTACTTGAGCAGCAGCACATCTACTCGAGTGGCAGCCCTCTGACTGCGCCTGCCCACATCAGAAAATCACGCTAAGGGACGCCAAATCTCGCTAGCGCTCACCAGCTTGCAGTTTCCGAAGCCTCACAGGAGAAACATTCCACCAAACAGCAATTGGAAGAATTAGGGCAGAACTCGGCATTAAAGAGTAACATGGAGTGACTAAAATTCTGCCAATTCCACAGGCGGAATGAAACATTCCACCCACCCCTGAAGAAATCAGTGCACCACCTTTGAAATCACTAAGGATAGGATTATCATTAGCAGTAGAAGCATTTTAAATAACCAATGTGCATTTGCCTTTCTTTTTCTTTTGTCCATTTTACAACACAAATTTATAACCCACCCTCTGGGATCTACACGCTCCAAAGCTATTTAGGCAAATGACCAAGCCCCAAGAATGCTTAAAATAAGTAAAAGCTCTGCCAGGGGTCATCATTCCTTCCCCCTAAGAAACTTAGGGTGAGAGTGTCAAAACTAATGCGGGGACTCCTTTGGGGGCTTTGTGCTTCTGGTAGCCCTCCGATCACTTTACATCAGGTTTGTGGTGCACATGCCAACTCTGGAGCACCACAGAGAGACATCAGATGCTCCTTTTCCCAGACGATCAGCCACGTGGGGGTACGTATGGAGTGAGCCCCTGCACAGGAGCCGTGCTCTTGTTCTGTTTTTTTTTGTTTGAACAAAGCAGCCTCACATAGCAACGTTTTCCCTTTGATATGACCAGATACCCCTGCTCCTCCTATGGGGCACACAACATGTGATGAGCTCTCTGTCTGAAGGAGGAGCCACTACGCGTGTCCTAGTCTTCTCCCACTGCTGATGCAGCTGGCGTGTGCCAGAACAGAGCCGGCATCCTCTTTCTTCCTGCTCCAGCTCCTAAGCCAGCGGGTAGGAGAGTGTAGGCAACCCGCTGCCCTGGTGCGCTCCCCAGACATGGTCACAAAGGAGTGGGGAAAGCATCTGCTCCACTCCACGTACTCTGGCCTACTCCAAGAGTATTGAGACTGCGCTCCTCAGTCAGGAGATGGGGGGCCCTGGAGGATATGGTGTAAAATAGCATGGAGGTGCTCACACTGTCATTGTTTCTTTTATTTTGTTAGTCCCGGGGTATGAAGATCTACGGGGATAATTCGGAAGAGAGCCCCACACACCCCCCTCTCAGTTTTAATATTCTTGTGCTGACCTCTCCCCTAGGGCATCTTTGTCAAGCCTGTCCATTAACAGGGGGATCCTCTGAAATCTGGAAGAACACTACTTGCTCCTGGATCACACCTCTTTTGGCATTTCGTTGGGCCAGTTTGGATGAGCAAAATGTGTTTTTCCCTGGTACCTAAGATCTAGCCAATGGGACCATGTACTTCATGCCTCTTGGCCTCACAAATTGTAGAATTCTTGGAACTTGTTTTTTCCTGCTTTCCCTTCTCACTGACCTGTCTCCTGTCTGGGTACTTGGCACTTCCCCTGGTCCTGGGGGTACCCTTAGCAGAACAGGCCCAAGGCCCTGAGCACCGCTACCTTTAAATACCATGTCCTACAACCTCCTCTGGTCTATTCAGAGCTCTTTGGTCAGCGGACGAGAGGGTCATGTTGCTTTTGGATGTCACACTTCTGCACCAGCATCCCTCTGATGTCCCTCTGAGGAAGAGCATCCTTCTAACTCTCCCCCAGAGGGCATAATGGGGCCAGTGCAACTGGCCCTAGCAAACAAAATCCTAGACCCTAGATGCCAGCAGAAGTCAGAAATCCTTAAATCCACCCTCGAAGAATGTGTCTAGGGTGTTCTCTCTGCCAGATGAGCATTCTTCTGGCATCACTTCCCCAGGTCTAGACTGTTCTAAAAAGTATTTCCCTTATGCATGGGGTTTTGAATTAGGGGTGGAAAGTTCAAGAAAGTAGGCAACCCTGCCTCCTCATAACTCACCTCTGCCCATCCCTCCTGCATAGCAATTCGATTATTCCCAAGCTGGTGCGGTCAAGTGGTCTATTGAAAGACCTTCTCTGGGAGTCCAAGGCCCGACCCTAACTGCCACAGTTGCCTGGTCCCTTTTCTCTAAAACTTCAAAGAGCACCTCCTCCTGTGACTAGGTCCAGAAGTCAGGATAAGCTCCTTGTTTCTGTGGAATTGACCCTTCCCTGGTCTGATATTGTGTGAAAAGTAATTACCCACCCTCTCCTCTCCTAGGAGTAGACATAATTACCGGCTAATGGCCCTACTGTGAATAGTGGCCTTTGATCCGCAAGCTGGCCAGCAAAGTATTTAACTTGGTCCAGCAATGGGAACAAAAGCCTAGAATCTAATTAGAAGCTGAGTCAGAGAAAAGGTTATACATCTTGAAGTGCCACAAGGAGTGCATGAATGTGGAAATTACGGTCAATTCTGCATTCAGGATGATAGTGATGCGTCAACTGAGTCTCTAGGCCTAACTATGGCAAAACTGTACGTTGGTGCAGTTCTTCCCATATTGTGTAATACAGTGAAGTGTGCATGCTTTTCAGTAATCACTGCAGATCTTCATAATCACACTAATAACAACTACTTACATTACAAGGCCTGCCCAAGGGGACACTAATCCTTGCAGGGTCACTTCTGTGATAGGCTGCCTGTGCACAGATACCGGTCTCAGCCAGACTGTAGTCTTACATGCTCTGTCCACACAAGCGTGCACATGTGTGCATACATGTTTACATTAAACAACCTATAGCCTCTTACCCTGGTTGTGCACCAGCAAGCCTCATCTTAAAAGGCATAAGTGATGGTTAGTACTGCCAATCAGTGGCAGCCAACACAATTTAAAAGTATTAGGTTGGGTAGAGGGGGTGCTGGGGAATCGTGCTGGGGCACGTGGCGGGATGTGGGACATATTTTAATAATTTAAAAAATATAAAACACTTCCCTGGTGCTGACGGTCGCCTCGTGCCCCTCTGACTCCTGGTCCCAGCAGCCCATGGGACATCTTCAGAGACTTCCAGTGCAATCCCTGCGCTGCTTTCATGCTATTACCAAGCATGAGAGCAGGGCAGGGATTGGCCTGAGCAGGCTGGTTTACTTCTCTCTCAGGCACAGGGAGTCTGTGCTGTTTCTCCTACCCAGCTGTCAATTAATGATGGGTTGGATAAACCAAAGTGCGCAGGTCTGTTTGGCTGGCCTGAGATGACCGGTCAAACTGACATGCGCACTTAAGTGCACTCCAGTCCACTCCTTCTCCCCCTCCCCTGGTCCAGCCCCGCCCCTCCCTGAAACATGGTGGCACAGCAGGCAGCTGAAAAATAAAACAATAATAAAATGTTGTTTTATTTTTCAGATGCTGGCTCTGAGCCAGTGGGGCTCTTCTGCCATTGTGGAGGAGCCACGGCTCCATTATGACAGAGTTTACAGTGAGTGAGACTCAGGTAGTGGAACTCATTCACATTAGTCCTTAAACCAGGTAGTTCAACATGCCAAAAAAAACAGGAAGATTAAATGGAATTAAAAGCTGCCAATCTAAAAGCCTTGTACTGCATTTGCAACACTGTCCTCTGCTGTCCTCGATGCAAGATAAGCTGCCAACAAAATCAGAGCCTATGTGGGCTCGGGGTGTCATTGGATGTATGCGTACACAGGACGTGAGCAAGGAAAGTGGCTGTTCTTCTGGCTGTGAAATCATAAGACTTTTGTTGCATCTCAGCTCTTTCTCTCGCACAAACTGTGTGACTCTGAGCAGCTGGCCATCTCACTTTTACACTGATTCTGCCAACACTGGACAGATAATATCCCTTCACTCCTGAATGAATTATAAAATGAGGGCACAATGCCCTCTTGGACGTAGTATAATATATTGCATAATATATGCATGATTTAGTACTACATAAGCAGTGGTGAAAATATCTAAGCCCAGGGATGATGCAGGGCACTGCAGAATCCAGGGATGACTCAGGGCACTGCAGAATCCAGGGATGATGCATGATACTGCAGAATCCAGGCATGATGCAGGGCACTGCAGAACCCGGGGATGATGCATGACACTGCAGAATCCAGGCATGATGCAGGGCACTGCAGAACCCGGGGATGATTCAGGGCACTGCAGAACCTGGGAATGATTCATGGCACTGCAGGACCCAGGGATGATTCAGGGCACTGCAGAACCCGGGGATGACTAAGGGCACTGCAGGACCCAGGGATGACTCAGGGCACTGCAGGACCCAGGGATCATTCAGGTCACTGCAGAACCCGGGGATGACTCAGGGCACTGCAGGACCCGGGGATGACTCAGGGCACTGCAGAACCCAGGGATGATTCAGGGCACTGCAGAACCAAGGGATGACTCAGGGCACTGCAGAACCAAGGGATGACTCAGGGCACTGCAGGACCCAGGGATGATGCAGGGCAAAGCAGAACCCAGGGATGAATCTGGGAACTGTAGGACCAAGGGATGACTAGGGGCACTGTAGAACCCAGGGATGATTCAGGGCACTGCAGAACCCAGGAAAGATTCAGGGCACTGCAGAACCCGGGGATGATTCAAGACACTGTAGGACCCAGGAAGGATGCAGAGCACTGCAGAACCTGGGGATGATTCATGTCACTGCAGGACCCAGGGATGATTCAGGGCACTGCAGAACCCGGGGATGATTCAGGGATCTGCAGGACCCAGGGATGATTCTGTGAACTGTAGGACCCAGGGATGACTCTGGGCACTGTAGAACCCAGGGATGACTCAGGGAACTGTAGCGCCCAGGGATGATTCAGGGCACTGCAGAACGCAGGGATGATTCAGGGCACTGCAGAACCCTGGAAAGATTAAGGGCACTGCAGAACCTGGGAATGATTCTGTGAAATGTAGGACCCAGGGATGACTTGGGCACTGTAGAACCCAGGGATGATTCGGGGCACTGCAGAACGCAGGGATGATTCAGGGCACTGCAGAACCCAGGGATGTTTCAGGACACTGCAGAACCCAGGGATGATGAAGGGCACTGCAGAACCCATGGATGATGCAGGGCACTGCAGGACCCAGGGATGATGCAGGGCACTTCAGAACCCGGGGATGATTCTGGGAACTGTAGGACCCAGGGATGACTCGGGGCACTGCAGAACCCAGCGATGATTCGGGGCACTGCAGAACCCAGGGATGATTCAGGACACTGCAGGACCCAGGGATGACTCAGGGCACTGCAGGACCCAGGGATGACTCGGGGCACAGCAGAACCCAGGGATGACTCGGGGCACTGTAGAACCCAGGGATGACTCGGGCACTGTAGAACCCAGGGATGACTCGGGGCATTGTAGAACCCAGGGATGACTCGGGGCACTGTAGAACCCAGGGATGATTCGGGGCACTGCAGAACCCAGGAAAGATTCAGGGCACTGCAGAACTCGGGGATGATTCAAGACACTGTAGGACCCAGGAAGGATGCAGGGCACTGCAGAACCGAGGGATGATTCAGGGCACTGCAGAACCCAGGGATGTTGCAGGGCACTGCAGAACCCGGGGATGATTCAGGGCACTGCAGAACCTAGGGATGATTTAGGCCACTGCAGAACCCAGGGATGATTCGGAACACTGCAGAACCCAGGGATGATGCAAGGCACTGCAGAACCCAGGAATGATGCAGAGCACTGCAGAACCCAGGGATGACTTATGGCACTGCAGAACCCAGGGATGATGCAGGGCACTGCAGAACCCAGGGATGATGCAGGGCACTGCAGAACCCAGGGATGATGCAGGGCACTGCAGATCCCAGGGATAATGCAGGGCACTGCAGATCCCAGGGATAATGCAGGGCACTGCAGAACCCAGGGATGACTCAGGGCACTGCAGAACCCGTAGATGACCCAGGGCACTGCAGAACCCATAGATGACCCAGGGCACTGCAGAACCCATAGATGACCCAGGGTACTATAGGACCCAGATATTGTGCTGAGCAGAAGGTTGACTGAAGAGTTTGTTCCAGGAAAAATGCAGTGCCTTAAAGGACCCAGTGATATGCGCATTGAAGGTCCCAGGTATGGTGCAGTGCACTGAAAGTGCTGTGGATGGAGCAATGTAGCAAACAGGTTTGACAGAATGTTGTGTTGGAAAGAGGCCAGATTCTGGGATGGAGCAGTGCACCGTAGAGCCCAGGGGCGGTGCAGGGCACTGTAGGTCCAATGAATGGTGCATGCAGGCCAGGAGGTGAGAACGCTTTGTTGTAAAGTAACCAGTACCTGAGATGCTGCAGTGCATGCGGTACATATGTACGAATGGTGTCATCCTTATTTAGTGATAACGTCTATTTCCCCAAGCAAATATTTTATTCGGATTGCTTCACCTCCGTCATCCATCCTTCATTAGTATGTGTGTCTGCTTTCTCCTCCCTGGTTCAGGGCACTAATGAGGCATGCAGAAATGTCACTCACACAGCTGGGAATGTGGCTGAAGAAGAGATGTTAACACCTATTGACTGCCTGCAAAAAGGACATATGTGGAAGCCAGTCTGCTTTCAGTGCACAGCATGACCCAAAGGTGGTGCAGGGCAGCATTGTGCAGTGCAGAGCAGGAGAGGGCCTGCATGTTTGTTCCTGGGATGCCACAGTGGACTGTAGGACCCAGGCTTGGTGTTTTGCACGGCACAGTTTGACTAGGTGTTCTTTTGGAAAGAGAAAGAAGTCTGTAGAAAAACAGTAGTTCTAATAATATTGATAATAAGAACCCATAGTTGTTCTGCAAAATGATTTATTAATCCTGGTTCTTGTTGAGTAGGGTTGCCATTGTTGTTGAGTCTAACACTTTTGGAAAGAAGCCATTTCCTAGTATGGTGCAGTAAAATAGAGTACCCAGGAATCGTGCAAGCAATGCACTGTCGGACTTGAGAAGGTGCAGTGCGCTTCAGGACCTGGGGATGGTGCAGAGCAGAAGTTGAACTTACTGCTCTTTTAAGGAAGCCAGTTCATGGGAGGTCCCAGGGATGGTACACGTAGAACACTGCAGGATTCAGGAATGGTTCGGTACACACAGATCCCAGCTATGGTGCAGTGCATACTGGATCCATGGATGGTACCACGCAAAGAAGGAGCTGGGCTGAGTGCTGTGCTCGAAAGTCGCCAGTTCCTGGGATGATGCACTGCACCACAGGACGCAGGGATGGTGCATGCAGTGCATTGCGGGGACAGCACGATACACACAGGTCCCAGGTATGGTGCAGTGCATACTGGATCCATGGATGGTACCATACAAAGAAGGAGCTGGGCTGAGTGCTGTGCTCGAAAGTCGCCAGTTCCTGGGATGATGCACTGCACCACAGGACGCAGGGATGGTGCATGCAGTGCATTGCGGGGACAGCACGATACACACAGGTCCCAGGTATGGTGCAGTGCATACTGGATCCATGGATGGTACCACGCAAAGAAGGAGCTGGGCTGAGTGCTGTGCTCGAAAGTCGCCAGTTCCTGGGATGATGCACTGCACCACAGGACGCAGGGATGGTGCATGCAGTGCATTGCGGGGACAGCACGATACACACAGGTCCCAGGTATGGTGCAGTGCATACTGGATCCATGGATGGTACCATACAAAGAAGGAACTGGGCTGAGTGCTGTGTTCGAAAGTAGCCAGTTCCTGGGATGATGCACTGCACCACAGGACCCTGGGATGGTGCAGTGCACCTCAGGAAACAGGGATGGTCCAGTGCAGGAGTTTGACTGAATGTTATTTTAAAGAAGCCAGTTCATGGGATGATGCAGTGCACCACAGGACCCACGAATGGTGCATGCAGTGCATTACAGGGTGCAGGGATGGTGCAGTACACACAGGTCCCAGGTGTGGTGCAGCCCACACAATATCAGTGGATGGTACCTTACAGAGAAAGAGCTGGACTGACTGATCTGTTAGAAAGTAGCCAGGTTCTGGGATAATACACTGCACCACAGGACCCAGGAATGGTGCATGCAGCACATTACAGGGTGCAGGAATGGTGCAGTACACACAGGTCCCAGGTATGGTGCAGCCTACACAGGACCCATGGATGGTACCTTACAGAGAAAGAGCTGGACTGAATGCTCTGTTAGAAAGTAGCCAGGTTCTGGGATAATACACTGCACCACAGGACCCAGGAATGGTGCATGCAGCACATTACAGAGTGCAGGAATGGTGCAGTACACACAGGTCCCAGGTATGGTGCAGCCTGCACAGGATCCATGGATGGTACCTTACAGAGAAAGAGCTGGACTGAATGCTCTGTTAGAAAGTAGCCAGTTTCTGGGATAATACACTGCACCACAGGACCCAGGAATGGTGCATGCAGTGCATTACAGGGTGCAGGGATGGTGTAGTACACAGGTCCCAGGCATGGTGCAGTGCTCACAGGATCCATGGATGGTACCATAAAGAGAAGGAGTTGCGCTGAAATCTTTGTTGGAAAGTAGCCAGTATCTGGGATGATGCACTGCACCACAGGACCCATGGATAGTGCATTGTCCCTCAGGAAACAGGGATGGTGCAGGCAGTGCATTACAGGATGCAGGGATGGTGCAGTGCACACAGGTCCCAGGGACAGTGCATTGAATGCATGACCCAGGGAGTGTGTTCAGCAAGCCAGGAGTTTGACTGAATACTCTGTTAAAGAAGCCAGTTCATGGGACGATACAGTGCAACACAAGACTCAGAAATGGAGCAGTGCACTGACTGAAAGAGGGATGGTGCAGTGTAGAGCAGGAGTTTGAGAGAATGCTCTGTTACAGAAGCCAATTCTTAAATGTTGCAGTGCAGGAGTTTGAGTGAATGCTCTGGTAAAGAGGCCAGTTCTTGGATGGTGCAGTGCAGGAGTTTGAGAGAATGCATTGGTAAAGAGGCCAGTTCTTGGATGGTGCAGTGCAGGGGTTTGAGTGAATGCTCTGGTAAAGGGGCCAGTTCTTGGATGGTGCAGTGCAGGGGTTTGAGTGAATGCTCTGGTAAAGAAGCCAGTTCTTGGATGGTGCAGTGCAGGAGTTTGAGAGAATGCATTGGTAAAGAGGCCAGTTCTTGGATGGTGCAGTGCAGGAGTTTGAGAGAATGCATTGGTAAAGAGGCCAGTTCTTGGATGGTGCAGTGCAGGGGTTTGAGTGAATGCTCTGGTAAAGAGGCCAGTTCTTGGATGGTGCAGTGCAGGGGTTTGAGTGAATGCTCTGGTAAAGAAGCCAATTCTTAAATGTTGCAGTGCAGGAGTTTGAGTGAATGCTCTGGTAAAGAAGCCAGTTCTTGGATGGTGCAGTGCAGGAGTTTGAGAGAATGCATTGGTAAAGAGGCCAGTTCTTGGATGGTGCAGTGCAGGGGTTAGAGTGAATGCTCTGGTAAAGAGGCCAGTTCTTGGATGATGCAGTGCAGGGGTTTGAGTGAATGCTCTGGTAAAGAAGCCAGTTCTTGGATGGTGCAGTGCAGGAGTTTGAGAGAATGCTCTGTTACAGAAGCCAGTTCTTGGATGGTGCAGTGCAGGAGTTTGAGTGAATGCTCTGGTAAAGAAGTCAGTTCTTGGATGGTGCAGTGCAGGGGTTTGAGTGAATGCTCTGGTAAAGAAGTCAGTTCTTGGATGGTGCAGTGCAGGGGTTTGAGTGAATGCTCTGGTAAAGAAGCCAGTTCTTGGATGGTGCAGTGCACTACTGTACCATGGGATGATTCAATGCACTGCTGGGCCCAGGGCGGTGCAATGTGCTGCAGGACCTAAGGAGGGTGCAGAGCAGGAGTTGGAGTGAATGGCCTGTTGGAAAAACCCAGTACGTTGGATGTGCAGCAAACCACTGGACCGAGGGATGCTGCAGTGCACGCAGGAACCAGTGATGGTGCCGTGCACCTCCTGAAGCGGGAATGGTGCAGTGCACAACAGGCTTTGGACTGAATGCTGATAGCGCGTAAACTTACAAGGAGACACGCCTAGGTCGATGATCCTTTGGACCACGTTCTGGGACTTCCCAGTACGCGATATCTTTTTGACATCACAAAATCAATGGATCAATAATCCAATCAATATTCACAGTAACTAATCAAAACGTTAATCAATAACATTTAATAAGAATCAATAAAGTGAACACACCATGACCTTTCAGTCATGAATAGCCACACCAATTTAGTTAAGTGTTAGGATATTTATTTCCCTATTAGTTACAATCTAAGGCCATTTCCGTTAATCTCGTTAGCAATTCATCTCATTAGTAACTCCTCAGATTTAATTAGAACACAATTAATCAATACATAGAGAATATTCATTCAGCATTAACACATCATTAATAAGAAGCAACTTAGCAAAGTCTCAGTAGTGCATGATTCAACAAAGCAAGAACTCAGTCATTTGTCTATTTGAGTCAGATATTAGTGAACACCTTAACTAACCTCGAGTTTGCATTAGCATGTTGGGCTTCATGCAAAACAATTCAGCAAACGCAAATTTGGAAAACATCTAACTATGGCTTCTATCAAAGCGCAGTTGGTACCTAGAGAGAAAGGCAAACAGACAATTACAATTTTCATCAGATAGTTACCCATCCAACGAATCAGCAAACAGCGTCAGTCTTCGTCCTCAGGACATCAGTTGATTCACCATCAGCAAAGATTGGCCAGGGCAAAGTCGCAGTATGGCATAGCTAAGGAATAAGACTCTTCCCTCATATGGAGGAGAAGTAAGTATCAGGTAAGAATGGATAGAGGATGGTTAAAGTATCAGGAAGAATAAACGGCAAAGTCTCAAAAGAAATGGCCTAAATGCCTCAGTAAAATGGCAAAGAATGGCTTGGAGTGGAATGTCCAATAATGGCTGGCTTCTCTTCGGGTCATGCGGTTAAATCAGTACTGCCTAATTTGCTCCTAATTCCTCATTGGATAATATTTGGTGCATCATTATCTCTGTCCAATAATTCTCCACGCACTTCACTAGAATTTTCCACAAACCACAGTTCTCATGTTGTTGATTGGCCCACATTATTGACGTCGTCATCGGTTGGGATGTCAGGTAAGAAAAGTTACACTTTACGCTCCAGTCAGTAGTTCTATTGTTTTCTCCTACTCCAGGCAGCCTTGCACCTGTTACGAATTACACTGTTGCATTCAGCAAGAATGTCTCCTTGAGCAAGTCGGTCCCGTGAGAAAGAATTTACTACGGCTACACACATCTCTAGCTCCTGGAAAAGTACAGCTTCGTGTCCTTCAGGAAGACAGCACAGTGCACGTTAGAAAAACACAGTTTAATATGAGACCAGGCAGCTAGGCCCAGACCCTTGCTAACTAAGGCCTAGTGATTTAGTTAACGAACCCCTAATACATAACTCTATTTATGATATGCTAATACAAATTCAAAACATTAGTACATAATTAATTCATTACTAATAAGTTTCATTAGTCTTCGTATACATTGGTAGCCACTCCCCGTGGGCACGTTTCAAACGTGCGCATTATTTTCTACGTTAACACATTTTCAATGCAGCTTCATCTCACAATATATTGCAAGCTTTCCATGTTACATCTGTAAAAGACACACTCCAACAATGCTTTGTTGGAAAGATGCTAGCAGCTGTATCCCAATAGAGAGAGGCCTCTGCAGACGCCTCACTGGAGGGAAAATTAATGTATTCATGTGGGCTTTCTGAAGTCCTGAGCCCCCATCACAAAGACAATTAGTCCTGTGAGCTCCCCCACCTGGTATCCCTCTGGCTGGCAGCAGGTGTACACACAGCAGCGAGAATCATTCACACACCCTGGGATGTCAGTATCAACCTGTCCATCGCTTTCCTTTTACTTGTTTTCCATTTAATCTGATCATTTCTAGGGAGCTCCTGAAAGCAGACAGACATCCACATGTATCCTTTAGTCGGTCAGTCAGTCAACGTTAACATCTCTCCCTCAGTCGCTATCCCAACTGTCTGAGTGACATTTCTGTTATGCCTCATTAGTGCCCTGAAGCTGCTCACTAAAACCAGAGAGGAAAAACAGACCCACATACGAATGAAAGATGTGTTGGGGAGAGGAGGGGAAGCAGTGTGAAGGAAATAGTTGCCACGAGTAATAACATTTACACACAGTGCTTTCTGCCAAACGCCTTCAGCTTCCAAGCACTGGAATAACTTCATATAAATGGTTCTTTATGTAGTGTTGACCTCAGAAGGATGAAAGGTGGGGTGAAACCACGTAACCTTTTGGGCTTCTCACAGGTCTTCGCTTCATTTGCTTAATCCACTGAACTATCTTACCTGCTTTAGTTTCATCCAATTTTGCCAATTTTCTAGATAGTTTCACAAGGAGATCCTCAGGGGCATGGCTACCGGGGTGGGGGTGTTTGGATGCTACACCCGCCTAATAAATGTATTTTCTCGTAAATATTTGCTTTCAGTGGGTATGGTGAGGTGTCCGTCGGATTTCACCATGCATTTGTACATAAACACAAGAAAGTAACTCACGCTCTCTCCCTCTCTGTCTTGAAATTCTTTTAAAATGTTGCTTATTTTACAAAATATTGTGTTTTCTCTCCCATATTACCCCCTACAAATCAGCATTTGTCTTCCTTTCCACTGGCCCTTAAGCTCCTCTCATGCACTCTGCTTGTCGTATAATTCTATTCATATAAGTCGCTCTGCCTTCATGCATCATAATTTGTTACGCTCATCCGTATAATTTACTATTCCTTTGCATGTTTGGTAGGTCTGTGTGAATATTTTGCCCTCTGTATTTGCAGTTTTTCTAGGCAGACTCCTGTCCATATTTCCCTAGGCCTCTGCCTATTTCACTGGGCCCTGCGCCCATTTAACTAGGCTGAAAGGGACACCACTCCAGGCAACTACAAGTTTTCTGGTGTCTCCGGCAGTGGCGGCTCGTATTTTTAAGGGAGGTGGGAGAGGTGATAGGTTACACATGCACACATACACCTCACTCACACCCATTCATTCACACACCCATTCACAACACTCACTAACAAATACACATACATTCATGCAGGGGCAGCTCCTCCGCTAGGGCGGAGGAGCGTCACCCCCTGCCAGCATCAGGAGCTGCAGAACTTTTATAGTAAAAACATAATAAACTCTATTTATTATGTTTTTACTATAAAAGTGAGCGGGGCCACGGGCGTGACTTGGACGGAGGGGGAGTGCAGAGCACCCCCCTCAATGCGCATGTATGTTTCCGGCCAAACATACTTGCACAGTAGGATCTCTCCAACCTGGCACTGCGTTGCCGGGCTGGAGAGAACCTGCACAGGCTCCCAGTCTGCCTGGGTGCACCCTGCCTGGGCGCTCCCAGCCAATTCTGACGCTGCTTTGAGCAGCTTCAAGATTGGCCGCAAGGCAGGCTGGGAATTTGTGCCTGCAGTGACAGAGGAGCAGAGCAGATGGAGCGGTGCGGGAAAAAGGTATGTTTTATTTTATTTATTTATTTGCCCCCCCGCCACGTGCCGCCACGCCCCTTTTCCCTCCTGCGAGCCGCACCTGCATTCATGCACGCACCAAACATAAAAAAATAAAAAAAACTTACCTCAGCAGCTCCGTCTGGGAAGCCTCGGAGGTCCCAGGAGGGTTGGAACTGCTGTATTCCCTCATTGGCTGTCCTAAGGGCAGCCAATGAGGCAAGGCAGCATTCTCTCACTAGTCACAGAGTGGGATGGTGTCAGTGAGACTGCTGACCCCACCCTACTCTGTGACGAGTTGTCACTGATTGACACTCAGCCCTAGGCGCTTCAGGGCTTAAACCTGAAGTGCCCAAGTGCAAAGAAATCGGTGACGATCCCCCTCGTCATGAGGGGGAGGGCCTCGAGGCACCTTTGCTAGGCTGAAGCAGTCACGCCTACAGGGCTGCGACATCTTCGGCCCTGCAAAGTTCAGCTCAGGCAGCCAGGGATTCTGCGCATTTAGTGAATGTCCAACTCCTGGCTGCCTGACCTGAACCAGAAGAGTAGCTGTCAGGCTGAGTTTTGTTCAGTCTGATAGATACTCTTCATGTCAGGAAAAAGGTAGGGGGCGTGGCCCCCCAGCACGGACGGACGGGCTGCTGCTGGTCTCCGGACTGTAATTATCGGGTCCTCAAACTTGGAGACATCAGACCAGGGGCCATCGATGGAGCTGGGGGGGGTACAGACCGCTCCTTTGCCACCTCCGTAATTCCGAATGGAGGTGGCACAAAAATCTTCCCCAGCTGGAGTAAAAGGATACCTTCCCTCCTGCCACTCCACCCTGCTTCTGTACGCATGTGAGACAGAGAAAAAGTACCCCCGCGGCACTTTCCACATGCTCCAGGCTGGTGGCGAATGTTTGCAGATTTGGGTCCATTATTTCCCCATCAAGCGTGGGACACCTATGGAAATGGTCCCATATCCACCTGACCCACATGTTATTTTCTACTCCGGGGATGTAACTTGTAATCCTTGTTACCTGATGGGGAGATATCACCCGGTATCGATAATTCGAGGCCCTGAACCTCCCGCCAGCCCTCCATAGAAACCAAGGGGAACTCGTCACAGACCGCTCAGTCTATTAGAAGGTGTCTGCATGTATTGTTCAATATTTAATTTCATATTCTACTAAACTTCAGTTCATATTTCACTAAATGTATATGTATACTTCATCCTATCTATTGCATGTTAAATTGGGCAGCTATACACAGTCCACTTTGTAGTTTTCGCTGCTTCTGTTTGAAGGTTTTGTTAACTCTATTGCGTATTTTGGCAACAAACCTAAACCCAAAATACAACTCAACCATCTCAGGGGTCTGTGACAAGCTAGTCATTTTCTCCCATAGAAAGATTCATGATAACATTTCAGATACACAAGTGTCACAAGGCTCTTTGGAGTCTCACCCATGAAAGGTGGTCCTCCTACGGCATGCCTCTTAAACAGTTTCTGGAATCCCTGATTTAGTCTGTTAAATCTGGCTCACCCCAGGTTCCCTGCCCAGCATCAATTTCATCCCATAATTTCCAACACTTTACTGAAGCTCATTCCCTCACCATTGTCCTCATGTACAGTGCCGCATAGCTGGATGTGGGCTGATATCTCCCCAAAACCCAATTTAGAGACACAGGTTGTAGCCAATTACTGTCTGCTACCCTCTTCCCTGCTTTGGGCCACAGTTTGGAAAAATATGTTACCGAGCAGCTTTGAATAGTATAACATCTTAAATAATGACTACCATGGCTCAATAGCATGGAATCAGCTACTCCTGGAGTCGTGCGCAGTGAGTAATGTTGCAATGTTTAAAAAAAAGCTTAAGACTTGGCTTTTTGTGCAGGACTAAATGTAAACTGTTTCACCTCTTCCGACCCAAGCAACGCACTGGAACACTACTTGGAGCAGCTGTGCGCGATACAAACAGCTTTCATCATCAACATTTCAATTTCCAATCCAGAAGAAGTTGCCCAGGAACAGTGATGTTATTGGCTGCGGAGGGAATTTACAATTTTGTGGATGAGGAAGTCACAGCGGGAATGATCCCATTGGGCCTCTCCGCTGCTTTCAAAACAATTGACTACAACTTTTTAGTCAATCAATTGTAGGAGGTGGGGCAGGCACAGATATCCAGTGCTTTATATAATTTCTGGCAGGGCATCAGCAGCCCTTTAAACGGATCTATATTATGTCTCCTAATAGACAATAATGTCCATGTTATAGACTAATAGATAGTAATGTTTGAGAGTTTTTTAAAGTTCATCATTATCCCCTCTTATTTGTAACCCCTTTGTGAGCCATCTGTCCAGTTTTAGTCAAACCTTTGACTGTAGCGCTCTGTTGTATGTGGACGACACACAGTTTATTATTCACCTGGAGATTTGCACCCCTGCAACCTTGCCCCCCTTTGATAGTTGCGTGAAGCAGTTCAACAATTAATTATACTTAATTTCCTAAAAGTAAATATTGATAAACACAAATTGTAAATATTGACTGAAACAAACTATGATGGGATGAATCTCATTGGCCGAGTAGTGTTGGAAGTGATCTTTCTGCTTTTAGAAAGCTACATCTTTCTGTATTTTCTTGGGCCATAAGCTCTCAATGCCTTCTCCCTTCAAAGCACCTTTTAGTGTGAGCTTCTTCCCAGAGATCTACGAGCATCCTTGACTTTATCTGCGAGATATCACCACTAGAGTATTGTAGTAGCTTATTCCTGGGACTTCCAGCTTCAGGTCTGTTAAAGCTTCAAAGAGCTCAGAATGCTGAGAGCCACATCATTTGATCTAAAAACTTTGACCATGTTTAAGAGTCTGTATGATCTTCCTCGGTCACTTCACTCTGAGGGCCATATTTATACTTTTTGACGCAAAACTGCGCTAACGCAGTTTTGCGCCAAAAAAATTAGCGCCGGCTAACGCCATTCTGAAGCGCCATGCGGGCGCCGTATTTATTGAATGGCGTTAGCCGGCGTTAGACGACCGGCGCTGCCAGGTGTGCGTGAAAAAAAACGACGTACACCAGGCAGCGCCGGCGTAGGGAAAAATGGCGTTTGGGCGTCCCAAAATGGGGCAAGTCAGGCTGAGGCAAAAAAATAGTCTTAACCCGATTTGCGCCATTTTTTTGGGGCGCCCAGACGCCATTAACATGACTCCTGTCTTAGCAAAGACAGGAGTCATGCCCCCTTGCCCAGTGGCCATGCCCAGGGGACTTGTGTCCCCTGGGCATGGTCATTGGGCATAGTGGCATGTAGGGGGGCACAAATCAGGCCCCCCTATGCCACACAAAAAAAAAAAAAATACTTACCACAACTTACCTTTTCTTCCCTGGGATGGGTCCCTCCATCCTTGGGTGTCCTCCTGGGGTGGGCAAGGGTGGCAGGGGGTGTCCCTGGGGGCAGGGGAGGGCACCTCTGGGCTCATTCTGAGCCCACAGGTCCCTTAACGCCTGCCCTGACCCAGGCGTTAAAAAGAGGCGCAAATGCGGGGTTTTTTGCCCCGCCCACTCCCGGGCATGATTTTTGCCCGGGAGTATAAATACCACGCATATGCCTGGGAGTCATTTTTTAAGACGGGAACGCCTACCTTGCATCTCATTAACGCAAGGAAGGTGTTCACGCAAAAAAATGACGCTAACTCCATGAACTTTGGCGCTAGACGTGTCTAACGCCAAAGTATAAATATGGAGTTAGTTTTGCGTCTAATTTGCGTCGAAAAAAACGACGCAAATTCGGCGCAAGCGGAGTATAAATATGCCCCTCAATCTTTACTTCTTGTCTAAGTCCTAACATGACTTCTGGCAAACGAGCCAACATAGGTGGTTGCTCCGTCAGTTTTCTTGGTACCAAACTCTGAAATTAACTTCCACTGTATCTTAAAGACATTAAGCACGGAATCACTTTTAGAAATGCCTTAAGCCTTTCTATTTGTTAAAGCTCTTGCTAGAGTTTCTTGCCTGGATCAACAGTTCTTGAGTGCCAAGAAACCCAAGATTAAACTTAGCACTTTAAAAGAATTCAAATCAAGTCATATTTAATTCAGCATGCAGGTATCACTTGCACATCTGCCCATGTTAGACTGGGCTTCATCTGTAGTAGAGAGATCTCAGCAGCTGCGTGTTGGGTATTAAAGACTCTCATTGCGATTGTTAGCACTTTTTGGGTTTTGTACCACTGTCCCTGGCTCCTTCAATGCCCTCCCTCACCTCTGATGGACCTAGCTTTTGTAAATTATTACAATACTTCTTTTAATTGTTATGCTGTGGTTTAGCATCAATGAAAATACTGCCGAACGTGAGCAGATCGATGCTTTGCCCAGGGGCAATTCATTATGAGGCTGTCTATGCTGCAAAATAGGATTTATATTTCAGCGGACAGGATATTGTGATGTAGTAACCCCTCTGCCTAGCTCTAAATCAGGCCCTTGCTCGTCCCAGTCCTAAGCCAGGTAGAAATCAAATAAGGACGAGAAACAAAAATAGAGATGCTACAACTGACACATCCCCCACCTGTCACCTTGGCTGGCGCACTTGCCCGGTGGTGCCATCATATTAAGTCAGTCGGTTGACCAACTATTGAGATATCAGTATGTACCAAGCAAGTCAAAGAATCCAGTCCTGGCAGGGCCAGCCCTATAGTCTACATCATTCTGAGTTTGAAAAAGATGTATATATTAAGATGTGGAGTAATAATGCTTATTGAAAGAAAACATGAAAATTAGTCTGTGACTTTGATTATCTATAAGGTTAATAGTAATATTAATTACCATGTGTTAGAAATATCGCAAACCTCGCTTCAGGGAGCAGCTGAGTGCCTTACAGAGAATGCTGTTATTGTGACAGGCGCCTCCCAACCACTTGCAACCTGAAACAGACTAGGATGGAAAAAAGTAATGTCTCCACATCTTTCGGGGGTGCTTTATTGTGAGGGGCTTCTGCGACACTTCATTGTAAGAAACTGTCTGATAGGAGTGCGTGAAGTCAAGTAGCCTGAAAACTCACAACAACGCTTTGTTTTTTCTTTTAAAAGGGCCCTGTGCAGCATCAGAAACCATATCACTGCTGTGCAGGGTCTGAGCAACAGCTTCCTACTTTGTATTGTCCACACCTCACTCCTTCTATATTCCCTGATACTATTAGTCCCCTAGTAGAACTTTCAATGTGTCCCAATGGGCTACCAGAACTGGAGACGTCTCTTAGGGGATTTCCAGAATGCTCCTGAATTGGGGAAGTCCCCTGGGATCAAGGAAGGAAGAGCTGAGCTCAGTGCAACTAAGCAAATCCCCATAGCTGTAGGCCCTGTCCTGTCGAATAGGACCACAAGCTGTGGGGGCTATGCAAGTTAGGGGCAAACCCTAGGAACTAAGCACTTTGTATTACATGGAACCCTTATTGTAGGGCGTCATGTTGTGCTACCTTCAAATTATTAGTATTGCTGGAGCTCTGGACCCAGTTCTTGTGTCCCTGCAATACACCTCTTTATCAATGCCTGAGAGCTATAGGAGAATTAGTTCAGAATCACAAGTCAATTAACAGTGCAACCCATTGGCCACACACTAAGGGCAAAGAGAACATATATGAAGTTATATGAGTTTTATTACAAGTTTAGAGCCAGACTAATATAGATGAATCTCAAAAACATGCTACATAAGTACATAGTGACCAAAGGTGAGTCAAATAGTCTGATAAGGTTAAATCTCAAAAGCATAAGGCATACAAGGATTTCAGTGAGAAATAGATGTTGATGATCTGTATACAAGTTTCGATCCTCCTGTCTAGACATGAATGAATCTAAATTTAATCTATATAGTCATAAACTAATTTACGGTCAGGAAATCGTAATTAATTCGGTGACAATAGAAAAGTGGCAGCATATCGGAGACCTCAGTAGAAACGCTCCAATCAAGTGTTGCATAGCATAAAGCCACACAAAGAGAATAAGCAGAGAGGTATGTACCCCTCAAAGTCCAAGGGAAATATGCTGTCTAACTAACAGTGTGAATACCAATTAATTTCACAGAACCTTTGATTGAGGCCTTTAATGCTGGAGCAGGTCTTTAATGGCCGGTATAGCCAGCTACAGCAGGCTATAAGGCTATATTAACCATCAGATTAGTCAATTCTGTCTTTCTGAACATCTTACTACCAGGAGTAAGGGATAATAAATTAATGATTTACTATGTTGGAGGTGCAGCCAGTGGAAATCTGATAGAATGGTGTACGTTTCTTGCTTTCGGGGAGGGTACATTTGCCTATTTTCACTTAAGACTATGCAGCTAAATGCCATCATTTACCACTAGCAACAAGAGCGTGAGGACTAAATAAAGAACATAAAAGTGGCTATGATAAGAATTTGACTTGCTATTGGAAACTAGCGTTAGTACAGGAGGTAAGTAGTTTACAGAGAAGAATATTCCTCCAAGTGATCCGGCGGTTCACACTGTTCTTAAATTCTCAAATTCTATGAACGTTTAATTCTCAGTTCTGAGGGGTGAGGAGACATACATCAAATTAATCAACCTACGTAACAAATTTGGTCACACCTTCAATCTTGGCGACGATCTTGAGATTTTAAAAGTTTATTACAGACTGAAAATCAAAGTTAGATAAATGAGTCTCAAAACTATAGTATAAATGTATAAAATTACCAGAGAAGAATCAAAGCGTTGATAATACAGAAAGTAAGGAAAAGTGTTTGAAGCTTGAAATCCAGGGTTAAATCTCCCTGCCTAACCGCTGAGTCTAAATTTCTAACTATTCTACTCTAAGGTAATTTCAAAGAAAAGGGTCCGCACCACATAACTCAGTAGAGACTCTGTCAAGAAATGTAAGTAGCATAAAGTTATAAAGCCATAAAGAAGTAAGTAGCATAAAGTCACTTAGTCAAAATAGAGTATGAGGTCTGTGCCTAAAATGGGTCCACTTCAGTAAGGAGGCAAATAGGATCTGCTTCAGTAATTGAGTAAACACTGCTTAATCTTGATTTTCCAGGGGGTGACATCACAGTCAAAATCCTTCTTTGAAACAACAAAGCTGTAAATTGTACATTAATTGGCGGCTGAATTCTTTTAAGTTTCTCCATTTGACCTTGGGTCACTCCGCACTTCAGGAATTCCAAAGGAGGGCTCCAACTGCCAACCCAGTATAATTCTTCTGCCCTTGGTAACACAACTTCTCAAGCCCGCTTATCTCTCGTCATCTTGAACAGGTTTCGTCTGGATTCCTCCAAACCTTTCATATCATTGTGATAGTACACTGATTGTCTTCAATCTCAACTTCTGCTCTCTTCTTCCTTCTTTCTTTCTGAGCCTTCATTCTCTGGAAGACTTTCTATGCAAGCAACAGAACGATTGCCACTCGCAATAATAAATAATGGCTTCAGAATAAAACCTAAAACTCTGTTCCCCAACTTTCCAAACCACCTTCCTATAGCACGACGTTACTCAAAGTACAGCCCGCGGGCCGCCAGCAGCCCCACGGACCTATCTTGGTGGCCCGCGGAGATGTACAACAAACGCCATATGATAATGGCCGCAGTATGTAAACATAGAAGAGGGCCGCGGGAGCATGCGCAACAGTGGCTTCTTTGCGCATGCTCCCGCGGCCCTCCTCTATGTTTACGTACGGCGGCCATTATTTATGGCGTTTCCGTGACGATCCTGGAAGCCAAAGCCTCATAAAAGTCAGCGCTTGCAGCTAACTTTTACGGGGCTTTGTCGTCTGCTTTCTGTCACCGGCTCCACGTCTGCTGCCCGCCTGCCTGCCTGCCGTTCTACATTTGTGGCATCTTTACAGTGCTTTGAGTCAGGTAAGGCTCTTTGGTTATTTATTTATTTGTTTTTAATGTAGTGTGTGTGTTACTGGGGTAGGGGTGAGAGTAGATTACGCTGTGTGTGTGCGCTGTGTGTGTGTTACTGGGGTAGGGGTGAGAGCAGATGGCGCTGTGTGTGTTACTGGGGTAGGGGTGAGAGCAGATGGCGCTGTGTGTGTGCGCTGTGTGTGTGTTACTGGGGTAGGGGTGAGAGCAGATTGCGCTGTGTGTGTGCGCTGTGTGTGTGTTACTGGGGTAGGGGTGAGAGCAGATGGCACTGTGTGTGTTACTGGGGTAGGGGTGAGAGCAGATGGCGCTGTGTGTGTGCGCTCTGTGTGTGTTACTGGGGTGGGGGTGAGAGCAGATTGCGCTGTGTGTGTGCGCTGTGTGTGTGTTACTGGGGTGGGGGTGAGAGCAGATGGCGCTGTGTGTGTTACTGGGGTAGGGGTGAGAGCAGATGGCGCTGTGTGTGTGTTACTGGGGTAGGGGTGAGAGCAGATGGTGCTGTGTGTGTGCGCTGTGTGGGTGTTACTGGGGTAGGGGTGAGAGCAGATGGCGCTGTGTGTGTGCGCTGTGTGTGTGTTACTGGGGTAGGGGTGAGAGCAGATGGCGCTGTGTGTGTTACTGGGGTAGGGGTGAGAGCAGATGGCGCTGTGTGCAGATGGCGCTGTGTGTGTTACTGGGGTAGGGGTGAGAGCAGATGGCGCTGTGTGTGTTACTGGGGTAGGGGTGAGAGCAGATGGCGCTGTGTGTGTTACTGGGGTAGGGGTGAGAGCAGATGCCGCTGTGTGCAGATGGCGCTGTGTGTGTTACTGGGGTAGGGGTGAGAGCAGATGGCGCTGTGTGTGTATGGCGCTGTGTGTGTTACTGGGGTAGGGGTGAGAGCAGATGGCGCTGTGTGTGTTACTGGGGTAGGGGTGAGAGCAGATGGCGCTGTGTGTGTTACTGGGGTAGGGATGAGAGCAGATGGCGCTGTGTGCAGATGGCGCTGTGTGTGTTACTGGGGTAGGGGTGAGAACAGATGGTGCTGGGTGCAGATGGCGCTGTGTGTGTTACTGGGGTAGGGGTGAGAGCAGATGGCGCTGTGTGTGTTACTGGGGTAGGGGTGAGAGCAGATGGCGCTGTGTGTGTTACTGGGGTAGGGGTGAGAGCAGATGCCGCTGTGTGCAGATGGCGCTGTGTGTGTTACTGGGGTAGGGGTGAGAGCAGATGGCGCTGTGTGTGTATGGCGCTGTGTGTGTTACTGGGGTAGGGGTGAGAGCAGATGGCGCTGTGTGCAGATGGCGGTAGGGGTGAGAGCAGATGCCGCTGTGTGTGATAGACCGGACCCTGCAAGGGTAAGAACTGTGCTGCTGTATCTTTGTCTTGTAATGCTTAGGCACCAAGTTAGACCTTTGTTTGTGCAACCTCCAAACAATAATGCTTACTTTTATAACCCATACTCACCAACCCAGTACAGCTAGAGAGAAACCACCCACCCATGAAAACTACCAAAAATCAGATGACAATCCCAATATAAATCAAACCATTTGTGAAGTGTCCAGTGGGGTACACTTTGTGTGATGGGCAAACACCTTCAGCTTACTCCTCCTCCCAGGGGTGCGGTTGATAAATGGCTGCTGCATCTAATTAAATGTCTCTTGTGATTAGGATAGGGATATACTCTGGAACATTCCCATTTGGCTCTTGTGATTAGTGTAGGAATATACTACTAGAGCCAGGGCTGTTGAAAATGTCTTACAATAATACACTTTTTTTATCTGGCCCCTGGCATTTCGTGCACAGTTGATTTCTATTGCTGTGTGACCCAGCATGCTGAAAAAAAACAGTCTCTAAAAAGGGGCCCGTATACCATTCATTGGCCTCATTATCACTCTAGTATGCCTAGCAGGTTGCAAGCATAATTGCAAAAAATACTTTTTATAACATGGTTCTTTGGGAATCGGCAAAGGCCAGCATGTGTGTTGACAATTGTTAGATCACGGTATGCTTTGTTTCCTTTTACACATCACTTTATATTACTTTGGTGTTGTGCACAGAGGTCTGTAGCGAGATGCAGTGTTGGTCCATTGGTTGTGAGGCAGTGTCGGTCCATCGGTCGCTCGTGAAGTGTTGTCGGTCATGAAGTGGTGTTGGTCCTTTGGCTGTGAGGGGAAAATCTGATTCCTGACCCTTGAAAATCATTGCACAAACTCGCTGAGACCAATGGCCTACAGTCCAGTTACCAAGCCTTGCAAACGACCCAGATCCATACAGAGTGAACACAGATCATTCCAGGCAGCATGGGAAGAAGAGTACTTGTTTGTTGAATGGCCAAAGGAGAAAGCTACCTGTTTGCTTTGCAAAGAGAAAGTAAATGTTCTTAAGAGATATAACCTGGAACGGCACTACAAAACTCGACACGGAAGTTATAGTGAGAACTTCCCATTGCACTCAGAACTGCATTCAGCAAAAGTGGCATCGTTAAAGCAAACACTTCTTTCCCAGCAGAAGCTCTTCCTTTGCCAAATGAAGGAATCTGAGGCTGTTACAGAAGCATCATTCAAAATATGCTACCTGCTTGCCAAACATAAGAAGCCATTCACGGAGGCAGAGCTGGTGAAGAAATGTTTCCTTTCAGCAGCTGAAATTTTGTTTGAAAACTATAGCAACAAATCCAGCATTTTAAAAGAAATTGGTGCATTACAGCTATCGGATTACACTTGTGCACACAGAATAGAGGCAATGGGTGAAAATATCCAGGAGCAGGTGATCAAAGCTGTCAGAGAGTCACCGTTCTTCAGCATTGCCATGGATGAGTCCACAGATATAGGCGATGTGGCCCAGTTATTAGTTTAGGTGAGGTATTTGGACCAATCGCTTCATCCCAAAGAAGAGCTCCTGTGCCTTCTACCACTGCACGGGCACACAAGAGGAGAAGATATTCTGGACAGTATCTGCAACTACTTCGAAACACATCACATACCACTGGACAGTCTTGTTAGCATCACAACAGATGGCGCTCCTGCTATGGTAGGCCATGACAGAGGCTTTGTATCTTTGCTTAAAAAGAAGCTCACTGGACAGCCTGTAATAGACTACCACTGCATTATTCATCAGGAAGTTCTGTGTGCAAAATTAAAGCGTGGAGAACTGAATGACGTCCTAAAACTTGCAGTGAAAATTGTTAATTATATTCGTGCCAAATCCCTTAACCATAGACTTTTTAAGGCTATGCTGCAGGATTCTGAAGCTGAATATACAGACCTCTTGATGCACATTGAAGTGCGATGGCTAAGCAAAGGGAAAGTTCTGGAGCGGTTCATTGCTTTGCTTCCTGAAATTGAACACTTTACAAACAGCAGAGGTCAAACATTCCCAGAACTAAAGGATGTGAAATGGCTTTTAATGCTCCATTTTCTTTCAGATCTATTTGCACACTTCAATGCTCTTAATTTGATGCTGCAAGGCAAACAACAGCTTGTGTGGTCCATGATGAATGGTATTTACTCATTTGAAAGTAAGCTTGTGCTATTCAAAGAACAACTGGATGTTGCTGACTTCACCCACTTTCCAAAACTGTTGGCTGTGACTCAGAGGTTTCCAAATGCACAAGAAATGCTGCCAACCCTAAATCATGGTGCATGTCTTGAGGAAATTTCTGGGGAGATCAAAAGGCGATTTTCTCAATTCAGAACCCTCACCCCCCTGTTCAGGCTGGATGGTAAGTGCACGAAATCTTGATGCTGTTGAACTTATTGGCGTGAAAAGACTGCAAGCACAAATGGAGCTGATAGACATGCAGCACAACTCAGCTCTCGAAGCATCTTTTTTGGGGCAGGCACCAGAAGAATTCTGGAACACTGTGCCTACTGACAAATTTCCTGTTCTTTTTACAGTGGCCCAGAAAATAATTTGTATGTTTGGGTCAACATATGTTTGCGAAAGTTCGTTTTCCACAATGGGACTTTTGAAGAGTAAATTCAGAAATAAGCTAACAGACTTTACATCTGGATCAGCTCTTAAGGCTTGCCATTTCAGACATACTACCAGATTACAGAACACTAATAAGAGACATGAAGTGCAAAATAAGTTCTTAGTATGTCTTCCTTTGACATGCCTATTTTCCAGACTCAGAGAAAACTGTGCTGCATTGGGCCTGTGCTGAATATCCTGTTCACAAGGATTACCATGCCATGCCTCTTAAGATTACTATTGTCTGATAATAAAAATGTTTTTCAAAATGTCCTCTTTGTAGGTTTGTAGTTATACCTGGATTCAAAATGCAGCATTGTTTAGCAATGTTTTGAAAAAGGGGGCGGGGTGGTTGTTCCCCCTCTAAGCCCCACCTCCCCTCCCCCCCTCTGTCACTTCAGTGCGGCCCTCGGCCGCAAACCATACTGCAATTTTGGCCCCCGAGAAAAAGTTTGTGAGTACCCATGCTATAGCAGAAAATTCATCTCCAATAACTTGCCATGCACCTGTCACTTCCAGCTCCTTCAAATCCTTTGTCAACTCTGAAATATTCCAAATATATTTCTTCAAATTCTTACTCTTATCAGGAATATAAGTACAACATTGTTGAACTTTCAGCATTCGGCAGACTCCACCCTCTTTTGTGAGGAACAAATCTAACGCAAGTCGATTTTGTAAAACCATTGATCTTATCACCACCATCTCTGCGTTTACCAACAGAAATGAATTAACTGTGGTGGTAGCTAGCTTATCCACTATTACAGACAACTTTCTAATATTCAGGTCATTCAAAATCCACCCTACTGATGGGATCACTGCACCAAAGACATCTCCCACTATTTCAGCAGCACTAACTCCTCGTTTAGCTCAATGTTTCACTTCCACGCAGAATCTTTAACTGATTCTCTGCACAATTTTTGTACCTACATCTAAATAAAAACGATTATTGGAAATAACACTTCTTAAATGTTGTAACATAAACATACTTTGCAAAATGATTAATAAATGCAGCTTACATAAAACCATATAGTGATATCTGCACTTTTACTCGTGATTATTTCAGCGCACCACATTTTTAAAATCCATTTTCACATGTTACATAGGAAACTATTCCTTTCTTTCACGTTTTCTAAAATGCATGATGACACAAGCAAGTTATGCTCTTTCAAGTCAACATAAAACTTTGGAAGGGCATATGTATGTATGTATCTCTGCATGTATTTCCTGGACAGAATCCAAACCACGCTGGTAGAGAACTGAGGACTCTTTTTCGAGGGACAGAAATGATTCAAGATTGAGCAGCGGAGGGGGAGAGTGAGTGCAATCTATGCTTGCTTTGGGGTTGTGGCGCTCTTTATTTGTAACCTGTGCGCCTCAAAGTGATCACTTTTTACAATTAAAACTAGAATATTTTAATAGAAAGAGCAGCAATTGCACTCCACATACATGTACCTTGATGACATATATGCATATATGTTCAAGGTTCCACTGAACTCCAAGCAAGGACGGGTGTCTTATCTCCTAACCATTCTCTTTTTCTTTTTATGCAGCGACTTAGCCGTCAACAAGCTCCAAGATCTTCCACCTTCATTATTCGCAGATCTACCGGACCTGCAGCTGTTGTAAGTGGCCAGTGAGCATTCTTGGCAGATGTTTCATGTGTGTAGGGGAGCTTAGAGACTATTATTTGACATAAGACGCAAAGGGTGTGTGCCTGTTTAACAAAGTATTATCTAAATAGTTTGTTTGATGGCACAAATTAGTCAAATTAATTAAATTGTAATACATAATTGTTGTGTACAAAAAATGTTAATATTCCCCCCTGCTTCCACCAGAAATCCAAAGGCAGATTTTTGGGAACATACAAACTTTTTTGCATTGTGTTGCATTGTAAGTAATCAATCAGATAGAGTAAATTGTCATGTTGGATTTTGGCATGATAAGAACGAACTCAAAATCTGTGACCATACACCATGGGGAAAGGAATCAGGAGTAAATAAATGGGAAAAAGGCACAAAGGGCCAGATTTATCTATGTTTTGCTTTGCCAAACAAAGGGGCGCTAGAGCGATGCAAAACCCAAGTGGAATTTATCAAGCCACGCAAGGTCACCTTGCGTGACCCTGCATTACTTGATAAATCTAGACTTACACAAGGCAGTGCAAATCGCTGCCTTGCGTTACTCTGCAGCAGGTGGGTGTTCCATGGCTGGAGCGTGAGTGTTGCAATGTATCCACCACACAGATTTTGGCGCAGTCCCCGATTTACCATTAGTTGTAGAGGCGTGCCAAAGAGAAATATCTTTATTTTTCCTTGTTCTTTCCTCTTTCTAGGTGTGGTGCATTGTGCAGCACACGTAAAAGGAGGAAAATGCCTCTCAGGGTTCTTTTTGTGCAGGAAGTTGCCCCTTCCTGAACAAAATCAATTCTGCCTGCAACGCAGGCACTCTTGCACCATGACGCAAGGGTGCCTGTGTTTGCGCTAGGCAGCCAGAAGCGCTTCAACAATAGGATATGACAGGAATGCGCTATATAATGATAAATGAAGCCCCTTCCTGCCTTTTCCCTTTCACTCAGCGCAGCAACATGTCCTGCTGCGTTGCTCAGGGTGAAAAAATTATAAATTTGGCCCACAGTATATAGTTTAAAACAGAGGGCCTTATTTAGAGTTTAGCAGGAGGGTACTCCATCACAAATGTGACAGATATCACACCCTGCTTATTACAGGTACCATGGGGTGTAATGCACTTTGCAATAAGGCAGACTTGATATCCTTCACATTTGTGATAGAGTAACCCATCCGCTAAACTCTAAATCAGGCCAGAGTTCCTTGTGAGGGTTGGAAATGGGTGGATGATTGCCAAAGCAGATATCTTGCATATAAGGTATGTCCTCATAACACAGCATATGCCATATTATCTCGCGAGGCCACTCCTTAGGCAGATGTAGCATCACCTTGGCATAATACCCAGTATTGGATTGACTTGGAACAGAAGTGGTGCGTGCATAGCAAGAGCTCAGGTAGAAAAGTCAAGCAGAGAGTGGGTGGAGGGTGATTAAAGCTTTCTTGTGTCAAGTTGTCTGAAAAAAAGGTTAAATATTTTTTTCTTTGCAGAAATATTTCTTTCAACCCATTGAAGGTCATCCCCAAAGACCAGTTTGACACCCTGATGCACCTGCACTCTTTGTAAGTATGCAGAAATATTGGGACCTCTCCTCCACGAACGCAAGACAGAAGTCATGGGATTTATTGGGAGGGGTGTAGGCTGGGACTGCGGGCTTACAGCGAGTGGGCCTATCATCATGGGCAAATGAGAGACCTGGGGTTACGCTATGTTCGCCAGCAAGATGAGAAAGCTCTCAGTGTTTATGGGTATGGTGTTAGAGGTTGGACCAACCAGTCCAAGAAGCAATCTTTGGTCTAGAATTTCTTCGGGCAAAGAACAACTTGTCAGGGATTTTCAGCACCTCAAAGGTACTGAGATGGAGGTCCTCAGCTTGTCACTATTGAAGAAATTCCTGGGTGGTGGGTGAATTTCAAGCCTTCTGAACTCTTCTGTCCCGGCTGGGCACCCATGAATGTTTTCAGCAGGAAGTCACAGTGACCTCATGCACCACACCTTCTTTAACCAAAATGTTTCCTACCAGCCTGTATTTGTTTCTGCTGGCACTCATCTTTGCTTGTATTGCACCCCACATCGAATTATGAACTTCAAAAACAGAGCTGTAAAACCTCATGTTCCTCTTCTGAAGATCATTTACACTTGTGATAGACCTGCACCTAATGCTGTTGTACAAAGAAGTCATCTTCCCTTGTAGTGGTTCAGAGCTTGGTAGCCACCGGTGTCATCTGGTGAGATTAAGGTGGTGGGAAGAAAGCAAGAGGTTGTGATTTCCTGTGGCACATACTGAGGAAGCTCACCTCGTGCCTTACCATGTGCCACTGTTGATTACAAATGTTTGCCAAAAACGCAAAAGATGAAGGAAGAAATGATTGCAAAGAGCCTAAACCACTGGACTGGAAATCACTCGGTGTAGCATTCCAACCCATTTTCCACCCACTGGCCCACTCTGAAGCTCGCTTTCTACATATCAGTACTGTCCCTGCTCTTCATGGGAACAGTCCATCCTGAACTACCAGACGAGGCCTCTACAGAATGGAGCACAAGCAGCTCCTAACTGGTTTGTCTCCTGGTTCTGTGAGCTCAATTTGAGACTAAATGTTTCTCAGACCTTATCAATGAGAGTTTTGAAGATGGCAAATGCTATGTCTTGAAAAGAGTGTGTGCCTGTGGGTGGAGAGCTGTGCATTTCATCCTGTCAGCCATACAAAACACTCTATCAAAACGATTAACCTAATAGACATGAACAGTGTTTCGAGATGATATTAAATCTTCGGTGGCATCTTGTTTGTCAAGAGAGTGAATGAGCGACAACAGTCAAATGAGGGTGAATTGACAGGTATGACGAAATACCAAAATGGCACTTCTTCCACCCATTGGCCCTATCAGAATTCGCTGACATGATTATCTCACTCAAAAGTCACCACTAACTTAGTTGCCGACATCCCATCCTTAGCCATCAGATCCCTCTCAAAGATATCCTGGTGCCCACCCCTAACAGAGTAACCACCTATCTAGCAAAGAAGACCTTTCCCTCTTCTGTAATAAGCAGCCAACTATTACTCTATCACAGGAACCTATGAGCCAGACAAATGATGCACTTTCCACTACAAGTGCCTCTTACCTAGAAGCATTCTTGAGTGAACCTTGGTGCTTCCATTCACAGCAGATGTTGAAAAGCACCTCCTGTGGGGCTGTCAGTCAGCCATCATCCTTCATTGCAGCATGGAACCTGCCATCATCCTCATCACTGATGATATAGTGCAACTCCTGGACAAACATAACCTAGGTCTGATACTTCTGAACACTTATAGTGTGGTTGTTCGCTCAATCCTACTCATCTACTTCACTCCCTGCTTAACCCTAGGAGATATGATCCTGGACTTATGAGGAACCGACCTAGATAATAGATGCTAGTTAATAGAGTCTGTGGGCCATATGTATCATGCATTTTTGCGGTCATAAATGGCCTTTTGCGACCGCAGAAATGCATTTTGGTATGTATGAATTTCAATTTGCTATTTGGTAACATGTTACTGAGTCCCAGTTTGGAATGTGAATACATACCGATTCAGTATTAGGAAGAGGCATGTTGAAGGCATCCCTTCCTAATACTAAATTGCAGCGGGATGTAGGAACGTTTCGTGAAAGAAATGCAGTAGCAAAACATTTCCATTTTACCACCTACTTCAAGTAGGGACCCCTTCCCCTTTGTGAATGCATGCAAAAACGTTTTTAAGAGCAGGCAGTGGTCCCACGGGCCACTGCTTGCTCTTAAAAAATTAGAAGAAAACTTTTCTTTTTTCTTTTTTAAATGCATCCCATTTTTCTTTAAGGAAAACAGACTTCATTAAAAAAAATTGCTTTATTTAAAAGCAGTCACAGACATGGTGGTCTGCTGAGCCCAGCAGGCCACCATCACTGTAATTTTAGCATTTCCAAATGGGTCACAAATTGTCACCTGCCTCATTAATATTAATGAGGTAGGTCGATTAGGATACACTAAATGAAAGTCATGGAGTTTCATACATTCACGTAACGATTACCTAATTGCCCTCTTGCCCACTTCTATTCTCATGCAGACTCCCTCCGTGTTCGTACCATGTCCAGTTATCTTTAGTCTTACCTTAGTTAGGTCTAACACGTGAAGTATGGATTCACCTTCACTCTAGCAGGCTAATGACAAGCAGCACTATCCCACGGTGTAGTCAGTCGATAACACAGATTATTTTTAAATGTCTCTTCTGCATCCAGACATAATTGTCAGTTGTATTTCTAAATCACCCCCTCCCCCAATAATAGGAGATTCAAGCTAGAGATGTACAGATTAAATATTCTTCTCTACAAACTTTGCACTTTGTGAAGTTGAGACAATTTAAATTTTGAACAACTTTATGTATTGGAGATTTATTTAGCAAATAAGATTGTTCACCAGCTTTTAGCAAAAAACTGCAAACTTTAGAAGGTAATACATTTTGTCAAGATGGCAAAAGCTTTGCAACTTTTACTAAACAAAATGTATCAAACGTCGACTTCTGTAATTCAAACCTTATTCCAGTCATGATCTAGTAAGGTTTTAGATCACCCTCAGGGGCTTAGCAAACATCTTTCACACTGACACCAATTTCATATACATTGCCCATATGGCTATAAAGTCTCAAACAGCTTATGGTCAGAGGAGTCTCCTGCATACATTTGCCTCCTAAGTGCCTACAGTTAACTTCCTGGCCACCCTAGAAGCCCCCTAATAAAAAGTAAACAAAACCACATCTTTGTTGGACCAATCCTGTTTCAAATACACACCATCTCCCTGCATCCCCATCTTCTTTTAAACACATACTACAAAATCGCCCAAGCCCTGACCACCAAAGAGCTCTACAGACCTAAATCCGGAAGCCTGGACTGATCTAATCACTGCTGAAAAATACTATGTCCCCATCCTCTCTTATGTGAACAACTTTGGGTATTGTTCTCCGCCCGCGTCTTCTGCTAGGTTCACTCCAGCAGGTGGTGAACCTTGACAAGGGTGAGGCATAAGTGGATGTTTGAATTTCACCAAGGTAGTAAGTAAAGCTATTTCTTCCAGGAAGGCAATTTACAAACGTTTGAAAAAATCTAGCCAATTTTGTTTTTTATGGCACATTTTTCAAAATATAGCTAAAAAGCCTCACAGGAAAACTTCACAAGAAAACTTTAAAAACAATGGTGTAAAATGTTGTTGTAAAATGTATAGGGATTACAAATAGCCTATGTATGAAATTTGATACACCTTGTATAATTTGTCAAGATGTTTGTAGTCTAGGGTTATTAAGCACATAACAACACCTGCTTGTTTTCACTTTATTATGTGGCTTATACACTGTGAGCTTGGTTGATACAAGAATTCAGAGAGGTTCTACAAGCACATTTTGATGGTGTTACATGGGATTGTCTTCATGCATAAGTGGTTCTAGTTCATTAGCTGTTCAGCAGTTGACTAGTCTAGCCTTTTAGCTTGAGCTCTAGGAGTGGGAAATGCTGAAGCTGAGCTTTTATGTCCAGGACAAGTGTGGGTGATGTTAGCAGAAGACCCAGCTTCATTGAACACTCATGGACACAGTCTGGTGTCAATAGGAGAAATGGGCCTCAGACTTCAAATGCAGGCGGCCACTGGTCTGAAAGCTCTCATCATAGCTTTGCCATAAAATGTCTGAACTCCTCATTCATTCCTTGTGGTCTGTGGTTCAGTAGAAGTAGACATTTCTGCATAGAAAATGCATGTTTCAGGCTCTCTCCATATTGGTTGGAGCTGGAGAGTTCCTCTGGCGTTCACCGTGGCAGCAGCATGCAATCTCAGACGCTCCTCATCTTTTGTTGAAGGGTGTGTTGTCCACTGAAATACAACTGAAATTTCTAATTGCATTTCCCCTACCATTTTCACTCTCTCTTTTTTTGTACCCCGTAACCTAGTGGGTCAGAATACATGTAGCAAAGCCTGAACCTAGACAACAGGACATGGAACAGTTTATTATTGTTACAAGTTAACAATAAAGCCACATGTACAGGGATGCCCCACCAGATGCTGAAAATTGTCTTGCTTCATCCATTCTCTAGTACTCTAAGGGCCAGATGTAGCAAGGGTTTAGCGAGTCGCAAACGGCGAAAATCGCCGTTTGCGAGTCGCTAAAGCCACTTTGCTATGTAGAAATGCATTTTGCGAGTCTGAACCGACTCGCAAAATGCATTTCCGACTCGCAAATAGGAAGGGATGTACCCTTCCTATTTGCGACTCGCAATGCTATGCATTTTCATTTGCGATCGCAAATGAAAGCGCAGTTACCATCCACGTGAAGTGGATGGTAACCCAGGCGCAAACGGGAAGGGGTCCCCATGGGACCCCTTCCCCTTTGTGTCTGGATAAAAAAATAATTTTTCCAAGGGACCACTACCTGCCCTGAAAAATACCGAAACCAAAGGTTTCGGTTTTTTTTTTCAAAGTGCAGCTTGTTTTCCTTTAAGGAAAACGGGCTACACTTTGAAAAAAAAAAGACAGCTTTATGTCTCCAGCAGGCCACCATCCCAGTGAGTGCCCTGATTTATTAGTATAAATGAGGTGGGTCTTTGCGACCCCATAGCGACTCGCAGAAGGTGTCTGAGACACCTTTCTGCATTCCAAATTGCGAGTCGCTGGGACTCGCAAATTGCAACTCACAATTTGGAATCTTCCTACATCTGGCCCTAAATTCTCAAAATATTTATTACAGATCACTATTGGCACCAAAGCACATCTATCTTTCAAGAGCATTGTCCAAAAGGCTTTTGTCTGTGGCCTTTTAAAATTACAGCCTTACCAGCTCCAAAGCAATGTGTGATGTCCCACTTTGTACACCTGATGGCATCTTTAAGACTCTTTCTCTTTTGATCTATTGAGCTTATCCCAAAATATAGAATTTTTTGATCTTCCCTCAGTAGTTCTGTTTGTTTGCAGCTAGTATTTGTGCACTGCCATTGACTCAAGAATCATGGAGGTCAGCTCACTCTCCCTACTTGCACCATTGATTATGAGCAGCACAGGAAATTCAGGGCCCGATTCACAAACAGTCTTCGCACTCATGGCTGAGTCTCTGCGTTCATGGTGAAATCTCCACAGGACGCACTGCAGAGAGTGCGCCGTGCAGAGATACTGCAAGTGTGGAAACTCTGCCACGACTGAGGAGACTCGGCCACGAGTGGAGAAATTCTGCCACTATCGTGGAGATTCTTTGTGAATCAGGCCCTCAGTCTTCAATAATTTAGGCAGCCAGTGTTCCACTATGTGCACTTTTTCCCCCCCTTGGATGTTGCTGGAATCCCAACAAAAATCACATTGTTTCATCTCCACCTGTCGTTCAGATCAGAATGTGTCACTGTAAGATCTTCTGCCTCCATTTTGCATACATCATACCGCCACTCAATGGGATCCACAGGAGCATGTACACCGGCCATACAGCCTCCTAATGACAAACACTCTAGTGACTTAGTTACTGTGTTTATCTAACCATTCATCCTGTCCCCAGGTATCACAGTGACAATACATTGTGCTGATAAAGAGATCCTTTATCTGTGGAACATATAGGACTAAAAACACAGTAGAACCATAGTCATTAATGTGTGACAATGGCAAAAACACAGGTACATGTTGTTTGTCTATGAAGAACATGAATACAGATAGACTTTGACAACCAGACTGACAGGATGAGTGATATCAATAAAGGCCATAGACTGCTAAGCACAAGGACTGTCATTTTGAGGCAAAAGATGGCAGTGTTCCTTCTCCAAAGGGAATCAGTCAGCAGACAAACTCCAGAGAGAATCTTTTGTGTGAACATAAAGAACAAAGAGGTGCAGAGAGTTCTATAGGGAAAAAGTTGTCTGTTTATGAATAAGTCCATAGCTCGTTTCATACTGAATCACACTGGCATAGCACTGACTATATTACTAACTAACATACATTCATCTTTCCTGGCAGAAGCCTCGAGGGTCTGGAGATCCCTAACATCCACAACCAGATGTTTACGAAGCTCACCAATCTCTCTCACATGTAAGTAACCACGCAACAGTGGATGAATGAGATGATCAAATGAATGCACAAGTGGTTATGTGGTGTCCACCGGATGTTCGAATGTTTATTCATCATCAATACCTGAAATTATATTGAGGCGTCATGAGGATTGTATGGAAAAGTTAATGTAATAATATAAACTATGACTTCACCCTTGAAGACAATGTCGCCGGTTGTATCCCTGCTAACATTTTTCTAGGATACAACACAGTGCCAGGAGTTGCTCTGCGATTCTGCATGAGTTTGCATTTCTTTCTGGTTTTCGGTTGAACAATCTCATCCTTAAGAGGGTTTTTGTGTTGCTCACACGCCAAACCTCACCTCCAAGTGTTTTGTGGCCCCAGGCAAGCAACATGTTTGCACCATCTACTTGAGCACTCTGAGGGCTCAACCTAAATTCAGATCCAACAGTAGAGTCATGCCCAAATTGCCAGGTGAAAGCTTGTATTTGAGAACCAAGCTAGTAACTAGGTAATGATCATTAAGGCATAGGGCTTGGCCAGGTATGTGATGGAGATGCACTAAAGTAATATGACGCACTCTATACTGTATACAATTTTTGTGGTTGAAAGTGCCGACTAGGTGTCAAATTTACAAAATTTTCATGCAACGCAGCAAGAAAGCTTTCCTGCACTGTGTGGTGTGGAATGGAGCGAGCAGAAATGTGCCATATTAACTAAGGTGCGGCACACTTCTGCTGTCTCCGTGCACTCGCGCAATTGTTTCAACCTGGCACCAATGCAGACACCCTTGTGCAATGACGTAAGGGTGCCTGCCTTGTAGTCAGAAACATTTTTGGGCGGAAATTTAACCTTCCTGCACAAGAACTATTCTTAGAAGCTTATTTATCTTTGTGTGTCTGCTTCAGAATGTGTGCATGACTCTGCTGTTGTACATCACCAGCTATGAAACCACTTAGCTGCTTTGCCAATACCCAGCACAGAGATTTTCTTACTCGCCTCATGCTAAGGACCAGATATTTCTTGGTCCCTTTCCCTAAGCCCAGACTCGTTACCGCCAAGCTCCTTTTGTGCCCTAGTGACTTCCACTCGCCCCAGCCCATGTTGCACTTTATGCTTTTATGTAAACTCTACATTCTTTTCAGATAGCGTTTTTGGTATTAATTTTGAGGCCGTCTAAACTGGCTATGTTTTACCTCCATCTTTGATCGTCTACTTATACCTGCCTGGCTACCTACTTCATAGAGGATCACAGTCCTTCTTGGGTACAAATAGGATAATTGCTGACGGCTATGATGATTTGTGTATCTTCTGCCTGGGACATAAGGGTGAATCCAAAGTAGCAAATTCTTAAGGCAAGAGATGTGATGTAACTGTGAACAAGAGTGGGGCCCAGAGAACAGCAATCAGGACCCTCAGGTAGTGGGAGAAAGGTACAGCCAAAGGGGGAAAGATAAACAGCTTGGGATCTGTCAGACAGAAAACAGTGTAACCTGAAGGGCAAACTTCTAGATACTGATGGAAGAAAAGCAGCTGATGAGCATGAGAGGCAGATCTAAAAGGGTCAAAGTGGCAATGCCACCTTGATCCAGAATTGTTCTAATAGCATTAGGGTCAGCATGGTCTCAGTTTTCAATGAAGGCAACAATGTATTTATTTTTTTAAGTTCTTTTTATTAAGCATTTTCAATGCATGCATTACAAAAGGCAACAGAGAAAATCAATTGCCCTTAATAGTAACATCACAGCAAGTGCCATATCAAGATACACATACAGAGTCCTGCTGGGGAAAAAAAGCAACATATCATCCCTTCTCAAAACATGCCCTAAAGGAGGCTCATCAGGCAAGACCAAAAGGTACAGAGTCCTGGGTGCCCAGAAGACTTTGGGACGCGAGGCTCTCAGTAGTTCCTCCACATAGGCCTCCAGCTGGTCTCTACAATACGGAATGTCCCGGAACCACCGTTTCAGTGTTGGGCATGTTTTCCCCCCCACAGAATAGCCACCCTCCTTTTGTCCAATAGTAGAGTGACAGTGGCCAGTTTCCCATTGGCAGGCTGCAATGGTTTGACATACCCTAGGGGTCACATACGTGGATCACAGGGGATAGGTTCCAGTGGTACAGTAGCTTGCATCAACGTAACTTACTCGCAATACTTTTAAATCTTGGCACATCCCCATGATAGATGCAGAAAACCTGCTACTGATGTGCCACACCCCACACAATCACCATCCAGTCTAAGCCCATACCTAAACAGCGGTGTAGGCGTGTAATTCATCTGCTGTAAAATGTTGAAATGGATAATCCTTAATTTACCATTGCCCGTGAGTGCGGTAAGTGGTTCACTCTGACCTATTGAGTGGAGGACATTCCATTTATCTAACAAACCACTAGTGGTCTTTAATTTATTGGATTGAGCTGCGGTGTAGAGATTAAGGCAACAATTCGCTGATTGGCGTCCTTGTCCAAGATCTTTGAAGGAAAGGAAAGGAGAGAGAGGTGGAAATTGGGTGAACATTTCCCAGAATATTAGGATCAACAAATAACTTTTTCAATAAAGGAATGACTAAAGATTTGTTCTAGGCATGCAGTACCATTGTGGTTGAAGTAAGGAATTGCAGAGCTCTAGATTCATGAGGGTGACATTACCCGTGACCTTTGACAAAACATGAGGTGGGGAGAGATCAAGGGGGATTAAAAGAAATCAATAGGTGAGCAAACAATCAGTACTACTGAAATAATTAAGTTGTCAATTCGATCTTATGACAAAAAAGTGATCTAACGTTAAAGGAGAAAGTTAAACTTAGACTTGAGGGCAGGGTTGGAAATGGGTATTGAATTAAGGAATGTGGGAGGCCTGGAATGCAATGATGGGGTCGTGGAAGGTGAAACTACAATGCGAGCAGCGATAATTACAGTTTGAGAGGGGAGTAAGAGGAAGTTGTCAAGTAATTACTGTAATTTACTGCGACTCTGGTTCACGGGTTGGAGCATAACAACTGAGTATGTGATCTGGGAGGACATGGGACCAGATTCCTAGAGCTCCACACATCTGTGGAGAACACAGGCAGAAACAAGGAGGCCTTTAAAAATCAGAAAACAGACTGGTCAAAATATAAGCTCTGATGCCCCTGGACATGACCAACAGGTTGTACTCACAGAACATATTTGAACAGCTGCCACACTTGGTGGATGAGCTGAGTAGCATGGTACCAAAGGTGATCTGTGGTTCAAGTAATAGAAAACCCTAGGTAGTCTGAATTCACTTAATCTAGTCCGGAGGAAATAATAATTACTTTAATAAGTATCTTCCTGGTGATAGTAGGAAGATGAGGAATGACTTTGGAAAGCATGCGTAGATAGTAGAAACATGAAAAGACCACAAGCTCCATTTGACCTATGACGGAGTGGTGGGCAGAAGTAACTGGAACAGAAAAGGAGCCAAGGTCTGGAGGCCACTAAGATAAGTAAGTGGGAGGCCCACCCATTATCTAAACCCCTGTCTTATGCTGCTGACTTTGAGGCAGTTGGTGGTCATCAAACTGGCTACTTCCTTCATAGAGTATACACATTTCTTGGGTATAATTAGGATCCTCATTGATGAATTCATTAACATTCATAGCTGACCTGAAGGGGTCCTTTTGCAAACTGGGAGAGATCTTCTAGCGTCAGATATTTGGGGAGGAAACCTCAGTATAAGGAGCTCTGTACATGAAGTGATCTAGATTCACTATTTTTAAATTATGAGGAGTATCTATTTTCATTTATTATAGTGGATGACCACAACACAAAAGCATTTTTTGCAATCTAGTGCCCTCACGTGGCACTTGCTTAGAATAGTCTAAAGGTAACCAAGACAGAGGCCATGAAATGCCATGTAAATGAAGCATAGTGCCTTGAGCTGTGTTCTTCCCCTTATTGGGAAGCCAGCAAGAGTTTTTCAGAACTGATAAGTTGTGCTACTGGAGTTGCGGACCTAAGATGAGCTGAGCCTCATACCTCTGCATTCTTGGTGCTAATTTTATTTGAAGGCATATCAAAGGTAGTATTCTGCACAAGTGATGGAGACAGAAGACTGCATTCTGTGTGGAAGAATTGAGTGGGAGAGAAAGAGAGACAAACACAAGTTATGTATCTTCTTCATGATGCTGACAGATGCCCTAGAGAATCAGGGCAGGAGAATGGAAGTGGTGAGTCACTTAAGGGCACATGAGTTGCATCTTTGTGGGTTATTTACACTTTGCTGAATGTGGGACATCCAGCAAAGACTGGCAGATATCCCAAGTAAACATACATGTGTACACTCTACATATTAAGGAACAGGACATATGCCAACCTCTAAATAACCTACACAGCTTTCCTCTTATGTCTTTTTTTGGGCCCAGACAGACAAACTGTGCTCAATTCTAGGCTTTCTTTCTCCTGTCTGATGCTTGCTGGTTTGTCCCAGAATCCTTGTTCATCTGGAGGCAGTTCTGGATGTTGTCCATGGATAAGCCATGGTCATTGTGATGAGCATTGAGAATGCTGTTCATCTGGGCTTGAAGGAGTTAAGGAAGGTTGGAGAGATGTGTGATTCTTGGGAAGCTCCACAATTTACTAGGGTGTTTTTAAAGAAAGAAACCCAACATTTCTTGATGGGAATGATCGTTGAGAAAGGATGAGAATCAGACCAGGTAGGTCCCACTCATACCAGAGGTTGACACTATGCCTGTGATTGACATTTTATTAGTGTGGCATTACAGATGTCTGTGGGTGAGCAGATTTTAAAAAGGAAGATAAAGTTTCATAGAATGTTCTTGACACAAAGAGGCAGATTTTTTAACCATTTGTGTCGACTTCGTGTCACAAAAGTGATGCTAACTGGCAAAACATATTGATTTGGGGTTTACTTTCCAGTATAAAACTTTATTTGCACTAGAAGGTAGCCTTACACTAATGCAAAGGACTAGAGCAGGTTTATGCTGCTTTGTATCAAGGAGGTGTGGGAGTCGAAACCCAATAGTCATCTGAATCCCAATATTTGAACAGCCCAAAATTTTGCCAATTGAGTTTTGTCTGCAACTCCCCCATTGATCTTGCGTTAAAAGACTACACTCCTCATCAAAAACCTCACAGTTTCAAAGAGATAAAAACTGAATAATTTCAGAAGCATTAATAACTTAGTTATAGATCAGGAATGAGGCAAAAATGATTTATTACAGAATCGTTAAAATTGTGGTACAGAGAAAAATGCATGTATCGCCATGTAGGCTCAAATACAGGAGTACAGAGCCCAAAAAAAGCTAATAGATTCTCAATACAAAGGAACTTTTATACAAGATTCACATAAGCTTTTAATAGATTCTGCAAGTTCAGCATGGTATGATCATGGTTAGGTTTGCAGTGGCAAATCAGAAACAACAACATAATTTTTTAAACACTAGCACTAACCCATATCTTAAGGCAAAAATAATCTTCTGCCTTTTCCCTTAGCAACTGCACTCTGGAGATGGACAACACAAAATGAACCATTTCTTCAGCATTGGTTTATAGAAGTAGCACACTTACAGCGGAACCTCCAACAGAAGTCCTTGAAACTGATACTTTGGGTACACGATGGAAGCTTCATTCGCTATACACTCCTTCTAATACAGTGCATCATTCTCACACCTTTGACGCTATCAACTTGGTGTTCCACAGGAACAATGGGAGAAACAATAAAATGATGCCTCACACAAAAATGTGGCATAACTGCCTCTCAGTATCAATTACACCTCCAAGTGATTTAGCAAATTTATTTCAAGTGCAATTTCATTAGTTCATCGATTACAATTTTATGTATTGTTAAAATCATTAATATTCAAAAATTATTTTCACCCAATTTTTGCATGTTTGTACATTTTCTAAAAAGCTACTAGAGAGGCAATCCACAAGTGGTATATAGGCATTCCTAGGTAAGCACCCATTTATATATTTTTTTTTTACAAAGCACCGTATCCACTAACATTTGTAAAGAGTGCTTTGAACAAAACATTGCATCTTTTGTGACTGTAATAAACTAGGAGATATGATTTTATTTATCCATACTTTTCCAACATTGCATTTGTACTGCACTATACACATTCAAAGTTGGAAAAGTGTTCAACTATGTAAAATCATAGTGTTTTTTTGTACTAGAAGGGTACCGTTGCAGTACAAAACCTATGCTAGACATCACACAAACATTTACACTATGGTGTGCGAGCTTAGGGAGAGAGAGAGGAGAAAACATATACGGCGCCTTTCTGTTCTCTCCCTTTCACGCGACACCCTGCAGAAAGTTTGGTTGCGCGATACGCTTCGTGAAGTTACTAAATCTGACTCGAATAGAATTCCAGGAGAGTTGGATGACACGGTTGAGTTTCTGCTGTCAGGAGCAGGCAGTGGAACTGATAATTGTATTATTGCTCGGATGGTGTCACTATTTCTGCAGCAGAGGGATGAGGGGTGTTTCTCCTGGGGGGGCATATCTGGGGGCTGAACACTTCCTAAAGTGTTACTCTATGGAACTTAAGCTGCTGTGCTGCGTTGCATGACAAGGCGAGAGCTGGAAAGCGCCAAATCTCGAGAGGGGCGGCACTAATCTGCTCGCTCCTTAGCGCTAGTGCACAATAAGGCAGCCGAGCACACACCCTTGACCCATACGTGACAGGTGCCCGCGTGAGTTTTGCACATTTTTTGCACTTGAAGGGTATTCTTCCAGTTTAAATTACAATGCTTAGACTAACTTTAAAACTTTTCACACGTCAGATGTGTGCCGCACAGTGCAGTACACATGTGAAGTATAGAAAGTTAGGAGAAATAAAATCATTTCTCCTTTTTAAATCCTGTTTCAAAGTGTCGTTAATTTTTGGCACAAAATCTTGTCTATTATTGTTAGTAGATAGCATTTTGCGTCAGCAAACATGGGTTGTCGCATGGGGATGCCCATATACCACCCATAGAACCCCCCCTCGATGCAAAGCAAAGCAATCCAAAGCACTGCTTTGCGAGAACTTTCCAGTGCAAAATATTTGCTCAGTTTGATTTACTTTTATGGCACAAACAGAGTGTAAAATGTTTGTTACTGTGGGCCTCAGTGTCTGAAGTCACTGCTGCGGACAGTTACTCGTGTACTTCAGTCTGCCCCCACCATTCAATCAGAGACTTTCTCCCGCCTGCTTGAAACTGCATCTTTTCCAGACATCTATCTTTCATCTTCTGCTAGTTAAAGCCTTCTTATTTATGACTCATACCAGGGCTTTAAGTGGTGCAGGTCGTGATAAGTCTCAGGCCCAGTAGTGATTAAAAACTGACTTTGCAATGAGTCCCTACACTCATTGATTTCTAAACGATGACTGTAAAACCCCTTAAGGTAATCCCTCTCAGCGATGCAGCCCGCTTACATCTCACAGGCTTTTCTTTGTTTTGTGTCCCCTAAGAGTATTTGCTTTTACCGGATGTTGTGTTTCTGCAGTGCCTGTTAGTAGGTCATAAAGCTTTTCACACAGCATGCTCATTCAATCCTTGGCCTCTCCGCAGAGCGCACAGAGAGATGGTCACATATGTGCCAAGTGTAATTATCGTTTGACGTGCAAATGTGAGAAGGAGGTAAACAGAGAGCCTGAGAGAGACTGCAGAGGGAAGTGGAGGGGCTGAGACACCCCAAAGACCACAAATCTTTGGCAAGCCTGATTATGTTTAATCTACAGTCTTATCTTTTCACTTGCAGTTATTTACAACAGAATCAGTGTTGCTTTTTGCTATGAATGCTATCAAGCATTGGCAAAGCCAATAGGCCTGGATTGTTTTAGGCATGTTGTTGAATCATGTCTGAATTTAGTAACATAAAACCCACATAGATTGGTAAAGTGGCATGCTGTGTGAAGCACAGGATGTTAGTTTGCATGTTTTAAGGCATGCCCTCGATCACATCGGTCGCGCCTCTTGGAAAGTACTTTTAGGCCACAGTCATTTCCAAGAACCCCCACGTTTTTCATCCCACTTATGGCACCTACTCTAAGGCTCCCGAATGATGCACCCATGAGCTTTCCTCTGGCTCTCCCAAAGTGCCACCACCTGTCAGTGCATCACAGCCCTTGTTGGGTGGTGGAAGGCTGTGATGATGTTAGCACTGCATTGTCCATTGATGTGTAATTCGGAATCACTGTGGACATCTTTGGTTAATTAACTTGCTGGGGTGAGAGTCAGTGTCTAAACACAGTTTAAATCCTCATCAAATCCCCATAAAATAGAGCATTGATGCTCCAAAGGATGCCATGTAGGGTTAAGTCAATAAGTTATAGTGCAAATAAATGGGCTACTGATACTGCTGCAAGCTCAGTGAGTTATACACCGACCGCAAACATCTGCATGTAACAATGCAACCTACAAGGCAGAAATATATGAACCCTTGCAAGTTGTTATCCAATCATTCATTCTTAATGGGTGCTAAGGAATACCATTAAGGGACTCAGTGATTCAGCTGAGTGCAATTAAATATATCCGATCATCACAGTGGATCTGAAAATGGTAATTACCACCAGCCCCATTGGGATTAAGAGGACATTTATTGTGAACTCAGTGTTTTTCTCCTGGAGATTACACATGTTCCAAGCAGCTGAATTCTCTTGGAAAAAATCCAGGGAAAAATTAGAGGGGAATCAGGCGCTGTACTCTTGATAGCTCGGTAATGCTTAAGCCTATATTTAAAAGAAATTGACGGAGCGCGACCCTGCGCCAAAATTGGCAGCGCCACGCGCCGTCATTTTCACAGTGCAGGGATGCGCTGCATTTAATTGAATACGGCACACCCCTGTCTTGTCCCCTGTGCTGGCGCTAAGTGAAGCTGCCTAGCGCCAACACTGGCATCTTTGCACGATGTAGGCATCGTGCAAGGATGTCTGCGTTGAAGAGGGGCTTGATTGTTTATGTGCAGGAAGGTGTCCCTTCCTGCACATAAACAATCACTAATGGCGCTTTGGCACTTCTATGTGTGCTGCAAAATGCAGCACACACAGAAGAACCAAAGCGTCATTTTTGATTGATTGTTTATGTGCAGGAAGGGACATCTTCCTGCACATAAACAATCATTTCTGGCATTTTGCTCTTGATAGAAAAAGCAAAAAACGAGGAGGAATAAAAGTATTCCTCCTCGTTGCACCTTGCTAAATCCAACCCTAGGGTGGCGTCTGATTTTGGCACAGCCTCAGGTTTACGAAATCTCGTAAATCTGAGGCAGCGTCAAAATGCAATGAGTGTTGCTGTGGCATGCCCACAGCAACACCCATTGCACGTCCCACTGATGGAGAAAACTGCGTCAGAAGGGCCCATATTTACAAGGAGGCGTAACGCCACACAAAGTGCCTGGAGCAGAGGTTAGCGCCACGTAAAGTGACGCTCCACTGGCGCTAGGGGCTCTTAAATCTGCCCCTTAATTTCTTAGTGGACTCCCAGGGTTCAACTCTTATCGGAATAAATTTTACCCATCTTGGAGGTACCGGTATTGCCTGTATCGGTAACTCTGGTGGCGAGTGAGAAAAATCGACCCATTTCCCTGTCTACACACAATGAGGTCCCAAGTGCCAAAAACTGTTTTTATTGAGCTGTATAAATCATTATTAATAATGTAATGGAGCAGGTCTCCCCCTTGTTCAGCCAATCCATGCTTACTTGTTCGAGCAGCATGATGGGGTTTGGTGGTCTAATGCTTACCTGATATTTTATCCTATTGAGGTGGGGTGAGGGGCGGTTCTCCTGCTGTGTGCTTTACACGAGTATCAGTCACATTACACAAGGACACATTCATTTTTGGTAGGGACAGATTAAGTGATATGTCCAGAATCAAAGGATGTTGAGCCGGCGCCGAGACTCGAACCTCCCCGGCTCACAAATAGGCAGCTCTGGCTGTTAACGCCACTCACTATTTCCCGTCTTCTAGCATCAGTCTGACTTCATTTACACTTCCAATAGTTATATCCCTTCAAGCCATGCTCATATTGATAGGACATCAAGGCTTCCTGGCACATGCCTGCCCCATTCCTAGAAGTTAGTTGAGGACCTGAGGATTGGTAAACCCTGCATGCACAATGTGGGGTGTAGGTCAGAGTCTGCGTCCAGGAGAGTATGGATGGGTGTAAATGTGTGTGTGTTTACATAAGTCTCAATATTTTGTCAGGAGGTAGAATCCCCCTATTAGGCCTTAAAAAACATATCTTTAAAGTAAAGATGTGAGGGTCCAGCTGGACTTTGTGTGACTTCCAAAAGCTCCCAGCCAGAAATTCCACTCTGTCAAAAGGAATTACTGATTTTCTGAGACATTCTGCTTTTGTAATCAGGTTGGAAAGAATAGTCGCCTATTTCTGCGCTGTAGCGTCGGGGGGAGGGTATTTGGGGTGTTACATATTTTCTGATAAATAGTTGGGTACAGGAGGTTTCAGCCAGGTATGGTGAGGTGCCTGTCGGATATTTGCAGAGATCTTTACATATATACAGACAAACACGCACACACTCTCTCCCTCTGTTTTGAAATTCTTCAAAAATTTTAGTTATTTTCACAAAATCATGTGTTTTCTCTAACGTAGTAACCCTGCCGGTCTGCATTGCTCTCCCTTCCCACTGACCCTTAAGTCCCTTCAATGCGCCCTTCTTGTTGTATAATGTTGTTGAAAATCTGGAGCTCACACCCCCCAGTTTCACTGACTGACCAAGCTACGCCCCTGCCAATTCCCCGACACACTACTGTGCAGGCAAACACCTTGACTGTGTATGGGCAAACCTGCATGTCAGCACACCAAACCTGGACTCAGTTGTGACGACCCATTGGTCCCACCTAGAACCCGGTTCCAGATCAAGAATAGCTGCTAGTAACCAACATGCATCAAGTTTCCCCTCTGGGTCTGCACAGGCTGTCAGTGTGGTACCCCAGCTTCTCTTAGATCAGGTAGGCATCTGCCATGTGCCCCACATGCTATTAGTTGCACTTTCTTTGAACCCTTGCTTGTTAGCTTACAAAATTGTATTTTCACTGGTTACAGGATGTGTTCCTATTTCTATCTATGTAGTCTAGAAATCTTAAATTGCTGACATGCAGAGAGCTGCTGGTTCAAAGCCAGGCTGGGTGTGGTGGCAGAAATGGGGCTCTCCGCCTCATATTCTCTTAGCAGCATCTGTAGAAACCTGAATCTTTATATAGTATACTAAAATGAGGCATCTGTGAAAAGAATCCAGATATTCCCTTATGAGTGGACAGGGGCTTGCTCTAACAATCTCAAGAAGCTCTTTTAGGGGCTTACGTGGTCGAGCAGCCATAGGTTTGTCAGAGAGGAGTGCTAGACATCTGCAATACGCACACAGTCAATAAATGATGCACAAAACTCAATAAGGAGAGCCACACCAATGTATAACAAGCATTTGCAATACAGCGGGTCTCACATTTGCTCGACTTAGAGCTATTAGCGTTGTAAAGCCCTAAACGGACTTTTCTTGCCACATAAATTGAAAATAAAAAGTAAAACAGTTTCACATAAGCAAGCCAATTTAAAGCACCACAGCATGAGCGTGAAGCGTGAAGGAGAGACAGAAAAGGAAACAGAAGTTTGCTCATAGTCAAACCTATCGGCAGTTATGCAATTATCCATGTAACAGGGTCGATGTCATGCAAAGTGCTCGACTACTGCCCAGCGAGATCGCGCTGCATGGGAAAGAAAAAGAAAAAGTAGTCCAGAAGCCATGCTGAAAACATGGAGCCTCGTATGTTTCAGTAGTTCGTCTGATGCGGCTCCCCAGAAATAGTGCCAGCGGCCCCCACTGGGAACCACTGGCTCAAATTAAGCTCTGCCCCTGAAGTTACCAAAAATGTCCTTAAATTTTTTTTATGAAATCCAGGCTAATGCTCCTAACACTGTCAAAGCCCTTGCACTGCTACCCTAACACTCCCCTGTTCTTTTCAGCTGAGTACACCTAAGTTGCTTTCAGACTCTTATCCCCCTAACATTTCTGACTAAGTTACACCAACAGAAGCTTTTCACAAGGTTCATCGTGGGGCAAATCGAGTGGCTGTAATGTTTTTGAGGCCAATATAGGCTGATTTTCTTTCTGGGTAGCAATGAACCAATGTCTGCACTCAAAATATGATTAAGGGCCAGATGTACAAAGCCTTTTTGAGGTCATAAACGGCCCGATTTCCAGAATCAGGCCATTTGCTACAGAAAAAAAGGCCTTTTGGTGTGTACTAAACCCACATTGCGATTCACTGAAATGTTACAGAATCGCAATTTGAGGTTGCAACTACATACCTAATCTGTATTTGGAAGGGGTGTGTTTAGTGCGTCCCTTCCAAATAGCGATTCTCAGTAGTAGTGATTTGCAACTGCATTCCAGTTGCAAAACATTCATTTTTTACTGACTACTGAAAGGTAGCGGTAAGACAATCAGAAATGGAAAGGAGTCCAAAAGGGACCACTATCCCTTAGAGAATGTTGAAATATTTTTTAAGAGCAGGCCTTGGTCCCACAGACCACTGCGTACTGTTAAAAAATAAACATTAAACCTTTCTTTTTTTTTTAATCCTAATCCGATTTTCATGTTGCATTAAAAAATGCTTTATTTGACAGCAATTATAGCTATGGTGGTCATGTGACCTCAGCAGGCCCCTACCCCTGTGATGACTGGAATTCCTAATGGGTCACAAATTACGACCAACCTGATTAATAATCACTTTGTGGGTCGATTTGTGACCAAACAAGAATCGGTAATTTTAAAAAGAAAACTTTTATACATTAAGAATAGCAATTAGCAAACAGTGAATCAGAAAAATAGTTATTTGGAAATCACTGTTCTAAACGTTCATAAATCGGCCCCTAAATCTCGACTCCTATTGTGACTGATTTCAATGGTCAGCAGAATGTGCTGGCACCGAGAGGGGCTGGATCGTTTTGTCCTCATAAACTTGAACTTTCAGTTGTTAACTTAAGGATGACTGTTTAGCTTCTGACTTTAATTCAGCCTTGGGCACTAAAATCTCAAGTTTCACGTAGATATCTGGCCTTTCAGGTTTAAATGTTGAATTTCAAGCTTTTTATAGGAATCACTCACTTTAAAAGGGATACTTCGGCTTAAATAGAAACCCCAGAGGGACTTATAGTGGTCAAATATTCTGGTCCTTCGTAGAGTATGCATGTTTTGTACACAATTGAAATCATGTGCAAGAAGATACCCAAATACATGGTGTGCGCAAACATTTGCACACATCCTCTAACCTGAACACAGTCATTGCAGATTCTGAACACATTTTTAGGTCAAGCGTAAGCGTTCGACCTCATGTATACTTTTAGTATACTTCTTATGGCTTAAAGCAACTTCATTTGCTGGTGTCCTTTAAAAATTCTTGCTCACTAGTGGTCAGTTCTGCCTTTTTCTCCCTCCTTTTTTGGTTTCAGAGCAGTGACCAACTACTGTATTATTCCTCTTTGTTTTTTTTATCTGTTGCTGTGACTGACTATTCTTGGTATTTCTTTGGTGCTCCCCTTTCACTGTGGGTGTTTTAGGCTGGTAGCTTTCTGCGGTTTATTGCTCCCGTCTCCGTCCATGTTTCTGACATTTGTTTTGGCTTTATTCCAGTGCTGTCCTCGTTTCCCTCAGCCTCCAAAAATAAGCTCATTTTACAAAGGAAACACCCAGTCCTTTAGCTCACTTCTCACAAAAGCCACAATATGCCCTTTCTGTTAGAATGTAGCTAAACATAGAAGCAATGATGTGAAACTTGCTTAGCCCTTCATCACATCTTGTCTCTCTCTCCAGGGCCCCTCCCTGCCAGCACTCACAACATCGTACACAGGGCATTGCTTATCTCCTTTATTGGGGCCATAAATCTTCTCAGGCTAGTCGGCTAGTTAAAATGTGAGGCAAGAATGCTTGCAAGACTTTTTATTCTGTTAAAATAAAAAGAAAATACTTTTCTAGCCTTATTTTCCAATTTCTGTTCATACATTTACACAACATGAGGTAGTGCAGTCATCTTCTCGTCTCTCCTCAAGGGCTTGTGATTTCTGATGTTAGTAGCCGCCAGTGACCACCAAAACATGGCAAGAAAGAACGAAATTATGAGACAGGGTTGACCAATTTATGGGGCAGGAAAAGTCCAGTTCTGAATTTACAATTCCAATATCTCTAACTCAAGAAAATGTGGAACCTATTGCATTGCAAATGCATATTTTGAGAGGCTGTGAATCTCAGGTGTGAACTCGGGATTCCTTGAGATCTCAGGGCTGATTTGATTTACTCCAGTTTCTATCTAGTTCTTTTCTGTATTGTCCTATTTAAGTCCTCATCCACCCAACAGTTTTCCTTTTGCCTTGGATAGTAATTTTTCAGTATTTTACCGGAGCCAGTTGTTCATAGTCTGACAGGTGAGGGAGATCTTGGTGCCATTTCTCAACAATGGTGCTTTTAATGAACAAAAATGTGTGCAAAAAGTCTGGGTTAATATTAATCCGGTTCCCTTGCAGGAAAGTTGGTGTGTGATCCGTGATCTGTATGGCCTTTGACCTAACTACATTATCAGTTTAGAAACATGGCTAGTATAGTAGAAACTATAGTCAACAACCAGAAGCCTTGGGAATATAGTGAAAATCAAGTTGAGTCTGTGGGTTTACAGTGGCGTCAGCTGCTCCACTAATTGCGTAAAGACCAGACTGTTCACGTCAATAAGGATTGAGAGAGTAAGGTGTACCTATGGTCTTCTTCCAACAGGTTGTCCAAGATGAAAGATTGCTTAGAGATGGTGAGAGTGTGCAGGGAGATATCAAGATGTTCTTCCATGAAGGATGCTAGATTCTTTTTGGTAGATGTCACACTCACAAGGAGGAAGTTGAGCTAGTGACACATATTATGAAAAGTAGGAAGGAAAACTCTGACAATTATTTATCTGAGAAGGCCAGATGTAATGATGTATAACACTGCTTCTCTGGCTTGAAACAATAGTTATTGGGGAGTAGGCCTACAATAATGGTTGATGATGGATCCTGGTCTCAACAATGGCCAGGAAATCAGGGATCAGAGATGCCGTCGTGAACTTTTCGATCATCAAGTTATACCAGTTGACCCTAGAGAATTACTTGTGAACAACTCAATAGTAAAGATCTAGGACAAAGGCAGTACTAGCAAGTCATAGACAAAGGCCAGTCTACATGAAACTATGTGATGGCTGCACTCATTGTGTGGTCCCCAAGCATGAAGAAGGATCACTAGAATGGTTCATAACTACAGCACAATGGTCAGTGCTCAGTCAACACCTGACCTTTCACTGCACCAAGTGAGTCGGTCATTGGTGCGGTCAATAAGTATTAGTCACATTTGAAGGTAGAACACTGCAATCAAGTGCCTAAGTAGACCTGTTAATCCTTTCTTTGGATCAATTTGGGATAAGATAAGATAGTGCTATTTGCTGGCAAAAAACTGCCCAACAATGAACAGAATACATTATACAGACCATTTCACATGCATAAAACACAGTGCAGATATGCAGTATAGTTGCCCATCATGATGCTACCAGTGGCACATAATGCCAATAAATGCCACCCAATCACCCAACACTGTGCACTAGGCAGACCGTATCAGACACTTCCAGCATAGTTCTGATATGCCACGTAGTTGGCTGTCATTGGACTCCCAAATGCACTCATCATCCATCATAGCATATTATCTATTCCTGTCTGAATAGTCTTATAATACATGGAATTCTGTAATCCCTGTATAAACGCCCGTCTCTAATTTCTTTATAATCAGCGACTTGTGGCACACCCAGTCGCCGATTATATAAAAAATAAAAAAAACACATCACAACTCGACCATTATAAGTTATCAAAGTTGAGTTCTGACATCACAAACCCTGCTGCCAGAACCAGAAGCAAAGGTGAAAGGCAGGTCATGCCACGGAGCATGATTAAAGCAGCTGTTTAAAGCAAGGAAAACTGAATGTCACTTTTCTTTCTTCTGCTCTATTTTTCTAGCCCACAATGACAAGCAGAGATAATATGTTTTTTTTGTAGAGAAAAGCTAAAATCTTTCTGCATATTTCTACATATTCCGAGCTACTGCAGCTTTATTATTTTTTTTTTTTTTAAAGAAACAAACTTGTATTGAAGTATTTCTAATATCTGCTTGCAACAAATATCTAAAAGGTTTTTGAGGTGTTTAATTGTGCACTAGAGGTTTTAATTTTGTTATTCTTCATGTTTGCCAATCTCTCATACAAAAGAGCTATGCACCAAGGTTTTAAGTGGTTTGTGGAGAAGGTGATGGTGTAACCTTGTATTATATGAGATAAAGTCCCCCCTGGCATACATGATAAGGATATTGCAACTCACCTCTAAGTTCAGTAACCTTATAAATGAACTTGGCCTTTGGCTTCATTCCTCTATATGGTTATGGAACTCCTCGGTGACTTGCAATATCCTTACAATGTACAGCAGGGATTACTTTATCCCTTTTTATAATTTGCTCAACTCCAACAGAACACATTCGACACACCCGCTAATACCCACATTCAATCGACGCAGCAATAAAGTCCTCTACAGCATATCCCCCTCATTACCAATTAACACAATATTGCAACAACAGTCTGTTCAGTCCAGGAAGTGGAGAAACATGGTCCAGAATCACAAATTAACTTGAAAGTTGCCAAGGTTTTTCCTTATTAACTTCTGGAATTTTTGTTTTTAATTCCACAATTTTTTTGAACTTTGCAAACTGTATAAAAGTTATAAAACAAGAAATAATAGAAGAAATCATTTTGAAATGAGAATTCTAAAGCAAGAGTTGCTGTAGTCCTACAAAATGTTTTATTAGCAGGAACGTTCTCCCTCAAGTGGAGTATGGCATAACTGACAAACTGGTCAGAAGGGTAAAATGTTTTAAAATGTGCAGTCTGTGAAGGTTTCCAAATTCGCCCAATAAGGTTCTGAGTCATAAACCATAATTATCCATTTACTCCTTTTACCTTAGGCCAGTGCTTTGAGTACTATTTTGATTATCATGGAATTTCCAATGTATCCATTCCTCCTGGGAATCTCCTATTAAAAGCACACAACCCACCTCTAAGAGGTGATTGCTCACACATAATAGTATACAATACTGGCATTATTTTCAGTGTGAATATTCCATTTACCAGACAAGTTTGATGTTTTGTGAGTCACAAACATGAAGCTGCATCCATGAGTTGTGCTATTTGCAATGAGGCTAATTCAGACTTAGATGTGCATGTAGCTTTGTGAATCAGCACCTGAGCGGTGCCCTCTTTTGTAGTTGGCTTCAGTGCCCACATTGCCCATGGCTTATACATCACGCGCAGCATTACAATCACTTCTGCAACACTCCTTGATTAACAAAAACGAAAGGTCGAGCGTCCTGAATTGTGAAGCTTCCTAAATTATGATGCAAAATGTTGATCAATGCTCTTTTAAGATACTATTTATACTGTTTCAGATACTTTAAGAAGTTCCAGTACTGCAGCTATGCCCCTCATGTCCGAGCCTGCAAGCCGAACACGGATGGGATCTCCTCCTTCGAAGACCTCCTGGCCAACATCCTCCTGCGTGTCTTCGTCTGGGTCATGGCGTGCATCACCTGCTTCGGCAACATCTTCGTTATCTGCATGCGCTCCTTCATCGTGACCGAAAACTGCCAGCACACCATGTCCATCAAGTGTCTCTGCTGTACGTCAAGTGGAGGTTTCTGGTGAAGCCAGGAGGTTTGAATATTTGTGCAATGACCATGCTCCCCGGCTCTTGCTCCTCACAGCCAGGCCTGCTCCTGTATTTTGTTTGTTTTTCCCTCTCTTGTTACTGCTTCTCCTATGTTTGTATTCTAGTCTTTCTCTTTCCTATTACCCTTCTCCAAAATCCTATTTACCTCTTGTTGTTCATTTGCACAGTTAGCCTTTCCACATCTCATTTTCCCTGTACACAACCACCATTCACCTCTGCCAACATATCTTGCACCCTTGTCTACCAAGATTCTCTTTCCAACATGTCTTCCGCCATTCTCCATTGTCACACGCCTTCCAAATGTCTTCCAATATTCTATGGTTCTCCTCCTTCTAAAATGTCTTCCACCACCCTCTACCGTTCCATGCCTTCCAAAATGTTTTCCACCACCCTCTACCGTTCCATGCCTTCCAAAATGCCTTCCACCACCCTCTACCATAACATACCTTCCAAAATGTCTTCCACCACCCTCTACTGTTCCATGTCTTCCAAAATGTCTTCCAACACTCATTACCATCCCACACTTTCAACATGTCATCCATTATTTTCTAGTGTTTTCATGCCTTCCAGGATTTTTTCCACCATCCTCTAGCATCCCACGGAGTCCAACATGTCCTCCACTATTCTCCACTACCCCATATAAACACTACATGCCTTAGCCCTTCTCTACCAACCTATGCCTTCTAGCACGTCTTTCACCGTTCTTTAGTATCCCACACAGTATAGCATGGCTGTACCCTTCTCTAACAATCTATGCCTTCCAACTTGTCCTTATCCAATGTCTACCATTGTACACTTTAGAACGCATCTTCCACTGTTCTGTATTATTCCACATAGTAGAAAAATCCTCTGCCTGTCTCTACCAACCCAAACCTTCCAGCATGTCTTTGATATTCTCTACAGTCCTGCACATTCAAATGCATCTTCCATCATTCTTTACTATTCCGTGTGGTCCAACATGCTTCCACTCTTCTCCACCAACCCATGCCTTCCACGTTTGTAACCGTGCCCCACCCTTCCTTCAAATCTTTAACTTCCCTTTCAATCTTTTCTACATGGAACCCCTTATCACCTTCCATTTCACCCCTTATGATGTTCACCACCAAGCCCTTCCATCACCCACACTCCAATAAAGTGTGTGCAGTCCATTTTCTTCTCCTGATTTCCTTCCAACAAGTGGGACACCAGGTTATTTCACAACTCTGCAGCATATACAGTTTTTATATTTATGGTTTGGGGAGGGGTGTTTTGTAGATCCTGGGTGCACAGCATGAGAATTTAAAGTCTGGCAATCCTTTTGCTGCACTGGACCAGGTTGGATGGAGAATTGGCCATTACAGCCTTCTAGGCAATGCTGAAGTCCTTGATTGTGATGTGGGCCTGGACAGGCAGCTAGTGCAGTTTCAAGAGGGTGCGTGTTTTGAAATGGCCAATTTCAATGCCTTTGAGTTGTGCAGAAGCACGCAATGATCTTCAGTGGGCAAAGAAGTGTCTGCTGTTCTAGCTCAGTGGTTCTCAACCTTATGACTTCTGTGGACCCCCACTTTATCAGTACTGGAACCCGGGGACCCCCCCACTGAGTCATTACTGGAAGCCGGAAACCCCAGTTTAAACATTGTTGATCTGGACCACAAAACAATACACAAAAAATACAGAAACAAGCATTCATCCAATGATAACACATTTTATTTAATTTGAAAACAAATTTATATAAAAAAAATGTAAAAGGAAAGTTTGAGCTTTTCTAAATTCAATTGAAGCCACACATTGTCCATACTATCATACCTAGGAGCATATTTACAAGAAAGTGTCACATCAGCTCTGATGCGTCACTTTTCTTGCATCGCCCCGTGCCCCCTAACGTCACCATGGCAGCGCTGTATTTACTATACAGCGCACCATGGCGCACAGTAGGACAATAGTGTCAAACTTATTGACGCTATTGTGGCGCTTTACTGGACTAGCGTCAAAACTTTAAATGTTAATCCAGCAAAGGTCAGGGAGGGCCATAGGGTATCATGGCAGCGTCACTTTAACGCCCGCCCTGAGCAGGCATTAAAAATGACAGAAAAAATGGTGCAGTGAAATCTTGTAATCTTGCACCATTTATTTGGGCCTTCCTGCGTGGGAACGCCCCCCATGCATACATTATACCTGGCGCAGGTATATTGTAGTGCAAGGGGTTACAAAGTGGTGCAATGCATGCATACGGCGTATGGTGTGGTCCTCCTCAATGCCTCCTTAGCTTAAAAAAAACCACGCAAGGTGGCGCAAGGGGCTTGTAAATGTGCCCCTAAGTTCTGTTTTTATGCAACGGCATTGCTCCCAAGAATCAATCTAATCAATTTAATTTGTAACCCCCAATTTCAAATTCCTTGACATTTACATTATGTTTTAAAATTTTCAAATGTGCATTTAGCCACCTTATTTATATACATTTTAATAATCTGTTACTATTATTTAATTTTCTACGCAGTCACGGACTCCATGAGGAGGCTTCCGGGGTACCTAGCAGTCCCCAGACCACAGGTTGGGAATTAGGGTTCTAGCAGTATTTTCTCTATTCCTAGGAGAAAGAGCTTTACCTTTTGTTTAAGTTTAAAGGCCTCTTTTGCCCTGGGAGGGTCACCAAGCCCCTCAAAGGCAGAGCTCTGCGGTGACCCGCCAGCTACATGCTTTGTCATGTCTCACTATTGTCTTATGGGAATTGTTAGAGACTGAAATAAGACTCTCATATAAGAACCGTAGCACAGACTTTTATCCTCTTCACCTATGCATTTCCTGGTTCTCCTTTATGAAACCTATGGCGATCCTCTCGAAATCATAAAATACAAAATGGAAAAAATATGAACAAGTGTAAGTTGTGTGTTTTCGTAGCAGCTCAATCCATGTTTACCTTGAGTGTTTCTGGGAATAACTCAGTGGGTACAATGTGAGTGAATATGCAATCTGCCACCTTCCAAGTTAACCACTTGTGGGTGCCTGTGGGAACTCTCTGCTTATCAATGGGGCAGGACCGAGGCCCGAAAACTAACCCTAAAACAGGCAGCATTCCCTCAAAAAACTTTCAGCACAGGGTATATGCAAAGGAACAATGTGGTGTATGATGTCAGAATGGGTCTCAGAGCCCAGGATGACGTCATCGATCGTTCTAGAATGCTAATTTTTCGTGATTGTCACAGATGCAGGTCTGAGGCTCATTTTTCGTGATTGTCACAGATGCAGGTCTGGGGCTCATTGTTGGTGATTGTCACAGATGCAGGTCTGGGGCTCATTGTTGGTGATTGTCACAGATGCAGGTCTGGGGCTTATTGTTGGTGATTGTCACAGATGCAGGTCTGGGGCTTATCACAGGTGCAGGTCTGGGGCTCATTGTTGGTGATTGTCACAGATGCAGGTCTGGGGCTTATTGTTGGTGATTGTCACAGATGCAGGTCTGGGGGTTATTGCTGTGATTGTCACAGATGCAGGTCTGAGGCTCATTGCTGTGATTGTCACAGATGCAGGTCTGGGGGTTATTGCTGTGATTGTCACAGATGCAGGTCTGAGGCTCATTGCTGGTGATTGTCACAGATGCAGGTCTGGGGCTGATTGTCACAGGTGCAGGTCTGGGGCTGATTGTCACAGGTGCAGGTCTGGGGCTCATTTCTGGTGATTGTCACAGATGCAGGTCTGGGGCTCATTGCTGTGATTGTCACAGATGCAGGTCTGGGGGTCATTGCTGTGATTGTCACAGATGCAGGTCTGGGGGTCATTGCTGTGATTGTCACAGATGCAGGTCTGAGGCTCATTGCTGTGATTGTCACAGGTGCAGGTCTGGGGCTCATTGTTGGTGATTGTAACAGATGCAGGTCTGGGGCTCATTGCTGGTGATTGTCACAGGTGCAGGTCTGGGGCTCACTGCTGTGATTGTCACAGGTGCAGGTCTGGGGGTCATTGCTGTGATTGTCACAGATGCAGGTCTGAGGCTCATTGCTGTGATTGTCACAGGTGCAGGTCTGAGGCTCATTGCTGGTGATTGTCACAGATGCAGGTCTGGGGCTTATTGTTGGTGATTGTCACAGATGCAGGTCTGGGGCTCATTGCTGTGATTGTCACAGATGCAGGTCTGAGGCTCATTGCTGTGATTGTCACAGATGCAGGTCTGGGGCTTATTGTTGGTGATTGTCACAGATGCAGGTCTGGGGCTTATTGTTGGTGATTGTCACAGGTGCAGGTCTGGGGCTCATTGCTGTGATTGTCACAGGTGCAGGTCTGGGGGTCATTGCTGTGATTGTCACAGATGCAGGTCTGGGGGTCATTGCTGTGATTGTCACAGGTGCAGGTCTGGGGCTCATTGCTCTGATTGTCACAGGTGCAGGTCTGGGGCTCATTGCTGTGATTGTCACAGGTGCAGGTCTGGGGGTCATTGCTGTGATTGTCACAGATGCAGGTCTGGGGCTCATTTCTGGTGATTGTCACAGATGCAGGTCTGGGGCTCATTGCTGTGATTGTCACAGATGCAGGTCTGGGGGTCATTGCTGTGATTGTCACAGATGCAGGTCTGGGGGTCATTGCTGTGATTGTCACAGATGCAGGTCTGAGGCTCATTGCTGTGATTGTCACAGGTGCAGGTCTGGGGCTCATTGTTGGTGATTGTAACAGATGCAGGTCTGGGGCTCATTGCTGGTGATTGTCACAGGTGCAGGTCTGGGGCTCATTGCTGTGATTGTCACAGGTGCAGGTCTGGGGGTCATTGCTGTGATTGTCACAGATGCAGGTCTGAGGCTCATTGCTGTGATTGTCACAGGTGCAGGTCTGAGGCTCATTGCTGGTGATTGTCACAGATGCAGGTCTGGGGCTTATTGTTGGTGATTGTCACAGATGCAGGTCTGGGGCTCATTGCTGTGATTGTCACAGATGCAGGTCTGAGGCTCATTGCTGTGATTGTCACAGATGCAGGTCTGGGGCTTATTGTTGGTGATTGTCACAGATGCAGGTCTGGGGCTTATTGTTGGTGATTGTCACAGGTGCAGGTCTGGGGCTCATTGCTGTGATTGTCACAGGTGCAGGTCTGGGGGTCATTGCTGTGATTGTCACAGATGCAGGTCTGGGGGTCATTGCTGTGATTGTCACAGGTGCAGGTCTGGGGCTCATTGCTGTGATTGTCACAGGTGCAGGTCTGGGGCTCATTGCTGTGATTGTCACAGGTGCAGGTCTGGGGGTCATTGCTGTGATTGTCACAGATGCAGGTCTGAGGCTCATTTCTGTTGATGTGATTGTCACAGATGCAGGTCTGGGGGTCATTGCTGTGATGGTCACAGGTGCAGGTCTGAGGCTCATTGCTGGTGATTGTCACAGATGCAGGTCTGGGGGTCATTGCTGGTGATTGTCACAGGTGCAGGTCTGGGTAAGGAGACTGTTCTTCATTCTTCACCGGATGGCCCCTTAGTGCTTGCTAGTGCCGGCCCCTAGCTTGTATTTATTATATTGCCCCTGGTTTTCCTCCGAAGAGTTAACCTTATTTAAATAGTGCAGGCTCAAGCCAGCCATCTCTTCCCTATGGGATGAGAACGTGTGCTGGGAATTCTCTGAGTGCAGGTGCCTGCCTCATGTACTGATGTGTTTATTAGGGAAACGCACACAGCTTTCTCCTTTGTGCTAATATTGCATGATTTATGACGTACAGAAGCATTAAGAGAGCGTCAAGACTGCATTTTTTTTATCCAGAAATAATGAATCGTGGGAAGGGGAGTATGTTAATCTTGTTGGGACCGAGGTATACATTAATCTTCTTACCCTGGTTTTCGGCACAAATCCATGTTTTTCTAAAGATTACACGCATCTTGATTTCCATGCACACCCCTGGGGTACTGTGAACGGCGTCGGTAGGAGTGTTTTTTAATTCTGTATTTTTCTCACTCACTCCACCTCTATACTGTCGGTCTCTTCGATTCTGGCAAAACAGCAAAAGCACAACATTGGGTTCTGAATCCGTGAAGGTCTGCCTGTCACCCTCTGCTCCATAAACATTTTACCTTTCCTCCGCCCTCATGTTTGACCTGCACTGATGTCTCAGGCCTGTGCAGGCGTGTCAGCCTCGTGTGCTTCTTTTTCAATGGTAAACCATTCTCTCGTGTGCCCAGCACATTCCTGCTGTGCGTCCTCCTTCAGGCCTAATGCTGGCCGTGTAATGAAACAGGGACTCCTTCCAAGTTTGACCGCACCAGAGCTCCACCATAGATTGGCAGACGTCCCCCCTCACCCATACTGGTGTCCCAGCCCTACTGCCTCAAATGGCGTTGGGTGACCACCGATTGTGCACTTCTGGAGTGACCGCTGGGTCTGCTTGTCTTACTGTGTCTGTTTATAGTGATCAAAAATACAGCATCAGGCAGCAGAACTACAGTGCTTAATTTGAGCCAGTGGTTTCCAGTGCTCAGCACCGGCACTTAATTGCCAACACCGGCAGTTATGACAGCAGCCACATGGTGGCGCTGTTTTTGAAATTTAAAGATGAGCAGAACAATAGTTGTTTAGTAATTCAATACATATTAAAAACAAATAATCCCTGCCACTCAAGCCATTCTTATAGCTTTGGAGACCTCGAACAGTCTGAATTGTCACTCTTTTAGCAGTGTGATGGTTAGTAGTTGTGTAAGTACGTTCACTGGCAGTGCTGACAGTGGCCATGTCTGGTTCAAGCTGCAGTACCTCCTGACGAGGGCCGTGGCACTTATTTTTTTCACATATTAAGCACTGAAAACTATGGATACCTTGGAGGAACACACATTTGCTAAAGGGCCAGCGAGAGCCAATGGGAACAAGTGAAGCTTCTGTAACCGGGTGTGACTTGTACACTTTGAAGCACATTCTGACTCATTATAAGTCTCACCTCATGGAGCACAGTTTCACGCATCTGGTGTGAGTCCCACATGTGGGTGTAGTTTCTGGTGTCATTAAAATCTGGATGCCCCAGAGACAGCAAGGGTCCCAGAGCAACATAAAGGCTGGGGGCGAGATTTATAATTGGATTACACTGCCTTTGTGTCACACATTATGTTGCTAGGACAACACAATCCTTAAGTCAGATTTACCAAGCAACGCAAGGTCACTTTGATTGGTGCTGCGTTACTTGCTAAATCTGGAATAACACAAGGCAGTGGAAGTTGTTCTTTTGAGTAACTCTGCCCAGTCGTGTTACCATGCATCCACCCATGGATTTTGGGGACATCCCCAGATTTACCAAGACTGGTAAACCTGGAAATGCATCAGAATGCTACTTCTTCCCAGTATAGGCTCAATGGGGAGAAATACCTTCTTCTCCTCGCTTTTCGTGTATCTGAGTGTGCTGCATTCTGCAGCACACTTAGAAAGAGGATAACACCTTTAAGGCTTGTTTTGTGCAGGGGGTGCTAGAGAGTCCTACCGCAAGATGGCCACCACTCTGTGAGTCTCTGCCGGCCGGAGGCTGTTTATCCGAGATTTGTCCTAAGTAACCAGGGTGGCTCCTCCACCCCCCCCCCCCCCCACCAGCAGCGGCAGCTGCAAAACCTTTAACAGAAAACGACAATAAACTTAGTTTATGATCGTTTTCTTCTAGAGGTGTGGGCCACGAGGGTGACGAGCAGTGAGGGGGAGCACAGAGCCCATGTGTGTTTGGCCGGCCGTCTCAGGCTGGCCAAACACACATGCACAATAGGCTCTCTCCAGCGCAGCAACACAGTTGCCAGGCTGGAGAGAGCCTGCACAGGCTCCCAGTCTGCCTGGGAGCGCCCTGGCTGGGCGCTCCCAGCCAACCCTGATGCTGCTCTGAGCAGAGTCAGGATTGGCCACAGGGCAGGCTGGGAGCCTGTGCCTGCAGCCGGCTGCAGCAGAGGAGATGGAGGAGCAGCGTGGTGCTGCCTGCGCGCAGGTAAGTTTATTTTTTATTTTTTTATTTTATTAATATATCTCTCCCCACCCCCACTGCTCTTCCCCCCTGCGCGCTGCACCACCAACTGTAACGCCCGCGAGCCGTGACTGTAATTAACTGATGGCATCAGGGTCTGCCCAGCGGTGGCTGCGTGCAAGAGTCACTGCTGCAACATGCTAGCCAAGAGATTTTGTCCAGATGTGGATGGCTGACAATACTGAGGTCAAACATAATTGCGGCCTAGTTCAGGCCACGCTGTGATCAACAGGCCCCTGAGTGGCTTCTGAGGCAGAGGAGCAAGCTTGCGGCCTTGATCGAGTGCATTTACAGACATAATCTGAGGACCAGAGCCTGAGGGCCGAGAAGCAGGGAAGACGACCGGTGTAGCCGGAGGGCACGGGTGAATGAACTCTGGTGGGCCGGTGGCATGCTAGCCAGAAGGCCTGTGCAAGGAGGGCTGCAACCGTCCTACCAACCATAACAGACGTGGAGAGTCCCTGTCTGGTGCTGCGGGTGCTGAGGATCACAGAGAGCTGCCCGCCACTTTTACCTGGGATGAGGACTGGGGGTGAGCCCCCGGATCACTCTGGAAATTGGATCTTGCTCCTGAGTAGGCCCACGTGGGTGGAAAGGCTGCCAGGGAGGGGGGACCCTGAGTGAGATGCAGCAGAAGTGCCATGATGGCTTCTGGGACCTCCTGACCCCATTATATGGATCCTGCTCTATACTGGGGGGAGTTGGGCGGCCCAGCGACCACTACTGCGCTGCTAAACATTTGCTAACCAAGGGCCCTGGCAACTACATAGGGGACCAGAATTAACCCATGGGCCCAGAGACTGCTACAACAGAACTAGCAAGGGCACATCTACACCCCGACTAACCAGTCCTGGTATGGAATAGTGACTATCAGATCCCTCTGCTGCAGCAGGTTGATCTATTGGTGTGGTCTGGCCTGCTTGTGCCCCCTGATGCTGGAGAGACAGGGTGCGATGGGGCCTAGACTTGTAGAAGTTTGAACCCCCACAATGCTGTGGTGGCCAGTGGTGCTCCAGCTGGTCTGGATTGTCAGCTAATGATTGCAGCAGATCACAGGACTACATAAATATTGTGGTAAGAGAAGAACAGCCTGCCCGTGCCCCCCATCCACTGCACTTCCTCAGGGGTAAGGTGGGACTTTGTTGGCTATGCTATCTGTCCATGAAACACATGTTTGTGCTTCTGTGGTCTACTTCACTATACCTGCCGCAAGATGGGAAGAGACAACACTCGGTAGTCTAAGCTCGCTTTTGAACATCGGAGGCAGACCCGTACAGCAGATATTCCTGCTGACGACCATAAACTGACCAGGGTGATGACAAGAAGTCAGATCAGGAGACTGAAATCCACACTATGGGGGTTATTACAACTTTGGAGGAGGTGTTAACCCGTCCCAAAAGTGACGGATATACCACCAGCCGTATTACGAGTCCCATAGGATATAATGGACTCGTAATACGGCTGGTGGTATATCCGTCACTTTACCGTCACTTTTGGGACGGATTAACACCTCCAAAGTTGTAATAACCCCCAATGTTTCTAGACTTCAAGCAGAGTTTGAATGCTATAGATACTAAAATAGACCACCTGATGGACAGGTTTGACAGCTTCAAAGAGAAAGTCAACAAACACAATGATCGCTTGGTCCAGTCTGAAAGCCGCACATCAGACATGAAGGGTGGTCACTCAATGGCACAAGAGACCATGCTCCACATGGAAAAAGTGCTCGAGATTATCCATAACAAGAATGAAGACCTGGAAGAAAGATCCCGGAGAATTAACGTACGCATCATTGGGGTGCCGGATGCAACTGCGATGGGACGCATGGAAGACTATGTTGAGGAAATGCTCGGAGCACCGTTTGATGACTCACTTTCCTACATGCTCATTGTTGAGAGAACACATTGATTGCTGGGCCCGCGCCCTCCTCCGGGCACCAATGGTTGCTCAATAATAGCCCGGCTGTTGAATTACAGGGACATAGTTCTGCACATGGCAAGAGACCAGCGGCCACTCAAATACCAAGGAAATGAGATTGCGATCTTCCCCGATTTTATGGTTGCCGTGCAGCCTGCTAGAAGAGACTTTCTTCTGGCCAGGTGCTCGCTACAACAGACAGACGCTAAATACTTTCTGCTATATCCAGCCAAGTTGCGTGTGTACCAGTCGGGGAAGACTCATTACTTCACAGACTGAAAAGCTGCTGCCAAATTCGTCAAAATCATTCCTGAGTTGCCATGAAGATTGCCATCGTTGTCATGCAGCACTAAGCAAGGACATCTGAGCGACAATGATTGAGAGGTCTTGTCCTCAACAAGCACCGGCTGCACTTGTGGAACTTGGAGGATGGAGAGGGGCCCCCAATAGACCCGTCCCCCAACCTTAGGAACTGTGACGGTCCTCAAAAAGTACTGAACATGGATGGATATTGACTGGGCACCGCAGTCCCTGGCAGCACTGCCTGGGGAGGGGGTAAACATGTAGAGCAGATGACGGACAATGCCTGAGGGCTTGTCCCCTGCAGACCTGGTGGCCGCAGCACAGTGATGATGAAACCAGACTCATGACGAAGAAGATAGCGATAGCTTGGCCTGCTGTTAATCTTCGGAGGGCCCTGGAGGCCTTGACACTGTAAACCTCTAGCCACCCAGCATATTTTGAGCTTGGAGAGTACCAGTGCCCTAGTTCGTCCCTAAGGGATGAGTCTTGGTCAGTTTTCTCTGACTGTTGAGTATCATTTGGAAGATGAAGTGGCAAAGTGGGTGGTGGGTGTAATGTTGACACCATGTTGATGTTAGTGACCCTTTGGTTGCAAAACGTTTTGTTGTACCTTCCCCTTCTTGCTACTCAGCATTATGCCATTGGCTCTCATGCGCTATGTCCTACAAATGAGCTTTGGAAGCAAGATCAAGGTAGATGGAGGTCAGGCTGCTTAGATGATGGATCCCTCTGAGTGCATCCCCTTGAGTGTTCATAGTCTGTCTGCCCCCACCCCCTTCATGGCCCTCCTGGAGCTGCGTGGTGGATCTCACTCCCCTGGGCGTGGTATACGTGCAAGGTAAGGGAGCATTTACCACATTTTATTTTTTATGCAACAGATTAAATGCACAACCTGGAATATATGTGGACTTAGTGACAAGCATAAGACACAACATGGCTTATCTCCAGCGACACCAGATTGATATTTGCATGCGTCAGAGGCTGCAACTCACTGAGGGAACTAGGGTGTGCTTGCATGCTGGCTGGGTCGAGGAGTCCCATGTCACCCACTACTCTAACTATGCCCTGAAGTTGCTGTTCTAAATTCGTAAGGGTTTACCATGGCACACTCGCCACAGTCTCTGTGACCATCAGGGCAAGTATGTGCTGATGTCGGACGCACTACAGGGACACCCACTCCAGCTGTTGTTGGTCTACGGACCGAATATGGACGACCCTGTCTTCTTCACGGAGCTGTGGAGACTGGGGAATTCGCTGAAACCAGGGGCGGTCCTGTGGTGCTAGATCCCAGAGCTGATCGCTCCAGCGACTCTAGCACAACTGCGCTTACTCATGACAGATAAACACCTTGTCGACTTGTGGAAATCCCGACACACTGACAGCATGGAGGGCACTTGCATATCTGCTACACACACCACGTGGCAACGCATAGATTACTGGTTGACAACACACGACATAGATGCACGGACCTCAACTGTTGAGCGCCTGCCATGGACGCTGTCTCATGTCCCAGTACTCCAAGAGATTTTGTTTTTCTGAGAAGACGTCAGAACTGCCACAGTTGACTGTTTTAAACACAATGATAAGTCTGTAGCATCCCAGGAGGTCTAAAAGGTTGTAATACGAGAAGTTTGCATTGAGAAGAAGGCGGGGGTGCTGCAGGTGCGGCGATCTTGCACGCATGGAGAGTGAGATTCGCTCTCTGGACCTGTAATGTTTTGGGAATACTAACCCATCCAAATTAACGGCCTTCAGGGCAAGTTGGGGAATATGAGGAAGTGACCCAGAGGAGACCCACTTTTCTTGGAAAGATATCTTTCCAACTATCTGAGTAAGGAGGCTATATGGCAAAATGGGCAGGGGAATAGAGCTGGTAAGACCTTGGTGAATATGCTACGTAAGCCATGGGCAAGTGAATATATATTTTAACTTGCCGACAACCAATAGGGTGAGTATGTGGAACTGCAGCAGTGCAGAAGCAAATTGCTGCTGCTTTTTCAAACTTTACATGGCTACGCAGACCAAGCCTTCCCCGGACCTTGCGTCTTCTCTTGAATCGATACAACTGTGGCTTGATAAGGGTCACTAGCAGTTGTTAAATGAGCCGTTTGCTGAGGAGAAAATTTATCAGGTTATGAACTCGCTGCCAGGAGACAAGGCCCCTGGATTGAACGGCCTTACGACTGCATTTAGAAAGAGTACGCTGGCCTCCTCGCCCCACACCTCCTCACGCTGTATGAAGAACCCCTTGATGCAGACGCTGTCCATCCCTGCATGGCCCAGACCACTAAAACCAGACAAGAAACCTCACAGGTGCGAGTCCTATCGGCCTCTCTTCATGATTATTGGGGATAACAAATTCCAGGCAAAACTGATCACTGCAAGGCTATTACTACTGCCCATCATCACGCGCCTTGACCAGTCGGGCTTTGTGCCAGGAAGGTTCACAGCACATAATCTACACAATTTCTTCACTCTTATTCGCACCATTGACCCAGCTCTCCCCACTGCGGCAGAGTTCTTGGATGCACCAAGGCGTTTGACTCCCTAGAGTGGCTTTATTTGTTTACACTTCTTTTGTGTATGGTATGAGCCCCAAGTTTGTTAGACTAATTCATCTAATGTACACCGAGCCTGTTGTCCATTTACAGATTAATAGAACAATCACCTCTCCCTTTCCTGTGTCGAGGGGCACCCGCAAACGGTGCCCATTATATTATTTGCCATCACTATGGAGACCCTTGCGGCGTGGCTCAGACAGCACCACTCATATATGGGTTTGGCATTCACACCCCGCCAAATCTGGGTGTCGATGTATGCTGACGATATCACCCTATATGTCAGACACCTGGGGATAATTTAGACCCACTGATACATGAATTTAGCAGATTTGGGGACATATCGGGCACCCACATCAACTGGGACAAGTCGTCTCTATTTCCCCTAACAGACATGACTGAAGAATTTACCTCTGAGTTCCTGCTCTGCTGGGCGAGAGAACCAATAAGATACCTCGGGTTCTGGCTCAGTTGAAATCTAGGTGACGTGTGGAGAGCTAACTATGGGTGCTTAATGACATGGCTTGAAGAGAGAGTGGAGAGCCGGATGAAACTCCTGCTGTCCCTGACTGGACGGCTTACCATCACAAAGATGGTTGTCTTCCCTACATTTCCACTATTTGTTTCTTAATCTGCCTCTCCCACTACCACTGCACTTTCACAAGAAATACCCAAAAGTAGTAAAGTTAGACTTTTGGTCTAAGTTAGACTTTTGGTCTAACTTTACCTTTGTGAATCAGGCCCATAAAGTGTTATATTATATTGATTTGTATAGCGCACTAATAACCCAAGAGCGTATCCAGGCGCTTGCAAATGCAATATTGACAAATAACATCCGAGCAAACAATTGAGATGGAAACTCTTTAAAAAACATGGAGCCTCATCAATGCTATAGATACACAATCAAGAAACACATTCTTTTAAAATCATTAGGAATCTCACCAAGGTACAAGCTACATTGAGGGATTGCACTTGCAATAACAAACTCCATGCAGTAAATATTGACATTGTATTGTACTTTTTATTTTTTTTTAAACATTTCCAATGTGCTATTAAAAAAATAACAACAAAAATGGTGGGGGGTGATAGAGCGAACCCGTGGTAACAATTTACCTGTGTTCGGACGCTCTTTAGGCCGATGAATCTTTTGACTAAGTGGGAACTCTCTGTACTCTTAATCGATCAGTCGCATCAAATCAATAATCAATAACGTACATAAGCAATACCTTGATCAACATAACACTTAATGATTAATCCAGAATACATTTCGGCGAACCCTGACCTTTCAGCCAGGAATAACCACACCAGTTTATTGCAAAGTTAGTGAATTTATTTCCCTATATTAACAAAGCTAGCACAATATAAATGTGTCTCAACACCAAATGATAAACATAGATGAACATTAATAGCTGTCCATATCGTCGAAACAAGTGTAATCTATGTAGCATTTGAATCACAAGGCATTCGATAATGGCAATGCAAAGCACTAATACGATAATCTGTAATGGGCTAATTGCGTACATTTAGTCAGCATAACAAGATCTCAAATTGCATCGTGCGACATATGGAATCCTCATCTAACCTCAAATTAGCATCAGCATGTGGGACTTCATGCAAAACAATTTAGCAACATTAATTTAGAAAAAACTCCTAGCTAGGGCTCTTATCAAAATCAGCAGTTGGTTACCTAAAAGGAACACAATGCAATTTTACAATTTCCTTTCATATTTACCAATTACGATCAGCGTACAAGGAAGTCTTCGTCTCACAGGTATCGTTTCTCGATCAGCATGGGACGGGACAAAGGGGCAAGGGTGGACGGGGCAATCGCCTCACGGCGGCAAGTTAAGACTACTACTTCATGCAAAGGGACAAATCAAAGTTAAAGTCTCTAGGGCAAAAATCGTTAAAGTCTCTTTCTCTCGACTAGAGAAAGCATCAAAGTCTCTCAAAATGGCGTCGCAGCAAAGTGGGCCATAATAGCTACGAAGTCTGCAAAATGGCGGGATGTCCAATAATAGAGAGAGAGCTTTCCTCTCGTGCACCTGGGTTTTATAGACAACAGTTCAAGTCCAGTAGGGTCTCCATTGGAGGGTTCATAGGTTAGCTTCAAATTGTCCAATCAAAAACGACAGTTCTCAAGCTTTTACTTAAGCATACATTATCCTTGGAGATGGGTACGCAAATCGCAACATTGTCTACCAATTAGCTCACTTTCAGAGCCTCCATTGTCCGCACCTGCAAGTCGACCTTGAATTAAAGAGAAAATATGCCATGCTGGCACGAAACTTTAAGATAAGCATGTGAACAGTTTCTGTGGAAAAGTACAGCTTCAAGCAGAAATACACGTTTAATAGCACATTGGAAAAAATACGAGGATCTAAACCGTGAAACCAGGCCACTAGGCCAAAGCCTCCTCTAAAGTAATGCTAAGCTAACGCATTTCAAACAAGCAAATCGTAGCACACGTTTATGATTATGTCAGATTAGTGCAATTCTAATACACTACGTTATATAAAGCACACGTATAATGTTGGCAAACTACTCTGAGGGCACATTTTGTCCCCGTACAATCTTTATTAGTTCGGTTAAAGTCACACATGATTACTTCACACTACGTTTATGCGTTAATAAATCAAAACCTTCATTTTCTGCTTCATCAATCCCTCCTCTGATTACTACTTGTCATCACACAAATTAAGCCCACAAATTTTATTCCATTAAAATTCTGTCAGTTCCCTTTTCCTTTTAGTTCCCCTAGTTTCCTTTTTATTCTTCTGCCATTCTTTTCATAATTTTCTCCTCCTTCCTTCTTTTAATTCTTTCCATAATCATTATTATTCCCCTTTTTATTCCCCAAATTCCAATTACACAAATTATCACTATTAAAATTCCCTCTATTATTTTTAACAATATTCCATTCCAAATTCCCCCAATCCAATGTCCCACTGAAGCAAGTCCTTTTCCAACCTTCTCCCACACTCCTGGTTCTTTCAGTTCCTTCAAATCTGCACTTTCTTTTGTTAGATTAGCAAGCATAGTTTTAATTTTCACACTATTGTCAGGTATATAGGTACAACAGTGTCTTGCACCAAGCATTTTGCAAACACCTCCATCCTTTGCTAAAAGAATGTCTAAAGCAAGCCTATTTTGAAGAGTCATAGCTCTTTCCGCTGCAAGTTCAGCATCTATCAGGATTATAGCACCTGAAAACTTTGTCAACATGTTATCCACTATAGTAGACAACTTTCTTATTTTGATAGAATTCAGCACAACTACCAATGAAGGAATCATGGCTCCAAATATATCACCTACCACAACAGCTGCGGTCTCTCTTTTCTGGGTACGATGGGATCCAGATGTCTTTTGAATCATCGATAGGTCATCCAGTTGATAAACCTTTGGGAACACTATACCCAAATAACATCTTCCCCACCATCCCTTTGGAAGACGATAATAGGCATTATACCCACAAATGTAATATACCCCTGGAATGACAGGGTCAAGTCCGTCCATCATGAATGTCCATTTGGCCTTAAAGATAAACGTGTGTTTACACTCACTCGCTCCTACAAAAATGTTGTCATAATAAGATTCACCTCGATATATACAAAACTTCCCTACATGCCAAGCATCTAAAGCAATTTTCCCTTGTGTTTTTATTGCAGCAAAATCATAATTATCTACTGAAGTCCTCTTATGTAACTCCTTTTCTAATTTCGCCTTCATTTGTGCCCTTCTATCATCTGTACGATCTAAAAAGCTTATTTCTACTGCAGAGAGTGAGCAAGTAAGATTTTCCCTATGAGCGTGAGCCGTTTCAAAAGGTAGCATTGGCTCGAAAAATTCCCTCATAATTTTAGCATCCCAATCTTTTGCAGTCTGGCTTAGCTGCGTTATTATAGGAACATAAGCAAAGGTAACATCATAATTTGAGTAAAAATACTGTATGTTAGTTGGACCATAAAACCTAGACATTACTATACTACATGTAATCCCGTATGTAAGAGGCATGTGGTGATATGTCACCCCTTCCTTTACTGATGTCGGTATCTGGGTACACACATAACAATCTTTCGCATCCATTGTCTCAACATATTCTGTTAGTAAGCGATAGAAAACATTATACGAAAGCTCTTTCCTTTCATGCAAGAGTCTCTCATCCAGTGCTAGCCTTTTCAATGCGGTTAGTTCAGTGACAGTAACAGGAACAAAAGTAGAAGCCTCAATATTCTCATTCTCACCCTTGCCATGCATTCCAAGTACAATTGCCATTATTATTAGTACACATGTAACTACCAAGCCTATACACACATATTTACAATATTTCTTTCTATTGTTTTGCGTCATGATCTGTATAGAATCAGAGAGCTAGAAGCACTTATAAATGAAACTTATTTAGAAATTCAGTTACAAAGCTGAGCGAGCGCAATGTTCACACCGTCTTCTTCAAGAGGCCAAGTCACTTATCGGTTAGCAGCATTTGTCTCAATTCGGCAATAACTCAGTCTTTATCGGTTTAGCAAATGTCTCATCTGGTTGTTTGTTTCACGTTAGATTGTAGCAAGCAATATCATTTATCACCCTTTCAATCAACACTGTCCATAAAACTTTTCTTTTCTATCGGTATTTCTTCCTCTTCTTCGTTCTCGATGCTTAGAGATACAAACTCGTCAGTCCAATCGTCATTGACTGCATATGCCCATTCTGGACCGGAATACCTTCTGTTCGGTATCCTTTTCCTTTTCAATTTTGCTTCTCTTTTCGATTCTGCCTCGCTGGTACTTTCCTCTTTTGTCAAGTCTTTTTCTTCACTCGAGGTTGGTACCACGACAGACACTTCTTTTCTTTTCTCTTTTACTTTTGGCCTTTCTCTGTCGTTCAAACCTTCTCCGGACCTTTGTTTTACTGGTGATATACTTAGTCTCCTCTTTGCACCATGTCCATTTGATGGACCTGCGACCTTTTCTGTAGAAGTTTGAACTTTTTCGTTCTGCTCTGCCTTGTCCCCTCCTTCAGGGGAATCGATCACGTTCTCTTTTTCCTTTTCTGTATCGTCTGTTTCTGGGAAAGCCCCCTTCTGATCAGGCTCTCCTGCTTTTTCACCTTTTTCGAGCCCTTCGTCACCGTTACTTTCGTCAGGCTCTGTATCACTTTCAGCTGCTTCAGGTTCTTTGTCACCTTCAGCTGCTTCAGGCTTTTTGCTACCCTCAGCTGCTTCAGGCTCTTTGTCACCTGCAGCTTCTTCGTCGCTGTCTGAACTTTCTCCTTGGTCTTCTCCAAGTGAGTCGGACTCTTCGCCCTCCAATAATATCTCTTTCTCTCCTGCTTCTGCCTGTTCGCTTTCAGTTCGGTTTTGTTCTGTCTCAGCACTCAGCACTGTTTTATCAGGCACTGGCAGTTTCAGCGCTTCAACTTCCTCATCTGTGGGACACAACACCTTCTTTGTGTGACTGGCGTGAATCCAGTTGGGAACCCCCGCACACTTCACAGCGGTAGTTGTCATCAGGATCACTTGGAAAGGGCCTTTCCAACGGGGTTCCAGGCACGACTTCCTCACGTGCTTCTTCACCACGACCCAGTCACCTGCTTTCAGTGCGTGTCCTGGACCTTGGATCGGTGGCAAGGTGGTCGCTTCCACCTGGTGAGAGAAAGAGCGAACCACGTCAGCCAGTCCTTTGCAGTAGTCTAACACCATATCATCTGTAATATTCAAAAGCGCGTTTGCGGGAACTGCAGGAAGTCTCATAGCCCTGCCCATGAGTATTTCGTGCGGAGACAATCCAGTCTTTCTATCAGGAGTGTTTCTCATTGACATTAGCACTAAGGGCAATGCGTCAGGCCATTTCAAATTTGTCGATGCACATATTTTCGCCATTCTTGATTTCAGTGTACCATTCATCTGCTCCACCAATCCTGATGCTTCAGGGCGATAGCTACAATGCAGTTTTTGCTCAATGTTCAGCGCTTCGCAAAGTAACTTTATCACCTCGTTATTGAAGTGACTTCCCCTATCTGATTCTAAAGAGATCGGGAATCCGAAGCGTGGTATCAACTCTCTCAATAATAGCTTGGCAACTGTAAGGCTGTCATTTCTACGTGTGGGGTATGCCTCAATCCAGTGACTAAAAATGCACACAATCACCAACACATATTTCAGACCTCCATGCACAGGCATCTCAATGAAGTCCATCTGCATTCGACTAAAAGGCCCGCTTGCCCTACCAATGTGACTCGCGTTCACAACCGTTCCCTTTCCTGGGTTCATCTGCTGGCAAGTGACACATCGATGGCAAACTGCTTCCGCAGCTTGACGAAATCTGGGGTTAAACCAATCTGTTTTGAACAATCTTATCATGGCATCTCTCCCTAGGTGAGCTTGCCCATGATAGAACCGCGCAAGCTGTGATAAGAGACTATTTGGCAAAACAAATTTTCCCTCATGTGAAACCCATAACTCGTCTTGTCTCTTTATACATTGTGATTTAATCCAGGAATCTCTTTCATCCTCCCTGACATTATTTTGTAATGCTTTTAATTCATCTATTGTATCTACGACCTTCAAGGCAAATGCTTCAGCTGGTTCGAGTTCTGGCTCACTTATTGAATTCCATTCATCTCTGAGTAATATACAGTTCAGGGCACAAAATCTTGCGACCTGATCCGCATATGCATTTCCCAGAGAAACATAGTCCTGTCCTTTCGTGTGAGCACTACACTTTACCACTGCAACTTCGGCTGGCACTTGAATGGCGTGTAACAATTCCCTTATCCTCTCCCCGTTCTTCACTGGGGATCCTGAAGAAGTCAACAAACCTCTCTGTGACCATAGTTGTCCAAAGTCATGCACAATCCCAAACCCGTATTGGCTATCAGTGTAAATGGTGACTTTCATCAATGCAGACAGTTGACATGCTCTGGTAAGGGCTACAAGTTCTGCTACTTGTGCAGAATAGACTCCTTGGAGCCATCCCGCTTCCAAGACCCCTGTTACAGTGCATACAGCGTATCCTGCTTTCAAAATCCCCATCCCGTCTCTTAGACATGATCCATCAACAAAAAGAATTTGGTCATTTTCATCAAGCTTAGTATCCTTGATGTCCGGTCGAGGTTTTGTGCAAAATTCAGTCACCTGAAGGCAGTCATGCTCGACCACTTCAGCGTTCTCAATTTCAGCATTTTCTCCAGGAAGCAAGGTAGCTGGATTCAACGTAGTGCACCTTTTCAGCTGCACGTTCGGTGAGCCCAGAATTATCGTTTCATACCTTGTGAGTCTTGCTCCAGTCATGTGTTGCGTTCGGGAGCGGGTCAAAAGTATCTCAACTGAGTGAGGGACCATGACTGTTACTGGGTGTCCCATCACTATTCCTTCACTCTGAGTGAGGCTGATACCAACTGCTGCTACGGCGCGCAAACACCCTGGGAGTGCTGCTGCGACCGGATCCAAAGTAGCTGAAAAATACGCTACTGGTCTGTTTACGCCACCATGGGCTTGAGTCAAGACAGACAAAGAACATGCATCACGTTCGTGACAAAACAATGTGAAAGGCATTGTGTAATCAGGCATACCTAAAGCTGGAGCCCTACACATGCATTCTTTCAATTCAACAAAAGCATCCATCTCATCTCCTTTCAGCTCAATTTGATCCAAAGCATCCTTCTGGGTCAGTTTCAGTAAAGGCTTCGCTAGAGTCGAGAAGTTGGGAATCCACTGGCGACAATAACCCACCATTCCCAAAAACTTCCTCACCTCCCTCCTTGTCTTTGGTGGACTCATTTGAAGTACGCTTCTTATTCTTTCCTTCATTATTCTCCGTGACCCTTTCTCTATCTGGTGACCCAAGTATTTCACTTTCTTCTGACAGAACTGCAACTTGGAAGGAGACACCTTGTGTCCAATCCTTCCCAAATGGTTCAACAGAGCAATGGTATCGGCCGTGCAGTCACTTTCTGTCTTTGATGCAACCAGTAAGTCGTCAATGTACTGTACTAGGGTTGACTCAAATGGCAACTCTAACTCTTCCAGGTCTTTCTTTAGAATCTGATTGAATATCGACGGTGACTCAGAAAACCCTTGAGGAATTCGACACCAACTGTACACTCTGTCTAGGAATTTGAAACAAAAGAGAAATTGGCTGTCCTCATGAAGAGGCACAGAAAAGAATGCTTGTGACAAATCGATGACTGAGAACCACTCAGCATCGCAAGGGATCTGAAACATTATCACAGCTGGATTCGGTACAACAGGGCAGCATTTGACTATGATGTCATTTATTTTCCTCAAGTCCTGCACGAGTCGGACCTTTCCACTTGGCTTTATTAGTCCCATTATCGGTGAATTACAGGGACTGCTTAACACTTCTTTCAGTACTCCCTGCTTTACAAATTCGTCAATGAGTTGGGCAACTTTCATGAGGGTATCTTGTGGCATGTGGTATTGTGGGGTCTGGGGAAAGATCGCATTGGGCTTTACCGTCACTTTCACTGGTTCCACTCCTTTCATCAATCCCACCTCTTTCCCTGTCATGTCCCACACTTCCTTTCCGACTGTTTCTCGTAATTCTGCTGGAATATCTTCTTCAGTTATCATCGGGAAAAGACAAATCAGAGGATACTCTTCATCTACCGTTTCCATTTCATCCCCCTCTACACTGTCCTCTTCTTCCCCATCACTGCTCGTCTGGATTGTTATTCCTTCGTTCGAACACATGATCGAACATCCCAATTTGCACAATAGGTCTCTCCCTAACAGTGCTATTGGGCTTGAGTCACATATCACAAACTGATGCACCCCTTGATAGTTACCGATGCTGACTGGTACCGGGTCTGTTATTGGGTTCGTCAGGTGCCTGTTTGCTACTCCCACCACTTGAACTGTCCTCCCTGAGAGTGGCAAATTTGGTACTTCACTGCTCTTAACAGTTGAACGTGTGGCTCCCGTGTCCACCAAGAATGAAACACGATGACCCATTACTCTTCCCTCTACGTACGGACCCTTTTGATCAACTTCTAAGGATGCTGCAAGCACACAATCTCCTTCCTCTTCTGAGCTCTCACTCTCCCATACATTGTTTATTCCACTCTCACTGTGTAATGGGAACTGTTGTACGGTGCCATTTGTACTCATTACCTGACCCGAGACCTGTGGAGGAACCATCACTTGCTGCTGACTCATTGGTGCCAAAGGTATTTGCATTTGCTGATTAGGTACCATGGGTAACTGCTGTTGCATCGGCTGCATTTGCGTCATCTGCATACGGGGGCATCTGCATCTGCTGCGGCTGCATAGGTTGTAATCCCTGCAATTGATTTACGGTCTGAAAATTTGGGTTTGGACCTCTCATTTTCAGTCCCCTCATTGTCTGAAATGCATTGACGTCATTGTTTTGCTGACCAACACCTACACCTGCACCTTCCTGCACCACCATCGGGCACTCGCGTTTCCAATGACCTACAATTCCGCACACGTGACACGGCATCACTTTCTTCATTGCCTGCACACCCGTTACAACAGTGTTCAAATCCGGACCATTATTCACAAAACCTCCTCTGCCTCTGCCTCTCGCCTGTGGCTGAAACGCCATGTTTCCCTGCAACTGCGGCTGCGGTACCTGCTGTTGGAACCCTTGCATTCCTTGCAAACCTTGCAGACCTTGCAAACCTGTCTGAGCTGCTTTAAGTTGCATCATCATCACCTTCTCTTTCAGCTTTTTCTGTTTCACTTCAATTTCGTCGCTACAGTATTTCGCATAAGTCAAGACCTCATTAATCGGTTTCGACTGCCAGCAAATCAAATGCGACTTTATCATCTGACTTATCTCTGGTCTCAACCCTTCCACAAATCTAAACACAAAATGAAGCATATCCTTCGCCTCCATTGTTTCCGTGCCACTGTAATTCTTGAACGCCTTCAACAACCTCTCATAGTAACTATGAATCGATTCTTTAGCCTCTTGGGCAGTTCGATCAATCTTCTGCCAATCCACATTTTTCGCGGCAACCTTCGTCTTCAAATGCTCAATCACCTTATAGTACAAGCTCATCACCATAGGTGATGGTGCACCCGTCTCCCTGTCTCTTTCTGGTTCACTTGTCGGCCAACCTACAGCTCTTTTGCAATCCTCCCACAAATCTGCCGGAACCACGATCTCAAAGAGAGTATTCAGGTCTTCCCAGAGACATTTTGCAAGCTTCACAAACCTATCAGTCTGTTGGTACCATTCAATCGGCTTCTCTCTCAGTTTGGGAAAATCATCCGTAAATGACTGAATGTCGCTTCTGTGCCATGGCACATGTATTAATTTTCCCCCTGCTGTCTCCCTCATTGGTAACATGGTTACTGTCTCGCTGCTCTGCGGTCTTTTCTCGTTGTGCTCTGTAGCACTGTCCCTCCTCTTATCCTTCCTCTTTACCCACCTGCTTTCCCACTTGTCTAAGCACCTCCACACTTGGGCACTCTGCAACAATTCTCTAAGGTGTGCCTTCATGCCTGCTGACCTCATGTGTTCAAAATCTGTGGTCCCAAAATCCAACCTATAGCTCCTGCTCAAGTGTTTCGTCTTGCCTATGTCAATCCCGTTTCTATCCGCTACTTCCTGCAAACTTTTATGTACCTTGTTCACTTCTTTCGTAATCTTTGGACATAGGTATCTCAGCTCTTCTTCCGTGTAGGACTCTAACCTATTCACACCCATGGTTCCTTCCACCAATTCTTGTGCTTCCATGTTCAACCTGACCCTATTCATATAGTCTTCTCCTTTCCCACTGGCTGAATTTTGTGTGGAGTTTAGACTGTTGAACCACTGTGTCAGCTGTTGCGCATTCACCCCCATCAGCGTGGCATTCACATCGACTGCCCTCGATGGTTGAGGCAACTTTTCAGTATTCGATGTTAAGGGTATTATCAGTGGGGGGCTCGACCTCACCAGTGTTGACTGAGCACATATGGGACTAAACTCCATCAAGGACCCAGACCCAGTTGGCTGAGCCGCTATCGGAGTTATCCCTGGAGTGTTTTCTATGCACCTCCTTTCGGTCCCATTCTGCAGCATTGATCCCTGACTGCTCGGACCCAAGTTAGGCTGACTATACAGAGGTACCGGTGGACCTACAGTAATGGGTAGTGATATAGCGTCTGGGTTCTGTCCATTTCCCATGTTCTGAGGCATGTTCATTCCCATACTATGGGTCATCATTGTCGGCATGCCCATCTGACTCCCCGTCATCTGACCATATGCGTTTCCTCCCTGCATCTGCTTTTGAGGCATCATAAACTGAGTTGATTCAGCCTGTGTCATTGTTGGATTGTGACCATTCTGTACTCCCCTCACTGTTTGTTCTAGAACCATTCCTCCACTATTGTCACTGCTGTAGTACCCTGGCATCTGCGGTTGGTAATTTTCTGCTGGTTTCATTATGGGCACATCTGGATATATTCTCCTAACCTGCGGTATCTGCGGGGTGAACAGTAAACTCGGGTCCTTAGATCCCGATGACGCTCCTGAACTCTGGGTTTCACTGTTCTGTACCAGTGCCGGAGGGGCAGAACTGGTACTTGGACCTTGTCCATTCTCCGCATAAGGTGGTGGACGGTCGTTCAGCAATTGCATTATCAACTCCTCATCCTCTAACTCCTCTTCTCTTCTCAACTTTTCCTCGTCCTCTCTATCCTTGGAACACCTCCTGTCTGTCTTACAGGTAGCTTTCTTACCTGTCTCCTCTTCCTCCTTAGTAATTGCGGGAAACAATTTTATTCCCTGCAATACATCTGACCTCCACACCTTCTGCGCATTATCCCACCTAGCATCCGCTAGTGTCTTTTCTACCTTCCTCATCCTTGTTTCAAACTTATTCTTCTGTTGCTGTCTAGCCATTAATTCCCAGATTGTTAGAGCCTCAAACTGTGCTGGCCTTGGAGGCACCTTCATGTCATACATCGTGAATCTCAAATTCTCTGGGATCCTTATATTGAATGTCCCATGTATCGGGAACGCTACGCTCCCATGTTTCTCTGTCAACTTGTGCCATTGCTTTAGCCAAAGGCACGGAGCTACCCCCTTCTCTTCCATTACAATGTAAGCTGGTGTGCCCTCGGGCGGCGTCTCCTCTCCTACGCTCGCTTTAATGTAAGACTCCCCCTTCATCGCACTCCTAAATGCTTTAAGGAATTTCATTTTCTCGCCTTTTATTTCACAAAGTTTATAATCAATAGGTCACTTTTTATTCCACAAAATTTGTAATCAATGGGTGACTTTAATTCCCGGAATACTCTTCACTTGCCTTTCCCTTTCCAATCGAGCCCCACGGACTGCGTCCAATCCGTGCGCGACCCTTCTCTCCAACCAACCTATCCCAGCGCGGCTCCTAGTGACGTCACACTCACACACACTGCGGCTGACAAAGCCTCGCGGCTAGTCTTCCTTCACTCAGCTCCTCCCGTAACAACTTCTTGCATGTATCGCGAGCTACCAAAAACTAAAACAGATCTGTCGGTTTACTACAGGAAGGGTAACACAATCGCTTCAGGACCTTAGGGACCTTTCACTAGCCTCGGCCGCTATTCCGTCTTTCTCAGTCCCCACATTCGCAAGCAAATCTGACCTGCAGACCTACTCTCAACTTGTCAATGATCTATTCTAGTGCACTTAGAATCTTGTCAAAGCCCGAAGTCGAAGTTTCTTTCACTCCCTAACACACGTACCGACTCGTTGACCACGCCCGATCAACCTACTAAACCGCCCAGACCACAACATGGATCAACATACTCCGGAGTCTCTTGACCTCGCAGGGCCCGTCTCAACAACAACAACCACGTGGACCTTTTTATGCACAAAGCGCCACACGCACATGAAGTTCGACGACTTCCCTACTCTCACACTCGGAGCCGCACCTCCGCTATTTCCATGAAGTTCGACGACTTCACTACTACTACACTCGGAGTCGCACCTCCGCTATCCTCTAAAAAAGAAAAATTCCTCGCAACCCTTTCACACACCCTGCGGCAATAAGCTGTGCAAGCGCAAAACCCTAACTTCACTCATACCATCACTAGTACCGCCAACGCTGTTTCCACACCTCCGTTCTCTCCATTCGCAAGCTCCGAGATCCCGGGAAAGTCGCGGTGGACCTAGCCCATCATCATTCTGTCAATCTATTTTACCCAAAAAAATCTAATTCAACTTCTCGAATGATGCCTCAAAATGCGTAACCGTTAATCCAACACCATGTACTCTAATAGTACAGGGTCCCAAAAGACGTAACCGTCCTCTGCTACCATCTACTGGTAGAGCGAACCCGTGGTAACAATTTACCTGTGTTCGGACGCTCTTTAGGCCGATGAATCTTTTGACTAAGTGGGAACTCTCTGTACTCTTAATCGATCAGTCGCATCAAATCAATAATCAATAACGTACATAAGCAATACCTTGATCAACATAACACTTAATGATTAATCCAGAATACATTTTGGCGAACCCTGACCTTTCAGCCAGGAATAACCACACCAGTTTATTGCAAAGTTAGTGAATTTATTTCCCTATATTAACAAAGCTAGCACAATATAAATGTGTCTCAACACCAAATGATAAACATAGATGAACATTAATAGCTGTCCATATCGTCGAAACAAGTGTAATCTATGTAGCATTTGAATCACAAGGCATTCGATAATGGCAATGCAAAGCACTAATACGATAATCTGTAATGGGCTAATTGCGTACATTTAGTCAGCATAACAAGATCTCAAATTGCATCGTGCGACATATGGAATCCTCATCTAACCTCAAATTAGCATCAGCATGTGGGACTTCATGCAAAACAATTTAGCAACATTAATTTAGAAAAAACTCCTAGCTAGGGCTCTTATCAAAATCAGCAGTTGGTTACCTAAAAGGAACACAATGCAGTTTTACAATTTCCTTTCATATTTACCAATTACGATCAGCATTCAAGGAAGTCTTCGTCTCACAGGTACCGTTTCTCGATCAGCATGGGTACCGTTTCGATCGGCATGGGACGGGACAAAGGGGCAAGGGTGGACGGGGCAATCGCCTCACGGCGGCAAGGTAAAACTACTACTTCATGCAGAGGGATCAAATCAAAGTTAAAGTCTCTAGGGCAAGAATCATTAAAGTCTCTTTCTCTCGATTAGAGAAAGCATCAAAGTCTCTCAAAATGGCGTCGCAGCAAAGTGGGCCATAATAGCTACGAAGTCTGCAAAATGGCGGGTATCGAGCTGGTAATGGCTGATAATAGCGCAATGGCCACCTTCCTCTCGTGCACCTGGTTTTTATAGACAACAGTTCGAGTCCAGTAGGATCTCCATTGGAGGGTTCATAGGTTAGCTTCAAATTGTCCAATCAAAAACGACAGTTCTCAAGCTTTTACATAAGCATACATTATCCTTGGAGATGGGTACGCAAATCGCAACATTGTCTACCAATTAGCTCACTTTCAGAGCCTCCATTGTCCGCACCTGCAAGTCGACCTTGAATTAAAGAGAAAATATGCCATGCTGGCACGAAACTTTAAGATAAGCATGTGAACAGTTTCTGTGGAAAAGTACAGCTTCAAGCAGAAATACACGTTTAATAGCACATTGGAAAAAATACGAGCATCTAAACCGTGAGACCAGGCCACTAGGCCAAAGCCTCCTCTAAAGTAATGCTAAGCTAACGCATTTCAAACAAGCAAATCGTAGCACACGTTTATGATTATGTCAGATTAGTGCAATTCTAATACACTACGTTATATAAAGCACGCGTATAATGTTGGCAAACTACTCTGAGGGCACATTTTGTCCCCGTACAATCTTTATTAGTTCGGTTAATGTCACACATGATTATTTCACACTACGTTTATGCGTTAATAAATCAAAACCTTCATTTTCTGCTTCATCAGGGGCAAGAGGCTGGGTGAGAGAAAAAAACAAGCAGCAACCTGTAATGCAACATGGCATGCACAGCATTAACAAAGAAGTGAGCAGTACATACAGAGATAAACTGAAGTGCACTGCAAACCAAGGTAGCCTTCAGGCTGTGGTTGTGGAGGAGACGTCAGGAGCAGTACTGTGGCCGCGGCGCCTCCTGCTGGTGACCGGAAGCAATGCCATCTGCTAGCAGTGGAAGCGGAATAAATAGATGATAACCTGGGCTGGCATCTGCTTGTGCGATGGAAACAAGGCTGCCATTGGCTTTTAGTGTCATGAAAACTATTAACTTTATTTTCAGTTTACTATACCATGTTTTAAAGTCATAATTTCATAAAATGCTACTTATATATTCAATCCAGTCCAGTAATACAGTGGTTCTTACCCTTTTGACTTGTTAGGGCCCCTACTTAATCATTACTGGAAACCGGGGACCCCCACTGAATTATTAGTGAAATTGGGGACCCCCGCTGAGCTATTAGTGGAAGCCAGGAAACCTGACCTAAATATTTTTGATGATTTGAACCGCTAAACGAAACACAAACAATACAGAAAAAAAACATTAAGCAAATAAATACACAAATTAAGAAATCATTTATTTAATTCAAATACAACAACATTTTAATTTTAATAGTAGGGTTGGAACGTTTCTAAGTTCAATGGAGGCCGCTCATCATCCCCACTCTAGTCTTTGTGATGCACCTGCACTGCTCTCACAAATCAGTCTGAGAATACCAACTTCATTTTTAGCCTCCAATTTCAAATGTCTTCATATTTATATACACTTTATTAATCAGTTAATATTTGCACGAAGCTAGCTCTCTGTATGGTGCACTAAAATGAATTACACTGTGTGAGTCTAGTGGATCCCCAATTGGTTTGCAGAGGCAAAGTAGATAGGTCCAATGCTTTATTCGTGGTAGTGTGGGCGAGCAGTTAGGCTAATCAAGGAGTTGTGTTAAGCATTTGTTGTACTCAGAGGCAATAAATGAGGCATGCACTCAAAGAATAAATCTGAGGCCAATCTAGAAACAAAATATATTTTATATATGTTTCAAACCCAAGAACTTCGTAATCAGGTCAGTAGCCTTTTAAGTATAAATTCTTTGCAATATTCAGAGTTCTTTCATAGTTATCCTATGGAGGAATACAATGTTCAGCAAACACAGGGTTAACAACGACTTACAAGATCGAGCGCATGGAGCAAAGGTAAGTACAGGGCACTAATCAGAAACACACTAGCAGGTTCTACTGGGCAACACTGGGGCAGCCAGGAGCTGGGGTGCAGTAAGGCATCGGGTGCCCAATGGTTCAATATTGGGGGTTGAACCTCATAAAGACAGACTGCAGGTTCTGGCTAGGAAGCCAGTCAGGGACAACAAACAGGTAAGTCGAAGACTTGGGGTGCTCGGGGATGTAAGTGCACCTTTGGTCCTTTTCTCCAGGGCCCAGGGGCGACGGATGTAGGGGTGTCCTTAGGCATTGGTTTCCTTTGTCCAGGAGTACTTGCGGTCAAGGGGTCTTGTGTGCTGAGGCTACAGGCATTGTTCGGAAGTCCAGCCGGGCTGGACCCAGGGTGGACTCGAGCTCAGGGGGAGCCGGGGGACGTCGTTGGCACCGGGACCCACCTCATGTTGCGTCTGGGGCAACAGGTGCAGTCGTTGCTATAGGTGTTGGATTTCCTCTCACCACCAGGCTGCGGGAGAAAAAACCTGCATGCAGAGGCTGCAGATGACTTGGGTGAGCCCAGGAGACGGGACGCTCGGGTGAACTCGGACTCTGGAAAGCTGGGGTACCAAGTTAGCTGCTTCTTCTTTTCCTCTTCTGCAGGGGTGCAACTCTTCTTTGTCCTTGCTTCGTAGATTGTCGACATCTGAGTTCTAGAGTTCAGGGGTGCCACCTAAATACTCAATTTAGGGGTGTTACAGGGAGTGCCAGGTGGTAGCCAATGGACTGACCACCTTTAGGGTGACTACACCCTTTTTCTGACCACTTCCACTGGGAAGTGGGCAGAACCCTGACCATAGTGGCCTAGTTCCTTCTAAACAAGATAGAGGAATTTACTAAATAGTATCCACTTCAGCTCGTCCACCTTAGGGGTGGGACTGGCATGAAGCGGGCACACCTCCTAATCTGCCTCATTTTCCCCCTTGTGCTGCCACAAAAAGTGGGGTCAGGACAGGGGGGCTAGTCATCTCTACCATTTGGAGAGGCCTGGGTTGTATATCAAAGCTGGCTAGGTCTTTGAAGCTCCCCACCCTGGAATGTCCATCCTGCTCTGGACGAGATGTTAGCACCTTCGACCAGAGCAGGTCTTTGTTCTGGGCCTCCAAGAGCGTTGGCTCTCACCTTAGGGAGGCAGATCTCAGTCTAGAGTGACTGCATTGGTTTTGACCAGTCAGTGAAGACACCAGTAGCTGAATAGGTTTTCAGGGGGTGCAGGTTTTGGTGAATCCAACACTGGCATCAGTGTGGGCTCACCAATGTGAGAAAGTAGCCTCTTTCTAGCCTTGTTACCCCCACTTTAGGCCTGTTTGTGAGTGTATGTCAGGGTGTTTTCACTGTCTCACTGGGATCCTGCCAGCCAGGGCCCAGTGCTCATAGTGAAAACCCTATGTTTTCAGCATGTTTGTTATGTGTCACTGGGACCCTGCTAGTCAGGACCCCAGTGCTCATAAGTTTGTGACCTATAGGTATGTGTTCCCTGTGTGATGCCTAACTGTCTCACTGAGGCTCTGCTAACCAGAACCTCAGTGGTTATGCTCTCTCTTTACAAATTGTCACTAACAGGCTAGTGACCAATTTTACCAATTTACATTGGCTTACTGGAACACCCTTATAATTCCCTAGTATATGGTACTGAGGTACCCAGGGTATTGGGGTTCCAGGAGATCCCTATGGGCTGCAGCATTTCTTTTGCCACCCATAGGGAGCTCTGACAATTCTTACACAGGCCTGCCACTGCAGCCTGAGTGAAATAACGTCCACGTTATTTCACAGCCATTTTACACTGCACTTAAGTAACTTATAAGTCACCTATATGTCTAACCTTTACCTGGTAAAGGATGGGTGCTAAGTTACTTAGTGTGTGGGCATCCTGGCACTAGCCAAGGTGCCCCCACATTGTTCAGGGCAAATTCCCCGGACTTTGTGAGTGCGGGGACACCATTACACGCATGCACTACATATAGGTCACTACCTATATGTAGCTTCACAATGGTAACTCCGAATATGGCCATGTAACATGTCTATGATCATGGAATTGCCCCCTCTATACCATCCTGGCATAGTTGGCACAATCCCATGATCCCAGTGGTCTGTAGCACAGACCCTGGTACTGCCAAACTGCCTTTCCCGGGGTTTCACTGCAGCTGCTGCTGCTGCCAACCCCTCAGACAGGCATCTGCCCTCCTGGGGTCCAGCCAGGCCTGGCCCAGGATGGCAGAACAAAGGACTTCCTCTGAGAGAGGGTGTTACACCCTCTCCCTTTGGAAAATGGTATGAAGGAAGGGGAGGAGTAGCCTCCCCCAGCCTCTGGAAATGCTTTCATGGGCACATTTGGTGCCCATTTCTGCATAAACCAGTCTACACCGGTTCAGGGACCCCTTAGCCCAGGTCTGGCGCGAAACTGGACAAAGGAAAGGGGAGTCACCACTCCCCTGACCTGTACCTCCCCTGGGAGGTGCCCAGAGCTCCTCCAGTGTGCTCCATACCTCTGCCATCTTGGAAACAGAGGTGCTGCTGGCACACTGGACTGCTCTGAGTGGCCAGTGCCATCAGGTGACGTCAGAGACTCCTTCTGATAGGCTTCTTCAGGTGTTGCTAGCCTATCCTCTCTCCTAGGTAGCCAAACCCTCTTTTCTGGCTATTTAGGGTCTCTGTCTCTTGGGATTCCTTAGATAACGAATGCAAGAGCTCATCCGAGTTCCTCTGCATCTCTCTCTTCACCTTCTGCCAAGGAATCGACTGCTGACCGCGCTGGAAGCCTGCAAAACTGCAACATAGTAGCTAAGACGACTACTGCAACTCTGTAACGCTGATCCTGCCGCCTTCTCGACTGTTTTCCTGGTGGTGCATGCTGTGGGGGTAGTCTGCCTCCTCTCTGCACTAGAAGCTCCGAAGAAATCTCCTGTGGGTCGACGGAATCTTCCCCCTGCAACCGCAGGCACCAAAAAGCTGCATTACCGGTCCCTTGGGTCTCCTCTCAGCACGACGAGTGAGGTCCCTCGAATCCAGCAACTCTGTCCAAGTGACTCCCACAGTCCAGTGACTCTTCAGTCCAAGTTTGGTGGAGGTAAGTCCTTGCCTCACCTCGCTAGACTGCATTGCTGGGAACCGCGACTTTTGCAGCTACTCCGGCCCCTGTGCACTTCCGGCGGAAATCCTTTGTGCACAGCCAAGCCTGGGTCCACGGCACTCTAACCTGCATTGCACGACTTTCTAAGTTGGTCTCCGGCGACGTGGGACTCCTTTGTGTAACTTCGGGTGAGCACTGTTTCATGCATCCTCGTAGTGCCTGTTTCTGGCACTTCTCCGGGTGCTACCTGCTGCTAAGAGGGCTCCTTGTTTTGCTCGACGTCCCCTCTACCTCCTGGTCCAATTTGCGACCTCCTGGTCCCTCCTGGACCACAGCAGCGTCCAAAAACGCTAACCGCACGATTTGCAGCTAGCAAGGCTTGTTGGCATTCTTTCGGCGGGAAAACACTTCTGCACAACTCTGCAAGGCGAGAGGGATCCGTCCACCAAAGGGGAAGTCTCTAGCCCTTTTCGTTCCTGCAGAAACCTCCACTTCTTCTGTCCAGTAGAAGCTTCTTTGCACCCGCAGCTGGTATTTCCTGGGCATCTGCCCATCTCCGACTTGCTTGTGACTTTTGGACTTGGTCCCCTTGTTCCACAGGTACCCTCGACTGGAAATCCATCGCTGTTGCATTGTTGGTTTGTGTCTTTCCTGCCTTATTCCCCTAACACAACTTCTTTGTCCTTTGGGGAACTTTAGTGCACTTGGCACTCACTTTTCAGGGTCTTGGGGAGGGTTATTTTCCCAACTCTCACTATTTTCTAATAGTCCCAGCGACCCTCTACAAGGTCACATAGGTTTGGGGTCCATTCGTGGTTCGCATTCCACTTTTGGAGTATATGGTTTGTGTTGCCCCTATCCCTATGTGTCCCCATTGCATCCTATTGTAACTATACATTGTTTGCACTGTTTTCTAAGACTATACTGCATATTTTTGCTATTGTGTATATAAATCTTGTGTATATTTCCTATCCTCTCACTGAGGGTACACTCTGAGATACTTTGGCATATTGTCATAAAAATAAAGTACCTTTATTTTTAGTATAACTGTGTATTGTGTTTTCTTATGATATTGTGCATATGACACTAAGTGGTACTGTAGGAGCTTCACTCGTCTCCTAGTTCAGCCTAAGCTGCTCTGCTAAGCTACCATTATCTATCAGCCTATGCTGCTAGACACCCTATACACTAATAAGGGATAACTGGGCCTGGTGCAAGGTGGAGGTACCCCTAGGTACTCACTACAAGCCAGTCCAGCCTCCTACAACCAATACGGGATGTTTAATATCAAACATCCCTATATTCAGGAAGCCATTGTGTAGCTGGGAAACTTGAAGTGACCAGTGTCCAGAATATGTATTAAAATGGCTTAGTTGTTCACTTACTATGTCTGGGAATTGACAAAGACATAGCAGGGGCATATCTGCTCATGCAGGTATGCCCTCACATGTCATATAATGCACCCTTCCTTGGGGCTGTAAGGCCTGCTAGGGGGTGACTTACATATATTACATGCATTGTTAAGATGACATGGGACAGAGACTGTGTGCCATGTTGTGTTTTCAACTTTGTCTGCACCCAGACACTCAGCCTGTGATGGCAGCACTGTGTGCACCAGGTGAGAGGGACAGTGAGAAGGTCCCTGAGGGTGGCACAATTTGTGCTGCAGCCCTTGGGGACCTCCTTTAGTACCCCCGGCATCAGAGGTGCCATTTACTAGGGACATACAGTGGCATCCAAAGGTTTTGCCAATTTTGAAAAATGACTGTGCAGTTTTGGGGGAAAGCGATCTGGCACTGGGGACCTGGTTAGCAGGAACCCAATGTACTTTCAGTCTAAATTACACCAGAAACCGGGCAAAAAGTGGGAGGGTGACCATGTCAAAAGAGGCACTTCCCTACAATATTATTTAAATTTCTAAGTAAATGCAGACCCCTGAGTAGGTCTTGTGGACCCCCAGGGGTCCCCAGACCACAAGATGGAAATCACTGTAGTAATATAGTAATAGGTGCCTGTGCTGTCTTGGACAAGCCCTAAAGATGACCTAGTAGCTGTGAAAGACAAGGGGACTCATAGATTGTCATTGAACAATCCTGGTGTGCCACAGGGAATGGCTGTTTAGCATCCGGAATGATAACATCTTGGAAATGGACAATTTTTATCTGGCCAGTTTACTCTTAGCACAAAAAGACACCTGAAGCCAGCTGAGTAATACTTTGTTTTGGAAATGTCACTAATCCACAACCTAAAGTATTACCCTATATATTGAAAATGCTGCAAAATCATTAGAGGCCGTCAGCATGCACCAACCAAAGTAACTCACTGGTCCATGCGGTGCAGGTGAACATTGGACACCCTTGTGACTAATCCTTGGACGCCGCTGCCATTTTAATGACATTTGTTGGTTTTGCCAAGATTTCTTATGTTTTCATTTAAAATTGCTCAGTAAGATGCAAGGACTTCTTTCTCATCCCAAAGTAACTGTTCCCATTCTTGCGTATGCACATTTCTTCTTTCTGTTGTTTAACTATTATTCCTCCGGGGCCTATTTTCTCCAATGCACATTATATTGTTTATTCTCTATTTCTCAAGTTACAAGTTAAATTATGTATCTTTATATTTTTTCTAACTTATTGTGTAATAGGTTTTGCTGGTTTTTTGCTGTATCTCTTTTTATCTCCAATACCTTCTAAGAGTAAACATTTAACAACAGCCCACAAGAACAAAAGGCAGTGCAAGAATACATTTCAATAATCTTTGTTCTGTCTGTATGGGGTTCCCCTGACTTGGGAAAATGACTTTCGCACCAAACATCTTTCGCCACAGCCCCCCTCAGCCTGCCAGGTAGCTCATTTTAAAATATTATTTCAATCCCTTTGGGCATTCTAATTTTTCCCCCCAAAACTATTTGTAGACAGGATTGGAATCTATATATTATGGGGTTTAACGAAACATCTGAAACTTATTTTGGGGCTGATTTAGGGTTTGGTAGTCGGAGGTAAGTCTTTTGGTATGGCAGAGCACTTTACCCCCCCCATTCCAAGGGTCCTCTGCCAGCCAAATGTAGAGCTGTCCGCCAGCCCCATGGACAACTCTAAACATTAACAGGAACTGCTGTCACAGCGCTTCCTGTTAATGTTATAAAGATTTGATGGATGGCTCCATCAAGCAAGCGGACGCCCATCAAATTTTTACAACATTTTATTTTTTCAAAAACAAACTCTCAAAGCAGAAGTTTGCTTTTGGAAAAGTAAAACTAATTTGCGCAGCCGGGTTAGAGGTCTCAGTATGACCATGTATAGGAAAAATAAAAGAGTATATTTAACTATAGAAAAAATAAAGTATATTCATTTTTTATATATTACTTTAAATATAAAACCAAAGAAAAAACACCATAAGTTTTGTAAATTAGTTTACTCAAATTAATTAATTGTTCTGAAGTTTTAAATAAATACATTACCCATAAAGATTTTTTTTTGTTTTATTACCTATTAAAAGTGATGTATAGAAAGTAATTAGAAGTAATTTGATTTTATTTATTTTGAAACAACATTATTTTTTACATTTTTTTATTGAATAATAAATATGTAAAATGTATTTGAATTTTAACTATTTAAAATACTTTAATTTATTTAACATTATTTCCTATGGGGTTTTGTTAAAAGTCTCTTTTTCCATTATTTTCTATGGAGCTGTGTTGCGTGTGGTACCAGTGGTTGGTCATGTAAGGTGCCGAACTTATTACTTTGACAGTAGTAACTTAAACTCATAAACTTGGCTCCATCTCCTTTTTCAAAGGGGTGGAGGGGTGGAAGTTACAGTTTTTGATAAATGAATGTGATGTGAATCAGCCAGTAGCATGCACCCCCAGTAGGGATGCGCCAAGCTACAAAGTGTTTATTTTATTGTGCTTTGAGTATTTCTCACAAATACTAGAATTTCTTGCTTATAGTTGGCAACATTTTCTCTATGTCAGCTTTTGCATTAAAAGTTGGACTTTGAAGACCATCTTATTTTTTGTTGCAAGAATATAAAGCTGGCCAACATCAACCCATGTTCAAGGGCACAAGAATATTGGTTTGAATTTAAGTCCAAAAAATGTCTTCTTTTTGTGTAAAAACTATGCAAATACTTAGGCATACTAAGACATTATGAAGCTTTGGTATTCCGATGATACAGAACCATTATGCTCAGCAGAGCCTGATTCAAGTTCTTGTGATGAGTGTTTGGTATTATATTCTGAGGGATGGTGTGGCATGTTAAGGCCTGTTATGGTATGTTAGAATTTGAAGTGGCTTGAGAGTGGCCTGATTATGGCATGGTATGTTGTGTTTAGTTAAGATATGGTATTCTTTGTGATGGTATGGTATGGGGTTGTATGGTGCATTAAGTTAATACATGGCAAGGTATGGTAAGTTATAGTATGTTTGGCATGATAAGGTATGTTACATTAAGATATCATGTGGTATTTTATGCCTGGAACGGTGCGTTAAGTCATTGTATAGTATGTTGTGGCATGGTAAAGTATGTCACTGTTTGATACATTCAGTGATGGTATGGTATGTTATGTCACGGTATGATGAGGTTTGTTACTTTATGTCATAGAATGTTTTGTTTTGTCTTGGCACAGATCTGGCACGTTAAGTCACGATATGTCAGGATTGGAAATGGCTTGGAGTAGTGTAACATGTGATAGTTGTGTATGCCATAATATGATGTGTTACATTAAAACATTGAATGGCATGTTAGGATTTGCAATCACTTGGCATGTTATTATATAGCATGGTATGGTGTATTGATGTTATGGGATTATATGATGTGCTATGTTAGTGTACGGTATGTTTGGTCATGGTATGTTTGTCATGGTATGGTTTGCAATTTTAAGGTGTAGTTTGTTATGCCATGATACAGTGTGTTACGGTCGGTCATGGTTTAGTATGTTATGTCATATTATGTTATGGTATTAGATTAAGTCATAATATGATATGTCCTGGTGTTTTACAGTGGTATGTTAAAGCATACTGTGGTATGTTAGGATTTGGAATTGCTTCGAATGGTATATTTTGGCAGGGGTATGACATAGTATGGCATGTTACTGCAAGCCCTGGTATGCCATTTCATGGTATGGTATTCCTTGGTATGGTGTGTTACCTAAGGCCTTAAGTAAGACATGGTGTGGTGTGTTACATTAAGACATGAGGGTGTGTGTTACGCCATTAACACATGATGTGGTGTGTTATATAACAGTGTGTCATAGGGTGGTGTGTTTACTCATAATATGGTGACCCATGGTATGGTGTGTTACGTTAAGACATTAAAACATGGTGTGGTGGGTTATGTCAGGGTATGGCACCTCATGCAGTGGTACGGTGTGATACATCATGGTATGGGATGTCATGTCATGCTATTCCATCGTGTGGCGAGTTATATCATGATGTGGCATGGGTGTAGAGTTAAGTCATGGTATGGTAAGTTGAACCATGGCATGGCATAACATGGTCGCGATCTGGTATAGTAAGTTGTGCCGTGTGTGCAGGGCAGCAACCAGACCATCCTTAATGGCTTGCTTCCTTCCCGCGTAGGTGCAGACTGCCTCATGGGCATCTACCTCCTCTGCATTGGCGCCTTTGACCTTAAGTTCCAAGGGGAGTACAACAGGCATGCGCAGGCCTGGAAGGAAAGCAGCGAGTGCAAACTGGTGGGATCGCTGGCCATGTTGTCCTCCGAGGTGTCCGTCATGCTGCTGACCTACATGACCTTGGAGAAGTACCTCTGCATCGTCTTCCCTTTCAGCCACTTCCGGGCCGGCAGGAAGCAGACGCTCTCCACCCTGGCGGCCATCTGGCTGCTGGGCCTGCTCATCACCGTCATCCCCTTCTGGAACGAGGCCTCATTTGGTAACTTCTACGGCAGGAACGGTGTGTGCTTCCCTCTCCAGTCGGACGAGGAGGAGATGCCGGGAGCCCGGGACTACTCAGCCAGCATATTCCTAGGTAAAGCGTGTCCCAGTAGAGGGGGGTGGGACCGATGTTCGAAATATAGACTTAGATTTCTGCTCAGTTTTTGGATTTTTTGGTTGCAGTTTTATGTAGCATGGATTCGACATAAAGGTAGTGTATCGCATTACATGAGCACCAGTTATATTACACAAGGATGCATTCATGTTTTTTAGGCACAGGAAGATTAAGTGATTTGCCTATAATCAGAGGATGTTGAGCCGACGCCAATACTCAAATCTGGTTCCCCAGTTACCAAAGTCGGCAGCTCTGGCTGTTACACCACATCCTCTCTCCAGTTGGGTGGATTACTCATGATTGAGACCTTTCGGGCCCAGCAGATCGCCCCTCCTCAAAGAGAGAGTGCAAACAACCTGATAAAAGAGAATAGTTTGCACTGGGTTGGCATTATGGGCCAGATGTAGAAAGCATTTTACATGGCGCAAACTGCGCAAATCGCAGTTTGCGCCATGCGAAATGCCGTTTGTGATGCACATTCACAATTTGCGAGTCGGTACCGGCTCACAAATTGTGAATGCGACTCGCAAATAGGAAGGGGTGTCCCCTTCCTATTTGCGACTCGCATCGCTATGCTAAATTGCTTTGTGACCTCGAATGCGGTCGCAAAGCAATTCGCAGTTACCACCAGTGTCACACTGGTGGTAACCCATTCGCAAAAGGGAAGGGGTCCCATTGGACCCCTTCCCCTTTGTGAAGGTTGCCAAAAAGGGTTTTTCAGAGCAGGAGGTGGTCCAATGGACCACTGCCTACTCTGAAAAACCGAAACCAAATGGTTTCGTTATTTTTTTATTTTGCAACTCGTTTTCCTTTAAGGAAAACGGGCTGCAAAATAAATTTTAAAAAACTGCTTTATTTAAAAAGCAGTCACAGACATGGAGGTCTGCTGTCTCCAGCAGGCCACCATCCCTGTGAGTGCAGGGACTCACTATGGGGTCGCAAAATGCGACCCACCTTATTAATGAGGTGGGTCTTTGCGACCCCATAACAACTCGCAGAAGGTGTCTGAGACACCATTCTGCATATAGTTTTGCGACTCAAAAATTGCGAGTCGCTCTGAGTCTCAATTTACGAGTCGCAAAACCTAATTTTGCTACATCTGGCCCCTATGTTATCTATTTTGCGACAGACCTATAGATCTACTTACTCTGAGAGTTAATAGCATACATGCCAACATCACAGGAAAGTAGGAGATTTTGAATAAAATAACAAAATCGGGGGAATGTGTTTTCCCCATTGACTTCCATTGAAGCAGAGGCAATTTTAGGTAGAAGACAGCCAAAATAAAGCCAATTATAGGGTAAAAAATTGGGAGTTTCCCGTCTGAATTGGGGCTTTCGGCATGTATGGAATAGAAAGATGAACAATCAGAACAGATACGCTGTCAATGAACTCCATGATGGGAGGGTACCTGCGTTGCAAATGGACTCTTGAAGGTAACTCTTGAGATGGCTGAGAAGGCGGATGTATTCCTTCTAGTCATGCACTGTGCATACTGTCAGCTACCTACAAATGCTTCCCTCTTGGTCTCCAAGGGTTGGGGAGGATTAGCAGTAGGCGCCTAGACCTGAGATCGTCTGAACGGACTCCATGGATAGTTCAACGACTTGGAGCCAACGCAGATGCATATGGGGTAGAGAACTATAGGATTTCTGGCAAGATGACTGAACCAATCAGCTGGACACAGCAAAAGCCTCATTTTGGAGACACAGTCGCTCTTGCTTGATTTTCTTCCAACAAATGTCTGCGGCATGCAGCAAAGAAGTAGACGTGACCCCTTCATTGATGTGATTTGCATAGTCATGCACAGATTTCAGGTTTTCAAGGCCCATGTATTAGTAGCTAATTCATTTGTGTTATTTTCTTTGCATGCTAGCACCTGAAGTCCTGTTTTCATCAGATTAACAGGACCACAAATCCCACAATGCAAAGAATATATCTGGACCGAATTAAGGTACTGGCACATAAACCAGGGAAACCTGAGAGCCCTAATTGAAGGGAGAATCAAAACTGACCACCACTATGATTACTTTCCACACTTGAAAAGTTCTTTTTACAGATAAAACCCTTTCACCATGGTGGCCTCAACAATGTAAAATGATACGGCATTGAAGCTAGAGGTAGAACATAAGTTTTGTGAACTTTTTCAAAATTGTAGGATGATATTCTCTTGTTTGAGGTCAATGAAAAGCCAAAAGGAGGCACAGTCAGGTGTAATTAAAGTTGAGGTTGAAATCCAGATATGGACAGACTAGGAGGCATATTTAAAAGCCGCTAGCACCACAGGGCGTCACTTTTTGTGACGCTCCAATGGCGCAATACCATGCGTCATATTTACAAAGGGGCATTATGCCACTTTTTGTGGCTTAACGCCACCTTTTAAATACGGCCCCCTCACACTCAGCACTTTGCGTGTAAGGGACGTGCAATGGGTGTTGCTGTGGGAGTGCGACAGCAACACCCATTGCATTATGACGCTGCTCCAGATTTACACGTTTTCGTCAACCTGAGGCAGCTCCAAAATCTAACGCCACCCCAGGGGTGGCATTAGCATGGCGCAACGAAGAAAAATGCTTTAATTTCTCTTCATTTTTTGCTCTTTCTGTGTGTGCTGCATTCTACAGCACATATAGAAAGAGCAAATCGCCATTTAAGATTATTTTTGTGCAGGAAGGTGTCCCTTCCTGCACAAAAAAATTTCCCCCTCAACGCAGCCATCCTTGGACTACGGTGCAAGGGTTGCTGCGTTAGCGCAAGGCAGCAAATTTAGCGCCGGCGCTGGGGGAATTACATTGGTGCACCGTATTCTAGTAAATACGGCGCATCCCTGCGTTTTGAAAGTGACGGTGGACGATGCTGCCAAATTTGCCACAGCAACACAAACCATCATTTTCTGTTAAATCTGTCCCTAGGTTTATCATATATGTCTGAGGAAATATGTTCCATGAAAAGACAATGGAACCACAAGAGTATCAAGAAGGCCATGGAATGGCTGTTGGTGGAAGCCTGCCTCTGCAGTGGTTGGAAATGGGAGTCTTCGTTCCAGACTTTTACCTGCTCCTCCCATCGCCTTTGTGTGTTTAATATAATGCCCTAAATTGGCCAAAGGTTAAGGGCGTAGCTTGGCCAGTAAGATTGGGGGGTGAACTTCAATCAGCCTGGCACATAGGTGGTCGTTATGTACATGGCGTGTGGCCCGCCATGCCAGGATGGCGGGCCACACCGCCACATAAAGAACCCCAAGAGGGCCACCATCGGCAGCTCTCACTCACCACCAGGCTGCCTCCGTCAGGCAGCCTGGCGGTGGTCGGAATCATTATCCGACAGGCAGCGGTGCTGCCCCTCTGATAATGATTCCTAAGCCACCAGCCTTTCCCTGGCGGGTTTCCCCGCCAGGGAAAGGCTGGCGGAAGGGGTGCACTTGGCATGGGCAGTGCAGGGGCCCTGGTGCAGTGCCCCATCGCGCAGGTCCGGGCAGTGATTTGCGCAATGGGTGCAGCTGCACCCGCCGCACAGAGGCATTGGCAGCGGCTCCATGTGGAGCCGCCGTCAGTGTCGCGGCCAGGCATTCCTGTGGGCCAGCCCACAGGAATGTTCTTTATGCGGCCGGTGGGGATCCGGGGACGCTGGCGGTCAGTAGTTTGATCACCAGCATGAACACTGCTGTTTCGACCGCCGTGCTCATAATGAGGGCCTTAATGTTAAAGTACATTATACAACAAGCAAGAATGTGGATTGGTAGGGCTAGTAAGTGAGAGAAAGCACATTATTTTGTGAAATAATTAACGTTTTTGAAGTCTTTCCAAACAGAGAGAGTGAGGGAGTATGTATGCATTTTTAGGTCTGTGTGAGTAAACATTGCTGGTGAAATTGGACAGACACTGCACCATACCCGACTGAAAGCTCCTGCACCCAACTATTTATCAAAAAATACATTTATTGGGGGGGCAGTGTAGCACCCCAAACAACCCCCCCCCCCAAAGCTGCATCCCTGCCAAAGATACGTTCAGACATAGAGCCTGTGTTTACTGTGCCCCTGGAACCACACTACACCTGACTGATGAGCTCCAACGAGGGTGAAAACCATTCTTCGCTACTTCTGTTCTGGTTCGTGGAGGATCTGGCCTGGCAGTTCGAGGTGGACTGTTCCTAATGGAGCAGGGTCAAGACTGATTTGCACGTGGCTCTGTCCAAACTGAGGTGTCATGTTGGGTAAAAGAACAATGGGTTATGAATCTACCTGAGTGATTACCAGTGGTTAGACTTATTGCAAGTTTTTTTTCCTATCATCTTTTGTGTGTTTAATGCACTGCCCTAAGTGGGATGGGTATGCACAGACGTGGATCTCGTGCTCACTGTGATAGTGGAACTGAGCTACAACTAACTGATAAGCCCAACTGAGAGTGTAGCTAGTCTTGAATTTGCATGTGTTTGTGTTCAGGGAGGACCTGGCCTGGCAGGCTGGACTGTAGCCATTGGAGTGGGGTTGAAACTGATTTGCATATGGCTAGGTCCAAACTGAGGTGGCATAGTGGTGAGATGAATGAAAGGTTAAAATGCTACCCTGAGTGATTGCCTGTGGTTAGACTTATGGCAAGCATTCCTCCCATCAGCTTTCGTGTGTTTGATATTAACGTATCCTGAGCCTGGATATGGACAGGTTTAAAAGTGAAGGAAACTTTTTGTAGACACCCTCATGGCACCTGCTGACTTTTCATAATTGTTGCTTCATGTCTTCTGCAGGTTTAAACTTGATCGCATTCATCACCATTGTCTTCTCCTACACCAGCATGTTTTACTCCATCCATCGAACGGGGGCAAAGACAGCCGAGCGCAACGTTCTCTCCAGGGAGGTAGCCATCGCCAAGCGCTTCTTCTTCATCGTCTTTACGGATGCTTTGTGCTGGATCCCTATCTTCCTTCTGAAAGCTGTGTCACTGACCAAGGTGGAGATCCCAAGTAAGATCATTTGAGATCTTTTATTCTTCTATTATAGAGGGCAGGTGAAATTCTAGGGAGCTCAATTTAAACGTTAGAGAATAAGGCACAGTAACACATGGAGTCCAATGCAGAGTAAGAGAGGCAGAAGGTTCAACAGCAGAGAGGCACAAATGGGTGGGAGATACACGGAAAAGGAAAGAAGACAGGGATGGGACAGGATGTGGCGTAACGGCCTGAGGCACCAGGTTCGAGTCTTGGCAACATCCTGTGATTCTGGGCAAATCGATTAATCTCCCCATGCCTACAATTCAGTGCCTCGAGACCCTCATGGGTGATTTGCTGTGCTTTACACATCCTGGATTTATTGAAGTTACAGAACTGAGGTAACGAGATGGACGCATGAAGAGGCACAAAGATGAAAGGGTGGAGGGCACAGATGTGAAAGGGGATGTTAGGGAGGTAGCCACATTAAAAGGGAGATGCACTGAGGAAAGAGTGGGGAATGAGGCAGAAGAAAGGTAACAAATTAGAGGGATGGAAGAAAGAAGTACAGAGGTCAAAGAGGAAAAACATCAAGGTTATTGGGAGAGGCACAGAGGAAAGGGGAAGCAAGAGATCCATTGATGCAAGTGGGGGCATAGAAGCACAGCTGAAGGTGGGGAGTCTTCTGATGCTAGGGGACAGGGAGGAGGTTTTACATGAGGTTACTCGAGACTGCCAAAGAGGAAGAGATATTTACTTAATAATAAATGTGTTTATTTAGGTTTACCCACGTTTACTCCTCTAATGCCACCGTGCTCTTGCCTCTCTTTTGCACTTTGAAAATAGTTTGCAGGCTGTCCAATCATAGATAGCTCATAGCCTCCTAAAGGTAAAAACAAGTAAATAGAATTGCTGTTCATGTGATGAAAAAGAGTGGTGGGATGGCAATGCATGGCCAGTGAGTGTAGACCCTTTTGCACCTAGTGTTCCCATACCAGGTCTTTAGGAATCCTTCTGCATTAAGAGATCTCTCTGTATGCCCACTTGCAGCTTCCTTTAATTCCAAGATACCTGCATGCATCTGTAATCACTGTATGCATCTGTAAACAACTGCATGCGTCTGTAAATCACTGCATGCATCTGTAGTCACTGCATGCATCTACAAATCACTACATGCATCTGTAAATCACTGCATGTATCTGTAATCACTGCATGCATCAGTAATCACTGCATGCATCTGTAAATCACAGTGTGCATCTGTGAGTCACTGCATGCATCTTTAATAACTGCATGCATCTTTAACCACTGCGTGCAACTGTAAATCAGTGTGTGCATCAGTAATCACTGCATGCATCAGTAATCATTACATGCATCTGTAAATCACTGTGTGCATCTGTAAATTACTGCGTGCATCTGTAAAACACCGCATGCATCTGTTATCACTGCATGCATCTGTAATCAATGCACAATGCATGCATCTGTGAATAACTGTGTGCATCAGTAATCACTGTGTGCATCAGTAATCACTGCATGCATCTGTAATAATTTTGTGCGTCTGTAAATCACTGCGTGCATCTGTAAAACACTGCATGCATCTGTAATCACTGCAAGCATCTGCAATCAGTGCACAATGCATGCATCTGTAAGTAACTGTGTGCATCATTAATCACTGCATGCATCTGTAAATCACTGCAACTGTAAATCACTGCACGCATCTGTAAATCACTGCAACTGTAAATCACTGCACGCATCTTTAATCACTACGTGCATCTGTAAATCACTGCGTGCATCTGTAAATCACTGCATGCATCTGTGATCACTATGTGCATCTATAAATCACTGTGTGCGTCTGTAAAACACTGCATGCATCTGTAATCACTGCATGCATAAGTTATCAGTGTGCATCTGTAATCACTGCTTGCATCTGTAATCACTGCATGCATTTCCAATTACTATATGCATCTGTAATCACAGCATGCATCTTTTAATCACTACATGCATCTGTAATCACTGCATGCATCTGCAATCACTGCATGCATCTGTAATCACTGCATGCATCTGCAATCACTGCATGCATCTGCAATCACTGCATGCACCTGTTAATCACTACATGCATCTGTAATCACTGCATGCAACTGTAATTACAGCATGCATCTGTTAATCACTACATGCATCTGTAAATCACTGTGTGCATCTGTAAAACACTGCATGCATCTGTAATCACTACATGCATCTGTAATCACTGCATGCATCTGCAATCACTGCATGCCTATTGCTAGAATTAGACTAGTAAATAAGAGCAGAAACTTAGCTTCCTCTTTGTAGCATGGTGCCTGGTGTTAATGGAGTGCACGCAGCGTACACATGTCATTTGCGTGTCATCATCGTTTGACTAAGGGCTTGCAGAAGATGAGCAGATCCCACCAGTGGTGTACCTGCAGAGAGGATATAAGCTGCAAGTGAACTGGCATTTAGCCGCACTCAGCCAAAACTGGGTCCTGCATCTTAGATCAACACATCCACCTCCTTCACATCACCTTTCAGCCCAGAGAGAGACAATACTCCAAGCTACCTCTATATTTTACAGCCTCAAAACACTATCAGCAGCATTTTACAAAGTTGTGTGTATATTTGACGAGGGAGCAGGTGAACACTGTATTCATCTAATAAAGCAATGCTTGTGGATCCCATGCATCTGCTAAACTTCACCAATGATAGCCCACAGTCACTCTTCTAAACCATCCAAACTCTTGTTCATTGAAAGAGCATGTTTTTAGTAACACAGCACATTTCATTCTAAGGTAAAGTCCTCTAGTTGACCAAGAGTTGATGCATTAAGGTTAGTTTTGCTGACTAACCGAATATTGAACCCAGGATTGCTGGATAACCGCAAGGAAAATGTCTGAAAGTTTATTTTTGATGATTTCCCATGGACTTTGTGTGCATGTGCTTCTCTTTCTGAAAACCCAGCTGTGTCTTACTAGTCAGTGGCTCATCACTAATACGAATACATCTCCTATGCTGGTGCATCACTCTGTTCGTTGCCTCCTAGAAAGTGGTTGCAGAAGAAGCTGCTGTATCCATCTAGACTGCCAATGTTCTCTCTGCTGATGTGGAGTGTGGAGGGCCCAGGATAGGAACTGCTGCTGATGGTCTGGGGTAGTTTATGGTGATATAGATTTGGCCTCAAAACAGCATAATTCAGTTGTGTGCTTGTCACTTTCTTCCTTTTATTGTAACTGGCTTTGATTAGCGCTGTGTGCCCCATTTCTAGGCGCTGATGTGCCTTATCAACCAGGTAGCGCGCTGCACTGTGGGGGAGTGCTTGGTTGGAAGGGTATTATGATCACTAACAGGGGAGTGTGGGGAGAAGTGTCCTGCAGGAGTTACCAGAGTGATGCTTTCATCCTGTCCTATCACTTTCAGTGTGAAGGAGGAAAACTAGTGAAATACTGTGAGCATAGTTCACATTAATTGGCTGCTATATGTCTCTGCAGGTCCCTGTGGAGCTTTTCCTGTTTCTGTCTAGTCTTTTAACCCAAGTCTTGTGCTGGATACAGTAATTTAAGTCAACCATTCAATAAATCCTGTAGATTCTGAGGAGGAGATAAAGGACAGAGGTCTGCCTGGATGGTCTTTGTTCCAGTGCAAGTGGTTGATGCATCGAATAATCAATGATGCTCAGAGAGAGATGGGGCTGGGTTCCACAGGGGGCGGAACCTGCTAAAGTCACCCAAGGTGTAGCTGTTATGTGCCATATCTCCATGTGCATCTCCTCATATGTTAAGCGGTGTGGTCTACGTGGGTTGATGGTCGCTGCCTGAAAGAAAAGATGTGTCTTTTAGGTTCTTTATGGCAGGATTCCTGGTATGATTGTTCTGTTGCTGCAGAATCTGGGTTAGCAGCATGCTCCAGTTTCTGGTTGAAGGCAGTCAGGATCAAATACAGCATTTCAGTGCTAACTGATTACAGCCACCCGTGGACATGTTCAGCTGTGGTAGTTCTGTGATTTTTAGGAGAGCCCTTGTGCCGGTGTTCTGAAATGACCTCAAATGTTGCTCAGTTTAGAGATTCCAGGGTTCTACCCAGGTCTTTACTTCCTTCCTAAAATTGTGGCCCAGATTTAAGATGAGCCTTGCGCCACCCAGTGCCACATTAGCGTATTTTCTGGCGTTAGGTTGGCAAAAACCTCGCGCCAAATTTACAAAGTGATGCAATGCACATTGTGGCATTTTGTAAACCCTTCTGCTACATTATGCCTGTGCCAGGCATAATTTATGCAAAAGGGGGTGTTCTAGCGTTATTATGCAGCACATGGGGAAAGAGAAATATGCCTCTAAGGATTGTTTTTGTGTAGAAAGATGTTCCTTCCTGTCCAAAAACAATCCTGCCCATAATAAATGCACCCTTGTAGCATGTTGCATTTCTGATCTCTCCCCTTCTACACAGTGCAGCAAGTTTTCTTGCTGTGCTGCATGAAATATTAGTAAATCTGATCCTCAGGCCATGATTATGGCCTCGCTTCTGTCACTCTTGTACCATTGAACGTGGTGCAAGAGCAACACACACCTTAATTGAGATTTATGAAGCCATGCAGGGCCACCTTGCGTGGCCCTGCATGGCTTCGTAAATCTGGAGTGATGTAACGCAGCCCAAATCACTGTGCTGCATTACTCTGCGCCGGGGAGGCGTTTCCATGGGTGTTGCTTGGATGTTCCAACACAACATCCATAGATTTGTATGCATTCCCAGATTTACAAGAACTTGTAAACCTGGGAATGCGCCAAAAAGATATGCATGCCCAGGAGAGGAATAACAAGGAGAAATATCTTTATTTTTCCTAGTTTTCCCTTTTTCTGCATTCTGCAGCACACACAGAAAAATGAAAATGCCTCTAAGGATTGTTTTTGTGCAGGAAGGTGTCCCTTACTGCACAAAAACAATCCTGCATGCAATGCAGGCACCCTGGCATCATGGTGCAAGGGTGCCTGCGTTGGTGCTAGGCTGCCAAAAGGGTGCCAGCCCAGGGGGAAAGGACAGGAATGCACCATATTGGATAAATACGGCACATTCCTGCCGTTTGCCTGTGAGGCAGGGCAGCAAGTCACCTTGCTGCTCTGCCCTACGCCGCACAGCCCATTAATATGGACCTCAATATGTAGGAACTGTGAGACTTTCCCGTTGATGGCTCTGCGGACTTGTCAAAGTGCTTCAAAGGGTGAGCGCCTGCCTTTTGATAACTACTTACTGCTGTAGCGCAGGTGTTATGTGGTCCCCTCGTGGATGCACACTAACAATCTTGTTGCATTGTTTTGGCTGCTTTGTAGTGGCGGCTGCCACTGAACAGGTGTGGGGGGCGCGACGGGACAGGATGGGGGGAGTTAAAAAAAAAAATGCAACTAATTAAAAAAAAAACACTTACCTTCGAGGGGAGACTCATTCATCTCCCCTCCGTCCTCTTCCTGTTCCCAGGTGCATACAGGCTCCTAGCCAATCACGACGCTACTGTTGCCAGCATGACAGCAGCATCGTGATTGGTGTGAGCGGCCTACTTCGCTGCTCAGACTGGGAGTGGGAGCCTGGGCATGTTCTCCACTCGGCTGTCCAATACAGCCGGGTAGAGAACATGCAAAGTGTGCACGTCTGTCCGGCCGGCCCAACACGGCCGGCCAAGAAGACATGCGCACATTGTGGTGCATAGCCCTCCTCCAGCCCAGCCCCGCCCATCACTATAAGGAAAAATAAAATGATAATAATGTAGCGTACGAAAATTCAGCAGGGCGAGGCTCCTCTGTTTTAGCAGGGAAGTCGCCCCTGCTGCTTTGTAGTTGTCGATGCTATGTGCACGTCATTTGTATAATCTTCCCGAGACATTTCAAGTGTGAGAATGGCCTGTCGTTTCTTAAGGTACCCCAGGTGGTGGAAAAAGCATCGCATAGCCACATCGTGTAGAATGTTTTTATTGGGACTTCAGTGACATCTGGGATTAGGGAAGGTCGAGTCCAAGGAGACTCCTGCTCAATAGTTCTACTGTCCTGCCATAATTTGGGGGCACTTAAACAAGGCCTGTCAGTTTATTTATTTATTTTGCATTTTTGAGGGGGTGCCGGCATCACACTAGCACAAACCAGCGTGCCCAGGTCAGACCTCCAGAAACTGGTAGATGATAAGAACCTCTGCTCGAGACTGAGAGTAACCGAAGTCAATCTGCTCCATGACCACTGGGGGGCAGGTTTACGCCATAAACGAACGTTTACTTCATAGCTAGTATTGCTTTGTACGTTCAGTTACACAACTGACCACACGATGGCAGACCAGCTCCATATGACTGAAGAGTAATTCCTCAATGCTCTTACCTTCGTGCATAATTCGACTCAACTTTCAGCCATATTTTATGTTCATGATTTGGCACGATTTACTGAACGATTGTCACAACCTACAACAAGGTGCCCAGAGAGGCGGATACAAATGCTCCTTCACTGATCATCCTTACCGTGTTTGATCTACAGTAGAAGAAAGTGATTAGCTTTATTTGGAAGTGCTGAAGGGGATTACAGCGAGGTGGTGGACACATAAACGTCAGATGTTTCCCCTTTGGGTAACCTGTGGGTGCACGCTCCTGCAACGAAGAACTGAGCTCTGTAGCAGATGCACTGAAAGAAGCCCCGCCTCCCAGAAGCACGCCTGAATAAACGAACCTCATATAGTCTGTTCTCCAACCAGCATTTCTACTGAGATATTTTAAGTTACTGTATTAAACTTTCATGCACTGTCCATAAGCATTTTTATAAGGTTGAAAATGACAAAAAATGCATGAAAACTAGGTCACTGCAAACTCGTAATAGTATCTTTTCTGCATCTATTTTAATATGCATTTTGCAACCTGGGCTCCTCTTACAGACTGTTCTAAGTTACAAATTCAGTTTGCACCACCTTTGGCCAGCGTCTTCTCGAGTCTTCTTTGCAGTCTTAAGAGCACAGATTCACCTTTGGGACCTGCTCTCACTGCCAACCTCAAAGAATTTGCCCCTGGTTTTCACCCTCATTCTGTCAACTCATAGAACTAACTCACATGTTTTGTGTGTCATGTTCACGTTTTCCTCAAAAGTGGGGGGTCGCTGCCATTTGCGGAAAACTCCAAATATCAAGTCTATCATACATTCTATCTTTATCCATTGGACCACCTTGCCCGTGTTCTCTAAACTTCTCAAGACAGTAGTTGTGCAGTTTCTGCCTTGCAGGCAGTCTCGTTTCAAGCCAAAGATTGTTGCTCAGGTTTTTGGAAAATGTTCTACTGGTGGGTGACAGGCAGGAGGTCAGTGTTCCTCATGTCGTGTTGTACTTCCCGAAAGCAATGAGTTCTGTGGACCACCACATCTAATTAGGTAGGCTCAGTGCCTAATTTGTAAAACAATAAGTCCCAAATTTATACTTCTTCACGCAAAACTGCGCTAACACAGTTTTGCGTGAAAAAGTTTATCGCCGGCTAGCGCCATTCCAAGACGCCGGCCGGACATCTTACTTATGGAATTGCGCAATCCAGCGCAAAGGGTGGGCTAAAGTCATGGAAAATTACGTTAGCTGGGTGGGGGTGGCGGTATGGACAAAGGGGGTTTTGCACCAAAAAATGACGTTAGGCTGGTTAGAGTAAAAAAAGATGACTCTAACCAGCCTAGCGTCATTTCTTGACGCTAAACCTACCATACCACTTGACTCCTGTCTTAGAAAATCCCAATGGGATGGCCACTGCACCCAGTGCCATGTGGGGGGCCCGTGTCAGGGCTTCCAATGGCACTTTAAAAAAATAATAAAATACTCACCTCTACTTACCTATACTTACCTGGGATGGGGTCCCCCATTCTCAGCTGTCCCTATGGTGTGGGTGGGGGTGTCCCTGGGGCCTGGGGAGGGCACCTGTGGACTTATTCAATGGTGTTCCACCATGGAAATAGGCCCACAGGTCCCCTAACGCCTGCCCTGACCCAGGCGTTAAATAATGGTGCTAAGCAAGTTTAGTGCCATTATTTAGGCCCGCCTCCCTCCCGTACACCATTTTTGCACGATAGGATAAATAAGGCGCCTGGGCCTTAGAGCCATTTTTTGCCCGGGAATGCCTACCTTGCATCTCATTGATGAAAGGTAGTCTCCCGCTAGCAAAAAATGACTTTAACTCCAAAACTTTGGCGCTAGTCTTGTCTAGCACCAAAGTATAAATTTGGAGTTAGGTTTGAGCTGAATTAGAGTAAAAAAATGACACTAATTCAGCGCAAAGCAAAGTATAATTCTGGGCCTCAGTGCCAGGGCTCTTGTCAGGAAGCCCTTGCAGATTGCACCACCCATTGCCCCGCCATTGCTGACAGTGACAGCACCAACACAACTACTAGCCATTGCACTCCTACAAGTGTGACAATTCAAGGTATTCCAGGCCCCCAACACTATAAGAATGGCTTGGGTGGCAGGGATTAGTCATTTTTATTGTACATTGAATTACAAAACAACTGTTGTTGTGCTCACTTCAAAATTAAAGAGACAGCGCCACCATGTGGCTGATCAATATAAATGCCAGCGCTGACAGCTAAGTGCTGGTGCCGAGCACCAGAAAGCACTTGCTCAAATCAAGGACTAGGTAGGCTGTCTTTATACTGTGTTTGTATAGCCCAGCTATTCAATATTTTTTATTATAACGTAGTGTTTGTAGTCTTAGTTTTTGCAACACTTACATTTATATCTTTTGTCCCAGGGATAAACATCCATATCTGCTTTGTAAAATAATTTGAAATAAATATAGGGGCATATTTAAGAGCCCCTAGGGCCACAGGAGCGTCACTTTTCGTGACTCTCCAGTGGCGCAGTGCCCTGCACCGAATTTACAAGGTGGTATTAAGCCACCTTATAAATACAGCCGTCACATGCAGCACTTTGCGTGGAAGGGGTGTGCAATGGGTTTTGCGGTGGGTGTGCCACAGCAACACCCATTGCATTTTGACACTGCCCCAAATTTACGAGGTTTCATAAACCTGAGGCAGCGCCAAAATCTAATGCCATCCCAGGGTTGGCGTTAGCATGGTGCAGCAAGGAGAAATGCTTTCATAGAAAGAGCAAATCGCCTTTTAAGATTGTTTTTGTGCAGGAAGGTGTTCGCTGTTAAATCTGGCCCATAGTCTTTAGTCAGGTGGAAAGCTCTGATGGGTCGCTGTCAGAGGTATAGCAGGCCTAGGATGCATTCACTTCGATCTGGGATCCATTTGCTAGCCCCTGGCATCACAAAGTTGCCATGCCGGCTTTCTTCGGCCTTGGGAGGATTTCTCTCCTCTAGCAGGGTTGAAAGCTCTGACAGGTCCCAGTCCGAGCTCCAGCAGGCCTGCGGTGTGTTCCCAGGCCTGAGCAATTTATGCCACCTTGTTGTTTCATACAGTGTCCAGGTTGGGGTTCTTTAGGCCAGGAGAGGGCTCCCAGCTCCACCAGGGTTGAAACCTCTGACCAAAGCCCAATCAAAGTTGGTGAGGTCCTTCTTACTTGCTCTGGACAGGGACCCTAGGCCTGGGCTCTATTTTCAGGCCTCGGGTGGCCATTTAACCCATTGCAGCCTTCCAGATGCCTGAAAGGGACTCAAGGGAACCTCTTGGGCAAAAAACTTTTACGGGACACCAAAAAGAGCTCCCACTGGCCCAGGAGCCCAGTTCACAAGATGCAAGCTCCAGCCACCTGCATAGGGTGTTCCTCTGTGCCTAGCCTGCCTCCTCAGACTGTCTCATCCATCTCCCAGAGGGTTGCACTGTATAACCAGTTGTCCACAATTCAAAGGTAGGTCTTGGGAAATGAATGTTACATTTAGGTGGCTGATCTGCTCTGGAAGTCCAGATGAGGTCTCATTTGAAGCTTCTATCCTATTCAGCATTCTAGGGCACAAGCTACATTTGATAACATCCCCTTCTTCTGCTTGGGTGCACGCAAGAAATCTTAAATACCTTGCTCCAGATTAATGGGGAAAAGTGCTCATGGCTTGTAGTTTATCTGGCTGTTCTCTCCGTCCATGTGAGGACCCCAGTATTGGGCTTCTATGAGCCTGCTTTTCCTGAGTGCAGTAAGGATGTGAAGCCTGCCATTTTATGGTCTGCCCAGCACCAGACTCTGACGTATTGGGCTTGCTTGATCCATTTAGGGATGGAATGCTTGGCCGCCCCTGGCCGGGGTTTCAAATAATAACTTCCCACCCAGCCATGGGCTGTCCATCTCAAGTGTGTGTCTCTGGAGCACACCCTTGGGGATCTCCCCACCTAGCAGGGTGAAGGCTGACCATCCTGACAGTTACCATCCCCAGTGGTCCAAACAGAGTGAACAAGGTTGGTCAGCGCTAGTCCCTGATACTGCTTTAGAAACATGTTTTGTAGTTCAGGTATTTCCTTGCATCCATTAAAAGGATTTGTATTTCATCTCTAGAAGTCTCAGAAATTCTATCACCAATAGAGTGAGAAATACAGAGACTGTCACAAGGTGTATCACACATCATATAAGGAACAGTGAGTTGGGACTTAAGTGATGAAATACAAAACAATAGACCATATTTAAGAAAAAGTGGCGCATCAGAGCTGATGCGCCACTTATTCTGTGCCCCCTACCGGCACCTAACGACACCATGGTTGCGCCGTATTTATAATACGGCGTACCACGGCGATCATTAGCACAATAACTCAAAATGTTTTAGACTATTGTGCCACTTTTCCACACTAGCTTCAAAAATGTTGACACTAGTGTAGCAAAGTGCAAGGAAGCCCATAGGTTTCTATAGGAGCATCATTTTAACGGCTGCTCCAGGCCCCCCTTTCATACATTATCCCTGGCGCAGGCATAATGTGGCACAAGGGTTTACAAAGTGGCGCAACGCATGCATCGCGCCACTTTGTAAATATGGCACGGGGAAAAGGCCACCTTAGCGCCGCCTAAGTGTCAAAAAAATAATGCTAAGGTGGCACTCGGGGCTCTTAAATATACCCAATGAATCTCTTGTTTTAGATCACAGTGCAGGTTGAGCCGAGCATGAGGGCAGGCAGAGAGAAGATATCCAGTGTCTCTATTTCTCCCTCTTCTCTCATTCCCCTTTATGAATCTACTGCTCACCACCATACGATGCTTGCATGTTTGTCAGTGCTTCTGGGAAGCAAGAAATTTAGCATCACTCCTTTTGGATCTATACTGACAGGTTAGTGCACACCTGACAGCCCAGGACCTCACACCACACTATTGCTCTCCTTCACAGCATAAGCGAGACATTTAGGCCCATATTTATACTTTATGATGCAAAACTGTCCAAATCATGTTTTACGTCAAAAAGTATAGCGCCGGCTTGCATCATTCCAGAGCGCAAGCCGGGCGCCAAATTTATGGAATTCCGCAAGATGGCGCAAAGAGTTGGCTAGCGTCTTGGAAAATTACGTTAGCCGGGTGGGGGTGGCAGTATGGGGAAAGAGGGTTTTGCCCCAAAAAATGATGCTAGGCTGGTTAGAGGCAAAAAAATGCCTTTAAACAGGCTAGCGTCATTTCAGGACGCAAAACTATCCATATCACATGACTCCTGTCTTATAAAAGAGAGGAGTCATGCCCACCCCCCAATTGCCAGCACAGGGGACAAGGATCCATGTATGGGAGCCCATTTCAGGGCCCCAATAGGGCTTAAAAAAATATTTTAAAATACTTAGCTCTACTTACATTACTTACCTGGTATGGGGTCCCCCCCATCCTCTGGTGTCCCTCTGGTGTGGGTGGGGGTGTTCCTGGGGCTTGGGGTGGGCACCTGGAGTTCTTTCCAAGGTGTTTGACCATAGAAATGGATCCACACATGGGTCCCGTAACGCCTGCCCTGACCCAGGCATTAAGCAGGCTTAGCACCATTATTTAGGACTGCCTCCCCTCCCCCATGCACACTTTTTGCACGGGAGGATACAGGAGGATAAATAAGGCGCTAGGGGTTTGAGTCATTTTTTGGACGGGAGCGACTACCTTGCATCTCATTGACGCAAGGTAGGTTCACGCATCCAAAAACGTGACTAACTCCAATATTTTGACGCTAGACAGATCTAGCGTCAAAATATAAATATAGAGTTAAGCTTGCGCTGAATTAGCGTAAAAAAATGACCTAATTCAGCGCAAAGAAAGTAGAAGTATGGCCCTTACTGTTCCATCTTTTTTATTCCCATAGCCCACTTGCAACTCTTGGGACACCAAAATCTTTGGGTTCCAGGGGAAGTATGGTTGCTAGACTGAAAGTTAAAGGAACTGATTGAAGGAGAGTACCTGGAGCCTAGCCTAAAACTTAATTTGACTGTACATGAGAAACCTCTCGTGACCTGGACTTGGAAGGACTGATACACTGTTAGCTCTTTCATGAGTGGGGTGCATTGCCAATCTCTCTATTGCTACTTTGACGACATCACTTTCGCTTGTTTGGCTAATGCTCTTTGCCTTTACATCAATGAGCTGATCTCACTGGTTGTAATTAAGACTGCAGCACTTGCAGAGCAGTACTTGGCCTCTCAGTTGAATTGTATAAAGAATGCAACACGCACTAGCCCTGCACCTCCTCCCCATGTGTGAGGTCAAATCACAGGTACCTCCATCCTCAGTGAAGAAGCCATGCTACTTAGCACTACTTAAGCACACAAGCCCTCTGCATAATGTCAATCTTAGAGGCTATTATCACTGATAAAACATGATTTGCTAGAATTCTTGTGAAAAGGCATTTGCTGCTGCCTGGCTCTGTATTACTTGACCAGTTAAACTTCAAGTTGGGATATTGGACATTCTACAATCTGCACAGAGTGGCTTTAACCAGCTGCATCCTAAACTGCGTTCGCCTCACTGGATTGGGGTTTCCTTCTGGTTATACTAGAGAGAATGGGTCTGGAGTGTGAGTTTGCTATCTAGGTAAGGCTTGTGTACTCCGGCCAGGTTGCGCGTCAATATTAGTGTGGTCATTTCTTTGCTGCTGCCCTTATCCTTGGGGAGCAGGCAGGGGTGTCTTGTCCCCAGTGTTATTTGCAATCACTTACAAAATGCTGGCATGCATGCTCCATTAGCACCACTCCACTAGGGGGTCAGCATTCAGTCTTTAAAGCTATTATTATCAATGTATGCAGAGCACATTTTAATGACCACCTTCGCCCCCGTCATTCACTTTGGTGGGTTATCAGGAGCTATAAATAACTGCGGAAAGTTGATATTATTCCCTTTGACTCTTAGGCCCATATTTATATTTATTGACGCAAACCTGCGTTAGCGCAGGTTTGTGTCAAAATGTATAGTGCCAGTTAACGCCATTCCTGGACGCCAGCTGGGTTTCATATTTAAGCTATGACGTTAGCCGGCGCTAAGGTCCGGTTAGAGTCAAACATTTTGGCGCTAACCAGGTAGGGGAGGCGTAGGGAAAACTGGAGGTTGTGCGGGAAAGAATGGCACTAGTCAGGTTAGAATTTAAAAAAATGACTCTAACCTGACCTGCGTCATTTATTTGACGCACAACCCCCAAGGACATGACTCCTGTCTTAATAAAGAAAGGAGTCATGTCCCCCAGCCCAATGGCCATGCCCAGGGGACACACGTCCCCTGGGCATGGCCATTGGGCCCAGTGCCATATAGGGGGGCCCAAGTTAGCCCCCCCCCCCATTGCACTTTAGAAATTGTTTTTAAAAACTTACCTGGACTTACGTGGGATGGGCCCCCCCCCATCCTTAGGTGTCCTCCAGGTGTGGGTGCGGGTGGGGGGGTGTCCCTGGGGGCAGAGAAGGGCACCTGTGGGCTGTTTCCATGGTCTCTGACCATGGAAATGAGCCCACAGTTCCCCTAACGCCTGCCCTGACCCAAGTGTTATATAAACAGGCTTAGCGCCAATATTAAAGACCCTCCTCCTCCCGTGCGTGATTTGTGCATGGGAGGATAAATAAGGCAGAAGGGCCTTTGAGTAATTTTTTGCCCGGGAACGTCTACTTTGCATCTCATTGACACAAGGTAGGTTTTCACAGTAAAAAAATGGCGCTAACTCCATAACTTTGGCGCTAGACGGGTCTAGTGCCAAAGTATAAATATGGAGTTAGGTTTGCGTTGAATTATCGTTAAAAAAAAAGACGCTAAATCAATGCAGAGTATAACTATGGGCCTTAGAGCCTGTTTTAGATTTCAGCAGATGGGTTACTCTGGGACTGATTTAGAGTGTAGCAGAAGGGTTCGTCCGTCACAAGCGTGACGGATATCCCATTTGCCATATTACGATCTCTGTAGGCTATGATGGGATCATAATACGGCAGACGGGATAGCCCTCACGTCTGTGACCGGGTAACCCAAGTGCCGAAATCTAAAGCTGGCCCTTAGTTCAAAGAAGTATAACACAGACATTCCTCAGCAGTGTCAGGATGATCAGTGAAATACCTCGGAGTCCTGATAACATTGTGATGCAACCTGAGTTATCAGGGACAACTACGGGTCAGCTTATGTTAAAATTGCAGACACGTCGAGCGATGGGTACATCTCCACTGTCTCTCGAGAGCCTGGTGTCTCTGATGAAAATGGTTGTGGTCCCAGAGTTTTATGTCTGTTCCATAATATTCCACACCCAATAGGGTTCCATGTGTCTACTAAGCTTAGAAGCAGCAGCGGCTCCTCCGTTATGGCAGAGGCGCGTCACCCACCTGCCAACAGAGACAAACCAAAAATACAATGATAATAGCAGGCTTATTATCATTTTATTTTTCGTTTGGAGCTGAGTTTTGGGGACTGGGCCACAGTAAGAATGGGGGAGGTGTGGTGGGCACTGCTGTCAGAGCGCATGTTGGAGACGGCCGGCCAAACCGACATGCGCATTAACATCTATCCACCCCAGGTGCATTGCTGGGTGGAGAACAGCAGTCACGGGCTCCCAGTCCCCCTGGGAGGGCAAAACTAGCCAGCTCCGTCCAATCCCAATGCTGTTCTCATGGGTATTACTTGCATGAGAGCAACGTCTGGGTTGGCTGTAGGGGTGTCTGGGAGCCTCAGCCTATGCACACACATGACACGCAGCAGGTACGTTTTTTATTGTTTTGTTTTACTATTGCACCCCACTGCCTTTCCCTGACACCAATCACTACTTAGAAACCTAAATTATCAAACTGGGCTGGGAAACAGCCCCATATCAAATGGGAAACTCTCCCTTATAAACGGGATAAATCCCCAGCACCTAAATTTGAACTGTGTAATTTCTGAAGCAAGTTATGGTCACCTTACTGCAAGGATGTCTGTTCCACAATGTCTTTTTGATACAGAGCGTTTATCCTTTTATCCTTTTAACTTTTGGTTCAATATGGGAGGCCCCTTGGCCAGTCTGCAAGTACACCTCTGAGTGGTACATAAGCATATGACCTTCGGATGGCCTTCAAATTGGTTCTGTCTGCTGCGAGTTGACACCACCTCATCCACCTTAATGACCACCAGTAATTGATGAATGTGCACATAACATGCGCATAACATGTTGTAATGATTTTTATAACTAGGGATAGGTAACAAATGGTGCAAAAACTCAAAAAAGCAAAATGGTCTTTCTGCATTGGTTTATTTCCAAGAGAAAACACACTTTTCTCCTGAAACAATAAATTGAAGAGGTCAAATTCCATTTAGTTAACATCTATTTTCTACTTTTGTATTTAAAGATTTAGGGGGAATAGAAACCTACTGATAGTGTCACAAAATAAAACTGTTTATAGAACTCTATTACAGGGACTGTTGAATCTCATAGTACAGAGCGTGTTGGATGGTTAATGAATACAGGCATCCGAGGATTTTATTCTGATTCCAGCGTTTGCACCATTCTGGAACTGAAGATCACAATTTTGTGAACCGAGGAATGAGACGAAGTTGATGTTTCATGGAGTAAAGATGAGGTAGAAGGAGTGAGGAAAGTAGAGTGAGGGGCTCCAGAAGGAAGCAGGATTATGAAGAATAAGAACTCCCTGAGGGTGGAGTCAGAGTTGGTAGGGTGGGACTTCTGTGAAGAAAGCCTAGAGAGAAAGTGATTGTAAAAGGCTGCTAGTGCTCTGAAGCTGCCCCAAGGTGCTATATCATCTGTGGGATAACCTACAGATGGCCATAACTTACATATTAAGATAAGTAGTCTTGTTGGGTGGAGATGTGGGTTTTTATGTGCACCTCCAGTCTAAGGAGCATATTAATTAATTAATCACGCAATGCAGCAAGACAACTTGCAAGTCACGCAATGCAGCAAGACAACTTGCAAGTCACGCAATGCAGCAAGACAACTTGCAAGTCACGCAATGCAGCAAGACAACTTGCTGCGCTATGTATTAGGTTATGGCGCAAGGGTGCCTGCATTACGGCCAGGATTGCTTTTGTAGAAGAGACACCATGCAGCACAAAAACAATCCTCTAAGGGTTTCTAAGTGTGCTACAGAATTCAGCATGCATAGAAAATGGAAAAAATAAATATATTTATCCTCGGTACGCCTCATCCGGGAAGATGTGGCATTTTGACGCATTCCCAGGTTTACTATTCTTAGTAAACCTGGGAATATGCCAAAATCTATGGGTGGATGCTTGGGAATACCCGCTCTCCATCCATGGAATCCCTTCCCAGGGCAAAGTAAATCAAGGCAGAGACTTTTTGTACTTTACGTTACTACAGATTTACTAAGCCACACAGAGCCATGGAGGGTGGCTTTGCGTAGTTTAGTAAACCTCACTGAAGCCCTTGCGTTACCTTGTGTGTTGCATTGGCTTTGTAAATCTGGACCAGAGTTTGTAACAGGTCATGCCTGTTCACTACATATCAAGAATCAAGGTTACAACTCATGCCTGTTGCCAATGCAGGCACGCTTGCGCCATGTCACGAGGGTGCGTGCTTTATGGCCAGGATTGGTCTTCTGTAGGAAGAGACACTTTCGTGCACAAAAACAATCCTGCATTACACCCAGAGGCTTTTCCCTCTTTCTATGCGTGCTGTAGAATTCAGCATGCGTAGAAAGGGGAAAGAATAAATATATTTCTCCTTGTTACGCCTCATCCGGGAAGGTATAGCATTTTGATGCATTCCCAGGTTTACGGGTTTTAGTAATTCTAGGAAAATGCCAAAATCTGTGGGTGGATGCATGGGAATACCCAGGTTCCATCCATGGAACCCATTCCCAGGGCAGAGTAACTGAAGAAAGTGACCTGGGCTGCATTATGTTACTCCAAATTTACAAGGTGGCTTAGTAAACCTCACTGAAGCTCTTGCACTGTCTTGTGTGATGCAATAGCGACACAGTGGCAATGCAAACGCTTCATAAATCTGGGACAGAGTTTGTAACAGGTCATGTATGTTGACTAGATATCACAAAGCGAGGTTATAACTCATGCTTTCTTCTTGTTGCAGTTACCATCACTTCTTGGGTGGTCATTTTCATTCTTCCCATCAACAGTGCCCTGAACCCCATCCTCTACACGGTGACCACGGCGTCCTTCCAGGAGAGGCTCAAGCAGTGCTTGAAGATGAAACAGCAGCAGCTGCAGGAAAGCTTCACTCTAGTGTCCACACAGATCACAAACACAGCCTAACTGGGCCCTCGCCTCCCGCCACTCAACACCGAGCCACCACCTTGCACAAACAGTTGCCTGGGCTCTGTCTGCAAAGCTGGGCCTCTGTGGTTGGACAACTTACCAAACATGACATTGTTATTTCTGGTATTTTCTCATTTAGCCCAGGCAGGCGTGGGAGAGAAGGGTGGTGGCACCAGTGAGTGCCAAGACCTGGGTCAAGCCGCACAGCTTGAGATGAGGCAAGGGACATTGCTGAAAAACAAGTGCACAGCCGACCAGAATCCATCTTGGAACCGCAATGGGGAGTTAAAGTGCTGGGCATACGTCATGGTGAACATCCTGGACTCGCACTGTTGCGACGCTGAATCACTTAAACTGAAAAGAGAACTGTGGGGAAGAGGAGGATGGGTGCTGCATGCAAAAGAGATCTTTATAGAAGAGATTTAGTAAATGTTTAAAGAGATCAGCGACAAGGATCCTCACGAAGACCTGCAAAAAAGCGTCTCTCCTTCCTCTAGAAACCCACTTCTGTGCTCCAAACTTACAGTTGAATCACATGCGCATAGACTGAGTTCTGTGCATTATTGTCCTGTGCAGAAATGTGTTTGTTACAATGTGGTGGAGGTTGTTAGTAAATTGAGGAGAGTCAAGAACACAGTTGTATGTGCAGTTAGCAACATGTAACAGGGATTTGGCAGTGCACAGATGACTGCAGTGTCAGGATGGGGTAGCATTTGGGGTATTAGGCAATAAGGTCAGAGTACTGCAAAACTCAAAATCATCTGCAAAGAGGTTAAGTCTATGCACCACCAGCAGCAGGTCCTTCCACATGGAGGGGCAGACCCACAGCGGTGGGCAGTAGGATCAGCTTGCACACTAATGCGCAAGGGTAGACAAACCTGGAGAGAGGAACGGGCATGGACAGTGACAGGTAATATCAGACCGATGTGCAGGTGCAATGAGGGCAGGTCCAGTGACACTTCAGGACAGTTTGGTGGGAGTGAGGACAATGAACATGTTAAGAGTGCAAAGAGAAAAGGCACATTCGCTCACTGGTTACGAGGCACAGTTGGGTAAATAATCAATGTATGAGTGGAAAATCATGCACGTCAACCAGTCTTTGAGTGTGGATGAATGAGTGGGTGTATGATTGTAAGGGGATGTGCACAGGATACTAAGAAACAGTGAGAGGTCAGGTTCAAATGCAAGAAAATATGATTTTAAGCTCGGTTGAGATCCTGTTTAACTAATGGAGGCCCAAATTTACTAGGGCACCAGCACAAAATAGCACATGGTATTTACTTACCATCACAGAGTGCATTTTAAGCAAACAAAAGTGCAATTTTCTTCATGTAAAAAAACATTTTGTGCTGCTTTGTGTTACTTTGCATCATCAAAGGGGCGTCACTCCGGTGTTAAACTCATAGGTTCTGACAGAAAGTCCAATCTACTAAGATAGCCAAACCAGACTTTGCATCAAAAAATGTCTCCTTCAATTAGGTGCTAAGAAGGAGAAATGGTTTAATTTCTCAAAAAAATAAATCTACACATTGTGTGCATGCTTAAGTGCACATTTTAAATCCAGTGCATGGGATCCTATGTTTGTTGAGATGTAGGAGTTTGTACTGCAAGGGTGTGTCTCCAGTACAAACCATGTGCTAGACAGTGCGACAGTGACCTCTGTGATGCAGGGCATCAAGCAAGCCAGCTTTGTAGAGCATCAGCATAGGGGATAGCATCAGCAGCACTTAATAAGTTATGACTCTACTTTACTGGGTTAGCTGTACCAAGAATGGTGTCATAGTTAGATACAATGAAATGTGTCAGGAGCTGTTACACCCCAGAAATAGATGCTGTTTTCGGCAAGGTAAAGGTAGAGATAGAGGTTAGGCTCAATTATCCTAAAGGAACAAGTTTAAATGTAGTGCACGGCCAGGTTTAAATCCAGTGAGCCGTCAAGTGTATCTACACTGTCAGATCAGGGTTGGCTGCATTTAGAGGTCCGGTTCAAATGTAATGAAAAGGTGCTTTAGATACAAAAAGAAGTGAGGACATACATTTGTGGAATGAAATATGATGTTTGAGTCACCAAGTTTACCTGTAGTCACAGGCCGGGTTTACTTGCTATGATGGTGCAAGGCTAAGAGCTCAAGTTTACTTCAAGTGAAGAGTCAGATGGAACTGCAGTGAGAGACATATTAAGTTCAGTAATAAGTCATTTTAATTACATTGTGAAATCAGGATTAGCTGCAGCATTATGCTAGGCTTTACTGCAAGGGAACATTACATTTAACTGCAGTTAGATGTCTATTTTATAGCATGTCTAGCTGCCTACTTTAGTTGCAATGAGTGAGCAGCATTAACTGCAGTAAGTCTTGTTTGTGAGAGATCAGGTTTAACTGTAGTGAGATGTCAGGTTTATATCATAATAGTTTTTCATTTTGCTCCAATGGGATCTCGGGATCAAATTGCAGTGAGTTTTTAAGATCAGGTTTAAATGCAGTGAGGTGTCCTGTTTATATGCTGATAGTTTTTAGTTCAGGGTTTACTGCACTGAGGCGTCACGTTTAACTGTAGTGAGATATCCGGTTAATACCTGGTTTAACTGAAGCCAGTGTTCAGCTTAAACTGCACTGAGAACTTGGTGTGGATGTTAAAAACATATGGTTCCCATTTAGAGTTAGCCACAGAAGGAGCTCAGTTTTACCTGCTGAGAGAGGTTATTTGCAGCGATGGTCATTGGCTAACTGCAGTAAAGTTTCAGGCTTCTTGGTAGTGAGATATTAGAATTAACTGGAGTAGGAGGTTTGGCCTACCTGTGATGAGGAGCCAGATGTAATTTGAAAATTACATCTAATTTATCAGCACAAGAGGCCAGTTTTAGCAGCAAGAATAGACTGTGTAAATGTAGCTACTGATCATGTTTAGCAACACAGACATCTTGAGTTAAACTCCAATTTGAATGTGGATCTAATGACAGGCTGGTTTACTTGCGGCATTAGCTCAGGACTACCTGCAACAATGGGCGTGTTTAAACTCCAGAGAGGTCTTAGGTTTAACATCAGTGGTATAATATTTATGATCATAATATTATCTCACATTTAGTTGCAGTGATATATCAGGCTTATCTGTTGTGATATGTACTCACGGTGAAGGCTCCAGTTCAACTGCAGTGAGAGTAGGGTATTTCTACTGCCCTCATCTCCTTCTGTGGGTGGTTTAGCTGCAGCAAGAGGTTGAGATAAAAGGTCTTAAAGAGATTGCCGTTAGACCATGATCTTGAGTCCAGCCACAATCAAAGGATGATTTACTAGGACTTCAGTGGAAGGCAAGAGAAGGATATGCAAAACCACAAAGACCATCTTCAGTTGCAATCTTTCAGTACATTTCTTAAGTGAGCTGCAGAGGATGTCTGCAATGAAGAGGTCACTTTGCTGCAGCTATTCCAAACCACAGGTGTATTTTGTGGCTTAACTAGCCTCAGACACCTACTCCTGCAGGCACTGCACATTTACAGACTTACACGAATTGTCCAGATTGATGAATGTTGGAACAATATGCTGTGGTAAAACTTGGGTCAAAATCCAGCCTGTGGCTCTTTGTTAGATCACAAGACTTGGTTTAAGGAGATTTATGCAGCTGCTTTCCCCAAAACATATTCCCGCAACAGGTGTGGAAGGTTTGATCCTTCAACAAGTAGTGGAGCATTTGAAGTGTAACATTGAGTGCCGAGGGGAGATACTGTAACTGCGTTGAATGCAGTAAGCCCTCTGCCACACTGTTTTGACTTTTTGGTCTAGCCGAGGATTTTAGCACTTTCAGCCTAAGTCGTATCTCCTTTGAGTTGCTGATGTAACTTCAGTTTTTGGATGTCTTGAGCCAATGGCCTAACTGCGTTGATTTTAGAGCAGCAATCTACACTATCTTCCAAAGCACTGTCTCTCTCATTCGGGATAGCCTCTGGAAAAAGAAACACTGTTGTGGCATTAAGTCTTGGGGAGAGCTGTTGCAGTCTACAATGTGTTTTATGGCCGAAACTTTAGATTAACAGGCCTCCCTCTCACTCAGTAAGTTTTTAGGTTTACATGAACATGTGTTTTTGGGATAAAGTCTAGGGTCTTTTGAAAGCTTTTGACACACGGCTACTCAAGCAAGAAGGCAACAGCTTCATAAAGGAATTAAGAATTTAGAAAAGATATTTGAAGAATCAAGACACCAAGAAAGGCTTAGAATTCATACAGCGTGGGCACTGCCATATTCCCAAAATAATTCATTTTCAGTTTGCCTCATCTGCGACCACAGGTGCGTGGTAGCAACACTCCTTGTGTTGATCTCTGCAGAATCTAAAGCAGACTTGACTTGGAAGAGTTAATGGAGACAGCCTCCCCCCACGTGATTCTCACTGTGTCTCCTCTCTATGCCTTCAGATTCCATCCACTTCCCCCCACCTAAATGTCCGAGAACTCAATGAGTGGTCTTTAACCTGAAAGTCAGTCCTTTCTTGCACCCAAAGTGAATCTTGTTCCACACAAATGTTCAACCTAAATCTTATCATTCCATGCTTGGACATTATCTATGGAAATTCAAAGCCACAAAACAGAAGTGTTGCCCAACTCAGTGGGCATTCATCGGCCCGCAGAAGAAGCAATATTAGTGCATCTGCTGGTAAAAAAAAAATTTTTTTTGGAAAAGGAAGAAACACAATGATCTCAATCTAGATCCCATTATTTGTGGCTGTTATTTTATGGGAATCAAAGGGAATGGCTGTTTGGCACCTCCACAGCAGCTTGGAATGCCTCTCTGTCAATCAATCCAGCTGTGCATGTGGACACTGAATAAATATGTTTAAGTGAGCTATGTCTCTTGGTAATGACACATCCTGTGTACCCTTGAAACACCTGCATAACTTGTGAATTTGTGTGTATAAGCATATATGCTTGGTTAGTGTGGTTTGTATAGAAAGCAAAGATAACTTTATGTTCCACCATCCACACTCCTTTTACAGCGGGCCGTCAGCTTCTGATGTGGGACCCCTGAAAAGTCTCACGTAAAGTAACTGTTCACTAATTTTCTAGGAATACCTTGTCAAGGGGTATAATGTGTTTCTTAACAGTTGCAAGGCCTGACATCAATTTCACCTTTCGCATTTGTTGATGATGACATAAAAACACAGCTGTTAATTTAATTTCAAATACAGATAGAGAAAAAAGGATGCATGATTCAGTTAAACAGTACAATTGAGAACTCGATACAAGGGCTTACCCCATCACAGTAAAGAGCTTCTCTCCCCATTTTAAAACATGGTTTCAACATTAGAGCAATATTATTGTTGTAAAAACAAATCTCTGTCCAGTCTTGATCCAAAGGAGGATGACTGTTCTCAGTCAAAAGGCACCATCTTTGGAAGGCTCTCCCTCTTGATGTAGCTACCAAACTGGACCATAAAGTGTGCAGATGCTTTCTGAAAACCTGTGATTTTTCCCTTTGACTCTTGAGGAAACCACCTGGTTTAGTCTTGTGGATCTGAATACAGCGACCAGAGATGGTTCACATTGTTTAGTGAGCTATTTTAATGTACACTACCTACCTGTCCAGTAGGTACAGCATCTTCTTGAAACACATCTTTACGAGTCCACTGCCTCCTCTCAGACTCCTCTAATTGTACTTCCTCTCTTCTAGTTGTGATACATTCATATACTTGCATGTGTTTTCCCGGGTGCTGCCTCCATACTCACAAATTCACAAGTTTGTGGGTGTTCACCTACTTCTGCAGAATGGCCAAATGTGCACCTGTTCAACAATAAATGTACAATGATTCACTTTATGACTATGATTCTGAATCAGGATATGGAATTAAGTCACAAATTGCCTTATTTGCACATCTATGTAGGTGTGGAAGAATATTTTTGAGTCAGGCTGACAATAAATGAAAAATCAAGAGGCCAGTTCACAAATGTAAATATACATATATTTCTGCTCATCTGTAGATCTACTTCTATAACTAGATGTAGGTCTTCACTTTTTTGCTAGCTAATCACCATTTCCAAGTGGAGATTTAAACCCAGGTGTAGACTTGCATTACTTCATCACTACAAATGGGGAGGTGAAGCTTCATGCATTAATTATTATATTTATACATATATAGGCTTCTTTTTCTTCAAGGTAGATAAATAGATATAGATATTTAATGTATTTAAATTAAAAAGTAATTAAAAATTAATTCAATAAATATATACATTTAATTTATAGTAATATTTAGGATAAAAATATTTTTACTATTTTTCTTATTTAAATGCACTTTTTTACTTTACCCTACACTTTACCATAGGGAGACTCCACGGTCGAAGTGGAGTTCTTACTATGATAAAGTATATGGAAAGTTTAACAAGTCTAATAAACTTTATAATAAATTAGTAAGGATATTTGTATGTTAAATAATATTATAAATTGATTTTCTATATTTATTATTAATGTAGCACAAAATAAAAAACAATCTATAGCACTATTAACTTAATTTTGAAATAATTATTTCATTAATTTAAATATAATAAATATCATTATTATTTTGAAGTTTGAATTAAGAAATAAATTCCAAACTAAAGTAAACATTTTATTATGCACAATAATTATTGAAAGTGATGTGTAGAAAGGATTAAAAATAATTTATTATTTTAATATGAATGACTGTTACAATAATTTATACATTTAAAAAGTTGGTAAATTATTTTATAATTAAATATGTTTATTTTTTAGATTTTTTTACATTAACCTATATTTATATATATTTTTAACTACTTCAAATAATTGAACTAAATTTAACATTATTCTCTATGGCGTTTTATTTTAAGTTCCTACTTCCATTATTTGCTATGCAAGGGTGTTGTAGTACCATTGGTTGGCCATGGATGGTACTGGAATTACTCCAGTTTCCTTATGGCAGTAGTAACTTACACTTGTAAATTTGGCTTCACACCCTTGTTCACTGGGTGGAAACATGTAACTCTACACTTTTGAGTAACTTTTGAATTAGATTTTGTGAATATCCCTATGTAGTAAAGTTACTCACAAGTGAAAGCGTAAATTGCACATGTAAATTACTCACAAGTGGAAGTTACCTCTGTGAACAGCCTGTGAGAATTTGGAAGAATATGCCCAAAATACAACGCTTGCAAACACCAAATTGGTATCCATGTCTAAGCACATTTTAGGAGTCAGTAAAACTTTACCGACTCTTAGAAGATGATTGGTATATTAGAAGGAAAATGTGACGTACCTTATAAGCATCAGGGCGTGGCCAACTGCAGGAGATGGCGCACGCTTAATCTCCTCGCTCCGGAGGGGCCGCTTTAACTTATACTTGTAAGCGTGCCATCTCCGGGCGGGTCAGCGCCAAAAGACTACTAAAGATCCAGGAGCGGAGCCTGGATGCGGCTGGGTTCCCCGATTTTGGTCCGGGACGAGCGGGAGAGCGGGGTCGGCTCGCTGGCTCCAGAGCAGACCTGCGGCCCTTCCCCCGCGGTGAGCCGGGGCCTCGGGTAGGACCGAGCGCTGCGGCCGAGTGAACGCGACCGGCCGGACCGGTGAGGTGATACCGCCTGGTGAGGCCCCGGTGCGGAGGACCGGGAGCCGGGAGCCCCCTTGGGGGGGAAGTGAAGGCGGGGCTGGGCCGCGCCCGGTCTTGGGTGAAGCTGCGTGTAATGGAAGCCTCTGGAGGAGGAGGCTCTGAGCTGTTATACTGCTGAGAGGACGACCGGAGCTTGGGGGACGCTCCCACGGGAGTGCAGAGACGGCACTGAGGGCAGGAGGCCCCCCAATGAGACACCACCCCGAGGGCAAGTAAATCACCGGGGAAAAGGAAAGAAAAAAAAAATTAATAAATAATAAATAAAAATAAAAAATAAACGTGGAAGAACTCTGCCGAAGGGGAAAAAGAAAAAAAAAAAAAAGAAAAAAAAAGGGTAATAGAGAAGTGGCAAGATCCAAAAAGGAAAAAAAAAGAAAATAATAAAGAAAATAGACGCCATTCTAAGCAGAGAGAGCGAGTGGCCCTATGTGAAAACAGAGCCCAACAAAGTACAGAAGGGGTGGACAAACAGGCCCTCTCTGATGCCCATCCGGAGACCGGGACCGGGTCTGTGCCTGCCACCGCACAAGATCACAGTGGAAAGAGGGCCAGTGAAGAGACTCGGACCTACGCCTTGGGGGTACGATCTTCCCCACGCAGCTTAGCCGATGCCCCCCAGAGTCCGTCACAAGAAGAAGGTCATGGACATGGCGCCCCCTCCAGCACGCAAAGAAATGGAAGAGCAGTCCAGCCCACAAACTAACGTACAGGAAACCCTGGACAGAATACTGGGGGCGATTGAAGACACAAAGACAACACTACAACACGAAATCAGCCAAGTAGCAGTTGAAGTAGGCCTCCTAAGAGCAGAACACCACAAACTGGCGGACAGAGTCAAGGAAACGGAATCCACGTTGGCAATAGTTGAACCGAAGCAGAAGGATCTAGCAGCTGAGGTGACTTCCCTGGCTGCTAGAGTAACACAACTAGAACGAAGGGCAGTGAACGCGGAGGGCAGAAACAGAAGGAACAACGTGCGCGTGGTGGGCCTTCCAGAAGGAGTCGAGGGAGCTAACATAGTGGACTTCTTGGAGAATTGGTTTAGTACAACGGTGGCGCCTGGAAGCCTGACGCCCTTTTACACGCTGGAGCGAGCGCACCGAATGCCGTCGACGCCTCTCGCCCCCGGTAGGCCTCCTCGTGTGGTAATTGCCAAATTACTGCACTACAAAGACAGAGACACTCTCATACAGAAGGCCAGAGAGATGGGCCCGTTTAAGGTAGCGAATGGGGAGGTGACGCTATACCCGGACTACACTTTGGATGTTCAGAACAAGCGAACCTCATTCCTAGCAGTCAAAAGGGCCCTCAGAGACGAAGGGATTCATTATTCATTGCTATACCCGGCCAGACTGAGAGTGATACTGGAGGGGAAAACCACTTTCCTCCAAACACCGAAGGAAGCATGGGAATGGCTTGAGAAACAAGGGCTTCAAGTGGGGCGACCCAATGGGGAAAACACGACTGCGGGCAGGGCCCACCGAGCTCCAAGGGCGCGAAAACCCGGGATCCGATCGAAGCTGGCGCCAACACAAACACAAAAGGAAAAAGATAAGAGGGCGGCTCTGGAGGCGGCAGCCAGAGTTAGTGGTGGAGCTTCCCCCCCGGAGGGCTCAGGAGAGGATTCAGACGGTACAATGGTGTCTTCGGCTGGAGACTCGACCTGCTCGACACTTGCTCCCAGGGTAACGCCGCGGTCTGCTGATGAGCTTGGATAAACATTGCAAGAGCTGACCTGGCGATGCGACACAACAGAAGAATATGAGGCCCCTCCGGACCTGACCGCCCCCCGAACCAGTAACTCGCTGGTCTAAGCTAGCCTGGCGAGAACTGTAGCTATATGTTTAAATAAGTTGCACTGTTGCGTGATTTTCTGGGCTACCTGCAGGTTAGTAGGCGCCCTGGGGTGGGGGAGTTGGGTTTTGCAGTTATTAATTAACTTGGCTAAGTGGGTGGCGATATATGATAACAGTAAAGATCTGAACATGGGTAGGAATAGAGTTGTACTCTGGGGGCGCCAGGGACGCTATTATCAAATTAATCTATTAACATGGCAAACTATAATCTTTTAACATGGAATGTCAGGGGGATGAGCACTCCGACCAAAAGACACAGAATCCTCACCTACTTGAAGAGACGAGGGGTGCAGGTGGCAATGCTACAAAAGACCCACTTAATAGCCGGAGAGGTTGAGAAACTGAGACGCAGATGGAGGGGGCAGGTGGTTGCCACAGAGTATTCAGCATATGCAAGGGGAGCATTGATATGGGTCAGAGCTGGGGTCCCACTGATAATAGACTCAACCGACATAGATCAAGAGGGCAGATTTGTGGTGATAGAAGGGAGACTACACGGTATCTCAGTTGTTATGAGTTGTATTTATGCTCCCAATCAGGACCAAGTCCCTTTCCTGACCAAATTGTCTAGTCACCTCACCCGCCAAAGCACAGGAGAATTAATAGTGGGAGGGGACTTTAATGCAGTGTTGGACATCACCATGGACAGATCAACCCCGCCACTGCAGGGCGCAGGGTCCACTAGAATAGCCAAAAAGCTCTGTGAATGGCTGGACTCCTGGGGGTTAGTGGATGTCTGGCGGGAACAACATCCAACAGACAGTGACTACTCTTATTATTCAGGCCTTCACAGGCTGCACACTAGAATTGACAGAATGACATGCACTGCGGGACTTACGCGTTATGTAACCCACTCAGAGGCCCGTATTTATACTCCGTTTGCGCCGAATTTGCGTCGTTTTTTTCAACGCTAATTCGGCGCAAAACTAACGCCATATTTATACTTTGGCGTTAGACGCGTCTAGCGCCAAAGTATTGGCAAATAGCGTCATTTTTTTGCGTGAACGCCTTCCTTGCGTTAATGAGATGCAAGGAAGGCGTTCCCGTCTAAAAAAATGACGGCGACGCAAATGCGTCGTATTTATACTCCCGGGCAAAAATCACGCCGGGAGTTGGCGGGTCAAAAAACCCCGCATTTGCGCCACTATTTAACGCCTGGGTCAGGGTAGGCGTTAAGGGGCCTGTGGGCTCAAAATGAGCCCACAGGTGCCCTCCCCTGCCCCCAGGGACCCCCCCCTGCCACCCCTGCCCACCCCAGGAGGACACCCAAGGATGGAGGGACCCACCCCAGGGACATTCAGGTAAGTTCAGGTAAGTATAATTTTTTATATTTTTTAATTTTTTTTGGGTGGCATAGGGGGGCCTTATTTGTGCCCCCCTACATGCCACTATGCCCAATGACCATGCCCAGGGGACACAAGTCCCCTGGGCATGGCTATTGGGCAAGGGGGCATGACTCCTGTCTTTACTAAGACAGGAGTCATGAAATGGCGTCTGGGCGTCGTAAAAAAATGGCGCAAATCGGGTTGAGGCGATTTTTTTGCCTCAACCTGACTTGCCCCATTTTAAGACGCCCTAACGTCATTTTTGCCCAACGCCGGCGCTGCCTGGTCTACGTGGTTTTTTTCCACGCACACCAGGCAGCGCCGGTCTGCTTGCGCCGGCTAACGCCATTCCATAAATACGGCGCCCGCATGGCGCTTCAGAATGGCGTTAGACGGCGCTAAATTTTTTGACGCTAAACTGCGTTAGCGCAGTTTAGCGTCAAAAAGTATAAATATGGGCCAGAGTATCTTGGCCGCACACTATCAGACCATAACCCCTTGCTGATTACACTGAGTATTAAAGAGGACAGACCCCCAATTCCATTGTGGAGACTATCTCCCACTGCGTTGGAGGATCAGCCGTACCGAGAGGCCCTTCGATGCCACTTGACAGAACATATCAAAATTAACAGTGGATCCGCTGCATCCAGAGCCACAGAATGGGAAACGCTTAAGGTGGTAACGAGAGGATTCTGCCTGGGTCAATCAGTGGGGGTGAAACGTACACTTGAAAGGGAATTGACCTCTTTAGAGAAGAAAGTACATGAATGGGAATTGAGACAAGATATTAGAGCCCAAGAGAATGAGGAATATAAGCGGGCCCGTAGAGAGCATTCCCGGATCGAGGCACAACTTAGGTGCCACAACACACAAAAATACCTGGCATCAGTGCAGTCAGAGGAGGGTAGATCGGGAAGGCTTCTAGCTTGGCTGGTAAGCCCAAGCGGAGGGGGAGAACCCATAACAGGTGTACAGGACAAAAAGGGAATATGCAGGCGAAGCCCAGGCCCAATCAACGAAGCTTTTAAGGGATACTACATGCACTTGTATAGGAAACCCCACGACCTGGGGGTGGAGGCCTTCCGAGACTCCCTACAGCGAATCGCTCTCCCAACCCTGGACCAAACAGGGAGGGAAAGTCTGGGGGGACCGGTAACGGTGGAGGAGATAAGTGAGGCTATATTGCAGTTAGCTCCTGGAAAGACTCCCGGTACCGATGGCCTCCCAATGGACTTTTACAAAAAATATAGGACATTGTTAGTGCCCCAGCTGGCCGAGGTATACGCGGAGGCATTACACCAAGGAGAGCTGCCGGGCACATTACGTGAGGCTTTGGTGATACCGCTGCCTAAAACAAAAAACAGGGAAGCGCCAGTGACTGACTTCCGCCCGTTGTCAATGCTGAATAGTGACTTTAAGATCCTCAGTAAGATCATGGCTAACAGACTGATCCCCCTAATGACCACACTGGTGCCCACAGACCAGAATGGTTTCGTCCCTGGTCGCAGCACGTCGTTGAACCTGAGGAGGGTCTTTGCCATCATACACATGCCAGCAACAGAAAAACCTCCGACAGGGGTTTTATTAGCAGTGGACTTCAAAAAGGCCTTTGACTCGATCAGGTGGGACTACCTTAGGGCTGTGATGTTAAAGATGGGACTAGGTGAGAGCTGGGTGAGGTGGGTGGACCTACTGTACTCCTCCCCAATGGCTAGGGTGAAGACGGGCAGAACGATATCCGACACATATCCGGTGTATCGAGGAACCAGACAGGGATGCCCTTTATCACCGCTGCTATTTGCCCTGGCAATTGAACCTCTGGCGGCCCAAATGCGACAGGAGGGAGTCGGTAGAGGAATTCACTGGGGTCCTAGCGAGCATATTATCTCCCTATACGCGGACGATATTCTGGTGTATTTGAGAGACGGTACCAGTGGCCTCCCGTGGGTTTTAAAGATCCTGGAGAGCTATGGGGAATTGTCGGGACTTCATCTTAACCGCGGCAAAACATTTGTCTTCCCCATACTACCAAACATCGTGCGCCCTGAAACATGTCCGGAAGATATGAACTGGGCCCGCGGACTTTCAAATATCTAGGGATCCAAATATTTCATGAGCTGGCCGACCTTCGAGACGCCAACCTGGGCGGGGCGATCCGATCCCTGCGCGCCTCAGTTGGGTTTTGGAGATCGCTGAAACTAACAACAATGGCCAGAGTGGCATTGTCTAGGATGGTGATGCTGCCCCGCCTCCTCTACTTTTTTGCTAACCTACTATTGTGGGTCCCCCCTGCATGGTTCCGTGAATTAAACACACTGCTTCGGGAGTTGATATGGGATGAGGGCCGGAGACGCACAGCATTAACAACTATGTGCAGACCGATGCGAGCGGGTGGATTAGGGGCTCCTGACTTTGAGGCATATTACTTGGCGTCCCAACTGCAGTGGGTGGCAGGCTGGATAGTGGGTAGGGGGCAACTAGACCTAATTAACACCCACGGCTCGATGGACATAGACCGAATAATAGCACGTATGATAAAGAAGAAGCTGTCCCCCTCTGGAGACAACCTAATGACTAACACCGCGAAGATGTGCTGGAAAAGATGCGCAAATAGGACTGGAGTTGGTCCGCCCTACTCCCCGGCGATACCGATTTCGGTATTGCTGGTGGAACCGAAGGGAACCGGATCTGTGGGCCGGGGATTGGGCCCATGGAGGGATGCGGGAGTATTGACGGTGGGGGAGTTCTTCGGGGAAGGTACACTACGGAGTTTCGGCGAATTGGTAGGGAAGGGGGTCCCTCAGGGTCAATTTTTGATGTACAGGAGGCTGGTGCACACCCTGAAAGACCAGTGGGATACGATTAATGCAGAGCCCGAGACCCACAGAGTGTTACATCGCCTGCTGACCTCGGGAGAAGAATCCCACTTAATTATGAAAATATATCGAGCCCAGATAGAAGCTGCATTGGATCCCCTGCACTCACTCAGGGAGAAGTGGGAGAATACAATCGGACATATACTATCTGAGGCAGACTGGAACAGAGCACTGGCATATCCCCGGAGGATATCGCGTAACACCCGGCTGCAATATATCCAATATAACTACCTGCATAGAACTTATCTTACCCCTCACCGACTGTTCCGAATATATGGGGGAACCCCCAGGATATGCCCCAGATGTGGTGAGGGAGAGGCAGACTTTGACCACATGATGTGGAAATGCACAGTGTTACAAATGGGCTGGAGAGCAGTGATGGAGAGCATGGCAAGACTATATGACATGGAACTGCTGTTTGCCCCCGATGTCTGTCTGTGGGGCCTAAAGACGGACATCCAACTAGGGAAGATTAGGAGTAGCTTCCTGGATCTCGCCCTGGCCCTCTACAAAAGATTAATTATGAGGGGTTGGAAAGCTTCTACCCCCCTCTCATTTGTTGAATGGAAAAATGATGTCAAGAGGTGGGCCGGGGCGGAATTGCAGGTCTTAAAAACTGAAGAAGCAAAGGGTATCCGACAGTCTCCCGTGGCCCTAGGGTGGGAAGAACTACTGTTGGGTTGGGATAGCACAGAGGAAGAACCATTAAATCCTAATATAGCTCCAACAGAAACGGAAACCTAAACAGATACAGTAAGGAGATAAGGGAAAAACACAGGTACGCCGCTGGGGAGGATGAGAAAGTATAACAATGAAATGGCTAGCAGAGTAAACTAACAGCTTATAATAAACCACAAGGTGTAGAGCGAAGTGGAGTACAATCACCCACAAGGAGCAATAGGAAAACACATACAGCAGATGACTGTCCCCCTAGATATAATCCCCTCAGAGATGCACCCTCACTACCTAACAATAAAACCACACACCAAAAGCCATTAAGTATGTATATAGTTAAGTTAAAGTTGAAGCTGTTATGTGAGCATATAAAACAAATGGGTAACAAGGGACAAGGAACCAGACACTCAAGGAAACAAATATAGTACCCCAGAACTAACAGGCAACAGAAGTCGGATAAAGACCTAGATGTGAATTAAAACACGACATAAGACATCTGTGAACGCATGCAGAGTAAAGTATCCTTTTAAATGTTGTGAATAACTTGAATTATACGGTCCCATAAATGTAACTGAAAAGTAAACAGCGAACTAGTAATAAAAATATATTTAAAAAAAAAAAATACCTTATAAGCATCTGATCGTAGCGGGTAGTGCTGCTGATCCACATGCTCTGCATACACCTGACGTTTAGCGTTGGACTTAGGGGGTCATTCTGACCCTGGCGGCCGGTGGCCGCCAGGGCCACCGACCACGGGAGCACCGCCAACAGGCTGGCGGTGCTCCCACGAGCATTCTGACCGCGGCGGTTCAGCCGCGGTCAGAAGCGGCAAGTCGGCGGGCTCCCGCCGACTTACCGCTGCTCGGGGGAATCCTTCATGGCGGCGGAGCACGCTCCGCCGCCATGAGGATTCTGACAGCCCCTACCGCCATCCTGTTCATGGCGGGAAACCCGCCATGAACAGGATGGCGGTAGGGGGTGCCGCGGGGCCCCTGGGGGCCCCTGCCGTGCCCATGCCAATGGCATGGGCACGGCAGGGGCCCCCGTAAGAGGGCCCCGCAAAGTATTTCAGTGTCTGCCTTGCAGACACTGAAATACGCGACGGGTGCAACTGCACCCGTCGCACCCCTGCAACTACGCCGGCTCAATTCTGAGCCGGCGTCCTCGTTGCAGGGGCATTTCCTCTGGGCCGGCGGGCGCTCTTTTGGAGAGCGCCCGCCGGCCCAGAGGAAATGTCTGAATGGCCGCCGCGGTCTTTTGACCGCGGTGCGGTCATTTGGCGGCGGTACTATGGCGGACGGCCTCCGCCGTCCGCCATAGTCAGAATCACCCCCTTAGTCATTTGCAAGTTCTTTTTCTATGAAGAAGGCTTTTGGGTCTCAGGATGCACCGTGACTTCACCCTCCACTGCACATGAACACCGACTCCATGTTGAATTGTTTTTTACACAGCCTGTGAGAGTAAATATGGAGTGCCGAGTGAACGTAGTGCAGTCCCATTGTATTGTGAAAGGAAGTTTAAAGTGATAATGTGAGTGAATGGGGTGTATTATATGGTGTGGTTGAGCAAAATTAATGTGTTCTACACTTACCAACCCACTTTAGGTTTCGTTTGTCAAACCTTCAGCACAACCCTTTGTAGATGTGGCTCTGAGCAGCAAGGCTTACACAAAGAAACAAGTGTAAAGCATTCAAACAGCACCAAAACAATTAAAGAAGAAATCCACAAGACGACAAAGAAATCTGACACCAATTTATAACAAGCATTTGCAATGCAATGGGTCTCGCGTTTGCTTGAGTTAGAGCTATTGTAAACTCCTAACCGGACTTTTCTTGCCACATAAATTGAAAATTTAAAGTAAAACAGTTTCACATAACTAACCAGACTTTTCTTGCCATATAAAATGAAAAGTAAAAGTTTCACATAAGCGAGCCGACAGCCCCCATCAGCGCAAAGCAGACACACAAAGGGAATTAAAAGTTCGCTCACAGTGAAACCTATCGGCAAAAGTGCAATTACCTATGTAACTGGCAAAAGTGCAATTACCTATGTAACAGGATTGATGTCATGCAAAGTGCTAGACTACTGCCCAGCGAGGTCGTGTTGCGAAATAAAGAGAAAAAGTAGTCCAGAAACCAGATGGAAAACATCGAGCCTCGTATTTTTTCAGTAGTTGGTTGGTGCGCTCAAGGAGGGCTAAACACCGGAAAAGGCATGACGTATGCATGCCTTTCACTTATGAAAGCAAGCAGATTTTAAAAGGCAAATCCACAAACCAATTAAAGTGACTGACTTGACATGGGCGTGGTTAGAAGCCCAAAGAGAGATTACAGCAGGGGACTGAGCAATTTGCGCTAGACCCTAAAAATGGATAGCATTTTTATGTATTTTTAGACACCACAATGAAAAAGATCCACCTGAGGGTTTGGGAGATAAAGAATTTACATGCTATCAGACCATTTCACTCAACTGCAAACAGGCATTGGCAAACTCAACAAATTTGACACTTAGAAACTTTTTCACTAAAAAGTTTAGTTGGTTGGAATGCGATCACTTGGAGTCACTTTAGGTGACCAGCTCCAAAAGGGGGACCAGCAAGGTCCTCCAAGACAGTTACCTCAGTAGGTGAAACAGTCCTCAGTGAGTGCTAGGCACCTTTATCCGTTGTAGGGCTTTCCTATGCAAGTGTTCCTGATGCAGTCGGCGAAGGATGCTGAAAATGCTCAAAGGATGCTGGTTTATGGGAGCTTGTTATGAATACTCTTAGGTCAATGAAAGGTGAGGGGACTTTTTGCTTTATGGTAGCAGGTTTGCTTGCACTTGACTATCCATCTGTATCAAAGGGGAAACTACTTCAGGGAGGAATTTGGGGTTAGATCTGGGAACAACCCTGTTCTTGTGAACCTAAATGAAGGGTTCTTGGAGTGTTAGGGCATGCAATCCCCTAATGCATCTGAGGAAGGTTATGGCGACAAAGGAAAGCTACTTTCCAGTAGAGGAATTGCAAAGCACAAGGAAGCAAAGGCTCAAAGAGCAGACTCATGTGCCTGGTAAAGACCATATTGAGGTTCAATACAGGGGCACAGGAAACTCTGGAAGGGATGCCTCTTGAGGCCCTTCATTAAGGTTATGATCACTAGGATACGAAAGAGGGAAGAGTGTTCCCCTGTTTGCATATATGCAACCATGTCATGTTCATGCATTCCTGCATGAGATGCAGTCAGCCGAACCCTAGGGCCTGTGGTACCAGATCGCTGGATTGAGTCTCATTGTATTTAGGTGTATGACCTTGACTTGGTTCCATGTTCCCTGTTGGGAGCTTCTTGTGGGAGCTGACTAACAACTCGAGGAACGTCGAGTACCAGGACTGTTTGGGCCCTGTACAGGGCCACTAGAATAAGTAACAGGGATGTCTGCAGCATCTTCCGGATCATGTACAGAAGTAGTGGGAGAGACAGAAAAGCAAAGGCCAAGATCCCTGACCAGTTCATCCATAGTAATTTGCCCATGGACTGTGGGTGTGGGAACCTGAAGGCAACATTTTTCGTTTTCAGGAGTGGCAAAGTGGCAGGTCTACCTGAGGGGTACTCCAGCATTAGAAGTAGTGTAGTAGGGCTTGTGGGGAGCGTTCCCATTTCTTGTCTTGTTGATACGTTATTCTGAGTAGGTTATTGTTGGAAATGGCCCTTTTTGCAAGTTCATCCCCAGTCTTTTTGCCTCCTTCCTCCTATTTTTTTCTGACCTGTTTTTGTTGGCTAAAGGACTCTGTGCACTTTACCACTGCTAATCAGTACTAAAGTGCATATGCTCTCTGTGTAAAGTGTACTTGTTAGAAATGGGGTCTTTGGTTGACAGTCAAGTTACCCCCTGTTCAAGCAAGGACCCTCACTCTAGTCAGGGTAAAAGAGAATCACCCTCAGCTAACCCCTGCTTACCCCCTTGGTAGCTTGGCAGAGCAGTAGGCTTAACTTCAGAGTGTTAGGTGTAAAGTATGTTACCAATGCACACAGTAACTTAATGAAAACACTACAAAATGACACCACACAGGTTTAGCAAAATGGGAAATATTTATCTAAACAAAACAAGACCAAAACAACAAAAATCCACAATACACAAGTCAAGTTATGAATTTTAAAAAATTATATTAAAAAATAGCGCTTAGAAACACAAAATGCTTCGATGAGGTGTTACCACGGCATCGTGACAGAGTCGTTCCCCGCAATCCGACACCAACGGCGCCGGCCACGGGCAAGTCGGGGATCGCGGGGCCTGTGCAAAACGTTGAATCTGCACACTTCGAGCGGCGTCGGTCATGACGTGGTGTGGCGACCTCCATGGAGTCGCGGACCTTGGCGGGACTGCAGCGGTGTCAGGCCTGCGAAGGTCGTCACGTTCCAACGAAGATCATGGAGTCAGTTGCAGGCAGCGTCACCGGATTCAGCAGCGGCGTCGGTCCAGAGTCATCCAAAGTCGATTTCCTTGAATTTGCAACAGCTTTTCCTTTCAAGGGTACAGGGACTGGATAAGGACCCACTTGCCAGGCCTCAACCTTCCCTTTTACTACATGTAAGGCACCCCTAAGTTAGGCCCTAGGTAGCCCCAAGGGCAGGGTGCAGTGTATGTTTAAGGTAGGACATATACTAGTGTGTTTTATACGCCCTGACAGTGAAATACTTCCAAATTCGGTTTTCACTGTGCAAGGCCTATCTCTGTCATAGGTTAACGTGGGGGCTGCCTTTAAATATCCTTAAAGCACAGATTCTCTTTGAGAGTAGAAAAAATGTGGAGTTGAGGGTCTCTGAGTTCACAATTTAAAAATACATGTTTTAGTGAAGTTGGTTTTTAGATTGTTAGTTTGAAAATGCCACTTTTAGAAAGTAGGCATTTTCTTGCTTAACCCATTCTGTGACTCTGCCTGTTTGTGGATTCCCCATCTGGGTCAGTGTGACAGTTGGGCTGTTCACACCTCTCCTCTAGTCAGTGACACAAAGGGGGCTGGGGTGTAGCCGCAATATCTTGATTAGCCATCTGTGCTGGAGGGGAGGGGAGGAGTGGTCACTCACACCTGAAAGGACTGTGCCTGCCCTCACACAATGCCGTCTTTGACCCCCCTGGTGAGTGTCTGGGGCCTGGCCTGGACAAGGAAGGATCTTGCAAACATTTGAGACTTCAATCAATCAATCAAGGCATTTATAGAGCACGCTACTCACCCGTGAGGGTCTCAAGGCGCTGGGGGGGGGGTTACTGCTGCTCGAAGAGCCAGGTCTTGAGGCGCTTCCTGAAGGCGAGGTGGTCCTGGGTAGTCCTGAGGTGGACAGGAAGGGAGTTCCATGTCTTGGCTGCCAGGTAGGAGAAGGATTTATCTCCAGCGGTGGTTCTGCGGATGCGAGGGACGGTGGCGAGAGCGAGGCTGGTAGAGCGAAGTTGACGGGTGGGGGTGTAGAAGGCGAGGCGACTGTTGAGGTATTCGGGGCCCTTATTGTGGAGGGCTTTGTGTGCGTGGGTGAGGAGCCTGAAGGTGATCCTTTTGTTGACGGGGAGCCAGTGCAGGTGTTTCAGGTGGGCGGATATGTGGCTGTGGCGTGGTACGTCGAGGATGAGGCGTGCAGAGGCGTTTTGTATGCGCTGAAGACGTTTCTGAAGTTTTGCGGTGGTTCCTGCGTATAGGGTGTTCCCGTAGTCCAGGCGGCTTGTGACAAGGGCGTGGGTAACAGTTTTTCTGGTATCGGCCGGGATCCAGCAGAAGATCTTTCGGAGCATTCGAAGGGTTTGGAAGCAAGAGGACGAGACGGCGTTGACTTGCTTGGTCATGGTGAGAAGGGGGTCCAGGATGAATCTGAGGTTGCATGCGTGGTCTGAGGGGGTTGGTGCGGTGCTCAGGGCCGTGGGCCACCAAGAGTCATCCCAGGCGGACGGGGAGTTTCCGAGGATGAGGACCTCCGTCTTGTCTGAGTTCAGTTTCAGGCGGCTGAGCTTCATCCATTGTGCGACGTCTTTCATTCCATCCTGCAGGTTGGCTTTGGTGGTGGCTGGGTCTTTGGTGAGGGAGAGTATCAGCTGGGTGTCGTCGGCGTAGGAGATGATGTTGATGTTGTGTTTGCAAGCGATGTTGGCGAGGGGGCTCATGCAGATATTGAAGAGAGTAGGGCTGAGCGAGGAGCCTTGTGGGACGCCGCAGATGATCTCAGTGGGTTCTGAGCGGGTGGGCGGGAGGTAGACTCTTTGGGTTTGGTTCGAGAGGAACAAGATGATCCAGTTCAGGGCCTGTCCTTGGATACCAGTGGAGCGGAGGCGGGTTATTAGGGTGCGGTGGCAGACGGTGTCGAAGGCAGCCGAGAGGTCAAGGAGGGTGAGGACGGTTGTTTCTCCGTTGTCCATCAGGGTTCTGATGTCGTCGTTGACTGCGATGAGGGCAGTTTCCGTGCTGTGGTTGGCCCGAAAGCCAGACTTGGAGGGGTCGAGCAAGTTGTTGTCTCCGAGGAAGTTGGTCAGTTGCTTGTTGACGGCCTTCTCGATGACCTTGGCCGGGAAGGGGAGGAGCGAGATGGGGCGGAAGTTCTTCAGGTCGTTGGGGTCCGCCGTAGGTTTTTTCAGGAGAGCGTTGACTTCCGCATGTTTCCAGCTTTTGGGGAAGGTGGCAGAAGCAAACGAGCTGTTGATGATGCTCTGGAGGTAGGGGGCGATGATGGCGTCGGCTTTGTTGAAGATGTGATGGGGGCACGGGTCCGATGGGGTACCGGAGTGGATGGTGTTCATGGTGGTTCTAGTTTCTTCGGAGCTGAAGAGGGTCCAGGCGTTGAGGGTGATGGTTGGGGCTGTGAGTTCAGTGGTGGTCGGCGGGATCTGGGGTCCGAAGCTGTCGTGTAGGTCGGTTGACTTGCTTGGTCATGGTGAGAAGGGGGTCCAGGATGAATCTGAGGTTGCATGCGTGGTCTGAGGGGGTTGGTGCGGTGCTCAGGGCCGTGGGCCACCAAGAGTCATCCCAGGCGGACGGGGAGTTTCCGAGGATGAGGACCTCCGTCTTGTCTGAGTTCAGTTTCAGGCGGCTGAGCTTCATCCATTGTGCGACGTCTTTCATTCCATCCTGCAGGTTGGCTTTGGTGGTGGCTGGGTCTTTGGTGAGGGAGAGTATCAGCTGGGTGTCGTCGGCGTAGGAGATGATGTTGATGTTGTGTTTGCAAGCGATGTTGGCGAGGGGGCTCATGCAGATATTGAAGAGAGTAGGGCTGAGCGAGGAGCCTTGTGGGACGCCGCAGATGATCTCAGTGGGTTCTGAGCGGGTGGGCGGGAGGTAGACTCTTTGGGTTTTGGTTCGAGAGGAACAAGATGATCCAGTTCAGGGCCTGTCCTTGGATACCAGTGGAGCGGAGGCGGGTTATTAGGGTGCGGTGGCAGACGGTGTCGAAGGCAGCCGAGAGGTCAAGGAGGGTGAGGACGGTTGTTTCTCCGTTGTCCATCAGGGTTCTGATGTCGTCGTTGACTGCGATGAGGGCAGTTTCCGTGCTGTGGTTGGCCCGAAAGCCAGACTTGGAGGGGTCGAGCAAGTTGTTGTCTCCGAGGAAGTTGGTCAGTTGCTTGTTGACGGCCTTCTCGATGACCTTGGCCGGGAAGGGGAGTAGCGAGATGGGGCGGAAGTTCTTCAGGTCGTTGGGGTCCGCCGTAGGTTTTTTCAGGAGAGCGTTGACTTCCGCATGTTTCCAGCTTTTGGGGAAGGTGGCAGAAGCAAACGAGCTGTTGATGATGCTCTGGAGGTAGGGGGCGATGATGGCGTCGGCTTTGTTGAAGATGTGATGGGGGCACGGGTCCGATGGGGTACCGGAGTGGATGGTGTTCATGGTGGTTCTAGTTTCTTCGGAGCTGAAGAGGGTCCAGGCGTTGAGGGTGATGGTTGGGGCTGTGAGTTCAGTGGTGGTCGGCGGGATCTGGGGTCCGAAGCTGTCGTGTAGGTCGGTGATCTTTCGATGGAAGAAAGTAGCGAGGGAGTTGCAGAGGTCTTGTGAGGGCGTGATGGTGTTGGAGCTGGCGTTGGGATTGGAGAGCTCTTTGATGATGTTGAAGAGTTCTTTGCTGTTGTGGGTGTTCTTGTCCAGTCTCTCTTTGAAAGATGCCCTTTTGGTGGAGCGGATCAGCTGGTGGTGTTCACGGGTGGCGATCTTGAGGGCTGACATGTTCTCTGCAGTGTGTTCTTTGCGCCAGGTTTTTTCGAGGATGCGGCAGGTTTTCTTAGATTCTTTGAGGGCGTCTGTGAACCAAGGAGGTTTCCTGATGTCGGTCTGTCTTGGGAGGTTTCTGTGGGGGGCGAGGTTGTCGGCGCAGTTGGTGATCCACTGTGTGAGGCTGAGGGCTGCGTTGTTGGCGTCGGGGGTGATGGCAGGTTTGTTATGGTTGAGAGTGGAGAGTAGCTGTTCTGTGGAGATTTTGTTCCAGGGTCTGCAGGTGATTAGTTGGGTGTGAAGGTGGTGGGTCTTGCGTCTGAAGGTGAAATGGACACATCTGTGGTCGGTCCAGTGTATCTCGGAGGAGTGGTTGAAGGATATGTGGTTGCTGGCGGAGAAGATGGGGTCGAGCGTGTGGCCGGCGGTGTGGGTGGGGGTGTTCACCAGTTGCTTGAGTCCGAGGTTGGCGAGGTTGGCGAGCAAGGTGGCAGTGTTGGTGTCGATGTTCTTCTCCAGGTGGAAGTTCAGGTCCCCGAGGAGGATGTAGTCAGGCGAGGCTAGGGCGTGCGGGGTGATGAAGTCTGTGATGGATTCCCTGAATAGGGCACGTGGGCCAGGGGGCCTGTAGATGAGAGTGCCTCTGAGGGTGGTCCTGGGGTTGGTGTGGATCTGGAAGTGCATGTGTTCGGCGGCGAGGAGGGTGTCTTCGGTGGAGGTGGTGACGTTGATGGAGCTTTTGTAGATGATGGCGATTCCTCCTCCGATTTGGTTGGCGTGGTCTTTCCTGGCGATCTTGTAGCCGTCTGGGATGGCTAGGGCGATGTCGGGAGCCGATGAGGCATTCATCCAGGTTTCTGTGATGAAGGCGACGTCAGGTGCGGTTGAGTCCAAGAGGTCCCATAGGCGTGCTTGTGGACGGAGCGTGTGTTGAGGAGGATGCACTTGAGGTGGTTGTTGGAGCGTGGGCCGGTGGACGGATTGCAGGCGCGGTGGAAGGTATACTTGCAGGTTTGACAGGCGAAGGGTCCATGAGTGCGTTTGGGGCTGGCTTGGTAGCAGGTGGTAGTTCGTCCGGGGTTGAGTGCGTGGAGGGAGGCGTCGTCGTATCTGAGCTGGGTTTTTTGGGAGCGCTGGGGGCCAGGGGTTCTGGCGCTGCACGCGGCCGCACAGCGGCCGCCGTAAGAGGGAAGGGGGGGAGGGGGGTCAGCTGGGAGGTGGGAGGGAGAGTAGCGAATGGAAGCAGGGGGGGCGGGGCCGCACAGGAAGAAGCAGTGGGAAAGCGGGAGGCGGGAGAGCGGGGGCAGGGAAGCGTCTGGAGAGCGGAACGGGAGGGAAAAAAGAAAAAAGAAAGCGCAACAGGAGAGGCAAAGGAGAGAAAGCGCAGCAGGAGGGGTAAAGGAGAAAAGCGGAGTCAGAACAGGAAAGGCAGAGGAGAAAGCGGAGTCACAACAGAAGAGGCAGAGGAGAAAAACAAAGCAGAGTCACAACAGGAAAGGCAGAGGAGAAAGCGGAGTCACAACAGGAGAGGCAGAGGAGAAAAACAAAGCGGAGTCACAACAGGAAAGGCAGAGGAGAAAAACGGAGTCACAACAGGAGAGACAAAGGAGAAGAACAGAGCACAACAGGAGAGGCAAAAGGGGGAAGGAGCGAGAAAGGAGAAGGACGAGAGCGGAGCAGAACAAAAGAACGTAGGACTTACCAGACCAGTGGCAGGGGCCTGGGCAGGTGGAGCTGCAGCGGCGGGGAAGCGACCTACCCGAGACTTTGCTTTGAAGTTTGCAAACTTCAAAGGCAGAACTGGGTATAAGAAGAAGACCCAAAACCCCGGACTTATAGAATCTTTCTGGAACCAAGAGGAACCTCTGCCCAGGAGAAGAGCTGAAGAACTGAAAGAGGAGTACTGTCCTTTCACTGTGTCGCTTTGCTGGACTGGCCTGCAGTTGCTGCTTCTGCCTGAAAAGAGTGCAAAGGGTGAACTTTGCTGTGTGTCCTGCTTAAGAAAATTCTCCAAGGGCTTGGAGTAGAGCTTGCCTCCTGTTGGAAGTCTCAGGGACACCAGACTTCAGTTTCCTCGACCTGCAGCACTGGGAACGGTGTGTGTTTGTGCTGTTCAAGAGAAGAAACCACTGCGACGCCGCCAACAACACCGCTGGCCTGCACCGTGACCTGCCGATGCCACACGGAGTCGCATTGCCCGCTTCGCACCGCGACCCTGGTCTCCCTGACGCTGTCATCAGACGACCTGTGGGCCTGCACTCCAGCATTGCCTGCTCACACCGCAGCCTGGGCATTCCCGATGACGCCGCTCCTGCTGACACCGGTGCCAGCACCATCGACTCCTGTGTTGTCACCAGGCATCCTGCCTGCACTGTGGCCTATGGACACCACTCGTGAGGGTCACAAAGCACCGTCCCGTCCCTTCCCTCACCACTGGCTTGGGCCTACCGACGACAGTGCTTCAGCAATGACGCCGCCGCTGCCTGCACCGTGACCTGTGGACACCGCACCGCCCCGCTTCACACCACAGCCCTGGTCTCACCGACGCCGCTGGACGCTGTCACCGAGTCGCTGCCTGCACTGTGATATGTGGGCACCGCATGTCGCATCGTCCCGCTTCGCACCGCAGCCCCGACGCCATCCACGCCGGCGCACCTGACTTCATCAGCCTGGAGTTCGAACCGCAACACGTGTGACCTCAAGGGCCCGATGACTCCTGCACTGACTCCGGAACCGACACCGCGAACTCGACGACGACGCTCTCCGGAGCTCACCGCGAGGATCACGACGCTTTGCAAATCCAAGGTACTGTTTGTGGGTTTTCCCGACACCGTAGCTGGCCCGCAACGCTGCAGCCAGCCTGAACTGTTGGTTTTGTTGATCACGACGCCGTAATAGCCCCAGGTGGAGCTATCAACTTCAAGGAACTGTATTTTTGAGTAAATCTTGCAGAATTCATATTTTTATTACTGTATGTTGGATTCTTATCATATTTGGTCTTGTTTTATATAGATAAATATTGTCTATTTTTCTAAAACTGGTGTCGTGTCCATTTGAAGTGTTTTCACTTGTTACTGTGTGTTATGTGCAAATGCTTTACACATTGCTTTTGAGATAAGCCGGACTGCTTGTGCCAAGCTACCAAGGGGGTGAGCAGGGGTTATCTGAGCGGGTATCTCCCTTATCCTGACTAGAGTGAAGGTCCCTACTTGGACAGGGTGCAAACCGACTGCCAACTAGAGACCCCATTTCTAACATTTATGCTATGTGTCTTTGTATAGCACGCTAATCACTGCAGAGGATATCCATGGGCTTTGCAGGTGAACATGGCAACTGCCTCCTTGGAGTGATTATTCAAAAAGCTAGGTCTTCAGCTTGTTGCAGACCTTGAGAAGTGAAGGAGAGGCCCTGATGTGGTGTGGTAGGTTGTTCCACGTCTTAGGGTTGGTGTGGAGAAAGCACGGCCTCCAGCTGTTGCTTTGTGGATGTGGGTACATGTGTGTAGGAAAGTACCATCTTGCCAGGCATGTTACCCCCATATTTCACTGTATATATGTTTTTTTAGTCTATGTGTCACTGGGACCCTGCCAGGAGGGCCCCAGTGCTCATAAGTATGTGCCCTGTATGTGTTCCCTGTGTGATGCCTAACTGTCTCACTGAGGCTCTGCTAACCAGAACCTCAGTGGTTATGCTCTCTCTGCTTTCCAAATTTGTCACTAACAGGCTAGTGACTAAATTTGCCAATTCACATTGGCATACTGGTACACCCATATAATTCCCTAGTATATGGTACTGAGGTACCCAGGGTATTTGGGTTCCAGGAGATACCTATGGGCCGCAGCATTTCTTTTGCCACCCATAGGGAGCTCTGACAATTCTTACACAGGCATGCCAGTGCAGCCTGAGTGAAATAACGTCCACGTTATTTCACAGCCATTTACCACTGCACTTAAGTAACTTATAAGTCACCTATATGTCTAACCTTCACCTGGTGAAGGTTGGGTGCAAAGTTACTTAGTGTGTGGGCACCCTGGCACTAGCCAAGGTGCCCCCACATCGTTCAGGGCAAATTCCCCGGACTTTGTGAGTGCGGGGACACCATTACACGCGTGCACTGTGCATAGGTCACTACCTATGTACAGCGTCACAATGGTAACTCCGAACATGGCCATGTAACATGTTTAAGATCATGGAATTGTCCCCCCAATGCCATTCTGGCATTGGGGGGACATTTCCATGATCCCCCGGGTCTCTAGCACAGAACCCGGGCACTGCCAAACTGCCTTTCCGGGGTCTCCACTGCAGCTGCTGCTGCTGCCAACCCCTCAGACAGGTTTCTGCCCTCCTGGGGTCCAGGCAGCCCTGGCCCAGGAAGGCAGAACAAAGGACTTCCTCTGAGAGAGGGTGTAACACCCTCTCCCTTTGGAAATAGGTGTGAAGGCTTGGGAGGAGTAGCCTCCCCCAGCCTCTGGAAATGCTTTGATGGGCACAGATGGTGCCCATCTCTGCATAAGCCAGTCTGCACCGGTTCAGGGATCCCCCAGCCCTGCTCTGGCATGAAACTGGACAAAGGAAAGGGGAGTGACCACTCCCCTGACCTGCACCTCCCAGGGGAGGTGCCCAGAGCTCCTCCAGTGTGTCCCAGACCTCTGCCATCTTGGAAACAGAGGTGTTTGTGGCACACTGGACTGCTCTGAGTGGCCAGTGCCAGCAGGTGACGTCAGAGGCTCCTTCTGATAGGCTCTTACCTCTCTTGGTAGCCAATCCTCCTTCCTAGGTAGCCAAACCTCCTTTTCTGGCTATTTAGGGTCTCTGCTTTGGGGATCTCACCAGATAACGAATGCAAGAGCTCACCAGAGTTCCTCTGCATCTCCCTCTTCACCTTCTGCCAAAGGAACGACCGCTGACTGCTCAGGACGCCTGCAAAACCGCAACAAAGTAGCAAGACGACTACTAGCAACCTTGTATCGCTTCATCCTGCCGGCTTTCTCGACTGTTTCCAGGTGGTGCATGCTCTGGGGGTAGCCTGCCTCCTCTCTGCACCAGGAGCTCTGAAGAAATCTCCTGTGGGTCGACGGAATCTTCCCCCTGCAACCGCAGGCAACAAAAGATCACCGGTCCTCTGGGTCCCCTCTCAGCACGACGAGCGTGGTCCCTGGAACTCAGCAACTCTGTCCAAGTGACTCCCACAGTCCAGTGACTCTTCAGTCCAAGTTTGGTGGAGGTAAGTCCTTGCCTTCCCCACCCTAGACTGCATTGCTGGGTACCGCGTGATTTGCAGCTGCTCCGGCTCCTGTGCACTCTTCCAGTATTTCCTTCATGCACAGCCAAGCCTGGGTCCCTGACACTCTAACCTGCAGTGCACAACCTTCTGAGTTGTCCTCCGGCGTCATGGGACTCCCTTTTGTGACTTTGGGTGGACTCCAGTTCACTTTTCTTCTAAGTGCCTGTTCAGGTACTTCTGCGGGTGCTGCCTGCTTCTGTGAGGGCTCCCTGACTTGCTGGGCGTCCCCTCTGTCTCCTCATCCAAGTGAGGACATCCTGGTCCCTCCTGGGCCACAGCAGCATCCAAAAACCCTAACCGCAACCCTTGCAGCTAGCAAGGTTTGTTTGCGGTCTTTCTGCGTGGGAACACCTCTGCAAGCTTCTTCACGACGTGGGACATCCATCCTCCAAAGGCGAAGTTCCTAGTCCTCTTCGTTCTTGCAGAACACCAAGCTTCTTCCAACAGGTGGCAGCTTCCTTGCACCCTCAGCTGGCATTTCTTGGGCTCCTGCCCACTCTCGACACTGTCGTGACTCTTGGACTTGGTCCCCTTGTCTTACAGGTACTCAGGTCCGGAAATCCACTGTTGTTGCATTGCTGGTGTTTGTTCTTCCTGCAGAATCCCCCAATCACGATTTCAGTGCTCTCTGGGGTCTTGGGGTGGACTATTTTTCTAACCCTTACTGTTTTCTTACAGTCCCAGCGACCCTCTACAAGCTCACATAGGTTTGGGGTCCATTCGTGGTTCGCATTCCACTTTTGGAGTATATGGTTTGTGTTGCCCCTATACCTATGTGCTCCTATTGCAATCTACTGTAACTTTACATTGCTTGCATTACTTCCTTTTGCTATTATCTGCATAATTTTGGTTTGTGGACATATATTTTGTGTATATTTCTTATCCTCAAACTGAGGGTACTCACTGAGATACTTTTGGCATATTGTCATAAAAATAAAGTACCTTTATTTTTAGTATATCTGTGTATTGTGTTTTCTTATGATATTGTGCATATGACACCAGTGGTATGGTAGGAGCTTTACATGTCTCCTAGTTCAACCTAAGCTGCTTTGCCATAGCTACCTTCTATCAGCCTAAGCTGCTAGAAACACCTCTTCTAAACTAATAAGGGATAACTGGACCTGGCACAAGGTGTAAGTACCTCTGGTACCCACTACAAGCCAGGCCAGCCTCCTACATTGGAAGCAGCAATGGGATAAGTACTTGTAACTACTTACCACTTTGTCATTGTGTACTTTTCATAAGAGAATAATATACAAAACAAGTTCAGTGTATGTACACCTAACCAAAAAGTTTTGCTTTTCTCCTCTTAAACTTTTTACTAAATTCTGAAAAGTACTCTAAAACTTCTAAAAGTTTCTAAAAGTTTGAAAAAGTTTTTTTCTCTGTTCTTTTAAAAGTTCTGAAACTTTTTCTTTCTTCTCACTGTCTCTAAACCTTCTTCTATCATGTCTGATGTAGAGTCTGCTCTTAAAATGGTCAATACTACCTATGACAATTTGAATTACAAGAGCCTAAGGAGTCTCTGCTTAGATAGAGGTTTAGTTATAGGAAAGAACCCCACAAAAGAGTTTCTATATAACATGCTGATTGTGAACGGTGAGTCCCAAGCAGGCCCTTCGAATGACAAGTTAATAGATGGCTCCCATTCTGACTCAGGGGATAACCTTGAGGGAGGTGGGGAGGGTTCTGTTCCAAATCTGGCCCTTAGCGGACCACTTAGCAATGCTGGTAGTAATAGGAGCTCCCATCATAGTAGGGATGTTTTTATTTCTGGAGGCCAGGTTGTTAGAGTCTAGCCAGATAGAGACAGATCTCCCTCTGTTGTTTCAATTTATCCTCTGTTTCCAAGCATTCCCCAACCACCCACCCTGAAGACAACATGTTAGAAAGGGAACTCAAAAAGTTGAGAGTGGAAGAGACCAGACTGAAGCTTAAACAGCAACAGCTGGCTCTAGACAGGGAATCCCTAGACCTGGAGAAGGAGAGACAGAGATTGGGGTTTGGACCCCATGGTGGCAGCAATAGCAGTATTCCTGATAGTAATCCTGTTAGAGAGCATGATTCCAGGAATCTGCACAAGATAGTCCCCCCTTACAAGGAGGGGGATGACATCAACAAGTGGTTTGCTGCACTTGAGAGGGCCTGTATGGTACAGGGGTCCCTCAAAGGCAGTGGGCTGCTATACTGTGGCTATCTTTCAATGGAAAGGGTAGGGATAGGCTCCTTACTGTTAGAGAAAGTGATGCTAACAATTTTGCAGTTTTGAAGGATGCACTCTGTGATGGATTTGGCTTAACCACTGAACAATACAGGATTAAGTTCAGAGACACCAGAAAAGAGTCCTCACAAGACTGGATAGACTTTGTTGACTGTTCAGTGAAGGCCTTGCAGGGGTGGTTACATGGCAGTAACGTTTCTGACAATGAAAGACTGTATAATCTTATTCTGAGAGAGCATTTTCTGAATAAGTGTGTGTCTGACTTGTTACACCAATATCTAGTGGACTCAGATCTAACCTCTCCCCAAGAATTGGGAAAGAAGGCAGACAAATGGGTCAGAACAAGAGTGAACAGAAAAGTTCATACAGGGGGTGACAAGGATGGCAAGAAAAAGGATGGTAAGTCTTCTGACAAGGGTGGGGACAAAAGTAAAACTAAGTCTTCATCAGGCCCACGAAAATCCTCTGGTGGGGGTGGTGGGTCCAAATCCTCTTCAAATCAAGTTAAAAAGCCTTGGTGTTATTTGTGTAAAGTCAAACGCCATTGGACAACTGATGCCAGTTGTCCAAAGAAAAACACCAAACCTCCCACTACCACAACCCCTACAGCAAATCCTAGTGCCCCTAGTAATAGCAGTGGTGGTGGGAGCAAACCTACTAATAGCCAATCCAAGGGAGTAGCTGGGCTCACTTTTGGTAATTTAGTTGGGGTTGGTCTTGTTAGGGAGACCACAGAGGCTGTGTTAGTCTCTGAAGGTGCCATTGATTTGGCCACCTTGGTTGCTTGTCCCCTTAATATGGATAAGTACAAGCAACTTCCCCTAATAAATGGTGTTGAGGTTCAGGCCTACAGGGTCACAGGTGCCAGTGTTACCATGGTAATAGAGAAACTGGTACACCCTGAACAACACCTACTTGGTCACCAGTACCAAGTGACAGACGCTCATAACAACACTCTTAGCCACCCCATGGCTGTTGTGAATCTCAACTGGGGAGGGGGTGGGGGTTATTGTTCCAAAGAAAGTTGTGGTTGCCTCAGATTTACCTGTAGACTGTCTACTAGGAAATTATTTAGAGACATCAGCTTGGGCAGAAGTGGAGTTGGAGGCTCATGCAGCAATGCTGGGCATTCCTGGGCATATTTTTGCTTTGACAAGGGCTCAGGCCAAAAAGCAAAAAGGACAGGGTAACTTGGATCCTAGAACAATGGACCAAGTGCTCCCTAAAGCTAGGGGTAGCAAGGGTAAATCCCTACCCACTATCCCTCCCTCTACAGATGATTCTCCTTCTGAGGAAGAAGAATTTCCTCCCTGTGCAGAACCTTCACCAGATGAGCTGACAGCAGACACTGCTGAGCTTTTAGGTGGAGTGGGGCCTGCCAGGGAAGAGCTGAGTGTGGCACAGCAATCCTGTCCCACATTAGAGGGTCTCAGACAGCAAGCTGTCAAGCAGGAAAATGGGGATGTCAGTGACTCAAATAGAGTTTACTGGGAGGACAACCTCTTGTACACAGAGGCATGGGACCCAAAACCTGGAGCAGCCAGGAGATTGGTCATTCCCCTGTAGTACAAAGAGTTCCTCCTAACTCTGGCACATGACATTCCTTTGGCTGGGCATTTGGGCCGGATCAAAACATGGGAAAGGCTTTTCCCCCTGTTTCACTGGCCTAGGATGTCAGAGGACACAAAAGATTTTTGTAAGTCTTGTGTGACCTGCCAAGCCAGTGGCAAGACTGGTGGCACACCAAAGGCTCCCCTTATTCCACTACCTGTGGTTGGGGTCCCCTTTGAAAGGGTAGAGGTTGACATAGTTGGCCCCCTTGACCCTCCTACTGCTTCAGGCAATAGGTTTATCTTGGTGGTTGTGGACCATGCCACAAGATATCCTGAAGCAATTCCTCTAAGGCCCACTACAGCACCTGCAGTGGCAAAAGCCCTCCTGGGAATCTTTTCCAGGGTGGGTTTCCCAAAAGAGGTTGTATCAGACAGGGGTAGCAGCTTTATGTCTGCATACTTGAAAGCTATTTGGAAGGAATGTGGTGTAACCTACACATTCACCACACCTTATCATCCACAGACTAATGGACTGGTAGAGAGGTTTAATAAAACTCAAAGGAATGATAATGGGACTCCCTGAAAAACTCAGGAGGAGATGGGATGTCCTGTTACCTTGCCTCCTTTTTGCTTACAGGGAGGTACCCCAGAAAGGAGTGGGCTTCAGCCCCTTTGAACTCCTCTTTAGACACCCTGTAAGAGGTCCACTAACACTTGTGAAGGAGGGTTGGGAACAACCATTAAATGCTCCCAAACAGGACATAGTGGACTATGTACTTGGCCTAAGATCCAGAATGGCTGAGTACATGAAAAAGGCCAGTAAAAACCTTCAGGCCAGCCAAGAGCTCCAGAAGCAATGGCATGACCAGAAGGCTGTTCTGATCCAGTACCAACCAGGACAGAAGGTGTGGGTATTGGAGCCTGTGGCCCCAAGAGCACTCCAGGACAAATGGAGTGGACCCCATCTAATTGTTGAGAAAAAGGGCGAGGTCACCTATTTAGTTGACCTGGGCACTGCCAGGAGTCCCCTTAGGGTGATTCATGTCAACCGCCTAAAACCCTACTATGACAGGGCTGATCTCACCCTGCTTATGGCAACAGATGAGGGACAGGAAGAAGAGAGTGACCCTCTCCCTGATCTCTTCTCATCCACTGAAGAAGATGCTTTAGTAGAGGGAGTAGTTTTGGCAGACTGTCTTACTGCAGAACAGAAAGACAACTGCATAAATCTCCTTGGACAGTTTTCTGAACTCTTTTCCACTGTGCCAGGCACCACATCTTGGTGTGAACACACAATTGATACTGGAGGCAGCATGCCTGTTGTCAAAAGTAAAATCTATAGGCAGCCTGACCATGTCAGGGACTGCATAAAACAAGAGGTTCAGAAAATGCTTGATCTAGGAGTGGTTGAACCTTCTGAAAGCCCATGGGCGAGTCCTGTGGTGCTTGTACCAAAGCCTCACTCAAAAGATGGAAAAAGGGAGATGAGGTTTTGTGTAGACTACAGAAGTCTCAATCAGGTAACAAAAACTGATGCTCACCCTATACTCAGGGCAGATGAGCTCATAGATACACTGGCATCTGCCAAGTATCTAAGCACCTTTGATTTGACTGCAGGGTATTGGCAGATCAAATTGGCTGAGGATGGTAAACCTAAAACTGCATTTTCAACTATAGGAGGGCACTACCAATTTACAGTGATGCCCTTCGGTTTGAAGAATGCACCTGCCACTTTTCAGAGGTTGGTGAACACAGTCCTGCAAGGGTTGGAGGCTTTTAGTGCAGCATATCTTGATGATATAGCTGCCTTTAGCTCCACCTGGGATGAGCACCTGGTCCACCTTTGGAAAGTTTTAGAGGCCCTGCAAAAGGCAGGCCTCACTATCAAGGCCTCAAAGTGCCAGATAGGGCAGGGAAAGGTGGTTTATCTGGGATCTTCCACCATCTCCATTAGACAGGGGTCCCTCTGGGATATTCCACCAGTTACCGGTCATTTCCCTTGTGGGAACTGCAATGTATGCTCACTCACCAAACGCGTAGATTCACTGGAATTAGAACCTATCGGGAAATGGCAGCTGCTTAAGCATACCAATTGTAATACCCGTAATTGTGTGTACCTGATTACTTGCCCTTGTGGTCTACAGTATGTAGGTATGACTACAAGAGCGGTCAAATTAAGAATCAATGAACACCGCAGCAACATTCGCTGTGGCAGAACTTCGACTAAATTAAGCATTCACTACATAGAAGCAAAACATAGCCCTGAAGACATGTGGTGGGTTGTACTACAGACGTGCGCACAGAAAGGAACGAGTCATCTTTTTGAACTAAAGCAATGTTGGGTATTCTAACTTAACACACATCGTAAGGGCTTAAATGATGATACACCTTGGACTAATTTTTCGTCCTGAAACATCCTTGAAGTATAAGGAGTATCATCCTACTTTGTCCATCATATATGTGAGTGATTTTGAGACTGCCTGATCATACACCCCCTCCAGACACAATGACTGATTACCAGCTTTTTCACATATTTTTGACAATAACTCCGTGAGTAGCGTTGGTACATGATCAGATATGACTTATTCCCATGTTCCACTTCTATTTCACATCTTTATGGAACATTTAGGGGCATATTTATACTCTGTTTGCGCCGGAATTGCGTTGGTTTTTTTTACGCAAATCCGACGCAAAACTATCTCCATATTTATACTTTGGCGTTAGACCCGTTTAGCGCCAAAGATCTTGGAGTTTGTGTAATTTTTTAGCGTGGACACCTTCCTTGCGTTAATGATATGCAAGGTAGGCGTTCCCGTCTAAAAAATGACTCCGAGGCATGTGCGCCGTATTTATACTCCTGGGAAAAAATGACGCCCGGGAGTGGGAGGGTCAAAAAAAATGACGTCCAGCCACTTTAGCGTCATTTTTTAGTGCCTGGTCAGGGCAGGCGTTAAGGGACCTGTGGGCTCGGAAGGAGCCCAGAGGTGCCCTCCCATGCCCCCAGGGACACCCCCTGCCACCCTTGCCCACCCCAGGAGGACGCCCAAGGATGGAGGGACCCATCCCAGGGAACTTAAGGTAAGTTCAGGTAAGTTTTTTTTTCTTCTTTTTATTGTGGCCTAGGGGGGCCTGATTTGTGCCCCCCTACATGCCACTATGCCCAATGACCATGCCCAGGGGACAGAAGTCACCTGGGCATGGCCATTGGGCAAGGGGGCATGACTCCTGTCTTTGCTAAGACAGGAGTCATGTCAATGGAGGGTGGGAGTAAAAACAAAATGGCGCAACTCGGGTTGAGGCCGATTTTTTGCCTCAGACCGACTTGCCCCATTTTTTGACGCCCAAGCTCCATTTTCCCCTACGCCGGCGCTGCCTGGTGTAAGTAATTTTTTTTTACTCACACCAGGCAGCTCCGCCGGCTAACGTCATTCCATAAATAAGGCGCCCGCATGGCGCTTTGGAATGGCGTTAGCCGGCGTTACATTTTTTGGCGCACAACTGCGTTGGCGCAGTTGTGCGCCAAAAAGTATAAATACGGCCCTTAGCGCCTATTTACTTGTCACTTTCCACTATTATTTGTTCAGTGTAGCACTACTCCAAGATGGCCGCCGTTTATACTTGTCAAGTGACATGAGCTGTGTGAGCCCCTTTTCTCTCTCTACCATAACCATTACTGGTTTTTAGCTCGGCTTTCACTCGCGTTATTGGGCAACGCGAGTGTCAGCCATTCAGATCTATTTCCGGGCGCTGGACTATTTCTACTCCGTGGCTCGCGGCTCCCCTTCACTTTCAAGAGCGCGACCAGGGGTAGGTTACTGCACCCTCCTCCAGGATTTCACAAGTAAGTGTCCCGGGCCGGAGCTGACTGATTTTTTACCGCATGGGAAATAGCATGCCGGCCTCCCTAGTTTAGGAGGTTGGATCGCGGCACTCTGAACGTGTGTGCGCGATCGCTACACTTAGAGAGACGCATAAGGTTGGGATCTCGAGCCTGTGCCCCTGGGCTTACAGAGGTCGTTTTAGTGTATAAGAACTGCCCCGATCTGTGTATGAAAATTAATCTGTACATCGAACACTGCATGTCCTTCGCTTATTTACCTATTAAATTTCGGCTGAGCTTGATTGAAGTCACTTCCAATTGTTAAGCAATTAGTGACAGCATTTCCTAACCTTCACCGGTTTCCCACTACGTTTGACAACGATGAGTTTCAGTGAAATCATGTGGGTTGATTATTAGAGGCGCTTTGAATAGATGGAAATAACCCTTTTTCATATTATTATTTCATTTGTTTCCCATTACTATTGAATATGTTTAACATTCTTTGCCATTTGATGGTTTGGTTATCAATCGATATTATAACATAGGTGTTTGTTCCCTTGCTGTTTTTTCTATTTGACGAGTAGTGTGTTTGTAAGCCTGGCTAACGGCCTGCGTGATCCCATGAAGCCCTGTCTCAATTTGGGAGGGTAAGCCTATCTTTGTTTATTTATTTGGCATGGGTGTGCCACCACCAACACCCTCACCTTGTGCTACACAGTTTGTCACATGTGTATTGTTTTCCTGACGAAACAAGGGTATTTGGTATATAACCCATATATTGATATCTTTTATACATCTCCAGGGTGACGAATAGGAACAGAAAGTCCGGGTCAGATTGGACTCGCGTAAGTGACTGGTGATACTTTGTGACTGTCAGTTACAGAGTGCAAGAGTCAATTTAGTCTATAGTTGGAGAAGTTTAGAATACATTAGGTCCTGAAGAAGCGTCATAGGATCCTTGTGGACCACGGAGACGCGAAACATGTCGACCCTAGTTTGAGGTAGGTCTGGTAGTTCCTGACCTCCTCCTTGTTGAATATAGTGTTAGAGAGTGGTTGTGCATCATCTCTATCTCACTCTCCAGTTATATTTTTAATCTTGGCCATCACCCCCACACAGACAAATAAACATAGTACTCAGTGAGGGTCTTGAGCCAATTTTATTCTTTTTTTTTTTAACTCTCCTCTTTTTTCTCCTTACTCACTTGCGGGGTATTGTGGCATCATCGAGAAAAGATCTCCGGCAAAGAGCCCCCCTATGGGGGAGGTGCCCGTCAGACATTGCAGCGCCGGTCTGACGAGGAGCTCGTCCGATGATGAAGCATGACACCCAACAGGGTGTGTGAGGACTCTTGCTCCTAACAATTAGGACTCCCTAGTATTCACCCTTTCTTTCTTTTTCTCTTTCATTTTGGAACAGTGTATTGCATTATTAAGTAACTTCCATTGGAGGGTATACACTGGACCATTAATCCTCCGAATCCCCCTTTCTTCTTGAAGGTTTATCTGGGACACCTGGTAGGTGGAGAACAGATTGCACCACTTCAGGGGAAAATCCAAACAATCATGGATTGGGTTCCCCCTACAACTCAGACCCAGGTGAGAGCCTTCTTAGGCCTCACTGGGTATTACAGGAGATTCATTAAAAACTATGGCTCCATTGCAGCCCCACTTAATGATCTCACCAGTAAAAAGATGCCTAAAAAGGTATTGTGGACAGCTAGCTGTCAGAAAGCTTTTGAGGAGCTCAAACAGGCCATATGCCCTGCACCTGTCCTAAAAAGCCCATGTTACTCCAAGAAATTCATTGTTCAAACTGATGCATCTGAATTAGGGGTAGGGGCAGTCTTATCACAACTGAATTCTGAGGGCCAGGATCAACCAGTTGATTTTATCAGCAGAAGGTTGACCCCTAGAGAAAAGCGTTGGTCTGCCATAGAGAGGGAGGCCTTTGCTGTGGCCTGGGCACTGAAGAAGTTGAGGCCATACCTGTTTGGCACTCACTTCATTGTTCAGACAGACCACAAACCTCTACTTTGGCTAAAACAAATGAAAGGTGAAAATCCTAAATTGTTGAGGTGGTCCATATCTCTACAGGGAATATAGGGAATGGACTATACAGTGGCACATAGACCTGGGAGTACCCACTCTAATGCAGATGGACTCTCCAGATATTTCCACTTAGACAATGAAGACTCATCAGGTCATGGCTAGTCTTATTGTCCTTCGTTTTGGGGGGGGGGGGTGTAGGAAAGTACCATCTTGCCTGGCATGTTAACCCCATATTTCACGGTATATATGTTGTTTTAGTCTATGTGTCACTGGGCCCCAGTGCTCATAAGTATGTGCCCTGTATGTGTTCCCTGTGTGATGCCTAACTGTCTCACTGAGGCTCTGCTAACCAGAACCTCAGTGGTTATGCTCTCTCTGCTTTCCAAATTTGTCTCTAACAGGCTAGTGACTAAATTTACCAATTCACATTGGCATACTGGTACACCCATATAATTCCCTAGTATATGGTACTGAGGTACCCAGGGTATTGGGGTTCCAGGAGATCCCTATGGGCTGCAGCATTTCTTTTGCCACCCATAGGGAGCTCTGACAATTCTTACACAGGCCTGCCAGTGCAGCCTTCATGAAATAACATCCACGTTATTTCACAGCGTCCACGTTATTTCACAGCCATTTACCACTGCACTTAAGTAACTTATAAGTCACCTATATGTCTAACCTTCACCTGGTGAAGGTTGGGTGCAAAGTTACTTAGTGTGTGGGCACCCTGGCACTAGCCAAGGTGCCCCCACATCGTTCAAGGCAAATTCCCCTGACTTTGTGAGTGCAGGGACACCATTACACGCGTGCACTGTGCATAGGTCACTACCTATGTACAGCGTCACAATGGTAACTCCGAACATGGCCATGTAACATGTCTAAGATCATGGAATTGTCCCCCCAATGCCATTCTGGCATTGGGGGGACAATTCCATGATCCCCCGGGTCTCTAGCACTGAACCCGGGTACTGCCAAACTGCCTTTCCGGGGTCTCCACTGCAGCTGCTGCTGCTGTCAACCCGTCAGACAGGTTTCTGCCCTCCTGGGGTCCAGTCAGCCCTGGTCCAGGAAGGCAGAACAAAGGACTTCCTCTGAGAGAGGGTGTAACACCCTCTCCCTTTGGAAATAGGTGTGAAGGCTGGGGAGGAGTAACCATCCCCCAGCCTCTGGAAATGCTTTGATGGGCACAGATGGTGCCCACCTCTGCATAAGCCAGTCTACACCGGTTCAGGGATCCCCCAGCCCTGCTCTGGCGCGAAACTGGACAAAGGAAAGGTGAGTGACCACTCCCCTGCACCTCCCAGGGGAGGTGCCCAGAGCTCCTCCAGTGTGTCCCAGACCTCGGCCATCTTGGAAACAGAGGTGTTTGTGGCACACTGGACTGCTCTGAGTGGGCAGTGCCAGCAGGTGACGTCAGAGGCTCCTTCTGATAGGCTCTTACCTCTCTTGGTAGCCAATCCTCCTTCCTAGGTAGCCAAACCTCCTTTTCTGGCTATTTAGGGTCTCTGCTTTGGGGATCTCACCAGATAACGAATGCAAGAGCTCACCTGAGTTCCTCTGCATCTCCCTCTTCACCTTCTGCCAAAGGATCGAATGCTGACTGCTCAGGACGCCTGCAAAACCGCAACAAAGTAGCAAGACAACTACTAGCAACCTTGTATCGTTTCATCCTGCTGGCTTTCTCAACTGTTTCCAGGTGGTGCATGCTCTGGGGGTAGCCTGCCTCCTCTCTGCACCAGGAGCTCTGAAGAAATCTCCCGTGGGTCGACGGAATCTTCCCCCTGCAACCGCAGGTAACAAAAGACTGCATCACCGGTCCTATGGGTCCCCTCTCAGCACGACGAGCGTGGTCCCTGGAACTCAGCAACTCTGTCCAAGTGACACCCACAGTCCAGTGACTCTTCAGTCCAAGTTTGGTGGAGGTAAGTCCTTGCCTCCCCACGCTAGACTGCATTGCTGGGTACCGCGTGATTTGCAGCTGCTCCGGCTCCTGTGCACTCTTCCAGGATTTCCTTCGTGCACAGCCAAGCCTGGGTCCCCGACCTGCAGTGCACAACCTTCTGAGTTGTCCTCCGGTGTCGTGGGACTCCCTTTTGTTACTTCGGGTGGACTCCGGTTCACTTTTCTTCTAAGTGCCTGTTCAGATACTTCTGCGGGTGCTGCCTGCTTCTGTGAGGGCTCCCTGACTTGCTGGGCACCCCCTCTGTCTCCTCATTCAAATGGCAACATCCTGGTCCCTCCTGGGCCACAGCAGCATCCAAAAACGCTAACCGCGACCCTTGCAGCTAGCAAGGCTTGTTTGCAGTCTTTCTGCGTGGGAACACCTCTGCAAGCTTCTTCACGACGTGGGACATCCATCCTCCAAAGGGGAAGTTCCTAGTCCTCTTCGTTCTTGCAGAACACCAAGCTTCTTCCAACAGGTGGCAGCTTCCTTGCACCCTCAGCTGGCATTTCTTGGGCTCCTGCCCACTCTTGACACTGTTGCGACTCTTGGACTTGGTCCCCTTGTCTTACAGGTACTCAGGTCCGGAAATCCACTGTTGTTGCATTGCTGGTGTTTGTTCTTCCTACAGAATCCCCCTATCACGACTTCTGTGCTCTCTGGGGGTAGTAGGTGCACTTAACACCCACCTTTCAGGGTCTTGGGGTGGGCTATTTTTCTAACCCTCACTGTTTTCTTACAGTCCCAGCGACCCTCTACACGCTCACATAGGTTTGGGGTCCATTCGTGGTTCGCATTCCACTTTTGGAGTATATGGTGTGTGTTGCCCCTATACCTATGTGCTCCTATTGCAATCTACTGTAACTTTACATTGCTTGCATTACTTCCTTTTGCTATTATCTGCATAATTTTGGTTTGTGGACATATATCTTGTGTATATTTCTTATCCTCATACTGAGGGTACTCACTGAGATACTTTTGGCATATTGTCATAAAAATAAAGTACCTTTATTTTTAGTATATCTGTGTATTGTGTTTTCTTATGATATTGGGCATATGACACCAATGGTATAGTAGGAGCTTTACACGTCTCCTAGTTCAGCCTAAGCTGCTTTGCCATAAGCAGCTAGAAACACCTCTTCTACACTAATAAGGGATAACTGGACCTGGCACAAGGTGTAAGTATCTCTGGTACCCACTACAAGCCAGGCCAGCCTCCTACAATGTGCTAGCGAGAGTCCAGATGAGTGGAGGTGCCTGGGAGGTAGGCGTTAAGTGTAAGCGGCTATTCAGGTAGGCAGCGCCAGTGTTGTGTAGTGTTTTGTACGTGTGTTTGAGGAGTTTGAGCTGGGTGCATTTCTGTATGGGGAGCCAGTGAAGTTCTCTGAGATGTGGGGTGATATGAGTGCAGCGAGGTAGGTTGAGGATGAGCCTTGCAGCTGGGTTTGGATGTTTTGGAGCCTGTTCTGGGGCTTCTTAGAAATTCCTGCATAGAGTGTGTTGCTGTAGTTAATTCTGCTGGTAATCAACGTCTGTGTAACTGTCTTCCTGGTGTTTACCGGTAGCCATGTGAAGATCTTTTGCACCATCCTCAGGATTTTGAAGCAAGTGGAGATCACTGAGTTTACTTGAGCAGTCATGCCAAGCTTGTGGTCCAGGATGATTCCAAGATTTCTGGCATGGGTGGTGGGTGTGGGGCCGAAGTCTGTTGACCACGAGGTGAACTCCCAGTATAAGGCTTTTCTTCCAAAGATCACCACTTCAGCTTGGTCTGTGTTGAGTTTGAGGCAGTTGGATTTCATCCAAGTGGCTATGGGTCACGCAGATTGCAAAAGCAGGTTTTCATTGTGGGGGGGGGGGGTCTTTTCTGACAGGAAAAGCATTAGTTGGGCATTGAGTGTGTAGGAGAGTATGTTGATGTTGTGTGATATGATGAGGTGTCATGTAGATGCTGAAAAATGTCAGGCTGAGGAACGATCTTTGGGGGACTCCATATATGAAGTTCATGGCCTCTGACGTGTGGGATTTTTTTGGGGGTTCTTCAAGGAATGATCAGATCCAGTTGAGGGCACATTCATGGATGCCTGTTTCATGTAGTCTTCTGATCAGGGTGGAGTGGGAGACCTTGTCAAAGGCTGCTGTGAGGTCAAGCAGTATGAGGGCTACTGTATGTCCACGGTCAAGGATCAGCCTGATTTCACATGTGGCTGCAATGAGGGCAGTCTCAGTACTGTGGTTGGGATGGAAGCCGGATTGTGTGGTGACGAGGTGCTGGTGTGCGTTGAGGTAGTGAGTTGCTTGTTGATGGCTTTCTCTATGACCTTGGCTGGGTAGGGTAGAATGGCGATCGGACAGCAGTTTGCTAGTTAAGTGGGGTCTGCCAAAGTTTCTTTAGCGGTACATTGACCCTCACGTGTTTCTGGGCATTCGAGAATATCTCGGAGGTGATGGAGTTATTCAAGATGCGGGTGAGGTCTTCACTGATAGAGGAGGTGCAGGCGGTGGGGGCAGGGGTCTGTTGGAGACCCAATATGGATGGTCCTCATGATGCTGGCTGTTTCTTCCATGGAGAAAGTTTCCCAGGCAGTCAGAACTTTTACATTGATATTTATAGCTAGGCTCATGGTGAGGGTGCAGGGGTTTGGCTGGGGGTCCAAGTTGTTATAGATGGCTTTAATTTTGTTGCTGAAGAAGTCCAAGAGGTTGTCACATAGTTCTTGCAAGGGGTGATGCTCTTCTTGGTAGAAGATGGTGAGGTGAAGTCTTTGGAATCATCAAAGATGTCTTTGCTGCTATTTAAGTTGTTGTCTATATACTGTGCTTTGACCTTCTTCTTGGTTTCTTTGATTTGCTGGTGGTAGCGTCTTTGTGCTGTTCTGCATGTTTCTTTGTCATTTTCACTGTGGTTCATTCTCCATTTTCTTTCCAATTGTTTGCAGTATTGTTCTGTTGTGTAGCGTTCCACAGTATACCAGCTCGCCTGCTTTTGTGTCCTCCTCTGTGCATTGTGTTGCAAGGGTCCCGGGAGTCAGTGCATAATACGATCCATTTGGTGAGATGTTTGATGTCGTTATTGAGGTCGTCAGTAAGTTTTGGCTGGTTCTGGTGCACTAGTCGATCATTGCCTAATCCCAGAAGGTACTCCACCAGAAGGTTTATGCAGTGTTGGATGGTCCAATGCCAGGTTTTCTGCACTAGCATTGAGAGCAGGGGAGTGCGTGCGCTGCCCTAAAGGTGATACATTGGCCCGTATTTATACTTTTTTTAGCACCGCATTTGCGCCGCTTTTTGACGCAAAACGGCGCAAACCTACAAAATACAATGGAATTTTGCAAGTTAGCGCCGTTTTTGCGTCAAAAAACGACGCAAATGCGGCGCAAAAAAAGTATAAACACGGGCCATGGTGTTCATGTTGTATGTCTTGATAATGACTACCTTGCCCCGAATAATTTGAAGGAAGGCCTTGAGAGTGATGTGTATGTCCAGTGACGTGAGATAGCTGATATGCCGCTTTTGGTGGAGGGTGGGGGCGCACACCCCCTATGTAGTTATACTGTCAAAATATGTTCCCAGCCAGGAAGAGAGCCATCTGTGGTAATGGTGACTTGTGGAACAGGGTCAGAGAAAGGCCTGCCCTGCAACAGGTTGTTGCTGCTTCACCACTGCAGAGAAGGATGGGAGCCACCCTTTACCACACTAGATCGTCCCGGTCACCCTCCAATTGTGACCATTGAGCGAGAAACATTCCTACAATGGGTGCATGTGGACACTTGTGAGGGGTACCATGGTGATTAGGGAGGCCGTTATCCCTGGGAGGCGCATGACAGTTCTGATTGTGATTTGACAATTGGGCTGAAAAAGCAAAAGGAGTTGCTGGACTGCCAACTCCCTCTGCTGGCTGAGATAGGCTTTGCCTGTGGACCGCAGGAAGGGCTGGTCCTGTAAGGGTTGTAGGTGAGACGTGGTGGTATTTATAGTGAATCCAAAGCTGTGAAGAATGGAGATCACGGCTCAGTTGTGAGTCAGGCATTGTTGCTTGCATGCGCTCTTGATCAGCCAATTGACAAGGTAGGAAGAAACGTAGATTACTCCCCTTAGATGGGCGGCGACCTCTTCAAGACCCTTTTGTGAAGATCCTTTGAGCAGTGGTAACCTCAAAGAAAGCACTTTGAGTTGGTAATGATGACTTTTTACCATAAAGCTGATGTAGCACAGGTGGTCGGGATGAACTGGGATGTGTAATCAGGGGTCCTTCGGGTCACCTTGACAGAGGAGATAGATGACATCTTGCAGGGTTGTCCTGAGGAAATGTTTGGACAGAATGTGTTGGTTGAGGATCCCAAGGGCCAAGATTGGCCTGTGGCAGCCGATATTCTAGGGGATGAGGAAATAAAGAGAGTAAACGGTCTTGCCCCAGTGGTGTGGAGGCACTGTTGCTATGGCACTCTTGTGGAGGACCACCTGGATTGCTTCCTCTATAAAGTTGAGATGTTTTCCCCCTGAGGGCATGTATGTAGGATGAGATGTTGGGAGGGGTTGTGAGAAACTCTAGGCAGTAGCTATAGTGAACCACTGAGAGTACCCCTGATCTGATGTAATTTCCTCCCAACAGGAGAGGAAATCCTGCGGTTTCTCTCAACAGGAAACGTGTAATCGGGGGACAAATGGTGCATGTCAGTGTTAGAAGTGGAGGCTCCTTTTCCAGAGTTGTACCTTCCCCTATGCTTTTTTTTTGTTGCCACTGTAGGCACCCCCGATCTGCCATCTGCACGCCTGCTGGTAGAAAGACCAATGCTGTCTCAGGTATGAGTGAGTGAGATCCAAGGGAAGTCGCATTGGCCTCTCCTTGAGGATGCTGCCTCTTAAAAGAGCCTCTTGAATCTTGAGTTTGAAAGGCACCTGTTGATTTTGTGAATCCAATGTCCTTTATTGTCCCCAGCATCTCATCAATGTGAGGGCCAAATAGGTGTTCCCCATCAAATGGCAGGATGAGGCAATACTATTTAACCTTCGGCCTAAGCCACAAGATATGGAGCCAGGCATGCTGTCTGAGAAGGATGCTGGTGTTGACCAACAGGATGCTGTATCTATGGCACTGAGGGCACAATGGATGGTAGCACTAGAGATGGTCTTGCCCTCGGCCAGTATCCACTCCCCCTCTTTTGCTTAACTCGTCATGCAGATGCTTCACCAGCTCATGCATTTCCTCCCATTGGACTCTATCGTAACGGAGGAGGAACCCCACAGAGTTCGCTGTGTGCCACCGGTAATCACCATCATGGCCACTCACTTCCTGGCTGTGTCTAGCTTCTTGCTTTCCTTGTCAGGCACCACGGCGGTGCCTGTGGCTTGAGCAGAAACTCGCTTGTGGGTCGTATGCACAACCAGAGAGTTGTGTGGGACAATGCCCTTGATGTAAACTGGCTCTCTGGGGGAGGTGGTGTACTTTTTCCACCCTGGGTGTTACTATGTTGGCCTTTATTGGTTCTATGACTGTATCTGAGCATGTGTATCAGCATGGGCAGAAACTGCACCATCTGCTCTGATTTAGACAGCATCCGGATGAGGAAATTGCCTACCTTGTGGAGGATGTGCATGTCCACCTGTGATATGTGGCTACCTGCTGAATGAGTTTGTGATAGGCCATGGTAACATTTGGGGGAGATGCCCTAATGGTGTAATGGTCAAGGTCTAGTTCTCCCAGCGGGTCAACATCAGAGTCCAACCAAGAGTCATTCTTCGACCCTGGCTTGAAGGGTGCGTCTTAAGGGTCATCAGGGCTAAAAAGACTGCATTCGTCTTAAAAGGAGTGTGGGGATCTCTCTGGTGACTCTGGTGAAAGTGGTGGTGGTGGAAGTGGAGCAGGAGGTGGTGGAGGTGGATGAGGTGGAAGTGGAGCACGAGGGAGAGGGCTGGTGACCCTGTCTCTATGCTTCTTGGTAAAAGAGACATGGAGTGGCCTCTAATGCAAGGTCCTCCTCAGATGCCGGTCCCCACTTTGAAGCAGAGTATCTGTGAGTTTAGATAGGGGTGGTTTTGTCGAAATCATCCCTGTAATGGAATGAATAAAGAGGAGCTTTTGCCTTGCATCAAGCTCCTCCTGTAGCCTCTGGAGGATGGGCTTCTACTAATCTTTGGAGCTAGTTGCTGAGGGTGTTCTCAGCATCAGCAATGGCTTCAAAGTACAAGGGGGCTTAGGCACTGGTGTTGATAGAAACGTTGTCTTCAACAGAAGTTGATGCCCTCAGACAAGTTATTTTTTGAATCAGCAGCGTTAGGGGCATATTTACAACATTTTGGCGCAAGGCAGCGGAGCAAGGCTTCTTGGTATACTGCCCTGCGTCAAAAGAAAAGAGCAGGAATGCACTATATCCTTAAGATACGGTGCATTCCTGTCCTCTTCCACAGCGCTGGTGCACAATTGGCTGCCAATGCTCCAACTCAGGCACCCTTGCACCATGGTGCAAGGGTGTCTGCTTTGTAGGAATGATCATTTTTGTGCAGGAAGGTGTCCCATCAATGGAGGTGTTCTCCTCCTTCTATGTGTGCTGCAGAACGTTAAGCCTCCCCTGGGGAGGTGTAGGCTTTTGACATATTCCCTGGTTTACAAATCTTTGTAAAGCTGGGAATGTGTAAGAATCCATGGGTGTTTTCTGGGAAAACCCACCGCAACGCCCATAGAACGCCTCTTTGATGCAGAGTAAGGGAAAGCAGTGACTTGTGCTGCATTACCTGACTCCATATCTGCAAGGCCATGAAAAGCCACAGAAAGCTTTGTGTGGCCTTGTAGAGTATGGGTCTGTAGCCTGCGCCGCTGGTGCATCAAAACAGTGATGTACCGGTGGCACAATGCGCTTGTAAATATTCCCCTAAGTTCGGAGCTCAGCGGATTCTGAACACAGCGGAAATCCCAGGTGGCTAGGCTATGGTGTTTAGTGCATGGGGTTCGTTCAATCAATAAAGTTCTATTTATAGGGTGCAGCTTATCACCCGCGAGGGTACCAAGCGCTTTGCTGCGGCCCTCATTCGAAGAGCCAGGTCTTTAAACTCTTTTTGAAGTCGATCAGCAAGGGAGAGATGCCGAGGTGGGGGGGAAGGGTGTTCCAGGCTATGGCGGTGAGATGGGAGAAGGAGCATCCTCCGGTGTGGCAGTGGCTTATGCGGTGGATTTCTGAGAGGACCTAGTGTGCGGAGTAGAGGTTACTACAGGGATGGTGGAAGTGTAGCCGGTGGTCCACTTTGACAGGTCCCTGGTCATGGAGGGCTTTGTAGGCATGGGTAAAAGATTGAATTGGCATCTCTTCTGGACCTGGAGCCATTGGAGATCTTTCAGGTGCTCTGTGATGTGGTCTCTCTTTGGTAGGTTGAGGATCAATCTTGCAACTCCATTCTGGATCAACTGGAGTCTTTGTACGAGTTCTTTGGAGGTGCCTGCATAGAGTGCATTGCCATAGTCCAGTCGGCTGGTGATGCGGGCATGCTTCACTTCCTCCTGGTGTCGATGGGGAGCCACTTGAAGATTCTGTGGCGCATGCGAAGCGTGTGGAAGAAGGCTTGAGGAGATGGCATTGACCTGTCATTACATGGAAAGCTTGCTGTCTAGGATGATGCAGAGGTTGCAGGTGTGGTCTTTCAGTGTGCGCATGGGTCCATGTTGATGCCCAACTCCTTCAGGAGCAGTGCTTTGTCTTAGCATAAGGCCTCTTGGGAGGTTTAGGGTGTGCGTCAGTGCCAACCGTATTTACAACCGTGGCAGAGCTCTTCATCTGAGGGCCACTGGTCCAAGATGTCAATGGAGCCTCCTTTTCTTCCTCTGGCTTGAAGGAGCTGCAGGAGATGGTGTCCGGGCTGGGTGCTGGCTGTTGCGGCGAGATGAATGAAGGGCCAGCCTCCTCCCTGCCACAGCGCCGAAAGAGCCTCGTTCTCTGAAGATGTCAGGCATGTTGGCAGTAGACTGCTGGTGCATATTTCACTGTGCCAGTGCCTTTCTGTTCTGTTCCACAGAGTTTTCTTCAAAAGAAGGTTGAGTAGGGTTGGCACCTGATTGTCGTTTTGTTTTTACCAGCCTGGCCTCTATTTTTAAGTCCAAGCTAGTAAAAATATTAACAACAGCAGTTAAATCCAGTATTTTACCTCTCTGAAACAACCTTATAAAAGCAAACTCACTCCTAAATGATTGAAAAATTATTTGAGAGCTGTCTAAATAGTTTCAGATTGATTATTATGTAAACAGAGAAATATTTACCATGCTGGAAAATGATTCTGACAGTTTTACACAAATGCTTTTTTCATCTACTAGCGCTTAGCTACTCCAGAACAGCAAAAGCTGAGTTGTGGTCGGTGGAGAAGGAGGGGCTACAAACCTTGTGATGATCCCACTATGGGTACTTCACACAGCACCGGAGGCAGTACTGGAAAGGCTCTGTTCCAGTACATTGTGAGATCTGCATTCTCAGGTGTGTAAGATCGATGCAGATGGACACGTGGCCCTAGAAATGATACAAGGGTTTGGGGACTCTATCTGTGGGCATCCAGAGAGAGTTGCAGAGAGAAAATGCAGGCGACAAAATGTTTTTCCAATTCTGGGCCTGACTTAAGAAAAGTGGTGCTGCACCAAGTGCATCGCCACTTTTTTTGTGCCCCTTAGCAACCCCCTAACACCACCATGTGTGTGCCATATTTAAGAAACGGTGTACCATGGTGGAAGTCAGGTAACTAGCATCAAAATATTTGACGCTAGTTCGGAGCTTTGCAGATTAGCATCAAATACTTTGACACTAATCCTGCAAAGCCCCTTGAGGCCCATTGTGAACAGTGGTATGCCTCATTTTAACGCCTGGTCTGAGCAGGCGTTAAAATTGCTGAAAAAATTACGCAAAGAAATCTCTTAGATTACTTTGTGCCATTCCCCCTCGCCAAATGGGGGAACATCCCCAAATGCATACACTATGCCTGGCGCAGGCATAATGTTGCGCAAAGGGTTACAAAGTGGCGCACTGCATGCATTACGCCACTTTGTAAATATGGCACGGTGATTTTGGCCTTGTTGGGCCACATTACCTTAAAAAAAATGACGCTAATGTGCACAATGAGGCACTAGGAGCTCTTAAATCTGCCCCTATGAGTGTTGAAGATTCACTGTGTGGCCCCAAGGAAAGGTGGGGAACAGGTTGAGCCTTGGAGCACCGTTTGTACACGTCCAAACTCAATGGCAGAAAAAGCTATCTAAATTCAAGTCGGTGTCCAGGAGCACTGCCCACTAAGGGGGGAGTGACAGTGCAGCCTGTGACTCTAGAGCCAAGGGCAATGCTAAGTGATAGAAGAATGCAGTGCAGGTGTATCTACAACATCACATGCTACGGACATAACCTTTTTGCTATTGCATCTCCAAATAGAACTGTTAGGCCCTTAGTTCTGAAAACCATATCTCAATAAATCAAATAAGAAATACCTCAAATTATAAATTCATCCAGGTTTACAAGCTCTTTAAAGAAAGTTCATACTTATCTATTTCCAATGAGACCGAAACACAACTTATACAAAGGTCTCCGGCTACATCAAATATTTCAAAATGATAACATTTTAAAAGAACATATTTTGAAAAAAATACTCTAGAATATAGACAAACAAATCTCCACCATACACAAATATTGTCCCAATAGTTCGACCTGGGTTTAATCTACATCCAGCTAAACTCACTTGACACTTAAGAAAGTTAGGGTTGAGTTAATTTACTATTTTAACTTCAGGGGTTTAGGTGCAGGTTGAACTTTCTGTAGTGACAGGTTTATATAACAGATTCTGGCATTTTGGTTGCTATCAGGGTAATTTTTAGGTTGAGCATAGCAGCGCCCAAGCGCTGCTTTTCTGATGTGTTGGTATCTATTTTAACCACGCCCACCTCACGCCCATCACTATCTCTCGCTCATGGGCTTGCGTTTCAAAAATCTTTTACCATTGGTAAATGCTTTACGTTTGTCCCTCCTTGAGGCGGTTTTGTTACTGCCTTGGCCATCGACTCTGTTACATGGATATTTGCATGTTTGCCGATATGTTTGACTGTGAGCAAACTTCTTTTTACTTTTGTGTGTCTCCTTCGTGCTCACGCTCATGGTGGCCGTGGCGCTTTGAATTGACTCGCTTATGTCAACTATTTTAATTTTCACTTTTAATTTACATGGCAAGAAAAGTCCAGGTAGGAATTTACAACGCTAATAGCTCTAACTCGAGCAAAAGCGAGACCCATGCTTGTTGGTTTTGTAGGTAACTCACTGAGCCAGAGATCTCTGTGCCCACAGTGCATCAGTGAGTAAGACGGATTGTAGGAAGTTGGCTCTGTATGTGCTATTTCAAAGTAAGGAATAGCATGCACAGAGTCCAAGGGTTCCCCTTAGAGGTAAAATAGTGGTAAAAATAGATAATACTAATGCTCTATTTTGTGGTAGTGTGGTCGAGCAGTAGGCTTATCCAAGGAGTAGTGTTAAGCATTTGTTGTACATACACATAGACAATAAATGAGGTACACACACTCAGAGACAAATCCAGCCAATAGGTTTTTATATAGAAAAATATCTTTTCTTAGTTTATTTTAAGAACCACAGGTTCAAATTCTACATGTAATATCTCATTCGAAAGGTATTGCAGGTAAGTACTTTAGGAACTTCAAATCATCAAAATTGCATGTATACTTTTCAAGTTATTCACAAATAGCTGTTTTAAAAGTGGACACAGTGCAATTTTCACAGTTCCTGGGGGAGGTAAGTTTTTGTTAGTTTTACCAGGTAAGTAAGACACTTACAGGGTTCAGTTCTTGGTCCAAGGTAGCCCACCGTTGGGGGTTCAGAGCAACCCCAAAGTCACCACACCAGCAGCTCAGGGCCGGTCAGGTGCAGAGTTCAAAGTGGTGCCCAAAACACATAGGCTAGAATGGAGAGAAGGGGGTGCCCCGGTTCCGGTCTGCTTGCAGGTAAGTACCCGCGTCTTCGGAGGGCAGACCAGGGGGGTTTTGTAGGGCACCGGGGGGGACACAAGTCCACACAGAAATTTCACCCTCAGCAGCGCGGGGGCGGCCGGGTGCAGTGTCGAAACAAGCGTCGGGTTCGCAATGTTAGTCTATGAGAGATCTCGGGATCTCTTCAGCGCTGCAGGCAGGCAAGGGGGGGGTTCCTCGGGGAAACCTCCACTTGGGCAAGGGAGAGGGACTCCTGGGGGTCACTTCTCCAGTGAAAGTCCGGTCCTTCAGGTCCTGGGGGCTGCGGGTGCAGGGTCTCTCCCAGGCGTCGGGACTTTGGATTCAAAGAGTCGCGGTCAGGGGAAGCCTCGGGATTCCCTCTGCAGGCGGCGCTGTGGGGGCTCAGGGGGGACAGGTTTTGGTACTCACAGTATCAGAGTAGTCCTGGGGTCCCTCCTGAGGTGTCGGGTCTCCACCAGCCGAGTCGGGGTCGCCGGGTGCAGTGTTGCAAGTCTCACGCTTCTTGCGGGGAGCTTGCAGGGTTCTTTAAAGCTGCTGGAAACAAAGTTGCAGCCTTTCTTGGAGCAGGTCCGCTGTCCTCGGGAGTTTCTTGTCTTTTCGAAGCAGGGGCAGTCCTCAGAGGATGTCGAGGTCGCTGGTCCCTTCGGAAGGCGTCGCTGGAGCAGGATCTTTGGAAGGCAGGAGACAGGCCGGTGAGTTTCTGGAGCCAAGGCAGTTGTCGTCTTCTGGTCTTCCGCTGCAGGGGTTTTCAGCTGGGCAGTCCTTCTTCTTGTAGTTGCAGGAATCTAATTTTCTAGGGTTCAGGGTAGCCCTTAAATACTAAATTTAAGGGCGTGTTTAGGTCTGGGGGGTTAGTAGCCAATGGCTACTAGCCCTGAGGGTGGGTACACCCTCTTTGTGCCTCCTCCCAAGGGGAGGGGGACACAATCCTAACCCTATTGGGGGAATCCTCCATCTGCAAGATGGAGGATTTCTAAAAGTTAGAGTCACTTCAGCTCAGGACACCTTAGGGGCTGTCCTGACTGGCCAGTGACTCCTCCTTGTTTTTCTCATTATTTTCTCCGGCCTTGCCGCCAAAAGTGGGGCCTGGCCGGAGGGGGCGGGCAACTCCACTAGCTGGAGTGTCCTGCTGGGTTGGCACAAAGGAGGTGAGCCTTTGAGGCTCACCGCCAGGTGTGACAATTCCTGCCTGGGGGAGGTGTTAGCATCTCCACCCAGTGCAGGCTTTGTTACTGGTCTCAGAGTGACAAAGGCACTCTCCCCATGGGGCCAGCAACATGTCTCGGTTTGTGGCAGGCTGCTAAAACTAGTCAGCCTACACAGATAGTCGGTTAAGTTTCAGGGGGCACCTCTAAGGTGCCCTCTGGGGTGTATTTTACAATAAAATGTACACTGGCATCAGTGTGCATTTATTGTGCTGAGAAGTTTGATACCAAACTTCCCAGTTTTCAGTGTAGCCATTATGGTGCTGTGGAGTTCGTGTTTGACAAACTCCCAGACCATATACTCTTATGGCTACCCTGCACTTACAATGTCTAAGGTTTTGTTTAGACACTGTAGGGGTACCATGCTCATGCACTGGTACCCTCACCTATGGTATAGTGCACCCTGCCTTAGGGCTGTAAGGCCTGCTAGAGGGGTGTCTTACCTATACTGCATAGGCAGTGAGAGGCTGGCATGGCACCCTGAGGGGAGTGCCATGTCGACTTGCTCGTTTTGTCCTCACTAGCACACACAAGCTGGCAAGCAGGGTGTCTGTGCTGAGTGAGAGGTCTCCAGGGTGGCATAAGACATGCTGCAGCCCTTAGAGACCTTCCTTGGCATCAGGGCCCTTGGTACTAGAAGTACCAGTTACAAGGGACTTATCTGGACGCCAGGGTCTGCCAATTGTGGATACAAAAGTACAGGTTTAGGGAAAGAACACTGGTGCTGGGGCCTGGTTAGCAGGCCTCAGCACACTTTCAATTGTAAACATAGCATCAGCAAAGGCAAAAAGTCAGGGGGCAACCATGCCAAGGAGGCATTTCCTTACACGGATGCACTAAAGGCAAGGCTGAAATACAGAACAGGCACCATGTGTTTTTTTCGGTAGCTCTACACTTCATTTTGCTTTTGATTGAACACCCAAATCAGGGATTTGTTTCTGAAAAGCAAAATAACAATGGTCCAGATGCATTGGAAGTTTTCTCCCAATACATAAGAGAAATTGCTTGTTTCCATGCCCTCAACACGCCTTGCATGGCAGACCCAGGGAGGGCAGGGAAAAATTGGTGAAGGCTGCCCAGCTCCAAATAGGGCAAGATGACCTCTAAAGTCACTAGGTAGACCTATGGCTGCCAGGTCAACATTTCCAGCAGTGGACCCAACTGAGGGCCTCTTTTGCAAGGCCTATGCGTCACTGTTGCGTCAATTTTTTTTGATGCAGCGGTGGCGCTAAGCAGTGCTTTACGCTGCTCCAGATTTACAAACTGATGCATTGGTCCCAATGCTTCAGTTTATAAACCCTTGCTTCACACCCTTGTGCCAGGTATAATGTATGTAAGGTAGGCTTTCCCCTCTGGAAAAGCCACGCAGAACTGACGCAGTGAAATTTATATTTCATTGCGTCGTTCTGCAACTTCACTGCGTCCGAATTTTAACGCCTGCTCAGAGCAGATGTTAAACTGATGCAGGGATTTTCTCTATGGGAGTTTTCTTCACATTGCTGAAGTAGCATCATTTTTTTATGCTAGCCGAGCAATGAGTGAGTTTTGAGCCACAGATGCATCAGAATTTCTATCATCTTTCAAAACGTGTGCCATGGAGCTCTCTAAAGTAAATCCAGCACATCCAGGGTGTCATTATGGAATCGTTGGGCAGGGCAAGAAATTTGACGCATCGGAGTGGGTGCGTCAGTTTCTTGTAAATGAGGCCCTGAGTCTCTGCCTTTGGGAAACGTGGTTCCCCACTTCTAAAGGAGACCAAGAGTGGGTGGGAGTCTTAATTTGTGTCAGGTCTCTTACCCTGCTGAACTAATGTTTCTGGTGATTTTTTTATAGGCAAAATATGCTTTTTAACTTTTCACACGCTAACCAGAAAAATAACCTTAACCATGATAGTTGGCCAGCTGATCAAGTAGCCTTACAAAAAGACAAATGAAACTGAGACAGCAGAATTAAATGTATAAGTTCTTTAATTGCTCAGTCTCCCTTTTCCTCACATGACTCCGAACTTTACAACCACGGCACCCACCAATCACTCAACCTCTGAGTCAAACACTGCACATGTTACAAAACATTCCTTAAATAGAAAATACACATAAAACCCGTGCATTGCCTGTCACGGGATTCTTCTGCTGCAAAAATACAAAGGAAGGCATATATATATTAATATTCCAACTGTACATTATTTATAAGGGGGGAAGCGCCCAAAAGACAAAGACATTTGCAAAACAGATTAGAACACAATGAGACAGAGATTTAGTTGTACAATCAAATACTGCTGATATGGTACAAATAGAGTAAAAAGTTACAGCTTTTAAAAAGATACTGCTATGTTACAACACTTGATTGCGGCTCTCCAGAATAAAAGCAGAGTTTATCACTCTGGACACAAACTCTAGGCTGCCAAACTGCTGCCTTGACCTTGGACCAATCCAGGTAGACCAGTTGGCCCTAAACTTTGGAGCCTCAGGAAGGGCACCATCGCTGGCATGTTTAGGTCACCTGACTAATTAAGCAAAGGTCGACTGTCACAAGAAAAAAAGAGAGAGGAAACACTAATATAGCACACTTACACATCAACCAAGAAATAAACTAGGAAAATGTCCGACAAAAAGTACAAAAATAGAAAACACCAACAAAAATAAGAAAAGAAACCACAAAAAAACAAAAAGAAAGAAAAAGCTGCAAAACAAAATTTACATATATTTACACATGCCACTGAGTGAGAGAGCTTCTTCCTACAAACGTGGCATCATGGCTTAAAAACAGTAAGAACTGTTGGTGTTAGGTAGTGAACACTGAAAATAAATGTTTTTCATTGGGAGCGTCTCATGTAATGGCAATCGTTAAAGGTGTAAGACCGGCAATCAGCCAATGAGAGGGCTCATTGATAAGCAGCACTGTGAAATTGACTACAAGAGCATCCAATGTTTTTAGAATTAGTAGATAGCAAGTGACCCAGCAAAACTGCACAGCTGGTGAGGCACCATCTCGGCTGTTCACTGTCTCACAATTTGACTAGGGTTAGATAAGAGAACTTTGCACGAAACATAAAGGCCTCTTTTGAAAAAGTGCTGCATGGACCTCATTGAGAAGGAATTTGACTGCATTTTCTGCAGGAATATGGAAATGTGGGGCATCACGTTACACAGGCCAGAATTACTTTGCTGATTGTCTCATTCACATCATAAGAAATAAAAGTGTGATATGAAATGGCCAGATATCGACTAAAAGGCAGTGCACTCAAGGGGGCCTTTAACACATCCAAGTGATAGTTTCTCATCATGATCACTGGGGCTTCTTCAGGGCAAATACCAAGGTCGCGGACAAGCTTTAAGGTTTATCCTGTGTATTACTCTAACATCTGCCTCCTATTTATGTCATACTCCAGTATCTACTGTGGCGTAAGGAGGCACTAGCACCTCTTAAATCTTGGCCTAAGATTTAGCCTACAGAACAGCGGTGGGCATCAATGTGATGTTAACCAAACACTGCTCTGAAAAGCGGTCCGTATTCTAGTAAGGTGTAGTGGAAATGCTTCTTCTGGCTCTCCAGCGGCTCGAAGATCAAGCAGCTTGAGTTTTAGGGAGCTCCATAGTGGTTCACCAAAACTTCACAGATGTAATTCACATCAGGTAATCAGTGATGGAAGCATGTGTTGTAGGTAGCATTTAAATGACCGTGATGCAAGAAACAGGTGCTATAAAAACGATGATCAAAAAAGAGAAAAGCCTTTTTACCGGGTGGCTGAAGAGTTCCAGGACAAATTTATTAAGAAAGGATTTTGTTCTGGTTAATCTACCATTTGAACTTGTATTCAGTATATAAGGCTGAGCCAGCAGGACAATAACAGATGAGGTGCGAGACCTAAAAACATGCATTTAGTAAATGTAAGAGAATTTTGTGACTTTTAGCACCCTTTTGACAACCGTACAATGAATGAATTTTATGATCTAGTGCATTCTTGTATTGCCCTTTCCTATTTCTTATGGATCGGAAAAAGAGTGAAAAGTGTTCATGCGCTGTCACACAGACATGAACCAACGTGGCACACTTACAACAACACTTTGAGACATGGGGGACACGCTACCAGCTTATACTAATCTTATGCTTTTTTTTTTTAAAAGGCCTTCTTGTCCCAGGTGCAGTTCAAGCTTATTCTTTGGCATTCTGCGAAAGCTGTCAGATGAGGCACTAACAGTAAGAGCAGTAATAGGAGGTAATTTGGGGGTAGGTTGGGGGGCATGTTATCCTAAGGGACTGCATAATTAAATCCACAGACACATGTAATATCATCAGAGAAAGAGTTTAGCCTAATCTGATACAAGTTCCTGATTGTATCGCCCCCTTACTAGTAAAACGCTACTTCCGAGCACCATGCGCAAGTGCATGTTTGTCAAAATAACCTGAATGCAGAGTGTTGTGTCCGATAGGAGGTTTACGGACAGTCACCCATTGTATCCTACTCCTAGAAGTCACCTACCTGAACTATGTAGGTCAAAGTTGAAGTCTCCCCGCTCCAACCAGTCCACTAGCTAAACACCACATTTGGCACAGATTCTCAGTTTCATTCACATTCCAAGAATGCAACACGTTTTGCAAGCCAGGGAAAGGCTGCCTTTGAGGTTAAAAACATTAAAAAGCGAATTAGCATCTTATTTACACAATAGAAAAAGTTTGTAATGTTTTTTCATGTTTGACAAAGCTGAATATTTGGTTCAAGTTCTTCCTCAGTGTGCTGGAAGAGTGTCTTAATAGATGCATATTGTGGCCCGTGGTTCCACGGCTCGAGGTCCATCGTTTGTCAAAGACCCAATGTCCGCCGCCTCCAGACACCGAAACAGGGCTCTCACTCCATCGTTTGTTCTTCTTCGAGGATTCTGATCACAATGTAGCCATTTTCTGTGCCTGCTTTTATCGTGTGCTCCTGAAACACATTGAACTGCTAGCACACTGACCCAAGGTAGACACTGAGGACTTTTCATTATCCATTCAGTTTTTAATACCTATTCCAATTCTAAGGCGATGAAAGGCTACTGAAGGGTGTTCCATTTCTATTTCAGGAGATGATGGAGACGATAAAATGCTGAGGTTTTAGACAGAATCCAGGAGATGCCATTTCTTGGTTAACCAGACAAACTCCAACAGCGAAGTCTTCCCCAGGAAGTAATATTATAAAGCACGTTGCCTTGAGCAGAAAGACAACTGACGTGGCCACTGTCCTCCCGGCTAGAAGTGCCAGGGAGCATGTTTCTGTAGAGAGGAGCCTCACCCTGAGGCCAGGCATCCAAGTGTTCACTGGATCAACAGAGCACTCATTCCCCAAGCCTTTTCAGAGTTTTGTCTCCGGGCCCATTGGGTTCAGGGCTGGGAAAGAGTTTCGGATCCTGGCCAGTTCCATAGCACAGAGTTGCCCGAAGACCTTGTTGTACCATTCGGGAGAGCGGCCCCTAAAATAAAAAACATAAATGGAGAGGATCATGAGCTTAAAAAGCATCTTCGGGTAAGGTATGAAATTCCAATATAAACATTCGCTTAGAAGAACTGCCCTGTACTATGTACTTAAAAATTGTAAATAACAAGATATTAGAGAGTATAAACAAAAATGAAAACTTTATGGTGGCGTAATGGTGCACCCCTTACAATGATCACACGGCTAGGTCCTGTACCACATCATACCGCCCCCCCATTACACCGATCCACAAGACTGAACCCCCATATCTAACAGTATTAAAGATCCCAATGTAAAAAACGCAGAAAATGCACAATTCCTAAAAAATAGAAAAAGCTGTAGTTGTTTCAGTACAAAAAATTAAGCATGTCAAGAGGCCGCCTTTTTTGTCTCCTGCATTCGCCGCTGATCCCAGAAGAACGGGAAACGCCTCAGCGGCAAGAAGTTGTGCTTACAATTCATTTTTTACATAAATTTACAGACATCTCCACAGTACAGTGAAGGAGTGCTGAGTAACAGGAGATGCATAAAGAGGGAACCCAAGTATTAAAAGGGAGACTGGAGGTAAAAAATACAAACTGTGAGAAATCGAAAGGAGCAGGTTTCCTAATCCTTCTGGGGAATACAAAAAAGAAACGATAATAGTAGGAATTGGTGCCAAGAGTTGAAAAGAAACAAGTAAAAAAAATGGAAAGGTAAAGTGAGGCTGATTTGGTGCTAGTCACTGTAGTGTTAAATATTAAGCCATGATACTAGTCTCTCATTACTCAGAATTATTGCATTTCATGTGTTTCTCATACTTTTTGTTTTTTTGTCTTACACTTAAGATTTGTCCATAACTTTTGCCCACCGTTGACTGGTTTGAGTAGTAAATGTCACGCAGACTACATGACAACACACTGAGCAGGTATAGTGCATGTTTTTGGGAAGCGGGGCACACCTTGAGTAGAATTGTAATGCACACCGCCCGACACGTGGAGCAGGGTTCATTGGTGATTATTGTACTCGAGGGTATACATTGCATAAAAATGTTCATGCAATTGTTCATGTGCACTTTGATAAATATGCAGAATGTTTGCAAAACGTGTGTGTATTGCGTATGGAAAAAATGACAATTTGTGTATCCTGCATGTACAGTTAGGAATAGAGATTAGTACAGGCAGCATTTCTGAGACATCCCTTTAAAAATATAACCAGCTAAAAAACTGGGATATATTAAACAAAAAATGCTGATATGAAACGGCAATGTCAGTTTATTTAGCTTATGAACTGACAAATGTCAAATAAACACTTGCAGCTGGACAAACAAAATGAGTTAAGTGACTTAAAATATATGCTATTATTTGTATAAGGTTGAGATCAAGGCGCTGTAAAATGAAGAAGGATCAAATGCAAATGGTCCCTGCATGATGCGTCGCCTATATGGGACATTCAAAAGAGTAGAGTGCCAGCCGCATAATGCGTGGGAGGCACAAACCGCTTAAAAACTGGCAAAGAAGAAACAAATTGCCACATGCAAAAACGACAAACTGAAATGCAAACGAGAGTGTTTACTTGGGAGTGTCCACACGACTGCAAGATTTGTTAAAACACTGTCATCTGTTTTTCAACTTTTTTGCAATATCAAAATGCAAAAAATCCAAATACCTAGACATCAAGGCCCAACCAAGTCGCAAGTCCCATATCTTGCCTTACCTCAGGTCTACCCTGCAGATGTGAGTCAGTTTGGAACGCCCCATTCCACACGGCTCAATCAGGTATTGAGAAGCCAGTACCACGGCCTTGACGCCAGATTCCAGTTCCACCTTCTCGTGCTCGATCGACATGGACACAAGCACACAAGCCCCTCTAGGCAGGTCCGTCTGCCATTTCCTGCAAAGTGGAAGAAAAGACAAATTAAAATCTTTAAAGAATGGTACTTCAAAATGTGCTACAACAGCAAGTATCTTAGGGCCAGATGTACGAAGCTATTTAGCATTTCTTAACGGACCGAATCACTATTACGAGCTAAAAAAATTCTAACTGGGCTTTTCATATGTACAAAGCCCTTACCTTAAAGCGGTCACAATTTGTGATCCCCAAAATAGAAAATCACAAATACGGATTACCATAGCGATTGCCTATTTTCGATTTGCTATGCACATGTACAAAGCATTATCTAAATGCAAACTTGGCATTTAGGAAATGCTATTACCATTGAATCCGATGGTAACCATGTGCAATTTAAAATGCAATAGAGCATTCCTCACATGTGCACCACCATGGGGTGCATCATGAGGGACCTTAGACCCATAGCCATCCTTCGTGTAGCATTTCCAGATTAGCGAATCGCTATTTTAGAAATGCTAAACTAGCCCACTGGAACAATGGCATGGGATTTCCTGTTTAGCAATTGCCTAATAGACATTCCTACTTACTTAGGAACTGCTATGAGGAAATCGGACATTTCGTGCATTTCATTTTGCATTTCCTAAATATAGATTTCTACAGACTCGCTTTTAGGAAGTGCTAAATAGGAATTATGTACATCTGACCCCTAGTATTTACTTTTCCTATGTTCTTATTAAGATTAATCTGACTCTTTCCAAATTATGTCCTCCTAAATGTCTACCATTTACCATAACAAGACTATTATCATGAGGATTCCAGATTTTTTTACATTTTTAAAAAGAATACATTTCTAGGTCGAGTTTTTCCAAAGTATTTTTGCGTACTAATGTTCGTGACCAACTCAATATATTCTTTAAGATAGTTTTGGCAGGGGTGGCCAACATATGTTTAAGACAGTCAGGATAACCACAAAAGACTGATCAGACCGACACACATTGGCCCTTATTCTTACCTTGGCGGGCGGCAGAGGCCGCCCGCCAAAGTACCCCCGCCAGAATACCGCACCGCGGTCGTCAGACCGCTGCGGTGATTCTGGGATTTCCACTGGGCTGGCGGGCGACCGCCAAAAGGCCGCCCGCCAGCCCAGTGGAAATCAACCTTCCCACGAGGACGCCGGCTCTGAATGGAGCCGGCGGAGTGGGAAGGTGCGACGGGTGCTGTTGCACCCGTCGCGTATTTCAGTGTCTGCAAAGCAGACACTGAAATACAAAGTGGGGCCCTCTTACGGGGGCCCCACGACGCCCCATACCGTGTCAGAATCCCCATGGCGGCGCAGCGAGCTGCGCCGCCATGGAGGATTCTTATGGGCAGCGGAAAACCGGCGGGAGACCGCCGGTTTTCCTCTTCTGACCGCGGCCAAAGCGCCGCGGTCAGAATGCCCTGCGGGGCACCGCCAGCCTGTTGGCGGTGCTCCCGCCAACCCTGGCCCCGGCGGTCCATGACCGCCGGGGTCAGAATGACCCCCATAATGTTAAACTTGATAAACCTAATGTATATGCTCAAAAGTTAGCGGAACTTTTTTTATATAGTCAGAACCTATCCGGACAACTAGCACAGAATTGACTCTCTCAGCCTAAATCAAACACCCCTGGTTTAGAGGATTAACACACCATTTGAGATATCAGTGTGCCATGTAAAGGTTACAGGTATGAACTCGTTTAGGGCACCACTTCCAAGGCCATATTTCCAAATGAGAGCTACAGGAATTGAAATCAATCTCTCTATCTTGCATGAGTTCAAACTTAAAAAATTAGAGAAATACCAAATATACTTATTATGATTCTGCATAGTCCATATGAAACCCAAAGCTAAACAAATTGTCTTGGAGACCAGTATGCCACTGACAGACCCGAAAATCACAGGCTGAAGGAGAAAAGAGGCGAAACTGAGGGGCTTATTTACAAACCCCCTGCACTGCGGGTGCATCACTTTTTGTGACGCACCGGCGAAGCACTGTGCAGGCCCATATCTACAAGGCCACATAAAGCCACTTTGCATGGCTTTTCATGGCCTTGTAGATATAGTGTAAGGCAATGCAGAGCAAGTCACTGCGTTGCCTTACACTGCGTCAGTAAGCTATTTCATGGGCATTGCAGTGGGTGTTCCCAGTAGCACCAATGGGTTTTGATGCATTCCCAGAATTACAAGAATCTGCCAATCTGTGAATGTGACAAAATCGTACGCCTCCCCAGGGGAGGCACAACAAGGGGAAACGTTTATTTCTCCTCGTTCTTTCCGCTTTCTATGTGCCCTGCATTCTGCAGCACACAAAGAAACACAAAAAAGTCTCCATTGATTCGTTTTGTGCAGGAAGGTGTCCCTTCCTGCACAGAAACAATCCTGTCTGCAATGCAGGCATCCTTGCACCATGGTGCAAGGGTGCCTGTGTTGGTGCTAGGTACCCATTGTGCGCCAGCGCAGGGGGAGTAGACGGAAATGCGCAGTATCTTATAGACCACTGACTGTGCTGCCTTGCACCATGGGCCTTGTAAATAAGCCCCTTAGCATTTTCAGGACTCATCTATTGACGTCATTTGGCCACCAGTTGCCGAAGGGTTGGAGATCTACATAAATGACTGCTTGAAGTGTAAGTGGGTGCTCCAAGCAGACTGCTCAAGTACTATACGTATATAAAGTTAATTTTTCTTACAAATTAACATTACCTAAATTAACGTGTATGTACATCATACATATATTTTTATTTACATCAAATATTAAATACATTCTAAAATGTTTGGCACAATGAGATGATGTGGGCAGGAATCCTACAAATACCAAAGAATTTAACAAACATAAATAAACCCAGGTCCATTATCAGCAACTTAACCACTAGACTGCATGTCCATAGACGTTATCAGTACAACATAAAGGCAAAAAGTCTCCTTGTCTACCCGCTAAGGTTCTAGAACTCAACTGAGCTGGATTTGCCAAATGTCACCATTTGCAATCTGCTGAAAAGGAAGAAGGAAAGATGGGCGTCTTGGAATCCAACAAGCCATAGCTGGACAGGAAAGGTGTAGGCTGAACGCGAGAGTCAGAGAAATGAGCATTTTGGGGGCTCATCCACCAACCCTGTGTCACTATCCACTTTGCACTGATTTTGCAACCTCCGCAAATGATATACAACTGACTGATGTCCTCTTACTAATGGGACATCATCCTGATTTATTTTATGTCTTCAAGATAGCACACATCTATCCCAAATAGAAGTGAGGTTTTTAACAGAGAACATTTTCATAGCATCAATAGCTTCTCAAGCAGGAGGTTCTGTGCACATAATTATAAAGTATGAACAATCTGGCGGAGACCAGATTACAGGAACCAGAATATGATGGGAAGGGGAGCGCAAACATGAAGTTTAGACAGTACCCGACGGACCATTGCACAGTTCACGTTCTTACATATTGTCACTACCTATACTTATATATTTTAATTTGTCACATATTACGTTGCAATTGTTTACAAATTCAGATGAGAGCGCTGGTCTCCAGGGCAAGTTAAAAGCAACGTGGCCACGTGACCCACTTTGCATCGCTCTTGCACCACGCAATGTGGTGGAAGAGCAATGCAAACCTTAAGTCAGACTTTTGAAGCCACCCAAGGCCACTTTGCATGGGTTTGAGGGGCTTCAAAAAGCTGGAGTAATGAAACACAGTGCAGATTTCTGTGTTGCATTACTCTGTGCAAGGGAGGCATTCCGTGGGCACTGTGTGGGTGCCATTGTACTATGGCTCACAGCAGCAACGCATGTCGGAAACTTAAGCAAGCTATTCTGAGCAGCAGAAGTTCAAGAAAAAAGCCACTGGATATTCTGTACAGTCCTGACATTTTTAGGATACTTTTCAGAAATGTGTTGAACACTTGGCTTTTTTCCTCACCGGCCCTAGCTACCTGCTCCTGTCACTCTGCTCTGTGGTAGAAGCTTGTTAGATGATTTGATTATTTTCCAGCACCAAGACACCTGTTAGGGTGAACCTTGCACTTTATATGTATTTAACCTAACCTAATACTTCCAAAGCATCGCAGGACCATCACCTCTCATCCGGAATTCCGTAGAGCCCTCAAGACCTAGCTATTGGAATGAGCCTCTGAGACCTGCAAGCACCTGGATACCCTCCAGGGTGATTAGCGCGTTTTACAAATCATGTCTGATTGATTGAGCCTGCAGACTGATGCCAGAGCCCCATTGACCTCATCTCAGCAACATTTCAGAGGATTCTTGTAAACAGAAATATGACCTTCTTTCATAAGGACGTCTCCAGAGTAAAAAAGGTAGTTTCAGCTATACGCAAGGAATGCTGGTGAAGCACTTATTGGCTCAAAGTTCTGAAAACTAGCAAGGCCACTAGATGTCATCCCTTGTCATACCTCAGAACGACAAAGTCCCTGCAGGGGTGTGGGGCCATGCTGTCCGTCACATAGTGGTACACCTCTGTGTTCTTTTCCAGCGTTTCGACCACCTTGACCTGAAGCAGGTCATCATCCCAGAGGTGCCGCTCACGCAGCACCCGGTGTAGAACCGTCACTGGCGGGGCTTCTATCTCCGTGGAGACCTTCCATAGGCGCAGAGGATGTCCATCACCAACCTGCAGGGGTGCAAACAAAGAGAGTAAAGAATAAGACTCATCTTCATCAGTCATCTATGTTTAACAAAATGTGTACTGGGTAGAAAGCTTCGTACCTTGAGGTAAGGGTGGGATACAGTGACGGACTAGTAGTGAAGTGAACGATAGGCATATATATTGACCACATTTAAGAGCACAGACTAGAGATGGAGTATTGCTAATAAACATTTAGAAGAGACACAAAGTGGAAAGGCATTATTTTGTTCTAAAATTTTGAAATTAACTAATTGTTTAAGTTGTAACTTGACCATGGGTACTACGCTGCCCTGTGTCAAAGGGAAAAGGCAGCTAAGCATTGTATCTATGCAATATGGCACATTCCTGTCCTTTCCCACTGCGCTGGAGCCGTTTTGGCACCATGGTGCAAGGGTGTCTGCGTTGTAAGGAGGATTGTTTCTGTGCAGGAAGGGGCACCTTCCTGCACAAACGACAATCCTGAGAGGCTTTTTCCTCTCTCTATGTGGGTTGCACACATAGAAAGAGGAAAGAAGTTGGAGAAATAAAAATATTTCTCCTCGTTGCACCTCCCATGAGGAGGCGTAAAGTTTTGACGCATCCCCAGGTTTTCAGGCTCTTAAAAATCTGGAGATGCATCAAAATCTATGGGTGTTGCGTGGGAACACCCACCACAATGCCCATGGAACGCCTCCCTTACACAGAGAAAGGTAATGCAGAGATTTGCACTGCCTTGCCTTACTCTACATCTATGAGAACATTCAAAGCCAAGCAAAGTGGCTTTGTGTGGCCTCAGAGATATGAGAGCAAGGTGTGCGCTACTGTTGCGTCAAAAAAAGTGACGCAACAGCAGCAAAAGGGGCTCATAAATATAAATATGCTTTCCAGTCTGAAAACACACGACTGACTTGGTGGAGTCAAAAATCTCATCCACAAAGCCGTTTGGAGTAAAGAACACCTAGCTTTCAAAATCTGATCTCTGGTAAGAGCCACAACAAATATCTTGACAATGGCAGCATGCATCTGGTTCACCAATAGGCCATCCAGTATCAAAAACGCCGAGGAAGATGGGTGGCCTGAGTCCCAGACTCTGAAATGCTTAAACTGAATTCCAAGGGAAGAACCACACAAGGAGGAGTTTAAACCCTAATGGTCAACGACGCACAAACACACAAAAAAAGAGAAGAGACTTCAAGAAGACTTTTTCCGACCCAGCTACCAGATGGCAGAATAATGCACAGCATGTGAATCCAGAAAAGATTCACGCCGTAAAACCCAACTTCACTAGTTTGAGAAAACTCCTAAACAACCTGTTCGAGCAGATAGTGAGAAGTGCACCCTGAAGGTGTTCACACTCTGCATCTGATGGGTTTTTAGCTACCCACGAAACAATTTGGTGCCACACTCCCTGTGACACAGCACTATGTGTGAGTGTACACAAGTAGCCATGTGGTGCTAGGCGGAAGTTGAAAAGAACTAAGCAATTAAAAAGCAAAAATACATGGTATTCGGTCAGACCACTATGTTCTTTGGGAATGGACACTCTTCTGCTTAGACATGTTCTGAAACGCCATGGTTGTGTCTGTTAAGCTTTTTTTATGACAAAGGTCTAGAGCTGAAGAAGGATAAATGTAGGTTTTACAAAGGAAGGCCAACAGGTCTGTTCCTATCCAGGGAAAAAGCAAAACAGCCTGTGAGGGAACATGAGAGACAATCTTATTGTATTCTGGTCGTGGGTACATTAGTTGCCTATTAAAAAAAAAAACAATAACAAGGTTTTATACAGAGCTGTAAATAACTGATGTTACTAGAAAGTAATGTGATGGTGTTTAATTTACTAGCCTCAGGTGGACTGAAGGCTCGGTTGACCTTCCAAGGATATAACCTGCTGATTACAGTAGAGCTCAAAGGTGAGCCATTTCAGGAGTTTGAGTGCTTAACACAGAATTTAGCTGGACAGCAATACATACTGGGTTTCACAAAAATGATAAAATCAGACGCAGGGTTACTGCATTGGGGACTTCAACCCTACATTTGAATGGTGCGTGCTACACAGACTGTGTACATTTGCAATTACCCATGTTCTGCTGGCATCGCTTCATCGCTCATATGACTTTGAGGAGATAATATCCAATTTTGTAAACTATATTTCCTTACATTATTTAGACATACCATATAAGGGTAGCATACAGTGAGATGGGTAAATAGGTAGAATCCTGATGAAGCCAATCAGAATTCGTGATTAAGGATAAGACCCACACACACCTTTTTACAGGCAAGCTCGGTGTTCTGGGGTCCAGCCACACTAAGCCATCCTTTGAACTTCTCTGCAGACTCGCGGAGCAGGCTCTGGGCGGTATCCTCAACATACAACTGGAAGTCACGGCCTTCACCCTTCAGCTGCTGACACAGCTCCTCAAGGGACAGCGGGTGGGGGTCAGCGGACACATAGGAGTTTCGTGACTGCAGCATCATGTCATGGGGGATCTAGAAAGGAAAACACAGGCATTAAACTGTAGGCACCACTGTTCAGACACCAATTCCAATATGACTGCCAAAATGCCACAATCAAACCACAATTTCTTCATGTTTCTCAGATGTTCTAAAAAGACCTCAAGGGAGTTGCATCAGGAGATAAGCACTGTGGGGGTTGTCTTGTGTCTACCACTCACCTGGAAGAGCTTCTTGCACTCTGTGATCATGTGCGTGAGGCCCTCAGTGGCTGCCATGTGTTCATTCAGGTCCTTCTGGTCGGGCTGCCCTCTTCCTGCCTTCTTCTGGGTCATTCTGGAAAAAAGGGAAAAACAGGACCTTCAACACAGGAGAAGCCGAAGTGTCAATGAGGTGCTAGAACCTGACAGAATTCCATCTGGGAAAAATGTCTACATAGAAGGTGTTCAGCAAAGTCCAAGAATGGTGCTTGAATGGTTTGTGGTGGTAAGGAAATGCTCCATTCTAGCACAAACAACAACGTGAACGTCGCTGCTAATAAAAATGGAAGACCCGTTTCCTAGCTCCCCTTCCACCTCAAGCCATCATTTGTCAACAACCATTATTGGTCTGGCACCTTGTTTCCGAAAAGATAAACCAGAGTGCTGTCCACACTGATAAGGCAAAATGTTGCCATTTCATATGGCATTAAGTCCCAGATGTTTCTAAACTCTTTATTTTAGGTTTATAGCAGGAGGCGGTTTCTATCGCTTCAAGCAGGAAGTCTGGCTGCATCGACATGGTGGGAAGTAGCCTGTATCAGAAAGTTGTTAACATTTTAACATCTCCTTTCATGGGTGACAAAGTAAGACAGGAGAAGGTCCAAGAGAAGTGGATGGTATCTATAATCCCAAAAATATTATAGGCTTGTTTCTTCTTACAACAGCTCTTTTTTAGATACCCAACATGGACTTTCTTGAAGCAGAAAATCATACATAGTTATGCTAATATTAAAGATAGTGGTTTTGTAAGTACTGTATATTAAGTCATTATGATAAATTAAATGTCGACCTGAATTAATTTATTAAGTATGTTATACTTTGATAGTTACTTTTTCTATCAGACTGTAGGACTGGGGCAGAAGGAAATTAACTCTGAAACACTTTGAATTCTGAGAGATTGTTTTATTCACAATGGGTGAGGGGTTTTCTAAGAAGGGTTGATAATTCAAATATTACTGTAAACAAGATAGGTTTAGACAGATATAGAGGAAGTCTAAAATGTCATTGTTGGTTTGTAAGTATTTGGGCCCGTATTTATACTCCGTTTGCGCCGAATTAGCGTCGTTTTTTTCGACGCAAATTCGGCGCAAAACTAACGCCATATTTATACTTTGGCGTTAGACGCGTCTAGCGCCAAAGTATGGGCAAATAGCGTCATTTTTTTGTGTGAACGCCTTCCTTGCGTTAATAAAATGCAAGGAAGGCGTTCCCGTCTAAAAAAATTACGGCGACGCAAATGCGTCGTATTTATACTCCCGGGCAAAAATCACGCCCGGGAGTTGGCGGGTCAAAAAACCCCGCATTTGCGCCACTATTTAATGCCTGGGTCAGGGTAGGCGTTAAGGGGCCTGTCGGCTCAAAATGAGCCCACAGGTGCCCTCCCCTGCCCCCAGGGACCCCCCCTGCCACCCCTGCCCACCCCAGGAGGACACCCAAGGATGGAGGGACCCACCCCAGGGACATTCAGGTAAGTTCAGGTAAGTATAATTTTTTATATTTTTAATATTTTTTGGTGGCATAGGGGGGCCTTATTTGTGCCCCCCTACATGCCACTATGCCCAATGACCATGCCCAGGGGACATAAGTCCCCTGGGCATAGCCATTGGGCAAGGGGGCATGACTCCTGTCTTTACTAAGACAGGAGTCATTTAAATGGCGTCTGGGCGTCGAAAAAAATGGCGCAAATCGGGTTGAGGCGATTTTTTTGCCTCAACCTGACTTGCCCCATTTTAAGACGCCCTAACGCCATTTTCCCCCTACGCCGGCGCTGCCTGGTCTACGTGGTTTTTTTCCACGCACACCAGGCAGCGCCGGTCTGCTAGGGCCGGCTAACGCCATTCCATAAATACGGCGCCCGCATGGCGCTTCAGAATGGCGTTAGACGGCGCTAAATTTTTTGACGCTAAACTGCGTTAGCGCAGTTTAGCGTCAAAAAGTATAAATATGGGCCTTAATGTGTTTTTTAATATATAGCTTTTGTATATATTTGTTTCACAGCCCTGGTGAAGTGCTTGTTGAAGGGTGAAACGCATTGGTTGTGCTGGATGTATCTATTTTGTGAAGAAACAATATTTTTTAAGACTCACCTCTACCTCTTTTCACATGTGTATGGATTAATGGAAGAATTTCTTGACCCATCTGGATGGACTTTGCTATAATTGAACCATCTTTCTGTTCTTAATATGGATATTCTCACAATACCACGGTGATTATTTTGGCAGCGCTCCCCGTTTCCAATTATTTTGTACAGTACAAGGCTTATGAGCAGTTGGGCCTTTTTTGAGGTGTAGCACTGAAGAGGAAAACCTACGTATTAACACTCAGTCAAGGGCGGCCTACAACTGCTCGGTTTGGATTGTGTGTGATCATGCAAAGCGCTGAGAATGAGCCTGAATTTCATATCTGTATGGTTTACTTGAAGAGTGTATCTTCAGGACTCTTCATGAAGTAGAGGAAATGGTCAAATCTTTATTGCTTCTGTGAAGCAGAGATATTTTATAAGGTGCACCTTTTATATGTCATAAAAAATAACAACATAGGATTGATGAGTGAGGAACAATGAAGGAATTACGCCTATTTGAAAAAACGGAAGTGTGGTCTAGGGCTCTGTAGCCTATATTTATTGCTATTTGGTGCAAAGCCATGAACTGAATGTGGACGAATTCTACAGTCAAAATGTTTAAGGGCTTAAATGGATCCAGGGTTTATCTTTCTAGATTATCTCCCAATGTCTAAAAAATGAGACGACGCAGTTAAAGATTGAACGCCATTGCAGCTTGAAGTGAGGCCTTACCTTGTGGAGGTTGACTCCTTCTTGCAGATGTTTAAATGGAAGATGGAAGGGGAGAGGCAGACACCCAGATTCCCTGGGGTCATATGATTCTCATCCACGGATGCCACATCACTGAGAAAGTAGAGAAGGCTCTGCAGCATCTCTCGGTTCTCATCGGGCATCAGCACGATCGCTGCCTGCACCGCCTTAAGCCTCTGCTCCTTGGGGACAACTAGAGGGGGCAGAAAGACATGGGATCAGTGTAGGTCTGCCCACTTAATGCCAAAGCCTCAGCAAAAACACACTGGGGTGTAACGGTGATTTCCGGAAGGGATACCTTATTAATTAACATATGCATAGGGCCATCCCACATACAGCAGATGTCCTTGTGCCCCTCTATTGCCCCAGAGAGGCTGAGACACAAACAGACTAAACAGAAGGTTTGCCAATGTAGATAGTTTGCCCCATGGAAGTACTTCCGTAAGGTATAGGATGAGATCGGGATACATTTTTATGTATCTATACTTTTTCAAATTTACTATTTAAAATATAAAGGCTCTAAGCCATTAACCTCCAGCATTTCTGACCCTTACTATTTTAAATTAAAACACACATATATCTGTTTTCATTACTGTTTAATAAAGATTTATGTCCTATTTTGTCATCATTGATTATATAAAATATATAGCCACGTAAAACCCGGGCTTTCAAAAATTTGCCATTTAAAAGATAATGCCACTTACACCTGGGGTTTTCTAATATTTACTATTTAAAAGGCTGGTCAATAGACATCCTTGCAAGTCCATCACTGACAAATTATAACGTAAAGCTACTTTCAACCACTGACAACATAGAAATAGAGAAGATGAATATTTTAAAGCCATTTACATGATGGTCTATCCATTATTGATGATTCTAAATAAAAAGCCAGCTACGTCTTTGTCTTTCCATCACCAATAAAGTAAAAAGAAAGCCCCTACATCCTGGGCTTTCTAATATTTACCATTTAAAAAATAAAGCGACTTAAATCGCTAGTGATGCACAAGGTGAAGCCACGTATATCATGGTCTTTCTAGCTCTAGTTAATGTCACTAACTTCTTGTTTTTTTAGATATTTTCTGCTCTAAATAAAAAGCTACTTATATCCCTGTTATTTTATCACTGCCAATTAAACATATTAACCCATTTACAACCCAGCTTTTCATAGTTAACAGTATAAAGATAAATTCAATCACACCATGGTATTTCCATCACACGCAACGTGAAAAATGCTGCAGTTGGTTATTTGTTAGGATATTAGATCGCTCCTAAAGCGTGGAAAGACCTCCCACTCCACATCAGAGCCTCCTCCTCTCTTCTTGAATTCCACAAGAAGCTCAAGACCTCACTTTTCACATAACCAACCTTGGTTGGGCGCACACACCTGCTCAGCGTCAGGACACCCCGCGGGTGGTAGTGCACTTTACAAATATACACAACATTTCAAAAGTAAGGATCTTGCATTCTGATCTTTCTGATCACTGATTATTTCAAAGCTAAGTGCATCTGCAACAGGTCTTTCTGATATTTTCTATTTTTATTTTTTTTATTTTTATTACATTTATTTTTATTCTCTATTATTATTAGAACTCGTCAAACCACCAACACATTGGTATTTTTTTGTATTTACTATTTAATAGATAAAGCTCCTTAAATCATAGTATTCCTAGCACTAACGGACTACTCCAGAATTTGTTGCCCGTTCTTCAACGGACAATTCCTTTGTTCCTTTGACAATAACAGCAGTGTATTTCCCGGAATATTTGCTACACTATGCTGGACAACCCCCAGTCAAGTACCCATTTCCTTCTTGCCCAGTCCAACAGAAGCCAGTACAAGCACTTAAGAAGGGACTGGCCAGCCAGGCTTACACTGATAAATCTGTAGGAAGGTATCAGTCAGTTTGCTGGTGAAGATGGGCTCTGGCAGGTCCCGGAAGTATTGCTTTAACAAGTCTGCTACATCGTAGGCCGACTGTTCCTTGTAGTTGACGTGGTCAGGCGATGCTTCGTTCATCTGTCGGAGGATCTGGATTCGTGATTTCACACCAGACTTTCGGAAGATACCCTCCTGCAAAGACCACAGCACAGAATCAGCATTATAGACACAAAGCAAAGTTCCAGATCTTACTGTTAATTAAAATACACCAATTTAATTTTCTTAAATGTGTGGTTAACTGTGCAAATCCCAGAATCTGCTGGATCAATGTGGTCACACCATTTACCTTTAGAGGTAATGCACAGCCTTCAACCAACAGCAACAACCTTGAAGTAAACCTGTTAACCCCAAGAGAGTACCAGTGAGACAGAGGCAAAAATCAGTGATCTTGAGGCAATACCAGTCAATTAAAGATAAAGGTGGCATTGAGGAATCAGAGATGAAAACTTTAACCTCAAGGCAATATAACTGAATCATAAGTGAAGCAAGTCGCTTGAGGCTAAACTATTGAATGGGGAGTGAAACCAGCAACTCTGATGCAAAACTAATGAATCAGCAGTTAAAGCACTTGGCATGGGCAGTGCAAGGGACCCCCTGGCCAGCCCCGTTGCAAAGTTCACTGTCTGCTTTGCAGACAGTGAACATTGTGACAGGTGCTGGTGCACCCTAAGCACTACAGCATTGCCGCCGGTCCTATTACGAGCCGGAGGCGAAGCTGTACACCATTTCCAGCTAGGCCACCAGGAGGAAACTCTGTTTCCGCCCGCTGGCCCAGCGGGAAACTCGTAATGGGGCTGGTGGGGAGCCAGCCGCACTGGAGGCACCCTATCTGTTGGGACTTCGGCGGACGGGCTTTTCTGTCCGTCAAAGTCATAATGACCCCCTAAGGCTTTGCCAATGAACCAGATGTGAGGCATCCGATGAAATCTGCGATCTTGAAGCAATATCAATAAAGTTAGAGGTGAAAAGAGTAACAAACAAAAACCCAGAAAGAATGGACTTCTCGTATAAAAGAGCAATTCTGGACCCAACCACTAGATGGCATTATGTGAATCCAGAAAAGAGTCATGCTGCAAAATAAGCTTGACTTACAGATTCAGGACCGAAACTTGAGACCTAAAGATGCAATCCACTTGTCAAGTACATTGAATAGACGAACTAAAGACAGTACCAATGACCCGAACATAAAACTAGAACCAAGAGGAGAATCAAGGACTTGGGAGGGGTGGGTGGTGCCAGTAATATAGAAATAAAACAAGCAACTTTCACATTAAACCAGGCATCTAGAGATTAATCCATAAACACAAAAGGGAAACGTTCTATAAGTATGGCCAAACTACATCCTGTAACTCCTAGATTTCATAAAAGAACTAAAAACATATTTTCAAACAGCTTTTTCAAACCATCTAATATGAAATCTCCGGCCAAAAAGTCCAATAAAAAGAGACTCCCCATCACCTAACCTACCCTCTTGAAACTATCACTCCGTTACGTGATTGTGAATCATACAGTATATACTTAAAAACAATAGTCTCTTGTGTTCCAACTAAGTTCATACTTTCTTTATAAGCATACATAGAAAAGTATAATTCATCACAAATAGGGCTCTCAGTTTTCCGTTTTTACAGATTTTTTCAGATAAATACAGACAGAAAACTATTTATTTTCCTGTCTGTATTTATTTTCCGATACAGAAAAATACGTAAAATTAGCCTTCGTTGGATGATTTTCTCTACTCTCAATCATGGACGTCAGGTCAGTATGGGTACGGAATGAGAGATGAAAAAAGACAGTAGGTTTCCTAATTAAGCTTAACTGAGTGCAGATCTACAGTTATTTATGCCATTTTACAATGGAAGTTTTTTTCAGACAATGCTATTGCACTGTATATCGCTGAAACCTTTTGGACATTCAAATGCAAGTATACATTTATTGTTAACGAAGTGTGGAAAAATACCCATTGCAGCTTCATTTATACAGTGAATACAAAATAAAAAGGGATAAATAAAAAAAAATGAGAAAAAAAGAAACACAGATTATTACGGATAGAAATGTCGAAAAAATAAATACCATAAAGCCGGAAGCCCTAATCATAAACAAGACCTGATGTGGACTTTGCATAGAATTGTGCATTTAATTTCCACTTAGAGGGTGCGCCACCCGCCCTCTGGTTTGGTGTGATTGCCCTGCAATGGCGGACTTCTCTTTGAGTAGCGCTCTAATGGAAGCGATGTACAGCCACATGGACTTCTCTTTGAGTAGCGCTCTAATGGAAGCGATGTACAGCCACATGGACTTCTCTTTGAGTAGCGCTCTAATGGAAGAGATGTACAGCCACATGGACTTCTCTTTGAGTAGCGCTCTAATGGAAGAGATGTACAGCCACATGGACTTCTCTTTGAGTAGCGCTCTAATGGAAGCGATGTACAGCCACATGGACTTCTCTTTGAGTAGCGCTCTAATGGAAGCGATGTACAGCCACATGGACTTCTCTTTGAGTAGCACTCTAATGGAAGAGATGTACAGCCACATGGACTTCTCTTTGAGTAGCGCTCTAATGGAAGAGATGTACAGCCACACGGCTGGACGCAGTCTAACTTCTGCTCACAGCACTCACTGCACCATCTGGCTTTGCCAGGACACCCACCTGGTCGAGACACTGGCTGCGGATGTATCGCATGGCCTGCTGGATGCTCTGGGGCAGCGGCTGCCCGGTCCTCTGCACATTGACAATGGGCGGAACTCCGAACACAGTCTTCCCTGTGTAGTCAGGGACTTTGCTTCTCTTCATGAATTTGGGGACCGTCCTGTATTGGGGTGAATGGGAGTGAAACAGTTAATTTCAGACACATTCAAAAGACTAATGGAACAATCTACTCTACTACCTGAGATAGAACATGCTACTTAACTGAACAGCTATCATGCTTTTGTTTCAAATAAAATGGGGTGTTGACCACAGGTATTTCAAATTCCACCATCTAAGAACTTTCCCATTCCTAATAATGCCCTTACTCATGGTATCTTGAGAATTAATTTCTGTGTAGGATTTTCTGACAAGGGGACTCCAGACATGTCTGACTCTATTACCCTACTGTGGTTTCTGAAGAACCAGCCAGCATATTAACATCTGATGTTCTCAATCGTCTGTGGTACCCGGTCTACAAGCAGCTGAATAATGGAGCAAAACTACTTTTAAAATTCAAAAATGAATAAAAAACAACTATGATCAACATGGACCTTTGTGCAGTTGTTTATGGAGCAGAATTAAAAATCTGGGGTTACCCCTCCCAACAATCTGATCTGGTTGTAGGGGTATATTTAACACAAATGTTTTCTTTTAATTCCTTTTCAAATGATTTTATCTGTGCTGATCCTGACTATTAAGATGTAGTGCGTGCCAGTGACAAGTTGAAAATTCTAAATTAGAGCAGGGCAGAATCATTCTTGCAATAGCCATAAAAGGAGCATCCATTCTACTAGTTATTAAACTTTTTACTTTATCATTTGTTTGTGGGAACACTAAGTGAGAATGCAACATATAAGAACAAAAATGTAAAGGCAGGTGCATATAAAAAACAATAGTTTTAGTATTTGAAAATCACACAGACCCACTGACTGGTTGAGCATAGTGAGTAAGGACAGCAGGTGCTATGACTGGTAAAGGAATGTGGGCTATCGAAGGAAAAAAATACATGACATTTTTTATTTCACCTAAAAACCTCATCCTAATATTGCTAAATATTGGCATCTACAGGGTAGTACCTAAAGGTCTGATAGCTGTATTACACTGTGACGTATCCTCCACGCGTCTCCAAACGCTACTTAATATATGAATTTCAATGTTCCTGAAACTGGGGAAATTTGACCCTAACTTTTTACATGTCGGGTACAATTGGTTTGTAAAAAATGATTTCACACATTTACCTGCCCACAAAGGTGTATTTATATCCATTCAGCATTCATTTCTGCACTTTAATGACCTAGTTCTTTTTAAAAAAGCTTTCAACAAATAGTGCCAAATTAAAAAAAAATCTTAACTACAAAAAAGTCATTCCAAACAGTTTAAAAAATGCCTTAAAGTTTGAAAAAATTTGTATTGACCCTGTCCTCTCATTTTACATGATTAAAGTTTTTACATTTCCAACAGACAACTGTTTACGAATAAGAAGTTACAAACAGATTTTATAAATACCATAATTTCTTGTTTTAATGTCTTAACTAACAAACGTTTGTAACTTTTCATCTATGTTTTCAAAATGAGCATCCCCGTAGGTGCACATGTGGGCCCGCATGTTTCGGAGTTGAAACATCTCCATGTGGGCAAACAGGCTGTAATGTCTCCCTTTACTAGCATTCTCCCTATCCCGAACCCGCAAGACTTGCAGTACGTATCCAAAAAACAAAGGGTGAGAATAAAGAAGGCCCTAGCGCCACATTAGCGTGATTTTTTTTATGCTTATGTGGCGTTAGGTTGGCAAAAACGACGCAACAAATTGATAAAGTGGTGCAATGCATGCATTGTGCCACTTTGTAAGCGCTTACGCCACATTATGCCAGGGCCGGGCATAATGTATGCAAGGGGTGCGTTCCTCCGTTAGGAGGCCCAAAAAATGGTGCAGTGGAATCTCTGATGATATACAGGGTCCTGGGGGAGTTAGAGATGACCTGTGAAGGCAGCAAATAATCAGTTTAGCTTTGGGCCTCAAAAGTAAACTTCTATCTGACTTTTGTGACTCTGTTCAGCCAACATATCTCCTGAGACTGGGGGGCAAAAAAGTAAGACCTTCTCTTCTGTTAGGATACTATAGTTGTGGTGTGGCTTGTCTTTAGACCATTTTGTAAGTGGTAAGCAGCAAACAAGAGAGGCGGAAGACAAGTGATAGCAACTCGGGCCAACTTGGGTAGCTGACAAATGTTCGATTTCAGATTCACTCTGTTATTTCATTATAGACTTTGGATGTATATAAAATGATTTAAGGCATTTACGGCCTCATTAAAACCTTGGGGGGCGGCCATTTAACTGCCGTGCGGCTGCACTCCCGCCGTGACCATTTTGACATCCCCGCCAGGCCGGCGGGGATGTCGGCCGGAACATGGGAGCTGGCTCCTAATGGAGCCGGCGGTGTTGCGGCCGAGTGACGGGTGCAGCTGCACCCGTCGCGCTTTTCACTGTCTGCTGCACAGACAGTGAAAAGCAGTGTGGGGCTGTGCCTGGGGGCCCCACAACTCCCCTTCCCGCCAGCCTTTCCATGGTGGTCTCTACCGCCATGGACAGGCTGGAGGGAAGGGGACTCAGAATCCCCTGGGCAGCACTGCAGCAAGCGCTGCCCCGGAGGATTAAAACCGCCGGGACAGCCATGGCAGTAAACCACTGCTCCCGGCGGTGCGACCGTGGCGCTTCCGCCCCAATCGTAATAGGCAAGATTGCACCCCCAGCCTGTTGGTGCGATCGCCAAAACAAAGACCGCCAGGGTTGTAATGAGGCCCTTAGTTGCTTTCTGGCACCCCTTGTAAGTATGTGATTGTTTTATTCTTCTATTTTTGCTCCCATACTCTTATTTAAAAAGGTAGATAGATTTGTTTGCAATGTCTGTGGTCTTGACTCCTGGAAACACACAGGAATAGCATGTATGCTTTGCACCAAGAACAGGTTAGGAATGAAGGAGCCAGGATCCCAAGGTTTACCCTAGAAGAGCAATGCAATAAGGTTTATGCAACAATTCTTTGTCATTTACTTAAAACCCAGACAGCCGAAGGTTTACCCTAGAAGAGCAATGCAGTGGGGTTTATGCAACAATTCTCTGTCACTTACTTAAAACCGAGTGAGAACGAGATTTCATTTACAGTGTTGCGTGCACTGGCAACTGTATGGCTAAGGGGAGTTTTTCATGTTTTGAAATAGTTATTTCCAGAAACCTTCCCCTCTCTCCAACCCCTGCATCATTGTGATGACCCCTAGCAGCCTCAGTTGGACTTTTATCAGACACTCACCACACCCAGCCGTTCTTGTTCGGGACGGAGTACTTCTCCATGACGGCGGTCAGGCGCAGCAGGGAGAACTTCTGAAGCAGGTTTAGCTGGGCCGCCGACTGGCGGTTGATTTCCAAGGAGGCGGAGTTTAGGCTTGGCCGGTGCGAGTTTTGGAAGCTGTGCCAGCGCCATCCCCTGCAGGAGGAGAAACAAGACAAAAACAGAGATGATGATCAGAAGTGTGATTCTAGCCCAGACTGCCCTATTAGAGTGTTTGGCCAACATCTTTCATCCTGGCTTTCCCCTCACAAAGATAATAACACGCAAGCTTCCCTCCCCATTGGCTGGGTAGGGTGCAGTGGTTAGGTCACTGATGTGAATGTTGTTGTGTGTGTTATTCTGTACCTGATCCATGGTTGATGCTCTAAACCTGTGACGAGTGGGTAATCAGTGTGTGTTATCCCACATCTGATCAATGGTTGGTGCTGTGTACCTGATCAATGGTTGACGGTCTGTACCGCTGATGAGTGGTTGATAATCCCTCTTTCATCATATATAACTAATGAATAGCTGATGCTCTGTCCTTGATCTGTGGTTCATGGCCTACTCCTGACCAGTGATTGATGTGCTGCATCTGATTAGTGGGTGATGCACTGTACCCATGAAGAGTGGTTAATTATCTCCATCTTATCAGTGTGTGGCAATCTGTGCTTGATCAGTGGTTAATGCTTGGTACTTGTGGTGTGTGACTGATGATTCTCCCTCATCAGTGGGTGTCATTCTGTATCTAACCAGTGGTTGATGATCTCTCGCTCATCAGTGTGTGTTATTCTGTTCGTTGATGCTCTGTAATAGATCACTGATTGATGTTCTGCACATGATCACTGATAATCTGTGCTCTGTATCCAGTAAGTGGTTGATGCTTTGTACATGATCAGTGGTTGATGCTTTCTAGCTGGCAGCGTGGCAGGGTTCCGTGTATCGGATAAGCATTTGATAGTTTATACGTGTGGTGAGCAATCAATGGGCTCTCTCGCTCATTAATGGATGCTATTTGTTTATGTATTTAAGTATGTATGTATATATTAATAGGCATTTATAAAGCTCAATCATCACTCATTACAGTGTCTATAGGTGCTGATATCAAAATGTCTGTAGCCACAGACATTTCAAATCCATTGGGAGGACAGCCGGGTCTCTACTTGCTTCGTGAATCTGAAACGATTCTGTTCCATGCATCGAGCGAAGGGAAGCGTGTTCCAGAATCTAGGGCCAGAGATGGAGAAGGCTCTGCCTCCCCTTTTCTCAATCTATATTTGGGAACCACAAACTGAAGTTTAATTGTGGACCTTAACAATTGTGCAGGGCAGCAACTGATGGCCATTGCCATACAAAATGTTGTGGCGTATGCATGCTATCTTAAATTGGATGTGCCCGGCGATTCGAAACCAGTGCAGTTGTTGTCGATATGTAGAGACTTAGTCACGCTTATCGAGGTTGAATAGTGTTCTGATGATGGTGCTTGGAATGCTCTGAAGGGACATGAGGGTTTTCCTTAGAAGAATAAAATAGATGGCGCTGCCACGGTGTAGGTTGGACTGGGTATGGGCATTACTTACTGTGATCTTGTGTGGGAGGGAGAGGACGAGTAAGATTCCCCTACAGGTTCTCTGACGGAATACCAAAGATCTGGATATTTGAGCACCTAATGTGAGATGGGGTCAAAGATGATCCTTAAGTTTTGAACGGCCAAGAACTGAGGTGGAAATCCACCCATTTAAGATGGACAGGGGGCACCATTCAATTTGGAGATTGCCAGGATTTCCATTTTTGGTGTGTTAAACTTAAGAACATTTTCCACCCTCTAGTCTAAAGTGAATTAAGTTGTCCGTCCAGGGAGGATGAGTTGGCAGTGAAGTTCTAGATGAGTTGGGTATCACATGCCTGGGAACAGGTCTAAATAGTGAGTTAGAGGGCAGAGGTGGAGATTATAAAGGCGGCTTGCATGTTTAGCACAATTTGGGACACTTTCGCTCATGAGCGAGGCATTGACAATCACTTGGAAGGGCCGGGTAATGGCACCACTGACTTGCTTGTAGTAATGACCCGGAAGGGGCTCATCAAGCGCACCAGCTGCATGGGATTCCGTTATTGGCTGTGGTGAGAAGCTTGAATTAGGAGAAATTGAGAGTGGGGCTGGATGTGGGCAGGTGAAGAAGGTGGGTTTGGGCAAACGTCATCTCTAATTTTCTTCATTTTATTCAGAAAGTAGTTGGACAGGCAATGCTGGCTTTCAGACGGTGTGATTGATGTCACTGCATTGGGTGCCAAGCTTGAGATGTTGCCCTTTGTATGATAAGCTGATGCAAGATAAAAGCAGCCTGCCGAGGCCTGTGTGTGCCTGGCATTTTTCAGGGGATGATAACAATAGCAAGTTACTCTGGTTGTTAATGCATGTGATTTGTCTGGTCAAAGGACTCGATGCCCATGTGCAGTATTTCTGAGAGGAGGAGAAACTCGATCCCGTGACTCTAAAACTTTCTTCGAAGAAAAACAAATTGTACTACTCCGAACCCAACACTAGATGGCGAGCTTATGCACAGCATGTGTATCTACAGCTACACATGCCATCGAACAGTTAATATCCCAGGTGCAGAGCACAATGTGTAACATACAGATAACAAATTTGTTTTTTATGCAAATAACTCAGTGGGTTACAGCTTTTGTCACGAATATCGCTTAATTACTTGGAGTTCAAAAGTTACAATCCTAATATAGCAAACTGAGGTATGAACTGGCATCAAAGCACTGCACGCATTTTGTACGCATTGGTTTACAACCTTATTGTTTCTTCCTCAATTCCTTTTGTTATTTTAATATTGATAAAAAGGGATCTTTAGGGTAATCATTCAAAATAACAGCATGGCACTTCCAGTCGTGGTACAATTCAAATTCTGAGTTTATGGGGTGGTTTTACTAACACTTTGTGCCATGTTTGCATAACAAAAGTGACACAAACCTGGTGCAAACTGATATTTTGGTGTTTAATTTCTAGCACAAATCCTGAATTGTGTTTGAAAGTAGCACTATGTGCTACTTAGCACCAACAAGGCACGCCATAGGTGGTACATGGGCGTTTTCAAGCTCCCACCTATGGCTCTTGACACTAATCTCCATCTAATAACTTTTGTAGAAAGGGATTTGCATAAACATTAGGCCTCTTCGAGGCAGGATTTAAATTGGAAAAAATATTTATTTTCTCTAAACCTTTCCAACTTTGTGTGTGTGTAGCACCGTACAGCACCCAGTACAGCATACAAAGTGGTAAAGTGGTAAACTTTGTGGCAGCATATAATAGTTTAAAACCTATACATGGCATCATGCACACCCTTGCACTAAAGTGCAAGATTGTGCTTTGGTGCAAGGCAGCCTAACATAGACCAGCACTAGAGGAGAGAGCAACAACATCATACCTCGGTAGCTATGGTGCAGCGCTACATCTTTGGTTATTACACTGCGTGAACAATTGGGCAATATGTCCCTTTGTTTCCCCAGACGAAGCACTCTTAACACACAATACTTACTCCTATAGATGACATCTTACTTCTACACCCTGTAGCCCTCGTTGTCTTACGTAACATTTCCTATACAGTGATTTACACACTTGTATGACCCATTGTCTCTTTATAAAGATTGTGATGTAAAGTGCTCTGACACGCTACACTAGGATGAGCAGTGCTATAAAATAAATAAGTGTGAGAGGTTGAAGGAGGGGTGATGGGTGCCACTGGAAGGTGGTAGTGAGGGGATGGTTGAAGAAGACCATTTGGGGGGGGGGGGGGGGTTAAGATTGTCGCTCCAGGCACTACCAACACTAAAGCTGGCCTTCTTACAAGTGTTGAAATTCCACAGTATGTTTATTATACCAAATAAGTCTTTGATATTTTGGGATTGTTCATTTCTTTCATATTCCTTTCCTAGACATAAATGATGCATTAGCTAAGCGAGCTGTTGGTTATTCTTTCCTAAAAGAGCAGGTTTATGTTTATGTTGGTAACAGATCATATTTTGACCAGCGCATTCCACAATCTCATCTTTGCTCTACATATTAATCAAGATTTGTTCAACCTTTATATGACCCCCCCCCCCTAGCAGCATTTGTGGAGTAATTTGGGGTACAGGTGGTGTCCTATGCTGACGGCACACAAATCATTCTCACTCAGGATAAGAAAACTCGCAATGTCCAGGATCGTATTGGGACTTGTCTCTCAGCTGTATTTCAGTGGATGGGTCAGAGTAATCGACAAATGTAATACGAGTAAGACTGAAGTTTCAGTATTCGGTTCTCCTTGTCCCACTTGGGGTGGCAATTTTTGGCCCAGTTCTGCTTACCCCTCCCTTCCTCCCCAGCCACGGTGGCCGTAACTTGGGCGTAAAATTTGACAATGAACTCTCCACAGGATATAATGGGATCGTAATACGTCAGACAGGATATCTGTCGGTTTGTGACAGAGGCTTCCCCTCCGCCAAGATCTAAGTCAGGCCCCTAAGTCTCTACATCCCTACAAAAATTCTGCATTGTTCTACATTTGCCATAATGAATTAATTAAAGTTCAATTTTCGGTCTGTTCATTTAATGAAATCGGTCATTAATGTGTAGTTGACATGTGCACGTAGAGGAGCTGGGGGGTTACATACATGAACATAATTCCCCTCAATTCTCATAAGGAGGCATCCTGTTTGATTACACTCAGTGGCCAAGATAGTTGAGTATCCAAGAATGGAATCAGCCAGCCTGGGGATTATTGGAACAGCCGCACTTGGAAACTACAAGTACCATAATTCCTTGGCCAGCACCAGTTTTGACACTAAGGAGGATCCTAGGCTGCTCATTAATAGTGACTAAATAAGAACTAATGAACCATAATTATGGTCCTGATGTGGAGACGGTTGTAGTGAAACGTGCAAAAAAAAATTCTGGATTATTCACCCAAGCGTCTAGCATTTGGATTACAATACCTGTGTTTTCACAAGCCACATCGCCCAAACCCCTGCAAATTGGTGCTTTCTGCTGCTATTTAGCAAACATCCAAAACACTTTATGGGAATGTTCCACAACATACCTTTTCACAAATAAACATGGCAAACATTCCAAATAAGTTATATATACGCACCACACCCATATGCACACAGCACTGCTTTGAAGTCAACCAGTCTGCAGTGATGACTCCAAACCAAACAGATGCACCAAGCAGGACAATGGTCAATCATTCACCTCAGCAGGACAAATACATGGCAAAGCACAAACATCCTTACACATGACTCAGCAGGACAAATACATGGCAAAGCACAAACATCCTTACACACGACTCAGCAGGACAAATACATGGCAAAGCACAAACATCCTTGCATATGACTCAGCAGGACAAATACATGGCAAAGCACAAACATCCTTATATATGACTCAGCAGGACAAATACATGGCAAAGCACAAACATCCTTACACATGACTCAGCAGGACAAATACATGGCAAAGCACAAACATCCTTGCACATGACTCAGCAGGACAAATACATGGCAAAGCACAAACATCCTTACACATGACTCAGCAGGACAAATACATGGCAAAGCACAAACATCCTTACACATGACTCAGCAGGACAAATACATGGCAAAGCACAAACATCCTTGCACATGACTCAGCAGGACAAATACATGGCAAAGCACAAACATCCTTACACATGACTCAGCAGGACAAATACATGGCAAAGCACAACATCCTTGCACATGACTCAGCAGGACAAATACATGGCAAAGCACAAACATCCTTACACATGACTCAGCAGGACAAATACATGGCAAAGCACAAACATCCTTGACATGACTCAGCAGGACAAATACATGGCAAAGCACAAACATCCTTACACATGACTCAGCAGGACAAATACATGGCAAAGCACAAACATCCTTGCATATGACTCAGCAGGACAAATACATGGCAAAGCACAAACATCCTTATATATGACTCAGCAGGACAAATACATGGCAAAGCACAAACATCCTTACTCATGACTCTCCTCTAAGATAGATCCTTTAGTGTTCTGGCTGGTCACTCTTCAGTATAATCCATCAGCAAACAATACGCAACAGCCACTGCCCAGTAGGATCCTCCCTCAGCTAGAAATGCAACCAATCAAATGTCCACAGATCACTTTGACTCTGGTCAATGGCAACCCCGGTCCCAGAAAGCACACTGAGATAGCGCTGCACAACCATACGAGTGGAATAAATGTGCAATCCAAATCAGTGGCATAGAAACAGTGCAAAGCCACAATTGGTGTGCACTGGCTCCCTCACACCCTTGGGTTCTGGTATCACTGTATCTGCTATACTAATGATAGCCAGACCTCTGATATGCAAATGCTTGTAACAAAAAAGCAATATCACAAACAGTGAGACCCCTACAGGACCCTCCCCAACATCCAGCATTAGGATACCAGCGTAACTTGCAACTGGTACCAATACAAGCAGGTACCCACCTCCGCCGTCGTGTCAGGGATGCTCCAACGCCCGAATCACTCCTCTCCCTTATTTCAATGTCCTCTGTGTCATTTAAGGAGTTGCCTGTGCTTTCAAAGTCACTGGCTGAGGTGCACAACTCAGACATGGATTGTTCCTCAAAGTTCACATGATTAGAAGCAAAGGTGGCTTCTTCCTCAAAGTCCTCTTCGGGGTCCAAGTCCTCACACAGATCTTTGGACCAGGTCTCCACCTTCTGCTGTACGCTATGGACATGCTGGAGAATGGCGTCGAGATGCTCAAACTCCGTGCTCTTATTCACATCAAATGGGTCCGTATTGGCATCGAAACAGGTGGGTACATTGTCATAAATACTCGTCCTGCTTCCTGAGGAGCTGCACGAGCTCATCCTTTTTCGGTATTCAAAGCACTGCGAGTCGATACTACTGCATTCAGAATTTTCCAATGATTTACTTTCGGAAATCCAAGTACTTAAGTGCTCCCGGTCCACCGGGCACATGCTTCCGATGGAGAGAGATCTGGGGAAGGTTCCTGGCTTGTGATCACTGGGGATGTAAATAAGGCTGTTTGGAGGGCAGCTGGGTCGACGACAAGACACTGTCTGCCAACTGGCTGCCTTACCATACGTGCTGTGTTCACCCACATGTCCATTGCATGCTGTCCCACCACTTGGCTTTATTCTACCCAAGGACTTGGTCTTCATCTTTGTGCTGTACTCTGGATAAAGAAAATGTTTATTGCCATTGGGCAGTAAAAGCCCTTTCTCGTGACTGTTTTGCGACTGCCATACAGAACTATTGTGTGTTTTGGTACAATCCAGGCCTGGTGGTGACGGTGATTCACCGCTGACTTTTTTAGACTTGTCTTTCTTCTTCCTCCCACTCAACCTTGACATTGACCTGCGTAAGCTAGATTTCTTTAGCTTTGCTCCAGATTCAGGTTGAGGTAAATAGGCAATGGATTGGTCACTTAAACTTTTCTGGGCTGCCGTGATTGTTGGAAACTCATAGTGACTTGGCTCGTCCGGCGGGGTGATCACGATGGCCAAGGTGCTGCTCTGGGCACTGGCAGAGCTGGTGTTGCTGTGCAAGGAGGATGCCTCCAGATCCAGGCTGAGATCGGTGAGGATGCTGTCTCGGCTTGAGGTGTTCTTAATGCTCCGGTTTAAGATCTCGGGGCTGTGGCCAAGGAGGTCAGCAGAACCCAACCTGGACCACCGCCTCCTCTCTGGCTGGAAGGCCCAACGGTCACTGATGGCGCACAGGTCCTCATCCCCAGAATCGTCATTCTAAAACAATAGAGAAAAAAATAGGTGAAAGATGGGTAAGTTACAGAGCAACAATTTGTGAATCAATGAAGCAAAGTTTGACCCCTAGACCTGTTGTTTTCTAAGGCCTCCTTCTTGGTTGCAAAACAATCTAGCACAAATACAGTTTGTGCAAGGAAGCCACCCCGGTATTACACCCTAGTATTACTTTTGTTGTGAATAACGGAGAATAAGGTATGGGAATTTGTTTTGACACTTTTCTCTCCACTCTTGCCCAGTAACAACTTCACCACAATACGGTGATCACTATTATGACTTAAGAGAAGTGCTATGATGACATGGTCTGAATGGCCAAGTGACAACCATCTTTGGTCCCTATGGTTTTAGTTGTTGCCAAAGACCTTTCACTGGTCCTTTGGTCTGAGGTGCTTGACGAGACACATCTCTTATCACCTTGCTGAGAGTTGGGGTCGGACAATCTTTACTAGTCCCTCTTTTCTATGCGGCTCATAGAGAGCTCATAGGTGTGAAAGAGCCTTCTCAGGTTTCAGAGGCTCAGAGTGACAACGAAAGAACTGTCTCTGGCCAACCTACCAAGGGCTGCTATAGAAGAATCTTGTACACGACGCACACCTTTAAGTAATAGCAAGCAAAATTCACTCCAATTGGTTTTTGCACATATTACATTGTAGCATCAACCCTTGGTTCAAGCTCTACACATAATGTCCTTTATAATCACATTTCCAATTCCCAAACATTGTTTCCAGAAGACATGGCGTATATATATATATATATATATATATATATACACACATATAACCTAGTGACAGTCACCACTAGGTAGTTATAGTTCGGAGCTAGTTTCCATAGGAAGAGCGTTTTTTGTTTTGCCAATAACTTGATGAATATTCAAGAAATTTTCAAAATGTATACTTTGGTGGGTTTGGCTGCTGTCTTGAAAGTTTTGGAGTGATCCATCAAGTGGGGGCTGAGAAAAAGGAGGGGTCCCAAAATGCATTTTCCCCATTCATCTTCCCATAGGGTTTTGAACAGGACTACAGCCCGAATCGCTGGACGGAATTACACCAAATTTGGCAGAAAGCTAGCTTTTAGTCCAGAAAGCACACTTTTTGTGATTTGGTGAAATCCGTTCAGTGGTTTTTAGAGATATTAAAGGGCAAAAAAATATTGATTTCTAGGGACGCGGATCCTCGGTCCCAGTGATGGTATCTGATTGGCTCCCAACACTTCAACAAGGAAGTGTTGGCAGCCATCTTGGAACTCGGCTTCATCCGAGTCCCAGAAACAAAGTGTAAAAAAAAAGAAAAGTGGCCATGGTAGGGTCACCCTGAGCCCCTAGCCTTGGTCTAGGGGTCCCTTACAGCCCCCGCCAGGATAAAAAAGCATTTTTTTTTTTAATTATCTGGAAAATCTGTGGATCCACTGATTTTCCTGACATTTAAAAAAATAAAAGTGGTCTCCCAAGTGTTGTTAACCTCAATAGATCTGGCTTTAAGGTGCATTAGTATGCAAACAGCTTTTCCCCATTACTATATAAGCACATCAAAAAACAAACATACTGGATTTGCTAATGATTGTTTATCAGTGTTTATGGGGTACTCCTGTAGGCAAAAAAGTACCGACTAAAACATTAGAAAAGCCTACTGCAGTTAAAAACAAAAAAAAAGGATTTATGTCCCTACAGTAAACAAGTATACTGTGTGATGGTTAAATGTCCTTTTGAGATGTAAAATAGTCTCTTGTGAATTGCAATGCAATAACTCCATTCAAGGTAGAATGATACACCAGCCAATAGCATGAGGTGAGTCTAAAGATGGTGCAGATTTGTGGGACGTTGTGGACCACTGGTTAAGTTATCATACATACCAACAGACCCGATTCAGGCAGGGGACTGCTGGTTTTGGAAGCTAGAAATGGCATTATGTTGGCTGTCTCCCACCTGAAATTCTCTCTGCTTCAACAGAATAGAAATAGAAATTCTCTCTGCTTCAATAGAAGTCAATGGGAAAATATATCCCCCCCCGATTTGGTTTTCAAAATCTCCCAGTTTCTTGTCTTAAACTGTTAGTACGCATGCTACAAGGATCTCATTGTAATTTAAGAGCTGTTGCTTCTGCAACATACAAGTACCAACAAAGTCTGTAGTCTCCACCAACACATCTTTACATACTTCAGCTGAGAGCATATTTCCTATGCAAAAAATGCTGTTGCTGGACCTTCTTTTATGATCCGGTGTCCACAAGGTCCTTAATCAAGTGGCCCACTGAGCTGTTTGTACCTGCTTATGCTGAAAGTGGACTTCCAGCTTCATGGAGGCGCAGGAGTTGAGGGTCATCAGCCTCCTGGAAGAGAAGGAGAGAAAGGTTAGAGCTAGGACAAGTGGCTACAAGGAGCAAGCACACAACAAATGCTTTGCAGGAGAAGCAAAGTCAAAAGGGTACACTAGGTATTGTTGCCCGGCATCTGTTTAGTACACAACTGCTATTGGCTCACAGCAAAGCCTCCTGGGGGTGCCCTGTCACTTGGTTGGCGCTAACCTGTACGCCACAGTTTGTTTCATGGATTGTAGTTTCTGTGTAGCTCTGCATCTCCTACAGGCTCTTGGTGTGTGTCACCCTATGTACATGCCTGGTTGTGACCATATCACTGCATCCTCCCATGCCTTCAAGTATCCCACCACTGTCACTCTGTGTCATTGAGTTAATCTCTCTGGGTGCATCTTTTCAAGACCGGTTCACCCTGCATCTGAGTTGTCACATGTTCCAGACATCCTCTGTACCCCCTTGTTGATGTACTAATGTACTGCTATGTTGATGAGTGTACCAGTGTCTACGTTTACCCAGGGTCAGTGTCTCACCCTGCCGTTTCACCCTATGTCTTTGTCTCCTTGTGCTTGTCTCCTGATGCTTGCCCATGCTTCTGGTCCCCTAAGCTCCCCTGAGTCCATTGCTTAATTTCTAAAAACAGAAGTGCCAGCATGGAAGTTCTTCCACCACAGTTCCTGTAACTGCTGCCAAATGCCAGTGCCAACATTGCTTACTAATCACATCACACTTGAACAAATGTGAAATTTTGAACAGTTCCAGGTCACCCCAAGATTCAGGGAAGGCCTGGAAGTTCTGGTGCTGCATGTGTTTTTAGTATACTGAATTGTTAAACAATCTGGCAGGTATTGCTCAAAAATATGCAGAGAGCACCATCTTGTGGTAAACTCTAAAAGGTGTTGTTTAAAAACAAAATGCCAGTGTTGAGTACCTGCAAACACCTGCACAAATTAATCATTGCCAGAGTCTATTTTTCCTGTACTACCAAAGTCCAATGCCAATTTCCCTAGTGTCTTTATCTTCTGCATGTCTTCTCATATCTCCCAGTGGTTGATTCTACCCAGTGTCTTCCTATAACTGTCTCTCCCCAGTTACTTCCTAAGACTGCCTCTCTTCATTTATGTCTTTATGAGGGTCTTTCAGTGTGTACTCGTAATTGCGTTTGTCTTCTCAGTGTCTTTCTGTGTACACGTCTGATAGTGTCTGTCTCCCAATGTCGGTCTCTCCTCAGTGCCTTCTTGTAACTGTCTCCCTTTGTGTATGTCTTCGAAGTGTCTTTCTGTGTACACTTCTGATGGTGTCTCCTCCTGTAGGGGCTCTCCCATTGCCTTCCTGTGACTGTCTCCCTTTCTTTACGTCTTCCTGTGTGTACAAGCAGCGCATACAGCGTTAACGCATTAGAACTTGATCCATAGAATAGAGTTGGCAGGAGTGGACAGAGAAGGCTATAGTTGCAAAGGAGTAGCTCATGCAATTCCATAATTCTAGCAGAACTGTACACTGCAGATGGAATGTTTTAAAATTTTCTTCTCCACATGATGAAGTCACCTCAGCTGCATCCCATGAAAATGTCAAACCTAATTGCCACACTTACTCCAGCATTTCAAGAACTAAAGTTTTGTTTACAAACTAGGCTGGAAATCATGTGAAGGTTTGTGAATGCCTACAGTGGAGAAGTGTGGCACAATGGTTAGAGCGATAGACCCTGATGCAAAGATCTGGCCCGGGATCAGGGTTCAATTCCCACCTCTGTGGGTCTTGGGCTCAATTCCCTTGGACCAGATAATTCTCGCCTCGGTGCCTAATCTAATTAATGGGTCTCACTCTGTAACTCTGGGCAATAGCTTGCTTAATCTCCACAACGGCCCTCACAGCGCTTGGATGCCTGGCTTCACCCTGGGGCTGTCCAGGAGTGGGTGCCTCACAGGGAAAAATCAGGACGGGTTCCACAGCGGTATGCGCACAGTGCCTTGAGACCCTAACGGGTGAGTAGTGCGCTATACAAGTGCGAAGTTTACAGTTTTACAAAGATACAACTTTATGGCTGACAAGCTTTGTAAATTAACTGCCCTCCCCAAATCCCAGACCCCACAAGGGAACAAACATGTTCTTGTGCATCACACTACATATAAGCCAGTGTAAAACCCTCTATTTTCACAGATGTTCTGCAGTAATTCATTTGATATATCTTGCGTAATTGGTTCGATATGTGGCACCAGATGTATGAATTTATGGATTATTACAAATCATAATTTGTGTTTTCTTTGGTCCTAAGTAGACCTAAGTAGACCTCAGGGCGCAAAACTAGTTGTAAAAATGAGGCCTCTCAGTTTTACCAATGGTTAACCCTTTTGGGGGCCATGCATTCAGGGGGTAACACTTGCCCCCTGTAGCCACTGTGGTACAGTGGGCCTTCAACACTTAGAGGGACCCCAAATCCTTCAGATGCTCCCTCCCCTCAATGCAGCCCAGGGCGAATGAATATCTGTGAGATATGTGCAACTTATGGTACCTCATAAAATTATACTCGGAGGGGCATCATTTTGTTTTAAGTCACTCAATGTAGTATAATTGCGTCCATTGGAATTATGCAATACGGCGGCTGCTGGGTTTTCTTTGGATTTGCATGTTTGCCACATAACGGATTTTGGCCCATACGCATACTTTTTTTGCACCGCATTTGCGTCATTTTTTTACGCAAAAGAAGCGCAAACATACAAAATACAATTATGGCCCATTTTTATACTTTTTTTGTGCCGCATTTGTGTCATTTTCTGATGCGAAAGCGGGGCAAACGTAAAAAATATAATTGTATTTTCTAAGTTTGCACCGCTTTTGCGTCAAAAATTTGACACAAATGCGGTGCAAAAAAAGAAGTATAAATATGGGCATATATTTTGTAAGTTTGTGAAGCTTTTGCGTCAAAAAGTGATGCAAAAGCGGCACAAAAAAAAAAAAGTATAAATATGGGCCTTTGTTTCTAGGCAAACAGATCAAAAGTTACTAAAAAAGGCAGCATACAAGTTGCCATGCAATGGAAGTTCTTTCCACATAGATTGGCTGGTCACCTTTCAGTTGCATTTGGGTGTTAAACTGGTACTAGTACTAATGAGGTAAAACTTTTGCCTAGCGTTAACGTGTCAAAAACAGACACAGTAATCCCATCACAAAACGTGCTGCATTACACCACTTAATTCGTCTTTTCAAACTGCATAATTTGGTCCTCCTCTGTCATATAATTCCAGCAGCCATGATTATCAGGGATGAATTTAAGGAGGTACGACCGGTTCAACAGCACCTGGTGCTGAACTCTGGGGTGCACTGCGTAGAAATAACGTGTTTGAAAGCACTTGCTGCAGAGTTCCTTGTGTGTCCGGCAGTTTTCAGGCAGCAGTAAAAATGTCAAGAGAACTCTGGTGATTAATGTTCCCACTGGAGAGAGATCAGTGTGCTGTCTAGTGGCAATTTTGACTCATCATCAGGCAGCAAAGAGGGTTAATATGCCTGCTCCAAAAAACGCACCATACACATTAAAAAACTGCATTTTATATGGCAGCATAGTAGGTTGCTGCTTTTGTTTTTAATACTTGCAGTTCATAAACTGCATTCCTAAAAAGCACAGTTCCCTTGAAACTGTCATCAAAGAGCTGCATGCAAGCTGCACAGCACAGGGTAGAACTTTATGTTTTTTTTTCCGTAGTCTATCTTTCTCTTTCAATGTTGCTAAAAGGGGTTCGTTTGGATAGAAATACATTCTAATTAGTAAAGCCAACCACTGTGTGGTGCGTTTTAAATCCTGAGTTTGTACTTCTCCAGACCAATCACTCTTGTGAAGCATTCTGTATAGACTGATTTACACATGTATGATTCATTATCTCTGAATAAAGTGTGAGTGATGGGCATATATAATTGGAGAAATCAAGCTGAATCTGGATTTGGAAACGAAATGTATTTATAAGGCATTTCCGGAATGGAATATATGAGAGGAAATTGGTCTATCTCCCGGAACTGCCTTGAGAGACTCCCTCTTTAAAGGACGACCGTTGATTCACAGGTGCAGTCTAAAAAGGAAAATAGCAGTGGAAGACTACACTTCATGTTTTTATGTTTTTTTCAATGGAAAATTGGGTCTTTTGTTGAGATTTAATGGGGCAGATTTCTGAAAACTGGCGCTGCAGTTTACTTGCACCCCTTCACGCCCCCCTAACGCCACCATGTGTGCGCCGTATTTAAGAAACGGTGCACCATGGTGGTAGTTTTGACGCTAGTCAGGCACTTTGCAGGATTAGCATCAAAAATGTTGATGCTAATACTGCAAAGCACCCAGAGACCCACTGAAGCCAAGGGAAGCCTCCTTTTAACGCCTTCTCTGAGCAGGCGTCAAAAGCGCCAAAAAATGGCATAAGGAAATCTCCTAGATTTTCTTGCGCCATTTTTTTTGGCCCTCCCTAACAGGGGAACGCCCTCTTTGCATACATTATGCCTGGTGCAGGCATAATGTGGCGCAAAGGGTTACAAAGTGGGGCAATGCATGCATTGTGGCACTTTGTAAATACGGCGCAGCGGTTTTGGCCTTCTAACACCACATTAGCTTTAAAAAAAAAATGAGGCTAATGTGGCGTTAGGATAGCGCAAGGCCCTCTTAAATCTGGGCCAAAGTGTTTATGTGGAGCTGAAAAAATATATCAAGATTTTGGAAGGTATTCGAGAGTGTGACCGTAATCATTTATTTGTTGGCTAAAATTATTTCCTGTTCCCGGGGTAATATCTGTACTCTGTGGTAGATAAATCATATTTATAATTTATCCCTACTATACAATATTTTCATGTATATGTGTAAAGAGCCCCAACAGACTAGACTGATATGAGTAGCGCTATAAAACAAATTTAGGCCCAGATTTAAGAGGGCCTAGCGCCATTCCAAAGCCACATTAGCGTAATTTTTTACGCTAATGTGGTGTTGGAAGGCAAAAAAACAGAGTAATATATTTACAAAGTGGCGCAAAGCTTGCATTGCGCCGTTTTGTAACCCCATGTGCCTCACTTTGCCTGCGCCAGGCATAAAGTGTGCAAGGGGGGCGTTCCGGCGCTGCGGGGCGAACAAATGACGCAAATAAATCTAAGAGATTTCTTTGCGTCATTTTTATCAACATTTTTAAGGCCTGCTAAGAGCAGGCGTTAAAGGGAGGCTCCCATTGTTTTCAATGGGCCTCTAGGTGCTTTGCAGGATTAGCGGCAACATTTTTTACGCTAATCCTGCAAAGCGTCGGACCAGCGTCAAAGATAATGACACTAGTACCCCTGACTACTGCCATAATGCACCTTATTTTAAATATGGCACACACACATGGTGGCATTAGGGGGCGCTATGGGGCGCAAGAAAAGTGGCGTTGCTCTAGGTGCAGCACCACTTTTCATAACTCTGCCACCAAATGTATGCGAGAGAGGGGCTGATGAGAGATGAGGAGCACTGGTGGAGGGTGTTAGTGAGGGAATCTGTGGAGAAGAAGGCACCAAAGACGACTCATGCACCAACGCCACCAGCTCTAAAGCCAGCCCTAATTGGATATAATACAGATTCCAACGTGATCTCCCAGGCAGGCCCTTTAGAAAGATTTCTCGTACTTACTCTTTTCGGAGTTATGATGTTTCTACGTGAGACCTCCAGCAGCTGGCATGGAGGCACTAGAATGCAAAGAGACTAGCTGAAAAGAGACTTGCTGCCAGAGGAAATGTTATTTCGCTTGCTGCTCCAAAAGTCCTTGCACAAGAGCTTCCTAGAGGTCGTAGGCTTCCATTCCAATGTTGGCCATGCCATTTCAAGCCACCGCGCGCAGTTCTGGAATATGATTTGCACTGTTCTGCAGTCAACAACTTTGCCACTAGACCACGAGCCACACTTGTGTTATAAATAATAGACCACTTTTTTAGACCCTTCTCCTACGCAATAGGAGGTAACAAAATCTATACTGTGACATCTACAGAAATTCAGGAGGAGGAGGTGCACACAGTGGACAACACATAAAACTGCAGGGGGACACATACACATATATAAATATATACATTTTTCTATTTTGTTCACTGAAAAAACAAAGCTTAAAGTAACGTTATAGTTAAGTGAATTTGTCAGTGACAACATTAACATTTGGAACTGAAAATTAACCCTACAAGACACTCTGCTCCACTCTACAACACTCCACTTTATACCAACCCACTCTGCTCCACTTTCAGCCCATCCACTCTATGCCCCGCCTCTCTACAACACTCTATGCTACTCAACTATATGACACATTACGCCACTCTATGCAACTCCCTCTATGCCCCACCAAGACACTCTAATGACGCCACGCCGTGACACACTACTCCATTTTACTCCACTCCATGACACTCTACTCCACTCTATGCCCCTTCACTCTACTCCACTCCACGACATTCCACTCTATGACACTCCACTCCACAACACAACACTCCATGACACTGCACTCCACAACATAACATTCTATTGCACTCTCTCCTATGCCACTAACTTTCAGCCATACTGAACAGCAGTCACGCTATTGTACAACATGGCTAATACACATTGGCTTTGCCAATAGCTGTTGAATAGGCAAGATTTATTGGCTTTGCCAATGCTTGTTTCTGTGTTGCCACTGGCAGCATGCAACGGCTCTAGTGGTTGAGCCATGGGGGACTAGGACAAATGGAGCTGGGGCACGGGCCATCCACTCCCTCTCCCCCAAAAGGCGCAAGTAAACCTACCCACGCCAGTGGAGAAGATTTTAGTGTGCTACAATGGCCGGTGCCGCATTAGTGTTGAGAAGTTGCTGCCAATATATCGTCCAATCATAACAGGCGCAGTGTGAAGGCAGCCGCCCATCCCGCGTCTTAATAACATACCGAGGTCGAGCGATTAAATATCTTTGGCATTTGGCTTAGCCTGGATTAGCAGGATTAGTTTGGCGTTCCCATGCATATCAGTCTTAATAATGGTATTCCCTGGGAAGCCAACACTGGGGGAATGAGGCCGGATGGAGAGGGGCAGATGGAACCAATCATTCCCCCCTGCTAATTGAATCAAGTGGAATGCCCCGCACACTACGCTGTTCATAGACACGTGAATAGTGGCTATTATTAGTACTGAGGCAGTGACACTTTCATTAGTCCTGCCAGGATAGAAGACTGATTCGGCCCTGCTGCAATCTGAGCTAGTGATTGGCAGATACATGGGCAACCATGTGTTATTGACTATGAAACATGGTGGTTTAACGGGGCTGGTAGTGCATATTGGCGGCCATCTTAGATTGGTACCAAAAATAATTCAATGCAGTCCAAGATGGCAGGGGGACACCGCATTGTGGGACAGGGACAGAGGGTCCTGTCAAGGTGTAGATGGTGCGACTGCGTGCTCCATGTGTGTGGTATGCCATGGTAGTGGATCCAGACGAGAAGACTTGTGTGAGAGATATAAGAATGAAGCAATAGCAAGACTATGAATGCCCCTAATTTTGAGCAACATTTGCCTGTTATTAACTGCACCTGCGTTTGATGACCACTGGTTTACATGTTACTAAAGCTATCTCTATGCACCATTACCAAAGCCCCAGACATTCCTTTGCCTGTCGCTATGCTTAAGGGGCATTCGCCCATGTGTTGCCTTGGCTGTCTATATGTGGAGAGAGCCTTTCCTTGGATGTCGATACGGCTAATGAGTATTCACCAATATCTCACCCTATCTGTCCCTATGATTAAACAACATTCATCCATATCTTACCCTAGCTGCCCTATGATTAAAGAGCATTCGCCCATGTGTTGCCCTACCTGTCCCTATGATTAAAGAGCATTTGCCCATATGTTACCCTAGCTGTCCCTATGATTAAAGAGCATTCACCCATGTGTTACCCTAGCTGCCCCTATGATTAAAAACCATTCACCCATGTGTTACCCTAGCTGCCCTATGATTAAAGAGCATTCGCCCATGTGTTACCCTAGCTGCCCCTATGATTAAAAACCATTCACCCATGTGTTACCCTAGCTGCCCTATGATTAAAGAGCATTCGCCCATGTGTTACCCTAGCTGCCCCTATGATTAAAAACCATTCACCCATGTGTTACCCTAGCTGTCCCTATGATTAAAGAGCATTCGCCCATATGTTACCCTAGCTGTCCCTATGATTAAAGAGCATTCACCCATGTGTTACCCTAGCTGCCCCTATGATTAAAAACCATTCACCCATGTGTTACCCTAGCTGCCCTATGATTAAAGAGCATTCGCCCATGTGTTGCCTTGTCTGACCTTATGTTGAGAGAGCCTTTGTCCATAGGTTGCCTTATCTGTCTCTATGCTGAGAGAACATTCACCCATTTATAGCCTTGGCTATCCCTATGTTGAGAGAGCCTTTGTCCATAGGATGCCTTGGCTGTCTCTGTTGAGAGAGCCTTCGCCCATATGTTGCCTTGGTTGTCCCTATGTTGAGAGAACATTCGCACATACATTGCCTTGTCTGTCCCTATGTTTAGAGAGCCTTCTCCCATATGTACCCTTGTCTGTCCCTATGTTGAGAGCCTTTGTCCATAGGTTGCCTTGGCTGTCCCTATGGTGAGGGAGCCTTTGTCCATAGGTTGCCTTGTCTGTCCCCATGCTGAAAGAACATTTGTCCATATGTACCCCTGTCTGTCCCTATGTCGAGAGAACATTCACACATACGTTGCCTTGGCGTCCCTATGTTGAGAGAGCCTTTGTCCATAGGTTGCGTTGGCTGTCTCTATGTTGAGAGAGCCTTCGCCCATATGTAGTCTTGTCAGTCCCTATGTTGAGAGAGCCTTCGCCCATATGTAGCCTTGTCTATCCCCTATGTTGAGAGAACATCCGCACATGCGTTGCGTCGGCTGTCCCTATGTTGAGATGCTTTCACCCATATGTTGCCTTGGCTGTCCCTATGTTTAGAGAGCCTTCTCCCATATGTACTCTTGTCTGTCCCTATGTTGAGAGAGCCTTCGCCATATGTTGCCTTGGCTGTCCCTATGTTGAGAGAGCCTTCTCCCATATGTACTCTTGTCTGTCCCTATGTTGAGAGAGCCTTCGTCATATGTTGCCTTGGCTGTCCCTATGTTGAGAGAGCCTTCGCCATATGTTGCCTTGGCTGTCTCTATGTTGAGAGAGCGAACATTTGTCCATATGTACCCTTGTCTGTCCCTATGTTGAGAGAACATTTGCACATATGTTGCCTCTGCTGTCCCTATGTTGAGATGCTTTTGCCCATATGTTACCTTGGCTGTCCCTCTGTTGAGAGAGCCTTTGTCCATAGGTTGCCTTGTCTGTCTCTATGCTGAGAGAGCCTTCGCCCATACATAGCCTTGGCTGTCTCTATATTGAGAGAGAGCCTTCACCCATACGTAGCCTTGGCTGTCTGTATATTGAGAGAGCCTTTGTCCATAGGTTGCCTTGGCTGTCCCTATGTTGAGAGAGCCTTTGTCCATAGATAGCCTTGGCTGTCTCTATGTTGAGAAAGCCTTCCTCCCATATGTTGCCTTGGCTGTCCCTATGTAGAGAGAGCCTTTGTCCATAGGTAGCCTTGGCTGTCTCTATGTTGAGAGAGCCTTTGTCCATATGTTACCTTGGCTGTCTCTATGTTGAGAGAGCCTTCCCCCATATGTTAGAGCCTTCCCCCATATGTTACCTTGGCTGGCCCTATGTTGAGAGAGCCTTCCCCCATATGTTGCCTTGGCTGTCTCTATGTTGAGAGAGCCTTTGTCCATAGGTTGCCTTGGCTGTCTCTATGTTGAGAGAGCCTTCCCCCATATGTTACCTTGTCTGTCCCTATGTTGAGAGAGGCGTTGTCCATAGGTAGCCTTGGCTGTCCCTATGTTGAGAGCCTTCGCCGATACGTTGCGTTGTCTGTCTCTGTGTTTAGAGAACATTCGCCCGTGAGTGTGGGGTCAGCGTTGAGGGGCTTTGACCCCCGTCTAGAGTTAAACGTGAGCCTCTGCTCTTCTAGGAAAGAGTGTCAGGGGGGGTGAAAGGAAAGAAACAAAAGAACAGAGGATGAGGAAAGCAGAGACAGAATAAATCTACGGTGGTTGGAAGAAACTCCTGAGGGAGGGGATTAGAAACTAAAGGTTAAACTCTGGGAAGACACGAGCAGCTTCAAGCAGCAACGACGCGTGTTTGTGGAAAGTAACTGAGACACCGGAGCGCTTTCTTGCAAGGGGGGGCCCTTCACGCTACACTTCACATCTCCCCATCGCTGGCTCCGCTTTTCTTCACAGCGAGGGCCCTTCCCTCCCCCGGCTCCGCTTCCGTTTCGCTTTCTCTTAACCCACGTCCTTCCCCAACTCCCGGGCGTTCAGGCAAGATCTGATCTCACATGTATGGAGGTCGCTGAACCATTTGTGGAGATTAAAAACACGTTCTGTTCCCGCCACTATTGCTGCGCTCAGGTGAGAGGCGCCTTGTGTGTGCGCCCGGGGGTCTGCTCTGCCCCCCGAGCAGCAGACACCTCAGGCCGCCGGAATTTGGGCGCTGCAACAACTTTCACTGAACTTTTGTTTTGTCAAGTTACAGCCAAGAAAGCAGGCTCAGTCGGGGGTCGGACCTGCTGCGCAGCGCGGCTCTCTGGATCGTGGCGCTGTGTAAACTTGCAATGTTTTGGAGCAGAGCCGAAGTGGACCATGGAAGATGGAGAGATGCCGCCTGTGAAAGGCCGGGCGGGCTGGGGCAGAGTCCATCACATGGCATAGGGACCTGACAGAGCAGAAGGGGCGGGCGCTCGCTCTCGATTTCTTGTAAGTTGGCTACTATTTTAGAGAAGGGTGTTTGGCTAACGTGGTGCGCAGAAATATTGGGTCAAAAACCTAGGCCTGGCTAATGGGAGTCCCACGGCAGCGATGTCTGCCAGGTAACCCTACCTAATGTAAATATCTACAACTAACATAAATCCCCTATGAATTCTAAATACCAGCCACTTTGCTTCAGAAAGCTTCAAACTTTCCCATAAGTCTTAGCAGCACCCAACTCACAACTGAACAGGCTCTTGGCAGTACTCACATCGTGGGCCTCTGCGTGTGATGGGAGGCTGGGGGCCTCTTCCCTGAAGCAGCTGGGGACTTGCTGGGGGCGTCCACAAGTTGTGTAAGAGCAGCTCCCGGCTGGGTGCTGGGGGGCCCGCAACTCCTTTGAGAAGAGGAGCCCTGGCTTGTGTTAGTAGTGTTCACAAGTCCTGTGAGAAGAGGAGCCCTGGCTTGTGTTAGTAGTGTTCACAAGTACTGTGAGAAGAGGAGCCCTGGCTTGCGCTGGTAGTGTTCGCAAGTCCTGTGAGAAGAGGAGCTCCTGGCTTGCGCCGGTAGTGTTCACAAGTCCTGTGAGAAGAGGAGCCCTGGCTTGTGTTAGTAGTGTTCACAAGTACTGTGAGAAGAGGAGCTCCTGGCTTGCGCTGGTAGTGTTCACAAGTCCTGTGAGAAGAGGAGCCCTGGCTTGTGCTGGTAGTGTTCACAAGTCCTGTGAGAAGAGGAGGTCCTGGCTTGCGCTAGTAGTGTTCACAAGTCCTGTGAGAAGAGGAGGTCCTGGCTTGTGTTAGTAGTGTTCACAAGTCCTGTGAGAAGAGGAGCCCTGGCTTGTGTTAGTAGTGTTCACAAGTCCTGTGAGAAGAGGAGCCCTGGCTTGTGTTAGTAGTGTTCACAAGTCCTGTGAGAAGAGGAGCCCTGGCTTGTGTTAGTAGTGTTCACAAGTCCTGTGAGAAGAGGAGCCCTGGCTTGCGCTGGTAGTGTTCACAAGTCCTGTGAGAAGAGGAGGTCCTGGCTTGCGCTGGTAGTGTTCACAAGTCCTGTGAGAAGAGGAGCCCTGGCTTGCGCTGGTAGTGTTCACAAGTCCTGTGAGAAGAGGAGCCCTGGCTTGCGCTGGTAGTGTTCACAAGTCCTGTGAGAAGAGGAGCTCCTGGCTTGTGTTAGTAGTGTTCACAAGTCCTGTGAGAATAGGAGGTCCTGGCTTGCGCTAGTAGTGTTCACAAGTCCTGTGAGAAGAGGAGCCCTGGCTTGTGTTAGTAGTGTTCGCAAGTCCTGTGAGAAGAGGAGCCCTGGCTTGTGTTAGTAGTGTTCACAAGTCCTGTGAGAAGAGGAGCCCTGGCTTGTGTTAGTAGTGTTCACAAGTCCTGTGAGAAGAGGAGCCCTGGCTTGTGTTAGTAGTGTTCACAAGTCCTGTGAGAAGAGGAGCTCCTGGCTTGCGCTGGTAGTGTTCACAAGTCCTGTGAGAAGAGGAGCTCCTGGCTTGCGCTGGTAGTGTTCACAAGTCCTGTGAGAAGAGGAGCCCTGGCTTGTGTTAGTAGTGTTCACAAGTCCTGTGAGAAGAGGAGCCCTGGCTTGCGCTGGTAGTGTTCACAAGTCCTGTGAGAAGAGGAGCTCCTGGCTTGCGCTGGTAGTGTTCACAAGTCCTGTGAGAAGAGGAGCTCCTGGCTTGCGCTGGTAGTGTTCACAAGTCCTGTGAGAAGAGGAGCTCCTGGCTGGTGTTAGTAGTGTTCACAAGTACTGTGAGAAGAGGAGCCCTGGCTTGTGTTAGTAGTGTTCGCAAGTACTGAGAATAGGAGCTCCTGGTTTGCTGCTGGCAGGCCCCACAGGTAGTGTGTGAAGAGGAGCTCCTGGTTTGCTGCTGGCAGTGCCCACAGGTAGTGTGAAGAGGAGCTCCTGGTTTGCTGCTGGCAGTGCCCACAGGTAGTGTGAAGAGGAGCTCCTGGTTTGCTGCTGGCAGTGCCCACAGGTAGTGTGTGAAGAGGAGCTCCTGGTTTGCTGCTGGCAGGGTCCACAGGTAGTGTGTGAAGAGGAGCTCCTGATTTGCTGCTGGCAGGCCCCACAGGTAGTGTGTGAAGAGGAGCTCCTGGTTTGCTGCTGGCAGGTCCCACAGGCAGCGTGTGAAGAGCTCCTGGTTGGCTGCTGGCAGTGCCCACAGGTAGTGTGTGAAGAGGAGCTCCTGGTTTGCTGCTGGCAGTGCCCACAGGTAGTGCGTGAAGAGGAGCTCCTGGTTTGCTGCTGGCAGGTCCCACAGGTAGTGTGTGAAGAGGAGCTCCTGGTTTGCTGCTGGCAGGCCCCACAGGAAGTGTGTGAAGAGGAGCTCTTGGTTTGCTGCTGGCAGGTCCCACAGGCAGCGTGTGAAGAGCTCCTGGTTGGCTGCTGGCAGTGCCCACAGGTAGTGTGTGAAGAGGAGCTCCTGGTTTGCTGCTGGCAGTGCCCACAGGTAGTGCCTGAAGAGGAGCTCCTGGTTTGCTGCTGGCAGTGCCCACAGGTAGTGGGTGAAGAGGAGCTCCTGGTTTGCTGCTGGCAGGCCCCACAGGTAGTGTGTGAAGAGTAGCTCCTGGTTTGCTGCTGGCAGGCCCCACAGGTAGTGTGTGAAGAGGAGCTCTTGGTTTGCTGCTGGCAGGTCCCACAGGCAGCGTGTGAAGAGCTCCTGGTTGGCTGCTGGCAGTCCCCACAGGTAGTGTGTGAAGAGGAGCTCCTGGTTTGCTGCTGGCAGTGCCCACAGGTAGTGTGAAGAGGAGCTCCTGGTTTGCTGCTGGCAGTGCCCACAGGTAGTGGGTGAAGAGGAGCTCCTGGTTTGCTGCTGGCAGGGTCCACAGGTAGTGTGTGAAGAGGAGCTCCTGATTTGCTGCTGGCAGGCCCCACAGGTAGTGTGTGAAGAGGAGCTCCTGGTTTGCTGCTGGCAGGTCCCACAGGCAGCGTGTGAAGAGCTCCTGGTTGGCTGCTGGCAGTCCCCACAGGTAGTGTGTGAAGAGGAGCTCCTGGTTTGCTGCTGGCAGTGCCCACAGGTAGTGTGAAGAGGAGCTCCTGGTTTGCTGCTGGCAGTGCCCACAGGTAGTGGGTGAAGAGGAGCTCCTGGTTTGCTGCTGGCAGGGTCCACAGGTAGTGTGTGAAGAGGAGCTCCTGGTTTACTGTTGGCAGTGCCCACAGGTAGTGTGTGAAGAGGAGCTCCTGGTTTGCTGCTGGCAGGCCCCACAGGTAGTGTGTGAAGAGCTCCTGGTTTGCCGCTGGTAGTGCCCACAGGTAGAGTAAAGAGGAGCTCCTGGTTTGCTGCTGGCAGGTCCCACAGGTAGTGTGTGAAGAGGAGCTCCTGGTTTGCTGCTGGCAGTGCCCACAGGTAGTGTGTGAAGAGGAGCTCCTGGTTTGCTGCTGGCAGTGCCCACAGGTAGTGTGTGAAGAGGAGCTCCTGGTTTGCTGCTGGCAGGTCCCACAGGTAGTGTGTGAAGAGGAGCTCCTGGTTAGCTGCTGGCAGGGTCCACAGGTAGTGTGAAGTGGAGCTCCTGGTTTGCTGCTGGCAGGGTCCACAGGTAGGGTGTGAAGAGGAGCTCCTGGTTTGCTGCTGGCAGGCCCCACAGGTAGTGTGTGAAGAGGAGCTCCTGGTTTGCTGCTGGCAGTGCCCACAGGTAATGTGAGAAGAGGAGCTCCTGGTTTGCTGCTGGCAGGTCCCACAGGTAGTGTGTGGAGAGGAGCTCCTGGTTAGCTGCTAGCAGGGTCCACAGGTAGTGTGAAGAGGAGCTCCTGGTTTGCTGCTGGAAGGCCCCACAGGTAGTGTGAAGAGGAGCTCCTGGTTTGCTGCTGGCAGGGTCCACAGGTAGTGTGTGAATAGGAGCTCCTGGTTTGCTGCTGGAAGGCCCGACAGATAGTGTGAAGAGGAGCTCCTGGTTTGCTGCTGGCAGGGTCCACAGGTAGTGTGTGAAGAGGAGCTCCTGGTTTGCTGCTGGCAGGGTCCACAGGTAGTGTGAAGAGGAGCTCCTGGTTTACTGCTGGCAGGGTCCACAGGTAGTGTGTGAACAGGAGCTCCTGGTTTGCTGCTGGCAGGGCCCACAGGTAGTGTGAAGAGGAGCTCCTGGTTTGCTGCTGGCAGAGTCCACAGGTAGTGTGTGAAGAGGAGCTCCTGGTTTGCTGCTGGCAGAGTCCACAGGTAGTGTGTGAAGAGGAGCTCCTGGTTTGCTGCTGGCAGAGTCCACATGTAGTGTGTGAAGAGGAGCTCCTGGTTTGCCTTTGGCAGAGTCCACAGGTAGTGTGTGAAGAGGAGCTCCTGGTTTGCTGCTGGCAGGGTCCACAGGTAGTGTGTGAACAGGAGCTCCTGGTTTGCCTCTGGCAGAGTCCACAGGTAGTGTGTGAAGAGGAGCTCCTGGTTTGCTGCTGGCAGAGTCCACAGGTAGTGTGTGAAGAGGAGCTCCTGGTTTGCTGCTGGCAGAGTCCACATGTAGTGTGTGAAGAGGAGCTCCTGGTTTGCTGCTGGCAGTGCCCACAGGTAGTGTGTGAAGAGGAGCTCCTGGTTTGCTGCTGGCAGGGTCCACAGGTAGTGTGTGAACAGGAGCTCCTGGTTTGCCTCTGGCAGAGTCCACAGGTAGTGTGTGAAGAGGAGCTCCTGGTTTGCCGCTGGCAGAATCCACAGGTAGTGTGTGAAGAGGAGCTCCTGGTTTGCCGCTGGCAGGGTCCACAGGTAGTGTGTGAAGATGAGCTCCTGGTTTGCTGCTGGCAGAGTCCACAGGTAGTGTGTGAAGAGGAGCTCCTGGTTTGCCTCTGGCAGAGTCCACAGGTAGTGTGTGAAGAGGAGCTCCTGGTTTGCTGCTGGCAGGGTCCACAGGTAGTGTGTGAAGAGGAGCTCCTGGTTTGCTGCTGGCAGTGCCCACAGGTAGCGTGTGAAGAGGAGCTCCTGGTTTGCTGCTGGTAGTGCCCACAGGTAGCGTGTGAAGAGGAGCTCCTGGCTTGGTGTTGGTGCAGAACGTAGATCCTGGTGGCACTTCTGCCCCCAACAGCCACCACAGCAGGCCCTTCAGTCCTGTGGTCTTCTCTCGGCTCTACAACACGCGTGCCAGCTGTGCCACGCGGAGCTGCGGTCCTCTTGGCACAGAGGCGGCACCAACGGAGCGTGCACTTTTGTCCATGTGCTTGCTTCACACTGCCACGTGCCAGGGTCACTGCAATAGTGGTTGGACTTCTATAGCAAGGTGTGCCCGGCTCGGGCACGCCTCCTGATAAGGACAGCGTGGCAGGTCACCTACACCTTGGAAAATGCCACTCTCTCCTGGCACCAAGACACGCTCATTCTGCGTGCTGGTGTACGCACAGATCCGCGTCACTGTGCCATGGACAGATGTAAACCCAGGGCAGGTGACACGGACTCCATTTCCATCGAATACCCGGTTTTTGGTTTGCTTAAATCATCGGTGCTGCTCGCTATGTGACTGATGACATCACTATGATCGTAATTATGCAAAAATCACTGCGGTCACAATCGCATAATTCCAGTGACCCTGAGAATGTGTTAGGCTGTATGTTGACATTAAATGGTGTTTTGTTGTTGAGGCCTGTTAATTACGGGTGTGAATATTGTGAGGTCATGAGCATTGCATTTAGGGTGCCATTTATGGATAGCATGGTGCAAATTGTGTTTTTTGTAACTCACCTTAACTGGCCAATTTCAGTAATTTTCAGTTTTAGTTTGTATCTATAATTTCACTATAAAGGAGCCATTCAGCATAGAAGTGATACACATAGACATCTGCCCAAATATTTGGGTCAGAATCTGGACAGGTGGCAACCCTATGTATCCATATCTATTCACCAAAATGCCAACGAGTAGGGCACGTGACCTCACCCAGCACCTGATACCTGGTGGCATCACACCATTGACCTCTGCTCTCGGCTGTCTCTCGACAGACTCCCCTTCGCTGTTCAGGAACTGAGGAAAGGACAGAGAGTGGAAAAAGCAGAAAGCAAATATGGCTCTGGGGAGTCCTGTTTACTTTCTGTTCCAGCAGCTGCCCTCATGTGGGGGAGGAGGGTGGGCATAGGGGCTTAAATGCCATGAGTGCCAGAGGAGGCACCCATGCAAGTGTGTCAAGTCTAAGTCTGAGTAGCTGCTCATGTTCTGATTTTCGCTTTGCATTCTGGGACTTGTATTTCTGTTTAGATCATTATAAAACCAGGTCTAAAGGTTCCAGAATGCAAATAAAAAAAACTTGACTTTGTAGAGGGTTAGATACTTCTGGACCCCCTTAAAAAGGAAATTGGGGCTCATTTGTTCTCCTGGCTCCCCAGCCCCCTAAGAACTACCTGCAGGGCTTCAGAAGGCAGTCCCCGGAGTCCCACGAGCTTTGCGCCGCAGCCTTGGCGGTGTCACCCCAAGTCTCCCCGGCACCCCGCCTTTCTCTCTCTGCAGCCGCTTTCTGGCTGCAGAACACAGGCGGGCATCAAAGCGATTGTGCCTGCGAAGGGCTGGCAGCGGGACAGGGGCGTGTGTTTGCACAGCCTGCCCATGAATGGGGCCGTGTGTTGGAAGGCCAGCCGCCCTTTCATTGCTTTATCAGTGGGACACGGCCGCATTATGTTCCCTCAGAAAGGGCACATCCGGCGCCCAGCGCGCCAGCGGCAGGGCCCCTGTGCCCAGGCGGGGCGCCACGCCCCCTCCCCAGTCCTGCCAAGGTCCCCAGGTCCATGCGTGACGTGCTGCTCCGTTCCAAGTGTTTTCTTTGAAATCTGAGGCTTGGAGTATTAGTTTTTCCATTATAAAATAGGACTACAAGTCCCAGAATGCAAGGGAAAAAACCCGGACTCGAGCTTCCCGGATCCGGACCTGATGAACGGCTCCACTCCAAGTATTTTCTTTGAATTCTATGACTTGTAGTATTGTTTATTCCAGTATAAATAGGACTACAAGTCATAGAATTCAAAAGAAACAAAAAACGGGACTAAAGCTTCACAGAGCCACACATGCTGTACTGCTCCATGTCAAGTATTTTCTTTGAATTCTGGCACTTGTAGTATTGTTTATTCCATTATAAAATAGGACTACAAGTCCCAAAATTAAAAGGAAAAAAAAAGAGGACTGGAGTGGCACAACGCGCATGGACCTGGGAAACTTGACAGCTATGCCTACCTTGCTTTTGAGACCGGAGAAGGAGCTAAGGTAAACCGCCCGCTGCTGCACTCCAAGGTGGCACGGAGGGCCAGAGATTACACTCCAAGTGAGACTGAGGACCAGCAATGATGGGCAAAGTGCCATCGAGGGGCGTCAACAACAACACACGTCAGAAGTAGAACCATCAATGATAGGCTAAGTGGCACACCGGGCAAGAAACTGCACCAAAATGCCGCTGGGGGTCATCTACTACAGGTCAAGTGGAGGGAAGTACTGCCAACGATGGGCAAAGTGACACAGATGACAACAACCACCAAAGTGGCACAGAGGGCCTTAAGCTACCCACCAGGGCCCAGATTTACAGAGGGTTTGCATCAGGTTTCCATAACTTTTTTTTTTTAAATGCAACCTGATGAAATCTTCTGCTGTGATTTACAAACCAACGCAAATCACAATTTGTGTTGGTTTGTAACCTAATGCTGGGCACCGCGCTCCAATGCCTTACTTTGTGTCAAGGTGGCGTTCTATGTCACCATGCAACCACCCATGGTTTTTTACGCAAATTCATACCTACAAAGAATTGTACACAGGGATTTGCACCAAAATCTGCACCTTCCTGAGGCAGGTGTAACGGGAAAAATATTTTCATGTCTCCTTGTTTTTTCCTTTTTGCATGTGTGCTGCATTCTACAGAACATCTACAGCGAGGAAAATAGCTTAAAGCATAGATTTAGGGCAGAAAGGGCCCCATCCTTGCACAAAAAGTGTGCAGAGTACAAGCAGAAGCCCTTGCAATATCACACAAAGGTGCCTGGATTGGTGTACGGCAGACACAAATGTGCCGGCGCAGGGAGAGGGCAGAACTGCACCACTTCCAAGCAGGCACAGCAACGTTCTGCTCTCTCCCATTCACACAACTCAGCGCTGCAACTTTACTTGTTGTGTAAACTCTTTGTAAATATACCTCAAATGAGGAGGAGTACAATCAATGATGGACAAATGGCACAGAGGGCATCAAAAATGACCCAAGTGCCACTGAGACCAAGCAGTGACGGACAGAGAGCCACTCACGTGGCAAATAATATAATCGACAGTCATAGTGGCACAGAGACCTAAAACAATGACCAGAGTGCACTGAGGCCCAGGAATGATGGACAGAGCGCTATTGAGGGAAAATGAATATGATCAACCACAGCCGTGCTGGCACACAGGGCGCGAGCAACGACCAGAGTCGCATAAGACCCATCAGTGACAGGCAAGGTGCAGTGACGCTCTGGCACTTCAAGGTTGTGTATGAAACCAGAGTGCCTCCACCCCAACAGGCAAAGTGAAAATAAAGCCCAGAAATGACATAGAAAGTGACAGCGAGGCACAGCCTGCTAAGCTAAGAGCCATCAAAGGCAACATCTAAACCAGACATAGGAGGAACTATTAGTAAGGGACAGATGACACCGAGGACAACAAGCATTTTCAATGCAACGGGTCTCGCATTTGTTCGAGTTAGAGCTATTAGCGTTGTAAAGAAGAAAAAAAAAGCAGCGCAATCGCGCTGCGTGTAAAATAAACAGATAAAGTAGTCCGAACTCCAGGCTGAAAACATCGAACCTCGTATGTTTTTAGTAGTTTACTGGTGCTGTGTAGGTGGGCTAAACACCGGAAAAGACATGACGTATGCATGCCTTTCACAAATGAAAGCAAGCGGATTTTAAAAGGCAAGTCCACAAACCAATGTAAGTGACTGACGTGGCATGAGCGTGGTTTCAAGCCCCAAAAGAGATTACAGAATGGACGGAGCACTTTGTGCTCGCCCATAAAAAGCAAAGACCAAAGTCACACTAAGAACCAACGAGAGATAAACTGCTGTTGAAGGCCAGCAATGACAGACAATTGAAGAAAAACATATAGGAACTGTGAATTAAGACCCACAACAAGTTCTAAAGCACCTCCCAGGGCCAGTAAAGACAAAGTGAAAGCAAGAACCTACAATCACAAGCAAAGAAGCCCAAGGAACAAGGTACAGTGCAGAAAATATGCCACTGAGATCCAGCACCAAGGGGCAGAGTGCTGTTGAGAGATTGTGGAATGATATACTAAGAGCCACTGAGGTCCAGCATCAAAGGACAGAGTACTGCCGAGAGCCAATGATATACAAATGGTTAGTCCCACTAGCTGTGATACAGAACTTATGCCCCAAGCCTAGATTAGATGTTGATGCTAGGCCCAGTAGCAGACTATAACTACAGGTGCCTGTGCCTGGAGCAGAGACTAATCGCCACTACCAAAGTCAGAGGCAAAAAGCATGATTCTACACCGGCAGTACAGTAGTTTAATTTCAAGCTTCTCTACAAACAATAAGAACCTAGCTGTGTGTGTCTATAGAATCAATGAGAATCTCAATATAGGTTTCTGTTCCTATCAGGAGAGCTAATCTCTTAGTATCTATGCACAGAAGGACAGCACTGCTGTGGATGTTGATGCAGACGAGGAGAACCTACTGAAGGCGTCTTTGCTCACAGAAAGAGCCTGGTTCTAGGTGTCTCTAGCCATAGAGAAAACCTAGATCTGCATGTCAATGACTACAATGAGAGACTAGCTCCAGGTCTCTTCAGACAGGTGTTTATTCTAGGCACTAGATGTAGCTGTCCCTCCTGCCAAAAGAGTCTAGTTGTAGGTGTATCTACCTGTAAAAAAAAGTGGATTATTATTTGGGATGGGCGACGGCCCGCCTCAAGGAATAATAAAACTTCTTTTGAGGGTGAACTCTTAAAGTCCCTAAATTAACCCCTGGCACAGAGCAGGCAGGCTTAACTTATGTGTAACGTATTTATGCCGTATCAAAACACTGATACAGTCAAAACTCTACACTATACATATCGAAAACTAAACTATAAAAATAGAATAACATTAATAAACAATATGACAACAGAAATCCAATAACGGGAACCAGAGTCACACATTTTTAAGTAGAAACAGTGCCAAAAGGCACAACACGCCAATGAGGAGTCTATGCAAGTGATAGACCGGGACTGAGGTGTTATTTGAGGGTCTGGGGGCGTTAACTGGGATGGAGTTAAAATTTTATTCATTGCAGTGGAACTGCTGGTTGGATACTTTTTCCGACACGTCCCTCTCGGGCTCTGGAAGAAATGTTTTTCAAAAGTTTCCGATCTTTCGTCTGATGCCCAAACAACCACAGGTGTCTTTAAGGCACTTAAAGATTCTAATAGTGCCAGGCAGAGGCCAACAGCAAAGTCCACTCGAGGGCCAGTTCCTACTGGTTAGCTGGGTACTTCAGAAAAAAGGTCTCTTGCGGCTAGCTGAGTTCCCTGTGGGCACATTCCTATGTTCTGGACCAGCTAACTGACCCTTTCATTCTTCTTTGTCCAGGGTTCAAGGTGGAGCAGCTCAAGTCCTTCGGGGCTGCTCTCGGGTCACAGACAGACAATGGACTGGGTTTGAGGAGGTATTTTTCTTCCTTTGCAGGAAGACAATTTAGGATGGACCCAGGAACTTCATTAACTGAAAAGGCGAAAAATCTGAGGTGACCACAAGCAAAAAAGGCAGATTTCCTACACTGCCTATGATGAAAACCTAAGTACAGATAGCAATGGCCTCAAAGATAGCCAAACTCCAGATGTCATTAATTGCAGAGGACTTACCTCAATCCTCCAGTGAGGTTAGCGTACCAAGGGGAATATAGCTTCAGCTGTCTCTTTCCAAAAAGAGAGTCTAGTTTAAAATGCATCTTGGCCACGATGATTTCTAAGCTGACAAGGAGAGCCTAACTCCACATTCCTGTGGGCAGATATTTATGGTACAGAGAAGAGAATAGCGTCACTCTGCCTTCCTGCAAAGAGAGCCTTATTCTAGGTGTATCTAGCCATGATGAAAACCTAGCTCTGGATTTCTAAGCTGACAAGGAGAGCCTAGCTCCACATTCCTGTGGTCAGACATTTATGGTACAGAGAAAAGCATAGCTTCACTCTGCCTTCCTGCAAAGAGAGTTTTATTCTAGGTGTATCTAGCCATGATGAAAACCTAGCTCTGGGTGTCAAATTCCACATGAGAGCCAAGCTAAAAATTTCTTTGGATAAAAAAAAGCCTAGCTCTGTCTAGATGTATGCACAATATGGTGAAGCTTAACTTGCATAACGTATAAAGCGAGCATAGTTCTTGGTGTATTTTGCTATGATGAAAGCCTAGGTCTGGATGCTAAATCACAGAATGAGAGCCTAGCTCCAGATCCCTTTGGACACAAAGAAAGGCTCCCTCTTGCTGGCAGTATAGGTTACTACCTGTTCTTGCCCACAAAGACCACGTTCTAGGTGTATCTGGCCTTGAGGAAAATCTAGCTCTGGAGGTCAATGATCAGCCCTCGAGCCAAGGCCCAGGTCTCTTCAGACAGGTGGTTATGCTACAGGGAAAAAACCTAGCTTAGCTGTCTTTGCTCACAAGGTTAGTTCTAGGTGTATTTACTCATGAGCATAACCTATCTCTGGATATTAACACCCACCAGGAGAGTCTAACTCAAGGTTTTTGTGCAGAGATGTTTTAAGGCATGGGCAAAGTGGGCTCTGACCCAGGGCCCCAGCCTTTGATGGGGCCCCTGATAGAGCCAGCTCTGTTCTGCAGGGAGTCTTGCCCTGATGACCCTGAATAACTCTTAAACAGATTGTTTTAAATACTGTTTTCTTTTCATTTATTTTTAATGTGGGTGATGTGTGGGACAGACATTGTGCACAGAAGTGATTATGTTTCATGCAAGATCCATAAAAAAGTTTCTTTTAGATCAAAGCAGGACCACACGTATGAGAAATGGGAGGGTGTCTCAGAGAGCACTTGCTGTAGTATTACAAGCTGCTGCTGCTGTGATATAATATTGAACAAACGCGTCACCATCCCTGAATATTAGATGTAAACACATTTAGAGTTTGGATGAATGCGCCTGTGCACTGTCAGTAACCTGGCCAAAAAGGGTTTGAAAGGGCTGAAACTGGATTATAAATTCAAAGCTGTTCCAAACAGGAGTCTCAAAAATACGTTTGCCCTAGGCCCTCCCCCCCCCAAATTCTTAAGATGACCCTGTCTTTGCGGACAGAGAGCCTACCTCCCTCTGAGAGTTTATCCTACACAGAGATGTCTAATGTAGCTATCTCTCACAGCAAACAGACTAGTTCTGGATATATCCAGCAGCCATGATAAAATCCTAGCTTTGGGTATCAAAGGCCACCAGGAGAGCCTGGCTCCAGATCTCTTTGGACACAGAGACCCTACCTCCATCTAGGGGTTTACCCTACCAAAGGGAGTCTAGCGTTAGCTGTCCCTGCTCTGGATATCAAAGGCCACCAGGAGAGCCTGGCTCCAGATCTCTTTGGACACAGAGACCCTACCTCCATCTAGGGGTTTACCCTACCAAAGGGAGTCTAGCGTTAGCTGTCTCTGCTCTGGATATCAAAGGCCACCAGGAGAGCCTGGCTCCAGATCTCTTTGGCCACAGAGACCCTACCTTCATCAAGGGGTTTACCCTACCAAAGGGAGTCTAGCGTTAGCTGTCCCTGCTCTGGATATCAAAGGCCACCAGGAGAGCCTGGCTCCAGATCTCTTTGGACACAGAGACCCTACCTCCATCTAGGGGTTTACCCTACCAAAGGGAGTCTAGCGTTAGCTGTCCCTGCTCTGGATATCAAAGGCCACCAGGAGAGCCTGGCTCCAGATCTCTTTGGGCATAGACACCCTACCTCCATCTAGGAGTTTACCCTACCAAAGGGAGTCTAGCGTTAGCTGTCCCTGCTCTGGATATCAAAGGCCACCAGGAGAGCCTGGCTCCAGATTTCTTTGGCCACAGGGACCCTACCTTCATCAAGGGGTTTACCCTACCAAAGGGAATCTAGCGTTATCTGTCTCTGCTCTGGATATCAAAGGCCACCAGGAGAGCCTGGCTCCAGATCTCTTTGGGCACAGACACCCTACCTCCATCTAGGAGTTTACCCTACCAAAGGGAGTCTAGCTTCAGCTGTCTCTAGCCACAAAGGAAGCCTAGTGCTCGTGGGGCGTATATGCTACCAAGGAAAGATTTTTTTTTGCGTTCTCTGCCAGAACGTGTTCCTAACTCTAGGTGTATCTAGTAATAATGAAGGCCTAGCTCTGGATGTCAAGGCCTGCAAGGAGAGCCGAGCTCCCGGTTTCCGTGACCATAGAAAGAGCCTACGTCTCGCTGTGTATGCTTGACCAGCCGCGCCTGGCCCTGTGTGACGATCCCTTGATGAGAGATAAATGTAGGTTTGCATGCCAACCTGAAAACACACAGCTTCCTATGAGTTAGTGCTTTAGAACACCATGCCTCTGGATACCTATGTGCAAACCAGATGTGAAAAAAAGGTAAAGTAGACAGCTTTGAAGCTTGCGTACTGTCACATGCCTGCAACAACACCTACAATAGGTCCCTCCGCCCAGTCCCATGTGCCAGGGCCGATCCCTACAGGAATTTCTTGCCTGCATTTTGCCAGTTGCCTGCTCCAATAGTTCAAGAAAGTCCTTTCTTGATCTTTGTCATATGCCTGCTCCAACACCACTACTCAGTGCCTGCACTCTGCTGCATTCCTTCATCTATATATTCAAACGTTCATTGCCTGAACTCTACTACATGGCTCTTCCAACACCTCTAGGACAGCACTGCCTGCACTCTGTCAAAAGCCTGCTCCAGCGCAAGAGGAGGTATATGCCTGCACTCTGTCAGATGTCTGCTTGGCACATCTAGGAGATCCATGCCTGCACTCTGCCAGATGCCTATTCAGCACAGCTAAGAGATACATGCCTGCATCTGTCAGATGCCTGCTCAGCACATCCAGGAGATCCATGCATGCATTCAGTCATATTGCTGCTTCAGCACATCTAGGGGATCCATGACTGCACTCTTTCATACGCCTGTTCCAGCACATTTAGGAGATCCATGCCTGCACTTTGTCAGGTACCAGCTCAACATACCTAGGAGATCCATGCCTGCACTTGACATATGCCTGCTTCAGCACATCTAAAAGATCCACACCCGCACTCTGTCATATGCCTGCTCCAGCATATCTAGGAGATATATGCCTGCTCTCTATCCTATGCCTGCTCAGCACATGTAGGAGATTCATGCCTGCACTCTGTCAGATGCCTGCTCCAGCACATCTATATGACTGTTTCGAACCCTGCAATTCATTCCATACCTTTACCAACACCACTGTTACAGTAGATACTTGCTGCACAACGTATGTTTAAATTACCTACACACATGATTGCTCCAGGTGATAACTTCCCAGCACTCTACACACGTGCCACCCCTACCTCTTCCAGGTGATGCCTGCCTCCTTCTGCACCTGCCTCACACCCCCTTCTAGTCTATACCTGCCCCAAATCTGGGCCACTTCAGACATCTGCTCTCTCACTATCCGGTTCAAAGGGGGGATTTTTAAAGCAGCTGCTCTAATAACATATTACACAAACATAATGTCGACCAAAGACAAACACCGGCACACTCTTGTCTTCCAAGAATCCCACTGCATTCCTGAGAAGAAACCTGCATTTTGAAGGTTCTCCAACCACCTCCCCCTTTCAGGCCCCTCTGTTACAGCTCCAGACCTAGCATTACTTTGCTGGGCGAGTACTTGTGTAAAAAATGCTTTCCTTCCCCTCCCCACACACGAGTCTTTTACAGGAACCCGAATATAGAAGCTGCGAGGGTGTATTTCCAAACAGCTGTGCAGAGTCTGCAATAAAAGGTGCACATCTTTTATTCCTCATTCAGTAAAAACATACACTTGGTAATTTACTAGAAGAGAAAGCCCAAAGTGGAACCCTAATGATAATTGTGAGGATCATTAAAATCTTAAAATGCAAAATAAAATGAAACGTAGCTGGAAATTCTGTAAGGACCACATTGCGTGTGCTTTACCTCCCTTGAAGTTTCAGTGCTGATCCTACCCCTAGGACATGTCACTTGTGATGCTGAGCACGTGAGTGAGCTGTGTAAGGCTTAGATTGTGCCTTAGGTACCCAGGGATGAGTACTGACACAGAGGGTACCGACACAACAAGCGGTGCTGCCGACAGACGCATCCTTACCTGCAGAGGGATTTTAGGGCGTCCTGGTCCAGGAAGCTGTGGTCCTTCTTCACGGAGTCGATGTTAAGGGGGAACCGTGATTCTGCAGAAGAGAGAAGAGAGGTGAGGTTAGGCCAACAGACGTCCTGCAGATGTTAGTCAAACAAGCCCTACAGCTGAGGTTACTCAAACAACTCCTACAGCCAACTACAGCTGAGGTTAGGACAACCCATGAGTGCTGGAGGGGAGGTTAGTTAGGCCAGCATAAGTCCTGTGGCTAAGGTTACTCAGGCAACTCCTACAGCCAAGTGCAGATGAGGTTAGGACAACCCATGAGTGCTGGAGGTAAAGGTTAGTTAGGCCAGCATAAGTCCTGTGGCTAAGGTTTCTCAAGCAACTCCTACAGCCAAGTGCAGATGAGGTTAGGACAACCTATGAGTGCTGGAGGTAAAGGTTAGTTAGGCCAGCACAAGTCCTGCGGCTAAGATTACTCAAACAACACAACAATAGAGCTGCAGCTAAGGTTACCTAAACAAGCCTACAGATTCATTAAGCGTAGGCCAACTGAAGTCTAGCAGCTCAGGTTAGTCAAACGATTCCTACAGCTGAGGTTAGTGAAGTAACTTCTATAGCCAAGACCAGCTGAGGTAGGACAAATCATAACTGTTAGTATTAAAGGGTATGCCACCACAAGTCCTACAGCTAAGGTTACTTAAACAACACAACTAGAGTGCTGCATCTAAGGTTCCTTAAACAAGCCTATAGCTTCATTAGGGTTAGGCCAAGTCACACAGGACACATAGCTACATTTTACACCAACATAAGTCCCGCAGCTAAGGTTAGTGAAACAAGTCCTACACCTGAGGTTACTCAAACAACTTATACAGCTACGTACAGGTAAGGTTAAGACAATGCATGAGTGCCAGAGGTAAAGATTAGGCCAGCATAAGTCCTGCAGCTAATATCTAATGTTTCACACCTTGCAGTTAAAGTTAGCCCATCAAGTCCTATGGGCATGGTTAGGCCCACCCATGAATCTCAGAGCTTAAGGATAGGCCCACAAAAGAAATGCAGCTAAGATTAGGTCAACTATGTGTCCAGGACCTAAAGGTTAGTCTAACACATGAGTCCAAGAGGTATAGGTAAGTCCAGGAGCTAAATATTAGTCTAACACATGAGTCCTGGAGTTAAGGTTAGGCCAAGAAATCAGCTTGGAATTAAGGTTAGGACAAGGCATGAGCTTGGAGTAAAAGTTAGGCCAACAAATGAGTTCCAAAGTTAAGGTGCATTTAATCCAAGAGTGCGTCTAGCAAGGTAAACCAACACTTGTGTTTTACTGCTAAGGCTTGACCCTCACATACCGCCTAGAGCTGAGCTTAGGTGCATAAAGTTGTCTCGTCACTGATTTTCCTGCAGGTCTCACAAGCGGTATGATTGGCTAGCTGCTGGAATGTTAAAAATGAAATGGAATCCATTTCTGTTTACTGTGAAAAATTGGACGTGCAGTGGGCATGAAATCAAAAAAGCTATATAAGGGGGCAGCAGAAAGGCATGCTCTCCCTCCAGATTTAGCTCCAGATGTGTCTAAGGGATAACTACTGTGATAAAAATAAATGCATATTGTTTTTTTACTAATTTTTGCGATCTCGCAGGATTGTGGATAGTAAAAAGGAGTAGATGAGTTCTGAATATACCCCATTAGTAGGAATACATACTGCCACTGGTTTTGAGAGGAAGTGTCTAAGAGACAGGTACTGTGATGAGTAGATGGTTAATTCCTAATTTCCCCAAAAGGTAAGCTCTTGTGAGACTCTTGTCGGATCGTGAACAGTAGAAAGGAGTAGGTGATCTTTGAATACGCTGTAGTATGTTCACTTGCTACTGTAGGGAGGAGAATTATTGGAGTTGGTCTTTGGCAGAGTGTACTATTTATACCCATCTGCTTTGTAAGAGTTGCGAGTAGGGTATAGTCTCTTCCCACAACCTACTATGCACATCCATTATCAGAGAGAGGTGTTGGCAGGGACGACAGCCCCTGGATGGAGCACACTACGCACACCTATTGAGCAAGAGAGGGGACTCAGCGGAGGCTAGTCGATCTCCACGCACCTGACTTCCACACCCGTCCTCAAACAGAGTTGCAACAGAAGAGTGGGCGTCATTGTACGCAGTCTTATATGCACACCTGTCATCCGAGAGAGATCTGAGAGAGTGGTCTGACAGGAGAGGCTAGTCCATGTGCACGCCCTACTATGCACAGACATCATCTGAGTGAGAGGTCTTACAGAAGAGGGTAGTCCATGCATACACCCTACTAACCACGCTTGTCTTCTGAGACAGAGGTCTCACAGGAGAGGCCAGTATTTCTCCAAACAGCCTCCTACGAACACTCGTCATCTGAGAGAGAGGTCTGGAAGGTCTGCCTTACTACACACAGCCATCACTTGAAAGAGAGGTCTGATAGAAGATGCCAGTTTATGTACACACCCTAATAAATAGGTACACCTGTCATCTAATAGAGAGGACTTAGTGGAGAGGCAGTCTCTCTCTATACACCCTACTATGCAAACCCGTCATCTGGAAGAGAGGACTGGAAGGAGAGTGTAGTCCATGAGCGCATCTTACCACGCACTCATGTTATCTGACAAAGAGGTGTAGAAAGAGTGCCGTCCATGCAGACACCCTACTATGCACACCTTTCATCATCCCATCATCAAAGAGAGGGGCCTCATTGGTTAGGCCAGTCCCTTCATAGACACAACTACGCACATGTGTCATCTAAGACAGAGATCTGAGACAGAGGTCTGTGAGGAGAGACCAGTCCCTCCCAACACACACCCGTCATGTAAGAGATAGATCTCAATTAGTTGTGATGCCGCAAGACTCTTGCAAGAGTAGCTCAGACGCTTCAGAGTGCAGCCTGCTGCATGGATACTTTCAATCTCGCGAGAGGCTTGCGGGACCCAAAGGGAAACTGCTGAGCCTGCCATGAGTTATTTTGCGATCCCACGAGAGTCTCGCAAGATCATAAGCGGGGAAGTAAAAAAAAAAAAAGGACCAAGGCTCAACCAATAGTTTCCATTTTTATTGCATGGTTGAAAAATGCTGTGATGTGATTGGGTGCAGAACCAGTAAAAAACCCAGACTGTTCCTGGTGATTTGGAGGAGAAGGAAGCCTGTTGGATTTGTACTCAGCAGAAGTTAGTGAATTTGGAACTGAGACAGACTGGAATGTTCAGGTTTGAAAATGGTCTAAGTTCAGGTAATTATGAATTTACTTTATGAACTTTGTTGAGAAGTGTCAGTAAGTGCACTACTGTGGGTAGATTTATTCAATACACAGTTTAGTAAGTGAAATGCTGTTTATAGAGGTGCATGTTTATTAATATAGGTTTTGAGAGGTAGACGTCAGAATGTGGAGAGATATCACCAAGTACTGGATAATGTGTTAAATAATGAAATGTTCAATCTGTATGTAGTTAAGAGGAAGTGTTTTTGAAATTATAAAACAAAGCATCTGCAATCTGTTAATGCAAGGCCTAGGGTTTTTATGAGCCTTACTGTGCACATATTTGACCCCTGTGAGATGTTTGCGTGGAGATATTGCCACTTCAAGAGTAAAACTCTGAGCTCACTGTTGGGAAAGGTGTGTAAAGAGGAATGTGTTGCTTTACAAATTGTTATGGAACCATGTTTGAAGGCATGTTATAACTTATTTGTGGATAAAAATGCAGTGTTTTAGGCTGTGGAATCAACAGAAGGGAGTGGTGCAGCACATATAAATGTGAGATTGTAGGTGAAAAATGTAGAAATCTTCAGCGAACGTAGTGATGTAATATTGTTATCTGTTACTGGTCATCATGTGAATTTATATTTTTTGATTATTTTGTCCTTTTTAGGGAGAAAATGGAAAACAGATGCTCTGAAAAAACTGAAATATCACGTTACACAATATATGGGGGAATAGCACAAAAATTGTTTACTTACGAAGAAAGATCAAACAGTAACTGTATGAAAAGTCAGAAAACCATACTTGCACAACTGATGTTGTTCTTACTGGCTATGGCGACCTTTATACCCTTGTTCTGGGTAGCTCTACTCTACTTGTTATTGATGACAAATGATCTTGTTACATAAGCTGCAAAAAAGTGCTTTATTTATATAAGACAGGTTGATAACAGCTTGAGCATTGAGTTCCTGGCCAGGCACAATGTCACCAGGTTCACTGAGGAGTTATCAAGCTCTGCAGCACTAACTCTGCCTGAGCAAGGCGTTGAGGGTGCATAACCCTCAAATATCGCCACATGCCAGTGGTACTCATGCTATATTGGTTGTCCTTGCTGTCCCTGCTGAACTCCTTTTTGTATATTTTACAAATCAGCAAAGATAAATAATAATTTGCAAAGATTGTTGTTTTTACTGTTGTTGTTTATTAATGTAATTTTTGAGCTATTTGGTTAAATTGGGTTTTTTTTGTTAGTAAAATGTTTGAAGTTACTACTGATTTCTTTTATTTAATAGCTTTTAAAGATTTGAAAATGAATACAGTCTTCTAATGTTGAATTAAAGCGGTAGTTCATTCTTCAAGAACTGTAACAGTTCTCCTGTATGTATATGTATATTTAAGGTACCATAGAGAGATTTGTGCTTTTTCCACTGTATAATAAAGAATTTCATACAAGAGGCATGTTTTGGTACAGAGGCAAATGTATTCTGGTAGTGTACTACACACTACTGTCTGCTGGTGGAGAGGGCAGGTCTTTTGCACATCTGAGTATATATGCTTGTCACTCTGTAGAGAGACTTCAGTGCAGAGCTGTCGTTGTGTACACCGTACTACCACATGCCTGTTCCCAAACAAGATGTCTGTGAGAGAGATGAGTGTGTCCTTACATTGAAATGTGCACACTGTTTGTGCAAGACACAGTTGTCAACAGAGAGGTTACTCCGTCTTACACTCTACTACTGACATTCATTACCATGCAGAGAGGTATGAGCATAGATAGCAGTCTCTACCCACACCGTATTTTGCACATGTGTTACTCTTGGGAGATGTCTCAGCTGAGCGGGCGGTGTGTTTCAATACCATAGTCTCTACAGTTTTTACAAAAGATATACTTACGAGCATAAAGGTAATTTTAACTGTAAACTTTGTACTTCTTCCATTATGGGGAGAGGTGTGACCATAAAGGTAGGCCACTTTTCACACCCTAATTTGCACAAGCGTTATCCAAGAGACACATCACAGGAGAGAGGCCAGTCTCTCCACACACTATACTCCACAGAGTTATTATGCAAGAGACTTGTCTCCGGAAACAGAGCAGCTTCTCCCCACAGCCTACTATGCATATCTGTCACCATGAGAAGAGGTATGATGTAAAGAGATACATTTCTCTCAAGCCTTACTAGAGACACCCCTTACCCTGGTAAGATGTGTTAGCAGAGAGATGACTTCCTTCTCAGACAGAACTACATATTGCTGTTGTTTTAAGGGGAGGTATGAGGACAGATGCCACTAGTTCACCACACCATACTGTATATCCAAGTTGTTGTGGTGATAGATGTTAGTACAGAAGACAAAGTTTCCCTACATACTATTGTATATATATGTCATGCTGGGGAGAGCTGTGAGTGGACAGGGAAATCCATTCCCACACACTAATAGATTTGGATATTTCCCTATGGAGAGGTGTCAGTGGGAAAGCTCGTACTAGTTATACTTAGTATGGAATAGTGAGATCTTACATTTGAGGTGAGTACCTATCCCAATCTATTATGCATACCAATGAGCCTGGGAAAGGTGCGAATGGAGAGGCAGTGTCTCTTTGTACCCTACTCTACACACTAGTTATCTTCTTGCAAGGTCTCAGTGGAGAGGCTAGTCTCTCTCCATAGTCTAGCAGTAGGGATTATAAGTGATAACTATTGTAATGAAGGAAAATGTAAAATTTTCCTTCAAATTGGTTTTACGATCTAGCAGGAGTCTCGCATGAGCGCAGGAAAAAAATATGGAGGGGCAGCAAAAATCTGGTGCATATAAATTATACCTTTTACAACAGGATATGTTCAGTGAAAAGGTAAATTCAAATATAAAAGTACCATCAGAGGAAACGCTCACAAACTAAAACACTCTCCCCTCACACTGAACACAGAGGACTCTGTGCCTGACTCACGTGTGAGGCTTGCGAGAATCACCAATGCTATGTCTGGGAGCATCATGGCTCTCGCGAGTGTCTCGCAACAGTCATCAAGAAGGAAAAAAGGGGGTACACAGTACAAACAACATACATAATGAAAGTATGGGGTAGCTCTAAAAAGCTCTTTTTCAAGTAACATTTTTAAATGTTTTTTTTTTGCTTTTTAACATTTGTATTTTTTTTGTATTTTTATTTAAAAAGGCATAGAACAAAAAAAGAAACCGGAGTAAAAAACATCTTTAAAAAAAAAAGAGTAGAAAAATGTAGAAACAAAAAGTTAAAAAAAAAAAAAAAAAATTACTGCTTTGGTGAGAATTTCTGACACTGGACAGGCCTGTCCTATGAATCCCTGCTTGTCTCAGAAGAAAAAAGAATCCTCTTGCATAAACAGCAAAAAGGGGCTTTGTTCGGATAATCCGGGTTGTCTTCTGCTCGCGAGGTGAGTACCTGGGCAGGCACACTGCCACCAGGTTGAAAAGATGTGGACGCCCCTGAGGAGTTATCAAGCTCTGCAGCAGGGTCTAACTCATCCCGAGCAAGGCATTCAGGTTGCACAGTTCTGAAATGTTCCCACTTCCCGGTGGTACTCTTGGAATACTGCTTGTTCCGGCAGCCCCTTCTGAACTCTTTTTTGCATATGTTACAAATTACATATTTGGCTGACACTTTCTTCCCGCCAGGCCTCATCTGAATAAATTGCCAGACCAAGAACTCCCTGGGTGGCTGAGGCAGGAACAGGAGTAGGGTGCTCATCTGAATCAGATGATGGCATTCTGATCACAGAAAATCACCAAAGTCAAAGAGATAGCCGTAAAGGTGTAACCGGAGAAAAACCATATAGGCAAATGATGCAACAAGGAAGGAATCTTCCTTTGCTAAATAAAGACATCCATATGAACCAATCACAATCCTTCCTTGGGATGTTTTTCCTCTCCCTGAGAGGCCCGCAAGATCGTAAAAAACAGAGAATGTTCTTAATATATCAAACGCAACACTACATAAACTGTTTTTGTACTTTTAACAACACTTCTCATGTCTTACTTTCCTCACTGTTATGAACTTAATCCCAAATGTACGATCTAGCGAGTGGATTGCGACAGCCACACAGCATGTACAGCCCCCTGGTAGTCAATGCAGGGGATTGTGTGTTCAGCTCCTGCGATTGTTTCATGAGAGCCATAAGTTTGCAAACAAAATTATTAATACAATATCTATTGTACTGACTTTTTCATTAAAGATTAGCATTCAACTATAACTGACAAGATGAAAAAGAACTCTGTACAACAGATTAGAACGAAATTTATAACTATGATCGCGAAAGTCTCCCGTGAGCCACCCATTAGCCTCCAGCGAGAGTGGTCACACACCTTAAAAATTGATGTACAAAGTGAAAACACATAGTTTACAGTATAGAAAAAACTGATCAATGTCTTTTTGAAATATAAATATTATGTTTACATAGATACAAAGACTATGAAAAGTATGCTGGGAATATTTCTGAATTAGTTACAACAGCGAAGAAGTTGAATATTCTCAGCACAAACATAGTCGGAGTAGTTTCCAAGCACTCATATATATATATATATATATCAAAAACGAAGTTGTCCTCATGTGAAAGCGCACTCCCAACAGGTTATATAAACGGGAAGAAAAAGCAAAGCCAGCAACTCACAGTGATTTCTTTAAGCAGTTTCATTATTCCAGGCCTTAAGTTATAAAATCATCTCTGACACGTGTTTCTAGGTCAATCCTTTCTTCAGCAGAGAAAAATATAAAAGTGTTTCACCCTCGTAGGTGCAGCCAGTGCTGGAAGTGTTCCAGGCATTTCTTTCTCACTGAAAAGACCGGCATGGCTTCAGCTTGTCTAATTGCAGGCACCTGATTAGTCTCTTTGAATACCAGTCCGCCCCAGTGGGTCTCTTAAGTGAGTAACAGTGCATGCTGGTTATGGTAGTCCTGCAATTTTATCATTTTACCCCAAGTGGGTTGCTGGAGCCAAACGAAATAATGAACCAAAGTGCAAAACCTTTGTAGGCGAATCCAAAGTAAAATTGTCAGATTTGCTGTGAATATCCCAACCTGATTGCTCTTATGTGACAATCCATTTTTATTCACACAGACCTGCTTCGATGCGCAGTGGTGCTGCCTTCCCGGCTGGACAGGCCGGTTAATTATCAAAAACGAAGTTGTCCTCATGTGAAAGCGCACTCCCAACAGGTTATATAAACGGGAAGAAAAAGCAAAGCCAGCAACTCACAGTGAATTCTTTAAGCAGTTTCATTATTCCAGGCCTTAAGTTATAAAATCATCTCTGACACGTGTTTCTAGGTCAATCCTTTCTTCAGCAGAGAAAAATATAAAAGTGTTTCACCCTCGTAGGTGCAGCCAGTGCTGGAAGTGTTCCAGGCATTTCTTTCTTACTGAAAAGACCGGCATGGCTTCACCTGTTGGGAGTGCGCTTTCACATGAGGACAACTTCGTTTTTGTTATATATATATATATATATATATATATATATATATATATTTTGAAACCTAGAAATTCACAAAAAAAAAAAAAAAGATTACAGTAATGTTATATTTAGGTGAATTTCTCTGTGACAACGTTAACATCTGAACTAAACAAAACACATAAATTAACCAGTTATAGTTAGCAGCTTTAACTATAACTTGCACCCCCCCCCATGCACAGCTTATGACCTCACATATGATATCACTCATGACATGCTCTATGACATCATTGATGACATCTCAAATTACATTGTTGATGTCATCATGGATGACATCATCCATGCTTTATTTTCCCACATATTGCTGTATAAATTGCTATAGCTTTACACGTGCTATAGTTCACATTCACAATCAACCACAGATAAATGGGAAACCCTCATTGAGTACGGTGTTCAATATGTATACAACTGTTCAGAGAAAGCCAAAATAGTGAATGCCAATTCCAAATCAAAGTCCCTACTACGGACAGCTTTTATCTATATTAAAACCTAGACACACACTGAACCTACATTAAGAAATAAAGCTGATATAACTAGAGAACTAAGTATTGTAACCAGTGATTACTTTATGCAGAGAGTTCTCTCTATGCTGCATTGTTTGCAAACAGTGAAATTCACATGAGAAAAATAGACCGCAGAGTATTGAAAATAATCCACTAAGAACAGTGTACATTCTAGGCAACAGTTGACAAAAATCCACTAATTGCTAAAAAAATACCCAAGATCTAAAAGTGCTAAGGATTATACTACGTGAAGCCTTCATGCTGTGGTGAAAACTTTGCAGATAGCCCTCCTTCTGAAGCAAAACAAGCATGCGTAAGTAGGTTAGTACCTGGTGCACACACTCTTAAATGTTAACTATAAATTATCATGGTGACACAATTCTCTCTGATAACTCAAGACTGCTTATAAAAGTTAGTATTTACTACGTAAAATCTTTCTGCTGTTGGAAACATTTTTTGCAGAACCAAAGCGTTTTGTGGAGCATAATCAATGCAAGCCAACTGTCACTTGGACACAGTTACTCTTGAATGTAAACATTTATAACATGCTCAATACCTCTACACAGCTATGGTGCATTAAGATGCACACGCGTTTTGTTAACAGTTACACCCAATAGCTTGACTCCGGCTGTACAAAATTAGATAGACAAGTATTATTGTATTTACACGTCACTATATACACTATAAAACAAACAAGCACGCTTATTGGATGATGTCATCAATTATGTGATTTGAGATGTCATCAGCGACGTTTTATACACACAAACACATATATATATATATTTATATATATATATACATTTTCCTCCAAATGGCACTTCTAGGCGCACAACTGTATTGCCATCTATAACTTATAACTCACCCCTAACTGTTCTCTGAGTATCTGTATTGGGTTCCTGATGTGTTGTGTTATCATCCTTGTGAATCCTTCTGAGCCATTTATTAGAACAATTGGAGATCTGTATGATGTGATACCATTCTTCTCACATATCTTATTGACTATTTGGGGCTATATTTTTAAATGTTAGGACTCCGTATCCCATAATGCCCCATTAAGGTACGTAATGGGAGAGACTATAAATTATGTGTAAATGGATCACTCACTCACCGTGATCAAGACCTTGTTAATTAAAACGCGTTGGTGGTGTTGGGTTAACCCGATCTTTGTTTAATTAATAAATAAGAAACTAAAGGATTCCTGTGAGTGCCGTGTGTGACTTCTCATCATTTGGTGGAGAATATATATATCTCATGCTCGTGCAGGCAGCACCAGGGCAGGAATGTACAGACTGTTCATATTATTTTTGGAGATGACAGATTATAACAAGCACTGGCAAGGCCAACACATCTGGCTTCCTAAGTTAGCCGGAGAACGCTGTATTCATCAGGAGGTGGCTGAGAGCCTCCGGTGTGAAGCCCCTACCATGACCTGAAAAGCTGCTTCTGCTGCAAATAAATATGCATAAGGAATTAACTTGCCACATCACCAAAGCAATAATGTAAAGTTAACGACACAATGTACCCATCCCTAAAATGCAGAGATCCTATACTGGACACACAAGTACTTGTTTACTGCTGATGGACCCTACACTTTCCATATTGAGGGTGGCTTTTTATAACTCCCTGTCACTGGGACACAATGTTTCCAGACTGTGGCTTACTGTTTACAAGGAATTGCTGGAGCACAGTTTGGAATGCGAACAGCTGCAGGTCTTGTGGGTATGTTGATGCGTGTGCTACTGTTTCACTTTTCCAAGATTGTTGCAGCTCATATAGGCACAAAGGGCCGAACTTCAGATTTTCACTCCATTTGATCACTCCACTCAACTTGGTGCCAAAGAGCAAGAGACGAGGATGGCTTGCTACGAATTTTAATTTGCAACCCAATGGATGATACAATTGTGCATCAATACGCAACTGCTATTTTTTTTATCCCACCCCAACTATAACTGCCCTTCCTTAATCCTATGTCTAGAACAAGGACCACATTCCACCAAGCGTCAAGGGCATGGCTACGTGCACTCACCTACATCACCACAATATTACACCCGCTTGGGGTGCAGGAGCCTACAGCAGAAACCTCTTCCCACATCCATACCCACTCATTGGATGGTTCAAAATCAGAGGGACAGCCTTCTCTTATGGGTGTAACAGCGCACACCAAACTATGGTGTTACCAAAGTACAGTGGCTAGGATATCGACTACCAAAATGTTGTGAAGGTAAATATATAGACGTAAATACAGATTTACTCTTCCTAACTTCATATCTACGTTCTTGATGGTATACATTGTTAATCACACATGTGTTGAGTTGCACAGCAAATCACAACTTACCTATGTATATTTATTGTCACAATATTTTGGTAGTCAATATTCTGGCTACCATATTGTGGTAGCCGGATATTTAAAAGTCGACATTCGTGTGGTATACCTTCTCTCACAGTTACCCACGCAGACTATTCTCAAAGAAGGTACCAGTTGTGGTGTGCACTAGATCACTTGGCTGGAATGCAGTGACAATCACTTTAAGGTCACAGCATTCCAGGCAGTGTCGAGCTTCTGGGGGAGATTTGAATGTGGTCAGTTATGATCAGTTTGCTATCTGAGGAAGTTGCATGCTATGAACCTAATAAAGGTTTACGAAGAACTTTTGAAGCATATTCTTAATAGTACCCATGACAGATATCCTCATGGCAGCTCTTACAGCTGGTGACCACAATTTCAGCGAAGCCCACTCATACGGCATGTATACACGGCAAGGTATGGCCATTTTTATAGGAGATAGCCATATTGGCAAGTCATACATTTTTCAATCTGGAAGAACCACAACCTTTCAGGAAAGTGATCCTGGATGCTGATGATGAACCCTTTCTTATTTTTCTTCTGTTTTTATGAATCGAATAAAAACAAAATGGCAGTTGAGTTACTGTATGCTATAGGACACAACCAAACGTCTGGGAATGTGACAAAGGCCTCTTCCGTTCTTCTAGAAACAAAGAGTGACCTGCTCATCCCTCATAAACGCATGACTATACACAGACACATAGCACCAGGCAGCCAGTAAGGCATGCCAGATCCACCCTTTTTTCCTGGTGCCCTTGGTCCTCATCTTAACCATTGCCCAATATGATGTTGCATGTACCACAAGTCTTTTGAATTCATTTACTCTTTTTGTCTCTATTACTTATGCTGCCTCGTGCATGCATAAAACAATATTTCTCCCCTTCTCAAGCCCTCTCAACCACTCTTTAGAAATAGTTTTGAACTGCAAGGTCTCTATCATTTAGCTCTCCTTTCCCCCTACAGGTTTTACTTCTTGAATCCCTCCTCATACCACCTTCACATTTAAGACTAGTCTTAGATTGCGCCCAGTCTAGTGTTTATTTATGCATTAGTCCATATAATGCAAAAATAACTCTGCAGAACCGTTAAGCGTAGTTAATGTCCTCTACAGGAGAAGTTAGCAGTTGTTCTTTGCCTGCCCTGCAATGATTGGTCCAAGTGCAATGAAGAATGACATAATCCAAGTGCAATGAAGAATGACATAATGACAGAAAGGGTGATTAACACATGTTAATGTCCAACAGCACTCACATCTTAGATATTAGCATTGCTCTACCTAACATCACCCACCACCGGCCAAACACACTGTCTGCTTCATCTACCTGCCTCTGAACCCACTACAGAAGGCCAAGGACACGCTAATAGGAACCGGTTGGAGGGGGTGCATGCCAGATATTTAGCCATCTTAGAATTCATTTGGGGAGGCCAGTGTGCACATCAACCTTCCCTATCAGTGTGGCAGGGCTGTGCTCACTGTCTGGTCAGAAGCACCTTTCACTTTGGACTTTGAATGGTCCTGCAGTTTGGAATTCATCTAACCTTTTTAGGCAACCAGAAGGATGCAGTCACAGTGTGACACAGCCTCCTGCACATGCACGGCTGGGACTTCAGCATGGGTGCAAATTGTTGCACTTTTCTCTAATGGGGTGCACAGTTCCTGTGTGCACAGGTTGCGCTCAGTGCACACAAGTGTATGTGCTTCCAGAGGCTACTTTATCTAATACAAAGACCCTGCAGGGCATCTTATGGCACCTGAAAGAGATGATTTATCAGACAGGGCTAAGATTAATGAGGCGTCTTCCTAAACCAACCCAAGAAGCCAAACTGAGATCATCTAACTCCACAATTTGGCACCTTCGCTCCCTGCTGCCATCAGCGCATGGTCTGGGGTGGGCGGAAATGATTGGAAAAGTCATGGAATGAAAAAAAGTGTGCCTTCCTCACTATACAGATTGCTCTCTTTATGAGGGGATATGGAAGTCTCGGCGTCAAACAATCGCTGGCCTCGTGTTTGACCATGATGCCACGTTTCCCGCCATTGTTCTCGGCCTTCCCTTTCAGAGCAGAGCCAAGGTTGAAGGCCCTGGGAGCCGGCCATGGAAACGACAGATGGGCTGTCAGCGGTAAACAACAATTCTCCCACGGAAGACCTGTGTGGTGACAGGGGAAGGGTGTGAAGGCCGAACTCCTAACAAGCAATACACTTATTACCGACACTTGGCTGGACAAGGTTACGGTTGTCCATGAGTGCTGCACAGGAAATTTACAGAGAACTGGTCAAAATCAGTGAGTGTCCCAGGTCCAAAGTGGACTTCACAGTTCAGGGACTGCACGTAGGCCCCTTTTTGAGATTATGTTTTTGCATACACATACCAACTGGATTGCTGCGTTTAGGCAGAGCTTCATGCCCGATAAGACAGCAATGTTTACAAGTGTTCATGGTTGTCAAGTAGGCACACATCATGTATAACACCTTAAGCCAGCCAGTGCTTAATTTGAGCCAGTGGCTTACAGTGCTCGGCACTGGCATATAATTGTCAACACCAGCACTTATGACAGTCTGCCACATGGCGGTGCTGTCTGTCTTGTATAGACATGAGCACAAGAGCTGCTTATTAACTGAATATACCTTAAAATGGATTACACCTGCCTTTCAAGCAATTTTTATAGCTTTGGGGCCTGAAATAGTCTGAACTGTCACACTTGGAGGGGTATGAAGTTTAGTAGTTGTGTTGACACCCGTGCTGGCAGGAGCAATGGGCTCGTGAAAGTTTCAGTGGCCTCCTGACGCGGGTCCTGGCAGTTATTTTTTCACAAATTAAGCACTGTAGCCAACCCGGACTTTCCGGTCAAAAGCCCTTTGCAGTCTGAGACGTCGTTTTGATTTTACCTTTTCAGCATGAGTTTAAAATCCTAGCATGGAAAGGTGTCCCACAAGCATGCAGCCACTCGACAGTTGTGTGTTAACTGTTTTATTACATGTATTAACTTTGACAACAGTGGTTCGACTTGTCACGCCATTAAAGTGTATTTAAGTTTGATATTCTAGAATAAGCTTTTGAGGTTTGCAGAGTGTGGAACAATACTGAAGTCATTCGGCAAATCTCTCTACTTCTTCAACAGCAGAAAATGCCAAAACCCTTCCTTGACAAATTGTCTATGAGGGAGAGAAAATTGAAGAGGGATGTATTTACCAAAACAATCGGAAGGTGTGATGGCAAACACTCTCTATGGGGATTTTATTTACAGGCACTTGAATACCTAGGATGTTTGAAATCTGGTTATCTTTATGATGATGTATCATTTGGAATTCTTAGTTTTTAGATCGAGCATAGCAGCATGCAAGCGCTGCTCTTTTCGACCTGTTGTAATCTCTTCTGTGGGCTTTAACCACACCCATTACTTTCATTCGTTCCTGGGCCTGCCTTTCAAAATTCCCTTGATTTCCTAGGGAAATGCTTTACCTTTGTCCCACCTTGAGGCTGCTTTGTTACCGCCTTGACCCTATTACATGGATCATTGCACGATCTGCCACATACCTTAGTGTGGCGCACTATTTTTTCGTTTGCCTCGCTGCTTCATTTGCAGAGAGAAAAGTTTCCATCTAAAAGACTGATCCAAAACTGAAGGCCCATAAAGAAAGTAAGCTGTCTAGTTTTTTAAAATTATTTTATGTAGAACTTTGCGGCTTGTGTCAGTGGTGACATCTTTCTTCTTTTCACTAGGCTCAGGTCGCTGTTGCCGTGGGTGTTTTACATAAAACAATACATATGAGTTATTTTGTATTTCTTTAACGTAACACATTTCATTGGGGAAAGGATCACTTTCCATTCACCATTTGCCTAGCGCGAGAACTTTTTATAGCAATCATTGACATTAGAAACAGCTGGAACTTGTAACGCTCAGGTGTATTTTTTTAATATTAATTACGAAATCCTTATTTGATTGCTGAAGTAAAATTCTTGCTCTTCACACTGACAAAATGCAAGTAACCCATGTAACACATTGCTCCTCGGAAGCGTCTCAGAAATCGCTTCTTCACAACACTGCTGACTCGAAGGAGGAAGTCGAATGTCCTTTAAAAGACATTTGAAAGGCAGCGGCCATCTTCAAGCGACTGATTTTTTGTTTGAATTTCAAAAGGTAGCGGTTTTTATTTTAAATTAATGAACTAATTTTCAATCTACTGTGTGTTGAAAAATATGTGGTGAGTCATGGTAACAAGTAGTGGAAATATAACATATTCACATCAGACTTCCTATTATAACTTTGCTTAGTTCTGTCCTGGTGTCAGACTCGAAGCAGGGTACCCAAAGCAGTCTTTCTTCTATGTCCTCCACCCTGTCGGTTTCTGCTCATGCTCTGGCTTCCTGGCTCGTCGGAGGCCGGGTGAACCGCCCCTGTCTCGGGTTTGTCCTGCAACACCTTTTAACAGCATTTTCATGTTGTACACTGTTCTCGGCTCGCTGGCTCGCATTCCTCCCAGTCTTCGCTGTGTCCTATGCTCCGTCATAAAGCCTCTGGTGGTGTTCGCCCTGGGCGGGCCTGGTGCCGTCAAAGGCACCCGGTGCAAGAAGATGGAGAATGTGAGTCTGAGAAGCAACAAGGTACATTTCCACCCTATACTTGCACAGTTCGGTGCTCTGGCACCAAGTACTGCAGCACAGACGCCCAGGAAGGCACATTTTAGAACCGACTGCCACTTTCCCACCTACTAACCGCTGTAGCTGCTACTTCAAGTGGAGCTTTCATTTAAAGACATAATGATTGGGCAACGCATCCCCACCATAATATCCAGTCCATCTTCAGTTCATATCACGCCCGCTATCACTCTATTATACGTAGAGCATCCATACCAGGTGTATCTTTGTTTCCTGAGGGTTAATCCCAAGAACTCCATCAAGGCATGCTGAGCCACTGGAAATATGTGGCACGAAAAGGCCAAATTATGAGGCAGGGTTGACCAATTTTTGTGGCAAGAAAAACCCAGTTATGAATTTACAACGCCAATAGCTCTAACTCAAGCAAATGCGAGACCCATTGCATTGCAAATGCTTGTTCCATAAGTCACAGTCTGCTGTGTACTAGCATCTTTCAATTGTGTTTGTTTCCACTGCAGGATCTCCCTCCACAGAACTTTGTTGACTTGCGGCTAAAAGAAAGAATTCAATTCTAGGTAACATCTTTGTAGAAATGTACACGACCAAAACCCATCGGAAATTAAAATTTAAAAAATAATACGCACCCTCGTAGAGCTGGGCATACTGTGGGAACCCGGCCGCGCGCAGCCAGGAACACGCTTTCTTCGCCTCCCTTTCTGAAATCAAAGAGAGGAGCATTTAAAAAATCACAGCAATATTGTTACGAATGTTACTGTCTTAAAAAATATCAGCATTTAAGTATTACATTCCATTATTGATTGTACTCCATTTTGTTTCGTAGATCATTTGACTGAGCCCACAGGTACGGGATTACGCAACATATGCATGTTGATATGCAATCGTTTATATGTTTCAATATTGCTATGCATTATGGATTGACAATATCATACATTTGCACAGGGAATGTTTATGCCTTCACTCTGACCAGCCACCTCTTGCTTGTACACACACCTTGAACTGAGTGCTGTGCGGAGCAGCCAAAACTATCTTTTCAAAAGTCTTCACAAACACTGATTGTTGCATAAAGACATCAGTGTGGTGTTTGGCAGCATGAATCTATTATAGAGTCACATGTTGTGCTTATTTCCACCATCCTGAGATCTGGCTTGGAAAATGTGCCTTAAAATGCTCACTAAGGTTTGTTGTGTCAACACACTATACACTCTTCTTCCAACAGCTGTTTTCCCTCCAGTCTATTTTGAGGCAAGTGTGCAGTCAGGAATAAACATGCAGCACGCTACTGTTACAGGGAACCTATTTCATAAATACTTACTGGAATATGGGAGCACAGCCCTTCATTAACACAACTAAACATGTCGGGGCCAGTGGAGTTTCATTTCTCAGAAGTCGGTGCCCACCACGACTGGAAACAGGTGGAATCAAACAGGCAGAAGTCATGCATATACTTTTGCGGAGCTCTATGAGGCATCACTTGGCAAAAATCCACCATCCAAAATGGGCGTAGGTGGCACCCTGGCATCAATGGAATGCTAAACAGGGATCTAGAGCGACACCAACAACAGGATCTGCTGAAAGGAGTTCAAAGATGGGTTTAACCAGCACCGGATATCCTCCCGGGGACTGGCCACGCGATAGAAATCCTGTGATTGATTGACTGAATGATTGATTGATTGATTGTTGGGAGTGTAGGTTGGAAGTCTATGAATAGAAAGCAAGATAGTCAGACACCTCAAGGAAGACAATAATGCAATGAGAAAACTAGACCACTCCAAGGCTGAATGAGAATAATCATGAAGAATGGATGGGCAAAGCTGTGACAGTCTGGGTAGAGAGAGCAGAGACAGTAAAAAGAGAGAGCGAGTTGGAGGAAGACGTGATAGTGATATTAGACTGTCTATTACTGTTCATTGTAGGAAAGGCAGGGCAAGCCCCAGAGCAAGGCAATACATGTAGCAGTCATGGCCAGCAGTCATAATCTAACTTCACCTAGGCTTGCAAAAATTAATTGCATCAGCCTGGCTCTAGGCAATATTAGGAATTCTCTTAGCAACCACAATGGAGGAATTCCCCTTAAGGTCGCAAAGTGTTCAACTTTTTGTCTGTAACATCTTAGAGGATGTAGGATCATATGTACAAAAACTGTGGTCCCAAAAGGCAGCTCCAATTTGCCTATCAAGATTTTGCAACCACTAAATTATTTTGTGTACAGATCTAAGTACTAATAGGTCCGTTCATAAACAACCATTGGGAGTGGAATCGTAGAATGAGCAGCCTATTGGACATTTAGTAGGCAGGTCGCTAATTGTGACTTCTTCCCATTGGCTGCAAAGACAAGGATGGTGGACTTCAAGACATAGCAGACCACCATGCTTGTCTTTCATCTCTAAACTGAAAAACACCCCCCCACCCCACCCCGCCCACCCAAACAACCCAATTTCCTCAAAGGAAACACGGCTGTTTTAAAATATATCTTCAGTTTTGAAAACTTCAGTGAGAGTTGGAAGTGGTCACCTGGGCCACTGCCTACTACCTCTGAAGCTGCCACCCCAAATGACAAAAGGACATAGGACCCAAGGGGACCCCTCAGTCTTGAAAATGAGTTACCACTTTAACTTGGAAGTCTATAACTTATCAATGATTTGAAGCCGGAATTCTCGTTCAAACCATTGACACATAGAATACCTATTTGGTACCTGGAAGCAATGTCGAAAACACTACCCTTCCGAATACTGAATCACTAACAGTTTGTAACCAATTTTGCTATTCGGAAAAACTTTTCAGAATCATAAAATGGGCTTAGTACAAATGTACAAGGGTTTCTATGGTCATCATCGCAAACCCCCTTATTCCATCGGGCTCCTAGCTTGTCAATGATGTCTCAATAGGTTTATCCAGTTAATGAATGAATAGCAGCAGCATGGACAAGTTTACTTGATTAGTTAATCAAAACCACAGACAACATGCCAAGCACACTTTGACGACTGCTTTCCTTCAATCTAAGCACAATTTAAAAAAATTGTAAAATAGTTAAGTATTGAAAATCACAATATAAAAATCATATTGTATTTGTAACTTACTATTTTCAATACCACGTCTATAATTATTCCTGACCCATAATAATACTTCATTTGTCATCCTTAGTGCAAACAGGAACAGAAAAAAAACTTTACTATGAAGCCAATTCCCATATTAATAAGATAGTTAAATAATTTTGTCTTGAAGAAGTCATTATGCCCAAATTACATTATTAAAATATTCTAGATGAACAACCAAGGATAGCATCAGGAAAAATGTAAGAAATGTTCATTTGTTGTCTCAGTTAAGGAGTGTGTTACTATAATTCTGTGATATTCCATTAAATCTTCTTTAAATTACTAGGAACAAGATTTCGGTATTTCGCCAAACTGCTACTGGTTCCGCTACATTCTCCTTTATAGTAAAAATGTACAGCATCCCTAACAGTGCATACTTGATGGTCAAATAAAAGGGTCTAATCATTTTCTGCCAGCGTCTGCTAGCTTAGGATAGGCATGCGGCATACATTCAATAGGCATGAACTCACAGTTGGCATATGCTGGACACCGATCTCTATTATACTGCCATACGAAAGGCCTTAAATCCCTGGGAATGGAAGCAGAAAATACACAAATATGTATATTCTCTCTTTCTCCTCTGAATTTAGTTTTGAACCCAATTATAAGTCACTGTGCAATTTAGCAAAAGAATATATAGAATTAGCTAGATTTAAAAAAAAAAAGTGTTGGAAATTTATTGGGAAATGACTTGAATAGGTTTATGCCCGTGTTTTTAATAGTTTACTTACTGAACTCTCAAAGAATTCCAAGTGTACGGATCGGCAGGAATAGTCACATACCCAACCATTTATGCACAAGGAAATATAGCACTATACATTCCTGTATACAGAACGATTACACTATATAGCTTTTATATTCTTAACACGAGGGGAATACTCTTCATTGTTGAAGGATGCCCTTCCCCTCCAGGCTCATCATTTCATCTCTTCCCTTGCACATCCTGACAACAGATTTGCTTCTGGCCTCATCAGGAATACAAGTTTACACTGTTTCAGGGTGGGTGTTGGAAAACTACTTCTAAAACATTAGTGAATACCCAAAATCATGCAAGTTGTGTGTGTTAACCAAGTTGTGCAGATGTACACATCCTGGAAGATTTCTGAAGTCACAACAGGTCACATCGAGTGAATGATGTAACAAATCATTCTCATCCAGTGATTGATGTGACAGCCACATATAGCAAATTATGCTACAATATGTCTCATCTAGAGAATGATGTCCCAACAATAGGTCTCCTCTTGTGAATGATGTCACAATAGATCCCATTTAGTCTTGGCTCATCCCACCCTTCCAATTCCTGCCACAGCTCTTGCTGCCCTCTACAATTTACAATGTAAATTGTCATGAATGACCTTCACATCCCTGCCCCCAAGAACTTAGTACAGCAGCCTGAGAGAACACCAAAATATAAATCCTTAATGGAAGCTTAAAATAGCAATCACTGATTCTTGCAATTGTATTAGGAACATTTCCTTGAGTTGCCTTTCAGACGCAGATATTGTTACCTTTTTGAATAAACATATATTTCTCATGTATTTCATGTTTTGCTAATTAAAGGAGGTATCTCGTGGCTAGCTGATTCTTCACCAACTGTTATAATAACTGAGTTACTATGATTGATACGACAGCAGTTTTAGGGAAATGCTACAAACACCTGCAAAGGCACCAAGATAAGACGGCCAAATGGATGAAACAGGTGAGGACCACCGCTGCGGCACTCACTCAGAGTTACATTGTTCCACTGATTTGGGCGAAATCTGGAGTTTCCAATAAATGTGGTATCTCCACACTCAGTTTGCGAAGGGTACATTTCATCCGGCCAAACCTGGTGGGATTGGCCACCAGCAAACAGGCCGAAACGTGGGGATTACCTGGGGTAACTGGTGCAGTGACACTCATTGTGCAATAATTCCTCATTGCTGAGGGGGAGAACTCTGAATGCTGCGGCCATTTTGCATTATAGTTTTCCAGTCTCCACAGTGCTGTGGATTTGGTGGTCGGAATGACAGCACTGGTGTTCCTGATGGATGTGTGGCTGTGTGGGATGGACACCACAGCACCACACCAGCAATAGGAGGTCATTTAATTGAATGGGACGGGCCTGGGAACACCAGGAAGAGCTAAAGAGGCTATAAACGAACAATACAACTAGGAGGCAAAAGAATCACAAGAAAATACAAAGTAACTGCCAGAAAAGATAAAGTCCACAAATTTGCTTTTTATAGCATGCCATTCCACCGTTTTGCCATTTTTATCCCTGTATATAACACATAAGTCTCTTACCCACTTTAATGGTGCTCAACCTTGGAGCAAGGAAACATTGAGATGGCCTTGCCATGATCTAAACATGTGACCTGCAAGTCATACCTGATGTCAGGAGTGAGCGCTTAACTCACGTGAGCCACCGTACGCTTAAGAAAATTAAAAAACTAGACCAAAATCAGACCATTAAGGAAAAAACAAAGTCATTTTAAGAACTGTTAGTCAAATCATGCTACTTAGCAATAAAACTGTATATATGCATAAAGACACGTTTGACGACACACAGATCATGTGCCAGATTAATAGGAAATGCAAAGACAAGGACAAAATCGGACAAAGCAGAAATGAAAACAAACTCTTCAGCTTTGGGAAAACACAAGGAAATGTTATTCAAAACGAAAAAAAAACATAAAACAAAACACAAAGATACTATTAGTAAAGACAAATCTACTATACAGATATATCAACCTAAAGAAAAAATTCTGCTAATTTAGGAACCGACAAAACAATTATATGGAAAGAAATAGCAACTGTAAAAAATTCAAAGCAACTGGGGGTTAAAACAGTTGTATAAAGAGCAATTACGTACATAGAAAAGTGCATGTATTACAAGAAAAGTCAGATTATGTATGAAAGACCACAGTAAAAATAACTGCAAATATACTAAAAGAGGCAACGATTGTAGGAAAAGTAAAATCAACTGAGCGAAAAGACAAGAGCATCCATCAGTCAAAGCTACTATACTCGATGAAGTACCCACTGTGAGTCCGCTCTGAAATGCTGCATTGAACCACGGGGGCCCTGCTGGGCAGGTTTACTGTCCTGTTAAACACAGGGTCTTTTCAAACTAAACTCTGCACAATTATCAGCAGCGTCCACCTGTTATTTTCTCCTCAGCAGCCCATAGCATCACCAATGACATGACAATCTCTGGCCAGCAACTGATATTGCAAAACCTGGCAGATTCCAGGGAAAAATCGGATGGGAAAACACAAGGTGGCTTCCAGTTCGCCAATGCGTCACATCCGGGTGCCATTGCCAAAGCGGAACACATTACTAGTGCTGAGCAAAACCTATGAGTATCCTCATTTCGAAATTTTTGATATCTGTAAGAATCATCTCCAAGTCCTTTTGCTCAGATAATAAAACAATATTGATTTATTACTCTGTGCTTTTTTAGTTTCTGAGGTTCACCCTGATCCCTGTACGTTGAGAATAGCATGGACAGCTCTTCTAGTAATTCCGAGGATCCGTCAATAATGAACGGGAGCAGATCATTCTCTTTCGAAGTTTTAGTAGAACTTGAGGCTTCAACTCGGATGAGCTTCTGTGCTGCGGTTGGGTCTGAAACCAGCTCAAAAACTGCCCTCATCGCTGCCGCAGATGACATCAGCATGACTCTGGTCAGAGGAGAGACGGCGGCCCTCATCCTCCCGGACCTCTTTGTAGCATTTGATATCTTCTCCTACACGACATCGGAATTCAAGGACATCCACTCCGATGGATCTACTCCTCCTGACTGAAAGGACCCAGTCAGCCTGCCTGGCACCATATACTTTGGACGCCCACGACCTCATCTGCAGAGTTCCACAAGGATCCTCCTTGAGCCAGACCCTCTTCAAGCATTACATGATCCCTCCAGCCAGCATCATCTGCTCTCACAAAATCAATGTCCTCCCCTATGCCGACAACATGCAACTCATTCTCTGGTCACGGACAAGACACCCGGGACCAGGATCAAGTTCAATGCCTGCATGACTGAAATCACCCACTGAATGAAGACTATCTGTCTGAAGCTAAACACCGACAAGATCGAAATCATGATTTTTAGGAAGAGCACTTCACTGATGGACTCCAACGTGGTCAACAGAGCTGTGATCAACACCCACCCCACCACCCATGCCAAGAACCTCCGGATCGCCATCGACAGCTACCTCGACATGACCGCCCAAGTCAATGCCACCACCTCACCTCATGCTTCCATGCCCTAAAGATGCAGAGGAAGTTTTTCAAGTGGCTCCCAAAACAGTCATGCACGCCCTGGCCACAAGCGAGCTGGACTATGGGAACGCCGTCTGTGCCAGGATTAACAACAAAAACTCACCAGAAGGCCAATCAGAACTCAGCGGTCAGGATCCATGTCAAGCTCCCCTGCCACACTCGCATCGCAGCGCACCGAAGGAGCCCCACTAGCTCCCGTAGGGTTTTACGACGATGGCATGCACAGAGAAGAAGTGAGCGGGTTGGCTCGATGGCGCAGAGCCTTCAGTTGGAGGAGAGGCTGACATTCTCGGGAAATCATTAGATGCCTTTTCCACCATCTGATTAAAGGTTGGGGGATTAGTTCAAAGCATATTTGCTGCATTACAAAGCTTGCAATCCTTACACTATTTTGGTAAACTGAATAACTCACAGCATTTGTGGTGCGAAATGTTCCAAGAAACCCTTCTTATGTTGCAGTTTGCATGATCTTCTGCTTGTTGAAGGAACAACCGCAAGTGATGCAATAACAGCGACTTGTGAAATTCTGCTCTGTGGGGCCAACAGGGAGCTGCCCCCCTCTCTATCATGACTTAATGAAGTCAGGGCCACTAACTATTGTTCTCAGAACAATAAAATGCGGAGCAGTGTTGCGCTGGTACCAGGTGTATCCTAGTAACTGATCTGAGACGATGAAGCATGTGCCACAAAAATAGAAAACACGATGCTGTGTAGCATTGGAGACAATAAACTTGAAAATAAAAAATAAACTTAAAAATAAATTAATATCACATATATTTTAATAGAGCTGTTTCTTAGCAAGCAGGTGTAATTTAAACAGGTATAAGAACCCAGTTGAGTTGCAATACATGTCACAAGAAAATATGATTATTATTGGTGCAAAGAAAAGATAATGTTGGCTTTGAATTACTGTAATTTGAAGGTATAGTTCACACCAATAGGAATGACTAAAACATAAAAATGATAAAGGATGAAAATGAAACAGCATTAGCAGAGTAAAGTAAAGGCCTAGCACCTGACACTGAACCGCACTTCCTACAAGGTCGATGTGCACGTGATCAGAACACTATTCACTCACGGTTTGACAGACCAATGGCTGACGTGGGCTCAACCGACTGCCCCTCCTCGCTGACGTCAGCAATTAGCTCAATAGACCAATGGGTGAAGAGAGATGATCCAAAGCACTTTATAAATGTCTGTAAATAGGCTGGGTAGTTATGCAAGAACCATTAACCCGTGTCTTACGTTAACCTTGTCTTCTTGCCAACAGAGAGACCCGCACTCCAAAATTGTGCATGGAAATCTGTTTATTCACCCATTAGCAGATGTGAGATGGCATTATCTGCTAATGGGTGAAAAAACAGATAACATCTGCTAATGGGTGAGTAAACAGATTCTCACAGACAACTCTAGAGTGCCAGTTTCTGTCATTGTAGAGAGAATGAATATATATATATATATATATATATATATACACACATACATACACACACACACATACACACACACACACACACTTTTTTCACTGAAAAAACAAAGCTCAAAGGGATGTTATATTGAGGTGAAAATATCAGTTACAACATACTGATATAAAATCATTAAAATTCATCACTTACGGTTATCTCAAGTAACTATAACTCGTGCCCAAAAGTAACTACAAGTCGTAGCAAACAGGAAGACACCCAAAGATCATACAGGCCATGATCTGCATCAAGTGAGTCTTCTCGCTCGCTCAACCACCCGGAGCTTTATAAATAATAACACCAATATCCAGTGTAGCGCTAAACGAAAGGGAGGGGAGAACTCAAACATTCATTGGAAAGTAAAAGATGCAGTTCTTGTGACACCGTCAATACAAAGAGAGGAAAACAACATGGGATAGTAACAAAAGGACTCATGGAGAACAAGTGATTTAGCACTGCTGAGACCATCAATACCTAGAGTAAAAGGAGAGGACGGAAAGACGAATATTTATGGAACAAAGCATATGTACACTGGCCAGACCGTCAATGCCCAGAGTAAAAGCAGAGGATGGAAAGAGCAGCACTCATGGGCAAAGCACATGCACACTGGCCAGACCATCAGTGCCCAGAGTAAAAGCAGAGGATGGAAAGAGCAGCACTCATGGAACACAGCACATGCACACTGACCAGACCACCAATACCCAGAGTAAAAGCAGAGGATGGAAATAGCAGCATTCATGGAACATAGCACATGCACACTGGCCAGACCATCAATACCCAGAGTAAAAGCAGAGGATGGAAAGAGCAGCACTCATGGAACATAGCACATGAACACTGGCCAGACCATCAATGCCCAGAGTAAAAGCAGAGAATGGAAAGAGCAGCACTCATGGAACATAGCACATGAACACTGGCCAGACCATCAATACCCAGAGTAAAAGCAGAGGATGGAAAGAGCAGCACCCATGGAACATAGCACAGGTTCACTGGCCAGACCATCAATGCCCAGAGTAAAAGTACAGGATGGAAAGAGCAGCACTCATGGAACGCAGCATATGCACAATGACCAGACCACCAATACCCAGAGTAAAAGCAGAGGATGGAAAGAGCAGCACCCATGGAACATAGCACATGCGCACTGGCCAGACCATCAATACCCAGAGTAAAAGCAGAGGATGGAAAGAGCAGCACTCGTGGAACATAGCACATGCGCACTGGCCTGACCATCAATACCCAGAGTAAAAGCAGAGGATGGAAAGAGCAGCACTCATGGAACATAGCACATGCACACTGGCCAGACCACCAATACCCAGACTAAAAGCAGAGGATGGAAAGAGCAGCACTCATGGAACATAGCACTGGTACACTGGCCAGACCATCAATACCCAGAGTAAAAGCAGAGGATGGAAAGAGCAGCACTCATGGAACATAGCACATGCACACTGACCAGACCGTCAATGCCCAGAGTAAAAGCAGAGGATGGAAAGAGCAGCACCCATGGAACATAGCACAGGTTCACTGGCCAGACCATCAATGCCCAGAGTAAAAGTACAGGATGGAAAGAGCAGCACTCATGGAACGCAGCACATGCACACTGGCCAGACCATCAATACCCAGACTAAAAGCAGAGGATGGAAAGAGCAGCACTCATGGAACACAGCACATGCACACTGGCCAGACCATCAATACCCAGAGTAAAAGCAGAGGATGGAAAGAGCAGCACTCATGGAACATAGCAGAGGTACACTGGCCAGACCATCAATACCCAGAGTAAAAGCAGAGGATGGAAAGAGCAGCACTCATGGAACATAGCACATGCACACTGGCCAGACCATCAATACCCAGAGTAAAAGCAGAGGATGGAAAGAGCAGCACTCGTGGAACATAGCACATGCGCACTGGCCTGACAATCAATACCCAGAGTAAAAGCAGAGGATGGAAAGAGCAGCACTCATGGAACATAGCACATGCACACTGGCCAGACCACCAATACCCAGACTAAAAGCAGAGGATGGAAAGAGCAGCACTCATGGAACATAGCACTGGTACACTGGCCAGACCATCAATACCCAGAGTAAAAGCAGAGGATGGAAAGAGCAGCACTCATGGAACATAGCACATGCACACTGACCAGACCGTCAATGCCCAGAGTAAAAGCAGAGGATGGAAAGAGCAGCACCCATGGAACATAGCACAGGTTCACTGGCCAGACCATCAATGCCCAGAGTAAAAGTACAGGATGGAAAGAGCAGCACTCATGGAACGCAGCACATGCACACTGGCCAGACCATCAATACCCAGACTAAAAGCAGAGGATGGAAAGAGCAGCACTCATGGAACACAGCACATGCACACTGGCCAGACCATCAATACCCAGAGTAAAAGCAGAGGATGGAAAGAGCAGCACTCATGGAACATAGCACAGGTACACTGGCCAGACCATCAATACCCAGAGTAAAAGCAGAGGATGGAAAGAGCAGCACTCATGGAACATAGCACATGCACACTGGCCAGACCACCAATACCCAGAGTAAAAGCAGAGGATGGAAAGAGCAGCACTCATGGAACATAGCACATGAACACTGGCCAGACCATCAATGCCCAGAGTAAAAGCAGAGGATGGAAAGAGCAGCACTCATGGAACGCAGCACATGCACACTGGCCAGACCACCAACACCCAGACTAAAAGCAGAGGATGGAAAGAGCAGCACTCATGGAACATAGCACAGGTACACTGGCCAGACCATCAATACCCAGAGTAAAAGCAGAGGATGGAAAGAGCAGCACCCATGGAACATAGCACAGGTTCACTGGCCAGACCATCAATGCCCAGAGTAAAAGTACAGGATGGAAAGAGCAGCACTCATGGAACGCAGCACATGCACACTGGCCAGACCACCAATACCCAGACTAAAAGCAGAGGATGGAAAGAGCAGCACTCATGGAACATAGCACAGGTACACTGGCCAGACCATCAATACCCAGAGTAAAAGCAGAGGATGGAAAGAGCAGCACCAATGGAACATAGCACATGCACACTGGCCAGACCATCAATGCCCAGAGTAAAAGCAGAGGATGGAAAGAGCAGCACTCATGGAACATAGCACAGGTACACTGGCCAGACCATCAATACCCAGAGTAAAAGCAGAGGATGGAAAGAGCAGCACTCATGGAACATAGCACATGCACACTGGCCAGACCATCAATGCCCAGAGTAAAAGCAGAGGATGGAAAGAGCAGCACTCATGGAACATAGCACAGGTACACTGGCCAGACCATCAATACCCAGAGTAAAAGCAGAGGATGGAAAGAGCAGCACTCATGGAACATAGCACAGGTACACTGGTCAGACCATCAATACCCAGAGTAAAAGCAGAGGATGGAAAGAGCAGCACTCATGGAACATAGCACATGAACACTGGCCAGACCATCAATGCCCAGAGTAAAAGCAGAGGATGGAAAGAGCAGCACTCATGGAACATAGCACATGCACACTGGCCAAACCACCAATACCCAGACTAAAAGCAGAGGATGGAAAGAGCAGCACTCATGGAACACAGCACATGCACACTGGCCTGACCATCAATACCCAGAGTAAAAGCAGAGGATGGAAAGAGCAGCACCCATGGAACATAGCACATGCACACTGGCCAGACCATCAATGCCCAGAGTAAAAGCAGAGGATGGAAAGAGCAGCACTCATGGAACATAGCACATGCACACTGGCCAAACCACCAATACCCAGACTAAAAGCAGAGGATGGAAAGAGCAGCACTCATGGAACACAGCACATGCACACTGGCCTGACCATCAATACCCAGACTAAAAGCAGAGGATGGAAAGAGCAGCACTCATGGAACACAGCACATGCACACTGGCCTGACCATCAATACCCAGAGTAAAAGCAGAGGATGGAAAGAGCAGCACCCATGGAACATAGCACATGCACACTGGCCAGACCATCAATGCCCAGAGTAAAAACAGAGGATGGAAAGAGCAGCACTCATGGAACATAGCACAGGTACACTGGCCAGACCATCAATATCCAGAGTAAAAGCAGAGGATGGAAAGAGCAGCACTCATGGAACATAGCAGATGAACACTGGCCAGACCATCAATGCCCAGAGTAAAAGCAGAGGATGGAAAGAGCAGCACTCATGGAACGCAGCACATGCACACTGGCCAGACCACCAATACCCAGAGTAAAAGCAGAGGATGGAAAGAGCAGCACTCATGGAACATAGCACATGCACACTGACCAGACCATCAATGCCCAGAGTAAAAGCAGAGGATGGAAAGAGCAGCACTCATGGAACATAGCACATGCACACTGACCAGACCACCAATACCCAGACTAAAAGCAGAGGATGGAAAGAGCAGCACTCATGGAACATAGCACATGCACACTGACCAGACCATCAATACCCAGAGTAAAAGCAGAGGATGGAAAGAGCAGCACTCATGGAACACTGCACACGTACACTGACAGGACCATCAATACCTATGCAGAGCAACAGCATAACAAAGGGAGATGAAAACAAAAGCACTTGTGGGGAGTAACAAACGCAGTGTTGATGGAACCATCCATACCAAGACAGAACAACAACATGGAATGGGAGCTACTCATGTAATACTGGTGAGAGCATCAATACCCAGAGGAGCAAGAGAGGATGGAACACCAGAAATCATGGGGAGTAACAGCTGTACTCCTGGTGACAGAATCCTCATCATCAAATACTTTATTTCATCACGTTTGCCAAGAAATTAGATATAAAACATCAAATAAAACATTAAAATATAATATTTAAGGATAAATATACAGTTAAAAACAAAGTACAGTGCATGGGTGATGAAGTGCAGGGCAAACCATCACTCCATCCTCATCCGAAGCCAGAAAGAAAGCCCCCTGTATATAATTCCTGAGTAGTTCCCAGATCTTGCATAGCTGGCTCACTGGGAAGATTGTAGTTTGCCCACAACTTCTGTCGGGCTCTCCCCATCGCCAGTAGGCAGCCTGGCACAGCAAGCCTCTGCTCTGCTTGGTGCCAGTTTTTAAAATTCACAGAGCCGCAGCAAATTCCCGCACCCCTATGTTGCAGCAAACAGGTAGAAGCCATTTCCATCTTCCCAAATGATATTGGGGGCAAAAGAGGAAATGCCCTTCAGTCTCCTCGTTGGACCTGCTCACAGGGCACAGACCTCCTCCAAATACGGTCGGGCGCCCCCACTTAACTGTGAAAGATGCTGATGGAAGTCTGTCTTACCTGAATTGTGGGTACAGCTTCCTCCCTTGGGGGGGGTTCTATGTCATGTAAGAAGCACTCAAATTTAAATTCATCCTTGCGTAAAATAAATGTGTCCGTGAGGGTGCCACATGGGGCATGCACAAGTGACTGCTGCCCATGGGTTTGTCTGTACATCACTTTCAAGAGCATTTTACTAACTTAAGAGGCTTCCCAGGGATTTGTCCGCAGGTTATGACAGCCCATCTTTGGCAGGGGCTCCTTTACATCCCTAACCCAGGAAATATTTTCTGATCACAAAGTGCCCAGGACTTCCTTCAGCCCCTCCCTATAGGTTGTAAGCTCTTCTGTTGACCAAATGTGCTTCCAAAATAATATAAGCCTGACACCTACTACCCCAGAAATTGGCCTGACTTTCAGGTCCAACCCAAGGGGAGTCACAGGGGTGCTAGTGGGGAGCCCCGCCAGCTGCCGCAGGAAGCGATTTTCCAAAACTTGCTAATTCCCCATGTCCTTGTGTCCTCGCAGATCAGCTCCATAAAGAGATGAACCAAGAGTCTGCTGTTTGTAAACTCAGAGGACTGGGGGCAGTGGACGGAAACAAGACTTAGGGGGTTATTACAACTTTGGAGGAGGTGTTAATCCGTCCCAAAAGTGATGGTAAAGTGACGGATATACCACCAGCCGTATTACGAGTCCATTATATCCTATGGAACTCGTAATACGGCTGGTGGTATATCTGTCACTTTACCGTCACTTTTGGGACGGATTAACACCTCCTCCAAAGTTGTAATAACCCCCTAATTCTCTAATCAAGGCCCATGTATCCTGCATCAATCTAAGGTTTGATTTGTCTATATGGCAGGACCAGTTGAGTTGTCCTGTTAATGTCAGCCCTAAGTACTCAAATATTTGAACTTGCTCCAAGGGGATCCCTAGCAGATTTGGCTTTGATCTTGTACTAGGTCAAAGATTGAAAAACATATATTTAGTTTTGGCCACATTTATTTTGAGTCCCCTCTGGACACAGAAACTAACAAAACAGTCTAAGATCTTCCGGAGCACCATCAGTGATGTTGATAACAGTAGAGTGATGTCTGCAAACATCAGGGCTGGAGCCTTGATGTTAGCCAGGCATGGTGCATCCCCATCACAATCAGTCAGTAAAGATATTAAGTCATTAACATATAATGGAAAAAGAGTTGGAGCCAGGACACAACCCTGCCTTACGCCTCTACTGACAGGAAAAGGTTCTGTCATCTCGCCCTGCTTTCCACAATGGACTCGAGCACAGTTGTGGCTATGAAGCTTTATTATGACAGCCAGAAGATCTCCGGGGATCCCCATGTCTGCCAAAACACGCCAAAGCACTTTCCAGGGTACCGGATCGAATGCTGAAGGTAAGTCAACAGAAACAGCCTGAAGTTGACCACCTCCCAGTGTCACTATTTTCCAGTAGATGAGCTGAAGTCGGAATGCCTGGTCTACCGTACTAATGCATTCCCTGAACCCCGCTTGGAGGGGGGATAATACTGCTCTGTTCCCAATCCAGATTGGCAACCACTCCATGATAACTCTACTAAATTACTTTTGGGAGCAGTCAATGAGACTGATTGGCCTGTAGTTACATGGTCCAAAAAAGAACGCTTCTTATGAATTGGGACTGTCTCAGCCCCCGCCCAAGTTGGTGGTAATGGGGACCCAAGCCATAAGGTATTAAATAAAATGACATAATAAGGGGCCCAGATCTCAACCTCCCCCTTATACAGGTCTCCTAGGAACCTATCGGGCCGGGGGCTTTATTAGAAACCATCTTCAGCAGAGCCGGCCTTTCCTTGGGCAGAGTTATAAGTACACATTTGTGGCTCGTCTCTGCTTGCCCAAACGAATCTATTTGCACCCTGGAAGATGCCTCAGTACTATTGGGGACATACAATGTGGAAAAGTGAGCGACTCAAGCAAGAGCAGGGAGGCTCACCTCCACTGGGCGACAACCCTCCTTTGATCCAGTCACAAGGAGATCCACAAGGCTCGTTGGCCACACTCCCTAGCCGCATCGAGTAGGCCTTCCCGCAGCCTCCTATCCCAATCTTTCTTAGCATCACTCATGCACCTTTTAGATGCTGCTCTCTTCTCTTATTTCCCCCTTAGGTTGAGCTTGTGTAGCTGACATGAGGCTGCCCTAGCTGTCTTACAAGCATTATTGTACCAGGATAAAGGGGACTTTTTTGTAGCCGCACAAAAATAGCCCCTGAGCTGTGCAAACAAATTATTGTGGATGGTGCATACTTGGTCTAGTTGGTCAGCCCGAATCTCGTCCCACTTCAGGGATTGGGGCTGCTCAATACTATGTCCAACAAGCACATATACTCCCTGATGCTGTTCCCTAGGTGTAGCCACAGGGGCCCATTTAACAGAACGTTTGGTGGTAGAAGTTTGCAGCCAATGATCAAAGGGTTCATCCGCGCTACCCCTCTCGGCCACTGGGAGTTCTACAACAAGGGCCAATGGATTATGGTCACTAAAAATTAAAAGTATGTTTCCCTCTTTGTCAGAGTGTGACCTAGCATTTGTTGCCTAAAAGCCATGGATCGATGTTAGGGCATTAATTTGCAATGCCAGGGTTGACCACTTCTTAATAGATGGTAACCCCAGAGGAGGGATCAACCGCGCAGCATCCTAATCTTGAGTTAGGCGAATTGCGCAAGCGTCCAGGGGTTCAAACTGACAATTTAAGTCCCCGCCCACGAGCTTCACTACTCCCCAGAGAATTAGTCATATGCGTATTCAGTAACTCAATAGTTGGAGAGTCATTTTTAGACCCCCAGGCCTTAAATAAATATTATAGGTGTAAACACATATTGCAGGAAAGGTTAGCGAAACACAAAGAATATCCATCGAGGGCAACATTATTTCTTGGACCATGCAGCTCAGTGTAGTTCTTACCCAGATTACTAAGCCCCCTGAGGGCCTGCCCCTAGTGACTGCTAACTTACTAAAGTTGTTATAACCAGATCGGTGTACATGCCTAGTAGACAAAGTTTCCTGGAAAAGACAAATTAAGTGTGTCTATGAATTCACCCCATTCTGGTACGTCAACTTTGTTGATGAACCCTGCAACATTACATGATACTAGATTCACCTTGTTGATAGAAGATTAATTGTTGGGGTCAGCACAGAGACCAATCAGAAGTGGCACCGCCTCTACGCCGGCAGGTGTAGTTCGGGAGAGGGGCAGCGAGGAACTACTGGGACAAACCCCCTAGAATGATTTAATAATGGATCGCTAGTAGCAGCTGCTCACCCACTTCCGCGTCAGAGTAATGTCAGGGTCACAATGGCAGCATCTAGATTCTTGGAACCTCTCATTATTACTTAGCTCCAAAGTCTCTAGTGGCCCAGTGGATGGTATACCCTGCAGGGAGAGACCCTCCTGCTCACCTGGCCTACTAAGATCCCTTCTAGAGGAATGATCATCCAGTTTGCTCCTGCAAGTGACCTTAATTGGTGGTACTCGCCCATCCCCCGTCCCCAAGCCAATATTACTCCCCCCTTACGGTGGTAGACTTTGAGATTTTAAGTCAATCTACCCAGTCCAATGCTTCAAAGCAATTGATACAGGGATTCCAAGAATGCCTATTTTGGCTAGGGTGTTTATTAGAGCTCATCACAAGGCCCCTATCTAAAAGCAGACTCCTCCTATGAAACAACAATGCCTGCCTCTGGGCATCACCAGGCTTGCAAAAGTACCCCAGTGGAAGCAACTCAATAGAGGTTTCTGCGCTACGGCCCCCAGCGTCTCTAAAGAGTAAGCTCTGCACCAACCTAGGAGATCTAAAGTTGATCACAGCGCAGTGACCCTGCTGATCCACAGCCCGACCTCAACCAGCCCACCCTACGTGTTAGCAGAATATCATTCGACTTAACAAGGGGGAAATTCTTGTGCCGAACCAACCAGTTTAGACACTTGTTGGTTAGTTCTTGCTGGATCTCCTTTGGGGCATTGCACAGACGAGGCACTTCTACTAATATTAAAACATAGGGACAGCTTGCAGGTGGAAGATTTACAACAGGTTGCTTCTGGAAAGGGTCAGGCAACTTAGCCTGAGGTTTGATTGAGCCCTCCCCCTCCCTCTGGGTATCTGAGGGTCCCTCAAGCCTCGAGGGAACAGGGTAAGTTCCTTGGAGGTTGTTAAGTGCTACATGACTCAACATTGGGTGCATTAAAGGTGTACCGAGTATCACCAGCCTCCAGCTGTCAATCAGTGCACCCATCCCTATCAAAGGTGCAGTTCAGCATATATTTCTAGTCTTGGAAGTCGCCTGGGTCACAGCAGCTGGATTCTGTGATTCATTCTGAAGTGATTTCAGATCAGTGATTCCCTTATCAATCACTGCCAAATCGGGCCAAAACCAGAGAGAGGTCACTCATAACAACATCTCTAACCTTCAATAAATAGGCCTCCATGAGTTCGTTGACCCGTGGTGGAGTGGGCTGGGCCTCCTTTCGGGATAAAGCGTAAGGGGCCCGGTGGGCGAGATCATGCCAGTCCCCGGGGCAGCCTCCTCTCTCTTGGGGCTACTTCTGTGGAGATGATCCCCCCTGCACGCTGCAGCATTTGATCGATACTCCTGTGTGTAGGAGGGGGAGTCGCAATAGCAGCGGCCCCCACACCCTTCTTCTTGCCCATGCTGCCAGTTATAAGCCAGCTATAAGCCTGCCTGCCTGGAATGTTTTAAAGTCACGGACTTATTACTTAGAAGAAGTACCAGGAAAGCCAAATAATGCCAAATGCTACCACGCAGGCCAACAGTGATGTTGGAACACTCAAGCAGCCAGCTGACAAAACAAGAAAAGGCTGCGTGACCAATCCCCCACTCACCCCCTGGATCCTGGGGGAGCAAAGAGTGGGCCCATCCCAGCCTCGTCTGACCCGGGCACGTCCCTGCAGCGGGATTCCGTGAAGTCTTCAGTAGCGCCTCCTGGCGCAAAACGGGTGTGGCGGCGTTGGCGGCCCATGAAGCATTGGCGGCGGGTGCCGATAGTCTTTGACAGCCCCCGCCCTGCTGCGAGTCCTGATCATGCCTCCCCCCCCAGCGGGATGCCGTGAAGCTTTAAGTAGCGCCTCCTGGTGCAAAATGGGTGTGGCGGCATTGGTGGCCCATGCAGCTGTAGTGTCCTGATGGACACGTTCTAGTGTTCCACCAACCACTCAGCTGAGGGCTGGCCCTACACTCACACCCCACACCCATCCAACAAAGGCGTAACCGGTCAGGTGACCCTGCCAATAAAAAGGGCCGGGCGCATGTGCCCGAGGCCAGTTAACAGAACCCTACTACTGTGTCTGCGTCACATCATTTCAGTAGCATGAGGGCCTAGGGCCCCTACACTACAGCAGCTGGTGCCGACAGTCTTTGACAGCCCCTGCCCTGCTTGGAGTCCTTGAGGAGAGCCTGGTCTTCTTCTTCCAGATACTGAACCCAAAGTTCTTTATCCCGCAGGCCCACACGGTAATTCAGAAACAGTATCAATTCCCTGAGTAACAGCAGAGGATGCGCACACTCAGGGGTGCAAAAGTTGTAATACTGGTCAGACCATCAATACTCAGAGTTATCAGTACGGGAAAGAACACCAGCATTTGTGGGAAGTAACAGATCAAGTGATGGTGTGGCCATCAATGCTCAGAGTAACAGAAGATGCTGAGAACACAAACACTCATGGAGAGTAACAGATACCAACAATTACAGAGAGCAACATAATTTATACTGGTGAGACCATCAATACTCAAAGTAGAAGCAGACAATAAGAACACAAACGCTTGTGAAGAGTAGTAGAGCAGATGTAATACCGGCCAGTCCAACAATACTAAGAGAGGGAGTAAAGATACGAACAGCAATACTCTTGGAAAACACCAGATATAATCCTGAAGGGTCCACCAATACCAAGAGTAATAGCAGAGAACAGAAAAACAATAGACACAGAGGCTAACCAATGCAGTTCAGGTGAGACCACCAACATTGAAATGGGGGAACAGCATGGAAAGGAATACCAAACTGATGGAGAGTAACAAATGTAATACTGGATGGTCCATCTGTAACCCAAGTGAGTGTCAGTAAAGGATGTGAACGGCAACAGCCACCAAGAGTATGATGAACGTAACACTGGAGACTGGAGGACCCATCAATACTCCAAGACAATAGCTGTAAAGGATGAGAGCACCAACACACAGGGAGGGAAGCATTTGTAACACTGAAGGGTCCATCCATACCCCAAGAGAATAACAGTAAAGAATGAGAGCAAGAACACACATGGAGAGCAGCAGTTGTAATACTGATGGGTCAATCAGTACCACAACACAGTAGGAGTAAAGGATGGGAAAACCAACACTCAGAGAGAGTAACAGATATAATACTGGAGGGTCGATCAATACCCAACAAAGTAACATTAAATGATGGGAAAGCCAACACTCGTGGATAGTAACACGTGTAACATTGGAGGATCTGAACAATGGCACTCATGACAAGAAACAGATGTAATACCAGAGTCCATCAGAGTGGCTGTGAAGGATGGGACCACCATTGGCAGTGAAGGATGGGACCACCATCAATGAGCCAGGGGGACATTCTTCTAACTAGACCAGGGTTCTGCAACTTCGGTCCTGGAGAGACGGCTCTATTCGAGGTTTTTAGCATATCCACATTTAGAAACAAGATGGTTTCTAAATGTGGATATGCTAAAAACCTGGCATGGACCCGGCTCTCCAGGACCGACTTTGCAGAACCCTGAACTAGACATAAGCAAGATGACAAGCGAGTGTGAAACTACAACTCTGTTGACCAGGTTGTGTGATGCACACATCTTTTGCGCCTTCTTAAATCCCGATGATTGTAGACTGTGTACGATTTCGTACAGGCCAATATTTCAGAGCAGGCAAGTAGGGGATTTAGAAAACAAAGTTGTGCGAATGTATTTTCCCCACTGGCTATTATTGAAGCAGAGACAATCTGCCTGAATCGGGTCAATTGGTATGTTAGGTAACAAGCAACCAGCATTTCATTTTTGTTCTCAAATCTGTTTTTGTTTGCGCTGTGTAAAACTGCCAAAAATAAAATGTTGAGGCCTGTCACAAGCTCTAACTTCCCCTTCCAAGAATTAAGGACAAAGAGTTAACTTTGAATGTCAGAAATAGTTCTTGGAGGGGACATTGGAGCCTGTGTGACAGGCATCAACACTTTATTTTTGGCAGTTTTACAAAAACTCAGAATAGGAATCAGGAGGTGCAAGACTAGCCTTGAAATCGGTAGTCTCCCGTCTGAATCGGGAGAGTTCGCATGCATGCATTTATGTGTAGGGACACATTTTTCTTACCCAAAAAGATTACGCAGGATACTTTTCCTGCACTAAGTATTTTTCAAGAGCATTCTCGCAAAAGAAGTACATTTTGCTGCCAACTAGCGGGCTTTTCTTGCAGAAGGGTTTTTTGACAGTATATTCAGCCTACTCTTCTTGGCTGCCGATGAACAGATGATGCAGATTTTAACAAAATAATTGTTTCTAGCTCCAACAGTTCAAAAGTTTCTAAAAATGCAGCAACACATATTGCCATGCGCAGCGGAAGACCCTTTGCAAAGCTGTACTGCTCACCTTTCTCTTGTTTATTACCACTTTTGGGTGTTTAACCTGCACTAATGAGGTGCATCCAATGCTCAAACCAGTGACACCAATTTTTAAAATGATGAAATAATGAAGTAACAATATTAGAAAATGTGCTGCACTATACCGCATAATTTACTCAACCCTGCCGCACATGTTGGCCCTCTCCAGACTCCTGTTGCATAATCCCGGTGGCCCTGCCTATACCTACTCAATACACCGTTTCTAGTGTTGCTTCGGCCCCTATGTCTCTGCACTCCAGTCTCCTTGACGTGGTGACGTCACCCTCTGCGTCGGTGGTGAGAAACAAGCCACAACAACCTCGTTTGTGAGCAATAAAGGAAAACAAGCCACAGATTTTGCATCTTACTCGAGTGTCTGGGAATTTGTTTCCAAGAATCGCCAAATCCCCCTTTTCTTTTCGCCCACAAAGTAAATGGAAGTTCTGAAACTGAAACATAAGTTCCCGGGTCTGTCTGGTTTGTAAAGTTTCCCCTCATAAAAAGGCCCCAAACAAGTAATTAGTGTGAGGGAGGCTAGCCACATCACTAGGCCCCGCCCACGGTGACCTCACGGAAAAGCAGCGAGCAGGGGGGCGGATGCGTTCATTACTGCATCTAGGCGCAACCCCTGGATATCTGGAGACTTTTGGAGTGTTTCCATTTGAAAAAAAACAGCTGAAAAGACGGCGGAATATGGGATTTTCGGCGGGGGTTTTGCTGGTAAAAGAGGGCAGGTCTATATGGAAAACGGGAGATTTCGGTGAAGCCCGGGGCGCCTCTCAGACCAGCAGGGCTGGGGCACTGTCAGTCACAGTACAAGCAGCCTACAGAGGGAGCAGGTGTGGTCTGGGCACTGCCAGCTTCATGCCAAGGCCTCCGAGAGGTTGATGGAGTAAGACCAGTCAGCCACACAACTAACCCTGTGAGAGGACACTAGGGCCGGGGCTGAGTCAGAAGCAAGTCGATGGCCTCTGGTGGCTGATAGGGTAAAACAATAGCCAGCCACAGAACTAGTCCTGCAATAGGACGTTGGGGCTGGGGCCGAGTCAGAAGCAAGTCGATGGCCTCTGGTGGCCTGTAGGGTGAAACAATAGCCAGCCTCAGAAATAGTCCTGTAATAGGACTCTGGGGCTGGGGCAGAGTCAGAAGCAAGTCGATGGCCTCTGGTGGCTGATAGGGTAAAACAATAGCCAGCCACAGAACTAGTCCTGTAATAGGACTCTGGGGCAGAGTCAGAAGCAAGTTGATGGCCTCTGGTGGCTGATAGGGTAAAACAATAGCCAGCCACAGAACTAGTCCTGTAATAGGACTCTGGGGCAGAGTCAGAAGCAAGTCGATGGCTCTGGTGGCTGATGGGGTGAAACAATAGCCAGCCACTGAACTAGTCCTGTAATAGGACTCTGGGGCTGGGTCAGAGTCAGAAGCAAGTTGATGGCCTCTGGTGGCTGATAGGGTAAAACAATAGCCAGCCACAGAACCAGTCCTGTGATAGGACTCTGGGGCTGGGGCGAGTCAGAAGCAAGTCGATGGCCTCTGGTGGCTGATAGGGTAAAACAATAGCCAGCCACAGAACTAGTCCTGCAATAGGACGTTGGGGCTGGGGCCGAGTCAGAAGCAAGTCGATGGCCTCTGGTGGCCTGTAGGGTGAAACAATAGCCAGCCTCAGAACTAGTCCTGTAATAGGACTCTGGGGCTGGGGCAGAGTCAGAAGCAAGTCGATGGCCTCTGGTGGCTGATAGGGTAAAACAATAGCCAGCCACAGAACTAGTCCTGTAATAGGACTCTGGGGCAGAGTCAGAAGCAAGTTGATGGCCTCTGGTGGCTGATAGGGTAAAACAATAGCCAGCCACAGAACTAGTCCTGCAATAGGACGTTGGGGCTGGGGCCGAGTCAGAAGCAAGTCGATGGCCTCTGGTGGCCTGTAGGGTGAAACAATAGCCAGCCTCAAAACTAGTCCTGCAATAGGACTCTGGGGCTGGGGCAGAGTCAGAAGCAAGTCGATGGCTCTGGTGGCTGATGGGGTGAAACAATAGCCAGCCACAGAACTAGTCCTGTAATAGGACTTTGGGGCTGGGGCCGAGTCAGAAGCAAGTCGATGGCCTCTGGTGGCTGATGGAGTAAAACAAGTCATTCACATGCCTAACCCTGTCAGAGGACGCTAGGGCCGGGGTAAAGTCAGCAGCAAGGCAATGAATAGCCTCTGGAATGCTGGCGCTTGTAAGAGTCAGTCCCAGGTCAGGCTGTCTGACGAGCCAGAAAGACTGACTGTCACATGTCAGATTCTCAGAAAGGTTGGCAAGGCTGGGGCAGTCAGTGATGCACCCCTCAGCTCACACTCGTGGGCAGAATGACACCCGCCTTCGAAAGATTCCTTCCAATACACTTCATCTCAGTCACTCGCCCACCACCTGCCTTGTCTCTCAAATAAATTGTTCACTTCCGTTAACCTCAGATGGATCATCGACAGCCTCCCCAAAGACTCGACTTCCCTCCCTTGAGACTCAACAGGTATTGGTTCTGGTCCTTCACAGCCCTTATGAGAGGAACCAGACTGCTGTCAATCCAAGCCCAGTCCCGCCCAGACAGCTCATCACTCATTGGTATGTTTCCTGTCTCCCTGTGGTAGTGATGCTCTAATGTTCCTGTGCCATCAATGGAACAGGCTCTTTCTCACGATTGTGGTATCGTGGGCGGGGGGCCAAGGTTTCCATGGTCACTTCGACCTGGCTGGTTAGATCTCATTATGCCGTAATTACAAGTTACCACATGTATCAGAATGACAAATTTTATGTCAAGACCGCAGGCTTCGTATTATGCTTTAATTACCAGTTTTATTTCCAAATATTTACCATGCGTGTATTTTGTAAACAATATCAAACAGTAACGTAGGAGAGCTAAAAATCCACAGGCATTAAGCCAGGAAAGGCAGTGCGGGGCTGTTGGACCGCCCACCTGGAGGTAGAGTTAACTTGGGACTGGTGGAGTGCGGCTGCTGGGCCTCCCACCTCTAGAAAGACTGAGGGGTGAATGAATTGCCAACCTTGCGACAATAGGGTGGCGCTGTGTGGTCAACGGGTCCCCGGCCACTAGACAGAACTGACTAGGACTGGCAGTGGGTGGTAGTTGGATTAGACACCATTAACCAGAGCTATTATAGGATGTAAACAGGTTCCCCAAAGCCTGGCCATCCTCAACTCTTGAGGGGCAGGTGCTCGGCGGACCACAGAGGAAACAGCCACAGAGATGCCTCAAAGCATCATGGGAGGTGCTCTCCTTCGCCGGTGTTGGTGTCCGCTTCTGGAGGGTCCAGCGCTTGCCCCATGGACGTAGTGCGACCCCTGGTACTGCCTTTGCGACCCCGGGCCTCAGACGTGGCAAATTCAGTACCAGGAACAGAGGGGCAGCTCCTGCTTATGGAAGTCAGTTGGGGCTCCGCTCTTTCTTTTCTGTCAATCTCGTATTACACTATAGTGAATAATAGTATATTATTCATTATTATGTAATAAAAATGGAGTACAAGTAGCTGGAATGTGCCCTTCCATGGCAGCTGAGGTAAGTACAAAAAAATGTGTTTAAATGTATCTTGTGTGCGTGCTTTTGTTTGTGTGTTTATGTGAGAGGGAGCGTATGTACGTGGGGATTTGTGTGTGTGTGAGTGAAAGTGGAGGTCAAAGGGCGCGTGATGTCACCTTTGCAATCCCTGGCATTTCCTTGAATTGACGTCCATGACGTGGCCCCTCTGGTCTAGCCTCAGGCGTCTGGGGCCCGGTGTTAAAATGATTAACACCCGCCAATGAAGAATGCCCGCGTCAGCTGCGTCCTTCCGACCCCCGGCGGGGTCACCTGTAGGGATGAGGCCTGCACCCCCTTCAGGAAAGAGCGCATTGCTTCGCCAGCGGGATTCAGAGGTGTGAGGAGGAAATGCGTGCAGACGGCAGCTGCAGGACAGCCGGCATCGAGTTTCTTTATTTATGGATCCTGAAGGTTACCAGAAACCCATCTGCTGCAGAGCTCACAGGAATGCAGCTGTATATATTGCAGCCCAGGCGGTTCTGGTGTAATATGTTTTCGGAACACCAGAATAAATGACAGTTTGCCGTTTGGGTACTCCCGCTCCCATAGCAACAGGTCTTTTTTTAGGCCATTTGCCGTCTGCCGCCCTCTTGTGGTTTCTAATGGTGGTGCCTTGAGAAGGCGCCATGCAGTGCTCTTAAATTAGCATAATCGTGGGTCAAATAGCTACATTACAGGTTCAACAGGTCGATCACCTGTACCCATTTCAGTGCCTGTAACCACACTGGCTGTACTCAGAGTTCAGCTCGGGACACTAGGTTACTTTACTATCACAACTCTACGCAAACACTGAAAATGTTATCTTGATGTTCAAAATACGTTTCACTGATACAAAAAGCAGGCCTATTGGCTTTGCCGCTGTTTATATTATATAAATTACCCTTGGGGAGAAGGCGCGAGCTGCAACGCTGCCTATTCCCACCTCTACTCAGTGGCGCGACTATCAACAGTGTAGCAGGTGCAGTGGCACCGGGGCCCACGGTTGTGAGATGTACAGGTCCGCTTCACCCCAATGAGTGGATCTTTTTTACCCACTAAATAAGGCAAGGGAGAGGGGGCCCAGTTTTCATGCTTGGCTTAGGGCCCGTGGCATCCTTGCTACGCCCCAGCCCCAACTCTCTTGTCACTGGCCCCTGGGTAATATACACGCTGGTAATATACTTGGGGGGGGGGGGGTCCAGTTATTTGCTCTTATTTCCCCGCCCTCTCCCTCTCTGTGTCCCCTAACCCTTCTATCAGCTCTTTATTCGGTCTCTCCCTACCACTCGCTCACACCCCTCATTTCACCCCATTTCCCCTCAGTCTCTTCCCCTCTCACTCGGTCTACCTCAGACTCTCTCCCACTCCACCCTCCTCTCTTTTAATTCAGACCCCTTCTCTCCCACCTCCTCTTAGTCACCCCCCGCCCCCCGCTTTCGACGTCCTTCCCTCCAGCCCATCCAAGGTTCCCAGGTCCACGCGGGACGTGCTGCTCTAGCCCAGACTTTTTATTGAAATTCTGGGACTTGTAGTCCTGTTCGTCCTATCATAAAACAGGACTACAAGTCCCAGAACTCAAAGGTAAAATCCTGGAGTGGGGCAGCACATCATGGAGGGACCTAGGAAACTTGGCCGCCATGTCTCTATTTCCTGCATATTGCCCCCTTGTATTCACTTTATATCAACCCTCCCTCTAATCCCACCTCCTATTTTCCTCTCTGCCCCCTGACTCTCTCCACCTTCACTTCTTCTCTCTCTCCCCCTGCCACCCCCCACCCCCCGCTTCTATCTCCCTCCCTATTCACACCCTGTGATGTCAGCTGACAGGCCCTCTCGGCGCACGTGGAATCTGGCCGTCTCTCACACAGGGTGTCTATTTTAAGTGAAAGTCGATGACATTATCTGAGGCACTGAGGATCACACTAAGCTCCGAGGAACAGCGAGTAATCACTGATTCACCAAGGGACGGGTGGAGCGCCTCGCCGCCGGCTCGTGGCGCTTCACCACTGAGCGCTACACAACCAAAGATCGGACTCGATTTACTTTCATGCTAACTTACCCCGTCTAACCCACTCAACGCCCCTCCACCAACCACTGACAGCAAAACACCACCAAGCAACGTCCGCAACCAATGGATTTAAGAGAACCTTACCAAAGGGTGATATCCCAGTGTTTCTAAGCGCTATTACATTTCCAGTAACATAAGCATGTGAGGGTCACGGCCAACTATTATGGATACATTGTTGTAAAATTATGTAGAAAGTACGTGCCCTGGAAAACCCGCCATCGGGTGAGTTATATTTAGGTTAAATAACATCGAAACAGCGAAAGAATCGAATGTTCCTTAAGGACTCAGTTAAAATCGTTTGGAAACAAAGTGCAAACGAGCAACTTGTTATGGTCCCCTGCTTTACGCCCGATGTACTTGGAGAGTTTGAACTACTTTGTGTTTTTTAATCGATATAAAACGTATTTCATTGATTGGCTTAGACCTGGTTTTTGCAAATGTGGAAGTTGCACCGGTATAACAGTTTTTCCGTACGAGCCTGCCGGAAAGGCGTGGGGTTCTGCGGGTCGGAGGAGCGACCGCGAGTGAAAGTCTGCACGGCCGCAGAGATGCTAGCTTGTGAATATTCACTGCAGCAGGGAGATTTCGCCCCGAACTTTACTGTCTTGAAGAGTAAGGAATAACTTCGCATTTGGGATGAGAATGTGGGTGGAGGTGGGGGTGGTGGCACCACAATACTGACGGAGGTGCGAGGGCCTCCTAGTACAGAAACAAAAAATAAAATAAAGTGCACATACACTTTTTCGTTCTGTTTCCACATACCTGTCAGAATAAATGGCTACGCACGCGAGGGATCCTGGGACTCCCTGAGTATTCCTAAAACATTCCAAACCTAGCCATCATTCAGCAGGAGTAAGTGTCTGACTTGTAAGGGCCATGCGCAGTGAATTTGGCATTAAGGTCCAGATTTACAAGAATTTGGCACATCAGTGGTGATGCATCAGATTTCTTGCGCCCCACCACCTAACAACAGCATGGGTGCGCCGTATTTACAATATGGTGCACCATGGCGCACGTTAGGCCAATAGCGTCAAACATTTTGACTCTAGTGCAGCAAAGTGCAAGGAGGGCCACTGACTTACTTCAATGGGTGCGTCCTTTCAATGCCTGCACTGGGCAGGTGTTGAAAATGACGCCAAAAATGACGCGATGAAATCTTGTAGATTTCACTGTGCCATTTTTGCGGGCCTCCTCACGCTGGAACGCCCCCTTGCATACTTTATGCCTGACGCAGGCATAATGTGGCACAGGGGGTCGCAAGGTGGCACAATGCATGCATTGCACCAATTTGTAAATGTGGTGCAGCGAATTTTGCCTCATTGAGCCACATTAGCGCAAAAAAATGACGCTTGTGTTGCGTAAGGTCTAGGGCCTTGTAAATCAGACCATAAGTCTGCAAGGCCACAGAGGGGCATGCCACCAGTGTGTGTGCCACAAATAGTTTAGGCACATAGCAAATGTATTTGCAGACACATAGCAGAGTCCCAACCAGAGCCAGCCTGCCTGAGCCCCCCCTCCACCCCCACTCAACGTCCTTCAAAGGGACTCACATGTGTACTGTCTGAGGTGTGAAGGGGGCCCATTCCAGGGCCCTTCCAGGGCAGCTGATAAGATTCACTGTCAACACCAGGAAAGTGAGAGGGGTGGCATCTTCACAGGCATTCCTGCCCCACCCCCAACCCCCCTGCCGCCTCCACTCAGCCAAGGCCTGCACAGAGATGACAACACATCTGAGAGGGTAAAACAAACCTCCAGGTAAACAGCCATGTTTACCCGGCCATCCACGAGGGGCTTTGAAGCAGGGGGATGTGCGCAGCTTTTCACAGGACAGGAAGCAGGCGAGAAGCCCCTCTCACCTCTCCACCAGGCCCACATCACACCCCAGAGACTTTTAAGGCCTGGGCAAAGTGTGCTCTGGCCCAGGGCCCCGGCATTTCAGGGGGGGCCTGATACAGCCAGCTCTGTTCTGCAAAGAGTCCTGTCCTTATGACCATGAACAATTCTTAAACAAATTGTTTTTAATACCGTTTCCATTTAGTTAATTTTTAAAGTGTCAAGTCTATTACAGACATTTTGCAGGGAAATGTTGTGTTTATGTTTCTTAAAACGTCCATAAAAATGTTTATTGTTTATCAAAACTTGACTCTCACGTATGAGAAATGAGAGGTGTCACAGGGATTATTTGCAGTAATAGTGAGCTGCTGCTGTGGTATAATATTGAAAACATGCATCCTCGTCCCTATTAGGTGTAAACACTTTTGGAATTCGGACAAGTGCGCCTGTGCACTGTCAGTGACTTGGCCAAAGAGAGGATGAAAGAGCTGAAAATGGATCATAAATTCAAAGCTGTTCCAAACAGGGCACCACAAAAAACGTTTGCCTCAGGACCCCCAAAATCCTCAAGATGTCCCTGCACACACCTTAATCATCTTGAAGTGTGCACGGACTCCTGGATGCAACAGGTCTGCACCATGTGATCTGAGTCCACAGTGCATCATCCTGACCTCTCACCTGTGCAGGACCACACCTTAGACCATGGTATCTCGATAAGGCTTGACAGTGGATTAAAATATCAGAGGCGGAAATAGAAATACAAATCTGAATGGCTTAAGTTTACCTGATGACTCCTTGGTGTCAGGGCCGAAAGGACACAGTCCTTTTCTTTTACAAATCACTGCTTCCTGGTGCGTCAGTCCCATTGGGTCACTTGGTGTTGAACTAAGACTACAACTCCCAGAATGCATGAAGGTAGAAAAGAAAAGCTCTAGACTGAAAATGGTACAGCTGATGACTTGGAGGCATCTATTAGCCATCACTGAGAGTAGCTTGCAGCACTCTCCAGGGGTTCCCAACATGCACCCACCCTAGAGGTATCTAGACAGTTCCAGACACAGACACCCTCAGTCGGTCACCACTGGATGGAAAGAGACCAGAGCCAGGCCACAAACAGCCTAGACTGTGTGTACCGCTGGATGAAGACAAGATGCTGTGTCGTAAATGAGTCAAACATGAGGCAGCGTTACACAGCAGGTGAGTTCATATGTCTACCACAGCTCATGAAGACAGAGAGAGAGAAAGTTAGTTTGTAAATCTATCTTCAGGGCCACTGGAATTATGCGACTGTGCAGCCACAGCTATTTTCGCCTTATTTATAGAGTTGCTGCACTTGCCACATAATCCATCATTTGCCACATAATCTGCAGATGTTAACAAAAAAAATGTTTCTAACTCCAATGGTTCAAAAGTTAATAAAAATTCAGCGACAAGCGTTGCTTCGCAGTCGAAGGCCCTTTGCAAAAGCTGACTGGTTACATGTCTGTTGCTATATTTGGGTGTTAAATAGGTACTAATGAGGTACATCAATGCCCAAACAATGTTAACAAGCTTGAAAATTATAAAGTAAGTAATACTATCACAACATGTCGCATTATGCTGCATAATTTGCCTCTTTTTACTGCATAATTTACTCAACCCGATGCATAATTTGGCCCTCTCTTGCCACATAAATCCAGTGGCCCTCCCTATATTGCATGGGTACTCGCAAACATTTTCCCAGGGGCCACAAAGTTTTGTCTGTTGTGTGACCGAGGGCAGCATTGATGCTAGCAGAGTGGCAATCAAAGGGAGGATAGGGCTTTGGGTGGGGAGAAGTTATGGTGGGTGTAGGGGACAGAAAAGCATATAGATCTAGTAGCTCAATCACACACTGTGAAACCAGAAAACCTGGCATTAATCCCAGCTTCCCCTCTTTACCTAATTGTGTGATCCTAGTCAGTTTTATTTCACGTTCCCTTCTTTTTCTTCAATATTGTATGCAAGAGGATCTCACAATGCATGGCTTCAGGATGTGCACCGAGCAAACCTTTCTCCTGTGTTTAATTTAATAAATGATGAAGTTGTTCATGTATAATAGGAAATCAGGCCAATCAAAGAGTGCAGATATAACAACTGACTTGCCTCTTAGTTCACTATTGGCATTGTTATGAAGGGGTGGGGGGGGGGGAGAATTAATGTTTCTGAATATATGTTTGAAATCTATCACTTAAAAAAAAATATATACTTCTCCATGCACTATGATGAAATGGTTTTGCGTGTTAATGAAATGCACTTTTTGAATTTTTAAGAACCTTTATCATAGTTGTAGACATTTGCTGCAAGATTTCTTAAAGAATGAAAATGTTACTGCATTTAAGCAGTGCAGGGCAACTTCCTTACTTAATCTTCAAATAATGTTTAAATAAAGGATTGCCTGTTAATTTAACATCCTCTTAACATTAGTGCTCAGTCGAGTAAACAGCAACCTGGCCCTCCTGGTGTCCTGGGGGCCGCATGTAAAGGTCAAAAGGGCCTCATGTACTTTGAGTAACACTGCTATATTGCAATACATATTATGACCATGCAAAGCTTTGTTAATATTGGAAACCAATAACTCATGTCAATAAAGCATTATTGAAATGAAGTGAGAGAAAGAGGTGAATGAAAGCTTCGAACAGTGTGTGAGATGGACCAAAGGGGAGAGAAACCAAGGGAGAAAGACGGCCACAAAAAACAGTGGGGGTGGTGGAAAACAGAAAGAGGAGAACATGGACTTCTATTCTCCAAAATACCAGTGGTTGTGGAAGTGAAATCACATACCTCTTTACCTTAATGACATCACAGGAAGTGATGTCATATGACTTTTCACCCTGAATCTTCCCAGGAAGTGAAGTCACCTGACTTTAATCCTAATGAAATGACAGTAACCATTGCTGAAGGTCCATTGTATGATTAATGTAGCAATACAGCACACAAGCCATCGATATTAGGATGCTGACATGATCTTTAAAAATGGAGGGAAGTAATATTTGCCCTGAATTGTAGTGAGCCAGCAAAGTGAGTGAGCGTCACCCCTTCTAAGGGGTTCAGATAAATTCTTCAGTTTAGAACATTTTTTTTAATGTGGTCTAATAGTTTATTTTAAAGCACACTTTCCACATAAATCAGCTCAAAAGCCATAGGCTCTGAAGACACACTCATTAGATATTCAATACCTTTATTGTGTACCAAGCCAATGAAACCTAATGCTCACCAGGAGTTGGCCTAACTTTTTTTCAAAATGTGATACGGGTGCAACCATGCATCAAATAATTGTCTGCATTGTGCCAAGGCCAGCATTTTGTCATGGGTGACCCCCATGCTAAAAATAACAAAAAATATTGCCGTTAATGCCATCCATATATCACAGGTGACCCTCCGTCAAAAAATGACATTCAATATGGTAGATTAGCAACATAACACCACATTCTCACTGACACTCTCTTACACTGACTCACTCAATCGAATTCTCAATTACACTTACTCTCACTCATTCATTTTCACTCACTTGCACGTGTATTCGCTCACTCAGTCTTGCACTCACTGTTGCTCTCACTCATTTGAGCTCAATCTCTCTCAGACATTCATATTATGACTGACCACTCATTTTCTCATTCACTCAATCTTAATCCTTCATTTTCACTCACTCTGATGCACTCGTTTACACTCACTTTCACTCATACTATCTCACTCACACTCACTTTGACACTCATTCTAATTTGCTCTCACTCTGTCTTCTCACACATACGCTCACCCTCACTCACTTATTCTCACTGACATTCTCTAGCAGTCCTCGCACACATTTTTATCCGTTCATACTGACTCACCCACCCTCTCATTTGAAGCCATTCTTACTCTCACTCATTCTGATTCACTCATACTCATTCGGGATTAGTAACTGACTCTCGCTCATTTTGACTCACACACATGCTCACACATACAACTGCTCTCACACTCTTCTACAAACCCACCCCCTCCCTTAAGTATGCACACAACATACATTTAAAGACATTTTCTCACTTACGTCAGCTGGCAGTAAAAGTGTACTATTTCCTGGGGCTCCGTTTTTTATTACACTATATAATACAACACTGTTAAATATTACTGTAATAAAAATGGGCAGAAAGCTACGAGGTGGCTTGTCACTGATATTGCCACCTCGGAGGCCAGGGGTTGCATGGGGCAATCCAGGGGTCGCAGCAGCGACCCCTAAATGATGCCCCTGGAGGAGGAGAGCAATAACTTAAGAGAGAGCGAGAGAAGGGTGGAGGGCGGGACTTGTTCTGCGACTCCGCCAACATCTGCAACGGATTTCCCACTTCCTGCCCTGGGAGCACCTCTGCATTTCTTCAGCTCAAAGAGGAGGGGTGGGGGGGGGGGGGGGGGCAGGCTAGAGACGATATCGCTGCCAAATGTATTACAGAAAATACAACTTCTTCAAAAGCCCCCAAAATTCACTCACTTGAAAATGTACTAATATACAGCGCACACTGCACAATGGGTCGTTTCTGAGCGCTTCAAAATATGCGTTTTATTCTCCAAATCAGACAAGCTGAGGCCAAATGTACTCGGATATGAGCACCAGGCTGCAGAAGTGCCAACATATACAAATCATTTTCATCAGACTTTTGGTAGTTTCTATTTTTCTTAAAGGAACGTCCCCGTTTGTTTGTTGGAAAAAAAAAAAAAACTTTAAAAAAAAGACTGACCTATATTATCTCAAATTTAATGGTGCTAGCTCAGCAAGAAAATAATATTCAGATTTCATGTGAATATCCAGCGGTTCACCCCACACAGACAGCAAGATACATGTTCTAACGCTGTTACACTACATTTCGTGGATCGTGTTGGGTTCAACCTTGAGGATAAGAATCCAAAATATCTACCAAACATTGTCACGCTTTCGAAAAAATGTAAGTGTTTTGCAATTGATTTTCCGCAGGGCCCGACTTCAAGAAGTGTCAGCACAGAATGCCTGCACGTGCGTTTTCAGTTATCCCAGACCCCGCCCCCAGTCTGAGGAAAAGCGGAAGTGGCAGCAAAGGGGAGGCGCTCATTTTTCTGTCATTTCCGGAGGCCCTGACGCCGCCATATTAGAACAATGGGATTTTATGTGCTACATTGAAAAACCATTGGCAAAGCTTAACATCCTAATTAAATAGAACATAAGTCAAAGTAAAGAAAATATGCAAAAGTATAAAGATGTAATTCAATAAGCAAAAGCCTCCTACATAAAAAAACACATCTTCCTATAGTCAAAATCAGCCAGGTCTCTTTTCATTTTCATAAACGACAATATAGAACAACCTCACCATTGAAAGAGTAATGCAAGAGATTCCTGGCATTGTTGGACAACTTGCTAAAATAAACTCAGAAAGCAATTCTATTCGGGATTTAGACCCAGTCGTAATTCAAAAATATCAGTCGGAATTCAAAAATATCTTAACACCTGGAATTCATTCTAGAAATTGTAACTAAAAGACCTAATAAAAGTAATCGAAGAAGCGCACCTTACCTGCTCCTTCAATTAGTAAACTTGTAGAGCGCAACTTGTCACCCATGAGGGTATCCAGGCGCTTCAGAGACATCATCCATGTGAGATAATCAAATCTCACTTACAATTGTTCACACCAACTAGGCTTGATCTAAGTGATGCATCCCTGTCGGTAGGAATATGTCCAGTTAATCTAAAACTAGCCGCATCAAACTGATCTCAAAGAAACTCACTGCCGATCCAGACATCATGGACAATTTTAGACCAATCACTGACCTCCCATGGCTGGGTAAAGCAATGGAGAAATGTGTGGCATTATAAATAATCAGTTTCATAAATGAAAATTCCCAACTACCCTTTTCACAAACAGACTTCCGAGGTGGACAGAGCCCTGAAACAGCCATGTTGTAGGTAATGGACATCTTTCCTGGATGAAGGTGAGTCCTGCCTCCTGCTATTACTAGGCTTGTCGGCAGCCTTCGACACAGCGACCATGACCTGCAACTAAAAACCCTGGTATGAAAGATGGGCCTCAGAGACTCTGTACTCAACTGGTTCAAGTCCTTCTTGAATGGCAGAACACAATTAATAGACTAGGAAACCACTTGTCCTCTCCGAAGCAAGTAACTTGTGGAGTCCCACAAAGACCCACACTCTCGCCCTTTTACCCATCTTGAATGTCGCACCGTTAGATGCTTTGCGCAACAGCACCAACGTTAAGATCCGCCAGTATGCAGATCGTACACGATTACACCTAAAACTGTCATCGATCAATGATCTCTTCAATTTACAAATGAGTCTAAAAAAAACGACACCATTAGATGGACTCAAACTGCTTGAAGCCAAACTCTCAAAAAAACACAATTTCTTCTTAACCAGAAAAGACAACAACATAATTGACTAATTATTAATTACACAACAAATCTCTGATTCGCTCCATCTGCTAAGTATACGGTCATATCCCTAGGTTTCACTGTGGGCTGTTTCCTATCTATGATTCCTCACGCCAACAAATTGTTTCACTCTGCCAATCGCCTCCTCCAGTAATTAAAGAAATTAAAGCATTAACTTTCCCACAACCAAATGAGAAGTGGAGGCCAAGCTCTGGTTATATCAAGGATGGATTCCGGCAATGCAACCTCTGCTCTGCCAGCATCCGAACCATCCCGCCCAGAAGCCGCTCTTCATGCCACAGCACAACTCATCGCAAGGAAAAAAGGTTCAACCGCATCTCCCCAATCCTAGAACTCAACTGGCCGTCTCTTGAGGCCACGATAAAGTGTACAGCATGCAAGGGACTCCATCAATGCAAATCCACCTACCTAGCGGATTAACTGCTCACGTCAGGAGGCGTACGACAATCCAAAAGCAAACATTGTCTCTATTTGGAATTACCAAAATTGGGATCTTCTACAGTCCCAAGCAAATCCCTTTCAGCTTTGAGCACTTGGAAATATTTACCCATACACTTGAGATTAGCACTAGACATCTTACTCTTCAGAAATTATCCCAAAATTCACATACGCAGAGTCTACTTCAGAGACCGTGGGCCCTAAAATCTTAAACTCTGATTGGGGGGGGGGATTAAAGATGGCACACTCAAACCCATCCCCTAGAGCAGAACCCAGACACTGATACATGAATCTTGATGTTTGAGTTATGAGGTTATAGTCTTCAGTCCCTCCCTCACTCTGTGCCTCCTAAGGTTCCTGGTCTCCCACTCCCCTTTTCTCCCCAAGCACTCAGAATGTCACCCATTTTAAAAAATGTTCTGATGTACTCAGTTCATTGTTCCATGTAAAGCGCTTGAATATTTGGTGACCCGGCGCTATATCAGATTATTAAATAAATGCATCTTTCCTTTTCAGCCTTACGACTTTGCTAATGTATTGCTGAAGTTACAGCAACTAAAATATAGAAGGAAAAAAAAATTAAAAAAAATTGTATGCATATATGCACCATGAGGCTATGGCGGGCTAAGATGATGTAATATGTGGACAAATGTGTCACCATGCTTGCACATACAGCATGACTCGGGTACAATCATAGGTTTTTTTTATCCATTATTCCAAGATTGCAGGAGTCAATCAAGGGATGGGGAATAAACAAATGTAATGCCTGCAAAAGAGCGCTTAAAAAAAAGGAGGGGCCAGACAGCAAATGGCAGCTGGCAAAGAAAAATGAAAAAATATTTTTTTCTTAGGTCGACAGGAGTGGTGGATCGAGGAGGAGCAACAGTGGTGCTTCAGACAGGAAAGAATACTAAAAAATGCAAAAATAACCCTCAGACTGGGTAGGGGATGCAATGGACAGGTTGCGGGTTGAGGGAGCACACAGGAAGACGCCTGGGTCAATATTTGAGGAGGGGAAGGCGCACACAAGGGAGAAAGCAAAAAAACACATGCATTTTCATGGAGTGCTGAAAAATACAGAGGAAAAAGTTACCTGAATGCAAGCAGGGTAAGGATATGAGCAATTAAATCACAACAATAGCAAATACACTGAGCTCCAGGGAAGGGACACATGTAACAAACGGGGGGAATGCTGTCCAAGAAGATACAGGGAATGAGACTGACAAGAAAGCCATAGAATGGTAGGCAATGTGCTGGCTCTAAGCCAAATGTAAGTCTTTGTTCGGGCCCACAGGAAATGTGCAGAGGGCTGGTCTGAGCTTTGTATCACCTGAGTGGGTTTACGATTCTACTGAATCTATCAGCTGAAGATTTCAAAAGAAACCTGGAAACATCAATTTAAAAAACTGGTAAAGTTAATGGAAATTTCATGGTGAAACTTTCCCTTTCCAGAGGCTTCTATTCCTGGGCCCAGCGCCTGTCTCACCACTCAGTGCCAAGAGGTCGGACATCTTTAACTCAAACCTGTTCTACACTCCATCAGCAAATGCAGTGATTGAAGAGCTAAACCTGCAATTCTCCTTGTTATTTTACAAACAAATCACTAGTGTCATCTGACCAGTACCCTTAGTGTGGCATCACTGGTCTGCCCTAGGGCAATGTGCTTTGGCACCTCATCAGCGGTATGAAGCGCTATGTAAATGAAACCACAATACAGCACTCTTCAGGAAGCTTAAAAATAACCTCAAACAAAGTCCAACTTGAGAAGGAAGACCACTGGATGCAGGAAGTGAGCAAGAGTGGGAGGCGGGACATGATGTAGTTTATCAGTATTCTGACCCTTTTCTCCACCAATCCCCTCTCATTCAAGTAACCATCATTTGAAGTTTAGTAACACCGATATATGACAAGCCAAATTTACTATCTCCAAGCAGCATTTTACTTACACTCAACGAATTGAGATACCTATCTATTGTGTAGGGCAGTATATACACAATAACACCATAGAGGAGCCACAAAGCAAAGAAGGGTGATATAGAAAACTTTTTAAAGAAATAAAACAATGGAGTGGCAAAGGGTTTATACAATGAAACAAAAATAAACTATGTTTATTATCGTTTCGTTGTTAAAGGGGCGGGGCCTCAGTGCGCATGTGGGTCTTGGGTGAGCCAAACACACATGCGCACTGAGCTCTCTCCAGCCTGGCATTATTTTGCTGAGCTGGAGAGAAAATGCACAGGCTTCCCAGTCTGCCTGGAGCGCCCTGGCAGGGTGCTCCAGCCAATCCTAACGCTGCTCTGAGGAGCATCAGGATTGGTCGCAGGGCAGGCTGGGAGCCTGTGATGCCTGCTGAGGGGACGGAAAAGTGGCACAGCGCGGAGATAACTTTTTTCATTTTTTATTTTAATTTTGCTATTATTCCTCACCTCTCCCCGCCCGCCACGCGCCACCCGTTCTTTTTAACCCCCGCGAGCCACGACTGTTAGTACCTCGCTGATGAGCTTCACCGAGGCCAAAATATGTTTTAGGTTCCTTGCACTTCTGTTCAGATGGGATGTGGCCTAGCAGTATGGAATTTTCAGAGGGCCGGACCAAGACTGAATTGAAGTTGCTGGTCCCTGCCTCTAATGGGAGAGACAGCAAAACACTTTGGAATAAAATACTTCAAAAAGTAATTATGACCAGTAGTCAAGATTAATTCAAGCACTGACAATCCCTACTTTTTAGGTTTCACTTACAGTTTATATCTGTCTGTTAGTGAAAAATCTCTAGTGAACTAAATTAAAAAAACTGTGGGTACAGAGCCCGCCCATTGATTCTATTGGTTGGTTTTCTGTCATGCTCATTTGCTTGCTTCTGATTGGATGGCCTGCCTTCATCTTCTGCCTTTCCTCTAATGCACAGTCTCTTTATCTAGCTTTTGATTGGCTGACTTGTATCCTTCAACTGCTCACATTTAAGGAATCACTTTTTCTGTTCACTAACCAATCCATGAGTGTGCACGTGTTTTCTTACTCTCTCTTATGTGCTGATTTTTCACTCAAATAGCGTCCACAGTGCTTGCCCCACCTAACTCTCCGAAACCACAATTTGTTTGAAGGGCCCAGCAGCTGCCTTTTTCTGACGCGCCACTTAGCATTCCAAAATGCCCTTGCACTAATTAATTTTCCTTTTTTTATTGCAGATCCAGGTGGCATTTTTCATCTGATTGATAAATTTAAAAAATATTAATTGGATCTCAATCCCCACAGGAGCATGTTGACTCCAGGCGCTTTGTGATAAGTGGTTGCTTGTGACAAATAGATGGAACAAAGGGTGTAAAAGAGAGATCCGTTTTCTTGCACAATCAACCAAAGCAAAACACAATTTGCATTTCTTCCCAGAATGCACTGTGTCTGGTGAAAGTTGGGCGAGGAAAGGTAAGTGAAGATCTGTTTGCAATGGACTTCCTAAGTATCCGCACATCCAATGTCAAGCCACTGGCAGCCTCAGATGATTGGGCAGAGTTACAAGAAGGCGAAGCAACTTGCTCTAGGTGACAAGGTGTTCACCTGAGTTTTGTGAACATACTTCTCATGGTAACCCTAAAACCTTTCCGCACAGGACAGTCAGTAGTTTGAACCTCAGTGTTTCTTCGATGCAAACTTGTATATCCCAAAATCCTTCTTGCACAATGTCTCTGGAGGTCAGTGTTGTATGAAAGCAAAGCGGGACTTGGCAATGGCTTAGTTTAACAACCCGGTCCCTAAAAATAGGTCCTGCAACAGACCCAACCAATCCTGGCAGGTGTTTTGGCACAGTTACCCCAAGGATAAGTCTTAAACTTACACATGGACCTCAATTATGGGTAGCATGGATTATCGTGTGTTACCCCTGACTCACCCCTTTGGTACCCCTGATTTCAGGGTTCAAGAAAGCACGGCCATGGACTGAAGCATGCAGGGTTCTATAAGTGCTGTTTACTTTGTTCCATTCCCACTTCTTGGCCTTTCACAAGCCCCCCAGCAGGACACAGGAAGCCGCAGAAGTGTCAGGTGGGTGGAGGGGAGGGTGATCCTGTTTTGTCTTTGGAGGTCCAAAGAGTGGGCGCTTCTGATACACTGGGCATTTAGGTGAATCAACTCCCATGAGGTAGACCTTAGACCCTGGAACACCAGGCGGCAAAACAATTCATGTCCAGATGGAACAGTATTTAGGGAGCAGAAACCCAGGTACACGAAAAAGGAGAGTTGTACAAAATGAGGCGATGAAACAAGACTGTGTACAGTAATCTAGATTGAATAAGGGACTCAATTAGGTCTTGGAGGCTGGAAGCCATTACACAATTTCACAAGCCCACTCAAGCTCTCTTCTGCATTGTAAATGTAAAAACATAATATGTGGACAGGTGTTGTTCCATAGTATTGGTGAGTAGATGATGAAGGCCCTTTACTAATTTTTCAATTTTTTGCACCCTCACTCCAGATCTGGTGATATCTTGGTTCCTTCTTTTGCACTAACCATCAAATGTGTTCAGTTCTTAGACTAGGAGTAGCCATCTCATTGAGGAAGTTACAATCTCAAATCTAGCATCAGTCTCTTGAGGGCAAATGTCAATCAAAGCTCAGGGCCTTGCAGGGCTCAGCAGCCTATAGCTTAAGCCCAATCTCTACAAGGATACATCGCAAGGTAGGTCCAAAGCCTTCCGGTATAAAGAAGCGATAAGATCCATCCACTGAGTCCAAGGATAGGTTTCAAAATTGAACCAAAGTTTCTAGCACAGATCAGCCAATGGCCATACTCTACGAATGGATCTTGACTGTAAACAAAGACTTCCTGCACATAGTACTTAAAAGCATGGGGTCACTATCCTAGGGACACAACTTGATACAGACCAAAGATATTTGGCACAAATCACCTACTGTTCGATCCACTGACTCTAAGGATGGATTCCAATATCAATAAAAAGCCCCACAGAGGATCCAAGAGATGGGTCCATGGCCTCTGAAGGTGCACCTTCATGTAAGCACTGACATTTCATGCTCAACAGAATAATGGTACTTATATGGTAATGCTAAGAACATATCATGGTATAGATTCTGGCTTAACACATGTCTGCTGTTGACGATCAGGCTACCCAACAGCCTAATCTAAGGTTCAAATATAAGTTCTTTCTTAAAACAGACACTAAACTTTAAAATTTTAGGGAAACTCATGAGAAGTGGTAGAAGGCCAAAACAAGAATTTGAGTACAACACACCACCCAGGGCTCTCAGACGAGGGACACACCACCCAGGGCTCTCAGACGAGGGACACACCACCCGGGGCTCTCGGACGAGGGGACACACCACCCGGGGCTCTCAGACGAGGGGACACACCACCCGGGGCTCTCAGACGAGGGACACACCACCCGGGGCTCTCGGACGAGGGGACACACCACCCGGGGCTCTCGGACGAGGGGACACACCACCCGGGGCTCTCGGACAAGGGGACACACCACCCAGGGCTCTTGGACGAGGGGACACACCACCCAGGGCTCTCAGACGAGGGACACACCACCCAGGGCTCTCAGACGAGGGACACACCACCCGGGGCTCTCGGACGAGGGGACACACCACCCGGGGCTCTCAGACGAGGGGACACACCACCCGGGGCTCTCGGACGAGGGGACACACCACCCGGGGCTCTTGGACGAGGGGACACACCACCCAGGGCTCTCAGACGAGAGGACACACCACCCAGGGCTCTTGGACGAGGGGACACACCACCCAGGGCTCTCGGATGAGGGGACACACCACCCAGGGCTCTTGGACGAGGGGACACACCACCCAGGGCTCTCGGACGAGGGGACACACCACCCGGGGCTCTCGGACGAGGGGACACACCACCCAGGGCTCTCGGACGAGGGGACACACCACCCAGGGCTCTTGGACGAGGGGACACACCACCCAGGGCTCTCAGACAAGGGACACACCACCCAGGGCTCTCGGATGAGGGGACACACCACCCGGGGCTCTCGGACGAGGGGACACACCACCCAGGGCTCTTGGACGAGGGGACACACCACCCAGGGCTCTCAGACGAGAGGGGGAAATATTTCTCAAAAAATACTAAAAGCTCAGGTTGGGTCTGAGGGCCTTAATATTTAGCTACTGAACTGGTGTCTTTCCTAGCAACTCAATTCACTCTTGGGTTCTCTCATGACGACCTATCACCCACCAGTTATTCACGACGCCATGAAGCCAAGAGAGCCCAAGGTCTGCTCTGAAAGTAATCATTTCTAGCTTATTTATGTATACTGTTATGGGCCAGTGTTTGGCCGATGGTGCCAATTGTGACTAATGTGGGCAGGGGGAATTGTTTAAATGCACCCATCTCCGGGCTCACCCATGGGGTCGCCATCTCACCGATGCATAGAGGCTAGAGGAGTTTGTTTACCAGGTTGCACTATCTATGCTGCATTCACTTTCACGCCGTTCTGACTACATTGTCCTGAAGACATGTCATCCACCAACACCACAGTTATCTCTAGTTAAACCTGGCTGGAGAGAAATTCTGAAAGTCTATTTAAAAAGTTACCACTGCCATGAATTGTGATTAAATGACTTAGAACGTTTATTGCATGGAAATTTGATCTGACTGGAGCTTAATCTAGCAAGAGATGAGTTTGACGGGGACACACACAGGTTTCTTTCAGATCAAACAGATGTTTAAATCATCTTTTATTGCCTATAAAGATAAAAACATGGTTGATGTGAAACAGTACATCAGATTAGTTCCAACATATGTTATCACGTGAGCAGAGTATGTGTATATGTGACTTAAAAACACACCAAGAAAGGACGTGCGCCCAATATTAAGCGTGACACATTCTATGTTATTGGGGTTACTAACCACTTATGCACAGTGAAAGATGTACTCGAGCAAACATATTAAACATTCAGAGATCACCTTATGGGTAGAGGAGCGTCGCCTGCCCCCCGCCAGCAGTGGCAGCTGCAAACCCTTTTAAACAAAACGATAATAAACCGTGTTTATTATCGTTGTGTTTAAAAGGGGGTGGGGCCACGGGGTGATGTGCAGTGGGGGGGGGGAGGTGGGGAGTGCTCAGCACTCAGAGCGCATGTGTGTTTGGCCGGCCATCATGGGCCGGCCAAACACCCATGCGCTGTAGGCTGCCTCCAGCCGGGCAACTGTGTTGCTGGAGAGAGCCTGCACAGGCTCAGCCAATCCAGACACTGCTTTGGGCAGCGTCAGGATTGGTCGCAGGGCAGGGTGGGAGCCTCTTCCTGTGCCGCCAGAAAGGAAGAGGAGCAGAGCGGCGCGGGACGATGCCGAAAAATGTAAATGTTGTTTTTTAAATTTAATTTAATGTTAGGTGTCCTCCCCCACCCCAGCGCCTCCTCCCTGCCCCGCCCCTTCTGCGGCCCGTGAGCTGCTACTGTTATTCACTACCATGTAAGCTAAGGTATAGCCTTCATTCTGCTACCTTCTCCTTTGGGGTGTCTTCATACGAATCAGGGGGGGTTGCTCTATACGGCCCTTACAGTTTCGATAGTGACTCTCTATCCAAAGCTCACATGCATACAAAATGGACAACAAAGTAGAGACCTTAGAGAGAAGCCACCCTCAAGTCATGGAAAGTATTCCAAGGTTTAGAAAACCAGAATGCAGCTAGCATGGGTTTTTACTTTCCGCACTGAACAAATGCTCAGCCTGTGAGTTTCTTTAATAGACTAGTGCTCTCTGTATCTTTTATCATGAAGAAGGTCAGGATAAGCCATGAGACCGAAACATTAACTACCTCTACTGTATAGAGCTGGCCGGGCACCGTATACATGTTTATCAGCAAATGTAGCTAGAAAACGTTTACAACAATTAAGGGGATCCCAGTTCATAGTAGGCCTGTCCATTTACTACATTTTGTAAATTATATAAAAACACACACTGGCCCATTCCTACATTTTATTAAAATGTATTTGCTTCACTGAGATTGGGTTTTTAAAAAGAGATAGGTAGGACACATATGACGCGACGCCTGTACAACCAAAGCTGTCTAGTGGTGAGGGTCTGCCCAAGTGATACCTGAAGTGACTGCAAAAGCAAACTTTTTAGTGGTTACTAAAAGGAGACAGAAGAAATTAGACTGCTCTTGATTGGTCTTGTGTCTCGATGCATGTCCACAAGTGGCACTCAAAGGTACAAAGAGCTGTATGCATCCAAACTCCTTCCTGCAACTAGGGGTGGGCGAAGGATTCTGGTCCACCAGCGGACTTTGTGGAGTTTTCCCCACTCCATGCAGAGTTCCGAAAAACTCAGCGAAGTGACACGGAGCAGAGTTTTTTCTCTTCTACGCGCTCTCCAACATTAAGTTGGCGAGCGAGAGAAATCGCTAAGTTGACAAGCGTGAGTGAGTTTCTGAACGCGAGCGGTCACTGTAGGCTGTGACCACTCGTGATGGAAAAAACTGCAGCTCGAGTAGAAAATCATCTCGAGAGGCAGAAAGAAGCTAGCGCCCTCTGGCGCTCCGTGTGATGCAATTTCCGCTGATTTTACAATGGGGAGAAACTCCTGGCAGTGAAAATCGACACAAACAGCGAGACTTGCCCAAACTCCGCCATTCGCAGAACTCCACGTAGCGCTGCAGAGTTTTTTCACCACTTCAAGTTCTGCATAGCAGAACTGCATAGCAGAACTCCGCGAACTCCGCACAGGCCTACATGCGACCCTGGACATGCTGGATAGACTAAAGGAAGCAACTGCCTTCAGGCTATAGTCTGCTGAGTGTACGTGTAAGGAGGATGGTGCGGGTATTTTGCAGTCGCTCCATATAAATACTCCTGTATTATACATGGGTATATAAACTTAGCTCTGGATTCCACTGGATAAGGCCCATCTGACACTGGAGATGTGATTGCTTTAAGTCAGCTATGCGTCCCGCATTCTGCTCCCTTTGAACATGAGAGATGCTGAGTTAAGTCCTACCTAAATATAGACCTCCGCAGTGATAGAATTTGGAAAAGACAACACTGCCCATTAGAATAGCTATCTGCCGAAGCAGGATAAAGTCTGTGGTCCAGGTGAAACAGGATATGTTTCAGGAGTAGGCAAGCTGGGCGTTCATTGGACAGAAGGTTATCCAGGATAATCCAGAGATTGTTAACTTCAGTGAGGTTGGTGGCCCTACCTTCAAAAATAACCAGCAGAGGCACAATGAATCATGAGTGAATGAATCACTGCGTTTATATAACACTCGCTACCTGGAAATAGGCTTCTAAGCACCAGTCTTACTTTACAGCGCTTTCTGAAGTGAGGCATGTTTTGAGCCCTGTTTTGAAGATGGAGAAGGAAGGAAAGAATTTAAGATGGTCTGGATAGGTGGAAGGTCAAACAGAGTTCACACAGGAAGAGTTCAGCTTTGTGTTCACCAAACTTGGCCTAACTGTGGGCTGTCGAGGCTTGGATTAGCACAGCGTCGGCCGAAGGGTATTGTAATTTGACTAACAATAGTCTAGGTATAATTGGCATAGAACTGATAGTATAGACCATGCCCAGAGATAAACGAAGGGAGAGGAGGGATCCTGGTGGATCTCACAAAGAACTTCAGAAACATTGGATAGTAAGTGGCCCATCCTTCTCCGATAGCACTAAATTCTAGACAGTGCTTAATTTGAGCCAGTGGTTTCCGGTGCTCGGCACCTGCACTTAATTCTTACCATGGCGCATGTGAAAGTCTGCCACATGGTGGCGCTGTCTGCCAAATTTGGGTATGAGCACAACAGCTGTTTATTAATTTAACATACATTAACAATCACTAATGTGTGCTACCCAAGTCATTCTGATAGCTTTGGGAGCCCTGAATAGTCTAAATTGTCACACTTGCAGTAGTGTGATGGTTAGTGGTTGTGTTGGTTCTGCAATCAGCTGAACTGGCAGGACCAAAGTGCGGTGCAAGCTGGCGTGTCCTCCTGACAAGGGCCCTGGCACTTGGTTACAAGTTAACCACCAATTATAGAGCAAGAATCCAGATCCATGAGGCTCATTTCAAGCCTGCTACCAAGTCGAGGCACTCAACTGATAAGTGGTGGTCAACTGTTTCAAATGCCACAGAGGTCCAGCAAGAGCCTAAGGTGCATACCCCCCTTCGCCAGTCGCCTCTAACAGGGAACGGACAAAGCCCATAAGTGGATACTGGCGAATAACCCAGCTGCGATCGTGACTATAACGAATCAGGGAGATGATACCGGCCAAAGTGGTCCTGCAAGGTGACCACTCGCTCTAGGACCTCACTGAGCCTGCTGGCCACCTACTGGTCTCTAGACACTAGAAATATGAGGTCCAGTTTTGCCTTTGTTTAGCTGTTGAGTCATTGAGGCGTATTCTAAGCAGGCGGTAAGCTGGGTTACAATAACGAACAGAAGGAAAGGACAGGCAGATGGGTGCTGGGAGGTGTCTGATTTCTGTGACGGACAGAGAAGGCTGGTTGGCAACATCCCACCTCGAGGTTCTACCCCAAGAGGCCTCTGGTTAATGGAATTCGGTGCCGCTGTGGGAAACACAGAGAACACTTCCCCAGAGAAACACAAGACTTTTTGTGGACATTCGTGGCAATCTGGCGCCCTCCACAGCTCATTTGTGGTGATGCAGTAAGGCAGCTGCCCGCAGTGGCATTAACATAGCTCCTGAATGCCTTGCTGACACTAAGATATAAAACCATCAGTGATGTAATATATTTTAATCTGAAAAGTTAAGAGGTACAAGGTTCACCCAAATGCACTAATGGAGAAGAGCCCCACTATTCTAGATTATATATTAATGGATTTAAAAATATTCTTGGTTGAAGATGTTTTACCCTTAATTCCAAGACCCCGACAGGTCCTAAGATGAGCTTTTTAAATTGTTAAAAAATTAATGATACTCATTTTATGGACTCTGAAAGGGTGAAGGGTTGATACGGCTGTTCCAATGTTCTGGCCTGTGACCTCCTTCTTAAATGGAGATGTCCCAGCGGCTGCATTGACCCACTGAGCTATGTCCCAGCTGGCTTGGTCGTGAAATTAACAGCAGGTCATAGGTCGACACATGGGAGACCTGGATGCCCACACGCACTGCCACCTGCCCCAACCCCACTAGAAAGCAAATGAGGGACATGTGTTCACTTGCACTGCGGGAAAGAAGTTTGGGAGAGAAAGAAATATAATGGGATTATAAGACTTGAAAATACAAATATGTGCACATTTTAGAAGAGAAAGAAAGTAGAAATGTAAGAAAATGTCAAGAAAGAAATTCTAATACAATTGAATCTGAGAGGGGGGAAATAGAAACATAACGAAATCTGATTTTTAAAGAGACTATCGGCTAGAGCTGCGGAGCCAGGTTCGAATCCCGGCCTCCGCTCAACTGCGTGTGATCTGGGGCAATCACTAAATTACGTTTCTAAAAACGTGTAATCCCTGGCTCTCTGGTAAAATGTCTGTTTCTCATATAAAGCGCTCAGATGCTCTAGGCCCAAGTTCAAACTATATTAAAAAGCTGCAAAATAGGGTGTTGAAATCTGAGACATTAGGCACATATGGAGATTACAGGTAAAGGAAATGGGGATTCGCCAAGAGTAGAGAATCGAAGCAATGATCATTTACAGAAAGAGGAAATACAAGGAATTTAAGAGACAGGGAGTAGAAATAAGAAGTGATTTTAGGGGAGAGACAGTTCAAACATAAATGGATTTTGTTCTCTTGTTCTTAAATATTCTTTCAGTTCTGTAGTGGAAGGGTGTATAAATATACATGGTGTGCTGGTGAAAAAACACACATGTGCCATGGGAGTACATTTTCAAAAAACACTAAAATAATCCTATCTTTATGTCGCCCCTGACAGGTAAGTGCAGAGACTGAGAGGCGAGCAGGCAGCAGTGGAAAAGAAGGGCTCGGAAGCAGTCATACAATCAGGCACTGTGAGGTGCTTCACCAGCAGAAAGAAACCAATATCAAGGCAAAAACCAGCCTGCAGGCAGTAGCAGGCACAGGGACTGAGGCGGAAAGGGACAGGCACACAGAGAGAAGCAGGCACCATTCAGCAGTCAGAAGCAGGCATGAAGGGGGTCAGACATTCACATACCTACACAGCCACGAAGGCCTGGGAGCAGTCAGACGAGGGGCTTCTGGCATTCTGAGGCAGGCACATACTGAGGAGGAACTGAACAGGCACACAGAGAGAAGCAGGCACCATTCAGCAGTCAGAAGCAGGCATGAAAGAAGTCAGGCATTCACATACTTACACAGCCACGAAGGCCTAGAAACAGTCAGACGAGGGGCTTGTGCCAGTCTGGGACAGGCACATACTGAGGAGAAACTGAACATACACACAGGCAGAAGCAGGCACCACTCAGCAGTAAGAAACAGGCGTGAAAGAAGTCAGACATTCACATACCTACACTGCCATGAAGGCCTAGAAGCAGTCAGACGAGGGGCTTGTGGCAGTCTGAGGCAGACAGCCATCCAGAGACCAAGAACCAGGTGTCAGCTGTAAACACTCTGATGCAGCCGGCTTGCAGTCAGAAGCAGGCACACAGAGGCGAAACAGAACAGGCACACGGGTAGATGCAGGCACCATGAGGGAGCCAAAAGCAGGCATGAAGGAAGTCAGAAGCATGCTGGAAGTCGGAGAGGAATCACTGACACCCATGCAGGCAGCTGCAGGCAGACAGATGCAGGCACGGAGGCAGTCAGAGACATTCAGATACCCGGGCAGCCATAAGGGCCCGGGAGCAGTCAGACGAGGGTAGGATGGCCGGGATTACATCTCCTAGCTATCTCTGCTTTTCAAAACAAACAATACCACCCCCACCGTTTTCGGACAACCCTCTCTAAAAATGTATCTAAATTTCCTAAAATCTGCCGGGACAGCAGGCGGAACACCGGGACTGTCCCGGCAAACCCAGGACGCCCGTCACACTAGACGAGGGGCTTCTGGCTGGCAGTCTGGGGCAGGCAGACAGCCAGACACAGGCCACGAACCAGATGCCAGCTGCGGCCGGCTTGAGGTAACCGCATATTTTCTAGGAATGCCCCAGAAATGTTGTAATTACGTCTGGTCCATGGGTCCCCTCCGGTCAGCAGGAGGCAGGATGGGGTCCGGTTTCACGAGACAGGCCCTGCCCCCATTGTGTGCGCCCCGAGGGAGTCCATCGCTCACTTCCTGCAGGAAACAGTGACAACACCTTGAACCCCCAGCCCAAGGGCATAGCTCCTCGTCGGTCACGTGTGTGTATGTACGTGCTCTATGGGGCGCAAACAGAGCCTGCCTCCCCTTCACAGCTAATGTCCAGTTCTGGAGCGACTAATGGGTCCTTGTGCAGTGTAACTGGTGCTCATGTAGCGCTACAATACCTTGGGGTCGAGTTCGCGCTACATAAACTGCAAACAAAGGTAACCAGGGCACCAGAGCGCTTCTCGAGAGGCCTGCTCGTTTCCAAAACGTACTCGACAAGTTGAGTGCTAGGTCGCACGTTCTTCACACGCGTGCCTTTTAATTCTAGACACTGCTTAATTTGACCTGGTGTCTGAAGGTGGGGCCCACCGGCACTGATTTTCAGGGACCGAAACGTATTTTTCACCATCGGTTCGGACTCAAAACTAAAAGGCAGAAAGGGAGGGGGGAACTGGGCGGGAAAATGGAGGGAAAACCAGTGACAGATACAAAGCAAGGGTGAGACAGAACCCAGAAGGGTGAAATAAAGGGACATGGAGTGTCCGGTGCCGGGTGAAAGCGGAACCAAGTTTAATGAACCCTTGATATTTGGTGACCCCGACATTCGGCAGCCCCGGCTGCGGGCTACTGAGAAAAACTTCGGGCACGTAGTGATTTACAAACTAAGTAAGCACTCTACCTCGCGCTCTGCTGCTCTGACATTTGTGTGCACGAATGAGTGAATGGATTAACTACTAACCTGTGCCCTACAAGCCTTAAGGGAAACAGCGCTCCGACTAATTATCATATGCAAGATACAAATGACGAGACATGAAGTGACGTCACAAGAAGAGATGCCATGCCCTTATAATAATCCTTATTTAAGAGGCCAAGGGCCTACTTTACAGAAACAGCTTGGCATAATCACACATAAATAATAGAAATAGATCGTTTTTGCTTTTACTCTTTAATAAACCACTGAGGTTTTTTCCACAAATCAAAGGTGCAACTGGGATTGGAAACGGCTGACAGTCACAATGTTTTTTTGAACAGACATATGGAGCTTGTAAATTAATTTTTTTAGACTCGTTTAGAAACCAAACAAAATGTGCTGGGTGTATATTTTTAACATTAAAATTGCTGTTAATGATTCTTTGCTGCTGGCGCTCTTAAAGGGATCTAGAATTCCAAAGTGTTTCCCCTTCGCAGTTCGCTAAGGAACACCTCTCTGTGTCGGGCACAAGGGAACGGCGTCCCCTTTCTAAAAAATAGGGAGGGGCTCCGTACACCGAGTCCACCCATCGGCAGGGCCCACCTTTCGGCGCTGAGACTTCCGATCAACAGAGAAGACAATGGCTCCCGCGGAGGAAGGGCATGCGGCGTGCACAGCCTGTGTGCAAACTGCAAAATTAGTGCAGTGTGTGCTGTCTGCACTGGGCACAGCCCAGCTCAACGCCCCAGATTTCATATGCACAGGGGAAAAGTGTGGGGTCTTTATATGTCGGGGTCTATATCATTAAGGGCAGAGCTTAAACATATACATTAAAATGTGCGCAAAGTGCCCCCCCCCCATACATTTGCATACAATCTCTACTGCAACTGACCTGCGCGCCGCGAACATTGCTCTGCGAGTTCGCAGAGAGGCCAAGGAATGGATGGCCACGTATTCTGACCACCTTGTGCCCCCCTGAGAGAAACCCGCGCTGCCTTCAGTCACAACTCAGTTGTGCCCCGTTATAAACGACTGGCTGCCAATCAGTTCAAATTAAGCTCTAGACAAGGCTAACATGGTGCCTGAAAAAAACGTAACATCTTGTAAAAAGCAATCACTCGTAGGAAATGCAAGATTAGGTAAAACACAGGAAATACTAGCAGGGGCGCTATGGATTGCCTTCGCGTTTTTTATCCTCATTATTCAGAAATCGATCAGTGTTCTTATATGAAAAGTTAAGGGCGTGTTTACAGGGCTCGAAAGGGACCAGTTTCAAAACTCGTTTTAAATTACTGCCGGGTCTGAGACCCGGAGGGACCCGGCCCACTTAAAGCCCTGCCCTGGTCAGTTATATCTGTAATCAGTGCTTTAAACGGAAACATACAAGCGCGGGCTGTAATAAACTTTGAACTCTGAGCAGTACATAGAGGCCATACATGGCCTGAATTACACAAGGTGACGCACTTGGACACAGTACATCAAGGGCATTAGTGCGTGTGCATGTATGTGCTTTGTGAGGCGTAATACACCATGCGAAGGGCACAACTACAGGCTGGGTACAGTGCACACCACATCCATCCATGAAGTGCTAGTGACGTCATCCGTGATCTCATAGATTAGATGTACGATGTAACTGTCACCTGTGATGTCATCAGTGATGTCATCTGTGCGGGCACGGACATTTTTGAGTGACCGGCTCCATTGTGAGTTCAGTACACACATGTTTGACAGCAGTGCAAGCGGCAAGCTGCAAATCACGTGAAGTGCTGGGACTCATCGGCAAACTCAGCGCCTTGGGCCCTAGTTCCAGAACACGGAGCACTATCCAGCTCTCACTGATAATTTATAATGCAACATTCAAAAGCCACGCCCATGTGGAAGGCATGTGTGAGGTCACAGCTGTAGCAGATGTATGAGGAGATTCTTCCACTGAACACACAAGAAATAGACGAGTAAGTAACATTCTACCACAAAAAGTAGCCCAGAAATCTTCTCTTCTATACAGAGGTAAAAAAACTCCAGCTGCTGGCACACCTCAACACGGTGGCAAACCCAGCAACAACCAAAAACCCAGACTCAATGATGAGTAGATAATGAGCAGCAACAATTCCCAACAGTCACCAGCAACAGATCTGTGAAAACAAAGCCAACAGCCATTTTAACCCAAGTAAGAAGCTCGTCAGTGACTGACAACCCACCAAAGGAAGGAACATAGACCATCAACACCCTGCGAAAGCAAACCTAGCAGCAACACGAGAACAAGACTTGACTGAAGAACGAACAACAGCAAACCTGACAGCATTCACATATCAGAACCCAAACAGTGATCACCAGCACAGGTGTGACTGCCAACCCACCAAAGAAATGAACATAGACCACCAGCACTGCAAACCTAGCAGCAATGCGAGAACCAGTCTTAACTGAAGAACCAAACAGAGCAAACCTAACAGCATCCACATATCAAACAGACCATAATCCAAACAGTGATCACCAGCACAGGTATGACTGCCAACCCACCAAAGATAGGAATACAGACCACCATCACAACTGCTAATGCAAACCTAGATAGAAGCAAACCGAGAAACAGCCCCTGAAGAACCAACAACAGTAAACCAAATAGCATCCACATATCAAACACAGGCCAAAACCCAAACAGTGATCACCAACACAGGTGTGATTGCTAACCCACCAAAGAAAGGAACATAGTCCACCAGCACAACTGACGATGCAAACCTAGCAGCAACATGAGAAGCACTCTGCACTAACCAACCAAAAACGGCAAACCTAACAGCATCTTCATATCAAACAAAGGCCAAAACCCAAACAGTGATCACCAGCACAGGTGTGATTGCCTACCCACCAAAGAAAGGAACACAGTCCACCAGCACAACTGGCAATGCAAACCTAGCAGCAACATGAGAAGCACTCTTCACTAACCAAACAAAAACAGCAAACTTAACAGCATCCTCATATCAAACAAAGGCCAAAACCCAAACAGTGATCACCAGCACAGATGTGATTGCTACCCCACCAAGGAAAGGAACATAGACCACCAGCACAACTGGCAATGCAAACCTAGCAGCAACACGAGAACAAGACTTGATTGAAGAACCAACAACAGAAAACCTAACCTAATTCACATATCAGACACAGACCAGAACCCAAACAGTGATCACCAGCACAGGTATGACTGCCAGCCCACCAAAAATAGGAACAAAGACCACCAACACAACTACCAATGGAAAACGATAAGCAACCCAAGAAACAGCCTTGACTGAAGAACCAACAACAGTAAACCAAACAGCATCCACATATCAAACACAGACCAGAACCCAAACAGCGATCACCTGCACAGGTGTGACTGCCAACCCATCAAAGAAAGGGACATAGACCACCAGCACTGCAAACCTACCAACAATGTGAGAATCAGCCTTAACTGAGGAACCAAACAGAGCAAACGTACCAGCATCCACATATCAAACAGCCCATAATCCAAACAGAGATCACCAGCACAGGTGTGACTGCCAACCCACCACAGAAAGGAGCATCTTCTATCAACACAACTGTCAATACAAACCTAGAAGCAACAGGAGAACCAGTGTTGAATGAAGAACCAACAGCAAACCTAACACCATCCACATATCAAACACAGACCAGAACCCACACAGTGATCATGAGCACAGGTGTGACTGCTAACCCACCAAATAAAGCAACACAGACCACCAACCCAATTGCCAATGCAAACCTAAAAGCAACACAAGAACTCGCCTTGACTGAAGAACCAACAACAGCAAACCTAACACCATCCACATATCAAAGACAGACCAGAAGCCAAACAGTGATCACCAGCACAAGTGAGGCTGCTAACCCATCAAAAAAAGGAACATAGACCATCAACACAACAGTCAATGCAGACCTAGAAGCAACACGAGAACCAGTGTTGAATGAAGAACCAACAGCAAACCTCTAACAGCATCCACGGAGAAAACACAGACCAGAACCCAAACAGTGATTACCAGCAAGGTTGAGAGCGCTAACCCATAAACATACGGACAAAGACCACCAGCACTGCTGCCAATAGGAATCTAGAAGCAACCCAAGAAACAGCCTTGACTGAAGAACCAACAACAGTAAACCAATCGACATCCACATATCAAACACAGACCAGAACCCAAACAGTGATCACCAGTATAGACATGAAAACAAATCCAATAATAACTGTCAAAAGAACAACCAATCCAGCAGTGACTGCAAATCAAACAATCACGGCAACAAAACTCAGACAAGATGGCATACCGCAGATGGAACAAATTCAACAAATTCAGCAGCAACAACAAACCAAGCTGCAATAACAGACATGCAGCTGTAACTAAAAGGCAAATATCGACTACAAACTCAGCTGTGACCACAAATAGATGGACAGTGGGTGCCTGTGCACGAGCATATATTGCAATAATGCCTAAAACCTTATCCTGTAAATGTCGTACCGTACCTTAACCATGTAAATTATTCTTAGGCCTATGGGAATAACAGGACTTGGCACATCAGACGTTTCCAATCTCCCACCTTTCTACAGACTTTGGAAATGATGATCAGTTCCAGGCAATGATCGGGTCAAAACAGGCATCTCTCCAGTCTACATACCCCAAAACTGACAGCAGCCCTTACCTAGGGTTTGCACCACAGAATTGCACTGCAATAGCCTGACCCAGAGGAAGAGGTGAGGACGCGCCCCTCACACAAACCACTCTTTCAATTACATTCATAAAACATGCCCCAAATACCCCTGCTCCTTTCAGCTCCAGGGGACTTCCACTGGTCTACAGCACGAACCCTGTGCCCAGGTGAACTGAGGATAAACCCCCCCCTGCCCCAAGGACTCATCCTCTTATCGCAGCGTCCTGAAGGAGAAGGAGGTTTCATTTCAGAAACTTGGCGACAGCCCAGTGCTTTAATTAAAAGCAATCGTAACCAAGCAGAAAGTTCAGCTTCCGATCGCCTTACAGCGCCTAGAGGCCACGCTACTCGCGGCACAGCGCTATTTAATCATCTTGCTTTAAAATGCAAAACAGATCCAATTTGTTTAGAGCCACTTTTCATACGGGAAGAGGCGAGAGCCATTTTTTGCGTTTCCAAGGTGAGGGGAAAGTCATCTCCAGGCGCTACAAAAGTTCCCTGCAAATCTTTTCATGTGCCACGAGTTATGTTTGCGCTCTCTAAGCGCAGTGAATACATACACCAACGCACTGATTAATAAATACACTTAAAACAAACACAAATTTATAGGTATATGTCAACTCACCATTTTTGATCTTTTTGTGCCTAAACCTGTGCATTGGAACACATGGGTCGAAGGCAGTTCGGGCAAGGGGGTGAGTTCCCTGGTGAAGCACAGGGACTTCTCTCCCGGGTTCGGGTTCCAGGGAGGAAAGGGTGGTCTCTACTCGACTCCTGAGGTCTCCAAATTCTGGAAGGAGTGGCAGGGAGGTGTCAGCACGAATTCCAGGAAGGGTGGGTTTACACACAGGTTCCAGAGAGGGTATGGCGGGGTGGTCTCCTCGCGGGCTTCAGGGAGGGTAGTGGTCTCAGCAGCGATTCCGAGGGGTGTGGTGGTCTCCGCACTGAATCCGGGGAGCGGAGGGTGGTCTCCGCGTCGTCCAGGGTGGGGCGGTGGTTATTCCAAGGAGGAGTGGGTGGTCGCAACACGTATTCCAAGGATGTCCGGGTGGCCTCACCCAGAGTGCTCACAGACCGGGTCTTCTGAGCGCAGCATAGCTCTTTGAATCAGTGCGCAGACAGCTCCTCCCAGACTCGCATGGGTGCTTGTGAGAGTGAGTCGGACGGATCACTCACACAGCGCCCCCCACGCATCCACCCGCCCAGCAGCATGGCCCATCGGAGGGACCACTGCGCCCTGCGCCAGGAGTGACTGTGTGAGAGCGCAGGGTTTCTGTGGCACAGGGCAGCGCACCGAGTCCGGCTCCGGCGAGCTGTCTGGGGCTGCACATGCCCCCTACAGGGCGGCTTCAGCTGCGGTGGGCTCAGAGAGGCCCCCTGGCCCCTCCCCGGGCTGAACACATGTCCCATGGACAGCTGTGGGCTGCAGGAGGGGTGGGGGAGGGGCCATAGGGTCTGAGTGTACACTAAGTCTCAGTGTGTGTCCGCACTGCAGACATTCCATACCCTCCTCTGCCACGGCGCTGGCCAGTAAGGGAGCTCATGGGCAACTCAGGGAGTCAATGCACCCACTGCAGAGGTCTGCGCCCAGCGCACATTGGTACTATATGCGGGCTAACTTAAAAACGTGTGAGCGTCAGTGCAATGCAACAACTTCAGGTAAAACAGGGCAGTGCGTTTAGGCGCATGCGCCAGGGGCTTGGCTTCAGGGGGTCGGGGTGTTACATACCCCTCATAAATGCATTATCTGTTAAATAGTTGGGTACAGGTAGGTGCTGTCAGTTGGGTATTGTGAGCGGTCATTCGGATTTCACCAGGAATGTGTGTATACACACAGAACAAAAATGCACACACACTTCCCCTGCTTTGTAAGCCCTCAAACGTATTGGCTGTTTTACAAATTATTGTGTTTCCTCTCCTAGTCTCCTACCAAACCGCATTCCTCTCCCTTGCTACTGCCCTCAGGCCCCTCCCACGCACCCTGCTTGTGGTATAAAGTATTTAAACATTATATTAAAGATTGTATGCCAGCTTGATTGTCCAAAAATCTGAATCCCTCTTCCCCCCCAAAATCATACTGAACAAGCTACGCCCCTGCCTGCTGCAGAGATATGTGCGAAACGCTACTGGCACTGAGGACTTCCTTTCATGTGTGATTCAATGACTGGCTTTGAGTTGGCTATGAATTGCATTTAATATTTACATTTCAACAAACAATTGAGTCTGTGTGCGCGTTACCTAAATCTTTAAGTCTAGTCTAGTGAGTGAGGCTTTGTGTAGCGCCTACACTCTCAAGTATGGTCTTCAGGGCCCCTTTCTGGGGCACCCGCTATGCACCCTAATCGTTGCCTTGAGGACTTGGGGGCGCCCATGTCCGCGTTTCCAACGGAATGCGTGCACTAACCCAGTATGTTAGCGGGTTAGTGCACGAACTGCAGAGGAGAAGTGCACAGTGTGCACGAAAAGTCACTCCTTGCACTCGGAAGTGCCTGTTTCCAAGTGCAAACTGCGCCCAGGACAGACGCCACAGGAGCCTGTGGGGCGAGCCACGTGCCTCCATGACAGGCGTGAACAGTGCACGGAGACAAACATGCTTGCAAAGTCCAGTGAAACACAAAAAACAGCATTCTGCCCACAGGCACCTTCACGAGCCCCCAGCATGGAACTTCACCATGGCCACGTGCCACGAGCAAAAGGTCGGATTTGTCTCACAAGAGTGCACAATGCTCCTGTGTTTGGAAGGCTTTGCTGCCTCTAATTGCCCCAGTTCCATTACGGCCCCTCACCCTGATAGAAATGGGGCAACTGAACACCGTGGTAAACAAAATCCAAACATTTGTTCCTTTGAGCAGCACAAGTATTGAGGTGTGTTCTTTTGTGCCTGCACCGTGTGCTCTTGGTCACCGCAGTGGTGTACCTAAATATTGTATTGCATTGAAACAACATTTATATAGCGCCTCCTACCCCTGATTAGGCGTCTAGTAGCAAACTGCTATGTGAAGCCCGTGTTGGAGACTTGTACAATGGTCTATTCTTATTTATAATCACATATGGGGCCGAGAGACCCCTTTTATTTAAAAACAATGTCAGGCCTGGAACAGTTAGATTAGGACACCAGCTGCCAGGCATATTTTAAGGAATGGGCAAATTGAGCAAGAGCACCTGGCCCCCACCTTCCAAGGCCCCCCGCCCCATTTTCTGAGGGACCCTCTGGGAACGTTGCTTGTCTTGCTACAGCACCTCTAGATCTCTATCTGCACCTCCCCCCCTCTCTCTCATCACCCCCACCTAAGCATCTCTCTCTCTACCCACTGCCCTCTGAAGGGTTCTGGGCCCAGCCAAGACATGTTTGGGCTAACTGAAGTGAGCAAAATATGTTCTGCCCTATGCCCCCGCAAAAAAGCCCTAAGAAGAAACTGTGAGCAACAGAGGGCACGAGGGAACAAGAAAAGCAAGCAGTGGGTCCTTCTGAGTGGGAATTGTTAGACCAACAGCACTAACACCACACAGAACAAGCATTTGCAACGCAATGGGTCTCGCATTTGCTCGAGTTAGAGCTATTAGCATTGTAAATTACTAACTGGACTTTTCTTGCCACTTAAATTGAAAAGGAAAAGTAAAACAGATGACATAAATGAGCCAATTCAAAGCGCCACGGCCGCCATGAGCATGAGCGCGAAGGAGAGTCACAAAAAGAAAAAGAAGTTCGCTCGCAGTCAAACATATTAGCAAACATGCAATTATTCATGTGACAGGGTCGATGGCCAAGGCGGTAACAAACCGCCCCAAGGAGGGACAAACGTAAAGCATTCACCAATGGTAACAGTGGATTTTTGAAAGGCAAGCCCACAAACAAGTGAAAGTGATGAGCATGACATGGGCATGGTTAAGAGCCCACAATTCTTACAACAGGTCAAAGTGCTTGAACACTCAACCTAAAAAGGAGATCCCACACTAGTGTTCTTTAAAAGTTTCAAGAGGGAAGATCATTTTTTTCAATTGTCACCTATGCAGTTTATTTATCAACCATATTGCATAATTATTTTCAGCCTTACTTTTCAAATTCCACAATCATTGCTACATGAGAGAGGAACAACAAATAATGCGTCTGATATGCAATTCAGTTAAAAAATGTATGGTGAAAATGAGGAATGTCTCTATTGAACAAAGTGAGGGCAAGTGATCCAAGAGATCTCAGAAATTTGATCAGCACAGGTTTGTAATCAAATACGCCAGTCTGACATTTGGAGAAAATGACACACATAAAAAATCAACGGGCCTTTTTACGTCAAAGCCTACCAGGCAGCCCGGCTGTCTGGCTGTGAAAAGACTTCCTAAGAGCATTCTGAAAGTTTCCCTTGGAATGTATTCCACCCGTTGCTTACCATTGGCCTTATGGTTTCTAACTCACATTTCCTAGCTTTCTCTTTGCTGGCTTTATTTGTTTTAGGCTCTCCAGCATGTTGTCGTCCCACCCCCAGAGCAAAGCTTGTTCACAATCGCTTTTTGTATTCTTCCACAAGTCCTCGCTTTCTGTAAACAGGACTTTACATTTTGTTCTTGTCACATTTGCTGTGTGACAGAGGTCAAAAGTCAGGCTGTCTTCTGAGGGAACTTGGTGTTTACTTTTCTCTCTCTTACTTCAAAGTGAGAGGACTTATGTCACAATCTTGCCAGGTACTGGGAAATAAATGCTTATATTCTAGCACAGAACAAAATGTAAATGTCTGTAAATGAACTACACAAATATGTAAACAAATATCAAAATTAAGAAAGCACAAATGAAGCACATTTTTCGTAATTCAGAAGTGCGGCAGAAACAAATATTTTAATACAATCAAAACAAATCAGTGCACATGTAATGGTCATTTCAATTGAAAATTTGTTGTCTGTAACTGCAATGCGCTACCACACCATGCATACTTCACACTACGGCACTCCATTCTATACCATTCGACTCCACTCTATGCCCCTTCACTCTACGATACTCTGCAAAACTCCACTCCACGGCACAACACTTCACTCCATGCCACTCACTTCGCTGTAGGACACTCTACTCCACTCTATGACACTCCATGCCACTTTACTCCACACTACGCTACTATACTCTATGACACTTTACTCCATGCTACTCTATGGCACTTTACTCCACTCTACATCCCTCAACTCCACCCCGTACACTGTATGCCCCTCCACTCAATGACACTTTAATCTACTGCACTCTACGCTACTCAATTCTGTGACACTCTACTTTATTCCAATGCACCAATTCACTCTGTGGCATTCTACTCCAAACGACTACACTCTACTACACTCTACTCCACGCCACTCCACTCCACTCTACGACTCAACTTCACCCTACACCACTCCAGTTTACAACTCCACACCACTCCTCTATTTGCCACTCTAATCTATACCACTCCACAACACTTTATTCTACTGGACGCCTCTTCAATCTATGCCCCTCCACAACACTCTGCTCCACTCGTCGACACTCTGCTCCACTCGTCGACACTCTGCTCCACTCTTCGACACACTGCTCCACTCTTCGACACACTGCTCCACTCGTCGACACACTGCTCCACTCGTCGACACACTCCTCCACTCGTCGACACACTGCTCCACTCGTCGACACACTGCTCCACTCGTCGACACACTGCTCCACTCGTCGACACTCTGCTCCACTCGTCGACACTCTGCTCCACTCGTCGACACTCTGCTCCACTCGTCGACACACTGCTCCACTCGTCGACACTCTGCTCCACTCTTCGACACTCTGCTCCACTCTTCGACACTCTGCTCCACTCTTCGACACTCTGCTCCACTCTTCTCCACTCGTCGACACACTGCTCCAGTCGTCAACACTCTGCTCCACTCGTCGACACTCTGCTCCACTCGTCGACACTCTGCTCCACTCGTCGACACACTGCTCCACTCGTCGACACACTGCTCCACTCGTCAACACTCTGCTCCACTCGTCAACACTCTGCTCCACTCTTGGAAGCTCCACTCTATGTCACTAACTTTTAGCTTTGCTGAACAGCAACCACGCTGGTGTACATGACAAACGCATTGGCAAAGCCATTAGCTCTTGCATAGGCAGAACCTATTGGCTTTGTCAATGCTTGTTTTCTCCATGTATTTAACTTCACAACATGGAAGCTGGAGTCATAAGTCCTCTTGGGTCACACATCTTTAAACACTACTCTGATACACTGTACGGGAGCTCTTCTGCCTCGCACTGCTGAGTAAAAGTCGTGCACTGGGTGGTGATACTTTGTCACTGCATTTTAAGGCTTAGGACTATCAAAGTTGCGCACATAGATACCAACATTTGTAGAACTATACGGTCTTATAGATGGCCTAGAAGATTCTGGAATCAGGATGACACATTTCAGCGCTCAAGACACTTCTGCAGGACAGTGAATGAATGGGATAAACCAAAAGAGCTCCTGTCAGGCTAGAAATATTATCTACAAAAACAGGAAATAATGAGTTCTTACCCTCTAAACAGGTTAAGGACAAAATAGGCTACTCGTCATTGAATGGAAAGAGTGTTTTACTCATGGATGAACAAGCACATCCTGTATGTACAATTGCCAATTACGAGAACAAGGCAGATATTCTTAAATTGTGCAACATCACAAAGTGCTCCCGAGGCACGGTTTGACGTCACAGCTCCATTCAGAATAGTACAGTTCCTTGATGTAAGGAAAAAAGTCCAGCTGAAATCTCAAACTCTCAAGATGAGCGGTTTGTGCACGGTCAGCCTCCGCCTCCCCCCGCATCACTGCTAGACGCCAGGGATCACAACAGAAGCCATTTCTGAGATTTGAAACTCAAAACAAAACTCAAAAATACAGGAGCGAGGATACACAAATCATTAAATATCGTATTTAATTCACAGACAAAAAATATACAAAAATCGAAATTTTATTTTTGTTAATGGAAAGGTTGGAGCATTTCTAATTTTGGTTTGTATCTAAAACACGAAGCAATATGGTAGACTCTAGCATACCACTTTGAATTTTTTGTTCCAAATGTATGCTTTTCTTTTTGTTAGCGTATACCAGTGCTTCAATCGAGGTCACTAATCTTCCATATTATTTATTTATCTACTTGCTACACTTTTACTGCTCTCATGAACCAAGTTAAGGATACCAACTTGATTTTTATCTTCAAATTTCTTCACATTTTCAGAGCATTTCTCAGTTTTACATTTTGATTTTTTAGTCCATGCATGCTTTATTAATCTGATATTATTATTTAATTTTCTAAATAATTGGAGGACACCCTGAGTATGCCTCGTGGACCCCTCCGCTCCAGAGTCATTGGACCCCAGGTTAAGAACTGATGCTCTAGGTCAACCTTCGAACTGGTCAATATCAGTGCATAACCCCCTAGGGATGTCAGTCTTGTGTTAACTCTAAAAGAGATTGTCCAGATGTACAAATCAAACACTTCTGAGACTTCTAGGGCTGATACGCGTTGCCCCCCCCCAACACAATGCTGCACAGAAAGTGTGAAAAATAGAATGGCAATAAATTATTTTATTACCATTTTATTTTTTGCTCTCTGCCAGATGAACAGAGTGTGAGGGCGGGACCAGTGGGTTATTGCTGCTGATTGGCAGCAGTGAGGAGTGGTCACTTCAGTTTGAAGTGCGCATGTCAGTTTGGCCGCACTTCCTGCACTGGCCAGCCCGACATGCGCCATTCAAACCTCTCCAACCCGGCTGTCCTAGACACCTGGATTGAAGAGCAGGCACAGGCCTTCAGTGCCTTTCGGAGCGCTAAGCCAGCCCACTCCAGCCAATCAAGACGCTTCACTTACTTATGCTGCTTAACAGCTTGAGAGCAGCATCTGGATTGGATAACAGAGTTGACTGTGGGACCTCACACTCGGAGGAGTCTGGAGCCAGGGACTGGAGAAGATTGCGGATATGCTGCAGGCTAAGGAAAGTCAAACTTTTACTTTTTTTGGTAAAATGTTTTTTCTAATGTATGCCAGTATAATGTCCTACCATTTTGCTATGTCACCAACCATCACTTTTCATCACCTATTTACCACCGCTTGCAAAGCTTATTGGATCAATTGGCCTGGGGGTTATGACATACATGGACGACCCCAAGATTACTCTTCACCTGAACAGAGATACTCTTCTAGTTAAAAATCACTTTTCTCTTGTTTCACTGTGGTTGCTACCCAGATCAGGAGAAATTTCCAAAAACTTACTTTAGAAAAGACTGAGATCTTCATTATAGGAGGATCCTCAAAGACACCGTCCAATGATTGACGGTCTTCTTCGTTTGGCTCCTGCCCTATCCCAGTGACCGCAGTACGCAACCTGAATTTCAATTTCAATTAAAAATGAGGCTGTACTGCTTTTACCACCTCTGAGTGCTAAAAAAATTATTTCCCTCTTGCCTTCAGACGCTCACTTCACAGACATTTGTGTAAAGGTATGGTCCTGATTCAATTTCTGTAACACACTGACACTTAGAAAGTAGAAGTTGGAAAAGCGGCAACTTTTTCACAACATGGCACCAGGAGTCCTGATAGGTCTTCCCTGTTGGGTCCCTATTCCTCACCACCTCCGATTGGAATTCCCGTTCCTCACTGAAAAACATGTTGTGTTCAAGAGTCTGTATTTGCCGTAAAGGCCGAATCTAGTGGTCCCCTCTCAACCGACGCTCACCCGTTACTCTGCTTGTTTGCTAGTAACAGAACTGGCGGCTGGACTTCTGCCTCTGCAATAGCTAAGATTTGTAACTCCCAACCAATATCTTTAGGCCTTACCCATCATCTACATTTGATAAAACTTCTAAAACCGTATGTTCTCAGACCACCCTCTTTCATCAGCTTTACAATATCCATTGTGACGGAGTAACTCGTCCGCCAATATCTTGCATCGGGGTGCTCAGTGGGTTATTACATGCTCTATAAATTGCGCTGAGGATGAACCAGATGAACCACAGTTATGTAATAATCTTAATTATTATTAGGACGTTAAATAATAGTAAAAATTGTCTTAATACTAATTTTATAGCAGTATGAATAATTCACCAGTCACAAAGCACACAGTACAAACAGATTTGTCCCTGTGTGATGAAGTATATAACTTTACCACACAACCCAACCTGGTGGTTACACTCAGTTCTCTGCAGCAGACACTGAATCCTCTGAGCTATCTTTCTTGCAGAACAGAACGATATGCAAAATTGCCACATTACTCTCAAACGTGCAATGTATGTATTGAGGAGGGTTCAATACAATTTTCAGTTTGGGCCACTGTTTTTGTTTTCAAATGCAGAATACAATTATAGGCAAACTTTGCACAAAAGTGTTTTGACAAACAATTTATTGAAAAAGATGTTTAAGCTACTTTGGAAGTCTGCCACTGGGTTCGTTATGAATTAAATTCTTGGCAAGATGAAGATGTTTAGACAAATGCAGTTGTTAATTAAAATGTTATTAAAGTTATTTTGGATTTACTGCCGCTTGTTGGTTAAGGAAAGGCCTAAGCTTTCACCAGGAAGTAAATATTTTATTGCAAAAATGATATAATTAATTAATCATTATCTCTTACCACTAAAATGGGGCGAAGTGTAATCATTTCAGGCATTTCGACTTCCTTTATCAAAGACGCCCTCTGGGTGCCTAGAGGGAGGGGGCGGGTGTCCAGGGCAGGCGCCATCTTGGCTAGGGACAGGCCTGGATCCAGTGGTGGCGGTGATAACGTTTATTGGATCAAGGAACAATGTACAAGAGGTGCTTGGCCTTCAGGGGCCCTCGGTCCATTTCTTCACATCTGACCAATGAAGAACTAAAAACTAACCGAAGAGACAACGCCCTTTGACCTACCGGTTTTAGCTCTCCGTGTTATGACGCCAGTCAGCTCAAGCTGTGCCCAGTTGTGTGTGCCAAGGCGGTGTGATCCCCGCCCATGTAAACACTCCCAGTTTAGGGGCAGGCCTCCCAAATCCTGCCCGAGGCTGCCCTGTCCTGACCTTTACTGACAGGGCTGCCTGTCAACAGTGCGGTGGGCGCCTGCCTCACCCCTGCCCACAGGGCCCCGAGGAGGTGACCTGCTAGGGCAATGCCACCCCGCGAGCCAGAGTGACCCCGGCGCTGCTAATGCTTACCACATGCGGCCAGGCCGGATGCCATCTGCAGAGAAGGCTTCTGCTGCTGAGGGGCGGGTATATATGGAGCAAATGGAGCGGCAGCTCTGCTGTCTATGCCACTGGGATCTTTGTACCACAGTAAATAGCTCTGCTTTTTAAGTCATGGTACTATTAACAGGGCCAGTGGAGTTATTTTACGGGGATCACCAAATTATGCAGCACGGTTGTCTAAATTATGCGGCAAGGGAAGGCAAATTGTGCGGCATAATGTGAAACATTTTTTATACTATCTCGTCATTATTTTGTAACTTTTACAGGTGGTAATACTGTCTGGGAAATGTTTAACAAACAAATACTGAAGTAAGGAATTGAAAGATGACCCCATCTACACATCCAGGTCACATTCGGTCCCTGTCTAGAGGAAAAGGCCATAAAAGTAAATCTATTCCTGTCTAGCCAACCAGGTCACAAAAGGATACATCTGTCCCGGTCTAAGAAAAAAAAAATCACACCACAAACTGTAAAACTGTCCCTGTCTAAACAACCAGACAACCAGGCTACAAAGGGAAAACATGCCCTGGTCTATGGGACCGTGACACAAAGAGTAAGCCTATCCCCTGACTACACGACACTTAGAGGTCACAAATCCAAACCGGTCCTTGAGAAGGACATTGCAAATACTAAATCTTCCCATTTCTAGATGACCGCACAAGTAAATGCAACTCTCATCCACTGAAAAGGACCAAACTATGAATCTGTACCCATCTAGAAAACCAGGTCACAAAAGGCCAGATCATTTTGATGGCTGGACCAAGAACAGAAAATCAATACAGAAGCCCAGACTGCAGGGTATAGTTCGCCTCCTGCTCAGATGACCAGACCACGAGTTGTAGAGCTTCGCTGAACTGATGACCAGGTAGGAGGTGTAGATATGCCCCCAAACACATGACCAGGCAAGAGGTGTGGAACTGCCCCGTCCAGACAAGACACCAAGATCTGTCCAGGCGACCGGGTCACAAGTTGTAGAGCTTCCCTGACGTGACGTCATTGGGGCTAAACCACCAGCTGCACACAGCCGGGCACAATCGTCCCTTTTTTGGACCACACCACATATCTGTACAAGCGCAAATACTATTAAACTACCTGGTGGGTAGTCCCGGTCCATACCAAGAGACCACGGGTGTAGAACGGTCCGTGGCCGGAAAAGAGCCCACGAGATGTGGCGCTGCCCCAGTCCAGATGACCAGGCCACAAGGTGTATGGAGAGCTGTCCAAGGTCAGGCAAGAAACCACAAGTAGTAGGGCATACATGCCAACTCGGGCAGGAGATTCCAGGATGCCAAAAAAGCCCAAATTGCTTTTTTTTTTTTTTTTTTCGTTTAAGATGTTTCAATCTCGTTCGCTTCAATATAAGTCAATGGCGAAAATTGATTATCTCGATTTTTTTTTCAGATTCTCCCTCTTTCCAATTTCAAAACGTTGGCATGCTCACGAGAGGGTCAGTGTACACATTTCTAGATTAGAGGAGACCGAGGGGTTGTATTTATCACGTCTAGCCAACTATAGGTCACACGCCACCCCTAGGCGCGCACTGTCCACAAATTAACAGGGTTCCCACATAGACGTCAATTCACGGAAATGCCAGGGAAAGCGGAAGTGACATCACACGCCCTCTGACATCCATTTTCACTCACACATACTTATACATACACACACATTCACACTTACATACACTCTCTCACACAGACACACTCACCCGCAGGCAAGCACACAACACACATTTAAAAGCATGTTTTACTTACCTCAGCTGCCATGGAAGAGCATATTGCAGCTAACTGTAATTTATTTTTGTTACACTACTAGTGAAAAATATGTAATTATTCAGTATTAGTTTAATTAAAAAAAAAAAAAACAGAGCTTGGAGCCCAATCAACGTCCATAAGGACATAAGAACGCACTGCCACTGCGTTCCTGACACAGAAGTTGCCACCTCTGAGGCCAGGGCAGTGCTTAATTTGTGCCTAGTGTTCTCGGTGCACTTATTTTTGAGAGCCGGTACTTTTTTTTCTGCCTCAAGTATTTACTGCGAACAAAAGACACATATGGGAAAAACTGAGGAAAAGAAATAGGAAAAGGCCTCACAAAAGGGGAAAGCTGCAAGAATGAGCTTAATGGGCCGGGAGTGACTTTAAATAGAATAAAGGGGCCCTAGATGGCTTCAGGATTTCGCTGCCTCAGTATTCCGTGCTCCCACATTTAATTGCAGCATCTGCGTGCATAAGAGGAGAGCTTCAGGCACCGGCACGTTTATTTACAAATTAAGCACTGGGCCAGGAGTTGCAAAGGCAGTGCCAGGGGTGGCACAGGGCAAGATAAATGACGTCCATGGGTCCCGCCATCTTGCAGCTCTCGACAGTAGTGCTGTGCTCTGATTTCCTGTACTTTGACCAATGTCCCCCAAAGCCGCTCAGAGGAGCCTGCGATGAGTAACTTAAACCCGCTCCTGCCCACGCGCCTCTGACCGGGCCTAATGTCAGACAGAGACCCATGTGGGGCACAGGGCGCCAGCGGGCACCCAGGGGAAGCCTACAGGGGGCGGGGGCAGCGCATTACACGGGGAGGTGCATCCCCTCCAAGGCACAGCTCTTCCTCTCCGCCAACCAGCTGCCCGGCAGAGTTATTTATACAGCGCCCAGAGGACGCCTCAGGATGCAAAGGACACAGAATTGCAGTGAGGGGGGAAGAGAGCGCTTCCCGTGCCAGGAATTTTGAGAATGTCGTGCAAATATTGCAAAACAGGATGTATAGCGCGCTTTCTCTTCTATAAGCTGCGGGGATGTTAACTCCTAAGGGTCTCCAGGGGTCGCAGCTTACCCGCCTGCGACCCCTGGCGCCGCCTCTGCGAAACCAGGCCTCAGAGGTGGCAAAATGAGTCCCTGGCACACAACGGCAGACCCACTTTTCTTGTTTTTTGTCAATTCTTTTTTACACTAACAGTGAATATGTTAGGGTGACCAGATTTTGAGGAGCAAAAACCTGGACAGGTCAGACATAAAAGAAGGACTAAAGACATTACTCTCACCTTTGTATCTGGCCTGTCCCCTTTTTTGGGGTAGCTTTGTGAATGTGTGCCTTTACGTGTGTGTGTGTGTGTGTGCATGTGTGTTATGTATGTATATATATATATATATATATATATATATATATATCAACACACACACGTACAAGACTACATATATAAAGTTAGCTATGGCTTGACCTCCCACCCTGCTCCCCCAACCCGCCCCACCCACCTCTCTCTGCTCCCCACTCCGTCTCTCTGCTGGGAGCCGACAGGGAACTTTATTGCCTGACAGTAACAGATAAAATGCTTTAATTATTTCATACCTTGTAGGCCTCTTTAACTTATGCTTCCCTAGATGATCTGACTTTTGCCCCAAAAACCAGGACATTTATTTAATAATATGACCTTTGTCCCAAAAACCGGGACATTTATTTGAAATTAGGAGAAACATCGGGACACCGGGAGAGACCTCTAAAACCCGGGACTGCCTGGGGAAATCCGGGACGTCTGGTCACCCCATAATATGTTATTATTCACAATGTGTGGAATAAAGAATGAATTACAGCTTGCTGGAATATGTCACTCCCTGGCAGCTGAGGCAAGCAAAACATTATTTTAAATGTATGTTGTATGCACGCTTGCAGGTGAGTGTGCGCTTATGTGAGAAGAAGTGTACGTGTGTGTATGCGTAAGCATGCGCGTGAGAGAAAGTGTAGGTTAAGTGGCGTGCAATGTGACCACGGCTACAGTAGGAGGCTGGCCTGGCTTGTAGTGGGTACCAGAGGTACTTACACCTTGTGCCATGTCCAGTTATCCCTTATTAGTGTAGAAGAGGTGTTTCTAGCAGCTTAGGCTGATAGAAGGTAGCTATGGCAAAGCAGCGTAGGCTGAACTAGGAGACATGTAAAGCTCCTACTATACCACTGGTGTCATATGCACAATATCATAAGAAAACACAATACACAGAAGTACTCAAAATAAAGGTACTTTATTTTTATGACAATATGGCAAAAGTATCTCAGTGAGTACCCTCAGTATGAGGATAAGTTATATACACAAGATATATGCACACAAACCAAAATTATGCAGGTAATAGCAAGAAAAGTAATGCAAGCAGTGTAAAGTTACAGTAGATTGCAATAGGAGTACATAGGTATAGGGGCAACACAAACCATATACTCCAAAAGTGGAATGCGAACCACGAATGGACCCCAAACCTATGTGAGCTCGTAGAGGGTCGCTGGGACTGTAAGAAAACAGTGAGGGTTAGAAAAATAGTCCACCCCAAGACCCTGAAAGGTAGGTGTAGAGTGCACCTACTACCCCCAGAGAACACAGAAGTCGTGATAGGGGGATTCTGCAGGAAGAACAAACGCCAGCAATGCAACAACAGTGGATTTCCGGGCCTGAGTACCTGTAAGACAAGGGGACCAAGTCCAATAGTCGCAACAGTGTTGAGAGTGGGCAGGAGCCCAGGAAATGCCAGCTGAGGGTGCAAGGAAGCTGCCACCTGTTGGAAGAAGCTTGAAGTTTTGCAAGAAAGAAGAGGACTAGGAACTTCTCTTTTGGAGGATGGATGTCCCACGTCGCGATGAAGCTTGCAGAGGTGTTCCCACGCAGAAAGACCGCAAACAAGCCTTGCTAGCTGCAAGGGTCGCGGTAGAGGTTTTTGGGTGCTGCTGTGGCCCAGGAGGGGCCAGGATGTCGCCACTTGGAGGAGGAGACAGAGGGAGCGCCCAGCAAGTCAGGGAGCCCTCACAGAAGCAGGCAGCACCTGCAGAAGTACCTGAACAGGAACTTAGAAGAAAAGTGAACCAGAGTCCACCCGAAATCACAAAAGGGAGTCCCACGACGCCGGAGGACAACTCAGAAGGTTGTGCACTGCACGTTAGAGTGTCGGGGACCTAGGCTTGGCTGTGCACGAAGGAAATCCTGGAAGAGTGCACAGGAGCCGGAGCAGCTGCAAATCACGCGGTACCCAGCAATGCAGTCTAGCGTGGGGAGGCAAGGACTTACCTCCACCAAACTTGGACTGAAGAGTCACTGGACTGTGGGAGTCACTTTGACAGAGTTGCTGAGTTCCAGGGACCACGCTCGTCGTGCTGAGAGGGGACCCAGAGGACCAGTGATGCAGTCTCTTGGTGCCTGCGGTTGCAGGGGGAAGATTCTGTTGACCCACAGGAGATTTCTTCAGAGCTCCTGGTGCAGAGAGGAGGCAGGCTACCCCCAGAGCATGCACCACCTGGAAACAGTCGAGAAAGCCGGCAGGATGAAGCGATACAAGGTTGCTAGTAGTCATCTTGCTACTTTGTTGCGGTTTTGCAGGCGTCCTGAGCAGTCGATCCTTTGGCAGAAGGTGAAGAGGGAGATGCAGAGGAACTCTGGTGAGCTCTTGCGTTCGTTATCTGAAGAATTCCCCAAAGCAGAGACCCTAAATAGCCAGAAAAGGAGGTTTGGCTACCTAGGAAGGAGGATTGGCTACCAGGAGAGGTAAGAGCCTATCAGAAGGAGCCTCTGACGTCACCTGCTGGCACTGGCCACTCAGAGCAGTCCAGTGTGCCACAGACACCTCTGTTTCCAAGATGGCAGAGGTCATCCCCTGGGAGGTGCAGGTCAGGGGAGTGGTCACTCTCCTTTCCTTTGTCCAGTTTCGCGCCAGAGCAGGGCTGGGGGATCCCTGAACCGGTGCAGACTGGCTTATGCAGAGATGGGCACCATCTGTGCCCATCAAAGCATTTCCAGAGGCTGGGGGAGGCTACTCCTCCCCAGCCTTCACACCTATTTCCAAAGGGAGAGGGTGTTACACCCTCTCTCAGATGAAGTCCTTTGTTCTGCCTTCCTGGGCCAGGGCTGCCTCGACCACAGGAGGGCAGAAACCTGTGTGAGGGGTTGGCAGCAGCAGCAGCTGCAGTGGAGACCCCGAAAAGGCAGTTTGGCAGTACCCGGGTTCTGTGCTAGAGACCCGGGGGATCATGGAATTGTCCCCCCAATGCCAGAATGGCATTGGGGGGACAATTCCATGATCTTAGACATGTTACATGGCCATGTTCGGAGTTACCATTGTGACGCTGTACATAGGTAGTGACCTATGTACAGTGCACGCGTGTAATGGTGTCCCCGTACTCACAAAGTCCGGGGAATTTGCCCTGAACGATGTGGGGGCACCTTGGCTAGTGCCAGGGTGCCCACACACTAAGTAACTTTGCACCCAACCTTCACCAGGTGAAGGTTAGACATATAGGTGACTTATAAGTTACTTAAGTGCAGTGGTAAATGGCTGTGAAATAACGTGGACGTTATTTCACACAGGCTGCAGTGGCAGGCCTGTGTAAGAATTGTCAGAGCTCCCTATGGGTGGCAAAATAAATGCTGCAGCCCATAGGGATCTCCTGGAACCCCAATACCCTGGGTACCTCAGTACCATATACTAGGGAATTATATGGGTGTACCAGTATGCCAATGTGAATTGGTAAATTTAGTCACTAGCCTGTTAGTGACAAATTTGGAAAGCAGAGAGAGCATAACCACTGAGGTTCTGGTTAGCAGAGCCTTAGTGAGACAGTTAGGCATCACACAGGGAACACATAGAGGGCACATACTTATGAGCACTGGGGCCCTGCTTGGCAGGGTCCCATTGACACATAGACTAAAACAACATATATACAGTGAAATGTGGGGGTAACATGCCAGGCAAGATGGTACTTTCCTACAGCTACCCCATGCATTTTGGTGCACTGATGTTCACGGTAAGGTCCTGTTGTTTTTATGGGAATTTTGGGAGTTTATCAGCTTGAGGGGTACAAAGCTGTACGTTTAACAACACGCGAAGCTCTGCCCCGAGGGGATACAAAGGACGGCACACCAGTGTTGTCAAGGAGCTTGATGCGATATAGACAGGGCCACTGGAATTATGCGTCAGGAGCAGGTCAAATTAAGCGGTAAGAAAGGCCAAATTATGCGGTACAATGCAGCACATTTTGCAATAATATTACTTCATTATTTCATCATTTTTAAACTTGCTAACACAGTCAGGGTGTTGGTTGCAACTCATTAAGGGTGGGGAGAGGGGGTCGATAAGCGCCAGGAGCTATTGTCAATTTAGACAGGGAACTTAGATTGATGTGGTTAAAGAGATGAGGCTGATAAGGGCTAGGAGCTAAGGTCGGGCCGGAAGCTAGGGTCGATAATGGCTTGTAGCTATCATTGATAAGGTCTGGACCTAGTTTTATAACGGCTGTGAGCTGGGGTTCGGCCAAAAGCTAAGGTGGATAAGGGCAAAGAGTTAGGTTCGATAAGCGCCAGAGGCTGGGTTTGATGTCGTCAAGGAGCTGGACACCGTATGGCCAGAGAGTTGATAAGGTCGAGAAGCTGTGGTTGATAGCATAGGGACGTTAGCGTTATTAAATGATGGGCGCTATAGTATAGGGAAGTTAGCGTTATTAAATGATGGGCGCTAAGGCCGATAAGTGTGAGGAGTAACAGTCAATAAGGGCCAGGAGTCAGTGGTAATGTGATAAAAGTGCTGGGGTCGATAAGAACCTGGGCTAGCGCCAATAAGGCTCAGGAGCAGTAACAGATACAGTCTACAAACAGAGAAGAGCCTGAAGATGGGATTAGTAAGGGGCGGGAACTGGATTTGTTATAGTCAAAGATTAGAGATTAATCTGGTCCAGAAGTCGGGCTGATAAGTTTCGGGACCTGAACTTCAAAGTTCAGGCATTGAGGTTGATAAAGATTATAACTAGGAACATCTATAATGCTCATTAAGATTCTGGCGCCCAAGTCAAGAATGTCAGAAACATTTTGCTGATAAAGTCTTAAAGATGGTGTCAACAAGGTATGAAAGCAGAGGTTGCATATGTTTGGGAGCAGGTGTAGAGATGCTCTAGGAGCTGGGGTTGTTATGATATAGATTTTGTGGGCTTAATGTGTGTTTTTTAAGGTCAATAAGGATCTATCCCCAAAGGTTGGTAGTGTATTGGATCCAACGACAAGTAGGTCTAAGAGCAGGGAGCTGATTATATATTGGACCTTATGTCGCCCAGTTGCAGTAGTTCATGGTATAACTGGGCATTAAGAGCCTGGAATTATGGTCAATGAAATATTGGAACCAAGGACCTGAAGGTCCACAAGCAGGGGTTCAATAATACATTGGGCCTCAGGCCAATGTTATCCAGGAGCATGAGTCGATGACAAGATGACATACTGTACTTAAGATGGAGAAGGCCTACGATCAAGGGTCAATGAAATACTGGACCTAAGGCCGAGTTGTTGCCGTCAATAATTTATAGGACCTAAGGCCGTGAAGGTCCGGGAACGGGTTGATGACCAATATGACCCCAAATTAAAAAGGTCCAGGCCCAGGGGCCAAAAATATATTGGATGTAAGATTGAGAAGATGCAGGAGCTGTAATGTGTTGAAGCCAAACCTCATAAGGTCAAGGAGTGAGTGTCGATAATACACGTGGTGCCTTAGATGGATAAGGTACAGGTACATGGATCAATAAGTGCCAAGAATTGGGGCAGCATGGCTTTTAACCTCTAGGAAGCTGCAGTTGCAGTTCGTACTGGATTGCTTTTTTGGTGTCTGGCTGCAGGGCTTACGTTACTGCATGAGGACAGTCTGTTCAGCTGCCTCTGTGCCTGTTACCTGTGGCCAAGAGACCCAAAGCTCCGTCTTACTCTGTGCACACTTCCTGGCATTGGATGCTGCCTCACAAATGGAGTTTTGGGGCTGTGGATCAGGCAAACCACAGCATTTGGCAACTGCTCACTTGCTAAATGGTGGGTGAGCACTTAGCAGCGTAACACTCTTACTGCACCCCAGTGTTGCCTTAAGAAATCTGGGGTTCCAGGACAAAAATATGTTATGGGGCCATTTTCTGCTAACTCAAGCATCATGGTGACATACACAATTGAATCATATGTACAAGGTTGAGATAGAAAAATAAACAAAAATAAAATAGAGAAAAACTTCACATTTCTAGGGGCTAAAGTGACCAGGCGCCCAGGATCTGCTGGGACAGTCCCGTTTTTTAGGGTTGGACGCTCTGGACCATGTGTAATCCCTCTGTGAGCTTCTAACCACGCCCATGTCCCCCGTCACTTTCATTAGTTCATTTGTGAAAGGCATGCATACGTCATGCCTTTTCCGGTGTTTAGCCTTCCTCAAACGCACCGGCAAACTACTGAAAACATACGAGGCGTGTGCCCCAGTTTTCAGAGAGGCTCGACTGAAAAGAGTTGGGGGTGCGCTTTCATGTTTTCCAGAGCAGGGATAGTGAGCAGATGCTATAAAAATAACAATTTAATTAACAGCCATGATACTGGCCTTAAAAACTGCATTTTAATTTATTTTCTTAGTGCCGCTTCGGTAATGCGGTGCCGATGAGCGCTGTGATTCTGTGCCCTTGGTTGATGTAAAATTGTAGCTCTTTCTCGATTGTTGCAAAATGTGCCTGTTTTTGGTTTTAAACATCTGGTCAACCCTACCGGGGCCCCGTGGGTGGTGGGGGCCCTCGGAATTTGCCCACTCTGCCCACGTCTTAACGCGTCTCTGGTGCAGCCCTCATGCCACACGCGAGACTACAGGGCCAGCACGTGGAATTAGCATCAGTGCGGCCTGTGCAGAAGGCGCCAACGTAAATACACACATGGACTTTTCCAAGGGTCCGCGCAACAATGTGCTCAGAGGCCACCGCGGCCTTCCCCGCCAGCGCCAGCCACGGATTTCCTGAAACTTGGGCCAGCAGGGGCGTCAAAAGCCAGGCAATGGCAAGGACATCAGGTTTGCATTCACTGAGGAGCAGGGAGTTGCTACAGGGGGCCGTGGCGGTGTTTTGTGGACAGCAGGGAAAGCTAAAATAGCGCCCGAAGCAGCCGGCCTTGGCTTGGATGAAGCCCACATCACCTCGAGGCAGGATGGTCGTCTGTATTTCACATTTTTTCCCCACGTGTTTCTTGCATTCAAGGCATGGGCCGCATCCCACGCAGTCCTCATTTCCTGGCCCGCCCTGCAATCTGAATAGAAATAAAATTTTCCCGGCTCGTAGAGCACGGATACCAACTGTGGTTTCCTGCTTTTTATAAATGAGTACTGACTGGGGTTCTGCCAGTTTCCAAGAGCACCCGCCTTCGACGTACAAACAAACCTAGGGAGGAGGTTACGTGATTTTTCCAGCATTAAACCATTCCCTAAGCGGGCAATTTGGAATTCCTACTGTCAGTTGGGTCCACAGCAGAAGATGTATCCCCTAGACCAGTGGTTCCCAACCTTTTCACTTCTCTGGACCCCCACTTTATCATTACTGGAATCAGGGGACCCCCACTGAATCATAATTAGAATCTGGGGACCCGGCCACTGAGTCATTACCTTAAAGTTGGGGACCTAATCTGTTAATATTATTAACTTTCTAAGCATCGCGGACCATCTGGGAAGGCTTCGCGGACCCCCAGTGGTCCCCGGACCACAGGTTGGGAACCACTGCCCTAGACAACACGTCCCTCTTAGTCTTGCCAAGTTCATGAGATGGAGAACTGTGTGATTTAGGGCAGTTTTTCTTTTCGCTGAGCACTGAGGAGGGGCTCCCTCTACTGGAGAGTGGAAATGGTTCAGATGGCTGTACTAAACCAAAAACTGCAACACGTGAAGGCCTATTGGTTCTTCTAGTTTTTAGGAGCGGCTCGCGGCACAGTAAAGGGGAAGGGTGGCGTATGGCGGTGGGGGATAGGGGAAAAGAGAAAAATAAAAATATTTTTTTAAAACAACCTGATTCCCCACCACCGCGCCGCTCTTCAGCCTTCACTGCAGACACAAGCTCCCAGCCTGCCCTGCGGCCAATCCGAATGCTGCTCTCATGCTGCTTGCACCATGAAAGCAGCGTTCAGATTGGCCAGAGCACCCTGGCCTGGTGATCCGAGGCAGACTGGGAGCCCCTGCCTGTTCTCTCCAACCCGGCAACACAGTGCCTGGTTGGAGAGAGCCCAGTGCGCATGTATGTTTGGCCAGCCCGAGACGGCCGGCCAAACACACATGCGCACTGAGGGGAGTGCTGTGCGCTACCCCTCCGTCCCTGTCACGCCTCATGGCCCGCGCCTTTAACTATAAAACAATAATAAACACGGTTTATTATTGTTTTATTGTAAAATATTTGCAGCTGCTGCTGCTGGTGGGGGGAGTGACACTCCGCCACATAGTGAAGGAGCTGCGCCTGCTAGTTTTGGCGTTCATGTGAGCAAGTCATTTCCGCAGTGGTCTCACCAGCTGCCAGTGGCTACTCTCCCAGTGAGAGAAGTGGTGACCAGGAGTGGTCAATGAGACATCCAATCAAGGGCTGTAGATCCCATCCCATTAGGCACCTGCAGTTTTCCATCTATTTTCGTGTTTGGGGGTGGCAAGAGAGGCAGTAGGTTCAACTGAGGAGCAAAGTGGATGACAGGAGATGAGGTCAAGATGACGAGTCTATAGTCTAATCCAGTGGTTCCCAACCTGTGGTCAGTGGGCACCTGGGGGGTCCATGAAGCCTTCTCAGGGGGTCCATCACTGCTTAGAAAATTCCCTAATATTAACAGATTAATAAAGTTGATATAAATAAAGTGGCTAAATGTACAAGTGAACATTTTAAAATGTATTGAAAATGTCAAGGAATATGAAGTTGGAGGCTAAAAACTAAATTAATATCCTCAGATTGATTCGTGAAAGCAGTGCAGGTGCTTCCTATTAAAATTTGTATTTCTTTTATTTATATTTGTTGGAAATGGCCTTTTTGCAGGGTTATCCCCAAACTTTTTGTCTTCTTCCTCCTATTTTTTCTAACCTGTTTTTGTTGACTTTAGGACTCTGGGCACTTTACCACTGCTGACCAGTGCTAAAGTGCAAGTGTTACCTGTGTAAAATGGTATTGATGATTGGTTTGCCATGATTGGCCTATTTGATTTGCTAGCAAGTGCCTAGTAAAGAGCACTCTGTGTGCCCAGGGCCTGTAAATCAAATGCCATTAGAGGGCCTGAAGCACCGATTGTGCTACCCACACGAGTAGCCCTGTAAAACATTTTTCAGACCTGCCACTGCAGTATCTGTGTGTGCAGTTTTAAACTGCCAGTTCGACCTTGCTAGTGCACCCACTTGCCAGACCCAAACCCTCCCATTCAATAATATAATTTTAAGTGTAATTTCCCATTGGGAGCAAATAGAGATATGGAATTTGGGGACTCTGAACTCACAATTTAAAAATACATCTTTTGGTGAAGTTGTTTTTAAGTTGTAAGTTTGAACATGCCACTTTTAGAAAGTGGGCATTTTCTTGCTTAGCCATTGTGTGCCTCTCCCGGTCTGTGGAATACACGTCTGGGTCAGGATGGTAGTTGGACTGATTGTGAATTCACTCTAGACAGTCACACAAGGGGAGCTAAGGTGTGCCCTGCATATCCTGATGGGTATTTCTGGGCTAGAGAGGTGGGAGGAGCTGACACACCTGAATAACTGCCTGTCCTCACACAAAGCAGTCTTTAACCTCCTGGAGAGTATCTGGAGCTAGGGCAGGAAAGGCAGTGTCTTGTGCACTACAGAGACTTTCCTTTTAAGTTTGCCTACCTCAAAGGCAGAAATGAGTATAAGTACTAGACCTATGAGACCACAATTTTAGAACACTTATGGACTGAGGACATTCTGCCAGGAAGAAGAGCTGGTTGCTGTAGGAGGGACTGCCACTCTGCGTGTTGCTTTGCTGTGCTGGCCTGCTGCTTGCTGCTTCTGTCCTGCGAGTGAAAGGACTGGACTTTGCTTTCTATATCCTGGTTTCCACAGTTCTCCAAGGGCTGGAACTGAGCTTGCCTCCTGTTGTGAAGTCTCAGGGACATCAAAGACTTCATCTAGGGTGCCTGGGGTCTTCTGCTGAGAGTCCTGTCTTGCCCCTTAGTGCCAAATCCAGTCCCTGGGCCCTTGGAAGTGGATACTGGTGTCCTGAGGAGGAAAATTCATGCATCAGAGTGCTGCGGCTGAAAATCAACACAATGCCTGTCTTGTGGTTGAAGAAATCGACGCAGCACCTGTCTTGTGGTGGAAGAATCAATGCAGCACCTGTGGGATCGACACAGCGCCTGTTCCACTGCAGCTCCTTCATCGCACAGCATCTGAATTTTCCAAGCATCGTCCCTGGGAGTCACTTTATCATAGACCCCAAACCGGAGTAAAGAACCGAGGCTGGGTGACCAGAAACGGACGCCTAAGAGGAGAGAATCGACGCATCACCTCTCCTGCTATTAAGGAAGTGATGCATCACCTCGCCTGCATAGTACATAACAGACGTATCGCTTTGCTTTGCTTTTCCTGCGCCTCACCTCCCCTGCATCCTGCATCGTCTTTGTTTTTTGATGCATCCCAGGTACTGAATGTGAAAAGGATACAACCATTGATTCCTATACATTAAGACTCGTTTAAACCTTTAAAAAGTGATATCTCTACTTGTGTATGTTGGATTTTTGTTGTTTTGGTCCTGTTTTATTCAGATAAATATTGCCTATTTTTCTAAACTGGTGTGGAGTACTTCTGTGGCGTTTTCACTGTGCTATTGTGTGTGTGTGTGTGTGTGTACAAATACTTTACAAATTGCCTCTGTGATAAGCCTGACTGCTTGAGCCAAGCTAACAAGGGGGTGAGCAGGGGTTGTCTGAGCTGGGTGATTCCCTTATCCTGACTACAGTGAGGGCCCCTACTTGGACAGGGTGCTAACCACTGCCAACTAGAGACTCATTTCTAACAGTGATCATTTGTGTATGTGTCTGATGAATGCTTGTTTCTGTATTTTTTGTGTATTGTTTTGCGGTTCTAATCATCAACAATACTTAGGCTAGGGACCCCGGCTTCCAGTAGTGACTCCGTTGGGGAGGGGTGGGGAGGAGGTGTCCACGGATTCCAATAATGGTCCAGCATGGGGCCCCCAGGTTCCAGTATTGATAAAGTGGGGGTCTACAGAAGTCAAGAGGTTGATAACCACTGGTCTAATCACTTGTAGTCCTACTCACAGCTTCCAGTCTGTACACTCCGGTTCTATCTCATTGATAAGGGTTAGAAGTGGAGGCAGTAAATAGGTAGATTGAGGGGATAGCTGGTAGCGAGCAGGGTAGGAAGAAGGGAACAGCGTTTATCTACTGTTGGAAATGGCCCTTTTTGCAGGGTTATCCCCAAACTTTTTGCCTTCTTCCTCCTATTTTTTCAGGTCTCTTTTTGCTGGTTTATTGTCTCTGCACACTTTACCACTGCTAATCAGTACTAAAGGGCAACTGCTCCCTATAGAAATTGTAATGTTGATTGTTTTATCCATGATTGGCATATTTGATTTACTAGTAAGTCCCTAGTAAAGTGCACTAGAGGTGCCCAGGGCCTGTAAATCAAATGCTACTAGTGGGCCTGTAGCACTGGTTGTGCCACCCACATTAGTAGCCCTGTAAACATGGCTCAGACCTGCCATTGCAGTGTGTATGTGCAGTTTTAAACTGCCAATTCGACTTGGCAAGTGTACCCACTTGCCAGGCCTCAACCTACCCTTTTACTACATGTAAGGCACCCCTAAGTTAGGCCCTAGGTAGCCCCATGGGCAGGGTGCAGTGTATGTTTAAGGTAGGACATATACTAGTGTGTTTTATATGTCCTAACAGTGAAATACTGCCAAATTTCGTTTTCACTGTGCAAGGCCTATCTCTCTCATAGGTTAGCATGGGGGCTGCGTTTAAATATCCTTAAAGTGCAGATTCTCTTTGAGAGCAAATAAAAATGTGGAGTTTAGGGCCTCTGAGCTCACAATTTAAAGATACATCTTTTAGTGAAGTTGGTTTTTAGATTGTTAGTTTGAAAATGCCACTTTTAGAAATTAGGCATTTTCTTGCTTAATCCATTCTGTGACTCTGCCTGTTTGTGGATTCCCCGTCTGGGTCAGTTTGACAGTTGGGCTGTTCACACCTCTCCTCAAGACAGTGACACAAAGGGGGCTGGGGTGTAGCCTGCATATATTGATAAGCCATCTGTGCTGGAGGGTAGGGGAGGAGTGGTCACTCACACCAGAAAGGACTGTGCCTGCCCTCACACAATGCCGTCTCCGACCCCCTGGTGAGTGTCTGAGGCCTGGCCTGGACAAGGAAGGATCTTGCAAACACTTGAGATTTTTTTTTTGAAGTTTGCAAACTTCAAGGGCAGAACTGGGTATAAGAAGCATACCCATAACCCCAGACTTTTAGAATCTTTCTGGAATTAAGAGGAACGTCTGCCAAGGAGAAGAGCTGAAGAGCTGGAGGAGGAGTACTGTCCCTTTGCTGTGTTGCTTTGCTGGGTTGGCCTGCAGTTGCTGCTTCTGCCTGAAAAGAGTGTAAAGGGTGAACTTTGCTGTGTGTCCTGCTTGAGAAAATTCTCCAAGGACTTGGAGTAGAGTTTGCCTCCTGTTGGAAGTCTCAGGGACACCAAAGACTTCAGTTTCCTCAAACTTCAGCACTGGGAACTGTGTGTTTTGTGCTGTTCAAGAGGAGAACCCACTGCGACGCCGCCAACGACTCCGCTGGCCTGCACCGTGACCTGCCGACGCCACACGGAGTCGCATTGCCACGCTTGCACCGCGACCCTGGTCTCACCGATGCTGTCATAAGACGACTTCACCGAGCCGCTGCTCGCACCGCGACCTGTAGGCCCCGCACTCCGGCATCGCCTGCTCACACCGCAGCCTGGCATCCCTGACGACGCCACTCCTGCTGACACCGATGCCGCTGCCTGCACCGTGGCCTGTGGACACCGCTCGTGAGGTACACGAAGCACTGTCCCATCCCACACCGCAGCCCCGGTCCACCGACGCCAGCACCATCGACTCCAGTGTCGTCACCAGGCATCCTGCCTACACCATGGCCTGTGGACACCGCTCGTGAGGGCCATGAAGCACCGTCCCATCCTGCACCGCTGGCTTGGGCCTACCGACGACAGCGCTTCAGCAACGACGCCTACGCTGCCTGCACCGTGACCTGTGGACACCGCACGTCGCACTGCCCCGCTTCACACCGCAGCCCTGGTCTCACCGACGTCGTCACCGAGCCGCTGCCTGCACCGTGACCTGTGGACACCACACATCACATCGTCCCAATTTGCACCGCAGCCCCGACGCCATCCACGCCGGCGCACCTGACTTCATCAACCTGGAGTTCGATCTGCAACGCGTGTGACCTCAAGGGCCCGACGACTCCTGCACTGACTCCAACCCGACACCGCGACGTCAGTGGCGCCGCCCTCCGGAGCTCACCGCGAGGATCACGACGCCCCGCAAATCCAAGGTACTGTTTGCAGGTCTTCCCGACACCGTAGCTGGCCCGCAATACCTCGTCCGGCCTGAACTGTTGGTTTTGTTGATCACGACGCCGAGATAGCCCAAGATGGAGCTATCAACTTCAAGGAACTGCAGTTTTGAGTAAATCTTGCAGAATTCATATTTTTCTTACTGTATGTTGGATTCTTATCGTATTTGGTCTTGTTTTATATAGATTAATATTGGCTATTTTTCTAAAACTGGTGTGGTGTCCTTTTGTAGTGTTTTCACTTATTACTGTGTGTTATGTGCAAAAGCTTTACACATTGCTTCTGAGATAAGCCTGACTGCTCGTGCCAAGCTACCAAGGGGGTGAGCAGGGGTTATCTGAGCGGGTATCTCCGTTATCCTGACTAGAGTGAGGGTCCCTACTTGGACAGGGTGCAAACCGACTGCCAACTACAGACCCCATTTCTAACATCTACTCTGCTCACATGCTACCACTTGTAATCCTACTCGCTTGCCCAATTCCGTACACTTCAGTTCCCTGAACCCTGTGTTACGGGTCAGAGGCAGCGCCAGTAAGTTGGTAGAGTGAGAGGGTAGGAAGCAGATCAGGAGAAAGTGACACAGAAGAAGACATAGTTAATCTACTCTACCCTCTGCCTACCACTTGTAAGCCTACTCGCTCTTACCATTCCGTACACTTCAGTGTTATCTCACTGTTAAGGGTAGTAAGGAGCACAGGCAGGTAGATGTGCAGAGTTACAGGGCAGGAGAAGGAGATACATTCACTTTACTCTGCCCACATCCTACTACTCGTAACCCTACGTGCTCATACCATTCTTTACATGTCAATTTTATCTTTGTATTAAGAGGCTGGTGTAGAAGAGGTAGATGGGTGGAGTGACACTGTAGGTGGTAAGGAGCAGAGCAGGGCAGGAGAGGAAGCCTCTAGATATACAAATAAACATCACTGCCTAGGATCTGGTGAGTGGGGCGGGAGGAGGTGGGCAGGTGGCGTTCCAAGAATCCGAGCATGAGGAAAGGCGTCCAGTCTACCAACTTCCTGCCCCACATAATTCTCCTCAGGAGGAAGGGAGAGGAAGGAGAGGTGATTGAAGATAGACTTTCTGCAATATCGAACCTTGCCTCACTCACTTGAGTTGTAGGGAGATAACAGAAGTAGAACTGGGTCATGAAAGTTTTCACTTTACATCACCGGTATACATTGGGCCAAATACAAATGTATTGAAATGAATTTCGGTGAGCCATGCTGCTTATGTTTGTTTAACCGAAGTGTAACAGCGGGGCTCATACCGGCTGCCGAGTCCGGCGTGTACTAATGTCACTTTCTATCCGACAAATCTGCCTCGGAGCACGTCTTCCGTGTTGAAATCGTTGCTAAGAAACGTCGCTTCCACCGTAATGGCAAAAAAACTAGGCATATAACTGTACTTATTTGTGGGATTAATGATCAAGGATCTTTAAGAAATAGCCAAAAGTGTCTATGGTGCCACAGCACTATCAGCAGAAAGTACCCTGGGGCCCCACAGCCCAGTTCAAGTGTTAACTGCTTCTGAAGTACGGAAGCATTCAGCGGTGCAGCATGTGCCCTGTCTGTGGGCGTTCACAAGTCCTGATCCTGATCAGAGAGGTTTGGCTGGTCGCGGTATGTGGGCAGCACCCAGGAGGTGCAGGCTTTCTTCCTCGAGTGGCACTGCTGCCTTTTTCCAGAGATTGGAGATGCTCCCAACCTGCGAAGACATGGTAAGTCAATCTTCCCCACACAGGGGTGGGAGGATTTGATCCTTTAGCTCCCGACCAGAGTCCAGCGAGAATGAGACATGCTCTGCAGCATCCTTCATGGCCCTGAGGGGGGTATGTTAGTCAGGGGCAGGTCTTAGTGTGTGGGCTCATCCCACTGGTCACAGCCGCAAGCTTGTCCCAGGCAACAGCCCACACTTTTTGCAGTGTTGGTACCGGAAGACCCTTCTGGCATCTGTGGTTGTTGTGGTACATTCCGGCCTAGTTGCTGTCTCCCATGGTGTAATCGCCCACACAAGGAGGCCTTTCCTGACATACAGGGTCTCAACTAAGGCGGACATAAGACTCAATGTGCTGGTAACAATAACTTCAATGGTGGTCTGGCATACAGGGTCACAGCGACAAGGTGGCATGGGCGTGGTGCTTCCAGCACGCCGCTCAAAACACAGCTCAGTTCACAGATGCCCTCTCCTGGCATAGAAGGAGGTCACTGCATCAATCCTGTACATGAGCAACGACCTAATCAATGCATAGCCATTTACTCACACCTCGCTCAGGCAGTTCTCTCACTAGGGCTCCCCACTGGACCTTGCTACCTCCAACATTCTCCTCTTCCTCACAGGGCACACTGGTCTTGGCAAGTAGGCAGGCACTGGTGCTCTACGGCAGGTGGTCTTGGTTTCCCTGGGTGATGTCCCCTCACCCAGCAGGGAGACTGGTAGGCTTTGGCCCCCCACGTTCTGGTCACTGGCAGAAGTCTTGCAGAGCATTCCCTTGTCATACAGACTGTCTGGCTGCTTGGCAAATGACCAAGTTTGGGGCCTCAACCTTCCCTTCTCAAAGTCCATTTCCACACGCCAAATGTGTTTTAGGGTCTCAATCTCTGAAGTGTTAGGCTGGGTTCTGTTTCTTTTGAAGTGTACCCTTTTCTTTCTCTTATTTCCACTAGAAAGGGTGTCTGTCACAGCAGGAAAGACTCTGAAGCGGATTGTCCCACAACCCAGGCCATGGGACTGATTAGAGTTCACACCTGGATGTCTGCCACAGTGCTATGTGCATCAAATGGTTAATCCTGAGCTCCCAGCCCTACTCTCTGTGATTCCTTTACCAGCCCCAGCTCCTTTCTAAGATGTGTCCAGGCCCCTTCCCTTTATTCTATCACTGAATTAAAGAGCACCCTTTTGAAGTCTACAGAGGGATTCTTCCCCCTTCCTCCAGTGTGTGTCCCACCCAGCTCACAGGACTGCAACAATACACAAATCTGTCAGGGGGTTCCCCTACTCCTCATGTCTTCACCAGGCAGGCCTGGGCTTCCCAAAATGAAACCTAGGGTCCTCCATGTAATGCACCATTACAGGCACACTTGCACTGTGTACTTTCACAGCACACATACTTCCCAGGACTGTTACCTCCATGCATTCTGCCACTACATACGCACATGCATTGAGCACACATTCAGTTTGTGCGCACTGTTCTGTACTCTAGCCTCTCTGTATTGTACCAGGGTGTGCTACTTGCAAACACACACACACTGCCGGACACACACTCACCATGTGCACACTGCACAACACTTCACCCTTCATGTATTGTACTTCTCGCAAGCATGCATACACCAGCACATGCGTTTCATTCTTCATGCACTGCACAACACTACATCTTTCATGTAATCTATTCCTTGCGGGCGTACAAACATCCAGTCCACACACTAATCATAAATATATTGCACAGTACTGCCCTATCCCTGTACTGTACCCTTCCGAGGCACACATACATCCAGCACAGTCACAACTTCTGCGCTCCACAGCACTTTACACATACCTGATGTGGTTATATCTCGAAGCCACAAGTGCTTCAAGCACCCATAGCTCAGCAATGAGTTTGGAACAATGAACTCGTTGGTATCACTAATGCCTTTACCACGAATGCCTTTACAACAATTTTTCGTTGTAAAGGCATTCCTGGTAAAGACATCAGCATGCACGGTTCCAGCATGCTTCCCCTCTAGCCCCCCACCCCTAAAAATTACCGCAACCCCCCAACCCCCACAACCACCCCAACGCCCCACCCCCAAAACTACCCCAACCCCCTCCCCTAAAACCTAAAGCACCCCAACCCACACCTAAAACCTAAACCCTGACCCGCTTCTCCCCCTAAACCCTAATCACCCTGAGCCCCCCACCCCCAAAAACTAAAATACCCGAGTCCCCACCCCGCCCCTAAAACCTAAAGCACCCCAACCCACCTCTAAAAAAACAGCCCATGTCCCAGCGCAACTTACCTCCTCCTTCACAGCGTTGACTCCCTTCTTCTGTGCCTTAACCACGCATGTACGTGGTTCACACATGCGTGGTTAAGGCACGAAAACCAGGAAGTCGTGGAAAACGAAACCGTTGTTTCGCTTTCGTTTTCCACGACTTCGTGGTTAAGGAGTCGTCGTTCCGGGTGTTTCCCACCTGATGTACGCCATGGGTGAGTTGAGCACACAGCAGCAGAACTTTAGAAAGGTGAGTGAGCCTGTGGCCATCGCTCCAGTGACAACGTTAAAAGGACCTGTTTACTACTACTGATCTCTACACTGTATGCTGCCACCACAATGCTTGTGTTGCTTAACTCTTGGTGAAGGCAGTAGCCTTCCATCACTGTGCGGGTAGCGCTTTGGGCACCCCTTCCAGTCCAACAAGACCATTATCCGTGAGACAGGATTATGTCATGGCAAACAAGCATGATCCATGTTTACCTTTGACAAAAAATAATCACCATTAGGGATCCAGACAATAGTACTTTGGGGCACTCAGGGCAGGGGTACATGGCTCTCACCATGCAGAAGACTTTTCTGTCCCAACAAAGTGGTAACCAGAAATCTCCTTTGGTTTTCTCGCATGACGTAAATTAATATCTACATTTTTTGCTCAAAAATTTCAAATCGGTCTGAAATGGCAAAAGAATTTTCTAATATGGCTGAAGGAAATTTTCGTTTTTTTAATTGTTAATCTCTTTTTGACAATTAAAATCTTTAGTATAAAATCAATTTATTTTACACCTAAATTAATTTTAAGACTATGGGGCAAATTTAAGGAAAGTGGCGCTGCACCAAGTGCAGTGCCACTTTCCTTGCGCCCCGTAGCACCCCCTATTGCCACCATGTGTGCGCCGTATTTAAAATACATCGCACCATGGTGCAGGGTCGGGGGCAACAGCATTATTTTTTTTTATGCTATTGATGTACTCAGCAGGAGTAGCTCATATATTTTGGTGCTACTGCTGCAGAGTACATAGGGGCCATTATAAATAATGGCGCGCCCCATTTTAACGCCAGCTCTGAGCAGGCCTTAAAGGTGCCAAAAAAATTATGCAAGGAAATTTCTTAGATTTCCTTGCATTATTTTTACGGCCCCCTCCTAACAGGGTAAAGCTGCATACATTATGCCTGGCGCAGGCGTAATGTGGCGCAAGGGTTTACAAAGTGGTGCAATTCATGCATTGCACCACTTTGTAAATATGGCGTGGGGAAAATGCCACTTTAGTGGCGCCTTAGCGTAAACAAAATGACGCTATGGCGACACTAAGGTGGTGCTAGCAGCTCTTAAATATGCCCCAATGTTTCTTATTGCCATTATTTGGTTTATCTTAATTTGTGATCTTTGTGCCGCATACAGGGTTTTCCAGAATCAGTTATTTTTATAAGCCTTACTTTGTTTATTCACTTCGCTCTATTATTTGTTTTTTGTTTTTTTTCCCAAAATGAGCTTTGTTAATAATCCATCCAATCCCTTTTCAGAAATTTCCAAAATATTATTTTCCAGATGTCTGGATGAGTCATTGCCAGGGTGACTGAACAGGAAATTATTTGACGCCTAAGGGTCCTTTCCTTTACATGCCATGGGGGGGTGCATTTTCGCGTGCCTGAAGGAAGCATTCCTCAGCCTTGAGTGAGGAGATCACCTGTGTGTAATCTTATGCGTAAAACAGCCAATGCTCACGGCTCATTCATGTCCATATCATGTGATGTAAACCCTTATTTTATGGTCTTTGCATGGCCCATAGGTACTATTCACAGTGCTTATTTTGAGCCGGTGACTTAATTGTCAATACCGACACGTATGACAGTCTGCCACATGGTGGCTTAGAGATGAGCACAGCAGCAGTTGTTTATTAATTCTATACGGGGCTTAATTTGAGCTGGTGGTTTCCGGTGCCGAGCACAGGCACTTATTTTTGAGGGCCGGCACTTATTCATCTGCCTCAAGCATTTACTGTGAGCAAAAGACAAATATGGGAAAGATGGAGGAAGAGAAAAATGAAAAAGCGTCACAATGGGAGAAAGCAAAAAGCTGAGAGAGTGAGCTGAATGGGCAGGGAGTGGCTGTAAATGGATTAAGAGGCCCGAGATGGCTTCAGGATTACGCAGCCTGAATACGCACATTTAATTGCAGCAGCCACGTGTTTCAGAGGACAGCTTTGGGCACCGGAACGTTTTCATTTACAAATTAAGCACTGATTCTATATACATTAAAATGACTTTCACCTGCCATCTACGCCATTCTTACAGCTCTGGGGCCTGAATTGTAACAGTTGTAACAGTGTGATGGTTAGTGGTTGTCATTAGCAGCAGTAGCAGGAGAAATGTGTAGGGCAAACTGCACTAACCTCCTGATGAGGGCCCTGGCACTTTTAAAAATACAAATTAAGCAGTGATTATTTGCCACATGAAGACATCATTGCTTTGACCTAGATCATGTAAACTTGATGTATTCTTGGCCTACAACTGATCTGTTTCAACACAGAGTAAATTTAGCCTTCAGCGAGGAAACAGCAGCGGCACAGACTATCTTTAGGCACCCCGCCCTCTCCCAGGAAGCCTCCTGCTGCAGGATCTTGTGACACACTGCTTACAAGGAAGGGGGGCTTACTGTACGTGCAGACGGCGGAGTACCACTGTCTGGGTGGCACCACGTGCACATTGCAAGAGAGTCTCACTTCATTACTGCCAATGGAGTCTCACAGCGTAGAATAGTCATCCATCCATCCATCACAAAGTGAAATGATGCCTCGCCTCAACATAACCTTGCCTCTGGGTCAGACTGAATGAGGTTATAGTTTGACAATTCCCAGGTTATCGTCTAGTAACATTCCAGTGGTACCACTGTTAGTTAATTGCCTTCTACACTTCACAGTAGTCTGTACTCATCAACAGCACTACCTATCGCTTACTCAATCTGTGCCTTGTTCCCTCCAAAACTCCCTGGCCTAATATTATGTATCTCTTACTCTTCCAGAGGTTCCTGGCCTAATATTATGTATCTCTTACTCCTACACGGTCCCTTGCTCCTTCCAGGTGTCCCTGGCCTAGTATTACCTGTCCCTTACTCTTACACAGTGCCTTGTTCCACCCAGAAGTTCCTGGCCTAATATTACCTGTCCCTTACTCCTACACAGTCCCTTTCTCATTCCAGAGGTTCCTGGTCTAATATTTCCTGTCTCTTACTCTTACGCAGTGCCTTGTTCCTTCCAGAGGTTCCTGGCCTAGTATTACCTGTCTCTTACTCTTACACAGTGCCTTGCTCCACCCAGAAGTTACTTGCCTAATATTACCTGTCTCTTACTATTACAAAGTGCCTTGTTCCTCCCAGATGTTCCTGGCCTAATATTAATATTACCTGTCTCTTACCCTTGCACAGTGCCTTGCTCCGCCCAGAAGTTACTGGCCTATATATTACCTGTCTCTTACTCTTACACAGTGCCTTGTTCCTTCGAGAAGTTCCTGGCCTAGTATTACCTGTCTCTTACTCTTACACAGTCTCTTGTTCCTTCCAAAGGTTCCTGGACTAATATTACCTGTCTCTTACACTTATACAGTACTTTGTTCCTCCCAGAGGTTCCTGGCCTAGCATTACCTGTCTCTTACTCTTACACAGTGCCCTGTTCCTTCCAGAGGTTCCTGGCCTAATATTACCTTTCTCTCACTATTACACAGTGCCTTGCTCGGCCCAGAAGTTACTGGCCTAATATTACCTGTCTCTAACTCTTACACAGTGCCTTGTTCCTTCGAGAAGTTCCTGGCCTAGTATTACCTGTCTCTTACTCTTACACTGTGCCTTGTTCCTTCTGGAGGTTCCTGGCCTAGTAGTACCTGTCTCTTACTCTTACACTGTGCCTTGTTCCTTCCAGAGGTTCCTGGCCTAATATTACCTGTCTCTTACTCTTATACAGTGCCTTGTTCCTTCTAGAGGTTCCTGGTCTAATATTACCTGTCTCTTACTCTAATACAGTGCCTTGTTCCTCCCAGAGGTTCCTGGCCTAATATTACCTGCCTCTCACTATTACACAGTGCCTTGCTCGGCCCAGACGTTACTGGCCTAGTATTACCTGTCTCTTACTATTACAGAGTGACTTTCTCCGCCCAGAAGTTACTGGCCTAATATTACGTGTCTCTTACTCAGTGCCTTGTTCCTTCCAGAGGTTCCTGGCCTAGTATTACCTGTCTCTCACCCTTACACAGTCCCTTGTTCCTCCCAGTCGTTGCTATCCTAATGCCAGTTATCTCATACTCAGTGCCTTACTCTCTGCAGAAGTCCCTGGCCTGAGCTTTCAGGACAAGTTACTCAGCTGCAGTGTCCCCTGCGCCCTGGCTCATGGGGACCCTTGGTTGCAAAGGACTCAGGTGAGCCTACGTCATAGAGATGCGCACGGAGAGTTTACTGAGGGACCCAAGAGAAAGTACGAAGAAGGAGGCCACACAGCATGTCCCTCCCGCACGACCCTGGCTGCATGGCCCCTGTGCACGTGCATGTTGGGTATAGGTTCTTCCTCGCTCTTCTGGTTCCTCGTGCTGTGGAACTGATGAGCGGAGAACCTTAGAATGTAGAATGTTGGTAGGGGTTTGTGTAATGCGGGGCAGTTGGTGTCGAAGATCCGTGGAAGGTGGACGGAAGCAAGGAGCTGTCTTGTGTATAGGAACTTAATAAATAAATAACCTGTTTACCTGCAATCGTGAAGCCCGCAGTTCCTTTCAGTGGCGACGAAGGTTACCTGCTGTTACTTCCCTTCGACACTTCTGAAGAACTACATCGCAAGCAAGAATCGGGAACCTTCCTATTGGCATCTTCCGACCTTCGGACCGTCGTGGGACATTACTGCTTTGCTGCTCGCTCTAGTCACGTTTTGGTCTTTCGTTTTTTTAAATCTTTCTAGACGTGACCGCAGCCGTTTGAACGGAGCGTGCTCGCGCTTGACGAGTGTCTCCCTGGCAACAGCACGCCAAGGAAGCCCAAGACGCTCCTGCTGACGTTTCCAAGGAGACGGAGACGCCAGTTCTATACATAATTCCTCGAGAGCGGAGCATGCCGTCTTGACAACAGCACGCTAAGGAAGCTTCGCCGATCTTGCTGACGTCTCCTAGGAGACGGAGACACCTTTACGCTTTACGCTTACCCTTGAGCGTCTCCGTTGAATACGTGGAGACGCTTTCCGACAGCTTCTTCTTCCGATGTGATATCCCTTGGGTGTCACATTATATTGCGGAAGCCTGAGCACTTTTGCCACGTGAGTACCGAGTTGCACCTAATGCGTCCCCCGTTTTCCTGCGCTTTCGTGCTACAGCCTTCTTGAACTTATGGATTTGCGTGTTACGGTGATGCGCACACCTTCAATTTCACGTTAACTTGTTTTGGTGGAAAATATTCACATTCATTTTTAATTCTACTGGCTATAGTTTTGTGTATCACGGTGATACGCACACCCTGTCTGTCTCACTTGAATTGTTCCAAATAACATTACTACTGTAGTTATTGTTTCCGCATGCATTGTATTACAAAAACCTTTTAATTTTCCTACTGTCCTGTAACATTGTTTTGTTACAAGATGCAACAATCTATTTCTCCACCTCCTCCTTTTGTTCCAAATCCAGCTCCTCCTGATGCTGATTGGGAACAATGGAAGGAGGCATTTGAAGCATATTTGGATGCCCTTGAGGGTGAAACTTTCACTCACAAGAGGAAATTTGCGATATTGAGGCATTGTTTGGGTAATGAGGAGCGGAAAATTGTAAAATATATTCCTAAAGTGACTGTTGTAACTGCAGTGGGCGAAGGTGATGGCATTGAAGATGAGTACGAGACTGCAATTAAGTCTCTGGACACTAGATTCAAGAGGTGCAGGAATGTTACCTTGGAGAGACATCAATTCTACAAAAGGGTTCAAGCTGATGGCGAATCCGCATCTAGCTATGTTGGTGCCTTGAGACTATTAGCGGTTTCGTGTGACTATAAGGAATTTGAGGAAGAAATGATCAAGGACCAGCTTGTGGAGAAAACTAATAATAAGAAGGTTCAGGAGGCTCTGTTATCTACACCCAATTTAACTCTGCAGAAAGCGTTGGAGATTGCTACCAGAATTGAAAGTACAGCTTCCTTTATGGAACAAATGTCTATTTCCGAAAAGAAACTCCATTCTCCGAAGTCTGATGTATTTGCAGTTAAGGCAAAACTTAAAAAAGGAAACAAGGGATTTGCACCACAATCTACAAGCGAAAAATCTGATAAGAAAGTTACTAGGTCATTAGAATGTTATAGATGTGGTAGCACTACACATTTGGGAAATGCCAAGTTTTGTCCGGCTATTGATAAAAATTGTGCCAACAAGAAAGGCCATTTTGCAAGGGTGTGTAAAGCAAATAGACCCTGCAAATCGGATAAATATGACTCTTACAAAGTAAACAATGTTGATACAAATGATTCCCCTTCTTCTAGCAGTAGTGAGGAGGAAGTATTTGTAGTGAATAATGATCTCACGAACAATTGTACAAGAAGACCTTTTTGTTTGGTAGAAGTTAACGGCATTCAGGTCCAGATGATGGCTGACTCTGGATCTCCCTTTACTCTTTTAAGTGATTCCAAGTGGAATGAATTGTATAAAGGTCGTGGGATCACTTTAAACCATTCACGTATTCAGCCAATTGGTTATGGTGGGAAATCTATTGATTTTATTGGTGAGTTCCAGGCTAATCTCAGGTTCAGGAATAACACTACTTCTGCCACCATATACGTGGCAAAGGATAATGCTCGTCTTTTGGGGTGGTTTGATCAGGGTAAATTGGAATTGGTATTGGACCCGAATAACCCTGAACAAGTTGTAACGAGAAGTGAATTCATGCTTGTATCATCTGTAACGTGTGTGGAGTGGGAATCACGCTATCCTGAAATTTTCAACAACAAGGTGGGGTTATACAAGGGGTTCTCGCACAGAATCAAAATCAATGATAATGCTCAACGAAGGTGCACAAAGTGCGAAAAGTTCCTTTCACCTTCACGGACGATTTCAAGAAAGAATTAGACAAACTGTGTGAACAAGACATAATTGAACCTATTGAGTCCTCAGATTGGGTGGCGCCTGTGGTCTTAGCTCGCAAGGCTAATGGAATGTTGAGAATGTGTGTGGATTTACGTGATCTTAATGATCAAATTTGGGTTGATCAATACCCCTTACCCAACATTTCAGAACTGTTATCTTCTGTTAAGGGTGGTAAAATGTTTTCCTTGCTTGACATGACTTCTGCTTATCACCAGATTAATCTCCATCCAAGTTCCAGACATTACACCGCCTTCATCACTCCTTTTGGGTTGTTCCAATTTAAACGCATGCCGCTTGGGTTAGCTTCCGCTTCTGCTGTCTTCCAGAGGACAGTAGAAAGCATGTTCAGAGGCATGCGTGGTGTGATGGCGTTTCAGGATGACATTCTGGTTTATGGAAAAGATACGTGTGAACATAATGAAAGATTAAGCAGGGTGCTGGACGTATTGAAGCTGAAGGGTGTAACTCTCAGCTCAAGTAAGTGTCGTTTTGGAGTATCTACAGTGAATTACTTAGGATTTGAGTTGTCAGCAGATGGCATCAAACCTAAGGTGAGTTTGGTGAAAGCTATTCAGGATTTTGTTTGCCCTGAAAACAAAGACAAATTGAGGTCCTTTATGGGTTTAATAGAATTTTATGCTAGATTTGTACCCAACTGTTCAGAAAAGACGTACTATCTGAGGAAACTACTGAAAAAGAATACTACATTTGTGTGGGATGCTGACTGCGACCGTGAATTTGGTGACATTAAGCGAGAGATTTCCCAAGCTATTCCCCTAAAACCTTTTGATACCAGAGATGACACTATCATTATGACTGATGCTAGCCAAAAAGGCTTAGGAGCTATGTTGTTGCAAAAAAGGGATGGCAGGGAGGAAGTTGTTGCGTTTGCCTCAAGGAGTTTGAAAGGGGCAGAAGCGACATATTCTGCGTTTGAACGTGAGGCCTTGGCATGCTGGTGGGGTATTAACCACTTCAAACAATTTGTGTGGGGCACAAGGTTCACGGTTAGAACTGATCACAAGCCTTTGGTTCAACTATTTACAACCAAAGGTGCGGAGAAGGCCACTCCACGAATAGCTAAATGGCAGTACAAATTATGTGAGCACAACTTCAAGTTAGAGTATGTACCTGGCAAGAAAAACATTTTGGCCGATTGCTTGTCCAGATTGGCGACCAATGATCCGTTAGAAGAAACTTCTATGTATCTCAATTCTAATGATGAAGGTGGTGAGGTAGTTGTCTGTATAATAGGTGAGCAATTGAATGGAGCGTTAGGTGAACAAGAATGGAGGGAAGCTTCTGAAGAGGATCAAGATATCAAGTCAATAGTGCAGGGAGTCGTGATGGGGTGGTCACAGTGGTCTCCGGATGGCGATCTCAAGGACAAGTATAAACATGTTTTTGACGAGTTGTCAGCGATCAATGGTTTATTATTCAGGTCAAAATTGTTAGTTGTGCCGAATGGTATGAGGAAAAGGGTTTTGAGCCTTGCGCATGAGGGTCACATTGGTATGCGCGCCATGAAAAGGAGAGTCAGAGAAGGATTCTGGTGGCCTGGGGTAGATAAATGTGTTGAACACTTCGTAAGAGACTGTGTCTATTGTGCAGCCAGTGACAAATCTCTAATCACAGTTCCTAGTCCTATAGAAGCGATTAGTGTTCCTGAAAAACCCTGGAGCAAGTTAGCAATTGATATAATTGGCCCTGTGAGTTTATCATATGGATTCCAGGAATACAGGTTAGTACTGATAGATTTTTACAGTAGATGGCCAGAAGTAAAATTTGTTAAAGTTCCTGACTCTAATAATGTGATCCGATGGTTACAAGGGATCTTTGCTAGGGAAGGAATTCCTGATGAAATCTTGACTGACCATGGTTCTCAATTTACCTTGGGACAATTTGCAAAATTTGTGAATTTCTTGGGAATCAAACATTCTAAGTCTTCCCTGTACCATCCTAGGAGCAATGGGTTAGTAGAGAGATTCAACAGGGTTCTCAAGGACAATATTCAATTGTCTAAAGCGAGTGGTCTGCACTGTAAAAACAAATTGGATAAATTGTTGTGGGCCGTGCATACCACTAACAACTCAGATACACAAGTATCACCTTTTGTGTTATTACGAGGTCGGGTTCCATCCTCAAAATTAACCAGGGAATGGATGGGTCGTTTTTGCGTGCCATGGTACAAGGTTGATGGTGTGATGGGAAAACACCAGGTAGCACAACAAAAGTATGTGCAGAGTTCAAAAGTAACTCACCGCCGCAAGTTTGATTGGAAGGTTGGTGATGCAGTGAGGGTGAAGTGTCCGAGATCCACTGGTCTGTCCAAATTTTCCAGTGGCAAGAAAATAGTCCAAGTAGGCAAAAGTGCTGTTAGACTTGATGATGGTAAGTGGTGAAATAAGGATAAGATATCTCTTACTAAGTCTGTTGTGGCGAAGTATGTCAAGGATGGGGATGGTGGTGGTGAGCGTGTTGAACGTTTTGGAGTTCAGTCTCCTGATGCAACAAAAACTGTCAAACTTCCTAAGAGAACTGTCAAACCACCTAAGAAATTTGATGATTACATTATGCGTTCTGGTAGTCATACCTCTATGACAGTCAATTCACCAATACTTCCTTACAGACGTTCTTCCAGAACTGTTAAACTTCCTAAGAAATATGTTGATTACACATGCTAATGTTCTGTCTAGAATTTATCAATATCGGTGCATTTCTACACAATTGTCTTGTCAATGTTTGTGTATTTATGATTTATTCTTATAATTTATATTGTTTTTATTGTTTGTTAAAATCGTTGTAAGGGAAGAGATGTGTTGGGTATGGGTTCTTCCTCGCTCTTCTGGTTCCTCGTGCTGTGGAACTGACGAGCGGAGAACCTTAGAATGTTGGTAGGGGTTTGTGTAATGCGGGGCAGTTGGTGTCAAAGATCCGTGGAAGGTGGACGGAAGCAAGGAGCTGTCTTGTGTATAGGAACTTAATAAAGAAATAACCTGTTTACCTGCAATCGCGAAGACCGCAGTTCCTTTCAGTGCACCAGCCTCGCCCCCCGGTCTCAAGGGGCACAGAAGAAGGGGTGCGCTGGCAGGGCCACTGCAGGGCGACTAGAGGGGCAGAGGCAAAAACAGCATTGCTGGGCACAGGTTATTGGCCCTCCCAGTCCTTGCTTGAAATGGAAAAACAGAAGTGCAGGTACTCTGTGCCAGAGTACCTGCTTGTTTCTGAGAGGTGCTGGTACTCTCCAATGAAAAGTATCACGTTTCTCTTGAGAAGTGCAGGTACTCTCCCTCGCAAAATAAAAAAGTGCCGGTAGTCAGTACCGGGCAGTACCGGCCCATTTAAAGCACTGCTCCCAGTGCTTTAAATGGAAATATACAGAGGTGCGGGTACTCACAATTTAGAGTACCTGTTTGCTCCTGAGAAGTTCCGATACTCTCCCATTAAATGTTTTGCAGCAATGGTGTGAAGTGCAGATAGTCTCCCTTTCAAGCCAAAGACCTGTCCATTTAAAGCACTGGACCCTCCCTCATGAAAGTATCAATGCCTGAATGAGGTTAGTAGTGCCAGGTTAACAGTGCCAGGCCCGATTAGTAAACTCAGTTGGAGAGAAGAAGCCAATAGCTTGTCTGCATGAGGGTCCATCTCAGTGCTTAATTTGTAAATAAAAATGTGCCGGTGCCCAAAGCCCTCCTCTTAAATACGCGGCTGCTGCAATTAAATGTGGGAACACTATACTGAGGCAGCGTAATCCTGAAGCCATCTCGGGCCTCTTCAATCCATTTAAAGCCACTCCCTGCCCCTCCAGCTCACTCTTGCAGCTTTCATCTTTCTCCCTTTGTGACGCTTTTTCGTTTTTCCCTTCCTCTGTCTTTCCCATATGTGTCTTTTGCTCACAGCAAATGCTTGAGGCAGACGAATAAGCCCCGGCCCTCAAAAATAAGTGCCGGTGCTCAGCCCTGGAAACAACAAGCACAAATTAAGCACTGGTCCAGCTACTCTTGCATAGGGCTTTGCTCACTGAGGACTTGCCACATGCCCTTGAGAAAGCCTCGCTCCCTCCCTGCCCCGTCACGGACCCCATACACACATACTTGAAATAAGTCTCGGCCTGCTTCTGTGATTACTCGTCTCGTGCACGCGAGCGGGGGCTACTCCCCCTGACCACTGGCCTGGCCACTACAACGAGGTCTCTATGGCGCATCACATGAATGTCCCATAAATAACCCCTAACATCACAAACAGAAGCCTTCCGCCCACACCCGGCCATTGTTCAAACACTCCAAAATGTGGCCCTTCAGGAGCCAGGAAAGCGCGCAGATGGTTTGATAAACAGCCTCTCCTCCGGCCAGCGCTGGCCGCACAAAGGACAGGCCTGTGCTGGCCCCGCAGGACAGAGTGACATTGTGCCGCCCGCGCGCCTGCAGTGACACTCCATACAAGACACTTGTTGTCTCGGGCATGTGGCCATGCGCAGCATGCCAGGCGGGAATCCACTCGCGCCCCACCCAAAGGCGCTGGGCACGGGCCCCGGATTCCATCTCGGAGCGGCCATCACTACCTTTCATCGTTCGGTCCAAGTCCACGAGTTACATCTGCCTGGCACGCGCTGGCGAGTACCAGGCCCCCCAATGCCACCAAGCTGATGCCAGGAGTATGCAGGGCAACAGGCCAAGCTACAAGGACCTCAAGCTCACTTCAAAGCGTATGCAACACCATACATGCCAAGAGACCCAATTCAGGCGGGAGACTCCCGGTTTTTGTTGCCAAAAAAATTGCTTTATTTAGGCGTTTTCCAGCCTGAAATTGCCTCTCCTGCAGTATCGGTCAATAGTGGAAATACATTCTTCCAGGTATTTTTTTTTTTAAATCCCCAACTTTCCTCTTCTAAGTTGTTGGCATGTATGCCACGCACAGACGACAAGAAGACACGCTGTGGCATGCCATGACTGCAGAATGGTGCGCCATGCCCACGGATTCTGTAAGTGATACACAGCGTACCACTGTTACCAGGGCTTTAAATGGAAATACAGGTCTGCTGGCGCTCGCTGTCCAGAGCACCAATTGTCTCCTCAGATGTGCCGCACTCTCCCACTCAATCTAGTGCAGCTATTCTCCCTTCCAATGAAAGACGTGCAGGTACTCAGTACCGGACAGCACCTGCCCATTTAAAGCACTGACTGTTACAGTACGCCGTGTCATGTTTGGATCTCCAATCTATGCGATCTCAATTTAAAGCATGGCTGTGCGCCTGTGACATACATGTTACTACTGTACATGGGTTCTGTAACACACACGTATAACAGCATGGCGCGCCACGCCTACGGAATCTGACGTGCACCTTACTACTACATATGGGTTCTCTGTGAGTAACTGCAGATGGACAGAACTGCAGGAAATGGCCCTTTTGAGTTGTAAGCTGCAGGAACAATATATAAAGAGAGACTTGACTTTCACTGCAAAATACCCTTTCTGCATGACAAGTCACAAGACTTGCAAAGTGATCACTTGAAGTGGTGCCCAAAATGTGGTCTTTTATGAACTATTCTGTCATTTCTGTGCGTCATGCTGGCGACCTGTGATGAAGCAGAAAATGAAGGTTTTGATTTATTAACGCATAAACGTAGTGCTGAAATAATCATGTGTGATATTAACCGAACTAATAAAGATTGTACGGGGACAAAATGTGCCCTCAGAGTAGTTTGCCATCACTTATACGCGTGCTTTATATAACGTGGTGTATTAGAATTGCACTAATCCGACATAATCATAAACATGTGCTACGATTTGCTTGTTTGAAATGTTTTAGCTTAGCATTACTTTAGCGGAGGCTTTGGCCTAGTTGCCTGGTCTCACGGTTTAAATGTTCGTATTTTTCCACTGTGCTATTAAACGTGTATTTCTGCTTGAAGCTGTATTTTTCCACAGAAACTGTTCACATGCTTATCTTAAAGTTGGTGCCAGCCTGGCATATTTTCTCTTTAATTCAAGGTCGACTTGCAGGTGCGGACAATGGAGGCTCTGAGAGTAAGCTAATCGAGAGACAATGTTGCAAATTACGTACCCATCTCCAAGGATAATGTATGCTTAAGTAAAAGCTTGAGAACTGTCGTTTTTGATTGGTCAATTTGAAGCTAACCTATGAACCCACCAATGGAGACCCTACTGGACTTGAACTGTTGTCTATAAAACCCAGGTGCACGAGAAGAAAGCTCTCTATCTTCGGACATCCCGCCATTTTGACTTCGTAGCTACTATGACCCATTTTGCTGCGACGCCATTTTGAGAGACTTTGATGCTTTCTCTAGTCGAGAGAAAGAGACTTTAATGATTCTTGCCGTAGAGACTTTAACTTTGATTTGTCCCTTTGCATGAAGTAGTAGTTTTATCTTGCCGCCGTGAGGCAATTGCCCCGTTCACCCCTGCCCCTTTGTCCCGTCCCATGCTGATCGAGAAACAGTACCTGTGAGACGAAGACTTCATTGATTGCTGATTGGAATTGGTAATTATGAAAGGAAATTGTAAAATTGCATTGTGTTTCTTTTAGGTAACCAACTGCTGATTTTGATAAGGACCCTAGTTAGGAGTTTTCTAAATTGATGTTGCTAAATTGTTTTTTTGCATGAGGTCCCACATGCTGATGCTAATTTGAGGTTAGATGAGGATTCCATATGCCGCACGATGCAATTTGAGATCTTGTTATGCTGACTAAATGTACGCAATTAGCCCATTGCAGATTATCGTATTAGTGCTTTGCATTGCCATTATCGAATGCCTTGTGATTCAAATGCTACATAGATTACACTTGTTTCGACGATATGGACAGCTATTAATGTTCATTTATGTTTATCATTTGGTGTTGAGACACATCTATATTGTGCTAGCTTTGTTAATATAGGGAAATAAACTCACTAACTTTGCAATAAACTGGTGTGGTTATTCCTGACTGAAAGGTCAGGGTTCGCCGAAATGTATTCTGGATTAATTGTTAAATGTTATGTCGTTCAAGGTGTTGCTTATGTTCGTTATTGATTATCGATTTGATGAAGTTGATTGATTAAGAGTACAGAGAGTTCCCACTTAGTCAAAAGATTCATCGACCTAAAGAGCGTCCGAACGCAGGTAAATTTGTTACCACGTTCCGCTCTATCAGTAGATGGTAGCAGAGGACGGTTTCGTCTTTTGGGACCCTGTACTATTAAAGTACATGGTGTTGAATTAACGGTTACACATTTTTGAGACCCCATTCGAGAAGTTGAATTAGATTTTCTTGGATAAAACGATTGACAGAATGATGATGGGCTAGGTCCACCGCGACTTTCCCGGGATCTCGGAGCTTGCGAATTGAGAGAACGGAGATGTGGAAACAGCGTTGGCGGTACTAGTGATGGTATGAGTGAAGTTAGGGTTTTGCGCTTGCACAGCTTATTGCCGCAGAGTGTGTGAAAAGGTTGTGAGGATTTTTTCTTTAAGGATAGCGGAGGCGCGACTCCGAGTGTAGAAGTAGAGAAGTCGTCGAACTTCATGGAGATAGCGGAGGTGCGGCTCCGAGTACGAGAGTAGGGAAGTCGTCGAACTTCATGTGCGTGTGGCGCTTTGTGCATAAAAAGGTCCACGTGGTTGTTGTTGTTGAGGCGGGCCCTGCGAGGTCAAGAGACTCCGGAGTATGTTGATCCATGTTGTGGTCTGGGCGGTTTAGTAGGTTGATCGGGCGTGGTCAACAAGTCGGGTACGTGTGTTAGGGAGTGAAAGAAACTTCGACTTCGGGCTTTGACAAGATTCTAAGTGCACTAGAACAGATCATTGACAAGTTGAGAGTAGGTCTGCGGGTCAGATTTGCTTGCGAATGTGGGGACTGAGAAAGACCGAATAGCGGCCGAGGCTGGTGAAAGAGATCGAATAGTGGCCGAGGCTGGTGAAAAGTCCCTAAGGTCCTGAAGCGATTATGTTACCTTTCCTGTAGTAAACCGACAGATCTGTTTTAGTTTTTGGTAGCTCGCGATACATGCAAAAAGTTGTTACGGGAGGAACTGAGTGAAGGAGGACTAGCCGCGAGGCTTTGTCAGCCGCAGTGTGCGTGAGTGTGATGTCACTAAGAGCCGCGCTGAGATAGGTTGGTTGGAGAGCAGGGTCGCGCACGGATTGGATGCAGTCCGTGGGACTCGGTTGGAAGGGGAAAGGCAAGCGAAGAGTATTCCGGGAATTAAAGTCACCTATTGATTACAAATTTTGTGGAATAACAGTGACCTATTGATTATAAACTTTGTGAATTAAAAGACGAGAAAATGAAATTCCTTAAAGCATTCAGGAGCGCGATGAAGGGAGAGTCATACATTAAAGCGAGCGTAGGAGAGGAAACGCCGCCCGAGGGTACACCAGCTTACATTGTAATGGAGGAAAAAGGGGTAGCTCCGTGCCTTTGGCTAAAACAATGGCACAAGTGGACAGAGAAACATGGGAGCGTAGCATTCCCGATACATGGGACATTCAATATAAGGGTCCTAGAGAATTTGAGATTCACGATGTATGACATGAAGGTGCCTCCAAGGCCAGCACAGTTTGAGGCTCTAGCAATCTGGGAACTCATGGCTAGACAGCAACAGAAAAACAAGTTTGAAACAAGGATGAGGAAGGTAGAAAAGACACTAGCGGATGCTAGGTGGGATAATGCGCAGAAGGTGTGGAGGTCAGATGTATTGCAGGGAATAAAATTGTTCCCCGCAATTACTAAAGATGAAGAGGAGACAGGTAAGAAAGCTACCTGTAAGACAGACAGGAAATGTTCCAAGGATAGAGAGAACGAGGAAAAGTTGAGAAGAGAAGAGGAGTTAGAGGATGAGGAGTTGATAATGCAATTGCTGAACGACCATCCACCACCTTATGCGGAAAATGGACAAGGTCCAAGTACCAGTTCTGCCCCTCCGGCATCGGTACAGGACAGTGAAAAGCAGAATCCAGGAGCACCATCGGGATCTAAGGATCCGAGTTTACTGCTCACCCCACAGGTACTGCAGATTAGGAGAATGTATCCGGATGTGCCCGTGTTGAAACCAGCAGAAAATTATCAGCCGCAGATGCCAGGGTACTACAACAGTGACAACAGTGCAGGAATGATTCTAGATCCAACAGTAAGGGGAGTACAGAATGGTTACAACCCAACAATGGCACAAGCTGACTCAACTCAGTTTATGATGCCTCAAAAGCAGATGCAGGGAGGAAACGCACATGTTCAAATGGCGGGAAGCCAGATGGGCATGCCGGCAATGATGTCCCATGGTGTGGGAATGAACATGCCTCAGAACATGGGGAATGGACAGAACCCAGATGCGATATCGTTACCCATTACTGTAGGTCCAGTGGTACCTCTGTATAGTCAGCCTAATTCGGGTCTGAACAGTCAGGGATCAATGCTGCAGAATGGGACAGAAAGAAGGTGCATAGAAAACACTCTAGGGATAACTCCGATAGCGACTCAGCCAACTGGGTCTGGGTCCCTGATGGAATTTAGTCCCATATGTGCTCAGTCAACACTGGTGAGGTCGAGCCCCCCACTGATAATACCATTAACATCAAACACTGAAAAGTTGCTGCAACCATCGATGGCAGTTGATGTGAACGCTACCCTGATGGGGGTGAATGCGCAACAGTTGACCCAGTGGTTCAACAGTCTGAATTCCACACAAAGTCCAGCTAGTGGGAAAGGAGAAGACTACATGAATAGGGTCAGGTTGAACATGGAAGCACAAGAATTGGTGGAAGGGACTATGGGTGTGAACAGGTTAGAGTCCTACACAGAAGAAGAGCTGAGGTATCTATGTCCCAGGATTACGAAGGAAGTGAACAAGATACATAAGAGCTTGCAGGAAGCAGCTGACAGAAACGGGGTTGACATAGACAAGACGAAGCACTTGAGCAGGAGCTACAGGTTAGATTTTGGGACCACAGATTTTGAACACATGAGGTCAGCAGGCATGAAGACACACCTTAGAGAATTGCTGCAGAGTGCACAAGTGTGGAGGTGCTTAGACAAATGGGAAAGCAGGTGGGTAAAGAGGAAGGACAAGAGGAGGGACAGTGCTACAGAGCACAATGAGAAAAGACCGCAGAGTGGTGATACAGTAACCATGTTACCAATGAGGGAGACAGCAGGAGGAAAATTAGTACATGTACCATGGCACAGAAGCGACATTCAGTCTTTTACGGACGATTTTCCTAAACTAAGAGAGAAGCCAATTGAATGGTACCAACAGACTGATAGGTTTGTGAAACTTGCAAAATGTCTCTGGGAAGACCTGAATACTCTGTTTGAGATTGTGGTTCCGGCAGATTTGTGGGAGGATTGCAAAAGAGCTGTACGTTGGCCGACCAGTGAACCGGAGAGACACAGGGAAACGGGCGCACCATCACCTATGGTGATGAGCTTGTACTATAAGGTGATTGAGCATTTGAAAACAAAGGTACCCGCGAAGAATGTGGATTGGCAGAAGATTGATCGAACTGCCCAAGAGACTAAAGAATCAATTCATAGTTACTATGAGAGGTTGTTGAAGGCGTTCAAGAATTACAGTGGCACGGAAACAATAGAGGCCAAGGACATGCTCCATTTTGTTTTCAGATTTGTGGAAGGGCTGAGGCCAGAGATAAGCCAAATGATAAAGTCGCATTTGATTTGTTGGCAGTCGAAACCGATCGATGAAGTCTTGACTTATGCGAAATACTGTAGCGACGAAATTGAGGTGAAACAGAAAAAGCTGAAAGAGAAGGTGATGATGATGCAGCTTAAGGCGGCTCAGACAGGCTTGCAAGGTCTGCAAGGACTGCAAGGGTTATCAGGGATGCAAGGGTTCCAACAGCAGGTACCGCAACAGCAGCCGCAGTTGCAGGGAAACATGGCGTTTCAGCAACAGCAGCCGCAGTTGCAAGGAAACATGGCATTTCAGCCACAGGCCAGAGGCAGAGGTAGAGGAGGTTTTGTGAATAATGGTCCGGATTTGAACACTGTTGTGACAGGTGTGCAGGCAATGAAGAAGGTGATGCCGTGTCACCTGTGCGGAAACGTAGGTCATTGGAAACGCGAGTGCCCGATGGTGATGCAGGAAGGTGCAGGTGCAGGTGTAGGTGTTGGTCAGCAAAACAATGATGTCAATGCATTTCAGACAATGAGAGGACCAAAAATGAGAGGTCCAAACCCAAATTTTCAGACTATAAATCAATTGCAGGGATTGCAACCTATGCAGCCGCAGCAGATGCAGATGCCCCGTGTGCAGATGACGCAAATGCAGCCGATGCAACAGCAGTTACCTTTGGTACCTAATCAGCAAATGCAAATACCTTTGGCACCAATGAGTCAGCAGCAAATGATGGTTCCTCCACAGGTAACGGGTCAGGTAATGAGCACAAACGGCACAGTACAACAGTTCCCATTACACAGTGAGAGTGGAATAAACAACGTATGGGAGAGTGAGAGTTCAGGAGAAGAAGGAGATTGTGTGCTTGCGGCATCCTTGGAAGTTGATCAAAGGGGTCCGTACGTAGAGGGAAGAGTAATGGGTCATCGTGTTTCATTCTTGGTTGACACGGGAGCCACACGTTCAACAGTTAAGAGCAGTGAAGTTCCAAATTTGCCACTCTCGGGGAGGACAGTTCAAGTGGTGGGAGTAGCAAACAGACATCTGACGAACCCGATAACAGATCCGGTTCCAGTCAGCATCGGAAACTATCAAGGGGTACATCAGTTTGTGGTGTGTGACTCAAGCCCGATAGCACTGTTAGGAAGAGACCTATTGTGTAAATTGGGTTGTTCGATAATGTGTTCAAACGAAGGAATAACAATAGAAACGAGCAATGATGGGGAAGAAGAGGACAGTGTAGAGGGGGATGAGATGGAAACAGTCGACGAAGAGTATCCTCTGATTTGTCTCTTCCCGATGATAACTGAAGAAGACATCCCAGCAGAATTACGGGAAACAGTCGGAAAGGAAGTGTGGGACATGACAGGGAAAGAGGTGGGATTGATGAAAGGAGTGGAACCAGTAAAAGTGATGGTAAAGCCCAATGCGATCTTTCCCCAAACCCCACAATATCACATGCCACAAGACACCCTCATGAAAGTTGCCCAACTCATTGACGAATTTGTAAAGCAGGGGGTACTGAAAGAAGTGCTAAGCAGTCCATGTAATTCACCAATAATGGGACTAATAAAGCCAAGTGGGAAAGTCCGACTCATGCAGGATTTGAGGAAAATAAATGACATCATAATAAAGTGCTGCCCTGTCGTACCGAATCCAGCTGTGATAATGTTTCAAGTTCCTTGCGATGCTGAATGGTTCTCAGTCATCGATTTGTCACAAGCATTCTTTTCTGTGCCTCTTCATGAGGACAGCCAATTCCTCTTTTGTTTCAAATTCCTAGACAGAGTGTATAGTTGGTGTCGAATTCCTCAAGGGTTTTCTGAGTCACCGTCAATCTTCAATCAGATTCTAAAGAAAGACCTGGAAGCATTAGAATTGCCATTCGAGTCAACCCTAGTACAGTACATTGATGACCTACTGGTTGCATCAAAGACAGAAAGCAACTGCACAGCCGATACCATTGCTCTGTTGAATCATTTGGGAAGGAATGGACATAAGGTGTCTCCTTCCAAATTACAGTTCTGTCAGAAGAAAGTGAAATACTTGGGTCACCAGATAGAGAAAGGATCACGGAGAATAATGAAGGAAAGAATTACAAGTGTACTTCAAATGAGTCCACCAAAGACAAGGAAGGAGGTGAGGAAGTTTTTGGGAATGGTGGGATATTGTCGCCAGTGGATTCCCAACTTCTCGTCTCTAGCAAAGCCTTTACTGAAATTGACCCAGAAGGACGCCTTGGATCAGATCGAACTGAAAGGGGATGAGATGGATGCTTTTGTGGAATTAAAGGAATGCATGTGCAGGGCTCCAGCTTTAGGTATGCCTGATTACACGAAGCCTTTCACATTGTTTTGCCATGAACGTGATGCATGTTCTTTGTCTGTCTTGACCCAAGCCCATGGTGGCGTAAACAGACCAGTAGCGTATTTTTCAGCTACTTTGGATCCGGTTGCAGCAGCACTCCCAGGGTGTTTGCGCGCCGTAGCAGCAGTTGGTATCAGCCTCACTCAGAGTGAAGGAATAGTGATGGGACACCCAGTAACAGTCATGGTCCCTCACTCAGTTGAGATACTTTTGACCCGCTCCCGAACGCAACACATGACTGGAGCAAGACTCACGAGGTATGAAACGATAATTCTGGGCTCACCGAATGTGCAGCTGAAAAGGTGCACTACGTTGAATCCAGCTACCTTGCTTCCTGGAGAAAATGCTGAAATTGAGAACGCTGAAGACGTCGAGCATGACTGCCTTCAGGTGACTGAATTCTGCACAAAACCTCGACCGGACATCAAGGATACTAAGCTTGATGTAAATGACCAAATTCTTTTTGTTGATGGTTCATGTCTAAGAGATGGGGTGGGAATTTTGAAAGCAGGATATGCTGTATGTACTGTGACAGGGGTCTTGGAAGCGGGATGGCTCCAAGGAGTCTATTCTGCGCAAGTAGCAGAACTTGTAGCCCTTACTAGAGCATGTCAATTGTCTGCATTGATGAAGGTCACCATTTACACTGATAGCCAATACGGGTTTGGGATTGTGCATGACTTTGGACAACTATGGTCACAGAGAGGTTTCCTGACTTCTTCAGGATCCCCAGTGAAAAATGGGGAGAGAATAAGGGAGTTGTTACATGCCATTCAAGTGCCAGCTGAAGTTGCAGTGGTAAAGTGCAGTGCTCACACGAAGGGTCAGGACTATGTGTCTCTGGGAAACGCCTATGCAGATCAAGTCGCAAGATTTTGTGCCTTGAACTGTATATTGTTAAGGGATGATTGGAATACAATAAGTGAACCGGAACTCGAACCAGCTGAAGCATTTGCCTTGAAGGTTGTAGATACAATAGAAGAACTAAAAGCACTACAAAGTAATGTCAGGGAGGATGAAAGAGATTCCTGGATTAAATCACAATGTATAAAGAGACAAGACGAGATATGGGTTTCACATGAGGGAAAATTTGTTTTGCCAAATAGTCTCTTATCACAGCTTGCGCGGTTCTATCATGGGCAAGCTCACCTAGGGAGAGATGCCATGATAAGATTGTTCAAAACTGATTGGTTTAACCCCAGATTTCGTCAAGCTGCAGAAGCAGTTTGCCATCGATGTGTCACTTGCCAACAGATGAACCCAGGAAAGGGGACGGTTGTGAACGCGAGTCACATTGGTAGGGCAAGCGGTCCTTTTAGTCGTATGCAGATGGACTTCATTGAGATGCCTGTGCATGGAGGTTTAAGATATGTGTTGGTGATTGTGTGCATTTTTAGTCATTGGATTGAGGCATACCCCACACGTAGAAACGACAGCCTTACAGTTGCCAAGCTATTATTGAGGGAGTTAATACCACGTTTCGGATTCCCGATCTCTTTAGAATCAGATAGGGGAAGTCACTTCAACAACGAGGTGATGAAGTTACTTTGCGAAGCACTGAACATTGAGCAAAAGCTGCACTGTAGCTATCGCCCTGAGGCATCAGGACTGGTGGAGCAGATGAATGGTACGCTGAAGTCGAGAATGGCAAAAATATGTGCATCAACAAATTTGAAATGGCCTGACGCATTGCCCTTAGTGCTAATGTCAATGAGAAACACTCCGGATAGAAAAACTGGATTGTCTCCGCACGAAATTCTCATGGGCAGGGCTATGAGACTTCCTGCAGTTCCCGCAAACATGCTTTTGAATATTACAGATGATATGGTGTTAGACTACTGCAAAGGTCTGGCTGACGTGGTTCGCTCTTTCTCTCACCAGGTGGAAGCGACCACCTTGCCACCGATCCAAGGTCCAGGACACGCACTGAAAGCAGGTGACTGGGTTGTGGTAAAGAAGCACGTGAGAAAATCGTGTCTGGAACCCCGTTGGAAAGGCCCTTTCCAAGTGATCCTGACGACAACTACCGCTGTGAAGTGTGCGGGGGTTCCCAACTGGATTCACGCCAGTCACACAAAGAAGGTGTTGTGTCCCACAGATGAGGAAGTTGAAGCGCTGAAAGTACCAGTGCCTGATAAAGCAGTGCCGAGTGCTGAGACAGAACAAAAGCGACCTGAAAGCGAACAGACAGAAGCAGGAGAAAAAGAGATATTCTCCGACAACGAAGACACCAACTCATTTGGGGGAGACAAAGGAGAAAGTTTAGACAGCGACGAAGAAGCTGCAGGTGGCAAAGAACCTGAAGCAGCTGAGGGTAGCAAAAGGCCTGAAGCAGCTGAAGGTGACAAGGAGCCTGAAGCAGCTGAAAGTGATACAGAGCCTGAAGAAAATAACGGTGACGAAGGGCTCGAGAAAAGTGAAAAAGCAGGAGAGCCTGATCAGAGGAGGGCTTTCCCAGAAACAGACGATACAGAAAAAGAAAAGGAAAACGTGACTGATTCCCCTGAAGGTGGGGACAAAGAAGAGCAGAACGAAAGAGCTCAAACCTCTACAGAAAGGATCGCAGGTCCATCAAACGGACACGGTGCAAAAAGAAGACTAAGTATCTCACCGATAAAAGAAAAGGGTAAAGAAGGTTTGAACGAAGGAGGAAGGCCAAAAGTGAAAGAGAAAAGAAAGGAAGTGGCTGTCGTGGAACAATCGTCAAGTGAAGAAAAAGACTTGGCGAAGGAGGAGAGTGCCAGCGAAGCAGAATCGAAAAGAGAAGCAAAATTGAAAAGGAAAAGGATACCAAACAGGAGGTATTCCGGTCCTGAATGGGCATATGCAGTAAACGATGATTGGACTGATGAGTTTGTATCTCTAAGCATCGAGAACGAAGAAGAAGAAGAGATACCAATAGAAAAGAAAAGTTTCATAGACTCTGTTGATTGAAAAGGTAGTAAATGGTATTGCTTGCTGCAATATAACGTGAGACAAACAACCAGCTGAGACATTGCTAAACCGGATTGAGACAAATGCTGCTAACCGATAAGTGACTGGCCTTTTGAAGAAGACGGTGTGAACATTGTGCTCGTTCAGCTTTGTAACTGAATTGCTATGTAGTTTCATTTATAAGTGCTTCTAGCTCTCTGATTCTATACAGATCATGCCTAGGTATGCTATGCAAAACAATAGAAAGAAGTATTGTAAATACGTGTGTATAGGCTTGGTACTAACATGTGTAATAATAATGGCAATTGTGTTTGGAATGCATGGAAAGGGTGAGAATGAGACTATTACTGCTTCTACTATTGTTCCTGTTACTGTCACTGAACTAACACCATTGAAAAGATTAGCAATGGATGAGAGGCTCTTGCATGATAAGAAAGAGCTTTCGTATAACGTTTTCTATCGCTTACTAACAGAGTATGTTGAGACTATGGATGCGAAAGATTGTTATGTGTGTACACAGATACCGACATCAGTAAAGGAAGGGGTGACTTATCACCACATGCCCCTTACATATGGGATTACATGTAGTATAGTAATGTCTAGGTTTTATGGTCAATCTAATATACAGTATTTTTACTCGAATTATGATGTTACCTTTGCTTATGTTCCTATAATAGCGCAGCTAAGCGAGACTGCAAAATATTGGGATTACAAAATTATGAGGGACTTTTTCGAGCCAATGCAACCTTTTGAAACGGCTCATGCTCATAGGGAAAATCTTACCTGCTCACTCTCTGCAGTAGAAATAAGCTTTTTAGATCGCACGGATGATAGAAGGGCTCAAATGAAGGCGAAATTAGAAAAAGAACTACATAGGAGGACTTCAGTAGATAACTATGACTTTGCTGCTATAAAGACACAAGGGAAAATTGCTTTAGATGCTTGGCATGTAGGGAAATTTTGTATATATCGAGGTGAATCTTACTATGATAATATTTTTGTAGGAGCGAGTGAATGCAAACATACGTTTATTTTTAAGGCCAAATGGACATTCATGATGGACGGACTTGACCCTGTCATTCCAGGGGTGTATTATATTTGTGGGCATAATGCCTATTATCGTCTTCCAAAGGGATGGTGGGGAAGATGTTATTTGGGTATAGTGTTTCCAAAGGTTTATCAACTGGATGACATATCGATGATTGAAAAGACACCTGGATCCCATCGTATCCAGAAAAGAGAGACCGCAGCTGCTGTGGTAGGTGATATATTTGGAGCTATGATTCCTTCATTGGGAGTTGTGCTGAATTCCATCAAAATAAGGAAGTTGTCTACTATAGTGGATAACATGCTGACAAAATTTTCAGGTGCTATAATCCTGATGGATGCTGAACTTGCCGCGGAAAGAGCTATGACTCTTCAAAATAGGCTTGCTTTAGACATTCTTTTAGCAAAGGATGGAGGAGTTTGCAAAATGATTGGTGCACGTCACTGCTGCACCTATATACCTGATAATAGTGTGAAAATTAAAACTATGCTTGCTAATCTAACAAAAGAAAGTGCAGATTTGAAAGAACTGAAAGAACCAGGAGTGTGGGAGAAGGTTGGAAAGGGACTTGCTTCAGTGGGACATTGGATTGGGTGAATTTGGAATGGAATATTATTGAAAATAATAGAAGGAATATTAATAGTGATAATTTGTGTATTTGGAATTTGGGGAATAAAAAGGGGAATAATAATGATTATGGAAAGAATTAAGAGAAGAAAGGAGGAGAAAATAATGAAAAGAATGGCAGAAGAATATAAAGCGCAAACTAGGGGAACTAAAAGGAAAAGGGAACTGACAGAATTTTAATGGGATAAAATTTGTGGGCTAAATTTGTGTGATGACAAGTAGTCATCAGAGGAGGGATTGATGAAGCAGAAAATGAAGGTTTTGATTTATTAACGCATAAACGTAGTGCTGAAATAATCATGTGTGATATTAACCGAACTAATAAAGATTGTACGGGGACAAAATGTGCCCTCAGAGTAGTTTGCCATCACTTATACGCGTGCTTTATATAACGTGGTGTATTAGAATTGCACTAATCCGACATAATCATAAACATGTGCTACGATTTGCTTGTTTGAAATGTTTTAGCTTAGCATTACTTTAGCGGAGGCTTTGGCCTAGTTGCCTGGTCTCACGGTTTAGATGTTTGTATTCTTCCACTGTGCTATTAAACGTGTAGTTCTGCTTGAAGCTGTACTTTTCCACAGAAACTGTTCACATGCTTATCTTAAAGTTGGTGCCAGCCTGGCATATTTTCTCTTTAATTCAAGGTCGACTTGCAGGTGCGGACAATGGAGGCTCTGAGAGTAAGCTAATCGAGAGACAATGTTGCAAATTACGTACCCATCTCCAAGGATAATGTATGCTTAAGTAAAAGCTTGAGAACTGTCGTTTATGATTGGTCAATTTGAAGCTAACCTATGAACCCACCAATGGAGACCCTACTGGACTTGAACTGTTGTCTATAAAACCCAGGTGCACGAGAGGAAAGCTCTCTATCTTCGGACATCCCGCCATTTTGACTTCGTAGCTACTATGACCCATTTTGCTGCGACGCCATTTTGAGAGACTTTGATGCTTTCTCTAATCGAGAGAAAGAGACTTTAATGATTCTTGCCCTAGAGACTTTAACTTTGATTTGTCCCTTTGCATGAAGTAGTAGTTTTATCTTGCCGCCGTGAGGCGATTGCCCCATTCACCCCTGCCCCTTTGTCCTGTCCCATGCTGATCGAGAAACGGTACCTGTGAGACGAAGACTTCATTGATTGCTGATTGGAATTGGTAATTATGAAAGGAAATTGTAAAATTGCATTGTGTTTCTTTTAGGTAACCAACTGCTGATTTTGATAAGGACCCTAGTTAGGAGTTTTCTAAATTGATGTTGCTAAATTGTTTTTTTGCATGAGGTCCCACATGCTGATGCTAATTTGAGGTTAGATGAGGATTCCATATGCCGCACGATGCAATTTGAGATCTTGTTATGCTGACTAAATGTACGCAATTAGCCCATTACAGATTATCGTATTAGTGCTTTGCATTGCCATTATCGAATGCCTTGTGATTCAAATGCTACATAGATTACACTTGTTCCGACGATATGGACAGCTATTAATGTTCATTTATGTTTATCATTTGGTGTTGAGACACATCTATATCGTGCTAGCTTTGTTGATGTAGGGAAATAAACTCACTAACTTTACAATAAACTGGTGTGGTTATTCCTGACTGAAAGGTCAGGGTTCGCCGAAATGTATTCTGGATTAATTGTTAAATGTTATGTCGTTCAAGGTGTTGCTTATGTTCGTTATTGATTATCGATTTGATGAAGTTGATTGATTAAGAGTACAGAGAGTACCCACTTAGTCAAAAGATTCATCGACCTAAAGAGCGTCCGAACGCAGGTAAATTTGATACCACGTTCCGCTCTATCACCTGCGAGAAGGCCCACTATGGAGCCTTCTAATGAGAGACGCATGCCTCAGAGGGCTGCCTCACGCCTCAACATGTATGCACATGACTGACATTGTGCACCCACAAATTACCACGCTACTGCAGAGTGCTTCGGCTTCTCATCAGGGGTATTAAGCACTAGAAGTACCCAAGCCATACCAAGACAGAACCTCTGAGGTCTATAGACCCTCACATATCAGTTACAGTACATCAGATATATAGGGGCAGTCACACATGCTAGCTCGGTAAAGTAGACCTGGTCACCCCAAGTTAACCAGTAGGCGGGGAGAGAAGGACACTGTGGGGCTGGTAAGGCCACCGGAAGGTTAATCTTTAAAGGTAAAAGATCTAGGGCTGCTCTCTGCTAAGTGGGCACCAAAGGTTAGCATCTCAGAGGTGCCAGAAAAGAGGGATGAGGTAGAAAGGGTGAACAAGATTCCAACCGAGGTCATAGAGTGAAGGGCAGATCCACCAGGGAGTGAACCAGGGGATAAACCCTCCAGCCCACCCTCCTGGCAGGTACCACATTTGGTGCCAGGTGAACTCTTGTAAGATACTTGGCTCAAATCTAACATTTCCCCTCAATATGTCAATGTGGGTAGTTTATTGTGTTGATTTAAACATTTCCAATAAAATATGAGTACTTAGTACTTAAAAAAAAAAAAAAAAATCATCCAATAATATAAAGTAATTGGAGATAGAGTTAATTTTAAACAAACATATAAAACCATTATTTAAAAAAGTCGGACCATTTAATTTTAGGAACTAAAGAGGATGGCTGTTTAGCAGTAGCTACTATTTAATAGTTTAATGACTTTCCAGCAGCTTTACAGTTTGAGGGGCAAGTTTTATCACAGAACTGATAGTGCAATTAGTGCCCCCTTAAAATAAGTGCAATTAGTGCCCCCAAAATAGGTCACTATACCCAAATGGTATAAATGGTAAAAAAAGGAGGGCAAAGAAATATTCGCCTTGAGTCAACCAAGTAAGAGTGTGCAAAGATATTGTATTCATGGTTTTCGATCAAGTTATTTACAAGCCAGAACAACCTGTATTTCGGGCCTACCCCACACCAAGCTCCTTTAAGGGTTGAAATATCTTCAAGTTTTACATGGGTTTATTTAAAAATAAACAGAGTACAACATAACTAGGCATTCAAACCAATGAAGAGATATAGTTTCAGGTTGAAGGGGGGGAGGGCGAGAAAAAGAAGGGTCATATTACAAGACAATCATACATGGTCAATCTAATTACAATCTGAGGATAATTTAAGGCAAAACATGTGTATTGATATGAATTGTACATAAACAAACATAAATCATTAATCAAAATTAGAAAAGAAAGGATCAAGGAGGCTTTGGAAGTTGCTCTGCTCTGGGTTAATGATGGGAAGAGGGTTGTGTTTGTTTATCTTAAATTTGCAATTGGGGACAGTAAAGTAAGGACCAGCGAAAGGGGCGACAGGATGATGTGTCAAGTCTATGGTTAGGACAGACTGCAGACCACCACGCCTGAAAGGAGAACTGGGAGTAATCTATCCAATTCTTCGTTATTTGCTGGAATGCCACTGCTAATAATAAATACAACTTTAGTATGAGTGGGGATCACAGACCAACAATCTGCTAAACTTCCCAAGAAAACATTACTAATAGATAAGGGCAATGAGGAATTAAAGATGAGGTTAATCTGGTGCCAGACCAGACCTGCACCCAAAATGACTGTTCTAAGGGACAAGTGAATAATAGATGTTTGATATCTGCAGGGCGTGAATGGCAGGACCAACAACTATCGGGTATGTCACGAAATATGTCGTGAAGTGGGGCGGGAGAAAGAAAAAGTTTGTTAAAAAACAAAAGTGTGTGTGTATTGTTGGGCGCTCGAGATGTTTTTCGTAATTTTAACCAAATACATTTCCATATCGAAACAGGCCAAATTACTTCTAAATCATGTCCCCAGGCTAATTCAGTGTCAGTTCTAGATCTATCTGTGCAATGTATTTGTAAGAAACTGTATATAGTTGAGGCTTTTGGGTTTGTTAGAAGACGAGTACCTAACGTTGAAGAAGATACTGTGGACTGGACGATACAAGATTGAAATGATGGTAAGTAGGACGTACAATGTTCTTAAATACTTGAAATTGACTATAACACAAGGATGGTAAATTGAAGAGATTTTGGGATCGTGGGAAAGTTAGAAAGGATTTATCAGTAAAGAGTTGGTTAACCCACATGAATCTGGCTTCTCCAAAGGGATTGAAATAGCTAATGAATGAAAATGTAAGAAGTGGATTGTGACCACTGGTGGCAGCCGTAAATCTAAATAATCCCCTCTACCAGCACATGATGTATTCTGCGGGAATCTAGAATTTATATATAAAGAGGCTACGTGCCAAGCCTGTTTCATACGCCGCTTTTAACTCCTCTTTTGCAACAATGCTTTTGTTCCCAGAGGTTTTCTTGGGTTTCTGCTACCCACAAGGATAGTTTACAGCTGACTATGACATATATGCCAACACACCTGAGTCAGCAGGGAAATGCCACATTTTTTAAAAGTAAAATCTGGCTTTATTTTAGTATTCACTCGCCTAAAGTTGCCTTGCTTTCAAAGTAAGACAATGGGGAAAATAAATTCCCCCATTTTTTATCTCCCCCCCCCCCAAACGTCCCGCTGTCTCGTTTCCAAATGTTGGCATGTATGCTATTGCCGATTGAAAACATTGAATCCCTCAGGAGAGGCTTGCAGGTAGGGTAACCAGAATTTGAGGAGCAAAAACCGGGACAGGTCAGACACAAAAGAAGGACTAAAGACTTAACTCTCACTTTTATACCTGGCCTGTCCCGTTTTTTGGGTACCTTTGGGACTATAAATTACTTTAATTATTTCATACTTTGTAGGCGTCTGTTAAAGGAGAGCATACCTTTAACTCATGCTTCCGTAGATGATCTGACCTTTGTCCCAAAAACCGGGACATTTACTTAATGATCTGACCTCTGTCCCAAAAACCAGGACATTTATTTAATAATCTGGCCTTTGTCCCAAAAACCGGGATATTTATTTAAAATTAAGAGAAGCGTCGGGACACCGGGACAGTCCTATAAAAACCGGGACTGTCCGGGGAACTCCTGGACGTCTGGTCACCCTACTTACAGGTGTCTCCACTTCACAGGAAGTTGCAGTCCATCTGGAACTGTTGCCCGGTTGCTTCAGTTGAACAGGACCAAGACCCCAACCCCCAGAATGCATCAGGCCTGTAAATGAAAATCGAAGTCTGTTTTCTCTGGAAATACTATCCCAGTGATATGGTGTCACCTGACGACTAAAGCTAAAGCCTCTATCTACCCTCTGAGAAATCTAATGATTTATGAGGTTTTCTTCGGATGGGGCCGGGGGCTGTACCCAGTTCTTGTTAATACATGTCCAAGGTCCCTACAGATGTGCATTGCCCAGGAAGTATATGGTTGGTAAGCAGCTGACTGTAGAAAGCACTGTTGGTGCAAGCTCATTTTTTGGGGGTTGAGTTGGCTAAGAGTTGCTTCTTAATGTGTGCTGTTGTCGGGTGGGGTGTGTCATGTCTTGGACTCTGCTTCAGTAGTGCTCACTGCAGTTTCATGTATATAGCTGGTGGGCTTAACCAATACAGGTACATGCTATTTGTGCCATCATGCATCATTCTGGGTTCTTTAGCCAACAGCATTTCACATGGTTGACAGAAGTGGCTTTAAAAAAGGAAGGGAAAACTACAAGCCCCACAATGCAAACTGCTGCTGGCTATTAAGCCATGACTTTATGACAGGCTGAACTATGACTTGGGGACACATGGCAGCTATGGTGAAAACCTTATTTTCCACACACTTATGCGGTATGGCATATATTGCCATGCTTAAGCCCAAATCCCGGTTCAGATGATGTCAGGTAGGCAAAGAAGCCATGGTGACCCATGTCAAGTGAGACACCTTCAGCCAGCCCTGGCTTTTGTTTTCTTTTTAAGCTAGTAGCACAGTTTAGCCTGGGGCTTGTAGTTTCCAGGGCTCTTAAATGTCATTACTCCAACTCGTCCAGGGGAGGGTTCTTCCTCTGAATTCTGGTACTTGTAGGCCTAAATGCTTAGCAAACAAATGTGGACTGCATGAGCTACTCACACATGAAAGCGGAAAATCTTGTGAGTTTTCGGAGTGCTCAGGTAGGCTTCTAGGAATAGGTTTCTTGATAATTTGATTATTGGTTGCAAGCTTTGGTTGATTCTTCGCGTCTGGGCTCACCGCGTTCCAGGGATGGGATCCCATCACTTGGAATGACTTGCTGCCATAGTTCCTTTTTTTTTTTTTTTTTTTTACTAAATCCTCTTAAGATGCTGTTTTTTGTTACTGAACTCAGGTTGTGATTTATTGTGTGGTTCAGGAACAGAGTCTGAAGATATTTTGGACCTTTGCCTGGACAGGCTTTGAAAACTGTGCACAGAAGTTTGGGCTTTCTTCTCTGTGCCACTGAAAGCCAGTGAAGCTCTTGGAGGGTGGTGGAACATCACAGGTTTTCCTGGTTTTGCAGTCTCTGGATTTCCCATTTATCTTTCTTTGGGTTTCTGCTGCAGTAGTCTAGCATCAGTGACATCAAGGCACTGGTCAGTTAATGCACTGTGTGGTGGTCGAAGTAGCCTGAAGTCCCTTCTCGGGTCCAGAGCCGAAATTGATGTCTTGGCTACCGCTGAGGTCTGAAGACCAAATAAGAGATCCGAAGCGAACTGTACTTGGAGATGTATTTTTGTTTTGTCGGGCATTGTCGTGGTCATTAAATTCTCTGGCTAGAAAAAGTAGTGCATCTGTGCAGACCATGTTGATGGTCTACTGTTAATGTGTGTTGGAGGGGAACCTGTGCATCACACTTGGAAGGCCCATCTACATGCCTACTAAGGATATGAAGCTGGGTAGTGCCATCGTGTTTGTGGAAGCTTGAACCTAATGTTGCAGGGGTGTGGTGACAGGATGTGGCGTAATGGCCAGAGCTGCCGACCTTGGAGCAGGGAACCAGGTTTGAATCTCTGCGTCGGCTCAGCATCCTGTGATTCTGGGCAAATCAATTAATCTACGCGTACCTACCAAAAATGAATGTGTCCTTGTGGAATGAAACTGGTGCTGATGTAAAGCGCTGAAATAATTTTGGGTTGAATTTGGCGCTATATAAAACTTAAAAAAACAACAAAAAAATGAAAAACCTTAGCTAGACTTCATGCCTTTTAAAGCATGCAACCTAAAGATTTGACATTTTTGGAGGTCAACAACATATGTTATCTGTCTAAAAATCCTGTTCATATGGGGGCCTTTGGCATGCATGGAGAAATACAGGTTTACATTATCATGTGCGTGGAGGAGAACAAAGTTTGGGGATCAGATTTGTGGAGATACAACCTAACTTAAGTGCATGCATTGAGGCCCCCTAACTTACTTTACAGAGACTTTTAAGGCCTGGGTACAGTGGGCAATTACCCTGGGACCCCACCTTCCAAGGACCCACCCATTTGAAAGTGTAATTTCTCTCTATTAGATTCCTGTGCATTCCCTATCCCCCTCTCTGCCCACATACAGCTCTGACTCGGTCTTTCTACCCAGAGTCATCTTAGAGATTTTCGGGGTCCTGGACAAGACATATTTCAATTCTCTTTTTAGTGACCCCCGTTGAAGTGTAAACATATAATTCAGAATTTTTTGGCATCTTGCCAGCTTGAAATAGCAGAAAATGGGTAATGTGAATAAAACTTGTTCTGTAGAGTGGACCCCAAAATATGCCTTGCCCAGGGCCCCTAACTTCGTGAAGATGCCACTATTGCTTTGGTCTCTGTAGGGTGGATTGTGTGGTGCACCCACATTACTCAGTGTGTTGGCCGATCGTCAAACACGTTACCATGTGTGCAGCCTATTGGCAGAAGGGTGTGGCAGAGACCGCCTGAAACTGTATAACTGGAGGCGGAGACATATGACCAATGTTGTTCCATGTGTTCATGCGCATGTGTGGCGGCCATGTTGTAACATTCAGGGGTGGTTCTTCCTTTATGGCAGAAGAGCGCCCCCCACGGAGCAGGAGCTGCAAAACTTTAAAAATAAAACAATAATAAACAATGTTTATTATTGTTTTATTTTTGAGGGTGCGGGTCCATGGGGGTGACGAGCACTGAGGGGAGGCAACAGAGCACTCCCCTCAATGCATATGTATGTTTGGCCGGGCATCTCGAGCCAGCCAAACACACATGCGCACATGCACTGTGTTGCCGGGTTCAAGAGAGCAAGCCCCGGCTCCCAGTCTGCCTGGGGACACCCAGCCAGGGTGCTTCAGTCAATTATAAAGCTGCTTTGAAAAAGCGTCATGGTTGGCCGCAGGGCAGGCTGGGAGCCTGGAGTGTGGCGGAGAGCGGCGGTGAAAGTCAGGTACTTTTTTTTATTTTTTATTTTGGTTTTATTCCCCCCCGACACTTTTCTCAGTCTCCAGCTGCGACAAAAGAACACGAACCACAAAAGAACAAGTGATGGACGGAATGCTGAACAATGTCAAACATTCACACCCAGTACAGAGATCTGGGCCTAAATAACTCGTTTTTTTTTACCACCCAAGCCATTCCAGTTTAGACCCAGCCATATACAAATCAGCCTTGACCCTTTTCCCAATGGGAACAGTCCAGCCCGAACTGCCAGGCCAGGTCCTCCCTCGGTCCAATCTGGAACGGCATGGGTGGCAAAAAAACAATGGATTTAGGCCCAGATCTCTGTAACTGACTGTATTGTTAAAGTATGATTGAAACAAAGTTGAAGTGGACTGCCCTTCCTAAGGGCTATGTATCGCCTACTTAAGCACTTAATAAAGGTTTTTGGGAAAGAAAAGAAAAAACGGTCCTAGGATGCTTGTTTCTGATCCAGGGAGGACCTGGCTTGGCAGTTTGGGCTGGACTGTGCCCATGGGGAACAGGGTCAAGACTGATTTGCAAAAAAACGATGGATTAAACCCAGATCTTTGTGACTGGGGGTGAATGTTTGATTTGTTCTGCATTCCATCCATCATCTGTTCTTTTTACACGTGTGAAGAACAGCAGCCTAGAGATACTGCATACGGGGAGTCCCAAAACTAAGATCAGCACACGTGTGGTGGTGGCAGGGCGAGTTAGGTCTGAGAGACAGACCGGGCTCCGAGGCTACGGACTACCCCTAACCCCCAAAGGAGGCCCGGCGCCCCAGGCTGCAGTCTGCACATGGGCCAGGAATGTCCCGGTCCCAAGGGGCTGTCGAAACTCTGGGCACCGCACAGCGCAGCTGTTACAGCTGTTGTACAAATTACTGGGCATGCTGCCCTCCTGGCAAAGGAAAAGGGCGGGATGCCCGTCTGCAGCACATGGGGCGCTGACAGCGATGTGAAGGAGGCAGAGGAAAGGCACAGAGGGCTCTGTGTGATCCTCCACTGTCCTACCTCAAGACCCAGCCCTGCTGCCCTAATGTACAGGACTTAGGAAACCACTCCCCCCCCACACACACTCATACACACATGTGCAGCACAGTGCCCGTCCGCAGCACACGGGGCGCTGACAGCGGTCTAAAGTTGGCAGAGGAAGGGGCACAGAGGAGTCTGCATCATCCACTGTCCTACCCCAAGATTCAGCTCTGCTGCCCCAGTACAGGGGGCAGCAGATACAGGGCTCAGGGGTCTGAGGAATTCTCTACCCCCTAGAGGTGCAGCACATGGGGGGTGACAGCGATGAGAAGGGGGGGCAGACGAAAGGGTACAGAGGAGTCTGCATTATCCACAGTCCCACCAAGACTCAGCCCTGTTGCCCCCAGTACAGGGCTCAGAGCTCACCACTACCCCCCAAACTCCCCCCGAGAGGTGCAGCGCATGGGGGGGGTGACAGGGATGAGAAGGTGGGGCAGACGAAAGGGTACAGAGGAGTCTGCATTATCCACAGTCCCACCAAGACTCAGCCCTGTTGCCCCCAGTACAGGGCTCAGAGCTCACCACTACCCCCCCAACCTCCCCCCGAGAGGTGCAGCCCAGAGCTAAAATGCACTTGAGTAAGGGTGTCTGGGCAGTGATGCTCTGCGTCACTGGAGGAGTCGGCGGCAGAGAACGCATGAATGTAGCCACGCCCACTTTATGGAACCCTTGAACCCATCCTCACTCTCTCCCCAATCTGCTAAGTCAGGCCTGCCCAGCCTTGAGAGGGAGGTAGAAAAATTAATGATCAGGCAGGGGGCACCAACTCTGGAAGTGGGTTCCATGCCAGGCATGCGTATCAGGCATTGGTGTCAATCAGTGGACTTCAGCCGTGGCATCTAACAGGGTGCGTCAGCTCTGAGGCCAGGTGCTTTAATGTCATGCACTTGGTATGAGCTGGTATGATCAGGAGGTGGGTGTCAGTTTTAGTACTGGGCACTGGTGGGAACATCTTTCCCAACAGGTCCCACCCACTTCAACCACTGGATAGCAGCTGTAATTAGACGTGGTCCTCAGCTTTGATGTTAGGCAAGGTGTCTGATGTACCTCTCGTGTAAGGCAGCTTATGTCAGCGTGGGTGTTGGGCAGTTATCTGCTCTAATGTCAGGACATAGCTATCGTTATGTTGGTATCGGTTGTTTTCAGGCAGTGGGTAAGAGCTTTAGGCAGTCGAGGAGCGCTGAAGGGGGCGGATGTAGCAGGGAATAAACATTAAATAAAAATAATTAAAAAAAAACACTTACCTGGATCGTCGCCACCACCGCTGCCGACACCACCGCGCCGCTCCTCTGGTGCAGGCACAGGATCCCAGCTTGTCCTGTGGCCAATCCTGACGCTGCTCAGAGCAGCGTCAGGATTGGCTGGGAGTGCCCAGCCAGAGTGCTCCCAGACAGACTGGGAGCCTGTGCAGACGCTCTCCAGCCCGGCAACACAGTGTCAGGCTGGAGAGAGCACAGTGCGCATGTGTGTTTGGCCGGCCAAACGTACATGCGCACCGAGGGGGGAGGGCTGTGCACTCCCGCTCATTGCTCGTTAGAGCCCTTGTCCCCGTCCTGTTAGAAGAAAATGATAATAAACACAGTTTATTATCGTTTTCTTGTAAAGGTTTTGCAGCTGCCGCTGTTGGCGGAGGGGCAATGATCCTCCACCCTAGCGGAGGAGCAGCCGCTGGCGTTAGGGCCAAATTTACAGGGATTGGCGTAGGGCAGGAATACAGTGCATTCCTGTCCTTTTCCCCCTGTGCTTGCGCCGTTTCGACAGCCCAGTGCCAATGCTCATGAATATGCCCTTTAGTTTCATATCGTGGGTGCGAGCTGTGGTGCCAGGTGGTGTACATCAGGTCTGATGTTAGACAATGTTAGATGTCAGCCAGGGTGCCAAGTGATGGACTCTGGGCGGTGGTAGCAGTGCTGTTTTCAGCTCCAGTGGCTGCCAGTGTCTATCCAGTATGGTGTCTAAAGGTGGGTTACAGCCTGGCATTCAGTAGTGGGTATCGGCTCCTGTATTACCACTGATGCCAGGCAGTGGGGACCAGCTCTGGCATCAGTCTGTTGTAACTAGCTTAGGTGCCAGCCACTGGGTACCAATGCTGGTGTCAGTGGGTATCAGATATGACGCAAGTCTAGAGTTACGGATGCCAGCTCTTGTGCCAGGCAGTGGGACTTAGGTTTAGCGTTAGACACTGCTCACCGCTGGTGTTAGACCAGTGGCACCAGCTTATGTGTTGGGCAGAGCGTAAAACGCTCAACCTCACCCCAACACTGGTTAACATATATCCGAATAAATTGGTCTACTGCACTGCATGAGACAGAGATAAAATGCCTGCTATGTACAGAAGATCAGTTCATTCGGCCCCAAAGGTCTCAAATAAAGCCTAGTCTCTACCAGGTGACAGAGGCCAGCAGCCTGGAAAAGACAAACCATGGCCTTCCAGAGTTAAGACCTACATATGCAAATAAATTCAAGCCATGCTATAAACCATGCGTGTCCCCTCCTCGCATCTGGTAACTTTAAAATAGTTTTAAAATTACAGGAAAAACACTGCGTGCCTTCTAGGCTATTAAGAAACCAATGGAAAGATTTACAATCCAAATAAAACGACTGAACAGCGTACAGTAGAAGTTTTACGATTATATTATTTGGGAATTAAGGAAGATTTTCCAGCCTAATTATGAGTGCCGGTTTTACCTTGGTGATGCCTAGCTCAGAGGCGTCCTTGTGCCCTACGGGCACCCGTCCTGAGAATCAAACTATATTTGACAACAAATTACTTTTTTTTTTGCAGTGCCGAAGTATATAGTTTAAAAAGATACTTGTAACAGTTTATGAAGCTGTTTGATAATGAAAAAGTAATTCCAAGAGAAAGTGATTAAATTCTGCGCAGCTTGGGAGCCATGGGGGGGGCACAAACAGCTGCCATCCCTGCCAAGTATATTTAATCCTCGTTAAAAAAAAAGCTATACATGAAATATACTTGGGGGTACACCCTTGTGTCAAAAATAAGTTCCTTTGAATTTATAGTTTACATTTTTAAAGTTAACACAGCTGCTTTCCAGCTCGAAAACGGTAAAAATGCAGAACTGCGGTCCCATGACATGCCTGGTTTTAGGGGGGGGGGGGGCTGCTCAGATGGGGCTGGAGGGGCGATTCAAGGCTCCAAGCCTATTTTAAACAGGGTGGGAACCAGCCACAGAATGCAGACATTTAGTGCCATTTCCTGTTTCTTCCAGCCTAGTCTGTGACCCCCAGTGACCCCAGGCATTGCTGACCTTTAAACTTTCTTCTTTTAATTGAAAGGGTCAGATCCAACTGTTGTGCAGGACTAGGGGCGGGACTTGTAGGCTGCGGCCCAGGCGAGCCCTGCAGGAAGGGCTGAGACAGTTCCATCCAGTGGAGATCACACGCCGCCCCTCTCACCCCCACACCCCGGGGGCGAGCAGCTGATCCAGGCCGGCGCTTTATTTATCCATTAGAATGCCGCACTCTCACTTTGAGCAAAGAAAGCAGCATTGGCAAAGCCAAGAGGTCTGGCCTTGGCAAGCGTGCAATGCTTTTAAATAATTCTGGTGTGTGCGAGATATATATATATATATATATATATGTATATATATATATATATATATACACACACACACATACATACACACACACACATATACACACACACACACATACATACATACTTATAAACACATACCAAATCATGAAATGAAAACAAATAAAAGCAGAGATTGCCTTACCAGCCATGGTGCTGAAGTTAACACGTACGTGCACAAAAGCAAAATGCACGATGAAGAGAGCCAATGACTGTAGCAGGCTGGCCTGTTGTCCATGCCATAGGCTGTGGTGGGCAGAACCCAAACGTGAATAGCCCTTGAACAGAAGATGTTTGAAGAGGGCTGACTGAAAGCCCCTTTATGGATATAAATATATTGAGATATATAGAGAGAGATACATATATACCCATGCAAGGCCACCATGCGCTCACAACCAGAGGCCTGCTCAGCTAGGCGCAAAAGACCTTAGGAGTGAAACACAAACCACTGAAGGCGTACAGCAGTGGTTCAACATTTTGACTCCTGTGGACCCCCACTTAATCATTACTGGAACCCAATGACCCGCCATGAATCACTATTGGAAATCGGGGACCCCCACTGAGTCATTACTTGAAGCAGGAGACCCCAGGCTAAGCATTTATGATGATATGAAACGTAAAACAATACACAAAAAAATAGAAAAACAATCATTTTTCAAACAAATACCAAAATATTCATTCATTTAGTTTATTCACAGACAAATATTTTTTTTAAATCACATTTTTAACAGGAAGGTTGGACCTTTTCAAAATTCAATTGAGTCCACTAGTCACCCATACTACATTCAGTCTGATGCACTTGTACAAAACTTATCAAAACAATGACAAAAACTTAATTTTAAGCCTCCAATTTTAAATTCCTTCACATTTATAGAATATTTTTAAATATTCAGATTTACATTTTTCTTTTTTTTTTTAAATGTGTATACCCTTTATGAATCTGTTTATATTATTTAATTTCCGAAGCAGTCACGGACCCCTTAGTAGTTTTCGCTGACTCGCATGGGTCCCTGGACAACAGGTTCAGAACCACTGGTGTAGAGGATTAACAGAAACTATAGTTCTAAGTGAGGCAGGGGAAGGCCCCAGGGAGCTAGTGGAAAGTGAAGAATTAAGGAAGATCTACAACTGTCTGCAGAAGCTTCAAACATTAAAACCATATGCTAAGCTAAGTAAACCAGATAGAACACCTAGGAGTGCCTAGAAGCAGCCGATCTAGCTCTTGCGCATGAAAACAGGAATTTGATCGTGGTTCATTCATAAATCTGTAAATTCTTAGTTCACCCGAATGCTCAGAGCAGCGCCCACTGTACACTTCCAACGTGAGTTTCAATCAGGGCCACTGGAATTATGCGGCAGGAGAAGGCCAAATTATGCATCAGGTTTAAGTAAATTATGCGGCAAAGAAAGGCAAATTATGTGTTGTAACGCAGCCCATTATGTGACAATATTATTTCACAATTTTGTTATGTTTACATTTGTGGACACTGGGGATTGACTGCAGCTCATTAGTACCAGTTTAACACCCAAATATATCAATATGCAACAGAAAGGTGACCACTCAACCTTTGCAAAGGGCTTTCCACTGTTCAGCAAACGTGGCTCTTTTTAGTAACGTTTGAGCTAGAAACATGTTTTCGGTTAAAAACATGCAATTTATGCCGCTGACGGTGGACTATGTGGCAAATTAGGCAAATCTATAATTATGCAAAAAATGCCGCACAATCTAACAATTACACTGGCCCTGGTTATGGTAAGTACTAGGGGAAGGAGTCATTCCTTGGGCACACAAGGCGTGCAACTTGCAAATTACTGTGACTGCAGAGGCCAGGCCCTGGCCAGCTACTAAACAAGTGGTATGTGGTGAAATGCCCAGTTCAGCCATGTACTGAAACACAGCCCCTCTGTTGTCCTCTACTTTCTTGAGGTGCATTTAACTAATTCTGAGTGACAGCATCATTTGTAAATCAGTGTCAAAACCCGTTTGGCCCACTGGCCTCCTAATTAGGGCCCCTGCAGCCCTGTGATCTCCAGCGGTGGCCCTGGTTGCGCCACCATCAAGTGACCCGACTCAAATTAGAACTAATCTGGATTAATCTGCCCTCCTCGGGGCATGGGGGTGTCAGAGTCGCCCAACCCCTGAACTCACCGAGCTGCCCTCGTCTCACGATGAGATTATTAACCCAGGGGAGGTGACCCGCTGTCAGGGCCCTCCTTCAGCATGGCTGACTGCCTCTCTGGGAGGTCAAGTGACCTGGCCCTCTGCCGGTGCTGACTCAGGCCTAGTCTGAAAGGCTCCAGTTCAGTTCCCAGAAGCCCCCGCGTGAATCAGCCCGGAAATATGGCGGCCTCCTGGCTGTGTCTCCACGGGTGGAAGTAGGGGCTGTGACTGAGATCCTTTGCTTTGTTTTGATTGTATGTTATGTCAGTCCCTACGACAGCTTAAATCATGTTTCTCAAACATTTAATTAGCTTGGCCCAGAAAGTGCCTGGCCTAGGACAAGGAATTGAGAGAGCACTCCTGCCGAGAAACTTTGCAGTTCTCTGAAACTCGGTGACCACATCTTCCTGAAATGCCCCAAGCTGCAACCCACCCGACCTCATTTTAAATATTACAAGAATCCCTAAGACTTGTTTGTAACACATAAATAAGATCTCCTGCTCGTAATTGAGGTATAGTTCTGAGGGCATTACTATATTTAAATTACTGCCTTTACCAGCACGTTGGTGAAATACACTGCTTTATGGCTGCAATATGCATATTTATGTTTCAAAGGCGTTCAGAGGTCACAGTACATACACAGATGTTTAACACGTTATACACTAACACTCACGAGAAGTGAAGAACTGTGGGTCGTTGGGCCCCTCTCCTCCCGGAACAAGGGATATTAAATTAGCATATCAGCCTGGCGGATATGCATGTTTGTTTTTTGCCCATCTGTTTTTCGCGTGTAGCAGCTATAAGCAAAGGTATTTAAACAGGACCAGAACACATGGGTTACATCAATGAAGTGAGATAAAACTGAGTCAGTATAAGGAGACGGTTGTGCTTCTGTGTGCAACATTCACAACTCACATTTGGTAATTGTATGTCCACAGCGCCCACCTCCCTGGGTTATCCGCCAACAAAACATAGAAACATTAGTTTAGCAAATGAGAGGCGCTTTTTAACAATCCAGCCTGTTGCAGAGAGCATAGCAGGAGGCTCAGTTTATTTTTTGAAGTACAGTGCTGGCAATGCTCTGCTCAGTTCAGACAAATCTCAGTTCCAATACTTGAATCCATCCACAAATCTCTGTCTTTCTTAAAAACAAATTCTACTGAATTTTCTTATAAAGTATAAACGCAGCCAACGTGTTTCGCTCCATTATCGGAGCTTCATCAGGGCTGCACGGAGTGTTGTACGGAGACTAGACATGGCTAGCTGGTGGCGTGAGGACTGAGAGTTACCTGGATTTGAGAAGACGATAGCCAAGACTGTCTTTGAAAAAAACAAATAAATAAACTAAGCATACTGCTATTCTCTCTGTAACCGTTTGGACTGTTAAAATGAAACTCTCATGTACTCATCTGAGATAAAAGCATATTAAAGGGACATTGTGGGCGCAGATTAGTTATTTTCCTCTGTAAATTGTTTCTACTCTGGGTGCACAAAGTCTAATACCTTGCGATGTTTTTTTTTGTTGTTTTTTTTAACTTGGTCTGTTTGACAAAGCGTTAACCTGTAGAGAGCACCCTCGAGAGTCCCGGGTGGCATTCATAGCTAGCGAAGCTCTGAGTGCCAGATTGTCAGAAGTCTGGGCACAGCCTTTGGATGCAGGAATGCCGGGGTCAGGTGAAGTGAAACATTACCTCGCGCAGAGGCGGGGATGGGTGCACTGCTTCCAGGGGTGCAAGCTCCTGGCTTTGCAAGGGAGAGGCCTTCCACTTTCCCCGTCCTACTTAAGGCATCACCGAGTGTTTTCTTTCAAGTTATTTATAATGTGTCATGGTAAAAACATGGAACGTGGATGTATTTGTGTTTGGGCTACAAGTACATTTATTGGAAGGGCACAGCGTAGACACTGGACTGTGGGTTTAATAAATAATATTTTCCCCATTTAGCAAAGTCCGCCATGGCTGCAGATGCCGGGCATCTATTTAAAGAACGTTTTCAGTTCTCCTCTTAACCCCAAGCGCCTTTTTGTTTGGGTTCCCCTTTTAAATAATGCGAATATAATGAAAGGGGTGGCTAGCAGGTTTTCAGGCGTAAAACACCTCCTTCTGTCAGGACATAACTGGCATTTTCTCTTGCGGCCGCTGGGTGTCACTCCTGCATTACTTTTAGAAAGGTGAAGCGCCCGCAATGTTCTTTACTTCAAATTAGAAGTGTTAAGCACAGTCACTGTGAACGTGCCGCCTTTCCATCAGTGACAACACCTCACATTGTTATCTCTTTTCAGACCAATCGAGTGAATATGAAACATAAGCAGTTTTACACCCGATAAGAGGCGTAGTTGTCCTGAGGGATTTTAACAAGCTGAAACGAGTGCTGGAGGGGGGGTCTAAACGAGCCAGGGCCTACTAAGAAGCGAACTATGAATCTTTCTAAGAGTCTACGTCACATATAAACTAAAATCCTGTACTTCCCATAGCGTGTCACCCACCTGGTCCAACAATATTACAGAGCAAAAGGCGTGCATCGAAAACGAGCCAGACCTATTGGCCTTGCCAATGCTTGCTACCAGTATCAGATAAAAGAAAAGCAACAACTATTTTGTTAGGCATAGATATAATTGAAGAAAATATGAGACTTGAATAACCATTGGGCTTCCGCCTTCTCCGTGCACGGCCAGAAGATACCAGCAACTTGCCGTAAGCCATCAAGAACCTCAACAGCTGGGTCACTGCAAGCGCCGACATCCTGGCTCCCCTATGACAAGAGCCCGAACACAGGCCAGTTGGTACAGGGAAGGACTCAGGCTGACGAAACACCACTGCACCAACTGGAGTGCAAATGGAGAACAAGTCAAGACACCACAGATAAAGACACCTCCAAATCATCCCTAACAAGCCACCATCAGCAGATAGGGAACACCAAGTGCACAGCTCTTGAAGATCGCATCAACGCCGACACTAACAGCAGTAAAGGAATGTTTGCCCTCATCCAAGATTTCACAGCACCTCCTCCTACCTCCAGCAACATCACCCCCTCACAAGACCTCGGCACCAAGCTCTCAGAATTCTTCTGTAACAAAATCACCTCCATATACAGCAACTTCAACTCAACGTCCCATCACAGCCAAATAACAAACCCTGACCTCCTGGCCCACTGTCACCACCACTGAATTTGCTGCTTCTCTGAAGACTATTTACTCGGGGGCCCTATCTGGCCCTTGCCTTCATCACGCCTTTGCCAAAGGATTCCTACTAATCAGCGAGGCACTAACACCCATCCTTAAAACCTCCATTGACTCAGTCACTTTTCCAAACACCTGGAAACATCCCACCGTCATGCTCCTGCTCAAGGAACCATCGGCTGACGCAGACACGCTACCCAGCTACAGACCCATCTCCTTATTACCATACCCCGCATAGGTCTCGGAGAAACTAAGCAACCGACACCTTCCAACCACCTCACCAACCACCAACTCCTTAGCACCACACAGTTTGTATTCAGGCCCAACAACAGCACAGAAACAACACTAATTGCTGCCACAGATGACATCTGCATGAACCTTGATGGAGGAGACACTGCAGGCCTCATTCTCCTCGACCTCTCTACATCCTCTGATACAGTCTCACACCACATCCTGTTCAAATGCCTGCAGAAGATTGTCACCCAAAGATGCGCTCTCCGCTGGATCTGCTCATCCTCAACAGACAGAACTCAAGCAGTCAGCCTGGCACTTTACTCCTAGGAAGGCTGCAAACGTATTTACAGAGTGCCACAAGGTTCATTGCTCGGCCCAACCCTCTTTAAAGCATACATGATCTCTGTGGCCAACGTTATCCATACACACAACATCAACATCCTCTCCCACACCAGCGACATACAACTCATACTCTCCCTCTCGGACAAGCCTCCCACACAAGAAGCAAGTTCACCACCTCCATGACCAATATCGCTAACTAGATGAAAGCCAACTCCCTCAAGTTCAACTCCGATAAGACAGAAGTAGTGATCTTTGGCAAGAACACCTCACCATGGGGCTCTAACTGGTGGGTGGCTGAACTGTGACCCCTTCCTACACCCAGCACTCAAGGAGGAATCTCTGAACAATCATCACTGCAAACTTGACATGACTGTACAAGTCACCGCTGTCACTGCATCCTGTTTCCACACCCTGATGTATTCTCAACTTCACACACAGAACACCAATCATACCACACCTCAGGGAGCTCCACTGACTCCTGATACACAAATGTGTTCATTTCAAACTCCTCACATACACATTCAAGGCACTACACACCATAGGCACCCACTTGTACAGTCACATCTTCCTCCACCAGCCACCCTTATACTTCTGCCTCGCAAGAAACTTACTCGCACACACTCCCACACATAGGTTGAACCAGATCAGGAAGACAGGAGTTCTCATGCATCACGCCTCCCACTCAGCATCAGGGGCCTCCTTCTCTTTTCATGAATTCCTCATAAAGCTGAATACCGTGCTTTCAGTTAACCAACCTACCATAGGCAGGGTTAGACAAACACACCTGCTCAGTGTTAGAAATGGGGTCTCTAGTTGGCAGTCGGTTTCCACCCTGTCCAAGTAGGGACCCTCACTCTAGTCAGGATAAGGGAGATACCCGCTCAGATAACCCCTGCTCCCCCCCTTGGTAGCTTGGCACGAGCAGTCAGGTTTATCTTGAAGCAATGTGTAAAGCATTTGCACATAGCACACAGTGATAAGTGAAAACACTACAAAAGGACACTACACCAGTTTTAGAAACATAGCCAATATTTATCTATATAAAACAAGACCAAAACGATAAAAATCCAACATATGGTAATAAAAATATGAATTCTGCAAGACTTACTCAAAAATACAGTTCCTTGAAGTTGATAGGTCCACCTGGGGCTATCAGGGCGTCGTGATCAACAAAATCAACAGTTCAGGCCAGCTGCAGCGTCGCAGGCCAGCTACAGTGTCGGGAAGACCAGCAAACAGTACCTTTGGAATTGCAGGGCTTTGTGATCCTCGCGGTGAGCTCCGGAGAGTGACATCGCTGGAGTCGCAGTGTCGATTCTGGAGTTGGTGCCCTTGAAGTCACACAACTTGCGGATCGAACTCCGGACGGTGCTTCGTGTACCTCATGAACGGTGTCCACAGGCCACGGTGCAGGCAGCGGTGCTGGTGTTTGCAGGAGCAGCGTCGTTGTGGGAGGCCCAAGCTGCAGTGTGAGCAGGCGATGGCGGAGTGCGGGGCCCACAGGTCGAGGTGCAAGCACCGGCTCAGTGAAGTCGTCTGATGACGGCATCGGTGAGACCAGGATTGCGGTGCAAAGTGGGTCAGTGCGGCTCTGTGCGTTGTCGGCAGGTAACGGTGTGGCCAGCAGCTTAGTTGGCGGTGTCGCAGTGGTTTCTCCTCTTGAACAGCACAAAACACACAGTTCCCAGTGCTGCAGGTTGAGGAAACTGAAGTCTTTGGTGTCCCTGAGACTTCCAACAGGAGGAAAGCTCTATTCCAAGCCCTTGAAGAACTTTCTCAAGCAAGATACACAGCAAAGTTCACCCTTTGCACTCTTTTCAGGTAGAAGCAGCAACTGCAGTCCAGTCCAGCAAAGCAACACAACAAAGGGACAGTCCTCCTCCTTCAGCTCTTTAGCTCTTCTCCTGGGCAGAGGTTCCTCTTGATTCCAGAAGGATTCTAAAAGTCTGGGGTTTTGGGTCTTCTTCTTATACCGTGTTCTGCCTTTGAAGTTGGAAAACTTCAAAGCAAAGTTTCAAGTGTTTGTCCAGGCCAGGCCCCAGGCGCACACCAGGGGGTCGGAGACTGCATTGTGTGAGGGCAGGCACAGTTCTTTCAGGTGTGAACGACCACTACTCCCTCCACTCTAGCCCAGATGGCTCATTAGGATTTGCAGGCTACACCCCTGCCCTCTTCTGTGTCTCTGTCTAGAGAGGTACAAAACAGCCCAACTGTCAAACTGACCCAAACAGACAATCCGCAAACAGACAGAGTCACAGAATGGTTTAAGCAAGAAAATGCCTATTTTCTAAAAGTGGCCTTTTCAAACAGACAATTTAAAAACCAACTTCGCTAAAAGATGTATTTTTAAATTGTGAGTTAAGAGACCCTAAACTCACAATTTTTATCTGCTTTCAAAGGGAATCTGCACCTTAAGGAGATTTGAAGGCAGCCCCCATGTTAACCAATGAGAGAGATAGGCCTTGCACAGTGAAAACCGAATTTGGCAGTAGGTCACTGTTAGGACATAAAAACACACTAATATATGTCCTACCTTAAAAAAACACTGCACCCTGCCCCCGGGGCTACCTGGGGCCTACCTTAGGGGTGCCTTACGTGTAGTAAAAGAAAAGGTTTAGGCCTGTCAAGTGGGTACACTTGCCAAGTCGAATTGGCAGTTTAAACCTGCACACACAGAAACTGCAGTGGCAGGTCTGAGCCATGTTTACAGGGCTACTCATGTGGGTGGCACAAGCATCAGGGCACTCTCCGCGGTGATGGTGCGATTTACAAATATGCATAACAACATGTTAGAGTCTAGAAGGTGTAGCGGTCCTCGGAGTATCTCAATCACTGCCTTCTTTCCCCACACTCCACGTTCCTCTGCAATCTCTCTCTTAGACACACCATTTTGCTCCTAACATCTTTCTGAAATCCTCCATTTCACACCTCACCCCCTTCCTCCGCAGCACTCTTTTCGCTCTCTCCTGCATGCACTTCGTAGCGTCTTTACTCCAACTACCCCTCACCACCCCCACTCACCTGTGAGCACTGCACGTTCTTTTATTGTCTCCCTATCAATGTCCCCACAGCTGTGAACCTCTTTCAAACACTATCGCACAGAATCACAATTGACACTGGCCCACGTGACCACCGTGCGACCAGGGAGAGGCCAAGGATTGGATGAGCGTGTATACCGAACACTTTTGTGACCCACGAATGGGCACTTTGAGAAATTGGCACTGCCTTCACCCTCAGCTCCAGAGCTCTCAATCACTCCTCGTTATAAACACTCTCCCACACACCTAACGCAGGCAAAAGCGCTTCGACGCCTCGGCAGGGGTAGTAAGCACTATATAAATACTATTACAATACAATACAATATCTCAAGAGTGGGAAGTATTTTAACTATGACATGAGTATAGAAACGGGGGGAAGGTTGTCTGTTTTGTACCCACTGCACAACCACACTACCAGATGGAAACATGAGTGTGGACAACTTTATTTAATACTGCCATATAGACCCGACATGGAAGCTTAGGGGGGGCAGGTGGGGTGGATAGGGGTTTGCATGAGGGCTTTTAAATGTTGTTTTACAGTTCAAATGATTACAATGTAAACTGTTCTTCCTATATATCATGCGGGTCCAATAATCCTCTTCTATGTAACGGTAAATATAGGAATTATACCAGACGTTGTTACTTGCGAAGATAATGTTTACTAAATATTTTTTTTTAAAACACTCACCCACACCAGCACTCACCGCAGGCACGCAGAAATGAGACTGTTCACAGTACACATACCACATGAGTAATGCCCAGCACGAACATAAAAACTCACAGGGAAGAAGCACACACTCTTAAAGTAAGATTAAAACGTGTGCAGTGTAAACAAGGACTGTGTCGCTGACAAGGCTTGATGGTTTTACAGTCACTGTTCAGGAGTCGATCACTGTTTGTACCTGGAAAGTTAAGAACATGTAAATCCGGATTTAATCACAAACTGATCTGCGTCCTGGAGGGACCCGGCACACCTAAAGCCTTGGTTGCGCTCTCAACTTTCCGGACTCTATGCGTGAGTAGCTCATATGACATAAACCAGCAAACGTTTCAAACTTTTTTTTTCTACCCCCTTCCACGAACACCCCATCCCCCCACCACCACCACCCCCCACACACACATCACCAACTCCTCCTCCCAGCGGGAAACCTGAATGGTGAATTTCATATACAATACATTCTATAGTTAATGTATCTTCCGGCTGAAGCGCCTCTGATCTTATGATTAAACGTGTCCATCTTAAACTATCATCCTCTAAAATAGCTCAGCGAGCTGAGGCCGGGTACGCACCTCTGCGTCCAGGGTCGAAGTCTGACGTTCATAAAACAATACCAATTTCGATTGGCGTGTCATCGTATTTAAAAGGTTATATTAAACGCACTAAGCAATTCACATTTATAACAGACCTTAGAATTACCTTATACACTTTGATTTTCTGTATACATTGTTTTCGTAGTAATTATTGTTCTGTGTCTGGTAAGATTTCCCCTTAGTCGGGAGATAAGCCTCTCTCTGCCTGAGTAACCAGCCCTCAGCACAGCAAAGTCACCCTGCTGTCACCCCCCACGACCCCCACTGCCCTCCACCCACGTCCACAACAGGGGAAATTTAAAAAAATGCAATAAAATGATGCACGTTGATTTTAGGCGCTGATAATACGGGACCTCGTAGGGGGGTCACAGGGGGTGGACACATTTCTCCGTGGAGTATCTCTTGTGCCACTCCATGTCCGCACTGTCAGTCACTTCCGGTCCAGAGCCCCAGCTTCCTGCATCCGCCTGACCTTTGCAAGTTTTACCAACTGTCTTGATCCGGGCAGGCTTGGGCCCCCTGGGACATACCATGGAGAAAAAATGTGTTCTTACAAATCGCATAGTAGAAGCTTAACTTTGTAAGAGAAACAATATATAATTCCCAGGTCTGACACTGCATTAAAGCGCTTGAGGTCTTCAGGTAAGTCAGGAGTGAGACCTTAGATGAATGAGTCTTTGGACACATGGGGACTGTCGCTCCTTTTAGGTTCTGTACTCTAGAATTCTGAAATAAAACGTCATATTTTCCTACTAAAAGGGTATGAGATATTCTATGTCACGCTAGTCACTAGTGTTTCTTTGCAGCTTCTAATCGAACATGCTGCCGCTGCTGAATAAAGAAAACAAATACGTAAAATAAATGACATTGTTGTCAGCTGCTCCCATATTCCGCCAGTCCTCTGTTTCCTGCTGACGGTATTAAACATCCTGGAACTCGCTGTCCCCAGTTTGTTTATTTTAAAACTTTAATAGAAGGCCAAATTTACCCTTATGGACATCTGACAGGTATATCTGCAAACACAAATCATTTTATTACAGCAGTAAAAATGGACACCCTCAGCTAGACAACAACTCAGTGAAACAAGAGACAAAGGCCTGACCCACAGGCGGAAACTAAAACAGTTTTCAGACCCCTGCAAAACAACAGGGAAGAAAGCGCTATACAAAAGGATGAATTTCCACCTTAAGTGCTGCCTGCTTCCGGTGAGGCTGGAGCCACCGGAAATGGTTAATTTCCGGGCCAACAGCCAGGCGTGCCAAAACAAAGAGACGCACAAGGTACCCAATCCTGAAGCACTCGTTCTCATCAACATCCAGCGGAGCAGGCTGTGCAAGCCACAGGACATCTGCCCGTCCCTTCTAGTGCCAAACCAGTGCCCAGCAGTAGGGGGAGCTGCTGAGAGGACCTGAGGGCTTAGAAATGGCCAAGGCAGGCAGCCCCTTGCAGGGTCACCACAAATGTCCACCTGAAGGTGCCAGATTGCAACCATTTTCCTCAAAAAGGTCTTGATGCTAAGGGAAACGGAGCACCCAAATGGTGTTAAGCCATTTTGCCTGGGCGACTGAAAATGCATTGCTGACAGTAGAAAATGAGCAAGTGAATGGCGTAATGTCATTTCTCCTGGTCCTTCGAAAATCCTTCCTTTGGAGCACCCACCAGCATGTGCGCCCATAAGGTTTGCCTCTTTACGCAGCTGGGTTTGTTCATAAATGCTTTCCAAATATGTATTGTGAATTAGAGCTCCACTAGGGCAAGAGAATGCTATATACGTGACGTATATGGTAGGATCTGAGCGTCACTGTCTCAGGAGTGAGATCACCCCAAGTTCTCTTTTATTTCCAGAATGGCATTTGTAGCCAAAGACTGTAAATGGGAAAAAACAAAACTACAAGTCCCAGAAAGCACCGAAACAAACATGTTTTTTTGGGGGGGGACTATTCTCATTGGCTACTATAGATCTCCACATTGGCGTCGTCAGCAGAGCTGCCACGCTTTCTATACATCGCCAGCTCCACTGCGAGTGACTGCCCTGCCACCGGTAAACCTCAGCCTGGCACGGGTGCCAGGACATGCCCAACAAGATCTCTCAGGATTCCCATGTCAATGAGTACAATGTATTGAGTTTGAGGACTAGACAACTATTTTTAGGGCCTAATATGCGATTATTCATTTTATTACTTAAAAGGAGAATGACATCATCGCCAGGGCACCCAGACGTGGGTCCGTTGGGTGAACAGATATTTGTGTGGTTGTCAGGTAGTTCATCAGACAAGTGTTCAATGAACCAGACTTAGGGGGTCATTCCAACCCTGGCGGTCATCGACCGCCAGGGTGGATGACCACGGAAGCACCGCCGACAGGCTGGCGGTGCTTCCCTGCCCATTCTGACCGCGGCGGTAAAGCCGCGGTCAGAAAAGGGGATCCGGCGGTTTCCCGCCGGATTTCCCCTGTCTGGGCTGAATCTCCATGGCGGCGCTGAGATTCCGACCCCCTTCCCGCCACCCTGTTTCTGGCGGTTTTTACCACCAGGAACAGGATGGCGGGAACGGGTGTCGTGGGGCCCCCTAAAAGGGCCCCAGCATGATTTTCACTGTCTGCTTAGCAGACAGTGAAAATCGCGACGGGTGCAACTGCACCCGTCGCACCCCTGCAACACCGCCGGCTCCATTCGGAGCCGGCCCAGCGGGAAAGCCGCCCGCCAATCTCGGAATGACCCCCTTAGTGATACGTGGAGTCGGCCAGTGATGAGACTTGTCCTACCATCTAGTGATGATTCTCCGGGATGGATACTGGCGGTCAGGAGACTTCAAACAAAATACATTTCGGTATCACACTGGAGTCTGATTTATTCGACTACCAAAACAAGGGCCTCTGGGTCACTGATGACTACTATAGAAACTTGACAATGGTAGCCTGGACATTAGAATATTGTTATCTAACTGACCCCAATAGAACACTCAGTCCGAAATCCAAAGTTTCCAAAGCGGTACTCAGTGCCCCATGATAAGGGCATCTCCTAGAGAGGATTTCTTTAGGGATAGGCCCGGCTACTATTTTCATGCTGAATTGCGAAGGAGAAATAAAGGGCTGGGTTCAGGCTGCAAATTTGTGAAATCAGCCTTGAGGAAGTGATTACATCGCGAAACACTTGTTGGTTCGACGGCTACTTTTTCAGTCGTGAATTTTTTGTGAAAAGGATTGAAAGAAAACCAGAAAGTGGAATTGTATTGAAAATAGGAGAACTGGATAAAAGAATCAAATCAACCAAGATTGATGGACATATTGATGCATTTTCTTTCAGAGAAGTTTGAATTCGATCTCCCAAAGTATGTCTGCCAAGGCACATGCAGGGCACTGATCACTGGCGGCGCACTGATTATCGGAAACTAGTCCAACCTCCACCTTAAGAAGCGGAACACAAGAACTGATGGCTGAAGCACATCGTGCGAACTGATGATGAGCTCACAACCGACACTCTCCCGCCGGCACGGCTCCGACTCAGACGTGCTTTGTGCATACTGAAGACACAATAACTGGGCAAGTTAGAGCCACTCACTACCAAACAAGCTTCTAATCAATCTTGACACATGTCTGCACATTCTACACGTCTTTATGGTATAGTGCACATAGGACGTGGCTAAAACCTACTCTTTACATGTGATTTTTTTATCCATTTCAACAGGTATGTTTCATACCCACATGCAGAAAAGAAGCACCAGGACATCGAGTCGGCCTGCTTCCCACCTCATCTCTACGCAGACACCAACGTTGTTGCTGTTCTTTCTACACCAGTGTGTTTCTGAAATATATGGTGTAAACGCTGAACTACATTACCACTGAGAGACAGGGCTGGGGGTGAGAGGGCAGTGAAGGTTTTGAAAAGTGCACTGACAAGAGATGAATTACGGCTTCTAATAGGTGCCTACATCTTTCCAGGACCCCCGGGAGCCCTTCCTGTTAGTAAAGTGCACAGGAGTGATCATCCGTGCATTAGTGCCCGCCACGCGGCCTGTTGGGCACCCCATAAATACACATACAATGGATACAAATGAGGATAGCACAGTAGGGATGGAATATAGTATACAGGTGCGGCAGTCGATGGGTGTACATGGGAGCATCAGAGATCTCTGATCCGCAGGGCAGACTTTAAACTACACACCGCCACCTACATCCACGAGAGGAACCAGCCAGCTCCGGTATATTCGAGCTCTTGCAAACGATTATCAGTCTTTTCTGTGGGCTCCTCACCTGCCTCGGGATAGGCCTTGGGTGATATACTCTGAGGTGTGTGCAGAGGTCTCATCTGCAGGTAACACTCAGAGAGCTGTACCAGATGCTCAGACCCCTCAGCTCCTCACAAGCCTCGAGATAGGCCTTGGGTGATATACTCTGCAGAGGTCTCACCTGCAGGTAACACAAAGATAGCTGTATCAGGTGCTCAGGTGGCCACCAGCCTATGGATAGGCCTTGGGTGATATACTCTGAGGTGTGTGCAGAGGTCTCATCTGCAGGTAACACTCAGAGAGCTGTATCAGGTGCTCAGACCCTCAGCTCCTCACAAGCCTCGAGATAGGTGATATACTATCTGATATGGGTGATATACTCTGCAGAGGTCTCACCTGCAGGTAACACACAGATAGCTGTATCAGGTGCTCAGGTGGCCACCAGCCTATGGATAGGCCTTGGGTGATATACTCTGCAGAGGTCTCACCTGCTGGGAACGCACAGAGAGCTGTATCAGGTGCTCAGACCCTCAGCTCCTCACAAGCCTCGAGATAGGCCTTGGGTGATATACTCTGCAGAGGTCTCACCTGCAGGTAACACACGGATAGCTGTATCAGGTGCTCAGGTGGCCACCAGCCTATGGATAGGCCTTGGGTGATATACTCTGCAGAGGTCTCACCTGCTGGGAACGTACAGATAGCTGTATCAGGTGCTCAGGTGGCCACCAGCCTATGGATAGGCCTTGGGTGACATACTCTGCAGAGGTCTCACCTGCTGGGAACACACGGATAGCTATACCAGGTGCTCAGGTGCCCACCAGCCTATGGACAGGCTTTGGGTGACATACTCTGGGGTGTGTGCACAGGTCTCACCTGCAGGTAACACACGGATAGCTGTATCAGGTGCTCAGGTCCCCATCAACCTATGGACAGGCTTTGGGTGACATACTCTGAGGTGTGTGCAGAGGTCTCACCTGCTGTGAACGCACAGAGAGCTGTATCTGGTGCTCAGGTCCCCACCAGCCTATGGATAGGCCTTGGGTGATATACTCTGCAGAGGTCTCACCTGCTCTGAACGCACAGATAGCTGTATCAGGTGCTCAGGTGGCCACCAGCCTATGGATAGGCCTTGGGTGATATACTCTGCAGAGGTCTCACCTGCTCTGAACGCACAGATAGCTGTATCAGGTGCTCAGGTGGCCACCAGCCTATGGACAGGCCTTGGGTGACATACTCTGAGGTGTGTGCAGAGGTCTCACCTGCTGGGAACACACAGAGAGCTGTATCAGGTGCTCAGGTCCCCATCAACCTATGGACAGGCCTTGGATGAGTACTCTAAGGTGTGTGCAGAGGTCTCACCTGCTGGGGACACACACAGAGCTGTATCAGGTGCTCAGACCCTCAGCTCCTTACCAGCCTCGAGATAGGCCTTGGGTGACATACTCTGCAGAGGTCTCACCTGCTGGGAACACACGGATAGCTGTATCAGGTGCTCAGACCCTCCGCTCCTCACAAGCCTGAGACAGGCCTTGGGTGACATACTCTGCAGAGGTCTCACCTGCTGGGAACACACGGATAGCTGTGTCCGGTGCTCAGACCCTCCGCTCCTCACAAGCCTGGGACAGGCCTTGGGTGATATACTCGCAGGTGTGCGCAGAGGGGATACTTAGAACGTAAAGAGTGCACAAGGCGAAATATCTGACACTTCCAACACTGGTGCCACCGAGCCTCTCCCCAGTGCTTAGTGTGCTGGGCACGTGCTTTACCTGCCCTCCGCAGAGGGCAGCTACTCCTCACACACGGGTCACCTGGGAAGTTACCAGTCAGACAAGACCTTCGGTCGGCATTATCTCGCCTCTGAACCTCAATAAAGTTCACCCACTGAGGTACAAAGCTGAGCCATTGTGCCACAGACACACAAAGCTACCGTTGGCGCCAACCCCACCCCTCATCCTGGCCTGGCTGTGTGCCCACTCCGCGCCCGTCTTCCCGTTCACGAGTGATAAGCGGTGCCCCATGCGGCACTTTTACAAGCCCACAAAGAGCGGCGCCTCTGGTGGCCTGTGGCACACCGGTGCGCTTTTCCCACGACATCCGGACGGGCCTCCTTGGCGTGTGACAAGTGTTGTTTCCTGGGCGGGTCCATGTGATTTCCAGTTACTCCGTCAGTTATTGCAGGTGGCACTTCCGATAAAAGATCTTTAAAACATGGCTTAATAAACAGCAGCCGTTGCCCCGCGTCCGATAAGGGCTCGAGGCACACGCGCCCTGCGTAAAGTTACTCATTAACCGCCCGGCCCATGCTCTGACTTTGCGTGGATGGAGTCAAGGCTTGGGGCGTAACGGGGTCAGGGGTAGCGCCGGGCTGATTCGTTGGCCTTGCCCCCTCTCTCCAGAGTTGACCAAACTTACACAACCTCTAGCAAACACGCAGGCACGCGAGGTTATCAGAGGTCCCTGGAGGCCTCTGGAGGCATTCTGGGGTTGGAAGAGATGGGAGGTGGTATTCGAAGGCTGGTTGTTGGGGTCCAAGATAGGGAACAGTGATGTCGAGGGGCCTTCTTGGGGCCCGCATGTCCCACCCTACCTTCTCTGCCCTGCCTCCTCCAGGCCGGAACCCTGAGCGCCCCCTCATGAAAGATGTGGAACCGAATTTCCCCAAAAAACTGTCTCGGTTCCTCCCTCAACTTCAGGAGAGAGCCTAAGGCCCATCCTTTCAAGAAGCGCGCCTTCGACAGAACCACCACGAGCCTTTCCCAGGTAGAGCGCTTAGAAGTCCCACCCCCGCTACTAACCTAGATTTTCGCTTTATGGAGAAGTGGAACACCGCCCTTCTCTGTCTCTAAAATCTGCAGTACATAAGCTTCAGCTGCGGCGTGTTCATGCTCCTTAGAAACTGAATATTAGTATATCACAGATAAACTCATCCCGCTGCTGGATGTCACACAGCGCAGTGCCCGTAGCAAACACCTCATGTGATGTCAGCAGAATGAAAGGGGAGCGTGTCAAGGTGGTCAATCGTTTGTCCTTTCTCTTTTTCTACATAGTTACTTTGTTATCTCGCTTATCTGCTGCCCTTGGTTACATCGACTTGTCAATGGTGCATAGTTCTGCATTTAGAGTCTGGAGAGGTGGACGCGAAAACGTTAAAAACTAGTGCCTTTGCCGCCTACAGCTAACAAATGATGTTTTCCAGAGCACACTATGGGAGAAAACACAGGTCATTGCATCTCTGAGGCATAGTGCGGGAGAAACCAAAGCTTTGAGCATGAATGGGGCGTAATGCGGGCGAAATCAAAGATTTGAGCATCTATGGGGCACAGTGTGATAGAAACCAAAGGGTTTAGCATCTATGGGGCGTAGTGTGGGAGAAACCAAATCTTTGAGCATCTCTAGAACGCAGTGTGGGAGAAACCACAGGATTGAGCATTTATGGGGGCGTAGTGTCGGAGAAACCAAAGGTTTGAGCATCTATGGGGCATATTTTGGGAGAAACCAACGCTTTGAAGTGTAGTGTGGGAGAAATCAAATCTTTGAACATATCTGGAGCGTAGTGTGGAAGAAACCAAAGATATGAGCATCTGTGGAGTGTAGCAGGGGGGGATGGGGGGGGGGGGGAACGAAAGCCTTAAGCCTGTCTGGAGCGCAGTGTGGGAGAAACCAATACTTTGAGCATCTCTGGAGTGTAGTGGGAGAAAGCAAAGGTTTGAGCATTTCTGGAGAGTCATGTGGGAAAAACAAACAGGTATGTGCGCTTATGGAATGTTTTATCATAACCACGTGTATTTGCATCTAGAGTAGAGAGCGGGAGATATCTGTCTCTGGTCTGAAGTGCGGGAGAAACCTTCAAAATATTTCTCTCTAGAGTACACATTCAGAAAGTTCACCAAAGTTTGTCTCTGGAGTGCAAGGTGGGAGAATCTACAAGTATGTATATGTTTGGAATACTGTGTGAGAGAAACAACAGGTATGTCAGGGGTGTGGAATTTCTATAGCCTGACACCTAGGACATATTGGGCCTGATTTTAACCTTGGCGGACGGCGGAGGCCGTCCGCCAAGGTTCCGCCGCCAAATGACCGCACCGCGGTCACAAGACCGCGGCGGCCATTCTAACATTTCCTCTGGGCCGGCGGGCGCTCTCCAAAAGAGCGCCCGCCGGCCCAGAGGAAATGCCCCTGCAACGAGGACGCCGGCTCAGAACTGAGCCGGCGTAGTTGCAGGGGTGCGACGGGTGCAGTTTGCACCCGTCGCGTATTTCAGTGTCTGCATGGCAGACACTGAAATACTTTGCGGGGCCCTCTTACGGGGGCCCCTGCAGTGCCCATGCCATGGGCATGGGCACTGCAGGGGCCCCCAGGGGCCCCGTGGCACCCCCTACCGCCATCCTGTTCCTGGCGGGAGACCCGCCAGGAACAGGATGGCGGTAGGGGGTGTCAGAATCCCCATGGCTGCGGAGCGCGCTCCGCAGCCATGGAGGATTCCCCCGAGCAGCGGAAAGTCGGCGGGAGACCGCCGACTTTCCGCTTCTGACCGCGGCTGAACCGCCGCGGTCAGAATGCTCGTGGGAGCACCGCCAGCCTGTTGGCGGTGCTCCCGTGGTCGGTGGCCCTGGCGGCCACCGGCCGCCAGGGTCAGAATGACCCCCATTGTTTGGGGTCAGGGACAAGACGTTTTCAGGTCTATTGTGTTCTTTCCACAAGTAGGCCCAACCCCCTGCAGCACAAACCCTTTGGTTGCCAGTGCACAGTACCACATTATGGAGCAGGGAAAGGAATTGCCTGCAGTTGAGGTAATATGCATCCATTTGTTAATGCTGTTGGAACTAGTATTTATGGTTCATTAATGCAAAGCCTTTATTATAGGGTGAGCGTTCTCTATAAATGTTGTAAGGTCACACTGCACTACTGACAGTGGTTACAGTAAAAAACTGTGTACACACCTTTGCAAAGTTTAACAATATGAGGCTATGTTTAATGCTCCCAGAATGCTCTTTGATTAGATGCAAATATTTGCAGAAACCTGAAAGCAAGATTGATGATTCTTTGCTTACTAAGTAAAATGTTCACAAAAAATGCAACTTCTGAAAAAATATTTTGATAAACTACTGTGAAATTTTAGGGACCATTTCTTTGAAGCATCATTTAGTGAAATGTGTTGATTCCTGTTAGCATTTCCAGAAATATTCATAATGGAAAGGCAGTGAAAGAAAATTTAACAACATTATGGGAAACATGAAAATAAACAAGCACTGGCAAAACCAATAGGTCTGACACTGGTGGTTAGTCTTTTTGTTTTGTCAAAGCGTGAGTTGGTTTGACATGGCTTTTGTAAAACTTTATTGTTATGGGAGCTGCTGGGCGCTCATCATTGTAACAAATATTAGCAGAAAGCAAAAATATTTTTGGGTTTGAAAAGGCGCACATTGCCACAGTAGTTCCTGGCACTGAACAAAACAACTTTGTGTGCCGATATGCTCCTGAAACAGCAGACTGCAATAATTCACAGTGAAGCCAGTCGACAGCAAGAGAATTTTAATGAAAACATAAGATCTTGATTAACACCAGACCTAATTAGGGGCCCATTCCTTAAAGAAAGTCACAAACGTGTCTTTGAATGAGTGACGATTGACGTATTTCATGAATTCACAAGAATTTACAGAAGTAGACCAGGAAATCGTATTCCTAGAAAATATTTGTGAGCTTATTTTAGCACAAATATGCATGTGTAGATTAGCTCATGCCAAAATCTGTTCAGCATTTACAAGTTCACTTTCCCTCCAACCACTTTTTTCCTAACCCTGGAATTTTGTTTTACTTCAGACCCTTGTTAGGAGTAAATTTTCAACCTTTCTCAGTAGGGGAAATGATTAGAGAAGAGCTGGAGAAAACACTTAAAATATGCAAGCTAGTAGGTTTGAACAGCCTCTACCCTGGAACTATTGCTTCCCGCTACCTCCAGCCCTAGTATGTAGATCTGTGGAAAAGTGGCAAAATTAGGAACTTGGTAATATTCAACCCGTACTATAGTATTGGCCCTGGCATCATTAGAGAGGCTAATATCAGAGCTCATATATAATAAGATTGCTGCCGTAATGTGTTGCTGGCTACATGGCACCAAAGGGACATGTAGATTTTTTTTAGAGGACAAGTAGATTTCTGAAGTAACCTGTCCCACCATCAAGTAGGTATTTTGTGAAATTCCACACCCCTGTTTGTACATCTCAGCAGCACTGTGTGGGATGTACACATTACTCAGATGTGCAACATAAGAGAAATCACCAGTATGTCAATTTCTGAAGCATAGTGTGAAAGTGAAAACAGCGGTCTGCACCCCCCCCCATATGCACTGCAGGTGTAACCATGCGCATCTGTGGTGCATGGTGTGGAGAAACCAAAGGCATGTGCATCTCTCCAGAGCACACTGTGGGAGAAACCACGGCTATGTGCACTTTTGGAGTGCAGACTGAGAGAAATCAAAGATTTGAACTTCAGTACTGTAATGAGTGTGTGAAGAACCACAGGTCTGTGCATCTTTAGAGCAGACTGCCAGAGAAGTCACACGTATATCTACTTACTATGCATTGTGCAGGGTTCACCGTTTGTGGCTGCATCCAGGGAGGGAATGTGGGTACACCACAGGTATAGCTGTCTATGGTGCCCAGTTTGTGGTAAACGAAAGGCGTGTCTTTAAAGGGCGCTGTAGGAGAGATCACGAAAGTGTGTATCTGGAGTGCAGCATAGGAAGGACTACACGTATGTGTCCCCCAAGAGTATTGTGGGAAAACCACAGGTTTGTGCTTCTCCAGAGTGCAGTGTCTGTGAGATCACCAAAGTGTGTGTCTGACAGGTACCATGTTCATCTCCAGGGCGTATCTTTAGACTAGAGGGTGGGGGAGGGGGTCAAAGCATTTGGATAGAGTAAAGAAAGAAACAGATTGCATTAATATGCAACAGAATACAGTAAAAGCAAGCACTGGCAAAGCCAATAGATGTCGGGGGTCAACGGACTAATGCATGCAACTTTGGCAGTTTACAGCGAGACACTCGACAGAGAGCCTGCAGAAGAGCACTCTCGTTTACAGACAGCGAATTTTCCATCGAGATGGTCGCTGCTTGTGCTCAGACATACCGTTTTACTGATACAGCTATATTTCATACACATAATAGTGCGTGCAAATCGTTTTTCAGTGAATATTTATAATTTGTGCAGCACCAAGAAAAACGTCCTTCATTTGTTTTGATCCCACTAAAAGCTTTGTTGCCGTCACACTTCAGAAATTACAAAAAAAGGGTGCTTAATTTTGCTTTCCTAACTGCTGAACGCGTACAGTTCATTTACAGGCATTTGCATGTGTTTTGTGTTACACAAATTACATCCTACAGCCTTTCCTTTCACACACCTGTACTCCAGCAGGATTGTCGCATAATTCATGTTACTTGACTGCAAAATCAGAGGAGTTTGTAAGCACCAATTACAGTGTTAAAAAAGAAAACATGGGAAGCAATTTGGAAAGATCTAGCATGACCTTTGACCTCTGTTGCTGAAGTACAGCACAGTGACAAGAGAAATACAGAATTTAAAGGCATCTTTATTGTCTGGACTGGCTGATGAAGTTTGGGAAAGTAGATTGCAGGAGTGCGTGCACCTTCTGAGCGCGGGGTGGGAGAGACTGCAGGGAGCTCAGAGACTCGACAGCACCGAGGGAGAGACAGCAGGAGTGTGTATAGCTTCTGACAGCACAGCAGCGGGGAAGAGACTGCATGAGTGTGCACATATGGAGTGTGGTGGAGAGTGCGGGATGTGTGTGACTTGTGCACAGGGATAGCTGGTTGAAACAGCAGAAACGTGTGTAGCTCCTTGGAGCAGTGAGTGAATGAGAGCTGCTTGACAGCAGCGGGAGAGAGACTGCAGGGGTGTGCACATATGGAGTGTGGTGGGGAGTGCGGGGATGTGTGTGACTTGAGCCCTGTGGTGGGTGAGACTGCAGGAGTGCGTGTACCTTCTGAGAGCAGGGTGAGAAGAGACTGCAGGGCAGTGCTTAATTTGTAAATAAAAAGGTGCCGGTGCCCAAAGCTCTCCCCCTTAAACACGCGGCTGCTGCATTCAAATGTGCGAGCACGAACACTTAGGCAGCGAATTCTTGAAGCCATCTCGGGCCTCTTCAATCCATTGACAGCCACTCCCTGCCCCTTCAGCTCACTCTAGAAGCTTTCTGCTTTCTCCCTTTGTGACGCTTTTTCGTTTTTATCTTCCTCCCTCTTTCCCATATGTGTCTTTTGCTCGCAGCAAATGCTTGGGGCACAAGAATAGGCGCCGGCCCTAAAACATAAGTGCCGGTGCTCAGCACCGGAAACAACAAGCACAAATTGAGCACTGAGTGCAGGGCCCTCAGAGACTCGACAGCAGCGGGGGAGAGACTGCAGGAGTGTGCTGGGGAGTGCGGGGATGTGTGTAACTTGTGCATAGAGATAGCTGGTTGAAACAGCAGAAACGTGTGTAGCTCCTCGGAGCCGTGAGGTGTGAGAGCTGCTCGACAGCAGCGGGGCAGAGACTGCAGGGGTGTGCACATAGTGAGTGTGCTGGGGAGTGCGGGGATGTGTGTGACTTGAGCCCTGTGGTGGGGTAAGACTGAGACTGCAGGAGTGCGTGGAGCTCGCCGGCAGTGTGGAAGAGACTGCAGGAGTGGGGTTGATGGAAGAGACTGCAGGAGTGGGGTCGGTAGAAGTGGGGTCGATGGAAGAGACTGCAGGGGTGGGGTCAGTTACTGAAACCACCGGTGGGAGTGAGCGCGGGAACGCGTAGGACTAGAAACCGATGAGATCTGCAGCACAAACGCGTGTTAGAGAGCAGTGGGGCAGACATGCTTAGCTTTTCATCATTCCGAAGTAGATAACACGAGCTTTATTGGAATGGTTAATATAAATGCACCTTTTACGTAAAAGTCAATTCTGTTTGTGGGGGCTTTTTCTCTCCCAATAAGTAAAATCCACCCCACAAACAAAGGGTGCTGGACTTGTGCATTCTCGAGTGTATGAAACAGGGACACTGTCACTTTAAATCTGCAGGAGGCACACGGTAAAAATTAATTAAATTAGCCAGAGGTGGAGTTGACTTTTCAAGGTCAAAACCAGGACAGTTATGGAGTTTAATCAGTAACGAGGGAGGGGTTTGGGGAGGGGGGCGGCAGCAGGGGGCCTGGCTTGAGGGAAGTCGGCTTCCCGTCCCGCCGCGTGGCTGCTTTGGTACCGCACATGTTGGGAGGAGCTGCAGAAATGAGGAGTTACAGTGGCTGCGTTCAGTGGTACTCCTTTCATCCACCTGCTGCCTGGATATAAAAGGTCGAGATGAAAGCTCGGGGAAAGCTGCAAACGGAGTTTCTCTAATGCACATTTTTCAGAATGTAGTTTGTGGCAAAACATGAAGCAAACTAAACTGCGTCCGTCTTTGCTTTTTTTTTTTTACCTAATGATAAAAAGGAACAAATGTGGAAGATGGAATTTAATTAAGTTTTGTGCAAACCCACTTTGCTCGTTTTTTAATCGAAAAAGGCAACATAAAAATTGTATAAGTATTTTTTTATTCCTTTTTAAAGGATTATTTCACAATTTATAATCTCAATTTTCATCCTCGAGGAAAAATGTGAACATTTGCTGCAGTAAAATGTGTTTGATGCATTTGTTGTCATTTCAACAAAATTCAAAACAGCATTCGTGTGTAGCATGTAATATTTGCACAGCGGGACCCTTGTGGGAAGGCAGAGGAGCACAGTTCAGGGTGAAAAGCAAGGGGTGAGTGGAGGGCAGCAGGTTCCTGGAGTGAGAGTGGACAGTTACATGCTGACGTAGAGCTCTTCGTGGCGCTGCTGTGTGGAGCAGTGCGGAGGGCCAGAGCAGTTCCACTGTGGAAGGGGGGGAGGGGTGTGGCCATCTTTCTGTGGTCCTTCATGAGCCCTTAAGCAAGAGGACAGGGAAAGTGGATGGGCAGTCCTGCCAAATTTCCCAGGTCCATGTGTGATGTGCTGCTCCAGTCCAGTGTTTTTTTCTTGGAATTCTGGGACTTGTGGTCTTGTTTGTTCCATTGTAAAACAGGACTACAGGTCCCCGAATTCAAAGGAAAATTATCTATCCTGAAACAGCACATCAGGTATGGATCTGGGAAACTTGGCAGCTATTGGGGGTGGGGTGGAGTGTGGGGCTTTGTGGCCAAGGGCAGGGCACTGACAACAAACATGCGTGTTTGCTGCAGGCCTGGATGTGGGTAATCCGGCCTATGATATAACTGTGCAGCAGGTTCATGGACCCCGCGAGCTATCCACCCATCTTTTCTCCCCATAGCAAATGTGTGATTTATTTCTGCCACTGACTACCTTCTAATCTAGAAAAGCCCTCACCCAAAGCAGGCTAATGGGCGAGAGATTAATATGATCCCCTGGGTGCCTCACACGTTGCCCGCGTGGGCCCCACTACTCGCCTTATCTGTCTCTCTCCCCAGCATGGCGGGAAGGAGGGGGCGGGGCGATGGGTTAAATTGGACATAGGCCACGCCTCCTAAATACTGGAAATCCTCTTACCCAGCAGGCTATGATGTTGGCGCCACCCCATGAAGGCGCACAACTGGCAGTGATCAAACGGAGGTATTTCGGGAACTGTTCCGCCAATAAACAGTTTGCAGCCCTTTAGACTCGACACACAAAGCTCCTTGACTCACCCAGCTTAGGTACGGAGAGTGCCAGGAATGACACACTTTGTAGTGCCTCTACAGTGCCTGGTGGCCCGGTCATTAAACGCAAACACGTCCCTCCTAAGGGTAAAGCGCCCCCGCCAAAGTGGGGGGGCGCGGCCCGTTAGGAGTCGGGGGCTACGTGGCCCCGGCACTCCCCTCTGTTGCGCACCTAGGGTGCGCAGTTTGCCGGGCGGACTTCCGCCCCCGGGCCTCGCGAGGCCCGGGGGCGGAAGTCTTCCCCCTAGACGAACGTTGGGTCCACGTTGGGCCCCGACCGGTTCTGGCAGCCGCGAACTGGTGGGGGGGCTATTTAACAGCCCCCCCAAGAAGGCAAGTCCTTCTTCTAGATTTCGCGGCGGCCGGACGGGAGCGGGGTTACATTATGTCAATGTAAACGCCGCAAGCCCTGGTGTGAGTCAAAAGTGGTAATGGTGATTTAAAACGGGGGAGCTATTAGAGGTTATACAGTTTCCTCTTGACCTGTTTTACTTGCGCTACTGGTTATAATAGTTAACTGTGTCTGTATTCATTTGTTGCAGGTTTAAAAAAAAAAAAAAAAAAAAAAAAAAGGATATATATACATAGATAGGTTTTTGGACATTTTCAGATTAGGGGGGGATCCTCGCATCTTACATTCAACCATGGCTCCTAAGAAGGCGTGCGCCCCAAAAAGAAGTGGGAATGATCCAGAACTATCTCAATTGTTGAGATTGGTCCTGGAAAAATTAGGCAGAGAGGAAGCAGGCGAGGTCATGGGGGCACCCGTTCATGTTGCTGGTGGGGTTAAGAGCAGCCGCCCTAAGCGGTCCCACGTAGCTCCAAGCGCAGCTTTCCCTCCAGTCAAGCGCACGAGGAGGGGCGGAGCGCAGCCTCCAGTCTCTCCCTCGCTGCCACCCACTGTAGCTGCCCCTACTGCAGCGGCCAGTCCACCGGTGCATATTGACCTACCTGAACCTCCAGTGCCAATTGCTACACCATCTCCCGTGACCCAGGGCACAACACCAGTACTGGGGTTAGAAGGGGTCTTGGCGGATATCCGCAAATCATTGGCCTCTTTGGCACCCACGGCGCAGGCAGGGGCTCCTCCCGCCCCCCTAACGGGGGTAGCCTTGCCCGCAGCAGTGCCTACGGCACTGCCTGTACCCCCCCCCCCGGCTTCTAAGGCTCCCGAGCTTCTTGCACCGGTACAGGACCCATCCAGGCAAACATTGCTTGAAGTATCCAGGTTGTTAGCCAGTATTAGTACACCACCTGTTAACTCGCCCCCTCCTACAACGCCGTGGGTGGGGGAGGATTCTTTACAGAACACACTGAATGAGCTAAAGCGGCAAGTGGATGCGCTATCAGCTGCACATACAACGAACTCACAGGTATCTGTGCTTAGCCAGAGTGTCACCCTGACACCTGGCGCGGTCGTCGCATCACCTCCCATAGTTCAAAATGTCCAGCCTGGGCCCAGCAAGGCTCCGGTTCAGGATAACTCTACAAAGGAAGGGACATCAGATGCGGTGCTATCCAGACCAGGTAAGCTGACAGCACACGTTGCTGCAGAGGTTAAGGAGAAGATCTGGAAAGGGGAATTTGTGGATATCTTTTCATTAATAAGGGCAAAAAGGAGGGAGGTTGAGCCAAAAGATAAAGAACCCAAGTCTACATTCTTTGGGGAGAGGAAACCCCGAGTGGAAGAGAGCATCACTAATTGGTTATTGGGTTTTAATGTATTCATGTCAGTCTGGTTGGAGAAAAAACCGGAGTTGGCCTCCTCTTTGATATACTATGCAAATAAAATATTGAAGGCCCAGCACACTTACGGGGGGGTATGCTTGGTTAGAATACGACAGGGACTTCCGCTGGGCTAGGGTGGAGGATCCATCCATCGGGTGGGATCAAACTGAGGTTGAAGTCTGGCTAGAATGCGTTAACAACAAGGTTGCTGGGAGGCAGCCCTTTCGGACTCAGGCCCATAGCGAGAGGAAGGGCTCTTGCTGGGCATTCAACCGAAACGGGTGTTCACGTCCCGCAGGGTCTTGTAAGTTCAGGCATAACTGTTCCTTTTGCGGACACCCCTCCCACCCGGAAACTAAGTGTATCAAGAAGTCTAAAGTGAGGGGCAGGGATTCAAGTAAGCCAGCACATTGACCACCCTCTGCCTTCTCCTATTAGACGAAACACATTGCTCCCATGGTTACAGGCTTATCCTGCATTAGATGCCGCAAAGTTACTTTTTCACGGGTTTTCCTACGGTTTCAGGATTCCGCCTCGAATGTCACACCAGTAAATCACTGTAGAAACTTAGTATCAGCGTCACAGAACTCTGGCGTGGTGGCCAGGAAGCTGGCAAAGGAGCGGGCCCTGGGGAGGCTGGCGGGCCCCTTTGCAAGTCCACCTTTATCCGCCTTTATGTGCTCCCCTTTGGGAGTAGTGCCCAAGAGGGAACCAGGGCAGTTCAGGCTGATTCACAATTTGTCTGCCCCACGGGGGTCGTCGGTTAACGATGCCATTGATCCCCAGCTTTGCTCTGTCCGATATGCATCAGTCGACAACGCATTGGAAAAGTTAAGGGCATTGGGTCAAGGGGCCCTGCTAGCAAAAACCGACATTGAGTCAGCATTCCGTCTTCTTCCAGTCCACCCTGATGATTATCATCTCTTGGGCTTTCAGTTCCAGGGGGAATACTTCTATGAAAAATGCATGCCCATGGGTTGTAGTGTATCATGTAGCTATTTCGAACAATTCAGCACCTTTCTCCAATGGGCTTTCTCACTTCGCACGGGTCACCGCGATGTCATTCATTATTTGGATGATTTCCTAATCTTGGGTCCCCCTGGGTCTGACAAATGCGGGTGGGCACTCCAGGCGTTGATCGCAATGTTTGAGGAATTCGGGGTTCCTTTGGCCCCCGAGAAGACAGCTGGTCCCACTACGTGCATCACTTTCCTGGGAATTGAAATTGATTCGGTGGCCGGGGAGTGTCGTTTGCCTCAGGAGAAGTTGGTAGCTTTCAAGGAATCCATCCATGTGATGTCGTCTCAAGAGAGAGTTACCCTACACCAGCTTCAGGTGCTGGTAGGCCAGCTAAATTTCGCATTGAGAATCATCCCCATGGCCCGCCCCTTTTCCAGATCCATTGCACGTTCAATGTCCGGGCTGGTCGAAAAACATCACCACACCCGGCTATCTGCGGAAGTTAGGGGAGACCTGAGGTTCGTGGAAGTTTTTTCTGAAAAATTTCAATGGCGCGGTCATTTGGCCCAAAAAGGCAATCTCCAGCCCAACACTGGGTTTGTACGCTGATTCAGCTTGTAGCGTAGGTTTTGGAGCAATCTTGGGCCCCCGGTGGTGCAGAGCGGTTTGGCCTGATGATTGGGTTAGCAAAGGATGGACCAAGAACATAGCCTTCTTGGAGTTATTCCCTATCGTGGTAGCGGTAAATATCTGGGCGGAGATATTGAAAAACAGGGTGGTAATCTTTTGGTCTGACAACATGGCAGTAGTAGAAGTCATTAACCGCCAAGGGGCTTCATGCCCGCTGGTCCTACGCCTGTTGAAGCACCTGATCTTATCATGCTTGCAACACAACATTACTTTCAGAGCTAAACATGTGCCAGGGGTTCATAACAACGCTGCTGACGCTCTGTCTCGCTCATTAATGCAGGAATTTCTGCGGTATCACCCCCAGGCGATGGAGAAGATGTCGGAGTTCCCAGAATCTCTGTGGAGAATTGGTGCCCCGCCCCCCCCGACTTAGTAGCAACATCTCTAGCACCGCGTACTAAGAAAGCTTACGAGAATGATTTTTATAATTACAGGCGTTTTTTACAGTCACAGCAGATCTCTGAACCATTCAATGAGTTCGCGGTTTGTGCCTTCCTCTCACATCTAAAAACCCAAGGCCGGCCAGTATCGTGCGCAAAGGCTTATTTGTCGGCGATACGCTTCTTCGCAAAGATCAGACAACTCGAGGCACCCTTGAATACATTTATTATACATAGGGCCTTAGCAGGTTGGGCCAGGGTGGCTCGTGTTCGAGCGGATTCTAGGCGACCCATTACCGCACCCCTGCTCGGGAACATACTGGGCGCACTTCCAGGCATATGCTCGTCCCCCGCAGAGGCTGCTTTATTCTCCGCGGCTTTCGCGGTGGCTTTTTACGGGGCCTTCCGAATCAGCGAATTGGTGGGCGCAGCCAAGGGCGACCATGCGGGTGGGCTACAATGGGGCGACATTACGTCCAGCGCTGGGTTCCTTTCAATAGTCTTGCGCAAATCAAAAACGGACCAGCTGCAGAAGGGGGCGCGTATCTCACTCAGGGCCGCACCTGGGTCACCATTATGCCCAGTACTGCTTATAAATAATTACCTCCAGGTCCGCCCGCGGGCTAGCTCGTCCGCCTTGTTCTTACACCTCAACGGGGATTGCTTATCGCGGTACCAATTCTTGATGATCTTCAAGTTGGCTCTGAGGTCTTTAGGCGTTGAACAATCTGGTTACTCCTCCCATTCTTTTAGAATAGGGGCAGCCACATTAGCGGCAGGTGCTGGATTGGGGGCCACCACAGTGAAAGGCATCGGCCGGTGGTCTTCTGAGTGTTACAAACAGTATATTAGGCCGGAATTGGTCTAAAGGTAGCACTGTGCTTGTATATGAATGCCTCACACTCTTTTCTTTTCATTTCAGTACAATGTCTCAACGTGTAGTTTGGGTACTGGGGCATTCATTTATTCGTCGGGCGGCGTACCGGGTGCAACAGCTCCGTGGGTCGAATCCGGCGATGGTTCAAGGTGTGGCGTTCCGCTGGTGTGGAATTGGCGGTGCGGGTATCACTCAGCTACAACATTTGGTCAATGAGGCAAAGGGATCCGCGGGGCTGCAGTCCCCGGATCTTGTCATTATTCACATAGGAGGCAACGACTTGGTGCGGTTGGGCCGCAAGACGCTAAGAGAAACAGTATTTTAGAGATTACTAAATTGGCAAAACAATTCCCAAATGCTGCGATTGCATGGTCCCACATGGTGCCACGTCGGAAATGGGGTGCGGGGATCAAGTCAAGAACTATCAACGTTTCGGTACGACGGCTGAACGCCGAGATGGCAAAACTTTGCCCGGGCCCAGGGCGGCTATGGAACATCCCCCACAAACTATTAAAGGGCTCACACATGTTCCACCAGGACCAGGTGCACCTATCTGATGCAGGGACCGATCAATTCATTTACGACATGTGGGCTTTTGCGCGTGGTTTGTTTGATGGTGGGGAGGGCGAAGGACCTTTTGGGCCCTGGTCGCCCTCGTGGCGGAGATTGAGATGTGACTAGAAGCAACAGGGGGGGTCCCCAAGGTGGGGCCCCCGGGAGGACACCTGGGATGGGATCCTGAAGTTCTGAGCCAACCAACGGATGTACACACCAGATCAAGGGGTAAGGGAGCTCAGATCGCTGGGGGGAACATGGGGCTCCAGCCCGTGGCCGCCCCATTACACCCCGAGTCTGATTGGTGTTTGGAGGAGGGGGCGGAACCCGAAGCATGAGGACAAGGTACAGTGTTGTAGGCAGGGTAACTGCCCCTCCTAGGGATACAGGTGATAGATGGGTCACCTGTGTGGTCCAGGACAGGAAGGGATCCTGTCAGAATTTGATTTATGGTCACAATAATGCTCATGACGTATAGATGTAGAATTTGATATGCTTGAAAAGTTATGAGATGATTGATGTTTGAATAAAAATCTTCCAACGTTTATTAGTTGTCAAATTGTGTATTTCGGAGGGGGGAGTGGGGGTCACATGGAGGCCTCCGGGTCCTAATATGCCGGTAAGGTCTATTTAAACGTTTTGCAGACTTTCCCAAACATGCTGATACAGACGTTGTAAGGCGTGGGCGAAGTGGGCGCTGGACCGGGGCCCCAGCCTTTCGGGGGGCCCATTGTGCCGGCTGTGTTCTGCAGACAAACCTAGATTCTTATACAGATTCTTTTAAATACAGTTTTCCTTTAATTTATTTGAATTATAGGTGATGTGTGGGAGTCTATTACAGACATTTTATAGGGAAATGTTGTTTATATTTTTCAAACAGAACAGATGATGGACGGAATGCGGAACAAATCATACATTCACCCTCAGTCACAGATCTGGGTTTAATCCATTGTTTTTCTGGCTCGCCATGCCATTCCAGTTTGGACCCAGCTCCCCATGGAACAGTCCAGCCCAAACTGCCAGGCCAGGCCCTCCCTGACCCACAAACAAGCATCCTGGGACCGGTTTTGGGGTATCACCCCTCACTGGCCAGGCTAGCTTGAATGTGGTGGCATAGTGAGCACGGGACCCACGTCAGGGCATACCCTTCCCACTTAGGGCGACAAATACAAAAAAACAGACGATGGATGGAATGTTTTTTAGCCATGCTCCACAACATGGCTAAAAAAAAAAAAAAAAAGCCATAATGGCCTGACCACCTCATCGTTAAGTAGGCACATGCATGTGTTCAAAACATTCAGGTTTCTACTGCAGACATCTGTAAATCTAGCATGTCTGAGTGATGCACATATTCAGAGATCAGTGTGCAGTCTCCAGTCACATGTTTGAATGACCATGAAGTAGTTTAGCTTGCTGCAGGGCATGTAACCTGCAGCTTACAGTTGTGCAGTGTTCATAAGACAGCAGACTGGGTTAATGCACCTGTGGAAGAGACTGTGGGGGTCATTCCGACCCCGGCGGGCGGAAACCTCCAAAAGACCGCACCGCGGTCAAATGACCGCAGGGGTCATTACAACTTTCCCGCTGGGCCGGCGGGCGATCTCCAAAAGATTGCCCGCCGGCCCAGCGGGAAAGCCCCTGCAAAGAGGAAGCCGGCTCCGAATGGAGCCGGCGGATTTGCAGGGGTGCGACGGGTGCAGTGGCACCCGTCGCGATTTTCAGTGTCTGCAAAGCAGACACTGAAAATCTTTGTGGGGCCCTGTTAGGGGGCCCCTGCACTGCCCATGCCAGTGGCATGGGCAGTGCAGGGGCCCCCAGGGGCCCCACGACACCCGTTCCCGCCAGCCTCTTCCTGGCGGTGTAAACCGCCAGGAACAGGCTGGCGGGAAGGGGGTCGGAATCCCCATGGCGGCGCTGCAAGCAGCGCCGCCATGGAGGATTCCCTGGGCCAGGGGAAAACCGTCGGGAAACCGCCGGTTCCCCTTTTCTGACTGCGGCTTTACCGCCGCGGTCAGAATGGCCCGGGAAGCACCGCCAGCCTGTTGGCAGTGCTTCCTCTGCCCTCCACCCTGGCGGTTTGAAACCGCCAGGGTCGGAATGAGGGCCTGTGTGTCTTTCTTTCCCTGATGGTCCTCTGAGTCTGATGGGCAGAGTCCAGCTATGCGCTCTTTGACCTTCAACTCCTGTTCCCGATCAGGAAAATCATAAAGAAAATAATGACCAACTGTCCCTGAGGTGAGGCATCCGGGGCTGGGTGCTGGGAGAGGAAACACCTGCCAACCCCTTGTCCCGCTCACCCGCCTAGCAAGTTGCTGCTCTGCATGGGGTGGCCCTGCATGTGCCCTGGTTGGCACTACATGCGCACTGGTCGGAGCTGCTTCGGCCCTGGTCGGCAACTCATGGGTCCTGGTCGGCAACTCATGTGCCCTGGTCGGCAACTCATGCCCCCTAGTCGGCAACTCATGTGCCCTGGTTGCAAACTCATGTGCACTGGCCTCGGTATATGTGCCACGATCCACACCACATGGGCCCTGGTCGGCAGTGCATGGGCCCTGGTTGGCACTGCATGGGCCCTGGTCGGCACTGCATGGGCCCTGGCTTTTTCATTCTGCAGCAGGGCATAGAAGGATGACTTTGGACCATTCGGGACCTGGATCCGGCTTATGCATAGATACCACAAACTAAGTGCTCCAACTCTCTGTGGGTCAGAAGGGCCCTTAGTACAAGTTTGGGCAGAATCAGGACCCAGGCCCAGCTGTAGCACTGGTAGCGCCCTGTGTGACAAACATTTCTGGCACCTCCGCACCCCATGACCACCTCCTCGGATTCCCTCACTACCACCGGGCAGAAGTGCCCTTCATCTCTCCATAGCCCCTCTCTCATATACATTTCATTTGTTTTAAAGTACTGGTAAAGGTTGGCTTTACTAAAAAAGAATGTAATTTCACCCAAATAAACCCTTTTTAGCAACATCAGTAACAGATAATGAAAGACTGAAGAAAAAACATCCTAACCCATTTTATGCAGTTTGCATGCAACTCTTTAATGACAGTTCGTAACAGTCACTATTCTATATTAGGGTTGTATGTATGAAGTGTTGTAACAAAAGGATCTCTGTACCAAAAGCAGGTAACCCACTGAGCTATCTGCATAAAATACAGAGCTGAGATCTGCACAGTATTATGCTCTTTGCAGCAGTGATATTAACCCTCTGCGCTATTTTATGGCGAGTCAAAACTGCCACTAGACAAAACTCTGATCTCTCTCCAGCAGGAACATTAATCATAGGAGTTATCTTGACATTTTTATTGCTGCCTGAAAGCTGGAACAGGGAACTCTGCCACATGGAAGCGCCCAGTGCGGTGGCACCGGTCCCACTGCCCTAAAGCCGGCCCTGACAGCACCAGGCAGGATTTGCTGAGGGTTGCCCTTACCTAGAGTGGCACCTGCGGGTTTCCTCACTACCAAAGGTATTGCAGGCCGGCTGAGGAGTGCCCCAGAAGTCCTGCCCTGAGGTGCTGGGACGGGGAGAGGGGGAGGAGAAGGGCTGCCAGGGAAGAATATTTCCTGTTAATTTTAAAAACATTTATATGTCAGTTTTATTCTATGAGAAACAGGGAAACGCTAGAGAGAGGGGGCAGCGGGGGCTGAGCCCCTTCTTCCTCTCATTACAAACATGGCGGCCAAGCAGAAAGAGTGAATCCAGTCTGGGGGCGTTCTTCTCCCCCAAGCTGGCACCCACAGGGCATCCGGCAGCTACACTGGTCAGTGCCATCATTCAGTCACTGCGTCCAGTATCATACACTTCAGGCAGTCTCACTCCTAACCACATAACTCTCCTCATAAACTTCAGGCACTCTCATTCATAACCACATAACTGTCCTCATACACAAAACTGTCCTCATACACTCCACACAGTCTCATTCCTAACCTCATAACTGTCTTCATACACTCCACGCAATCTCCTTCATAATCACATAACTGTCCTCATACACTCCAAGCACTCTCATTCAGAACCACATAACTGTCCTCATATACTTCAGCATAGTCTCATTCATAACCACATAACTGTCCTCATACACTTCACACATTCACAACCACATACGTCCTCATTCTCCTTCATAACCGTCCTCATACAAGTCAACGCAGTCTTATTCATAACCACGTAACTGTCCTCATACAGTCCACGTAATCTCATTCATAACCACGTAACTGTCCTCATACACTCCACAGTCTCATTCATAACCTCATAACTGTCCTCATAAACTTCACGTAGTCTCATTCATAACCTCATAACTGTCCTCATACACTCCACGCGATCTCCTTCATAACCACATAACTGTCCTCATACACTCCAAGCACTCTCATTCATAACCACATAACTGTCCTCATATACTTTAGCATAGTATCATTCATAACCACATAACTGTCCCCATACACTCCACACAATCTCATTCATAACCACATAACTGTCCTCATACACTTCACACATTCACAACCACATAAGTCCTCATTCTCCTTCATAACCACATAACCGTCCTCATACACTCCACGTAATCTCATTCATAACCACATAACTGTCTTCATGCACTCCACACAGTCTCTTTCATAACTACATAACTGTCTTCATGCACTACACACAGTCTCTTTCATAACCACATAACTGTCTTCATGCACTCCACACAGTCTCATTAGTAACCACATAACTGTCTTCATGCACTCCACACAGTCTCTTTCATAACTACATAACTGTCTTCATGCACTACACACAGTCTCTTTCATAACCACATAACTGTCTTCATGCACTCCACACAGTCTCATTAGTAACCACATAACTGTCTTCATGCACTCCACACAGTCTCATTAGTAACCACATAACTGTCTTCATGCACTTCACTCAGTATCAATCGTAACCACATAACTGTCTTCATGCACTTAACTCAGTATCAATCCTAACCACATAACTGTCTTCATGCACTTCACTCAGTCGCCTTTATAGCCACATACACATACCTACTCGCTGAGGACCACAATCGGATTTGCTGCTGCAAAGAAGCCCCAAGCGGGGGAACTCGGTCTCTTCAGCTCCGAGAAGTATCTCTGAGTCCGATCTGCTCATTATACCCAAGCCTGTCTGGATATTTTTATAGCGGTTCACAAACCCAAAATAGCAGAATTAACATTTTAATTACTCGTTTTTTTTTTATTTGGACATCTAGCGCTTCCACAGTAAAAATAGCTTTTTGGGTCTTGTCACTGCAGCGACATGGTAATATTAAACTTCTACATGTGCCATTTTTTTTTACTATAAATATCTTGCGTCTAACCATGTGGGTACATGACCTGCATAGGGGTGACATATTAATATTTGAAAGGAAGGTTTTGCCGTTGCCAAAGGGTTAGTTACAAAGGTCGGGCGCAGGATCAAACCTGCAGTAGTCTGGCTAGAACGGTAGGCCCGACGCCATGCTTGCCTTGACACAACAGTGGAGGGCGCAGTAAGTGCCGCAGACCACGGGTGACAACTTCCCACACACATACCGTGGCCTTACAAAAAAGTTAAATAAGCCAAATAGTTCTGTAGTTTAACCATGTTTGAGGGATCGGAGCTCGTGCACGGGTGACTGATTACCAGCGTCTCAGTACGAGTCAAAAAAACAGCAACATCATTCCAAAAAAATGGGGTGCCTAAAAAAAGGGGTATTTTCTCACACAACTGCAGGGAAAAGTCACTGTAGAGAAATACCTTCGCATGAAAACGACTACAGAGGAACCTCATCAGATATGGTTAGTGAGCATGTGATTTTAAGCAATAATTCATTTACAACAAACTGCTAAACTTCCACTAACAGTAACCCTAAACCATCTACAACCCTACATCCGTGTGTAAAATGAATACTTGCATTACCGGGTACCATCACCAAAGCCTGGACCCTAACACAAGCCTTACCCCAACCCGGACTATTACTGACAGCTTGTGACTCCAGGCCTGTTGTATACTCCAACTCTTACCCAATACTCTTCTGACGCATTAAACCTATTCATTTAAATGCTTCAGTGTAACCAATTTCAAACTAAATCATGTTTTATAGTATTCAGTGTTACTTCATAGCTACCTATAAGTATGTTTCCCTGTTAAAAAACCTTTGACCTAAGGCGTGATATTTTTCTGTCTGGGGTTCTCTTTAATGACAGGATCCCATTATGACAAAGAAGGTACCCTGTACTGTGTCCCTATTCAGTACACTGCATCCATTTATCAGGACAGATGGATGGAGGGTGGCGTTCAGGGACACAGGGTAGGAGGTGGAAAGCTCAATGCGATGGTTTTCCTGACCTTGAAGTGGACTGCTGGGAGTTTACTCGCTGTGAAGGGCCTGGGTGACGTCAAAGCTGAACGATGTCTCTCCCTTCAAGCTATTGCGTTGGCTACTGTACCATTAGGCCAATCAGTTTGACTAACCCAACATACTAACAAGCATTCGCAATACAATGGATCTCGCATTTTCTAGAGTTAGAGCTATTCGCATTGTAAATTCATAACTGGACTTTTCTTGCCACATAAATTGGTCAACCGTGCCTCATAATTTCGTCTTTTCCTGCCATATAATTCCAGTGGCCCAGCATTTAAGTAAAGCATTTCCATTTACCTTCTTCCTCCATCTTAACACATATTCAATTATCATATAAACCTTAATCAGAAGTAAACTTTTGTCATTAGAGTGTAATGCTCAAAACACCATAACAAAAATATAATTTGGGACAGATTCAAGGGTGAAAAGAAAGAGGGAGTCGAAAGTAAAGATGGAGAGGACAAGTGGCGTAGTGACGGTGTCATGGGCCCTGGAGTAACAAAGGAAAATGGTTGATTGCAATTTCGCTAAGAAAATACATCCGTAATTAGAGTTGAATGAGGTACATAGGTCTCTGGGCCCGGTGCCACTGCACCTCTTGCTCAATTGATAACCAGGCCTCTGGAGGGATAACGGATCGGGCAGAAAAAGAGAAGCAAAAGGAATACAACAGACAAAAGGAAGAAAGAGAGGGGGTCGCAAAGAAAGAAGAGAAAGAAATAACAAGAAAATGAAAACACAACTAATAGAAGATATAGAGCAAAGGTATGAGACAAAAGGGAAAGAAGCGAGCGAAAGATAAAGAGGAAAAAATAAAAAGTGTGAAAAGAAAGAGAAAAATGAACATTAGAGAAAAAAAGAGCTGGTGAGAGAAACAAGCAGTGAAAGAACCAGGGCTTGTATGTACTGACACATTTCCAACAGCCACAGAATGAGAAAACCACTTTGATACTTCGGGTCCAACAAGTAACTTGTGGCTTCCACATACAGACAGGAAAAAGAGGGACTTTTAGTAAAACAAGAATTAACAGATAAAGATAAGAAAAACACCAGAGAAAGGAAGAAAGATCTTTAAAAAAATGTTAAAGGACGCATACCGGGTCAAAGGAAAGAGCAAATAAAAAAGACAAAGAAAGAATAAAGGGAAGAGAAAAAATAGTGAAATAATTAATGCATGATGAAGAAAAAAAAGGAACAAAACAAGGAAAGAATTAACCACATTTTTGCGAGTTTGAAAGATGAGGTAGCAAAAGGAAGAGGGGAATTAAAAAAGGAAGAGGAGTAGAAATAAACAGTTGAAAGAAAGAGCAAAACTGTTAATGTGAATTTTAGGAGGTGGAAAGAGAAAAGTGGGGGAGACAGAAAACATTGAGATTAAATAGAGTAAAGGAAAGTTTGGAGTGAGATACGTGAAACAGACCCTCCCAAATAAAGATGGAAGCTAAGAATAGATTTAATTGTCTCCCCCACGTCCTGAAACAGAAGTCAGAGTGTGGAACAGCAGGGGGCACTGCAGAACAGCAGGAGGTGCATTAGCAGAGTTGAAAATCAACCCCAATACAGCGATATTGGGGCGCTTGAAATCAGGATTGGGGGTATAGACAGTGCTGTGTCTCGGCCCAGTGCTAGAATAAAAGAATGGCAGCAGGTGAGGAATGAGCAATGGAGCGCTGTGTATTTCCTGGTATTGGAATAATGGGGCGCTGCAGTTTAGGGTTGAGGTGCACTGACAGAGTTGTATGTGGGCTGCTGTACTGGAATAGCTACGGGCACACAAGGTCAGAAGTGAGGTATGTTAATGGAGCTATGAGTGGAATCTAGTAATGCCATGCCAGTGTTGCCGAGTGTTAGCCTGAAGTGCCCTGGTGAAGCTGCGAGTGGGGCGCGAGGAGTCCTGAAGGGCGTGTGTGTGAACCTTAGTACTGAGAAGAAATGTGCACTTAGTGTCAGAACTGATGGATTCTGGCAGAGCTGTGGTGGTTCCCATCAACAGTGGCGTTGGATATTAGACCTGAGGTGCATTGGCTGAGCTGTGTTTTGCTCTTTTAAGTCCAGTATTGGCTTGGCAGTGGGACTGAATATTAGAATTGAGCTGCTGTAATGGAACTGTATGTGAGCGGGGTCCCTGTATGGGAAAGGAAATGTCCTCGCTGGGGTAGAACTGAGGTGCACTGATGGAGCTGCACCCGAGGTCCCAGTACTGAAGCAGCAGAGTGTACTGACTGCAAGAACTGAGGTTCTCTGGCAGACAGTGTGTGTGGGGTTCCTGGCACGGCTGAGAGCTTGGAGTGTGTGAACCGAGGTGCACTGATGGAGCTGCGCCCGAGGTCCCAGCACTGGAGCAGCAGTGTGTACTGACTGCAAGAACTGAGGTGCTCTGGCGGACAGCGTGTGTGGGGTTCCTGCCACTGGCATGGCTGGGGCTTGGGGTGTGTGAACTGAGGTGCACTGATGGAGCTGCGCCCGAGGTCCCAGCACTGGAGCAGCAGTGTGTACTGACTGCAAGAACTGAGGTGCTCTGCAGACAGCGTGTGTGGGGTTCCTGGCACTGGCACGGCTGAGGGCTTAGGGTGTGTGAACTGAGGTGCACTGATGGAGCTGCACCCGAGGTCCCAGTACAGAAGCAGCAGAGTGTACTCACTGCAAGAACTGAGGTGCTCTAGCAGACAGCATGTGTGGGGTTCCAGGCACTGGCACGGCTGAGGGCTTGGAGTGTGTGAACCGAGGTGCACTGATAGAGCTGCGCCAGAGGTCCCAGCACTGGAGCAGCAGTGTGTACTGACTGCAAGAACTGAGGTGCTCTGGTGGACAGCGTGTGTGGGGTTCCTGCCACTGGCACGGCTGAGGGCTTGGAGTGTGTGAACCGAGGTGCACTGATAGAGCTGCGCCAGAGGTCCCAGCACTGGAGCAGCAGTGTGTACTGACTGCAAGAACTGAGGTGCTCTGGCGGACAGCGTGTGTGGGGTTCCTGCCACTGGCACGGCTGAGGGCTTGGAGTGTGTGAACTGAGGTGCACTGATGGAGCTGCGCCCGAGGTACCAGTACTGGAGCAGAAGAGTGTACTGACTGAAAGAACTGAGGTGCTCTAGCAGACAGCATGTGTGGGGTTCCTGGCACGGCTGAGGGCTTGGAGTGTGTGAACCGAGGTGCACTGATGGAGCTGCGCCCGAGGTCCCAGCACTGGAGCAGCAGTGTGTACTGACTGCAAGAACTGAGGTGCTCTAGCAGACAGCATGTGTGGGGTTCCTGGCACGGCTGAGGGCTTGGAGTGTGTGAACCGAGGTGCACTGATGGAGCTGCACCAGAGGTCCCAGTACTGGAGCAGCAGAGTGTACTCACTGCAAGAACTGAGGTGCTCTAGCAGACAGCATGTGTGGGGTTCCTGGCACGGCTGAGGGCTTGGAGTGTGTGAACTGAGGTACACTGATGGAGCTGCGAGTGGGATCCCAGTATGGAGCAGAAATGGGCACTGACTGTAAGGATTGTGGAGCTCTGGTAGAGCTGGGTGCCTAGGCTATAAGCAATTACAAGCGATCCTCCGCACTTGCTCTCAGCACACAGGCAGGCACACTTGGTAAAGAAAATTCAAGCCAAGGAAGGGCGGGAGCCAGGCAGCTGAGAGAGGGTGCAGAGAGCCCACAAAGTCCAAATGTGACCAAGATAACAGCCTGATGTATAGCCTTGTTTACAGCTAAGCTGAGGGGAAGAATGCTCTGCAAATAACAAGCATTTACAATGCATCGTGTCTCGCGTTTATGCACGTAACCCGAAAAAGTGAAATCAAGTAGGTAAAGCGCTCGACTTCTGCCAAGCGAGATCGGGCTTGTAAATTAGTTAAAAAAAAGTCCACGAGCCCGATGGAAAACAGCGAGCCTCGCATGTTTTCTGTACTTGGTCGCTGCGCTCGAGGAGGGCTAGCCACCGGAAAAGGCATGACGTATGCGTGCCTTCGACTAATGAAAGCAAGCCGATTTAATTAGGGAAGCCCACGAACCAATAAAAAGCACTGACGTGAAGTTGACAGGTCTCGGAGCCCTTTTCTAAATACAAAAGAGTCTCCCTGCTATACGCATGCGCGAGCGCATGCAAAGCAGGCTCGACCCTAAAAAGGGAAGCTTCCCTGAACAGGCGCAGGAAACAAAGTTAAAAATAGTCCCCTACAGACCAGATAAAAAGGACAAAGCGTAATTATACAGTAGTTGTTCCCTGTTCCCACACAGAAGAAGGAGGGGCAAAGAGGCATGACTGACTACTAGCAAGCACAGATTTTTAAATTACACTAAAACTAACAAATTAAATAGCTGGAAGCCCACAGAAGAAGTATACTTAAAAGTATACAAGAGGTCGTACGCTCCACCTAAAGACATACTTTTTATATGGCACCTTATACCTCAAGTATGAAGTCTCAAAACACTGCAAACGACAGGTGTTACTACTACCCAAATTAATAGTACTCAATTTACTGACATCAGAAGGATGGAAGACTGAGTCATCCTGGCCAACATTGGAACTTGTGGCAGGTAGCTCACTGGAGATATCAGCGGTGAGCATTTAACCCACTTGCGATGCCACTGGTAATAAGATGTGCACGGGAACCAACTCTGCCCAACAAAAACAGACTGAGGACACAGACGTCTTACTTTTGCTTGAAATGCCCTTAAAAGATCCAACCTTGAGAGGATGACAGTACCATGGAGACTGCACACAGAGACACCCATCAGGGTGCACAGAGTAGCAGCGCAGAATGCCCTCTTCTGGCCCTAGGCAGCACAGAAACAGTTAACCTGGGAGTTCTGTGGCTAGGATGACTGTGGCCCCTGCAGCCCAGTCAGCAGCACAGCTGGTTACCCAGTGACCATCTTCCCCACACAGCCATGCAGGACTCTCACAGCAGCCGACACATCACATCACCCACTGCCACCCTCCCAAACACTCACCCTTTCACCCAGTTGGTGCTCCTTGTCAACAAACTGACCCTGGGCACTTGGGTAGACCCCGTACAGAGGCTGCCTTGTGGTTACCCAAGAACACAGGAACTCTGCCACAGAATGCTATAATTATACATGTTTTCAGCTCTCAGAAGCCGATATAGTGCGTGTTTATAAATAGTTTTTATTTTTTTACACGTCGGTTGGCTGGTTATAGTACGGCAAGTTGAATTATGTGATTTTGTGGTAGCAGGGTTTTTCGTATAGTTATGGATTTGCTGCATTTGCCACATTTTCTATCATCTTCGATATAATCTGCAAATTTTAACAAAAAAATGTTCCTAGCTCAAACAGCTCAAAAGTTACTAAAAAACCAGCACCTCGTGTTGCCTGCATTAAAAGGCCCTTCGCAAAGGTTGACTGGTCACCTTTCTGTTCTTTATTGCTGTAGCTGGGTATCAAACTACTACCAATGAGGTGACACGTATGCCTAGCGTTAAGAAGTGTAAACAAAATAATTGAGTAATACTATTACTAAATGTGCTGCATTACGCTGCATAATTTGCCCCTTTGCCCTGCATAATTTAGTTAACCCTGCTGCATAATTTAGTCCACTCTGCCGCATAGTTCAGGTGGCCCTGGTCCAAGTTTAAGTTTTTCATGTTCCTCACATGCGCAGTAATGCTGCTCAGGATAGAATTCGGTTCCAAGCTACTGCTAACTACGTAAATATAATTATCGCGATTGTCCCTTTTCTGTTTCTCTCTTCTCTGAATCTATAACTCTGTTTCACTCTCATTGTGCCCACACTAGTGTCTCTGCCAAGTTCTTATCCTTCTGGATATGCTTCTTCTCCTATCTCGTTCTCTCTGTGCCCTTTTTCATATTTTCTCTACATTTTAAGTTTCTCCTACGTTTATTAGCCTAGTTCTTCAAATCAAATCATTAACATTTATAAAGCGCGCTACTCACCCGTGCGGGTCTCAAGGCGCTAGGGGAAAGGGGGGGGTTACTGCTGCTCGAAAAGCCAGGTTTTTAGGAGTCTCCGGAATACGGAGTGGTCCTGGGTGGTCCTGAGGCTGGTGGGGAGGGAGTTCCAGGTCTTGGCTGCCAGGAAGGAGAGGGACCTCCCACCCGCCGTGGAGCGGCGGATGCAAGGGACGGCAGCGAGCGCGAGGCCAGAGGAACGGAGGAGACGGTGGGGGCGTAGAAGCTGAGGCGACGGTTGAGGTATTCCGGTCCCTTGTTGTGGAGGGCTTTGTGTGCGTGAAGTCGGAAGGTGATCCTTTTGCTGACTGGGAGCCAATGCAGGTGTCTCAGGTGTGCGGAGATGTGGCTGTTGCGGGGTACGTCGAGAATGAGGCGGGCCGAGGCGTTTTGAATACGTTGCAGGCGTTTTTGGAGTTTGGCGGTGGTCCCAGCGTAGAGGGTGTTGCCGTAGTCCAGGCGGCTCGTGACGAGGGCGTGGGTCACGGTTTTTCTAGTGTCGGCGGGGATCCAGCGGAAGATCTTGTGGAGCATGCGGAGGGTGAGGAAGCAGGCGGAGGACACGGCGTTGACTTGCTTGGTCATGGTGAGAAGAGGGTCCAAGATGAAGCCGAGGTTGCGGGCGTGGTCTGCGGGGGTCGGTGCGGTGCCGAGGGCCGTGGGCCACCAGGAGTCATCCCAAGCGGATGGGGTGTTGCCGAGGATGAGGACTTCCGTTTTGTCAGAGTTCAGCTTTAGGCGGCTGAGCCTCATCCAATCTGCGACGTCCTTCATGCCCTCTTGTAGGTTGGTCTTGGCGCTGGCGGGGTCCTTGGTGAGGGAGAGTATAAGTTGGGTGTCGTCGGCATAGGAGGTGATGATGATGTCGTGCTTGCGTACGATGTCGGCGAGGGGGCTCATGTAGACATTGAAGAGTGTCGGGCTGAGCGATGAGCCTTGAGGTACGACGCAGATGATCTCGGTGGGGTCTGAGCGAAACTGTGGGAGGTAAACTCTTTGGGAACGGTTTGAGAGGAAGGAGGCGATCCAGTCCAGGGCCTGGCCTTGGATCCCGGTGGAGCGGAGGCGGGTGATTAGGGTGCGGTGACAGACGGTGTCGAAGGCAGCCAAGAGGTCGAGGAGGATGAGGGCGACTGTTTCACCGTTGTCCATCAGGGTTCTGATGTCGTCTGTGACTGAGATGAGGGCGGTTTCAGTGCTGTGGTTGGTTCGGAATCCGGTTTGTGAAGGGTCGAGCAGGTTGTTGTTTTCCAGGAAGGTGGTCAGCTGGTTGTTGACGGTCTTCTCTATTACCTTGGCGGGGAAGGGCAGGAGTGAGATGGGGCGGAAGTTTTTCAGGTCACTCGGGTCAGCCGTAGGTTTCTTTAGTAGGGCGTTGACTTCGGCGTGTTTCCAGCATTCGGGGAAGGTAGCAGAAGAAAATGAAGAGTTGATGACGGCCTGGAGGTGCGGGGCGATGACGTCGTCGGCTTTATTGAAGATGAAGTGAGGGCAGGGGTCCGATGGGGCGCCGGAGTGGATAGAGTTCATGATGGTTTTGGTTTCTTCAGTGTTGATGTGGGTCCAGTAGTTGAGGGTGAGGGCCGGGGCTGCGGGTTCGGTGATGCTTGGTTGGGTCTGGTGTCCGAAGCTGTCGTGGAGGTCGCTGATCTTGCGATGGAAGAAGGTGGCGAGGGAGTTGCACAAATCTTGTGAGGGCGTGACGGCGTTGGCGTTGGGGTTGGAGAACTCCTTGACGATGCTAAAAAGTTCTCTGCTGTTGTGGCTGTTTTTGTCCAGTCTGTCGGTGAAAAAGTTCCTTTTGGCAGCGCGGATCAGGTGGTGCTGTTCGCGGGTAGCGTTCTTGAGGGTGGTCATGTTGTCAGCGGTGTGGTCCTTGCGCCAGGCCTTCTCGAGGGCGCGACAAGTTTTCTTCAATTCTTTGAGGGTGTCAGAGAACCAGAGAGGTTTTTTGGTGTTGGTCTGTCGATGCGTGCGTTTGAGGGGAGCAAGGTTGTCTGCGCAGTTGGAGATCCAGTTCGTGAGGCTGAGGGCTGCGTCGTTGGGGTCGGTGGTGAGGGTGGTTTGGTTGGCGGCGACTGCGGAGAAGAGTTGCTCTTCGGGGATTTTGTTCCACTGTCGACGAGGGATGGGTTGAGTGCGGAGGTGGCGGGTCTCGCGTCGGAATGTGACACAGTTGTGGTCGGTCCAGTGTAGAGCAGAGGTGTGGCTGAAGAAGATGTGTTTGCTGGCGGAGAAGATAGGGTCACAGTTCTTCACTCCTACTATCCTTTCTCCGTTCACCCTTTTAATATTTCTCTGCCTTTGCATGCACTCTGATTTCTTTTTCTGCACCATCTTACTTTCTTTTGTTATTCGCAAACACCTCTTTCTTTCCTCATCTCACGCTTTGCCTACCCTTCATTTTACTTTCTTTCCAATCTACCTTTCTCCCTTTCATTATGTGTTTCTTTTATCTTCTATTCTTTGCTTCTTCTTTCCATCCTGCTCCTCCCCTTCAATTTGTTACCATCTTTCTTAATGTAGAAAAAAACTCCTTTTCTACATGGTCGTCCTGTATTTTTCACCTTTTGCTGGACCCTACATTTTTGTGCACACTAACCCTCCTATCCAGTGTTCATGGTGCCTGTATTCCCCTTTAAACATGGTCAGATTGGAATATTCCTAATTGGTATATTTAACTTGCATTGTAAGTCCCTAATATATTGTACAAAATGTACCCAGGGCTGTAAGTTAAATGTCACTAGTGGAATGCAGCACCTATTGTGCCATCTATTACAGGGACAGTGTAAAACTCCGCTTTAGGCCCATTGTAGCCGGACTGTGGCAGTTTAAACATCATGATTCAACCCTTTTGACAGGTCAACCATGTCCTTGCAGTGACTAGCAACCAAAAGTTATTTTTCACTGTGGAAGGCCTAGCTGTCCAATGTAGAAACCCAGAATACTGCTTAAAAATCCTAATACTCGATCTTGACAATGGGACTAGCTAGAGAAATAATTTACCAACTATTTATAATAGATATTAAGAATAAAATTAAATGGTGAAGTCAGATTTTCTAATAAATACTAAGGAAAAGTAACTTTTGAACTGGTACCTTTTCCCTGCCTGAAGTTCCCGGAGGCTAACTTTGCCTTTGCTCTACCAAATCTGCCAGCCAGTAGTTAGCATTTGAATAGTTATGAAAAAGGAGTGATGTGGCTCCCAGGAGCAAACAACAGGCTGACCTGAATCAGCAGAGATGACTCCTCTGAACTTGACAGAATGTGCAGGATGGGGCTGTGAGCATCCTTTCTGGAGTACAGTCAAGTCCTGCCTGAATGTCCAATCCTGCTTAACATGTCTGCGTTTAACACGCTGTGGTGCACTTAAAGGAAGGGAGACATGATGACAAAATGATTCTTGTGTATCCATTGTCTGGTTGCTGAAAACCCTGCTTTAATCTACCAGACTTCATTCTCTGGATTTATTGGGGGCACAGTGGCTGCCCCAAAATGGATGTTAATATTCTATGTCAGAGGATACCAGAATTACCATAGTACACTCCCTACACATGGACCCAGCCCTCAGAGCCCAAGTTGAGTGTGGCTGAAGGTTTTCGCCATCTTGAAAATGCTCAAAGTGTGTGGGGTTGGCCCCTGGAACTTTTTTCTGCATTGGTTAGGACACGCCAAACAGTCATTCCCACCCACTAGCTCATGGCAGGCATAAATGTGCCATCGCAGGACACCCACTTCAGAACACTCCTGTCCCTGTGATGCACCAGAAGAGGACTGAACATGCCGCTTGTGACCTGAGCAGAAGCCTACAGGACTGGACCTGCTTTCTTGTACCCAGGACAAAGAGGTGGACTCCAAGGGTCAGAAGGCTGAACTCCTGTTCAAACTACGGAGATACAACCAGCTGCAAGAGTCCTTTCCTGCAACTACCCAACTGATCTGTGGCAACTGGATCTGGACTGGACCCTGCTGTTGGCCTCTGCAGGACACCCTGTGAGACTCTAAGTGCCTCCCTGAAGTGTGATGAGGCTTTAGAAGTGTGCTCCTTTGGTGGACTGGGCTTAAAGGACTAAAGCCAGAACAAACGCTTTTTGACCGACACGAACTATTTGGAGAATCAGATCCGCCCTCCATCACGGTCAGCATGAAACCTCCTACCCCCATACTCTGCGCAGCTCTCACACATACGCTGCTCTCGCTCATGGTACTTTTCCCATAGACCCACCCACAAAGACCTCCATTGCCTCCTCATTCCCACACTCTTAACAAAAATAGCACTTTTACATTAAAAAATTCTTAGTTAAGAAAAAGACGTGACATTGTCTTTTCGACCTCGGTTGCAGTTTCTGGGTGAACTCTGGGCACGACTGCACCAAAGCCCACACGTGTGTGTCACCTGAAGGCATCATGAATGTTATATCCTGCCTCAGTTCTGCAGTTTTATATTCCTTAGTCAGTGAAGGCTTGTGAACTGTTGTTAAGAAGCATTTTGTTTTTTCCCGATGTTCTATAACAAAACCAAAAGGCACTGGCAAAGCCAACAGGTCCCGAAGGGGAGACCTATTGGTTTTGTCAGTGCTTGTTTCTGTTCCGTGTCATCATTTATCTTTCGCTCTGTAGCTTTGTTTGGCTTCCGGTCGACTCTCTACCCACATCCATCAGCTCTGTCGTGCTGTTCTCATCAAGGGTTACTTGCTAGCTTCTATCTAGACACCTGCACGTTTCTCTTCATCATGAGCGGGGCTGAAAACAAACATTGAAATGCTTATCGTGTCCCAGCATGGCTGCATTGCTCATCTATGTCCGTCCATAGCGCTGAGAGTCACTGTCGCCGGCTATCCTTTGAAGCCATTACAAATAACCACGAGACGGGCTAGACTCACCAAAAGGAATCCAAAGTGGCTTTGTTGGTAGTGGACAGGGAGTGCTCAAACGGTAAAATGTCATGTTTATTTAAAATCCTTGCACTAGAGATGGTTGAGGACCTCAAAGCAGAAGGAGGAACAGTGACACTCCCGAACAGGACCAGTGCTCGATGCACAGGACTTCCGTGGATCCGGAAGTGAGGGAAGCCAGGACAAGGCCACTGACAAGGAAGAGGCACGAGGCAGCAGCCTCTCCGGCCATTAACGAAGCACCAGCACGGGGCAGGTACGCAAAGGATTCTGGGATCACATAGAAGGCATTTAAAAATGGCCCGTGTGAAAACTGGCAATGAATATTGTGCAAAATGAAAAAGGTATGGACAAAAATTGCTCAAACAAATTTGAGTTGTCTGAAACAAAAATTCGAAATGTCTGAACTTCGAAAAGGTTAAAAGAAATAATTATTAAAACGAGGCACATAAACAGATTAAAGCATGCAACAAATTTAAACGAAGCTAAACACTATGACAAAAGTAAACTATGTCGAATAATGACACCTAACCTTTAACCTCGCCGCCCTCCGACCCCACTATGGAAGGGAACCCTCCTCTACAAATATATTTTTTAATTTGAATCATAAGGGGAACGGCCCGAAGGACCTCTCCCCGACCCTCTCCAACCTAAAATATAGGCGTCTGCGTAGGAAATATGCAAATGAGAGGAACGCACGCCCCACGTCCCCAACAGTATGAAAGTAATGAACTTTGTTTCCAATATAGACCCTGCTCTTCAGAACCAGGCCGATGGCTCGCCCCAGCTGTTGCCTTCAAATCCATAACAACACCAGAGCAGCAAAGATAAAGAACGGACACACACAGATATGTAAAAACCCTTGTGAGATTATACTCTGGGTAAGTGCAAACACTGTGTATTCGTTTTCTCATAGAAGTTGTTGCACATTTTGAGGGTTTTTTTAAGTGTCAAATTTATTATTTTCCTAAACATATGAATTTATAGCATAATCTAATGTAGTTAAGGCAAAATGTTAAGAATCAGCCACTTGGTTTTGAAAAAAAACCCACCCCATCCACTCCTGCAGATTTGGGGGGTAAACATGACAGCTACATAGAAGCGGCCAGTTCTGTCCCCTTTACCATCCTGGAGCCATCCCTTCCTCCGGCCCAGCATCATGCCAGGGTAGAGAAGCCATGCTTGCCACATCTACGGGCATCAGTTCGGCCATCAACCACCCGAGGCAACAGAGCCACCCCTCCTCCCGAAGGACCAGGCTCTAGGACCCCGCACCCCTTAAATTGGTTGAAAAGCACTCCCCAGCTTTATTTCCGAAAGGATTAATACTGGAGTTTTTGTTTTGCCTAAAATCTACACTGCCCTCCCCCCTCCTTCTTCCTTATTGCCTACATAGACCTTCTGCTGAGCCGAAACACGGTTTAGTCTGTGGCATGCAAATCAATCTATCTATCTATCTATCTATCTATCATAGATAGATACGCGCATACAGACACGCATCAATAACGAATTATAAATGTAGCCGGTCAGGACCAGCAAAGTTTCTACCCCGCTCGCTCTCCATGGAATTTAGCGGCTGATTAACGCAATCCGCACAGAACAGGCCGACTTTGACTTTTACCCTGTTAACAGAAATTCCATTGAAGTCAAAAATTCACAAATCCACCCACCCCACGGGCGAGGACACGCAGTCGGGCGCACACAGGGCCCTCTGTGTCCGTTCCGAGAAAGGTTGCCAGAGCTGTGCCCCAAAGAGGGCAGGCCGGGGGGCGCAACCTGCCCCCCGGCTCCTCTCAGCGGCAATGAAGGCGCTGCGTGGAATCCACCACAGAAATGTAATTATTAATAGGGCGCTCCGAGGCGCTGAGACAAAACAGCAAATGAATTCGAAAAGGCCTGAGGGAGAAACTGGAAAACAGCAACACTGATTAACAAAGAGTCAAACTGGGGACTATGTAAGGCCTGTGAGTGGGCAGAGCGGGCTTGGAGCCCAAACTGGCCTCAAATTATTTCCTATATGTACATGCACAGACGCACTTACTACCAGACAACTTTGTTAGAGTGGCGAAAGTTCCCTACGCAGTTTTACTAAATTAATTGAACCACTAACCCATTTCTTATCCCCAAACTTTCGATCTATTTCACTAAAAGCTCCATGGACTATATTATATAAAGTGCCAGGGGTGGGTAGGCAATAAAGCAGTTTGGTATTAACCTAATTTTACAATGATCTCCCAAATAACCCTTTCTAAACCCTTCCCTCAGGGTTTCCCTCCTTTGACTCATCCCAAACCTCATTTTACTACCATGATCTCCTGAATCCCTTTCTACAAACTCCCTCCCCCCTCCATCTCTCCTTTGGCTCATCCCAGTGCTCTTCTTATCAATATGATCTCCTAATTAACACTTTCCCGTGCTTAATTTGTAAATAAAACGTGCCGGCTGCTGCAATTAAATGTGGGACCACGGAATACTGAGGCAGTGTAATCCAGAAGACATCTCGGGCCTCTTCAATCCATTTAAAGCCACTCCCTGCCCCTTCAGCTTGCTCTAGCAGCTTTCTGCTTTCTCCCTTTGTGACGCTTTTCCGTTTTTCTCTTCCTTTGTCTTTCCCATATGTGTCTTTTGCTCGCAGCAAATGCTTGAGGCAGAAGAATAAGCGCAGCCTTCAAAAATAAGTGCTGGTGCTCAGCACCGGAAACAACAAGCACAAATTAAGCACTGACACTTTCTAGATTCTTCCCTCGTTTGTCCCTCCATTATTCTATTCAATCCATCTAAACAACTCTCATGTCCACTACTCAGATAAACTCATACTTCCCTCTACTAATCCACCACTAATCCTTTTGGGCTCCGGCATAGCGTGCTACTCGCCAAAAAGTGCTTGAGTGCCTCATCGGGGGTAGTAAGCGCTATATAAATACAATTATATAATGCTAATAAGGAAAATACCTTGCCTCTGCGCCACACTCTGGCACAAAGGCAAAGAGACCGCCAGCAGCGCACTGAGTGTGCCTCGCAGAGGTGGCACACAGAGTGCCCCCCTGTGGCTGATCCCTCCAAGAGGGGGAAAGGAGGTCCCATGGACCCTAGAGGCACCACCATGCAGACCTCTTCCCCCCTTGAAGGCAGGCTGCGTTGCAGCCTTTGCTGTGAAATGGACCAGGAACTTTAATCAACAGGTCCGCCTTTCACTAATGCACCCCCCCCCCGAAGGGCATAGGTGAGTTCAAAGCTATCCTTGGGGCACCATTGTATCTTTGATAGGGTGCAACACTCCTGACAGGGTAGGCTGAGAGCTGGCGTGTCAGGAACAGGTTCCCAGTTGTGTAAAGATATGTAGTGCATAGAAGGGTATTGTATTATGCGCAAGGTGCCTTTCAGCACTTCAATGGTCTTCAAGTGCTGTGGAAGTTGTGCACAGTTACAGTGTAAATACTGCAAATTCACCCCTTTGGGTGTGGCTGCCTTGAGGCTCAATGTGGTGTTTGGGGTGTGTGAAATACCGTAACTTTTCCTCACCAAATTTCATGAAATTCTTTTAAAGTTTTACAAAATACCACGTTTGTAGCACACTGTGCTTTGCCAGTATTTCGAGGCACTTTTTTTTTTAACCTGGAATGGCATATTTTTTTCTTAGAGCTCTGTGTAGTCGGGTACAAAAGTTACAAAAAAATCACATAATGCGATATTTTTAGAACAAGTGCAAGTTTTTTGTAATGGGACAATTTGGGAGAATCATGAATTTTGATGGCATAATTAACATTTTGCACAGTTCTAGTGTGTACCAAATCATAAGGGCTGTGCACAAATCTGCTAAGTTACTTGGCTGCCTGTGACATTCTGTACATAAAGCCCCCATCACATTTCTAACATTGTAACTGCACACAGTTAGTCATTTTTAGGTCAAGTCTACCAGACACCACTGTTGTCTGGCTGTGATAGACATATTGTAGGCTTACCAAAAACATAGAGGGGCTGGTAGCCCACCCACTCTTTACCACAGGTCAGCTTTACTGTCACTCATTTAACTGTTTCTTATTTGCTAGCTTGCCTTGTTCATCTTGTGTCTGTCCCTCCTTTGGAACATTGTCAATTTATTTGTGTCCTTCCACTGCTTACTTTTAAGGAACTACTTTTTTGTTTTGCCTTAACCACTCCATGCAAGTGCATGTGTTTTCTAGCTATCTGTGCTTCTCTTCCACCCTCTTCACTTGCATTGCTCTCCATTGCCCATGTGCTTCACCCCCCCTCCTTCGTGATGGGTGCACGCTTGTGTGCTCTCGCCCCTTTTGCTTTCTCACCCTTGTGCTTCTCCTCCAGGGTCCACTTTCCTCTCTTGCGTGCCTGTTTGCTGCTCTCCCCTGCTCACCATATTGCTCTCTCTCGCACGTGCTTGTCTCCTCTCCCCACCTGTGCCTCTGTGTTGCTTTTCCCCACTCGCGCCTCAGTGATGCTTCTGACTCTCAATGCCTGCGTTGCTTCCACCCTGTGTTGCTTCTCCCCTGCCCGCTTTAACTAAACTCCTTTCATTTTTTTTCCTTTCACTTACCAATCCAACTTCAATCAGTAAATAGTGCGCACCTGCAAAATGATGGGAGTGGCTAAATCGCAAGCGATATTTTATTCTTCTTTAGCCATGCTGGACAACATCGCTAAAAATAATTTGCAAAGCCAATAGGTCCCAACGGTAAGCCCGACTGGCTTTGCCAATGCCTGTTTTCAATTTGTGGCAGGGGCAAGCGGATCCCTGAAAAAGATGGATTCACTTTCTCTTACCGCTGAGTAAAAAAAAAAAAGTTTTTTGTCCATTTTAAGTGAAAAGATAAAAACCCCTTTTAGCGCAGTGATAGGGGTAGGCGCATTAATAGTCGAGGCACTCAGTCGCAGGCAGCTCTCGGGGATCTGGGTGAGCGGCAGCTCATCCCTCGGTGACAATGATATAGCAGAAGTGTAAGCTGGAAAAGGGGGATGTCGCGGCGCTATCTACAGATACAGCTCCTTGTAGTTACCAAAGGGAATTCACCCTCCCAATCTTGGACAGATAAAATGCTCAGTGGGTCCATATGGATTCCAACTGGTGAAATTGGGGTCATCGTTAAGTCCCTGCAACAGATGCATTGGTTCACTGACCACGGCTCAAATCCTGTTCCTAGGGCATTTCTCCTTAGAGATCCGGATGTGTGCAAAGGGATAGTCGCCCAGTTTGAGGGCCCTCTACATCCAATGCCATTGTGAGATGCCCTTGCCAGGATGCCAGTTGGGGTAAAAAGCATGACTACTTGGAGGCTGGTGCATGGTAACCTCTGGACCCTCTCATCGCTCCAGAAATTCAGGAAAGGACCCAATGCCTGGCTGTTGGAATGAACAAGATCACCAGAGGCAGCCAGCTGTCCCTCCAGCGCCTTCAGACCCTCACGGGTGATTTGCTGCGCTTTATGAATCCTTGATTGATTGAGACACCATACCTGTGAGGAAGTGGGGCACCTCTGCTGAGGAGCAGGGGGATAAGGCAGGGAAGTCTCCACGTGAAATGGCAACGTTTCCACTTGGTGGCCCCTGGGAGGTCCTTGGATGTAACAACCCCATGTCAGGGGTGTGATGGAACACCCTGCGGGCCCCCATTCCTCAGGGGTCCCATCGGGCCAAAGGTCATATGAGGGAAGCAGCCAGTTTAAGTCAACTTTTAGGGATCCCTAACCAAATACTGCTGCGGTTGGGGGGGGGGGGTGAGTAAGGGGCAGGGGTGTATTTGGCATCAGAGACGCTTTAATTATGCCATTGTGTTGTGATATTTGCATAATTATAGATTTGCACATAATCTATCATCTGCAGATTTTAACAAAAAAAACAGTTTCTAGCTCAAACACTTCAATAGTTACAAAAAACGCAGCGACGCACGTTGCTGCACAGTTGAAGGAACTTTGTAAAGGTTGGCTGGTCGCCTTTGGGTGTCAAACTGGTACCAATGAGGTGCACCGAATTCCCAGATAGTGTTAACAAATGTAAAAAGTTCAAAATAATGAATGCTACCAAAAATGTGCTGCAATATGCCGCATAATTTCCCAGTTTTTGCCGCATGATCTTCCAAAACTGCTGCATAATGTGGCCCTTCCCTGCCACATAGTTCCAGTGGCCGTGGTTACTCGGTCTTTCCCATATGTGCAGCACTAAAATTTCTTGCCAATACCCAGTTGTGCCAAACAAAAGACGTGCCCCCACTCACTGCCCATCAGCAACGTATTCTCTCCTGAAGAGAGTAGCTGCAAGCCCCTCCCCCACCCCCACCCCCACCCCCACCCCAACCCCTGTCCTCTCTGTGTGAGGGGGTGCAGAGCTAGGGGACCTATGACTCAGTTAAGGAAAATCTATCAATTTTAAATACAAAAGTATACAACACTACAAAATCCATCGGATGACACAAGAATAAATAAACAAAAACAAATCTAAAAGTACTTTAAGAATAACTTTAATTTTTGTCAGAGATTAATTGAAAAAATAGTTCTATCAAACAAAGCTACTAGAAGTATAGTCAGGAAACTATAAATTGGACAATCTTACAAATAATATGCATTTTGACATCATACTAAATTAGAAATACAACCATCATCTGGTTTCCAGAACAACTGAAATGAATGCGTATTACCAGAGGGGCCAATTACAGGTAGATTACCACCTGACTAATGGAAGTTACCCAAGGCCACCAGGTATGAACCTGGATTAAAGAGGCATCGTTCTAGTTAGATGTGATTGATTTAACAGCAATGTTCTACAGTAGTGGTTCCCAACCTCTTGACCTATGTGGCCCCCACTTTATAATTACAAGAACCCCGGGACCCCACTGAATCATTATTGGAATCCGGGGATCGCCCCCCTTATTGAGTCACTACTGAAAGCGGGGACCCCAGCATAAACATTGTTGATGATTTGAGCGCAAACCAATACACAAAAAATACAGGCACAAGCATTCAAACACACACACAAATAATAACACATTTTATTTAATTTGCAAAAAAACGTCAATTTTAATTTTTAATACGACGGTTGGAACCTTTCTAAATTCAATTAAAGCCACACATCTGCCATACTTTATTCAGTTTGATGCACCTGCGCTGATACTAATTTTTAGTCTCCAATTTCAAATTTTTCATTTGTACATGTATCCACTTTATGTATATACACTTTAACACACGTTAATATTATTTGATTTTCTCAGCAGTCGAGGACCCCCTGAGGCGGCTTCGCGGATCCCCAGGGGTCCCGGACAACAGGTCGTGAACCACAGTCTTTTAAAGAAACCGCAGGGTCGCACAATTTAAATTCTCAAACCATGAGTAATCTACAGCAGGTTTCTCTCTTACCGCATTGAAGCGCTCTCTTTTTGTGTAAAGTGCTATGCAACTGCTAACACGCTTCGACGCTCCGTCTGGAGCATGAAGCGCTACTTAAATGCAATCACAATACAAGAGAAACGTCCGCCCCCGAGTGAAAGGTTTGTCAGAGCAGCGCTGCAACTTTCTGAGTGGGAAAACCCATGGCTGCTTAATTCCCAACCGCGGCTCCCAGCGAACGAAGCTGTAATCCAGACTATATCCCAGCGCACGGTGTGATCTTCGGCAACTAATTTATTGCTTTGTCCCAGAGATCCACGGATTTTCAGTGTAATACGGGAGCATTAAGTCCATCTCTTCTGCTCCTTACTAGCTCCCTGAAGACAGCCTAGTGCTCCCACTCGCTACACGCTGCCTCAAAGAGCTATACACCTGTAAACATTAAATTAATTCCGTATTTTCTTTCCTCCAAGGACGAGTCTCCTCCTCGTGCCCCCTCCTTTCTAAATCTGAGTCACCCAGAAGAGTCCCACCTCGCTTCAATTCATGCATTCACCCATCCATCCATCTACTCAGTCTTACCTGGAGGCTGCGTCGGATGCTTCCCTGCCCCGGAGTGCAGTGCTCTAGGCCCGGTCCCAGGACGGAGCCGCAGCCACACATCCACTCGCCAAGGGCTGAGCCAGGGAGGGGGGTCAATAAATACACAGGAGGGGGTTCAGCGAGCTGTGCCTTGAGCGCAGCTCTTGTCACTGACAGGTGGATGCACTGTGCGCTCTGAGGCAGCGGTGGGCCCCGCCCACCAGCGGGGAGCGGCCAATCACGGCTCACGGCGGCCCAGCCTGCTCAATCAGCGGAGTCCAGGGAGTTCACACTGAAGGGGCTCTCCAGTGATAGGTGTGGAAACCAATAAACAACCCAAAAAATACAATAACCAAGGAGTTAAAATGAATGGATGCCACGGAGTAACGGTACTAATGAAGAAACAAAGCGGCCTCTACCCATACTTGAAAATTAGATTATAAAAGCAGCATTCGTGAAACAGTCATTGCCAAACCCAATAGGTCCAGTGTCAGGTGGGTGACAGCCTTTTTTGCTCAGTCAATGCATGTTTTGTTTTGCCATGATATTTGCAAAATTGTATATATGGGGAAGTTGCTGGGCCCTTGTCAATCTAAAAAAAAATATCTAAAAATATAATTTTTTGGGCCTCAAAAAGCACACATTGGCGTAGTAATCCCTGGCACTGAAGGAACTACATTGTGTGAGGATGTAGTTCCTGGTAAAAGGGCTCCTTGGAGTTGCTCACAGTGAAGTTAGCTAATGGCTGAGGAGGGTTAACCCATTACTCCAGATGCATGCTGTAGGGTAATCTGAATGACTCATTAGGAGACCAATGGATGAGGAAGGCTGGCTGAAAGCCCTTGTAAGTATATTATACATATAGTTTTAGTGAAATCAAAAGGCTAGAGGCGGAGAAAGAAAACAGGATTCCTTAGAATTAGGTGTAAGGCAGTGGCCTTAAAACATTTTCAATGCCCCCACCCCTCCACCTCTTGTGTACAAAAAAAGCCAGAGAATGACAAACATATGTTTTCCCATTTATTCTATAAAAAAAAAAGTCAGCGCTAAACATATTTAACAATTCAAACAACGAAGTTACTTTTACCTATCCATTATAAAAAGTAATTAAATACACAATTGGTAACAAGCTAAGGGCAGCCTGGTCGCCCTAAAGTGTAAACATATCCACAGTGTAATTCCTTATCAGAAAGGGGGGATGCATGAGAGGTTGGGGGTTATTTGGACACCCCTCATCCTCACCTTCCTTTGACACCTACTCCCAACCGGGACATGAGTGACAAACGATGGCCCTTGATGGACCACAGCACTGTTTTCAGCACGATTCTCTTCTTGGCCAGTGCCTCGACAGACCCCCACCTACAGCCCCCGTATGTTGCCCAACAGGATTCACAAAGGGGGCGGCGTCCTTTACAATTCAGTTACCAACTGCGGTCACAAACCATTGATAAATATCACTAAGAATCGCTGTTAGGAAGGAACACCCACTTCCACACCACCTCCCAAATCCAATTCAAAATGGATGGCAAAACCCATTTTGCGAGATGGCAAGGTGTTTCCATTTTGTAAAATGGGTATAGTAAATAAAACAAGCATTTACAATGAAATAAGTCTCACATTTTCTTGAGTTAGAGCTATTGGCATTGTAAATTCATAACTGGATGTTTCTTGCCACATAAATTTGACAACCCTGCCTCATAATTTTGTCTCTTCCTGCCATATAATTCCAGTGGCCCAGCATTTAACTAAAGCACTTCCATTTACCGTCTTCCTCTGTTTTACAATATATACAATTATATAAACCTTAATCAGAAATAAACTTTTGTCATTAGCGTGTAATGTTCAAAACAACATAACAAAAATAGCATTTGGGACGGATTGGAGGGTGAAGGGAAAGAGGGAGTCGGGAGTAAAGATGGAGAGGACAAGTGGCGTAGTGACGGTGTCATGGGCCCTGGAGTAAGAAAGGAAAATGGTTGAATGGAATTTCAGTAGGAAAACACATCCATAATTAGAGTTGAGTGAGGTCCATAGGTCTCTGGGCCCGGTGCCACTGCACCTCTTGCTCCATTGATAACTAGGCATATGGAGAGAAAGTGGATGGGGCAGAAAAAGAGAAGCGAAAGGAATACAACAGACAACAGGAAGAAGGAGAAGGGGGTCACAAAGAAATAAAAGAAAGGAGGGGAAAAAAGAACGAGATCATGAAAACACAACTAAGAAGAAATAGAGTAAACATGTGAGACAAAAGGAAAAAGAGAAGGAAGCTAGCAAACAAAAGATAATGAGGAAAAAATAATGAAAGAAGTGTGAAAAGAAAGCGAAAAGTTAACATTAGAGAAGAAAAGAGAGCTGGTGAGAGAAACAAGCAGCGAAAGAACCAGGGCTTGTATGTACTGACACATTTCCCACAGACACAAAAAGGGAAAACCACTTTAACACTTTGGATCCGGACAAGTAACTTGTGGCTTCTACATACAGATGGGAAAAAAGAGGGATTTATAGTAAAACGTGAATTGACAGATAAAGATTAGAAAAACACCAGAAAAAGGAAGGAAGAAAGATTTTTTTTAAAAGTGAAAGGACGCATACCGAGTCAAAGAAAAGGGCAAATAAAAAAGACAAAGAATGAAGGGAAGAGAAAAAAAATAGTGAAAGAATGAACGCCTGATGAAGAAAAAAGATAGGAACGAAACAAGGAAAGAAATAACCAAGTTTTTGCAAGTTTGAAAGAGGAGGTAGCAAGAGGAAGAGGGAAATGAAAAAAGGAGAGGAGTAGAAATAAACAGTTGAAAGAAAGAGTGATACTGTTTGTGGAAAGAGAAAAGTGGGGGAGAAAAAACATTAAGAATAAACAAAGTAAAGGAAAGAGCGGAGTGAGATATGTGAAACAAACCCAAATAAAGATGGCAGCTAAGAATGGATTTAATTGGCTCCCCCACGTCTTGAAACAGAAGTCAGAGTGTGGAACAGGAGGGGGCACTGCAGAACAGCAGGAGGTGCATTAGCAGAGTTGTATGTGAAACCCAATACAGTAATATTGGGGAACTTCAGATCAGGATTGGGGGTATAGAAAGAGCGGTGTCTCGGCCCCGTACTGGAATAACAGAAAAGCAGCAGGTGAAGGATGAGCAACAGAGCGTCGTGTAATTCCTGGTAATTGAATAATGGGGTGCTGCCGGTTAGGGTTGAGGTGCACTGACAGAGTTGTATGTGGGCTGCTGTACTGGAATAGTAACGGGCACACAAGGTCAGAAGTGAGGTATGTTATTGGAGCTATGTGTAGAAACTAGTAATGCCATGTCAGTGTAGCAGAGTGTTAGCCTGGTGGTGCCCTGGTGAAGCTGCGAGTGAGGCCCAGTGTGGGAGCAGCATTGCCTCCGAAGCAGGAGTCCTGAAGGGCATATGCGTGAGCGTAAGTACTGAGAAGAAATGTGCACTGACTGTCAGAATTGATGGATTCTGGCAGAGCTGTGGTGGTTCCCATTAACAGTGGCGTTGGATGCTAGATTTGAGGTGCACTGGCTGAGCCGTGTTTTGCTCTTTTGGGTCCAGTATTGACTTGGCAGTGGAACTGAATATTAGAATTGAGATGCTGTAACTGAACTGTGTGTGAGTGGAGTCCAGCATAAGAAAGGAGGTGTCCTCGCTGGGGTAGAACTGAGGTGCACTGATGGAGCTGCACCCGAGGTCCCAGTACTGAAGCAGCAGAGTGTACTGACTGGAAGAACTGAGGTGCTCTGGCAGACAGTGTGCGTGGGGTTCTAGGCACTGGCACAGCTGAGGGCTTGGAGTGTGTGAACCGAGGTGCACTGATCGAGCTGCGCCTGAGGTCCCAGTACTGGAGCAGCAGAGTGTACTGACTGGAAGAACTGAGGTGCTCTGGCAGAAAGCGTGTGTGGTGGTCCTGGCACTGGCACAGCTGAGGGCTTGGAGTGTGTGAACCGAGGTGCACTGATGGAGCTGCACCCGAGGTCCCAGTACTGGAGCAGCAGAGTGTACTCACTGCAAGAACTGAGGTGCTCTGGCAGACAGCTGGGCCAAGGAAGGGCGGGAGCCAGGCAGCTGAGAGAGGGTGCACAGAGCCCACAAAGAGGAAATGTGACCAAGAGTTATAGCCTTGTTTACAGCTAGGGTCAGAGCAAGAATGCTCTGCAAATAAAAAGGGAAGCTTCCCTGGACAGGAGCAGGAAACAAAGTAAAACAAAAGTCCCCTACAGCCCATATAAACAGGACAAAGCATAAATATGCAGAAGTTGGTCCCTGCTCCCACACAGAAGAAGGAGGGATAAAGAGGCATGAGTGACCACTAGCAAGCAAGGATTTTTAAATGACACTGAAACTAACAAATGAAATAGCTGGAAGCCCACAGAAAAAGTATACTTAAAAGTATACAAGAGGTTGTACGATTACACTCAACCTATAAAGACATTGTGCAGTCGCAAACCCTTAGATTTTCGCAAATCACAGGGCTCGTGATTGCAAAATGGCTTTACGCTTCGGGCACTATGGGTAGTAATTGGGTGCAGGTTAAAATCAATAAAAGGAAGCATTAGTAAGGGTAAAGAACAGGTGTTTATAATATGGAGAAAAAAACGTGGGTATGATAACCCATTGATACACCAACAGGTTGCTCGGGTGGTGATGTGCGCTATCTGCATTAATTCATCCATTCATCATATTGTCATTTAGTCATTCAATTGCAATGCTCCAATGGCCACTCTTGATGTCCTGAAGCTGGAAGGCTATGGATTGGTTCCTTTAATTCTTTGGCCGGTAAAACACTTCTGCCAAATGCTAAAAGGCACATGCTAGGGAGCGTCAACCCCCTGGGGTCACCATCAACATCCAACCACACATTTAAAGATTACTCTTGATGTGCAACCCATAAATGTTCTCAGCTTCACCCTCGATTACTCACTACTGCTGCCCTCTGCTTTTATTCACATATTGTGAATGACAAACACGTCTATGCACACATAGAACAACTAATTCAAAACAACATTAAGAACAACTAAAAACATAAATTAAAATGAATAGATTACACATTTTTCATTTTAAAAGGCTACCAGTAGTTGTAAAGCTGTTGATGTCTTTCATACCTAATAAAAACAGAAGTAACTGCTTGTAGCCTAACCCCGCACCTAGCAGGCAGAGACTCTTACAAAGATCTGGGAGGAGAGAACTTCATGAAAGAGACAATAACATGCAGAACTTTTTAGACTGAGGAGCTCATGAAATTATGGTCACTAGTTACATTAACAGATATATTTGAGGGATATACCTTCTTGTAACTGCCCAAGTTGAATCACTTTCAAAAAAGTGGCCAGTAGCAGAGAGCAACTTTAGAAGGGGCGTTTCTCTGATTGCCTGAAACACAATTTTCAGTGTCAGGACTTTCGCCCCGTGATGCAAGACTCCTAGGCCAAGCCTTCAATGCTGGTTGATCTAAGGCTTTCAGTTCCTAAAGTTAGGGATGCAATCTTGACAAAGTGCTGAGGAACCTTACACAGCTGAATAAAAACACAAAAGTTCCTCATATCCAGTGTAAATGGAAGAACATTTTTTAAAGTTGCTTCCAGAGGTTACAAATTAAGTAACTCTTGCTGGTACCTCTTCTGCTGAGCCACAGAGTCCGCGGTCCCTGGAGACCAGGGGAGGTTGGAGGACTTGGTCCTAATCTATGTTCTGACGGTTTGAGAGTTAACGTCACCATAGGTGGTGAACAGATTGACCTATCCAGTCACCACAAGATCATCAAGCAAGGAGAAACTTGATCACTCCATCCAAAATGGGTCTTTTTAAATCTGTGCAGAGATATTGGCCTATAACAGGCCGGGAACGATTTATCTTCCTTTTGGGACAAGGATGGCCTTTTTCCATGACTCAGGGATTTCCCCTACCACAGCACTTCTTAAGACATTTGTTACAACTGGGGCCCATAAATATATATTTTATTTAAAAATATCAACAGGGACCCCATCCAGACTTGGGGCTTTACCTGAAGTAGATTTTCCAAGTGCAAAAAGTACGTCGCTAATTTCTATGGGGAAGTTCAAGGGTACTGGGACTGGCTCCGGTTGAGGGGAAACAAACCAGGGCCCCATAAGGGGGCCGGCCACTTTCAGTTGGTTGAAAAATACCCTTATAGTGTGTCACTCACTGGGCCTCTGGGATGATAGCTTCCAGTTTCGGCATGTTACACTTGGGGAAAAAAAGGATGATTTATGATGGCCCAAAACCTTGCATTATCCCTAAATGATGAGGCCAGGTCCAGCTCTCCCCAGGCCTTTTCTCTTACAGACCTCTTCCTTTCCTCCACGGCGGACTGATAGTCATGCCTGGCCTTTTTTACGTCCACAGGGTTGCACAGAGACTTTTTAAGCAACGCCTTTAGATGCTTGTGCGGTGCCGAACAGGCGGCGTTGAACCAGCAATGCGAAGAAATCCTAGGGCGGGGATTGTGAATGACCAAACCTTCGGAAATCGCCCGCTTAAGATTTAAAATTCCGTTAGGACTGAGCTGTTAATACAATCCTCATCCAAACATGCAAAAATTGACTCTCTGTTATCCTGGATGATTTTCTGGTTAAAACTAATATGGTCAACCTCTGCCCAATTGAGCCAAGGTCCTTTATTCTTGAAAAATCCCATATTGCATTCCGCCGCTGCAGAATTTCTGTGAATTTTTAACTCCAAAGTGAAACATACAGGATTATGATCACTAAGGCAGTTTGCCGCTATATTAAAATTTGAAACTAGAGGTACAGCAGCTGCAGAGATTAATATCAAGTCTATAGTACTCCCTCTAGCCGCCCGTGAACGTTGGGATCTGATCAGTGTTATCTGACTGGGCCTTGCCGAGAGTTATAAGGTCATGTTTCAATATTAGCATCTTCAAAACGGCCCCCAGTTTAGTGTGTTTAAATACCCCCCATTTTTAAATACCCACCATCAATGGGGCCAGCCATGTTATTCTTGTTACGTTTGGAGCGTCCTGGGGATGCCATTTTACCTAGTCAGTCAACCTTGTCAAGAATGTCAAAACGATTAGACACCGGGACATTGTATGCCTCAACTGTCTGTGGAGCGCTGGTATCTGAAAAACGAGAACGTATGGGTACTTGTACTGATGGGATAGGCTACACTGTCCTGCCTAGACCATGTGGAGGTTTATAAAAATGCCCTAAGGGAAATAGGTGGATATTAGTATGACCTTCACATAGATTCTTCGTAACGACCAGCAACTTTTGGACCAGCCCGGGGTCTTTAATATGAACTATTACCCAGTCCCCATTACAATCTTTTCTACTCCTCCCAATCCACGTACTCTGCGCGTAAGGAGTATATTATGGGCCAGGGAGGGAGGGAAGTTCTTATATTTCGTGAACCAGCGCAGAGACTTATTAACCAGATTGTCGTGTAATTTTAACTGTTCAGCGCCCAGGCCCGGTACTCCTGTCAGCACTATTACAGAAGTACTCCTGTCAGCACTATTACAGAAGTACTCCTGTCAGCACTATTACAGAAGTACTCCTGTCAGCACTATTACAGAAGGGCATGACGCGGGGGTAAATCGATGACAGGGAGGTTCCTCGGCGATGCCCTCCGATTGACCCCAGTTGAAGGGTTGATGCTAAACCCTCCCCGCTAGTTGTCTTTAGCCCCCCATCATGCCCACATCACCCGACATCTGTGAGGGAGTGCTGTCACTATTGCTAGCAATCTGTGAGGCCTCCAGGACTGGATAATCTGCGGCTGGGTTATCCGAATAGGCTGGATAATCTGAGAGGGCTGAGTAGGTAACAGTAATAATGACGTAACAGTGACGAAGGCTTGCTAATATCCTTAAGAGAATACTCCATTGCTGTCAACCGGCCAGAAAGGGTGTAAGTTCCGATTTCAAAATCTCTTCAACCCCCCCCACCCCCCACCAGCTCTTCTACCAAGAGCGTCCCCCAGCCTCGCCTGGCATTATGCGCAATATCATCAACGCCACCTGCCAGGCAGAGGAGGGGTAGGTGGGCATTTGGTAGGGTTGGCGGTGGTATTATTAGTACCTTGCTTTCGCTGGTATCTCTGCCACCACTAAACCAATGATGCAAATAGTGCAGAGTTTACAGGCTGGTGATATCTCTACCACCACAAAGCTCATGCTCCAAAAAGTGCAGTGTTCACAGTCTGCCAGCATCTCTGCCACCACAAAGCTTATGAATCAAATAGTGCAGTGTTTACAGTCTGCCAGCATCTCTGCCACCACTAAGCACATGATGCAAAAGGTGCAGTGTTCACAGTCTGCTGGTATCTCTGCCACCATAAACCTAATGCTACATTAGCCTGCCAGTTTCTCTGCCACCACTAAGCTCATGATGTAAAAAGTGCATTGTTTGCAGTCAGCCAGTTTCTCTGCCACCACAAAGTTCATCTTACAAAAAGTGCAGTGTTCAGTCTTTCCCAGTCTGCCGGTGTCTCTACCCCCACCACGCTCATGATACAAAAATCTCACTCACTTTCCTGAGTTGTAAACATACACATGAAACCTAACATCTCTCCGAAGAGGAGATACTGAGCGGAAGGTTTGTGCTCTGCATGAGATGTTGCGCACGACACTGATGTATGGACCCAGGAAGACGTGCTATGGATATAAACCTCTCAACCACAACAAACTGAAAGTGTCATAGCGCCGTAAACCTAATGCTATTAAAGTGGCGCTATAAACTTCCTTGTTTTCTCGTTCGGTTCTCCGGCCAGAGCAGGCGCTCTAATCTTTTTATTTTATTCTTTGTATCGTACCGCCCTCCGAGAACATAAAAAACCCATTCATCCATCCCTTGTCTCCCGTGGGCAGAGGGCCGGAGTCCTCAGGCGGGACCTGAAAACGTTTGTTGTGTTGAGGGCACTGAGGCTGCATTTGTAAGTCTGTGTAAAGGCCTGGAGTGCCAGCACGGGGCGAGGGGGGCCTTTGAGGTCAGTGCCAAGGGGCCAGTTCTCACAAGCTAGGACTTTCAGAGAGCGCCGGGTCAGATGCCAGAGGCAGGAACCGAGGGATGCGCGTCCACGCCGGCGAGGGAACGTGCGGCCGGAGGTTTAGGAAGGATCGGGCGCCATTTCTGGAAACTTCGCGGACATTTTAAAGCAATCTGATGGGTGGGACGTTTAGGAAAGCATCACCATGTTTCATTCCATTTACACCATTCCATACATGCCAACATTTTAGAAGAGGAATGTGGGAGATTAAAAAAATAAATAATCGGGAGATTATATTCTCCCATTTACTTCTATTAGAGCAGAGGTCATTTCAGATGGGAGAAAGCCATATTTAGGTCCAAAAATCGGGACTCCTCACCCTGAATCGGGCCTATTAGCATGTATACCATTCTGTCGTGGGTAGCCTACCCAGGGTGGATCCTCCGCTAAGGCGCAGCGTCGCCCCACTGGTTTTTCCAAAAAAGGGAAAAAAAATGATAATAACGTACATTGCGTTATTATGATTTTATTTTTCCTTGTAGTGCGGGGCGGGGCTGGAGGGAGGGGTCCGGAGGAGGGCTATGTGCACACAAAGTGTGCATGTCTGTTTGGCCGGCCGTGATGGGCCGGCCAAACAGACATGCGCACTTTGCATGTTCTCTACCCCGCTGTATAGCACAGCGGGGTAGAGAACACTCCCAGGCTCCCACTCCCAGTCTTCTGCGGCAAAAGAGGCTGCTCAGACCAATCACGACGCTGCTGTCACCAGTGTTGTGATTGGCTGGGAGCCTTGAACAGGAAGAGGACGGAGGGGAGACAAACGCGTCTGCCCTCAAAGGAATTTTTTTTTTCCGTTTTTTTTTAAGACACCCTCCCGTCCCTTCACGCCCTGTCCCGCCCGCCACCTGTGTTAAGTGTCTACCTTGGGAACGCACCAAAGAGCGCACGTCCCCGATCTCTCTCTTTTGCTGGCTGTCCCTCACTTGTTTCCCTCTAGTTTGTATTTCTGGATGTCTTTCTGTATTACTCGCCCCTTTACAATGTGCAAACATAACATTTGTCTACAAGACCTGTTTTTACAAAATCTTTAAGATATACATAAGCTGAATTTTGCCTCCACCCAGAAAAGTGTAACACTCTCACCTCATGCTATTGGCTTTCTAGTGTATTATTACGCCTCCTAACTAAGGAGTGATCGTATTTCCCAGCATGAGGGACTCCTTTACATCTCAAAAAATACATTGCGTTACCACACAGTAAATTGTTTAATTCATTGATGCAACATACACAGAAAACAATGTTTTTCTTTTGCATTTTCACTTCAGCTGTTATTCACCACTCAAAACGCAAAAGTGACCTATTTTCTTTGACAATGCCTGTTCAAAAGAACTGCATTCAGATGAGACACTCCGGCAGCCCCACGTGGTACTTCTGAACACCTGGTCACAATATTTTATAATCCTAATCTAACAAATGATTCCACTGTTTGTGACTGGTTGCAGTGAACACAAGGATATCGTTAGTAGCCGGCTTGTAGGAGGTTGGAACAGCTGATGGCCATGCTGTGCCTGTGCTGTCAGGAAGCTGCACGGCTGCTGCTTGTTCTGAAGGAGGGAAGCTTGCAGGGCTGGTACAAAAATGTACATCTTCCGTTGATAGGCAGCTGCCATGTTGTTCCTGTGCTGTAAGGAAGCTGCACAGATGCTGCTTGTTCTGAGGGAGGGAAGCTTGCAGGGCTGATACAGAACAGTACATCTTCCTTTGAACGGCCGCTGCCATGCTGTACCTGTGCTGTAAGGAAGCTGCATGGCTGCTGCTTGTTCTGAGGGAGGGAAGCTTGCAGGGCTGATACAGAACAGTACATCTTCCGTTGAACGGCCGCTGCCATGCTGTACCTGTGCTGTATGGAAGCTGCACAGGTGCTGCTTTTTCTATGAGGGAGGGGAGCTTGCAGGGTTGGTAAAGTAAAGTACATCTTCTGCAGTGGTGGTAGGTTGAGCGGTCGCCACCATGTTGTTCCTGTGCTGTAAGGAATCTGCACGGCTGCTGCTTGTTCTGAGGGAGGGAAGCTTGCAGGGTTGGTACAGTAGAGTACATCTTCCGTTGAACGGCCGCTGACATGCTGTTCCTGTGCTGTAAGGAAGCTGCATGGCTGCTGCTTGTTCTGAGGGAGGGAAGCTTGCAGGGCTGGTACAGTAGAGCACATCTTCCGTTGAACGGCCGCTGACATGCTGTTCCTGTGCTGTAAGGAAGCTGCATGGCTGCTGCTTGTTCTGAGGGAGGGAAGCTTGCAGGGCTGGTACAGTAGAGTACATCTTCTGTTGAAAGGCAGCTGCCATGCTGTACCTGTGCTGTAAGGAAGCTGCACGGCTGCTGCTTGTTCTGAGGGAGGGAAGCTTGCAGGGCTGGTACAGTAGAGTACATCTTCCGTTGAACGGCCGCTGACATGCTGTTCCTGTGCTGTAAGGAAGCTGCATGGCTGCTGCTTGTTCTGAGGGAGGGAAGCTTGCAGGGTTGGTACAGTAGAGTACATCTTCCGTTGAACGGCCGCTGACATGCTGTTCCTGTGCTGTAAGGAAGCTGCATGGCTGCTGCTTGTTCTGAGGGAGGGAAGCTTGCAGGGCTGGTACAGTAGAGCACATCTTCCGTTGAACGGCCGCTGACATGCTGTTCCTGTGCTGTAAGGAAGCTGCATGGCTGCTGCTTGTTCTGAGGGAGGGAAGCTTGCAGGGCTGGTACAGTAGAGTACATCTTCTGTTGAAAGGCAGCTGCCATGCCTTTTTTTTTTTTTTTTTTGGAGGACGCGCGTCAGACGGGTAGGTGATACTGCCTACACACGGATACCTAAAAAATGTAGGTCCTATTTCTGACAAGCGATCCTTATTGAACCCTATTCTGAAATTGGGGATGGGTAACTTTATCTTACGAGTTGAACTGAGTAAGTGAAAAAACTTTTACTACTTCAAGTTTAGTTTTTTGGGGAAGTTTTTTGTCCTGATGAAGCGTCACTGGATCCGGCTGGACCACCTAGACGCGAAACATGTAGACTTAGTTGAGTGAGTTTCCACAATTGGTTTTCTCCTCCTTCAACTCGTGTGAGTAGGTGACCATTACATTCACCTAGTACTCCTCTCTTGCGTTTTTAATCTTGGTCCCCATCATATTAATTGCTGATTAAATCAATGATTCATGGTCTGTGACGGGGAACCAATTTTAATGATTTTTCCTTTTCTCTCCATCAACACTTGGGTGCCAAATACTGGGTACTCACTTTGAATTTTTCTCTTGTGCTACTATTTGAGCACTTTGGTTTAGAGCACCCCTTCGGGGGAGCCCGTCAGGCATTGCAGCACCTGCCTGATGAGGAGCTTTCCCAATGATGATGCCAGTCATCCAGTGTGATGCATGAGGGTTCTTGCTCCTGGAATATTTGGATCGCACCCAGTATTTTCCTATGAATAGAGTCTTTTTGGAACAGTGTACTTCTTTATATTTGAATGGTTACCATGGGAGGCCGTACACTGGACCATTAATCTCCCGGGTCCTTCCTCGTTTTACATGAGCTGCCATGCTGTACCTGTGCTGTAAGGAAGTTGCACGGCTGCTGCTTGTTCTGAGGGAGGGAAGCTTGCAGGGCTGGTACAGTAGAGTACATCTTCCGTTGAACGGCCGCTGACATGCTGTTCCTGTGCTGTAAGGAAGCTGCATGGCTGCTGCTTGTTCTGAGGGAGGGAAGCTTGCAGGGCTGGTACAGTAGAGTACATCTTCTGCTGAACTGCCGCTGCCATGCTGTGCCTGTGTTGTAAGGAAGCTGCACGGGTGCTGCTTGTTCTGAGGGAGGGAAGCTTGCAGGGCTGATACAGAACAGTACATCTTCCATTGAAAGGCAGCTGCCATGCTGTATCTGTGCTGTAAGGAAGCTGCACGGCTGCTGCTTGTTCTGATGGAGGGAAGCTTGCAGGGCTGGTACAGTAGAGTACATCTTCTGTTGAACGGCCGCTGCCATGCTGTACCTGTGCTTTAAGGAAGCTGCACGGCTGCTGCTTGTTCTATGAGGGAGGGGAGCTTGCAGGGCTGATACAGAACAGTACATCTTCCGTTGAACGGCCGCTGCCATGCTGTACCTGTGCTGTAAGGAAGCTTCACAGGTGCTGCTTGTTCTATGAGGGAGGGAAGCTTGCAGGATTGGTAAAATAAAGTACATCTTCTGCAGTGGTGGTAGGTTGAGCGGTCACCACTATGCTGTTCTTGTGCTGTAAGGAAGCTGCACGGCTGCTGCTTGTTATAAGGGAGGGAAGCTTGCAGGGCTGGTACAGTAGAGTACATCTTCCGTTGAACGGCCGCTGCCATGTTGTTCCTGTGCTGTAAGGAAGCTGCACGGCTGCTGCTTGTTCTGAGGGAGGGAAGCTTGCAGGGCTGGTACAGAACAGTACATCTTCCGTTGAATGGCCACTGCCATGTTGTTCCTGTGCTGTATGGAAGCTGCACAGCTGCTGCTTGTTCTGAGGGAGGGAAGCTTGGAGGGCTGGTACAGTAGAGTACATCTTCCTTTGAACGGCCGCTGCCATGCTGTACCTGTGCTGTAAGGAAGCTGCACGGCTGCTGCTTGTTCTGAGGGAGGGAAGCTTGCAGGGCTGGTACAGTAGAGTACATCTTCCTTTGAACGGCCGCTGCCATGTTGTTCCTATGCTGTATGGAAGCTGCACGGCTGCTGCTTGTTCTGAGGGAGGGAAGCTTGCAGGGCTGGTACAGTAGCGTACATCTTCCGTAGAAGTGGTAGGTTGAGCGGCCACTGGCGGCTGATGACCCTGTGGCCAGCTCCTGGAGTCTTCAGAGACAGGCATGTTTGTACCTTTACCTGACTATGTCAGGAAGGAGCTATCTATTGACGATTGCATCATCAAACTAATGTCTGTGATACAGATCAAGCTCTCCCTATTTGTAACCAGCTTGGGAGCTACTGAAACCCAGCTTATGTCCTTTCTGGGACACCAATCTCTCCCTTAGCAAAACCCATTAAAAGTTGCTACGCCTAGTTCTACTGCTCCATTCCCACCACACAACTCCTCCAATCAACAATTATTAGTGCCAGCAGGGGGCCCCCTCCACCTACAGGCATTTCTTGCCCAGCTTATCTACCGCCTCCGACCACCCATACACCAGTGACCATTCCTATGGCGGAGGGTTCCTCGGCTAAAGCAGTCATCCTGCCGGGACCCTAATTGGACCATTTGGAAACCTTCCGTCAGCCCTGTGTCCTTATGTTGTGGTTTTGACAGGTGTACCTCCCTGCGGAAACACCGCGAGGAGTCATACGGGGGAGCTACGCAACACGGTTCTGGATTGGCTAGCTCATTATAGGGATTTCCCTTTGCGCTCTCTGACGAAATCCTGTTCACCCGAAGGATTGGCTAGATTGGCCCAGACCCGCCTACTTCTCACGGGGACTGCGTTATCATAAACTTTAGTTCCCCCCTGTGGCGCGGGCTATACTGGGCGGAACTCTGAGCAGATCTATTCCTGTGAGCTCAACAGTCCCTGCCCCTCTTGGGTTTTTCTACAAACCACAATTTATATATGCATGACCCCAGAAATTTCGGTCCCTGCCGTTGGATGGGGACAGGGTTGAAGTTCTCTTGGGGACGAGACCAGTCTCTTTACCCCTTGCTCCTCAGTCACAACTCTGTTCCTCCTAAAGCAGTGGTCTCCAAACTTTTTAATGCAGCGCCCCCCCCAGCTGAAAAATAAAAATAATTGGGCCCCCCTCCGAATTTTTCACGATTATTTTATAAAGATGACAATGTTTAAATATGTCTAGACCTATTTAAACATTGCAGTTAAGTACTGTTACCTTTAAAAAAATGCAATACCATGCTTCTGCCTAAAATATGTGCCTGTTATCTGTATAATGCTTCTTTTGGCCAGTGTCTGGCGCCCCCCTGGGATCACTAGAGGCCCCCTAGGGGGGCCCGCCCCCTAGTTTGAAGACCTCTGCCCTAAAGTTTGTTTTAATGTTCCTGTAGGGAATCCGTTCAATATTTTATCAGAAGTCTCAGCCTTCCATCAGAAGTCGAAATTACTGGTGCACCTAGGGGGTTTGTACTCTCGGGGAAGGGCTTTGATGTGGGGGTGTGAAGGTCTGGTTCTTTTTCACTTGTGAGTTGGAACACGGCAGGATTAAAAGATAGGATCTTAAACCCAGACTGGCTTTCATTGCTAAATTTGATTTTGTTGTCATGGAGGAAACGTGGGTTCTTCCAAAGATTTCCTGCAGGGGATTTCCCAGCTGCTCTTGTCCCACTGCACCCTCTTCCCATCGGAAAGCAAGGGGGGGGGGTCTCTCAATATGGGTCAAACTAAATCTCAGGGTAGAAGTACCAGTCTTTAGCTCGGATAGCCCCGCGAACCAGGCTCTGCTTATCTGGGATAGCCAGGGCTTTTTTTGTTTTCACCTGGTACATTTTTATAATAACGATTTTACTAATTCTTATACCTCTTTATTCGAGGAGTTGTTTCGTTGTGTTATGAGCTTGAAACATTTTGGGTCATGGCACCACACCCCAACCCTGATTTTTGCTTTGTGGTGATTTTAATGCCAAACTCGGGGATCCACCCTAAGGAGTTGGGTTCCACCGGCTCAGCAGCAGTACCCCTGGATAACAGAGGGAGAGAACTGGGGACATTTGTAGTCTCACACCATCTTGTAGATGTAATTAATTTCTTCCAGGGTGAAGAGCCAAGTAAATCCACCTATTTGGGGTTATCCGTTATTGATTACATATTCGCTCCCACGCACTTCCTGCAGTTCCATCATAGAAACCCAATGGGGAATCCGCATGCATCGTCAATGGAAGGAGCCTTCGTCCGGGTAGGGACAAACCGCCAACAGTTTGTGCCAAGGGTGCCTGACATTCAAGAGACGGGCTCAGACTGGATTGGCACCTAAGAGATCCCAGTTCTACACTTGGTCATCTTCTTAAAACCCATCTGTAAGTGTTTATGGCTTAACTGAGGATTCTGGGGTGGTTCTGTCCTCCTGTTACCAACACCCCTGCTCCTGCATTAAGAATCATTTGCTGAAACCCTATCTCTCTGCCCCAGACCACCCACGCTGGTCCTGCGTGAACTGTTCAGAGACTACCCGCCGTCTGAGAAAGGCTTTGTCAGGGCGCCCAAGGAACGCAGGGCCAGTCCAGGGGGCTAGGAGGGACGACAAATGGCCCATCAAGGACAGGAAGCTACCTGAATGAAAGGGATTGAGAAAATCTGGAATTAGCAGACCCCCAGAAAAACAGTGAAATATTCTGGGATATTGTCAACAGGTTCACCAACAGAACGTTCATCCCAACCAACTTCCAGTCTGTAACATTCCGGGCTGCGAGTGGGTTAAGCATTTCACCGCTATTTTCCAGCTTCTCACGGACAAGCTCTGTAAGGATTGTGCATTTGGATATTTCTCCTCATTTCCAGATTTCCCTTCAGAAAGTGGTTTAAACCATCAGACAGAGTTCTAACGGTAAAGCCCCATGGCCCGATGGGATACCCATGTTCTTACTTAAGTGTAACTTAGATATCTGCGGTCCCCTACTCACTAATTTGTTTAATAATCCTCTGTGTAGTAGGGTCCCGAATTCCTGGGCCCTTTGAATAATTGCCCCAGTTTTTAAAAAAAGGGGGTGTGAGGGAGCCCCAAATGTTATAGGCCAATATCCCTTATTGACAGCTCAGTGAAGATCTCAGGGAAGGTAATATTCATTCGTCTGCAGATGTGGGCCAGTGCCAATAACATCCTGTCCCCATGTCAGTACGGCGTCCGCCCGGGGACAGGTACAGTGGAGCAGTGCCTGAACTTGCACCTGATTGTGAGTAAATATACCATCGCCAGGTGCTGCCCGATGTACCTGGCCTTTATGGACTTATCTTACACTTTCGATTGCGTGAAGTAGGCTGAGCTATGGATGACCTTGACTTGGGGATGGAGTTTCACTGGTGAAATTTTTGCACTTCTTACATGAGAATCTAGGGATCGGGTGCGATACAGCCGAGCAGGAGAAACCTCTGATGTTTCCCCCTTAGCAAGTGGGGTGCGTCAGAGGTGCATTTTGGCACCCCTGCTCTTCGTTATCTATATTAACGAAATAAGCACCCATCCGTCTATTTCTACCAGTGACGTCCCAAAATATGCAACCTTATCTTTCTTGGCGTTAATATACGGCAATGATGTGGTTCTAGTGGCTAGGGCGCCGGGGCACTGCGTACCTGGGTAAAGTCCTTGTTTCATTTATGAGTAACTTAGATATGGTATCTAGCTATGGGGACTCACACGCAATGGCTTGCAGACCTAGCAGGAGTCAAATGTCGTCCGTAAAGTTGCAAGATCATTACCTGAGCTCTGTGCAGGATTTCAGTTACCTGGGTGTTGCCTTTAATTCCTCCAGTTCCTGGCAACCCCAGGTTAAAGCAGAGCAGCAAAAACTAGGGATGGAGGCCGGGTCCCTTATTAATCTCGTTCAGAAGGAAGGAAGGCCTTAACTCTGCTTACATCAAGATTAATAATCTGCAGTGTATCGCCACAGATCCAAATAGGGCGGTGTTATGGAAGCACCTAAATGCCTCCCCCATTTAGGTGGAAGAACACAGGATCTCCAGGCGGCTTTTGAATCTTCTACAAACCAGCTCCAACTTTATACTACATTCTAAACCTAGGCCCTCATTATGAACTTGGCGGTCGAGACCACCATGTTGGCGGCGGCGGAAATTTCTGCCACCGGCATGGCAGGCTCGATCGCCACATAATGAACACAGTGGGGACCGCCACAGGCAGCCTTCCACCACCGCCAGGCTACACTTGGCATGGGCAGTGCATGGGCCCCCGTGCAGAGCCCCGTCACGCAGGTCACTGCCCCATTTACGGGCAGTGATTTGCGCAACGGGTGCTGCTGCACCCGCCGCACTGCGGCATGTGGAGCCGTCGGCAATGTCCAGGCCCAGCATTCCGCTGGGCCGGCAGGCGGAAACACTGTTTCTGCCTGCCGGCCCAGCATAATGTTAATTATTCGGCCCGCAGGGTCTCAAGGGGGCTGGTGGTCTGTGATAAGACCGCCAGCATGAACACGGCAGGAAATCCCACCGTGTTCATAATGACCCCCTTAATCTGGAATATGTCATAAATAGAGTTAAAGTGGCCCCGCTCCGCCTTTGGGTGAGCATGTGGTCCAATACTGAAGCTAGTTTTAATACAAAAGTTATTTTAGACTGTCTTAGTTTAGACAAGGGTCTCTCAACCCCCTGGCTGAATTATGTCTGTTGGCCTTTCAATGATATTGGTCTCCCTGAAATGTTTCCCGCCCCAGTCTCTATAAGTAAACATGATAAGAGGCTGGTAAGGTCCCACCACCATGAGTTCAGTTTCTCCCAAAGAACAAGGGAGGTTTTTTGAATTTTTCATAACTGTTTTATACTTCTAGCAACTGGTGAACTGGCCTTTTATCTTTCCTTGGAACTCTCGGTGGGAGAGGTCTCTTCTCTTTAGATTAAGGGCAGGCACTGTGTGGCATCTTTTGAGTTTCTCTGATGGGGCGAAGGCTTGGGACAGTAGTTTACCGGCATGTCCTTGGGATGGGTTGGCTGAGCAATCTTTGCTGCATTTCATCTTTTATTTTATTTTTTAAATGTTATCACTGTTTTTTTTAACACTGTCTTACGCATATTTTGAAACCACCCGCCTTCAAGAAGTGTACGGCGGCCATAATGTATCTTCAAGATGTTAGACAGTCCTGACATTTGTTTCAGTGTCTGCTGTTTCCTTAATATGTCAGTAAGAAGCAGGAAATCAATGGAGGGATAATGTCATTGGAGGGAGCTCGTAGTTGAGTCAATGCACAGTATTCTAGCAGTTTTCACCATGCTGTAGTTATCTTTTTAATCACTTTTGTATTAACATTTTATAGTTTTTTGATGTATGTATTTGTGATGGATTGTTTGTTGCTCTTTCATAATCTGCTATACATTCGAATATGTGATTGAACAACTAGGTCCTAAACAACTACTTGTCTAAACCACTACTGCTAAACAACTAAAAAGTCTCTACAACAAAATACTGAACAACTACAGTCTAAACAACGATTTTGCCTGAATAACAATTGCCTGAACAACAAAATTTAAGGTAAGTTTTTCTTTTTTTTAATGGTTTATTAGTTGTATAGAATTTATATATACATATATCACAGGTGGTGGTCGGTATGTTCCTAGCTCATCTGCTCCACCTACGTCTGGAATTGACCCGTTCACAGGTACAATTGTGGATACTTTAAAAATGCCCAGTTTAGCACACTGTGTAGTCTGTGAGCTAGGGCACTAAAACACTATACTAACTGTATAACTATGCTGATACTAACCAACAACACTATCCGCTGTTCGCTCCACACAGACCACCTGTCATCATAACAATGCCCAAACCCTGCCTTCAAACACATCATCTACAAACACTCTTCCCCTCTCTTCACCAATTACACACAACCATACAATCCCCACATTTCACTCCACCACACATATTACCTCTTCCGGTAATCACAACTAATACTTACTTCCCTGACACACACCCATCACCTCTTACACACTGCATACATTCATCTCCAAAACACATCAACACCCCATCTAACACTCAAATTCCACTTACCAGCACTAGCTCACATACAAATCCCTCACCAAAAACAACTACACCAATATCCCCTCTCATTATTCCATAAAAACAATACCGACCACAAACATCAGCACATCAAAGCAACACAAACTTACATTACACTCATCGTCATACCCACTCCCACCCCCAGGACTACACAAAGAATACAAATTCCTTCCTATCTCCACCCCTACCCCCCCACTCTTCACAAACACCTACCACAAGCACCCCAACCCAGCAACTTTCATTCATTCGCCTCTCCTCCATTGCACAATTTAGAGCCTTACATCATGATCCCCATGCTCCTCCACCACCCCTAACCCATACTCCAGCCACACTAAACAAACGCAAACAAAATAATAAAGATGCCACTCATAGCAGCCTCGCATCCCCTTGTCTGTTACATAATAAAACTACCCTACAAAAAACACTACACTCATGGCTCTCTCAGCCACCAAGTCCACCACCCACACACACAGACCCAACAAAATGCCTCCTTAACCTGCTGGAAGAGGAACACTATATTGAAAAGCAAGAATATTGTGACCCTCAAACAGTTATCACAACTAGCAACACTCCTGCTTCAAGCTCACATTATACTACTTACCCTTCTCCTAAACAAAACTACACTACCACTAACACACCTTTTCTAAACTGCCAGCTCATAAATGCTCGATCACTCTCAAAAAACAAGCACCACATCTACGACCTGCTCACAGACACACAACCTGACTTACTATTCATTACTGAATCCTGGTTGGGAGATGACATGGCACCAGTGTTGCACGAAGCCGTTCCTCCGGGCTATCAAACCATCACTCAAAACCGTACAGGCAAGAGAGGAGGTGGACTAGCTATTATATTCAAACAGGCAATGAACCTCAGTAAAACAGACAACATCTCCATACTACGTTGTGAAGCCCTCCTTACCAGATGCCACCCTACTCCAACTTCCTCCTGTAACCTAACAACTCCACTTTCCCAGATGCTTTTCTTGACACAGTCTCAAACCTTATTACACTATACTCCAATCTATGCATTCTTGGGGATCTAAACATTTGGTTTGACAAACCCAATATGCCCCATCCAAAAGCTATCACCACTGGCCTACTCGCATTGAACCTACATCAGATTGTACACAATCCCACACACATCGCTGGTCACACCCTAGATGTCATTTTTGCTAAGCCTGAACTCATTACTATTCATAGCATCATGCTAATCACTTGGTCAGACCACCATATGATAACTTTCCAACATACAACTCCACAAATCAACACACCCCACAACTTCTTACATACATACACCTATCGACCATGGAGCAAACTCAATTTGGATCACTTAGAAACACAACTAACAGCAAACACAGATCTAGATACAATTAATTCTGTACCAAAACTTTATGAGTGGCTACAGGAAGCTTTTGATGTCCTAATACCACTCAGAAAAACTAAACACAACAAAAGAAAACCAACACCTTGGAGAAACACAGAACTTAAAAAGATAAAGCAACAAATCAGAAAGTTGCAGCGGACCTGGCTCAAAACAAACAACAGTCAAGACAAACTGCAGCTACACAAACTTAACAGGATATACAAATCATCAATCAAAAAAGCTAAAAAAAGATACTACTCAGACAGAATTCAAAATGCTCAATCTACAACCAAGGAATTTTATAAAATTCTCAAGGAATTTCAAAAACCTACATGCATGGAAGGAAGTCATCCCATCACTCAAGATTTCACAAAAAAATTGGCAACTCACTACACAACCAAGGCAGACACATTGGACTCCTATTTAAAACAGAAGAAAACCACCAGCACCAACCCCTTTCCTAAAATACCCTTTAAGAATAAACCATCCCAACCTCTACAGTCCTTCAAACAAATATCCCAGGATGAATTTATGGATTTGGTCAAAGCAAGCAGACCTTCTGGTTGCCCCTCTGACCCTTGCCCACCACAAATCTTCAAGAACATCCTGCTATCTACTTCTGCTGTCACACCTGTAAGAAGAATCATCAACAACTCTTTAACTTCAGGAACTTTTCCTGCAGACCTGAAAAAGGCATACATATGACCTTTATTAAAGAAAACAAACCTAGACCCGCAAGACCCCAACAACTACAGACCAATCACAAATGGACCTTTCCTGGGCAAATTGATAGAAAGAGCAGCATTCGCCCAGATGTCACAATTCATTGAAGACAATTCTATACTTTCAGACTTCCAAACTGGATTCTGCCCAGGAAGAAGCACTGAATCAGCACTCATAGCAATCTGGGATGATCTTAAAAACACAGTCGACCGAAATGGAGTTGCTGCACTACTTCTCTTGGACCTCTCAGCTGCCTTTGATACGGTTGACCATGACACCCTAACTCAAAGACTCCACGAAGCCGGCATACAAGGGACTGCTGTCGACTGGATTACTTTCTATCTTCAAAAAAGAGCGAATATCATCCACTCGCCCCCCTTCTCGTCCGAACCCTACCTCACAAAAGCAGGGGTCCCCCAAGGGTCAATCATCTCACCTTTGCTTTTCAACGTCTACATGATATCTTTACCAGAACTGATCAATGATTTCCATCTCACATGCTACAACTATGCAGATGACACACAAATACTACTTAAATTAGAAGACCCCAAAAACATTGAAAACTCAAATCTTCAGTTGCCGCAGAGCCGTTGATCAGTGGATGACCTGGAGCCATCTCAAACTAAATACCTCCAAAACAGAAATACTCATATGTGGTGACTGGAAAAATTAGGACCCTCTGTGCGTCTGGCCTGACGATCTCAGACCACCTCCTCAATTATCCAAGGAAGTTATAAACCTAGGAATCACCATGGATTCCAAGTTAACTATAAATGCCCAAGTAGACAAATTAGCACGCACAAGCTTCATCACCTTAAAGATTTTACGACGCATCTTCCCCCACCTCGGATTTCCACACAAGGTGCAAGCTACTATCTGGCTTGTACTATCCAAACTGGATTATACCAATAGCCTCTACCATGGATCATCTCTATCTGTTATGAAAAAACTACAACGTATCCAGAATTCCGCAGCCAGGCTACTACTACATATAAAGCCGCAAGCCCACATCTCCCCTGCCTTGAGAGCACTACACTGGTTACCCGTTGCCAGAAGATGCACTTTCAAGCTGCTTTGTATCACCCACAAAGCTATACATGGAACAGGACCGCTTTTTATCGGAAAGAAAATTACCAAATACATCCAACGAAGAACCCTCCGCTCAAGATTGGCACCGCGCCTTAGAACATCACCATACAAGAAAAAGACTATAGGTGGGACATCCTTCTCCGTCCAAGCAGCCAAACTATGGAATTCATTACCCCCAACTATAAGAGCCACAGATAACTTTCTTGTCTTCAGAAAACTACTCAAGAGTTGGCTCTTTCCTTCATAACCACCTTTTTCAAACAACTATGAACTGCATATGCCTATGTGGATAAATATTTTTTCAGATTATATGTATATTTCTATTTATTTATAGTTTCTTTGGAAAATATGTATTGCTACTATGTCATAACAATAAAATACACACACACTCTTTAAACCTGTCTAAGTATTTTTTACCCATGATTCTAATTATGTATTATATGTGCATATGTGTGTGTATTCATGTGTGTGTGTGTATATATATTATGTGTATATGTTGTTTCTGTGCTTGGCATGTTCGTGGATCATTGCATGGCTCCTCGGTGGGTTGTTATACTAGATATCTATGAATTCCTGCTCTCATCTTATCACACTTATCTACTCATCACTCTTATGTCATGTCTCTATCAAACTATCCTCCATTCTCACTCTGACTCATCCCAAATCCCTTCTACCACTTTCATCTCCTAAATATCTCTGCCTAAGCTCTTCCCTCCGCTTCCACATCTAACTCACCAAACCTCACTCTACCTCTGTGACCTTCCACACAACCCTACTAAATTCTCCTGCATTCATCTCACCCTGCTACTATGCTCTCCCTAACCCTTCCACATACTCTTCACCCTCCGCCCCCCTTTACTCATCCCAAGCCTTTGGGTTGAGTAAATGAAGGATATACTCCCAATTAACACTTCTGGATTTCTTTCCTCCTCCACCCCTCCATTACTCCAGTCAATCTAACTAACAAACTCTCATATCCGCGGCTCAAATTAACTCATAATAATATTAAAACTGTACTCATTATTTAACGATACTAATCCATCACTAATTCTTGTTGGGTTCCGGAGTAGCGTGCTACTCATCGAAAAGCGATTCGACGCCTCGTCAGGGGTAGTAAGCGCTATATAAATACGATTACAATACAATATATATATATTATATATATACAACAACTTATATATATATATATATTTATATATATTATAAACAACTAATAAATCATTAAAAAAAGAAAAACTTACCTTAAAATTAGTTGTTCAGGCAATCGTTATTCAGGCAAAATCATTGCTTAGACAGTAGTTGTTCAGCACTTTGCTGTAGAGACTTTTTAGTTGTTTAGCAGTAGTGGTTTAGGCAAGTAGTTGTTTAGGACCTAGTTGTTCAGGATGTTTCCCATACAATGTGCAGATTTTAACAAACAGATCAAAAGTTACTAAAATCACAGCAACCCTTGTGTCAAACAGTGGAAAGGTCCTATTCAAAAGTTGACTGGGCATCTTGCAATTGGTTATTAGTGTGTCTGGGTATTAAACAGGCACTAATGAGGTGAGGCATTTGCCCAGACAGTGTTAATGTGGTGAAAATAATGACAAAATTATGAAGTAATATAATCATCAAATGTGATGCATTAGGTTGCATTATTTGCCTTTTCTTGCCGCATAATTTAGTCAACCCTGCTGCATAATTCCTGTGGCACTGGGTATTACCAACCTCCTACATTAGTGGATGTATTCTTCCCTCCTGTCCTCCACCATCCCATAATGCATTGCACCCTCACCACTAGTGCACAGTGCCCCATTGCTATGTAGGGCGGTTTACGTTACATGATGCCGAAGGTACATAAACCAGTGAAATTATCAATAACATCGGTGACCAACCCAATTATGGCATCACTTGCCGCTTTATCAATGACATCACTAGTCGCCTCACCCATGACGTCAATGGCACCATTATCATCAGATTCAGTGACCGATCGGTTCACAACACAAATTATGCTCATTCACGATGTCCTCACTGATCACGTAACCTTTGACGTACCAACTCTTACACCCCAAGGAAGCGCCTCCTTGTGAGCTTAACATTTAACACCTCACTACGATATAGCGCCATGAAGCTGGGGACAAGGTGGCGCTGTGTGACTGAAATGCATTGGCGCTTTTTATCTGCTGCGAGCGGCACATTCCAGGTTGTTGCAAAAGACGCTGTGGTATTAGCCCATGACTTTAAATTGGAAGGCTGCCAGCACTCGTATAGACACACCCAGGAGGAAAAAGCAATTGTGTCACGCACCGTTGCAATGCTTCAATGTCATGACAGAAGGAAGAATTTGCACGAGTGCTTTTCAGCTCTGCATGCTGGATTTCTGAAGTGTAAAATAACAGCAAACCAAACATTTCCCCGACACTATGTTCTGTCTTGCTTCTTTTGTAGAATAAATCCTATTTATGAAATTGAAACCTTTAGAGGGTGTTGAAGAAAATATGACAGAAATTGATGTTTATACGTTCCTTGTATTGCCCACCCACAATATCATACCAGGATGTCAGCTGACTCCATTTCATGTGTCATGGCTTTGAAGCAATTAGCACTTTGCCTACTTGAAGTTTTGACCTTGTCCTTACAGTGTGAATTACAAAACTACAAGTGCCAAAATGCAATGTACCGTTAACTAGAATACCAGGTTGAAGATGGTTTATAAGTAATTGGGCTACTTGGCAACTCTGAACATAGTCAGGGCCTCTGTAATTATGCGGCTGGAGAGGGCCAAATTATCCTGCAGGTTTGAGTAAATTATGCAGCAGGAAAAGGAAAATTATGCAGCATAACGCAGCACATTTTGTAATATGATTACTTCATTATTTTGCCATTATTAAACTTGGTAACACTGTCTGGGAATTGGTTGCACCTGATCAGGACCAGTTTAACACCCGAAACAGGGCTTTAAGTGGAATCACAAAAGTGTGGGGGGGTCTCTAAATGGGGCACGGCCAAAAAGGCGTTTCCAAGAATGGTTCCTAAGGGGTGTCCTTTGTAGAAAAAGAGTTGACCCAAATCAAGTTAGTCTAGAGTCCCATTCCTCACAAATTCACTAAGTCTTACTCAAAGACTGGTAACTTAAATTAGCAGCAACAACTTATTTATGTGTGGTAAGCAGTTAAGTACTTTACATGGTGCATGCAAGGTTCTGCGAGGTAACAAAAGTTGTTACATTTATTGTAAGTACGTACACTACAGTACACTTTAGGAGATGTGCTGTGGATGAAGCTATAAAGAATTTAACCCAAATACAAATGCTGTCAAAAAGAGTTGATAGGGCAAAAATAACAAAGGCCAGGGATTAGGGGAGAAAAACTGTATTTTCCTCTTTGAGGAAAAGAAAGGCAGATTTATGCTTTGCTCTTTCGCAGTCCTGCAGCAAAGCATGGAAGAAGAAATCATGCAAACCACGCCCACTTCAATTACTGCAGTTGCCTTTTGCTCCAAACATTCCTGATCTGATGACCAGATTAGAATTCTGTTTTTTTTTTTTTTACAAATCAATTCTTTTCCTTTCTGTCCAATAGAGGAGCCCGCAGCTGTACGCAATAACAACAAGCTATTAGCGTTGTAAACTCCTAACCCGACTTTTCTTGCCACATAAAATGAAAAGTAAAACAGTTCACATAAGCGAGCCGACAGCCGCCATGAGCGAGAAGCAGACACACAGAAGGAAACAGAAGTTCACTGACAGTGAAACACATCGGCAAAAGTGCAATTATCTATGCAACCGGCAAAAGTGCAATTATCCATGTAACAGGGTCGATGTCACGCAAAGCACTCGACTACCGTTTTAGGTTGAGCACGCAAGCGCTTTGACCTGTTGTAAGTCTTGTGGGCTTTTAACCACGCCCACCTCACACCCATCACTTTCACTCGTTCATAGGATTGCCTTTCAAAAATCCTTTGTTCTCATTCGTAAATGCTTTACATTTGACCCTCCTTGGGGAGGTTTTCTTACCGCCTTGGACACCGTCCCCATTACATGGATAACTGCACGATTGCCATTAAGTTTGACTGCCAGTGAACTTCTTTTTCCTTTTGTGTCTCTCCTTCACGCTCATGGCGGCCACGGCGCTTTGAATTGGCTTCCTTATGTCAACTGTTTTACTTTTCATTTTCAATTTAAGTGGCAAGAAAAGTCCAGTTAGGAATTTACAACGCTAATAGCTCTAACTCGAGCAAACGTGAGACCCATTGTATTGCAAATGCTTGTTAGTTACTGCTGTGCTCAGATCAGGCCCACTTAAAACCCTGCACCCAAATATAGCAAGAAGCAACAGCAAGGTGGCCAGTTCAGTTTTTCCAAAGGCCCTCCAAGCCCACAGCAACACTTGTTGCTTCATTTTTAGTATTTTTTTAACCGTCTGAGCTAAAAACATTTTTTTGTTAAAATCCACAGGCTATGCAGCAGATGTAGGAGTTACGTGGCAAATCTATAATTATACAAAAATCACAGCGGGCGCACAACCGCATAATTCCAGTGGCCCTGGTCATTGACCAATGCCAGCAACAGGACATTAGTTTGTGAATAATTTTGATACTGCTATTATTAACTAGACACAACGAGAAATGTCCCCTGAGGTTCAACAATATAGTCAGCATTCGCCAACTCAGTTCATCCATGTCTAAAGACGAAAGGTGGATTAAGTTACGCGCATGTCTCCGCAGCCGCCCCTCAACCCCCGGAGCTGTCAGCACGTGGTCCACTGATGCAGCCTGGCCAGCCTCTCTTGCAGAACAGCGTTGATCTGGGTGTGCAGCTGCCTGACCGCTTCCAAGCGCCAAGCGCTATGAAGCAGGTCAGCGCTGCGGGCGGGTCTCGGGCCGCACATTCCCTGGCAGGCAGCTGTTCCCTCCGGGTTTAAAGAGGGGGGCGATGCCAGGTCCACAACTGTAGACTGCAAAACAGTCTGTCTAGGAGTGCCTGGGCTTAGAAATGGGAAACCCCCCAAAATCCCTGGGGCTGCACGTGCTGTAAACCAGAGCTCGAGGAGATGATTGACAAACCCAGCAGGTTCGGTTGTGTGCAGGGGCTGGAGACTCCTCCATCTTAGCGACCCTCAGAGGAGCAGGCTGTCTGTGCAGCTGGTAAGAAGGGGGTGAATTCTCCACACTACAACATCCACAGATGTGTCATTTCTTCTCATGAAGTACTTTGCTCTGTCTGTATCAGGCGTCAGGTGGCCGTACAATAGCAAGGGTGTACCATAGACACCTCTTATTCTCACCCCCCACCCCCACCCACCTTCTGCACTTCTAGCTCTGTGGTCACTCCCTCTGTCCATCTTCAGATGATTCCCACCCCAAAACAATACTAACCCTGGCGCCCATCATCTTCAGCCTCCATGTACGCTGATGACACATCAAACAGTACGATACACCCGACAGGTCAGAGTCCTCTCCCAGGGTACACCTCTGATACCTCTGGAGTACAACAGAGCATCACAGCCAACCCCAAAAACCAGCGTCAAGAACTTGTTCTCACCACACACTGCTAACTCCAATCTACCACCCCTTTTTAGGGGCGAGCCTGCGTCGCATGCGCTTGCACATGCGTTTCGCTGGCGAGACGCTTTAGTAGTTAGAAAAGGGCTCGGAGCCCCGCCCATGTCACGTCAGTGTCTTTCATTGGTTCGTGGGCTTGCCTTTTAAAATCTGCTTACTTTCATTAGTGGAAGGCATGCATACGTCATGCCTTTTCTGGTGGTTAGCCTTCCTCGAGTGCAGTGACCAAGTCTGAAAACATGCGAGGCTCGCTGTTTTCCATCCGGTTTGTGGACTATTTTTTATCTTTTTTCGCAGCGCGATCTCGCTTGGCAGAAGTCGAGCGCTTTGCATGACATCGACCCGGTTACATATTTAATTGCACTTTTGCCGGTTACGTAGATAATTGCACTTTTGCCGATACGTTTCACTACGAGTGAACTGTAGCAGCACAATCACGCTCTTTTTTCCATTTAATGTGGCAAGAAAAGCCCGCTTCGGAGTTTACATCTGCTAATAGCTCTAACTCGGAGAAATGCGAGACCCGTTGCATTGCAAATGCTTGTTTATTTAATGTTTTTAAGTGCTACATAACACCCCAGTAAGTGGCCTCACTTGACCGAAAGTGCACAAACACCCCTCCTGTACCACCTCCTTGGTCTCTCACCTTATAGGCTATCACCGCTGCATCCTTTCAGAGCCCATCAACATACCTCTATGCCCTTGGAGGACTGCTCATTCCTCCACCAGGTTACTATGATAACATTCTTCGACCCATCTTAAGTATTCTGAGGAACTCTCCAATTGCGCTCATACAACATTCAGGGTCATGACCACTCCGGTAACTCCATCTCCACCCTTCCCTGATCAAAATTTGCCAGATCCTACCACAGATTGATCCGCACAACCATTTTGATCAGCACCAGCACCACACTTGCCTACACTACAGATTCCAGCAGACGGCTACTGCTTTTCCGCCAGGGATATGAGGGTATAGTCATACATACCGGAGATCCAACCCGACCCACGCCCCTGTGTTTACCCAATCTACTGATGCTCGTCAGTCAGAATTTTTTTACTTGTCTCGTAATCTGTAAATCATCCGGGGTCTTTGTGATGGCCTGAAAGGATAAACATCGGAATCCATGCCAATGTAGACACCCTCGTAGACATCAAGATTCAGAGAGCGAAGGGCAGGATCCTGGTCAAATTCTAGTTTACCAATCCTCCTGTCCAAGGTATCTGCTTGGGCCAGGAGTGCTAACACTGGAAGTGGCAATGTCTCTAAGGTAAACTAGGGCTAATAGTAGAGCGAGAAAGTCAAATGCTGGCTCCGTCACTGCTGTTCAAACACCAAGTGCAATGTTGGTTCAGGCGGAATGTAGAGAGAAAGGTAAGGTTTCGACTCGTTGCAAGATCACCGAGGGTTGCATGCACCAATTCCTCAATATAAACAAGGTAATGTTAACTTTAGATAGCCAAGGTAATAGAAAACATGTTCAACATACAACAGAATACTAAGTTCACTCAGTAACCCATTAGACAAGCTACTGACAAGACCTGCAGTGAATCAAGAGAACATCTCCAGGACCTGAAGCATGAGGGCAGCATAATGTGAACCTTTCGACAGGTGGAATCCACAAAAGAGGTTAATCCACCAAAAACACTGAAGGAGAGAGGAAATAAAGAGGTAACTAAGCAAGATACCAAGTGCAAGGATGCCAAAAAATGTGTGAACATACACAACAGTGGGAACCACAGAACTAAAGGAAGTTGCAAGATGAAAGTTTTCTCCCCCTTCTGCCAATTCCACTGACCTAGAAGATAGTGTTCCACTTCTGGTTGGTTGTTCCTTACAGCCAATCGCAGCAGTCTGAGTCCCGCTCTGTCATGGTAGTCCCGCCTGTGTATCCTGTACCCCCCAGCCACCAAAGTTCGGTCCTCCATAGTTTCCGCCAATCATACCTCAGCCTAAGTCACCTTGGCTGCATGGTCCATGTCAGTGGATCAGGTTCTTCCTACAGACTTGATCAGCTAATAGAGTCTCTGCTTGTCCTCACTCGACCGTGTCCTGAGCCTTACACGATAGGAGGTGTAGGAGGCATATGCACGAGAGTAGGAAGGGTAGCCATGTTTCAGTAAGTCCAGGTTTGTTATACAAGATCAGAGGAAAGATGGCTGCAAAGTGAGATAGTGTGAACCTGCAGATCATGAGACCATAGAGTAGTGTGTGACTTGTGGCTGAGGAAGGTTAGAAGAAGCTCAATAAATCTCACCTATTACACCAATGGATACTGATTAACACAGCAGGTAACATGCCTAGAATGTCTTAGATACATCTAGATTGAAACTATCTCATTAAAGGAAAATAAACAAAAACTCAAAAAGGATTCACCAGAGCACAGGGCACAATTGTAAACAAGTCTGCAACAGTCATATTAGGTGCCTGAGACATTGGTTTCGCTCAACAGCTTTACGTATTTCTTAGAAAAGCTAAAAAATATGCAAAAGCTGAACAGTTCTACACAACATGGCTTCACAGTACACATGACAAAAAGTTTAAGATTTCAGTGCCAAGTAGCACTTTTGGAACAAAATAGCGAAGATAGTGGGAAACTCTGCAAAGATAAGTAATCGGGCACTACACTAAACTTTGATTGTTTACCAAAATCTTTTTACTGCGTAAACAGTATTAGGGTATCGTCACCCTTATTTGTCGAAAAGGTAATGATTACCCTGGTGGCGATTCCTAAGAATTCTGTCCATGACAGTAATGTATGAGGAAACTAACATGAAAAGGAAAAAAAAACATAATATTACCGTCCTTTACTCAGGTAATTTGAATTTAGCTTCAGGCATATTGTGGACAGATACAAATGTTTGTTGTTTTCCACCCACCCCAGAGATATGAAGTAAAGAATGACTGATGAGTTCTCTTGAATATCACCAGGTTGCTTTAGCAGCAAGTAAGGTAACTGCGCCCCCCCCCCCGAGCTGGCATGCCACGATCTCTCAGCCACCCCCAAATGAATGGGCTCTTGGTTTCATGACTAGTATAGGCCTCCCTTTTCTATGCAGCTTATTTTACAATGTTTTATGAAATATTTATGGAGTGGGAGAACCTTTAGAGGAAACTGGACATCGGAAAAGGAAGAAGTGCACGGAGATAGTTGGGTACACAAGATGATTAATAGAATTGTGTTTCTGGTTCAAGATAGAAGCAGTTTGCATTCTTTAAAAGCTAGCCACCGAAGGTGGACAACGCCAAACTAGGAGCCAGGGAATTACAAAAAATAACAAGGTTTGGGCATGGGCATGGACAAACTCAAGCTGGACAGCCTAAAACAAATAGAGCCAGCAAACAGAAAGCAAGGAAAAGTGAGTTACAAAACAAAAAAGCCAATGGTAAGCAACAGGCGGAATGCATTCCCAGGGGAGCTTTCCAAATGTCTTCAAAATGTCGTTAGCAAACCAGACAGCTGCTCTGTCTGGTAGGCAGCAACCTATAAAACAGAAATCTGGGGGTTCTCCATCTACGCACCCAGGATTTGGAACAAGATTCTCATTCTCATCAGAACCCCCTACAGTTCGGAAAGAAGGCGACAGGATTTCTTTGAGAGCAAAAAGAACAGATGATGGACGGAATGATGAACAATGCAAACATTCACCCGCAGTCACAAAGTTCTGGATTTAATCCATTGGTTTTTTTTGCTCACCACACCCCAGTTTGGACCCAGCCATATGCAAATCAGTCTTGACCCTGTTCCCCATCGGCACAGTCCAGCCCAAACTGCCAAGCCAGGTCCTGCCTGGACCGGAAACAAGCATCCTGGGACCTTTTGGCAGTTTGGGCCGGACTGATCCCATGGGGAACAGGGTCAAGACAATGGATTAAACCCAGATCTTTGTGAATGGGGGTGAATGTTTGCATTGTTCAGCATGCTGTCCATGATCGGTTCTTTTTGCGTTTGTCGCCCTAAGTGGGAAGGGTATGCCCAAATGTGGGTCCCGTGCTCACTGCACCACTGGATTCCAGCTAACCTGGCTGATGAAGGATGATACCTTGAAACAAGTCCCAGGATGCTTGCTTCCAGTCCAGGGAGGACCTGGCTTGGCAGTTCAGGTTCAATTGTTCCCATGGGGAACAGGGTCAGGACTGATATGCATATGGCTGGGTCCAAACTGGGGTGGCGTTGTGAGCAAAGAACAATGGATTAAACCCAGATCTTTGTGACTGGGGTGAATATTTGCATTGTTCAGCATCTGTTCTTTTTTCTGGGATCTCTTTGAGAAGCACTTAGCACCTAATGGTTGCTTGCGTCAGTGCAAACCCCGTAAACTCGAGTCTCAAGTTTTTGCACGTTATTCGGTGTGCCGTTGCTTCCTACCTAGGGCTGCATTGTACAAAAACTGCTACATACTCACACATATTTATATAACCTTAGGACAAGTATAATCACGGCTATAGTGGTAATCACAATTCATTAAACCAATCTGTATCAGTTTTTAATAGCTCATGTACGTGCAAACTTGTAAAATTCCACCACATAGGAAAACACCTTTTGTGTACAGGAAAACTGAGACTGGATATGTTTCCCCTGAAGACATGGAACCATCTGCCAACCTTATCCAGGGTGAGCGCATCTTATTTTCGGTACCGTGCCCTGACAATAAAAGAGCAAAAATATGAATGGTCCTTTCCAAGCAGCTCAGTGGCTAACCGTGCATGGGCACTCCCTGACCAGGTCAGCCGCTTACCTCCCTTTCACCTGATCTCAGGTCTCCCACTCCATGTTTGACCTGTCCTAGGGTAGCGGAGCCTGCCTGCATGATCTGCATGTCTTGTGGGTGTCATTTATGGGCAGCCTATCTCCTATGGGGCACGTGCAGCCCCACCGTGCCATCAGAATCTGAGTGCAGAGACCAACCACGGTGTTTGCCTCCAAGAAACAAAATGGACGACTGGGAGAGTGTATGAATCCTCAACAGGCTGGTGTCTGTGACAGGCTACAGCAGAGCTGTCAGCGTGTCTTTTAGTAACTCTGCCCCAGTTCGACCACCTGGACTTTCAGAGCCAGAGGCTAGTCAGTTATGTTAACTGCTCTTATATAGCGCAGAGACTCACTCGTGAAGGACATCATGGCGCTTGCTACTCAACAGTGGCGCTAAGAAGTTAGAACAGCCAAGTTTTTTTTTTTTTTTGTTTTTTTTGTTTTTTTTTGGGGGGAGGTTAGGACACGAACGAATGTGGAGAGGGAGTCTGCTCCACTGGAATGGGGCAAGAGAAGGAACTGCCCCCGAATCTGGCAGTGCGAATCCGTGGAATCTTTAAAAATGCTTTATTAGTAGATGTCTAATTTTCCTGTTGGGCATGATGGGCAGCAGTGAGACACTGAAAAAATGTTTAATTTCTCAATTCTCCAGTTTTTCACAAACAAATACAGACAGTGAAATCGTTTTCCATCTGCATTTATGTGTGAAATCGGCAAAAACGGGAAACTGTGAGCCTTAACTAGAATGCTATTTAGTACACCCTGAAAGTTGTGCTATGGCCTATTCATAGCTGGCTCCTGAGTGCGGCCTGATGGGGGGCTCTCAGGGGGCTGAGCCTCCCCTGCTCCAGGCCGAATCTCTCCCCTGCCCAGCCCAAACGCCAGGTCCCCGGGGCGGAAAAACGTGCTCTGCCGGCGCCACGCTGTCAAAGGGCCTTTTTTGGCTCATGTTTGCGTCATCTGAAAAATATGATGCTTCTGACGGTGGGCGGGGCGTGCGCACTTAGGTGTATGGGGTTTAGGTGGGGCGGAGATGGCACCGCCCCATTCCCAGAGGCTTTCTCACGACGCGAAGCTGCTTCCGGGAAAGCAGAGTAGGCCTCGGCGTCATTACAGGCCCGGTTTGTTGCCGAGGAGTGGTGGGGGAGCGTGGTGTGACGTCAGGAAGAGGGCCACCCTAGCTTCCCTCACCAAGAGTGGTCAATGGCTGCATTCAGCAGCTCCCTTGTGGTGGGATATGAATTTTGAATCACACATAGCAGAGGAGTTGTGTGGGCCCGCCCAGGCCCGCTCCCTTAAACAAGAGGTGCTGTGTATGATGGGGGGGTGGCAGCGGTGTGTCCTCAGCCCTGGGGTGCGGGTTGAGGCAAGCACAGCATGGCACACCGCACAGGTGCTGGGGCTTTACTGCGATGTCATAGCTGCTCAGTTTCCCAGGTCCATGCATGATGTGCCGCTCTAGTCCAGTTTTTTTTTTCTTTGAATTCTGGGACTTGTAGTCCTGTTTTATAATGGAATAAATAAAACCACAAGTCCCAGAATTCAAAGGAAAAATCTGGACTGCAGCACATCACGCATGGACCAGGGAAACTTGTCAGGGCTGCGAGGTAAGTACTAGGGCTGGGGAGAGTACTTCGCCCTAATAGGATTATAATCCCGGAATAAAGGGTTTCTGGTCTGGAGTGAGATGGGGGGCTTGGTAGTAAAATGAGGAGGGGTGAGCTTCAGATTTCTCACCAATCACCCTGGCATATAGTGTTTAAATACATTATACGAGAAGCAGGGTGCATGAGAGGCGCTTAAGGGGCAGAGAAAAGGGAGAGGGGTGTGGTTTGTTAGGAGTAGTAAGAGAGAAAACACAATATTTAGTAAGATAATCAATTTATGAGGACTTTCAAAGCAGAGATGTGTGTTTTTGTGTGCGTGTGTGTGTGTAAAAACTCCTGCTATAGCACCTGGACCCAACTGTTTATCAGAAAATACATTTATTAGGGGATGTAACACCCCAAACTTCCCTCCTCTCCCCCCCACCCATAGCTTAGGCCCTGCAAATAAGGTCAGGTGGCGAGGGAAGGAAAGACATTAGAGGGAGTGAGGAGAAAAGGAGGGAAGCAGAGACAGGGCAGGAGTGTGACGGAATAGAGGACTGGGAGGAGGGATGGAGAGAATCAAAAGAGGAGGGGACGAGAGGAGGAAGTGGCGATGGGAAGGAGCTTCCAGTGGAGGAGTCTCTGCAGACGGAAGGCCCAGAAGCTCAGTGCTGCACAGGGAGATCTGGGTGTGACCATGGTGGATGGGAAGAGGCTACGAGGGAAGGGTCCCAGCCGATGGAAGGGTCAGAAGCTCAGTGCTGCACATGGAGCTCAGTGCTTCACAGGGAGCTCCGGGTGGATAGGAAGGGGCTACGAGGGAACGGTCCCAGCCGATGGAAGGGTCAGGAGCTCAGTGCTGCACAGGGAGCTCAGTGCTTCACAGGGAGCTCCGGGTGGATGGGAAGGGGCTACGAGGGAAGGGTCCCAGCAGATGGAAGGGTCAGAAGCTCAGTGCTGCACAGGGAGCTCAGGGTATGACCATGGTGGATGGGAAGGGGCTTCGAAGGAAGGATCCCAGCAGATGGAAGGGTCAGAAGCTCAGTGCTGCACAGGGAGCTCAGTGCTTCACAGGGAGCTCAGGGTGGATGGGAAGGGGCTACGAGGGAAGGGTCCCAGCAGATGGAAGGGTCAGAAGCTCAGTGCTGCACAGGGAGCTCAGTGCTTCACAGGGAGCTCAGGGTGGATGGGAAGGGGCTACGAGGGAAGGGTCCCAGAAGATGGAAGGGTCAGAAGCTCAGTGCTGCACAGGGAGCTCAGTGCTTCACAGGGAGCTCAGGGTGGATGGGAAAGCGCTACGAGGGAAGGGTCCCAGTAGACGGAAGGGTCAGAAGCTCAGTGCGGCACAGGGAGCTCAGGGTTGGACTAGGTTTGACAGGCTTAACGTAGACTTTGAGTAGGGACGTGTCTACAGACAATGGATGAGGCTGGTTTGGAGATGAACTGTTGACTATTTCGACGACCGAATCACAAACTTGCCTAGGCTTGCGGCTGCCAACCTGATGATGGCGGCACAACGAGGCAGTGTTGCACCTGGAGAGGTTGCATAATGTTCTTGTGGCAAAATGCAATACCTTATCCGATGGAACAGGTAAGTACTGGGGAGACCTACAAGGCCAGCGTTGCAGGAGTTAAGGTTGCTGGAGCAGCAGTGAGTGTCTTGATAAGAACTGATTGTTTGGGTGAAGTTCTTAATCAGTAGCTGGTACCTGGATTCAGAGGAAGCAGCAGGTCTGAGACTTTCCTTGACCTGGGAGGGGTGAAAGTGAAGACCAGGGTTACTTCCTGCTGGAGTCATGTTGTCAGCGACAGAATTGATGGGGTTGGGCTCTAAAGTGGCAGAAAAGTAAATTAACTTTTTTTTCAAAGACGTTTAGCCTGAAAGAGCAGAGAGCCACCCAGTGGCGGATGCCTGTGGGGCAACTGAAGATCTGGCTGAAGGTGGGGGAAGGGAGTAAGAAATGAGAGGGGGTGGGGTTGAGTATCGTCTGCATAAAGATAACATGATAAGAGAAAATGATGTCACCAAGGAAAGTACCTAATAGTTAAAAAGTAGAAGGTCCATGATTGAGATTTTTAGGAAACTGACCAATGGTAGTTTCAGGGTGGAGGGTAACAAACTTCAAGAAAGTGAAGAGAAATGATCCGGCGGGCAGGAAGTGGTGAATAGGCAGAACAGAGTCAGAAACAGTTCTATGCCAGAGATTCAGGACTTTGGCTGTTCAATCCACAGATTATGCTATTATACTGAACTTTTTATGGTAAAAATTGGCATTCACCTATAGAAATGGGAGGGCCCCTGAAGGTTTGAGCCAGGCTCCAGCCAGATGCCTGGATCTAGATCAGTTTGAGATCTTCAAACCTGGGGGGGGGGCACCCCTGAGGGTGGCTTATGTGATCGAGGGGGCAGGCTCTGGACAAGAGAAGCATCATGGTTTGCTTTAAGTGATAAAAAAAAATGAGCGGCAGGAGGCCACTTTGTAATGGGCCGTCCCCAACATGTTTTATCATGTCTATCTTGACTGGGAGTATGTGTAAACGGGGTAACAACACAACTGCGATGTTTGATTATGTTTAGTCCTATTTAAACAATGCCGCTTTAACGGGAAAAGCGCCCCCGCCAAAGTGGGGGGGTGCGGCCCGTTAGGAGCCGGGGGCTACGAGGCCCTGCACTCCTCTCAGGTGCGCACCTGTGGTGCGCAGGTGGCCGGGCGGACTTCCGCCCCCGGGCCTCGCGAGGCCTGGGGGCGGAAGTCTTCCCCGAAAGGAACGTTGGGTCCGCGTTGGGCCCTGACTGGTTCCGGCCGCCACGAACTGGTGGGGGGCTATTTAACGGCCCCCCCAAGAAGGCAAGCCCTTCTTTACTATTTCGCGGCGGCCGGAAAGATCAGAAAACTCGAGGCACCCTTGAATACATTTATTATAAATAGGGCCTTAACAGGTTGGCTCGTGTTCAAGCAGATACTAGGCGCCCCATTACCGCACCCCGGCTTGGGAACATACTGGGCGCACTTCCAGGCATCTGCTCGTCCCCCGCTGAGGCTGCTTTATTCTCCGTAGCTTTTGCGGTGGCCTTTTACGGGGCCTTCCGAATCAGTGAATTGGTGGGCGCATCCAAGGGCGACCATGCGGGGGGGCTACAGTGGGGCGACATTACGTCCGGCGCTGGGTTCCTTTCGATAGTCTTGCGCAAATCAAAAATGGACCAGCTTCAGAGGGGGGCGCGTATCTCACTCAGGGCCGCACCCGGTTCACCATTATGCCCAGTACTGCTTACGAATAATTACCTCCAGGTCCGCCCCCGGGCTGGCTCGTCCGCTTTGTTCTTACACCTTAACGGGGATTGCTTATCGCGTTACCAATTCTTGATGATCTTCAAGTTGGCCTTGAGGTCTTTAGGCGTGGAGCAATCAGGTTACTCCTCCCATTCTTTTAGAATAGGGGCAGCCACACTAGCGGCAGGTGCTGGCTTGACGGCCACCACAGTGAAAGGCATCGGCCGGTGGTCATCGGAGTGTTACAGACGGTACATTAGGCCTGAATTGGTGTAAAGGTAGCACTGTGCTTGTATATGAACGCCTCACACTCTTTTCTTTTCATTTCAGTACAATGTCTCAACGTGTAGTTTGGGTTCTGGGGCATTCATTTGTTAGTCGGGCGGTGTACCGGGTGCAACAGCTCCGTGGGTCGAATCCGGCGATGGTTCAAGGTGTGGCGTTCCGCTGGTGTGGAATTGGCGGTGCGGGCGTCACTCAGCTACAGCATTTGGTCAATATGGCGAAGGGATGCGAGGGGCTTCAGTCCCCGGATCTTGTCATTATTCACTTAGGAGGCAACGACTTGGTGCGATTGGGCCGCAAGACTCTAAGAGAAACAGTATTTTTAGAGATTACTAAATTGGCAAAGCAATTTCCAAATGCTGCGATTGCATGGTGCCACGTCGAAAATGGGGTGCTGGGATCAGGTCAAGAACTATCAATGTTTCGGTACGACGGCTGAACGCCGAGATGGCAAAACTTTGCCCGGGCCCAGGGTGGCTATGGAACATCCCCCACAAACTATTAAAGGGCTCACACATGTTCCACAAGGACCAGGTGCACCTATCTGATACAGGGACCGATCAATTCATTCATGACATGTGGGCCTTTGCACGTAGTTTGTTTTATGGTGGGGAGGGCGAAGGACCTTTTGGGCCCTGGTCGCCCTCGTGGCGGAAATTGAGATGTGACTAGAAGCAACAGGGGGGGTCCCCAAGGTGGGGCTCCCGGGAGGACACCTGGGATAGGATCCTGAAGTTCTGAGCCAACCAACACCAGATCAAGGGGTAAGGGAGCTCAGATCGCTGGGGGGAACATGGGGCTCCAGCCCTTGGCCGCCCCGTTACACCCCGAGTCTGATTGGTGTTTGGAGGAGGGGGCGGAACCCGAAGCATGAGGACAAGGTACAGTGTTGTAGTCAGGGTAACCGCCCCTCCTAGGGATACAGGTGATAGATGGGTCACCTGTGTGGTCCAGGACAGGAAGGGATCCTGTCAGAATTGATTTATGGTCACAAAAATGCTCATAAACTGTAAACTTCGTACTTGTTTAGCGCACTACTCACCCGTTAGGGTCTCAAGGCGCTGTACGCATACCGCTGTGGAACCCCTCCTGGCTTTTCCCTGTGAGGTGCCCACTCCTGGGCAACCTCCAAGGTGAAGCCAGGCATCCCCGCACTGTTGGGGCCGTTGTGGAGATTAAGCAAGCTATTGCCCAGAGTTACAGAGTGGGACCCATGAATTAGATTAGGCACCGATGCGAGAATTATCACCTGCCGAGGCAGGAATTGAACCCTGGTCCCGAGCCAGATTTCTGCATCAGGGTCTGCCGCTCTAACCATTGAGCCACACTTCTCCACAGTGACATGTAGATAAAAAGATGTAGATATTAATATGCCTGAAAAAGTTATGAGATGTTTGATGTTTGAATAAACCACTTCCAACGTTTAAAAGTTGTCGGTTTGTGTATTTCTGGTGGGGAGTGGGGGTCGTATGGAGGCCTCCGGGTCCTAAGAATAATGGTGAAAAATTGGGGGGCGCAGCATTAAGAAGTTTGAACACCACTGTCTTGGACCCTTGAGCCAACAACGGCCAAGCCTTCCTGTGGCTTCTCTCACTCAGTCTCTCACCTCAGCCTCAAGCCTTCCCTCCTGCAGGAGAGGAGCTGATGACGGACCTCGGAATGCCCACCAGCACAGTCCCGGTAAAGCGCTCAGAGACAGATACTGTGCTAATGGCTTCTGTTGTGAGTGGGGACGGTTTGAAAAATCACAATTGCATCCCTCTCCGAGCACTTTCAAGAAGCCCAAATGGTGTGGGCTGTGTGTGAAAGTCCGCCAGCTGCGCGGCTCTGCACTCCACTTGTGTGATCTGAACTCCCCGGCCGCTCCCACAACTTTGTTTTGTTGTTGATGCTGTGAATACTTTCACTCAAAGTTGTTCAGCCTCTCCTGAAATCGGTCTCTTTGTTAAGACTTGATAAGCAGGCGATATCAGCATTACAACAGAGAACATTCCCTCCCCCTAACTTCTGAATATTTTTCTAGAAATATTTCTTGTTTCAATTTGATTTCTTGGGTATTTAACATAGTGTACTGATGCAGCCGCTCAAAGAGTTAAACACAAAGTATTAACCTTTGATGCAAAATGGAGGCGAGCAGGAGATACACATTGAGTGGAAGAAGTGCACAATGTGAGACCAGGAAACTTGATCTCAATCCCGGCTTCTCCACTTAACCAAATGGTGTGATCCTAGTGAACTACTTATTCGATGGGGCCTCCTTTTCCTACCTCATCACATTTGGGAACACTGTGAAACATGCCAGTCCACGCGGTGCACTGTTCAAACACCTCCCTTGCACATGGTGTAACTAACATATTACAATGTAATACACTGAAACGTGTTTGCATGTTAAAGAAATATTCAGTTTCAACTGTCAAGAGTCTTTATCACGTTTCTGCAAGATTTTGCATGACTTATCGAATATGTTGATGGCTTAGATTGTGTTATGGCTCCTGGAGCCTGGCCAGACCCTTGGCTCTGTTCTCGCTGTCTGCTGCCTTGTCCACATCTGTTCCCCACTAGCCAGAATGTGGGTGCCATGCTGTGATTGTTCTATTGTATCAGCTAAGCATATAACACAACTATGGACATGTTCCTAAAACAAGCCGGCCTCTTGGCTTTGCCAGTGCTTAGTAATATTATCAAAGAGATGAGTAACGAGAATGATTTTGTTAGGATTAATTAGAACTGAAAATCTTTCAATTCTGAACTTGTGAGACTGTGAATTAAACATTAATAAAGTTGGTGAAAGGGGTTGTGGTCTTCAGAGTCTGTCACTCCTGTTCTCCACTTAACGCCACTTTCCTCTTCAGTGTCCCACTCTCCTGGATTATTACACACTTGGTTTTCCACATCTTTCTGAAATCCTCCATCTGCTTATCTCACACATCAACTCTTCCTCTTCATCACTATCTTTTCGCTCTCTTCTTAAGCATGTTCTTCCTTACATCACCTCCTGTTCACACCCTGCCTTCTATTTCTCTCTTACACTTTTCTCTCCTCATCTTCATAGAATTTCTCTTTCTTTTAGCACTTAAGATTTCATCAGTGGTACATCCCATCATCCCACTTTCACATATGATAAATGCAGTTGGCACATGGGTGACTGTCACTCTGCACTCTGCAGAGAGGCCAAGGATTGGATGAGCATGTAGCCTGAACATCTGTACGACCAACTGACCAGCACCGCCACAACATGAACTCACACAGACACCTTCTAGAGGACTCAGTTCACCGCATGCACCACACAAGAGGCAGATATTCAGGGTCAGACCGGGGAAGCATATCAGCCTTGGCAAACTGAAGAACCCAGCCAGCTCCTTTTATCACCTTGCAGGATTTCTCTCTCCACCCATTCTCTCTCTCTCTCCTTCTCTCTTCTCCCTCCCTGATCACTTTCTCCCTACACCCCCGCCTCACTCTTGAAGCCCCCCCGTGCCACCGAGGCACCAGGAGTGTACCACTGCCCTAAAAACCAGCCTCCAGCCCAGCGGAGAAACGCCCAGGGGAATACAAGGCCTGTCCGGCCCTGCATATATTGTGTGAAAAAATACAGAAGACAACATCTGGAAAAAACAAATACTTGTAGGGAATTCAAGGCAAATGAAAACGTGTGTGATGTAAACAGGGACTACGTAATTGACAGGAATTAACTAAAGGTTTTTTTCACCATCAGTGTTGAGAAAACGGGCAGTGTTTCTGCCCGTAAAGTTAAGGAGAAGAATATAGGGCCCAGTAGGGCGCTGTTTCATAGTCGGACTTTAATTACTGCCAGGCTTGCCAGGAAGGGCCCGCCCCACATGAAGCCCAGGTTTCTGCCTGTTCCTTAATTCCTGGACAGCATCTTTGATAGAGAGGTACTGCCGAGGCGTCGAAGGCATAGCTGGAGCGCCATCTAGCGGACAGGAAGCAGATTTTAGTCACTACCTTCGACTGCGAGCTAGCTGAATTTATTTTGCTCCTCTATAGTTGCAGTTTTATGGAGCGAACTTTGAGGCATTTAGAGCGCTGTAAAGATAACCAGATTATAGGCCCAGTGTTATTGAGTGATGTGCCCACAATCGCAGGATGCTGAGCCGAGGCTGGGAATCGAACCTGCAGAGTGCAGAGCTTCGGCACCAATTTACGTTGTTTACACGTTTAAAAAAAAAAAAACAAGATGCCGGTCGCAACAACTTCTGATCTTGGCACTATGTTTTGCACTCTATAAATTTTAACATGTTGTTTAGGCCAACAGCTAGTGTGTAGTTTATGGATTTAGCTTGGTAACAATTTTGCGTAGCTGAGGCCAGTTGCATTTTGCAGATTTTTTTTCCAAACTGTATTTTAAACAATTTTTTTTTAACTTTTCATTCATTTCCAAAACGATGTATGTAATATGTATTTTCACATGTGCTTTTACGGCCACATTTGTAACCGAAATAAAGAGAACTGAATTGAATTGAGTCGTAGCAGTGCTTCGGAAGATCATGCACACTAAGCGTTGTACTACATGATTTTACCGAGCGCCTAGAGTGCTGCTTCAGAGCACTACTTCAAGGCGGGGGGGGGGGGAGGGGGGGAGGGAGGGGAGAAGAGGTTGTAATATGCGCTTTTCGAAGTATTGTTAACGTTTGTGTGCGACTGGGCTTTTCAAACAAAAGATGCACAATGTACAGTTTTCTATTGGACAATAACTGAACTCAGTGCTTTCTTTCCTGAATGTGTTGTGTTTTTTTCTTGTGGTTGTATGTGCAATGCTGTTGTCAAGCTGCTTCAGGATTCAACTCCTGGATAGGTACAGGGGTAGAAGTTTGCAGGATCTATTAGGAACGACATTCCCTACTTTTTTCAATTTATAAAGTGTTCCCATTCTTTTTGTTAAAAACACAAATTCCTGATTGGTTAGTGCAGACCTTGAGGTGCTTCTGACTAAAGGAAAAGGGGGGGGAGTATCCCAAACTAAGGGAGAGGCACTAAAGAAAAGAAGGATCAAGACTTCTGTCAGGGTACCTACTACCCGAAAGAAATGTATATGTGTGAAATTGTAATCAGTAACTCTAAAAGTTGCTTGGGCACCACTGTATGGCTTTCATTGATAGTCATTTGAGCCTTTATGGTGGCAAAGATGTATCCTTTTTGAGAGGTAATGCAAGGGCGTTAACAGCGGAGTTCTGGAGTGTCTTCTTCTAATGGAAACTTATAAACAAGCATTTGCAATGCAATGGGTCTCGCGTTTGCTTGAGGTAGAGCTATTAGCGTTGTAAATTCCTACCTGGGCTTTTCTCTCCACACAAACTGAAAATAAAAAGTAAAACAGTTGACATAAGCAAGCCAATTTAAAGTGCCACCGTGAGCGGGAAAAGAGAGAGACAAAAGGAAAAAAGAAGTTCGCTTGCAGTCAAAGTTATCGGCAAAAGTGCAATCAGCCATGTAACAGGGTTGATGGCGAAGGCGGTAACAAAACCGTCCAAAGGAGGGACAAACGTAAAATAGTTAACAACGTAAACAAAGGATTTTTAAAAGGCAAGCCCATGAACAAGTGATAGTGATGGGTGTGGGGTGGCCATGGTTAATAGCCCAAATACATACCAACACATCGGAAAAGCAGGGCCTGCGCGCTGCTATGCTCAACCTAAAAACGGTAGCACTAGGTGTAGTCTGATTGCATATTACTAAAAATATGTTAATATCACTTGTTATATCTCAAGCACTAAAACTCTTTGCACATTTTGTGGAAGCCTATCTTATACTGTGTAGAGTACAATTACAAAATTACTATCATACTCGCAGTGTTACCAGTCAAGGCTAGTGCCTCGTAGCACTATAAATATGTCACTATTCCCCACTGCAATAACCAGGACTCAGTTCTATGACTGTCTGGTTACACACAGGGACATCTGCAGTGATTGTATTAATGAACTGAGCTTTCATCACATAAAGGAGTGCATTTCACACCAATTATTTTAATTTGCGTTTAGATTTTATTTAAGGTGTGTTCATTATATTTTATATGCATTTAACTGAAGTTGAAAGGTCAACAAAATAGCTGCAGAATATTTCATTCTTTGTAGCCACTTCTTTGACCCACCCCACAACCGATAACCCCGCCCCCTTTGCTCTCAGGATCACAATCCCCATTGATTGTTTTATGCCCTTCAACCACTGGATATGTATATTGTTTCAAAGTGCACATAATTAGTAGCATATATTTAAATGACTCCATTTGAGACCGAGCTGCCTTTCGGAGACACTACTGTGACATGTTAGTGGCTCCCTCCAAACCCTGCTGCTCTTGAAGGAGGGAGCCCAGCAATGGCTTCACTTGCTTTTCTATGCCCCTACCTACATGGCATGCCCCAGCGTGTGTACTATTTGCTGAAGAGCAGAGATTCCCAACCTTTTGACTTCTGTGGACCCCCACTTTATCATTACTGGAGCCCAGGGACCCCCACTGAATCATTATTGGAATCTGGGGACACCCCACTGAGTAATTACTAAAAGTGAAGGACCTAATCGGTTAATATTATTTAATTTTCTAAGCTGTTGCGGACCCCCTGAGGAGGCTTCACGGACCCTCAGGGGTCCCCGGACCACAGGTTGGGAACCACTGTGGTAGAACATGCATTCTGTAGGGCTGGTATTGAGTAATTTACTATCCAACAGCCAGTAAAGGGCACACACAGCCCCAATCTTTGTGACACTGCACATCAAGGTTCACAAATGTATCTTTCTTCCAGAATGTTATTTCTTGATCTACACTAAAGCATGGCATGCTCTTCTACTGCTTATGAAATTGTCAACTTTCATACGACTTTAAACATTTAATTTTCCTGCCTGGGAAGCTTTTTTTAATGCAATTATGTTGATTCTTGTTTAGTCTGTAATTTAAATATTTTCTTCTGTGAATTTTGTAAGATTCTAGAAACTAGGACAGCACTTCAAATAAGAATGTCTACATCAGCAAAAAGTTTGACAGCATGTGGGGTCCAAAGTGTTAAAATCAAGAGGGAAATGAGCAGATTAGATGGACCTTTTTTGCAAGATAATTTAAGTTCAACTTTGAATAGGTTACGACATTGTGGCATTTTTTTTGGTTGTAAAAACTCCTGCTGTCATCTTCCACAGCAGCTCAGCTTCAGACACTTGCTTTGCTGTTTTATGACTCGGTGGACCTGTGCTACCTGGCATTCAGGGCCGGCTTTTGGGCGGTGTGAGCGGTGTGGCCGAACCAGGTGATGACCTGGATTCGGGGGGCACTGACCTCAGGGGGTCCCTGTGCTTAGCAATGACTTACAAAACTTACGATTTAAAAGCACCTGCTGAAAAGTTCCTTGTGTGTCCAGCCTTCAGAAAACAATTAAAATGTCAAGATACCGCTTGTGATTAATTTTCCTGCTAGGGAGAGAGATGGGAGTTTTGTCTAGCAGCAGCTTTGACTCAACATAAAGTAGCATAAAGGGTTAATATGCCTGTTCCAAAGAATAGAACTATATTTTACGTGGATACCGGAGTGGTGTAGTAAAGCCAGCCTTTACGAGCGCTTTAAAACAAATGAATGTATGTGAACTGGGGGCTATGGAGAGATGAGGGGCAAATTTGCCGGGTGGTAGTGAGTGAATCCAAGGAGGTGGTCATGGGGTGGGCGGCGCCAAAAAAGACTGTAGCACAGAGCACCACCAGCGCAGAAGCCGGCCCTGCTTGGACTTTCTATGGGCCATGAACAGAAACTTGTGTGCAGCAGCCATTTAATATTCCTGGTAGTGGACGCAAATATCAGCTTACAGCAGAGGCCTTCAAACTGGGGTAGGACCTAACTTCATAGAAGGTGGGTGCCAGGCTCTGACCAAGACGTGCTTTTAGTATACACTAGGTGAGCACAGACAAACATGCTTTAACACATCACCTTGATTTTATTGAAACAAAAGAGTAGAAGTGAGCCACTCTGTATTAAACAATCATTAATTCTTCTGTCAGTCATGTCGATGCCGGGGATTGAGTTTAAACAGAGGCCTAAGAATAACCCTCAGAGGCCCCCTCCATCTCTGATAACCCATAATGACGTGGCACTTTTAGGGTGAGGACTCGTCAAGCAGCATGCTGGCAATTACATTTTACACTGTACTGTTAAAAGGGATAACTGACATAAAAACTGTAATGCTCTAGTTGTTAACATTGATTAAGGCCCCTGGAATTATGCCATTGTGCGGCCATGGCAATTTCCACATAATTATAGATTTGCCGCATTTGCCACAAAATCCATCATCTGCTGCGTAATCTGCAGATTTTAGCACAAAAAAGTTTGTTTCTAGCTCAAACGGTTCAAAAGTTACTAAAAATACAGCACCACATGCTGCACAGTAGGAGGCCCTTTACAAAGGTTGACTGGTCACATTACTGTTGCTTATTGTTGCTGATGAGGTGCAACCAATGCCCAAACAGTGTTAACAAGTGTAAAAATGACAAATAATGAAGTAACAGTATCACTAAAAGTGCCGCATTATGCCACATAATTCACCTTTTCTTGCCACATAATTTGGTTGACTCTGCCGCATAATTTGTCCCTCTCCTGCTGAATAATTCCAGTGGCCCTGACTGTTCAGAGTTTCCAAGTAGCCCCATTACCTATAAACCATCTTCAGCCAGCTATTCTAGTTAACAGTAAATTGCATTTTGTGGCTTGGAGTTTTGTATTTCACAATTTAAAGACAAGGTCAAAACTTCAAGTAGGCAAAATGCTTATACTGAAAAGCCTTGACTGACTGGAACAGTCACATGAAATGAAGTCAGCTGACGTCCTGGTATGATATTGTGGGTGGGCAAATAAAAGGAAATTATAAACATCAATTTTTGTCATACTTTCTTCGACAACCTTTGAGGGTTTCAATTTAATAAACAGGATTTATTCTACAAGAGAGGAAAGACAGAACATAGTGTCTGGGAAATGTATGGCATGCAGAGCTGAAAAGCACTAGTGCAGTTATAGCTCTGTCTCTGTTTGTTACAAAGTGTGCACTGAGGCGCCACGAGTTCCTTAGCTTGCTTGCAGTATTTAACATTTTACTGATTAATTGTGAGAATTTGTCATTTCCTGTTGGGGTGTTCAGGTAATATTATTTTATATGAGAGGGGTGGGTTTGCATGGCGACAGTTAAAAGACCATTGCATTAGCAATAACAGAAACACCGCAGCCTGGGTTTATGGAAATACTCCAGAGGGCATTCCTACCGGATTGGCAGAGCTGGTATTCCCCTGTAGGGCTTGAATCTATTTTTTAAACCAAAGGCTGATTTGCCAGTAAAAACACAAAGACTCGCTATAATTAGTACTGACTTCAAACCTCAGCAGCTGGTCTAAGGTTCTCGGACAGTGGGCAGGGGCACAATGCTGTGCCATGCTGGACTGGCACTCCTGGTGCTGTGTTTACATGTATGTATGGGCCAAACGATGAGGCAGACGAAACTTCTTCAAGATCTGATCTTCAACAGACAATTCCGTATACACACATCACAAATGTTAAAAAGGTAAAATCAAAATTTTCTATAGATTGTTCAGGCATTTGATACAACTCTGACAATTTACACAGCATGCACCATACGCTGAATTGTCTCTATAGACTTCAATAATCTGTGTCGTTATTACTCAGTGGCTCTGATTTGATCAAGTTCGGACGAGCTGACAAGGTCCACTCGCTTAAGATATCATGATACAAATATCCGTGCTAAAGTGATCTGTCCCTGGACTCTTAACCCACCTCCCAAATCCATACCTACTAATCAAACCACCGGCAGAACCAAAAGCCAATGATCAAAGAATCCCCAACCTCCTGCTTCCCATCAAAACCTAGAAAAGGGACGTAAAACAACAACTACAAGAACATTTGAAGCAAGCCCATTACCAGGGTAAATAGCATCTCTGCATTTTTCTACACATTCTGAGCTGCACCAGTTTTGAAATCTGACTTGTATTAAACTGATTCTAAGATATTTTTGCAACAAATATCTTACTGCTTTTTGGTGTGTTTAATTTTGCACTACTAATTCTGCTTTTATTCTTCATGTCTGCAAACATCCTATCTCTTTAAAAAAAAAGATCAACACACCAAGTATGTAAGCAATTTGTGGGAAGGGCAATTGAGTGACTTTGTATTATAAGGAATAATGTAGCTGCAGTACACTAGAAGGATATTAAAATTCACCTTGGCGCTTCATTACCTTATGAAGGAACTCAAGCCTCAGCTTCATTCCTCTCTATGGTCACCAAACTCCTCAATGACTTGCAATATCCTTATAATGTACGTCCGAGGGTACTTTATTCCCATATGATGCTCTGCAGCCTACCGTTCACCTTGGCTGCTCGCTCAGGCAGTAGAAAGTGTGACATCACAACTCAACAGTCATTTTCTTGTTACAGGTGACAAGAGATGTCACACCTCAACTGAAATAAGGAAATTAGAGACAGGCTTTTATACAGGGATTGCAGGCTGCCATGTATTACAAGGAAATACACAAAGTTCTGCCACATAGTTTTGTCCAGTAATTACCATAATGCCAGACACGAAAGGATATCAGAGTGACCATCAGGGCAGAGCATAGTGTTCCATAGACAATATTGTCCATTGGTGCATGTCCCATTACTGCTAGCACTGGGCACAGTACTACCCATCATTGCCACAGGCATCAACCATGTCCTGCGTAGCAGTAACCCATGCTTTGGTCAATCAATTCAAAACCTCTGGGGCATGTCACACATAGTGTTACCAGACAAGCGAGGTGGGAGGCCTGCAGTCTTGCTGCAATCTTTCACAGTAACTTTGTATGTACTTTCGGTTTCCACTTGGCCATAGAATACTTGAGCCCAAAGTATTGTACCCAAGGTGCCCATATGTTCTGGAACTATTCATTACACCTCCTGGCAGCATGCACCACTCTCTCCACAGCCGTGCACCCGCCCATGTTTGTGCAATAGTCTTCCACTGATGGAGGGGTCAGGCTACCCCATTTGGGTGCCAAATCTCCAGGTGAGACAGCTAACCCCAGGGTGGCAGACATCTAGTGCCCCCCACAGGCACAGTAGTGTTGTTAATATTGGCAAGCCCCTCCCCCTCACTAATCATATAGTCAGCATCCCATTAAATCCATCCTAAAAGGCTGTCTCTTTCAGGCAATGAGAGGGTGTGTGCAAAAGGCAGCCTTTCTGGGTAGGCGCGGTAGCTCTGGTCAACCTTAGAGCCCATGGCTAATAGACACTACGTAGTATCTTTAACTACATTAACCTAGAGATGGTTCTAGTGGCCACATTCCTAGGATACATCAGTGCCTCGTCCAATCAGAGGTTTCCATACATCCAATATGCTTGACCCACTTCACCCCTAAATGTCATAGATGTACTCTGGAGAATATGTGCCTCACATGATGAGGAACCTCACACTTTCTTGACCCTGTGCACTAGAAGGATGATTAGAAGGGCCAGGAAACAGGAGTGGACTTCTACATTTGTGATGGAGATTTACATCTCCCATCTATGGGGTCAGGTGCAGAAGCCATTTGACATCCCTTGCCATTTCTTTGCTCCTCTTCAGTGGGGCGCCTCCGCAAACAGCCCCAGGCTCTGGATGCTATCTCTCGCATCCTTCCGCTGAATGATTTGCTTCTCCCCAGCTTTGAAGATGTTGGCTTCTCCTCGTCCACCACACAGGTCTGCTGTGACCGCACCTTCTCTGATGTGACTGCCACAGCACCACCATCATAGGCAGGCTGATGGAGATGGCCCTTCCTCTCCATGATAGATAGCTGCTGACGGTTAAACAAGCACATGTCTCTGAAGCTGAACAGAGTGGTAGCTGTACACGGCGTCGGACTAGGAAATAATTGTTGTGCACCTTATCGGACTTACCATGGTCCCTGTGTGGTTTTGAGACACATCAAAACATGTTCTTGGACTTACCCAATCAGATTTTGTTCGCATTCATGAAGATTTTATTGTTGGAATTCGTATACTACGGCTTCAACATTTAATTTATGGTCTCTTTACCTTAATACTAAAGCCTTGAGAAAGTCGCGTTTGATGAAACACGTGTCGGCTGTCGTTTGCATTGAACAGGCTGTCGTTTGCATTGAACAATATACAAGTGTTTGGATTTGACACTATATTTGGCACTATATTTGGTGGCCTTTGACCGTGATGACGCCATATTTACTACGAATTGCTGTGTGATCCAACTAAGAAGAATAAAGAATACAATTCTGAACAGCTGGATGTGCCGTGGTTCTTACTTCTCCGTATAAACGATTGTGGACCATCTTGGCTCTCAGTCTGCACACCTTGTGGCTAGGTGTGGCAACCACTCTCGCACTCCTGGAACACATAACTTGAGACTTTGGACTTCCTTCACTAGTTTTCTTGTTTATAATTTTGAAGCTAACTTTTTGGAAGTGCGCACCACTGTTCTACACAGCCACAGATTGTCTCTTCAAAGAGTGGTAGCTGTGTCCTCCTCTTCTGGTCTGATCTTCAGCACCCTTTAAGTTGGGATTACAGGTGCACATCCCCCTACCTATCCACCCCCGCGCTGCAGGGGACATAATTGGCTGCGTGGTTTACAAGCCTCGGGGGGGCGTGATTGGCTGCGTGGTGTACATGCTACAGGGGACGTGATTGGCCATGTGATTAATTGACACGCTGCGCTCTGTGATGCTTTGCTTTTTCCACCAAGGTTTCCTTCCCCTCAACTATGCGGAGACTTTGAAAGAAGTTTGACCAGTTTGCTCACTTGTCATCTCTGATCATGCTACCTTTGCACACCTGCGTTATTGCACCAAAATCCAAGAGGTTTTTGAAGAGAAACAACTCTTTTATATGGGGCCTTGATTTAATTTTCAAAATACGGCCAAGAGGTGCTGTATAATGGTGTTAGTTTTGTCTTTCAGTTTTTTTAACTGATAGCCATACAGTTCAGTGGAAGTTTTTCCAGGGAGCTTATAAAATAGTCCAATACAAGATATTCCATAGAGCCAAAGTGTTTTTTTCAGCATCAAAAACACTTTTGCGTGCATCTAAACAGAGTGTATCCAACATAACACTCTATGCATATATGACCAAGCACATTTGGCTTTGCCACTGCTTTTTCTGACGCTGTTCCACATCAGCTAAAAAGAAAAATAATAAATACATGCGTGTTGATCCTTAGCAGCATCAGCAAAAAGGAAATAAAACCCAGTGATGTTGGTAGGCTACAGCGCCTTAGCTCGATGAGGTATCTGAGAGTAGATGTTGCCATCCACGCACAAACCAGACCGCGGAGGCATCGACCTTAAAAGTAAGAACAGCACGTAACAGGTGTGCCCCAGAGACGCTGCGAAAAGTGTACATTTCCGGGGATTTGGGCCTGACAGTTTTCAGAGCTCCAAGTGTTCAGAAAACCCTTCAGATAGGACTCTGTGGTGTCCCTGTTGGTACGTGAACTGGACCACGTCTCCCATCAGTGGCGTCCAACCCGGAGCCATTACAGAACTAGTCAGATTACTTATGGGGGACTTGTGACTAACTGTCCCAAGTATGGTTCATTAAAACTCTGTCAAACATAACACACTAGATATTTTTGGGTTTGCCATGTGACGTGTGTGACGCAAACGTTCCATTTGAATATTCTGTGAACTCAAGAAAGGTATTTTTGACCCAAGTAAGTCTTGTTTTTCCTGGGTCAGGTGAAGTAGTGATTATCCAATTTTAGAGGTGAGGAATCACCCAGTTAGTGATTCTTTTTGTGTAATGCTTCCTTATTTGTTGAGCGTCTCTTACATATTCTGTAATTCGAGCATTACACATTGTGGGTGCTGTGACGGCTGTAAGCGATAGATCCCAGGCCTCCCCCCCCATCTCCGCCTCGGCCTGGGTGCTTTCCATTTTTTGCCAGTGATTAAAATAAAAAAGGTTTTCTCTGGTATCTCATGAATTGAGAGCAGCAGAAAGTGGGTGGAGAAATGGGGAGGAAGGTTTGGGAAACCCTGCCCCACCCAAAAAAAAAGATGGCATCAAAGTGAACCTCTTCTGGTTTTCTTAGCTGATCCCAAACAGGCAGGTCCAACATACAAGTAAATTTATAACAGGAGCACGCCAGAGACCTTGTGTGAGCTATGGAGGAAAAGGAGGAGGGGCCAAGGCTGTATGTACCCTGTGCGCTCTTGGCACCCATGGCGCCTGCGCGGGTCTGGCGTTTCCTTCCTCGCTGCTGGCCGGAGGGGGGTATGAGCCATTTGTAAAGAAAGAATTCTTAATTTATTTAAACATATAATTGAGAGTAGGACTTTTTGGTAAGTGTTTATTTAGTGACACTTTATTTTGGTTCTGTTGAGAAGTAGAGGATCTTGATGGAGCATGAAGTGTGGAATGACTGAGGCTTTGCTGCTTGGGTGTTCCGGGTACTTAGGTCAGGTTGGTAGGACCTCAAGCATCAGTTGGATGTGGCGGTGAACCTTGGGTATAGTTTTTGGCGTTTCTGTCCAGCTTTTAGGACAGTTGGGTTTCGATGATGAGGTGCATCGAAAGGTCAGGGTGTGATCATGTTATGTTCTCTTAACAGCATTTGGATAGTTGGTACGTTCTACTATTGACATACTGCCTTCTAATATGATATTGGGACTGCACACCTTTCTTGCACTCGGTGCCCTCATCAGAGATTTCTGGGATTTCAGTCTATCTGGTGTGTATGGGTGTTTCAATTTATTAGGTTCTATTTACCGATATAGCGTGTTCTTCAACCCATGTCATAAAACGTGAATTCCCCTTTTTCCAGAACATTGTGAGGCCTCAGTTGACTCCCCGGAATCCCCACAGGCTGCAAACTTAGGGTCCATTCTTCGCCACAGGATCGCTCCCTATGCATGGTACCCTGGTGAATTCCATGACCCCCACTTTTTCTTTTTTAATGACTTATTGAGCTGTTTCATTGTCTGTGGTTTAAAGCTTCCTGTAAAACTGATTCCTTCTTGAACCTTTAAGTAGGTGGCCATCATACATATGCTCCTCCCTTTGTTTGCTCACTACTTGTGGAGTTGTGGACTTTTTACACACTCAGATCCATTTCCTAATCCCACCCTGGGTTTATTTTCCAGTGAGATGCTTCTCCATCAGTGGCAGGCTCGAGCCCTTAAGCAAATTCCTAGAGGTTCCTTTTTTCTACTGAAGCAGTGTTTTCTCCTCCAGAAGGTCAGCCTGCCTCTGCAGTCTCCACCAGGACTTCTTTTTGGGTTAATTGCACCGTTTTATTCCCTATTTCATTCTCTTTTCCTTTAAAGTAGCTACTTCTACAATTGCCCAGACCGCGTCCCGATGATGACCCTTCTCAATCTCATCTACCGTGGGTTGAAACATCAACAATTCTTATAGCGTGGACCATCTGAGGTTGACTCAGGGAGATACTTCGAGCGCCCCTTTTTGTATATTGTGTAAAGCAGTTCTGTATTGGCTATGGATCAACACAGGCAATATCTTCTTTTTCAACCCTTACAGGGCAACTGAGGTCAATGGCATTTCTTCAAACATTGAAGTAATCATTTCTGAATAACCCCAAACTCACCACTCCTCTTTGTCAGGCTGTAATGATACCACCGTGGAATTTCGAAAAACACCAGGATACTGCTGCCTGTTCCGCAGCATAAATGTGCAGAAACCTTGCATTTTATGGCTGCATTAAAGCATTTTATTTGCTGATGCTGAAAGTTTCCAGGGTTAATCATTAGTAAGCCATAAAAAGTAATTAATAATCATTAGTCATAAAAAGGCCATAAACTATATATCCTAATACAACATTTACAGCTATGATTATTTCTTCTGGCCCAGTATTTATTAGGCAATTTTTTCAGCCTTGGTACAAAACATAGGCAAAATTTCACCTGCACAAGTTATTTTTAGGTCCTGCCTACAGACAGCTTTACGAAGTTTGTTGTTGAAGACCTATTGTGGACAATACCGATACTTCCTGTCGGCTTTGGGCTGCCAGCCCATTGCACACCATTGGTTTGCTTTCTTGCCCCCATCATTTGCTTGCTTCTTATTTGATAGATTTCCTCCCTCTTCTTGTGTTTGTAGCTTCATTACCATCTTTTTGGTGAGATGACTTTTATCCTGTTCACTGCTCACATTCAGGGAACTACTTTTTTCTTTTGCCTTTAGTACTGCACGGGAGTGCGTGCGTTTTCTTGCTCTGTCCCGTGTGACGCTTCCTCTTCCGATCCCAACTCTGCGTTCTTTATTCTGCTCACCCTCCCACACAAGCTCATCCATTGCTCCCTCCCCGTCTGGCTTTTTTAATGTATTTTTCAGCCTCTCCACACTCATGCTTCTCTGTCACTTTCCTTGCCTGTCCCTTTGGAGCCCAGTGAGTGTTTTTTCAATTTTTTATTCAAATGAACAAGTAGCAAAGTAATGAATGAGGCTGTAGTTGGTTTTGAAAAAGCAGCTTTAAGTGATTGACATTCTGGTATTGAAAGTAAAAGCAATGCAAAAGAGCACTGGCAAAACTCACAAACAGTGCAGACAGCTGCAGCAGGAGCAGACTATGGGCCTCATTACGACCCTGGCGGCCAGCGGTAAGCTGGCGGTAACACCGCCAACAGGCTGGCGGTGTTACTCCAGCTATTATAACTGTGGTGCAACAGCCACGGCCATACCACCGGCCCCTCCACTATACCGCCAGGCTTTTGCCTGGCAATCATAATCCCTAGGGCAGTCCCCGACCACCAGCCCGGCCACGGCGGTAAACACTGCCATGTAAAGGCTGGCGGTAAGGGGGACTTGGGGTGCCCCTGGGGGCCCCTGCACTGCCCATGCACTTGGCATGGGCAGTGCAGGGGCCCCCAGGCATAGCCCCATCACGCATTTCACTGCCCGAATTTCGGCAGTGAAATGCGTGACAGGTGCTACTGCACCCGCTGCACATCAGCATTGCCGCAGGCTCTATTACGAGCCGGCAGCAATGTTGATGTGACTTTTCCGCTTGGCCAGCGGACGGTAACACCGTTACCGTCCACTGGCCCAGCGGAAAAGTCATAAAAGGGAGCCAGAAATACCGCCGACACTGGCGGTATTCTGTCTCCCGCAGCGTTGGCGGTCTTTTTAAAAGACCGCCGAGGTTGTAATGAGGGCCTATATCTGTAATGTGGAGGTTTTTAAAGCTCACGGAAACACCTACATTTCCGTATGTACAGGAACATTTGAAAGATGGAGGCCCCATATACTGTAGTAGTTAGCAAAACAGGCATTGCTATCAGGTAAGGTTCACCAAGCCCATGTATCTGTCTACTGTCTGTGGCCCCCTCCCCGAGTGTTATTAGGCCTTGGGGACCGATCCCCCAAGGATGTGTTTTTTTAAAAGGAGAGGAGGGCCAAGTGGCTACCCTCCCCAGCCTTATTAGGTACTCGGGACACCATCCCACTGGGGCTTTTCTTTTACGAAAGGGGAAGGTGTCCGGGGACTCCTTTACTAGGGCTTTAAAAAATATATATATTAGAGGGGAGGGGGCCATGTGGCCCCACTCCCTGAGCCTTACTAGACCCGGGGGATCCCATCCCCCAAGGCCTTTATTTTATTAAATGAATGGGAGGGCACATAGCCCCCTCCCCAAACCTTATTAGGCCCTGGAGACCCCATCCACCCACGACCATTTTTTTTATTAAAGGGGAGGGGGCCATCTGGTCCCCCTCCCGAGCCTTATTTGGCCCTGGGGACCTCATCCCCCAGGGCCACTTCTTAAATTCAAGGGGAGGGGCGTGTACCCCTACCTCTCAAGCTTTATTAGACCATGGGGACCCAATCCCCAGGGCCTTTTTTTAATTAAAGGGAATGCCCCCTCCAAGCCTTACTAGTCTCTGGGGACTCCATCCTCCAGGGCCTTTTTTTAATTTAAGGGGAAGGAGGCTGCGTGCCCCCCTTCCCTGGGTGCTTTTTAGGCCCTGGGGACCCCATCCCCCATGGCTTTTTTTGATTTAATTAAAGGGGCCGAGGTGGGAGTTTAAAAAATGGTCTCGCCAAGCAGGAGCAAACACAGGTCTTGGGCAAGGACACCGCTATGCCCGGGGTGGTCTCAGCCAATCAGAATGCTCGCTCCCTCGGGAGTCTGACTCTCGCAGGAGAGAGATGGCCCAAGGGAAATAAAGCTCACTGGGCCAATCAGAATACTCTATTTTCAATTGGCACTCATGAAAGTGTCCCTCTAGCCTCTTGCACACCCAACCGTCCAGATATACAATTATTTCTTAACCTTAATTTCTAATAAACTACTGAATGGGTTTACACCAAATCACAAAAACGACACTCTGTGGACCTAATATCTAGGGTCTTGCCAAATTTGGTGTAATTCCGTTTAGCAGTTTTTGCTGTAGCCTTTCTTAAAGAAGTCTATGAAAAATGCACGGGGTTTTGTTTTGAGACCCCCTTTTTTCTCAGTCTCCGCTTGAGGGATCACCCCAAAACTCTACATGAACAAGCTAGTTAAAAAGGAGCACTTTTTTGGAAAGTTTTGTTGAGATTAGTCAAACGGTGCCAAAGATATTAGTAACACAAAAGCATTTTTCCTATGGAAACAGCTGACCCAACTAAAATTACCCCTTCCCGTAGGGTGTTAGTTCAAATCCCTGCCTCCATTGCGACCTATGGAGGTGTGTTATGCTGCCATAGTTTGGCTATGTGTGTCATCCTTGACTTATTCCAGCCCTGGGCTTGAGTCCATTTAAGCCTGTTTTGACACCATTAGGGCTGTAGTACATTTAAAAGTGTACTTTGTGAATTTTAATAGTTTTACTCTTTTTTAAGTGAGTTATTTGTATTAGTATGTCCCTCCCAAACCCCTCCTTGATTTTCCATGAATCCCACCCATTTTTGATTAATTATTCCACGTTTTCTCTCCATCCCCCCAGTCCCTCTCACATTCATTATAAAACTTACATATTAAAGGTATCTCCACCACCTGGGCAGAGATCTCCACAGAGAAAAGACAGGAGAGGCCGAGGTGGACATCTCCACACGCGTTTGTGAATTGCATTTTGTAGTATGTTACGTAATCTACCTGAGTACTGAAAATGCAGCTTCTGAACAGGGCCCACTACCTCTGACAACCGCTGTTATCCTTAAAACATACTTCCCTAGAAAAGGCATTTACAAGACAAATGTACTTATTCCCACAACAGGTGTTGTACTAGAAGCATGTAATCAAAGGATCATCTAACAGTAAAATCGTGTCCTAAATATTGTTTACAAAAACATCACCCTATTGGGGTTAATATTAGTAAACCTACACTCATTAGGACAATATTTTGCAAAGAATAGTTAAGACGTAATATTTCTGTCAGGTGTTATTTAGAGCTGCTCTTTGAAATAAAGGAAATCACTCAGCCACACTCTTTCACAAAGACAGATCTGTCTGCTCAACCCACAATTGTTAACACAGTGAAGATATTTGATGTTACCAGAGCATTTATTTTATTTTAAGCTCTGCAACTGTGGTTTTAGGTGGCTCTGCCCAATTGGCAAATGGTTTTGCAACTGTATGTCCGATTTACGACCACAGAGATTTGCTGAAATCCCCAGAATCTTGAATTACAACATAAGCATTCGTGGATTTTTTCAAAAGGATGTTATTGTTGTGGAAAAGTCTGACATAATTTAGGGATTTAGGGTAATCAGGGTCCTCTGGAAGGGCCACTTGAAATATGGCCAGCTCCATCATAGCTGAATCTTTATGGGTGTGTTCACAGATAGTCACAATAATTTTCAAGCCCAGCTTATGCACTTAACATTATTATTAACAATGGAAAAATAAGTGAGATAACTGGGTGTGCAGGAATCCCAAACACCTCCAGTTTCATTCAGGGGCTGTATGGGACGGCTTTTCTCCAAGTGAAGGGAAAAGTGTTAAATATGCACATGTACACTTCCAGATAACTTACTCCTGGAGGCATAACTTACTCGAGGAATAACTTACTCCTGGAGGCATTCCACGCTGCAGAAAACACACGAGCGTAAGAGATGAGGAGGATGCCTTCAAATGTATGCCTCGCATGTTCCTGCGCACAGTACTGGAGATTTATTTTTCTAAATCCCTTAAAATCCAGAAAATTATACTCCTGTATATGAGTCAATATGTTGCTCTGAGCGGCTCATGTTCCACTAGCAGTCCAGCTGAGAACCTTTTTCATATTCTCAGTGACCACTCTAGAAATCATTTTACCATCATCAACCATGGAGCTAACTTTCAAATACAGGGCCTGATTTAGATTTCGGCAGAAGGGTTACTGCATCACAACGGTGACGGCTATCCAACGGTGATGGCTATCCAATGGTGACGGCTATCCAACGGTGACGGCTATCCAACGGCGACGGCTATCCCATCCGCTGAAATCTAAATCCCATAGGGTATAATGGGATTTAGATTTCGGCGGACAGGATATCCGTCACCGTTAGGACGGAGTAACCAGTCCGCGGTGACGGAGGGGCCCGTCCGCTGAAATCTAAATCAGGCCCAGAGACATGACGCATGGCTACAATCACTTCAACTGAAAGTAACCCAGATCAGGCATCAGAAACCAACTGAATTTATAGGATCTTACCTGCATCCTTCTTGTCGTCCGGAAACGAGAAGCACTGGGGGGGAAAAAGGAAACAGATTTCACTCACTTTTTTTGGTGACACCATTTACAAATAGACATGACTGTACCATGACATTGTTTCCAAATTTAGGTTAAAAACAAGTTATTATATTCTGTAACAACCCCTCAAGGTAGAACAAACTAGCATGGTCAGATTTGTTCCGTCATCACCCCCAACGCCCCAGGGCAGTGCGAAGCTAGGGCTTTTAGCTGGATAACAATCTGTCAATGGAAACCCAAGCTAAGAAACTGTCAGCAATATGTGTTTGGACTATTGAGAACCCTAAAAAAATTATTCAATGGCTCCCCCCAACATTGAGGAGAGTGATCCTACGGGGATTGATCAACTTGTTTGGATGATGGAAATTCCCTTTTCTTGGGAAGCTCCAAGTTTGTCATAAGATGTCTGCAGGTTGTTAAAAATGCTGTTGCACGTACTCTTCAGACTCCCAAATCACAATTCTGCCGCCTCAGCCTTAGCCTTAGCTGCACTGGCTTCTGGTACACAAAAGCATCTATTTTAAAGTTCTGGGCATGGGCCATCGGGCAATACAAGGGCAATGCAACTTCACATCCCCTACATTCCTAGGAGGTCTTTACGATCTGGAAATTTAAAGCTACTGACAGAACCAAAAAAATAACGAAGGGGAATTGTGGAGGACGATCCTTTGCATATCCGGTCCCCATGTTATGGAATAGTCTCCCCACCAACCTTAGATTGGACCAATCAGAAACCACCTTCAGGAAGCTCCCGAAGACACAGCTTTTAAAATATTAGTTCTGTTAAGATCCTTTAAATGAGTCAAGGAACCAGCATGTGTGTCCTCTCAGCGCTGAGAGGCCCGTGCGGGTAACCGTGCGCTATACAAAACACCTGAGCTGCTTTTTTAGTTTCCCCAAAGGGGGTCCATATGGACTCGAACTATAGCCTTCTCATACAGAATTGAATTTGCTCCATATGGTTCAAACACCCTCAACAGTACCTTTAAGTAAACAGTGCTGAGATGAAGGCTTGGTGCTGGGCAGTGGGAGGCCACGTGCAGCGCCCCCCACATGGCTGTGGAGAGGGAGACTGGCTGTTCTGTCAGTGACCTTTAAGGCTCTGCCCATCTGAGCCAGGGTGTCTGTAGCATCCCTGTAATGTGGGGACAGCTCTGCTGTCTGAAACACCTGCATGCAGAATCCTCACCTGAGGTACGGCTTTACTGCCCCAAGTGCACTCCAATAACATCTGTACAGCATGAAGCACAGCTCGGCTGTCCGGGATGCGTGTCTACAATTTAGAGTAACTTCAGGGATAGCGCTGCTGTCTGTGGTGTTTACATGTTATACATATGCAAATCAACGGATAACTCTGTTGTCTGAAGTACCAGCTTGCATCTTCTAAGCAAGCCAAAGGATAGCTCTGTTGTCTGAAGTACCAGCTTGCATCTTGTGAGCAAGCCAAAGTTTAGCTCTGTTGTCTGAAGTACCAGCTTGTATCTTCTAAGCAAGCCAAAGGATAGCTCTGTTGTCTGAAGTACCAGCTTGCATCTTGTGAGCAAGCCAAAGGATAGCTCTGTTGTCTGAAGTACCAGCTTGCATCTTCAAACCAAGCCAAGGGATAGGTCTGCTATATGAAGTATTAGCTTGCTACTTCTAAACACACCATGGGATTGCTCTGCTGTCTGAAGTGTCATCTTTCATCTTCTAAGCAAGCTTAGGGATAGCTCTGCTGTCTCAAGTATTAGCTTGCATTTTCTAAGTAACCCAAAGCATAGCTCTGCTGTCTGAAGTATCACCTTCTGAGCAAGCCAAGGGATAGCCCTACTGCCTGAGGTGTCCACCTGTAATATCTGCATCACTCAGAGTTAAGTTCGCTATCTGAGATGCAGGGCTGCATCGTATGTGTTAATCAGTCTTTTGTTTTCCTGACGAAGGCATCCGTCTGTATAATCTGCACAATGTGATGGACAGCTCAGCTACCTGTAGCACACACACATAACATGAGGGACAGCTCAACTACCTGAACTACACGCATGTAACATGAATTTAACATGAGGGGCAGCACAGCTATGTGAAGTATGCAAAAACAACAGTTGATGGACGGAATGTAGACCAAATCAAACATTCACCCCCAGTCACAGATCTGGGTTTAATCCATCAGTTTTTTTGCTCACCATGCCATTCCAATTTGGACCCAGCCATTTGCAAATAGATAGCAGTGCCAAGATGCCCTAAGTCTTGACCCTGTTCCCCATGGGCACAGTCCAGCCCGAACTGCCAAGCCAAGTCCTCCCTGGACCAGAAACAAGAATCCTGGGACCGGTTTCGGGGTATCACCCCTCTTCAGCCAGGCTAACTTAAATCTGGAGGCATAGCAAGCACAGGACCCACGTCTCTACATACCCTTCCCACTTGCGGCGACAAATGCAAAAAGAACAGATAATGGACAGAATGTAGACCAAATCAAACATTCACCCCCAGTCACAGATCTGGGTTTAATCCATCATTTTTTTTGCTCACCATGCCATTCCAGTTACAGGAAGCATAGGCTCAAAGTCTGTGGTCTGAGCTCTGGTTCTGTCCGTGCTGGACTATTGTAATGACATAACCAGGCATTCATCAACGAGCATTAAAGAAACTCCAGACTCTACAAAATTGTAGCGGCCCAACTCCTTAGGAGAGTCCGTAAATTCAAGTCAGTTTCGAAGGTTCTAGCGGAGCTCCATTGGCTCCCTGTTAAGAGTAGAATTGCTTTTAAGGCACTCAAAGTGCTGCATGATACAGGTCCAGGGTATAGTCCCAGAAGAACTTTGTGGTCTGCTATCTCCAGGACAGTTAATGTTCCTAAAATCAAGAGAATGACATGGGGTGGCAGCAGTGCTTAATTTGTGCTTGTGGGTTCCGGTGCTGAGCACCGGCACTTATTTCTGAGGGCCGGGGCTTATTCTTCTGCCCCAAGCATTTGCTGCCAGCAAAAGACACATATAGGAAAGACGGAGGAAGTGAAAAACGAAAAAGCGTTACAAAGGGAGAAAGCAGAAATCCGCAAGACTGAGCTGAAGGGGCAGAGAGTGTCTGTAAATGGACTCAAGAGGCCCGAGGTGGCTTCAGGATTACGTTGTCTCAGTGTTCTGTGCTCGCACATTTAATTGCAGCAGCCGCGAGTTTAAGAGGAGGGCTTTGGGCACCGGCACCTTTTTATTTACAAATTAAGCACTGGGTGGCGGACATTTTCTCTACATTACATGCCAACTTTAGAACAAGAGACCGGCACACCTTAGAGCTCAAGCTATCTTGTCCAGCCACCTCAAGACTTGGCTAGTTTCTCGCTCCCTGTGATATGTTCCTTTATAGGCTCCTGTCTCGGTGCCACTCTAGCAGATAGCAGTGCCAAGATGCCCTAAGGGCATTAGTGAGCTATATAAAACACATCTATATACTCAAGAGAAAGCTACAATATGTAAATGGTGAGGTTGCTATGGCACGGAATGCCAGGCGGTCTGAGCCCTCCTGGTTCCTGTAGGTAGGTGATTGTGCACAAAGCACCATTGGCTAGGCTCCCACTGGGCACGAAACTGGGCAAAGCGCTCTGCCAACCCCTAAATGACTCCCATGTGCTACACACTCACTCCAGCCCACGAGCATAAGCACGTGCCCTGCAGAGGCGCGGCACTGTGGAGTCAAAAACTTATTTCTCTGCAGTTCCGGCTGCCTCTGTTTCCGGGACCTCTGCCAAGAGTTTGTTTACAACTGGAGCTCTGCACTCCTCTGTGTGGGGAGGAATGTGTGGTTGGAGGAATCAAGTATGGGAAGGAGGCAGGGAGCAGAGAGCTGGGGATGCAATGCTGCTCTGTCCAGCAGGATGGATGCTGCTGGATTCCAGGCCCGTGGGAGAAGAGGCCAGCATCCTCTCATGTGCACCCCACACCGCAGGCCCCCGGGATCATTTTTGGAAAATAGCATTCCGGAAAGGGCAATGACCTCCCCACAAGCCAGCAGAGACCCTGAGCTTCTCCATCTGTACAACAGAGGCTGGGGCTCAGGCAATCCTTCATTAGCAGCAAATACTTAACCCTTTCAAGGGCGCATGCAGTGGTTTTGCTGTGCACCATTCCATACAACTGGTCGAGCTGCTGACTTATGGATGCTTCTTCAATACGTATCATAGCAACCATTTAAAGTTCCCAGCATACCCATTGCTGTTGGTTGAAAAAACAGAACTGGTGAAAAATTCACTCACGAGATGAGGTCAGCTGTCAAAAATGCATGTCTTTTATTAAAAAAAAACACGTGCTATCAGGACACTTTGCACAAGTGGATCACAACTGAAAGTTAGTGCTCCGAAAAAGGAACTACATATTCTTCTTCATTAAAAATAAAATAAAAATAAGGGCACATCCTGGGCTGCCACAGCTCACAATGCCATCCTAAACTAAGAATTCTATAAATAAAACTGTGCCTAACTTGTTCTTTAATGTTGCTACATTTTTGTAATTGTCTGATTCAATTTGATAACATTAAACCCAGCATATCACGTTTGATCTAACAAATTAATACACATTAATACACACCTGTGTCACTCTTTTATTAGAGAACTAACCTCCCAAATTACCAGCGAACTTTCAATCATCTATTGCTGGCTCAAATAACAGAATGAGAGATGACACAAGAAATAACTTTTCTTGGATTCCAGCAGTAAATTAGGACCCATTTTCGTTGCATTTAAGACCATGAAAGCTCTAAGGTGCGTCTCGCTTCTCTAAACCCTGGTGTACTCTACCCATGAACGATTACCGCTTGATTAAACCCCAGAAAATTAGCAAGTTCTGATTCATGTATTAGATTCTCCTACATTGACTTGAAGCACTATAAGAATCCCTTAGTTTCACGGCACGCCCACATGCCATACGCCACCTTTCCTAGCCAATCACAGAGGTGTATGTGAATTACGCATCCGTTCATTTCTACGATGGGCAAAAGCAGATTGTGATTTTGAGAAAAAAATCTAGGCCCTTGTCTTGAAGAAAGCAAATACATAACATAATTTTAGTAGCAAAAACTTGATACAATTTTACAACATAGTAACAACTAGCTGGAGCCCAAAACTCTGTTTTTTTGCAGGTAATCTACTATCCTTTTACCGTCAATGGTTGTTGCTGTTTAATGCAGGCAAAAGCACTGTGAATGTCACTTTTTCATTTCACTTTTCACCTTGTCACATTGAGCCATCCATGCCACATCCATGCCCAGAAAAATACTCTGCACTATGCCAGTAAGCCTGGTGCCATGCAGTATATGCAGCCTATGAGCACACTGTCCATTATGAAACAAATTATAATGAAGAGTTGTATATTAGTCCTTTCGTTGCTTTGTTATATTTTTCTTTAATAAATCCACAATGATCATCTAGCCAACACGTTTCGTCATCGGTGCTTATATATCGTTGACTTCATCAGGGCTAGAACAAGTATAAACAGAATTGCAATTTAAATCACACCAAGTCTTTGGATCTCTCTGCCAAGGTGTCACAACTTGTGCCCTTGCAAGACAATTTCCGAAGTAACCTTCGCAATCACTCTAACCCTCGCGAGCAGCGTAATATAAATTGGTGTTTGGTAAAACTGTGAAAAATAGCCAAAGCACCATACAAATTACTCCCAATTGTGGCACAATACTATTTGTGCTTCTGTTATCAAAAAAGAAAATAATGATAAAGGGAAGAACCCAAAATGTAAAGAATTAAGTTATTGTCTATAGAATAACAAGAAAAGAGATACGTTTATTACTCAAGATTTCATATCAAAAGTGAAGAGTACACAATGAAAATCCTTGTGTTCTCCAATATCTAAAGAGGAATATGTAAAAAATTGAGAGACAATCCTAACGCCATAGGTGCAGACCAGATAAACCGCATAGATTAGCCCACTTACTCTATGTAGTGCACTACGCTGGTGTAGCGTCCTCAAAATCATTCATTATGGGATGTGCGTGTGTCCCTTAATCGATAAAAGACAAAGTACAAGTATGTACTTCATAAGTCCATGAATATTAAGGTTATAACTACAGACATCTCTTGTTATGGCATCTTCCAAATGATCAAACTATTTCCTAATAGTGCTCAGTAAATACCTTCAATGTTACACGATACCAGAAAGTTCGCCTCCATCCTTTCCACTCCCCAGCCACCAAGATCATCTGCGGAGTCCCCCAAGGGTCCTCCCTCAGCCCCACCCTTCTCAACATTTACATGGCTCCGCTCGCCAACATCCTCCGGCCACACGGAATTACCATCATATCCTACGCAGACGACACCCAGCTCGTCATCTCCCTCACCAGAAACCCTACCACCTCCAAAACCAACCTCCACGCCGGACTCCTTGACACCGCCAAATGGATGACAGCAAGCCACCTCAAACTAAACTCCAACAAAACTGAAATCATCATCTTCGGCCCCAACAAAACAATATGGAACGACTCCTGGTGGCCCACCGCCCTAGGATTACCCTCAACACCCACCACCCACGCACGCAACCTCAGCATCATCTTAGATTCTTTTCTCTCCATGACCCAGCAAATCAACGCCATCACCTCCTCCTGTTTCAACACCCTCCGCATGCTGCAAAAAACATTCAAATGGATTCCCATAGAAACCAGAATGACCGTCACCCATGCACTCATCAGCAGCAGGCTAGACTACGGAAACGCCCTCTACGCTGGCACCACAGTCAAGCTTAAGCGAAAACTCCAGAGGATCCAGAACGCAGCCGCCTGTCTCATCCTGGACCTCCCACGCCATGAACACATCTCCTCCCAACTCAGATCCCTTCACTGGTTCCCGATTGACAAAAGGATCTTCTTCAAAGTCCTTATCCACGCACACAAATCCCTCCACAACTCCACAACACTGGACCGGCCTACCTCAACGAAAGAGTGAACTTCCACACTCCCACTCGCCACCTCCGCTCCACCGACCTCGCACTCACCACAGTCCCCTGCATCCAACGCGCCACCACTGAAGGCAGATCCTTCTCCTATCTCGCCCCCAAAACCTGGAATTCCCTCCCCACCAACCTCCGCAAGACTCAGGACCTCCTGTCTTTCAGAAAACACCTCAAGACATGGCTTTTCGAACAGTAATCGGCAGCCCCCACCCACCCCCTCCTCCTTTTCTCCCTCCCAGCGCCTTGAGACCCTTACGGGTGAGTAGCGTGCTCTATAAAAAAATTTGATTGATTGATATTACATGTACGTACACAATAAATACACTTGGAGATCCAAAAATACTGATCACTCTCCCATACAACACAAACAAGTTAAAAATCATACAGTACACAAAATGTCGGCAACAAAGTCCATGTACCACATCTAACCATATTGCTATATTAAAATATTTCCGTACCAACTGTGGAGCACTCCCAGTAATGATATAATTGAGCTTGATCTGTTGTATGCCACCTTCAGTACATTTCCACACATACATTGTTAAATATCAAAACTGTCCCAATGCAACATTCATTTACAAGACACCCGTTGTCAACAAATGGATGTGCCCATACTATTAATCGGCATACTACTTAATCGTTAGTAAATCACTATTCTAAAAATCTAATATTTACCAGCAAATCACTAATCAAGCTCAAGAGAGTACACCTCCAACTAGGGATCCTGCGTACACCGTCTAACCCAAGCACTATCTTGCATAAACTATTTGCCTTAAATGAAAATTCAAAGTGGACACCATTAAAATTCACTAGTGGGCCGTGCCCAAGGCGTCAAGATGGCGGTCGCACTTTTGTAGTGCTCCGGACCCCTCCGCCATCCGCCTTCCATTTCGCCCAGAATCCACCTTCGTCGGCGACATCCTCCTGCTTAGGGGGTCTCACCATTCCCCTCCTGACACAACGTCAATTCTGACTGGCTTCTTTGTCCAGTGGTGAGGCGCAGTGAGGCCCAGGCGGTCTGCGCCCCTGGTATCGGCTGGCGTGTGCGGCCAGCGGCGCGGGGAGTGCCGAGGACCAGGGAGAGCGGCTTCGGCTCCCTTGGTGTGGCTATCCAGAGGTGGGGACGGGGATTGCTCTCTTCCCCCCTCCCTGACGGATGGAGGAGCCCGACCGGTTTCCCGACCGGCTGGAGGAGGACGAGGGGCCGAGACGACCCATACCCAAGATGGCGGCCGGAGTGGGTGACCGGCGGTGAGAGTCCTGGTGAGCAGAGCCGGCCCCTGTTGCGGCGGCTGAGTGGCGGTGATGAGGCCACGGAGGGCGGCGCGAGACTGCAATGAATTGACCCAGTGCTAGAGACAGCGGCAACCGAAGGGTATGGGGGCTGGGGGTCCGGGGAGAGCCAGGGACGCCACGGAGGGGGCTGTGCTGGTGCACGCAAGGAGAAGGCCCCCCCACCTTGCCCTCTGTCCTCCTTTCTACCCCCCCCCCCCCCTTGGGACAGAGACGGAAGATACACCCTGTGGCCGGCGGGGACAGAGGGTGTGGTACCTCGTGAGGTGCTTGCCTGCTGGACTCCTCTTCTCCCCTTTTTTGCTCCCCGCCTCCCCGATCGGGGCTACAGCTAGAGGAGCGGTGAGGCCGGGGGAAATTGCGCTACGCCGAGAGGGACGTGGCGCAGTCACCTCCCAGAGCTCATTGAAGGCAACTAAAGATGATGGACGTCTGAGACCGCGTTTGGTCATAGCTGGTCACTGACAGACTTTGTTCCCCGGGGCCCTGGCGGCGACCCACTGGAGATAAGTGGGGAGGAGTGTGGACTTGACCCGTGCCTGCACTGAGACGTTAGACTCCCCAGAATCCTATGGTGTACCCGGAGTGGCCCCCTCCAAGCAGACCTTGAACTAGGTATTGTAAAACACCTGACAGGGAGCTACCGCAGAAATATGGGCAAAGACAAGACAACACGGCAGCCGACTGCGCAAACGCGCATAGAACAATTTACCACGGGCGCAAGCGGACCCCGAACGGAGGCTCGCACCCCGGGCGAAAGAGGGGACCAGCCGGTGGCGTCTGGAGATCTGGAGACGATTCTTCAGGCCATCCACACATCCCAAGCCGCAGTGGAAGCCAAGATATGAGAAGCCAGAGAGGAAGTGTCCCTGGTCCGGCAGGACCTTCGCAATACCACAGCCCGCATCACAGAGGCGGAAACCAGGATTTCCCGGTGGAGGACGAAGTGAACGTTCTCAAGACACAGGTATCTACACTCACGTCTTGTACATCGGAGCTCTACCAGAGGGCCGAAGACGCCGAGAATAGGTCAAGGCACAACAATCTCAGGGTGGTTCGTCTGCCGGAGGCCACGGCTACGGCGTCCCTCGCCAGGTTCTTAGAAGAGTGGATTCGCTCCTGGATGCCAGTGGAACGTCTCACCCCATGGTTTGCCATCGAACGTGCTCATAGAGTTCTACAGATGAAGCCCCCGCCGGGATCTCCGCCTAGGCCGGTGATACTTTGCCTCTATAATTTTAAAGAAAGGGATGTGGTTCTACAAGAGACTCACTCCAAAGGAGACCCTTTTTGCAATGGGGTTAAAGTCCTCCTCTTTCCCGACTACACAAGGGATGTGCAACAACAACGGCGTTCATTTCTTGAAGTCAAACAAAAACTGAGAGCAATGGACATTCAATATCGTCTGTTGTTCCCCGCGAAGCTACAAGTGGTTCATGGAAACAAAACTTATTTTTCCGAGCAACCGACTGCAGCGTGGGCGTGGCTGACGGAGGAGTTGCCGCTCAGACCGATCGGCGAGCGTCTTGGTCTGACACAGATCGGGGACCGATCTAGCACCCAACTGAAACGATTAACTGCCAAGCGGCACCGCACGCGGTCGAGGAAACGCAGGGAACGGTTCCCGCTCGAACTCCTCATTGGTAGTCGCATCTGACAATTCGAAAGATCAACAGTTGCTGCCGAAACCTGGGGAGGCGGAGAGAGATCTAAGGCCACGAAGCCCACCGAGGGCAAGTTCTGATTCATCTGGGAACACCAATCTATCCTGCAGCCCGGCAATGTAACTTGATGAACAGAGAGACGTTTATGGGGGGGGATGCTTGCCATGATGAAGTACTAATGTTACCTACCTGATTATTACCAATTGCTTTTCTTCAGTGATCCGACGATATGGAGGGGGTCACCACTGCTCACTCAGTTATTGTTTTATCCCGCTCGGTTAAGGGGCGTGATGTTTATGTGTAAGGGCGACAGAGGCTTCTGGGGGGAAGTATGGGGTGGGGTGGGAGTTGGGGGGATAGGAAGTCCTATAGTAGGGTGTTCACTATTGTTCACTATTGTTCAATGTCGAGTTGACATACCTGTTGGTTTTAGTTGATGTACAAGACAGACGACAGAGAGAATTCAATGGTAAAACAAAGTTCTTATTCCGGCACATAAGAGGCAGAAAGGGAGGAGCCTCAAACCCAGAACAACCACACCCAGGGGGTAGGGCTGCGACATTTTCCTACACAGATCTCGATGAGTCCAATACATTCTCGTGGAATGTTAATGGGCTTTTAGATAAAATCAAACGCACTGCAGTATTTACCTTCATACATAGATACCGACCTGATGTGCTCCTATTACAAGAGATGCACCTTGCGGGTGAACACTGCCCCTTCCTGGCACGGAGGGGTTTTGGCAGGGTGTACCATGCAGGGTTCATGCGAGGCTCACGAGGTGTTGCGATTCTACTACATCGCTCCTTTCCTTTAACGATGGTGCAAGTCTGGAAAGACAGCCAGGGTCTGTTTGAGGCCATTACCAGCAGAGTTGAAGGGGTGACGATTAACGTCGTGAGTGTGTACGCTCCTCCGACGCTAGTACGCTGGGCTATCAAGGAACTGGCTCAGTTTCTCCTGGGCCTACCCCTGGGACTCACTATTTTGGGGGGCGATTTTAACGCGGTTCCAGACCCCGCCCTAGACATAGATGGCCCAATATCAACCCATAGGCACGATATGGCGGCAGCAGGGCTCTGTGACGCGTGGCGGCTGTGGCACCCGAGACAAAGGCAATTTACCCATACCTCGGCGGCCCACGGCTCACAGTCCTGAATTGATTTGCTACTATTGCCCAGCACTGACTGCAATGCCCTAACCCACATTGAGATTTTAGCGCGAGGTATATCTGACCATACAACACTTCGTTTTGTGATAGGCCATACCCGACCGACGAACCACCCTATGTGGAGGCTAAATGCCTGGTACTTACAAGACGAGGCGTTTGTGGGGCAACTGCAAAAGGCGCAGCATGACTATTTGACCTTTCACGACGGATCGGTGTCCTCTCCTGGTACTCTATGGGCCGCAGGCAAGGCTGTACTGAGGGGGTCGGCCAAGGGCTTAATACGTGAGATAGAGCGCTTAAGAACCCACGATATTGAACTATTGGAAAAACAGGCAGCACGTCTCGAACACACACAAGAGGTAGAGCCCAACGAGAAGGTGGTGCGACAGCTCTCCTTAATACGCGAGGAAATCAGGGACCTATCTCTAGAGGCAGCGAAAGCCCTGTGGCGAGCGAGCACCGCGAGAATCTATGGGTGGGGGGACAGGACTGGAAAGTTGCTACACTGGCTGGTTTCTCATCATAGAGCCTCTGACATTATTCCCGAAATTTGGGATGGAGACTATGGCTGGGTTGAGAGACACCGGGATATAGCAGAGGCCTTTGCCCACTACTACAGAGCGTTATATAAGGCCTCAGACTCGGTCGACCCGGTCCATGCCCGCAGGCTATTGGATGACATTTCCTTGCAGCGGTTGCCCCCGTCGGAGGTGCAGATTCTGGATGAACCTCTGAGTGAGGAGGAGATAGGCGGAGCTATCTCGGAGCTAAGAGCTGGGAAAATCCAGAGTCCTGACGGCTTCCCATCAGAATACTATAAGACGTATAGGAAGGATTTGGTGCCTAATTTGATGGCTCTCTTTGTGGAGGTGGAGCAGCGGGGGACCTTTCCGAGAGGGCTGGATGCCGCCACCATTGTGGTGCTCCCCAAATCTCAACCCCCATCGTTGCACTGTGCGGATTATAGACCAATATCTCTGATTAACTGCGAGGTCAAAATCCTCGCCAACATTCTTGCAACGCGTCTTAAGAGAGTCCTGCCACAATTGATCCATTCCGATCAATGCGGATTTATGGCAACTCGGAGCACTCACCATTATATCCATTGTTTACACGTGGCCCTTGCTGAGCGGCATCGGTTGCCCTGGGACCTGGCACTTCTATTCATCGACTTAGAGAAGGCTTTAGACTCGGTAGACTGGGGTTTTCTCTTCTTAGTGCTCCAGAAGGCAGGCATCGGACCGAGGTTCTGTCGCCTGGTCCGGGCGCTGTATGCTGATCCCTCGGCCCGGGTGCAGGTTAATGGGACCATGTCATCAATTTTTTAAGTCAGACGGGGTACGAGACAGGGTTGCCCGTTATCCCCCCTTCTCTTTACTGTGGTTATTGAACCTCTGGCTCAGATGTTCCAGACTGATCCGGGGTATTGTGGCTGGAGGTGGGGACACGCCCGGGAAGACAGAATAGCCCTATACGCGGATGATGTCCTGCTATACATGGGTACACCGAGTGTATTGGGCCCACGAAGTCTTTACTTTTAAAAAGCTATGCAATGGCATCAAGTTTGAAAATAAACCCTACAAAATCAATGCTAGTTCCCTTGATAAATACCCGTGAATGTTTTGACTGGCAAGACACAATACCCCTCCGTAGACTGAGTTTTAAATACCTCGGCGTCTGGGTGACTCTCATACCGGAAATGACATGGGCAAAGAACCTAGATCCGCTGCTGGCACGGGTCAAGACAGACCTACAGAGATGGCAGACACTGCCGTTGAATGTAATGGCCCGTGTTGCTCTGTATAAGATGATGGTTCTGCCTAGGCTACTGTATGCTTTCCAGAACTTTTCTTTCCCGATCCCTCGTTCATGGTTCCGAGCTTTGGAGGCAGCCACGGCACTATTCCTCTGGAGGGGAGCCAGACACCGAGTGGCAGCGAGGGGCTGCTGGAAAGGAATATACGAAGGGGGCCTGGGTGCCTCTGATCCACACCTATACTACCTGGCGACCCAGTTACTGGTGATTCATGATTGGTTCACTGGAGGTTGGTCAGATCCGGCATACCAGGTGGAATTGGGAATCCTGGGTTTCTCGCAAATCCTTTATATGTTGTATGGTACACCCCTCCCCCACCACATGGAGGTGATTACCAAGGCGTTTTTTCTAGCATGGCGGGCAGCGCTGCGGCACACCCATTGGAATGCTGTGGTCACTCTTCAGACTCCGTTGTGGAGAGGGAGGTGGATGAGCGCTACTGCTGTACTGGAGGGGTTTGCGGAGTGGGACTTATCAGGTATTTCCTTGGTGGGTGATGTGTGGAAGGGGGAGACCTTCCAGGAACTACAGACAGACTTTCAATTATCTCGAACACAATTCTTCCGATATCTCCAGCTTAGACATGCCATAGGAACACACCTCCCGAAAGCAAGTCCACTGCCGGAATTTAGCCCACTTGAAGCCAAGTTGCTTATGGGGAATCTGGACGGGAAGGGGGTTTCGCAGATCTACAAGATGTTAATTAATAATACACCAGAGGGCCTGGATTTGACCAGAGCAAAGTGGGAGGTGTGGGTGGGCACTCTAGATGACTCAGAGTGGTCGGAGGCGCTGAGAGCCCCCAAGACCCTGGCTATATCGGCGAAGCTCCACACTGTACAGTTCTACTATCTACACAGAGCATATCTAACACGTGTCAGACTCAATCGAGCTGGACTGCGGCCCAATAGTCAGTGTCCTCGTTGTGCCAGGGACTCCGCAGATTTCTTCCATATGGTTTGGTCCTGTCCAGTTCTGCAGATCTACTGGGGAAGGGTGTTAACTGAATTAAATATGATACTGGAAATAGAACTACAGCCTTCTGCTAGCTTAGTGTTATTGGGGGTGTTGGAGGATGTGGTGAGATCGCGGACAAACTGCGCTCTTGTTGGCACGGCCCTGCTGGTTGCAAAACGAGATATTGCTGCGGCTTGGAACTCGTCCTCTGGCCCGTCCTTACAAAAATGGAGAACAAGAATGGACTGGTGTGCAAATCAGGAGAAGCGGGTATGCGAGTCGAGAGGATGCCCCCGGAAACATGACAAGATATGGGGTGCCTGGCTAGGGCTGCTGTCAGAGGTCGGAGCTGGAAACAAATCCCTCGTTATTGTACCTCGCTGGAGCAACACATATATCCCCTGAAATGTCATATGTTTAAATGTCAATAATGCATAAAATTGAACGGTGTCGTACTGTCTGTACTAAATGTTTGAAAACTTGCATTTCTAAAAACAATAAAAATTTGTTTATAAAAAGAAAAAAGAAAAATCACTAGTACCCAATATCGCGGCCATCTTAACACAAAAAAAAAGATGCATTAGTCGAGTATCAAAAATCATACACGGGGTGCTCATGACATCAACCTGTACCCTTTATGAGCATGAATTAACTGCTCCAAGTGTAGTACTGTTCTAAACACTGGCCTACTACAAAAAACACTATTCCAAATTTGCATCTATCCCGGGTGGCATCTTATTACTGGCTAACCGCCACTCGTATACAATTCAAGAAATAACTTTAATTTGGGGCAGTCACTTTGCATCCATCTCAAGGATTCTTAAATGTTAACATATCCAATAGCTCAATAAGTCTGTATCTATCTGCTAGAGACAAAACGCCCCATATAAACCACATTTTTTCTTACAATAAGACGTCTTGCCCCTGTTATAAATTCCCTAAAGTGACAAAAAAATGACTAGAGTCTTAAATCGGTAGAAAGGTAATTAAGAACCACCTGATTCATAATATAAGGTTCCCTCCGCATCCCATATTTGAAAATATACATGTGAAAAGAGTATATATTTAACCAGCTTCGGTTAAACTTGTGGCTGGACAGTTAACATCTTAGCCCTGGTTTTTATGATGATCGTTCCAGCCACCTTCTCATGGAAGTCATATGTGTCTCCCTTATTGATCACCGAGCGCTCTTCGACGGTGTGGACTGAGGTGTGGATGGTGGTGACTAGGAGTGTGGCTGTGCCATCATCTTCTGTGTATCCTGTCAGTCATCATATTTGGAATATGGGTCAGGGCCAAACATGGTGGTACTAATGCTGTTCCTGAACATTTTTTTTTACTAACTGTGGTGTGGAGCTGGGTAAAACCTGTACTTTAAATGGTGAGTATCCACCCTCTCACTGAAGGAGTTCAATGTTGTCTTCACCAGTGACAATTTGTAGTTTTTGGGTCAGTTTGCCAAATTCATGGGGTGGCTGTGAAGATCTTGGAGCAAAATGTCACTGCAGAAACATCTTCAGATGAGACACCTGGACTTAAGGTGGACATACCTCATCTTAATTGTACAGTAGCTTTGATTCTATCTATGATGGACTGTGGTACCTGGCCTTGGCACAGCCTGCAGTTTAAAAAACCGTTTTAGTTTTTTTATGGCTGGCTTGTAGTGTATGTTTTTATTGTCCTCTGTTTGTATTTTGTGCACATTTGTATATTGATGTGTTTTTTATAATTATCCGTAAAGTCATGAACTGAACTAAAACTGCACCGATCACATTTAATCACCTCCCTTATCCATTTTTAGGGAGAAGCCTAACAGACAACTAAGCTGTCTAATTTGCTAAAGGCATCTTTGGGACATTCAGAGCTGACCTAGGAAGGCATTCCAAAGGTTGCTTACCACTGGCTTTGTGGTTTGTAACTCGCATTTTCTGGCTTTCTATTTGCTGGCTTTATTTGCTTTAGGCTGTTCAGCATATTTGTCCCTCCTGTTGCCTAAATCCTGTTTACCGTATTTTTCCACAAACTTGTTTTCTGTAACCAGGCCTTTAAATCTTGTTCTTATGCTGTCACATTTGCTGTACATACAAAGGCAGAGGTCAAATGTCTAGCTCTCCCTTCTGAGGGAGCTTGGTGTTTATCCTTCTTTCTCTGACTACAAAGTGAGAAATGTATGTGGTAATCCTGCCGAGTGGCCTATGAGGAGAAAAGGGTGTAGCAAAAAAAACCAAAAAACTGTGCTGATATTTCACAATATATCGGAATCAGTACAAATGAAGCATGTTTGTTTGTAATTCTGAAGTGTGGTGGAAACAAATATTTCAATATGATCAAAACTCATCAATGCAATAGGTGATGACATTTGCACACATGATTGTTTCAGTGCAGTAAAAACATATTTTGGTGCAAATGTAATTTTTATTTTGACTGAAAATGTGTTGTTTGTAATGGCAGTGCGCTACCAGACCATTCAAACTCCACACTACGCCATTCTTTCCACTCCCTCTATTCTACGCCACTCCATTCTACTATGCTCCACTCCAATCCACAATATGCCACTTCACGCTACACCCCCAAGACACTCTACGACATGCCACTCAACTCCACACCACTCCAATTCACACCACTCACTCCACAACACAACATGCCTCACACTCTAAGCCCCTCCACTCTTCCCACTCCACTCTACCTCACTTCAATGTACCCCACTCCACTCTAATCTGTCCCACTCCAGTGTATCCCAAGCTACTTCATCCCACTCCACTTCACTACACTACAATCTACCCCAATATACTCCACCCAATTTACCCACATAAGTCCACTCCACCCAAAACTACCAGACTTAAATCTACCCCACTCCAATCTATCCCAATCCACTCTACTACAACCCAGTCCACACCACTCTATTACAATCTACCCCACTCCACTCTACCCCACCATGCTACAAACTACCCCACTCCACTGTACTCCATTCCACTCCCGTCTACCCCACTTCAACCAATCAACCCCACCCCACACTAATCTACCCGACTGCACCCCAATCTACCACATTCTGCTCCAAAATTACCCCAGCCTACCCCACTCTACTCTACCCCAATCTACTCCAATCTACCCAACTCCGATGTATCCTAATTCAACCCACTTCACTCCAATCAACGGGATTCCACTCCAATCTACCCCACTCCACTCAGGTCTACTCCAGTCCAATTTACCCCGCTCATTCCAATCTCCCCCACTCCACCACAGTCTATCCCACTCCAATCTACCACAATCGACCCCACTCCAATCTACCACAGTCTACCCCTTTCCACTCTAATGTACCCCACTCCAATTCACCCAATCTACCCAATCCACTCTAATCTACCCCACCTCACTGTACCATACTCCACCCAAATCTACCCCACTCCAAATCTACCACACTTCAATCAAATCTACCCCACTTCACTCCAGTGTAACCCACCCCACTCCATCCAACTTTAATCTACCACAACCCACCCTACTTCAATCTACCACTCCCCAATCTACTTCACCTAAATTCAATTTACTCTACTCCAGTCTACCCCTATCTACTCCACTCCAATCTACCCCACTATTCCCCATTCTACCCATTCCACTCTACCCTACTCCAATGAACCCCACTCCTCTCCAATCCACCCCACTCCAATCATCACACTTCAGTCTACCCTACTCCAATCAACATTACTCCATTCTAATTTACTTCTACTGTAATCCACCCAATCTACCCTAGTCCACTCCACCCTTATCTACCCACCACACTCCAATCTACTCCACTCAATCCCAATCTAGCTCACTCTACTCCAATCTTGACTCGAGTCCAATCTATCTAACTTCACTCAATCCCACTACACTCCAAACTGCCCCACCCCACTCTTCCCCACTCCCCTCTAACCACTCAATTGAATCTACCCCACTCCACTGTGCCCTAATGTACCGAATTCCATTCTACTCTACCCAATCTAACCCACTTCACTTCAGTTCAATCTACCACATGTCGCCCGTAGCTACCCCATTCCAGTCAAATCTTATCCACTCCACCCCACTCCAATCTACCCTACCTCACCCAAAACCACATACACCAGTCTACCCCATCCAATTCCCCCGATTTCAATCTGCCCCTGTCCATTCTACCCCAATCTACTCTTCTCCAATCTACCCTACCCTAACGCAGTCTATCCCACTCCAATCTACACACACCAATCCTTCCCACTCCACTCAAATCTACTCCACTCCATCCACCCTACTCAATTCCAATCTACCCTAGTTCAAACTACCCCACTCCTATCAATCTTACTCCAATCTACCCCACTCCACACCAATCTACCCCACTTCACTCCTATGTACCCGACCACAATTCACCCAATCTATCCCAGTCCAATCTACCCCACTCCACCCTAATTTACCCCAATCCACTGCACTCCACTCTTCCCCAATCTACCCCACTCCAATCTACTCCAATATATCCCACTCCACTCTACCCTGATCTACCTGACTCCAGTCTGCACCACTCCACTCCAATCTACTCCCACTCCAGTGTACCTCACTCCACTTCACCCCATGTACCCAATTCAAACAACTCCAACCCCTACCCCAATCTACCCTACTCTAATCTACCCCGATCTATGACACTCCAATGTACCCTACTCTACCACAAATTATCCTACTCTACCCAAATCTACTCCACTCCACACCACTCCAATCTACCCCTCTCAACTCCACTCTATCCCAATATACCCCACTTCGAACTACCACAATCCAACCCAACTCCATTTCATTCTACCCAAGTATAATCTACCCAATCTACCTCACTCCAATCTACCCCAATCCACCCCCCTCTCTTTGGCATGCATTCCACCCCACTTCAACCTATCCTAATATATCCCACTCCACTCTACTCCATTATCCCCTACTTCTATCTACCCAATGCCAATCTACCCCACTCTAATATATCTCAATATATTCCATTGCAATCTACCACATTCCACTCCAATTGATCTCAATTCAACCTACTCCACTCCACTCTGTCCCAATCCACCCCATTCTACTCTACCCCAATCCAATCTATCCCAACATTCGAACTTTTAGCCACGCTAAACAGCAGCTGTATTGGTGTAGATAATGGCTAAAACACATTGCCAAAGCCATAGCTCCTGCATAGGCATGAGGTATTGGCTTTGCCAATGCTTGTTTAAAAAATACCATTGTTTTCCAATGTCCTCCCAAATGTAATGTGATGCAGGCATGTTACTGCTTTACATCCAGCATGTCTTTAAAAAGCCTTTACTAACCATAAAACGTCTTTCCTCGGTTGACTTTTGCTAGTTACACAAATTAGAAAATGAAGTTTTTAAGATTTAAGATTGGAGTTTCTGTGGGAAGCTGAGAAACCAGAAACAGCTGGCTGCCAGGACACAGCTTCCTGCCTCCCAGCCTCTGGCCTGGGCTGGAGATGCTTCTCCGCGCTTCTCAGTCCAGGATGTCCTGCCTGAGTCTGCCAGTGCCTTTGTTATGTGTTCTTCTTCCCTGCCGATGCTGTTGCCAGAAACAAATCTTATCTGGAGTTTCATCACGTCCACCGCTGCCTAAACCAACAGTGTTCTGTCTCGTGCTGCATCCCTGTGTCCCCAGAGAGGGAACGAGGTCTGTAAACGGAGGCTGTACGTTGATTCGCAGGGGAAGTGATGTCACATGAAAGGTCACAGGGAGGTGGATGCTTTAAATAACCTAAAGAGCTGGGCCACTTTAATTGTTTATTTTGTATATGGCCATTCTCTACTTTTCTCTGCTTTTGTATTTTTAGTGTCGAGCTTACGAGTGCATTCTCTAGTGCATGCGTCCCGCTTGTTAGGGTCAAGCCTGCGAGTGCATGCTCTAGTGCATGCATCCCGCTGGTTAGGATCAAGCCTGCGAGTGCATGCTCTACTGCATGCGTCCCGCTTGTCAGGGTCAAGCCTGCGAGTGCATGCTCTAGTGCATGCATCCCGCTGGTTAGGGTCAAGCCTGCGAGCGCATGCTCCAATGCATGCGTCGGGCTTGTTAGGGGCGGACCTGTGGGTGTATGCTCTAGTGCATGCATCCCGCTTGTTAGGGTCGAGCCTGCGAGCGCATGCTCTAGTGCAAGCATCCGGCTTGTAAGGGTTGAGCCTGCGAGTGCATGCACTAGCGCATGCGTCTCCCTTGCGAGACTCTGTTGTTGTCAGTAAAGGGCTTGGAGCCCGCCTGTCGCTCACCATTTGTTGGTTTGTATGGCACTCTTCTTTACAGCCTCGTAATTCGTCAAGACATGTCTGGCATAATTTCCGTTCCTCTGTGTGGAGCAGGTATAAAGCACTAAATGATTCAACTTAATTAGTGTCCGTCCTCTGCTCCCGACGTGATCGAGGTACTATTTTGTCCTTTTTATGGGCGAGCAGAAAGTGCTTCGTCCATTCTGTAATCTCTCTTTGGACTTGAAACCACGCCCATGCCACGACAGTCACTTACATTGACTCGTGGGCTTGCCTTTTAATATCCGCTTGCTTTCATTTGTGAAAGGCATGCATGCGTCATGCCTTTTCCGGTATTTAGCCCACCTACACAGCACCGGTAAAGTACCAAAAACATACGAGGCTCGATGTTTTCAGCCTGGAGTCTGGACTACTTTATCTGTTTATTTTCCACGCAGCGCGATTGCGCTGCATTTTACATAGGGTGATCGCGATGCGGTTTTTTTTGCTTTACAGCGCTAATAGCTCTAACTCGAACAAATGCGAGACCCGCTGCAATGAAAATGCTTGTTAACTTATTGTGCCCTGCCAACAGAAGGCTTGTGATTGGAAAAAACGTGACCAGCAGGGCATACTAAATTGCAGTTGTATTTTTTAAAGCTAGCTTTCTTTTATTTTGCCAAGTCCTCTTTTTTCACTTTCCACTCATGTTTTCTTTTGTTTTTGCTCGTGGGCTCGTTCTCAAAAGATGACAACTTGTTTGAAATATTGCAAAGCGACAGTGTTTCTTTATTATGTGTAATCTCTGAAATGATGCTTTAAAACATAACCATACAGTACACCACAATCCACCCCACTCAAATCTGCCCCATTACCATCCACCACAATCCAACCGACTTTACCCCACACCAATCTACCCCACCCTAGTCCAGTCCACTCTAACCCACCACACTTTAATCCTCCCAACCCACCCCACTTCAGTGCTCCCAACCCAATCTAATATGCCCCAATCCAGTTTACCCCCTCTAATAAAAAACAGTCTGCACCACTCCAAAGCAATCTGCCCCAGTGCAATCCAAAACAATTTGCCCTACTCTAATCCGCCCCACTCCCATCTGCCCCACTTCAAACCAAAACAATGGGCCCAACTCGAATGCCCAATCCAATGCGCCACACTCCAGTCTGCCCCACTCCAAAAACAACCACCCCAATCCAATCTGCCCAACTCCAATCTAAAGCAATACACCCCACTGCAATCCAATCCACTGCACCCCAATTCATTACACTCCACTCCATCCCACTTCTCCCACTCCAGTCCACCCCACTCCCATCCAAACAACCCCATACCAGCCCAATCCACCCACTCCATTCCACCCTAATACAATCTGCTCACTCAACTCCAATAAAATCTGTCCCACTCCAATCTGCCACATTCATCCCAAAATAATCTGCCCACTCCAGTTTGGCCCACTCCAATCCAGAACCCCTGCCCCACTCCAATCCAAAACAATGTGCCCCACTTCAATCAAAAACAACCTGCCCTGCTCCAAACTGTCCCACATGTATTCAAAACAACCTGCCCCACTACAATGCCAAACAACCCACTCCAGTCCAAAACAATCGTCCCTACTCCAATCCAATCTACCTCACTGCAACCCAATCCAACTCACACCATCCCAATTCACCCCACTCCAATCTACCCTACTACAATCTAGTCCACCCCACACCAATCCAATCCGCCCCAATCAAGCCCTGTCCAATCTACTCCCACTCCAGTGTACCTCACTCCACTTCACCCCATGTACCCAATTCAAACAACTCCACTCCCCTACCCCAATCTACCCTACTCTAATCTACCCCGATCTATGACACTCCAATGTACCCTACTCTACCACAAATTATCCTACTCTACCCAATCTACTCCACTCCCCACCACTCCAATCTACCCCTCTCAACTCCACTCTATCCCAATATACCCCACTTCGAACTACCACAATCCAACCCTACTCCATTTCATTCTACCCAAGTATAATCTACCCAATCTACCTCACTCCAATCTACCCCAATCCACCCCTCTCTTTGGCATTCTACCCCACTTCAACCTATCCTAATATATCCCACTCCACTCTACTCCATTATCCGCTACTTCTATCTACCCAATGCCAATCTACCCCACTCTAATATATCTCAATATATTCCATTGCAATCTACCACATTCCACTCCAATTTATCTCAACTCAACCTACTCCACTCCACTCTGTCCCAATCCACCCCATTCTACTCTACCCTAATCCAATCTGTCCCAACATTCGAACTTTTAGCCACGCTAAACAGCAGCTGTATTGGTGTAGATAATGGCTAAAACACATTGCCAAAGCCATAGCTCCTGCACAGGCATGAGGTATTGGCTTTGCCAATGCTTGTTTAAAAAATACCTTTGTTTTCCAATGTCCTCCCAAATGTAATGTGATGCAGGCATGTTACTGCTTTACATCCAGCAAGACTTTAAAAAGCATTTACTAACCATAAAACGTCTTTCCTTGGTTGACTTTTGCTAGTTATGCAAATTAGAAAGTGAAGTTTTTAAGATTTAAGATTGGAGTTTCTGTGGGAAGCTGAGAAACCAGAAACAGCTGGCTGCTAGGACACAGCTTCCTGCCTTCCAGACTCTGGCCAGGCTGGAGATGCTTCTCCGCGCTTCTCAGTCCAGGATGTCCTGTCTGAGTCTGCCAGTGCCTTTGTTATGTGTTCTTCTTCCCTGCCGATGCTGTTGCCAGAAACAAACCTTATCTGGAGTTTCATCACGTCCACCGCTGCCTAAACCAACAGTGTTCTGTCTCGTGCTGCATCCCTGTGTCCCCAGAGAGGGAACGAGGTCTGTAAACAGAGGCTGTAGTCGTGACCTGGTACCAAAATAAGAACGTTGATTCGCAGGGGGAAGTGATGTCACATGGAAGGTCACAGGGTGGTCGATGCTTTAAATAACCTAAAGAGCTGGGCCACTTTAATTGTTTATTTTGTATAGGACCATTCTCTACTTTTCTCTGCTCTTTGTATTTTTAGGGTCGAGCCTACGAGTGCATGCTTTAGTGCATGCGTCCCGCTTGTTAGGGTCAAGCCTGCGAGTGTATGCTCTAGTGCATGCATCCCGCTGGTTAGGATCAAGCCTGCGAGTGCATGCTCTAGTGCATGCATTCCGCTGGTTAGGATCAAGCCTGCGAGTGCATGCTCTAGTGCATGCGTCGGGCTTGTTAGGGGCGAACCTGTGGGTGCATGCTCTAGTGCATGCATCCCGCTTGTTAGGGTCAAGCCTGCCAGGGCACGCATCCGGCTTGTTAGGGTCGAGCCTGCGAGCGCATGCTCTAGTGCAAGCATCCGGCTTGTAAGGGTTGAGCCTGCGAGTGCATGCACTAGGGCATGCGTCTCACTTGCGAAACTCTGTTGTTGTCAGTAAAGGGCTTGGAGCCCGCCTGTCGCTCACCATTTGTTGGTTTGCGTGGCACTCTTCTTTACAGCCTCGTAATTCGTCAAGACATGTCTGGCATCATTTCCGTTCCTCTGTGTGGAGCAGGTATAAAGCACTAAATGATTCAACTTAATTAGTGTCCGTCCTCTGCTCCCGACGTGATCGAGGTACTATTTTGTCCTTTTTATGGGCGAGCACAAAGTGCTCCGTCCATTCTGTAATTTCTCTTTGGACTTGAAACCACGCCCATGCCACGACAGTCACTTACATTGGCTCGTGGGCTTGCCTTTTAAAATCCACTTGCTTTCATTTGTGAAAGGAATGCATACGTCATGCCTTTTCTGGTATTTAGCCCACCTACACAGCACCGGTAAAGTACCAAAAACATACGAGGCTCGATGTTTTCAGCCTGGAGTCTGGACTACTTTATCTGTTTATTTTCCATGCAGCGTGATTGCGCTGCATTTTACATAGAGTGATCGCGCTGCATTTGTTTTTTTGCTTTACAGCGCTAATAGCTCTAACTCGAACAAATGTGAGACCTGTTGCATTGAAAATGCTTGTTAAATTATTGTGCCCTGCCAACAGAAGGCTTGTGATTGGAAAAAACGTGACCAACAGGGCATACTAAATTGCAATTTTATTTTTTAAAGCTAGCTTTCTTTTATTTTGCCAAGTCCTCTTTTCTCACTTTCCACTCATGTTTTCTTTTGTTTTTGCTCGTGGGCTCTGTTCTCAAAAGATGACAACTTGTTTGAAATATTGCAAAGCGACAGTGTTTCTTTATTATGTGTAATCTCTGAAATGATGCTTTAAAACATAACCATGCAGTACACCACAATCCACCCCACTCAAATCTGCCCCACTACTATCCACCACAATCCAACGACTTTACCCCACACCAAATCCACCCCACCCTAGTCCAGTCCACTCTAACCCACCGCACTTCAATCCTCCCAACCCACCCCACTTCAGTGCTCCCATCCCAATCTGATATGCCCCAATCCAGTTCACCCCCTCGAATAAAAAAGAGTCTGCACCACTCCAAAGCAATCTGCCCCAGTGCAATCCAAAACAATGTGCCCCACTCTAATCTGCCCCACTTCAATCCAAAACAATGTGCCCCACTCCAATGCCCACTCCAATGCACCACACTCCAGTCTGCCCCACTCCAATAAAAAACAGCCACCCCAATCCAATCTGCCCAACTCCAATCTAAAGCAATACACCCCACTGCAATCCAATCCACTGCACCCCAATTCAATCCACTCCACTCCATCCCACTTCTCCCACTCCAGTCCACCCCACTCCAATCCAAACAACCCCATACCAGCCCAATCCACCCACTCCATTCCACCCTAATACAATCTGCTCACTCAACTCCAATAAAATCTGGCCCACTCCAATCTGCCACATTCATTCCAAAACAATCTGCCCACTCCAGTTTGGGCCACTCCAATCCAGAACCACCTGCCCCACTCCAATCCAAAACAATGTGCCCCACTTCAATCAAAAACAACCTGCCCTGCTCCAAACTGTCCCACTTGTATTCAAAACAACCTGCCCCACTACAATGCCAAACAACCCACTCCAGTCCAAAACAATCGTCCCTACTCCAATCCAATCTACCTCACTGCAACCCAATCCAACTCACACCATCCCAATTCACCCCACTCCAATCTACTCTACTACAATCTAGTCCACCCCACACCAATCCAATCCGCCCCAATCAAGCCCTGTCCAATCTACCCCACTTCAATACATCTCACACCAATCAACCACACTCCAGTCCAGTCCCAACCACCCCATCCCAATACAGTTCTATCCACCCTACTCCAATCCAACCCACCCAAGCCCACTCCAACCCAGCCCACCCCAATCCACCCACCCCATTTCAATCCACTCCACCCCACTGTAATCCATTCAACTCAAATCCACCTCACTCTACCTCAATCCAGCCCACCGCATCTCAGTTCAGTCCACTGCACTCCAATCCAGTACATCAAGGCTACTCCACTTCAACCCACCCCATTCCAAAACAATCCACTCCATTTACATCCCACTACAATCCACTCCAGCCCAATCTAATCCACCCCACCCTATCCAAGTTCAGACCACCCCACTCAAATCCAGTCCATCCCACTGCACTCCAATCTACCCCACATCCATGCAATCCACCCCACTCTAATAAACCCCAATCCCATCCACCGCAATCCAATCCAGCAAACCCCACCGCTATCCAGTCTACCCACCCCAATCCACCCCACCCCTACCGCTCCAATCCAAAGCAACCACCCAATTCAAGTCTAATCCACCCCACTCAAATCCACCCAATCCCTTCCACCTCACCCCATTTCAATTCACCCCACCCCACTCCAATCAACCCCACACCAATCTACCCCACTCAAACCACTCCAATCCACCAGATTCTATGCCTATCCAATCCACCCCACTACCTCTATTGCACTCTAACACACTCAATCCTACTCTACCCCACTCCACTCCGCAATACTCTCTGCCACTGAATCCTTTTCTGCTCTACTCAACTCTACAACACTCTAATCCTTGTACTCCACTCTACAACATTCAGACAAATCCACTCTACAACACTGTAATCCCCCACTCCACTCTGACACTCCATGCCACTAACCTTTAGCCATGCTAAACAGGAGCCACACTGGTGTACAACATGGCAAAGCAAAGCTGTTAGGTCTTGTACAAGCCACTCATTGGATTTGCCAATGCTTATTTTTTAATGTGATTCAACTGCATGGCTCTCTGTGTGAGATGTTAGTTATCCAGGTTGTGGCTTGTGAAAAGAGAGATAAGGCAATACTGCCGCTGAAGGGGGTCAGTTTTCATGAATAATAACAAGCACTGGCCAAGCCAATAGGTCTGGGCTTAATATGCTAGCACATCCAGCATTAGCCCATCAGCATTAGCCCATCAGAAGAGCCAGGAGCCAGTAGAAGCTGACAGAAGGGGCCATAGTTGTAAAGCAGCATCTCATTGACTTCCATGCAATCATTCGAGTGTAATCAGATGGATACTCTCGAACCGTCAACAGCATTAGATGGAAGATGAATACTTTATTGTGCTGAGCAAGACATGATTGGCAAAGCCTCAAGACATTGCTGAAAGTGGCTGGTCAAGGACAACTGGCAGTTCAAACAGGCAAACCCAAAGTCCATTCTCTCTCTATTATTAGCAAAAGGTCAGTTTGGTGTTTTTCAAATCCAGACCTAAAAATGATAATTTGCACGAGTCACATCACAAACGTCATTGCGCCTAACATAACCAGTGTTTTGTCATCCAAGTTTAAGAGTGTTCCTTTCATTCACCTTCTAAGGGCGAAAGGTAAGGTCATCCCTGCTTGTATTCAAACCTGTGACCCACAGATTATACTCCGATTTTAACAGTGTATTTTTTAAACCAACAAACTACCTCTCCTGTGCAGTAATGCTGGCTGCAGCTGAGTCTAAGTACCACCAGGGTGATAGACCTCTAACTGTGCTGGTGCCCGTCCAATGCAAGCAACAGATCTCAAGGTTTTAGTTCCACTACCTGCCTACACTAGAGACATTCATCTGTCACAAATGCCACCCAATGTCTATGTAGATATCTAAACTTTAGCCAATCAGGGAAGTGAGCCATCATCACCCAGTTGGCCTAAATGGAGAAGTAACTCCCAAGTCTCCTGGCTCACATTCAGCAATTCTTCCACTGGAATTTGTAGTCTTGACTTTCGTCAATGCCTGATAATCCTCATTTCATTATTTCCTGACTGGTCTGGTCCCCCTTTGTTCAATCGTTAGTGTCAAAAGGCCACTTTAGAGACAATACTTGCTCTTAGAAAAAAAACACTCATGCAACATCATATCACATCAAACCATATGATGACCCCATTTCAAGGAGATATTTCTTCATGATGACTACATTTGCACAAGATGCACCCCTTCCCACAAGAAGGTATCTTCCTCCAATTAGGATACAGTTCCACAATATACATCTCTTTCAACAAGGCTTTGGCCTTCCCACAAAAAAAATACCTTCTCACACCACAGCTAAATTCACACAAGATTTCCACAAAATGAGAACCTCTCCACAAAATGACCGCCTTTCCAAAAGCGCACTACGGTGCAACAAAATGGCTGTCTTCCGAAAAGAAAACTACCTTCCAACAAGATGGCGACCTTCCCACAAGAGGGCACCGCCCTAAACAAAGTTTAGTTTCTGCTTTTCTGTGGGACCCATCCGGTTGCATTTCAACTGGGAGTTACTTGTCTTCCAAAATAAAACTCGATTGGAGCAACAAAGGTTCTTTTCGCAGTTCCTTTCATGAACTTCATTGAATTAATGGCAATCTGACATTAATAATTTCATTCATTCAGTGGGACCTTACCTTCTTCTTACTAGTGCCCTAAACAAAGTGCCTGCGCACAGACATCATTGTGGAGCAAAGCCTGCGTGATCATCATCTCAGGTGCAAGAAAGCCTTCATATACTGCTTCAAGCAGCATCAACACTGTACAAAGATGCGCAACATCATAACTGTTACACTGAAACTGATTAACTTTCCAAGCATAAATAACAAGTATAGTGGCGCAGATGTTATGGAAGACAAAAAAAAAAAAAAAGACAACCTCTGCTATGTTACTTCTGTTCAACAATGACAAACGACAGTAAAAAGAATGTATCAATGAAGATAACATAATACATTGTGGTAATAATAATACTACCATTTTATTTTGTAATGTGACTGTGGGCCTGATTTAGATATTGGTAGACGGGTTACTCTGCCACAAAAGTGACGGATTTCCCGTCTGCCGAAATCTAAACCCCATTATATCCTATGGGATTTAGAATTTGGTTGATGGAATATTTGTCACCGTTGTGACGGAATAACCCGCCCGCCAATATCTAAAACAGGCTCTATGTGACTATTACTCTTTTTTAACAGGCCAAACAGTAACAGCTTTTGGGAATTGATAAATGAGCTAGTACTTGGCAAAGGCAGATGCCATAACATTGAAATCAACTCAAGCTCCTGGGAGAGCCACATTTGTTATTTGTATGGCCCAGCGGAAGGTGGAATAATGTTAGATCAATCCAAGACCCAGTCGCTCAGCACCCAGCCGCGCCATCCAGATGACAAGATGCCCCCAAAAGCATCAAGTTGAAGGGAAGCTTATGGCCACCTCGTAGAAAGCAGACAATGACCAAGTCTGGGCGCCAGAACAAATAGCTGGTCTGATAAAGAAAATGTAGTCTGAAGGGGCTGCTGGTCCAAATGGCCTCCAAAATGCCATCTTTGAAGGAGATCCAGAATTTTGGGCACATTACTTCACGCCACTCTTTAACACCATCACTCGGGCCAAATGGATACCAGAATCGTGAAGAGGCAGTATAGTGCACACAATTTACAAGAACAGAAAACCAGTGCTGCTGTCAAATTATAGGCTAATTGCCTTAATTGACGCGGAGGCAAAATTGTATGCATCCTATCTGTTACAGCACCTCCAAAATTGGGCAGACAAAAACAACCTAATCCCGAGATTTCACACAGGGTTTAGGGCAGGCATGGGAACATCAACAAACGTAATAGCCCTTTCTCTTATTGCAGAAAAGACTATTAATATGGAAACAAGTCTCTATGCCTGCTTTGTAGACATTAAGTCTGCCTTCAATCAGGTCCCTAGGGAAAGGCTTTGGTCCAAACTGGCCAATTGGGGAATTCCGAATAATTTGTTAAGGGCAATCATAGACCTATATACTGACACCTGGGTTCAGGTCAAAATAGGAGATGGCACAAGACTAACAAAAAGAAAACCCACAAAGACCGGCTTAAAGCAAGGCTTTGTCTTGGCACCACGCCTGTTCAATTTATAGTTGGAAGATGCAGATGGTGCGCTAGCACAAGTGAATAGCCACCCCTCGACTTCAGGTCCAGAGAAGGTTGGGTGCCTACAATATGCCAACGACATCCTGTTATTGAGCCATACTCTATTGGGCCTGCAACAGAACATGACTGCCCTAAAAACCTTTCTGGATCAGCAAGGCCTAGAAATAAATCTGGCCAAAACAAAATTGATGCGGCTCCTTGGTGCGAATTATAAATCCCTTGCTTGGTTTGCGGGGGAGAAAAAAGTGGAGGTAGTACAGTCACACAAATATTTAGGAGTTCATCTCGAACCTTGATTGAAATGGAAGTGTAAGTTGCTTGCAATTCAGGCAAAAGTCCATTCATTTACATACAGCTTTAAACTGCTTAAGAAGAAACTTGGCAGTCCCAATTTGTCCCACCTTCTCAAAGTCATGTCAGCTCAGTTGCTCCCTGTTATCTCATACGGCACCGAAGTTTTGCAGGGCTGGAAGATCCTTTCATTAAATAAAAGCCAAATTTAAGTATACAGGGCCATTTATTAATATTCCAAAAAGTGCATCCCCAGCCCAGGTTAGGCTTGATTTTGGCCTACAAAAACAGGTCTTTCAGTGCAAGGAAGTCTTCCTTGAAGCATCTTGGAGGCTGCAGGCCACAGAGAATACCTCCATAAACTACTCCTGTTGGCAAGAAGTGAAGGCTCAACAAATTAGCAACAGAAAAGGAACCTGGGGAAATTATTTAAATCAGGCCATCAAAGAGCTGGGCCTGGAAGTGCAGCATGGCGAAGGCTGCATTTAATAAAGCTGTGAGCACCTCTGTCCGCATCGTTCATAACAGACAAGGACTCTTTGGCTAAACGATAGCATGCCTGGGCAGTTGTGGGGTCCTATTCAACACTGTCCCCCCAAGGATACCTATCAGAACATTTTTCTACCCATGTAAAACATTGATTCTTGTTACATCGAATGGGGTTCGTCAACACCAAAGATGCATGCCCTCCCTGGTTAAAACAGTTTTACAATCCAAGTGGCAGATTATGTGGCCATAACCAAGAATCTCTATTGCACGCTGTAGGAAACTGGTCCTTGTTGCAGTTACCCCCCACGTTTTTGCTGCTATTGATGCTGGCTTGACTGAGAGTGTGCTGGGATCCTGGTACCAGGCCCCAGCACCAGTGTTATTTCCCTACAAATGTACCATTGTCTCCACAATTGGCACACCTCTGGTACACAGGTGAGTCCCTTGTAAAAGGAACCAGTGGTACCAAGGGTCCTGTGACCAGGGAGGGCTCCTAACGGCTGCAGCATGTGTTGTGCCACCCTAAAGGACCCCTCACCAAACCCATGCACACTGCCATTGCCGATTGTGTGTGTTGGGAAAAAGGCAAAGTCCACATGGCATCCCTCTCAGGGTGCTTGCCCACAAAACACTGCCTGTGGCATAAGTAAGTCACCACTCGAGCAGGCCTTACTGCCCTACAGCAGGGTACACTATACCACAGGTGAGGACATAGCTGCATGAGCAATATGCCCCTACAGTGTCTAAGTCCATTCTGAGACACTGTGAGTGCAGTGTGGCCATATTATGTATACAGGATTGTCATTACGGACTCCACAGTTCTATAACGGCTTCACTGAATACTGGGAAGTTTGGTATCAAACTTCTCAGCACAATAAACCCACATTGATGCCAGTGTTGGATTTATTTTGAAAAGCACACAGAGTGCATCTTAGAGATGCCCCCTGTATTTTACCCAATCCTCTTGTGTAGGACTGACTTGTCTCTGCCAGCCTGCCACTAGCAGACAAGTTTCTGACCCCATGGGGTGAGGGAAGGTGCTTCACACCCCCTCCCCCCCTGCAGGAACTGTGACACCTGGCGGTGAGCCTCAAAGGCTCAGACCTCCTGACACAGTGACCCAGGGCACTTCAGCTAGTGGAGATGCCCACCCCCGGACAAAGCCCCACTTTTCGCAGCAAGTTCGACGGGAAACCTAGGAAAACAAGGAAGAGCGACCACTTGAGCTGGGACCACCCCAAGGGTATCCAGAGCTGAAGTGACCCCCTGCCTACAGAATCCTCCATCTTGGTTTGGAGGACAGGGACCAATAGGGTTAGGCCTGTGTCCCCTTCCCCAAAGGGAGTGGACACAGGAAGGGTGTAGCCACCCTCAGGGACATTAGCCATTAGCTACTGACCCCTGAAACACCCTTAAATCCAGGATTTAAAGGCCTCCCTGAACCCAGCTCACGAGATTCCTGGTGACCTGACAAGAAAGAAGAAGGTCTGCTTAGCTGAACCCCTCAACAGAGAAGAAGGAAGACGACGGGGGAGTGGCCAAGCCACCAAACATGGCGGACGCGAGCTGCTAGAGCTCCGCGCGCACTCGGCTAACTCGGCATCTCTGAGGGGGAACGGGGGGGCACACTGCTCCCTTGCGGACCGGACAGGAGCTGAGAAGACTCCGGGACCCGAATGGGATGGGAGCGGACTCCCAGTGATCTACTGCGGCGGACCCACGCCTCGGCTGCATGAGCCGAGCCTGAGGACCGGGCTGCGAGGCGGTGAACCCACGAGAGGGGGAGCGGCCGGTGCGGCTGGAGCCGTACACCGGAACTAGGGTACTCCGAGCTCCCTCCTACTAATCGGCGATCGCGCCCTGTCGCACCCCCCCGCGGCAAAACAACGGGGTGTGCACACAGCCTGCGCGGGTGCCGCGCCGAGACTGGCGGCAGGCCTAGGAGATGCTTGTGGGCCCTTTTGTGAGCCGGCGAGGCCTGAGTGACCTGGCCTGAGGAGCGGCTACGGGGCAGTGCGGCCGCAAAGAGTGGAGCGACCGCTGCGTTGGGGGCCGCGCATCGGGACCAGGGCGTCCCGGGTTCTCCTCCTGCTTGCTGACGATCGCGCCCCGGAGGAGGGGGTCGGCCCGCCTCCCGGGGGCAGGACAGCAAAGTGGGCGCGCGGCCCACCCGGAGCCTGCGCTGCGACTGGAGGCGAGCCCTGGTGATACGCGTGAATCCTTGGGTGGACTGGTGGGGCCCAGAGGACCTCTTCCCCCACATCTGGCTGTGGCGGTTGGGGGAGGGGGAATCCCCCCCGATGGCCAGAACTTTGTGTCAGAGAATGACTGGAAAGCTGTGGAGAGGGGGCGCCCTGGACGTCTGCTGGGCCTGTGGGGGTCGGCGGACCTACACTGGCGCTAAATCCTGCCAACCCGCTGGGAACTCGCGGTAGCCACAGAGAACCTCAAAGACAGAAGAAAGTGGTGGAGGACCGGGGGAGAGGAACTGTTTAGCCGGGCTGCTCGTGCTGTCGTGGAGAGGCGGCCCACTGCCCCCCGACAAGCGGGCCCGACCCTCCCTGACCATCTTGGGCGCCTAAACGAGCAGAGGCGGCGCTGGAATTACGGAACCGGCTGGCGGTCGAGGAAACGTGAAGTGCTGCGTGGGAGACTCCACCAGGTGTAGTCCCCCACAGGACCGACCGCAAAGGGAGATCCGCACCGCGGAACCAGGAGTGACCGCCGGTGGTGGGGCCTTGCGCCAGGCTGTACGGAACTGGGGACGAACTGCCCACCTGCCCCTCACCGCCCCAACTGAAACCGAACTATAGTGCAGCACACACACAGAGACTAATAAGGTGGAGAGCATCGATCTGGAGCTGGACAGAAGCCCCCAAAGACTTGGAACATGGCCGGAACAGGGCGCTTACGCTCTGGAGCTGGAACCGGGAAAACACAAGACTCGTTAACCCAAGACAGCCAAAAACTGGATGCAGTGCTTGCCGCAGTGAAACGCATCGGAGACTCAATGGAGCGTGCCCGCATGTCGCTGGAAGCTAAGATAGACAAGGTGGCCCTCCGAGTCGCAGGAACTTACCTGCAGGCAGGCCTGATTAAAAGTGCCCCCAGTCTCCATAGGAGCCCATGTTAAGTTTGCCTCAACTTTGATCTCTACACCCAGCCGGCCCTGTGTTGCTGGTGGTTGGTGTTAACTTGAAACTCAACCTCTGGACTTCTCAACCCCCGGAGATTGGAACTGTAAGTCAAGTACTTACCTGTAAATCGTACTAACTTTTCTTCCCCCTAGGAACTGTTTCTGAAAATTGCAGTCAACTTTAAAAAAAGATAATTGCCAATATTTCAAAAACTGTAGAACTTATCGATTTCAAACAAAGTACTATTGATATACATGTGAAATACGAACCCATTGAAGTACTTACCTGCAACTTGAATCTTGTGGTTCTAGAAATAAATTAAGAAACAATATTTTTGCTATATAAAAACCATTGGTCTTGAGTTAAGTCATTGAGTGTGTGCTTCTTCTATTGTCTGTGTGTGTACAAGAAATGCTTTGCACTACCCTGCGATAAGCCTAACTGCTCGACCACACTACCGCAAAAGAGAGCATTAGTATTATCTACTTTAGCCTCTGTTAAGCCTCTGGGGAACCCCTGGACTCTGTGCACACTATGGGGGTCATTCTGCGGACCGCCAGGGAAAAAATGACCAAAGCACCGCCAACAGGCTGGCGGTGCTTTTTTCCATATTCTGACCGCGGCGGTCACACCGCCGGGGCCGTCGGTTTCCCGCTGTTTATGCCCCCGCGGAGATAATCCGCCAGGGCAGCGCTGCAAGCAGCGCTGCCCTGGGGATTATGACCCCCTTACCGCCAGCCTGTTTCTGGCGGTTTGCACCGCCAGGAAGAGGCTGGCGGTAAGGTGTGTCCTGGGGCCCCTGGGGGCCCCTGCACTGCCCATGCCACCGGCATGGGCAGTGCAGGGGCCCCCTAGCATGGCCCCGGCCGGCTTTTCACTGTCTGCATAGCAGACAGTGAAACTGCACCCGTCGCACGGCCGCAACACCGCCGGCTCCATTAGGAGCCGGCTCCTGTGTTGCGGCCTCATTCCCGCCGGCCCAGCGGGAATGTCGGAATGGGGGCCGCGTGAGTGCGGCCGTATTGGCGGCCGCGCGGTAGCTGCACGCCAAGGTCGGAATGACCCCCTATATCTCATTTTGATATAGTATATACAGAGCCAACTTCCTACACGCGCCTTCTGAACCTGTCTGGCCCTGGGCCTAGAAAGAAGAATCCTGTTAAAACAGCCTTTTTTAACTTCGAAATGTTTGTTCCTGTAGACAGGCTATAATTAGTAGGTTAAAGGGTGAGTCGATTCCATTTTGCTGCAGGGGTGTCAACTATTTACAGCTGCTTCACATTAAATTGGCTAGGGTTGACTCTGGGCATTTGTTTGAGCAGAAATAACCAAGAACTAGAGGGCCTTGGCCTCGGCCGTCATCGATCTTAGTCCTTAATCTTTTGCATCTTGTGACTAACAGGCCGTGAGATCTGCCATGTTGAGGCAATAAAGACTTCAAGTATTCAACATATTCCTTCATGAAATCAGACTATTGATTGTATTGCACTAAGTCAGAATATGAACTCAGGTCTTACCTTTTTGCACTTTGAGACTAACAAGCCGTGATATTTGTATTGTTCGAGGCAGCAAAGGTTTTAAGTATGTCACGTTTTCTTTTATGAAACCATGCTTTTAAAATTACTCATGGAACTGTTAATGATTGTTTTGCACCAAGTAAGAACATGAGGTGCTTTCGTCCTTGCAATCCATTTATGTGGTATTATTGGCTGTATTGTTCTTAGGTTTCCATTGCTTCTTGATATAACTTTTGCTTCCAACGTTTTAATGTATCCTAAAGTCTTTTTTCTTACTAACTATGTAGTTGGTTTTATCTGCTGACAGCCAAGTGAAGATCTGCGTGGGAAGCTGAAGGATATGATGAGCTGGTCAGACTGATTTAGGGCCTGATTACAACTTTGGAGGAGGTGTTAATCCATCCCAAATGTGACGGATATACCACCAGCCGTATTACGAGTTCCATAGGATATAATGGACTCGTAATACGGCTTGTGGTATATCCGTCACTTTTGGGGTGGATTAACACCTTCCTCCAAAGTTGTAATCAGGCCCTTAGTTTGGGAACCTGAACTAAATTCTATATTTAATGTGACAGAACGGCTCCTACAAAACTAGTACAAAACATGGTTGTGAATCGTCCAAAAGAGCAAAGCCCAGGAGGGAATTTTCTAAACAGTAGCCATTGAATAACAGATCGATTATAGAAGGCAGCCACAATAAAGTAACTATGAGTAACAAGCTAGATAATTTTGATTATTCTAACATAAAAATATTAAAAGTCAATTTATTCAAAAGACAACTTTTCAGCCAAGTTGAAAATACAGTCACCAATGTAACAGAACTGCTGTAGTGTGGGTTAGCTACCCAGACATGTGACATTTATTTCAGTAAGATCTTCCTGTCAAGAATAAATCTGTCTTTTCATCCAACCGTTCATGTCAGGAGTTTCAGGATTTTAAATGCAGTCTGACTTCAAAATTAACTATCAGGTCACATAATTTGTGGCCCCACTACATTCACTTATCGCCGAATGGTATAGCAAAACAAAATGAGTCACACTTAAAAAAGGGGATTGTACCAGTGGCTGCATACTACCATCAGTTTAGCAGCAGTTTGAAGTAGAATATAGCCAAAGTGAAGTTCCAAAATTCAACTATGTCCTAACTAAGCCACCTTACCACAGGCGTGTGTGTTTTGGAATGTGGTGATGGGGGACTGCGAGATTGACAAGCACTATCTTTGATAGGTGAAGAGATATTACATAAAGATTTGGCACAGGATCGAGGCAAGCGTTAAGCCTCAATAGGGCTCACCCCAAACACGAAAACCCCCAGTAAATCGAAAAAGTAATTTGGACACCAAAAATAAAGCACCAAACACATCCATTATGACTTGATCAAAGCCACACTTTGTTCTTCTAAGAATGGAATCATCCCTTTCACTGAATTCATTCTCATGATACTTATGAGGAAACACCCAAGCAAGATAAATCCCACTCAATTACGTGAGAGGTTAAATAGGTGGTCTTACCACAAACATACGAAATCCCTCTAATGACCGGTTCTTCACCACGCAAAAACACATCAGCAACCACATACCTCTCTTTGCACTCACTCCTACCAACTAACTCCATTGGTTCACAGCGCTGTGCCGGCTCTCACTCCATGCATAACACTCATTTCCGCTCTTCTTCTTTTCTAAGCCTAGGGTGCAACTTTTAGCATCTAAATTTCCCTTCCGCCTCCATCTGTGATTGAATTATTTTCATATATTCACAACTTCTACTAACACTCACCCTGTCATTATACTCTTTAATGAATCCATGATCCACAATACTCAATCGACATGCACATTTATCATTTAATATCAGGATCAGTTTGCTTTCTCAATTTGAAGTGTCTAGAAACGGATTTAAGGTCTTTGTTGTCAGGAAGTTCTCCCAGAGAATATTGAAATCCTGTCCAATGTGGCGTTTAAGAACTGTCACAAAAGAATACATTACACGTAAGAGCATGAGACAAAGGGAGCTGATAATATGTAGCCTCATCTGCAACTTAAGTAAGGAGAAAAGTACAGATATAACAATTATGAGTTTTCATAATCTTAACATATCCATAAAGTAAGTTGTAATCACTATTCTCACCAAAATCACTAATTGACTTGTCCCTATATATCACTGGTGTATAAACTAATCTTTCAATGTGTGGTGGATGATTCAGCATTTCTATTCAAGATGGGTGAATCTTATCCAGTTGGCGGGATTAAGCACATCGGTAGGACAAATAAGAAAATTATAATTAATATTAAGAACACTACTGGTAGAATTTTGTAGCAACCTTGCTTTTCCATTACTTCTTTCTAGAAAAACGAAGGAAAAACAAACAAAACCATATCACTAATATAAATCTAACCCCTTGGTAATAGAGGTAGATCAGCAAAGTGAGTCTAAAAGAGCTGAATCAATGTCAAGTCACAGGGACACTTCTGAAGGGCAGTAATTGGAACTCAGTCAAACATAGGTCCCAGAAAGCCCTATTACCATCAACAGGATAGCTAGGTGAAAAACAGTCACTCAAGTTCTCTCTAAAGTCACTTCGCATAGTCAAAGGAAAAACTCAAGGATTTCTAATTGGAGTATACAAGGAAGTCATGACCCCGCTCTGTGACCACAACTGTCCAAAGTCATGGACGACACCAAAACCATACTGGTTGTTTGTGCAAATCATGACGCTCGAATCCTCATGTCAAAGCAATCAGTTCTGCAACTTGTGCCGAAGTTACATTACAGTAACTATGATGTTGTATGATGCTTCAATGATGTCTGGAATAGTTCAAATTGCATTTGCTGTTCTTAGCACATAATGATGGTCTCTACGACAAGCACCGTCCACAAATAGTGTCAGATCAGCCACTCCAAGGACAGATCTAAAACAACTGGTCTTAGTTTGGTGCACAATTCAGTCACATTTGTGCATTAGTGGTCACAATCTTCATCCTCATTATTATGTCTGTTTGCAATTGGAAAAAGTGTTGTAAGCCTTCAGGGCACTGCATATTCTGATTGAAACATTTTGGACCGCTACACTCACTTGCTCAAATTTTGTTAAATAGCTGCAGATTAATGCTGAGTTTGAGTACAAGTCAGAAATATTGCAACTGAATGCAGGACTAGCACAATAAGTGCGAACCCATCATTACCCCTTACTCTGCTGAGTTGCAAAACAGACCGCTGCAACCGATTTCAAACACCCAGGGAGTACTGGAGTACTGGATTTAAAGTAGCCCAGGAGTAGGCAACAGGCCTCTTCACATCAGCACGATCTTGTGCAGGTGCAGATAGGGAGCGCCCTTCCGATAGAGAAAGAAATCCTTGTCCTAAATCGGCATTCCCAGAGTGGGTGTGCTACAGAGTACGTCTCTGATCCCCAGGAAGTCACTCACGCATTCAACGTCCCAGAGCACTGGATGACTCGCATCACTGTGAGTAAACTCCTGCAGAGGCTTGGCAACCAAGGAAAACTTATGAATCTACTGATTATAGTAGCCAACTATTCCCAGGAACATTCTCACATCTCTCTGAGTGGTTGGTGGATTCAATTCAGGAGTGCCGAAATGTGTTCACTCCTGTGATGACCCAAGTAAATAACTGAGTGTGATGACCCAAGTAAATAGCCTCTCTCATACAGTACTACAAGTTTATGGGTCATACGTTATGACCATTTTCAGCAAGATGGTTCAAGAGTTCGATTGTATCCAGCTTGCATTCCTCCTTTGTCTCTAAAGCAACCAGTTGGTCGTGTATATACAGTATTGGGACTGAGTTACAAGACAACCGTAGATTTTCCAAATCTTCTTTTAAGATATATCTGAAGATTGAGGGACTTTATGTATACCCTTGTGGGATCCAGCATCAAATGCGGACTTTATTGAGGTATTGAAATTCAAAAAGATATTTACTATCTTCATGAAGAGGCATGGAAGAGAACGCTTGACACTAGACGATGACTGTGTATCATTCTGCACCCACTGAGATCTGAAACAGAACTACTGCTGGATTTGGTAACACAGGACAACATGGGGCAACAATTTTATTTATTTTTCTAAGATCTTGGACTTCCCTCCTTTTGTCACTCATTTTTTAATGCCTATAACAGGCGAGTTACATGGACTCCTGAGCACCTCCTTAAGGATGCCCTGCTCTATCATTTCCTATACCACAGGTTGCATCCCCTCCTCAGCTTCACTAGTAAGCTTGTATAAAGGAGTTCAAGGGTAAACTGAACCTAGTTTAATTTAATCTTCACTGGCTCTGCACTTTTAATTGGCCCAATCTCTTTACTGGTGAAATCCCATACCATCTCTTTCACAGTGTGTCTTAAATAAGGAGGCAAAAACTCTAGGAACAAACAGACTTTAGACTCTTGTGATATAATTTTAAATATTGAGTCGTCATCTTGAGGTTGAATTGCAACACCATCCAGTGCACAATAAACCACAAACTATTCTGCAAAGAAGGTCGCTACATAGTAGGTTAACAGGCCTAGTGTCACAAATTATAAACAGATGATCCTATTCAATTGGACCAATTTGAACTGAGAAATTTGCTAAAACCTGGTTCGCAATCGGTTTATTGCTAATTCCTACAATTTGGACTTCTCTTCTTGAGAGGGGTGGGTTAGGAATCTTTATCAGACAAATTGGGGAGCGGGTAGAAGCAGGATCAATCAAAAATGATACCTGATGGCCATTTACCTTCCCTTCTACATAAGGGCGGTTCTGGTCTACTTCTAGAACTGCACCAAGCACGCAATCTTCCTCTCTCCTCAAGCTCCATCACTGCGACTTATTCATTCTGGTAAGAAACTCAAGACTGAAGCTCACCAATAACACCTGAAGTATTTTGTTGGAATATTTTCTCGCTGATAATGTTGCATTTTGTTTCTCATATTTTGTGTTATAACTGGAGCTCCAGGCACTAGACTGCCCACAATTCTATACATTTTGCACAAGTGTCAGTTGGGCTGGGACCATTAACTTTGACTGTTGCTGCCCAGTCTGTGCTGAATTATTTGAATTTTGATGCATTTGAGGAACATAATCAACTTGAACTTGATTTAGATTATGTATGCATTCCTTCTTCCAGTGATCAAACTGCCCACAGAAATGATAACGTGCTTTTTTTCAACATTGTTATTCTGTTTAGAGTATTCACCAAACCTCTGTCTCTGCCTCTACCTGATGAACACTATGAACATCCTGAACACTATTTTCCTTTGAGCCCACACCCTGCATCTCAAAATTCTTAACAGAACCTGCACCATCAACAAAACCATATCACCCAAATCCATCTGCTGATTCTTACTCCTCTGGAAGCACTCTGTCTGAGCTATCGTCAGCTTTTCCTTCTACTTCCACTGCTTAGCATTGAAGCAATCGATGCAGTAGGTTGCATACTTCAGGATCTCGTCTCTGCCCTTAGCTTGCCAACACATCACACTTTGCGGTAGATGAGTATTAAGCTCCAGACCTAAACCCAAAACGAAAGCTGATATGAAACCACAGGGTTGGTTATTTGACTCCACTGTGGTTTCTATAGTTCTTCATAAGCCTCTCACACTATTCATGCACTGACTCTTTCGGCTCCTCTGGAGTCCTCATAATTTTAGACCAATTCATCTCTTCCTCGAGACACTTTTGCTTCAAGTATGCAATTGCTTCTTTCTATTTCTCCACAACAAGAGCAGCCAGAGTATTATTTGGAAGAACCCCAGGATTCGCCTCTGTTGGCCATTGAAGAAGCTGCTTTACACTCTGCCCAGAGACCTTCTGGAATCTCAGTCTCAAACAACATACATGAATCATTGCAAAGCACCTTTGAAATTGTCACCTACCTATCCTCCTCTTTTTACCACTTTTCTTGTTCTTTGGAAAATTCATCTAAAATGCAAGGAGTTCAAACCTCTGCTAAGAAACATGCACATGCGCCTCACCATGAGGTTCCTGTGAAGGAAACTCAGGTAAAACTATTTCTTTCTCAGTCTCACTTTCCCTTGTTTCTTCCTCTGTTCTGCCTTTTTTTAACCCTCACATTGGACTTTGATGTCCACTTGCTTTTGTATTTCTTCAAACCCACCCATTCTCGGGTACTTTTTGCTAAATTTTTAACATAGGACCACAAAGTTAATAAACTCAGTTGATTAATCTCTTCATCAGTCACATCCATTTAGGATTTTTTGCACAAATTCGTTTGACTAGCCAAATCAATACCATATGCTTCCGTCAGCTCCTCAAGCTTCTTATGCACATCAGACACACACCTTGTCGCTTCTTTGTGGAACTAGCTCAATGTATGCCCATTTTATTTTTTGACTCTATCTATGGAAATATTTCACCATACTCAGTCTTGAGCTGGCAAATGTTAGTTTCTCTTCTTGGTTCTTATTGTTGCGCTGCAGTAGCAATCACATCAGTAGTTTCTTTGTTCGGCACAGTCAGTACAGTTGTGGTACCAGCTAATACCGTAGGCTCTACAAGCACAGTCACAACATTAGTAGTGATTACTCCACTCTGCCAAGCAGCCTAATTCCCAGGCACTGTTGGAACTTGTGGTCTTCTACCTTCACCTGAACTAACTGATCAAGGATCTCTTGCTCCTCCTTGATCTGGTCTTCATCCCTATACGTCAACAATGAACAAGCCCAGCATTTATTCTGTTGTTTTTTTTTGTCAACATCACTCACTACTGCAGGAAACACATCCACACCCAACATTGTATCTTCTCTCCATCGCCAATTCTGTGAAGACCATCTTGTTTCTAACCAATGGCTCACTGCATTTGTAACCTGGTGTTTCATTTTCTTTTGCTCTCTTTCAGCTGCAATATCATCCCACTCCTTCAATGCTTCAAATTGTGTAGGTCTAGGCCGTGGCTTTTTCTCAAGCATTTTCTGTCTCAGATATTCAAGCTTCCTGCCATTAATGGTACATTCTAAAGGAAACTGCAGGTTTTTAGCATCAGATGTAATCTCATTCCACTCTTTTACCCACACACACGTAGAGAAACCCACAATCAGCATCATCTACAAAGATATTAAATAAACCACTGACACAGGATGGGGCCAGTGTTAAACTTCAACAGAATGAGACAATAGGCCCATCTCAAATGCCAAACACCCTAATCAAATATAAAGGAATTAGGACTCCAGAAATAGGGACTCCAGAGAGTCTGCAGCAAATTAGAAAACCATGATGGTTTATTAAAATATAATATGGAATTACAGAAGGAAAGGGAATAATTTGGTCTCAATGTAGGCAAATCTTCACAGGGAATTAGCCATTAAATGCAGCAGGAAGGTCTGGTGTAAGATCAGCCTCAGAGAAAATGTCAAAATAATTAGAATGCCAGACAAACCAGCAAGGGTTTAGTCTCCGAGGATCAAGGCAGGCGATAACATGCCTCACCTCCAAAAACAGCAGCTTTTATAATTTCACAATAAAAAAAACATACGATCAGCATTCAGCATAAAATGAGCAACATCTCCCTAGCACCAACCGATCAAAACACAGAATAATGCAACATTACCAAATACCATTTTCTCAATAAACAAAATATTGAATACTCTTTTGACGCCAAAGCCATGGATTTGACAGTACAAAGTTTGCTACATAAAAATACAATGGCAAAGTGTTTAATTAATTAAGTTCTGTTCCATAACCCTTGAATGCGGAAAAGGCCTTGAGTGTAGCACCCCAAAGGAAAGCTGAGTAGACTGTGTAGGTGTTTTTTTAAGGAGAGCAGAAAGTGGTTCAATTGTGCTATTTTGAATGCTCGTGGACAGAGAAAAATGACACCAATGCCCTCATTATGACTCACGGTGGCGGTCTTACCGCCACGGGCCGGCGGTAAAGAGCACCATAACATGACAACCCCCAGGGCGGCCGGACCGCTGGGCTGGAGGTGAGCACCTCCGGCCCGGTGGCGGCTGTAAGACCACTGGCGGTATTTTGAGTCAGCACACCGCCAGGCTTTCCGTGATGGTGGCACCGCCACAAATACCCTGGCGGCAACGCAACCAGCGACAGGAATCTTCATTCTTGTTGCAGGCACACGCACCCCCACGCATCCACAAAACTTCAGACACCACCCCCCAATCCGCACACTTGCACACACACCCCCATCTGCACACTTGCACACACACCCCTTCATCCACACACATCCACCCCCTCACTCCTCACTCGCAGACTTGCACACATCCACCCCCACTCGCGTGCATCCCAATACACACACCTATTCACTCGCACCCTGACACCCCCTCCCCTCTGCATACATGCAGACACACAACTGCATGCATACATCCAGACACCCCCATTCGCACACATACACACACTAAGACAGATACCCCCACCCCTCTGCATACAAACACACACACACTTGCACCCTGACAACCCCCCTCCCCTCCCATTCGGACACACACACCCTCCATGCACACATACATACACACAAGCACTCACGCACACCCATACCGCTACCACTACACATACATGTACACATCACACACAGGCACATACCTCCCCACCCACACCCCCTTTCGGACGGTCTACCTACCTGTCTCGGATAGGCAGTGGTCCGGGAAGGGATGGGTCTTGGCATTTTCCACCATCAGCATTGTACCGCCATTCAGGAAACCGCTGCGCCGCATTACGTCTCGTAATATGGCGGGCGGAGTCCTGTTGGTGTGGCGGTGCTGGCGGTGGAAATGCCTCTCTTCTGCTGTAGGCCAGGCAGACGGAGTCGGATTTCCGCCTGTAAATGGGTGGAAATTCGAATGAACTCGTAATTTGCCAGTCTTCTGGCGCCCACGACTTCGGGCCTGTTGAAAAGACCGCCTAAGTCATAACGAGGGCCTCCGTGTCTTGCAGGACATACAAGATTGAGAAGAGGCCTAGTTCTGGCCTAGTGTGTCTAACTTCAGAAATCCACATTTCTACAATGAACAACCTACTCTAAAAATATGTAAATATAATTTAAGTAAAAAAAACTTTCTCAAGTCATCATAGTGTGTGTGGAACGTGGTGGTGGAAGGTGGCTGTTTCTCCAGCTGTCTTATTTTTGCTACCACTTAGAATAAAACTCTACTTTGGCTTAAGTTGAAATGGTTGCCTTCCTTCCTTTACCACTGACCTTGTCATTGTCGACTAGTATTCTAGATGGCATCACCATCATGGAGTAAACTTGCAGGCAAAAGAAGCCTATGTCAGGTACACAGTCTCAATGATCACAAACTGCTGAGTCCTCCTGAAGCTTTTTTGTAGGCTTGCTTCCATCGTCTGCAAGGTAGGGACCCTACTGTGTGGCAAGGGGACACCAATGTACTTTGGATAAAGGGATGTAATTTCTGCTGATACCTTTGAGAACATGTTTTTTTGTTAAACACGTACGTTTTACCATTGTGGAGTATACATAAGTGTGCTGTGTAAACTGATGCATGCTGCACTTGCATATATGTATGTATATATATATATATATATATATATATATATATATATATATATATGTATATATATTGCTCATAAGCTTGTCGTAGTGGACAATAATAGTACTAAATTAACAAGTCTTATATGAACACACACATTTTTTATTCATCAATACATTAAATATTTTGTTTACAAAAAGTGCTGTACAAACATGCAGTTCGTTGTTCCACTTCCATCTTTCCTGCAATTAGTGGGTGGACCACATATTAAGTGGAAAGAACGGTTTAGAGCATTTAATGTGTGCCTTGGAGCAAGGGATGGCTTCAATATCAAGAGCCCAACTGAGCACATGAGTGCAAGTTCTATGGGGGCCGCAGAAGATGTGTGCCATGCGGAAGCCGGCTATCCTGCTTTTCTGCCCACCTGCACCAAATGAGGGCGGGAGCAGGCGCTAACACGGTTCCCGGCCGCAGTCAGTGTTCTCCTCAGCCTGGGGCGGACTCCAATGGCAGCGCACAGTCCTCAACACAGAATGCCTCCATGCCTCACTCTTCAGGTACCAAAGACGCATTGGCAACTTGCACGGCACTCGTGAGCAGAACTCAGGGGGCTGCCCTCTGATGAGGGTTACTGTTGTAGTCCATCAGCAATAACTATCCCAACGGTTGGATTTTTGGGGTAGATCTTACCAATAATACTTAGCAGTAGACATTACGAGATTTAAGGCAATCTTACAAGATAGGTAAAGGCTGATTTAGAAGAGGGAAAATTCCAGAAACATAGCAAGGCGGGTATTGTAGCAGAGTACAGCAATTTATTCTAACATTTGGACTGACATTCTTGAGTACATACTCAGGCCCTTATTAAGAGTTTGGCAGGCGGCAGAGGCCACCCGCCAAACTCTTTGGGCGCAGAAAACTGCCACTCCGGTTTTCCACCCACTGACCCTATTATGAGTTTTCCGCTGGCCCAGCAGAAAACTCACCACAACATTGACGCCAGTTCATAATTGAGCCAGTGACAATGTTGCAGTGTGTCGAGTGTGACAGCACCCGTCGCGCTTTTCACTGCTTGTAATTCGGGCAGTAAAAAGCATGACAGAGCTGCCCAGGCCAAGTGCATGAGCAGTGCAGGGGCCCCCACGGGGCCCCTGGCTCCCAGTCTCTGCCAGTCTGTGCAAGCCGGCAGAAAGGGGACTCCTTATCCCAGGGCAGCGATTAAAACCGCTGACACCACCAGGCTGTTGACTGGTGGTGCCAGTAGTTGGACCATGGCGGCTCTGCCAGGGTCATAATGTGGAGGCCGCACTACTGCTTTGGTGGCTGTCCGACCTCCACCACGAGTCTGGCAGTCCCAGGACCACCAGACTCGTAATGACGTGCTCAGACTGTGACACCGGACTCAGCCTTTAAGTATTCCCACTTTGACACGTCACCCTTCAATAATCCATTACAGCCTTTTTTGGAAGAATTGCATGAAAGAGTTTTCCACCTACGATGGCCAGCTCTACCTGGCATTAAGGAGCCACAAACCTTTACAGTTTGCTGTTTGAGAATCAGAGGATTGCTAGTATTCAAGATCTGTCTTGCCTGTGTTCAGCCTAGCCCAATGGCCATTCATCTCAGACCTGGATCACTGACAGAATATCAAGGACAAAACTATCCTGTGGACAGAATATCATGTCAAAAATATCGAGGATCAAAATATTGAGAAGCTACATTCAAATAGCTAAGTACAGATTCACTATTCTTAACTCCACCTCTAAAAACCTTGAAGATAAATAAATCGTCAAGGTACATATATGTGAAGTTAAGTATAATAAACTTTGCTTTCCCATAGAAACGTACCTCCGCCATACTCTTGTCCTCGATATTCTTGACATTATATTTTGTCCACACGATATTCTGGACTCGATATTTTGTCCAAACACCGATGGCATACAGAGAGAAACAGAATTATAAATAAGTTGGATAAGATTAGCCAAAGTCCCAACATAAACATTAGCCTAACATTATACAGAAAAGAGCCCTTCAGAACACCACTGGACTTGGCAAGGCTCCAATGAAAAATAAACACATTGAGATCAACAATGCAAAAATTAACAGAACCAGTTCAAAGCAGTACCCAAGATTCCTATGCACTTAGAAATCTAAGAGGAGTTGGTTGATGGTGTTCAAGAAGATCAAAAGATTTAAAGGAATCAGGGTACTGAACCATTCGTGTTCTCTACCTCCATCTGAAGAACATACTGTGCAGCTAGGAGCCTCGTCCAAGTATCCAACTTCAAGGTGCCATGTTACAAACAATAATACGAATAGTAAATAATAAAATTAACTTAAAATACCATATCACATTAATTATAGCAACTACAACACAGAAGTTCCAATTGGCAATTAAAACACTATAGAAGAGCAAGACATAGCCACATGAACTTAAACTTTACTTTTCCAAAGTACATTTAAATCTCTGAAAATTCGTTACATTTTGTAAATCAGGAAGAAGTTGATTTCATCACTATGCGCGGGCTACACAGAGTAGTTTTCCCCCTGCACTCTATAAGAACTTTTTAGGGATAAGTAACTTTGGATTAATAGAGGAATGGAGAGTCCTGTGGTGTAGGTGGAAGCATAACTGTCTTGGAAAGTACATGGGGCGAGTCCATGAATAACTTTCCCAGATCACACACAAGACTGCATTTTATAATCCACTTCTCAATAAGCCAGTCTAATTGGAGCTGAAAAACAGTCATTTTATCTTTTTCTTTGGATCAAATGTCATCCGTATTGCACAGTTTTGACCCCTCTGAGGGACAGCTCCATACTTCTAAGCAATAATCCCAGACTGCTGTGCAATAGGGCAATTTTGAATCTACACCAGCTGGGATCACATGGATTAACAGAGTTGTAGTCAACTTTTTGAAATATAAAGTTTAAATTGAGATAGTTTTGCGGTTGCACAGAGCTGAATTTAAAAATTCAAGTTAGAATCAAAGATTACCCCCCACTAGTTCCTAACTAATGGCGCAACTGAAGGAGTGATAGATATCCAGAGATTATGGCCAGCAAAACCAAATGATGATTGTTAGAAATGGGGTCTCTGGTTAGCAGTCAGTTTGCACTCGGTACCAGCAGGGACCCTCACTCTTGTCAGGGCAATGGTGATACACACTTGGATAACCCCTGCTCACTCCCCTTGGTAGCTTGGCACAAGCAGTCAGGCTTATCCCAAAGGCAATGTGTAAAGTATTTGTACCGACAAACACTGTAGTACAGTGAAAACACTACGAAATGGACACCATACCTGTTTAGAAAAATAGGTCATATTTATCTAAATCAAACAACACCAAAACGACAAAAATCCAACATACACAAGTCAAGATATGAATTTTCAAAGTAAAAAGAGTTTTACTCCATGGAAAACAATGGAAACGTTGATTTTACACAAAGTACCTGTTTTGTTAAAAAATAAAGCTGCCTGGGGGCGAGCATGCGTCGGAAAAGTTAGCGATGAGTCGATTCCTCCCCTGCAAAAAAGCGATGCATCGATTTTCAGGAAGGGCACGTCAGATCCAAGCAGATTCGTAAGAAATCCGGTTGCATGGTGTTGGAAAACCGCGCCGTGTGGGGTTTGCGTCTTTATCAGCAGCCGCAAGCAGGTGATGAATCATTTCTCCAGCCACAATGCATCCATATCCCAGCTGCGATGCAGGTGGAACGTCGATTTCAGCCGTGAAGAGGGTGGCACATCCATTTTCAGCTGTGTTGCAGGTGGTGCATCAAAGTTTTCCTCGCACCGCTTCCTGTATGTGGATTTCCGTCCTTTTTATACCAACTTTACATTTCAAGGGCACAGGGACTGGACAGGGCACCACTTGGCAGGGCAGGAGTTGCAGCAGAGAGTCCAGGTGCTGGCAAAGGAAGTATTTAATGGCCCTGAGACTTCAAAACAGGAGGCAAGTTCAGTCCAATCCCCTAGAGATTCTTCACAAGCAGGAATATACCACAAAGTCCAGTCTTTGTCCTCTTTCAGGCATAAGCAGCAAATGAAGCCAACCCAGCAAAGCACAGTCATTGGGAAAGGGGCAGTACTCCTCCTCTGGCTCTTCAGCTCTTCTACTTGGCAAAGATTTCTCTTGGTTCCAGAAATAATCTGAAAATCTGGGGGTTTGGGTCTACTACTTATACCCCTTTCTGCCTTTGAAGTAGGCAGACTGCAAAGGAAAGTCTATGTTGTTCACAAGATCCTTCCTTGCCCAGGCCTGGCTCCAGACTTACACCAGGGGGTGGGAGATTGCATTGTGTGAGGGCAGGCACAGCCCATCCAGGTGTAAGTGGCCACTCCTCCCTCCACTCTAGCCCAGATGGCCCATCAAGATATGCAGGCTACACCCCAGCTCCCTTTGGGTCACTGTCTAGAGGAGATTCACAAACAGCCTAACTGTCAGTCTGACCCAGACAGGGAATACACAAGCAGGCAGAGTCACATAATGGTTTAAGCAAGAAAATGCCCAATTTTTAAAGTGGCATTTTTAAACTGACAATTTAAAAACCAACTTTACCAAAATATGTTTTCTTAAATTGTGAGTTCAGAGACCCCAAACTCCAGATCTCTATCTGCTCCCAAAGGGAAACTGAACTTCAAAGATATTTAAAGGCAGCCCCCATGTTAAACTATAAGAGAGATAGGCCTTGCAACAGGGAAAAAGGAGTTTGGTAGTATTAAACTGTGAGAACATATAAAACAAATCAGTACATGTCCCACCTTTAACATACACTGCACTTTGCCCACAGGGCTACGTAGGGCCTACCTTAGTGGTGCCTTACATGTATAAAAAGAGAAGGTTTGGGCCTGGCATTGGGGTACACTTGCCAGGTCGAATTGGCAATTTAAAACTGCACACAGACACTGCATTGGCAGGTCTGAGCATGTTCACAGGGCTACTCATGTGGGTGGCACAACCAGTTCTGCAGGCCCACTAGTAGCATTTGATTTACAGGCCATGGGCACCTCTAGTGCACTTTACTAGTAAATCAAATATGCCAATCATGGAAAAGCCAATTACACACACAATTTACACATGGAGCACTGGTCAGCAGTGGTAAGGTGCAGAGAGTACAAAAACAGCAAAAACAGAGTACAGCACACAGTCGAAACATGGGAAGCAGAGGAAAATAGGACAGGCGAGACCATGCCACGGATGCCAGGTCTAACAATGATAATTGAATATTACCACTTAGAATAACTTTTGTTGTCCTGGGGTTTAGACATCAGTCATGGAGACTTTTGCATCACATAGACAGGTACTGATAGAAAGTTGATCCTGGCAGTATCACCTAGATTCAGATGATATGAGCAAGGGGAAACATACATTTTGAACAACAGGAGAAATGGGCAGGCCCTTGTCGAAGGGTCCAATAAGTTGCATAGGTGCAAATGCAAAGCAGACCAGGTGAAACTGCTCCTTCACAAACACACAAATCCAATCCAAATGTTTTCCCTCTATGCCCAAATGATACTGCAACCAACTGCATAACAACCCACGGTCTGAAATATTGAATGAGTCAGACAGCTCTAATGAAATAAATTGCATAGTAGGTATTCACAAACAACAAGCATTGCTGTTTCAGTGTCCCTACCAGGCCGAAACCCTGAGAGGAAATCAGAAAAAAGCAATTGGCATCAAAATAATTTTGAAGCTGTAACTTTACTTTAGATTTGGCAACTTTGTCAAAGAAAGGTAAGGAACCCATTGGCCTGGCCTGGGCAGGAGAAGAGCTATGTAGGAAGGATTTTTTCAAAAAGGAAAATTCAATATGACTTTTCAATTCTGCAGCATAGCAGCATCTTTGAAGAAAGGGATTAACCAGACAAAAATACCAGAAGCTACAACTGATATGTTGACCTCCTGCTGGGAAGACATACCACTTATTGCCTGTGGGTCGTAATTTAGCAACAATTGATTCTACATTACCAGGCAAAAGAAGATTTGTTTTTTTTAATTTAGTCTCAGCAACAATTCTGTCCTTCAGCTCCACAATTTTCTGATAGAAAAAGGGGCACAGAGTATTACAGAATTCCGATTAAAAGGAATTAACGCCTGTATTATATATTATGAACAGGGATGTTTATCAGCTTGGTAAATAGTTGCAATAATTCTTACGTAGAATTGCGATCATTAGTAATGCGAGTTTCAAAGGACTGACGTTTTGTTATCAAGGTTGACTGTTGAGAAGAATCATGAGCATTTTTAATGCGAGTTTCATAGTATTGATATTTTGTTGTCAAAGTTGCTCTTTTCTAAATCCTGAGGTGAATTTCACAGGCTACTTTGACTGAATCCAACTTTGATTTCTGCCATCTTCTCGCCAAATGTTGCCCTTTTGGCTTTAATGCTAGCAAATCCCTGGTAAATTGGCCTGCCTTTCACACATATAATATTCCTTGCAAAAATGTGTTTATCAAAAGTCAATTTACATTTAAAATTAAATGAATGCCACATATTTGAAGAGGTAGTAAATGTTAGAAATAGGATATGTAGTATGTAATTCTGACGATTTAAGAGCTTTAGGATTTCATGCCTTAGTGTACGTTACATCTCAATGAGTAGGTGTAAACCTATTAGGGCATGATCTGACCAAAACAACAAGATAATGACTGCTTACCATAGCGTTAAACTCAAACCCAAATCTAGTACACAGCCTATAGTGCAAGTTGGGCCATCTCTAAACTGATGAATCCGATTAAATCAAGAACCACTAAATTTATTTGGCAAAAGCACAATTTAATCTAATTTAATACTGAAATTCTCTAAGATTAAGATCTTTTTTCCTCACAATTATCAAGTTAGTGCAGAAATTCCAGAATTCAGCACACATAAACATTTTTTTGTGTTGTGGGGTGCAATATATATCACAGTAGTTGCGTGAGAATCAAGCACTCCTGTAGTCTCGCAGAAGGGTATTAATTTAACTTCTTCTTGCAGGTCTTACAGGATGATCAGAATAATTCAGATTTTGAAACTGTGTTTAATATTAATGTTCCCAGTGTTTGCAAATAAATGAACTAAGCCACATGGAGATAAACTGATTTACCATTGGTGGTTGCAACAGCGACTATAAGAATGTCATCATCATGCCAGACACTGGTAAAGAATCAGGGGTCAGATGTACTAACATTAGGATTTGTGATTTCCAATTTGCAATTCTTACCAAATCACAATTTGGAAATCGCAATTCCTAATGTACTAAAAAAATATTTTTAAAATAGCAAATCCTAGTGGGGACAACTGCCTGCTCCTGAACAATATTTTTTTAACATTCTCAAAGAGGAATTTGCAAATGGGTTCCCACCGCCTTCGAATTGTTGGTAAAATATTAATGCTTTGTGACCAGAATTCGGTCGCAGAACATTAATACATACTAATTCAAATTGGTATTTGGAAGGCACACCATAAATAAGCCCCTTCCAAATACTGAATTGCAAAACCAAATTGTAATTCGGTAGCAATGGATGGATTCGCAATTTGGATTTTGTACATCAAAGATGTATTTTTGCGATTTCCAACAGCCTAATTTATTGAATCAGGCCATTCGCGACCTCAAAAATGCTTCGTACATGTAGCCCCAGGTCACTTTTTTCCCAAGTTTCCTATTTAAGCTTGTCCTTTGATCCCACCTCTTTTAATCTTTGTCTGGCACCACCACAATTACTATCATTCAAGGGGGGGCACTTGAGTAATCACCGTCCATGTGATAATTACCCTACCATGGCACAGGTGTTGCTCAGATGAGATTTTGCTGTCCTTTCAAAATAAATTGTAATATGTAGGTCATATGACAGGGATTTACAGTTTGTATTTTATATTACAATGGGTTGCATTCTACTTAACTTTCATACTTGCTTAAACAATTCTGCACACCCTTATTAATGAAGTTTGAATTTCAATATGGAGGTGACTATAAGGCACAGACGAAGCTTTTTATGCACTCAGGTGATCCCTTGTTCTAACAAATAAATCAATTACAAATATACAGAAATCTCAAATCATATACATACATCTATGATTTGCATAAACCTGCATTATGAGGGGATTCACCATCTTTGGTGATAACTGCGCTACACAAATCAACATAACAGAAATCTCTTTGGAGTATTCCAGGAAATCTATTTAAATTAAATCACCATGTCTCCTGTACTTACTTAGAAGTAGAATCTTTCAGTACCAGAGACTACTATACAAGGGTTGTGTTTTGGGAGGAAAAAATGTTTTTGCTTTTAGTCATTTGGCATTTTTTTGTTAAATTGACGAGGGCCCACCAGCTTCCCCAACAACAAACGTTTGTAAAAACTATGACAAAATAACACAGGCCCTAACAAAGCCAAAAGGCTGGCAGCCAATGCCAGACCTATTACTTTTGCCAATGTCTGTTTAAGAAATGCCCTTTTAAATGTTTTTTTTCCTGCACTTAAAGAGCAGAGGGACAGTTTTGATATTTCGTACATATATTTAGCACATATTCTGCAGTCCATATGGCATTAGAGTCCATACAGTGATTGTGAAATCCATTAGGAATGGCTATGAATGCCCACAAAGATAAGACCACGTGGGTTTTTCCAATCCTATCTTCCAAAGGGCCACTTCCTTTTCCAAGAAGTAAAAAAAAAAAAAAACTTAGAATTTTAAATCCCTTTAAAAAAATAATCATGGCTTGTTAAGAAGTCTTTGTGGGGTAACTGCATCAAGGGCGCTTCACACAGTGTGTGCCAGGGATTCCAGATGCAACGAGTAGCACTGGAACAGGGCCAACAATTCTCCGTGCCATGTGTATTGAGTGGCTTTAGAAGGAAGCAGCTGGCACGCAGCCGACAAACATTTGAAACCTGCAGCACGCCTGTATGTCGCTGAAGACACTCTCTTCTTATTTATAGAATCTTAGGTACTTCCAGAATGATTACAGTGATTCAGATTGTGTATTACAATGTTTAGAATGAATGTTTTGAGGGTTTTTCTATGTATAGAAAATAAGAGAACTAGGACATAGGGCATAAACTAATTTACCAATAATGCTAATTCCTAAAGACAACAGTGATTGCAAGGAGCGCTATCTCAGCATTTGTCAGGACTGCTTTTTCAACTATCTTGCAGAAGAATGGTAGGGGAGTGATGGGCTGATAGTTGGAGAGATCAGTAGGATCTAGTGTAGGTTTCTTTAGGAGTGGGAGAATCTGGCCTGTCTTGAGAGCTTCTGGGAAGATCCTTTGAGTGAGGCAGGCATCGACAATGGTGAGTAAGCACCCCAAGAGAAAGCTTTGACGAAGGATGGGAGTAAGGCATCATCTTTGTAAGAAGTGGCTTCGGATGAGTTGAGAATGTCAGTGGGATTGACAAGATATAGGGCTTTGAAGGATGACCACTGCAGGAAGCGACAGGCTTAAGAGATGAAGCAGGCTTGGTGTTGTTGATTTGCTATTGGATCTTCTATATTTTGTCACTGAAGAAAGGATTGGCAGCATTGCACTTTTCTGTCGAGTGGCAAATAGAAGGGCTTAGCAGGAGTATGATGCGGTGCTCAATTGTCTGGAAAGGTTTTCTGTGTTTGTTCGCAGCTTCATTGATGAGAGGTCCCACAGGGTGGAGGGGCCTGCATGGAGGATCTGATGCAGAAAGATTTCAGAGGAAAAGGAGCAGGGCAGAGGAGCAGAGCAGGGGTATGGTGAGGCCAGGGGGATTGGCATGCTGCCACCTGCTGGATGAGACCCAGCGGGAGTCCTTTGGGCCCTGAGGAAAGAGATGTAAGGTACTGTTGGTGCCAGTTCAGGATAGTCCAGGGCAGGTCACCAGAACTCCCAGTTCTCTGCTGCCACCCCAGCTGGAGCTGCCCATCAGGACTCAGAGAGGCCAGGGACTGCTGCGGATATGTAAGAGGGTTTGTACCAGTCATATTTTCAGGTGAAGAGCTGTGACTGGTGTATAGCAGTCTGGGGAGAGATGGTGTGCACTTCTTGGCAACCTACTGTGGATGGAACGGAGAGAAGGTCAAGTTCCTGGCCCTGCGGCATGCATGCGTGGTGTCTGGGTGGTGGATATCTGTTTTCATCGGCATGTGGCGAGGCTTGCTATTATTGAGTGTGCTATGCTTTCTGCGTGTTCATGTTTGAGAGCCCCTCAGTTCTGTCTCTGAAGTGCCTCAGTGCCAAAGAATTGCCTTATTCCCGGGGTACGGCGGCAATCTCTATAAAGTGTGGGTCTCATGTGGGCACATCAAGATTCTTTGTGGGTCCGCATTGTGTTCTCTGTCGGGTCTCTGGCATACCAGACCTGTTAATCTAACTGTATACTCTTGGAGACAGTTTATGTACTCTTGTTTGAAAGGTGCAGAACTCATTCTCCATTACCCAATGGCAGTAAAATAGCCACTGGGGTGCCTGCAGTGCAGGGGGGGCCCCCAGGTCCCAGGGGGCCCCCACTTGCACTGTGCACGGGGAGCAGACCCATGGCCTAAGAGCTCCTGACTGAGTCCAGAGTGTGGGGGTCACCCTCCATGTATTTTGCAAGGAGGCCTTCCGAAGTTTTGTTAGACCACTGCCACTACCTGTTGCCAGAGGGGGATGGATGTCTCAAAGCTTTCACCTTATGCACTCTGTTTTAGGGTAACTCACCTGGTAAAGGTAAGTGGCTGGCTGTACACTGCACTTGAGATGCATCTGGGGCATGCTATGTCTTAAGATGCAAAAAGTGCAAGAAAGCAAGAACCAGAAATGGAGCCTTAGTTTGCAAGCCCCAGAACCTGCCACAAGCTTCCACTGGTCCATTTCCACAACAATTCGGATGGCAACTCAAGGGCCACTTGTATTCCAGACCCAGGCCCAATTACCCGAATTGACTCAGGAACACCATGTCCAATGACTTAAAACCATGGCGTTTTGGTGTCCTTTTCTGGTTGCACCATCAACTACTCTGAGTCCAAAGCATTGCTTCTGTCCAGTCCACAGAAACGTATAAAGCATTCTGGGCGAACTAAAAATCTTCATTATTTATGATTTTCTCTTTGTAGCACGATTTAAACTTGATTCTACTTATCTTTAACACAGTACTAAAGAAGTCAAAAGAAGAAATGTCTAGATAGAATAAATTCAACTTTATGTTGCGGTTTAAAGTTACGGACATTAAGATGTGCCGATTACCCACATGTATACATGCCCTATCATAACTTCCACACAAAAGCCCCATAGATTGTAGTTTAGGTTTGCAGAAATATAATTTAGGGTCAGGAAAAAAAATTCTTGATACAAGAGGCTAACAATCCCTCTTGAAACAGGAGGTTGTGGCTTTCCCGCAATTGAAACAAACCACAATAGGTGTATAATGCATAACGCTTAGTAGTATCACCAAACCATATGCAGTGAATCTCCTAAGTGGCTAATAATGGAACGCGTACTAGTTATGGATATAAAGGTAAAGATAATTTTCTTCATACACTGTGAGATATGCTGAAGAAGTCCAAGTTTCAGCCAATTCAGCAATCCATATTCACTGAAAAATAGCAAAATGCTTAACATTTACACGCACATCCATGCAGCAGTTTGGGATAACCTGTTCTTTAAAATCCATAATACATCTTTCCACTGGAATTAATGGATCAATATAGGTATCCTTTATGTTAATCCAATGTAGATTTGACTTTGACTGAAAGTAGAAAGCACAGCTGCAGAAAAGGGAAGGAAGGCTGTGGAGGTGGTGAGCTTTGCTTAAGGATAGCAGGGAAGATATTTAAGTTTTCACATTTGAGTCAGAGAGGAGAAGGCATGTTATGTATATCTCTCCCAGTATCCTCTGCCCCTGCAAAGTAGTTGAAAGCAGGGGAAGATATTTTTGGGGGCCATACAGAACATAAAATTATGGATGGTTAAACATTACATTACAGGGATGTTTTTCAGCTCTCGTACTGAGTGATAGACAACTTGAGCTTCACTCTTGCTGCCTATCTGGTGTCACTCAGATCCCCTCGAAGAAAAACATCCCCGTAATTCACTGTTACCCATTTATAATTTTAAATTTTATTATTAATCCACTAAACTTGCAACAATGTGAATACTGTCTCTTTTCTTTAATGGGAGTAATAGATTGGCTAGACAACCTTCATATTGCTGTTGAAGAAAATAAATCTAGATCAAAGGGCAAAAAAGTTGGTTGAATGAATAAATGGCACAACTTGTAGAGGACACAGCTACTCAAGGAGTGCCCCGGCGCTAGAATATGTGACTAAAAAAGGGCAGGGAAGAATTACTGACTGAAGCGATGCGGTTTAATAATTTGTAAAAAGAGGTCTCATTTGCTAGACTCCTGAGTTGAACAGGAAGGAGGTTCCAAAGTTTGTCCAGCCAGACCCAAAAAAGACGCACCACAGCATCTTGCTATTCTGAAGCAGTGGCCCATTATCCAATGAGGTTTACTGGACCGCAGATCCATGAACAAGGATTCTTCAACACTTGTTCAAGCTTTCTTACAAGGATAGCCTAACTGCCCTTGAGACGCACAGGCCCTGAACTGGTGGCAAGTAGTCAAGGATCTAAAATATAGCTCTCAAAGGGAACTCTATACCAAGCAAAAAGTTCATTTATTACTAAGTGCTTAGCAAAGATGGAGAGAACCAGCGCTTTAGTGCAGTTGTGTAGGAGAGCACGTTAGACAGAACCAGAGGCGATTCCTCTACTGGGGCATTAGAGCATCATCCTCCAACTGCGAGCGGCCACAAGCCACCACAAGTATTACTTGAAAGCACCATTGATTTTATTCATTGCTTCCCCCGTCCGCAGACAAGTAACACTTCAGCCCTCTGGATGCTGTGCTGTGTTAATGTGCCACGTGAAAAAAGCAGAGCACCACCCCTTTTCTTTCAGAGCATGGGGTTTACCTGCCCCAACCAATCCTTGCATTGTTCTCACGCTCTTTCTACTAAAAACAGCATGAGAGCAATGCAAGCATTGGTCCTGGTTACGGTTAGCCTGTCCCAGCGACCCACGCACACATGGCTGTGTGGGGGCGTGAGTATTACAGAACGTGGCCAATCTCTGCGTAGCTTCATTTTAAAGTCTAAAGTCCTATAGGGAGTGGTCCTGTTTCTATCCCTTGAGAGTGGTGCAAAGCTGTTCCCCTCGTAGACAGAGCCAGTGACAGCTTTGTGCATGAGGGGAACAGAAGACAGCAGCAGTGTTGCCAGATTGGGCTATTTCCTACACAAATGGGCAACATTTTTCCCATTTAAGGTAGAAAAAACTCAATTGGCAGGTGCCCATTTTTGGGCGTATATCCTGTTGAGCGCCTTTTCTAAAGCCAGGGCAGCGCCCTACAGCTGCAGTTGATTCTACTTCAGCTGCCCGGCTCTTCATTAGTAGTGGCATTGCATTTACCATGGCAGCCTTACTCTGAGGCTGTGCACACATCACATTTTGGCACTGATATTATATCAGGATCAACATGACTACTAGTGTAAAACGGAAAAGGAAATACACTGAATTCTACATATTTCTTTAAAATTTTAATTAGACTGATGCTTTAAGATGTTAGATTTATTATTCCAAATCTTTATTACAGCCTATGATTGCTTTTTTTGAGTGTTACAACTTTGGGCTTGTTTTGGGCTAGAGCTGGTTCAATTTGGGCTTACTTTGGTCTGGTAGATGAACAGTTTTGGGCTTTAGAAGGCTTTGAAAATCTGGAAGACTGGACAGCAGCTGCTTTGTCTCTGTCCTCTCCAACCCAGAGCACCCGCCTGCTGGCAATCCAGGCCCCCCTTCTTTAGGCTCGTCTGCAGCCTAGATGCAGTGTGGAGCCAATCTGATGGGTCTCCATGAATGACACATTAAGCCAGAAGACCTGAAACTTCTGCTGACTGTGTGAAGAAGGGCATATTCTAGAATTAGCACATAAAAGTCATGTATTTTAATGTGCAGAGAAATAGTCGGAAGTGCCAGTTATTCCATTGATTGCGATTTTTATCTGATTTTAAATAAAATGCGTGTGAACATTTTATAATTCTTTAAAATATGTGCATATTCGAAGTATGCGGCTCTAACCCCAGCAGTGCTTTCGATGCTCAGGCCCCACACCGATCTGCATGCACAATGTCCTCAGAAACACTAATGGGAAAAAACTCTGGTGAGTTGCACTTTGTGTTTAAATAATGTGTCCACGGACCCAGAACAAGAAGAGCAGAGGTGTAAGACCAGACAATGCAGAACAGAACCTCTCCGGCTCCAAACAAGGGTTTTTTGCACAACAGTTGAGTTTATCGTGTTAAAACCTTTATCCACCTGGAATGGAGTGTCTCAATATGTACCTGTCCTGGTTTAGTATTACAGGAAAAATATAATCTGGTTTCTGCAGTTTTTTTATTCGGTGCTATTTTAAAGTGTAAAAAGAACACACATGTCCGTGACAATCCGTGCATGCACTGCGGGATAGAATATGAAGTGTATAAATAATGTTCGTGAGAATCGGTGCATGCACTGTGGGGTAGAATCCGCAGATGCACTGCCAGGTAGAATTTAGAATGTACAAATAATGTCTGTGACAATTCCACGCATGCACTGTGGGGTAGAACTAAAGCGTACAAATAATGTCCATGACAATCACTGGACGCACTGCGGGGCAGACCATACTTATGCGCATACACTGCGGGAAAGAATTTAGGTGTACAAATAACGTCCATGACGTTCCGTACAGATTATGTGAGTGACAAATGCACTGTAAGGTAGAATTTAAAACATGCAAATAATGTCTGTGACAATCCGTGCATGCACTACGGGTTACAATTCGAGGCGTTCAAATGATGACTGTGACAATCCGTGCACGAGCTGCCGGATAGAATTTAAAGAGTACAAGTAATGTCCGTACAAATAATGTCAGTGACAGTCCGAGCTTGCACAACGGGTAGAATTTAAAGTGTACACATAATGCATGCCTAGAACTGCGCACATAAACCCAAAGAGGCTGAACCCGAACGTAGCAGATCTGAGAATCTTAGCTTTGCCTAAGAGCTGTACAATGTTTGCAAACACGTTTCCAACCTCAGATTTGATCCACAATAACAGAGGGTTCAGCAGATGTGTAAAAAAACAGGAATAAAGTTCCACAGCAGATGACGAGTAAAAAGTCAGAAGTGTTCAAAGGCCAGATGTACGACCTTTTGTTTTGTGACTCCCAATGTGCATCAGTTTGAGAATCGCAAATTGCAAGTCGCAAACCAAAATGTACAACAGTGTTAAGTACACTTTTTCCAATGGAGTCGCAAATAACCTACCTCATCAATATTCATGAGGTAGGTCACAATTTTCAACCCCATTGGGAACGGCCAAACTCCCAGGGATGGTGGCCTGCTGGGGTCAGCAGACCACCATGTCTGTGACTGCTTTTTCAATAAAGATGTTCTTTTTTTTAAAAATGCAGACCGTTTTCCTTAAAGGATAGAGAATAATGAAAAGTTTCTTTTAATTTTTTCAGAGTAGGCAGTGGTCTGTGGGACCACTGCCTGCTCTGAAAAAATATTTTCGCTACCTTTCACAAGTTAACTGAGATTCTTTTGCGACTGCATTCACGGTCACAAAACAATCATACATACCATTCAGATTCGGCATTAGGAAGGGACGCCTTGAACACACTCCTTCCTAATACTGAATCGCAAAACCCAAACTGTGATTCGGTAACAAGTTACTGATTCACAATTTGGGCTTTGTACATCCCTAAAAGCATTTTGCAAACGAATCAGCCTGTTTGTGACTAGAAAAATGCTTTGTACATGTGGCTCCCAGTCTCTCCGTGTTCCCTCGTTTATCTATTATCTTTTTTTTTTTTTTTCTCACTGTTTGTCTTTCTCTCACCAGTTCGCCCTCCCACACACGCACACTGTGCTCTTTGCTGTCTAACTTCTGCCATTTTCTCATTTCAGGCTAGCAGTGACAGTAAATAATGAAGGAAGCGGAAATCACCAAAGGCACACACCATAAATGCAGCACGCCAACACACTTTATTAATTGTAACCATGTGTAAGAGATTAGTGAGAGCAGATGGACGATTAGTCCTAGCAGTAACTGAATATTAACAAGCACATGGTGTTTAGTACATAATCAAGGGCTCTGCATAAGTGCTAGCTATTTATACTTCGGGACACAGGAACTGACCGTTCACTCTGTCCTTTTCCTGAGAATGTGCCTGTGTTCGTTCAAAGGTTGTGAAATAAGCAAACTCCACTTATTTTGTTAAAAGAAATCTCTTACCCCAACTTTTAAAGCCATCCATAGTTATACACTGTGTAAGGTTTTCCTTGAGTTTCTCAATGTATGGATTAAATATTTCACCCAGGATGCACTATAGCTCTACAGAAAATATGCCAACTGAAAACCTTCAACCCACATTTGCTTTTCAGGAACTTTTTTACCTCTCTGTGGTTAGACTGCTGTCTGTAGACAAAAAGCCTGTGCATGCACATTTATTCTCGGTGAAGCTGTAAAGCAATTTAACACCTACTCAGGAGGAGTAAGTACTCTATAAATTCAGATACAATGCAATGTAAATCATGGAACACACATGGTGTAGTCTCTTCAGAATTCAAAAAAGTGATTAATTTTCATTTATGGCCTTGCTTGAAAGAGCAGCTGTCGCCAGACATTTATGTGAGCATCACTAAAGAGGGGCCTTGACTCCATCCATACGTCGGGAGCATATGTTTTGATTGGGCAAAAGTTGTGTGCTTCCACAAAAATGTGCTTGCTCTCCACACAGCTGTGATCACTTTAGTTTATTTATCCAACTGGCTGAGCTTCAATTTTCAGGGGGTCAGGCATAACACTGTAAAGCTATTAAAATAACTTAGATAACTAGATAATTTTTGGTGTTTTTCTCTGGCTGCATCACAGAAGGAGTTGGGCAGTCTCCAACCTACATGGATGTTTAGGTCTCGCTTCACAGTGCAACTGTCACCTGACCTTTTAACCTTCAACAATACTATTCTGCAGTTCTTTGCTTCCACACAAATACATGTCCATGCCCATGCTGTCTACTTGTAAGGCTTCACATTACCATACAAAATCCCTTTCAAGCCACACCTATTGGCATTGCCAATGCTTGTTTAACATACAAAGGGTTTTACCTAAACCTGGGTGGAGTTTGCGGAGTTCTGCTACGTGTAACTCTGTGAAGTGACCAAAAAACTCTGAGCGCTACGCAGAGTTATGCAAGCGGCAGAGTGCGTTAGGTCATGCTGATTTTTAGCTCCGGGTGTTTGTCTAGCACTGTAAAATCAGGGCAAATGGCACCGCGCGCAGCGCAAAAGGGCACTTCTTCTTTCCTGGCACTCAAGTCTCGAGCGGCAGGTTCCTCAACGCGAATGGAAGGTTTGCCAACACAAGTGGTAGCGACCATCCGTGACCGCTGGTGTTGAGAAATCTCACCAGGAGGTGGTATGGAGTAAGATTTTCATCGCTCGCGGTCGCCAACTTAACGTTGGCGAGTGTAAATGAGGACAAAACTCCGCTCCGCAGAGTTTTTCACAACTCTGCATTCTAAGCGGAGCACGGAGTGGGAAAAACTCTGCAAACTCCGCGAGCAGAGTTCACTGCCCACCCCTAGTTTTACCTAAGTAAATCCGATTATTTCACTACATTGAGTAGCTTTTATTGGAAGTGTTATATTTTAAATTCAAACTTACTAGAACCATGTAGGTCCTCCCCATTTACAATAATGCCATTAGTGAACTAAGAGGCACATCAGTTGTCATGCGCACCCAAGACGTGACCTAGACTCTCGGTATACCCAGAGTAACATTATGGTCTATTATGTCAAACACGAGATTTTTATGCAGCGCAGATTCTAAACTTATATATTTGAAAGCGCTCTCATTTGTGATTACGAAGTTAAAGGAGGCTCAGTGAAATAAAACATTTGCCTAAGATCATACTGGTCAAGTGGGGAAGCCTGGATTACCCCCATATTTTCTGTTTTCATATTCTGCAATTCAGTCACTAGATGGGCATCTCTCTCATTTTACATCAAAGGCTAGTGCTCTGCCTATAAACTGTAGAGCATGTTCGGTAGACTGAAGCCACATGAAGGCTCGGCTCGTTTTTGGCTCCAGGGAGTCGGAATCAGGCACCCAGATCAAACCTTTAGTGGGTCACCCAATCCTATTTAAAATGCTGAGAAATGTAGTGCTTTTTTAGGCCACTTTAAGATTCACTTCAGGCAGGGTACCAGACATGGTTTTTGAGTAGCGTGCTCCTAATCTTATACAAACAGATTTTAGATGAGCAAACAAAAGATTTGTAGCAGAAAATATACTTACTGCAGCAATTATTTCTTCATAGACTTAGCCAACAATTAAATAATAAAATATATGCATTTTTATCACAGGGATCATGAGGAGCGCAGTATGATTGCCAGACGCAGTGCAGAGACAGCCATGTGGGCAAGCGATATATTTAAGAACCTTGCTTGTGACACTGTTATGTTGTGCTGTGTTAAGTATATTTGTACAGAGCGCTAATCACCCATAAGGGCATCTAGGTGCTTTTGAGTTGGATCACCAGCTGCTTCAGTGGTGTTATCATTCGAAAAGCCAGGTCTTCATCTTCTTGCGGAACTCAAGAGGTGAAGATGAGGCACTGATGTGGAGTAGGAAGTCATTACACACCTTGGGGGAGGTGCAGGAGAAGGCGTGGCCTCTGGCTGTCGTGTGCTAGTGAGAGTCCGGCTGAGCGGAGATGCCTGGGAGATGGGCAGTGGCGGCTGGTGGATTAATAAAGTGGTGGAGCCCAAAACCACTTTCCAGCACTTTGCCTTGGGCCTAGCTTGCCAACCCCCTGGGCCAGAATTTCACATCACACACAAGCAGGCATGCATACATACACACACAGTTGCAGACGCACACACACAAAGACATTCACACATACATAGACATGCACACAAACACAACACACGCAAACACAACATCTTACCCAGGCAGCCCCCGATTTTCAACCCGTCTGTCTGCAACAGCCTGAGGCAGACCCACAAGCTTCCACCCAATCAGAAGCTGGAATAGAGTTGAAGGGGCAGAGGTAGACCCTTTTCTCAGTTGCAGCTTCTGATTGGGTAAGAGGGTGTGTGACTGACAGCCCTGAAGCTCCATGATCTGACATACCACACTGTGTGATGCTAGTGCAGCATGTCAGATATGTATTGTGTATGTGTGAGGCCTGGGCTGTAACAGCTCCCACCTGACATGTGCACAGTACATCTAGCGGAGCCCTCTCCTGCTGGGAAGGTAGTATTACAGCTTTTATATCAAAGCAAACAATCCCATGAATCATTTGTTTGAATGTAAAAGCTGTAATATGCCCAGCAGTGGTGCAGAGGGAGGCAGTGGGTCGACGCCCTGGCGTCCTCTAGGGGAAGCCGCTGCTGGAGATAGGTAGAAGTCTATGCAGGAGTTGAGGTAGGCAGGGCCAGCGTGTGCAGGGCTTTGTATGTGTGGGTGTGTGAGGAGTCTGTACTGGGTGCGTTTGTGTATGGGGAGCCAGTGACGTTCCCAGAGATGTGGGGTGATATGGGTGCAGTGAGGTAGGTTGAGGATGAGCCTTGCTGTGGTGTTCTGGATGGATTGGAGCCTGTTCAGAAGCTTCTTAGTACACTGAATAATGTGTACACTACAGTAACTGTTAAAAATATTTCATGCTGCAATGTATTGGTGATGATTCCAGGTTTTTAAATATTACAAGACAGCAACTTCAGAATTGCTTTACACACTTTAGTACTTTTTTTTACCAGTTTTTTTAATAAAATGTGCTTTAAAATGTATTATTTCCCCCTCTTATTTTTTCAAAAATGATTCAGGGGAGACCAGAACCCACCTAATGTCAGTCAGCCTCACTTGCTATGCTCACTAAGTCACACTCACCCCTAATTTGTACACCTCTCCACTTTGGGAAGTCAACAGCCGCCATTGGACAGAATCCTTACACGTGTTCACATAACATGGTACCAATTCCACAAAGTTGGCATAAACTCTGTCATGCAAAACCATAACTAACATCTAAGAAAAAAGTCAGAAAAATCTAGTATCAACACACCACCTTCCTCATTTACACAACTCCATATCATAATTATCTATTGGGTTTATGAAGGATAGATAGTGAACATCCTACTCCAGGCGAGCGATAGGTAACCGAGCACCAGGAATATCCTGAGAGTCCTTTGTCGTGCACTCCCATACGCCTAAAACTCTGTGATGGTCTCACAATATTGGACACAGTTTAACTGGACACTAATCTTCAGAGATCAGAATTTGGACATTATGTATTGAGATAGTTCCTCGCCGCCATCATATTTATCCTCATCCGAGACATATGCAGGCTCCCAGTTGAACAGTGCATCAAATTGAAGGCCCTGACACTGGCTTTCAGAGTCTTTCCTGGTGAGGTCTCTTGCTACTTGTTGAACAAACTGTCTCTATATGTCCATAAGAGGGTACTCAGATCCAACGACAGCCGACTGCTATGGATTCCTACATTTCGGAAGTCCAGTCGTGGAGGCAGCTCCTTTACTGTTCTCACTGCTAAACTTTAGACCAGCCTCCCACCCAACCTACGGCAGGTTGAATCTGTAACAACCTTCAAAAAAGTCAAAACCTGGCTATTTGACAACGTTTAGCTTCTTTGTTAAGCTAGGAGGGCTTTACTGTTGCATGAGTGCCAGGACATTTCTGTTTGAAGCAGCTGCACGCTTTATTAAGTATTGTTTCCTTCACTTATTCATTCATTCATTCATGTATTAATCATCCACCAACACCAAAAACATCAAAAACCATAACTAAGGGTCTACCCAGGCAAGCAACAAAGGGCGCCTCTAGACAGAAAATGAACTACTATACATTGGAAAGGGTTGTTAGCAGTATGCAACATAGAACATACGTAACAATGTAATATAATACAGTATAACATATCCTCATCATATAGAAGCCATGTCATCTGTTTCCAAAGTTGCCACTGTAGCCCCTGTTTCTATCAAATCTCTTTACATCCCACATCAGTGAGTGCACATTTCACACTACAAGGGCTTGATGAGTAACTACTAAGAGTGGAACCTTAGTCTTATCCAGACTTTTAATTTGCCAAAAGAGAGAAAAGGCACAGCTGAATGTATTGAAAATTCAACTAACAGTGGTACAATATATATTAAAGTCAAACAATATAGGAAATCAATATCAGAGGCTCTTTGTGGTAACCCCTCAAAGTTGGAATGACTTGCATCAGTAACACCAGATCACACTCACAAGTAAACTTTCTACACCTCTACCACTAGTATGCTGGATTGTTGCTGGCATTTAAAGAAAATTTCTCTGGGGCGGCTGTACGCATGTGAAAAAAATGGCATCACGCACAGTGGAGAGAGACAATAGCTGAAGTGAGCTGACCCATTGTCCCATTCTTGTTGCTGTGGTGAGCAGAAGCAAAAGATGAATGACAGCTGAACAGACCAATGGATGAACACGGCTGACAGGTCCCCAGAGTATATATGCATGCGTTTTTTCTTTATGGTTTTCTTCATTACATGCGACTGGTGAGAAAGCTCTAGCTGTCTCGAGGCCAGGCCTAAAGGTTGTGCATCATTTTCACACAAGACACCTAGTGAACTCTCAAGTTACACTCCAGCAACTGCATTATTTTAAAGAAGCTACAGAACAGACGAACGGAGGGCACGCAAAAGGATGCCAAGCCTTGATTCCATCTTGTACCTCTTCATTGGATCATCATTCACTTCATGTCCCTTTATCTTACTCCTGTGGGTTCTTTTTATTCCTGCTTCTCCCTTGCCTCTGTTCTCCTATCTTTCGCTCCCTTCCTCGTTCCCCCTTTTCTGACTTTTTCTCTCTTGCTCTGGGTTACTGACAATGAAACATTTGGTCCCCATAAATGAGTTCTAGTGCAGGCCACCTGCACAAATTAAGCCATGCTGATAAGCCTACTCAGGCGGTAGAAGGGATATTGAAGGATTCAATCTACTGTGTCCATTCAAACATTCAGAATATAACTTTTCCCAACAGGTGTAAGTGATGAAGGAATGGGTCAGATTGTACGGAACTCGTACAATCAGGAGGGGTTTATGCAGAGAACTTATATGCAACAAGATATTTGCAGATGTGGTTAACTTATTTGATTTGAAAATTAAAGCTGGGAGGGCACTGGTGAAACTAGCACTGGATTTGTCATTTGCAAATAAGCAGGAGAGTCGAATAGCAATGAAGAACCTCTTGAAAAAAGGCAATGTGCAAACCCTGCCTTACAGAGGGTCATAGGCACCCTTTGAAAAATATGAAGATATATCTGCTGTGTATATTGGGTCAGGACAGATACAATATGACTTTAAAGCTCTTATGGAGCCAGAAAAGTGGCAACATTTTATTTATTGTAAGACAGTGGGTTCCACTCATTCGAAATACTTGTGCCCAGATAGGATTAGACAGGGATTAGATAGAGAAGACAGTACAAGTAACCTCTATTGTAATGGGATTCAATATCTTACTCAAGTTTTTACAAGAAGATATTTAACGCAATTGTATATCTTTAAGAAAGTAATGAAAATCAATAATTTAAATATTGCCTTTAAAAGCCCACCCCTGTAATTGTCTGTTACAAGCCAGGCAGTTTTTAGACTGCTTTACTATTGAAGATAGGAACTGTTATTTAAGATCTTGGTCAACACCAATAAACAAAACCCTTGATTACATTAAATAAACTGAATTTGACTGAACTCGGTTACTAGTGTGGCGAAATCCAGCACCCTAATTTTTCCCTAGGCAGATGGATTCTGCTTGCAAGCCTGGATTGCTGGTTGATGGATAATGTGCAGTGGAGGAGAACAGAGAGATCAGGAAAAATACATGGGCCATTTTTTGTAGCCGATAGCCTAGCTGTGCCTTACCTGCTATGAAGGGGTAGAAGGCATTGCAAGGCACAGGCCAAGTATTGTGATGGAGCCAAAAGGTTTTTGCCTCAGTTGTAATATCCAGTGACAAACTACCAATTGCGGGATTCCTTTGAGCAGTAGCTACTGAGTTCCAAGCATCACCAGTAGTCAGATTTTATTGGTCAAGAAGTTTTACATTTTGGGAATATTCACTCAAAAACTGGAATATGGTCCTAGAACCTGCAAATGAAAGATTTAACTTCTTTGTGAAAGTCAACACTTCATCTCCATTCTCATCTGGTCAATCCTGTCCAAAATAGGTTTCTATGTAACCAATCGGAGCCTTTAGAAGTCTGTAATTTACTAGCCTGTGGCCTTCACCTGCGGGTGATGAGAAACATCCATAAAACCATCAAAACAAGAGCCAACGAGGGAGAACCGTCTAACAGATCCAACGACCTTGCACCAAACATCCGCCACCTAGAAGAACCTTCCCACTAGCTGAAAACTTTGTTTTTTTCAGCTCTCTTTTGAAAGCTCTGTCTCAACCAACTGATCTGACTTCCTTGAGCAGTCATCATTTGCAGGTTTGAGCTGACTTCAACAGGAGGGAGCAAGCTCTTTAGAACATGCTTTTGTTCTCTGACACTGGATCAAGCTCCCAAACAGGGCCGACTTTAGCATTCTTGTTTACCACCCCCCCACCCCAGTGACCTCCTACTCCACAAGTTCCCTCACTACCACCAGCGAGGACTCCTGGAAATGTCAAGGGTAGGGGGGAGGACGACTGGCATTGGGGAAACAACCAAAACAAACACCATTCTTGCCGCTGCTGCCTTCTGCCACCTCACTCCTCTTCTGGTGTCCCAGCATTCACTGGGACACCAGCAAGGCCCCCCCCAGCAATCCTGGCGCTGCTTTAATGGTAAACCTACCATGAAAGCAGCGCCAGGATTGGTCTGAGCGGCTTGGATAAAAAATAAAATGATAGTAAGCTATTGTTTTAATTTTCATCTGCTGGCTCTTAGGCGGGGTTGTGACGCTCCTCCGCCATTGCGGAGGAGCAGCCCCTGACTAGCACACTCCACAAGTGCCCCTCATCTCTCCGTAGCCCCTCTCTCACAGGCATTTCATTTGTTTTATAGCGCTACTCACACCAGTGTAGGGTGTCAGAGCACTTTACATCACACACACATTATAGAGACAATGAATCATACTTGTGTAAATCAATCAATGTTACTTAAAAGAATGATAATTGCAAGGTGTAGGAATCACAGTCATCCATACTAGTAGGCAGTATATTTTAAGTGTGTTTGGTCTGCAGAAGCAAACTCAGGATTTGTGATATACCACAGTGGTTGCAGTTGGATTTACTAATAAGGATGTATTTCTACCCAAACAAACCCTCACTGTGCTATATTGGGGTTCTAACTTACGAACTTATGAACTGCACATTAAAAAAAGCATCTCTAGGACAAAAGCAGTACCCCAGTGAGTGGGCCACATAAAATGCAGTTCTGTGCTTTGCATGTACACGTTCTTTGCAGCAGGCATGTTGACTCTCCGCCCTACTTTATAATGATTGAGTCAAAATTGCCAGAGAAAAAAACTTTAATCTCTCTCCAACAGGAACATTAATCACTAGAGTCATCTTGACATTTTTATTGTTGCCTGAAAACTGCTGGACACACAAGGAACTCTAGTGTTTTTTTAAACCCAAATGTTATTTCTAAACATGGTGCCCTTCTGAGGTCAGCACCACTTGTGTCTGCACTGGTCGCAATGTACTAGAACCAGCCTCCCCCAAGCGCTATTTAGCCACAGGAACTCACACGGCAGCCTGGTTTTACCCAGATCCTTCTATTAGGACTCTTAGCCATAAATTGATTTTTTAAAAATCGTTTCTACTATTCCAAACAAAATATTATTGATTGCCATAGCCATCCCTGATAAACTTGTTGCCATTAGCTTTAATTAGAAACAGTTAGTCGTTGTTTCTTGGGTTTTCTTAAATTGATTTTGTTCAAGCATCTTGTGTTAATTTGTTAGTACAGGTTTACTTTTTCATTTGATGAATGCATACCTTACACTCTTTATTCCTTCATCTGTATTGGGGTGCAAACTGTTGATTTTTGCATCCCTCAGCCTCTCCCTAAGAGACGGGCCTGGTCTTCTCTGGCACTTTTTAAGGCTACGACAAGGATACTTTACCACCATCTATGATTTTCTCCTTTTTAGGGCACTCCTCGTGTAAGATAGTCTATAGCCACTCTCCCCGCCCAGGATGCAGAAGGATCTCTTAGCCACAGACTCTGTGGTACATGGGGATCCCAAGCACCTCTGCTGGCACCAGGCCTGCCAACTCACACGATGCCACCATGTGTCACACGATTCCGCTCCCTCCACACAGTTACCCTGTGAAGAGCTGAAATCACGCAGCGACCAGTATGGTGAGCTGGAAACAACTACACGCCCCATGACATTGCAACAGCCTCATAGAGTCTTTTTTTTTTTTTGTTTGTTTTTTGGGAGGGTGGGGGTAATTGGTGGAGGGCAGAGAGTCTCTTGGGTAGCACTCAGTATGAGGCCCCCTAGAAGGCCCAAGCCCCTTCTCACATGGTGAAATGTATTCATAAATTGACTGGTCTGTGGCACATTGAATTCAGCAAACAGCCTTGAACTTATATCATAAGAAAGCTAACAAGGAGCATGCCAACAAGCCAATTGTAGAGACAAGACCGGACCATCAAGGACATCTTAGTCCTGGAAGAAGTCTCAGTAGATCAGCTCCTGCTCGGAAAAGGCAGTTCTCAAAATCCAGTAGTATTCAAAGTGAATTCAACCCCACTCACATTTATAGTTCATATTCCTTGATGGGTGCAGGTCTAAGGCCACCAAAAATGGTTTCTTTAAATTGGTCTAAAATAAAGATGGAAATGCCTAAGTAAATAATTCCAAAAATGCCTTTCATTGACTTAACCTGATTGGTAATGTGATGGTTTGGTGCTCTGCGAGGCCCCTGAGGAGCTGTAGACCAGGTGTTGGCACTGCCGACCGATTACATTCTTGTGACGTCAGAGGCGCTGGCTCCAGGCTCCACACAGGTGTGCTGTGCACTTCAGTCCCATGAGGACTTCATTCAGGGGCGTCATCCCTAAGGATCCCACAAAGGATGTGGCGAGTGAGGCTCGGAAGAGGTTTACTTTAAAGGGTGATAAACAAATCCACTGCTTCTTAATTACTTATGTTTGAATATGTGGCTGTTATGACCTAAATGTCCTCATTGTTTATTTACTTGTTTGTAACCTAGGACCAAGTACTCCTTTCAGACTAAACATGTTCCCATACAGCAACGGGCCGATAGCGGGAACACTTACCATGTTTTTGGAACCTAGAGCTGCATGCTTATGACTTGCTTATGTGATGCTATATTGAAAATCAATAAAAATTGGTTAGAAAAAAAAATTAGTGAGGCTCGGACTTACTAGACTAGACTAGATTGTCCACTAGACAGTGGATGTCCAAACACATTAGCTAGATAAAAGTTATTTAAGTCAGCACATTAGGATTTGGGATTTAATGCATTCAAAGACTAATTTTAACAAAAAAATCTATGTATAAATTTAACACCACAGAACATTTGCCAGGGTAGATTTTATTACAGATGAGTTGGAACCAGGAGCCTTGTGACTTGATAGCAAACAATTCTCAGCCTATTTTCCTGTGAACATAACTTCACACGATCACATAACAAGTCAAAGCAGCGAGCTGGGCTTTCAGACCAGCCCCTGACTGACCTCGGTTCATTTCCCTTTTCCACGGTTCGCTTTTGACTGTTGAGAAAAGCACCGAGCTGCAGTTGAGGATCAGATACTGATGGCCAGCTTCCTCCTTGCATCCTGTGACTTCCTGCATTGATAGGGGACGCGCTTCCTCTGTGACGTGTGAAATACCCCAAACCACGCGCCTTCCAGTGAAATCCCTACGACTGTCTCTAGCGCTATGTAACGAGACGTATAGCCACGCTGTTCAACACTGTCTTGGCCAACCCTACTTCACCAACTCTCATACTCCCGCTTTCAGAGTATCATGAACATCGTCACTGGTGGTTACACCCCAGCAGAGAGTAAGGAGCCCATTGCACCCATCTATCTATGCCATCAACTACAGAACTAGGAGCACTGAGGCATTTTCCTTTCGGGCATAACAGATCGCGATACCCGTGCCATGCCAAAAAACATTCTTCATCAGCCTTTCCTCACCTCCTTAAAAAGTGAACCCAGAAGGAAGAGAAGCTTACCCAGAGAAGAATTACCTTCTGAGCACCATCACTGCAAATGTCTACGACAGACAGAACAGTTCCAGCAAAGGCCACAGACTTGCACTCTTCCCTTGTCCTTGAGTATCTCTAAGCTCTCATAATGGACCATCTATAAGTGAGTAAACAATATGACGAGGTCAAAGGAAAGCTGGGATGAAGGAGAGAGATACTGAAATCATCAGGAAAGGGAAGATGTGCAACGAGTGTAGAGTGTAAGCATCACTCGTGAGGCCTTATCTGGAGTTTTGTCTAGACCTTGATACTTCTCCTGGAGTATTGGTGTCTTGTTTAGAGGCCACGGGTATCTTGAGTATTAACATACAGGTAAAATCTAGAGAGTTGTGTCCAGTTCTGAAGACCACCTCTGTTGTACTTTGTCGAGCAATGGAGTGGTCTGAGCAAATAGTGAATGGATGATGAATACCGAATGGATGGTGCACGAGGGGTGACTGGTGAATGATTGCTGTACGGATGGGGAACAAAACATGATGATTAAATTGAGAATTGGGGGTGTGGCTTGGCCGAACGTTCCTGAGCCATACATCTGTCCCACAACAACCACAGAAGCTTCTACGCAATAAGCTGGACAACCAGAAGCAGTGAAGATGCAGAGATCAGTCTGATTACATGGTCAATTTTCTTTGTTAAAGACAAACACAATGATCCTGCGATTTCCAAGAGAGCACCTTACCAAAATCACTATCAATAAAGTTATGACACACAATTTATTTTCTGGTGAGATGTGTGGTTCAACAATTCTGCAAGGTGCTTCGCTCCTGGAGCTCGGGGAGGACAGGGATGAGCATCCCTCAAGTTGGAAACTCCTTGATCCGTTATGCTAGCACCACAGTTGAGACACATAAAAATCCAACAAGTTATCCTTTAATTTACCTTATAATTTATGGTGAAGATATACCCCATCCTAGCTTGAACCAGATCTTGACAACACAGATCATTCAGGACATTATCTGGACTTCTTAAGGTTAACCTTCCTCGCTCAGGGCCTCATTCACAAAGATAAACTCACACCTTTGAGTAAGTTTACAATTCTTTGCAATTCACAATTGAATTTGACGAGTAGTGTCGTTACGACTGTCTATGCTTTTATGTGTGGAGACTCTGCCGTCGTAAAGATATTACTTGTAAAATTCCTCTGTGAGTAGTAAAAAATAGTACATTTACACATAAGTGTAAGTGCCTCTTTGTGAATCATGCCCTCAAAATTTTGTTCCTTATTGACAATCTTAAATACGCATATAATTAACATGTGAGCGTTGATGTGTTGCCCATAAATTATTAACCCTTACTCAAAGGAACTTGTCATGATAAAGATGGATACTGAGCTCTTCAATCCAGAGGAAAGGTGCTCAGAATAAGAGAGAAGGGTCTATGTGATAAAATATAAATACCTTTAAAACAGAAAGGAGCTATTTAAATAAACCAGATACTATATGTTGCAAATGAAAAATGATCCACGCGTTACATACTCTGTAATATGGTCAACAGGTTTCTCCACTGCTACTGATCTAACAGTGATCTAGTGCCTTCTTCAGGACCTAGGCATCCAGATGTTGCTACGTCCACCTCACCGTTAGTGGTTCTGACTTCATAGTGAACATAATGACAGCAGCGCATATGGACTCGCTTTTTTCAGTGTACCCCCAAACTCCATTTAAATAAGGGCATGATAATTGAAGTTCCGGTGTTCCCAATCCCCCTCTTTTACATTACCATTCTGTGCACTGCTGAAGGAAGGAAGTGGGCAAAATGATTCTTCCTAGACACAAAGGGCCTGATTATGACCTTTGCAGATGGGATACACCGTCACAAACATGGCGGATAGCCCGTCTGCCATTTTACAAGTTCTATAGGATATAATGGAACTTGTAATATGGCAGACGGGAGATCCGTCACATTTGTGATGGAGTATCCCATTCGCCAAGGTCGTAATCAGGCCCAATATGTGGAATTTACTGGAAATTATACTGCTCCCTGACAGTGAGAAAGCAGAGCATTGAGGCATCCTGCCACCCTGCACTCAACCACATTAAACCTCTGAAATGCCTTGCTGCCAAGTAACCATTATATTGTTTTTCGTGTGTAACTGTCAAAATGTGCCCAAAATGCAGCCCATTCAGAGGCAAATGCAAAGATTGAATTGATAGAATTGCAATGCATCCTGTTGTTCCGCAGGGTATTTTCTTGCACCCCTTGTCACCCTAAGAATGCTGTGCAAGAAACAGACTTGAATGGCAATCTGCTGATATTTGTGCAAATAACCGAATCTTCAAGTTGGCTGGGTGTTATGGAACATGTATTATATAAAATGTTCTTTTATAAACATATTCTTAGTGTGTTCAACTAACATAGGTTTCACTTGAGCCCAACAGCATCAAGGCTTTAAATATTAGAAAAAAGAGAAAAAAGTATTTGCAATGCAATGGGTATCGTGTTTGCTCGAGTTAGATCTATTAGCATTGTAAATTCCTAACTGGACTTTTCTTGCCACATAAATTGAAAATGAAAAGTAAAACAGTTGACATAAGCGAGCCGTTTCAAAGCGCCACGGCTGCCAGGAGCATGAGCACGAAGCTGAGACACAAAAGGAAAAAGAAGTTCGCTCGCAGTCAAACATATCGGCAAACTGCAATTATCCGTGTAACAGGGTTGATGGCCAAGGCAGTAACAAAACTGCCCCAAGGAGGGTCAAACGTAAAGCATTTACTAATGATAACAAAGGATTTTTGAAAGGCACGCCCATGAACGAGTGATAGTGATGGGCTTGCGGTGGGCGTGGTTAAAAGCCCACAGATAGATTACAATACGTCAGAGCACTTGCATGATTGATCTACAACGGCAAACAACACCCCTACAGCTCGTCCCATTAGCAGTTCTAAAAATTGAACATAAGACGGATAAAATGATACTAGCACCAAAAGGTGAAAACGTTCAACCCTTGGTTGATGCACATTTTGTTACTGTGAGTGTTAAATGGTCCTTCACGAAGGCCAGGCTCTTGGCTGTAGCATTTATTGAATACTCGCCAATTAGTGTGAATCCGAGCATAACAATTAATGTTTGTGCCTGTGTCCATGTGCATCATGCAACATTTATACTATACCTAGTGGAAGGCATGCAGATGGCACTAGAAAAACATAATACGTAGAGTACAGATAGAATTAGAAAACAGTAATAGCACTGAAGAAAGAAAAAAAGTCTTTAGTGTTTTGCAAAAGATGCCAGTAGTGATGATAGACTGAAGATGGGTTGAGAGATGACCAGTAGTGGTGATAGACTGAAGATGAGCTGAGAGATGAACAGTAATGGTGACGGAGTGAAGATGGGCTGAGAGATGACCACTAATGGTAATAGACTGAAGATGGTCTGAGAGATGACCAGTAATGGTGATGGACTGAAGATGGGCTGAGAGATGACCAGTAATGGTGATGGACTGAAGGTGGGCTGAGAGATGACCAGTAATGGTGATGGACTGAAGATGGGCTGAGAGATGACCAGTAATGGTGATGGACTGCAGATGGGCTGAGAGATGACCAGTAATGGTGATGGACTGAAGACGGGCTGAGAGATGACCAGTAATGGTGATGGACTGAAGACGGGCTGAGAGATGACCAGTAATGGTGATGGACTGCAGATGGGCTGAGAGATGACCAGTAATGGTGATGGACTGCAGATGGGCTGAGAGATGACCAGTAATGGTGATGGACTGCAGATGGGCTGAGAGATGACCAGTAATGGTGATGTACTGAAGATGGGCTGAGAGTTTCTTTCATTTTCTTGCAGCTGCCACTGGGAAGGCTCTGTCACCAAATCTTCCTGCTGTCGTTTTGGGAACATCCAGAAGAAACTGACTAGTGGATCGCAGAGAGTGCCTAGGATGTGGTGACATTTAGAGACCAGGAAGGGAGGTGCTTTTCCGTGAATGGACTGAGGGACATTTTTTAAAACTTTGAAAAGAAACTCTGTTCCTGATGGTTAGCTAATAAGCTTGTCCCAAGGTGAAGAACATATGGTTAAGGTGCAAAGTACCAGTACTAAGCTGGACGAGTACTAAGCCATACCAGTACTAAGCCAGGCCACTGTGGTTTGCACCGGTTGGAGCCTTCTTATAGGGAGTACCAAATAGCAAGCAATGTCGTAGTCGAGGCTGGATTGCACATAGGCCAAGCCAGCTGGTGTGTTGTGATCAGGGTCAATGTAGGGCAATAGCTTCTTTAGAAGTTTTACTTGCCAGAAGCAGAAACTATCTATTTTAGAGATCTGGGTGGTCATTATGAGTTTGACGATCCTGCTCCGCCACGCTGGCGGTGGTGGTAACACTGCCGACAGCGTGGCGGAGCAGGACCGCCAAATTATGATCACGGCGGTGAATGGGCTGCAAAGCCTGTACCGCTAGGGCAGTGGGACTGCCGAGCACGCGGTCCACCTTATACCGCTTATGGTATTATGAGTCTCCTTTCCGGCAGGGATTTCCTGGTGGCAACCATACTGGCGACATGAATTACATTACCTGTCACCAGTATAAGACTCCCCTACCCCCCGAAACAGCCGCAGCCCCCCTCCTACCCCCATACCCCATAGACACCACCCTCTGGCACCCCCGAACCTTGTACATAGCCCCCGCCCCCATCCATGCATGCACACACCACACACACACTCACACAACCACACACACACATTCACACACATACAGGCGTCCACAACACCCACCCCGCTGATACGCATTCACACATTCACACAGATACATGCACACACACACACACAAACACCCTCCCCTAGATTTACACACACTCACACCCCCATTCACGCACACAACACTCAACACGTCCCCCCTACCCCCCTCACCTGTTGGACAATCACCTTACCTGCTTGTGGTGGCCGTCCAGGAGGGAACGGGGTCCATGGGGCCTGCTCCGCCGGCACCAGCCCATCGACAAAACACCGCCACGGCAATTACAAATTTGTAATACAGCGGGCGGTGTTGTGATGATGTGGCAGTGCCAACGGAGCAACTTCCACTAGACCGCCAGTGTGGCTGCTGGTGTCCCTCTGCCCAATTTATGGCAGAGAGCTGCCAGGATTCATAATATGGCAGTCTCAAGACCACCATCACTGGTGGTCTCCTGGCTGGCGTGACTTCGACAGTCAACTGTTTTGATCGCTGAAGTCATAATGAGGTCCCTGGTGTGGAAGTGAAAGACTGGAATCAACAAAGTACCCAGATCACGTACTACTATGTAAGCAGTTGGCCGGATCCCCATCACCTCTGGTAATTAGTAAAGGTCCCAGTTGTTAATGTCATTTCTGGTAATAAGATCTGATTTTTCAAGGTTAAACTTTAGGAAACGTGCAGCTATTGCATGGCGTACAGTGGTTAGAGCAGTACAAAGAGATACATAATGAAGTAATTGTTGACCTAGCCCTTTTTGCAGGGTTATCCCCAAACTTTTTGCCTTCTTCCTCCTATTTTTGTGACCTGTTTATGTTGGCTTTAGGACTCTGGGCACTTTACCATTGCTAACCAGTGCTAAAGTGCATATGCTCTCTGTCTAAAATGTTCTGCAGATTGGTTTATCCATGACTGGCATATTTTATTTACTATTAAGTCCCTAGTAAAGTGCACCATGTTCGCCAGGACCTGTAAATCAAATACTACTAATGGGCCTGCAGCACCGATTGTGCCAGCCACATGAGTAGCCCTGTAAACATGTCTCAGACCTGCCACTGCACTGTCTGTAGTTTTAAACTGCGATTTCGACCTGGCAAGTGCACCCACTTGCCAGGCCCAAACCTTCCCTTTTACTACATGTAAGTCACCCCTAAAGTAGGCCCCAGGCAGCCTTATGGGCATGGTGCAGTGTATTTGAAAAGTATGACATGTACTGGTGTGCTTTACATGTCCTAGTAGTGAAATACTGCTAAATTTGGTTTTATAACTATTGCAAGGCCAATCTCTCCTATAGGGTAACATGGGGATTGCCTTTAGATATATTTTAAGTGTAATTTCCCATTGGGAGCAGATAGGAATTGGAGTTTGGGGTCTCTGAACTCAAAATTTAAAAATACATCCCACTGGAAACAGATAGAGATGTGGCGTTTGAGGTCTCTGAACTCAAAATTAAAAAAATCATCTTCTGGTGAAGTTGGTTTTTGAACTGTAAGTTTGAAAGTTCCACTTTTAGAAAGTGGGCATTTTCTTGCTTAACCATTCTCTGCATGTCTGCTGAATAAACGTCTGGGTCAGGATGACAGTTGGGCTGTTTGTGTATCCACTCTAGACAGTCACACAAAGGGAGCTGAGGTGTGCCCTGATTATCCTAAAGGCCCATCACCAGGCTGATGGGTCTTCCTGAGCTAGAGAGGTGGGAGGAGCTGACACTTGCACCTAAATATGGCTGTGCCTGTACTCACACAAAGCAGTCCCCAGCCCCCTAGAGTGTGTCTGGGGACAGGGCAGGGAAAGGCAAGGTCTTGTCCACTACAAAGACTTCTCTTTAAAGTTTGACCACTTCAAAGACACAAATATGTACTCGTAATAGACCTATGACACCACATAGTTAGAATCCTTCTGGACTAGGGAAATTCTGTCAGGAAAAGGAACTGGATGCTGTAGGAGGGACTGCCACTCTGCCTGTTGCTTTGTTGCCTGGCCTGCTGCTTCTGTCCTGGACTTTGCACTCTGCCTCCTACTTCCAAAGGTTCTCCAAGGGCTTGGACTGAGCTTGCCTCCTGCTAAGAAGGCTCAGGTACATCAAAGACTTCACCTGCCAGAGCTTAGGCTCTCTTGCTGAGAGTCCTGAATTGCCAAGTGGTGCCAAATCCAGTCTGTGGGCTCTTGGGGGTGAGTTATGGTGCAACAAGGAAGAAACTAGTATATCGACTTCAAGAACGACTTCAGAACCGGCACCACTCTCTGACCCTGCACCGCTGCCTGCACCGGAGCCATGGTCCCCACTGTGTGCAATGACCACAACCTACAATGCTGACCCAACGCTGCCACAGCACCTCCGAAGTCCCGCCACAGCGTGAGTCCAGAATGCAGTGTCACGATGTCTGTGGCACCTGAATCCGGGTCTGCTGCAGCACCTGTGGCCCTGCGGTGTAATCGTAATACCGCAAAGTGGACACCTTGTGTCTTGAGCTGCTGGATTTTTTAACCCCACCTTGTTGTAAGGAACCTCTGCAACCTTAAGGAACCAATGTTTCTCCGCCCCTGCCTAGCAGTAAGGGACCGATGCCTCACCTTCCCTGCCTAGCAATAAGGAACCAATGCCTCACCTCCCCGTGGCAGTAAGGAACCGACGCCGCACCAGCTCCAGCCACGCCTCACCTCCCCGACTCAGGGCAGAGTCTTGGTTTCCTCATTGTTTTCCAAGTTACTGTAACCGGGGTCCACACGACTCCGTGGCCGACCCCTCACGGGTGGCATGGGGCTGTTAGAAGTGACTCCAGAAAGCTGTTTTGATAGCTCCAGTTGGAGCGATTGTGTTTCTAAGTGCTATACTAAATTTAATCTTTGACATTTTGTCTCTTTACTTGTGTATGTTGGATTTTTTGTCATTTTGGTCTTGTTTTACTCAGATAAATATTGTCTATTTTTCTAAACTAGTGTGGAGTACTTGTGTGGTGCTGTGACAGTGTTACTGGGTGTGTGTACAAATACTTTACTCTATGCCTCTAAGATAAGCCTAACTGCTCATGCCAAGCTACCAAGGGGCTGAGCAGGGGTTATTTTTAGCTGTGTGGCTCCCTTACCATGACTAGATTGAGGGTCCCTACTTGGACAGGGTGCAACCCACTGCCAACTATAGACACCATTTCTAACAGTAATTAATTAGTTAGTGGTCCACCAAACACCCTTCTGCCTCATAATCAATGTTAGGTGGTTTTATCCACCTATAGTGGAAGGTGTGCATATGACTGCGCTAAGTTATCAATAGATAATATATTCAAAATAATTAGTAAATGGAGTTAAACATCTCAGAGTGGGTTATGTGTTGAACCCAGCTTCCTATTTAATTGGAGAAGTGCACCACCAATTTGTAATAAATAGCAATGTTTTAATTACGAGCATTCACAGTTCACACTGGCAACTCTTGACTTGGGTGACGATTGCTGCTACTACGCTAATATGAATCTATTGGATAAAATAAATAGTAAATAGAGAGGTGGGAGGGGGCAAGCAACAAAGAGGGAAGGGGGTGGCGGGTGGACAGGACAAGCAACAACAGGGAAGGGGCGGGATGGGGAGAATCAGACAAGCAACAACGATAGAGAAGGGTGCGGGCAGGGCAAAGAATAATGCGGGAGGGGGAAGGGGCAGGTGGGTGCAAGTAAAATGGAAAGAAGTACACCTGAATGTGGTAGAAAGAAACTGGTAAAGCACTTGGGCCATGCTTCGAGGTAGGGACAAACACCTAGAGGAAATTAAGGTGGCACTCACTAACCAAAGAGAAGCAAGGAAATGAAAGTAACAGTTAAGCCAACCAAAGTTAAGCAAGAGGGGTGGGGGGATCTAAGCCCACTTTTAGTAAATAAAATGACTTGTATGCGTTAGTGTCTGTAATGTCTGAGGTGAGACAAAGTATATGTGTGGTGAGAAGGGAAGGAGGGGGGGACAAACTGTGTAAGAGTTGATGGTGCCTGTCAAACACTGAAGTGCATAAAATAACGGAGAGAGCCACCCAAAAGTTTAGGGCCACTATGGATAAATGCAGGAGAGTGATTAAGGAAGGGGCGGTGATGTGTCTGGCGCAAGGGTAAACAGCCTCTACCATGCAGCCTTCACCACCCAGGACCTTTACCATGCAAGTAAAGTTTTGAAAAATACCCTTGTTTTATGTTATTTTTTCAAAAAAGTGATTTCAAAGTTTAGGCATAGACAGTGGTAAAGGGAGGTGAGTGTGACTTGAGGATTCAGTCATGGGTAGAGGTAAGGGAGTTAGGGGTTATCTGAGGGCTGGAGGTGGGCAGATGTAAAGGGAGGTGAGGGTGACTTGAGGGCACAGGCATTGGTAGAGATAAAGCGAGGTGAGGGCGACTATTGGGTTGGGGAGGGTAAATGGAGGGATGATGACTTGTGGGTTCAGGAATGGGTAGGGGTAAAGGGAGGTGAGGATGACTTGAGGGGTGCAGGGTAAGTAAAGGTAAACGGAAGGGAGGGCAGTGCTTAATTTGTAAATAAAAATGTGCCGGTGCCCAAAGCTCTCCTCTGAAAAATGTGGCTGCTGCAATTGAATGTGTGAGCACGGAATACTGAGGCAGCCTAATACTGAAGCCACCTCAGGACTCTTTAATCAATTTACAGCCAGTCCCTGCCCCTTCAGCTCGTCTTGCACCTTTTTGGCACTTTTTCGTTTTTCTCTTCCTCCGTCTTTCCCATATTTGTCTTTTGTCACAATAAGTGCTTGACTAAGATAAAGGTGTCCAGCAGGGATAAATATACGACCAAATATCTAAGTGAAAACCTCAATTTTTCACTGAAAAATAATTTCTTTATTACAGTTAAATCAATTAGATCATAGAGTCACCAAAACACACCTACTCACCTAGAAATCACTAATACACAATATATACAACATAAAAAACAAATTAGCTAATTATATACAATTACTACACACAAACAAATCAGCCAACAATTCCTTAGGGCGCCGTAATACGTAAAGCATAGGCTGCTTAGCCATCCAGTGGCAGGCAGTAACACTGGGAGGTAATGACAATTGTACACGGAAAGTATCTTCCATCAGTGAGAGAAGTCAATCACTGGTATAAGTGTCCGATACAGTCCAAAATTATTAAAACCAATATTTCAGAAATTCCAACAGTCACTCCTCTGAGATTATAGTCGACGCGTTTCGGCCTTAATAAATCCGGCCTCCTCAGGACAACGGAAACAGTGCCTTAGGGCTAATGAGTAAAAGCATCAACTTTTTGTTAAGTTCCACAGCGGGAATCTAGGCTCCCGGAATTGTTTCTCTTGAGCACTATGTTTAGCTGCGTGATGCTTTTACTTACTCAGCGGCACAGCAGTTTATTTATTCATTAGCCCTAAGGCACTGTTTCCATTGTCCTGAAGAGGCCGGATTTATGTTTGTGTGTAGTAATTGTATATAATTAGCTAATTCGTTTTTTATGTTGTATGTATTGTGTATTAGAGATTTCTAGGTGAGCAGGTGTGTTTTGGTGACTCTATGATCTAATTGATTTAACTGTAATAAAGAAATTATTTTTCAGTGAAAAATTGAGGTTTTCACTTAGATATTTGGTCGTATATTTATCCCTGCTGGACACCTTTATCTTAGTATAGTGTTTTGTCCATGATCCAGTGGGGTGATAGGGACTGCCCTCCTTTGTCTTTTACAATAAGTGCTTGAGGCAGAAAAATAAGTGCCGGCCCTCAAAAATAAGTGCTGGTGCTCACTGGAAACCACCAACACAAATTAAGCACTGGGGGAGGGGGAGGTTAGGGTTCGGATATGGATAAAGGGAGTTGAGGGTCACTTCAGGGTTTGGGGAGGGTAGCAGTAAAGGGAGGGCAGAGTAACCTGAGGGCTCAGGGGTGGGTAGAGGTAGGGTGAGGGGAGGATGGCTGAGGGGTCCGGCATGGGTAGAGATAATGGGAGATGAGGGTGATGTTGGGGTTCAAAGGTGGGTAAAGGGAAGTGAGGATGACTTCATGGTTGGGGAGGGTAGAGGTAAAGGGAGTTGAGGATGCATTGAGTGTTTAGGGTGGATATAGGCAAAAGGGAGGTGAGGGTGAATTTAGAGTACAGGGTGGGTAAAAGTAAAGACTGGTACAGGTGAATTTGGGGTGTAGGGGTGGGTAGAGTTAAAGGGAGTTAAGGGTGATTTTAGATATTAGGGTTGGGTAGATGTAAAGGTGAAACAAACCTTTTGAAATCATTGCACATTTGATAGAAAATAAAACATCCATTAAATTTTGAAACAGATAACCAAAAAATAAATAAATGTTACTCTGCATCAAAGGCTAATTCAGAAAAACACATACTGTATGACAAGTCTTAAACGAAGGGAGAAGGTTTACTGCTGCATCATCAATAACAGGGATGGGCTGCTGAATTGTAGGTTTTGGAAACTGGTCACATGCCACAAAGTTTCGTTATTGCTAGTTGTTTACATTCAGCTCCTGGAAATGCCAGGAAGTATAAGCTTCAACTGTGATGATTTTAAGTTGTCTAGCATGCAAAAGCAAAAACCACAATCCAAGCGCAAACAGTGCAGAACATCACTAATCAAGAAATCAATCAGCACTTGGTCCATGCTCCATGGACAAAAAACAAACACACAGATACAAAGTGAAGCCAGCAGGGGCTGGCACACTCACCAGCACTCACCAATGAAAAAGAAAAACACATGACTGACAGTGCAGCCAACCAATTCTAATTAATGACAACGTTAAAAGCTCCTTTTTGAAGTTTTTTTTATTTTTAGAAACAATAGATCATCGCAAGTGACAGCACATGTGAAGTCTCAGGAAAGACCTACAAAAGACAAAGTTAAGTCTCAGCCTGACAGCCACACCACTGCTGATCCTGTCTACTGCAGAGATGTGGCCAGAGTAGGTGCATCATGACTACAAATGTAAAAGATGAACCATATTTTTAGAGCTGGACAGGTGGCACATGGTGGCATACCTGGAACAGGAAGAATCGGAGAGCAAGATCCGTAATAAATAGTGTCAGTAAATCTGAATTTAAAGTGTAGTAAATTGGTGTTTATGTGCGTGCCTTTATGCATAAGCATTAAGAACATTTTTATGGGATGGCTACAATAAAATCACAACAGGATGATATAAATGAAACCAGTGAGATTGTTTGAACACACCCATCATGTAATGATTTCAGAAGACTTGAATAAGAAAATCTCTATTACACTCAACCGACGTGAAAATGTTATGATTTGTGGAATTATAACTAGACATTTTGCTTCTGTAGCTCAGATATTTTTATATATTTGCGTAGAGGGAGTGCAACTCCTACCATACGTTAGCCATATTAAGGCTCCCAGAGTGGAGTTTATTTTTATAACGTTTCTTTCTGTACTTAGCCATATTTTTTACGCATCTGATCTGTATTTATCTATATTTATGTTGCTTTCAGTGAAAGAATGCTGGGCCTGATTTACAGTTCTGCGGGCAATTATTGGTGACCGATATCCCATCTGTCATATTACAAGGGCCATAGGATATAATGCGCTTGTAATATAGGGGAAGCGGAGGCGATGTCCGTCACATACGTGATGGAGTAACCCTTCAATCAAACTCTGAATTAGGCCTATGGTTGCAATTTGTGTATTTCTACATATGTTTTGCCACTAATGGTGTACATAAATTGAATACTTGTCAGGATTTAGCCCTACCGCAAATGCCTTGAGGAAATTCTGTCCATAGCTGGTTCGAGTGAGATCCCGTGGAGAAGGTATATCAAGGCCACTTTACTTGAAATAAGGCTTGCGAGCCTGTGGAGCTCTCCTGGTGCAGGTAGGGCAACAACCAAGTCATTCCTTAAATCTGAGTATTGGCACTTCAAAGACTCTGCTTTACTTGCTCAGCCGAGACAAGGTCCCCTGACAGAAGCCCTTCTATCTGTCAAAGATTCATACAGGGTGGAGGATTTCCTGGATGAGACAGAACCACCCCTAGCTAGGAGGCTGTAGCTGCAGTTTCGGTATGGAACTTTGCCACTAGGCTCCTACATTGTAAAATGGGCACGTTCTAAGAAGGTTTAGGAAACTCAGTGTCCAATGTGTGGCGAACCTAAAGAAACTGTTGAATGCGTCTTGTTTTTGGCCCATTGTGCGTTAATTGTAGGAGACATTGGATTATCCTGTTGTGTCGATGTCGGGGAGTCAGAGTGTAAAGAGGCTGCTAGGATGTTGAGATATGATGCTGGTTGCACAACTGGATTCTCCGTAACCAGATTTCTTCTGGGGATGTGGAGATTAAGGCAAATGGTGCGGGCTGGACCCGGGGCGAGGGGCGCGCGCAAGTTCCTATACGCTCCCACATTCCATCCAATGGCGAGAGTGCGGTATGACCTCAACTGAGCTCATGGTTGAAAGCCTTCTGCTATTACCCCCTTCCTACGGGGCCTTCCTGGGTGGAATCGCATGGAAGCACCGCTCATGCACGTGTCACTTTTGATGTGTTGTGGGTGAATTGTACGTTTGTGACGTTTTTCTCATGTAATGATTTCCCAAACTGATTGGGGAGTCTGTACTCTTTTTTATTATCGAGGACCAGGGCTCAAACTTCCAAACTATCGCCTCAACTCCTAAAAATGCTTCCCTTTGTTGATCTTTTCATTGTTTTATCCATGTTTTTACTGTGCTTTTATGGCTCTGAGCCGCAATAAGCTTATTTTAAGTATCCCTAGAAGCAGTCCTAAATATTGCAGCAATTCACTCCTATAAAAACATTAGTTGAAAAATAAAAGTGCACATTTATAGTCACTAAGGACTTCCTTTCGCTTTGTCCGACTCTCCATGGAGCCAACCTGTACAGATGTTTAGTCCATCAGCCATGACTTACAACAGAGTCACTCGAAAGAAGAAAACAACTTCCTCTAATTTTCTCTTTTTAAAATAAATACAGGCTGAAAACCTATTGGTTTCTGCTTTCTGTTATATGTAAACATCAGTAAAAACAGGAAACGTGTGCTTACTTAGAACCTTCCACAAAACCACTTGGGCAGTTCATTAGTATGGCTAAGCATTAACCTTAATCCCACTACCTACCAGCGTTACCCTAACATCTGCCTTAAGGTGGGTTCAGTAGACGGAATTAAATCAACCGCGTTAGGCAGGGTAGAATCGGTGGCTTTGGAAGTCCCCATATGCTATTGCAATAGTATTTTTCACAGCCTTGTAGAATCTTCACTCAGAAGGTGTTAGTTGCTCTACAAGGGTCTGTAGCATGGATATGGCTGACTAATCAGCAGAGGCTAAGATTCACCTCCTTAAAAATGCTCTTGACACCCTCATATTTGATCAAACCAAAAAAGACCTGTAGCACTCCTTGAATGCTCTACATTAATACTGTTTAGTGAATATCGTTGAAATGAACAGTGGGAAAGCTAAACTCCTAGAGATGCGCAGGAATAACATCAAAAGGGATCATGGCATCTGGGAACCAAGAAAATTGGAGACAATACCAACAGTTAAATACTTGGGAGTCTACTTCAACGGGCAAGGCAGCCATGAAGATCATCTAGGCTCACGGAAGCAAGTTGCCCTGGCCTTAACAGTCTCCTTCTGCAAGATGAATGATTCACAAGTAATGGTGCTGTGTCGAATGATAAACTCCAAACTTATGCCAACTGGAATGTATGGAGCCCTCACTTTCCAAGATCACTTAGAAATCCAGTTAGACCACGCCCAGGACCGATCGTGCAGTTTTCTTGCTGCCGTCTTGCACGCCAACAGGATGCCTGCGCCTCTAATTTAACTTGCCAAGACAGAGTCTAATTTTAAAATCATGCTATATTGCCTACTGTGCAAAGGCAAGGAGCGCCGAGACTGGCACAGTGAGCCACTTGATCTGGCAGACATTTTCCAGCAAGGATTTGATGTGGGATCATTATCTTGTATCAGCAGTCAATGCCAGCAGCAGAAGGAATCTGGGACAGCAACATGCCTCAAAACACAAGCCCAGTGTCTGACCAAAGCAAGCCAGATCAATTTCTAGATCAATGGACATTGAGGCGGAATAACTCTAGTTATTGACTTTTAGTTACAGCACTGGGCATTTAGGCTGTACACAGTCGCTTCCACTGACCCTCTGCGGCTCTAGGTTCACACTCTTGGAAACAAGGAGCAGATCCTTATTAATGAGCCAAACATAAAAGAACACAGTTTAGCTCATCATTTGATGGAACTGAACAGTCAGTTCAAGCACTTTGTCGCCTTAGAGATACTGGCAGCTGAAAGTTGATCTCAGGGCATCGCTTGCACTGGGTAAGACAGTGAACCAGATTTAATATGTGGAAATGTGACATTTTGGATCATCGTCTTCTGTTTTTAGTGCTCTATTTTTGTCTTTTTGGAATGGCTTTAATTAAATGAAATAAAGAATACAGAAAGATGTTTGCTCTCCAAGGGGCTGTATTATGGATTTGGCTTACTCGCACTCTGCGGCACACACTTAAATCTGTGGACTCAGTGGAGAGTGGGAAAGTTGACCGTACCACAGCAAATCCACTTTTCACAGTGAAGGAAAAACCCGCCCTGGGAGCGCTGTATTAGTGAAAAAAGGCTGCCAGATTCCCTTTCACGGTGCAGGCGGAAACCAGCCTTTCTTTAAAGAGGAGCAGGGACCACACCTGCATGCAGAAGCACTGATCGGCAGCACCACCTTCAGGCGGATGCCTCAGGGGTCCATGGGACACTCATACTCCGTACGCCCTTGGGGTGCACTACCCTTATACGGCTCACAGTCAGTGCACCTTCTGATGGCTTCTCCCCCCCTGCAGTCAAAGCTTTCATACAGCCCCAGTGCAAAGGTTGCCCTCTTTAGGTCACATCGGCGTACATCAACCATTAGTGCAACATGCAGTACTGAAATGGCCAAGCTAGCGCCTGCAGCCATTCCTGTAATAACAAAGTGCTTAGGGGGGCGCACATGGCAGGTGCCCCATGGAGCACTTTCTGTAATACATCTCCTACTGACTAATCTGGGTGTTCAAGCTTGAAAACTATGGGGTTGATCATGAGCTGGGGGGGGGAGGAGGTTGAAATTTGCAGATTCCTAGAAGACTGTGCTAAATCCAGAGAAGTACTTATGGGCAGAATCTCCTCCAAAACACCCTCTTTATGATGATGGAAATTTGTGGGTTCTACTACAAATTATGCACTCCTTCCACAAATTAAAGGACGTGGTATTAGAGATCCAATTGCAAATCAGGCCCTACATGTGATTTTATGGATATTGTTCAATCTTTTGTCAGAAGTCAGTTACTTGGAGTTTACTGAATACTTCGCTTAACTATTATAAATTATATCAAGTTCTCTTTCACAAATGCTCATTTTTAACTAAAAATACTTTCAGAAATGTGAGTGATTTTAATGTGTTATTATCTGTTTTAAATGTACTTAAAAATCAAATTGTGCCTCTGACAGCCAAAAGGATGAGGACTTTGGGAAGGCAACGTTATCACTGTGTTATATATTGCTTTTATGAAGAATGGAAGTCACGGCTTCTGGCAACCCTATATACTGTAAATAACAAGTGCTCCTGTTACCCAGTGTACTAACTCTGGAAGGATGGAAAACAGAGTCGGCTTTGATGCGATTCAAACTTGTAACATGAAAATCACAAGACTTTTCAGTTGTGATCTTTAACTCGCGGAGCCATCCTGATTACAATAAATACTACTAGATACATTGTGTGTAATTATTATTTTGTGCTACAGTGCTTAGTGGCGTTTCATGATTGTTCTATAGAATATTAAGAAATTAAATCCATAGATGTAACAACTATCAAATAATGCAATACTTGTCATTCCACAAATCCCCTGATATCTAAAAGATCAATGCCATCAGAGTTCCATGTCACCTATGGGTTCCACTTTCTATCATTTAGTGGCTGCACATATTCTCTTAAAATACTGTCACTTCCAGAAAGCAAAAATGTTGTTAGTGTCTTTTCCATAAGTAGGTGGAAAATACATATTTCCTCTTTCTTGGACTCACAGCAGTTATCATAATTGGGGCACAGGCTGTCCCCATTGAAGTTACTCTTTTGCAAGAGACATGCTTATGTCAAGTACAAAAATTGGGGTTAGGTGTTCCACAGTGTTTTATAGTTTTTTACACAGCCTAGTCATCCTCTGTTTTCTTACAGGTTCAGCTGCTAATAAAATAGTTTATTTTGTGATCTATACCAGTCTGGTTTACATCGCTGTGCTCACCTGCTGTACTGAATTACATGGATCAATCATTGAATACAAAACTTCCAAAGATAAGTTTGCATTTAAGCTACCTTACATAACGTGAGCAGTCAGTTGGAGTGCAAAAAGCAACTGTTCCACGCAGGTATGTCAGGCGTAAACCTGATCCGAGGCCGGACTGGCCAGGCCGGACTGGCCGGACCGGGCGTCGGGCGTTTCCCCACGAGACTGGAAAGGTAGGCGCTGCTTTTGTTACTAGGGGTTTTGGTAGCAGTGCAGCGGTCTTAAAAGCACTGCAGAGTTCCTTGTATATCCAACATTTTTCAGGCAACAACAAAAGTGCCAAATTAATTCCGGTGATTAATGTACCTTCTGGAGAGAGATCCAGAGTTTTGCCTAGTGACAGTTTTGAATCATCTAAGGTAGCACAGAGTTTTAATATGTCTGCTGAAAAGAACATGTGCTGTGCAGCTCGCAGTATTTTGTGTGCAGTGCTCAGTGGATTTCTCACAGAGCCCCTTTTGTTACTGTGCAGTTCATAAATTACAATTATAATCTAAAACAGCGAGCTATGAACTGCCATCAAAGAGCTGCATGCAAATTGCATGGTTCAGGTTAGAAAGTTTTGTTTTTTTTCCCAGTCTTTGATTATCCTAATTTTGCTAAAAAGGATTTATTTGGGTAGAAATAAATTGTTATTTTTGTGAAGTCAACCCTAACAACTGTGTTACGTCCTGAATCCTGAGTTTATGCTTCCCCAGACCAAGCACTATCAAATAATGTTGCAGTATGAATGACATGTGAATCCTACACCTTGTAGTCCCCTTTGTCTTATGCAACATTTTTTATACACTGATTTACAGACGTATGATTCATTGTCTCTGTATGTGCGTGATGTAAAGTGCTCCAACGCCCTACGCTGGTAAGAGAGGCGCTATAAAACAAATGAAATACATGTGAGAGAGGGGCTTTGGAGAGAGGAGAGGCACTCTCAGAGGGTGATGGTGAGGGAATCATCGAAGAGCCCCTTTAAAGACTGATGTATTCGGGTGCACTGTAAGGTCATCATTTACTATACTTTACTATACTTTAAAAACGAATACAATTGAATACATAATGAAAAATGTGTTGTAGAATGGACTGCTTTTTCCATTTTACTCCAACTTTTCTTGGGGTGGAAAGACCCCAAACCCCATTGTAGTGGTCAAGCTCGCTTGCTATGCACTCATCTGGGCTGGTCTGACAAAAGTTGTCAGGGCTGCTTTGGGTTCCCAGCCCTGCCCCGACTTGGTTGGGATAGTAAGTCTGGGAAAGGCAGATGCAACAACGCTTCCAGATCTCATTGGGAGTCTTCGAAAGGCAAGGAATTTACTGACCGCTTGAAGCAGCAGATCGAATGGATAGGTTATGGATATTTACGTATAATTCTATGTATATGTATGAGGTTTTGTACACATTTCATATTAAGTATGTATACTCAATTATATTACACATGTATGTTTTGTTATATTGTCACTTTTAAAAATTAATGACCTCTTAGTTGTTTTTTTTAACAAGCCGGAGAATGCTCCAGTGGAGGACTAGGTATCGAGACCTCTCGGCCTCACCCATATCTGTGTCTCTGCTCTAAATTGAATTGGGGTGAGTGCACCTCAGAGCACTGGTCCAAACTGGCATAGTGTGTATTTCCTGCACCTGTTTCGTTAGTGGTTATGTGTCCTGACCATCTGCGTCCTTTCAGTCCTTCTGGCTACTAAATTCTTGTTGTGGTTTAGCCTCAAAACCACTGGAATTATGCCCCAAACTATAGGCAATGGATCTCTAGCAAAACAAAACAAAAAGCAGCATTTTGTGGACCTAACGTAAAATGATGCTACACTCTCTGTGTACCATAAGCACCATAAGAAACATTAATACCAAAGGGATCCCAGTGTTTAACATATAGAGACACCTTAAAAAGAAAACGATATACATTCAGCAGAACCTACTCAACATATTATTCACTAAAAAATACAGGTTTTGTCTTGGATTGAAGAAGATGAACAACATTTCAATCTCATCACAAAAAGAGTCGGGGAGAGGAAGAAGACCACCCCATACTATCTCCCTAAAATTTAAATCACAAACACAAGGAGTATGGGGGTCATTTATAAGAAGGGTCCGTTAAAGAAGGATTTACCTCGGGCTCCCTACTCCCAGACTATGAGTGTCATATACCGTGCTGTGGGGGTTTCTGTGGTAGGTGGGGAAGGGAAGTTTCCTTTACGGACTAGGTGGTCTCACACACCATATAGTGCCATGCTTCATCATAGGACCACCTAACAACATTTCAATACTGCCCTCCTAGACGGAGAGAGAATGTGTAATCTACACAATGTTTGACTCAGCAGAAAACAAGTCTGTATGTGCAGACTTCTTGTAACACAAGGATGATCGCATTTAAGAATCTCCTCCTACACCCCACAGTTATTCTCGGAAACCTGCCCTCAGTCTTGTGTTGTCTAATTTACAGACTGTGGGATTCTGGAAGTACCACTTTCTGATGAGAACCTGTCCTGCAGGGCGGGTTGGCACGTTTCACATCATTCTGCCTGTATCCCACTAAGGGATGCTTCAGGATGCAGGGCACAGGACTCTAAGAAGGTGCAAATGTGGGTATAATTCTGTTAAAGTCCAATGCACTCTTACAATGACTGCCACCAGTCGCTGTAAGCCAACACCAACTTGTATAAATAGTGAACACATGTTTCTCATGCTTAAGAAGGAATCAATCGTCCTGCCGAGTTTGCAAAAATCAATTAACACTTTAGGTCTTTTTTGGTGCTCCGTATTTTTGAGCCTGAAAACCAGCCTGAGTGTCTTGTTTTTAAGGAACTCTACCTCTCATCAATATTATTTTAATTATTTATTTTTTGTTATTTTTTCTTGCTTTTGTTACCCAGTCTAAAATCCAGGCGCCAAAGCTGCATAAGAATAAATCAATAACTGGGGCTAACAAATGGTATAATGCACATAAGTTATCAATATAGATTCAATTTTATTTTGTGCATTCTCTGTATTTGTTTTATATTTTCAACAGGCTGCAAAATTAATCACTCAATCAATGTGTTTATTGTCATCACCAAGTTACCTTATAACATAAAATATCCATACAAATCAAAACTCATTGAAATACATTACACAAGTTTGGATATATTCTATATAACTTCCGCACAGCATGACAGAGCATATCATCATCGAATTACGTTATCATAATTAAAAACATACCATAAAAATGCCCTACAACATGAAATGCAACAGCCAATCATTCGCCTTCGTACAGTACCCAGGACCAATGCTATTCCATTGCTAAGGATCCTCGTTTAAGTCAGCCATTATCATAATTTTTTTTCAATACCACCGGTCACACATTTTCACAGCATATTAATGTATCCAGGAAGATTTAATATTTCACTGTGCGGCTACAACAATATTAAATATATACAATTAGCCGTCTAGGACACCACCGGATGCTCTGCTTTCGGTAATGCCATCCCTAAATTAGAGAAGTTACTGAAAAGCTGGGGTAAGAGTCTCTGGCATTGCCCACCCCAAAGTAATGGGGAATTCCAGTAGCCAGGATGTCCTGCAAAATGGGGTACGCCTACACATTCAAGAAACATTGATTCCAGTGTTACAGGACAGAGCGGACGATTTTAAATTTTATCGTCCTTGGTTAATCCAATAATTACTATAAACTCCTGGATTCAATTCATAAAGAGATTCAAATCATTATTTCTGATTACAAACTTGTGACAGCATTGCCAAAGCGTGCTTTGCTATTTTTTAACGAAGCGTACAGCCAACACGTGTTTCGCCCCCTGGTGGCTAGCAAGCCTGGGGCTTCTTCAAGGAGGATTAGAAATTAATGTCCAAAGACAGACTCATGAGGTCACTCGTAAACAATCTGTAAGGGGTCCTGGTCAGGACGCAGACCACATTATGGCTTAGCCGTGTCGAGCCCGTACGACCCCGACTGAGCAGACAGACACGGATGTTTTCGAATTATGTGATCACTAAAGATAACAAGGAATTTATTTTTATGCCCGGCACAGCTAAGCCATAATGTGGTCTGCGTCCTGACCAGGACCTCTTACAGATTGCTAACGAGTGACCTCATGATTCTGACTTTGGACATTAATTGCTAAACCGCCTTGAACTTAGTTTGCTCGTCTGCCCCTAGGCAGAGTGACAGAGCCTCTGTTGGACTCTGGGTGCCCCTTAGTTTGAATAAGGGAAGTAGTCAGAGTTTTCGGGCCTGGGTGAACTTTGTGCAAAACAGCAAAAAGTGCATAACAGCATCTTTTCCACCCGTAGAACAACTGCATTTATCGTTCCCCTTTCAGTACCTTCTCACCAAGCTAGTTTTCCTTTTTTGGAAGGTCCCTAATCTAAAACTTATATATATGGGCTGTTTCAGTTCCGTGTAGAGCATGTCCAAGTACTTCTCAGTGCCAAAGACTGGTTTATGGGTGAGGTACTTAGCTGATAATAAAGCTTTGGATATATATTCCTCTGTTTTGTAAGACCTAACTTCTTAACAAGTTCGACTGAATCCGGTCCAATTTGAGCAGAGTCCTTCCGACAGAGCCCTAGCTGCAGACACAGCAAAATAATTTTAACATAGTTCACCCAGTTTCTACCACTCCTACTTGCATATAAGGACATTTCTTGGACCGATTATAAATACAATGACACACAAAGATTCCTATATAAGCGCACCCAATGCAATACAGGTTTCAGGGTGACCTGGTCAGCTATGGTAGACATAAATAGTTCAAGAAACAAGGGCACCAATGGGGTCCCGGAGCCTAGGAACAGTTGGGACCTGAGAAAGTTATTCTATTGCACATGGAGCTTTTATAAATTGCCATAGCCCCTTAGCTTTTTCTCATATAATACGGCTGCCACCTCTTTCTCTTGATAGATTTACAATGTTACATTTTGCTTGTAGGCTAGTATAGCCCAATGTGGTATGGTATCTTCGTGAGGACATTCGAGGAACGTAGAGAATGTGATGAGAGAATGTGGAGTGACGTATGTGTGTGGAACAAGCAGAGAAGTGTTGGGACGAGCGAGGAAGGAGGTGGAAGAGTCGTGGTTGGCGAGGGGTTCTGTTTGGAGCTTACTGCTTGTTGAATAAACATCTTTAACTCTATCAACTTGTCTTTGAAGTCCACGTCTACTCGCCACCCCAGATTTAACACCCAACTAATTTGTAATAAATCAAGAGAGGCCCTATCTATCTGGTCCTTCCATCTTAGCTGCTCTTCAAACTATCCGCCCAGATAGTTATACTGGTAGACTCCATAAACCTTAAGATTTCTTCCAAAGTGAGGCAAGAATTTAACAATCATGACCTTGGTTTTCGTGGTATTTTGGTTTAGATCCTTCTTGACGCAGTATCCTGTGAAAGTCTCCAGTAAGCTGTGTGATGAACCTTCAGTTGTCGCTAGTAACACAGCATCGTCTGCAAGGACAAGGCCCAGCGCCTTACTTCTTGCAAAGGTAGGAACATCCCAGTCAGCTTTTAACAGATATTCCACCACATTGTTCAGGAACAACGCTAAAAAGAACCAGGCTAATCACACAGCTCTGCCTAACACCTTGGCCAATCGACAAGGAGTCGCTGTACTAGCCTAAGGATCCATAGCAGATCCTGGCTGTATTTTATGTTACGTAGACCAATGCTAGCACTCAAAAGGGGCTGTCAACACTATCTTATCTAGTAAAGACCATAGCTTCTCCTGGTTGACGAGGTCAAAGGCTGACTTCAGGTCCACACAGGTCAGAAAAAGTGCACTGTTCTTGACAAGTGTATACTTACAAATAATCGCGGATAAACGGATTGCCTGGTCCATTGTTCTGATCCTGGACCTGAAGCCAGCATGTGCCTCCGTTAGAATTTTCTTGTTGTCTATCCAACCCTGAAATGTGCCCAGGATCTTCCCTGCTCCATTCAGGAACGAGACTGGGCGATAGTTTGATTAATTGTTTTCAGCCGCCTTTAATATGCAGTACGTACCATGATCACTGGCTGCCAAGAAGGAGGTATCATGTAATTTATAAACACAGAATTAAAAACATTAGTGTGAGTACAGGAGCTGACTTTAGCCTGCTCCTCTAGATATAAGTCAGGGAGAATTAGATCCGGGCCCCAAACCTTTTTCTCTTTCATGCTCTTTCCAAATCTGGGGCTAAAATAGCTAGTACCAGGTTTTTGCCCACATATATCTTGTTACCTGTTGTGGTATTATTACTTGTAGGGCATTTAATCGCATATAACTGTTTAAAATGACTCACCCATTCCTTAGCACCCATGTGGCAGTCCTGCCTACTTGCTCTGCCATTTCCCACATCGGAAGCTATCTTCCAGAACTTCTTGGTATCTTTCTTGTTTGAGGTTTCCTTAACACATACCAAGAGCACACCTCTGCCTGGTAGTACACCTCCCTTCCCATGAAAGATTGTTTCATCTTCTAAATAAATGAAACTGCAAGTGTAGCAGATAACTGCATGTTCACATTAATGTTATTGATTCACTTAGTATGGGTTTGACCCTCTATTTGGCATGCATGATATCCTTGATGAAAGCATCTATGCATTTTTAAAAAGGAGGTGTCATAAGTCAACCAAAACGTATTCATTAACCCGAGAGGGATAAAAGTCTGATCATGCTCAGTCTGCATTTGAACCTTAGACCTGTGAATTATACATTTTAGTGTTAACAATGACAGATGCTCAATCCACTGAGCTATCTAAAACTATGTCAGGGTATGAAATGTTATTAAAATTAAAGGAAGATTAAAGCCAATAACGTGCCAACACCAGTCGTATCCGGGTGCCCAACCAGCTAGGGCATCACATGCACGGGTAGATGCTCCTCTGTGTGGTCACAGACTTGAATCCTGGTCGCGTCACTTAAACTTTCATTCTTCCAAGATTTATAAAATTAAAGCATCCAAATTTGATGGTAATGAAATCTGGTATTCGCTCCACAAAATAGCTTCAGCAATGAGTAAACACTTTACAAAAAACCTTATGCTAGGTTGCAAAATCAGTGAAAATCACAACATTCCAGTTGGGTAGAAGGAAAAAATGTCAAACCATCAGAGCAGATCTCTTATTTGGAATGCCCCACCCCCAAGGAAGGTGGTTTGAAGTTCACCACCAGAAACCATCAAACATAATGACAGAGCTCGGACAATATCCCATGCCAGGTGCAAGGGTTGTAATTTACCCAGTCATGGAATTTCCATTCCTGACATTGTGGAATTCTTGAGCACCTTTATATATTCAGGGCTAGAAGTACCATAATGCAATGAAAACAGGGCAGTGCTGGGTGAGGTACTCATGCTTAACAGCAGTAGCTTGCAGGGGTGTGGAATTCTTAAAGCCCGACAGACAAGTTATTTTGTCCATTGGACAAATAGCCCACACCCCTACCCCTGCAGCAGGAACTCTTTAGCTATGTTTGTGTTGCCAAAGTATTGACCTGCAAAAGGGGACTGTGATTGTCTGCCACTAAGGCAAGGTTCGTAATAATTTATAAAAGTTGTTCAAGCATGCACATATGATTTACTAACGCAAAGCCTTTACTATTGGGATGAGCGGTTAGGAAATGAAATGAGCTTTGAGCTCAGCTTGTATTATCAACAGTGGTTCCAGTGTGAAAGAGCGACCCATATTTACAAAATGTAACAATCTGAGGCTGTTTATGATTAGTGCTGCCGGTTTTACTCTATTTTTGGCATTTCCGCCCCTATTTACCCATAGTTATTTTTTGCTCATTTTATCCATATTTAACCTGATTTATTTTGTGGTTAGCATGAAAATTAAGCTGCAATAGGTATACTTCTACATTTATTTAAGAGATAAATGTATAATCACATTTGGTTGTCCAAATGGTTTTAGCCTTGTACAGTAAAATACAGTCATCTGAAAAAATGTGCATCGTAGAACATTATAAACGCCTGTGCATTTATTAAAGATGCAGGTTTTTAACTCCCCTTTTTGTAAATCTGCACAACAGAGCTGGCACTTTACAGTAATGAGAATTATTCAAAATAATCTATTTTCCATATTTTAAAATGAATACAGATGGGAAACTGGATAGGTTTCTGTCTGCATTTATCTGTAAAAGACATAAAAATGAAAAACAGGGAATCTTATTTATAATCCTCCCAGAATGCTTCCTGACTACAAGTAAATACCTGCATAAGCACAAAAGCAAGATTGATGATTGTTTGCTTTCAAAATAAAAGGTACACAGAAAGTGCTAAAAGCATTTTGGTAAATGTCTGTGCAAATTTAAATACCATTTCTTTCAGGGCGTCAGTATTAAAAAAAAGAACAAAAGCGTAATAATGGAGAATCAGAGTAAAACCACTGTGGACAATATTAAGGGCAACTTAAAAATCTATTAGTGCCTGATTCTTAAAGAAAGTCCCAAAAGTGTACCCACAGGTGTATGCCCTTGCATTCGTGCAGATTTACAACTTTCAGGAATTCAGAAGACTTTACAGAAGTAGGCCTGGAAATAGTATCCCTAGTAACCTTTTTGAATTTAATTTTCACAAAAACAAATATGTACTTATACACATGCTGAAGGGACAATCTGAAGAGCAATTGCAAATTCACTTGCTTAACCCCCTTATTCCACCTGACAAAAAGTTTTATTCCTGTCCGTGTCAAAACTACATTTCCAGTCTTTTTCAACATGCGCAGAGATTAGGCAGGAGTTGGTGAACACCAATAAAAAATGTCAGTTTGTGAGTATGCAAAAGTTCACGGGTTGTTCCAACCCTAGAATTACTGATTCACGCCTACTTCCACCAATGTATAACGATTTCCGGAAAGGTGGCAAAATTATAGTCTTGCTAGAATCAAAACTGTAGTATGATACGAGCCCTAAAATAATCAGAGAAGCTGCTATCAGAGCTCAGATGTAGAGAGAACTATGCCACTAATATGTCAACTCACTTCACAACACCACAAGGGACAAGTGGATTCTGTTCCAGTACCTTGGACAAGTAGATATTTTCTAAAATTCCACATCCCTGTGCCCCTGAATCATTCAGTAGCTCAGTACCTGAGAAGGGCCAGAGAGAAGAAGAGGGTTATTCAGGTCTGAGGTGCACGCAGGACGAGGACCCTAACACACAGCAGCCATGGGTACCCCATTACTGCTTCCGGCATATATCCCTTATATGTATCAGTTTAACTCATGAATATTAATTGTGGATATACTCAATGTCTGACACTACTCGCTGCACATTCCCATAGGACTAGGAGAAAGTGTGTGAACAGATGCAGCCATGCTAGCACAGATCATAGAGTGAGGGTGGCGTGGAGTCTTTTTGCAGTGTCACGTATCTCTTGGCACCAGTGGTGTAACAAAGGCCCCCGCTGTACGGCCCTCAGCTCAGCACCTGGCCTGAGTGAGTTTGGAGGGGAGGCCCTCGATGTTCTTTGCAGGGGGGGAGCTCCAGTTTCATTACGCCTGTGTTTGGTAATCTGGAAAGAGTGGGTGCAGCCAACACCCTGGCACTGAATTTGGGGTGCTGAAACACTACCCGCAGCCAGCTCTTTCAGAAGCCAGGACTTGAAGGAGCTACCAATTGATGACATCACAATAGATCTCATAACCCCATCAGACATCAAAGAAAGTAACATTCTAGAACGCCAGTTGCTAGAGCTACAGGGTTGGGAAAGAGGTCTATTTTGTTCAACTACATTGGGCGGCCCTTTAACACCTCGGCTGCCCTGGATGTAACGATTATGTCCTGGGCAGCACCGTTCGGGTGCCTATGACGTAACTGTTACGTCCAGCTACGGGCCCACGGGGGAAGCGCTTAATGCTCCCCCCTGGGGGCCTGGCACCCCCTACCCTTTGCGGGGCTGGAAGGGGAATCGCTTCCCTTTCCACCCCTGCCCCTACTGACCCCCCATGGCACCTGATGACGTTAGCGAGCGATCGCCCACTGACCTCATCAGAGGCTGCCCCAACCATCGGAGGAGAAATGCAAAAGCATTTCTCTTCCGAGCATGTGGAGGGGGCGAGAGAGGCTTGAAAGGAGAGGAAAGACCATTCTTCTCCTTTCATGCCTCTCTCTGCATTTCTGCTGCCCCACTATTATAATTAGGCCGATCTGTCCCCATGAGGGGCCAGAAACCGCTACACACTAGGGATCCTTTTTTTTTTTTTTTTTTTTTTTGTTTTATGTATGTGGGGAGCGACCCCTTAGGCAAGGGTCGCTCCCTTGGGGGCAAATTTATTTTTAGGCCATTTCTGCCCCATATTTTTATTAGTCCAATCTGCCTTCAAAGGGGGAAGAAACCACTAGACAACAGGGAGTTTTGTTTTTTTATTTATGTTTATACATCAGGGGACTGGCACCTTGGGCAAGGGCCACTCCCCAGTGGGGCAAAATATTTTTAGGCCTTTTCTGCCCCCCTGGGGGCAGATCGGCCTATTAAAATTAGGCCGATCTGCACCCAGGGGGGCAGAAACCTCTAGACACCAGGGATCTATATTTTTTTATGTTTACTTTTTTTTATATAAATGGGGAGCGACCCCTTAGGCAAGGGTTGCTCCCCTGGGGGGGCAAATTGTATTTAGACCATTTCTGCCCCCTTTGGGCAGATCGGCCTATTTTTATTAGGCCATTCCACTAGACACCAGATATTTTTTTTGTCAGTTTCACGTGAAGGGAGCGACCCCTTAGGCAAGGGTCGCTCACCTGGGGGGGCAAATTTGTTGTAGGCCATTTCTGCCCCCCTTGGGAGCAGATCGGCCTATTGTAATTAGGCTGATCTGCCGCCGGGAGGGGGGGGGGGGAGGGGGGGGGTAGGCAGAAAACACTAGACACCAGGGATTTTTTGTTTTATTTTTTATATGTGGGGAGGGACCCCTTAGGCAAGGGCCTATTTTTGTTAGGCCAATCTGCCCCCCAAGGGGGGCAGAAGCCACTAGACACCAGGGATTGTAATTTTTTTGCATCAATTTCACGCAAGGGGAGCGACCCCTTAGGCAAGGGTTGTTGCCCTGGGGGGGCAAATTTATTTTAGGCCATTTCTGCCCCCCTTGGGGCAGATCGGCCTATTTTCATTAGGCCAATCTGTCCCCGGGAGGGGGGGGGTAGAAACCACTTAGGCACCAGGGATTTTGTATTTGTGTGTTTTGTTTGGGGAGGCAGCCCCTTGGGCAAGGGTCACTCCCCATGGGGGCACATTACTGTTGGCCATACCTGCCCCCCTGGGGGTAGATAGGCCTATTTTTGGAAGGCCTGTCTGCCCCCAAGGGGGGCAGAAAGCCCACCAGAGACCAGGGAAGATTTTTTTTCCAAAATAAGAGGGTGGGGGTATGGCCATATCCCCACCCCAAATAAATGGAGCCAAAGTTGTTCTGCCCACCGGATCAAGGGGGGGGCAGAAAGCATATTAGATGCCACAAAATTAAAAAAATAATATATAAAATAGTGGTGTGGACATTTGATTATTTGGGATTTTGGTTTTACATTTGGGCTATGAGAGCTTGGCTAACGCTCAGAATCGTCCCACTTGGAATGGGGAGGGCTGCACTTTTTGGACTTTGGGACGCTGCCATGTAGAAAAATCCACAAGACCTAGGCACATCTGAAAACTAAACATATGGGTGATTCCAGGGTGGTGTGCTTCACATGCACCCGCACCATTTTCTTACCCACACTGCCCTGCAAACCTCCAACTTTGTTGGAAATCACACATTGTTCCCACATTTTTGTGATGGATCCTTCCGGAATCTGCAGGAATGCACAAAATTCCTACCACCCAGCATTGTCTCATTTATACAGATAAAAATTCTGCTGCACTTGTCAGCCTAAAAATGTTTTTTTTTTAAACTGCCCTTTTGGACCCGCTTTGGTTCCCCCTCAATTTCGACATGTTTTTGGCTCTTTCCTGTCACAGGCACTTGGCCCACCTACACAAGTGAGATATCATTTTTTATCGAGAGACTGAGCGGAATGTTGGGTGGTAGGGAATTTGGCCCAGTGCGGCGATCCACAGAAATGTGGGAAAATGTTGATGTTTTTAGCTAAATTTGAGGTTTGCTGAGGATTCTGGGTAATAAAACATTGGGGGATCCACGCAAGTCACACCTCCCTGGACTCCCTGGGCTGATCCCAGGACCAAAAACGCAGGTGCGCCCCCCCGACCCCCTGTAAAAACAGGTAGTTTTTTATTTGATAATTTTGATGTGCCCAGATACTGTTTTGGGGCATTTCCTTTCGCGGGCACTAGGCCTACCCACACAAGTGAGGTACTATTTTTATCAGGAGACATGGGGGAACGTTGGGTGGAGGGAAATTTGTGGGTCCTCTCAGAGTCCAAAACTTTCTGTCACCAAAATGAGAGGAAAAGGTGTTTTTTGGCCACATTTTGAGGTTTGCAAAGGATTCTGGGTAACAGAACCTGGTCAGAGCACCACAAGTCACCCCATCTTGGATTCCCCTAGGTGTCTAGTTTTCAAAAATGCGCAGATTTGCTAGGTTTCCCTAGGTGCCGGCTGAGCTAGAGGCCAAAATACAGAGCTAGGCACTTTGCAAAAAACAGCTCTGTTTTCTTTGTGAAAATGTGACGTGTCCACGTTGTATTTTGGGGCATTTCCTGTCGCGGACGCTAGGTCTACCCACACAAGTGAAGTACCATTTTTATCCGGAGACTTGGGTGAACGCTGGGTGGAAGGAAATTGGTGGCTCCTCTCAGATTCCAGAACTTTCTGTCACCAAAGTGTGAGGAAAAAGTGTTTTTTTTGGCCAAATTTTGAGGTTTCCAAAGGATTATGGGTAACAGAACCTGGTGAGAGCCCCATGAGTCACCCCATCTTGGATTTCCCTAGGTATCTAGTTTTCAAAAATGTGCAGGTTTGGTAGTTTTCCTTAGGTGCGGGCTGAGCTATAGGCCAGAATCTACAGCTAGGCTCCTTCCACAAAACACGTCAGATTTCAATATAAAAATGTGATGTGTCTATGTTGTGTTTCCTGTCACAAGCATTAGGCCTATCCATGCAAATGAGGTACCATTTTTATCGGGAGACTTGGGGGAACACAGAATAGCAAAACAAGTGTTATTGCCCCTTGTGTTTCTCTACTTTTTTTCCATCCAAATGTAAGACATTGTGTAAAAAAGAAGTCTATTTGAGAAATGCCCTGTAATTCACATGCTAGTATGGGCACCCGGGAATTCAGAGATGTGCAAATAACCACTGCTTCTCAACACCTTATTTTCTGCCCAATTTGGAAATACAAAGGTTTTCTTGAAACCTATTTTTCACTCTTTATATTTCAGCAAATAAATTGCTATATACCTAGTATAGAATGAAAACCCATTGCAAGGTGCAGGTCATTTATTGGCTCTGGGTACCTAGGGTTCTTGATGAACCCACAAGCCCTATATATCCCTGCAACCAGAAGAGTCCATCAGACGTAACAGTATATTGCTTTCAAAAATCTGACATCGCAGGAAAAATGTACAGAGTAAAACGTTTAGAAAAATGGCAGTTTTTTCACCTCAATTTCAATATTTTTTCATTTCAGCTGTTATTTTCTGTAGGAAAACCTTGTAGGATCTACACAAATTACCCCTTGCTGAATTCAGAACTTTGCCTACTTTTCAGAAATGTTTAGCTTTCTGGGATCCAGCATTGGTTTCACACCCATTTCTGTCACCAACTGGAAGGAGGCTGAAAGCACAAAAAATAGTAAAAATAGGGTATGTCCCAGTAAAATGCCAAAATTGTGTTGAAAAATGTGGTGTTCTGATTCAAGTCTGCCTGTTCCTAAAAGCTGGGAAGCTGGTGATTTTAGCACCACAAACCCTTTGTTGATGCCATTGTCAGGGAAAAAACCACAAGCCGCCTTCTGAAGCCATTTTTCCCCATTTTTCTGAAAAAAACGAAATGTTCACTGTATTTTGGCTAATTTCTTGGTCTCCTTCAAGGGAACCCACAAAGTCTGGGAACCCCTAGAATCCCTAGGATGTTGGAAAAAAAGGACACAAAATTGGCGTGGGTAGCTTATGTGGACAAAAAGTTATGAATGCCTAAGCGCAAACTGCCCCAAATAGCCAAAGTAAGGCCTGGCACCTGAGGGGAAAAGGCCTGGCAGCGAAGGGGTTAAGGAAAATATCTTGCATGAACAGCAGGTGGATAGAAAGTACCTCTGCAGAAGGGGCCGGTCCTTACTTGCTTTTTCAGTCAATCATTCGAATTATGGTGCAGCAATAACTTTAGGAAATGACTAACGGATTAGAAGAAAAGACCAATATTTCCTACTACAGAGCAGAAAATGAAATAAAGTTTTATTCAAAACTAGATCCCCACATCTGGACAGTTGAGGAGGGAGCGAGGTTCGGGCACGCGGCCCAAATGCTCCGAGTCGAGAATGAACGTGGTTGTAAACTGTCCACATTTGAGGTTAATGTTGGAGGTGGTGTCTAGGCGCTAGGCGCCAACTTCCCAAATATAAAAACTAGACATCAAACGTGTCAAACACATTCATTATTATCAGCATAAACTCACAAAGTGCACCATCCTATGGTACAGCGAAGCACACTGTAAACCTATAAAATCCAGATTCTAATCCACACTTCTCTGCGTGACTGGAAGTGTGTGATCTTGGACAAAAACACCATCTGCCCAAAATGACCTATAGAAACCGACAAAATCCCGGATATTTAGGGGCTTATTTACAAGTCCCTTGCTCCACCGTAGAGTTACTTTTGTTTTTTAATACTCTGGCGGTGCAAGCAGTTACCTACACCTCGCCACATTTACAAACTGGCGCAATGGGACCATTATGCCAGTTTGTAAAGCCTTGATCCACATTATACCTGTGCAATGTATAATGTATGCAAGGTAGACGTTCCCCTGTTAAACGCCACGCAGAAATAGCCCAGTGAAATCTACAAGATTTCACTGTGCCATTCTGAGTCTTCACAGCGTCGATTTTTTTAACGCCTGATCAGAGCAGGCGTTAAAGTGACGCTGGGCTTTTTGACATCGGACCCACCTCGCATTGCTGGAGTAGCTTCATTTTTTTTTTTTTAACGCTAGTCCAGCAATGTGCTGGTTTGGAATTTCTGACACATCTATGGAAACGTGCACCATGGAGCTCTGTATCATAAATACAACCCTACTATGGTGTCGTAAGGGGGTCCAGGTCTGGTTCAAGAAAACCGGTGTGTCAATTCCGATGCGCCAATTTCTTGTAAATTAGGCTCTTAGTGTTCTACAAAAATCCAGATCCGTCCATTTAACTTGCACAGACGCCCTCCCCATGCCGGTTCAAGCACACACACTGCCTGCCTGCACAGCCCCCAGCTCCTGCCTGCACAGACCACCAGCCCCTGTCTGCACAGACCCCCCAGTCCCTGCCTGCACAGACCCCCCCAGTCCCTGCCTGCACAGACCACTCCCCACCCCAGTCCCTGCATGCAAAGACCCCCCAGTCCCTGCCTGCACAGATCCCCAATACCTGCCTGCACACACCCCCAGTCCCTGCCTACAGAGACCCCCCAAGTCCCTGCCTTCACAGACCACCAGTCCCTGCCTGCAGAGATCCCCAGTCCCTGCCTGCACAAACCCCCCAGTCCCTGCCTGCACAGATCCCCAATCCCTGCCTTCACAGTCCCCCAGTCCTTGCCTTCGGAGACCCCAGTCCCTGCCTGCATACCCCCCACCAAATCCCTGCCTGCACAGCCCCCCAGCCCCTGTCTGCAGAGACCCCCTCTAGTCCCTGCCTGCACAGACCCCCCCAGTCACTGCCTGCACAGACACCCCCTTAGTCCCTGCCTGCACAGACCCCCCAATCCCTGCCTGCACAGACCCCCCCCCAGTCCCTGCCTGCACAGACCACCCAGCCCCTGTCTGCAGAGACCCCCCCTAGTCCCTGCCTGCACAGACCCCTTAGTCCCTGCCTGCACAGAACCCCCCATCCCTGCCTGCACAGACCCCCCCCCAGTCCCTGCCTGCACAGACACCCCCTAGTCCCTGCCTGCACAGACACCCCCCTAGTCCCTGACTGCACAGACACCCCCTTAGTCCCTGCCTGCACAGACCCCCCAATCCCTGCCTGCACAGGCCCCCCCCCCCCCCCCCCAGTCCCTGACTGCACAGACCCCCCAGCCCCTCCCTGCACCGACCCTCATTCCTGCACGCACAGCGGTCGTCCTGGACACGCTGTCAGTTTTCCATGGGTCTTCCTACGCCCTGGAGCCGGGGGTGCGGGGTCGGGGAAGCTATGGGGGTCACTTACCTTCGCCCGGGAGAAGCACGACCATATGAAGTCCAAGAGGGGCATGGTGGGGTGAGGGGCGCGTCCTCCTGGGACCGCGGTCAGTAAGGGGGCGACCCTCCCTCAGCGGGGCACGGGCCCCCGGACATCCCCATGGTCTGTCACAGCTGGAGAGTGGACCCCGGCAGCTGGTGGAGGGAGGGCCCGGGCAGGCGAGAGGAGGAGCGGAGATTCAAACAGCGCACCGTTACTCCGTTGGCTGGAAAGAAGCCCCGCAAATTCCCTAAACATTACGAAAGTTAAAGCCGCAGAGGCTGTTCCTTCCTGTCTCTTCGGGGGCGCTGCCCCGGCTGCCAGTGGGGAACGAAAGTGAAAGACGGGCTGCTTGGGGGTTTCTAGAGCAGAACATGGCAAGGAGAGAAGGGGGCGCGCAGCAGCCCAGAGAGAAACTTCAGAAACAGAACTGAGAGAAATGGGCAGGGGAAATAGAGAGAAAGACAGACCCAGGGAGAGAAGAAGTGAGGAAGAAGGGAAGAAAAAAAGAAAACATGACAGAGGAAAGAGAAGACATTGGTGCCACACGCTCAGGGCCCCAGCCCATTCAGCATGAAAGCAGCACAGCGTCCCCGAGTCCAGTAGTGGGGAGACCCTTCCCCTGTGCCCACACCAGGGCAGCCCTTAATGCTCCCGGATGGTCCGTCTGCACAGCGTCCTTTTGCTAGAAAACTATTGGTGGTTAGAAAAATACACACAAAACTGGTCGAAAACCAACCTGAAATCGATGTATTTTTATAAAAAAATATTTCAAGGTTCATTTATGCAGGACTGCTCTTCTAACGAGCATAGGCAAAGCCAATAGGGTTGGCTTTCATGTAGTTTAGGAAAACTCTGGTAACACTATAGGCAGATCTTCAGAGGCAACATGGAGAGGCAGGGAGATCATGCACACAGGTGCCCATGCGCCCACAGGAGAGGGTACATGCGTGCACTACCTGTGCATGCTCTCTGCGTGCCAGTGGTGTTTATCAGCAGCCTGTTATTTCATATACAGCTGCTGATTTTCTGCAACAATTAAGCCAGCGGTTGAATGCTCCTCTATGGAATGACCCTAAAATTATGCAAAGCTAAAAACTTTCAAGATCTTAAAGACTTCTCGGTCTCTCCTGTTCAAAAATCAAAGACGGCTTATCTAGGCTCAGCTCAATGTCCCTTGAAGATAATCCCTACCCCACAAGTGAAATATGAGTCTGGCTAGATAGATATTGGGAGATATTTGCACAGAACGTTATGATAATGTCAGAGAGGCACAACCTTCACTTGACAGAATTTTGTGAAAATGTCAACATCTCGTCCATGTAGACCGCAACATACTGATCCATGTTGTTTCCGAAAATGTCAGCGAGGAAACTCTGAAAGTCAGCAGGAACATCGCAGAGGAAAAAGGGCATGACTGCATACCCAAAATGACCACTGCACTCATCACAGGTATGCATCCTCGCCAGATGTTAGGCACCCTTCAGATCCAGCCCGGATGGCATTCTTGATCCACTCTAGTAGGGCGTTGACTAGGGGAACAGGGTTCGTGACTTCCATGGTTATTTTGTTGCCGATAGGATGGCCTCAGTACATTCTCATTGGAGGAAAAACAAAGGTGTCCTAGCCGGAGAACAAGGATGTCTGGTAAAATGTAATTGCATTTTGATTCTTGAAGGCCTGGTGATCCCATTATGAAGTGAGGACTTCCAGTTCCATAATGCAAAGCATACAACTGAGTGAGCTACTGGGGCGCTGATGTGGGAAAAGTGAACGCTCTGGCACATAGCTATGTGCCATCTCCGATTTCCTAAACGAACACAAGCACCTCCACTACACTGACCACTGATCTCCGTAACATCTTCTACTCCTGGACTTTCCAGCTGAAAATTAAAGCCATCAGCTGTGTTACTTTAATTAGGTCAATGAATTGGGTTATTGGACACCAGTGAAGACCAGGAGTGGAAACAGTGTCCGTAATCATATGGAGTCAGGTGGTCACCTTAACCTCCATGTTGGCTCAACAGAAAAACAAACCAATCTGAAGACATCTGTTGGACTTGGCCCTCTCTGCAAGTTCATTCCAAACTTTCTGCCTTCACCCCTCCTGTTTTCTGAACCTGTTTTTGTTGGCTTATAAGTCTCTGTGCATTCTACCACTGCTAACCAATGCTAAAGTGATTGTGCTCTCTCCTTAAAACATGGTACAATTGGCTTACATCTGACTGGTACATTTAATTTACTTGTGAAGGCCCTCATATCTGGTGCCACTGGCACCTAGGGCCTGTAAATTAAACGTTACTAACGGGCAGCAGCACTCGTGCCACCCACTAAAAGTAGCCTTTTAGAACATCTCAGGCCCGCCATTGCAGCCTGCAGTACAGTTTTTAACTGCCAGTTTATCCTGGCAAAATAAACTTTTTTCCAGGCCTCAACCTTTCATTTTAATGCATATAAGTCACCCCTAAGGTAGGCCCTAAGTAGCCTATGGAGCGTGGCGCCCTGTATTTAAAAAGTGGGGCATGTGTTTTTAGATTTTACATGTCCTGGTAGTGAAAAACTCCTAAATGTGTTTTTCTCTACTGTAAGGCCTATCTCTCCCATTGGATGACATTGGGTTACCTTATTACATTTATTAAGTGATAATGTTTGATTGGGAGGAGGTAGGAATGTCATGTTTAAATTCCAAAGAATTTTAATCTGAAATCCTGTTTTATTGGCTTAGACACAGTTCTGAAAATGACACTTTTACAAAGTTGGCATTTTATTGTCCTAACCATTTGGTGCTTGCAGCCTGTGTCACATGACCATATTTAGCATGGCAGTTGGCCTTTGTGTATTCCTCCTAGACAGTGAAAGAAAGGGGGACTAGATGTTGGCAGGATGGGCCATCCTGGCAGTATGTATGGGGCAGAGCTGTTTCCTACCTCACTTACATTCCAAAGGTGCTGACTCAGCACAAGCACAAAGAAATTCACACTAGTCTTTTGTCACCCCAGCCCCTTGGAGCTTGGGCAGGGAGGAAGGACATTCCAGAACCATCTGTAGAGGGAAAACTCCAGAAGTCTAACCCACTTCAAAGCTGGCACCAGGTATAAAAATTGGACCCTCAAACCCACTCTTCAGTTCACTTCTGGACCTGCGGAGACACCAAGAAGGACTGCTTTGTACTTCAGAGGAATGGCCTGCTGCTTGAGGCTGGGCAGGGGCACCCCTGCAATGCCCATGTCAAGTGCATGGGCAGTGCAGGGCCCTCCTGTGGCCCCCTGCATCTGTTCTCCGCCTGTCTTTTCATGGCGGTGAAACCACCATGAAAAGGCTGGTGGAGAACGAGGTTGTAATCCGCCTGGGCAGCGCTGCGTACAGTGCTGCCCTGGAGGATTACGATCTCCGCCACGCCATCTGGATCATGGATCCTGGCGGTGCAGGTGGAACCCTGATGATCTGACCGCCAGGGTCTTTATGTGCCGGTCGGACCGCCACAGCAGTGGTGGTCCTGAAAGCCATCAAGCCAGCCTTGTAGAGAGGCCCTAAGTGTCACACAAACAACAACCTAATGTTGCAACTGAAGCAGTCAACCAATTCCTCCCCCACTATTAATCATGGAGCTTCCTCCGATTTGCATAAACAAGATTAATGAGGCACTGCTTGCTCTTAAGCCCAGGACTCCAAATGAACCATGTCCAATAGCCATCCTTTAAGCACGCCCCCAGGATATCGCGATTTTGCAGTTTTCAAAATAATGCGAAATCTACACTTTTGTAAAAATTCCACAATTTTTACCAAAGTTCCTGCCAAAAATGTAATTTAAAAAAAAATTAGGCCGACTTTCCTTTTATTGGCACTGTGTTGCCACTGAGCCTATAAAGGGAGGAGGAGCAACAGACCAGAAGGTAGCAGCGGTGATAAGTAGCTCTGTCGTCTGCCTAACACAGGCATGGGGTACTCCTTCTGTGCAAGCAGTCTATGCCCGGCTCCCTGCTTAATTCCCTTTCTCCACAGGCCGCCTCCATCCCCAAAGCCCTTTGGTCTTGTACGACCACCATCCGCCACCAGCCTCTTCCCTCCTCTACACCCCGCCATCTCCTGTGCCGCCTCTCTCCCCTTAACTCATGTGGCCAAATACCTTTCCCCCCCGCCCCTTTAAACCACCTCCATCACCAGGATACTCATCTGCCCTCTCTTACCACCTCCTGAATCATCTGTACCCCCATCCCACCAGGTCCCCCTGCCTTCCTCTGCATTTACCCCTGCTGCCCTTGGCACCTTTGGAACGGAAGCTGTTGGATGCCAGGGACAGCAGGTTTTTCACATTTAAATCTGCACTCTTTGGCATCAGACGACTTCTAGTTCCAAGGCGGGCTGCTGCTGGACACTCTGCGGGGTAAAAGATTGTGGCTTGGCAGAGTCTCTAGGAGTGACAGACCAAGGATGAACCAGTATTCTTGTGACAGGCACATTTTCTGCCTGCCACAAAAATACTGCAAATTTGGGGGTTTGGGCCCACAAAATGTGCTCTTTATCTGGCTGTAAAATCTGCCACCCCTGGCTGCAAAATTCTGGGTGGTCTGTTAAAGGCATTTTCTGTGCTACAGGAATTTCACTAAACAGATCCATTGATGGCTCAGCAGGATTGGTGCTGAAGGTGCCAGAACAGGCCATGTTGACATATATTGAAGAAGCCAGGGCTCGACGTAGCAGACTTAAAAAAAAAAAACTTCTGCCCTATTGTCCAATTATTGGTCCTGGATAGGGCCATGAAGAAACATCTAGCCACATGGGTGCAACAACTTAAAGGATAGGAGCTTTTGGGCAACTCTCACACGGGGTTCCACACTGGTCACAGCAAAGGATCAGTCCTTGTCACTATTCTAGACCACCTTCATGTGTGGAAGGATGAGGGCCAGCGTGGCTGGTTAATCTTTCTTGACCTATAAGCAGTTTTCGACATGGTCAACCATGACATCTTGCTGGACTGTGTCAGAGCCACTGGGATTCACATGCGGGCCTTGCATGGCTCACTTCCTTCTTAAGTAGTAGGTCTCAATTTGTGGCCCTAAGTTAATTTCATTCTACACACGTCAACAGAGTACCCTCGCTCAAGCTCAGTGCTTTCGCATGTTCTGATAAACTTGTAAATTCAACCACACTGTGGCCTAATCCAGTCTTTTTTGCTTAGTTCACTATCATATGCTGAAAACACTCAGTACTGGAATTGGACCAACATACTTCAGATTCTAATGGATGGCTATAGACAAGCCTGATACACCTTCAGGTGTGGATATGTACTAATTTCTAAAAGCTAGACAGGGACAAAACTGAAATCTGATATTAGATTCTGCCAATTGGACTGTTTGTCCGTGACCTTCTCCACTTGGCCCTACTCCTTCGACGATTGGGTAAGGAAAGAACCCAGGCACCTCTCTGCCCAGAATTGGTGATTTGACTGGCTCTACTGATTGAATTTGTGTCATTTTGGTCTCAAATTATTTATTCATTCTCACCCCATATTTGGCCTTCAGGTTTTGCCCAAAAAACGTAGAGATAATATCAGGCACTTTATCCCTTTGAGGAAATTTGGACAAAGAAAGAAGCTAAAAGGGGACAGAAAGAGAAATTATTTAAATAGCAAACACAGAAAAATAAGTGAGAGGCGAAGGGAGTGGGAGGGTGAAAGAAGGAAGGAGAATAGAATGCAGATGAGGAGAGAAAGATGGAAAACAAAAATGAAGGAAAATGGAAACGGCACAAAAGAAAAACCAATTAAGAAAAGGAAATAAATAAAAAGAAAGGAAGGAACAAAGAAGAAATAAAATGAAGCATGGAAAAAAGGACAGCAAGAAGAAAAGATGTAAGGAACAAACAATTAAAATGAAAACTGGAATGAGAGAAATAAATATGGAGAGAATTAAGGACAAGATGGTCATAAGAAGAAAGGAAGGAACAAGAAAAGGATTAAAGAATGAAAGAAGAAGGATGGAAAGAAAATGAAATTGAAATATAAATATAAAAAAGGACAGAAAGGTAGAAAGAAAGAGATGGGATGAAAGAAGGATGGACAGACTGAAAGAAAGAATGAAGAAGAAATGAAAGGAGAGTGAAAAGAAAGAACAGCAGAAAGCATGGACGAAAGATTGACAGAAAGAAGGAGACAATGGAAACAGACTAAAATGAAAGAAAGAGAGAAACAATGAAAGAAATTAGTCAATGCAGATAAATGCAGGTTTTGACCAAATTGCATTGAAACTATGGATTAATAAAGATTCTTTTCAACTTTTCCTTGGGTGAACAATTCTCACTGGCATTCATATGCAACTTTGGCATCACTTATGTTGCTCTGTTATTTAATGTCATAGGGCTCAAAGTGGGGGTATTTTATTTTCCTGGCGACTCCCTTGCTGGGCCCTCTCTCTTTTCAAGCCCGGTGGGCTCCTTTGGATCATTTAGAGTGTTTTGCTCTTGTCCTTCTCATCTCCTAGAAGTGCCCCCCATTTAAACACTGGGAATGAGGTGTTAGGGCTCCCCAGGTGCCATGGCCCAGCTTTGGAATCGACTTCCCATTGGCCTTTGATATATTTCCAACGTTTCTGAGTTCAGTCAAACTTCACTTACTTTCACAATTTTAGGCACCTTTGAAAGTTTGAGGGATAATTTGAGCTTCTGTATTCTTTTTGTTTACTTTTGTTACTTTTTTGAGCCAAGATGCCTCAGTGAGTGTGAGGTCAATAATTAAATAAACAATATATTGCTAACATTAGTGATGACTTATAGGCGCAAAAGTGACTTATTGAGAGGGTTGTATGGCACTACATCGAGGCCAACATTGTCTACCGACCAAGACATCACATCCACTACGTCATCCAGGTAATTATATTTTTATTATTATTATTATTATACCTAACCAGTTGTGGATCCTCCATAAGTGCAGAGGAGCGTCACGCCCCTTCCCCTGCTGCGAGTGCAGAAAGCGTGAAAAAAAAAATGGTAATAAATTGATTATACTAACATTTTATTTTTTACTTTAATCTAAGTGCGCATGTTGGTTTGGTCGTCTGTCTTACGATGGCCAGCCCAACATATTTAATGCAAACCTCTTTTAGGGAGCTGGGTGGAGAGCGTTCGCAGGTCTCCAGTGCCTGGAGGAGCTCTCAGCTAGCTCACTTTAACCAATCCTGTTGCTTCTCTCATGCTGCTTAACATTATTAACAGCATGAGGGCAGCAACTGGATTGGTTAAGTTGGCTCTGGGACGTCATACTTGGAGCTGCAGACTGGAAAACATCGAAGACGATCTGCAGTCTGCTATTAGGCAAGTTAAAAATTAAATTTTTCTTTATAAAATGTTGATATGTACTTAATGTAATGTAAATAATGCTATGTAACTGGTGCTCATGTAGAGCTCGCTAATACTTTCGGGTCGAGTTCGCACAGTGGGCTATATATAAAAAAAAAAACTGCTCGTATAATGCCTCACTATTTTCATATGTCACCAACCGCCACTATTCTTAAGTCCACCTCTACTTACCTATACTGACTTTGCAATGCAGTGGTTAGGTCGATGTAGCAAATGCAATATTTTTGTCATACAATATAACACATGTAATATAGAGTTGATATACAGTGGGAGCATTTTGCCCTAAGCACTGTCAAGACTGCACTATAGGAATTAAATTAGCTAAGGCATGCCCGTGGACTAGTGCAAATGTCTCCAAAATGTGCAGAATGCTACTGCTTGGATTCTCACTAAATTAATTTAAAATCAATACATTACTCAGATCCTCAATCACCTACGTAGACTGAACCTCGCTATAAATGTTAAAGTGAAGGCACTTCTAATGCGGTTTCTGGTTTCATCTATATAGCTTGGGCCTGCCGCGGCCCACGCAGGAACCACGACCAAGTTCCAGAAAAGACTGCAACGCATAAAGAACGCCTCCGCATGCCTCATCCTGGACATCCCCTGCCACAGCCACATCACAGCCCTGCACTGGCTCCCCGTCAACAAGAGAATCACGTTCAAATTCCTCACCCACGCTCACAAGGCACTGCACAACACCGAACCAGAATACCTCAACAGACGGTTCTCCTTCTACACCCCGACCCGACAGCTTCGCTCCGCTGACCTTGCCCTCACCACCGTCCCACGCATCCACAGAACGACCGCCGATGGCAGATCGTTCTCCCACCTCGCCGCCAAGATGTGGAACACTCTTCCCATCCACCTGCGACAGACTCAGGACCTACTTACCTTCAGGAGACACCTCAAGACTTGGCTGTTCGAGCAGTAGCAGCCCATCCCCCAGCGCCTTGAGACCTTCACGGGTGAGTAGTGTGCTTTACAAATGCTTTGATTGAATGATTGCCCTCTTATCAGGGCCACTGGAATTATGCGGCAGAAGAGGACCAAATTATGCAGAAGCAATGAGTAAATTATGCAGCAAGAAAAGGCAAATTATGCGGCATAGTGTGACAAATTTTGGTGTAGTATTACTTCATTATTTGGTCATTTTAAAACTTGGTAACACTGTCTGGGCCTTGGTTGCACCTCATTAGTACCAATTCAATGCCCAAATACAACAATAATCAAGAGAAACCAGTGCAGCTTTGTGAAGGGCTTTTCGTCAAACAACATGTGTGAATGCATTTTTTGTAATTTTTGAATCGTTTGAGCTAGAAACTAATTATTTCCTGTAAAAATCTGCAGATTATGCAGCAGATGATGGAACATGTGACATAAGTGGCAAATCGCTAACTATGAATAAATCGTCACAGCCGCACAATCGCATAATTCCAGTTCCCTGCCATCATATATGAGTTCCGAAAATTCATTTGTGAAAATATTGGACTTATTAATGAAAATTAAATTCAAATGTCTCCTCTTGTAGTACTCCTCGGCTATTTAGTCAAGATACCTCTCCACATAAGAATGTGGACTGATATGCTGCTACTCCTTGCCAAGCATTCAATAGTTAATACCTGGCTTCATAATCCTCCGCCAAGGGTCAAGCAATGCTTGGGTGATGCAACCTACTGCCATGATCCTACTGATACTGTCTCATCCATGATACCAACAACTTGCAGACCAAAAGACATATGGGTTACATTTGACTTAAAATGTTATTGTTTTATTTGTATGTCTAAATGTGAGAAAGTAGCCTCTTTCTAGCCTTGTTACCCCCACTTTTTGCCTGTTTGTGAGTGTATGTCAGGGTGTTTTCACTGTCTCACTGGGATCCTGCTAGCCAGGGCCCAGTGCTCATAAGTTTGTGACCTATATGTATGTGTTCCCTGTGTGATGCCTAACTGTCTCACTGAGGCTCTGCTAACCAGAACCTCAGTGGTTATGCTCTCTCTGTACAAATTGTCAATAACAGGCCAGTGACCAATTTCACCAATTTACATTGGCATACTGGAACACCCTTATAATTCCCTAGTATATGGTACTGAGGTACCCAGGGTATTGGGGTTCCAGGAGATCCCTATGGGCTGCAGCATTTCTTTTGCCACCCATAGGGAGCTCTGACAATTCTTACACAGGCCTGCCATTGCAGCCTGAGTGAAATAACGTCCACGTTATTTCACAGCCATTTACCACTGCACTTAAGTAACTTATAAGTACACTAGCCAAGGTGCCCCCACATTGTTCAGGGCAAATTCCCTGGACTTTGTGAGTGCGGGGACACCATTACACGCGTGCACTATACATATGTCACCACATATGTATAGCGTCACAATGGTAACTCTGAACATGGCCATGTAACATGTCTAAGATCATGGAATTGTCACCCCAATGCCATTCTGGCATTGGGGAGACAATTCCATGATCCCCCGAGTCTCTAGCACAGACCCGGGTACTGCCAAACTACCTTTCCCGGGGTTTCACTGCAGCTGCTGCTGCTGCCAACCCCTCACAGGTTTCTGCCCTCCTGGGGTCCAGCCACGCTTGGCCCAGGAAGGCAGAACAAAGGACTTCCTCAGAGAGAGGGTGTTACACCCTCTCCCTTTGGAAAAAGGTGTCAGGGCTGGGGAGGAGTAGCCTCCCCCAAGCCTCTGGAAATGCTTTGATGGGCACAGATGGTGCCCATCTCTGCATAAGCCAGTCTACACCGGTTCAGGGATCCCCCAGCCCTGCTGTGGCACGAAACTGGACAAAGGAAAGGGGAGTGACCACTCCCCTGACCTGCACCTCTCCTGGGAGGTGCCCAGAGCTCCTCCAGTGTGCTCCAGACCTCTGCCATCTTGGAAACAGAGATGCTGCTGGCACACTGGACTGATCTGAGTGGCCAGGGCCAGGGCCAGCAGGTGACGTCAGAGACTCCTTCTGATAGGCTCTTACCTGTGTTGCTAGCCTATCCTCCTTCCTAAGTAGCCAAACCTCCTTTTCTGGCTATTTAGGGTCTCTGCTTTGGGGAATTCTTTAGATAACGAATGCAAGAGCTCATCAGAGTTCCTCTGCATCTCTCTCTTCACCTTCTGCCAAGGAATCGACCGCTGACTGCGCTGGAAGCCTGCAAAACCGCAACAAAGTAGCAAAGACGACTACTGCAACCTTGTATCGCTGATCCTGCCGCCTTCTCAACTGTTTTCCTGGTGGTGCATGCTGTGGGGGTAGTCTGCCTCCTCTCTGCACTAGACGCTCCGAAGAAATCTCCCGTGGGTCGACGGAATCTTCCCCCTGCAACCGCAGGCACCAAAAGACTGCATCACCGGTCCTCTGGGTCCCCTCTCAGCACGACGAGCGTGGTCCCTGGAACTCAGCAACTCTGTCCAAGTGACTCCCACAGTCCAGTGACTCTTTAGTCCAAGTTTGGTGGAGGTAAGTCCTTGCCTCCCCACGCTAGACTGCATTGCTGGGTACCGCGTGATTTGCAGCTGCTCCGGCTCCTGTGCACTCTTCCAGGATTTCCTTTGCGCACAGCCAAGCTTGGGTCCCCGGCACTCTAACCTGCAGTGCACGACCTCCTGAGTTGTCCTCCGGCGTCGTGGGACCTTCTTTTGTGACTTCGGGTGAGCTCCAGTTCACTCTTCTTCGTAGTGCCTGTTCCAGCACTTCTGCGGGTGCTGCTTGCTTCTGAGTGGGCTCTTTGTCTTGCTGGACGCCCCCTCTGTCTCCTCAAGCAATTGGCGACATCCTGGTCCCTCCTGGGCCACAGCAACATCCAAAAACCCTAACCGCAACCCTTGCAGCTAGCAAGGCTTGTTTGCGGTCTTTCTGCACGGAAACACCTCTGCAAGCTTCTTCACGACGTGGGACATCCATCCTCTAAAGGGAAAGTTCCTAGTCCTCTTCGTTCTTGCAGAATCCAGAGCTTCTACAATCCGGTGGCAGCTTCTTTGCACCCTCAGCTGGCATTTCTTGGGCATCTGCCCACTCACGACTTGAGTGTGACTCTTGGACTTGGTCCCCTTGTTCCACAGGTACTCTCGTCTGGAAATCCATCGTTGTTGCATTGCTGGTGTTGGTCTTCCTTGCAGAATTCCCCTATCACGACTTCTGTGCTCTCTGGGGAACTTAGGTGCACTTTGCACCCACTTTTCAGGGTCTTGGGGTGGGCTATTTTTCTAACCCTCACTGTTTTCTTACAGTCCCAGCGACCCTCTACAAGGTCACATAGGTTTGGGGTCCATACGTTATTCGCATTCCACTTTTGGAGTATATGGTTTGTGTTGCCCCTATACCTATGTGCTCTCATTGCAATCTATTGTGACTGTACATTGTTTGCATTGCTTTCTATTGCTATTACTGCATAATTTTAGTATTGTGTACATATATCTTGTGTATATTTGCTATCCTCATACTGAGGGTACTCACTGAGATACTTTTGGCATATTGTCATAAAAATAAAGTACCTTTATTTTTAGTATATCTGTGTATTGTGTTTTCTTATGATATTGTGCATATGACACCAGTGGTATAGTAGGAGCTTTACACGTCTCCTAGTTCAGCCTAAGCTGCTCTGCTAAGCTACCTTTTCTATCAGCCTAAGCTGCTAGACACTTCTTCTACACTAATAAGGGATAACTGGACCTGGTGCAGAGTGTAAGTACCCCTTGGTACCACTACAAACCAGGCCAGCCTCCTACACTAAATTCATATAAATAGTGTTTAAACAACCTAAAGGCACTATGCACTGCGTCTTCCAACATCTAGGATCTCCAGTTCTCAATCAGAAATTCACAAACTCACCAGGTGAATAACTTGTGTCTTCCTCTCACTTTCTTCTTCAGGTTCCACCATTCTGAGAAGTCTGCAATGGCCATGCTCTGAGCTAAGCCTCTCTGTAGATGACCGGGAGAAAAGTGCTGATACACAGCAGAAGGGCTTTCTGACTGTGATTAAAATCATCTGATGAGCACAACACACAGGGTCATCCAGACCCGTGCCCCCATCTTCGTGGGCTAGCCTTTGCACCACAAATTCTCCTCTTGTGGCAACCTACTTTGTCTTGCGCAGGGTGTCATGCCAACCTATACAAACAGATGGCAGCAGGTCCACTGTTTGCAGCTATTCATGAGCTACACGAGCCACCTAAGTGGATACATGAAAGAGGAGGGTCACTGTGTGTTTCCCACTTTCAAAGAGATTGAAAGAAGAGAGACTTCTCAGGAGAAGAGCAATAGATGTGCAATTTTCTTCATGTGCCAAAGTGACTCATCTTTCCTTTGAACAACCTTAGAGTGTCCTCACAAGCATCTCATGAGCCTGAAGAGGAAAGAGAATAACATTAACTCCTGGCACTTCCTTCTAAACCTGATGGTATCTAATACATCAACTTGAAGGTCTACTCCTGACAACCTGCATCCGATTCAAAGCGCGCTTGGTATCTCCAGGAGGCTCTCACCAGCAGGACCCAAGCACAGAACAAAGACTGATCATTCTTTACATCCCCGACAGATATCAACAACCTGCCCATACAGTGGTCACCCAATAAAGATGCTACCGAAGACATAGATTCTTGGTCACTATCGCAGAGTGTTGTGTGGTGAATCTTAATGTCCACTCTGATTCCTCCAAGCTGACATTTTGATGGAAACTCATATTTCCTTAGTATATGAGTTTGATATACATTCAAAACCATAGGCACCACATAAGTCAATCAATTAGTCATTTCTAGAGTGCACTACTCACCCGTAGGGTCTCAAGGCGCTAGGGAGGGTCCTCAAAGATCAGTTGAGGAGCCTGGTCTTGAGGGCCTTCTTGAACTGAGGCAGCAATGGCGACTGTCTGAGGTGGGGTGATAAAGTGTTCTAACCTTTAGCTGCCAGGTATGAGAATGATCTTCCTCCAGCCGAGGACTTCTTTATGTGGGGTACGTTGGCGAGGGACTGTTGGGACGAGCAGAGAAGTCTGGAAGGGGAGTACCAGGTGATGCAGTGGTTGAGATAGATGGGTCCGCTGTTGTGGAGGGCTCTGTAGGCATGTACGAGGAGTTTGAAGTTGATCCTCTTCTCAACGGTGGGCCAATGGAGGTTCTTCAGGTGTTCTGTGATGTGTTCTCAGCGAGGAATGTCTAGGACGACTCTGGCGGCGGCATTCTGAATTTGTTGCAGCTTGTTTATGTTCTTCTTGGAGGTTCCAGCATAGAGGGTATTGCTGTAGTCAAGACTGCTTGTGATTAGGGCGTGTGTCATGGTTTTCCAGCAGTCGTTGGTGTCCATCTGAAACACCTGGAGTTGGAGGGTGTGGTAGCAGGTGGAGGTGACAGAATTTACCTGCCTGGTCATGGTGAGTGTTGAGTCGACGATGACATCGAGGTTTCTAGCGTGGTCTGTAAGGGTGAGGGAGGAGGGTCTGCCAAGTGTAGAGGGCCTCCAGGAGTCATCCAAAGCTGATGGAGATGGTCCCAAGATCAGGATCTCAATTTTGTCGGAGTTCAGCTTTAGGCAGCTCTCCCTCATCCAGGCTGTTTTTGTAAAGTCCTGCAGTAAAGATGGACTGACTCAATCTTTTTTTTAGATCATGGTGATCACGCCATATGATTTTTGCCAATCGCTCCTAAATAGGTCGAATCATTGACCCAACCTGATCGCAGGAATGGCACTTCTCAAAAGCTTATTTTGGTTTCTTGCAAGAAAACCAAGTCCCCTTTCAGATTGTTACAGTATTCAGAAATGCTCTTTCTCTTGACAGGGTAGTATACCAATGAGAGTAGGGCAGAAGAGAGGAACAAGGGAGGAGATCAATAATAGGTATTCAAGAGTCTCCAAAGAACACAAGAGATTTCCAAAATATATCCCACTCCCTCCAAGGGGGAATCTCAAGGAGATAAAGTGTATTTTGAGGGGCTGTGTGAGAACCCATGCAAGGGATACCACTGGACTCCCGGCACATCTGGTAGTGTGGGAAAGCCCTTTGAGGTCTTAAGATTGGGCTTGAAAGAGACGGTTCTTTGACCACCCTTGTTGTTGTGTTAGCTGCTCTGGGAGAAGATCGGGCCATATGGAAGTTTGAACTAATAGATGTGGACAATATATTGAGGCAGCATAGCACATAGAGGCATATTGCAATTTATAACAAATTGTGGTTAATGGTACCTAATGGATAACTTATTGTAAAGATGAGGACACACGTAATCTTGTATTTCTTAAGTTTATTTTCTCAAGTTGGTCCACACATCCTTTCTCAACCGTCTCCATATCAGAATGCCTCAACCTCCAACCCCCAGGTTCCATCTCCCCACATTCTACATTCCACCCCTCAACCTTCCACTATACTTAAACATACAACACACTTTCCCTCCTTAAACAAAACTAACAAAAGAAAAATAAACATTAAAATACATATAACAACAGAATACAGAAAATGTATTGTAAATCAAAACATAATGTAAACACCATACTTTTTTTCTAAACAAAGTCTTTGAGCTTTGCAGGCTGTCGTCTAGTCCTGACATTGGACTTTACACGTGACGCAACAGAATTATAATTCACAGGATGATAATTCACAACAGAATGATCATCCATAGTAACATTACCATTATTGTCACCCAACTCCATATTAGCCTCTCCATCACAAGAACCATTCTCCATGACTTCCTGTTGTTCACAACTTGCCCCTTTTTTTATACAAACACCAGATTGCATCCCACTTCCAAACATCACTAACGGATCAGTTCCACAATTTCCGTCATGATACTCAAAATTACCAGCACATTTTGCCAATCTGCTCACATTCCACACTTTACCATCCTGTGTAACAACACTTTTTTTGAACACTTTTACAACCTTCAAAGCCCTGCCAAACTTAGATGCACCTTTCCTCACAAAACCTGGCTCACGCACCTTTACCCAATCACCAACCGAAAAACTAGGTTCCCTCACCTTCCACTTGTCATCATATCTCTTCTTAAATTTCTCTTGTTTCCCCCTCACCCTTTCTCTAACTTCCTCCACTGAGATATCCTCCCAGTCCTTACTCAGTTTCTTCTTAAACCACCACGGACACAATTTAGACACAGGATGTCTTCCTTTCAGTAATTTGAATGGACTCACTTCTGTGGTACTTTGCGGGGTAATGCGATAATACCACAACTTCTCCCTTAATTTCTCTTTCCACATTCCCCCAAATCCTCTTGCCCAGCAAATACTATCCTTAAGAACTCCATTGAATCTCTCTACTTGACCATTCCCTTGAGGATCATACAGAGGTGTAGTAACATGTTTGATATTACTTTATTTAAAAAAACTTTGCATTTCACCAGAAGTCAGTTGGCGCCATTATCCAAAATCAACACCTCCGGATATCCTTCCCTAGCAAATACTAAATAACTGGATCCCACAGGATGAAGGGAAAGGTGTGAGTATTGTGGAAAGGGATGTGGTATCTTCTGTGTCTGGATACATGTCTGCCGAGTTTGGTAGTATACATGAAGATGAGTGGATGAAGTGTGATGAGGAGGATTTAGTTTTCCAAGAGGTTAAGAGATATGTGAGGGACGGTTGGCCAGGAAGGAATTGTATAGCTGCTGAGTTAGAACCATATGGTAAAGTTAGGGATGAATTGCATATAGAGAGTGGGTTGTTGTTTAAGAATGGGAAGTGCATTCCACCCAAGGGTATGCGAGATGTGATTTTGAAACTGGCACATCGTGGTCATCCTGGAATGTCTTCTATGAAAAGATTGATACGCACTTGTTTTTGGTGGCCTGGTTTAGACAAAATGGCAGATCGGGTTGTGAGGGAGTGTTGTGTGTGTGTAAATGCGGAGAAAATGCTGAGAACAGTACCTGCTCCCCTTGAACCTATTCCCTGGCCGAATTGTCTGTGGCAGAAGTTAGGTTTTGATGTTTCTGGCCCATTTTTTTCTCTTTCAACAGATACACGTTATGCTTTGGTGTTAATTGACTATTTTTCCAAATGGCCAGAGGTGAAGTTGGTTGCTCAGGCGACATCTGCAGCTATTATTGAGTTTTTCAAGGAGGTATTTGCTAGGGAAGGATATCCGGAGGTGTTGATTTTGGATAATGGCGTCCAACTGACTTCTGGTGAAATGCAAAGTTTTTTTAAATATAGTAATATCAAACATGTTACTACACCTCTGTATGATCCTCAAGGGAATGGTCAAGTAGAGAGATTCAATCGAGTTCTTAAGGATAGTATTTGCTGGGCAAGAGGATTTGGGGGAATGTGGAAAGAGAAATTAAGGGAGAAGTTGTGGTATTATCGCATTACCCCGCAAAGTACCACGGAAGTGAGTCCATTCAAATTACTGAAAGGAAGACATCCTGTGTCTAAATTGTGTCCGTGGTGGTTTAAGAAGAAACTGAGTAAGGACTGGGAGGATATCTCAGTGGAGGAAGTTAGAGAAAGGGTGAGGGGGAAACAAGAGAAATTTAAGAAGAGATATGATGACAATTGGAAGGTGAGGGAACCTAGTTTTTCGGTTGGTGATTGGGTAAAGGTGCGTGAGCCAGGTTTTGTGAGGAAAGGTGCAAAGCTACAAAAATGGAGTCTTTGAGGGAGCTTACGCGAAAAGGAGTCCAATATGTATGGACAGAAGAACAGAGTAATGCATTTGAGAGGATTAAGAAAGAGATAATACAGGCGCCTACTTTGAGACCTTTTTGTGTGGGGGCACAATGCATAGTTACTGTTGATGCAAGCATGTATGGGATTAATGGGGTTTTATCTCAGAGATGTGGGAGAGACAAATGGAATGTTACGTTTGCTTCTCGCACATTGACGGATGCAGAAAGAAGGTATGCAGTAATTGAGAAGGAATTGCTAGCATGCATTTGGGCTGTGGAACACTTTCGGGACTATATTTGGGGGTCCAATTTCATTCTGCAGACAGATCATAAGCCTTTAGTAGGTATTTTATCTCCTGGGGGAGGTTGGAATGCCACTGCCTGTATTGCCAGACTTGTTTCCAGGTTGCAAGAGTATTGTTTTAAAATGGAGTATGTGCCGGGTAGAAGTAATGCTGTAGCGGATTGTTTGTCGCGTCTTCCACAGGATGAAGGGAAAGGTGTGAGTATTGTGGAAAGGGATGTGGTATCTTCTGTGTCTGGATACATGTCTGCCGAGTTTGGTAGTATACATGAAGATGAGTGGATGAAGTGTGATGAGGAGGATTTAGTTATTATAGTCAATGTGCGAGAAGCAAACGTAACATTCCATTTGTCTCTCCCACATCTCTGAGATAAAACCCCACCAATCCCATACATGCTTGCATCAACAGTAACTATGCATTGTGCCCCCACACAAAAAGGTCTCAAAGTAGGCGCCTGTATTATCTCTTTCTTAATCCTCTCAAATGCATTACTCTGTTCTTCTGTCCATACATATTGGACTCCTTTTCGCGTAAGCTCCCTCAAAGGCTCCATTTTTGCAGCAAACTTCTCAATAAATTTGCTATAATACTCACACAAGCCAGTGAATGATAATAATTTTTCACGATCATCAGGAGCAGGAGCATTTACTATTGCTTCCACTAGGGATCGTTTTAGTACAACACCTTCTCCCGAAATTGTATGACCTAGGTACTCAACAGATTTCAAGAAGAATTTGCACTTCTTCTCCCTTAAAGTCAAACCATTCACACTCAACACTTTACAAACATTTTCTACATGCAGTTTGTGTTCAACTTCATCTTTTGAGAAAATTAAAACATCATCCTGAAAACACTTCACATATTTGTCCATGTCTTTAAACAAATGAAACATCGCTCTCTGGAAGACTGACGCTGCTGACGCCAATCCAAACGGCATCCTCTTAAATTGGTATAACCCTTGCGGGGTGATAAACGCCGTGAGATGTCTAGAATCTTCTGTTAATTCAATTTGGTGATACGCCGATCTCAAATCCAATGTGGAAAAAATATTCGCCCCCTCCAACATACTAATGACCTCATTTATCTTGGGTAAAGGATGGCAATTCACAATGATGTTAACATTTACAGCTCTCAGATCCACACACAGTCTCAAAGAATTGTCAGATTTTCGTGCTAAAACGATCGGAGAAACCCACTCAGAGGATTCAATCTCTTCTATCACACCCTCATTCACCATATCTGACAAGATCTTCTTTAATTCATCTCTGACACTAATGGGAACATTCCTAAGTTTCTGAATTACAGGTTTGGCATTAGCCTTGACTTTAATTCTGTGGCTGTAGTTGATCAATTTGCCCAATTTACTAGTGAAAACTTGTGGAAACTTAGAAGTAATCCACTCTGTTGCCTCCCTGGACTCTATCACTAATACAGGTTCACTACACCGGGGATTCAAAATTACACCCAATTTTCCTTGGTCCCTCCATCCTAGGACATTAACCCCCTTAACTGCAACATACAATTTAATATTGGCACGTCTCTCTTTAAAAGTGATTCCAGTTTCAACAAAACCAGTCACATCAATAGTCCTCCCTTCAAAACTTTCAGCAATAATATCTGGTTCCTTCAAATCGGTCAAATCCCAAATTCCCTCAAAGACTTGCTTAAAATAATCTTGTGTAACAATTGTCCAAGGTGACCCCGAGTCTGCCATTAACTCCAGCCTCCTCCCAGCGATTTGTACCTCACATCTAGGTCGTTTTATCTGTTTGCACCGTATTTCATCCCCATGCTTGAGTGACAACACCATGCCCTTTTGCTCATTATCACCCTTCAGCCAATCATGACCATCTTTACCACTACTAACACACGCCATCTTCCCTTTGGCTACATAGTTACTTTTCTTGAAATCTTTACATACCCGAGCAAAATGTCCCAACCTTCCACATTTCATACATTCTTTTCCAACTGCCGGACATTGGGGCGACGATGCAAGATGGTTCACACTACCACAACGGAAACAGGATAGTTTCTCCATCCTATCTTGTCTCACCCATTTCTTACCCACACCAGTATTCTTGAAACCAGGATTACCACTCGAATTACTACCCATCATTGCACCCACCACCTCAGATGCTATATTATTAACTTTATCGACATCCTGTACAGATCTCATCCACTTCTCAGATTGCTCTAGAGCTTTCGCAGTAGAGATTACATCTTGCAATTTAGGATCCCCCATAACCCACAGATGTTCTTGGATCTTCCTGCTTTTCACATGCACTATAATTTGATCCCGAATCATCTCATCAGTCATATCACCAAAATTGCAATGTATAGATAATCCTCGTAGTGCTGTTAAAAACTCATCAAATTTCTCATCAGAATGCTGTGCCCTATATAAAACTTGAATCTATTTAATGCCAGACTTGCAGTAGGTTTGAATCTCTTCTCCAATCTCATTAGCGCTTCCTTGAAAACGTTCACTTCTCCCTCCGTATGATCTGGTAACAGTACTGGTGGTAAAGTTCTGAAAACCATCTGCCCCTCAGAGCCTAAACAATGTAATAAAATATTTTTCTTCCTATCTTGTGACATTTCGTCATCATCAATAGCTTTCATATAAGTCAAAAACTCTTCCTTCCACCTAGTCCAATGCAATGGTGGTTCTCCCTTGTTCTGTAAAAACTTTGCAGGAGGTTCAAACTGCATCTTTTCTCCCTTTTCCTTTTAATAAGTATATTTATATATAAAAAGGGGAAAGAGAAAAAAAATATGAAAAATAAATAAATAAAAAGAAATTTATGTAAGTGACTTTAGTTGTTCATAAAGTTAATGAATATTTGTCACAAAGATGTTCCTTTTCCGCATTTTTCCTTTAAAGACCTTCTTTAGTGACAATAATAGAAGAAACCATCCGATAGTCCTCTGTTTATGTCTAGAAGACAAAGTCCCGGCTCCGCCCAGAACAATATGCAGAGAACAGCACAGACGGCAGGAACAGCAAGAAACAGGTGTACTCCAACACAGGGCTGCGCAAACAAGTAAGGTATATTGCTAATGTAATCCTCAACACGGCAGTCTTCCACTTAAATTCAATCCGGTACGATGCGAAGATTCGCTACTGCGCGTAGAGCACAGAATGTACAGCAAGCTCTAGAATCCAAAAAAGGATGTCGCGCGGCGCGTTGTTGCAAATTATCATAGCATTATAGCAACATGTTATATATCATAGAAAAGAAACTGAATTGTAGAACACAGCTGCTAAAAGAGCTGAATATTGAGTGGTTTGCCTAATTTATTTTGTGTGATCATAAAATGTGGTGTATATTTGTTGGTTGTGTTGTGTCTAAAGATGGAGGGTACAAATATTGGGAGAGGCATGCTGAGAGTTAGTTTAGTGGAGGAACATGTGGTGGGGATTGAAAGCCAGTGAGTATAGTGTCTTTACACCTGAAACCTTGCTTAGAGTTAAGTACCTTTTGAGAGTAAGAAAAATATGACTTGTGTCTAGAAATCGATATCAGGATTTATTGTGGGTATAGAGTATTGTTGCTGAATCAAAAAGATACATACTATACAAACTTTCAGGAAGTAACTTCAGCACTACAAAACATTATATTCGCACAGGAGGAGTTATGGTGGCTTCTGGAACAGAGCAGGGTCAGCTTCTACATTTGATTCCAATTTGTTGCTGATGAAGGGTTCCAGATTATTGATTGTCCTTTGAAGTTGGTTTTGAATTTGAATGGGCAAACAAAAGAGTTTAGAATAACTTTTTCTTTAAGGCTGCTCTGTAAAACCAGATGCCTTTTCTTCTGGTTATTGGGTCCTTGAAGAAGCCCAGGGAGATAGATATTTTGGAGTCCAGCCACATGCTAACTATCCTAATATGAATGCTAATGGGTTCCAAGGATGGTTTGAAAATCAGAGGCCTTAGGAAAGTGGTGTTATTTGATCTTTGAGTTGGGATCCAGTGGGCTCGTTCTATCTCGAAGTCTTTATTTAACATGATACAGAAAATTGATGGCAGAGTTCTTTACCATCCGGGACATCAAAACTTTTCATGATGCTTCTCCTGTTGTGGTCAAGTTGGTGATATTGCATTTAAGGTTGGCAATTAACTTATATGACTTCTGCATTTGTTATAGAGTGGATGTTGTTGCAATCCTCTAGGGAACTGATCCTAGAATCAGAACTGGTGATTCTGATAGTTAGGTCTTTTAAGTCTTTCCATATTCCTGCTACCTCAATCCATAGTATGTCAGTATTGCTTTGTGTAACATCATATTCTGTATTAAGTTTCTTTAAAATTGCTTCTAGTGGGGATAAGTTGTCAGATATATCTATGGCGGGTGCTTCTAGGACTTCCGTCCATCAACTGTTCTTTTTGCGTTTGTCGCCCCAAGTGGGAAGGGTATGCCCAGACGTGGGTCCCTTGCTCACTATGCCACCATTTTCAAGCTAGCCTGGCTGAAGAGGGGTGATACCCCGAAACCGGTCCCAGGATGTTTGTTTCTGGTCCAGGGAGGACGTGGTCTGGCAGTTCGGGCTGGACTATTCCCATAGGGAACAGGGTCAAGACTGATTTGCATATGACTGGGTCCAAACTGAAATGGCATGGTGAGCAAAAAAACCTGATGGATTCAACCCAGATCTGTGACTGGGGGTGAATGTTTGATTTGTTCTACATTCCGCCCATCAACCGTTCTTTTTGCGCTTCTAGGACCAGCAGCTCCTGTGTTATTAGTTTTCGATTACCATTGGTGTATTTCTATTTATTATCTCTCAGCTCTGTCATTATGCTGGGTGAAAGGGTTTGGGTCTTTGGATTAGGGACCTGAAGAGCTTAGTAAAGAATCGGGGTTCAATCAATCAATCAATCGGCACCTGTAGAGCGCATCTTGTCACCCATGAGGGTATCCAGGCGCTCGGCTGCTGGTTTTAGTCGAAGAGCCAGGTCTTGAGGCCCTTTCTGTGGTCCATCAGCGAGGGTGATGTCGGTGGTGGAGGGGGAGGGCATTCCAGGGCTTGGAGGCGAGGTGGGAGAAGGATCATCCTCCGCTGTGGCTACAGCTGACGAGCCGGCCTGTGCCAGGGTGAGGGAGGCAGATCAAAGGTTTCTGGGTGGTTATTGGAAGTTCAGATGGTGATTCAGGTTTGCTGGTCCTTGGTTGTGGAGGGCTTTGTAGGACGTGTCAGTTGTCTGAATTGGAATCTTTTCTGGATGGGGAGCAAGTAGGGGTTCATTAGGTACGGGGGTGCTGGGTGATGTGGGTCCATTTGGGCAGGTTGGGGATTAGTCTGGCTGCTGAATTCTGTATCGTCACAAACCTTCTCATGAGTTTGACGGTGGTTCTGTGTACAGTGCGTTGCCGTAGTCCAGGCAGCTAGTGATTAGGGCTTGCGGTACTGTTTTCCTGGCGCTTGTGGGGAGCCATTTGAAGATTCTTCAGAGCATGCGAAGAGTGTGGAAGCAGGCCGAGGAGACAAATGTTTATCTGTTGTTTCATGGTGAGTTTGCACCCAGGATGATGCCGAGGTTGCGGGCTTGGTCTTTTGGTGCAGGGGTAGGTCTGAGTTATGTGGGCCACCAGGTGTCGTTCCAGCAGGAGGTATAATTGGCAAAGATCAGCACTTCTGTCTCGTCAGTGTTGAGCTTCAGACAGCTGTGCTTCTTTCAGGTTGTGACGCTCCTCATGTAGTTGTGGAAGTTGGTCTTTGATGTGGCGGCGTCTGCTGAAAGCGAGAAGATGAGCTGGGTGTCGTCGGAGTATGATATGATGCTGATCTCGTGAGTTCTGATGATGTCGGTTAGAGACGCAATGGAGATGTTGAAGAGGGCGGGCTGAGGGATGAGCCTTGGGGGATGCCACAGATGGTGTTTTTGGGTTCTGAGGTGAATGGGGTAGAGACAAATTTTCTGCTTGCATCCCGTGAGGAATGATGTAATCCACCTGAGTGTCTCGCCTTTGATTTCAGTCTGGTGTAGCCTCTTAATGAGCGCATGGTGGGAGAAGATGTTAAAGGCTGTGTAGAGGTTGAGAAGGATCAGGGCAGCCGATTCTCCCATGTCCAATAGGGTGTGGATGTTATCCGAGGAGGTGATCAGGGCGGTCTTGGTCTGTGACTAGCTCGGGAGCCAGATTGGGAGGGGTCTAGTAGGTTGTTTCTTTCCAGGTGTTCTGTGAGATGACGGTTGATGGCCTTCTCTAGGATTTTGCCAGGAAACAGGAGCAGTGAGATTGGGGTGGTGGTTCTGGAGAATGCTGGGGTCTGCTGGGGGTTTCTTGTGGAGAGGTCTGACCTCTGCGTGTTTCCATGTGTTGAGAAAGGTGGCTGTGGTGATGGATGCATTGAGGATGGAAGTGAGCTGTTGGCTGATCATGTTGCTTCCTAGATTGAAGAGGAAGTGGGGCCATGAGTCGGTGGGTGCTCCTGAGTGGATGGAGTTCATTATGGCTGTGGTGTCCGGTGTGGTGAGCTGTTCCCATGCGGTGAGATGTTGGTCGGGGGAGGCTTCTGTAGGAGTGAGGAGGTCGGTGTGTTGGGGCTCGAAGTTCCTGTAGATGGCAGATATCTTATTATGGAAGTAATTTGCTAGAGCGTCGCAGAGTTTCTGTGAGGGAAGGATTGTGCTTTCGGTGGCTGTTGGGCAGAAGAACTCTCCGACGATGGTGAAGAGTTCCTTGCTGTGGTTGGCACTGGCCACGATGTGGTCTGCAAGGGTGACCTTTTTTGCTTCTTTGAGCTGCGTGTGGTATTTGTTGCGGGTTGACTTGAAGGTGGCACTGTCTGTATTGTCTGTTCTGGTGTGCCATCTTATCTCTAGCTGTTTGCAGCTACATTTCATTGTGCTGAGTTCCGGAGTGTACCAGCTGGCTTGTTTGGTGGATCTGCGAGTTTTGGCTGGTTTGATGGGGGCGACTTGGTCAGCAGCGGTGGTGATCCAAGTGGTGAAGTTCTCGACTGCTTGTTTTATGCTGGTTGAGGCTTCAGGCTGGGTGGTGTTGAGGGCATCTGTTCATTGGTTCTGTGTCACTTTGCTCCAGCTGTTGGAGGAGTTGCTGGGAGGGGAGGGGGTGGTGTGAGGTGGTGCTGTGATGGTGAAGTGGACGACAGAGTGGTCGGTCCAGGTGTGTTCAGTGGTACGTCTGTATTTGACTCTGTGGCTGGACATGAAAATAGGGTCTAATATGTGACCTGCTCTGTGTGTGGAGCCTGCAACCAACTGGGAGAGGCCAATGTCCATTTGTTCCAGGAGGTTGGCGGAGTTAGTGTCTGTGGGGTCGTTCTGGTGGAAATTGAAGTCTCCAAGGAAGATGTAGTGCTTGTATTCAATGGCAAGTGGGGCAATAAAGTCTGTGATGGTATCGCTTATGCTGGTTGGTGGCCCTGGGGGCAGGGGAGGCTTGGAGGGGCCCTTGTTTGTAAGCAGGGGTCCCTGTGATGGTTGTTTTGTCATCGGTATGGAGTTGGAAATTCAAGATTGGCATGGTTTAGTCTTAAGTGGTGTTGCAGCAGACAGATTCTTTGCAGATAATGGCGATGCCACATCCGTGTTTGTTGGCACGGTCCCAGTGTTTCATCTTGTAGCCATTGGGCATCGTGGTGGCAATGTCGGTGCCGAAGAGGGGTTGAGCCATGTCTCTGTGATGAAGGTCACGTTGGGGCGAGGGTGGAGAAGGTGCTCCAGGCTTCAGTGGTGTGTTTACAGAGTGATCAGGAAGCATTGGAGTGGTTCTGGGGAGTTGTCGGTCGGCGGGGAAGGAGTGGCGCTGGTCTGAGTGAGGACAGGCGGTCCTAGGTTGGGGTATGTGACTTGCAGCAGATAGGCCACCCTAAAGACACCTGAGATAATTATAGCCAGCACCTCTAATTTGGGTGAATTTAGCTCTTTGTGCACTGTGATGTGGGCATTGCCCTGTCAAGTAATACAGAATATCTGACCGGTATCCAGTACACATCTCCTAGGATGAGAGCTTACTTAGTTACCCCGAATAAAGATTAACGGGTTCTACATGAAATTGTCAATTTGCGCCTCTGCTGGCGTCCACCTCTCTGGGAGTTGGAGTCAGGATTCAGCCTTGGGGGCCGGCTGGGTATACAGCACATTTTGTGTGGTTGTGGATCTAGATGCATTCCCTTGACAGCTGTCTTGAATGGGTATAGTGGATCTAGGAAAGCAAAAGGTATGCAGAACAAAGAGCCACAATGACCATGGGAAGTGTTTAATGATGTTGAAGGTGTGGGACTTTATAGAATATGTGTAGATAATGTTTGAGCTTATTCTGTTCCTTAAGAGACCACACACCACACCCACCCACTGCACCCACCACCACCACCCTCCCCCCCCCTTTCCAGCCCCCCCAGGCTGTGATTTGTGCATGAGCTAAAAAAGAGTGACCGGCGCCAGGTCCGCCTCTTCCTGAGAGCCCGAACTATCAGTCTCCCACCATGCAGTGGGGTGAAGAGCAATGGTAGACTGCAGACTGTATTCGATAAAGGAAACTTCTGTAAAGTTTTTTCACCCCTTGCTAAATAAATGCCAAGTGGCAATTAATGTCGGTGATCGCAGGTTGGGAGATTCAGGAGTTAACGGTGTGTGGCGGCAACCACAGCATCTGCTAACAACACTTTAATATTTTTTGAAGATACAGAATTGATTATCCCAGCCATCATACACATTATTTAGCAGTTCTACAACTTCTCAGCATACAGTCTAAATAAAGATGAGACTGAAGTCCTTCCGCTTAATCCATACTGCCTTCCCTTCGACATAGGTGATGTAGGTCTACATTGAAAATCTAGGGGCCTGATTTATACTTTTTTAGCACCGCATTTGTGTAATTTTTTTACGCCAAAGCGGCGCAAACGTTTAAAAGTCACATATTTTGTACGTTTGCGCTGCTTTTGCATCAAAAAATGACGCAAATGCGGCGCAAACAGAGTATAAATATGGGCCTAGACATATAAAAATACCTTGGAGTAAAGTTTTGTAAGGACCTCCCCAAATCAGTCAAATACAGTGAACAAAAACAAATTAAACAAAATCAAAGGCCTCCTGGTACCCCAAGTATGTATTGTGGTGGGGAAGAGGAGAAATGATAAAAATAATGATCACCCCGCTCATCAATTTCATCTCAAGTATGCTACCTATCTGATTCCTAAATAGATTTTTCTCTACAATTGATAGAATCATCTAGGAATTTTTATGGAGCAATAAATAAATAAAAGCTAGAATCTCTTACAAAAATCTATAAAATAATCAACAATAATGTAACAAAAACTCAGTATTCTATTCAGTCCAAACAGGCAAAACTATTTGCTACTCTGGGTATGGAACCACCCTCAGAAGAAATTTGAAATCCATTTGTGGTAAAACCCCACATAACAAAATTGTTCCTTCCCTCAGTCAATCGAAACTGTTCATGACGCACCTTCTAAACTAAAGCTGCTAGACACAGACAAATGTTGGAACTGTAAAGTCACTTGTGGAGATTCACAACACGTATTTTTTTTAATGTAATTCTGTCAAACCATAATGGGAAAAAATCTCAGTGCAGCTCGAAAAAATCTTTTAACTAAAAATAACCCCTGATTGTTCAAATGTAACTCAGGGACCATGGGTTTCTCCAACATTCCTTGAGGTCACCCAGTCTGAGAATGCCTTACTCGATCATCTTTTAACCATCACAGTCAAACCTCTATTCATAGACTGGAAATAATCCAACCATATTTCCTTTCATACTTGGTGGGGATAGGTTACTTATATGAGATGAGCTCACAGATCCCAGATCCCAAAACTTCCAAAACATCTGGCATCTGGATTCCTTCATTCATAACACCGCACTGGATCCAGCGAGACATTGTTCCTCACTCCCTTATCTCGTAGTCCAGTTTTATAATGGAACAAACAAGTCCCAGAATTCGAAGAAAAAAACAGGACTGGAGCAGCACATCAGGCGTGGACCTGGGAAACGTGGCAGGGCTGATGGGCGGCGAGTGGCCCCTTTAGCCATGAGCCCAGGGACACTGCACCTGTTGCACCCTAATGAGGTCTTGCGACCCTTACAACAACAAACATCACAAGACAAGTAGTTGTACACTTGGGATTGGTAAACTGAGTTTAGGAATCATCTGCTATAGGGCTGTCAGTCTTGTGAATAAACCAGAACAGCCAGGCTGGCCCTAAACCCTTTGCAATCAGTTATGTCTCCCCCTTTTCTCTGCCCTTCTGTGTCCCGTGTAGAAACCGGAAGGGAAATGGTGGACCTTTTATCTGGAAGCCCTTGGACTGCACGTGACGTTAACAGAATAAGGTGAGCACGTTTTAAAAGGTCACACAGGCAGACCCAAAGGATGCCCTTTAGGCTTGCCATTAACGGTAGCATTGATGTGCCCCGCTAAGGGCTGCCCCCTGCTGCGCAGGGGGGCTGTGAGTGTGCCACCCCTTTCTCTGCACATCCCTAGGGTCCGAAGACCCTGCCAGGAGAGCAGCCCCCCAGGGGAAACCCCGCTTAGGCCAGCCCTCAGACACAGGGCTCCAGGGACCCCTGTCCTGTGGCTGCTGTTCTTGGGCAGATCCTGGCTCTGCGCCCGGAAGCACTACACATTCTTTCCACGCAGAAGAGGTCAAAGCTTGGCGGAGGAAGAGCCGGTTCGTGGAGTCCTCTCCCGCGGGTGGATCTAAAAATGTCCCAGCTGTTGATAAACCACGTGACTCCAAACAAGCCTGAAATAAAGACACTGCCAAGTCTTTCAGTGGTAACATCTAAGGCAGTGGTCCCCAACCTTTTGACCTCTGTGGACCCCCACTTTATCATTACTGGAACTCGGGACCCCCACTGAATCATTATCGGAATCCGCCCCTCCCCCCCCCCCCACTGAGACATCACTGAAAGCTGGGGGCCTAATCTGTTAATATTATTGAATTTTCTAAGCAGTCGCGGATCCCCTGAGGAGGCTTCGCGGAACCCCAGGGGTCCCCAGACCACAGGTTGGGAACCAATGTGCTAAGGCAATAAGACTTGCGATAACGTCACGTAAGTGTTTGTGTTTTTTATAAGATTTACAGAGGCGGGAGAGAGGGGGCCCCCACCGTGCAACCTGTTGCTTTTTTTTAGCTATCATTAGCCTGGAAGAACTCCCTCAAGAGTCATGTTATGCGGTCTCTTCCATTCTTGCAATGTTTGTTAAGTTCTTGGTGCATTCTAGAAGTTGTAGTCATGGTTCATTCAACTGCACGTACTTGGAACGAAACATCTGATTTGTAAAGGGAAAGCCAAGGCTGGGAACATGGTGTCCCAGTGGTAGGAGTCATTTGTAACTTTGTCCACCCCCCTACTCTTAGTTTAATCACTGGCAGTGCCACCACCAGGTGCGCTGTACATCAAAATAATCTCAGACGTCTCTCTTCTCATCCCCGCCAAGTATCACGCATCAGGTGAGATTCTAACACATTTCAGTGTGGAAGTCCACATCACTGCACTAAAATGGAATATAGCTGTCAAGAGGAGTGCTGCTATAATGCACATCATCATGATCAACAGAGCTGCAGTCGCTGAGAGCTGTGTGTGCTGCTCCCGGCAGGCTAAGGGGCTGCCGGCTCTAGATCTGCTTGCAGTCGAGCACTATTAAAGTGTATTTAAGTTGTACGAGACACACCATGAGGCAGAAACACACGCACATAACTAAACTGACATCAGAAATAGACTGTGGCAGTCAGTAAATTACACAATTTAATAGGCTAAGTTGAGGGGTGAGTCCCTGGTGCTTCACGTCTTGCTGCCGCCCGCGGTGCGAGCGGACGGCATGTCATTAAGTTTTGCCTGCGCTTGGGCAAGTTAGTAAAATGCGCAGCCAGCAGCTCAGAGCCCTCCCGACCTCGCCACAGGCGGGATCGGTGGTAAATGAGGTTGGGTCGATTCAAGTTGAAATTCCCGTGGCAACTTAACCAGGCCCGAGCAGCAGCTGACTCTCGCCGTCATCTCAGTACTGGGTAATGGAAAGCCAGGCCGAGAGCTGCTGCACACCGCCGCCGCGGCCAGTGGTAAATCTGGAAGTAGTACAAGATGGGATGCCGCGCATCAGAATCAACTGCACTCAGGCCAGCGTGAGTGGCTCACTGACTAAGCCAGGCCTGCAGCGAGTGCATGAAGAGCAGAGTGAGTATTGTAACAATAGCTACAGCCCGCCGGTCGCATGATTACCACGAGTGAGCGGTGTGGCTGTATCACATCACGCAGTGGCGAGGAGCGTAACCTGACCCCAGCCCACTCGGCCGCAGCACCAGAAGCCGTGCTCAGTTGCCACGAGGGGTCATCGGGCGAAATAGCAAATAACCAGACAGTGTTCAAGAGAGTAAAAGGCCGCTTTATTGGACAGGTAAGCAGTTCTGAAACCTTTAAAACATTTTACAAAATATAATCAATGGCCTCACTAATACAAAACCAGTACTAACACCCCTCCCTTAAACCTCCCCCCAAACAACTCAAAACCTCAGAGGAGTCTTCAAGGCTTCAATCTTCCCCAATTCCTTTTCTTTCTTGCACTGACCTTCCCCGTGACTCCCCCATCGCTCCCCGGTGTCTCCTCTGCCAACCCCTCCTTTGTAATGACCCCAATCCTTCCTGGGCCACCAGGAAAAACCCTGATAAGGAGTTATTTCCTGCCCCCCCCGTTTAGATTATTATTTTTTTAATAACCTGCCGCTAGAGCAGTTAGGCATTCCCAAAATGCCTTGCTGTTATTTCAAGAAAAAAGGAGCCAACCAAAACCAACATTCGATTACCAGCACCATCTCTGGATACCCAACGTAGATGCTAACTTTTCTCTCATTTCAAGAAGATATAGCTCGGTGCCCATGAAAGAAAGATGCACCCCATCTTGCCTAATAAACTGAAAATCTTCTTTTTTAATGACATGATGTCCTAACCATCCTACCCCCCTACCTTTGCAAAAACGTGACATTTCTCTATTCACTTTCCTTCTTGCCCTTTCTACCGCTGTGTATTTCGTCGCCCCCTTCCACACCCTTCTAAGCACGAGAGCTGTTACCACTACTTTCACCCCTGACCATGACTTCCCAATGACATGCAAGTCTCCTTTCATTTCTTTAATTAAACCTAAACCTGACAATTGTACTAGGTCATTTTCCCCTAAATGTATAATAAGGACATCTGGACAAACCCTTACAGAGATAAAATCTGATAAATAAGGCAGCAGCTGTCCCCATCTCATGCCACCCCTGCCCCACCATTCAATATGCACTTCATCATTTCTGAAACCTAGATTCTTTCCGAATGGTCGTTTTCTCCCTTGCTTCGCTGCCCATTTAACGACTGAATGTCCAACTATCCAAATTTACATGATTGTTGCAGCCGGACCGGCTACACAACCTGAAATGAGAGAACATTGTTAGATATGCCTCATCAATATCCCTAATATAAAACAGCAATCAGATGACCACCTCCCTATTTTCTTCACATCTTTGATTGAAAATCCCAATCTCGCTGCTTCCGATGCGGTGCCTATACGAAACGAGTGTGTTCCAAAACGAAAGGGATCAAAACCTACATGGAAAAAATGCTTTCCTCAAACCCCCCAACATTTGTACTGCTGTAAGTCTTGTACCATCCTGATGACTGAATACAAAACCCAACTCACCTCCCTTAAGTTCTTTAAAACGTAGCCAATTATCCACCGGACATACTATACCCTACCAATCCTCCGTAATGACACAGTTGTGCCTTTTCTCTTTTTTTCTGTCTTTGATTGTACAAGAAATATTCATACACGTTCACCAGACACTTTGATATGTTCTTCCCTCAGTCCAGACTCCTGGTTCGTTCCTACTAACTCAGATATTCTAAAAGCTCCAAAAAACAACCATGACATACATAACTTGAACAATGCTTGCTCAAAATATGAAAAACATACCTGCCCCAAACTTTTTAATAACTTTACTAACACCCTTATGGAAACAGGGCGATTTGACTGCTTTTCTTTTGCCCATCCTTGCAATAATCTCCTTCCCAGTTCCCCAGCTGAAGGCTCATAACCCCAGAAAAACTTGCAGTAGAAACTCAAACCAGCCAATTTACCAGAAATAGTTGTGGCAGTAATCCTCTGTTCAGTGTTCTTCATTATGAAAGATAATACATCATTTTTACTTTGTAAACAGCCCTGTTCATCATGAGGCCTATACACTGCCCCTGTGCTCAAGAACTCCTCCAATGCTCTCCTGTAAGCCCTTTTAGTGCTCTCTGCGAAAGACTTCTCAATCAAAGTTAGCATCCTCAATCCGCAAACTCCCATACCTCTTTTGGGACCTGTGTTTTCAGTAAGTCTGCTCTGGGCGCCAAACCGGGGGGAGGAAACCTGTCTGAGGGGTTGGCAGCAGCAGTAGCTGCAGTGGAGACCCCGGAAAGTTAGTTTGGCAGTACCCGGGCTCTATGCTGGAGACCCGGGGATGCATGGAATTGTCACCCCAATACCAGAATGGTATTGGGGTGACAATTCCATGATCCTAGACATGTTACATGGCCATGTTCGGAGTTACCATGGTGACGCTACATATAGGTATTGACCTATATGTAGTGCACGCATGTAATGGTGTCCCCGTACTCACAAAGTCCGGGGAATTTGCCCTGAACAATGTGGGGGCACCTTTGCTAATGCCAGGGTGACCACACACTAAGTAACTTTGCACCTAACCTTCACTAAGTGAGGGTTAGACATATAGGTGACTTATAAGTTACTTAAGTGCAGTGTAAAATGGCTGTGAAATAACTAAGCGTTATTTCACTCAGGCTGCAGTGGCAGTCCTGTGTAAGAATTGTCTGAGCTCCCTATGAGTGGCAAAAGAAATGCTGCAGCCCATTGGGATCTCCTGGAACCCCAATACCCTGGGTACCTGGGTACCATATACTAGGGAATTATAAGGGTGTTCCAGTGTGACAATCAGAATTGGTAAAATTAGTCACTAGCCTGCAGTGACAATTTTAAAGGCAGAGAGAGCATAAAGACTGAGGTTCTGGTTAGCAGAGCCTCAGTGATACAGTTAGGCACCACACAGGGAACACATATAGGCCAAAAACGTATGAGCACTGGGGTCCTGGCTAGCAGGATCCCAGTGACACATAACAAACACACTCACAACATAGGGTTTTCACTATGAGCACTGGGCCCTGGCTAGCAGGATCCCAGTGAGACAGCAAAAACACCCTGACATATACTCACAAACAGGCCAAAAGTGGGGGCAACAAGGCTAGAAAGAGGCTACCTTCCTACACACGGGCCTTCGGTTTTCTCCTGGGCTAAAGGTAACCCTAAAGCGCCTGCCATGTCTTGAAACTGTTGCAGTGCAGCTGCACATACGTTATCCCCACCTACACCTGCCAACAAAAAATCACCCAAATAGTGTGTTATGAACTCATTGCCGGTTAAATAAGTAAAGCACCACTGCAAAAAAGAGCTGAAACATTCAAACAGACTACAAGAAATAGCACAACCCAATTGGTAACACCTTGTCAACAGATAACCTATTCTCAAACTGGATTCCAAACAATGAAAAAACCAAAGGATGTACTTGCAATAATCTAAAGGCTGATTTAACATCACATTTTGCCAGTTCAGCCCCAGGGCCCACTGTTCGCACTAGAGCCATGGCCACATTTACTGATGCAAATTGAACAGCAGCATCCTCCCTTGCTATAAATTAATTGACAGAAAAAACTTCTGGCAAGGAAAGATGATCTATCATCCTAAACTCACCCTCGTTCTTTTTTGGTACAACGCCTAAAGGAGATACTATCAAATTCTGTAAAGGCCAATAATCAAAGGGACCTGCCATCCGGCCCTCTGCAACTTCTTTGTTCAGTTTTCTTTTATAATGTATTGGTGTTCTTTTGCTGATTTCAAGTTATCAGCGAATCTCCTAGTTCTTGGACCCTGGTAACCCAACCTAAAACCTTCTTTGAACCCCATTCCAATTTCACTGCCTCTTCTCTATTGGGGTAATATTGTAACCAGTAATTCAAGAGGTCTAATTGAATTGGAGAAAAAGCCCTTTTGTCCAAATTGAGTGGATCCTCCCCTCCCCCTGTTATGACCCCCTGTGGTAAAACCTCCTTGCTCCCCAAAACATTCTAGAACTGCATGTCTGCCTCCGCACTTTGAGCATTCATGTTTGTGTCTGCATGGGTTTCTTGGACAATAACCCCTATTGAAACTCCAGCATGGTCCTGAATTGGTATGTCGACCACGTCCCGCTGGCTGTATGCATGGTAGGTGGTGGCTATGTGGATACATCCACTGGACCCATAATTCATTATCGACTTCCCCCCCATGGTTTATCAGGTTACAAGACCGTTCTAGCCCTGAACTCCTCATCATAATGTAACCATGCAAAACCACCAAATTCTGAGCTGGCCTTCCTGATTGTGTCAATGTATTTGAATAAAGCCACCGCCCTATCAGGAACTTTTTCGCAATAAACGCTTGCAAATATAAAAAATGCTGACGTCCACGTATCGATTGTAGTCGGGACTCTAGGTCTCTTTGCCAACTCCCATGCTTCTTCTCTAGATCCTTCTTTTGACTGTATCTCCCTATGCAAAAGCTTATAAACTTCTATAAATTCACCCTTCCAAATCTTGTCTTTCGTTCCCGTACTCAAATGTGATCCTAAAGGCATGGATAACCCCATATATGGTAACCTTTTCAAACCTTCTGTTCTACTCTTTGTTCTTCTTCAGCAGTTTTCTTTATCGTATCCTCTTCAACTTGGTCCCCACTTATCTCTACATTTTTATCTTTAGATTCCTCCTTCTTCTCCATCACAGACACTGACTTACCTGATAATCCTTCTTCGATTCCAGATTTGGTTCCAACTCTCTTATCAACTGAACTTTTGCAAACCCTTTTATGCCGACCCCCAAATTCATCCTCCATGTTTGCTCCCCCACAACTACACCACTATTGTGTCTCACCTGTACTCAAATTGCTTCTCGTGTCCGTCACCATCTTGCACTTTTCAATCTTCCCTCGCCCTCTCTTAACACCCCTACTCTTATTTGCATATTCATTATCACTAGCAACCTGTAAAATACAATATTTTGACAAGGATTTAGTGACCCCCCCCACATCCCTTGTTTTGTACACCTTCATTCTTTTCACCATAATTTTTCCAGTGTGGTATCTCCCCTTCTTCCAACTCCTCACTTCCTTCCTCATAATCAAGCTCACAAATCTCCAAATCATCCTGCGCCGCAAAACTTATTCCCGGGCGATCCCAATCTCCCACCCTCCCATCGAAATTCTTCCAATCAATGTTCTTTTGTTGTACCATGGGTGAATGCTCTTGCTGCTTGCTCAATGTCAGGACGGTTGCTCTGAACCTCTCCTTCACTTCTTGCCGGTTTACCCAAGTCGCACTAAACTTAGCCGGCTGGTCCCCGCTACATCTGCGTTCATCATGGAGCATGCTCCCATCAAATCATCAAATCAAATCATTAGCATTTATAAAGCGCGCTACTCACCCGTGCGGGTCTCAAGGCGCTAGGGACAAAGGGGGTGGTTATCGCTGCTCGAACAGCCAGGTCTTTAGGAGTCTCCGGAAAGCGGAGTGGTCCTGGGTGGTCCTGAGGCTGGTGGGGAGGGAGTTCCAGGTCTTGGCCGCCAGGAAGAAGAAAGATCTCCCACCCGCCGTGGAGCGTCGGATGCGAGGGACGGCGGCGAGTGCGAGGCCAGAGGAGCGGAGGGGGCGGGTGGGGACGTAGAAGTTAAGCCGTCTGTTGAGGTATTCCGGTCCCTTGTCGTGGAGGGCTTTGTGTGCGTGGGTGAGAAGTCGGAAGGTGATCCTTTTGCTGACTGGGAGCCAATGCAGGTGTCTCAGGTGTGCGGAGATGTGGCTGTTGCGGGGTACGTCGAGGATGAGGCGGGCTGAGGCGTTTTGAATGCGTTGCAGGCGATTTTGGAGTTTGGCGGTGGTCCCAGCGTAGAGGGTGTTGCCGTAGTCCAGGCGGCTCGTGACGAGGGCATGGGTCACGGTTTTTCTGGTGTCGGCGGGGATCCAGCGGAAGATCTTGCGGAGCATGCGGAGGGTGAGGAAGCAGGCGGAGGACACGGCGTTGACTTGCTTGGTCATGGTGAGAAGGGGGTCCAAGATGAAGCCGAGGTTGCGGGCGTGGTCTGCGGGGGTCGGTGCGGTGCCGAGGGCCGTGGGCCACCAGGAGTCGTCCCAGGCGGACGGGGTGTTGCCGAGGATGAGGACTTCAGTTTTTTCAGAGTTCAGCTTTAGGCGGCTGAGCCTCATCCAATCTGCGACGTCCTTCATACCCTCTTGTAGGTTGGTCTTGGCGCTGGCGGAGTCCTTGGTGAGGGAGAGTATAAGTTGGGTGTCGTCGGCGTAGGAGGTGATGATGATGTCGTGCTTGCGTAAGATGTTAGCGAAGGGGCTCATGTAGACATTGAAGAGTGTCGGGCTGAGTGATGAGCCTTGAGGTACACTGCAGATGATCTCAGTGGGTTCTGAGCGAAACGGAGGGAGGTAGACTCTTTGGGAGCGGTTTACGAGGAAGGAGGCGATCCAGTCCAGGGCCTGGTCTTGGATCCCGGTGGAGCGGAGGCGGGTGATTAGGGTACGGTGACAGACGGTGTCAAAGGCAGCCGAGAGGTCGAGAAGAATGAGGGCGACTGTTTCACCGTTGTCCATCAGGGTTCTGATGTCGTCTGTGACTGAGATGAGGGCGGTTTCAGTGCTGTGGTTGGTTCGGAATCCGGTCTGTGAGGGGTCGAGCAGGTTGTTGTCTTCCAGGAAGGTGGTCAGCTGTTTGTTGACGGTCTTCTCTATTACTTTGGCTGGGAAAGGCAGAAGGGAGATGGGGCGGAAGTTTTTCAGGTCGCTCGGGTCAGCCGTAGGTTTCTTTAGTAGGGCGTTGACTTCGGCGTGTTTCCAGCATTCGGGGAAGGTAGCAGAAGAAAAAGAAGAGTTGATGATGGTCTGGAGGTGCGGGGCGATGATGTTGTCGGCTTTGTTAAAGATGAAGTGCGGGCAGGGGTCCGAAGGGGCGCCGGAGTGGATAGAGTTCATGATGGATTTGGTTTCTTCCGTGCTGATGTGGGTCCAGTTGTTGAGGGTGATGGTCGGGGATGTGGGTTCGGTGGTGTTAGGTTGGGTCTGGTGTCCGAAGCTGTCGTGGAGGTCGCTGATCTTGCGATGGAAGAAAGTGGCGAGGGATTCGCATAGATCCTGTGAGGGCGTGACGGCGTTGGCGTTGGCGCTGGGGTCGGAGAACTCCTTGACGATGCTGAAGAGTTCTCTGCTGTTGTGGCTGTTTTTGTCCAGTCTGTCGGTGAAAAAATTCCTTTTGGCAGTGCGGATCAGGTGGTGGTGTTTGCGGGTAGCGTTCTTGAGGGCGGTCATGTTGTCAGCGGTGCGGTCCTTGCGCCAGGCTTTCTCAAGTGCGCGACAAGTTTTCTTTGATTCTTTGAGGGTGTCAGAGAACCAGAGGGGTTTCTTGGTGTTGTTCTGTCGCTGCGAGCGTTTGAGGGGAGCAAGGTTGTCTGCGCAGTTGGAGATCCAGTTTGTGAGGTTGAGGGCTGCGACGTTGGGGTCGGTGGTGAGGGTGGGTTGGTTGGTGGCGAGTGCGGCGAAGAGTTGCTCTTCAGGGATCTTGTTCCACTGTCGGCGAGGGATGGGTTGAGTGCGGAGGTGGCGGGTCTCGCGTCGGAATGTGAAGTGGACGCAGCTGTGGTCGGCCCAATGAAGGGCGGAGGCGTGGCTGAAGAAGACGTGTTTGCTGGCGGAGAAGATAGGGTCGAGTGTGTGTCCAGCGATGTGGGTGGCAGTGTTCACCAGTTGTTTGAGGCCGAGGTTGGCGAGGTTGTCGAGCAGGGTGGTGGTGTTGGGGTCGTTGTTTTGTTCCAGATGGAAGTTGAGGTCGCCTAGGAGGATGTAGTCCGGTGAGGCGAGGGCGTGCGGGGAGATGAAGTCGGCGATGGTGTCGCTGAAAGGGGCGCGAGGTCCGGGAGGACGGTAGACGAGGGATCCTCTGAGGGTGGTCCTCGGGTCGGTGCGAATCTGAAAATGCAGGTGTTCAGCGGCAAGAGGGGAGTCTTCAGTGGAGGTGGTGACGCTGATGGAGTCTTTGAAGACGATGGCGATGCCTCCTCCTACTTGGTTGGACGCCCTGCAAGCCGCCACAACCTGCAGAGACTGTGGCGTGCCCTTTGCCGCACACTAAACTCTCCCTACGAACCTCACTAGTTATCTCGCGCCTGGGCTTTACCATTCGCCCGAAGCTGCCCGGGGGTGGACATCCTCTGGATGCCACCCCAAGAAGCCCCCATTATGCATCAGTAAGTGCCCAAGTGAAAGCCGGTATAATAGATATAATTTGCTTAATAATTAAACTTAAATGGTTATCAAAAAGAACAAATTAAAAGTAAACGCGTATGTGACTACCTTTGTACCATGTTAAATTGCTTGTTAGACTGAGCCATGTGCGCAACTGACTCATGGTATAGCGCCGGGAGGGCGCACTGGACCCCGGCGGTCAACCACGCGCTAGTGTCAAACTTTGATTAAAGCAGGACCCTGCCAGTAAGTGCCCGAGAGTGCAAAGTCATGCAGTATTTAATGTAATTAAAAATAAAACACTTCTGTGATGCCTCTACCACACTGCTTGTTAGACAACTGACTCATGTTATAGCGCTTGGGCCGCTCTTTCTCTCGTCTTCATTGCTTGATTTTCCTCGCGAGAAAGTGTCACTTACTGTTGTTGAAATGTCACTCATAATTATACTGAAATTATTAAAATGTCACAGATAGCAATCTGAAACCCTGGCAGCTATGTCTTCTCTTTCTTTTTGGCGACTGGTCTACAGAGTCATTGGTTATTAATGCAACTTCCAATCCATGGTAAGGCCACTATTCCAGTGTCTTGTCGTAATAGGCAGCAGGGAAGTGACAGTCTGCACCTCCACCGGTTGCCTTGCCTTGCTGTGCTGGAAATGGAAAGCAAGCATTGTTAAATCCAAGAGGTCTGGTGTTTGGTAGGGTAAGTGTTTGGTCCTTGGAAGAAAATTTCGTACTAAAGGAACATCTTGGGCTATGACATTACGGAAGCTAAAAGTAGGGCAGAGCGCATTAGCAGTAGTAAGCTGTACTCTCAAAGCAGAGAGTTCTAAAATCGAGACAGAAGATAAGGTTTGCATTGTAAGTGGTGAAATCAGAAGACATACACAACAAAAGATTCTATAGCGGATACTTTTGACAAGAGCCTTGTCTTAAAGACTGTGGGCCTCATTACGAGGTTGGCGGGCTGACGGTCAGCCCGTCAGCCCAGTGGAGAAGAGACCATCGCGGAGCTGGTAGTCTCCCCCCTGCCCCATTACAAGAAGCCTCAGATTTCAGAGGTTTCCGCCGGTCAGCCCACTGGAGGTGAGGCCAATGCCATCGCACAGAGGGTGCTCCCAGCACCCTCGTAATGCGCACTGTCTGACGTGGCAGACAGTGCGCATTCTGAGGGTGCTGTGCAGTGGGACCCCTGCATTGCCCACAGTGCAGGAGCCCCATGTGGCCCCCAGCACTGGCTTTCCACCCACCTTTTCATGGCGGAGTCCCCGGCATGAAAAGCTCATGGAAAGTGAAGTCGTAATCGGCAAGGCAGTGCTGCTTTAAGCACCGCCGTGGCTGAGCACGACTTTGACCGCCACCTACCCATCAGCAGCAGTGGCTCCTCCGCAATGGCGGAGGAGCATAGCCCCACTGGCTCAGAGCCAGCAGCTGAAAAATAAAATGTTATTTTATTATTGTTTTATTTTTCAGTTGCTGGCTGAGCCAGCGTCTGCAGGGAGGGGCAGGGCCGGGCCATGGGAGGGGGAAGGAGGAGTGGAGTGCTAATAAAAGTGTGCATGTCAGTTTGGCAGGCCTTCTTAAGCCAACCAAACTGACATGCGCACTTAGGTTTCTACAACCCAAGTGGGTTGCACAGCTGGGTTGGAGAAACAGCACAGATTCCCATGCACTGCCTGAGAGGCAGACCAAGCCACTCAGACCAATCTTGGTGCTGCTTTCATGCTAGATATAGCAAGAAAGCAGCATCAGGATTGCATGGGGAGCCTGTGCTAGTGTCCCAAGGACTGCTGGGACACAATCAGGAGCAGCAATGAATAAGAGCGAGGTGGCCGGACATGTACATTTTTTTTATATTATATCCTTAATACCTTGCCCAATTCCCCCCACCCCACTTCATATTTGTGGCACCCAGTACTGCCCATACTCGTAATCAGGCCCTATGTGTTCTCACGGCTTTACTTTGTGAATAAAACAGCAGTAAGCTCAACTACATGTTATCATGACAGCAAAATAAATGCACAAAAGAACACACATATGCCATTATTGAATGGCACTGTGTTTTTATGAGAGGCTAGGGCATCCAACTATCATCACTTCCTAAACAAACAAAAAACATAAAACAGTTGAGGTTAACATGCGGGTGCCTATGACCAAAGCACACAGCTGAAGACAACGGCAACTTCCCATTCACATAGATTGGGCACAGCATGGAGAACGGACTTAGACAACACCACTACTGACAGACCACCAGTAACCACATAAATGAAGGCCCCAGCCATGGCACCACATCATGTAGCAAAATGTAGACTATGTCAAAGACAGGAAAAGTGGTTTGTCACAAAGGAAAAACGACCCCACATTAACCTGCTATATGGGGTTCATCAAACACAAGTCCAGGAGTGCCAGATCCAAGCCAGAATATCAGTTTAACCAAATAGCATACATTTATCGCAAGCAACCTAATGGAACGCCTACATAGTAGATTGTTTATCCTAGAAACCTGCTTTGGATCCAGCCCTCCTAGAGTAGGCTGGACTCCCTTCAGCCCTCTAGAATGCTACATCTCACTACCTATCACTCCTGCTGAAGGAGCCCCGCAGAGCCTCGACCCGCCCCCTCCTCCCCCGGCTGGAGCTTATGTTATGCCACTAGATGCCCTCACATGATGGTCACTGAAATCTCCCTCCAGTCACTAAAAAACAAGAGGCCTAGTGGCAGAGCCATGTGACCCAGTGGAAACCTAACCACCCAATCCGAGCCTCCACAAATTCTTTCCACCACGCCAGCCACTGAGTGCTGGCTGTCCACCACACCACAAATAAACACTAAACCACGAGGCCAGAAACAAGATCATGTGACCCAATGGCAGCCTCACTAGCAAACTGGAGAACGCTCAGCCGTACCAGCCATTAAGGACCTGCCCACCCATCCCGCTGCAGCATGTCTACAGTTCTCATACTATGTATTCTCTTTAGAGCTGTTCGCAGTAACAGAACATTTGTGTATGAAAGGAAGCAATATTTGTGTCTATAAGGAAGCAATGCTCAGAGTAAAAGTGAGAGGTTTTTCCCAGCAAGAATGTAATTCAGTTTGGCTGCCACTTTAAGCAGGTTTTTTCCATTTCTGTTACTTACCAACTTTCATGTAAAGTAGGAATCAATAGAAAAACAAGGTACAGGTTAATTGAGCTTGAATTTTCAGCAAATAACTTTGCCAATTACCACCACCGGTATTACTGCAGCAAGCAGGCATATTTGCCACTCATGAATTGTCCCCATGCCACAGCACGGCCACCGCCACGTCACATACTTCTTCTTATCACTACTAACCGGACTCCTAGTTTTCCCAACTAGAGATCACTTCTGAGTCATACAAAAATGTACATCTAAACCACTCAACTCATTCCCATCATTGCACCTCACACAATACACAACATGCTGGCCACAAGCGTGTGAACCTAGAGAATATTATCTAGACAAAATGGGTCCCCAGTCACTCTCAAAATTAACAAATCACCAATCAATATCTCATGTGCTTGTTACCTTTGTTAGAGCTGCAAATGGTCCATCTGCTAATATTGTTGACTTCCTAAAGTACACCTTCCACATCCCAGAATCGAGTCTCAATGTGCACTCCCAGTGGACCATGGACTTCCTGTTCTACCAGTGGTGATCCATTCTCAGACAAGATGGGCAACTCAATATTTAGCCAAGTCAAGTTTATTTGAAATAATTTGGATCTCCAAAGAGATCCACACATCATTTAACAAATCAAATACACTTCAATACAAGTTTAAAAAAACATTTTAAAAACTAAAAAAATGTTAAACAAGGTGTTTCATTTTCCAGGTTCAAGAGCAATTGACGATCTTTATGAATGGGACATGCATTATATTTAATAAACAAATTGTTAAAATAGTTAAGATCTTCTATGCTATAGTATAGATCACAGATTCTTCCCTTAATTAGCAAGTAACGCCAACTGCCCGTTAGACACTTCTAAGATAGTATATTCATTTTAAATAGCAATTAAAAGCAACAAATAGCATGTTCAAGATTCCAGGATAAATACATTTGTGGTCTTTTCGAAATGCAAGAAGCTATAATTAGGTCATATTTCCCTTCTTTTTTTAAACAAGAATCAATGTCCATCCTCAGACTAAGGATACTTGATAGCTGTTTTATCAGACTTATTAGCTGCAAAGTAGACAAACCTGCAAAAACATCCTGCTGTACCTCAAACAGTTTCAATGCATAATTAAGATGTCTATAAAATGCACAATTTTCCTTCTTCAAATGAACATTTTCTAAACACATTAAGGGCCTCATTATGAGGCTGGCGGTCTTAAGACCACCCATCCTTGCGGTGGCGGTCAGGACCGCCGCGGCTGTGGCGATCCGACCACCACATTAAGACCCTGGGGGTTAAACTGCCATGGTACCGCCGGCACCGCTGGGATCCATGATCCCGACGGCCTGGGGGAGATTGCAATCAGCCAGGGTGAAGCTGCATGCAGCACCACACTGCTGGTTAGGACCTTGTTCTCTGCCAGACTTTTCATGGCAGTTTTACCACCATGAAAAGGCTGGTGGAGAACAGGCACAGGGCGCCACAGGGGGACTCACTGCCCATGCTCTTGGCATGGGGAGTGCAGGGGTCCCCCTGACCAGCACCATTGCAATGTTCACTGTCTGCTGTGCAGACAGTGAACATTGCGATGGTGCTGGTGCACCCTGCGGCAACCTGCGATTACGAGCCGGAGACAATGCTGCCACCTGTTTCCTGCTAGGCTGAAGGGTGGAAACCAAGGTTTCCATCTGTCAGCCTAGCGGGAAACACCTAATAGGTCCAGCGGTGTGGTCACCACTACAGCGACAGCCACCCTGTCTATAATTTAGCGGACAGGCTTTTCTGTCTGCCAAACTCAAAATGAGGCCCTAAATTTCTTAATGAATTATCATGGCTACTGAGTAGGTGATCTCCCCATTGTAACTCTGCAGTTAGGGCCTGCTCAAATATACTGATTTGACCAAATTCTAATCTAATAGCCTGAATAGCAGCAAGTGTATTCAGGCTGCATTGCTATCTCAAGATTTGACCCTCAATCTTGTTCATAAAACTCTATTCACTTCAATTATTTCTGGTGCATATCATAGAGCTAGAGATAGTTTAGGGACACACCAATCACAAATGGAAGAAATACCTACAAACTATGATGTTATAAGAACCTTTTAGTCAAAACTAATTTTTTAAGAACTGATAAACTGCAAAACACAACTAACTACTGATATTAAATGTGGGTGCCTCAACATAGGTGTATCTACTTCCTTTGAGCATCACTCACCTCCAATTCATCCACCCATGCTCAAGAACAATTACTCAGAACAGTTCCTGGAGTACCTCACGCTGAGCCGAAGGGTCTCTGTGGGAGATTTCACCATTTCCATTCAATATCGACTTGGCCAATGCCAAGAGCAAAAGGCAAAGAACTTGATACATGGGTTTCCAGCCAACTGACTACCTACCTAAACGACAATCACCTTGCTGTGAGGAAAATAAAGTCTCCTAGCTGTAGACTTAACCTAACCTTTTCATAAAAATCCAGAAGGATGGCTGGGCCTCTGTTAAAAAACGTTTAACACCCAAGAGCAACCATAAGAAGGTATCAGTTAGAGTCCCAGTACCTCACATGACCCTTTCTCTAGGGTTGTATGTCGGAATTATAAATAATTGCCAATGTGGCCGGACTCCCGTGGTGGCTATTTGGAGCTCCCCGCTGGGCGGGTGGGGATCTCAGCCGCAACACGGGAGCCGGCTCCAAATGGAGCCGGCGGTGTTGCGGCCGTGCGACGGGTGCAGTTGCACCCGTCGCGCTTTTCACTGTTTGCTATGCAGACAGTGAAAAGCTCCATGGGGCCGTGGCAGGGGGCTCCTGCACTGCCCATGCCCCAGGGGCCCCACAACTCCCCTTTCTGCCAGCCTTTTCATGGCAGTTCATACCGCCATGAAAAGGCTGGCGGGAGGGGGACTCGTAATCCCTTGGGCAGCGCTGCTGGAGGATTACAACCGCCATGACCAATGTGGCGGGAAACCGCCGGGACCAATGTGGCGGGAAACCGCCGGGACCAATGTGGCGGGAAACCGCCGGGACCAATGTGGCGGGAAACCGTCGGGACCAATGTGGCGGGAAACCGCCGGGACCAATGTGGCGGGAAACCGCCGGTCCCGGCGGTGCGACCGCGGGTAATCCCATGGGAAGCACCGCCAGCCTGTTGGCGGTGCTTCCGTCAAAACAGCCCTGGCGGTCTTTGACCGCCAGGGCTGTAATGAGGGCCATAGTCTGACATAAACAGTGTGTTCTAAATATTGTTTAAAGAAATATTGTCCCATTAGGTGAAAAGTTTCTAGCAACTGCAGTGATGCAATATTTTTTGTAGACAACATTTAGAGCACTAAGAGGACTATTCACAAACTGCATTTTGTAATATGTTTTTTTAGCATGTTCTGTAGTACTACAAAAGAAGTACAAACATGCTACAAAATGCTGTTCACAAGCATATGTGCAGAGTTTCCACCTCCGCTTCTTCTACCTTTTTCTGTGAGGAGATTTTCACTCTGACTGCAAAGTCTCTGTACATGTAGGTATTTGTTTTAGTAGTAAATGTGGGAAGGAAAGAAGGGAGACCATTCACAATGGGGAACATTTACGATTGAAGGGTTTATGGAGGATGTAGAGGGATTTAAGGAGGGTCGGGTGGGGGTGGGACGTCCACCCACCCACCCACAAAAAAGTGAGCCGATTGCTAGGCACAAACTTCTCCTCTAACATTCATGCATGCAAAAAGGATCCCTAAACAGTAGCTAATTACTCCAGCTCAAAGCTTAAGTAGGTCCATCACTATACACGGCCAACCTCTGGTACTGTAACACCTCCCATAGAAAATAATTGAGGTAGGGACTTGAAAAAAATTCTGTAGGAAATAGTGTTAAATGAAATAATATTAAATTCTTTAAAATAGTAAAAAATATAGTTACATTTAATCTAATATTTAAACAATTTATAAAAATATTACTCGTTTATTATTTCATTATAAAATATTTTAATAACCTTTCTTGAATTTACAAACTAATGTAACAACGTTCACTAAAATATAACAATTACTGTAAATAACTTCTTTATAGCATTTTAATACATATTAATACATAATACTTTTTCATTTAGGTGGCAATTGTTTTAAATTAAACTTTGAAAAATATTTTAAATTGAATATATTTACATTAATTCAAGATTTGATTAAAAATTAAGTTAATAGTTCTGTAGAACTGTCTTTAGTACTACATTCCCAATGTATAAATTTAATTTGCATTAATATTCAGCATAAACCTATCTTAACTATTTTTTAAATCAAATAAACATTTACATTTTCCTTATACTTTACCATAGAGAGACTATATAGTCTGGGTAGGAGAGCTCTGCATTGTAAAGTACAGGGAAAATTAAGCTTTGCATTTTTTTAAAAATGTTATATTTGAACTAATAAAATTAATTCATTGTATATATTTATTTTAAAAGCAGAACTAAAGAAAATAATGCTACCACACTGTTTGCTTAATTTTGAATTAACTATTTAATTAAAATATATTAATTTAAAATAATTTTTCTAAAGTGTAAATTGGAAATTAATTTCTCACTTAAAGAAAAAATATATTTATTATGCATTAATAGTGATTAAGAGTGATGTGTAGAATTAATTAAAAGTAATTGTATTATATTTTAATAAAATATATTGATACATTAATTTCTAGATTTAAACCGTTTATCAAAATATTGTGCAATTAGATAAAGGTAAGTTTTTTATATTTTCTTAAAATTAAATTACATGAATGTATTTAGTTATTTTAAATAATTTAATTCAACATTATTTTCGAAGAGGTTTTATTTTAAGTCCCTACCTCCATTATTTTGATTGGGAGGGTATTGCTGTACCAGAGGTTGGCCATGTGTGGCGCTTGAATTAATACTGTGCTTTGTTTCAGCAGTAACTCACACTTGTAAATGTGGCTCCGCTCCCTTTTCTAGGGCGTGGAGGTGTGAGTAAATATACACCTTTGAGTAACTTACACTTGGATTTTATTTATTAACAGCCAAAAGTAATAAAGGTATTCAAAAGTGTGTGAATAAATTACACATGTAAATTATACAAAATTGTAATTTACCTTAGTGAATAGCCCGAATATTTTTAATTTTTATTAGATTAATTTTTGCCCTTGATATTCTAGTACTGCACCTTCTCTAGTACTCGAACGCCTTTAATGCCAACAAGACAGCGCGTGATGCTTTCAAAAAATCCTATAGAAGTAGTTTGATTTTACATGGCTCTACTTGAACATCTAATTATAAATACTGCTCCTTTGTCACTGCTCTCGCAGAATGCTGACCCTGTCAAAGCCCAGCCTGATGGCCACATTACTCCAGTGTTCAGAGAGGAAGCCACGTTCAGCCTCTTTCCCTCTTAGCTATGCATGGAATTTACAAGAAGGGAACCAACTTTAAAAATTCTGCCTTGCACAGTATCAGTGCTGGCCTGGTCTTTGAGAGGGAACAGTGGCTCTTTCTGTATTTCTGGGGCTCTGTGCCCAGGCACACACCCAGTGGCTTACAGTCCTCATGCTGTCGCCGCCTACTCCAGTGGGAGCCTTGGGGGTGTTCACACTCTCTGCTGTTAGAGAGGTCTCTGTGTTCATGAAACATGTAACATAAACGCAGTGTCCATGAAAGGTGCTGAGGTAACAGCATGGCCAACAAACCTTATCGCGACACAGCCATCTACTGGTCTAGTGGCTAAACTGTTGGCTGTGCAGTCCCGGCCACCTCACTAGACCAAACTGTGACAATGAGCATGTTTGGATGCAGCTCCCATGCACATACCTGAGTACCCAAACAAGATCGCCATAGTAAGTAAAATGATTTTTTAAACAAAATCTAAATCTTCACCGGTAAAAAGTAAATCCCAGAAAAAGACATATGGCCATTTTGCACAGAATACCTTGCGTAGCTCATTCAAAATATGTCCATATGCACAGGGTTGGTGGGGGGTTAGGCACTAAAGTACTATCTCCACATGTTAGTAAGTTCTTGCAAAATTACTTGCATGGTGTACCCATTATGTGCTGGGAAGGAAACAGCACCGGGACTTTGGCCAAACATGCATCCCAAGACTACCCTTCCGAGGTGTTCTGTGGGTGGGTACCACACCTCTCCTCTTCTGCGTGGATACATACTGCCCTTCCTAGGGGCTATGTGGGTGGGTACCACACCTCTCCTCTTCTGCGTGGATACATACTGCCCTTTCTAGGGGCTATGTGGGTGGGTACCACACCTCTCCTCTTCTGCGTGGATACATACTGCCCTTCCTAGGGGCTATGTGGGTGGGTACCACACCTCTCCTCTTCTGCATGGATACATACTGCCCTTCCTAGGGGCTATGTAGGTGGGTACCACACCTCTCCTCTTCTGCATGGATACATAATGCCCTTCCTAGGGGCTATGTGGGTGGGTACCACACCTCTCCTCTTCTGCGTGGATACCTACTGCCCTTCCTAGGTGTTCTGTGAGTGGGTACCGCACATCTCCTCTTCTGCGTGGATAGATACTGCCCTTCCTAGGTGTTCTGTGGGTGGGTACCACACCTCTCCTCTTCTGCATGGATACATACTGCCCTTCCTAGGGGCTATGTGAGTGGGTACCGCACATCTCCTCTTCTGGGTGGATACATACTGCCCTTCCTAGGGGCTATGTGGGTGGGTACCACACCTCTCCTCTTCTGCGTGGATACATACTGCCCTTCCAAGGGGCTATGTGAGTGGGTACCGCACATCTCCTCTTCTGGGTGGATACATACTGCCCTTCCTAGGGGCTATGTGAGTGGGTACCACACCTCTCCTCTTCTGCATGGATACATACTGCCCTTCCTAGGGGCTCTGTGGGTGGGTACCACACCTCTCCTCTTCTGCGTGGATACATACTGCCCTTCCTAGGGGCTCTGTGGGTGGGTACCACACCTCTCCTCTTCTGCGTGGATACATACTGCCCTTCCTAGGGGCTATGTTTGTGGGTACAACACCTCTCCTCTTCTGCGTGGAGACATACTACCCTTCCTAGGGGCTATGTGGGTGGGTACCGCACATCTCCTCTTCTGGGTGGATACATACTGTCTTTCATAGAGGACTCAGTGGGTGAGTATCACACCTTTCCTCTTCTGTGTGGATACATACTGCCCTCCCTATGGGCCCTGCGGCGGGTACCACACCTCTCCTCTTCTGTGAGGATACATACTGCCCTCCCTAGGGGCCCTGTGGGTGGGTACCACACTGCTTCTCTTCAGAGTGGATACATACTGCCCTTGCTAGGGGCTCTTTTGGTGGGTACCACACCTCTCCTCTTCTGTGTGGATACATACTGCCCTCTCTTGGGGCCCTGTGGGTGAGTACCACACTGCTTCTCTTCAGAGTGGATACATCCCGCCCTTGCTAGGGGCTCTTTTGGTGGGTACCACACCTCTCCTCTTTTGTGTGGATACATACTGCCCTCTCTGGAGGCCCTGTGGGTAAGTACCACACCTCTCCTCTTCTGTGAGGATACATACTGCCTTTCCTGGGGGCCCTGTGGGTGAATATCACACCTTTCCTCTTCCGTGTGGATACATAAAACGGTTCATTAGTAAATGTGATGCTGATGGGATCTTGTGTTGATTTTTCAAAGGTTTATATTTGTATTCCGATAAAGTCACACAGAAATAATTCAGTTTCCCAAAATAATCAGACATCTTTTCCCATAGTCCGCTTGTTTTTATTGATCAGGAAGGTACATTTTTCGAAAAGGGTGGATGTCTACCAAATCACTGAAGCAAAAGGAGCAGAAATCAGTAAAATCACAGAGAATTAGTGGTATGATGCACTCTGCTTGTTAATGACCCACGTACCAGTAATTGAATATTACACAGAGTTTGTTATGTCAATACCATAGATGCACTCAAATGCTATTCCCCAAAACAAGGAATATCAAGCATGCACCGGTGCTAAAGTTGCAACATCGCATGATAGCATTTTTGGTAGGATGATGATTGTGTGAAAGAAAATACACCCAGTGCTGTAACATCTATAGGAAACGTGCAATTACAAAGAATGAAAAGTGCATGTGGGTGAACACAGTTTCACCTCAAAAACCTCCCCTCGCTTGAAGAACTGGATTCTGCCAAGACTAAGGTGTGCACTTGTGTGATCAGAAAGAACAATACAATATGTGTCATAAAATTTTTCACTCTAAAGGATCTGTAACACCTAGACCTGAATTGAAGAAAAATGGAGCTGCATCCAATGCAGCTCCACTTTTCTTGCGCCCCTTAGCGCACCCCTACCGCTACCATGTGTGTGCCGTATTTAATATACGGCGCACCATGGCGCAGGGTAGGGGCAATAGCGTCAACATTTCTGATACTATTGATGTACTGTGCAGCATTAGCACATACATAGGGTACATAGGGGCCCGTTGAAAACAATGGTGTGCCCCCTTTTAACGCCTGCTCTGTGCTGGTGTTTAAAATAACCGCTAAAAATGGTGCATGCAATCTATTAGATTCCACTGCTCCATTTTTGCGGTCCTCCTAACGTGGGAACGCCCCCCATGCATACATTATGGACTTGATTACGACCTTGGCGGAGGGGATTACTCAGTCTCAAAAGTGACGGATATACCATTTGGCATTTTATAAGTTCCATAGAATATAATCAAACATGGCGGGCGGGATATCCGTCATGTTTGGGACGGAGTAATCCCCTCCGCCAAGGTTGTATTCAGGTCCTATATCTGGCGCAGGCATAATGTGGCACAAAAGGTTACAAAGTGGTGCAATGCGTGCATTGTGCCACTTTGTAAATATGGTGCGGCAAATTTTGCCTCATTGGACCTTATTATGTGGCGCAAGGAGGCACTAGGTCCTCTTAAATATGGGCCCTAGTACTGTTATGTATGCAGAACCAGATGTGGCCTGGCTTGTGCTTCTGCTTTTTGCTAAAACATATGCTGCATGCAGGTGAATGCCATTGTATAAGCAATTTGTCATTTTTTAGAACTTTAATTACGCAAAGACCTTTGATTTTACTAAAAATATATGTATAATTTACTTATAGGGGCTATCAACTATTCCTCTTCATCCATTGGTCTGTTGTTGTGTCATTCACATGTTAATTCCGCCCATTACAGCACAGAGCAAGAAGCAGTGGGGAAGCCCACTTCAGCCATTGGCTAACTTGAGTGTGAGTGATGGCATTCTGCCCTTTTACCTCCACTCACAAATTAGTTCCCTTAAGTGCCAAGGAATACTATCGCCTTATGCGCTTTTTGATATCAAAAAATATTTTTGCATTAGGCAAATACACTTTTTATGTTTTTTAAGTTTCATGGGGGCTCAGCAGCTTCCCCAACAATAAAGTTTTACAATAACTATGCTAAGACAAGCACTGGCAAAACCAAAAGGCTGGCAGACAATGCCAGACCTATTTGTTTTGTCAGTGCTAGTTTCTCAACAGGTGGGAACAGTTTTGGTTCAGTCCCTAAGCATGTTAAAATGTCACAAAAACTAGATAACAACATCCCAGGATATTGATGAATACATTTCTCAAATTACCACAAAATTCCACATAATTAGGCTTTGCTCTACAATAAAATTGATGCAATCCGGCTGCCCAATTCAGTACTGTACCTCTACATAATTTCAATGGCCATGCTTAGAATATAACCTGTTAGTGTGACAATTGTGGGAGTTACAGTGGATTTAATGACAATATTTAACTTTGCCAGAAGGAAACTAAAAATCGCCTTAGGCCTGCAAACATCGAAGGACAATGAGTTAATCTCTTCAAATCCCCACCTGGCAATGAACTGCTCTGTCCCACCTCTTTAGCTCACTGGAAGATTTAAATCAATTTCAGTTTTCTACATACCACCCACAGGTGATCACCAAAAGAGCTCCCACAGATCAAAACTGCAAAGCTGCAGGAGCGATTAGTCCATGCCATATTTACAGGATAATCGCCTACTATGTTCCTGGGTTGCATTTAGACACAGTCTATGTAAGTATACATCATGTGGGCATCTATGAAATCTGGCACACTCTTGCATTCGTCTGCTATTTAGGATGCGGTCTGTGCATTGAAATGAGCTGCCAATCAGAAAGTGCTGTAGGACTCGCAAAAGTCCAGAGGAAGGGGTCGACTTTGCTACTTCATTAGTTCACCCCTGTCAGAACTATCCAGCCTGATGTTACGTTTAGTTTTAACAAAGGAGGCAACTCTAACCTCTACAGTAAGTTCCCCGCCCACAGGCCTTTAATGATACACGTTTAATGGGATTCCACGCTAAGGTTTCACAAATAAAAGGCAAAATATGAGGTTTATAAACATGAGTATAGCTGGGTAAACACAGAGATATTCAGCTATCAGAGACTGGGAAACAGGCTAATTTCAATGGGGTATGAAAGGTTAGGGCGTTCCCTATCATGGCGTCACTTCCTGTGTTGGCATAGCACTAGGCCTGGACGGAGTTCATGGAGTTGTGCTACACAGAGATCCGTGAAACGCCCAAAAACCTCTGCGGAGCTCCGCAAGCGGCGGAGCGCATTAGGTTGCGCCATTTGCGTTGATTTTTAGCACCAAGTATTTGTCCTGCGCTGAAAAATCCGTGCAAATGGCTCCTTGTGCAGCACAAGAGGCCGCTGCTTCTTTTCTGCCGCTCGAGTTCATTTTCCACTCAAGCGGCAGCTACCTCAACGTGAACTGAATGTTTCTCAACGCAAGCGGTCGCAAACATTTGCGATCATCCGCATTGAGAAATCTCACCGGGAGGTGGTCTTGAGTAAGATTTCCCTTGCTTGCGCTCGCCAACTCACCGCTGACGAGCGCGAGCGAGGAAAAAACTCTGCTCCACTCCACTAGGCAGAGTTTTTCAGAACTCCACGCTCTAAATGGAGCACGGACTGGGAAAAACTCCGCGAGCGGAGTTCACCGCCCACCCCTACATAGCACACAGTATACCAAATAGTCCCAGTTTAACATTTTCGGGCTTGGATTCTGTATTGCGGCAAATGTGATTTTTCATAACTTTGGCCAGAAACCTCAGAGGGGCTGAAACGATACCCTCTCTTCGAGTGTTAAGCATCATAGGGTTATTTATGGGTTTTTTTTTAAGAGAGAGAAATACACCTCATTCTGCCCTCGGAGGTACAACTAATATGTGCTTCTTTTCCAGATACAGATGCCTGATCCTCAAACTTTGTACATATCATTGGTCTACTTCTCATGTTTTATTATGGCGCTTACCGTGGGGCACCATTTGTATATTTATATATCTACCGAAGTACCCCATCAATGTGAAGTACTCTTCAATGTGGGCGAGAATTCTATGATAAATTCAATTAAGTTGGATAAGACGTTAGCAATAGCAAAACAAAGTTTATTTCCCGCTCATAACTCTAAAAGGCGACAGTGAACAGTGGGGCCAGGCAGATCCAAGGCCCAGCAGTGCTAGAAGGGCTTGCATGGAGGCAAAGGTCCCTAATGTATAGTTATTGACTTTATTACACTGTGACCCAGCTGTCTGTTCTGCATCTTAGAACAAACCAGCTTTATGTCCAGGGCAGCTGGGGAGGGAGAGAACAGTGAATCCGAGTGTGAAACAGTGACATGTTAGGGTCAGGCATTCATAAATTAGAAACGGTGCACAATGGGTCTTCTGAAGGCCCTGAGCGCGCAAAAAGGGAAAACGGTGTGGCAGCCCGAATTTAGGGGACATGGAACTAGAAAGGGGTCACAAAGGGTCTGGAGGAACAGAGCGTCACTGCTGTACTGAATGATAATTTCCCGCCTCTGGAACATGTTACATGTTCATCAGCAGCTGACACCAAAGCTGGGCCTGGTGAGATAGAGCAGCTGGTTAAAGCAACAGCTGCGAAAGTCAGGGATATAAAAATAGGACACTTTCAGAGAAAAGGGAAAGTAGCCTCCAAGAAAGACTTTCTGAGAAATTGGGCAAAATATTTTTAAAGCGGAACTTCACTGCTTGGTTTTTCATTTACATTTTAAAAATACGTATCGGCGCGCCCACCATAGGAGCAACATTTAAGGACCTGGAACCCAAACTTAAAACTTTACCAGAAAAGTTATGAGCTACAGGTGGGCAAATGTATTAAACTCAGTGGAGCAATGACGACTGGTCAAAAGTGAGACCGGGCACCAAGGAGTGAGACTCACTCCTAATGAGGGAGATATGACCTGTCTGTCTGTTGCCTCAGAGGTGGTAAGCCTATAAAATAGATCAATATCGAATCATGAGAGCAGCCATGGGAATGTGTTTCTTGAGTCAAGTCCCTCCATTGGTCTTCTCGTTGCCGTAAAGCATGGGCGAGGCGGTAACATCTATCTTTTGGTACTCTGTGCACCATTCCCTAGCTCCATAGCAGGAAACAGTAGGCTGATGGCGGGAAAAGAGTGAGAAAATGATCAACCGTGTGACGTTATCATGCATCAAAGGGTGCATGATGCCTCTTCACCGACTCTTGATAAAATGGTGAATCGACATCCATGCCCGTGGACCACTTGACTATCCCCCCAAAAAACCCCGTATCTATACAAACAACCCTGGATACCTCTTTAGGATACATCTTCAGCCAGGATCTCCTGCCTTTGGCACAACATCTCCAAAGCAGGGCCATCAGCACCAGACTAGGGACGGAGGAGGATCTGTGTCCGCTATTACACCTTAACCACCAGATGCCACATGGTCCACAGACCACCCACGTAACTCAGTTGATGAAAAGATATCTAATCTGAAAGGCAATGTGTTAGGCACTGTAAAAAATAAAGAGATGCAGTCAAATCAAATGTAATGGACAGGTATCATATGAACACAGCTTCAAGACTGCCACCTGGCTGCTCCCCCATATACATTACATTTCATTACAGGGGGCTGCTACTCTCCCCAAATTACAGAGTGAGTGAGGCCAATTACCACAAGGTGTAAGCAAAGGAAACTATCCTCCTCAAGAAGTTCAAGCTATCTCGGCATTCATTTGTCGCTGACACCTTAAAGGAGCTGGTAATCATTTACAAATGGAAAGGGGACCCCAAGGAACCCCTTCTCCTTTGTGAATGCGGAAACTGATATTTTTTAAGAGCAGGCAGTGGTCCCAAAGTCCTAATGACCACTTCCTGCTCTTAAAAATAAAACTTAAATATTTCATTTTATTTTTTGAACAGCATCCCATTCTCCTTTAAGGAAACAGGCAGCATTTAAAGAAAAAAAAAGATTGCTTTATTAAAAAGCAGTCAAAGATATGGTGGTCTGCCGTCAAAGGGCTGGTAAGCCACGACTCCTTTGATGGCTGCAATTGCTAATGGGTTATAAATTGCAACCTACCTCTTTAATACTCATGAGGTTTGTGACCAACTAGAAATAGCTATTTAAAAGCTATGCATTTTCTTACATCAGGAATTGTGATTTACTGATTGCCATTTGGTAAGAATCACAATTAGGAAATCACAATCCCTGCACCTTGTACATATGGTCCTTTGAGGATAACAAGTGCCTTGTCACATCAAAAAAAAAGAAATTCAATGAAAGCAAATCAGTATGCTTGACAGGAAACACAATCTATCTACCCAAAAGCGTCAGCTTGATATTTTCTTATAATGCACACATTTTGTTAAAAAACAAACTAACTTGGCATGTTGTGGGTGTTATCGATCCTGTGGTTTCCCTGTTGCAGAAAAGTTTCTACCATGACAACAGCTTTTGAAAAACGGGACCCTAAAGGAAAATCAATTCTCATAGGACACTATGGGCCCGACTACAGGTTGCTCCTAATATTCTGACCTATGCAATGTCATGCATCAATCTCTGTTGACGCATGGATCAGAATTAAGAGTATGAAGGTATCAGATATTTACTGGATGCTCAACCTTCGTTAACGTTTGGCAGGTCAAACCTGCCAAAATTTAACAAGGGAAACCATACAGTATTTACTGTTTCATGCAGATTTTGGTGCTTTAAACACCAAAATTTGCATTCTATTCCATATAAACCCGTAATAGGTGTTATTTATAGCACCAGATAACATACCCCGTGGTATTGTTAATTGGCAGGGGGAATAAATAACGCCTCAACTCATAATCGGACCCATAGTGGTAACTGTCCCACTGTTTACTAACTGCTCCCTACATGAACTAAAAGGAACAGCTGGGCCTTTAGCTGGCCCCTGGACTCAAGTAACTGGACTGTGGCCCCCACAAGGTATTGATGAACAGACAATGAGCCACCAAGGAGAACCTTCTTGTGGTTGAAGATTTTGTTCCAATAGTGAAATGTGGGCATGTGGCTAATATTATTAATAAATCCAGGACTTGAACAATTTGGGGGGGGGGGGGCATTTGTATTCCAAAATATCTTAGGTACCAGGAGAACCACCTTGGCAGCTACATCAAAGTAGAGATTATCCAACTCTGCCTCTGATCAATCACTCTCTATTTTTGTAAAAGAGACCTCTAAACTGTTTTAAAAAATGAGTCTTCCTGCAGCATCCCCCATATGATTACATTGGTCACAAGCCTCAATTTTTGCAGGATATCTAGCACCAAGTGTGCAGGAGCTCTAAAGGCGTTTGAGTGTGTAACGCTGTCCAGAAGGTGCAGGACCTTCTTTCTTTCTTTCTTTTCTTATCTTAGAATTTAGGGCCTGATTATGAGTTTGGTGGTTGGAAAACCCAACCGCCAGACCAGTGGTGAGGAGACCTCCGCGGAGCTGGCGGTTTCCCCACTGGCCCCATTTTGAGTTTTCCACTGGGCTGACAGGCAGAAACCGAGGTTTCTGCCTGTCAGCCCAGTGTAAAATGTGTGGCGGCATTGGGCTCGGCTCCACATAGAGCAAAGTCCAATGCCGTCGCCCAGGGGGCCCCGAGCAGCCTTGGAATGCGCACTGTCTGCACAGTAGACAGTGCGCATTCCAACAGTGTTGGGGAGGGGGAGCCCCTGCACTGTCCACAACAATGTTGTGGTGGAGGTCAGATAGCCGTGGCTGTGGCAGTCCGACCGCCATATTACAAGATTGGTGGTCAGTGCCGCCAAAAGACCGCTGTTGGAGCTGGCCCTTTCTACAGGGTCATTCCCCAAACTTTTTGCCTTCTCCCCCCAATTTTTTTGACCCATTTTGGCTGACGTTATGACTCTGGTCACTTTATCACTGCTAATCAGTGCTAAAGTGCATGTGCACAGGGAGGGTGGAGGTGTCACAGAGGTGCATCTACATGTTGAATGGTCTTCCTGGGCTGAGAGAAGGAGGAGGCGGGCACACATGCATCTGTAAAGGCTGTGACCTGGCCTCACACAAAAGAGTTGTTTACCCCCCACTGATGTTTGGAGCCTATGCTGGAAGAGAGAGGGAACACTCCCAGAACAAATTGTAACTGGTTGAAAACCCCTCCCCCTTCATTGGAAATGCTTTGCAAAACTGAGTATAAGTGCAGGGGAGGGATTTTTCCCCACAATTTGGAGAACCTCTGGACTTGAAACTACCTGTTACTGGACACAGAATGCTGCTGGAGGGACTCACCAGGAACCGCCTTGGACTGCTGCTGCTGTGCTGACCTGTGACCTGCTGGGTTACTTGGAGGAACTGCCACTTCCTGAAAACCCTTTGTGTTGGCCTGCTGCTGGGCCCTGCTGCCATGTGCTCCATCTGCTGTGTCCCCCATGGGCAGGGTGCTGTGGCCCCTGACCCCTGCAACTGCCTGAAGCGCATGAGGAGCGATTCCTTTTCCTGCTATAGCGCCTGGAAGAGCGCTTCCTACCTATTCCATAGTGCTTTGAGAGCACTTTTTCACTTGTGCTATTTAGCGCCTTGTCAGTGCTTTTCTTTTATTTATCTCGCGCTTTTACGGCTCTCTGCTGCAGTGGAAATCACCGCCACAGCCTGGGTGGGCTGTTTTCGGCAAGCACAAGTGAAACACGCTGTTCGGTGCCACCGGGGCACGAATAAAAGGAAATCGGAGCGAGCGTGCTCCTATCGGTCCCCCCGGGGCAAGGTACGCTCTAAGGAGCACCTCCAGGGCACCAAAAGGCCCTCACTTAGGGCTGATCCTCGTTGGAGGACGGGCAGGGGAGGAAGACTCATTGGAGGCTCCCTGCCCCACCGGGCCCCTTGTTTATTCTGTGGAGATCGGGCAGGGAAAGAAGCCTCATCGGAGGCTTCCCGCCCCACCGGAGCCCAGATTGTGTTTTGGAGACCGAGGGCAGGGCGGAAGCCTCGATGAAGGCCCCCTGCACCACACGGTCCCCTCTTGGGCCCCTAATTATTGTTGTGGCTTTGCCCCCCCTTTGGAGGGCTAGTTGTGGTCCGGGGGGGCCCCACAGATCACGGGCCACAGGAGTGGCCCCAATATAAAAACTGGAGTGGGTGCGTGCACCCCCGACCCCCAACAGCACCACAAGGCCCCCGCTGTGCACAGAGGTGCGCTGGGGGCCCCCTTGTTGTACTTCGCGGCACTAGAGGTGCCTTTTCCATCATAGAGACAGGTACTCTTTTATGGAACTACCCTTTTCCAATGGTCCTGGTATGGACATTACAGAATGATGTGCTAACCTGTTTTCTATATGAGGTGACATATATATGCTGATGTTCCTTTTATGGCCATTCTATGCTAATATGTTTTTATGACTTGCCATATGCTTTCTAATGTTCCTGGTATGGGCATTGATGATATTTTTATGGCAAGTGCATTTCTTTAGTAATGTGATTCCTGACTACTGCTTATGTTGAAGAATAATAAGTAACCTGTGTGTTATGTGTGACTACTGCTGGTTCTGCAGAGTAACTATTGTGTAATGTTCTGACAACTGCTTGGGCAGCAGGGTATAACTGACATGTTATGTGTGGTCTAATTATGTTTTGTGCAATACAGTTCATTTTTACATAACTTGGTGTTGTGTTCCTTTGTAGTGTATTTATTGCGTCACATGTGTGTTATACAAACGCTTTACACATTGCCTCCGGGTTAGGCCTGACTGCTCGTGCCAAGCTACCAAGGGGGTGAAGCAGGGGTTATCTTGGGTGTGTAACTCCCTCGCCCTGACTAGAGTGGGTGGGCTCTGCCTGGCTGAGGTGCATACCCTAGCCAACCAGAAACCCCATTTCTAACACCGGTGATCAGTGGTGAGGACAGGACTTGCGCTTGCATAATACCATTGTGACTTACTGTTGCAAATGAAATTGCACTTAGACTATTACATGTTCTAATTCTTTTTTTTTTATTATTCTCTTGTTCTCTCAAACCAGTCATTTTAATGTATTATTCCTGTGTCATACACTTGCACTTGGGAATCTTGTTGTTTTACACCTGTGTTTGCTCTCATCAAAATAAAATCTACCTTTGACATGGATGAGTTGTGGGAATTCACTCTAGAGGAGTTAAACGAATACTGCAGGGAGAGAGGTATAAGTGTATGTGGAGAATCCAATATAATGGTCCTCAGGAGAGTCCTGTTTAATTTTGAGGTGGTGCACCTGGTAGCGACAGTGAAGGAGGGTCAAGGGGGGGTGGTTCTGAGGGTGACCCTGACGAGAACCATGAGACTAGTGAGGACTCTGAGTGGGAGGGTTCCCAGTCCACACCCCAGGGGGATAGTGACCATAGAGAGTTAGACACAGAGGGAGAAGATGACTGGCCAGGGATGCCAGTAACGAGAGAGAGGACCCCATAGATAGGGAGTCCTTTACTTACATTTCTAACAACCGCCGTCTCCGCCCGTTGGGATCAGAGATCCTGGCGGAGACCGCGGTCTTTTAGCCGCACCGACCACCAATCTTGTAATATGATGGTCGGACCGCCACAGCTGCGGCTGTCCAACCTCCACCGCGAGTCTGCTGGTCTTCGGACCGACAGGATCATAATTGGGGCCTAAGGATATTATTTACTTCTGTTGAAATAAAGTCCTTGTCTTTTTACAGAGAAAGCCCTGACTGGACATTGAAGTTATTGAGTGTTATCTACCTCATATAACTGAATCATCTTCACCTCCCGAAGTAAGCCTTGACTGCTTGCCCTCGCTACCCTGAGAGAGTCGACTAGGCAACAGTATTGTGGCCTTGCAACACAAGAGGCATATAACATTGTTCACACAAGGTAATAAGGGAGACTCTGCATGCTGCCGTTCGATTAGTCTCTGGTGCCAAAAGATTCAATGACATCACTCCCATCTTACAAACTATGCACTTGCTTGATGGAAAGAACTGAAACTCTCTGGAGGCCAATGGCCTCTTTGCAGCACAGAGTCACTCATACATGTACCACCAGGACTGAAAAAAAAGTGCACACTCACCCAAACTTACTGTGTGACACTAGAACAGTAGTTCACTTTCTCCACCTCTGTACCACTGCCTCTCAATTTACAGTCAAGTAGGACTTTAACCACCTTCTTTTTGTACTTTGTCCAATACATCAGTGGCGGCTGCCATATACTCAAAGGGAGGGGAGGGGCGGGTTGGAGACGAGGTGAAAATAAAAAGTAAAAAAGCACCTTGCCTCCGTCCCTGCCTCCTCTTGTCGCCTCACGCTCCTCTTCTTCTGGTGTCCCAGCATTCACTGCTGGGACTCCAGCACAGGATCCCCCACAATCCTTGCGCTGCTTTCCATTCAAAAACTTGCATGAAAGCAGCACCAGGATTGGTCTGACTGGCAGTGACCGCCGCTCAGACACAGCCCTGGGGTCTGTGCAGTTTCTCCAGCCCAGTTGTTAAACACAGCCGAGCTTGGGAAACCTAAGTGTGCATGTGTGTTTGGCTGGCCTCAGACGGGTGGCCAAACACACATGCGCACTTAGGTGCACTCTCCCCTCCTCCTCCCTCCCGTGTCCAGCTCCGACCCTCCCTGCACTGCTGGCTGTGCCAGAAGCAGAAAACTAAAACAACAGTAAACTATCGTTTTATTTTTCAGCTTCTGGCACAGCCGAAGGGGAGACGCTCCTTCGCCATAGCGAAGGAGCCGCCCCTGCAGTACCTGTTAATGATGATCTGAGTCTCGGCACTGGCTTTTCACCAATAGGTCATAATGTTAGTAGACAAAACCGCGTATAATGAATTCCCTCTGCGGTGTTGTCTGTGATATCAGTGAAGGGTTCTATAAATGAAATACACCATTTACCACTAAAACTCTAGACGAAAATCATGTGGAAGAACCACACATTATCTCTGTAAAGTAATCTTTGAATCATATCTCCTTGTGTCGAAGGCGTGTTTGAAAGTGCCTTTAAACGCCAACATACAGAAAGGTCCCTTTGGAAAGGTACCTCTCGAAGTAGTCTTTAAATCCAGCAAAGAACTGACAAATGCTACCTGCCAATGCTTCGTAAGAGCCAGCATTTACCCGAACAAAAAACAAGGCAAGAGATACCTACCAGGCACAGTGGCGGTGTGGACCACAGGACCAAGCAATGGCCTCCCTTTTCTTATTGAAAAGTTGACAGGTCAGACATGCTGAAGACTTCAGCTAAATGTAAGGTAAATTGACATATAAGCCAAGGTCTGTCCCATCAAAGATGGTGGGCAAGAAGCCACAACAAGCGGGATCTAGAAAAGGGGGTGAGTGTCAGTACGTTCATTTTTTCAATTAGGTACGGGCTTTATGGCATGCTTGGGTTTATTGATGGATAATATTCATGTTACACACACTGCATACTAGGTCATATGAACACCGGGCAGGCATTGAGCACAAACATGCATTTATAAGGCTGATACCAGCGTGGAGGGGGAGAGGCAACAGAGTTAGTGGTTGGGTTCATCTAAGGCAGGTTCTAGCTCTTGTGAAAGCAGCTGGTTGGGGTCTGTGCTCAGTGTTTTTTCTAAGACAAAGGAAGATGTGGGTGCTCTTGATCACTAGCCTGACATGGAACTGAACTCTTGGTCTTGGGTTACTGCGGGTGTGTTTTTGGGGTTCCTAAGTCTACACCTTGCCGTATTGTCCTGTTGCGGGATCTTCCTCATAATATCGTGTAGACTTGCTCCATTTATACCAAGGTATCAACTTGCCATAGTTCCTGGGACAATATTATCTGAAAGCTGAATTAGCAGCAATTGTCAAAAAGCAACAGAACAATTGCAAATCATAGCAGTTGTGCAGCTATTGCACCAGAAACTTGGAAGCCCCAGATTGATTTCAAACTACTTTCTGCTAAGGAACAACTGTTCCTGAGTCAGTTGTAAGCTATCAAAACAGTTTGCAGGTCTATCAACTAAAGTGACCTGAGAGCCACAAACACAAGCATGCTTGTGTTTCCAAGGAATAGGAGCAAGCAGCTCTAGCTTCCATCAGAACATTTAAAAAGACAGAATATTATCAGCTTTTTTGAAGCCAAGTGAAGTTCTCTGCAAACTATTTCAGAATCATTCAGTGAAACATCTTTAGACCCATTGTTGATCTTGTTCTAACCACCTTGATGCCATCTTACAGGTTTTTTTTGTGCTTGCAGAGAGGCCACATTAAGGGCAATACAGTCCTATACAAATCTATGTTATAATATAATTTATATATTCTGACAGATTGGGATTTTAGATGCCACAGAGCCAAGAAGATCATCAGCTAGATTCTCAGCCAGGGCAGAGAGAGGAGTGAACGGATTCTCAAAACATAACTACTAAATTAATATGACTGCAAGACGACAGAAGAACCATGAAAACTCCCTTCCGTACAATTTCCGTACACATGCAGAATTTCTGATCTTTGTATTATCAGCCAACATGCAAAAGTGAAAAATCACAGGGATTTTATAGCACTGATGAGAGAATGAGTATAATTAAGGTTCACAGTTTTCCATTTTTACTGATTTTTACAGTTAAATACAGACTGAAAACACTGTTTTTATTGCAGGCTTGTATTTATTTATAAAGGTGGATAAATTCAGGAAATGGTGCTTCTCATGAGTGACTCTCCAAGCTGTCCTTCATGAATTTTGGGCTAATAGCTGAGCAGATATACAGCAAGAGGAGTTAAAATACAAGACAAGACTTCCTTGAATACAGGCATATGTTAATAAATATTTCTATAAAATGCTAACATTTACCTGTGGGTGTAACGTTTTGTTATATCTGGCTGCTTAATTTGATAAAACGTGACAGGCATCAAGGTATGAGTGCATGTTAATCAGTTAAGTATCAGTTAAATAAATGCAGAAATGAAACATTTTTTTACTCCATTTATTCAAAACAAACACAGATAAATACCAATCGGACGGCCAAAAATAAATATGGATAAATACGGGCGGAAATAAAAAAATAAAAATACCATAAACCCTAATTAAGCTGTGTCAGAGACATGGAGAAGCAATAAATCACTTTACGGCCTGTGCATAGGAAACGGATTGGGATCTGTAGATGAGAACCGAACTTGACTAAAAAGACCAGAATATCAACTTCAGAATCTGCTGCGCTGTGCACGAGACATACTGGAACGGGGTTCTTCGCTGTTTCAAAGATTTATCGCTACATTATGCGACAATCAAAGGTCTCGGACCAACAAATTTTCAAATCATCAGTCAACACCAATTCAAATATCTGAAAGCAGAACATTAGATGCCCAATAAATTCAACTTTTCAACACAACATTGAAATCAGAACCCAACCCCCTAAGGTTCAAGCAACAGCAAAAACAGTCCTATTTAGATACTTTTAAAAGTAACTGTGTTTATTATCGTTTTGTATTAAGAGGGGCGGGGCCACTGACTGGGACGAGCACTGAGAGGGAGTGCACAGCACTCCCCCTCACTGCGCATGTATGTCTGGACGGCCATCTTGGGCCGGGCAAACACACATGCGCACTGTGCTCACTCCAGCCCGGCACGGTGTTGCCTGTTCCGGCAGTCGAGGACGGAGGAGCAGCGCGGTGCGAAATTAAGATACGTTTTTTTTTTATTATTATATTTTATTTCCCCCCCATCCTGTGCCACGCGCCATGCCGCCCCTCCACGCCCTTTTTCCTTCCCACAAGCCGCCTCTGGGAAATAGGTCACCCTAGGTCAGCCAGTGACCCTCTTGCACTGTGAGTGATGTACATTTGAGTGAACTACAGTGGGTCAATACTTAAGTGATTTTAATTCCATTCCTCGTTCCTTTTTAGTCAGCTCTGTCTGTTTATAGTACCTTTTCTTTGCACCAGTAAGAACTCTCTGATATTCAGCAACATTAAAAGGAGTTTCTTTCTATATATGTTCCAACTATACATTGCTGCTATGAAGCACCGATACTGTTCTACTAAAACCGTGTGCAATATTTTTTTTTTATTCCAAGCATATGGCTGTCACATTGAGGCGGCATGTTTTCTATTTTTTAAATTTTTTTGTAGCACATCCTGCAATAAAAAATAAAAAAAAGAACAACTACTCATCCCTCCCAGCTTTCCAAACACAGAGCAATTGGTGGCCACTACTTGGCACGGCCGCAAAATGGCTGCTCCCGGGTGGAACCGTGCATCTGTGCGTTTACTGCTCCCTCTTCAATTCTATGCTAAGAACTCCTGGTGGGGCTGCGAGGGGAACTTTCAGCTCAACTGTATGAAGACGGTACCACAGAAGCGCTGTCTGCAGCAGAGCGCATAGAGGCGCAGCTCATCCAGTAAGAATCAACTTCAAATCAGAGAGGAGAGAGACAGAGAGAGAGAGCGCGAGAGGGAGAGAGTGTGTGTGCGCGCGAGAGAGAGCAGGAGAGACAAGAGAAGAGAGTGTGAGTCTGTGTGCACGCGCGAGAGAGACAAGAGAAGAGAGTGTGTCTGTGTGCACGCGCGAGAGAGAGCAGGGGAGACAAGAGAAGAGAGTGTGAGTCTGTGTGCACGCGCGAGAGAGACAAGAGAAGAGAGTGTGAGTCTGTGTGCACGCGCGAGAGAGACAAGAGAAGAGAGTGTGTCTGTGTGCACGCGCGAGAGAGAGCAGGAGAGACAAGAGAAGAGAGTGTGAGTCTGTGTGTGCACGCGAGAGAGAGCAGGAGAGACAAGAGAAGAGAGTGTGTGTCTGTGTGCACGCGCGAGAGAGAGCAGGAGAGACAAGAGAAGAGAGTGTGAGTCTCTGTGTGTGCGCGCGAGAGAGAGCAGGAGAGACAAGAGAAGAGAGTGTGAGTCTGTGTGCACGCGCGAGAGAGACAAGAGAAGAGAGTGTGTCTGTGTGCACGCGCGAGAGAGAGCAGGGGAGACAAGAGAAGAGAGTGTGAGTCTCTGTGTGTGCGCGCGAGAGAGAGCAGGAGAGACAAGAGAAGAGAGTGTGAGTCTGTGTGCACGCGCGAGAGAGACAAGAGAAGAGAGTGTGTGTCTGTGTGCACGCGCGAGAGAGAGCAGGAGAGACAAGAGAAGAGAGTGTGAGTCTGTGTGTGCACGCGAGAGAGAGCAGGAGAGACAAGAGAAGAGAGTGTGTGTCTGTGTGTGTGTGCGCGCGAGAGAGAGACAAGAGAAGAGAGTGTGAGTGTGTGTGTGTGCGAGAGAGAGAGCAGGAGAAACAAGAGAAGACTGAGTCTGTGTGTGTGTGCGTGCGCGAGAGAGAGAGCAGGATAGACAAGAGAAGAGAGTGTGAGTCTGTGTGTGTTTGCGCGAGAGAGAGACAAGAGAAGAGAGTGTGAGTGTGTGTGCGTGCGAGAGAGAGAGAGCAGGAGAGACAAGAGAAGAGAGTGTGAGTGTGTGTGTGTGTGCGCGCGAGAGAGAGCAGGAGACAAGAGAAGAGTGCGAGTCTGTGTGTGCGCGCGAGAGAGAGCAGGAGACAAGAGAAGAGAGTGTGTGTCTGTGTGTGCGAGAGAGAGGGAGGAGAGACAAGAAGATAATGTGAGTGTGTGTGTGCGCGAGAGAGAGAGCAGGAGAGACAAGAGAAGAGAGTGTGAGTCTGTGTGTGAACGTGGGAGAGAGAGAGAGCAGGGGAGACAAGAGAAGAGAGTGTGAGTGTGTGTGCGTGAGAGAGAGAGCAGGAGAGAGAAGAGAGTGTGTGTCTGTGTACGAGAGAGAGAGAGAGAGAGAGGAGAGACAAGAGAAGAGAGTGTGAGTGTGTGTGCGCGCGAGAGAGAGCAGGAGAGACAAGAGAAGAGAGTGTGAGTATGTGTGTGTGCGCGCGAGAGAGAGAAAGAGAGCAGGAGAGAGAAGAGAGTGTGAGTCTGTGTGCGCGCGCGAGAGAGAGCAGGAGACACAAGAGAAGAGAGTGAGCGTCTGTGTGTGCGCGCGCGAGAGAGAAGGAGAGACAAGAGAAGGAGTGTGAGTGTGTGTGCGCGAGAGAAAGATCAGGAGAGACAAGAGAAGAGAGTGTGAGTCTGTGTGTGCACGTGAGAGAGAGCAGGAGACAAGAGAAGAGACTGTGTGTGTGTGCACAAGAGAGAGCAGGAGAGGCAAGAGAAGAGAGTGTGAGTGTGTGTGTGCGCGAGAGAGAGGGAGCATGAGAGACAAGAGAAGAGAGTGTGAGTCTGTGTGTGCGCGAGAGAGAGAGCAGGAGAAACAAGAGAAGAGAGTGTGAGTCTGTGTGTGTGAGAGAGAGAGCAGGAGAGACAAGAGAAGAGAGTCTGTGTCTGTGTGTGTGCGAGAGAGAGAGAGCAGGAGAGACAAGAGAAGACTGAGTCTGTGTGTGCGTGCGCGAGAGAGAGAGCAGGAGAAACAAGAGAAGAGAGTGTGAGTCTGTGTGTGTGCGAGAGAGAGAGAGGAGAGACAAGAGAAGAGAGTGTGAGTCTGTGTGCACGCGCGAGAGAGACAAGAGAAGAGAGTGTGTCTGTGTGCACGCGCGAGAGAGAGAGCAGGGGAGACAAGAGAAGAGAGTGTGAGTCTGTGTGCACGCGCGAGAGAGACAAGAGAAGAGAGTGTGTGTCTGTGTGCACGCGCGAGAGAGAGCAGGAGAGACAAGAGAAGAGAGTGTGAGTCTGTGTGTGCACGCGAGAGAGAGCAGGAGAGACAAGAGAAGAGAGTGTGTGTCTGTGTGTGCGCGCGAGAGAGAGCAGGAGAGACGAGAGAAGAGAGTGTGACTGTGTGCGCGCGAGAGAGAGAGCAGGAGAGCCAAGAGAAGAGAGTGTGAGTCTGTGTGTGCGCGAGAGAGAGAGCAGGAGAAACAAGAGAAGAGAGTGTGAGTCTGTGTGTGTGAGAGAGAGAGCAGGAGAGACAAGAGAAGAGAGTCTGTGTCTGTGTGTGTGCGAGAGAGAGAGAGCAGGAGAGACAAGAGAAGACTGAGTCTGTGTGTGTGTGCGTGCGCGAGAGAGAGAGCAGGAGAAACAAGAGAAGAGAGTGTGAGTCTGTGTGTGTGCGAGAGAGAGAGAGGAGAGACAAGAGAAGAGAGTGTGAGTCTGTGTGCGCGCGAGAGAGAGAGAGCAGGATAGACAAGAGAAGAGAGTGTGAGTCTGTGTGTGTTTGCGCGAGAGAGAGACAAGAGAAGAGAGTGTGAGTCTGTGTGTGTGCGAGAGAGAGAGAGAGCAGGAGAGACAAGAGAAGAGAGTGTGAGTCTGTGTGTGCGCGCGAGAGAGAGCAGGAGACAAGAGAAGAGAGTGTGAGTCTGTGTGTGCGCGCGAGAGAGAGCAGGAGACAAGAGAAGAGAGTGTGTGTCTGTGTGTGCGAGAGAGAGGGAGGAGAGACAAGAAGATAATGTGAGTGTGTGTGTGCGCGAGAGAGAGAGCAGGAGAGACAAGAGAAGAGAGTGTGAGTCTGTGTGTGCGAGAGAGAGGGAGGAGAGACAAGAAGATAATGTGAGTGTGTGTGTGCGCGAGAGAGAGCAGGAGAGACAAGAGAAGAGAGTGTGAGTCTGTGTGTGAACGTGGGAGAGAGAGAGAGCAGGGGAGACAAGAGAAGAGAGTGTGAGTGTGTGTGCGTGAGAGAGAGAGCAGGAGAGAGAAGAGAGTGTGTGTCTGTGTACGAGAGAGAGAGAGAGAGAGGAGAGACAAGAGAAGAGAGTGTGAGTGTGTGTGCGCGCGAGAGAGAGCAGGAGAGACAAGAGAAGAGAGTGTGAGTATGTGTGTGTGCGCGCGAGAGAGAGAAAGAGAGCAGGAGAGAGAAGAGAGTGTGAGTCTGTGTGCGCGCGCGAGAGAGAGCAGGAGACACAAGAGAAGAGAGTGAGCGTCTGTGTGTGCGCGCGCGAGAGAGAAGGAGAGACAAGAGAAGGAGTGTGAGTGTGTGTGCGCGAGAGAGAGATCAGGAGAGACAAGAGAAGAGAGTGTGAGTCTGTGTGTGCACGTGAGAGAGAGCAGGAGACAAGAGAAGAGACTGTGTGTGTGTGCACAAGAGAGAGCAGGAGAGGCAAGAGAAGAGAGTGTGAGTGTGTGTGTGCGCGAGAGAGAGGGAGCATGAGAGACAAGAGAAGAGAGTGTGAGTCTGTGTGTGCGAGAGAGAGAGAGCAGGAGAGACAAGAGAAGAGAGTGTGAGTCTGTGTGTGTGCGCGCCTGAGAGAGACAAGAGAAGAGAGTGTGAGTCTGTGTGTGCGAGAGAGAGAGAGCAGGAGAGACAAGAGAAGAGAGTGTGAGTCTGTGTGTGCGCGTGAGAGAGAGCAGGAGACAAGAGAAGAGAGTGTGTGTCTGTGTGCACGCGCGAGAGAGAGCAGGAGAGACAAGAGAAGAGAGTGTGAGTCTGTGTGTGCACGCGAGAGAGAGCAGGAGAGACAAGAGAAGAGAGTGTGAGTCTGTGTGTGTGCGCGCCTGAGAGAGACAAGAGAAGAGAGTGTGAGTCTGTGTGTGCGAGAGAGAGAGAGCAGGAGAGACAAGAGAAGAGACTGTGTGTGTGTGCACAAGAGAGAGCAGGAGAGGCAAGAGAAGAGAGTGTGAGTCTCTGTGTGTGCGCGTGAGAGAGAGCAGGAGAGACAAGAGAAGAGAGTGTGAGTCTGTGTGTGTGCGCGCGAGAGAGCTGGAGAGACAAGAGAAGAGAGAGTGAGTCTGTGTGTGCACGCGAGAGATAGAGAGACGCAGAGAGTGAGAGAGAGTGTGTGTGTGTGTGTGTGTGTTTTTTTTCGCGCGAGAGAGAGAGTCAGTCCCAGGTGAAATCCAGCAGCGCCCTCGCCATACCTGACTGAAAGCAGCGCTATCCAACTATTTACTATCATACAGAATATATTGAATAGCGGGGTGTAACACCCCCCTGAAGCTAGGCCCCTGAACTTTGTTCAATTGCTATGATTTCAAGTAGATTTAGATTTTGAGATTTTTTCAGCCAAAATCCTAAATGTGCCATTTGTTTCCAAACGCGCTTTGTTCTGGGTTCTTCCAGTAGAGGGCAGCAGAGGATAACGTTGCGCTTACTGAATTCACTATTTCACACCGATTCCTAGTACTTGCCTTTAACAGGCACAGGCACAAATAATTACAAGATAGAGTAATCTTTGAAGAGCTGGAATTTATATCGAGACATTTTCACAGAGCGCCTAGCACGTGTTTTCAATCGTTTGCGATTCCGAAACACATGAAAGGGAGATAAATGCATATGTCTGAGGTCACACAATTTGGTGAGCCTGGAAGCCAGGCTTCGAATGTAGGTCTTCTGACTGCTCATCTAAAGTAGTCACTGGACCACATCTCCCCATGATGTGATCAACAACTTCAGACACGGCTATTCTTTTTTCATTTTTACGATTATTTTTGTGGAGCTCAAGGCGCGTCTGTCAGACACTTCTAAGCGCTTGTTGGGCCGAGGACACGGAGGCTGCACGCACGGGATTGTGCTTGGTATTGTTTGAGCACCCTCAGACTCAGCTGCTACAGTGTTGAACTCCTATAAAAGTTTTGAAACTGCTTGAGATTATGCATTGGTGTAAAAGCCTTTGCATCCATCCTTCAACGCCCGGGGGAAGCGGGCATTAATAGAAATCGCTTTAAGGCACCAAATTCTGCGTACATTTGATAAGTCCTGGACCCTACGTTGACCAGATTTTTAAAACAAAAAACTGGGACATTTCACAAACAGAGAAGAAGGACCACGATTTTACATCCTCCTTAGGGGCACAGACTTGTAGCGTTGACGGCCCTAGGCCCTCATTCTACTAAAGTAACTGACGCAGAAACAGCAGCCTGGTGGCTGTAATCGGCCTCGGCACGTGCGCCCGGCCTCTTTTATTGGCAGAGTCACCTGACTGGCGACGCCTGTGTTGGGTGGGTGTGGGGTGTACATGTAAGACCAGCCCTCAGCAGAGTAGCTGGCAGAAACACTAGAACGTGTCCGGTAGGACACTACGAGAATGACAGACAGCGCATATTCACACAATAACACAGGCAGTGAGGTAATAAGGAAATTAAATTTATTTTTTCAAGCCCAGCATTTGACCTGCTCATTAAATTTATTTTATGATAAAAGTTGCTCACTAGTGGCGCGTTGGGACACATAAAAGCTGGCCTGCTGAAGACCGGGAACAGGAACCAAATTTACTGAAATCTGTCAGGACAGCAGGTGACAAACCAGGACAGTCCCTGCAAACACGGGACACCTGGTCACCCTACAGTGCAAGTGACATCAGTAGACATCTGAAGAGAGCAGTAAAACTTCAATCCCATTTATGAGCCCTGAAATGAATACCACACTCACTGCTGGGCACTGAATACCCGGCCGGACTGGCCATTCTGGCACCCGGGCATTTCCCTGGTAGGATTCATGTTATGGGACTCCATTTGGATTAGGTCGGTTGCCATGACCCAAGCTTAGCCCCATGGCCCCTGCCTAGTCAAGGCCTCTCTGCATTGTGGGTCCTGGTTCGAACAGTTTTGAGGGGCTGGTTTTGGTTCCCAGTAAAGACCGGTGGACTTTAACGTGGTGATGTCGCTGTGGTTAAGACTGGTGGAGAAGCTAGGCGTGAGAGAGGGGAATGGGTAGAAGAAGTTTATCAGTGCTTTGAAGTGAGAGTGCCTGCTGTAGGTCCAGGCAGGCTCGGGCCATACCAGATTTTCAGAATAACCACTGTTTAAATGGACAGTTCTCGTTAGCCAGTCCTGCGATACTAACAATTAACAGAGGAGGTTTTGTTGTTTGAGCAGGTTTGCTCGGGTTTTGTTGTTTGATGATGTTTGCTGCGGTTTAGTTGTTTGAAGACGTTTGCTGATGCTTAGCTGTTTGAGGAGGTTTCCTGAGGTTTTGCTGTTTGAGGAGGTTTACTGTGGTTTAGTTGATTGAGGAGATTTGTTGAGGTTTTTGTTGTTTGAGGAGCTTTGTTGAGGGTTAATTGGTTGAGGACGTTTGTTGAGGTTTTGTTGTTTGAGGATGTTTGCTGAGATTTAGTTGTTTGAGGAGGTTTGCTGAGCTTTTTGTAGTTTGAGGAGGTTTGCTGAGGTTTAGCTGTTTGAGGAGGTTTGCTGAAGTTTTGTTGTTTGAGGAGGTTTGTTGAGGTTTTGAGACATATTGTGACCTCAGACACTGGCCAGCCCCTTTAAATTCTTATATGTATATTTATCTCACATGGATGTCCTCCTGTCCAAGTCTTTATACCATGTGCCTCTTACCATCACCAGCTGCCCCCTGAATGCTTCATGTAGGTCCTTCACAGCTACTCTAGCCCTCCGCTTGTTCCGGTCCAAACCCCACTATGCGGATGCAGGTTCGCCATTGGTTGACTACTCTCAGCTCCCTATTTTAACCTTCTTATCCAAGAGCTCACTTTCAATGGTTCTAGAGAACTTTACGCTCACTAGTGCCTCATGCTATGACCTTAGAACCTCCCACACCCCTTTGTTTTTCATCCCCACTGATGCCTGCTCCCATACACAAATCACCCATGATAATCCATGCACAAGTACTTAGCATCAGAAATGATGCATAACTACGAATCCCAGTTGTATGGTATTTATTTTTTTAACAGTACAGTCTGTTTTTATCCATATGTATATTTTGGCCATCCTTTTGATATCTAGCCATATCTATTTTGAGAATAAATGGAGTCGTAAAATGGCACAGTTCCACATTTATTTAAATCTTAGACATGCACTCATATTTTGATGCCTGTTGCGTTTTAGCAAATTAAGTCGCCGCATATAACAAAACACAAAACCCACAGGTAAAACAAGTCAGGGAGAAGCACTCTCAACAGCAGTCAAAACTTTGTATATGCAGAAAAATGGGGCGCAAGTTATCTAAACCCACATGTACATATTAGCATTATACTACAAATATATATGTTGACATATGCTTGTATTTAAGAAAATGTCATCCTGTTTTTAACTCCCCATGTTGTGCACCTGCTCAGCTTTTGACTGGAGTTCATGAAAGACAGCATGGATTCTCTCATACGAAAGAAGCACAAAATAGCTTCACTATTTTTTCAGTATTTTTCCACTTTTAAAAATGAATACAGATAGGGAACTCATTGTTTTCTGCTTGTATTTATCTGTACAAATTAGTAAAAATGGAAAACTGGGAGCCTTATGCATAAAGCAGAGCACTGGTCACTTTTCAATTTAAAAGCTAAGTGTTAGAAATGGGGTCTCTAGTTGGCAGTGGTTTGCACCCTGTCGAAGTAGGGACCTTCACTCCTGTCATGGTAAGGAGCCACACAGCTAAGATAACCCCTGCTCACCCCCTTGTTAGCTTGGCTTAAGCAGCCAGCTTATCTCTGAGGCAATGTGTAAAGACTTTGTGCAAAAACACACAATAACACAGTGAAACCACAAACGTACCCCACAACAGTTTAGAAAAATAGCCAATATTTATCTGAATTAAACAAGACCAAAATGACAAAATTCCAACATACACAAGTAAATATATCACTTTTTAAAGGTTTAAATGAATCTTAATCCATAGGAATCAATGGTTGCATCCTTTTAACACACAGTACCTGGGATGCGTCAAAAATAAAGAGGATGAGGCCACAAAGAGATGCGTCGGAAAAGCACAGCAATGCGTCAGTTCATTACTGCGCAGGGGAAGTGATGCATCGGTTCCTTACTGGCAGGGGAGGTGATGTGTTGGTTCTTTCCCCGCAGGAGAGATGATGCTTTGGTTTCCGGTCACGCAGCCTCAGTTCCTTATTGTGGTGCAGGGTGGATGCAAAAATGATACCCAGGGATGATGAAAGGGAAAATCCAGACACACGGTGATGATCCTACAGGTGCTGCATCAATTCTTCAACCGCAAGGCAGGTGCTGCGTTGATTCTTTAGCCGCAAGGCAGGCGCTGCATCGATTCTTCTGCCATAGTGTTCTGATGCGCTGGATTTGACACCACTTGGCAAGTCAGGACTCCCAGCAGAAGAGTCCAGGCACTGGTAGGTGAAGACTTTGATGTCCCTGAGACTTCTTAACAGGAGGCAAGCTCAGTTGGAGAACCCTGGAAAGCAGGACGTAGAAAGCAAAGTCCAGTCCTGTCACTCCCAGGACAGAAGCAGCAAGCAGCAGGCCAGCACCACAAAACAATAGGCAGAGTGGCAGTACCTTCTACAGCATCCAGCACTTCTTCCTGGCAGAATGTCCTCAGTCCAGAAGTGTTCTGAAGTTGTGGTCTCAGAGGCACAATACTTCTACTCATTTCTGCCTTTGAAGTAGGCAAACTTCAAAGGAGAATCTCTATAGTGCACACAACCCTGCCTTTCCCTTCCCTGGCCCCAGACACACTTCAGGGGGTTGGAGACTGCTTTGTGTGAGGACAGGCACAGCCCTATTCATGTGTAACTGTCACGTCCTCCCACCAATCTAGCCCAGGAAGCCCCATCAGGATATGCAGGACACACCTCAGCTCCCTTTGTTTGACTGTCTAGAGTGAATTCACAAACAGCCCAATTGTTATCCTAACCAAGATATGTATTCCAGCAGAGAGGCAGAGGCACAGAATGGTTAAGCATTTTCAAATTTATAATCTAAAAACCAACTTCACCAAAAGATGTATTTTTAAATTGTGAGTTCAGAGACCCCAAACTCAATTTATGTATCTGCTCCCAATGGTAAACTCCACTTAAAAGATATTTCAAGGCAATCCCAGTGTTAACCTATGGGAGATATAGCCCTTGCAATAGTAAGAACCAAATTTAGCGGTATTTCATTATCAGGACATGTCAAACACACCAGTACATGTACTACCTTTTAATATACCGAATACTGCCCATGGGGCTACCTTAGGAGTGACTGACATGTAGTAAAAGGGAAGGTTTAGCCCTGGCAAGTGAGTGGACTTGCCAGGTCAAATTGGCAGTTTAAAACTGCACACACAGACACTGCAGTGGCAGATCTGCTCATGTGGGTGGCACAATCAGTGCTGCAGGCCCACTAGTAGCATTTGATTTACAGGCCCTGGGCACACACAGTGCACTTTAGTAGGTACTTACTAGTAAATCAAATATGCTAATCATGGAGAAATAAATTACCAATCCAATTTACACAGGGAGCACTTGCACTTTAGCACTGGTCAGCAGTGGTAAAGTACCCAGAGTCCTATAACCAGCAAAAACTAAATTCAGCACAGAATCAAAACAGGAGGTCAGAAGCCAAAAAGACAGGAGAAAACTACGGCAAGAACTGACAGGTCTAACACTATGCAGTAGTAGTCTCAGCTCAGTGCTGGAGCTGGCTAGGATGTCATACTTCCAGCTACTTCCTCAATCCACATTGGCTCCCTCCAGATGTCCAGGATCCGTCTTGCGCTCATCACGGACAGCACTCACCGACTCCACAGTCCTAGCAGATTACACACACTACTCACTGGCCCAGGAAGAGGAAAAGCCTATTCTAGAGAGACTGCAGGGCCTAGAAATTACACTGGCACTTATTCTGAGCTTGTCCTGAAATCCAGAGGATGTGAGAAGGAGTAATCCCAGTTGTTGCTATCAGTATCCCAAGACATCAATTTCCCTTCCTCTTCGGAATCATGCATCAATAAACTAATCCAATCGGTTCTATCCAAAACCAACTATCCAGGCCACCATGTCATTTAAAAAAGACAGGCAGACACAAAGTCCTCAGACCATCTTGACTTTGGTTGATGAGTATTCCGGAACCATAAAAGGTGCATAGACTCTGAGAGAGCTGCGGGACCATGGAAATTGAACAAATGCACTACAGAAACACTTACAGCATAACACAATATAATTCATTTGTGCCCGCATCCAGTAAGTGCATACCTCTTAAAAGGTTGAACCAAGACTCCTATAATCTGTTGAAGAAGGGAGGGTTAAATCCGGGAGTGGAAAGAATATTTCAGACATGTATGATGGCCTCACAGGTGGTTGGTTGCCTGAGTGCCTCTTCCTATGGGAGGCATGCTTGAACATATTAAACCAGGGGTCTCCAACCTTTTCTGTAATGAGAGCTACTTATGGTCGATGAAGTTCATCAAGTGCTACTAATATTGTTAGTGTTGTAATATTGTCCACATCCAACAAAATTACATTAGTGGCCACCATATATAAGGTTACTTTCAACAATCACCTCAGTGCATCAGGCATGGTTGCCAGCACTACTCTAAAAAGACTTTGTCAATATGGAATGCCTCTACATGGGTAATACATAACAGCCATAGCTGTGACGACTCTGGTACCAGGATAACAGCATTTGTAATAAGTCTTCCCAGTATGGCATGATTTATCACTCAAATATCTGCTTTAAATATATTTTTAGAATTCAGCTATTCAGCAATTTTCTAAATATCAGCTTATCACTTTTAAAAATAAACACATTTTCATCTCAAATACGCACTCTCATAGCAGGTGTACAATACATAAATGAAACTTCTAATTTATCAGACTAAGCTGCACAGAGGAGAGATCCTTCCAGGTAAATTGAGAGCTATCAGTAGCTCAGGAGCTACTGGTTGGAGAAGCCTGTATTAAACTTTAGTGTAGTTACATGTCTGCCGATGAAAGGGGTGAAGATATATACCTAGACAAGGGCACTAGGATATCATGAGCAGGCCTCTTCCGTGAGTGGTGGACGAGTGGTGCAGCTAGACTGGCTGGAGATGGAATGAGAAGAAAGGGACATTGACATGGAAGAGAGCGGTGAAGCCCACACGAGGAGAAGGGACGAGCAAGAGGTGATACTGAAGACTTAACATGATTACTAAGTGACACGACTGTCTAGATATCAAGTGACCAAAGTGCCCACTAAGAACATGGCAGGGTCAACTAGCTGGGAGATTGTACACGGTTAAAGTTTGTGTTATCATTTTACAGACAGAGTATGTCAGTTCCATGACTTGTACAACAGCTGAATCAAGAAATTATTATTTTATTCAGTGTACTCTGCAACACAACTTAGAACTTACAGAACATCGACAAACAGTTTGAAAACCCTAAGTATAAATGTATTTTTTTCAAAAATATCATTGTATTTTTTACCTTCCGAAAAAAAAGTGTAACTTAAAGAAAGAGGATAATGCGATTGGTAAAAATACATTGTTCTTCATGTTAATGCATTAATAAATAATGTTTTCCAAGACCACACAACTCCATGACAAGTAAACAAATAGGACACACTTACACTACTGTAGCAGTATTCCGCCATGACCCCTTGGCTTGAGTGAGCACTATGGTTTAAGTGCCCATCGCCTCTGTGGTCCCATTCTGACGTCCACAGTGGGTTGCCAGATTCCACTCCATGGTCATCAGAGCACACTGGGCAACGCCTTCCATTGGGATCCCATGTGTGCGCTCTTTGGCGAAGCCATGGCCCAAGCAGCTGGGAGTTGAAAAAGTTTCCTTCTATTGGTGCAACAACACTTCCTCTGGACCAAACGCAGTCTTTGTTGAAGGTTATGGCACTTGGTTTGTGCTTCAGGACACGCACATCTTTCCTACTTTGCTTCTCCTCCCAGGCAAGCTTGTACTGGTGGGGCGACCATACGTCATCAATGGTTATATAGTCAGGTTCCTCCTCCAGGGAGTCATGACTATACTGCGGGCACATGATGCAATAGATGCCTTCTTCATCAGCACTTTCTGTAGGAGGACCGATGGGTGCAGAGTAGCTGGTGTCATCTGGTATTAATGGCAGCTTTCTTCTGCTCTTAGAACTTAGAAAATCCATTGTGCCAAAGCGATTAGTCGTGCCTAGTTCAGCAGCCCACTCATTTAAAGCCAGTCATATTCTCTACTTCCTCATTCCCAGTCGCCAGGCACTGGCTCAACCCTGCAATGATGCACACCCTGGAGGTACATGATGTTCTGATATCCATGGCTTCCTCTCTGAAAGTCCACCTGTAGAGTCAGACAAAGAGAATGGTAAAAGTATTAAAAAACTGTAAGAAGAGTGCGACAATTACACAACAGGTTGATTATCCATGATCAACAATTTGGTAAAGCTGATCGGAAAAGAAATATCATGGCTTGTGAAGAGAGGATAATGTTTTCACTGCATTGTTGCACTGGGGAAAGAGGTGTGAGGAAGAAGTGATGTATTTATGTATGTATGTAGTTATGTATGTATGTAGTTATGTATGTATGTATGTGCAGCTATTTGCAGAATACTAACCTAGCTGGAGAGCAAAGGAGCAGAGAGCAGGGTGCATGCCTCCCGGCAAGATGCAATCATGCATGACCGCAAAGAAGATGCAATCACTGGGGGAAAGTCAGGGGTTCACTCCAAGGTCAAAGGTAGTGCTCACTGGAGAGGTGTGTCTTCAGCTTTTTTCGAAACTGCAGGAAAGTCAGTTCTGATCTGATGTCAGTAGGAATGCAGGTCAGATCCTGGAGCCATGAACAGAGAAGGTTTTGCTCATGGTTTCTCCTCCTTGCAATATTTCGTCTCCAGTCTGGCAATCTCCAGTCTCCTTGTCTGGCGTTGTCCCCAGAAGCGGGTAGTTTGTTTGGCAGATAAGCTAGAGTCTGGTTATTGAGGGCTTTATGAAGGGTATGCAACTGGTCTTATAGCTGGTCCAGGGATGCAAGGGGATGTCAGTGTAGGTCTTTTGACATAGGGCAATGTGGTCGAATTTTTTCAAGGCCTTGATGAACTGTGGCACTACTTGTAGGATACCTTTTATGAGTGTTAAGGTGGCATCAGAGAGACTGCAGAGCAGTGTACAGCCTCTCTCCACATAATTAACGCTTCTATGGTTGTTCTGAAGTTGTCTTCTGTGAGATATGGCATCACTTTCTTCAAGAGGAAGAGTTGGAACCTGTCTGTCTTGATCTTCCTGGTGCTGTGTTGCTTGAATGAGAGGTCTGTATCTAGGGTGAATCCATGTCACGTTGCAGGGTCTGCTACCTGGAGAGCAAAGTCTGATAGGATTAAGTAGGAGATTCAAGCTTGAATCTGGCACTTTAAGTGCTTTTGACAAACAAGAGTAATTCAGTCTTTGTGGTATTTAACTTTCGGAAGGTAGCTGACATCCAGGATTGGATGCGTTTGAGGCACGATCTGAGTCTTTGTATGTCAGCGAGTGAGAATAGTTTTCGATGCAGTTGGGTATCATCTGTGAATTGATGGATTTGGAAGTTAAAATGAAAGCAAAGGCGATGGAAACCTGGGGTACTTTGCAGGAGACGGGGGTGCCAGTGTTCTCATGGAGCCTCTTTGCACAGGCTAGCGTGCTGAGGGCAATAGGATGTGAACCAGTCCAAGACAGCGTCTGAAAATCACATGCATGTTTTGAGAGTGTTGATCAGAGATGTATGGTTAACTGTGCAAAGGCTGCAAAAAGGGCAAGCAGGTCTAGGAGGCAGGGGACATTCCTGTTGTTGAGAAGGAGAGCATCATCAGCTACATGAAGTGTGACCGTCTCAGTGCTGCAGCCTGGTCTACGGCTTGATTAGTAGATCCTTAGAAGATTATTCTTGCTGCTCTGCCCTGTTGCTGGGTGGAGGCGTTTACGATTATTTTTCCTAGATGCAGAAGTGGGTAATAGGACATACATTGGTAGGATCAGCAGGGTCCACAAATGGTTTCTTTAGCAGGGGATATATCTGACCTGTCTGAAGGGATTCGGTGAATGTGTTTGGATTAGGGAGGAATTGACATTGTAGAGGAGGCATGATGGCTCTATCCATGATGATTTAATGATTTAATGAGAAGAAAAGGTGTTGCCTTCATTGGAGGTTCCCCTAAGAGAGTTCAAGATACTGGAGAGATCCATGTGGGAGACTGGTTTCAAGGAGTTCAATTTGGGGTTGAGATGATGAGGGGTGATTGGAAAGAGGGGACCATAGTAGTGGGAATGCTGGTGGATCTGCTTTGGTCATTCTCAGTGAAGAAGTTGAATTTGGTCCATTTGTCAAGTAAAGAAAGGACAGTGGGTACTGGGAGAGCATCGGTGCAGTGTTTGACAGCCTTGAGCAGGGCTTTGTATCTGTTGGTTGCCTCACTGATGATGGTCTTGTAGTAACTAAGAGGCTTTAGCTGGATAATGGATCAACGATTAGAGCAGAGTGTTTGAGTAGGGCGAGGTCCTACAGGAATTTTGAGCATCTCCATTTCTTTTCATTTTTACACATAATACGTTTATTTTCATTAAGGTTGCTCAGGGCCTTAGCTTGATTGGTTTCATTTTCAGTTCTCACACTAGTTTTTACTATATCTTCATTAACTAAGGTACTATCTAAGTTACATCACCCAGGTACCCCGAATGTCCCTGTTCACACCAATTGGTTACAAACACATATACTTCGAATTATCAATGTATTTATAACTGTTTTCAATAGAAGCCTATAAAATAGCATAGTACCTGCTCCCCAGGAACCCAAAGGGGTTTAAACATCCCAATAAGGCCTACTTTACATACAACCACAAATAGCAATAATGGGCATTTCTCTCTTCTCCCTTTCTTGAGAAACAGCCTTGAGAAAATGATGTTGACCCAAACGCATAGTTACGTGGAGGAAAACTGTTTTCTGGACCATCCAGCCGGCTTTTCATGAACTACAGAGTTGGTTGTATGCATTGCAGACGATTATGGAAGAGCTGCTGATAACAGGGAGTTTGGTGCTTTGGTTTCACTTGATCTCTCTGCAGTGTTTGACACCATTGGCCATTCCATCATGGACCCAAGGCTTCAGGCAACTCGTATCAACGGCGAACCTTGGCACTGGCTAATATATTTTCTTAAAGATAGATGCCAGTCTGTGGCCCTCTATCTGTTTCAGGCCAACATTAAAGCCCTCAAATAAGGAATTCCACAGGGATGTAGTGTATGACCCTTGTTGTTTAATTTGTATATCCACCGCATTTCTGTGCCCTCCATCAAACAGGAGCCCCTTTCCACATGTATGCCAGTGGCACACTGTCCAAAGCTAAACAATTGCCTCAGCAATATTTGTTACAGGACTCCAAAAATGTTCTCAAATTAGTTTGCTTGCTAGGTCATCAGAAATTAGCTCATATCCGGTGCCTGTATAATCAGATTGGAATCTCAATTTTGATATTAACGCTGATTTATGGAAAAAAGATCAGAAAAAGTAGTGAAAGTTGCAGAAACATGCAGTTAAAATGTTAAGAACTTTTCTTCCTTTTTCTGGAGGCCAATCTTCATATTCCACTAGTAAATGCACTTATCCCACCCATGCTCAGTTTGGCAATACACTATAGCTCACTTCTCCTACGTGTTTGACAGAGCAATAACACATAGCACAAAAAGCAGCAGCACGTTTAGTTACTAAGGGGGTCATTTTGACCTCAGCGGTCTTTTGCCAAGACCGCCGAGGGACTGCCGTGCTGAAGACCGCCAGTGGTGGCAGTTTTCCACTCAGCGTATTATGACTGCTGGCAGCCCTCCGTCCTTTTTCGAACGGAGAGCCGCCAGCAGCCATACTGGCAGGCGGCGGGGAAGTGGAGGTTGCTCCACCTCTACCGCCACGTCAACAGAACACCACCCACCGAATCACCTCCTGTGATTCGGCGTGGCGGTGTTCTGTTGACGGTGTGGTGGCGGCGGAGCAGCCCCCATGGATCCCGTCCCCTCTCGGAGGATCAACGGACCAGGTAAGTTGATCGTCCATTAGGGGACGGGGGTGGGGGCGTGTTGTGTGTTGTGTGGGTGCATGGGGGTGTGCATGTGTGTATGTAGAGGGGGTGTGTGAGTGCGTGTATGCATGCAGGGGTGTTGTGTGTTTGGAAATGAGTGCGTGTCTGTCTGTATGTATGTATGTCTGTATGGTTGTGTGCGTGTATGTCTGGATGTGGGTGTGCGTGTATGACTGAGTGTGTGGCTGTTGGCATGTATGTTGATGTGTGTGCGGGTATGTGTGTTGGTGGTGCCTGCGTACGTGTTGGGTGTGTATGTGTAAGGTAATGTTGGGGTAGGGGTGGGGAGGGGGGTCCTGCCACCTTTGGGGGAAGGACTCGGGGTGGGGGAGACCTCTATCAGTGGCAGGGAAGGAATTCCCTGGCACTGATAGTGCTTACAGCCATGGATTTCATGGCTGTTCCAAACCTCATGAAATCCATGGCGGTCAGCCGGGTCATAATACCGCCTGCGGTATTGTGACGACCGCCGGGCTGGAGACCCAGGTCTCCAGCCCGGCGGTCGTCTCCACCCTGGCAGGCAGAACGGAGAAGTGGCGGATTACCGCCATGGTCATAATTTCAAAATTTTTACCGCCAGCCTGTTGGCGGTAAGACCGCCGCTTCTCCGCCGACCGCCAGGGTCGTAATGACCCCCTAAGACCTAGAATACCGTATGTACACTGCAACAATCTAGTTACCAATTAAAGAAAAAAATCTTTTCAAGGCATTCATGTTTGTACATAGGACACTCTAACAACAAGTTGTTAAATTTCTTGCAAAGAAATGTTCTTGGCATTTGTCTAGTCATTCTCTTTTCCCCATTTCTCAATATGGACAGAGCAGTCTGTTTTAGTGCCCGAGGTTTCTCTGTGGTAGCAGCTAAGCTAAGGAACTCTTTCCAATCATCCTCAAGTTTAATCTATTTTGTTAAACTTTAAAAAAACACTAATGATTCGACTTGCACAGTTGGTAGATGTTGGTCTTTCTTTTGCAACTACTGCCCTATCCCTAATCAAGGGAAGAATCTAGAATCGCCCGGTATTCATTGGTCAGTAAGACTGGGGTGGGGGTTAATAGTGCTTAATTTGTTCTTGTTCTTTCCGGTGCGGAGCACCGCCACTTATTTTTGAGGGCCGACGCTTATTCATCTGCATCAAGCATTTGCTGCGAGCAAAAGACACATATGGGAAAGATGGAGGAAGGGAAAAACGAAAAGGCGTTACAAAGGGAGAAAGCAGAAAGCTGGAAGAGTGAGCTGAAGGGGCAGGGAGTGGCTGTAAATGGATTAAAGAGGCCTGAGATGGCTTTAGGATTACACTGCATAAGTATTCTGTGCTGGCACATTTAATAGCACTAGCCGCATGTTTCGGTAGAGAGGTTTGGGTGCTGGCACGTTTTTATTTACATACTAAGCACTGGGGGGTGAGCTTCAGATTTCCCAACTGTCACGCTGCGTACAATGTCAAAACACTCTATTCAACAAGCAGGACATATGCGAGGGACTAAAGGGGCAGTGGAAAGGGAGACCGATGTGGATTACCAGGGGTACTAAGGGAAGAAAACACAATATTTTGTAAAATAGCCAACATTTTAAAAGACTTTCAAAGCAGAGATGGAGAGTGTGTGTGTTTTTGTCTGTGTTTAAGTAAACTTTTCTTGTGAAATCCAATAGACACCTCACTATATCCAATGGAAAGCATCTGTACCCAACTATTTTCCAGAAAATACATTTATTGGGGGGTGTAGCAACCCAAACAACCCCCCCCCCCGAAGCTACGCCACTTGTCTCTCCATATCCCAGGCTTTGTCCCCATACCTGTTGTAGGATACTGGCCACTGTTGTTAGGGACTGTGGGGTCGATTTAAGGAAAGTGGTGCTACGTCCAGTGCAGTGTCACTTTCCTTGCGCCCCTTATCGCCCCCTACCGCCACCATGTGTGTGCCGTATCTAAGAAACGGTGAACCATGGCACAGGTTAGGGGGCAATTGTGTCAACATTTTTTACGCTATTAATGTACTGTTCAGGGTTAGCGCCAAAAGTTTGGCACTAAACCTGAACAGTACAAAGGGGCCCTTTGTAAACAACGGTGTGTCCCCTTTCAACGCCTGCTCTGAGCAGGCATTAAAAGTGCCATTTTTTAGGCCCCCTAATGGGGGGAACGCCTGCTTTGCATACATTATGCCCGGAGCAGCCATAATGTGGCACAAGGGGTTACAAAGTAACGCAATGCATGCATTGTGACAATTTGTAAATACGGCAGGGGACAGCCACCTTAGCGCCGCCTTAGCATAAAAAAAAAATGACGCTAACGTGCCGCTACAGTGGTGCTAGGCCCTCAAATCTGGAACTGTGTTTCTCCTCTTATTGAGAGGGCAGAATGGTGGTCACAGCAGGCATGAGGTGTGTGGTGAGGCAGTTTTGCCTACCTAGTGGTCAGAGTACCTGTCTGTGGTTGAGCAGGCGCTCTTTCCTAGTAGGAAACGTGGGGGGGGGGGCAGTCCACCCAGCCAGGCCGTTCCCCAGGTTTATGAGGACCAGTGATGGTGGCTTTAAGGAAGGGATGAAGGGGCGAGAGCTGGCTGGGGGTCTGTCTGTCCTGGTAATCTCTGAAGTGGGGAGGGACTGTTTTCAAAGCCTCTGTGAGTGACCCAGTGTAGGTCTCCATTTTGAGGGGACTCTTTTTTCTCTGTAATAACGGATGCATTAATTGATTAACTCTGTGCTTGAATAAAGTGTTCTTCCTTTCTTAGACTCGATTGCGCCCTCAAAGGACTGCTCCAGGCAAGCCTGCTGGAAGATTTGGTGTTGGTCGGCATGTAGGCATCTAAGGGACCTGTTACTACTGGGGCACTGCTTTACAGACCCTGGTTACACAGCACCTGGAGTGTGTGTTATGAAATACCAGTCAGAGATCAGGCTCTACGGCCTGATTAACACAGGAGAAACCTACTGAGGGCAGGCTCTGCACCTTGAGTAAGAGGGGAGAACCATAGAGAGGTCAGCATCTGCATCCCGACTGCCAGGGGAGAAACACAGAGAGGCCAGGCTCTGCACCGAATGCAACAGGGGAGAACCATAGACAGGTTAGCATCTGCATCCAAACTACAAGGGGAGAAACCTAGAGAGGCCAGGCTCTGAACCAGGAGTAAGAGGGGAGAACCGTAAAGAGATCAGAAACACAGAGAAACCAGGCTCTGCACCGAATCCAATAGGGGAGAACCATAGAGAGGTCAGTATCTGCACCCAGACTACCAAGGGAGAAGCAGAGAGACCAGGCTCTGCACCAAATGCAACAGGGGAGAATTGTAGAGAGATCAGCATTCACATCCAGACTACAAGGGGAGAAACCTAGAGAGGCCAGGCTCTGTACTGAATGCAACAGGGGTGAACCGTGGAGAGGTCAGCATCCGCATCCAGACTACCTGGGGAGAAACATAGCGAGCCCAGGCTCTGCACCAACCGTAAGATGGGAGAACCATAGAGAGGTCAGCATCCGCATCCAGACTACCAGGGGAGAAACATAGCGAGCCCAGGCTCTGCACCAACCGTAAGATGGGAGAACCATAGAGAGGTCAGCATCCGCATCCAGACTACCAGGGGAGAAACATAGCGAGCCCAGGCCCTGCACCAACCATAGGAGGGGAGAACCATAGAGAGGTCAGCATTCACATCCAGACTACCAGAGGAGAAACCTAGAGAGGCCAGGCTCTGTGCTGAATGCAACAGTGGTGAACTGTGGAGAGGTCAGCATCCGCATCCAGACTACCAGGGGAGAAACATAGCGAACCCAGGCTCTGCACCAACCGTAAGATGGGAGAACCATAGAGAGGTCAGCATCCGCATCCAGACTACCAGGGGAGAAACATAGCGAGCCCAGGCTCTGCACCAACGTAAGAGGGGAGAACCATAGAGAGGTCAGCATCCGCATCCAGACTACCAAGGGAGAAACATAGCGAGCCCAGGCTCTGCACCAACGTAAGAGGGGAGAACCATAGAGAGGTCAGCATCCGCATCCAGACTACCAGAGGAGAAACATAGCGAGCCCAGGCTCTGCACCAACGTAAGAGGGGAGAACCATAGAGAGGTCAGCATTCGCATCCAGACTACCAAGGGAGAAACATAGCGAGCCCAGGCCCTGCACCAACCGTAAGAGGGGAGAACCATAGAGAGGTCAGCATCCGCATCCAGACTACCAGGGGAGAAACATAGGGAGCCCAGGCCCTGCACCAACCGTAAGATGGGAGAACCATAGAGAGGTCAGCATCCGCATCCAGACTACCAGGGGAGAAACATAGCGAGCCCAGGCTCTGCACCAACCGTAAGATGGGAGAACCATAGAGAGGTCAGCATCCGCATCCAGACTACCAGAGGAGAAACATAGCGAGCCCAGGCCCTGCACCAACCGTAAGATGGGAGAACCATAGAGAGGTCAGCATCCGCATCCAGACTACCAGAGGAGAAACATAGCGAGCCCAGGCTCTGCACCAACCGTAAGATGGGAGAACCATAGAGAGGTCAGCATCCGCATCCAGACTACCAGGGGAGAAACATAGCGAGCCCAGGCCCTGCACCAACCGTAAGAGGGGGAACCATAGAGAGGTCAGCATCCGAATCCAGACTACCAGGGGAGAAACATAGCGAGCCCAGGCTCTGCACCAACCGTAAGATGGGAGAACCATAGAGAGGTCAGCATCCGCATCCAGACTACCAGAGGAGAAACATAGCGAGCCCAGGCCCTGCACCAACCGTAAGATGGGAGAACCATAGAGAGGTCAGCATCCGCATCCAGACTACCAGGGGAGAAACCTTGACAAGTCAGATTCTGAACTGAAGGGAGAACCCCGGAGAGGTCTAACTCAGCATCCAGACTACCAGTGGAGAAACCTAAAAGGCTAGATTCTGCATGAAGCATAACGGTGAGAACCCCAGACAGGTCAGACTCTGTATCCTGAGCCGAACAAGTGTGAAACCTGTAAGGCCAAAGACTGCAATCAGTATAACAGAAAAAACGCCCAGACAGAAAATGCCTTGAAACTGGAACAATAACTTAAAAATATGAATAAAGGGCCCTGCGTTAACTGTCCAAAATACACACATGAAAGAGAAACAATATTTTTAGGCCTTGCCTGTAACAGTGCATGAGCTGTCGTTTGCGTGATCTTTTGTTAACTTTAACTTAGCAAGGGTTAGAGCCCGCCCATTACTTCCTACTGCTTGGCTTCACGTCACTCATTTCTTTGCATCTCATTGGTCTGTGCACAGTGGTTTTACTTTCTCTCTTCATTTGTTTATCTCTTAAATGGAGCATGGACCAAGTATTGATTAATGTCTTTATTAGTGTCCTTCCACGGCTTGCATGCTCAGATTGAGCCACTTTTTACACTATAACCATGAATTTATTTAATCCAATTATTTAAATCAAGGCAATACGGCAGTGAGAGACTTATTTAATGTTTAATACCAATTTGTTTTCCTAATGCAATCCTTATTGCAACATTGTTTTTATATCTTTGAGGGCGACGCTGTAGACACAGACGTATTTATGGTTTTAAATAATTTTCTTTCTTATCACAATGCACTTTTCCCTTTCGTCTGAGAGCATGTTTTTCTTTGCTGTGCCTTCTTTTCATGCTAGCTCTGCAGCCATGGACTTATTTAATGTTTAAAGGTTCCTGGGCAATACAGCAACAATGGACTCTCTTTAAAGCTTGTTTTTGGTTTCCCCATTGCTGTCATTACTACAATGTTGCTTTAAGATTTTTCTGGGTGACAGAGGTATTTCATGTTTAGAAACATTTCCTTGTTTTTAAAGATACAAATACACTTTGTTTGTTCTCCAAATGCAATCTTTACCACAATGTTGCTTTCATTTAATCCAAGGCGAACTGAAGCCATGGACTTATTTATTGATTTAAAGCATTTTTATTCTTTTCAACATGCCATGCTACCTTTTTACTAAAGCAGTTTGCACCACTCTGTGCCTCCTCTTGGTTTAATACTATATCCATGGAAAGCAGTTTGTGCCTTAACACACCATACAATGACAGGCCATACAGTACGATACTGTACAATGACATGTCATAGCATCCCATACTATACAATGACAGGTCATACCATACTATACAACGGCAGGCCATGCCATACAATAGCATAATATGCAATGACGGGGCATACCGTACCATAATATAACTATAAAATGACAGTTTATACCATACCATGCAGTACAATTTCAGATCACACCATACTATACAATGACAGGCCATACCATGAGGGCCACTGGAATTATGTGATTGTGCGGCTGTAGCAATTTTCACATAATTAGGGTTTTGCCGCATAATCCATAATCTGACACATAATCTTCTGATTTTAACAAAAAAAATGTTTCTAGCTCAACCTGTTCAAAAGTTACTAAAACTGCTGTGACACGTGTTCCAGCATGGAATAAGGCCATTTTCAAAGCTGACCTGGTCACATTTATGTTGCTTATTGCTATATTTGAGTGGTAAACTGGTACTAAGGGGGGGGGGGGCAACCACCGTCCATACAGTGTTACCAAGTTTAGAAATGACAAATTAATGAAGTTATATTATTACAAAATGTGCCACATTATGCTATACAGTTTGCCTTTTCTTGCAGCATAATTTACTCAACCTTGTCGCATAATTTGGCCCTCTCCTGCCACATAATTCCAGTGGCCCTACAATGGCAGGCCTTACCATATAATACCACTTTAGGCAATAAAAGGGCATGCTAGAGCATATCATACTATACCATAACTATAATATGACAGCTCATACCCTACAGTAGAATTCCAGACCATAGCAAACTATACAATGACAGGCCATACCGTACTGTATCGTACCATACTAAACAATGACAGATCACACCATACCATACTATACAATTGTAGGAGGCTGGACTGGCTTGTAGTGAGTACCAAGGGGGTACTTGCACCTTGCACCAGGCCCAGTTATCCCTTATTAGTGTAAAGGGTGTCTAGCAGCATAGGCTGATAGATAATGGTAGCTTAGCAGAGCAGCCTAGGCTGAACTAGGAGACGTGTGAAGCTACTACAGTACCACTTAGTGTCATATGCACAATATCATAAGAAAACACAATACACAGTTATACTAAAAATAAAGGTACTTTATTTTTATGACAATATGCCAAAGTATCTTAGAGTGTACCCTCAGTGAGAGGATAGGAAATATACACAAGATATATATACACAATAGCAAAAATATGCAGTATTGTCTTAGAAAACAGTGCAAACAATGTATAGTTACAATAGGATGCAATGGGGAAACATAGGGATAGGGGCAACACAAACCATATACTCCAAAAGTGGAATGCGAACCACGAATGGACCCCAAACCTATGTGACCTTGTAGAGGGTCGCTGGGACTATTAGAAAATAGTGAGAGTTAGAAAAATAACCCTCCCAAGACCCTGAAAAGTGAGTGCAAAGTGCACTAAAGTTCCCCTAAGGACAAAAGAGTCGTGTTAGAGGAATAATGCAGGAAAGACACAAACCAGCAATGCAACAACTGTGGATTTCCAATCTAGGGTACCTGTGGAACAAGGGGACCAAGTCCAAAAGTCACAAGCAAGTCGGAGATGGGCAGATGCCCAGGAAATGCCAGCTGCGGGTGCAAAGAAGCTTCGACTGGACAGAAGAAGCTGAGGTTTCTGCAGGAACGAAAAGGGCTAGAGACTTCCCCTTTGGTGGACGGATCCCGCTCGCCTTGGAGAGTCGTGCAGAAGTGTTTTCCCGCTGAAAGGACGCCAACAAGCCTTGCTAGCCACAAATCGTGCGTTTGGCGTTTTTAGACGCTGCCGGGGCCCAGGAGGGACCAGGAGGTCGCAAATTGGACCTGAAGAGAGAGGGGGTGTCGAGCAAGACAAAGAGCCCTCACTGAAGCAGGTAGCACCCGAAGAAATGCCAGAAACAGGCACTACGAGGATGCGTGAAACGGTGCTTGCCGAAGTTGCACAAAGGAGTCCCACGTCGCCGGAGACCAACTTAGAAAGTCGTGCAATGCAGGTTAGAGTGCCGTGGACCCAGGCTTGGCTGTGCATGAAGGATTTCCGCCGGAAGTGAACAGGGGCCGGAGTAGCTGCAAAGTCGCGGTTCCCAGCAATGCAGCCCAGCGAGGTGAGGCAAGGACTTACCTCCACCAAACTTGGACTGAAGAGTCACTGGACTGTGGGGGTCACTTGGACAGAGTCGCTGGATTCGAGGGACCTCGCTCGTCGTGCTGAGAGGAGACCCAAGGGACCGGTAATGCAGCTTTTTGGTGCCTGCGGTTGCAGGGGGAAGATTCCGTCGACCCACGGGAGATTTCTTCGGAGCTTCTGGTGCAGAGAGGAGGCAGACTACCCCCACAGCATGCACAAGCAGGAAAACAGTCGAGAAGGCGGCAGGATCAGCGTTACAGAGTTGCAGTAGTCGTCTTTGCTACTATGTTGCAGGTTTGCAGGCTTCCAGCGCGGTCAGCGGTCGATTCCTTATCAGAAGGTGAAGAGAGAGATGCAGAGGAACTCGGCTGAGCTCATGCATTCGTTATCTAAAGTTTCCCCAGAGACAGAGACCCTAAATAGCCAGAAAAGAGGGTTTGGCTACCTAGGAGAGAGGATAGGCTACTAACACCTGAAGGAGCCTATCAGCAGGAGTCTCTGACGTCACCTGGTGGCACTGGCCACTCAGAGCAGTCCAGTGTGCTAGCAGCACCTCTGTTTCCAAGATGGCAGAGGTCTGGAGCACACTGGAGGAGCTCTGGACACCTCCCAGGGGAGGTGCAGGTCAGGGGAGTGGTCACTCCCCTTTCCTTTGTCCAGTTTCACGCCAGAGCAGGGGCTAAGGGGTCCCTGAACCGGTGTAGACTGGCTTATGCAGAATTGGGCACCTCTGTGCCCAACAAAGCATTTCCAGAGGCTGGGGGAGGCTACTCCTCCCCTGCCTTCACACCATTTTCCAAAGGGAGAGGGTGTCACACCCTCTCTCAGAGGAAGTTCTTTGTTCTGCCATCCTGGGACAGGCCTGGCTGGACCCCAGGAGGGCAGCTGCCTGTCTGAGGGGTTGGCAGCAGCAGCAGCTGCAGTGAAACCCCAGGAAGGGCAGTTTGGCAGTACCAGGGTCTGTGCTACAGACCACTGGGATCATGGGATTGTGCCAACTATGCCAGGATGGTATAGAGGGGGCAATTCCATGATCATAGACATGTTACATGGCCATATTCGGAGTTACCATGGTGAAGCTACATATAGGTAGTGACCTATATGTAGTGCACGCGTGTAATGGTGTCCCCGCACTCACAAAGTTCAGGGAATTGGCTCTGAACAATGTGGGGGCACCTTGGCTAGTGCCAGGGTGCCCTCACACTAAGTAACTTTGCACCTAACCTTTACCAGGTAAAGGTTAGACATATAGGTGACTTATAAGTTACTTAAGTGCAGTGTAAAAATGGCTGTGAAATAACGTGGACGTTATTTCACTCAGGCTGCAGTGGCAGGCCTGTGTAAGAATTGTCAGAGCTCCCTATGGGTGGCAAAAGAAATGCTGCAGCCCATAGGGATCTCCTGGAACCCCAATACCCTGGGTACCTCAGTACCATATACTAGGGAATTATAAGGGTGTTCCAGTAAGCCAATGTAAATTGGTAAAATTGGTCACTAGCCTGTTAGTGACAATTTGAAAGTAATGAGAGAGCATAACCACTGAGGTTCTGGTTAGCAGAGCCTCAGTGAGACAGTTAGGCACCACACAGGGAACATATACATGCACACCTATGAGCACTGGGGCCCTGTGTGACAGGGTCCCAGTGACACATACATATAGGCCACAAACCTATGAGCACTGGGGTCCTGACCAGCAGGATCCCAGTGACACATAACAAACATACTGAAAACATAGTGTTTTCACTATGAGCACTGAGGCCTGGCTATCAGGATCCCAGTGAGACAGTGAAAACAGTGACAAACACCCTGACATACACTCACAAACAGGCCAAAAGTGGGGGTAACAAGGCTAGAAAGAGGCTACCTTCTCACAACAATGACATGTCATACCACACTATCCTGTACCAAACCATACCAGAAAATATTATACAATGGCAGGCCATACCATACCGTAACATACTGTGCCATATCATAACATAAAATGATGGCCCATAACATGCTAGCCTATACAAGCACAGGCTATAACATACCATACTACACAATCACAGCCCATACCATTCCCAGGGTCATTGGAATTATGAGACTGTACAGCCGTGGCGATTTTCACATAATTATAAATGTGCCACATTTGCCACATAATCCATAATCTGCAGATTTAAAAATAAAATAAAATTTTTGATCCTAACTCAAACGGTTCAAAAGTTACTAAAAACGCAGCAACACGTTTGAAGGCCCCTTGGAAAAGCTGACTAGTCACCTTGCTGTTACTTATTGCTATAGTTGGGTGTTAAACTGGTCATGATAAGGTGCAACCAATGCTCAGATAGTGTTAACAAGTTTAAAACTGACAAAATTCTGAATTAGTACTATGAATGAATGGATGTCAAATTCTTCTATAGCCACAGCTACTCCAAATGAGTGTCCCAGCACTTTAGGTACTAAAAGATTAAGAAACAGAGGCTGCAAGAACTGCTCATCCCTAATGTTTGACCAGGAGAGTTTGCAGATCCTTTCTAAATTTGTCTTCCACAGTGGTAGATCTTGTATATGCAGGTAAATGGTCCCACAACTTGGCAGATAAACTTGGAAAGGAGGACCATCCACAACATTGCCTTTTGAAGTGGAGGACCACAATTAGGCCGGCCTTACAGTCCTAGGCCATGCTCCTGCCCATCCAGGAAGGGGATTACGACCAAACAAATGGACTTTGATCTTATCGGGGTTGGAATGCAATGTATTGTCCCACAACCACTCCAACACTGCCACCATACAACCAGCAAATGTCTCCTTGGCCTCTGATGAGTCCCCATCATACGTGAGCAGGAGTTGTGTCATCCACATACGAGGTGACTCTGATGTTAAAGGATTCCACCAAATATGTCAAGGGAGACATGTAGATATTAAAGAGTTTGGGGCTAAGGGAAGAGCCTTGTGACATTCCGCACCTCAGTCTCTTAGCATATGAGGCATATGGTTTCACCCAAACCACCTGTTTACATTGCTCCAAGAAGGAACTCAACCAGCCAAGCGCTGAGCTCATCACTCCCAAGTGTTCTAGCCTGTGCCGCAAGATGTTATGATCGACCGTGTCAAATGCTGCAGACAGGTCTAGCAACACCAAGGATACATTGAGGCCTGAGCCAAACTAAATGTAATGGACTCAGAAACCTCAAATACAGCAGACTTGGTGCTGTGCCAAGCTATAAACACCGATTAAGAGGGGTGAAACAAGTTGTTCTCAGACAGGAAAGTGGTAAGCTGTTAGTTTACCAGTCCTTCCAGGACTTTTGAAGTTGCTGGGAGCAAGGAGACAGGTCTAAAGTTGGCCAGGGATTCTGGGTCCGCATTGGCTTTTTGGAGTAGAGGGATTACATTGGCTCACTTCCAATCCCCCGGTAATATACCCATATGAAGAAAGGTAGTGAACAGATCATGGTAAACTGGGTCAATAATCTCTGCAATCAACTTCAAAATATGACATGGAATGGGGTCCAAAGGCAATTCTGATTTACATCTTGAGAAGGTGGATACCACCTCCTCTACAGAAGGAACCAAAAACGTCTTTAATTTGGGACAGCCAGGGGTAACAGGTTTTCCAGCTAGATATTTTGACCAGTTATATTGGCCTGAAATTTTAGGATTTTATCCTCAAGAAAATCACTAAGGCCGACAAAGATTGCCTGACTAGGCTCTAACGGGGAGATGTCATTTCCGGATCAGTAAACTTGGTAACAATTTTAAAAATCTCCTTCCCGTCATTAACTGCTTCTTCAATGCATTGTGTATAAAAATGCCACAGGCTCTCTCAATATTTTTATGATAATTTCTTAAGGCCCTTTTACAGTTAGACTTATCTTGTTCAAGATAGCGTCTCCGTTAAACTCTATCCAGTTTCTTACATGCCGCTCTTTCCCGAGCTAAATCCACAAAAAAACAGCGAGCAAAGCGAACATTCTTATTTCCTCTACTAGGGGCTACCAAGTCAGCTGCCCTCATAAGCCACCTCTTAGTGGCCATATCCCTCGCCATTACAGGTTTTTCTGAAATCCCCCAAGAATACCCTACCCCAAACCCCATCCTCACTCAAAGGACCAAGTGGGGGAGGTTCTTTAGCACGATCAAACTGCCACGAAAAGGGCATTACATAATGGTCCGACCAAGGCACTGGAAGAGAGGGTTCCCATTTCAATGGAGCATTTGATAGTATACCATTGGTGGCATGGCCGGCTCTATGTGTGGGACTCATGGCAACTCAGGCTAGAATAAAGGAGGCCAAGGTTTAAACCAGACGATTCACAAAGGGATCATTGATCTTATCCTGGTCAATTTTAAAGTCACCTAGCATGGTGAAATTAGCATACAAAACACATTTAGGAGCCAATGCTTGGTCAGGGGAGGTTAGAAAATTGCCCGGATGCCCTGGGGGATGGTAAACATGCACCCCCAAACTTTCCCACAAATAGATCTATTGAAACCAAGAACTTCTGCTCCTGACAGCTCATCCATTTTAAAGGTATTACACCTAAGAATCTTTTTATAGATAATGGCTAGCCTTCCACCCCTTTTTTTCTACCTTATCTAAATGGATCCAAGTGTATGCCTCAGGTAAAGCAACATGCAGGTCCGGGCAGGAAGCCTCATTCATCCAAGTTTCTGTTAAAAAAAGAAAATCAATGCTCTCATCATTTACCAGGTCATAAATATTCAGGGCATGTTTATGCAGGGAGCAAACTTTCAATAATATCACCTTCAGCTCCGTCAGGCACTCATACGAGCCAGTCCTGCTATTTGCATACTGAGTTAGGAGGTAAAAACTAGACTTACACCTGCAAGGGGAGATAGGGCCCACACAATCTATAATAGAGGGGCAGCATCCCATAGTAACTTTTGCCTCCCCGCAAACCTTTTAGATCATCTGCAGAGTAGGACCTTATTGCTGCTGCCTCAGTCCCATAACCTCCATAGTGGCAGGCGCCGGCCGCAGATGGGATGCGGACGGGTGCAGACGGCCTTGCGTTAGGCGAGCCTTCGGCTTGACAGCAGTGCGTCCTCTGCGCGTCCCCGCTGCGGCCATATTTTATGGTGAACAAGACTCCTGCAAAGCAGAGTGATTCCAGGAGCACTAGAGCGTGCCGCCCGACAAAATGGCGACACTCCATGTCCCAATTAGCCAACCTCCTGGAACCACCCTCGAGCAGCCAAATACCTATGCTATCTGAACACACATAGAGATAGCAAAAATACCAGGGAGTGCATAGAAAAACATCCCTTCAATCAAGTCATTTTCACGTGAAATTGTTTTCAAAAGTGAGCTCACAAACCAATTCTACGACTTCTACTTTTAAGGCCTTTTCTGCACCCCCTGGGGCAGATCGGCCTATTGTAATTAGGCCAATCTGCCCCCAAAGGGGGCAGAAACCTCTAGACACCACAGATCTTTTTATTTTTTATTTTGTACATGTGGGGGAGCGACCCCTTAGGCCAGGGTTGCTCCCCTGGGGGGTAAATTATCGTTAGGCCATTTCTGCCCCCAACGGGGGCAAGGGGGGCAGAAACCACTAGGCACCAAGGATTTTCATTTTTTTTTTTTTAACAGATGGGGAGCGACCCCTTAGGCAAGGGTCGCTCCCCTGGGGGTGGGGGAGAGCAAATTTATTTTAGGCCATTTCTGCCTCCCTTTGGGGCAGATCGGCCTATTTATATTAGGCAGATCTGCCCCCATTTCTGCACCTGCCCCCCCAGGGACAGATCGGCCTATTTCTATTAGGCCGATCTGCCCCCCGGGGGGAGGGTATAAACTACTTAGACACCAGGGATTGGTGTGTGTGTGTTTTGTTTGGGGGGCAGCCCCTTGAGCAAGTGTCCCTCCCCATGGGGGCACATTACTGTTGCCCATTTCTATCCCCCTTGGGGGGGCAGATCAGTCTATTTTTGTAAGGCCCATCTGCCCCCAAGGGGGCAGAAAGCCCAGCAGAGACCAGGGGAGATTTTTTTTCAAAAAAAGAGGGTGGGGGTATGGCCATACCCCCACCCCAAATAAATGGGGACAAAGTTGTTCTGCCCACCGGTGGGCAGGTGGGGAATTACCCCCAATTCACTCCCCAGGGAGGCAGAAAGCCTACTAGATGACAGGGAATAAAAAAAAAAAATAGTGGGGTGGTGGCTACCAACCTGCAAAAACAGGTAGTTTTGTATTTGATAATTTTGATGTGTCCACGTTGTGTTTTGGGGCATTTTCTGTCACGGTTGCTAGGCCTACCCACACAAGTGAGGTACCATTTTTATCGGAAGACCTGGGGGAAAGCTGGGTAGATGGAAGTTTGTGGCTTCCCTCAGATTTCAGAAGTTTGCAGCACCGAAATGTGAGTAAAAAGTCGTTTTTTTTTGCCAAATTGTGAGGTTTGCTAAGGATTCTGGGTAACAGAACCCGGTGAGAGCATCACAAATTACCCCATCCTGGGTCCCCTAAGTGTTTAGTTTTCAGAAATGTCCAGATTTGCTAGGTTTTCCTAGGTGCTGGATGAGCTAGAGGCCAAAATCCACAGCTGGGCACTTTGCAAAAAACAGGTCAGTTTTCTTTGGGAAAATGTAATGTGTCCAAGTTGTGTTTTGGGGCATTTCCTGTTGCGGGCACTATCCCTACGCACACAAATGAGGTACAATTTTTATCGGGAGACTCGGGGGAGTGCTGGGTGGAAGGAAATTTGTGGCTCCTCTCAGATTCCAGAACTTTCGGTCACCAAAATGTGAGGAAAAAGTGGGGTTTTCCCCAAATTGTGAGGTTTGCAAAGGATACTGGGTAACAGAACCTGGTGAGAGCCCCACAAGTTACCCCATCTTGGATTCCCGTAGGTGTTTAGTTTCCAAAACTGCACAGGTTTGGTAGGTTTCCCTAGGTGCCGGCTAAGCTAGAGGCCAAAATCCACAGGTAGGCACTTTGCAAAAAACAGGTCAGTTTTCTTTGGGAAAATGTAGTGTGTCCAAGTTGTGTTTTTGGGCATTTCGTGTCGCGGGCACTATCCCTACGCACACAAATGAGGTACAATTTTTATCGGGAGACTCGGGGGAATGCTGGGTGGAAGGAAATTTGTGGCTCCTCTCAGATTCCAGAACTTTCTGTCACCAAAATGTGAGGAAAAAGTGTGTTTTTCCCCAAATTGTGAGGTTTGCAAAGGATACTGGGTAACAGAACCTGGTGAGAGCCCCACAAGTTACCCCATCTTGGATTCCCGTAGGTGTTTAGTTTCCAAAACTGAACAGGTTTGGTAGGTTTCCCTAGGTGCCGGCTAAGCTAGAGGCCAAAATCCACAGGTAGGCACTTTGCAAAAAACAGGTCTGTTTTCTTTGGGAAAATGTGATGTGTCCATGTTGCGATTCCTGTCGCGGGCGCTAGGCCTACCCACGCAAGTGAGGTACCATTTTTATAGGGAAACTTGGGGGAACATAGAATAGAAGAACAAGTGTAATTGCCCCTTGTCTTTCTCTACATTTTTTCCTTCCAAAAGCAAGACAGTGTGTAAAAAAGACGACTATTTGAGAAATGCCCTGTAATTCTCATGCTAGTATGATGACCCCGGAATTCAGAGATGTGCAATTAACTACTGCTTCTCAACACATTATCTTGTGCCCATTTTTGAAATACAAAGGTTTCCTTGATACCTATTTTTCACTCTTTAAATTTTACCAAATGAATTGCTGTATACCAGGTATACAATGAAAACCCATTGCAAAGTGCAGCTTATTTATTGGCTCTGGGTACCTCAGGTTCTTGGTGAACCTACAAGCCCTATATATCCCCACAACCAGAAGAGTCCAGCAGACGTAACGGTATATAGCTTCTGACATTGCAGGAAAAAGTTACAGAGTAAAACGTGAAGAAAAATGACTGTTTTTTTTCACCTCAATTTCAATATTTTTTTATATCAGCTGTTATTTTCTGTAGGAAAACCTTGTAGTATCTACACAAATGACCCCTTGCTGAACTCAGAATTGTATCTACTTTTCAGAAATGTTTAGCTGTCCGGGGTCCAGCATTGGTTTCACACTCATTTTTGTCACTAACTGGAAGGAGGCTAAAAGCACACAAAATAGTGAAAAAGGGGTATGTCCCAGTAAAATGCCAAAATTGTGTTGAAAAATGTGTTTTTTTTATTTAAGTCTGCCTGTTCCTGAAAGCTGGGAAGATGGTGATTTTAGCTCCACAAACCCTTTGTTGATGCAATATTCATGGGAAAAACCACGAGCCTTCTTCTGAAGCCCTTTTTCCCCATTTTTTCCCAAAAAGCAAACCTTTCGCTGTATTTTGGCTAATTTCTTGGTCTCCTCCAGGAGAACCCACAAACTCTGGGTACCTCTAGAATCACTAGGATGTTGGAAAAAAAGGATGCAAATTTGGTGTGGGTAGCTTATGTGGACAAAGTGTTATGAGTCCCAAGCGCGAACTGCCCAAATAGCCAAAAAAAGGCCTGGCACCTGAGGGGAAAAAGGCCTGGCAGTGAAGGGGTTAACAATTCAAATGAAAAAAATCATAAAAACATTACAAAATTAGCAGCTAAAAATTTGCCAGCAAGAAAGCATTAGCACGTCCAGCGCCACAAGTTTCAGCCCCCTCTCATACCTTATCATAAAATGTGCTGCATTGTGCCACATAATTAGACTTTTCTTGCCGCATAATTTACTCAACTCTGCAGCATAATTTGGCCTTCTCCTGCAGCATAATTCCAGTGGCCCTGACCATACCATATTACACAATAACAGGCCATACCATGCCATTACAATACAATAACAGGTTATACCATACCATACTAAACAAAGACAGTCCATACAATACCATAATATAATGGCCTATACCATAACACACACTATGCCATACCACACGACAGGCCATACCACACCATAGCATACTATACAATAAAAGGCCATACTGTACCATACAATACAATAACTGGCCTACCACAACATAAAAACGTACCATACTGCACAATACAGTATCATGCCATAACATACAATACATTGACCAGTCATACCATATCATAACAAGCCATACCATACAATACGACAGATTATGCCGTACTATACAATGACAAGCCATAGTATACCATACTATGCAATGACAGGCCATACCATATCATACTATACTATACAACATAACTAAAAATAAACCATTAACAGACTCAGTAGATCGTGCATGGGTGAGTCCTGTTGGCTTTGCCAGTGCTTGTTTATTTCTACTAGTGGTTTAAAGTACCCCATGTAGGTGGGAGCCGTCTCTATCAGCTTTAAGACAGAGGAAGCAAACTTGGAATACAAAATGATACCTGTAATGTAGCCACTGATGTATTTAATGTGTTAAAGCATTTTTTCATACTATGCAATGACAGGCTACCATGGCGTCTCATACCATGCTATACAATGACAGGCCATAACATACCAGACGTTACTATACAGTCATAGCCAATATCATATAATACCATACTATAGGCCATACCATAGCGTACCATACTATACAATAACAGAGCATACCAGACCATACTATAGCATACAATGACAGACCATAACATACTATACGAAAGGCCATGCAATAGCATACTATAAAATAACAGCTCATACCATAACAAGTCATACCATGCTGTACAAAGACAAGCCATACCATACTATACAATCACAAGCCATACCATACTATGCAATAACAGATCAAACCAAACCATAATATGCAATAATGGGCCATACCATAACACATCATACTATACTGTACCATACAATGCCAGGCCCTAACTTAGCACACCATACTGTACAATTATAGGCCATAGAATACCATACTATACAATCACAGTCTATACTATATATTGCCATACTATACAATACCAGGCCATACCATTTTATACTATACAATAGCAGACTATACCAGACCATACTATACAATATACCATAGAATATTATACTATACCATATTATACAATAATTGACCATACCATCCCATACTATAGTATAAAATGACAGGCCATACCATAACATACTACAGAATGACAACCACACCATAACATACTATACAAAAACAACCTAAAACATAACAAGCCATACCATGCCATACAAAACAATAAGATACCATACTGCACAATCACATGCCACACCATACAAGTCCATACCGTACTATATAATGACAGTCCATACCACACTCTGCAACATAACTAAACAAACATGAACAAAGCCAAAAGAGCTCGCATAAAGGAGACACATTAGCTTTGCCAATGCTTGATTATTTCTAGTACTAGCTGGCAGCACCCCATGCAGCTGAGAGCCGTGTGTATAGAAACAGGAAGCAAACTCGGAGCATCAGATGGTGCCAGTACTATCCTGCCTGTCCTACTCCTCAGATCTGGGGTCAGGACCAGGGGGTGTACATGTGATGGAACACTGAAGCGTGTGTGTTGAGTAAAACTTAGGAGTGAGCTGTAGATATGACGCTGTGCTCGGGGGGTTAAGGTGTAAATGAAGCCGATCCAGCCCGTTAGCTGAGTTCCTCCTGACTCTTCTGTCAAGACATAACACAGGCACAGAGAATGATAACATTGGTACAGTATGTTGATCCTACAAGCACCTACAGTGCATTAAATAGAAATGTCAGACTTGGCCAAGGTGGTCTTGGACTGGCTGATTGGTGGGACCGGTCTTTGACACGGGGTGATATGAAATGCAAGGATGCTATGAGTACTGCTGTGGGCAACGGGGGGGGATATGAGGGTTTACTAGCCTCCCGCCCCAGCCACTAGGAAAGGTTGTGTAGGTGCCTCTAAAGCTTCTCCCCGACCCTTGGATACCGCAGAGTTAAAATAGGTATGTCCTTCCCTGGTCCACATGCTCGGTGGGGGTGGAGGAGAGCAACAGACAATCCCCCGCACCCCCATCCAAGACCACAAATATTCTCCAGCCCTCCAGGAAAGCCGGGGAGGGGGGTGAGGATGAGGAAGGTCACCTTTTGCAAGTCTGAGGAGTATCTTTAACTCGTGGTCCTGTCCACCGATGGTCCTGAGCATCCCAGAAGAGCAGTGGAAGCGGATTTCTCTGTTTTAAATCTCTGCATGGCTTCCATATCTCAGGACGGTAACAGTAAATGTGGCAGTACATCCAACCAGCTTGTACACTACGTAGTAGCAGGAATCATGCAGTGTCTCATCTTTATTTTACGTATCTTCTATGATGTCTATCAACAGGGGAAGGGTTTTGTAAGAGGTGTCCCCACCCTCCAAAAAAAGAACTTGCCAAACCTTCACCATCAGCTTTGAAGGTTGTAGTCGGGTAAGAAAGTAACTTTCCATTTGTTTCTTATTTTGATTTGTGTTTTTATTCAAATGGCACAAAAACAAAATGGCCGCCCGCAGATATTTTTAAAGTCTTTCAGCCAATCATGTGACTTTTTTTAGCCATTTTTTTTTTCATTTTATGCAAGAACATATGGAAATTTCAAGCAATCAAAGGGTTCGCTTTCTACTTTGGAATATTTCTGATCAATAAAGAGTAAGAAATTCATATCTATAACTCATGCAATGCGCACTGAACTGCTATATTCGTAGGGTCCCCCAAAGGCTTTAGAAAAATGTATCAGACTAATAAAATCTACCCAAGCGAGCTATTACTATCCCTGCATCCCTGCTACATATGGTGCACTTATCTTCACATGTAACAAGAAGTTTACCTTCCGCGGTCTGCCATAAGAAATTATTCAGTTCTGTGCACCTTAACTATTCCGCACCAAACATTGGCTGATTTCAAGTTAATGTAATGTTTTTTTTCTGCAAAGACTGATGCAGATTTGTAAGGAGGGAACCACAGCTAATTAAAGTCGGCTCTGACATGGCCTCTCCCAGCTGCGTATCTTGGTCAGCAAATATAGGGGTGTTAACTTCAGATTATCCAACAATCATGTTCACATATGGGGCCATATGTACGAACACATTTTCCCACAGACACAGAATGGGTAAAACCCTTTGATACATCTGGCCATATTACATTATATTACAATATGCAACAGCGAGGGTGCACAGGAGGTGCCGGAGGGGCACGAAGGGTAGTGGATTGGGAGGAGTGTGGATTTGGTAGGACTACTAATTGAGACGACACATAATTGTAGGAAGTTGGCTCTGTATGCACTATTTCAAAGTAAGAAATAGCATGCACAGAGTCCAAGGGTTCCCCTTAGAGGTAAGATAGTGGCAAAAAGAGATCATTCTAATGCTCTATTTTGTGGTAGTGTGGTCGAGCAGTAGGCTTATCAGAGGGTAGTGTTAAGCATTTGTTGTACACACACAGGCAATAAATGGGGAACACACACTCAAAGACAATTCCAGGCCAATAGGTTTTTATATAAAAAAATATATTTTCTTAGTTTATTTTAAGAACCACAGGTTCAAGATTTACAAACAATACTTTAAATGAAAGGTATTTCACTTAGGAACTTTAGGAACTTTGAATTAGCAAAATAGCATATACAGTTTTCACACAAATGGCAATAAGCTATTTTAAAACTAGACACTGTGCAATTTTCATCAGTTCCTGGGGGAGGTAAGTGTTTGTTAGTTTTTGCAGGTAAGTAAACCACCTACAGGGTTCAAAGTTGGGTCCAAGGTAGCCCACCGTTGGGGGTTCAGAGCAACCCCAAAGTTACCACAACAGCAGCTCAGGGCCGGTCAGGTGCAGAGGTCAAAGTGGTGCCCAAAACGCATAGGCTTCAATGGAGAAGGGGGTGCCCCGGTTCCAGTCTGCCAGCAGGTAAGTACCCGCGTCTTCGGAGGGCAGACCAGGGGGGTTTTGTAGGGCACCAGGGGGGACACAAGTCAGCACAAAAAGTACACCCTCAGCGGCACGGGGGCGGCCGGGTGCAGTGTGCAAACAGGCGTCGGGTTTGCAATGGAGTTCAATGTGAGACCAAGGGGTCTCTTCAGCGATGCAGGCAGGCAAGGGGGGGGCTTCTCAGGGTAGCCACCACCTGGGCAAGGGAGAGGGCCACCTGGGGGTCGCTCCTGCACTGGAAGTCGTATCCTTCAGGTCCTGGAGGCTGCGGGTGCAGTGTCCTTATCAGGCGTCGGGTTCTTAGAAGCAGGCAGTCGCGGTCAGGGGGAGACTCTGGATTCCCTCTGCAGGCGTCGCTGTGGAGGCTCAGGGGGGTCAACTCTGGCTACTCACGGTCTCGCAGTCGCCGGGGAGTCCTCCCTGTAGTGTTTGTTCTCCACAAGTCGAGCCGGGGGCGTCGGGTGCAGAGTGCAAAGTCTCACGCTTCCAGCGGGAAACGTGTGTTCTTTCAAAGTTGCTTCTTTGTTGCAAAGTTGCAGTCTTTGTGGAGCAGAGCCACTGTCCTTGGGAGTTCTTGGTCCTTTTAGATGCAGGGTAGTCCTCTGAGGCTTCAGAGGTCGCTGGACCCTGTGGAACACGTCGCTGGAGCAGTTCTTTAGAAGTGGGGAGAAAGGCCGGTAGAGCTGGGGCCAAAGCAATTGATGTCTCCGTCTTCTCTGCAGGTTTTTCAGCTCAGCAGTCCTTCTTCGTCTTAGGTTGCAGGAATCTATCTTGCTGTGTTCTGGGAGCCCCTAAATACTCGATTTAGGGGTGTGTTTAGGTCTGGGGGGTTAGTAGCCAATGGCTACTAGCCCTGAGGGTGGCTACACCCTCTTTGTGCCTCCTCCCTGAGGGGAGGGGGGCACATCCCTAATTCTATTGGGGGAATCCTCCATCTGCAAGATGGAGGATTTCTAAAAGTCAGAGTCACCTCAGCTCAGGACACCTTAGGGGCTGTCCTGACTTGCCAGTGACTCCTCCTTGTTTTTCTCATTATCTCCTCCGGCCTTGCCGCCAAAAGTGGGGCAGTGGCCGGAGGGGGCAGGCAACTCCACTAGCTGGAGTGCCCTGTGGTGCTGTAACAAAGGGGGTGAGCCTTTGAGGCTCACCGCCAGGTCTTACAGTTCCTGCAGGGGGAGGTGAGAAGCACCTCCACCCAGTACAGGCTTTGTTACTAGCCACAGAGTGACAAAGGCACTCTCCCCATGTGGCCACAACATGTCTGGTGTGTGGCAGGCTGCTAAAACTAGTCAGCCCACACTGGAAGTCGGGTATGTTTTCAGGGGGCATCTCTAAGATGCCCTTTGGGTGTATTTCACAATAAAATGTACACTGGCATCAGTGTGCATTTATTGTGCTGAGAAGTTTGATACCAAACTTCACAGTTTTCAGTGTAGCCATTATGGTGCTGTGGAGTTCTTGCATGACAGACTCCCAGACCATATACTCTTATGGCTACCCTGCACTTACAATGTCTAAGGTTTTGCTTAGACACTGTAGGGGCATAGTGCTCATGCACTTATGCCCTCACCTATGGTATAGTGCACCCTGCCTGTCGACTTAGTCATTTTATCCCCACTAGCACACACAAGCTGGCAAGCAGTGTGTCTGTGCTGAGTGAGGGGTCCCCAGGGTGGCATAAGACATGCTGCAGCCCTTAGAGACCTTCCCTGGCATCAGGGCCCTTGGTACCAGGGATACCAGTTACAAGGGACTTACCTGGATGCCAGGGTGTGCCAATTGTGGAAATAAAGGTACAGGTTAGGGAAAGAACACTGGTGCTGGGGCCTAATTAGCAGGCCTCAGCACACTTTCAAATCATAACTTGGCATCAGCAAAGGCAAAAAGTCAGGGGGTAACCATGCCAAGGAGGCATTTCCTTACAATAATATTTTGCAAAATAACTAACATTTCTTAGGACTTTCAAAACAGAGAGAAGGAGTGTGTGTGTGTTTTTGTCTCTGTTTATTTAAAGATTGCTGGTGAAATCCGACAGACATTCACCATATCTGACTGAAAGTCCCTGCACCCACCCATTTATCATAAAATACACTTATTGGGGGTGGGGGCATAACAACCCAAATATCTCCCCACCCAAAGCTACTCCCCTGGCATTTCCTCTGCAGCTCACATTTAAAACCTATTCTCTGTTGAACCACAAATGCTGCCTCTGAAGAGAGAAAGAGAGAGAGAGAGAGAGGGAGAGAGAGAGTGTGTGTGGGTGTGTATTTTTTTTTTTTTTTTTTTTACAAACGCCTGTGTCATATCATACGTGTGATAAAAAACAAAAGTACTTAAGTATCTGTATTGTCAGTCTGATGCAATGAGATACCACTGACAGCACTTCCACAGCTCCTTTTAATCCGATGTTGACAGACTGAGCTCGCGTGACTCGCCTCTTCCGCTGCCTGCAGCTGTTTGCAGCCTCAGCCCCGTGCAGAGCTGGATGACATATGTGCGGGTGGCTCGCATGAGCGCCGTGTGCGCAGATGTCAGCATGCTCCCAGCCTCACCTCATCCCTCTGGTATGAGCCCGTGAATGAGTTATGTGTGTTCCTGAAGCAGGGGGGACCTTGTCGAGACTTGCACATGGCGGATGTCGGATTCCACGCGCGGCCTGCAGGCCTGCCACTCACACACTGACAAGGCATCTCCCATGCAGGCGGCACGTGCGGCCGCGCGGGGCCCGCTCTCCCGGGGCACGCGCCCCGCCAGACTGCTAAGGATAGCTCTGCTCATCATGCTGGCTGGCACCCGCTTAAATACCAAGAGAAGGAAATGGCAGGGAGGGGCGGGCAAAGAGGTTCAAGGGGCGAGAGTTACGTCATCGTGGGTGAACAAGGCAAGCTTTGTCAAAGCCAATAGATCTTCCCTATGCACGAGCTATTGCCTTTGCCAATGTGTTTTCAGCCATGTACACCAGCGTGTCTGCTGTTCAGCATGGCTAAACGTTTGTGGTGTTGGGGGGAGTTGAGTTGAGTGTTGTAGAGTGGCATAGTATAGTGGAGAGTCATGTAATGGGGTGTCAGAGTGGAGCGTCATGGATTAGAGTGGAGTGAGGTAGAGTGGTGCAGAGTGAACGGGTATAGAATGGAGGGAAGCAGAATGGAGCGGGGTAGAGTGGAGTATTGTGTCATAGCGTGAAGGGGCATCTAGTGGAGAACAGAGAAGAGGGTCAAAGTGGAAGGGCATTGAGTGGAGCAGAGTGGGCGGAGTGTCAGAGTGGAGTAGAGTGTCAGACTGGAGTGGTGTAGAGCAGTGGTTCCCAACCTGTTGTCCTGCGACCCCTGGGGGTCTGCAAGGCCTCCTCAGGGGGTCCGCAACTGCTTAGAAAATTAAATAATATTGACAAGATTAATAAAGTGTATTTAAATAAAGTGGCTAAATGTAAAATTGAACATTTTATAACATCCTGTAAATGTCAAGGAATTTAAAACTGGAGGCTAAAAATTGAATTAATATCCTCAGATTGATTTGGGGGAGCTGTGCAGGTGCGTCTCACACAATTTAGTGTGGGTGATGTGTGGCTTCAATTACATGTAGAAAAGCCCTAACCTTCCTATTCAAGTTATTTTATTATTTATATTTGTTTACGAATTAAATAAAATGTGTTATCATTTGTTTATGTGTTTGATGAATGCCTCATTTATATATTGTTTGTGTATTATGTGGTTCAAATCATCGACAGTGTTTAGGCCAGGGTCCCCCAGCTTCCAGTAATGACTCAGTGTGGGTTCCTCGAATTCCAATAATGATTCAGTGGGGGTCCCCGGGTACCAGTAATGATAAACTGGGGGTCCACAGAAGTCGAAAGGTTGGGAACCACTGATTTAGAGTGAAGCAGCATAGACTGGAATAGCACGGACTGGAGTGTCGTACAGTAGAGTGGAGTGCCACAGCACGGAGTAGAGTGCTGTAGAGTAGAGCTACGTGGGAAAGAGTGGAGTACATTGTTGTCTTGTACAGTGGAAGGGCCTACAGTAGAGTGCAGCAGAGTAGAGTGGCATAGAGTGGAATAGGGTGTCAGAGTGAGTGACGTAGAGAGGAGTGGCATAGTGTACGGTGGAGTAAAGTGTCACAGTGGACTGGGGTACAGTGAAGTAGAATGGAGTGGCATAGAGTGCAGTGGAGTAAAGTGTCAGAGTGGAGTGGGGTACAGTGAAGTAGAATGGAGTGGCATAGAGTACAGTGGAGTAAAGTGTCAGAGTGGAGTGGGGTGGTGTGGCATAGAATGTCATGGAGTTGGGTGGCATTGAGGCTTGTAGAGTGTTGTGTAGGATAATAGAGTGGAGTGACATTGAGTGTAGTGACCGAGTGAAGTGGTGTAGTGTGGCCTGAGTGAAGTGCGGTATAGAGTCATAGAATGGAGTAGCACAGAGTGGAGAAGATTGTCAGAGAGTGGAGTTTTGTAGAGTAGAATAGAGTGTCATAGAGTGGAAAGAAGTAGAGTGTCAAAGTGGAGTATGGTGGAGTGCCGTAGACTGTTGTCAGAGTATCATGTCGTAGAGTGTCATGTCACAAAATAGAGGGGAGTTGAGTGGAGGGGTGTACAGTGGAGTGGAATGTCGTAGAGTGTCAGGAGTGGTGTTGAGTGGCACAGAGTGGAGTAGAGTGACATAGAGTGGAGTGTTGTGGAGTAGAGGAGTGGTGTTGAGTGGCATGGCATAGAGTGGAGTGGCGTACATGGGAGTGAAGTATCAAAGAGAGTAGAGTGTAGTAGAGTGGCATACAGTAGAGTGGCAAAGAACATTGTGTCATAGAGGGACACAGAGTGGGAGACAGAGTGGAGGGACAAAGTGGAAAGGCATGGAGTGCAGTAGAGTGGGCTGGAGTGTCAGAGTGGAGTGTCGTGGAGTACAGTAGAGTGTGACTCGAGTGACGTAGAGTAGAGAGGTGTAGACTGGCATAGAGTAAAGTGTTGTAGAGTAGAGTGGAGTGCCACAGAGTGGAATAGAGTGCTGTAGAGTGGAGTGGAGTAGAGCCTTCATAGATAAGTAGAGTAGAGTGAGTGTTATACAGTGGAAAGGCCTAGAGTGGAATAGAGTAGAGTGCCATAGAGTGGAGTAGGGTGTCAGAGTGGAGTGGTGAAGAATGGAGTAGTGTGTCAGAGTGCAGTGACAGAGTGAAGGGGCATAGCACACAGTGGAGTAGAGTGTCAGAGTGGAGTGGCGTGACGTGACGTGGAGTGGCATAAAATGTCGTAGAGTGGGGTGTCATAGAGGTTTGTAGAGTGTTGTGGATGGTCAGAGAGTGGAGTGACAGAGTGGAGTGACGTGGCCTAGAGTGAAGTGGCGTACACAGTCATAGGATGGAGTGGCACAGAGTGGAATAGAGTGTCGTAGACAGGAATGTAGTGGAGTGTCAGAGTGGAGTATGGTGGAGTGTCATAGACTGTTGTCAAAGTATCATGTCGTAGAGTGTCATGTCACAGAATGGAGGGGAGTACAGTGGAGGGGTGTACAGTGGAGTACAGCTGAGTAGAGCAGAGTGGTGTAGCACAGAGTACAGTGAAGTGTCAGAGTGGATTAGTGTAGCATGAAGTGGCGTAGTGTGGAGTGGCGTAGAGAGGAGCAAAGTGGCATAGAGTGTTGTAGAGTAGAGTGGCATAGGGTTGAGTGGCCTAAAGTGGAGTGGCTTTGAGTGAAGTATCATAAAGTGTCATAGAGTGTAGAGGCATAGAGTGGAGTAGAGTGGTATGGAGCACAGTAGAGTGGAGTGGAGCATTGTAGAGAGGGGTGTTGTCCAGTGGAGTGTCATAGAGTGGAGTGGTGTGAAGTAGGGTCAAATTCTATCACGCTGAGTAGGGTGGGGTGGCTTAGAGAATAGCAGGGTGTCATACAGTGGAGTGGAGTAGAGTGTTGTAGAGTGGAGTGTCATAAAGTGAAGTGGTATTGAGTGGAGTGGTTAGAGTGGAGTAGAGTGGGGAAAAGTGGTGTAGAGTGTCAGAGTGGAGTGATGTAGAGTAGACAGGTGGAGAGTGGAGAGGTGTAGAGTGGATGGGTGTAGAATGAAGTAAAGTGCCAGAGTGCAGTAGAGTGGAGTGGCGTAGCGTAGGGCAAAGAGGTATCAGAGTGAAGTGGAGTGGCCTAGAGTAGCATGGAGTGGCATAGAGTGGAGTACAGTGGCAGAGAGTGGAGTGGCAAAGAGTGGCATAGAGTGTCATTGAGTGGAGTGCGGCAGAGTAGAGTGGAGGTGCCTAGAATGAAGTGTCGTAGAGTGGAGTGGCATAGTGTAGAATGGCATAAAGTGTCAGAGTGGAGTGGCAAGAGTGGAGTATAGTGCTGTAGAGTGTCAGAGTGGAGTGGCGTAGAGTGGTATAGAGTGTCAGAGTGGAATGTCATAGAGTGGAGCGGAGTGTTATAGAATGTTGTAGTGTGGAGTGATGTAGCGTGGCACAGAGTGGAGTAAAGTATTGTAGAGTGCAGTAGAATGAAGTAGAGTGTCACAGAATGGAGTATTGTGGAGTAGAGTGGAGTGTCAGAGTGTTGTGTCGGAGTGTGTTGTGTCGTAGAGTGGAGTAAAGTTTCCTAGATTGAAGTGGGATAGAATGGTATGGAGAGTCAGAGTGGAGTGGCATAAACTAGAGTGTTGTAGAGTGGAGTGGTGTAGAGTGGAGTGACTTAGCGTGGAGTAAAGTGGTATAAAGTGAAGTAGAGTGGGGTAGAGAGGCGTGGAGTGGCATAGAAGCAGCAGAGTGTTGTAGGGTGTCATGTTGTAGACTGTTGTAAACTGAACTGACTTAGAGTGGAGTTGCATAGAGTGAAGTGTGCGTGGTGTGGTACAGCACTGCCATTACAAAAAACACATTTTCAACTGTAATTACCATTACATTACATTTGCACAGACATACAGTTATATCGATACAGCTATACAGTACACCATCAACAATGTGTGGAAATGGCATGACCAACTGTATCGATTTGTTTAGATTCTATTTAAATAATTGTTTCCACCACACTTCAGAATTATAAAAAGTAGTGGTTCACTTGTGCCTCCCTAGTTCTGATATATTCTTAAATATCTGTACAGCTCATCTACAGACATTTAAATCCTCTCACTTTGAAGTCAGAGACAGAAATTTAAACACCAATCTCCCTTGGAATGCAGAGCCTAACATTTGACCTTAGTCACTGACTGCACATCAAATATGACAGTAAGAACAAAATATAAATAGGCCTGTTTACAGAAAGTGGGCACTTGTGGAAGAATACAAGCAAAAATGGTGAACAGGCTATGCTCCATGGGATTAACAAAGACTGGTGGACAGCCTAAAACAAAGAAAGACAGCAAATAGAAAGCAAGAAAATGTGAGTTACAAACCACTTAGACAATAGTAAGCAATGGGCAGAATGCATTCCCATGGAAGCTTTCAGACTATCCCCAAAATATATTTGCAAACCAGACAGCTGTGCTGTCTGATAGGCATTGATCTAAAAACATTCAGGAGGCTGACCTCAGGATTGGGCCACAGTTAAATAGGATGGATAAATCAGCCACTATGTTGACTCTGCAGCAACTAGTTCAAATGGTTTTCCCATTACCAACCTGAGGGAATGAGGGGGAAGCCCCATCTAGGTGGAGGATGCAAATTGTGTCACAAAGCAGATGTTTGTAGGGACATTTTAGTGTGCATTCCTCATGGCATATATACTGTGACACCCACACAGGGCCACACCCTTGCCACTTCCCACCTTTAAAAAGTAGCAGAGCAGTCTGATGGTTCTGGCCACTGGTAGTTGGAAGGGGCTGGGAATAAGAACCAATGTGGTAGGTATCGCAGAGGCACCACAAAGGTCATTTTAGCCGAGTCCTTCCCCCTGGCTCTCTGATTCCCAAGGTACGGGTGGCTCATTTTTCATGCTGTAAAACTTTGTTTGTCTGCCGAAATGCGGTACAAATCTGCCCATTTACAGGTGCCCACAGGTGGCAAATAAGGTGTTGAGGCAGGCCTTTTTCAGTTCGCATTTATGGAGTAAAAGGAGACAACTGATTGGGCGGTCTACTCTTTGACCACTGCAAAGTTGGAGCTATGGAGGAAAATGCCCTTGAAGATGCTCCACTGCCTCAGATCTACTTCCAGCCAGTAGAGATGTGAAGATTGGGGTCCCTGTGTTGCATGGTGAATGAGAGACGTTTACCGTTCCCAGCTTGCTCCGGAGCACCACAAGGCATGCAAGACCCACTCCAATACTGTAGGAAGTTGGCTCTGTATGTACTATTTCAAAGTAAGAAATAGCATGCACAGAGTCCAAGAGTTCCCCTTAGAGGTAAGATAGTGGCAAAAAGAGATAATTCTAATGCTGTATTTTGTGGTAGTGTGGTCGAGCAGTAGGCTTATCAAAGGGTAGTGTTAAGTATTTGTTGTACACACACAGGCAATAAATGAGGAACACTCACTCAAAGACAATAATTCCAGGCCAATAGGTTTTTGTATAGAAAAATATATTTTCTTAGTTTATTTTAAGAACCACAGGTTCAAGATTTACAAGTAATACTTCAAATGAAAGGTATTTCACTTAGGTAACTTAGGAACTTGGAATCAGCAAAATAGCATGTACAGTTTTCACAAAAATGGCAACAAGCTATTTTAAAACTAGACAGTGCAATTTTCAACAGTTCCTGGGGGAGGTAAGTGTTTGTTAGTTTTGCAGGTAAGTAAACCACCTACAGGGTTCAAAGTTGGATCCAAGGTAGCCCACCATTGGGGGTTCAGGGAAACCCCAAAGTTACCAAACCAGCAGCTCAGGGCCGGTCAGGTGCAGAGGTTAAAGTGGTGCCCAAAACGCATAGGCTTCAATGGAGAAGGGGGTGCCCCAGTTCCAGTCTGCCAGCAGGTAGGTACCCGCGACTTCGGAGGGCTGACCAGGGGGGTTTTGTAGGGCACCGGGGGGGACACAAGTCAGCACAAAAAGTACACCATCAGCGGCACGGGGGCGGCCGGGTGCAGATTGCAAACAGGCGTCGGGTTTGCAATGGAGTTCAATGGGAGACCCAGGGGTCTCTTCAGCGAAGCAGGCAGGCAAGGGGGGCTCCTCGGGGTAGCCACCACCTGGGCAAGGGAGAGGGCCACCTGGGGGTCGCTTCTGCACTAGAGGTCGGATCCTTCAGGTCCTGGAGGCTGCGGGTGCAGTGTCTTTACCAGGCGTCGGGTTCTTAGAAGCAGGCAGTCGCGGTCAGGGGGAGCCTCTGGATTCCCTCTGCAGGCGTCGCTGGGGGGGCTAAGGGGGGTCAACTCTGGCTACTCACAGGGTCGCAGTCGCCGGGGAGTCCTCCCTGTAGTGTTGTTTCTCCGCAGGTCGAGCCGGGGGCGTCGGGTGCAGAGTGCAAAGTCTCACGCTTCCGGCAGGAAACGTGTTGTCTTTAAAAGTTGCTTCTTTGTTGCAAAGATATTTCTTCTTTGGAGCATAGCCGCTGTCCTCGGGAGTTCTTGGTCCTTTTAGATGCAGGGTAGTCCTCTGAGGCTTCAGAGGTCGCTGGACCCTGTGGAACGCGTGGCTGTTGCAGTTTTTCTTGAAGTGGGGAGACAGGCCGGTAGGGCTGGGGTCAAAGCAGTTGGTGTCTCCGTCTTCTCTGCAGGGCTTTCAGGTCAGCAGTCCTTCTTCGTCTTCAGGTTGCAGGAATCTAGTTTCCTAGGTTCTGGGGTGCCCCTAAATACTGAATTTAGGGGTGTGTTTAGGTCTGGGAGGGCAGTAGCCAATGGCTACTGTCCTTGAGGGTGGCTACACCCTCTTATTGTCTCCTCCCTGAATTGAAGGAGGCACATCCCTATCCCTATTGGGGGAATCCTCCAAAACCAAGATGGAGGATTTCAAAAGGCAGGGGTCACCTCAGCTCAGGACACCTTAAGGGCTGTCCTGACAGGTGGGTGACTCCTCCTTGTTTTTCTCATTATCTCCCCTGGACTTGCCGCCAAAAGTGGGGGCTGTGTCCAGGGGGCGGGCATCTCCACTAGCTGGACTGCCCCGGGGCATTGTAACACGAAGCCTGAGCCTTTGAGGCTCACTGCTAGGTGTTACAGTTCCTGCAGGGGGAGGTGTGAAGCACCTCCACCCAGAGCAGGCTTTTGTTTCTGTCCTCAGAGAGCACAAAGGCCCTCACCACATGGGGTCAGAAAGTCGTCTCTCAGCAGCAGGCTGGCACAGACCAGTCAGTCCTGCACTGAACAATTAGGTAAAATACAGGGCGCATCTCTAAGATGCCCTCTGTGTGAATTTTTTAATAAATCCAACACTGGCATCAGTGTGGGTTTATTATTCTGAGAAGTTTGATACCAAACTTCCCAGTATTTAGTGTAGCCATTATGGAGCTGTAGAGTTCGTTTTTGACAGACTCCCAGACCATATACTCTTATGGCTACCCTGCACTTACAATGTCTAAGGTTTTGCTTAGACACTGTAGGGGCATAGTGCTCATGTACCTATGCCCTCACCTGTGGTATAGTGCACCCTGCCTTAGGGCTGTAAGGCCTGCTAGAAGGGTGACTTACCTATGCCACAGGCAGTGTGAGGTTGGCATGGCACCCTGAGGGGAGTGGCATGTCGACTTAGTCATTTTCTCCCCACCAGCACACACAAGCTGGCAAGCAGTGTGTCTGTGCTGAGTGAGGGGTCCCTAGGGTGGCATAAGACATGCTGCAGCCCTTAGAGACCTTCCCTGGCATCAGGGCCCTTGGTACCAGGGGTACCAGTTACAAGGGACTTACCTGGATGCCAGGGTTGTGCCAATTGTGGAGACAATGGTACATTTTAGGTGAAAGAACACTGGTGCTGGGGCCTGGTTAGCAGGGTCCCAGCACACTTCTCAGTCAAGCCAGCATCAGTATCAGGCAAAAAGTGGGGGGTAATTGCAACAGGGAGCCATTTCCTTACAAATACATTTATAGATAGATGAATGTGACTTGTCCCAGAGGACACCTAGATCCAATTATGTTGGACTACCCAGTCCATTTAATTTTCCCTTTCTACACCCCCCCCCCATTTCAATGTCATTGGGCTCAAACCAACCTGAATACACGTGGAGCTATCATCAATTACAAAGTAGCAGTCTGAGCACACCCATCTCCTCTACCCTCCTGACTCTGCTTGCATCCTGTGACACGAATCTACTCTTCAAAGACATCAGCTCTTCCATGGAATCTGTTGTTAATGATATCATCATTCTCTCCTCGAAAACACTGCAAAAAACTAAGCTAAGGCCCTCTCTTAGAAGGGTTGAAAGACTGCGAAGAGACACAAAAACGCCTGTGTCACTTACCCTGCTCAAAATGAAAAGGAAAAGCTGCAGATCCTTCATCCACTCAGCCGGAGTTGCTTACCCCAACTTTCACGTTAAACTTTCAAAGATTTGGCCTAAAATTTAGTTTCAAATTATGCTCTCAAACCAGTGACTCCTCCCCTTCTGGGCCTGATGCTTCCAAGTGTAACACATTTGCTTTGTTTTTCACTGGCTAAATTAACAAAATCACACAGGGACTTGATGTCTCTAATAACATCAAGATGGAACTTTCTAAGATCCTTTTTCCTGATTTGGAGGTGTGTCCAAAACAAACCAAACTCCTTGGAATTCATTGTCCATCAATGTGGACAAAACTTTCCCCTCAGTTGTCTCGGATGCAAACCCTCCCCATATTCCAGGGACCAAATTCTGCCCACCAGTTTCAAAGACCTTTCTCTGGTCTTTCTTCCTCATTAGTTTACCCACAGCAATTTCATTTTTTCAAACCTGTACATGTAAAACCCCTCCTACAAAACCTTACATTGACCCCTGCAATGTTGAAATTGAGCGCATCATTTAAAATATGCATTTTGTTGGCTAAGGCCAATGAGAAATGTACATGGTCTCAATTGATAAAGCAAATCTATGAGAAGGACCAGTTGGGTGTGGTCTGATGGGGCTTCGAGGTAGTTCACTTTGGGAAATCTGCAGTGACTGATAATGTTCTTCGCACATTCAATAAAGGCCACCAGTGCCTCCTCAGCGTACTGGATATAACAACAGCCTTTGATATAGATGACCATCAAATTCACCTTCACACTCTGAGAAACAGGTTGGTCTTCAGGGAAACTATCCTACAGTAGTTGCACTCTTATCTCTCAGGCCGCTCTCGAGTAGTAAAAATGTGCAACTATTTCTCAGATCCCACTCCCGTCCCATGCGGTATGGCACTGGGCTCCATCCTAGCACCCACTTTCTTCACTATTTCTGTTGAACATCTGGATGTATCCCTTCAAGATCTTGACTTCTCTTTCCACCAATAAACAATTGAGGCTCAGACCTATCTCAAACTGGCCTGCCTGGGCTCTATTGCCGAATTAAAAACTTAACTTCAGAGCATCCTAAGTGCAGGGTGTGAACATACCTCCAAGGTAATGCACTTAAGAATACATTTCTCCTCCCCACAACTAAACCCAGCCCAGCTACCAACGTTCCCTGACTTGAAGTATTAAAATTGGCAGCACTCAATTCCTAAACTGGTCACCTCTGCCAAATATTTGCCTTTTTTTGGACAATTTGAATTTAAAAAGCCACATCCAAGCTATAGCTTTGTTGGTCAGGTCCCACCTCCACAAAGGCAAGGCTATTAAACACATTCTCTCCTTCCAGGGTCTGAAGCTGGCAGCAGAGGGTGTGAGGAACTCCTGTCTCGACTATGGCTCCGCTTCCATTAATGGATTAACAAAAACAGAATAGCCCCACTCACAACACTGCTACATGTTGCAGGCATGTTCCTTACAAACACTAAAAAAAAAACAGGAACACATTATCCCCACACTTACCTACTAGACACACTGCACTATGAAAACTACATTTCACTTTTTAAAGACTTGAACCTCGAAACTTCAAAATATCTCTTCCCGAAAAGTTCCTGTTAAAGAGGTCCTTGCTTTCTACGCTGCATAGATGACAGATGTCTCTCTACTGCACCTTTTAGTAATAAATCCACACTTCACCAAGCAACCTTTTCTGCTTTCCCACCCTTTAACTCCAAGAACACAGGTGTTCCCTACTGCCTGTTCCTTAACTTTTGATATTGAATCCTCTGTTGCTTATTTACTACTGCTGTATGTTCAATGTGTTATGTGCTGATTGTTGCTCTGTTACTTCTTCTCTATTCTTGGTGATGCTCTGTTTTGTTTATAGCCTGGTTATCGCCCTCTGTACATTTGTATGATCACTCATTTTTAGGTTCTACATTCCTTGTATTGAAATCTTCTTTTATTTCTGACCAGTATTGTATTAAACACAATCTGCTCTGCTATGCCACTAGTCAAGGCTTGGTTAAATTATGCTTGGAGTACTCACACTATCCTTTGTACAGCAGCCATTAAGTGGAGCCTGGCCATTATAAGACAATCAACCAATAAAAATAATTCTGTGCACAGTGAAAGGAGGTAACATGTACCAATAGTTAACTTCTTTGTTTCCAGCTACAAGGAAAATAAGTGGCAAAACACAAGACCAATTTCCAGGACATTCAAATGACAACATTCTCTAGGAATGATTTCATCAGACATTCTAATGAAGCAGGACCCATCTCATCTTCCACTTTATTACATCACATATTCCAGTGAAAGCAGGACCCAACAAATCTTTCCTTCATAGATATTTGAACAATATCAAAACACTGGAAAGCAAACAACTTAAAAGGAATATGATAAAAAGATAATGCAATAATGTAAAGGATGGTACAGTGGAAATATGGAACACAAAAAACAAATAGGCAATCAATGAGGAGAAACATACATATGTCTACACTACAATATTCAGCATAATTGTGGAACTCGTCAGGAGGCTTTCTCTCAGCTGAGGCTCTCACTTGTCTTAATGAAACAGGAGGAACTTCTCCTCTTATGTTAAACATTCACATCAGCCACAGACGTCCAACAGACAATTTTTCTTTGTTTCAACCTTCAAGCATGACAACATGCTCCCTCACTCTTTCCCCTCTCTCTCTCCTGGGAAATGAAAACTGGGAACATCCCAATGAAATGATTCCAATCATCCTGACATTAACCTAGTCCCGCACCCCAACCTGCAGATGGCATTTCTCTCCCCACACTTGTGTATTTTTGTATGTCCTAATGTTTCTTCTCCACAGGAACCAGTTTTTTGGGGTTACACAAGATTTCCCATCCACGGCTGTACCAACTTGGTAGTGGGTACGCAAACTCTGAAGAAGTACAGAGACATTTCGGTGGCAGTATTGGGTTTAGAGCAAATAGTTTTTCCAGTTCTTGGGACCAGTCCAAATATCACTAAGATGCTTACTTCACTAAAACATTGCCATTCCCAGCCCACTGCCAACCGATAACTGCACATTTTCTTTGATCACCCAATTGCATCTTTCCACTGGATCATCACTCCTGGGATGATACAATGATGTGGTGGTATGTTGTATACCACCACATAATGTCCCAATGCCTTATATATCTTTTGAATTCCTGGAAGGTGAATTATACCCTATTGTCAGTGATCATCTAACTAGGTACCCCTTCCCTTAAAAACCAAGTCTGTAAGAACTCCATTATTTCACTACTGGTTGCACATTTTACAAATTTCGCCTCTGGCCATTGAAAAAAATAGTCCACACCACAATACCATACCTGCGGTTTTCTCTCAAAACATTCATGGGCCTATGACATCCAATATTAACTTGACCTACAGTTTATCAGGAACAGGAACTACTCGACTGGACTCGGAGCAGTAACTTCTGATGTGCCACTGATGGTGCACGAGAGACATTCCCTTACAAAATTTTCAACTTCCATGTCCTTACCAGGCCACAGGAATTTATCTCTGATCTGTCTGTTCATTGCTCTCATCCCGGCACAGCGCTCAAGATCCAAAATAAGAATTTTTCTTTGAAAACCAAATGGAATCAGTAACAAATCACCTTGTCTGAGTAACACATCCTGTGCATTAAATTCAAAATCAACCTGTCTGTATGAACTGTAAGGATCCACTTTACCATGTGTTCTTTGGACATAGGCCAGCTTTTGTTTCAAACTCTATAATTTCTGTTACCATTTTATCCTCTAATACAGCTGTTCTCTACTCTTGCTCAGAAACGCTGTCATTAGCAAAAGAAGAAACTAAGCCAACTATGGCAATTTCCTCATCCTCAACATCTACAATCTCTGGGGTATTCCTGGGCAAAAGTAACAAACAATCAACAAAAATGTTTTTTACCCATGAGTGCATTCTACAGGATATTAGAATCCTTGCACCCTACATTACCTCTTTGCAATTCTGTGTGTAGCCCTTTCAGCCCTCTTGAATGGTAATCTCCAACCCCACAGGTAAGACCTATAGTGATCCAACCCTCCCCCCCCCCCCCCCCACCCCCCCAACCGGACAGAGCTTCCTGCTCAATCACTGAATAGGTGACTTCGGCACATTTTAAAGTACGTAATGGAAAAGAAAACACTTCATAACTTTTCTCTCAGGACTGAAATAACATTGCCCCTAAACCCTACTGGCTGCCATGGGCATCAGTGATAATAATCCATGGATAACGCGTGTCAGCTTTAAGGCAATGGCATTAGCTACCTCCATTCTCACTGCTTTAAACTCATTGTCTTTCTCCTCAAGCCACGTAATCTCCTCATTTTGTTTTTTAAAAGAGAACATGAATAGTTTGTTTTTCTGTGCATTTGCACAGAATGAACCTGGCATAGAGCTCCAACATTCTTTAAAAACTTCTTAGCTGGTCTTTATTGTTCAGAGATGAAAACTCAGCAATGGCCTTACCAAACCTTCCTTAGGCTGCATGCTCTTGGCTGACAACTTCTATCCAAGGTAATCCACACTTCCTACACCAAATTTGCATTTATTGACCTTCAAGGCGATCCATTTTCCTTTCACAATGTGCAACGTGTTGGCCAAACACCTGTCATGAGTTGCTAAACCATGGCCATACACCAAAATATCGTCCTGAAAGCATTTCACAATTGGAATAGCTTAAAATTATGCCTCGGCCCCTAGCTAAAAGAGAAGAAAACGGAAACCAGCCCAAAAGGCTTGAATCTATATGCGCCTTTCAGCATATTAAATTATGTTAAATGTCTGGATTTTGTGATGCAAAACAATTGAATGGTAAGCAGATGTCATATCTAGATTTGCAAATATTTTGGTATCTTTTTGTGTAGTAACCATCTCAGTGATATTTGGAAGGGGATGCCTGTCATCCAGATTCTGGCATTCAAGTCCCTCAAATCAATGCACATTCTCATTGAACCTTTGGCCTTCCTGGCCAAAACAACAAGCAACAACCACTCTGAACTCTCTACTGGTTCAGTGATACCTTGCTCACATAAAACGTTAAGTTTTTTTTTCAAATCGCTCCTCACACCCTTGCAATGTGTCAATTTTTCTTACATTTTGCACATATTTCACCTGCAGCAGTGCAAGACTGCACATTACCAAGACAGTTCTTGCTCCCACACCAATAACACTAAAAAATATGGTTTGTTTGTGGACTTCTCAATTGTTTTCTGAAACTTGCCTACCTTATTCTATGAATGAACAGAGTGATTGTGAGAATTAAGTGTCATTTGTTCCTTGAATGCTGCAGTTGATTCCATACTACTTGTAATTTCTATACCCTTGCCAAAGGTCAAATTCATTTGTCTACAACGTTTCTTGGACGTTTTTTGCTGCTGGTTTTCTGATCATCTCTTCTTCAAAAGGACTTGTACACACATCAGGATTCTAAAACTCCTAAAGCACCTAACTCATTTGCAATTGATTCCCCCACTATTTGGTGTCTCGTGTTGTCTTTTTCCATATTCACATTCTTAGGATTTTTAAAATGTGCATCACGAGTACTTATTGCTGAAGCATATTCATGAACATTATCACCCTTTATTAACACAGACAACAAGGGAAACATTCTAATGTGTTTCTCCCTTCAGGACCTAGGTAATGCCTTAACAATGCATATTTTGTGTGTGAACATGTCATTTTCAATGACATCAAGGTATGCTTCAAATCCTTCTTTCCCTCGTTCCCAGCTAATTTCTGGAACACCCAGGATGGTTGTAAAGGCTGCTGCATAGTGGAAGAAACGGATATAGTAGAGAATGCCACACAAAAGGAATAGAGCAATTTGCAGATACAGTGGAAGGGTGGAGTGTTTTTCACTTATGAGTGTGGTTATAATTGTGCCAACATGGGTGAGACGCCAGTAACTAGTGCTCAGTGCACTTATATATGTGTAAATTGAAGAAATAATGAATTCTAGGAATGTTGGCGCGCACCTAAGGGGTGCAAATTACCAAAGACAATACAAGTAATTCCAATTGTTATTAATTTCAGCATGCTCACAAAGTGTGTGAATCACTGAAAATGTAGAGATGAAAGCCATGCCAATTGTACGGTTAATGTTGTTAGTCAGGTATACACATTAGTGCCCAATCCAATATGGCATACGCATGCAGTAACATGCGTGGCAGCTCCAATGACGATGAGCATCACACCATAATAAGTAGTGCAAATCCAAAGAACTATGCCAAGTCTACACCATGCGGTGCACACCATGACTCATGAGGTGGATCGCAATGTGCTCCACATCATGGGAGAAAGAAGGCAATCAAAAAAACATAGGCAAAAACCCTACTTTAGCAGAAACACACACCACATGTAGCAATGCAGTCAGTGGAATAACAAACCTATGCAAAACTCAGGAGCTCAGTGCACCATGAACCTGATGCTGAGGATCGCAGATCTGATGCTGAAGAACACAAAAGCTCTAGCCGTCGGGTGAAAGAAATCTGGGTCTCAAAGACACCCGTTACCAGCGAATGGAGGCCACATGTGACGGCAACTAAATTCTATATTTTGAGCTGCAAGGAAAGTGACTGGAAGAGCATAGAACCAAGTGGAACCTGCCAGGACATTCATAGGACAATATTAGCTAGCAATTATTACATCATACATTCTAATGAAAGCAGGACCCAAGGTTGGCATATTATTTATAGGTGCCCTGACTAGAGCCAGGTAAATACTACTTTGGTGATTTACTCTCTAGATATTGGTATCTAAGCACAGTAGTCAATGGACAGGTTCTGCAGATGCAAGTGAATACAGGCAGAGTGCCTAATGGCCGATGTTGCCCAGATCCCAAAAAGTAAGAGGGTGAGAAAATAAACAGTGGAAGCTGAGACTGATAATGGTGCTTGCACTGGAGAGGCAGTGGTTTAACGGAACTTGAGGGGACCCCTCTGCAAAGTACCTGGGGGGGCCCCCTCCCCCCCTGGACTCAGTCAGGGGCCTGCCACCTGTGCACAGTGTTCTGTGCTGAGGAGGCCCCCTGGAGCTTGCCCCCCCGCGCACAGCAGGTGCTATGGGGGCCTTTGTTATGCCACTTGGGAGAGGGGCTATAATTATTTAGGTGAAAACAGCATGGCATAGATCAGACATGTAGACCATCTGAATGAGCCTGCTATATATAATCATGGCGCAGACCTTCACACTGAGCTTTGGGGGTTCGAGTCCAGCTGGACTCTTTTCAATTGTGTGTTTTTTTTAATATTATATTTTTAAAAATACATATTTTTTTCATTTTTTAAATTGGAAACAAATAGCTCATTTAAAGTATATCAGACACCAAAGACAAAAAAAATGCTATCTCTCTCCTCAATTTCTTTCACTTTCTGTCTCTCTTCAATCAATTCTCACACACACACTTACGCACCCACTCACAGACCCATTCAGACACTCATGCACCCACTCGCAAACCCACTCAGACCCTCACACACCCACTCAGACAGTTACACACCCGCTGACAGACCCACTGACACCCTGATGCACTCACTCACAGACCACATACTGATGCACCCACTAAAACACTGATGTTTGCACTCTCAAACCCAGACAGACACTTTGATAGCCACTCTTACCCCCGATACAGCCTCTCACACCGATTCTCACACCCAGAGAGGCCGCAGACAACTCAACTCACGACGTAAGGCGAGCCTTTGCCATGCACATCTAATTACTCCACATATTATATCATTGATGATATATTCTATTCATCTTTCATATTCTCACTGCAACATTTGCAATAAAATTATTGATGAGACAACTGTGCATCGTAAGGGCACAAGTTATAGTTACCTTAGGCCACAAAGTAGTAAATCGAGAACCTAACTTTAACTTCCCTGTAACCTTTGTTTTTTTCAGTGAAAATATATATACACACATTATTATTATATATATATATATACAAACATTTAAAACCCCTTCAACCTTCCAACCCACGCTCTTTCAAAACATTACAGCAGATCGAGCGTGCATCATTACACTTTCCCATTTTCCAAAGATGTCGCTGCGCTCTATCGTTCCGTGCGTTATATGAAATGGACACAAATGTAACATTACACCAGTGTCGCACTCGTGTATATAACACAATTGAAAATAGAAGTGACAATAACACACCATTCTGAAAAATAATAAAACATTTTCACTCATTTATTACTACAGTGCAATTGTCAACTACCTATTAGCACAGTCCAGCTCGAGTGACGTGTGTAAACAATGCTTACTATCTGACAGATACCATTCTGGAACCACGTTCGAGAAGTAAACAACAGGTCCACCCTCATAAGAACTAGCTGTTGTGAAGCTATTTCACTAGACGGGTTTAACCCTTGTGCTCTGGATGTGATTATAAGACCGGATCCAGGGTGGCCCCACTGAGTATCTGTGGTGGGGTCCGAGCAGCAACCTGCAGGACATGAAGGGTGTTCCTTTTATTTCCACTTCCAGCTGGGCCCAAAAGAAATGTCTCCGTTTTGTACTCTAGTCCTGGCTGGGAACCATCTGGAGCCTAGCACCTAGATGCCAATGCCATGGTGGAAACAAAGGCAGTCAGCGTGTTCTCAGCTTCGCAAGTCCTTAAGAGAAGCTGAGGTTTGGAGTCAGGTTCTGGGATGTGTTCAACCACTGTACGTAAGAGCTGTGCATGTATTTAAATAGCACTTACTATTTTTTTATTTCTTTTATAGCGCTGCTTATCTGAATATATGGTGTCAGCACACTTTACATTGCACACAAATATTATAAAGAGATAAGAGATCATACAAGTGTTTAAATCAAAGGGCAGGAATTATTACATAAGAGATTGGGGGTACCAGGATGTAGGAGTCACATATTCATAATGGTAGGCGCTATATGTCAAGGGTGCGTGGTCTGGAGAAACACAAAGTCAGGATTACTAAAGTAATGCAGTGGTTGGGATAGTCTGTACTAATAAGACTGTATAACTACCCAAAGGAATCCTATAATAACAAAAGGGTGAGGAAAAAAATAATTCATGTTCTAAACCTATGCCTTGCAGTTTGCCTCAGCATTTTGGAGCAGTTCATCGTTCACAGTCCTATATTAGGGTTGTTTTTAGAGAAGGATCTCTGTGACAAAAGCACTAACCCACTGAGTCACGTACCTAATATACAAATCTGTGGTCTGCATCTTGCACTTTGCAGCAGGCACATTAACCCTCTATGCTAGTTTGTAATAAGCCAAGACTGTTTCTAGACAAACAGTGTCTCTCCAGAAAGTGTATTATCACCAGAGTCCTCTTACCATATTTGGTACCCCCTAAAAAATACTGGGTGCACAAAGAGCTCTGCAACAGATGCCTTCGCCCTGTGACATATTTTAAAATAATGCCTGTTTGTGTCCAACTAAGTAAACCAGAAAAGATTTACCGCCACATTTGTCTTTGTAATCAACTTCTTTGCGGCAGAGTTTTTAGAAAATAAATAATTAAATTGAATGTCAGACTCCACTTTTCACGACTGCACCTTGTGACTCCGCCCCTTTCTTCCAGGACTCCCCCAGTAATTTCATTCCGTTCCCAGCACTCTGTAAATCGCAAGAGGGCTGTAATCCAAACTAAATTGTGTCGTGCAGAGGGGGTCCTCCTTTTGTGTAATATGGACCTGCTTTTCAGAACGTCTGCTGGCGCTAGCAGTAGTAGGCATTGAGAACCCATAACCAGACTGTAATAACTTATTACAGTTGAGCAGCAGCATCATATTGTTATTATTACGGGTAATAAGTGATGTCACAACTAGACTGTATTAAGAAAACCGGGATTGCAAGCTTCCTTGCGTCGTACAAAGCTCATTTGTGCCTGAGCTTGTTCGTTGGGAGAACACGATTTGCTGAAGATCACTCGTTTTAGCTCACGCAGTCACTATGATCCCTCCTCTTTCTGTCTAAAAAAAAACCCACAAAGTCCTAGTCCTCCAGATCGCCTGACATTTCAAAACACATCCTAGACAAGCTTTTCACGTAACGTCGAAGATACTTCCAAACTGCGTGCAGTGCCCCCTGCTGGTATCCGATTGCAACCTGCAGGTCAGGGGTTAAAATCTGTCCGTAGGAATAACTCAGCCTTTCATCCTTATTATGTTGCACGAACTCGATCCAAAGGTATAGAGCGCTTTACACGAGCAGCAGTTCCATTACAAAAGGACGCACGTATTACAGGCGAGGCCTGTATAGAAAGTACCGTTCAATTACAGCGCCCCACCACCACCAGGTGACGGTGCAGCCTTGCGGTACCCTGTTACCTGTTACCACTTCAACAAATGCATGTTTTCTTTCCTCGAAGTAAAGAGGCGCGCGAGAGCAGAAAACACCCACCTTATTCTCTCCACAATTGCCTTTGAGTGCACCCGGGGTCAGATGGGAGGCAGAGGGGTAAGGAGGCGCAGGGTGGGGGCGTGTCTGATCCGTGGCAGGGCCGGTGCCCCCTCCAGTGACACCTCCCTCTGCCTCTGTGGCTACTCTGACTTCCAGGCTGAGAGGTAGGGGAATCCCCTGGGCAGACCTCCCCCCTGCCACGCCGTCCTGCAGGGATGAGGCGAGAGGGAGGCGGTGGGACGTGATACCTGCCCAATGGGCATCAGTGCACGCCCACTGGAGACTCCTCACAAAGGTGGGGGAACCTCTGCAGAGACATTAACCCTCACAGCCCCAGGAACGCGGGCCAGACCCACATCACAGGATGTATCCGAACACCCTGTCCTGAAAACAGGGCAAGGACGGTGCCTCGGGCTGAGAAGATGTCAACCATGATACGTGGAAAGTATTCTGGCAGTGTGTGAACGCATGAGGTGTTTAAAAGAAGTCTGATTTTTTTTTAAATATCTCTTTACTGATTTTAGAACAGACTGGAGGAAAACAGGCACCTGCCGCAACAAAGTTTTTTTTTTTTTTTTTTTAATGGAGACATGTTTCGATTTCAGCATCATTTTCTCTCCCACGTAGCACCATTGTAGTCGCACTAAACCCTTAGGCAAAGTTAGAGTTTTTTCACTTTCCTGGAATATTTCTTAAGGAATTTATCTGTGAAGTGCGTAAAATAAAATTTACACTGAAGGACGGTAACACTGGTGAGTTATGCATACGTTTCAGAACCATTAATAAATTGCTTAATTGTAGCGGAAAAGGCATGAAACTGCCGCTTATATGGTATGGTGACGTAGAATCCGTTACTAGCACAGTGCACCTCCCCACCCCCATGTTAGCATACATTTTGCCAAAAAAAGAATGTGCCCAGTTGGCATAATCTATATCATGTTCCCAGGGCGCTTAAAGTAATTATCAGTTTCCTCAATTTCCCAGACCCCAATAAAGTTGATATATTTTCAACCTTGTATAATTACCCAAGATCTAATAATATATTTGTTGACACGTTCGTAAGTTGGTACAGTTTCAGTAACATTGATACAACCTCATCATAAATTAACCAAAATAAAGCCCATATTTCCCATTCTACATACACATAGTCCCCCAATACATGGAACACCCGCTGCCAGTTTAAACAGTGTTTCAAGTTAGGGATGTGCCTACCAGGTGTGCAGCAGGTGCAGTGGCGCCGGGGGCCAAGGGATGGGGGGCTCACCCTGCATCAGCTGCTGTTGCAGATATTTTTTCTTTGCCTGCCTTGGGCCTGGTTTTATTTACTCTATGTGGAGGGAATTTAAAAAGAATATCAGAAACAAAATTATCGTGGGACAAAATATCATGTCAAGAATATTGCGGACAAAAATATTGTGAAGGTAAGTTTCTATGGGAAAGCACAGTTTTTCAGTGTATAACGCCACATATATGAACATGACAATATATATATCTTCAAGGTGTGTAAATGGGGAGTTCAGACTAGTAAATCTACACTTACCTATGCGCACTTACCTTCTCGATAGTCTTGTTCTCAATATTTTTGACACAATGTTCTGTCCACACAATATTTTTGTTTCTGATTCTCTGTCAGTGATCTATGTGGGGCTATAGAGAGCTGCGTACCATCACACGTGTAATGGAAGAACGGAGGGAGAGATACAGAGAGGAGAATAAAGATAGATTGAAGAATAAAGAGTGAGTGTGAAGGACGGATAGATGCAGGCGGAGAGGACGCTGAAGCATTCCGTGTTGCATGGGATAAGCAAAGAGAAGGGTTGTGGAACTGAAGGTTAAAAATATGAAGGTGTGAACTGAGAGACACGACAATAGAGAGGTACAGATAAGAGAGGAGAAGTGAAGGAAAGAGCCAAGGGAGTGGGAGGGATACAAAGAAGAACAGACTTTCAGGAGTGGAGATGGAGGAGAGAAAAGAGAGCGGCAAGGGAGAATAAAGGAGAGAACAAATGAAACAAAGGAGAAGGGGAGCAGGTGCAGAGGAGAATGAATTTGAGCTGAAGGGGGAGAGAAAGGGAAGGTGGGGGAAGCGATAAGAGTCGGAAAACGAATGAGATGACAGTAGAGAGAAAGGACGGGGTACAGGATAGAGGGGAGGAAGATAAGAGGGAAGAAAGAGCAGAGAGATACGGGGAGAGTGGAAGGAGAGCGAAAGGGACATAGAAGCGAGATACACAGGCATAGAGAAGGTGAAGATGTAGAAGAAAGTGTGTAAAGATATATGGGGATCGGTAAGAAGAGTAGAGGGGAGCATGGGTGAGACTAAAGATGGAGACCAATATGCAGTGGAGAGTGGGTGGTGAACATTGTAATTGTATTTTGTAAAGCGCATTCCGGTTGTGGCATCGAAGTGCTAAGCGGAGAGAAGTGAGAATGAGTGAAGCGAAAACCAGAGTAACAAAAAACTGACTAGAAAATTAAAAAGTTAGTTAGGAAAGAGCCAAGTCTTTAGCTGCTTCCGGAAAGACATAAAAGTGTTTTCTTTCCTAATAGAAGGCGGGAGAGTGTTAAAAAGTTTGGCTGCTGGTACTGAAAAGGCTTTGTCTCCCCACTTCGCCTTCCGGCTACGGGGGAAAGAGACCAGATGGCGACCAGATGATCTAAGCAGTCGGCAAGGCAAATGCCATTGTAACGAAGAACAGAGGTATTTGGAGCCTTCGGAGCATAGTGCCTTGTGAACAAGGCAGAGGGCCTTAAACATAATGCGCTTCTCAACCGGTAACCAGTGCAACTGGCTCAAGCTGCCCCTGGCTGAAGCCGAGCGCGGAAGGTCCAGTATCAAGCGGGCCGGGGTGTTCTGAATCAATTGCAGTTCATGGAGAGACCCTTTGTTGATCTTCAGCATCAAAGCGTTGCAATAGTCCAGGTTGGAGATAGCTAGGATCACCGAAATTCTGAATTCCTTCTGTAGATAGGGGAACATTTTCTTAAGGGATTTTGAAGTCCAGTAGCAAGTATTAATGGTAAGAGTTACCTGATGATCAAAAGATAAAGCATTATCAAATATGATTCCTAGGTTTCTAGTCGATTCGATAGGGGCTGGTAGGTCGCTGCTAGATTGTGGCCACCAGCGGGAACTCCATATAGCGCTGTTGGAACCAAAGAATATGATTTCCATTTTGTCTCAGGTCATTGTGAGCAAATTATGACCCATCCATTGATTGATCTTGCTCATACAGTTGTGAAACCTGTCTGCTACCTCCTCCCAGTTCTTATTGACAGGAAAAATGAGCTGGAGGCAACCTGAAAGCCAAAGGAACGGATCAATTTGGCCAGTGAGGCCACATATACGTTAAACAGGGTGGGGCAAAGTGAGGAGCCCTACGGAACTCTGCAAGGAAGTTGGAACGGGCGGCTCTGAAATCTCCACAGCTCACAATGGTGGATCTCCCACAGAGAAATGGCATCAGGATATCCAAGGTTTTATCTCTAGCTCCCGCTTGGTAGAGGCGCTGTACCGTCAATTGCGGGGAGATGGTATCGAACACAGCAGACAGATCTAGTAATACTAGAATAGCTCCATCCCCTTGATCAACCAGTCTACGGACTGAATCCGAGGTGGTGATGAGGACCGATTCTATGCTATGCGTTTTCCGGAACCTGTGCTGTGAGGGGTCTAAGCATCCCTTATCCTGTAAGAAGTGGGCCAGTTCCGTATTGAGGTGCTTTTCAAGAATATTTGCTTGGGTAGGCAGCAGGGCTATAGGGGAAAGACTCTTAAGATCATTCGGGGCACCTCCTGGTTTCTTTTTAAGTGGAATAGCAATTGCCACTTTGTAGAGTTCCCTGGGGCTATTATCTGCTGCCCTAATTTTACGTGTTTTTGGCTTTATTAATCACCAATTGGTAGTCCCTAAGCAAAGACCTGAGCTTATCTTTTTTCACTGAATTTTGATTCAGTTTCCATCTACTTTCCTGCCGTCTATATACTTTTTGTAGATCCTTATGTTCCTTGGTATACCAAGGGAAGGATGCGTTCTTCCAGGCCATGGGTCTAGATTTCTTCAAAGGGGCAAGCAGATCGATGGCAACCCTTATCCCATGACCATATCTTTCTGGGGCCGAGCTAAACCATTCCCTTGCCTGCTCCCAGAATAAGATTCTGCTCCTCAACTTTGCCCCATTGCCTAGTTACCTTGGGGGGCAGAAAAATGTGGGTGGAAGCCTTCCTACCTGCCACCATAAAGGTAAGAAGATGATGATCCGTCAAATCTAAAGCCACGTTGTCCAAAAAAGTGCAACTATCGTGGCGAGCAAATATACTGTCCAGTGAGTGTCCGGCTGGGTGGGTGGCTGACGTATCCTTAAGATGCCAATCGATATTCGTCATGAAATCAAGGAATTCGCGGGTCGCCGAGTCCTGATTATCCTCGAGGTGAATGTTAAAGTCTACCAATGCAATGCACTTAGAGGCAGCTACAATAGGCTCAATAATGGCCAGCAAATGTCGGAGAAAGGGATTTTTCAGGCCCGGAGGGTGATAAATCAAAAGGCCCTCGAAGAACACCATATTTTTCTGGCAAACCTTAAAAAAGGCGCCTTCGCAGATATCTGGACTAGCATTGATAGATTCTAATGGACAATTAAATGTAGTCTTTAATATTACTGCCAGCCCACCCCCTCTCCCGCAAGTTCTATCAAGTCTAGAGAACACGTAGCCTGGTGGGAAGGCTGCCATGAAATCCGGGCTAGAATCTGCTCTAGCCCAAGTTTCCGTAATAAACAATCAGTCTAGGTTCAAGGAGTCTATCAAATCTCCAATTTCTGCACTATGCTTAATCAATGAGCGTGCATTGATGACACTGCATCTTAAGTGGCTCACATAAACATCTCCCTGCCCCTTAAGGCAATGCGAGGGGTCTTGCTGGGAGGTGCAGATAGTCCTACCATGAGGCGTTATAAACTCCCAGGAGCAGACACTGCAGCTCCAACCCTCAGTCTGATCAGGAAAGGCTAGCTCACCACCCCTGCAGCTCTGCCAAATGGCTAAGCCTGTCTGATGTTGTTGGGGGTACTGTAGGGGCGAAAGATCTCGAATGAGGTGCAGAGTCCCTGGCCCCCGGACCCGGTCGGGCACGGACGGGCACAGACGGGCTTGCCTTAGGTACACCTTCAGCGCACCAGCGGCACGCCCGGTGTGTGCCCGCGACTCAATCGGTTTAAGTACTGATGGTCACTTCATACCGCGAGCATAGGTCCATAAGCTAGTCTGCTGACCTGGTTCCTACCCAATATGTCCGCCGCCTAAGAAGGTGGGGCTCTAACAGACCCTTAGCCCCGGGGCAGGAGCGACCTGCATGAAAAAAGTTGAACACAAGTATTCAATGGGACGCCCGATATCCGGTTAGTAAATAAATTAAAAAATGTCCTGTGAAAGTCAAGGGACCCTGCAAGGCAGCAATTAGGTAGAGGTAGAATAAATAAGTATTAGAGCAGAGTGAAAGGTTAAAATGCTAAAAACACAATTTCTGCTAATCACCCACATACACTTACATATAAGACTAAAGATGGAGACCAATATGCAGCGGAAGGGGGGGGTCAAAATTGTAAAGCAGCTACATAGCGATGAATGTCAAGATAGAGTGCGGAGAGCGAAAGGTGTAAAGCGGCTAGATACAGATGGATAGCGAGACACAGGGCAGAGTAGGGGAGTGAAAGGTGTAAAGCAGGTAGATACAGATAGATGGCGAGACACAGGGCAGAGTGGGGGAGTGAAAGGTGTAAAGCGGCTAGATACAGATGGATAGCGAGACACAGGGCAGAGTAGCGGAGTGAAAGGTATAAAGCGGCTAGATACAGATGGATAGCGAGACACAGGGCAGAGTAGGGGAGTGAAAGGTGTAAAGCAGGTAGATACAGATGGATAGCGAGACACAGGGCAGAATGGGGGAGTGAAAGGTGTAAAGCAGCTAGATACAGATGGATAGCGAGACACAGGGCAGAGTAGGGGAGTGAAAGGTGTAAAGCGGCTAGATACAGATGGATAGCGAGACACAGGGCAGAGTAGGGGAGTGAAAGGTGTAAAGCAGGTAGATACAGATGCTTAGCGAGACACAGGGCAGAGTTGGGGAGTGAAAGGTGTAAAGCAGGTAGATACAGATGGATAGCGAGACACAGGGCAGAGTTGGGGAGTGAAAGGTGTAAAGTGGCTAGAGATGGATAGTGAGACACAGGGCAGAGTGGGGGAGTGAAAGGTGTAAAGCGGCTAGATACAGATGGATAGTGAGACACAGGGCAGAGTGGGGGGGAGTGAAAGGTGTAAAGCGGCTAGATACAGATGGCTAGCGAGACACAGGGCAGAGTGGGGGAGTGAAAGGTGTAAAGCGACTGGATATAGATGGATAGCGAGACACAGGACAGAGTGGGGGAGTGAAAGGTGTAAAGCGGCTAGATACAGATGGATAGAGAGACACAGGGCAGAGTTGGGGAGTGAAAGGTGTAAAGCAGGTAGATACAGATGGATAGCGAGACACAGGGCAGAGTTGGGGAGTGAAAGGTGTAAAGCGGCTAGAAATGGATAGTGAGACACAGGGCAGAGTGGGGGAGTGAAAGGTGTAAAGCAGGTAGATACAGATGGATTGCGAGACACATGGCAGAGTTGGGGAGTGAAAGGTGTAAAGCAGGTAGATACAGATGGATAGCGAGACACAGGGCAGAGTAGGGGAGTGAAAGGTGTAAAGCAGGTAGATAGCGAGACACAGGGCAGAGTGGGGGAGTGAAAGGTGTAAAGCAGGTAGATACAGATGGCTAGCGAGACACAGGGCAGAGTGGGGGAGTGAAAGGTGTAAAGCGGCTAGATACAGATGGATAGCGAGACACAGGGCAGAGTAGGGGAGTGAAAGGTGTAAAGCAGGTAGATACAGATGGATAGTGAGACACAGGGCAGAGTGGGGGGGAGTGAAAGGTGTAAAGCGGCTAGATACAGATGGCTAGCGAGACACAGGGCAGAGTGGGGGAGTGGAAGGTGTAAAGCGGCTAGATACAGATGGATAGCGAGACACAGGGCAGAGTAGGGGAGTGAAAGGTGTAAAGCGGCTAGATACAGATGGATAGCGAGACACAGGGCAGAGTGGGGGAGTGAAAGGTGTAAAGCAGGTAGATACAGATGCTTAGCGAGACACAGGGCAGAGTTGGGGAGTGAAAGGTGTAAAGCAGGTAGATACAGATGGATAGCGAGACACAGGGCAGAGTTGGGGAGTGAAAGGTGTAAAGTGGCTAGAGATGGATAGTGAGACACAGGGCAGAGTGGGGGAGTGAAAGGTGTAAAGCGGCTAGATACAGATGGATAGTGAGACACAGGGCAGAGTGGGGGGGAGTGAAAGGTGTAAAGCGGCTAGATACAGATGGCTAGCGAGACACAGGGCAGAGTGGGGGAGTGAAAGGTGTAAAGCGACTGGATATAGATGGATAGCGAGACACAGGACAGAGTGGGGGAGTGAAAGGTGTAAAGCGGCTAGATACAGATGGATAGAGAGACACAGGGCAGAGTTGGGGAGTGAAAGGTGTAAAGCAGGTAGATACAGATGGATAGCGAGACACAGGGCAGAGTTGGGGAGTGAAAGGTGTAAAGCGGCTAGAAATGGATAGTGAGACACAGGGCAGAGTGGGGGAGTGAAAGGTGTAAAGCAGGTAGATACAGATGGATTGCGAGACACATGGCAGAGTTGGGGAGTGAAAGGTGTAAAGCAGGTAGATACAGATGGATAGCGAGACACAGGGCAGAGTAGGGGAGTGAAAGGTGTAAAGCAGGTAGATAGCGAGACACAGGGCAGAGTGGGGGAGTGAAAGGTGTAAAGCAGGTAGATACAGATGGCTAGCGAGACACAGGGCAGAGTGGGGGAGTGAAAGGTGTAAAGCGGCTAGATACAGATGGATAGCGAGACACAGGGCAGAGTAGGGGAGTGAAAGGTGTAAAGCAGGTAGATACAGATGGATAGTGAGACACAGGGCAGAGTGGGGGGGAGTGAAAGGTGTAAAGCGGCTAGATACAGATGGCTAGCGAGACACAGGGCAGAGTGGGGGAGTGGAAGGTGTAAAGCGGCTAGATACAGATGGATAGCGAGACACAGGGCAGAGTGGGGGAGTGAAAGGTGTAAAGCGGCTAGATACAGATGGATAGAGAGACACAGGGCAGAGTTGGGGAGTGAAAGGTGTAAAGCAGGTAGATACAGATGGATAGCGAGACACAGGGCAGAGTTGGGGAGTGAAAGGTGTAAAGCAGCTAGAGATGGATAGTGAGACACAGGGCAGAGTGGGGGAGTGAAAGGTGTAAAGCAGGTAGATACAGATGGATAGTGACACACATGGCAGAGTTGGGGAGGGAAAGGTGTAAAGCAGGTAGATACAGATGGATAGCGAGACACAGGGCGGAGTAGGGGAGTGAAAGGTGTAAAGCGGCTAGATACAGATGGATAGTGAGACACAGGGCAGATTGGGGGGAGTGAAAGGTGTAAAGCAGCTAGATACAGATGGATAGTGAGACACAGGGCAGAGTGGGGGGAGTGAAAGGTGTAAAGTGGCTAGATACAGATGGATAGCGAGACACGGCAGAGTGGGGGAGTGAAAGGTGTAAAGCAGGTAGATACAGATGGATAGCGAGACACAGGGCAGAGTTGGGGAGTGAAAGGTGTAAAGCGGCTAGAGATGGATAGTGAGACACAGGGCAGAGTGGGGGAGTGAAAGGTGTAAAGCGGCTAGATACAGATGGATAGCGAGACACAGGGCAGAGTAGGGGAGTGAAAGGTGTAAAGCGGCTAGAGATGGATAGTGAGACACAGGGCAGAGTGGGGGAGTGAAAGGTGTAAAGCGGCTAGATGCAGATGGCTAGTGAGACACAGGGCAGAGTGGGGGAGTGAAAGGTGTAAAGCGGCTAGATGCAGATGGATAGTGAGACACACAGCAGAGTGGGGGAGTGAAAGGTGTAAAGCGGCTAGATACAGATGGATAGTGAGACACAGGGCAGAGTGGGGGAGTGAAAGGTGTAAAGCGGCTAGATACAGATGGATAGCGAGACACAGGGCAGATTGGGGACAGTGAAAGGTGTAAAGAGGCTACACACAGATGGATAGCGAGATACAGGGCAGCGTGGGGAGAGTGTAAGGTGTAATGTGGCTACACACAGATGAATACCGAGATACAGGGGAATGTGGGGAGAGTGTAAGGCGTAATGCAGCTAGATACAGATGGATAGCGAGATACAGGGAGAGTGTAAGGTGTAATGCGGCTAGATACAGATGGATAGGGAGATACAGGGCAGTGTGGGGAGAGTGTAAGGTGTAATGCAGCTAGATACAGATGGATAGCAAGATTCAGGGCAGCGTGGGGAGAACGAAAGGTGTAAAGCGGCTAGATACAGACAGATGTCGAGATCGAGAGAATAGCAAAACGTGTAGAGCAGTTAGACACAATTGGATGAGAAACAAGGGGAGTAAGGGAGTACAAAAAGCTGAAGGGAGTGTGATACAGAAGACAAGAAAGAGACGAGGGGGCTGGAGATATTCAGGGGCTGATGGAGGGGTACAGGGAAATGAAGAGACTGAAACAAGAGTATAGCTATCATTAGTGTAACAGGTGTAGTGGCACCAGTGTCCAAGGGTGTGCAGAGCCTACTGCAGCTCAATTTCAGAAGTTTCTTGCTACCCAACCCTTGGCACTGGGGTCTGTTTTACTGCAGTAGGGCCCATGACAGCCTTGCTACGCCACTGTTTCAAGCTCCAGTGAAGCACATATGTGATGTTTGAGCAATGTCCTGGGGCTACATCCACACCTCCCTTTATGAAGCACCTGTAAGCTCCGCCCGCTGAGCCACGCCCCGTCAACCCTCGAAGTAGGTAGGGGAATTCCCGCCTCTTGCCAGGATGATGGACAGCTTTCCAAGGCGACCCCACTGCGTTTGCCGCCGACTCGCGTGGTGGGTTGTTGATGCGCAGGGGCGCGAGGACATCTCCGCGGGGACGCACTAGTGGCAATGACATTGCCGGGGGCACACAAGGTTGCTGAAGACGTTTTGCCCCCGTGGCCCATCACGTACCCTAGTGTACAATGTGGACGCAGCAGATGCCGCGGTTGAAGCTCACCTTCTGGAAAGGACGGCCCACCCTGGCTCTTGGGCTTAGCAGGGATGGGGCGGGGCGGGGCTGTGCGCTCAGAGATCCCATGGCGGAGGGGATCTGGAATCCTTCCTGGAGGTGAGCTGATGATGTGCTGGAGCGTGGTCTGTGTCTGACTGGGACGCGCGGTTTCTGTCTTCCTCTGCTGGAGACACAGAGTGGAGGGTTTCTCCCTTTGTGGAGCACCTGTGGGCTCCGCCCGCTGGGCCACGCCCCGTCCACCCTCGAGGTAGGTGGGGGAGTTCCCGCCTTTTTACCAGGATGATGGATGGACGACTAAGTATTTTTTACCCATGTTTCTAATTATGTATTGTATGTGCAGATGTGTGTGTATAGTCATGTGTGTGTGTGTGTATAAATATATATATATATGTGTATATGTTGTTTCTGTGCCTGGCATGTTTCTTTGAATTTCTGCTCTCTTTTTATCACACTTATCTACTCATCGCTCTTATGTCATGTCTCTATCAAACTATCCTCCATTCTCACTCGGACTCATCCCAAATCCCTTCGACCACTTCCATCTCCTAAACATCTCTGCCTAAGCTCATCCCTCCACCCCCACATCTAACTCACCAAACCTCACTCTACCTCTGTGACCTCCCACACAACCCTACTAAATTCTCCTGCATTCATCTCACCCTGCTACTATGCTCTCCCTAACCCTTCCACATCCTCTTTCCCCTCCGCCCCCCTTTTATTCATCTCAAGCCTTTGGATTGAGCAAATGAAGGACAAACTCCCAATTAACACTTCTGGATTTCTTTCCTCCTCCACCCCTCCATTACTCCAGTCAATCTAACTAACAAACTCTCATATCCGCAACTCAAATTAACTCATAATAATACTAAAACTGTACTCCTTATTAAATTATACTAATCCATCACTAATTCTTGTTGGGTACCGGAGTAGCGTGCTACTCATCGAAAAGCGCTTCGACGCCTCGTCAGGGGTAGTAAGCGCTATATAAATACGATTACAATTACAATTACAATTACATCACTGTATTCCCGGGGGCCTAAAAATTAGGTATTAACAAGTTTTCAGAGTTCATAACAGTGCAGCAAATCACAACCTATCCAGTTTGCACAATTTCTGCCTGCTTTCTTGGGTCATTTATCATTCTTGCGACTAATACTCGAGGCCTTTAATACCAGGGCTGCTGGTCCTTCTTTGGAGAAGATTCTGCAAGAATAAGTGCCTTCAAATAAGACCTGCAATTCTCACCACGGCACTGTGGGGCAGATTCATTAAAATGTCATGCAAGGCAGCACAGCAACACACCTTGCTACGCTGCATGACTGGGAAAGGGCTAGAATGCATCGTATTTAACATAATACAGCGCATTACTCTCTTTTCCCTCTGCTGGCGCACTATGTGCTGCTCAGCGCCAACTCACGCGCACTTGCACCATAGTAAAAAGGTGCCTGTGTTGGTTTTGTGCAGCAAGGGACCGCTTCCTGCACAAAAAAAAATCCTCTGAGGCTTTTTCCTCTTTCTACGTGAGTTTCAGAATGCAGCACACATAGAAAGAGGAAAAAACGAGGAGAAACAAACATATGTCTCCCCTGGGAAGGTGCAGCACTTCCAAACATTTGCAGGTCTACCACTCCTGGTAAATCTAGGAGTGCCCCAAAATCCACAGGTGGATGCGTGGGAGCACCCCCGCCAACCCATGAAACACCTCCCTGGAGCACAGTAACACAAGGCAGCAACGTAAACTCTTTGATAAATCTGGCCCTATGTTTCTTGAAAATGAAATGTCAAGGTTATTTCTAAATTTAGTGAGGTGATAGGGGTAGTGTTGACTGAACAGGAGGTGTTTATTCTCCTAAAGTACCAATAGAAGTTGTAATGGAGCCGCAGATTTGAAAAGGGCACACAAACAACGAATGATTCAGAGTTTTTTGTTGAATATAAAGGTCTCTAGAAGCCACATGTCCGACCTTCATAGACAGCAGTGCCCCACTAAAATTTTCAATTTCCTGAAGTGGTATTGTCAGTAATTCAGAATATGAGTTTCAGTACCATACAGGCTTTTTTTTCTTTTTATAGAGTCATCCACCCTCTATAGGAAGACACTTCAAATACATAAGCAGTGGGATAATGTGGTGAAATCATTTGCTCCCAGTTGCATTCACTGGATCAATGTGGATTTTTGCGAGAACCGAATTGCCATTATTACACCCGGAGCCGACCAGGGACAGGACCATTTTTCTTTAGGTCCTGCTCGGGGTTAGTGGGATTTTGCTCATGATGCTTTGGTGTTACAGGTTTTCACAGGCTGAAAGTTCTCCAGAATGAAACTATGGGCATATGATGCTGTCAACAAAGGTACATTTTAAGTCAAGTCCGTTAATCAAGTCAATCAACTTTTCACCATGTTTCCGCAAGCAAAGAGGGGAGATGAGTACCTCATTTATGGAGCAATTGAAGTTTAAATGATGAAGAGCCATGCAGGTTTATTTGTGTATAATTTCCTATTGATGGTTTAATGCACCAGTGTTGTACAGAAGGTCACCCAGGGGTTCAGCATATAAATTGAAGGATGAGGGAGGCGGAATGGAGCCCAGAGGGACATGTGGCAGGAGAGGAACAGGGTTTGAGACTCAGCAGTCCAAGTCGATCTGTTGAGAAGGTTTTTATCATATAGGATAAACCATTTCAGGATCTTGTCATCTAGCTCCCTGCGATCTCTCAGACTTGGGTTAGGATAGTGTGACCAACAGTGACAAATGCTGCCAAAAGGTTGAGCAGACACAGCTAGCAGGAATCACAAGAATACAGAAGGCAGACAAAGCGACCAGCACGACTGAAGAAGACATCTGTATTCAGTGTATTTTTAACTTGCATTGCTTTTGTTTTATTCCTCTGTTTGTATCAGTAAGCCTGGGGATTTATCCCTATCATAGAGGTGAAAGCAGTGTAGGTGTTTGTACAATCGTGATCCACTCTCCTTCCAATTAGTAGTTCACCAGCGGTGGCGGTCCAGCTTTCAGCGGATGCAGATCATGAACCTCCCTCTCGAGAGAGCTACATAAGGCTGGTACAGTGTTAATGTGCCAGCAGTGTGCCAAAGGCAAGCCTCTCTGTGCCCATCCACACCCGAATGCGTTCGGTAGCTGACTACGCTGCCCATAGCTTCTGGCATACGTTAAGGACAAACAACCGCACAGTATATCCCCAAAGAGAATTGTTGGCGTGAGCCTCATTTGTGGAGGCTACTATCCCAAGACAAGCAAGGGAGGGTCTCTTTAAGTGCTCCCCCACCTCCTGTACCAAAAACATGAGCCAAAAACATAGGGTTTGGAATTAGTGATGGAATAAAACAGGCTTCTGTAGTGCCATACCATCAATAAATATTTCTGCATTAACTAAAGCCCTAATCACAATACAAAGGGGGTTATTACAACTTTGGAGGAGGTGTTAATCCGTCCCAAAAGTGACGGTAAAGTGACGGATATACCACCAGCCGTATTACGAGTCCATTATATCTTATGGAACTCGTAATACGGCTGGTGGTATATCCGTCACTTTACCGTCACTTTTGGGACGGATTAATACCTCCTCCAAAGTTGTAATAACCCCCAAAGTCTGAAAATGCCCTTTCTCGCTCTAACCTGGGTAAGGGGGATTTTAATTCTTTAGTGAAAGACCTAGGTCCACTAAACTTTAATATCAGATGGCAATATATCACAATTCACCTGAGCTAAGAGTTAACCTGTGCACCCATTAGCTGGGGTGAAAATGCTTTCACTGGAATTGGGTAATAAATTCACCTTGCACTCTTTATTGATTGATAATCACTTCATGTGCCTCAGGGTTTTTAATATCAGGGTAGTCGACTGAAATCTTTCTCACTGTTAGGTATGGATGAAGTGTTAAGGTCCAACCCATAAAATAGGCCGCACTTTGGATGTAATGTTCAGATTGAAATCATGTGTAATCTTTTTACAACATCTGGAATTGACCTGGACACTTTTGATAGTGTTGACAGCCCTAACAGAAACTGAATATTCCTAGAAATTGGTGACACCTGTGCCTTTAAGAAAAGATACGGTAATATAGCCATGGATCTTCTCTTTGCTAAGGTTGGTGACATATTCTGGGAATTAGCTTTAAAATTTTGATGGAGCTCTTGCCTTGGCACTCAATATGGCTGCATCATTGAAAAAAATAACTATTAAGCCTAAATCTAGTTAATGCTGCTGGTTCACACCCAAGATCAAGTGGCAGAAACTAGTTCTGCGAAAATGTAGCCTCATTTGGCAGAAGTATGATGACAAGCTGATACAGCCAAATATAATTGGGCATTACACACATTTATTTATGTGAATTATGAGAAGCCAAGCAGAAGTATCCTGTATAAAAAAATCTTGGCAGGTAATAGTACCTCACACAAAGTATTCTCCATAATTGAGCATCTCACTGATCTGATAAATTGGCAGATGAATTTAATCAGACATTTTTAAATATTAAAGAGAAACTCAAGGCCTCTCAGCCCAGGGACTCAGTGAAATATTTTCTGAAAATATTAAGAATGCGTACAGCTTGAGGGAATACAGCCTCCTTTGAAATAATGTCTAAATATTTTCTATTTTAGGCATCCCTCTTTTGGATTATACATGTTCATTTATTTAGGGGTATGTCCAAATATAAATACATAACTATTAGTGTTATTGAGGTACCTGATGCATTCCAATTAGATACTTCAGCTTTTGTTTAATATATTCATGTTTATGTTTGCATGGTTTGACATGCTTTTATAGTTATTTTTTTTAAGTAATTAACAAGGCTTCATAAAAATTGACACTTTAAAGGTTTGGTAAAAAGGTTGGTAAAAAGCTACAGGAGCTTCCTTATTGATAATTTATTTTGAATGTTCAACATCTGTCAGAAAGACAAAGTACTATTGAATAGAGAAGAACTTAGATCCAGGGATTTTAAATTGTGGGCCCTTATAGAAAAGGCGCATCAAGTCCTCCAAACAAGGTTATCTGCATGTTGGAAGACAACATAGCCCCTGAGACAAAGAGACAAGGAGAGCAGCTGCTGTCTATTGATCACTGATCCTATTGTTCAGAAAAGGTATGCAGGTGTTGACCATCTAAGAGACTCAAATATGTCCCTTTTGGTGCTACGATCAGTATAGATAGCTAAAGGAGAGGAGGAGTTTGGATTATCAATGTAAATTCTCCAAATTTAAACTTTCAGAAGTCATCCATTGGCCAGCTTTACTAGGTAGCTGTTCCACTTCAGTAAATGTGGTCAGAAATCTGGGTATTCACTTAGATGTATATCTGGCTTTCAATACACAACAGTGGCAGTACTCAAATTCTTATTTCAATGGTTGCATTGTTAAAATGTATTTCCCTTTTCTAACACGATCGCATAGAATGACAGTCATAAATGCTTTTGTGGGAAGGCCACCGCCTTCTCCCCCTCCTCAGCACCTTGAGACCCTCATGGGTGAGTAGTGTGCTTTACAAATCCCTGATTGATTGATTGATTGAATCTTGACTATATTTTTGCCATTTGGATTACTTAGGGCTCAAAGGACATGACTGAAATCCTCTAGACAGTCCAGAATGCCATTGTGAGACTGATTTTTAATCTGCACAAAATGGACAGTGTTTCGTCTTATTTCAAGCAACTTTATTGGCTACCAGTTGTCAAACAGCTTTAAAGTAAACATGTGGGAGACCGGAGTGATACTCGTCAAATCACCGTCACACCCAAGACAGATATTAGATATTATACAGTCCTTGATATCCTATAGCGACTGTAGGAAGGTACCCTCTTTCTGGCATGGTTACCCCCACTCTTTGCCTGTTGTCAGTATGTTTTGACTGTGTTCACTGGGATCCTGATAACCAGGACCTCAGTGACTGTGCCCTCTGCCTTTAAACGTGGTTGCTTGGACCATACACACTCCACATTTGGCATACCGGTGTCCCTTATAAGTCCTTAGTATATGGTACCCAGGGCATTGGAGCACTAAGGGTCCCCCCTGGGCTGCAGCAGGTATTATGCCACTCATTAGGAGCCCATGCAAAGTGTATCTGCAGGCCTGCCATTGCAGCCTGCATGAAGGAGTGCATGCACCCTTTTCACTACGTGTTATTGCACCAGGTCACTGTAAGTTCCCCCTATGGTAGGCTCTCCTAGCCCAGAGGTCAGGGTGCAGGCACCTGTGTGTGAGGGCACCCCTGTATGAGCAGAGGTGCCCCCACAAACTCCAGCTCCATTTTCCTGGACTTTGTGAGTGCAGGAACGCCATTTTACGAGTGTACTGGACATAGGTCACTACCTATGTCCAGCTACATAATGTTAACTCCGAACCTGGGCATGTTTGGTATCAAACATGTCAGAATCATACCCAAATACTATTGCCAGTACTGGTTGTATGATTCCATGCACTCTGGACCCCAGCATTGATCCTACCATCTGTCTGGTGTTTTCCAGACAGCCCACACTGCTGCCACCCCTCAGACAGGTTTCTGCCCTCCTGCTGCTTGACCAGCTCAAGACCAGGAAGGCACAGCAAAGGATTGTCTTTGGGAGAGGGGGGTAACACCCTTTGGAAATAGGTGTTACATGGCTTGGTAGCCTTTCCACGCCACTGGTATGCTTAGAAGGGCACATTTGGTGCCCTCCTTGCATAAACCAGTCTGCACCAGTTCATGGACCTCCAGTCCCTGCTCTGGCACGAAACTGGACCACTCCCCTTTCCATTACCACCCCAGGCGTGGCACCCAGAGCTCCTCGAGAGGGTCCCTTGATTCTGCCATCTTGATTCCAAGGTGGGCAGAGACCTCTGGGAGCATCTGAGTGGCCAATTCACCTTACAGGCCTATTTAGGATCTCCCTCTTGGGTGGGTCCTCAGATTTGATGGGCAAGACTCCAGAAGGACTCCCCTGCACTGCTTACTTTGACTTCTGGAACTGCAACTGAACGCCACAGGAACCTTCAACCTGTAGCTACAGCAATGACTCTGCAACATTATTTCTCCGGCTCCTTTCAGCAACTGCAACATTTTCCCGACTGTGCATCTTCCAAGGGCGGCAAGTCTTCAGTCTTCACAAGAAGCCAGAAGGGATCTCCCTTGGAGTGAAGGAGTCACTTCCTTGCGTCCAAAGGCACCAACTGCAACGACGACCATCTGCGTGGATCTCCTCTCATCCTGAGGTGTGTGGATCCCTCATCATGGGTGGTAGTCTGGAGTGGTCCCCTTGGCCCTCTCTGCCTGCTGTCTAACTTTGGTGAAGGTAGGCCCTTCCCTTCCCAAGCAGGACAGTACCCCCGTGCACTACATCTCTTGCAGCTACCAATGCTTGTTGGCATCTCCTCCAAGGGATCTTCAGGCTCCGTGTAGCACCAGCCCCCAGCACTCTTCCCTACGACACACAGTCCTCTGCATGCTTTTCCTGCGATGTGGAACCTCTCCGAAGGTGTGCTGCATGGGCCCCTCTGTGACTCCTGGGCTCCTTGCCTGTGGGTCTTCCATGGGGGCTGTCTCCTCTTCTTTGGATTCTCTGCACTGCTGAGGGTCACCTGGGACTCCCCCATGGGTTGAGTCCCCTTTGGACCTTGCTGGTCCCCGGCAGCTCCACTTTCCTCTAACCGTGACTCTGCCTTTTGCCAAGGCTTGTTGGTGGTTTTTCCACACCACAGACTGACTGCAATCCTTCATCCGGCATGGGGCATCGACTGCATCACCCAGGCACTCTTCATCTGCTCCAGTGCAGCATTGCTGACCATCTTTGTCTCACCATCGACCAACTCTGGCATCCACAGACGGGTGGGTAGTGGCTCCTGCCACCACTGGACACTCCAACTGGAACTGGAATTGGTCTCCTTCTTTTGCAGGTCTTCCTCTTCCAGGATCCACCTCTGGTTTCTTGCAGTCTTGTCTGGGTCCTGCAACATCCTTCTCTGAAGTCCTTTAGGTTGGTTTGGGTAGAACCAGCCATTTACCTCTTTTCTCCTGGTTGCTGGGGACCACTCTAGTACTTATCTTTAGGGTTTCCTAGTACCTGCAGCGTCCCTCTACCAATACCACTCCCTTGGGTGGGGCCCTGTCTTTCGCATTCCATGTCCTTAGTCTATGGTTTGGTCCCCCCAGGCCTTCAGTATTGCCTATTGCTTTTCACTATTTTCTATTTCTTTTTATGCCAATTTCAGATTGCTTCAGTACATACAATAGTGTGTTTACCAATCCCCTATTGGAGAGTTGCCTATCTAGTAATTTAGTATTGGTGTCACTAAAATAAAGTATCCTTATTTTTGTCTGGTTCTTTCATGTGTGTAAGTGCTGTGTGACTACAGTGGTATTGCATGAACTTTGCATGTCTCCTAGATAAGCCTTGGCTATTCACCCACAGCTACCTCTAGAGAGCCTGGCTTCTAGACACTGCCTACACTTCACTGATAAGGGATACCTGGACATGGTATAAGGTGATACTACCATAGCTACCTACCACACACCAGACCAGCTTCCTACAGCGACCAACAAGAATGACTAATACTCACTGTCATTCTTGTGTTAGAGAATATAGCATTCTCAGGCCGTATTTATTGCACATTATAAACATGGAATAACATTACAACCAATAATCATATTAATTCACAGTATGTACATAATCGAGAATCATTGCATGGGCACAACTAATAAATTAGATTTTCAACCACAGTGGTTCTTAACCTTCTGACTTCTGTGGATCCACACTTCATCATTATTGGAACCTGGGGGCCTCCCACTGAACCATTACTGGAATCCGGGGACTCCTACCAAGCGATTACTGAAACCCTGGTCATAAGCATTCAATACGATCTGAACTGAAAAACATAGTAGAAAACATATAGAAACCAGCATTCATCAAAGAATACACAAAAGATTTTATTTTATTTAATTCAAGTAAATATAAAAATATCAACATTTTAATATTAATTGGAAGTTTGGAACTTTTCTAAATTCAATTGGGGTCATCCATCATCAATAATATGTTCTGTTTCATGCACTTGCACTGCTCTCAAAAATCAATCTGGGGATAGTAACTTAATTTTAGCCTTCAATTTCAAATTCCTTCACATTTGCAATTTTAAACATCGCTACTTGATTTATTTACACTTTATTAATCCGTTACTATTACTTAATTTTCTAAGCAGTCACAGATCCCTTGAGTAGACTTGGCAGACCTCCAGGGGACCACTGTCCTACCACAATCTTGAAGGATTCATAGTCGAGCACCCCTCAGGTCCCTTGCGATAGTAATAATTCAATTGACTTTGGCCTGGGTCTATTTTTAATTGACTTCGGTGGGGAGTTTGCCTTTAGAAGGCGAACTCACTCGCTCCCTCACAATAGCAGTAGATTGGGGTCAGCATGAAACCTGGTCCTCAAACTACCATTCCAGAGCACCCCAATAAAGGGAAACTCCCTGCCACCCCTTGGAAGATGGGCCTGGGCGACTGGGCCATATTGTGTTTCCCCGGCACAGCCAGACAACATCTCCCTGCATCTCGAGGGCCATGTCATGGAGTACCTTGGAAGTCTATGGACAATTGCTGTAGCGAACATTGCCACTTCTTCACTGGAGTCCCCATGGCCCGTCTTTAGATATAGGCTTAATCTAATTCCATCCTGAATTCCTGGAGCCAAAGTTGTCTACCTCTTTTGTGGCCAAACACAAATCCTAGCATGCCAAAGGCCTGGGGGGTTCACCGACCATCAAGGCCTCCCCCCCAGCTTCCACTTCTAGGCGTGATGTGAAATTCTGTACTGCAAAAGTCAATAAGTTCTCTACAAATAATGTGTTATCTTGCAATGACAGAAGGACCCCCATCTCTGTGCAATCCAGTCTCCACAGTGCGGACAGGGGGCGTTGGTAGTTGTCGGGGGCAGCAAGGCAGGTATCTGTTTTGTGCTCCGATTGCCGACTATTTAACCTGTCCTGCTGCCCCTGCCCATCGCCCAAGTGCCCCACCTCGAGCAACCAATGGTTAAACACTGTGGGGAAAAGCCTGCAAAAAAACGTCTAAGAGTGTGGCCACCCCTGGCCACTGACCTTGACCGGTTTGATCCAGCACATACCGGTCTCCGAGGCCTGCTATCTAGTGCAGTGGCCTCTTGATCAGAGCTCTACATGATGTTCAAACCTATAATGATACTGGAGTTGCTTTCTGTGCCAGAAAGTTCTCAAATATATTCCATAAAGATCTCTTCCGTCAAAAACACATGCTTTGTTCTCCATTCCTAAGTGAAAATATAAAAAGTCTGGAGAAAGTGTGTAACCGACTGCCAGTCTCACTCTGGATGGAGAGTTCGTTAAGGTGATGCTGTAAAAAGCTAAACAATGTGGATATATGTTCCATAATTGTTGCTGCCTTCTGCGTGTTGTCAATCACTCCCTGGCTGGTTTTCAATTAGATCTGTCCATAAACGCCAAGAAACTCCTACAGTGTATGTTGCACTTTATAAATGTCCACATAATAATAATAATAATAATAATAATAATTTACAACTTGCAGAATAGCTGTTTCAGTGAGTCCTCATGTTCTAGAGTCTGAAAGCCACCCAGGAGGTTATTGACACTGATGAACTATTTCAGTTGGACTATTAGGGTGCCGAATGCACTCATAACTCTTTGGCCACAGATACAAGGATAGGTTTGGAGACATGATTAGGGGGTTTAATTTCAGAGATGATGTTATTAGTTCAGTTTGGGATATTTCACTGCAAACGGACCAGCTGTTCTGAGATTTTCAGCCAGCAAGTATAAATCAATATTGTTGGAAATTAAATCAAAAGAGGATATTTCACCTTCATGTCAAATAATGAGGCAATTCCCTCCAATGAGTGTTGGGGTTCTTATGGCGGAGGTGACCTTATTGGTCACCTGTCAATCCACAGGTAAATCCATGTGCTGAGATTAGCAAGGCACTGACACAAATCAAGTGGACAAACGCGAAGATTATTTCCAGCAGGTTGAACAAGTCTTCATAAGTTTTCACATTTTCCTGTTCACACACACATTCAAATTACTGGTGGAATCACACATCCAAGTCTAGAAACTCTCATGCTGTTGCATACTAATAGTTCTAATACTTAAGCCAATTTTTTTTATTGATGTTAAAGTTGTCTTCTATGATGACTCCTAACATCCTCCAAGGCCTTCAATGAGAGATGTAATATTTCTTGGGGAAATTGATATTACTACAAAATAGGGTGTGGTCTTTTAAGGCATTACTTTTATGTGGATGTTCAATTGGGAACAGGCACAATTCGCAGGTCATAAGAAAACCAAGCAGTGGCCCTCTCATCATGGCTTCTTAGAGTGATCATTCTTAGGAAATAAAGTACAGAGTTTGGGTAATCCTATTGTCAGAGGTTTAAAAAAAATCAGTTTAGTCCCCACCATATATTGTTAAGCGCAGAGGGTGTGAAAATACTCCTTGTAATATTAAATGCCTTCCAAACACTAGCGGAGCAAGTAGTGACAACAATAGGTACACATGAAATTTAAGCTGAATGTGTAGTGCTAGAAAAGGAATAGCATACCACAGCAGGCAATCTGCCTCAAACTATTTAAAATGAGTAGTAGTAATGTGTCAGTAAAAAGTATTATTAAATACATTTTGGGGCCAATGGAGTAGCTTAATCAGTGAGATTTTCGGGGGTATGAATCCCATATTTCCCAACTAAAAAAGCAATGGGGCACAGGATGAATGTGAGCGGTGACCAAGGTTCGAGAGGGGCTGTTGTCATGAGGAGCAGTGTTAGAAATGGGGTCTCAGTTGGCAGTGGCTTGTCCCCCGTCCAAGTAGGGACCCTCACTCTAGTCAGGGTAAGGGAGCCACACAGCTAAGATAACCCCTGCTTCCCCCCTCCCCTGGTAGCTTGGCACGAGCAGTCAGGCTTATCTCAGAGGCAATGTGTAAAGTATTTGTACACACACGCAGTAACACAGTGAAGACACCACAAAAGTACTCCTCAACAGTTTAGGAAAATAGTCAATATTTATCTGAATAAAACAAGACCAAAACGCCAAAACTCCAACATACACAAGTAAAAATATCACTTTTTCAAGGTTTCAATGAGTCTTGGTTCATAGGAATTAATGGTGGTATGTTTTTAGCACAAAGTACCTGGGATGCGAAAACAAAGACAATGCGGGCCCCAGGGGAGGTGAGGTACCGAAAAAGCAAAGAGATGTGTCGATTCCCTACTGCGCAGGGGAGCTGATGGACTGATTCTTTCCTCTCAGGTGCGGCAATCTGTCTGTTCCTTACTGGCAAGGAAGGTGATGCGATGATTCTTTCCTCACAGAAAAGGCGATGCATTGATATCTAGACACACAGCTTTGGTTCCTTACTGCGGTGTGGGGTCAATGAGAAATTGACACCCAAGGACGATGCGTGGAAAATCCTGACATGCTGTGATGATGGAACTGCAATGGAACAGGTGCTGCATCGATTCTTGCAGGCAGTGCGTTGGTTTTTCAACCGCAAGACTGCGTTGATTCTGCAGGCGTTGCATTGACTTTTCAGCCGCAGGGCATCGTTGTGTGGATTGTCTCTTTCAAGTCACCAGTTTACACTTCCAAGGGCCCAGGGACTAGAGTTGGCACTACTTGGCAAATCAGGACTCTCAGCAGAAGAGACCAGGCACTGGCAAATGAACAACAAAACAACAGCCAGAGTGGCAGTTCCTCCTACAGTATCCAGCTCTTTTTCCTGGCAGAATGTCCTCAGTTCAGAAGTGTACTAACTTTGTAGTGTCAGAGGTCCAGTACTTATACCCATTTCTGTCTTTGAAGTAGGCAAACTTCAAAGAGAAGTCTATGTAGTGCACAAGACCCAGCCTTCCCCTGGCATGGCTCCAGAAACACTCCAGGGGGTCAGAGACTGCGTAGGGTGAGGACAGGGACGGCTCTATGCAGGTGCAAGTGTCAGTTCCTCCCACCACTTTGGCTCAGGAAGATCCATCAGGAAATGTAGGGCACACCTCAGCTCACTTTGTGTGACTGTCTAGAGTGAATTCACAAACAGCCCAACTGTCATCCTGACCCAGACGTGTATTCCATAGATAGGCACCGGCACAGAATGGTAAAGCAAGAAAATGTCCACTTTCTAAAAGAGGCATTTTCAAACTTACAATTCAAAAACCAACTTCACCAAAAGTTGTATTTTTAAATTGTGAGTTCAGAGACCGCGAACTCCGTACCTCTATTTGCTCCCAATGAGAATTTACATTTAAAAGATATGTCAAGGCAATCCCTACGTTACCCTACAGGAGAGATAGTCCTTGCAATAGGGAAAACCGAATTTAGCAGTGTTTCACTATCAGGACATGTAAAATACAACATCACATGTCCTATCTTTTAAATATACCGCACCCCGCCCATGGGGCTGCTTTGGGCCTACCTTAGGTGTGACCTACAGGTAGTAAAAGGGAAGGTTTGGGCCTAGCAAGTTGGTGCACTTTAAAACTGACCATACAGACACTGCAGTAACAGGTCTGAGATGTTTACAGGGCTACACATGTGGGAGGCACAATCAGTGCTGTAGACCCACTAGTCGCATCTGATTCACAGGCCCTGGGCAAATATGGTGCACCATACTCGGGAGTTACTAGAAAATCCAAAATAAAGTTAGCTTTACAAAATAAAACTTTGCAATTTTGTTTGTCCTGCTGGGCACGTTTTTACCAGTCACAAGACTTATATTTGCAGGGCACTGGAAGTTGGAACAAAATAGTACCCGGATCATGTCAGGAGCAGCAGACGGGCAAAATTAAGTTGAAATCAATTAGTGCTTAATTCCTGCTCCACACACAGAAACGGAAATGATGCCAGACATGCCTTGACGAATTACGAGCCTGCAAAGAAGAGTGCCACGCTAACCAACAATTGGTGAGAGGCAGGCTCCAAGCCTTTTACTGAACACAACAGCATCTTGCATGTGAGACGCATGCCCAAGCGAATGTACTCACTGGCTCAACCTTAAATAATTACCTCCAATATATTGGGAGAAAACTGGTGTGAGGATCATTCGTTTTTTGTTTAGTGGTACAGTGAGCGTAAAACAATAGTTTAGAATCCTACCACGAGGGACTGCCAGTGATTAAGACTATGTGCAAGCATTTGTCCATTCACCTTTTGGGAGTTTGATTTCTAGTAGTGTGTCTGGAAAAACCTAAGACTGGTGTAGTTTCAAAGTTACTATTATCAAGGTTTGTGAATTCTAAAAAGTAGCACAGTTGTCTCCATTCAGGGCGTATATCTATGAGTACACATGTGCTACTTTTTTGGTAAACCAGTCACTAAGGGGCTTATTTATAAAGCAGGGTGCAAAGTAGCACAGCAAGCAAAATTACTGCGCTCTGTTGCATCATCTGAAAAGAGCAAACTGCGCCATCTCTTTGAAGAAGTGGTGCAGTTATGCTTTCTCCATGCTCTGGCGCACTTGGGGCTACATTGCACCAATGCAGGCACCCATACGCCATAGTGTAAATGGCAAAAAACCCAGGGCGACCATGCAGAAAAAGGCAGATTTCATACAAAGGGATTCCCTCCAGAAGGGACCATCCATTCCAGATAGCATTCATAAAGAAGCTTAACAGCTGCACCAGGTTGGATCTCTAGCAGAAGCAATGGAAATACGTTGGATACAGAATAAGGCTCAGGACAACACAGCAACAAGATGAACATTGGGGCCCTCTCTGGTAGCACGACCCCAGAGATAAAAATAAATGTTGGTGGCAAAGAGAAAGACTGACCATTCTCAGAGAGCAATAGTTTTTTTATACAGTGCAAAGTTATCATATAAATGCATTATGGCCATAGGACAGGACACAACACAGAAAAAGAATGAGGCCATGAAAAGGAAAGATAAAAATCTGCAAAATAGCCAGGTTTTCAGTAGTTTATGAATGGTAAGAAATAAGAAACTTATGAGATTCCAGGGGCAGCGCATTCAAAAGTTTGGAGCCTAAAACCCAAAATGCTCTACCTGTCCTGCGTCTTTTCTATAGCACGAATATTCAAAAGTGAAAGACGGCTGGACAGGAGGTGAGCAGAAAGAGCATAAGCTGCCAAGAGCTGGAAAAACACTGTGGGTTCCTTTGGTTAGAAGGTACAATGAATCAAGCCCATGGTCTTAAACTGAATGTGCTGCTTGTCTGCAAGCTAGTGTAGATTCCGGCAAGCATTGCAGAAGTGATCAGACTTGGGTAAAGCAATATCAAGCTGCACCAATAACAACCACCATGTTTAATGTCTCCAAGGTTTGTTAATCTGGGCCTCAGGGAGACCAAGATAGACAGGGTTAGCACAGTCTAAAAAATTGAGGATTGGAGAGCCAACTACCAAGGCGTGGGGCTCTAGTGGAGGAAACAACAGAATTGTTCTACACAGCCGAGTAGATTTGGAAACACAGTCTGATGCTGGTGGTCTTGGAAGTTAAAGATATCTTTGCCAACCCAGACTTTGAGCTGTTCAATCCTCTGCAGTGTATAAGGCATAAGGTATACAGAAGGTCACTGGACCAGGCAGTTCAGTCTTTATCAATGATCAGGATTATTGGGCTTCAGCAGGTGGGCTACCATCCTACCTTGTAAGGTGAGGATACTATCATTAAGCAGGAGGGACTGCATAGCCTAGAAGGTAGACCAGTTTAAAGAGCAACTGAGTACCATCAGCGAATCAGAGCACCTGGAACCCAAACTTCATAATCAGTTCTTTTAACGATTGAGCATATATGTTAAAGAGAATAGAAGATAGGGCAGAACCCTACCTCCTCACCAACCTTTCACTTGTGGCAGCCTGTAAGAAAGGAGTGAATCCATTTCATGGCACAGCCAGTCAACGCCTATGTTTGCTAGCTGATCAAGGAGAATGTTATGATCTGCGGCATCGAAAGCCGCAGACAGTTTCAGGAGTAGAAATGTAACATTCTGAGTTTTATCTTTTCTGACCTCGGCAAAAGCCCACCTGCAACTTGTCAAGAAATCCTGCACCTTCCAGAGTAGCTGTGAGCCATGTGGCTAGATGATGTTTCATACTCTTGGCCAGTGTTGGAAGAAGGATAATTGCCATATTCTAGTGAGGTCCCTCAGGTCATGATCCGTTTTTTCAAGAATATCGGGGTCAAATCCCTCTTGGAAAGCAGCGTTTACAGCCTCAGCTATGAGAGTGTGATTTTAGCAAACATGAATCCAGACGTGAGCATGACTTGAGGCAGCCAAGAGCTTTTGTCACTTCTTCCAGTGAGATAATAGGTAGATCTGAAATTTGGGTGGAGTGCAGTTTGAGGTTTCCTACAGATGCTGCCTGGGAATTGGCTCTAAAAAAATAGTTTCTTCAGGTATGTTGATGGACTTATTGCTGAAATAGGAGGCCAAGTTGTCACATAGCTTGTGAGCGGTCTTAAAAATGCCACAAGATTCTTGAGATAAGGTTTGGAGGCATGCACTAAAGAAATCAATCTTGGCCGCATGAAGATAGTTCTTAGGCCCCACCTAAGCGGACCTTTCTATCTTGCTCTAGATTCTGGGGAACTGTTATTTCTCCAACTTGTATTGTTGCTAAACAGGCTTTCCTTAAGTTGGAGGTTTACCAGTGATTGATGTATTTGCCATTCAGGCACCTAGTGGGATGAAGTCACTAGGGCATGTGTACCAAGTAGATGTTCCAGTTTCTGTATGAGCATGAATAGTGGCAGTCGCGCTGGAGTTTCTGAGGTAGTAAATTAAAGTCATGTTGGTCTCCTAAGGCCACCACATTTGTAAGCTGACTCGCTTTGTAAAACGTGTTTCGAGGAGGTTATAAATCAACATTGCCTACATTTGCAGGTAGACAACCCTTGCAACAAATAAGAAAATTCTGAAACAATTCCATAAGCTTGGTCTTGGGGCAAAGTTTAAACTCTGGTACAAAAGTAAGCTGCAGTTCATAAGGCAAAGGTGGTGAAGCAACCTACAATGCTTGTAGACCGAAGTAAGTCAGGGGTCTCAGAGGACCACAGTGACGATTCCATGTGAGATTTCAGATAGGTTGAGTGATCCTTGGGGGTCCTGGAGGTAGCAGAGCTCAGCCGGCATCAGGGCAGTGGTATTGGGGGATACTCATTTCTGAAACCGGGCAAGGATGTTGAATTAAGCGCTTTTATCATCCAATTTTTCATCCCAGTTTGTTCATCCAGAACAGGATATACAGGTAAGAGGCAAGAGGGAGCTAACACAAAACACACAATAGATGTCCTTAACAACAGAAGAGAGGGGGTAATGCTTCTGTCACTAGATGCTGAAATTCATAGAACATAGGATACAAGACTGGCGATCGATGAATTTCTCAGATTAACAACTAAGTCTTGGTCTTCATTTTACATCTCTGTTATTGCTATGAGATGGAATAGTTCAGCACAGTTAAGGGCTTCAAACTTAACAATACATACCTGGCAACCTTAAACATTAATATCTCTAGTAAGGACATGCACCAGTTTTCTGGTGTTTTGCCGTTCAGGTGGTGTTCTCCCTCTATTACACATTTGGGCAACACGTTTCAACAACTACTCAAAGACTGTAGACAGATATTACACAAGTTATCAGAGCTTTAATGACAGCTCTTTAGAACAAATATAATTGTCCTGCCAGATACAAATAAAAGGCCGTTTTCTTTAATTTCAAGGTCTACCTATATGGGAGGATCAGAAAGTACTCACCCAATTGCACTTACAAAGGGTGTGCTCTGATGTTATTGGAGGGCGGACCTACATTAGAACAGGTTTCTGGCCCGGCAAATCAGGAGGACTAGGCATCCAGAATTTGACATTGTATTATCAGGTGTCTCTCCTTCACTATCTTAGATTGGTCCAGAGCCATAGTGGTGATTTACTGGTGATGCATCAGCAGGTAGACTCCTGTGGGAGGCTCCATGGCACAAAGCGAAAGATCCTAAGTCACACGGGCTGCACTGAAACTGTGGGATAGGATGGGAACTAAGCTTGATTTAACTATTTTGTCATATTCCAACCAAATTGTGGGAACCCTAAGTTAAGTACAGGTTAGCTATGGAAAGCGTTTGGACTGGGGCAAACACTGAGGAGTGTAAAGCAAGGAGATATGTTTGAGAAGGGTACACAAACGTCCTAGAAACTAAGCAGATTTTGGACTGGGAGAAACAGAAAGATACTGTCATGTGCAGATCCAACACTGGGCCAATTTAATATCCCCCTGAAGATCACCTGGGAAAATCCTCCTGTGGAACATTCTACTACAGCACCTCTAAGCTAAAGCCCCATAAAGTGGTCCAGGAAGGAGAGATGGCTGGCAGCTTCCTCACTGTACAGACTTACCAATAAATCTTGTTCATTCACTACATTCATGTCCCGCTTCTTTACATGGGCCATCTTGAGGATGGAAGATTTGGCACCGTCCCACGAGAGGACAGCAACGAAGACATCTTTAACTTGGGGAAAAGCATCCACCATCACTTCTGCAAGAAAAGGGAACCTCTTGCTGGGTTTCATTGGACTCATTCATCAGCTGGTCCTGCTTTAAACTTGACGCCTTTGGGGGGTTAGCAATTATCACTGAGGCTTGTCTGCCGTGGTGTTGAGTGGTAGCAGGCTTGTGTGGTATGGTGAGCGCAAGGTGGTCAGTGCAGGCTGTTGAGTTGAGCTGCAAACTCCTGCTACTGGCCTGTGTGGTAGCTTCGCTGTGATGTGCTTCCATCTGAAGGGTGCACTACAGCTCAGTCAACGGGGGTGGAGTGTGTCAAGTCAGCAACTGAGCCAATCTTCCTCCTTGCACACCGCTGAGCTGGACAGCTCCTCGACATGCCTGACCTATGCGCCACTCGAAAGACAGAGAATGTCCTTAAGTATAGCTACGAACAAGCGTAAGCACCAGTTCAGGATAACCTTATTTCATTGACGTTTGATCAGATAGATAGGATATTTTCAACAACAAACACTTCACAGAACCACTAATCCCAACTTGCCCTTCTGAAGAACAACTTATGCAATTAAAAAGGAACAATAATATGATTTTTTTTCTCTCTCAAAGCTATTTATTGCATTGCTTTGATGGAAGTGAGCAGCACTTCATAAAAATTTTAAAAATCCTGAAGGACCTGCATTAGTCTGGGATCAGGTGAAAGGTTTGAGGTTTATGTGGAAGCAGTTCGAGGGAATACCTTTACCGCATCTCACAAGTTGGTAGTGCTCAAATACTTTTCTAGGAGCAGAAGAAGGCATTGTGTTGAAACATCTACCGCCGCCTTTGGAAGAAGACTGAAGAGGTGGTGCTAGATCAGCATGAAATACCCACCGTGAAACTCAATAAAACTTATGGAAAGAAAAAAACGTACGTGGTTGAAAGATTCAGGTGAAGGTGCCCGGGGAACATTTTGAGAACTTCAACGTAGCATCAAGACTTTTGGCAGCTACGTTGTCCGGAAGGAAATGCTTAGAGGCCAACTGGTGCATACAGTTTTTAATAGGAAAGTACAGAGAATCCTACTGAATACAAAAGGCCTCAATCTACAAAAAACCTTGTAGACAGAGAATACCAATCAAGGTTTGAAGGAATTGTCTGGAAGCACTACTGAGCATGCGACGTTAGTGAGGAATGGAAAAACAATAAGGTCAAGAGTCCTACAAATATGATGAAGGAAACCAAGACAATGGGGGTATTGATGAGAACTTGGTATTGTGTGAGAACTGTGAAAAATAATGTAAGGAGTAAAGAAAAGGATCACCACTGCTCCTGCCTTGAAAAGTTCGATGAAAGAGACAAAATTATAGTTAAGTGTGGATGCAAGCAATGAGGATTTGGGGCCAGTTGTGCACCTCAGGGAAGGAAGGAAAGTCGCCATTGCTTACGATTCCAGGATTTTGAGAGGCTGAAAGAAATTAATTTCACCGCAAAGAGTTATAGACCTCTTGGTAGGAAATGAATTATTTCAGGAGAAAGAGAAGATAACACGGGGATAAGAAGGTGGTTGCTGAGATTGTAAGTGTACAATTGCGAAATATAATATACAACTGGAAAGAAGAGCAAGCATGTATGAGCACAGATCCAATAGATTATTATCTGGTTGAATGTGTGCAAGAGGTTACAAAAGGCAGAATATCTCATGAACAGTAGATGAGTCCTGTGCAACCAGATGGCATCTTGGCAGAAGTTCACAAATAATTTATGTCTATAGCTGAGAAGTTACTTTCAGTAACGCCTTATCTGGAAGAGACTATCTAGCTGCAGATTCCTTACCTTAGAACAGTACCTCTGTGCTCTGGTACGCACCAACCCCAGCCCGCCAATATGTTTCTTCATGTAACACTTTCTGTGACAGACGCATGGTGCCAAGTCAGAAGTTTGATTGACAAGTGTGCAGAAGTAGAGGACCTACATAGACCTTTTTAGGTAGTTCGACAGGCTCGCAGAAGCATGGCGGTTGGAAGACGTAAGGAATCTGGGGGTCAAGAGAGTCTCTACCAGGTAAGGCATTACCAAAGGTAAGTAACTCGTTCATCTGATGAGGAATCTGCAGCCAGAATTCTCTATCTTAGAAGAGATACCAAAGCAATACCTTCCCGGCGTTCAGTCTACAAACTAGTTCAGACCAAAAAGTCCTGTAACAACAAACAGTAAAAGTGCCCGTCATGACAGACATAGCTGTCAAAGAGTAGTGTTTGGTGAACACGTGCAACGATGCACACGTCACAGCCAGACAGATGTCAAGGATGCCAACTCTACAAGCTAATGTAGTTGTCACAGCTTTGGCTCTGGTGGAATGACCGGGGGAAGACTGAAAACCCTGACGTGGGTTGCAACCACAGCCATCACATTCATGAACATCTGAGGGGCTCTGGTGAGACCGAAGGGAAACACAGCATATGTGCTTGTGGCCCACTGTGAACCACAGGTAATGTCTGTGGGCTGGCAGGACCGGTATATGGAAATATTAATCCTGCAGGTACAGCGCTACTATCCAGTCTACAAGGCAAGACCTGTGCTAACGAGCATTTTTAATGTCTCCTTTTTTCAGGAATTAGTTGAGGGCACAAGTCTACTTAAGGGCGGAGGCCTCTGTCCTTACAGCCAAGGGCTCCTCTAGGTGGTCAGGATAATCGTGAGGATCTTCAGATCTGCCCTAATTGTACTCTACACAAGGCCAGTCAAAAAAAGCACTGTCTCCGGCTCAGAGGGTTTTGTTCTTGTCGGTGATGGAGTTGACGTTGGGCGACGCCACTCCAGCTCCGTATCCGAGTTGGGAATGTGGCCATTGGAATGGACTCGTGGGAAGGTCGCGGATTACTGACCGGAGTCATTCCAGGTCCAGGAATAGATTCCCAGGGCCCAACTGATGGGGAGGATGAACTCGCTGACATTAGGGGCACCTTCTGAGCCAATAGGGTCAGCTTGCCCAAATAAGAAGTGCATGGTCTTGTAAAATTTCTAGACGGGTGAGGGTGCTCTAGGTCTGGGAACTTCTGAGAGGCTCAGAGCAGAACCAGACTTTGGCTCTGCGGGTGAAATGTGTGAGCAGGGCCAGCACTTGTGGAGTTGTTCTCATGTCTCGTCCAATGACTTGGGCTGGCGCATGAAGTCAAAGTATGATTCAACTTCCTGGCCTTCTCTTTTTATGGGAATCACCTGATGAAGATTTCGATCTCAAGGAAGACTGGTGCAGAGCCGTCTGGTACCAAGCAACCAGGAACTTCATGGCACGCTGCCGGACCCCCTTGGGATTCATCGCTCGGCAGCCTTGGTCCCAGCTCAAGGTCCCAAAGATATCTACTTGTGACAGTCTCTGCAGGGATTAAAACCCACAGGTCTTTTAGGGGAAATCCTTAAAGCACACTGGGATCAAAACTCAAAAAAAGTTTGACAGAAAGTCTAAATAAGCCAGTCAGAAAATGGCTGAGATAGCTCTTCCGGATCTTCACTGATGGTTGCAGAAAGAAAAGAACTGAGCTTAACGGGCCTAGGTGGCGCCTAAATAGGCACCAAGCATGCCACATCTGGCGGGGATGGCACTGATGCAGAGCCAATTGGTGCCACCTACCGGTGCGCAGAGGAAGTGCTTGAGATTTTCCAGAACGTGTCTGGCACCTGCAGAATATTGTAAGATGTACAATCTGTGGCTAGAAATCTCTATCTAATACAAGATGAAGTAGAGGCTTTCAGAAGTGTTGGTGTTAAGTGTCATATAAAGAGAGGCTTGTATTCAGGAAACAGCTGCCAGTGGTACCAGAGACACTGAAGGAAAGAGTACTAACCTTAGCCCATGAGACACTGGCATGAGTGCTACCATTCACATAGCTGAGCAGATTTCTGGTGATCATGGCTAGACCAGGAGCTGGAAAGGAGAAAAAAAAACTGCAACCTCAAGTGTGGCGGTACAAATCTCAGAGAATACTGAGTTACCCTTTTGCTTCCTCCTACCCCACCCAGTGTGGTGGCCGACAAGGTTGAAGGTCCCTTTAAGAAGAAAGCGTTAGACAACTCCTGCCCTTTTAATGTGTTGGGTAAGTCCTCTAATATGCAGTTATTTTTACTGAACTACTTTTCGCATTGACTAGTGATAAAATTTACAAGTCAGGTTTCCACAACGGCGATTTAGGAATTTAGGAACATCATTTATTTAGGTCTCGCCTAGACAGCGCATGCACTGCCTATGAGACATGCTGTGTACACTCTGTTGGCTTACAGCCTGCCCATTGCTTTTTATTTGCTATTCCGATTGTCATCCATAAATCCTTGCTTGTATGTGGTCATTTTCTTGTAAATATTCCTCCTTTTCGTGTGTTGTTCCCTACCACAAAGCATGGCCCAGTTACTTGTACTCTTACACTTTTTGGCTTGTTGGTTTGTTTTACAGCACTATTTTTCTCTTTGCTTGCTGTAAATGTTTCTGGAAGCCTGCCCTTTGTTTGTGTGTCATCTGTAGAGCTTTAAAACCTATTATTATTTTGCTTTTCTGTGTGCAACTGCAAGGCAAAGTGTGTTAGCTTTTGAAAGCAATTTTTTAACTTTTCTTTCTGTTTGCAGCATGTCAGCTTTCTTTGCAATCTATATGCAATTATTTATTCGCTTTGTGTTTGTGTCATCTTTAAAGCCTTATTTCTGTATGCATCTCCAAAAAAGCATGTGTTGGCTTTGTAAAACTATTACTTTTCTTTCTCTTTGGAGTGTGTTTTAGCTCTTTAAAGCTATTGTAATTATTTATTTGCTTTCTGTGTTTGTGTGTCGTCTGTAAAGCTAGAAAACAGATGTTTGTTTCTTGGAGTAGCAGAGTTTGCCAAACATGGCCATACATTCCAAAATGCTGTGCGAGTGAGAAGCTGCAGCCATCTGTTTTGTCATGCTGGGGGTTGGGTGCTTGCTGCTGAGAGGAAAGCACAATCATGAATTTATTTTTATTGCAATTGTAACTACAGCAAAGCAGACTTTCTTTCTCAGTCTCTTCCCACGCAGAGGACATCACAAGACATTGTCGTAGTTTGTCAGAGCCTTTAGGTGTCCTGCAGTGGACAAAAGGCCTCACTCAAAATGCAGTTACCTGTACCCCAATCCGATTTTTCCCTCGGTTTTCATTATATAGCTCAGTAGTATTACTTGGTGGCTTCAGTTTTCGCAGCAGATTGAACTAAATCCAGATGTTTCTGACTCCGTCCTTTATTCAGGAGCCCGCTGTATTGATTCTGACAATTTACAGCCAAGATTGCACAAAAACACTGAAAAGCTTCTTTTTTTCTCGTTTGCTTTTTTTGGCGCCATCCACTGTTAACGTTTACTAACACCCACCCTCCTGTTATCGGCTCCCGCCCCCTCCACCCCAATCCGATTGGCAAAGCCAATAGCTCTCCTATAGGAGAGACTTATTGGCTTTAGGAGAGACTTATTGGCTTTGCCAATTCTTGTTTTTACTTAGTGCCACTTACTTCTGTAAAGTGCTTTGTGAATGAAGTGATGAATTGTTCAATACACACCCTTGAAAAAATATCAACTGACAGGAGCCATACAACTGAAATAAAACTTAAAGGAAACTTTATTTTTGTCATAAATATTCACCTTTGATCAAGAAAATAAATCCCCTCCCAAAAAGTAAAAAATATGTACACATTATCGATTTAAAACTAGGTTTATGCAATTCCATCCTTCAGTTTTTAAATGGATTAAACCCTTTATGATTTGTCCATCAGTAGTCCAAGTTATGACATTTTGTGAGTTACCAGATTTTAGCCTATGAAGTCTCTCTTGACAAAATATTCTGGTCCTAACTTCTTAAGTAAACTAGCACAATATATGGACCATAATACACCATGCAAATGCGGATTATAAGACCAGTCTTTCTTTTCACTGCAGGTACCCCCTTTCCTTATTGAGAGTATACCCAAGAGACCTTTCCAAAAATCAATGGTATTTATAGGATTCTTCATTATTGGTTGTTTCCTTTTTTCATGTGTTTCATTTGTGAAACAACTCAGGCAGTAAAATATTCATTGTAGGCACATTGTTCTAGAAAATGGTTGTTAAATACTTTGAAGAATATTTTTTTGTTTGCATACGTACACGATCAAGAGGGAGGCCTGTTTTCTGCTGCATTCTATTTCTCTGAAATTATAGATTCCTTCTTGAAAGAAAAAGTACAGAATGTAATCCACGTAGGTGGCTGTTGAGATGTCCATATTAGTCTACATTTACTTACTTATAAAAACTAGGTTAACTCCCTTCTGTAAAATGTCACAAGTTAGCAGATTCATTTTAAAAATTAGAATGCTGGCAATGAGTTTTCTTCAAAAAATCAAGCAGCCCTAGGGGAAAATATTTATTTTGATGGAACATGACAAATATGATGCTACTGCTTGGTACAATGAATTTACAGTGGAGGATCTGCATGCAGCTGGATTCCTGTCAGTCTCAACAGTGCACTAAGAGTCCAGGAGAAGCTCTGCCGAGAAGCCTCTACACTACCAACCCCACATCTTCAGAAAGTGAGCATACCAGTCTGCGAGGGAACCTCAAGTAGTATGTAAACATTAAGAGTGTCACAAACTATTCCCCTGCAGATGTGAAGCAAAGACTGAGGCAACAACTAAAAAAAGTGTGGTCACCACAAAAAAATCTGTGCATAACATGTAAACGGGTGACGCATGGAGCGAACTTGCTTAATCATAGAGATGACACAAGGTTCTGATAAGTAGCTGCCTTCAGGGACACTTTCCTACCTACTCGCTCCTGGATGGACTGATTGACAAGACAACACTAGTGCTGTAATTTGTAGGGGAAGAGACTAGAAGAAAGTGGTGGCATTGCTGTAAACTGCAAAGCACCCAATGAAAAATAGCTACACCTTGGATTTTGAAAATATTTTCTATGTAATAAATGCACGGAGCCTGTGATAAACGCGTGTTCATCTTCAAGAGTTCTCTGTGACTATGCCTATAATTTCATGTTGTGTTTTTAGAAAAGATGTCCATATGATGAAGATTAATCTTGCATTAAGTTTAAACCGATCCCCTCTGCTGTCCATCAATACTTCCACTACACTGGTAGTCGGTTTACTCAATTTTCTGTTGTATGTAGCAAGACTTTGTTACCCCCATCTTCATATTTAGCTCTCTAATCATCACTTGAGGTTAGAGTCTCAGACCCTTTAAATTTCCATGAAGCTGCTTCCACTATTCCTTTCTTTGTTGCAGTGTGTTCAACATTTGTCTTTGCACAGATGGGCCCGTCCTGAAGTCGCTCACTATGTCTCCAGCCCTTGGCAACCACTCGCGACTAGGCTGTGACAAAACCTTCATTCTTGTTTAAAACCCTGGGGGCTATCCGAGTGAAATTCAAATAAATAGTTATCTTCATAGCATAGCTTTCCCTTCCCTCCCAGTTTTGATTCACTGCTAACCACAGAATGCTTTCCGAATACAAATTGTGCATACATGTGTATTCTGAAGAGTAAGACTTTAGTTGTACTGCACTAACCGGCACCTTTGCATAATATGCAGTTAATCAGACTGTGATCAACTTCAACAGAGGGAAAGACCCCGGAAAAGCTGAAAGACGTCATGATCACTACTAACTACGGGGCACAGTTTAGAAGGGAAGATCTTGTGTTTAGCAATGAATAGTAGTAACCTGTAACTTAGTGCTTACATTCACATTATTGTGACTTAGCAGGGCGGGAACTGCATGTGCTACTATGACCCAACTAAATATACCCTCATGTACTAAACCCGGAGGAGGGACCACTGATCAGACCCATTTGGATCCTAACAAAAGCCTTGCCTATTGCTCTGCATGTGTATTAATCAAATGGCCTATTGAACTTGTTCCGCTCTTGCCATCACTTCTGGGCAGGCTAAGGTTGTGTTGCTTTCTCCCAGTACCACCCATGTGTTTAGGGTTTCAGTGAGACGCTAGAAGTCAGAATCACCGATTTCAACATAAAGTGCTCGCTGCACGCCCAGTTCAAGCCTGCTTGTTTCTTCAGGAAACGAGAGATCTGCTACATCAAAGTATGTTTTGCATTTTTTTTTTTTTTTAATCCTGCTTTTCCTATATTTATATACCTTTACTCGTCTTTACATAACTATCTCACAATACCATCTAGGTCAGTATAAGCAGTCTTGGTTTTAGCGTAGAGATGTGAACTCCCTGCTTTGCATGGTGAAGAGTAAATGCAAGCAACTTAATACAGAGCTAGACCTGTTGCATGAGTAGGACAGTTTCCTCATCAGTACATGACCACCTAGAAAGGCACTCTTCTGCAAACCGATCTAGATGCATTCACCAGAAACCTTTCAACCATCACTTTAGAACAACCACAGCCTTGAAACATTCACCTGAAGCCACCCGTCTAAGCTATGAATCAGACACCACAGGCAGTTTTTTGCCACCACAACTTCTGGCAATATTTGGTCCAAATCCCCTACATCTTACAAGAAGGACCAAGTCTTAAATGCATTAAAAAAATATAACACACCAGTAGGGTTGAAACAAAGACACCTCAGAAGGAAGCAAAGTTCACCCAAAGGCAGTAAGGAACGGAGAATGTGCAAGAGACACTGGAAGCGTGAGCCCATGAGACAGCATTAAACACGGCAGACTGAATAGTCCAGGAAGAGAAAGAGAGAAACAGAGAGAGAAAGAAAGGAAGAGAAAAGAGACAGAAAGAGAGGGAGAATTGCAGCCTGAACAACCCACAGAAATGAGACAAAGAAGGCTAAACCTCCAAGGGGAGTGAGACAAAGCTGGCAGCATTTGCCTTGAGGGGAGCGAGACACTGCTGCTGTACCTCCCTTGATAACAGAGTACGACACTGCAAATGTAATCACTATTGGGATGAGCAAAACTGTGCAGCTTCCACTTCCCTTTAAAAACAGCAAGGAAATGCAAAATGCAACCCCACCCCCCCGGGAGGGAGAGATAATCTGCAATCTGCACTTCGAGCGGAGGCGAGTGAGCCACCACAAGCTGTACCTACATCGGGTACAAATAAATCACAGTATGCTGTACTGCCCTTTGGATCAATGAGAAACGTTCTGGTGAGACAACCACATGTCCTATGGGCCGTCTCCATCACTCAGTCTTTTGCGTGTCTAGCCTAGATTCACAAAACATGTTGAAAACCCACGACTTCCATTGCAGCTTTCCCATAAATTATTTAATATAGTGCCTTGAGTCCATGTGAGCCCTCTTCCTCACTAGGAGCTCGGCGTGAAGGTCAGGATCATCCAACTGATGACGAAATAGAAGAGAAAGATGGGGTAGACTGCAAGGGCTTTGCGGTTAGGAGGTTGGCTGTCCGCCAAGAACGCTGTGGATGCTGAAACAAAAGAAAAGCAGGAGTTACTACTACATATATTTCCATTACCATGCAGGGCTTCAATATAGGTTTTCAATTCTGTACTCTCTAGCAAAATAGTGAGATGTTGAGATGAAAACTGACTTCTGATTGGGCCAGCATGTGCTGCAGGTGAGATGAACAGAATCAGCTTTCAGTTTAAATGCTACAGTGCAAAACTAATAGTCAGCAATACATGTTAAAGTGTCCTGAAGGTCCTTTTTTTTAGGTCTTGCTTACGGACAACTTATATCGGTGTCTGTTGTCGAAGACCTTTTGTGTACAAGGGAGCTACTTTTTTCCTTTTTCTTTCACCACTCCACGAGAGACTAAAGACCTCATTTAATTGTTGGCGGAAGGAGTTTACTTCCTCAGGTTAATGGAGTAAATTACTCTGTAGCCCTGACAGAGTACCCATCTGCCAAATTTAGAAATGTCTGTCTGCCCAACAGACATTTCTAGCAATTCACAAGAACTGCCATCAAGGCCATTCCTGAGAATGTAATGTAACGGATGTATGGCTCCATCCAACATGACGGACTGATACGTCAAAGCTACAATGTTTTTTTTCTCCCCCAAAACAAAACCCCAAAGTGTGATTGTTTTTAAAAATTTAAGACAAAAAATTTCCCTCGCCATGGGAGGCATTTCCCATGGCAAGGGGGGGCATATTTAGGTTTTTACTGCTCTTTACTGCCAGGATTTGTCTGGTGGTAATGGGCAGTAAAAAACGACTTTGTGAACGTCCATCTAATTTGGGTGCACAGACATATTTCTCTGATGGCCCTTACTCCGTCAGAGTAGTTTGGCCACGGCGGAGATGGTGTAGTCTCCACTACTGTCAAACTATGATTCACCCACTTTTCAATTTTGAATTTTGGCCATTAAGACGGAGCGCCCTTGCCACCAACATATAGATTAAATGTTTTGTGTGCTACTCTATTGCCTTTTTGAGAGACTGCTGACCTATTGCTGCAGACACAGCTCTTCTTTGTTTTATGCCTAGCCTCACAATCTGATTGTTGGAGGCCTGTTTAGCACTTCTATGCAGTAGCCATGTTGAACTAAGTTTAATATCCATTTGTCGGAGGTCATTTTCTTCCACTTCTGGATGAACTTCCAGATTATGCCTCCTCCAGGTGTTTTGTACAGGAGGGTCTCCCTTGTAAAGTCACTAGCTGGAAAGTCCAACCGTATCAGAGTAGTTCTTATTCGTTTGGCCCTCCCTCAAAACGTGTATCACGATGGTGGCCCACACTGCCACTACAATCGTGAACTTGGTGGCCCATTTTGTGGCATTGAGGTGCTGTGTTATATTGTAGAATGCAAACCTCCCCTTGACAGTGTTCTCTTCACTGGGTCAATCGCGTCAGAAATAGCATGTTGTATTGCAGAGCCCTCATTACATTGGCCATCTTGTTGCCTTGCTCACATGTTGCAACACGTTGTCAACAGTGCTACAATGAGACCTCATTGTAGGCAGGTTTTGGCAGTATTCTTGCCTTCTTAAATTACTATTTTTGCCCTCTTCTTACACTTCTCTAGCAGATGATGCATAAGGTCCTCAATTTCGTTCCATTGCTGGTGGGCATGCTGGTTGGCAGTGCACTGGAGTTTGCAGTATGCCAATGTGCTGCTGACCTCTCCATCTTTCGGTCAACTATATCCACTTGTTTGCTCTCTTAGCCAGCAGAGACGCCAGTGGGGGTCAGTGCATTTTCCCTCTTTCAAGCCATTGTGATGACCAAGGGGTCTGCAACAACTTTCCCCTTTGATGTAAGGTGGGTCTCGGGTAGAATGCCTGTATTTCTTTTCTACCCTTGCTTTAACTGCCTTTGCAGCAGCTCGTTCCCTGAAAGCCTCCTGACCCTTGCCTGGGAACAACCAGCGTAAGTCAGAATTGATTTCTCTTTTGGGCTGATAACACCGTTTCAGAGGGAAACATGACTCAGGTTGCTCCTCCTCCAGCTGTATGCCTATAAATGACTGCTGCCTTCTTTGTGAGATTGTTGCAGACTAATATCGTCAGGGGGTAGTGGACTGGATTGGTAGAGGTCAAACTCCTCCTTGGGCGAGTTGATATAGTGCTTCTGCCCGTGCTCTGTAGCTTCTCCTCCCTGGGAGGATTCCTGATCAACTAGAAACATCTCCCTCTCTTCTTCGTACTTTAAGAATCTATTCTCAACTTTTCCTGCAGTTCTGATGTTGCAGAAACCTGCCTAACCTCTTCTGAGGAATTCAGAAGGATTTCACGGGAATCGTTAAACTCCCTGTTCCTGTTAATCAGTGTCTCAATTTAGGCCTCAAAGTGTCACTTCTTTCTTTCAAAGTAGAGGGCCTTTTGTCAAAGTTGACCATCTCTAGCTTTCTTTTCAGTGTTTAAACCTCCCTTTTGTGAGACTCATACTGTTTTTCCTTCCAGCGTGCTCCATCACCTCTCGATGTTGAGACCAGTACCAAAGGCCGGCCTTCTACAGTGTCTTTATCCCTCAGCCACTGGGGCTCTTTCGGTTTTCGGTGCGGAAGCCGATTTAGCGTGCTTTGAGTTGGGAGATTTTGGCTATGTTGTGGTGCACCCTTGGTGTACTACCTCGTGTTTTTTAAGTCATCCTCAGAAGTCTTTCCATCCCCGACTCTACTATTTCCTCAGCGTCAGAAACTTCCCCGAGCCTCACTTCGGTGTTTTTGTGGGTTTTGTCATCACTTGACAAATCCTGATCCTTGAGTGACTCTGTTCTGGGGCCGTGCCAGAGCGTCCCACTTCTTCTCTATGGCTTTAAGGGTCTTAGTTTGGAACTCAGCGCACACTGGCACATCCCTCGGACTTGTGAACCATTCAGGAGAAAAGGTTGCACATGCTCTCACTGTCCTGTACTGATCCTGGGGTGGCAGTTAGGGTGTGCTCCATCCCCTGATCATTCTCTTATCAACATGGCTGAAGCCTCTGTTCTCGAAAAACTGTCATTCAGTTTTTCTTGGTGCTTTCTTGCCTTTCCATTGGCATGCGTTGGTAAAAGTGGTTGAATTCCCTCTGACCTTCTGTGTTTTCTTGGATCTTTCAACAAACTCCAGCAACAGAGCCTTCAGCTATGCTTCCAGACCCAATGGCAGAAAAAACAATCTGAAAATGGTGACCATGTCGAAGGCTGTCCGTTTCATACATTTGACGTCATTCAAGGAAGGATATGGCACCAAATGGTTGAATATGCCCACAAAAAAAACATTGATTAGGTCAGACTACATAAAGAAGATTTCATAACAAAATCCTTTTAAGCCTCAAAGGCCACTGATTAACACAGCTAGAGTGGTGGGTAGTATTTTTCAAAGGTAAAAACTTTAGCCACAAGAATACTTCAGTGAGTTAAACATTCGTGACTCATACATACTATGATCTCTCCATGGCCAACTCAGACATTCATAGTTTCTAAGTCAGTGAAGTGAATAACCGTAACACTTGTTACATGCATTGCTTAAAAACTACTGGAGTGCTTTTATTTAAAAAAAAAAAGTTATTATTACATAATGATTCTGCTCTATAGTGACAGAAATGGTGCTCAGCGATATTGGTTATGCTTACCCACTGTCGACCAAGCAAACATAGAGATGACAACCACAAGTCGCACGATGAAAGTAACCACGGTCGTGCCTCCCAGAAGCACTAGCCTGCAGACCAGCATGGCCACCGTCAGAGGCAGGATGCAGTACCCCAAGACGCACAGGCTCTGGAAAAAAGAGCTGGAGGGGGAAAGAATTCACTCAAACCAAAATTCAATCAAGAATTCACTGTATTTCAATGAAGGGTCTATCATTGCTCACACTTCTAAGTGAACATTATCTACACAGCTTTCAGTTACTAACATGCTACCTGCATGTATTACCATATTGCATCTAATACATAAATAATTTAGCCCCACCTCCGATATCTGTGGGAGGCTGTTCAAAACCAGATAGGGGGTAACGAGTCTTAATGCCATTTTACTCTTGCAGATTTATGCTACACCGCCTGCACTGCACCACGGGTAAACATGTTGGGGGAGGTCCATGCAAAAAATAACTAAATAAACAAATAAGAGAGGGCGGGGCAACCCCAGTCCCCGGTATATAACAAAAGAAAGGTGTGGTTACTGTAGGGTGCCCCCCGCACACTGAGTTTATTAAAAATAAAAATACACACACACATCGCAGGCAGAGGTGGGCAGCAGAATCTGGTTTTACATATGGGTCCTGGTCCACTCCTCCTCGATGAGCCTTCATGTCGCTCTTCAAACTTGCCAAATAAAACAGGGAAACCAACAACGAGGTGGAAGGGCAGCAAAAGCAAGCAAATGGGGAACTGGGAAAGAGTTCACGCTTAGTTGAGATTTCGCCACTGAGAAGCCACTGGCGCAGAATATGACAGCGAATGTCCTGCGGAACATTGTCCTAGAACCCCATGGAAATAAGGACCACATACAGTAAGGAATGCTGGCCTGGGAGTACACTTTAAAGGACTGAACATCACTCAGGATTGGTGACAGAGAGTACAGCTTGCAGTGGGAAGTTGTACTGTTACACTTTGAACGTAAAGGGCATTGTAATCCCCATGTGAATTTCATGACTGGCCATGGAAGGGCAGCGTAGCTCTTAACATGCTCTGTGACTGACAAGCACAAATGCATTACATTTGCACTGATGTATAATTCAGTGGACTACTTGATAGAGATCACAGACTTCTAAGTTAGCAGCTTCTCCATACTACACAACAAATGCAAGGTTTCTGTCTAGAATTCCCTCAAGCTACATATTTTGATAGGATGGTCAGAAGTCTGGAAGAGGGAGCATGAGTGTTGCTTTCAGGAAGGTATAGATGCTTCAGTCTCTACCAATGACAATGTTTGATATAATTACTTTACTGAAACAAGTCATTCATTAGAGTCATATGCTTTTCATTTTAGAATATCTTTTTTGGATTATGCTGGATTTAAGTCAGTCAGGCTCGGAGACTCCTATAAATTATCATAATTATAAAAATAAATGCACCAAGTTTCTGTTGTTGGAGAAAGCCATGAAGATACAATCACTCTTACTGTGGAGATACCAATGCAAAGGCTTAAGTGATTACATAAAATAAGAAAGCTGGAGCAATATTCTTACATATAAGTAACTCTGTCCCCCTTCCACATAGATTTGCGTTTACAGGCACAAGGTTTTAAAATGAGAGAACCAAACAGAGAACTGCTCTGACAGCAACAGTGCAGAGATCTAAGCACTTATACTAAGTGTTAGGTCCACATGGACATCTTCCCATGCGTTAAAATTGAAATAGTTGTGCGAAACTAAGTGTTTGGTAAATGTCGTCAGTGACAGCAATGACGACAAAGCAGCAAGTCACCACAACAGTTTAAAATGTGAAGCATAAGCGCATCAACCATTCATAAATATTGAAAGTAGATATAGGTCAACAGCTTGCTCTGCACCTGCCCACAACTCAGTCTCTAGCTCTGTCTTAGCTCACACACCATCATTACTCCAGTGACTGCCCTTGGACTTTAATAACCAAGCTACTGGTCTCCAGGCGACAGTAGGCATTTGCACTATTTTTACATAGAACGCGGTCTTTAAAATCCTAATTCTATGTCTACAACTCACTTCTTATCAGCCCATTTTAAAAGGAGATCTCCAAGGTAGCTACATAAAACTCAGAAGCAAAGACACATGTATGCTTGCTGCCCCACACAAAAAAGAACCTGTGAAAAAATCTTGGAGAGGTCACATTCCGAGGACTTGGAACACCATCCCCACCGAAATCATAAATGCCCCCAGGTTTTCTATGTTCAAGGCATCCCTAAAAGACCTGCTCACTGACAAATCGATTGAATACTTTAATTTTACAGTTTTATATAGCACACCCACACTTCAGAGACCTTGATAACATGCAGACATGGGAAACCAAGAAAAACTCCCACGAGAAAGACCGGAACAAAACGTACAGCTCGATAAAGATACAGAAATGGGTATCCGCTTGGATACCTCTAATAAAATGGTAAATCAAGGACAATGGTATTAGTTCAAGTAAAGGTGGAATAGGTAAGATTTTAGATGCTTTCTGAACTTAAGCATCAATTATAAAGTTTTTATACCCCATGTAGAGACTGGTGTCAGTATCTAAGTAAGCACTGGTAAAGCTAATAGGTCTCGCCTATCCCAATGTTTTTAGCAGTGTTATACAGCAGCAAGGTTGAAAGGAAGAAGAAAAAGAAAAAAAAGCTATAACGTGGCCAGCATCAACAGTGTCATAGGATTTGTTTTTCTTTTAATTTACTTTCACCCATGCTGGTGTACAACACAGCTAAAAACACTGAAAAATTCAAAAAGCTCTATTATTTAGCTCTGTCAATAATTTTAAGCCATGCTGAACAGCAGCATGTTTGAAAGGAAAAGAAAGTGGGCAGTACTGATTCGATGTGATAAAGTCTCCTCAAAATTCAAAACGTGTATTTCACCAACATGCAGAACTGTTTCACCTTAGTACATCAGACAATATCAGTGCACTAAGAAGTATGTTTTTTAAGAGATAGTTTTCAAAATTAATTTAGAAACAAATTCTTCCTCCATCCTGGCAACAATGCCAATAGTGAATAAGAAGCAAGTCAGTTGTTATGTGCAATATTTGCAATATTTACACCTAAACAACATAATAGTTTATTAAATCAAATCCAAGAGAAGGTTTTCTACAGCGCACATCCTGAAGTCATGTATTTTGAGGTCCTCTTATCTGTGATAATGAAGGGAAAGTGAAATAGAGCACCTGACTAGGATCACACATTTTGATAAAGTGGGGAGCCTGGATTAATCCCAGGTTTTCTGGTTTCACATTGTGCAATTCTGTCACTATATGTTTACGTTACGCTTCCCCTACACCCACCATAGCGCCAACCCCTCATGCCCCCCATTCCATCACCCTCAAAACCCTCCTCTTCCAACAGCCGCCCTGCTGGCATCAAAGTGGCCCTCAGTCACATCACAGACCAAGCTTTTGGGTCCCAGAGAAAATGTTTGCAAGCACCCATGTTCTAGAAGAATGGATGAGGCCAAGCAGATGTAACACGTGCAGATCAAGGAGTTGTATCCGAGTCAGAAACCTCTGAATTATTTTCTAAATATCGGTGGTTCCCTAAGGAGAAAAATCCTTCATGCGGGTCATAACCAGAACCGCTCCTATAAGGGTCAACCTCTGCACTTGAATAAGGGAAGACACTTGGGCACCATTAGTAAAAACAAAATTAGGAGAGTCGTCATTCACTGAACGTGGTCCCTGGCGAGCACTGGGGACTCCAATTTTGCTAGCCAGTCGTCAAGGTATGGAAATACATAAACTCCTGAATGTCACAGATGTAGAAGATGTTTACCTCCCAAGAGATGCTTAATTTCTTAAGGTCACTAGCGATTGTTTGTTTGAAAACAGCCTTGTATTTGCTTCAAGCCAATGGTCTGGCTGAGCGTATGAATAGGAGGGTAACGTCTGTGTGCAGAGGGCTGTTGAAACCAGATTCCTGCTGGCTGAAATACTCAGAGAAATGTGATGGTTACACTGTAATACCTCAAATACTATCACCATAATATCTCCTTTCATGTGTTTACGAGGTAGGGTGAGTTGTACCAAAATGAACCCAGCATGGATGGAGGAAATACTGCAGTCAAGACAATGGGAAGACAGATTGAACAAGAGTACTGAGTTGAGAAAAGCGTATCAGGAGAAGTATAAGGCAAGGTATGATGTTAAGCATGGTGTTTCTGATGCTAAATGGGCGGTCTGTGATAAGGTATTGATAAAGAAACATGGATTTGGGGGAAAAGGGAAGATCTGCATTCATTGGTCCTTTCCAGATAAGGAAGGTATGTAATTTTAGAAAATTGTGAAGTATGGAGTATGTTCCACGTTGTGAAATGGTGGGGACCGCCTGTTAGTTATGAGAACGAAAATGTCAAGGCATCCCAGCTAAAAGGATCAAAGACTATGGTTCTTACTAAGGAAGGAAGGAAAGTTAGAATCCGTCACAAATCTGAGTGGATGAAAGATTATGTTCCTTGAATTTACTGTATTGAAGTTATGGCACTTTTGACTGTGCATCTTCTTTCCTCATGCTTTTATTGTTCCCTTGTCATTATTTTCTGGTTCCTCAGTTATAGACCAAATGATGTTGATATATTTTGTTATTATTGATAAGAGTGTGGGGAAGAGGATGTGTTATGGTTTACTTTTACTAAGTGTTATGGTAACAGAACCTGTGTGTACAATAGAGAACTCTGGGAGTCCAGGGTTCTGTATATGGTCAGTTGACTTATGTATTCATGGAGGCTGCCTGCTTCAGTTGGTGGTTCTGCAATAAACAACTTTTAAAATTGACTGTATGCGGAGTCTGCTTTCAACTGATATCTGTCAAAATGTTATGCTTTGTCTCTATTGAGGGAAGGGTCTGTTCCAAAGCTACTACTGCTTCTGCTTTATCGTACATCAGTAGTGAAGAGGTATACTCTGAGGAAGGGCTGTGAGTAAGAGATATCCCCTTCTGCTGAAACAGCCAGGATACTTACATTTTGTAAATCAAGAGATAAGACATCATCTGAATTATTGGAAGGGGAGGGAGGGGTTTGGGGAGGTTATAACCTTCATGGTCATTATCGTCCTTGTGGCTGTAATCCTCTTTAGGCACTGCAAGGGCAATGGACGTGGAGCCTAAACATTCTTCCGCCCTGGCGAATCTCTGAGCCACAGGAAGGTGTTCGATGACAGTTTGTCACCACTACATGCCTTCACTGTCCATTTCAGCCCTCAAATAATCTCAGCAGACTTTGAGGGAAGCACCAGAGTCTGCTCTGAGGTTGGTGCCTATATTGGTACCCAGGGAGGCACCAAAGGTGAGGGATACGAAGCCTTGTCAGAATTCAGTCTTGGGCTCCAGAGCCCATGCCTTTGGAGGCCCAGTCTCGGAAGTGGTCATGTCGGAGCCTCTTAAATCACCAAGTACTCAAGCTCACTCATTCAGGGTGGTCCAGAGTGTACAGGAGATGATCTGAACAAGGCCATCATCGCCCACCTAGATCAGTGGCAGGGTCAGACAATAAAACGGAGAACTTTGCTCTCATCTTTTACAGCATCAAGATTTTATCCGACAACAAGGAAAAATCTGGCATCAAGACTCCAATCAGTCTCAGAACCGGTTCCTTGAGAAATAAGTTGATTTTACTTTCCTAATTTTCTTTTTGTGTTTTTCGTTGTAAGATATTTTTGGAGATTGTTCCCTGTCAGGAGACTTACCTGAAGGCGAAGAGGGTAGCTGCAGTGCCATGTTTCAAGTCAAAATACCACATGCAGATGTCATGTGGATCCAACGAAGACATCAATGAAGCAACTAGAGAGCTCTTGACCTAAGTCAACAATCGATACTTAGATGGGTGTCTAGGTTTTAAAAATAATTGTGTGGCCATGATGTTTATATTTTATGTCACAAATGTTTGTGATTTCTGTAGTAATTGACTTAGACTGCACTGTTTCGTTTGTGAGTGACTTGAAGGTCATTTGTTTCAGACACTTTGTGCACTGTAAATGAAAGATACAAAATAAATAAATACAAATGGTGCCTCACAAGAGACTTCTAGTGTGGCAGAATGCAATCGTTTTGCATTATCTACCGAGATGGCTAAATCTGTGTTGACATCTTACTGAATTTCTCAAGTGGGAATGCAGAAGACAAACAGTCCAAGTAGATTGCTGTGCTGACCCTCTTTCCCAATAACCAGCAATCAGAAATTACTTGATTTATGATAAACTTCGTCAAATCCAGAGGTCATGATGCTGTTCTTGGGGATAGATGAAGATGAGAGTCTCAGCAAAGCCTGTTCCCATATTAATTTCCAACCCAGCATGAATTACCAGGTTCTGTTGGATCTTCTAGTGTACAGTCTCACTAGCTGCAAGCTGCTTTGGAAAGGACAGTGTCAGTGGGTAGACTGTCACCATAGCATTCTAGTTCCATAACACTCGAGTTCTTGTAGAACTAGGGCATGTGTAATGTTAACTAACCGGATATCTGACTAAGGAATTCCTAGGAGAACCAATGGCCTCTTTTGGAAACGGTTCTCTAGGACTGGAATGTGGTGCAATGTGGCGAGCAACACATGGTGAAATGAGAGAAAGCCTGGCAAGCTCCTAGCATTATCACCAGTCTTCTTACCTGAAAAATGAGTAAGGTCTGAACATATTGTGGTTCATCAGCAACACTGATCAGCGATTGTGGTTCATCAGTTAAGGCATGCTGATGGAGACAGATTTACTGGAAGTCGTCAAATTGTCTAACTCCATTCTTTACGAAACACTCATTAGGATAATACTCTGTAAATTCTCCTTGGTAATCAAAATGGTGTAAAGTTGCACTCTTTAGTCCAGGCCCTGACAAAGCATTTCCCTAATCACAAAACATATGACTTAACCTAGGATATGTAAAGGGACTGGGAAAAGAACAGGCCCCTTTGCAGGTGATTTCAGCACACACAGGTCAATTCTGCCTTCATTACTCCCCGACTGTGGCACGCCTCCTGAATCTGTAGATGTATATCTGCTAAACCGTGGTTGCCTGGTGCCCACGTCTCAGACTCAGTGCGATTATGAAGTTCGCTGCCCAAGCGACAGCCAGTACATCGGCTCACGATTCCATCTGTGGCTGCCAAACATCCATGACTCAAGCAGAATAAGAACTCCATACTCTTTTACAGAAGGGGTACCAATTACTTCAGAAAATAGCCTGCTTTAACAAAATGGCCAATTTAAAACACGGTGCTGAATTTCATGCACAGCTAAATTAATGTTAAAATTACAGAGACTAGTAGACCAGTGCATCCCCCCTTCAGAACAAATGCCCCTCATACTTACATGGTGCCTCCGAGTAGCTTTGAGTTTAACGTTATGACAATGGCTCCAAACCAGATGATAACAAAGACTTCTGCAAACTGGGGACCACCTTCTTCCTTGCTGTTTGCTGAACCACCCTGCAGCATTCTTAGAGGAAGAGAAAAGAGAACGCTTATGACTACAGGACTTCAGATACACAGTAGTCACAAAGGTGAAAGACACCTACAGTTGGCAATCAGGCGATAGTACACGTTCAACAAGGGGTGCTTTCCAGATTGACAATGAACAGTGATGGATTTATTATTTGGACATCTGCATACACGTGGCACTGGTGGCATGTGTATATGCATTAATTTAATGATGGCTAAAGAACCTTTCACTACTGAACTACTGAGGGTGTATGGTTCTTATGAAGTTTGACACAGAATCTTGCTCCAATGATTTGGGGCAACATATCCTTGAGGGGTAAAGGCTCTTGGATGGAGAGCGAGAGCTGAATTATGACAACTAGGGTGCACATACCTGGGTCACGTGTATGCATGTAACAAGTGGCAACGTGTAGAGGCAAAACTGCAGCAGACAGTATAGGTAACATGCAAGAACAAAATCACAGTAGAGCAATTTCAGGTTGGTTTACTTAATCCTTTTTTGGTTTCTTACATCGACCGTCTATATTTTTGCTCTTAATATCCCTTCCCCTGCTATTTAGGCGAGGTGTATATTGGAGCCCCAACAAGCTGTCTGATCCTTTCTTATGTCATCAGACTGTCGGTTCTGATTCTGATTCATTTTACAAAGGGGGAAAGCTGTGTTCATTGTTTTCCATCATGGCAATTTGTTGTGTAGTGTGGACTAGAAATTTCTCTACTGTAATTTGTTCCCAAATATAAACATTTTTTCTTGGCCAGAGAGAGTGCAAAGTTTCCCCTTGTAAGTAGAACTTATTTTAATGCACTTTGGTGTGTGCACTTGGAGTTGGACGTTTTGACCATAAAGTGGGAGCACTTTATCCTTTTGTAATTACATTGTTCCTGTTTTAATTAATTCTTCAAATTTTTAAGGATTGTGTTCTTTTCTAAGCATCCCTTTAACACTTTTTGTCTTGATGAGACCCCACATAGACTAGAGGGTCAAAACGTCACCGACTAGGCCTTAATGAGCTCAATGAAATTGCCATGATGGATTATGGCACATGAATGGACATGACTTAACTTAAGTCGCATACCTGTTTTAATACATACATTATATGTATTCTACTATATTTTGCAGGTCCTATTTGTCTGGGACATTATATAACTTTTCATAGGCACCTCACATGAGTAGATGTGTTTCTGGGACGTTGTATAACTTTGTATATGTACTTTACACAAATAGATGTGTCCAAAATGTTACCAGTGTGTAATTATTCTTTTTATACGGGTGTGAGAGTTACCTTTCTGGCTGTCAGTTCTGTTGCCGAGATAATGTATGCCATTGTGCTGGTTTGGATCAAGAATTTAAGTGTATTTATAAATAAGAACCGCTGATTTTTTAAATACAGTAATAAAGCCCAGGTTCTTACGCGGCAGGGCTGCTTTTGTTTACGTGTCTACGTGATCTGGTAAGGGACATCTGGTACCAGTCTCTACTGGGCAATCCCTCATTACAGACATGGAGTTGTGGCCCCCATAATGCCAATGGTCTCTCTCGCCGTTCCTGTTTGTTTATGCATCTGGCTGTGTCCTGTTCGTTTATGCTTCTGGCTGAGTAAAATCTGGAATCCTTAAGTGCTGCTTGTTTGAGTGACTTACAAAAATAACTCAGAAGTACAATGCACTTGACGTGAGCCAATGTCTCTACAAATATTTCAATAAAGATGAACGAATAACCCAGAGCAGGTGACCACCTGTTTTACTAAATACGTCTTACAAAGCTGGGTTTCTTTAGCTCTTCGAGTATTAATCACGCAGTGTTTCATGTATAAATAACAATTTTGTTGCACATTCAATTTTACATTTCGATTTCTATGGTCCTTTGTCGATTAATGAAAGTGTTCTCAAAATTCACAAAACTTTAATAAATATTGCCATTTAAAGTTGGTCTCTGCCATTTCATAATTCTTACTGCAGCATTATGTTTCTTCCAGTGTATCAGTCCTCTGTTTCAGCAAACAATCAGTTTTCTAACAGCCATAAGACATGAGCTAGGAATGCACGCATACAACACAGCTCCACCCCCCCAGTGTAACATGCCTGCTACACAGCACGCTTCCCTCCTTCATACCCTTCATGACCCAAGTGTAGGTCGCTCCCCCTGCCGCTGCAGCTCCTCCAGGTTCCTGAGTTCCTGAGACCCACCCCACAGTAAGTACCCCCCACCTCTCAGCCCCTCGCTCTGCCCCGCGCTACTCACCCTCTCTCCTGCTCCTGCTTCTTTTCCTCTTTTCTTCTTCTCTGTTCTTCCTCCTCGCTCCTCGTCTGTATTCTTCTTCTGTACTCCTCTTCTCCCCGTCTTCTCTCCTCTTCTCTTCTTCCTCATCTTCTGCTGTGGTCTTCTGCCCTCTGTTTCTTCGTTTTTTGTATCTTCCTCCGTGTTCTTCTGTGTTCCTCTGTCTTCCTCTCTGCTCTTCTGTCTTCCTCTCTGCTCTTCTGTCTTCCTCTCTGCTCTTCTGTCTTCCTCTCTGCTCTTCTGTCTTCCTCTCTGCTCTTCTGTATTCTTCTCTGTTCTTCTGTCTTCCTCTGTGTTCTTCTGTATTCTTCTCTGTTCTTCTGTGTTCTTCTGTGTTTCTTCTGTTCTTCCGGTCTTCTGCTCTTCCGGTCTTCAGTCCTTCTGTTCTTCTGTTCTTCTGTTCTTCTTGTCTTCTTGTCTTCTTGTCTTCTGCCTTCGGCCTTCGGCTCTTCTGCCTCCTCCGTCCTCTTCTCCCCGCGCCTGCCCTCCTGCTCCTGCCTCATCCCCCTCCCCCACTCGCATCCCCCCTCTATCTCCCCTATCTAACCCGTTCACTTTCTACCTCCCTCACTCCTCCTATCTACCTATCTCTCCATCTCTCTATCCCACTATCCAACTCCCTCACTCTCCACCTCCTCCTATCTTCCTATCTCTCTATCTATTTCCCTATCTACCTTTTCTCTCTACCTATTTCTCTATCTCTCCCCCCTCCCGCCACCCCCTCTATTACCTATCTTCCTATCCTCTCACCCTCACCCACCTCTACAACCCCCCCCTCCCCTATCTTCGCAACCCTACACCTATCTTTCTCCCTAATCTCCTAAACCTCCTAACACTCTCCCCCCTCCACCCTTAAACCCCCCCTCCCCCAGCTCTTCTCACTCTACCTGTCCCCCCCCCTCCCTCGCACTTTCCCGCCGCGACCTCCTGCACGCCCCCAGCTCCCATTCGCCCCCAGCTGACCCCTCCCCCCCTCCTACCTCATATGGCGGCCGCTGCGCGACTGCGCAGTGGGTGCGCGCAGCGGGTGCGCCGCTGGGGCGCCGGAGGCGCGCCAGAGGCAAGCCCGTCTGCGCCCCTCCGCGCCTGGCCCGCGCCCAGCGCCACGACCCCTGGTACCCAGCTCTCCCAAGCCCCGCTGATCCGCTACGACCCCACCACCCTCCATGCCCTCAACCCAGGACGCTCCAACACCTGCTTCCAAGCTCACCCCAAACGCATCTCACTGTTGATGTCTGTATATTGGCTCGCACAATGAAATTAAACATGATCAAATGGAAGTTTTGTCATCCGATATTCAGTAGATTAGAGTTCGACACTCCAGCACCTTCTGAAATACATGTCACAAGCCCCCAATTTAATAGGATTTCTTCTTTTGTTCTGGAAGCTGCTCATAACTCTGAAGAAAATGATTCCACTTCTCCCTATTTTTCCAATAAGTTGTGTTTGAGGAAGTTAACTACTCCTTATTTGACTTCAGTAGGCCCACATTTCTAATCTGCAGACTGCAAATGATTCAACTACATATCCCTTTAAAATTCAGACTTGTGGCTTACAATGAAACAGCATACATGGTGATTAAATGTTTGATATAAAACAATGTATTTTGAACTTAGTGAATTATTAGCTTACGTCTGATTTTCATAGCAAAATATAAATAAATGCATGCTAAAAAAGGAAATGTATGCAGAGCAGTACGTCCCTAGAAAAAGCATTAATTTCATAGTATCAGCCATTACAATGCCTTCTCATACTCGGACATCTTTTTCTATGTTGAAAAAGGAGCTCCAGACACTTATTTCAAAGGCCACTGATCAGAGGTACCTGCGGATACTGAAGGTACAGAATAGAAAAACAGCAGATGCACGTAGGCGCCTATGCTGCAATTGTAGATTTTGGAGTGATTAGAAAACATCAGTCTAGTACCTCAACTAAATAGGCTCAGTTTATTTATATGGATGTGTGCAAAGCAGATATACTTTGATATACTTTTGTAAAATGTACATTTGTCACAGATGCGGAATAATTTACTAATATTTAGCAGCAGTAACATTTTCATCAAGAACATTTTACATAGCAACAATGGTGGCACAACGATCAATGAAGGTGGAGTGTTAAAAATTACGGAAACTATAATTGTGGCGTAGATTTAGCTGCACCAAGTTTATGGATATGATTAGCAATGGGAGCAAACATATCTAAGTTACATCAGTTTAACTGCAGAAAAACATGCAGCATAATATAAACAAAAATACAGGGAGTGCAGAATTATTAGGCAAGTTGTATTTTTGAGGATTAATTTTATTATTGAACAACAACCATGTTCTTAATGAACCCAAAAAACTCATAAATATCAAAGCTGAATATTTTTGGAAGAAGTTTTTAGTTTGTTTTTAGTTTTAGCTATGTTAGGGGGATATATGTGTGTGCAGGTGACTATTACTGTGCATAATTATTAGGCAAGTTAACAAAAAACAAATATATACCCATTTCAATTATTTATTATTACCAGTAAAACCAATATAACATCTCAACATTCACAAATATACATTTCTGACATTCAAAAACAAAACAAAAACAAATCAGTGACCAATATAGCCACCTTTCTTTGCAAGGACACTCAAAAGCCTGCCATCCATGGATTCTGTCAGTGTTTTGATCTGTTCACCATCAACATTGCGTGCAGCAGCAACCACAGCCTCCCAGACACTGTTCAGAGAGGTGTACTGTTTTCCCTCCTTGTAAATCTCACATTTGATGATGGACCACAGGTTCTCAATGGGGTTCAGATCAGGTGAACAAGGAGGCCATGTCATTAGATTTCCTTCTTTTACACCCTTTCTTGCCAGCCACGCTGTGGAGTACTTGGCGCGTGTGATGGAGCATTGTCCTGCATGAAAATCATGTTTTTCTTGAAGGATGCAGACTTCTTCCTGTACCACTGCTTGAAGAAGGTGTCTTCCAGGAACTGGCAGTAGGACTGGGAGTTGAGCTTGACTCCATCCTCAACCCGAAAAGGCCCCACAAGCTCATCTTTGATGATACCAGCCCAAACCAGTACTCCACCTCCACCTTGCTGGCGTCTGAGTCGAACTGGAGCTCTCTGCCCTTTACCAATCCAGCCACGGGCCCATCCATCTGGTCCATCAAGACTCACTCTCATTTCATCAGTCCATAAAACCTTAGAAAAAATCAGTCTTGAGATATTTCTTGGCCCAGTCTTGACGTTTCAGCTTGTGTGTCTTGTTCAGTGGTGGTCGTCTTTCAGCCTTTCTTACCTTGGCCATGTCTCTGAGTATTGCACACCTTGTGCTTTTGGGCACTCCAGTGATGTTGCAGCTCTGAAATATGGCCAAACTGGTGGCAAGTGGCATCGTGGCAGCTGCACGCTTGACTTTTCTCAGTTCATGGGCAGTTATTTTGCGCCTTGGTTTTTCCACACGCTTCTTGCGACCCTGTTGACTATTTTGAATGAAACGCTTGATTGTTCGATGATCACGCTTCAGAAGCTTTGCAATTTTAAGAGTGTTGCATCCCTCTGCAAGATATCTCTCTATTTTTGACTTTTCTGAGCCTGTCAAGTCCTTCTTTTGACCCATTTTGCCAAAGGAAAGGAAGTTGCCTAATAATTATGCACACCTGATATAGGGTGTTGATGTCATTAGACCACACCCCTTCTCATTACAGAGATGCACATCACCTAATATGCTTAATTGGTAGTAGGCTTTCAAGCCTATACAGCTTGGAGTAAGACAACATGCATGAAGAGGATGATGTGGTCAAAATACTAATTTGCCTAATAATTCTGCACTCCCTGTACAGAAGAATGTGGGATCAGTAATTCTGACCTTTTAAGCTGCAGATGTTTTTTTCTGTGCTAAAGGAGTTACAGTTGTCTGGTGGTGACTTTAAGGGGAAGGTGTGAATCTAGTACAAAAACTGGAACTTAGGAGGAGTCACTGGATGGTTTGGGTTTAACTAGGTTGTGTTTAACTGCTGTTAGGTTCTTGGTATGTATCAGGAGAGCATGCCCAAGACGTAATTGAGGAGCAAACCATTCAGCGCTTTGAATCAAAGGACCAGTATGTTGTACACTGTGCTATTCTTGGAGGTTCGTGAACTGGCTTCCTTGTTGTATGAACGAGAAATGAAGAAGTGAAGGCCACCTAATATGGCTATAACCCAATCGACTGAATATTACTGACGATGTGTGTTTTGGCTGAACTAAATGGTATATGGCTTGAATCCTACGTATGTTCATTAACTCCCAATATGCAGCAGCAGTTGTAATAATTATGAAAGGTTCCATTTTCGTGGATGGGCTGGTACGACATTTGAGCTTTCTCACTGATTGGGGCATCTGAGAAAGTCAGCGGGGAAGTGGATAGAGTCAGTAAGAGTCAGTAAGGGAGAGGAGTCCCAATGAGGGAAAAAGTACTGGACCACAGTTTCAGAAATGGTTACTGTAAGTAACCATGGTGTCATTCAATATCAGATGGCAGTAATGTACTTTAAGATGGAGGAGTGGACTGAAGGTAGGGGAAACGATTGGGTATCATCAGCAGAACTGATGTAAGAAACAAAAAGATGAAATGATATTGCCAAGGGAGCTGGCGTCAAGTGAGAAAATGGTGGAGCAAAGGACAGAGGATGGTGGGAAATAGGGTTGGTGTTGATATCCAAGCCCATGATAAATAGGAAGGAAGGTATGAGGAGAGCCAGTTGTGTTAGGCATGTGAAGCCTTCTGTCCGAGGAGGACAGTACAGTAAGGCAATCATCGGTGTTAAAAGGCACAGCTATGCCTAAAAATAGGAGAATGGAAGACAATTTGTTACAATGGGCAATGATCAAAAACTTTTAAATGTGTGTACATGTTCTTTCCATGGAGTGGAGTGCACAAAATCAAATTGAAGGTAGACAACTATGTTTGTTTGTAGAAAGAGCGTGAGGCGACTGATGACAGGCCGGTTGAGTATTGCAAAAAAAGAAAAAAAGGAAGTTGAGATAGTGTATGATGCGGGGGGTAGGTGTAAAGTCATCAGTAGCTTTTTTCCGTTTAGAAGAACAAGAACTGCTCCTGCTTTGAAGCATGTCCAGTATATGCCACAAGTGAGCGGGTTGTAAAGGGAGGTGAGAGAAAGAAGACGTCTGGACATCATGGTTGAATGTGTCCGATGGCATACATTTACACATTTAGAAAATAGTACTGTAGGAATCAGCAAGCCTAGTCATTGTCAATACACTGAACATTGCAAGATGAATGCCCTGCATAGAAGAACAGTGAGAAGGAGTTCCACCAATAAATCGCCTCAAATGCAGATCCTACATCATATGCACATTTTGCAGGGTGGGTGTCAGTACAGAGATGGAAGTGGCGACGAGTGAATGGCACATGTGGAGTAGGGACCTAAGGTAAGCCAGAGCACAATGTATGAAATTCCACAATTTAGGATGAATGAGCCATACATGAACCTACAGGCCATTAGGCATGTACAATAGCCACTTTCTTGCATAAAGTGAAGGGCTGAGATAAGGTGATATGCATTGTCACTTCCACACCTAAAATATGCACTCCTTTTAAAAAATGAAAGCCAACATTTTGCTACAGATGAAAACACAGTTACTGAAACAAAGTCAATTAATGGAAAGAAAGGTAAAATAAAATAAGGCAGCGGTTACATTATGTTTCAGGAAAGAAAAAAGGAAATTATATTTTTTTAATAGAAAGGCAAAGGCCCCTGGTCATCTATCAGAACTCCTGCCAAAATGACAGTGTGCCTTTATAAATCGGGGAGTTTGTATGTAAACACTAGGATTATGAAACCACGGAATACAGTAGAAACAGATCTGTGGAATCATTCATCTGTTTAGTATTATTTTCACAAGGTATGATAGGAACAGATATAACAGCAGTGTACCAACATAAGTACCAAAGACGCAAGAATGCTGACCTGTCTTACAATTCAGAAAACATTTACTTAGAAGATAAGAAACACATTCTACACGAGTCCCAGGCAGCATGTTGAAAGACTTAATCAGAAAAAAAAAACGACCAACTAACAGTATAAAACGTGCTGTGATTGTTAGAATGATAACTGCAGAAACTGTAGGGTGCATGGGGACTATATTTAAATGTTGTTGACCCACAGATTCCAGGGCATGCACTCCTCCCCCAGCATCCTCCACGTGTGATGATAAGTGTGACCTCGGTATCCCCCATGAAGCGCTCGCGGGAGATGGGTGACAACATTGGAGGTCCTAGGAATGACAAAGTGGGGCGATGAGGAATATAGGTGGAATGGACCGAGGCAGTCGATGTGGACTGCGGCGAGAGGACGCTGTGGAACTGTGAACAGAGGCGGACCATGGGGATGAACTAACCTAGAATGTGGAGTTAACTAAAGTGAACCTACTTCAGCAGCTGACGCTTTCAGCCCTGGACAGTCACTGAGACACGAGAGTAGGCAATCCCATCAGTACTGCCTCTTGCCTTTTTTTTTTTTCTACTTGATTCTTTTCTTTTGCAATTTTCACTTCCACCCCTTTTTCTCTAAATGTTGATGTGCACTGCACCGTTTCCCATGGCCGGGATGAGTGGTTATGGGGAGGGAATGGCATGAAAGGATACATCATGGGATCTCCATCAGTGGGAACGGTCGGTTGAAATGTTTTTAATACACTCTGGTTTGTTTGCTCCAATGTTGGACTGCATTGGAACTTTTGCTACTGACATGTACGGACGAACTGTGCTCACTGTGTCAAGTACGTGGTAGACTCAATGAAGACATGTTTTAAAAAATAAAATGATAAAAAAAATGCAAGATATAAAAGGAAAGGGGGTGTACTTACAGTGCTAGGGTCACACATAAGACCAGGGGTCCCCATAAATCCCCTGTGGAAGTAAAACAGCGCAAGTATTAAAGCACTAGCAAAGAAAATAGAAACACATTTCCAGGAAGAAAAAAAAACGTCAATGTTTTTTTTAATTCCAAATCTTAAGCAAAAACAATTCTTATTCAAGGTTTGATTTTGAATTCGCCTCTTAGGCAGATACTGATTACAAGAAAAGCCTTCAAGTTTGTGCGAGTGACCCATTTTGGCTGTGTGTCGCGTGGCAACTGATACTTCTGCTGCAGTGTCGACCTCAACCATCTGCTTGGATGAGGTATAAAAGCTACAGCACTAAATGAACAAACTGCCTCTCACAAGAGGAAGGAGCCCTCTCATTTTCAGAATGTTGACCCAATATATCCCAAATTTACGCCTACTAGAATTATAACAGGACGTCTGGCAATAACATTTATTTTCAAAACGTCCCTAGGCTCAATTCTACATGTACTTGACATCTACTCCATGCAAACCACCCTGAAAGCCCATCAGGTGACATGATGGCACACCACATTTGTGGTGCTACCCAAGGTGGTCATAATTCATCAATCTAGTAAGAGTGCAGTATGAAAACACATTAAGGAGCCAAAACGCCCCAGGGAGCACTGCACCCCTACTTACAGTCACGGAGCAAAGCTGTGCTCTTCTTGGGGTACATGACATGGACAAACTTCTTCCCAACGGCCTTCAGGTCACGCAGCTGAAACAGCAAAATAAAAGCCTTTTGCCTTACCAAATCAAACACAACTGCCTTGAAGTGCAGTGCAGAATACCAATGATTTGTAGTGAATCTAAATGTTGTTTTTATTTACGAGTCCATTATTTGCATATTTCTTGCAAGTTCTGGCTTCAATCTGCATTCTTGTCAAAATACATTTTTCTGCAACGTGACAAACGTAACAGTATTTACATTTTACGTTTCTGCAATACCCACGGTACTTGCGTATTGATTTATACAATCTCTAGGAGAGTAAATCCGTGTACAAACCTGTTACTAAGTAATGCAATGTGAATTGAGAAAATCAGTTTAGGACGTGACATTTTGAAATACATGACTAATGGCAATAAAAGCAACATGTTCGATACTAACTGCTTACCTCCTACCTATGCTACTCTGCGATCCCCCCATCCTCCAATGTCAGCACCGGTCCTTCACAAAGACACGTATCATTACAATCAAAATACATTGAGGCACTGACCACTGTTATGAAATATACATTGGGGAATGTTTGTTTCTGTGACATTTAGGAGTTAATGTGGCAGATGTCTAAACTGACTAATAATCTAGGAAATCATCTCTCCCTTAGTCACCAACCAATACTGGTGCCAACAACCCTTGCTTTCGATATGGAAACATTGTTTCCTGGAAACTTAACTGATGGAAGCCTCTTCATTCCATTTCTTGCCTAGTAAAAAGCTAATCATTTTGAATGACACCTCTAACTTGCAACAAATATCCAATCATTTGTTTCAGCAGAATATTTACTTCAAGAGACTGGTGATGTGTTACCTACCTTTGTGCACACAAGAAACTAAAATAAAGCAACATTAATTCACTTACCCTTCTATTGTACAAATCTGGAATACAATATGCATTAAAATGAGGCAACGGAAAAGCCACCATGTTATGAGAATCTCCTGCATGGTTATTTATTAACCAGTTAGCTTAGATGTCACCTGCGTCTTACTTCATTGGAGTACTCCCAAAAGTCTGGTAAAAGTAGATTAATCGAGAGAGTTCGATAAGGTGGCCCCTGCAGTTTCACTGTCCAGAATCTGCCCAGAGATGGAGTGTTGAGCCTGTGGTCCAGGATAAGTCGTGCATGCGTGTGAACAGATATGGCCTATGATTGCACTATTCAATAGCGCCAATAGATTCAGGGATAATAAAGTCACACCAAACTTCAGCTGCAATTGTGTTTTTCCACAGACCTGGAGTTGCTTTGCCTAACAGGAGCACGTAAGATTTTGGAATAACACTACAAATAAGGAGGATCCTTACATAACCGGCAAACATAAACAGGGAGCTAAACGACCCAAAGATACACTCAACACCTTACTCTATTTCAAACTCCTCTAAAAATCGACCTTTTAAGGCTAAGGATTTACCAGAACGAGCGATATGCTACAGATGCATGTATGTATGCAAGGCGATTTGAAGTTCTTTAGTGCTGAAACCCATGGACAAGTCAATCTGTCTCTACAGATCTTGGTTAAAAAGGTACATTTTAGGTTTAACTACCTACCCACTATAAACACTCTAAAAACAGTATCTGGGATCAGTATAGCTACACAAGCCTAATCACTGAGAAACAAAGTTCAGGAACTCTAGATGTAGTACAGGTGGCCTCACTTGCAAGCTCAGTAAGGTCTAAAAGCTAACAATGTACTGCATCTCATCAAAAAGAAAGAGGCTCAGATTCGTCCTTATACATAGATAATTCATTCATGTGTTTCCTAGAAAACTAAATGGTGAGCTCCACCAACTGGGCAGCCACACAGGAACCATGTCACAGAATGTGCAACACATCCATACCAAAACAATGGGCTTACATAGTATTTCACGGCAAGTGCAAGACCACAAATTAAAAGATACCTTACCTAGTGGCCACGCAATAACATGCATTTAATCATATGTAGAATGGGAATAATTAGAACTCACTCCACTGGAAGCAGAGGTGTGAGAGCACAACTGAGAGCATTCTGCTGCTCACACAGCAGCAAAAGAGCTTTCCAATAAGAGCTCTTGAAGATAAGAGCCTTGTGGCTTATTCGTTCAGTCTCCTGGACGGTGCCACACTGCTAGTGCAATTCTTTCGAATTCTTAAGAGTTGGAACCTGCCACCACGCTCTACACAAGGTCTGAAAAACTGATTCAGAAAAAATCCTCTTCTAAAATATGATCTACTTCCCTTCTAGAGTGAAAAGGTATCATTGACAAGTCTTTCCCATCACCAAACAGAAGATTTTAATGGGGGTCTCTTTTATGGGAGACTGAAGGAACAGAGAAGGTTTTACAGTGTGAACATGTCCTAGATTTACATGCTGTGCATTATTCCACCCTCTCATGGCTAGGTTCAGAATTGTATCTTCAAAATAAAGGTTTCACTTTTTAGTGTGAGTATAACCTTCATGGCATCGACCACAAGGCTGCAATGTCCCAGAATGTAACATGTTTAGATTCTGTTTTTAGCCGGTGGGTTCGTAAACAAAGGGAAGGGCTCTGCAGAAACTTGTCCTGATGCAGGACGTTAACCAAGAAGAATGGGGTATTTTATAAGTTCATATGTGCAAGAGGGATCAGTGTTGATACAGATAAATGTTCTAACACCAAATACAATGCTGACTGGCCACATGACCCTCAGAATACAGATTTTCCTCACAGTGTTTGACCAAAGGAGGTCCAGGTCAGAGAATGACTTGACGTTCCTGCTGTTTATATTGTGTGCTTGCCACTCCTGGTTAAAGTCTTCAGTGATGGAGAGAACACTATTAATGTTCTATTCAAAGTGTCATCAATCCACAAACTTTGATGAACATGATGTACACAACGTATGTCTGTTCTTAGAGTTGAAGAGTGTGAATCATGTTTGAAACTGAAACTAAAGACAGAGAAAAGACTAAAAAAACTATGGTGAGCTTTTTATCCCATGGTGCAGGGGCCAAACTAAAATGCGCTGCATTCTACAAGACCAACAGCGAAGCAGATGTCTCAACTCAAGTCAAGGCTCTGACAGACTCAAGTGGGCAGAGGAGGGTCAATAGATTGCCTCTTTAAGTTCAGGAAATGAGTCTTTTTTTTAGCAATAGATACTCTCTCAGCAGCTGGGACAGGGAATCCTCTAGGTTGTGGAATGAGATGCCGACTTTGGAGTAAGTGTGACTACAAGGAGCAACCCCCACCCCACCTTCCCAGACCTGAGGCAAATTGCCTTTTCATCATAGGAGCGTGACTACAGGGGGCAACTCACCCCCTTCCCAGACCTGAGACAAATTGCCTTTTTATCATAGGGCCACTCTAACTGTTATCTTGAACAGGTAGGCCCAGTGTGTATTTCAATGTATTTGCTCACTCTTTAGCATAGCCATCCACCCCCATAAATAGGAGGGATACTAAGCCCCGACGAATGCCCCAGGCCAGTTTGGGTATAGGAGAGGGCAGAAACATGTTGGCCATATAAATTTGGACGACACCTTGAACCATTACATTCAAGATTGTCTCAACTGTTTTTAATCTTACCAACGAACACCGTTATTAAAGGATTACATTTTACAGGGGATTTGTTAGGTAATTTTAGCATATATTCCCCTTCAACTGGATCCCCCCTTTATCCAGAAAGATTTATGTCAGCACTCCCTCAAAGTTCTTTTAACAACAAGGTTGAGTCCGCCCAGGTGGTATCATCTTTCCTGGGTGGGGGTAGGTGGTCAAATTATGAAGCATGACACTATAATGTGTATGAGACTACTTAGTCCATAAAGGGAGCACCCCCACCCTTTTTTAAACACCCAGCTGCCACTACCACACCCCATGCCGACAATTAGATCACCAAGTTGGTGATCTGCTTACCAGCGGAACGGGCCAGAGTAGCCTGTTCACAGTATTCCCCATACACTTTGTGGTATTGATTCTTGTGTAAGGGAGACCGTATGGGTCTGATACCCTCCCAGAACTCTCTTTGTGTGTAATATTTGATACTCTCCTAGGACTATTCCAAAAGACATATCATCAACACTGAAAATGATGATATTTAGTTTGGGACTCAAATTTAAAAAAAATAATGGTGAGATTTCAAGGTTGAAACATAGGAGTAATGAGAAAGGGAAAGTGTTGAAACCTTTACAGAACACAAATTTCTCGAGATGAATGAAAAAAACACTGAATGCAGATAACAAAGCACAAGATTCGACTCTGAGGGTGACTGATCTTAAAAGAGATGAATGAAACGTTTGATTCTGGAACAGAAGGATAAGGCATCAGATCCTGAAATCCAAACGTTCACTAACACATTCAGTTTCAAAAATCAAAAAGACACCACAAAGTTGAAATCAAAACAATTGTTGCAAAAAAGAAAAAAAAACATTCAATGATGCAGAACATTTTCAGATCAGGAAAACTGAGAAAGACGCTGACTTGCACACGCAAATAGAGGCGTAACAGTACTCTTCTAAGAAAAAAGTAGGAGGAGGAATGGAAGCTAATTCTCTGAAACATTCAGAGTGGATGAAACCTATGGTATACACCCGGAGCAGAAAAAGAACCTTGTTTTCTATTAGAAACTACAATCCAGTGCTGCATCTAGAGAAATATTCAGGACACCAGAGCCATAACTGGTCGCACCAAGGACAGAGAAGAAAAACAGAGTTTCCCTACAGGCTCCTGTCCTATATATATACAGGGAGTGCAGAATTATTAGGCAAATGAGTATTTTGACCCCATCATCCTCTTTATGCATGTTGTCTTACTCCAAGCTGTATAGGCTCGAAAGCCTACTACCAATTAAGCATATTAGGTGATGTGCATCTCTGTAATGAGAAGGGGTGTGGTCCAATGACATCAACACCCTATATCAGGTGTGCATAATTATTAGGCAACTTCCTTTCCTTTGGCAAAATGGGTCAAAAGAAGGACTTGACAGGCTCAGAAAAGTCAAAAATAGTGAGATATCTTGCAGAAGGATGCAGCACTCTTAAAATTGCAAAGCTTCTGAAGCGTGATCATCGAACAATCAAGCGTTTCATTCAAAATAGTCAACAGGGTCGCAAGAAGCGTGTGGAAAAACCAAGGCGCAAAATAACTGCCCATGAACTGAGAAAAGTCAAGCGTGCAGCTGCCACGATGCCACTTGCCACCAGTTTGGCCATATTTCAGAGCTGCAACATCACTGGAGTGCCCAAAAGCACAAGGTGTGCAATACTCAGAGACATGGCCAAGGTAAGAAAGGCTGAAAGACGACCACCACTGAACAAGACACACAAGCTGAAACGTCAAGACTGGGCCAAGAAATATCTCAAGACTGATTTTTCTAAGGTTTTATGGACTGATGAAATGAGAGTGAGTCTTGATGGGCCAGATGGATGGGCCTGTGGCTGGATTGGTAAAGGGCAGAGAGCTCCAGTCCGACTCAGACGCCAGCAAGGTGGAGGTGGAGTACTGGTTTGGGCTGGTATCATCAAAGATGAGCTTGTGGGGCCTTTTCGGGTTGAGGATGGAGTCAAGCTCAACTCCCAGTCCTACTGCCAGTTCCTGGAAGACACCTTCTTCAAGCAGTGGTACAGGAAGAAGTCTGCATCCTTCAAGAAAAACATGATTTTCATGCAGGACAATGCTCCATCACACGCGTCCAAGTACTCCACAGCGTGGCTGGCAAGAAAGGGTATAAAAGAAGGAAATCTAATGACATGGCCTCCTTGTTCACCTGATCTGAACCCCATTGAGAACCTGTGGTCCATCATCAAATGTGAGATTTACAAGGAGGGAAAACAGTACACCTCTCTGAACAGTGTCTGGGAGGCTGTGGTTGCTGCTGCACGCAATGTTGATGGTGAACAGATCAAAACACTGACAGAATCCATGGATGGCAGGCTTTTGAGTGTCCTTGCAGAGAAAGGTGGCTATATTGGTCACTGATTTGTTTTTGTTTTGTTTTTGAATGTCAGAAATGTATATTTGTGAATGTTGAGATGTTATATTGGTTTCACTGGTAATGATAAATAATTGAAATGGGTATATATTTTTTTTTGTTAAGTTGCCTAATAATTATGCACAGTAATAGTCACCTGCACACACAGATATCCCCCTAACATAGCTAAAACTAAAAACAAACTAAAAACTACTTCCAAAAATATTCAGTTTTGATATTAATGAGTTTTTTGGGTTCATTGAGAACATGGTTGTTGTTCAATAATAAAATTAATCCTCAAAAATACAACTTGCCTAATAATTCTGCACTCCCTGTATATATAGAGTCGTATAGAGTCTAGATGGGGAGGATAAGGAGATTTAGAGGACTGGAGCAGCCACAGTTTAGCACTGGTGAATGTACAACTTTCCTTAGCACCAGTAACAGAAGGAAATATAAAATATTCTAGGACAATATGAAAAGAGAGAAAAGCCATAGTAAATGATGCGAAACTCTGTCAAAAGATGCTTAGAATTGTCTTGGATGTCAGAGAAACTTTCGGCAGACATTACTGTACTGGTTTGCTTTTATGCAGGTATTCCAAGCTTAAGATCTCTGAATTAAAATCCAAGCAAAGCAAATTAAATAACATTCCAAAGCACAGTGAACATTTGTTGAGCACACCAGTGAAAAAGCCTTTCAAAAAGATGAAGAAAAGTAACAAAACTGCAAATGCTGTGGAGATTTAGCAAAGTAGAGACATTCTTCCTAAAGGCACGACAATGTATAGGAAACTTCAGTGTGGACAGCTCTATTAATTGCAATGTTACTCATTACAACAAGAACTAGGAGTTACTTAGTCAATAAAACCTTGGCAACAGCCCAGTCAACAAAAGCAGCCCTTTCATGGCAGGAGCCAAACATTACTGCCAATACCTCAAAATTACAAAATCCATCAACCACCACACAATCCTAACACTGGAAGGAAGGAGACGTGGAGTTTATTGCAGAATTGAAAAGAGATTACCTTCATGGGTGTTACAAACAAAAACACAAACATTATTGTATAGAATAAATGGAAAAACCAGCAAAAATTAATAAGGGCAGCCAAGAGGAGAGAAGATTATGCCAACCAATCTGCTAGAGAAGGAACAGGCATCAAAATGCAAAGTTCGGTTAAGGATGTGTCTCTCCAAGAAAGAAATCATGGAGTGTATTTAATGTACTCTTTTTCCAAAGGTGAATTTAGTGCTAAGTGTAATATACTGAATCAATACATCAAAATACAAAAAAAATAAATCAAGAAGATAACATTGTAAAATGTGAACCTATGTTGGAACAGAAGGATTTCAATCAATCAATCAATCAGGAATTTGTAAAGCACACTACTCACCAGTGAGGGTCTCAAGGTGCTTTCGTAGCATACTGAACCTGAAAGCTGTATGTTTCACATCCCATGCATCACAACCATTGTAAAAAAGTTTGCAGCAGAGCGAAACATCATTAGTTTAAGGTACTTGTAGAAATAATGCCTGCTCCGACCGTGTTTACAAAATGGCTGGCAGAGGTAGCAGTGGATTTAAGAAGACAGTCCCTACCTTGTAAACTATTTGGATGAGTAACTTTTAAACCTGAATTCGTTCTAACATTGCCACAAATGCAACACTTGATCCATTTGTTGTGTAATTTGGAATTCAAAAAAAAAATCTGAAAAAGTTGTCTCCTACGCCTGCTCAAAAAACGTTTTTTTTTAATGCAGCAGAGATTCATATGGACCTAGAATTGGCCATATCAACTACACAGCATTTAAGGATCAGGTTTGTCTTTGCAAGATATCAGTCTCTGAAAGTAAAACTAGTGAGAAAATATCTGCGAGTGTTGGCATGAAGCATTCCCCTAACAACATTTGGGCACCTACACATCTGCAGGAAGGCAGTGGCACAGTCTGCATGGGACGAGATACATCTAGAGGCTGTCACTTTGTATATACAGAAGATCTTAAAATGATGGATTCAGGACAATATTAAGAAGAACAGGTCATACAAACAACCAGTCTCAAATAGGACGGTAATGACAGGTGCCTCTCCCTTAGGGTGATGGATACACTTCAAATGATTGGCTGCTGGAAGACGCGGTCAAACATATCACTTGGATGGAACTGAAGACTGAGCATTTGGCGTTGAAGGCAAGGTGGTGCAAAGCCATATAGGAAATGCAAGAACCATCTTTTATCAGTACAAACCAGGGGGCACAAAGCTGTGCCTTCTGTCAAAGATGTCACAGAAAAATTAGCAACAAGACTCCTACAGTCATCGAATGTGGACATCAGGAACTACGAGAACTACACAGCGAAACATGTTGGATTCTGTATAAAGTAAATAATTATCAAAGACAATTACACAATGAAAGATGACTTGTACAGCAATTGTACAGATTATTATGCAACAATTTAATATATGTGATGCAAAAAGTGTATTTATCGGCTGTATCTGTTGAAGGTACCAGCTGTTACATCTTATTGCTTTTATAAAAATCATTGTGGGACTATCTCACACATATGCCACCTTTACCAAACTAGAAACTAAATGTTGCTCTAAATACACTTATGTTGCCACCCTTCGAACCAAGAAAAGGTCAAAAGTCTTACTTTACTGCTTTTATATTTTTGGCATCACTAGGGAGAGTTAGTGAATTTTAGGAACACACAGATCGACATCCATAATTTAAATGCACAAGTATGAGGTAGTAATGGGAACAAATCCACTCTTAAAATCTCTAATAGAAGGGAAAAGATTGACATTAAGACTAGACACCTTTTAATTTTTTTACTAGGAAAAGGGTTACATTGGCTTGTAGGGATCTAATGTGACTCCACCTAACACTCAGGTAAGAACTTTGGCTATTTTTGGTATAACCAGTTTCAATATTACGATATTCCCGTAAACTGGCCCATTTGAGTTCAAGTAGATTGATCTGAACCTATATTGAAACAGTTTTTCCACCGGACTTAGTACGTTTTTGTTCTCTCACAAAGATCAGTACGAATACGAGGTCAATTTGAAGACTTCCAAATAGAACATCTTATCAATACTCCCCACTTGGACCTTAGGCGACTACCAGCTGTTTCTATGCAGGTATTTCTTACTTATTTCAGTTTATTTAAAATACATAATTGACTCTAGTGTAGTTTAGCTTCTCTTTTATTCGAATCTTGAACGTTCGAGTATTCACTCAAGTCTCTTTCTTTACCAGAATGGTTAACCTTTATTGACAGCAAAGGATATTCTCTCTAGCATATGAGAAAATGGAACATCTCTATATAAGTAACTACCCTAGATCCATATAACAGGTACTACATATATAAAATTAAAAATAATATTTTGGTGTCACTAACCACACAGAGCGCACTGGTGTACCCTTCACAATTTTGGAATAAGGAAAAGAAACCATCTTGATGTTTGGATGTTTTATACAACAATTCTATTATTCCATTTATTCTCTATTAATTACTCTTATGCTTTCATTCTTCGAATTCTTTAAATATCTTTGTAGGTGCATGCCAGCAACCATTCCTTCGGTATTACTCTGCTCAGCACATATGGTTTGCACATCTCTGGTGTCCGGTATCTCATTAAATGCTAATACTCTATAATTAGAGACCAACTTTGGGTCTCTAAGTACTAACATGAAGATCTAAATTAAAAAAATTCCAGACTATAATTCTTATGTATATATGTTTTTCTGTAATAGATATCGCGTAGGCGTTTGTTATACATCTAGAATATGGCACAAGAAACAATCACTACTACTTTGGGAACTGCCCTGAAGAAGGTGGCCTCAATAATAGAGGAATACCGAAACGCGCGTAGGCGATTGGTTCCTACTGTATCTCATTTGAGATTATAGTATTATCATCACTTGGCGATTGGTTCCTACTGTATCTCATTTGAGATTATAGTATTATTAACATTCCTCTGAGTTATAGATCGGTACTGTATCAAAGTATAAGATTGTAGTATCAACACTGTTAGATTCGTATCAATAAAAGTTCTTATATACGATATAACAATGTATTGTTTTGAAGGTATTCTTGTCTTTATTCTCATTGTATTAGATTAGGACTTCTTTAGTCAATTGGATTTGTAACTTTTGTATTTTTTACTTTTTCTGATTTAGTGTGGGGTGAATGAGGAATGATCGAGTTAGGTATATGCTATTGCTTCTTTGTATTTGGTTTTATGAATTTCTTATTCTGTAAATGAATTTAATAAATGTATATTTTGTTGATAAAAAATTGTATCAAGTTCTGTAGTCTGTTGTGTAGCCTAAATCATGTATTGTAGAGTTGTTATTGCTTATGACATACAAAATTATAGTCTCTAATATGTATATTGACATGGTACTTGAAAGAATATCGACTCTATAAGCAATTCTTTGTAGCTCTTTCTCTAGATTTACTCCACAATGTAGGGAAACTACCACCACAGGTCATCTGTGCAGCAGCCAACTTGGTTATCTGTATAAATGTTTGCACAACACTAATGTGTAGCTACAAAACCAAGGACTATGTCTAGTGTGGCATGGTGGGTGACGGGTGGGTTGGGAGAGGCTAAGAATCGATGGACTGGATTGTGGCTGAGTGATCGCTAATGGTTGAGATGAATTCAACCATTTGTTGCAACCAAAGAAAGAAGCATACACAGGAAAAACGGTTTCAAAAACTTTGTTTGCTGCTATCCAATCTTAAAGCCCTCCTCTATAACTGTAAATTTGACTTTAGAATAGGTTCTCTTGGCAAAAGAAATTAGTGATTTACCTGTAAAACATCTTTGACACTTGGAAGACTTCCAGACTCACTAGTGACTTGCTCACCTTTCCACGTAGGGGTGAAGTGCAGGGCAAAACTAAAATATAGAACTAATCCTGAAGGGGCGCCATTGAAGAGAAAGGGGAAAGAATCTCCAGATGGTTGTCATGTACGGGGGTTTTGCGCCTTATGTCAAAGCAGACTTTCTTGGTTCCATTTACAGCTGTAAAACTTTTAAATAAGACAAAACCTACACTCAACCATTAGATGGTGGACTAGTGCACAACATGTGAATGTAGAAAACTTTCAAGCTGCAAACTATTGTTACTACTAAGTACATAGTTTAATTCTACATACTCTACTACTACAACTATGTCATAGCCACTTACAATAGTGTCTTTAACAGGTTCATCTAACGTAGAGTAGTCTTCCTCTTGGGACTGGGATCCCATGGGTACTGTGATCTCCCCCTCCACAGGTATGTCTTCTGATATGGAGACATCGGCGAGCCCTGCAAACTAGAAAGGAAAAAAAAAACACATTAAGTAGTCATGTATTCAACCACTGATACCAAATCTGGATCAAACAAACAAGACCCGTCGCTATTCTTTAAACACTAAGACTAGCTCACGGCTGAGTAAGCTTCTTGGTGTTAGAGGCCAAGAACACAAGCTAACATTCAAGGATTCAGCGGCTCGTGGTGCAAAGGTCGGTGTGATCCTTGCCTGATTTTCTGGGAGGCTCTTTCGTACTAATTAATTCCTCCTATTTATTTAGGATCTACTTGGAATTGGTCCTGCCTCCAAATCGAACAATCAAATGGGATGTTAACACTTTCAGTCAGTTCTGTTGCTCTTCCTAACCATGGGAACAGGTTCCCCGTTTTCCAGTATCCTTCAACTTTTTTACGGCTCGAGATGCCAAAGTCAGAATACTTGCTTAGTATAGATAATGTTATATTTGTAAATTGGTTTCCAAGGTTTAATCATTGGAAAGACTGTACTTGTTCTGTTGTTTTTGTCAAGTCATTAACACTAGGTTGTAAAATATGTATTGCTTCAGTAGAGAATAGAGGCACTCTAAAGGCACTGGCATCACGTTTCTAAGCTCGTTAGAGACCAGAACCCTTGGCGTCCTTAGCCACCACCACATCAGCAGTCATTTGCCAGTTTAGAGTGTGTTTTGATGTTTTACACAAAACAGATGTTATATACTCTAAAAAGGCTACTGAGGTTTGAGGAGAATCAGTTTCTATTTGTATTGCACCAGCTTTCAATGCAAAATTGTTTCATAGTAGTACACTATTAAGCATGATTACACTATACTCTTACTGGAGTGCAGAGATGTCAGCAAGATGGCAGTGACGGTGGCCACTCGTACAGGTGGCACTGGCTGGATAGTTGCCACAATATCACCCATGTATTGGTCTCAGGGCAGGATCTCGGAGCGTGATTCTTCTAGAGTTTCACCAGCTCTTGGCATCAGCCTTTTCATGCAGCAACAGAAACTTCTAGGGCAAAATCTGCATTTCTCACTGCTTTTCCCAACCCCTGTTTATCCATATGACCTCACGTGCCAAATCATCACGTGGAGTATTTATGAAGCTGTCAGCTGCTCCAAAAGCTCAACCAGCACATGCCAGGTATCCAAAGCCTACTGGGAACACAGAAGTCAGTCTCCATCGGATGTAGTGTATGAGGGTCTAGGTGCTTGCCAGCCGAAGACCTAACCCAGCCCATGCTGCACATAGCTAGAGGTTTCTGTCCACTGAGCTTCGGGGTTGGGAGGACTAGGTACAAGGAGAGTTGACCACATTGTGTGACCAGAATCCACTAAGCACCGCCAATGAATGTGCACAGTGAGTTATGGCACCAACAGGAGAGGATGCAGGGCATAGTCAAAGTGCATACCTTGTGCCCAGACCTATATCATAATAAATTCAAAAAAGCTACTAAGAATGTTAAAAGGGAGTGCTGTTTCTTTACTTGGCTCATACATTAAACAATCATTGGCAAAGACAATAGGTCTCACCTATGTGAGATCTTTTGGCTTTGTCAATGATTTTTAGCCATGTTCTACAGAAGCGCAGCAGCTTTGAAGCATGGTTAAAGTCCGGAAAAATGTTTTCTTTGCCATGGTATACAGCTGCGTGGCTGCTGTGCAGCCTGGTTGAAAGTAAAAAAAATAAAGACAAAAAGGCACTATATAGCGGCCTGCGTTGCCCAAATCATAGCACTTAGTTCAAACGTTTAGCCATGATGTACAACATGGCTAAAAAACATTTACAAAGCCAATAAATATTGTATAGGCAAGACCTACTGGTTTGTCCATTTTTTTTTTTGCAGTGTTTATAAAGCGCAAACTCAGAGCAAGGGCATTGGAGCATTTTACATCAGCATTTTACATGACCTTTAGTTTACATGACCCACCACAGTTACATTACAGAAGGCCAGGCACAGGAAGATAAACTGATGTACTCAAAATCATAGGATGTTGAGTGGATGCTGGGACTTTAACCCCAGTTCAAAAGTCGGCTGTCATGGTGCTAAGGCATTACTTCTTTCTCAAATCCCACCCATGCAAATACCAAACCGGTGGGGCCAGAGAAGAATTGCGGGGTGCAGGGAAAGGACAAAGGTTACAAATACATTCAGAATGTAAACAGTAATCTCGAAAGAGTGACTGATATCATGCGAGTCAGTGGCTCAGGGGCATGGATGCAGGAGCCAGTCCTACCCACCTGAAATGATAAAATATGCATTTAATGATTGGGGGGGTGGGTTTCATTTGCCTGTGAGGAGCGCTGTGTTTTATTATTTGTATTAGAATGATGTCACAGTTCTACATATGGCTTCCTGGCGCAGGGTGAGCGTCGAGCTTCCTGTTCTCAGACACAGCCTTGCTCACTCACACCGATAGTGAACTCTCCTTATTTTGTGCAGCAGTTTATATAGCGCCAACTCAGTCCCGATTGTAGCACTTTACATAAGCACAAGTTACTTTTACACAAGGACACGGTTAATTTCGTTTTGCATTTTTCTTTTTAGGCACGGGGGGGGGGGGGGGTGGGGGGGGGGGGCTTAAGTGATCAGGCCAGACTCCGAGGATGTAGCGCCGATGCGGGAATGGAACCTGGTTCTCCAGTCCCGAAGCTGTGAGCTTTTACCGTTTCCTGGCTACTGAATGATCATTCTGCAGAGTGACTGCTATTGCATGAATAACCCTGGCTGCCACAGGAGCAATCTGGTGTTAACTGGACACATGCTTCGAGGTGGAGCGTGGTGGAGGTGTGTAACACTGCACTTGTGCGAAGAGAGAAAATCACTTGGAAGAGCTCCTTGTCAGAGCAGTACACCAGGACATGCAATGTTATTAAATATGCTTATTTTGTTCAACGGAGGCTGCAGTACAGGGAGCCTCCCCATAATCTAATTATTCTTATTTAGCTGACAGGGAAGGAAACACCCTGTTCTTTCAACATCAACAGTAGTGGGCAGTTGTGGGGTGGCACTCTCAAACTCTATTCCGAGTCATACACGTGTTCCTGAAAGGGGTTTCCACCGAACTGCTGTGGAGTATCGTGCAAGGGTGGGTGAGCGAGTGCTTTCTAAAATGAAGGAAAGAGTATATGGGATGGAAGCACAAAGGAGCATTTCCGAGGAAAGAAGAATGGCTGCCTCCACATGAAAGAAGAAAGAATATCTAAATGACAGCGCGGCCAGCAGACTAAACAAATTAAGACATTAATCTGTACTGTGAGACACACAGACGGAAGTGACGTCTTTCATTTCTTGCCAAATTAGAAGATGGCAAAGAAGAATGATTATGATACCAACGAATGGTACGTTGTGGGTGGGTTAAAAGCCCCTTTTCTTAAGAGCTTTTTAGGTCGAGCATAGCAGCGTACAAGCGCTGCTTTTCCTAGGTGTTGGTATGTATCTGGGCTTTTAACCACACCCACTGCACGCCCATCACTATCACTCGTTCATGGGCTTGCCCTTCAAAAATCCTTTATTTTCGTTGGTAAATGCTTTACATTTGGCCCTCCTTGGGGCGGTTTAGTTACCGCCTTGTACATCGACCCAGTTACATGGCTAATTGCACTTTTACCAATATGTTTGAATGCGAGCGAACTTCTTTTTCCTTTTCTGTGCTGCTTCACACTGATGCCGTGACGCATGGAATCGGCTCCCTTATGTGAAACTGTATTACTTTTCATTTTCAATTTATGTGGCAAGAAAAGTCCGGATAGGAGTTTACAACGTTAAAAGCTCTAATTCGAGCCAATGCAAGATGCATTGCATTGCAAATACTTGTTTCTCTTTAGATACAATACGCCGCCAAGCAACAGCGCATGCACGCTGCTTGCAGGTTCGACCTAAAAAGTGAAACAAAAAATACCTTTAGCAAAATCTTCACTTAAAAATGTGTTTACAAACCAAAACCCAAAACAAACGTGCTGCTCACAAATTATAAATGTCACATACGTCATAAAAAAAAAAAAAGCATTTGCAATGCAATGCATCTTGCATTTGCTCGAGTTAGAGCTATTAGCGTTGTAAATTCATAACTGGAGTTTTCTTGCCACATTAAAAAAAAAAGTAAAGTAAAACAGTTAACATAAGCAAGTCAATTCACAGTGCCCCGGCCGCCATGAGCATAACCATGAAGGAGAGACGCAAAAGGAAAAAGAAGTTTGCGCGCGGTGGAACGTATCAGCAAACGTGCACTTATCCATGTAACAAGGTTGATGGCCAAGGCTGTAACAAAACTGCCCCAAGGAGGGACAAACGTAAAGCATTTACCAATGATAAAGGATTTTTGAAAGGCAAGCCTACGAATGAGTGATAGTGATGGGTGTGGTTAAAAGCCCACATAGATACCAACACGTCGGAAAAGCAGCACTTGTGCGCTGCTATGCTCAACCTAAAAATCAATGATAACCATGCTTGTGAGAACACTCACTATATCATTAGTAACATCGTTAAAGTTGCATAAATTAATATTTTTCACACCTGCTCATACTAGAAATAAAGCTACTGTACAAAAGAAATAAAGCTATTGTGTTGAAAAGGGCACTCACTGAAGGCTTCCATTTACTTCGTCTAAACAGTTAAGAACTGCTAAAGAACAGAACTGTGGCAGCCTTCGAACCAGATGATGTCCCTCCTACATCACTGAAGCTACAAACAATTGGTCTTTTCCATACCTGTTTGCTATCACTGGAAAAGCAATCTGCTTCACCAGAATCTACATAACGACACTGGCACTGGAACCAAAGTCTACATTTACACTATAATCAATGTTTGGGGCATTACCTATTATCATTAACTCCGCTAAGGACTTCTAACAAAAAGTTACTGATATCTTTATGTATCACCACTATCTGCACTTGGCTCTTCATTCCTATGGGTACTCTATTCGCTGCTCATAACTAGTTGATTGTATTTTGCCATTGTTCTCTGTAAAACACTCAGCCACCCAAGACGTGAAGTCAACACAATAGAAAATTCTACATAAAAAAAAAAAGATTACATTGGTTTTGTTTGTCGACTGTGGTAGTTCAGCCTTTTGTATAGGTATGAGCTGCATTAAAATCCATGTTTATAGCAGTACTATAGCTACACAACTGTCTATAAAATTAGGATGTGCATTACTAGTGAGTTTAACTGATTTCCTGTCCCCTCTACGTACTTCCCCTTTACAAGTGCATTTAAAATAGTAATGTCATTGATGGTGTGAATGGCGAAGTGACAATTGCTTCTAGTAGCGTAGTCATTGATGATGACACTTCAGGTGTCATCTGCATGATGTCATGAGCATGCATTGAGGGATTATATTTGTGCAATTTACCATATCTAGAAAATCTCTGTGGTTTTAGGCTTTAGACCATGAACAAAGCGTACAGTTAAGTTTTTTTTTTTTTTTTATGGGGATGTATTTATACATACCCATTTCTCTTAAAAGTCTATCTTCCCATCTTACCTCTTCAATCTTGAGATACCTGTTCTTTTCAAAGTGGGCAATAGAGTGGGCAAGATTGATTTGGATCCTGAATTCATAACTGTGTTTTAGCATGGTTGAGCTTGCCAATGCCTGAGGCACCAACTTTCAGAGGCGGGTACACATCACGCAGCAGTTGACATCTTCATCTGATTCAATTGAAAACTGCTTATAATTCATTTTAAGTAAACGTCTACTAGACAGCACAGCTTTCTGGTTTGCTAATGAAATCGTGGGGATGTTCAGAAAGTTTCCGTGGGAATGCATTTCACCCACTGCTTACCACTGGCTTTTTGGTTTGTAACTCAGTTTTTCTATCTTTCTATTTGCTGTCTTTATTTGTTTTAGGCTGTCCAGCTTGAGTTTGTCACTCCCGTTGCCCAAACCTTGTTTACTGCATTCTATGTCAGGACCGGAGGCTTCGGATTATGCTTTCTCTCTCTTTACTGTAAACTCACAGCAGCCAATGAAACGTTTAAAACAGAAAAAACTAAGTTTCACAGGATTCCCAGTAGTCCAACACATTGTCCAATCATATATAACTTTTGCATATAAATATCACCACCTCCAGAGTCCTTCCTCTTTCATTGCTGCTCACAGCACGCGATAAAAAAAATCCACTTAACTCTTAATATTCATGCATATTGTGTTTTTTCTGTGCAGCTCTCGTGGAGTGGGAACGGGATGTAACCCGGTTTGCCTTGTGTCCGTTTTTGCTTCCACTTGTGTGTGACCTATTTGCAGGGTGATCGCGTGATCGGTAAGCCGATAATTTTTCCCGGCCCTCTGGGCTTCTCTGAACACTCGGAGCGCTTCACGCGCTCCTGGAGGCAACCGGAAGTTAGAGGACCTCATCCTCTGTCCATTTCCAGCTGCGCATGTGCTTTTCGAGACATTCCGATTCTAACGCATCTCGGAACACAATGCAGCTGGAAATCCCCAAATTCTCTGTCCCTGAATGCCCAAATGGGAACAAATATGTGATAGGGCTTTGCCCTAGGGGTCGCAGGTGCTCCCTCCACAATTTACCTTGTGAGAGCTAACAATTGGGATTAAAGTGTTTTTTCTACCTGCTGGGTGCCCCCCACCCCTTTTGAACTCCTCCAGCCCTCTTATTAATATGGAATACTACGCCAAAGAAGAGGATTTCTATCAGGACCATCCTGATGTCAATCAGCAATATGGTATGGAGGAAAGACCGGTTGAGGCCCTGGGCTCCCATGAACAGGTCTCAGTGAATCAGGCTCTAATAAAGGTTTTAAAACCTTTTGCGCATCCTTTATTCAGATATGGCCAACGTGAATTGTGGGGAAGACTCCCTAAGGTGAATACATCCAGGGATGACCTGGCACCTGATGTGGGCTTTGCCCAAAGAGCCTCAGTAGGTCTATCTGCATCGGCTGACATTCTTGCACAGATTGCGGCTTTGGTGATTAAGGACCACGAATATGACCTTTTTCCTTCCTTGGAAGCTTCTGGGTCGCTTCCCACAACGTCCGCCAACATTTTGGACGATGCAGAGTCAGATTCTTCCCTTTCCTCTGCGTCTCAACACACAGAAGATCCTAAACACACGGGAAAACACAAACGCAAATCCCACACCGTTGAGGAAGAAAACCAAACCCAAAAAATGTTATCCTTTGACCCAGAGGCCATTATTCACCCGCGCTCCACTGAGTGGGTTCCCTGTACCCAAGTAGCTCACTATGTCTAGGATAGAATCCGGAAAAGTTTGGACCGTGACGTACGTAACACCTTGCGCTCAGAATGTCCTCGCCTGTCACTCCTAGGGAAGGTCGCAGATACTCCTGAACTAGATCTTAACCTGGCAACCCTTATTAAAAAAATGTCAAAGGATCCCAAGAAGGGTTTAGATAGAGCCTGAAAAGGGTGCCAGGACAAACTGTTGGACATTTCTGGACCGTTACCAAAATCCTTGAACTTGCTGTGCAGAATAAAGAATGAAACTCTCAACTGGACCCAGACTCCGTTTTGCAATGGTCCCAGAGGGCTATATGCCTTCTTGGCAATGAAAACTGCGCTGTTTCCACTGAAAGGTGATGGTCCTTCCTTATTAGGATCAATCCAAAATTAGCTGAACTAGCCCCCAAAGAGGCAGGCTCTTTAGCGAATGAGATGCTGGTCAGAGACAAATTAGTTAAGGATTTAGGAAAATACGTGGCCACATTTTCTGCTTTGGACAAAGCACAGTCATCCATGAAGAAGATGTTTAGCGGGGGCCTTTTTGTCAGGGCCAGGCGGTTCAGAGGCCAAGCGCCGGGCCAAGGTTTCAAATAGGCCTCAGGAGGAAATGGGCGACGAGGAAGAGGCTCTTCCTATCCCACATCAAATTTGTATCCCTCCAGAACACTCAGAGGTTACGGCAAGGGGTTCCAGAGGCAGTAATCATGGCGGTTCCTCCGTGTCAGGCAACACCACAACAGGTGAGAGTTATTCCGTTCTCAGATGTAAAATTCCACCGCCTGGTGTTTTACCAAACCATTACGTCCAGTGGTCCTATCCTTCAGAGAAAAGGTGTTCGTCTAATTATTTATCTAGACGACATCCTGATCATGGCCCAATCCAAGGAAACTCTCATGCAGCATCTATCATGGACAATCCATCTTCTCCAAGACCTAGGTTTCCTCATCAATCTAGGAAAGTCGATCCTGATTCCTTCTCAGAATATAGAATTCTTAGGATTTCAAGTAGATTCAGTAAAAGCTCAACTTCTGTTACTCCTTTCAAAGCAAGCTTCTATCAAAAAATGAGTTGAGGAGAGCCCTTGTCTCTCGGACTATATAACTGAGGACTTTATCTTGCCTTGTCGGTCTGCTAGCCTCCTCCATTCAAGCACTTTTTCTGGGCCCTCTCCATTATTGGGCATTGCACCGCCTGAAGATCATACACCTTCGCAGGGGTCTAACGTATTCAGAGCAGATACAACTTTCCGAGGAAGCCAAAGCGGAGATCTTTTGGTGGCTGTATCACAATTGCAGAGCAATATTTTCAGCCACCCCGGAATTGATAATAGAGTTGGATGCCAGCCTTTGAGGCTGGGGAGCCCGTTGCAGCTCAGTGACTACCGGAGGGAGATGGACCCCTTAGGAGAAAGCTCTGCATATCAATTGTCTGGAGCTTTTGGCAGGATCGTTTGCGATTCGGTCACTATCGCCCCAGAAAGCAAGTTGTTGCATTCTGCTCCGCATGGCCAATGTTTCAGCAGTACGATACATAAATAATCTTGGGGGGGTTGGTTGGGGGGGGGGGGGGGGGGTGGGATGGGAACCAGATCCCAAGTGCTGGTGTCAATAGCCAAAGACTTTTGGGAGTATTGTCCCAATACCAAATATCAGTTTTGGAGGACTACATTCTGGGCAAGTCCAACCTGACTGCAGACTGGAACTCATTTCCTGAGGGACGCAGCGACTAGAGACTAGATCCTCAGAGGTTCTCCAATCTCAATCAGATTTAGGGGCCGTGCTCGATCGATCTTTTTGCCTCACGCCTGAACATGCCACTTCCTCGTTTCTTCAGTTGGAGGCCAGACCCTCTGGGATCGGATGCTTTTCTGCTATCGTGGGAGAGGGGGATATTATATGCTTTTCCCCCGTTCTCCATGATGGCGAGAGTACTCTCTCATGTGAAGAGGCAATCAGCGGAATTAGTCCCGGTGACTCAGCTTTGCAAGGCTCAACTATGGTTCCCAGTGGCTATGGAACTATCATCCGCCCCTCCAATTCGAACTCCTTATCATACATCCCTGCTCCTAGACCCAGCAGGACTACCACATCCCTTAATAATGGCGGGCAATTGTCCCTCATGGCATGGAGAATTTCAGGAAACGTTGGCAGGTGTCAGGAGTTTCAGACAACGCTTTGTTTTTCCTTTGCCAATCCAGGGCCCCTACTACTCACAAACGGTATGAATCTTCTTGGCGAAGATGGACCTGTTGGTGTAGTGAAAGGAGTGTCGATCCACTGGGGGCACATATTAGCTTAATTGTGAATTTCCTTTTGGAATTAGCAACACAAGGTTTCGCATATAGAACAATCAACAATTTTAGGTCAGCGATATTCGCAGGACACCCTCATATTGATGGTAAATCTGTGGGAGAACACCCCCTAGTTTGTAAACTATTAAGAGGTATCAGTTTGGTTAATCTCCAAAGCCGAAATAATCTGTTCTTTGGGATGCTGATGTGGCATTAAGATTTTTTAAGGCTTGGCCATGTAACGAAGACCTTTCTCGCAATCAATTAGCAGCAAAGCCTACTACTCTACCTTGCCATATCTCGTGTCAAAAGGTTTCGGATGTAAGAGCTTTGGATTTGGCAGGTAGAGTATTTACTCTTTTTGGAGTATCCTTTACCATTTCTAGAAGAACAAAAACTGATTCTAAATGTATTTCTTATCCTGCTTTTCCTCATCATCAAAAATTGTGTGTGGTTAAATGTTTAAAAGTGTATGAAGATTCTACGCTGGAGGTTCGTCGAGACCTCAACGGTCAACTGCTTATCTCACTACAAAAACCTTTTGGTCCAGTATCTTCTGCTACCTTAGCCAGGTTGGTTAAATAGTTGATGAATGAAGCAGGGATTGAAACCTCTAATTTTGGAGCACATTTTGTCAGAGGAGCTATGGCTTCTAAGGCTTTTGTTGTCGTTTGGAGGACATTATGGCAGCGGCAGATTGGTCATCTGATTCTTCTTTTAAAGTTATTTACCATAAACCTATTGTAGATGTGGCTTCAGTCATTGTGGATCAGCTTTGAACAAGCATAATCTGGAGTCTCCGGTCCTGACATAGAATAAAGAAATTTCTAGCTAACACGTCAAGAATTTGCAATTCTATTAAGGACACGGAGGCAAGGATTATCCCACCCTTTTTTGGATTATATAAGATAAAATAGATTACTGTATGTTGTTGACTACTGTACTACTACCATGATGTCAAGAATTGACATGTTTTATTTTCCCACCTGTTTTTTCTGATGCCAAAAGCCTTTAATATGAGATTCTTTATATTTTTTTTCCTAGATGTGGATAAAAATGCATGAGACACAAAGAACAGGTCTTGGATGCTGCAGAGGTTGAAGTTCCTTGGTTCCTTCGTTTGGTTCACAGTTCGTTTGTTGAGGACACTTTTGATTGCAACTGCCGCAAAGAAAGAGGAAGGACTCTGGAGATGGTGACATTTATATGCAAGGGCTATGTATGAGTGGACAATGTGTTGGACTACTGGGAATCCTGGGAAACATAGTTTTTTCTGTTTTAAACGTATCATTGGCTGCTGTGAGTTTACAGTAAAGAGAGAGAAAACATAATCCTCGTCTCCGTGTCCTTAACAGAATTAAAAATTCTTGACGCGATACCACAAACCCGCTTTCTGTAAACAGGTCTTTAGATTGTGTTCCTATCTTGCTGTGCATTCAAAGACAGAGGTCAAATGTCAGGCTGTCTTCCTATGAGCTTGGTGTTTACTTTTCTTTCTCTCACTTCAAAGTGAAAGAATTTATCTGACAACCCTGCTGAGTACCCCTGTGAGGGGAGGTTATAGAAGGTTATTTTCATAGCACACAACAAAAAAATTAACTGTGCTGGTGTTTCAGAATACATCAGAATTATTACAAATGAAGCACATTTTTTTTATTCTGAAATGTGGTGGAAACAATTATTTGAAGATGATCAAAACCCACAAATACACTAGATGATGATATTTGCACACATTAACATCTGCATGTGATAATATAGTATTTCAGTGCAAATATAATGGCCGTTTCAATTGAAAATGTGTTGTCTATAATGGCAGTGCACTATAACACTATGCGTACTGCACACTACGCCACTTTACTCCACACTATGCCCTTCCACTCTATACCACTCCACTCTATGCCTCTCCACTCTAAGACACTCTACAACACTCTGTTCGACTCCACTCCTATCTACCACTCACTACACAACACTCAATGCCCCTCCACCCCACACCACTTACCGCACACTCCACTCCAATCAATCTACCCCAGTCTAACCCAACCTACCCCACACCACTCTATCCAACTCTACTCCTCTCCAATCTACCCACTTCAATCTATCCCACTGCAATTTACCACTCCAATCTACCCTACTATAATCCACCCAATATACCCCACTCCTAAAACCCACTCCGATCTATCCCACTCCAATCTAACCCATTCTACTCCATTCCAATCTACTCCACTCCACCCTACTGCAATCTAACCCGCCCTTATCCCAATCTATCTCAAACCACTCCAGCTACCCCACTTTCCCTATCTACCTCACTCTCCCAATTTACCCCACTCCACTCCTTTCTAACCTTATCTACCATACTCCAAAACTACCCCAATCTATACACACTCCATTCCAATCTAACCTAATATAATCCACCCATTCTACCTTTCTCCAATTTACCCCAAGATATCCTCTCTGCTCTATCCCTATCTACCCTACTCCAATCTACCCAACTCCACACTACCCATCCACCTCACTTCATTCTACTTTAGCCATGCTGAACAGCAGCCTCACTGGTGTACAATATAGCTAAAACACATTGCCAAAGCCAATAGCTTTTGCATAGGTGAGGTCTATTAGCTTTGCCAATGCTTGTTTTCTGCAGCCAGTGAAGCTATACTGATAAGTCGTCAATCTCCTTGTCCATCTCCCTTATATGCTTTCTTATCCCACCCTCCTATCAAGCCCTACGACTTCTACAGTTCCCATTTAGTGATATGTGAAAGATTTAGATGAGAAGATTCAGGTGATATGGGGGAAGAGCAATTCGATAGCTGCTCACAGCAGACCAGTCACTGCTCTGAGTGAATCAGTCAGTGACTGACCTGTGCACACAAAAAAGGCCCAACAAGAAGATCACCACAGAAGGGAGGCAGACGGGAATGATGCGCATACTTCTGGCAGTGAAGTCCATGGGGAGGAGAGAACCCTCTATACCTAGCCAGAAAGTTTGCTTTTATAAGCCCGGTAAGAGGAACAGACCGGGTCAGAGGAGGGATGCAACCTAGGCCCAGTGTAAGGTCAGAGCTCTAAAGTTACTTAATGTTCAGGTGGGGTATTTAATAGGTTCTGTGTTTTCTCTTTGCATTTGGTGCTGTTTTATTTACGAATCAAACAAGCAATGGCAAAGCTAAAATGTCTTACTGTGACAAGGTTGCACATTGTTTTATTTTTTTAATGTAACTGTAAGCCTATGAAACAAAAAGAAGAGAAAAGGAGAACATGCAGCTGCCTAAATATGGCAGCCATTTGCTTGCAATAAAAAGGTTACATTTATGAAAAATAACCATAAAAACTATTAGATACAATTTTAAATTGAACAGTATGTGTACTTCAAGTATACTTTGGACAGATAAATAACCCCTTTTTAATTCTAATATACATCACAGGGAAATAGGATTCTTATTAGTGCAAATAAAAGGTACTATTGACTTTTAAGTTCGGTAACCCCAAGACATAATTTAAGTACATATGGATGACTAAAAAAATTATTAAAAAATTGGAAAGATAAAAGAGCATTGGCAAAGTTAAATTGTGCTCCACTAAGTGCACTTCTTTTTAGTGGAATGTTAGCATGTGATCAGACAAAATGCTGTTGTTCACAGAGAAGATATTAACAACACATGCCATTGGTTGTGGTGGGAAGAACAAAAATGTGAAAGACTGTTGAACAGACCAGTGGAAGAAGGGGGCTAACCCAAAGCCGCTCATGTATGTTCTTGCAATGTATTTTTTTATTACATGAGGCAGACAAACAACTAAATCTGTCCTCATGAAAAAGAGTATTTATAGTCTAATGTTATTTGTACCTCTGCAAGTGATAACGCTGTGTGCTGCCGCATGGTGTGAACTGAATATCAGAAGTTCAAATCCTAGCAAGGGCGACTCAGCCTTCCTTTCTTCCAAATTGAAAAACAGTAATAGTAACATGTTATTTAAGGTGCTTAAGAATTGCACAAGGCAATGTGAAGCACTAAATAAAAACAAACTATAATTATGATACACACAACTGCAGTGGCAGCATCAGTGCATGAATTCTCGCATATGCACACAGAGCAAGCATCAAAGGTAGCATCAATACAGCTTCTCTCACACAAGCAAGAACATCAAACACAGTAACAATACAATAGACATGCATGGTCACCCACCAGTAGCAGAAATGTAGGTTACTCTTACACACAGACCAGGTATCCAAAAGTAAGAAAATGTAGAATGCATTTAAGTCTATACAAGATGTTATTCTTGGTCTGTGTCACAAGAACACACACTAAGCACAGTCAGCAGTAGCAGAAGTATACCTCAGTCTCTGACTACAGTGGAACCCTAGAGGTTATAACCCATCCATTGCACAAGTGCTGTCTGCGATGTATGATGTCTTGGAACCACCTTTTCAATTAAATGTTCATATAAGTTGATAAGAGGCATCAGTATTTTGAAAGTCTGTTGAGCAGACCTAAGTATTACCTGCAGATCACAACTCTTGATCGTAGCATTTTAAAGCATGGACTTACGTACGTTGAGTTCTGTGTAGCCTGAAGACAATGCATTTTTGTTTCAATTCCACTCATATAACTTAGTGGTTTAATCACCCACTGCAGAGGTTGATCAATAGAAAAATATATGCCATTGGTTGTAATCCACATGGGGTCAAGCAGCCTCTTATCGTTTCAAGATTGATACTTATAAGTATCAGCAACTAGGTTTGTGAAGTGAATATTTTGTGTCACACAGCTCCAAGTGATTATTAGCTAGTGGGTGTGTAACTACTCACAACCTCTGAAATGTAATTTATTACTGGGGTCTGTCTCTGGCCCAGCCAAATAAAATGTCTGACTACTTTTTAGGTTGAGTCCTACCAGACAGCACAGCTGTTTGGTTGTGAAAAGACTTATTGGGGGCATTCTGAAAGCCTCCCTGAGAATGCATACCATCCACTGCTTACCACTGCCTTTGTAACTCACATTTTCTGGCTATTTGCTGGCTTTATTTGTTTTAGGCTGTCCAGCATATCTTCATCTCTCCTGTGGAGCAAAGCTTGTTCACCATAACCCCCTGTATCCTTCAACAAGTGCTCCCTTTCTGTGAAAAAGGGCTATAAATGTTATCTTGTCACATCTGCTGTTTGTTTAAAGATATAGGTCAAATTTTAAGGATGCAAGGGATCCGGGTGTTTGCTTTAATTTCTCAAAGTGCAAAGTGAGAGGATTTATGTCATAATCTTGCTGGGTACTGGGCATTTGTGTGCTGTATAGTTTTATCAGTAAACTATATGTGGAAATGTAATGGTCATTTGAACTGAAAATGTGTTGTCTGTATTACTAGTGCTCTAATACACAAGGCATACTACACTCTACGCCACTCCATTCTACGCCACTACACTACTTCACTCTAAGCTGCTCTATTATGAGACTTTCCTCCACTCTATGACAGACTATGCAACTCCACTCAATATCACTCTAGGCCACTTTATGACACTCCATGACACATTACCCTCCTCCACTCTACACCACTCCATTCTACAACACTCCACTCTCTTTTACGCCACTACCTTTTAGCCATAATGAACAGCAGCTACATGGTATACCACATTGTTGAAACACATTGGCAAGGCCAACAGCTCTTGCACAGTCGAGACCTGTCATTTTTGTCAATGCATGTTATGTATATACTGTGAACGGCCTCTAAATTTACCCCAGAACTCATTATTTTTGTTACCCTTATCTTCCTTTCAACATCAACTTTTGCTACAGAAAAGTAACACCGCTACAGCCAGCTATTCATCTTACTATGACCACTTGCACAATCACTCACCTACATTCTCCGAAAAAAATGGCTATGCCAGGTAGTATAAAGTCTAACAACTGACAAGACAACAAAAGACAGACTACATCGCAACAACTAACAAAGGCTAGGTGGATGGAGCTCACAAGACCCCCACCCAAACTTCAATGTACACTCCAGTAATAACCTACAACCGTTATGAACCAGAAAGCTTTGGCAGAGACGTTGCAAGCCTTTATTCCCATTATGAAAATACATAAGTATGTTGGTCAGAACCTTTTTGGACTCCTCTTATTTAATACCTCTGTGAGCTACAAGCCCTAAATCGGTTATCTTTCAGAAGCTCCATATTGTACTTTGATGTTGTACAACACATATTGAACAGAGGAGAAACCACAAACAGTTGGATATGTCAAGCTGCCTTAAAGAGTCCTACAGATGTCGGGGGTGTGGGGTTGGAGTACTTTGGGGGGAAGGGAAAATACTCACCCAAAAGCTGTAGGCGGGCAGCAGATTTGGATAACTGCGGGAAAGACAACTTGTTCAGTGCCTAAGAAAGGGATCTCACTGCTCTTGCCTGAATAACCATTAAGGGACTTGGGTCCTCTTTCTAGGAGAGGAAAATACTTGAATATGTGTCCCATTACAGAAGTGGCTTGCAATTTTGACAGGCTAGTCGTAATTGACCCCAATCCCCAGGCACAATTTATTGGGTGGGGTCCACGGTGACTCTGCCCTCCATCAACTCTTTTACACACCAGGATTAGAACGCTTACAGGCCGATTTCCTGCACCCTCTCAAAGCACCATGGGCATATCATTGGTGGGTACCTTGCCCCCTTCCTCACTCACTACCTCCTCACCAGCGGTTTGCTGCTCTCGTCTTCAGCTTCCGCCATCTTCACCTAACAGTGCGACGTGGAGACGGATTTTGTGACGTCATCAAGTCGCGACCGCTGCGCACAGTGACAGTCGGTCTCCGTGGCGACCACCAGACGCTGAAGCTGCGGAACGCAGCGGCCATCTTGGTACTGGTTGACTCCAACGTAATAACGTCGCGTTTTTAGCAACATCAAACATTCCTTCCATGCAACCATACTGCTCAAGCCTGTTCTTTTATCGACTGCGCTACAGGAAGCCTCCAATCCATTATGACCGCCCATACCTTCACTTGACCATATAAACAAAAAAAGGACCTAATGTCTACGTCTTTGTAATACATTAAGCGAATACCCTACTTCAGGAGTCTGTGAACAAATGCGTAGCCGTGTTTGAAGAAACGAATACATTTTGAGTATTTCATTTTACTAACACGTAATTTATGTATGCATGTTTTATATATTTAGCAGGCATAGCATCCCCATTAGAACCATTTTACAGAAGAGCTGAAGCAATACATAGCCTCAGGGCTTTAAGTGGGTGAAAACAGCTGGAGAAGGCCTCTGAAAGGGGCGTGGCAACCTAACAAAGGGCGTGGCTTACACGCGCAGGGGCGTGGCCTAAATCAGAATGTACCCTGTACAAACAATTCCTTTGGCGTAGTAATAGCATCTGGGAGGGGCAGGATCAGTGCGTCTTCAAAAACCCACTTTTAATAACGTCACTGATTAGGTATATGAAAAATCAAACAAGAAAAATTCCAGAACAAACAGACCAACCAACCAATACCTGAGGTAACAACACGAGCAAGAGGAAAATAATCGACCGGTAGAACGTGAATTGCATTACTATGCCTATATGAGGGAAATTCCATTGGTGGATTTTTCTCCAGATTTACAGCTACTTCTAGAAGTCTGAATATTCAATTTTAAAGCCCATCCTGAAATCAGTCCCATAGACTGCTGGGTCGCTTGTTATCTGAGATAGTGCCAAGGTCACAATGGGCCATATGTACTAAAGCATTTGTCCATTGACACAGAATGTGTAAATCCCTTTGATACATATGGCCCAATATCCACACTTTCTTTATTTTTACAGACTAGGAATCTCGTCACACACGTTCCCCTCCTCTATCATCCTTCTCTTTGCTGCACAGTCTTCTCTTTCTTTGTTCCCTCCCTCCACTGCATTTTTGCTTCCGCACCCATCTTTCATCTCCCACCCTTTCTCAATCTTGACCTCTCCTCCTACCTTCCCCTCTGTTCATTATCTACCTCTCAACTTTCCATCCTTTCTTTCTCAATCTCTCATTCTACTTTCCTCCACCTGCTGTCTTTTTCTTTCCCTCCTACTTCCCCCCTCTTGTCATTCTTTTTGTCAATGTCCACCCATCTCTTCATCTTCTTTTGTCCCCCTCAAGGCTCCTTTTATCTCTCTTCACTCCCCTCTCCCCGTCCCCAGCTTGTGATCAATAAAATATAACCCCTAACCCTTAATAAGTCAAGGCTGCTAAGTATTATGGTAAATACACCTATTGTAATGTTAAATATGCAGACAAGCTTACAGTGTGCCACAAAAAAGTTCACATTTTCAAGTAAAATAGCAGTTTTATTGTTTGTATCAACATTGTTATGAAAAATATCATTTCTATAATGCAGCAAAAATGACCTCCTTTACCTTTTCGGGGAGCATCAAGGAAATTGTTTATTGCTCATGATATAGGCCCTCATTATGAAACTGGCAGTCACGCTGGCGATGTCGGTAGTACCGTTGCCAAGCTGGCGGTGAAGACCGCCAAATTATGACCATGGCGGTTATCCCTCCCATAGACAGCCAATGTACTACCCGAACCGCCAGTGCGGTCCGTCCACTGACCACGGCAGTAGCCATCTTCTGGCTGGGAAACGACAACGACCCGCCCACCATATTATGACATAGCAGACTGCCAGGATATCCGGGGCAGGACCACCGCCATCACCACATCATATAAAAGAACACACTCAACTCCAGGGACACAGAGGAGTCCGCGGCCACCATGAAACCCAAACTGGAAGTCCTGCCGATGCTGTACCACGCAATGGCAGTCCAGGAGCAGCAAAACCGTTGAAGACGATGACAGTGAGTACAGCCGCCTAGCACACAAGGGAGGGAGGGGAAAGCCAGGACCCATACCTTTGGTCTAACCGCTGTAATAAGTTGGGTATAGCGAACTCAACAAAATATAATATATATATATATATTTTTACAGAAAAGGCCATTGGCCAGTTCAACGTAAGTATGAAGCCACAGGGCAACGTCCAAGGCCCAAAGCTCGAGTTGTCAGAGGAGGTTTGGGATTGGAGATAGAGGGAGTGGTTGTAGGGGGCATAGGGGTGCTGGACTTGGGTGCAGTTGCATGGACAGTGTGCGTGCGTTAGGTGGATGGCTGTTGAGTGTCTGAGTGGGAGAGTTTATGTGTTTTTGGAGGGGGGCAGACAGGGTGGGAGAGGACAAACAGGCCATGTGTATGTATGTTGTTGTGGTGTCTGCAAGTGAAGTGGGTGCGCTGCATGAGGTTGTGATGGTGGTGGTGACTGCGCATGTGGTGAATGGGGTGCTAGTCTGCATGTCTGCTGTTGTTACTGTGGGCAAGGCTGTACAGGTGGTAGGATCTGGGACTGATGATGCAGTGCATGCAGGGGTGTGTGTGTTGATGTGACTGTGAGGGAGGAGGAGGAGGGGGACACAGTGGAGGCAGTGATTATTTTTGTATGAGCTTCTGTGTGTTGGCTGTGTGTGCTTGTGGAGTGAAGTGTGGTGCCTGTGCTTGTCTGTGAAAGTCCTGTCTGTTGTTTTGGGTGCATGCTTGTCTGATTGTGTGTGTGGGATGAGTTGAGGGACAGGGCTTTGGGACAGGGAACAGGTAGTTGGAGGGGGGACGGAAGAACCAGAGATACTGGCTGCCGTCAAAGAGGAGGCCAGAGCATGAAATGATCTCTGTAGGGCAGCCAAGCCACTGTGAATGCCCTCAGGTAGCTCCAGGTAAGCATGCATTGCACATCTGGGATGCCAGCCCTTGTATGGCTTTCACTATGGTTGACTGCCCTACAGAGCTGGATCTCAGGAGGTCAATAACCTCCTCAGTGAGGGCAGCAGGGCTGACTGGGGCAGGGCCTGAGGTGCCTGGGGCGAAGGAGACGCCCACCCTCTTGGGTGAGCAGGCACGGGCAACTGGGTGGGGGGCTACTGGGAGGGCAGTGCTTGTATGGTGGTGGCGGAAGATGTTGTAGCTGGGGTGGTCCCAGAGGGGTCCGCCACCACCAGGGAGCTTCCATTGGAGGAGGAATCTGAGTCAGATGTTGTTGCTCCAGTCTTCCCCGTGGTGTTCCTCTCGCCCTCCAACCCACTGGTCCCCTCAGCGTCAGTGGACTCTGCCTCATGGGTCTCGTGGGCTGCAGTTCCCCCACTCGCCGGTACCCTTGCTCCTTTGCCAGATAATGCTAATGCACACAAGAACAGGAAATAAAATGAGAGAGGGTGGGGGAGGAAGAAAGGGAGCACAGGTTCAATCACAGCAACAACAGCACATATGGCATACACATCACAATCACTCACTGGGACTAATACTGTGCACTATGGACCACAATCACAAACCATTACCTGGGTACAACAGCAGTATAGAACCCAAACAGCACCTACATTGCTAAGTAGGACCCACAAGAATTGCTAAACCGGCATATTGGGGCATCCACTGACTAGAACCTTGCACCCAACCCCATGGCAGGCAACAAAAGTAAACACCACACAGTTTGTACTCACCCCCTTGTGGCTGCTGTGCTGCCCTCAAGCGCCCATCCAACTCAGGATTGACCACCGCCAGTAAGCAGGCCATTACGGGGTCAGGGTCTGATGGGCACCCCTCCCTCGTTGGGAGGCCGTCCCCAGTTGGGCCTCCGCGGTCTTCTGTGCCCAGCGTCTCAGGTCCTCCCACCATTTCCTGCAGTGGGTGCTCCACCGGCAATAGACCCCCAGGTTCTGCACGTCCTTGGCGATGTCACACCACAACCCTTTCTGTTGATGGGCGCTGATCTGCATAGGGAACACAGACAGAAGGAAACCATGAACTCAACACTCCATTCTGTAAAAGAAACGGCTTACATACTTCATAGATCCCACATTAAGCACACACATGACCCGTACCTCTGCATATACATTGCATGCAGCCAAAACAACCCCCCCAAATTACACACTGCCAGCACAAACATACATCTTCATGCAGCCATGTCACATCCAACGTACCCATGATGTACTCACCTGTTGGTCTGGAGGCCCATACAACTGCCCATACAGGGGTAGGACCCCATCCACAAGCTTCTCCAACTCCTCCGATGTGAAGGCTGGGACCCTTTCCCCTGTAGCACAGGCCATCGCGGGTTCCAGACACACAACACAGCAGCTCACGCAGTGGAGGTGTTGAACCGTAGAGAGTCAGGAATCAAGTGAAGCACTTCAATACTGAACAATGTCCTTGGTTTTGCAGTTTTACAGAGTGCAAACTCGACCCCAAGGTTTTGTAGTGCTTTCCAAGCACCAGTTAAGTTACATTTCTCAAGGTCATGTTTATTTGTTACCCACGGAGACATTCAGTGATTTGCCCAAAATCACAGGATGGTGAGTTGTCATCAGGACACAAACCTGGCTCCCTGGTTCTGAAGTCTGCAGATCTGGTTCTTAGGCCTCATCTCGTCTGCATGTCACTATACAACTAGAAACAAAAACAATAGGTAGCCATTAAACCTTGGTTAAGTGAGGAGCAACATGAGCAGAGTTTTCGTGACCACATAGAATTCGAACAGGCAAATGAATAATTGATTGTAGTGAAAGTACAGATACTCCTGTTGAGGCCTGTTGTTGAACAGTCCATGGCCCCCATGAACTATGTTTATTGTTTTTCACTTTGATTGCTCGGAACGCAGTTATAATGCATGGCTTGCCACAAAGACAGCACCATGGTGTACTCATGCATGCTAACTTGAGCAAAATATTAAGACAATCTTCCAGTGCATGTGTTGTTTTTTGTGAACAGAAAGTCTCCTGGTCATTATGTATCACACTTAGGCCGTTATTTTGTAACCACTGTGACTATATTAGTTTGTCTGACCTTATGTACCAATATTATGAAAATGTAACTGGAATCATGGTTGTAATGTTGGAGAATTGACCAGGTGGCGAATACTGACTGGACCAGACATGAAACACCTGGTTACGCCTTTGTGGTTTGAGAGAATAAAAGACTGTATATAAGTTCTGCAATTTGGACTCTCTAACCTGGCTTTGCCAATCAGAGTCTCTGTGTCACGTTAAAATACATTTTCTTTTTACTTTCCTTGCTGAGCTCCTGTCTTTGATTTTCTTCAAGTTTTGAAGCTTCTACACTCACATGTGGTGACTGGAAAATTATGACCCACTCTGCACCTGGACTGACGATCTGGAACCACCTCCTCAAGTATCCAAGGAACTTAAAAACCTTTGAATTACCATGGACTCATAGTTAACAATAAATGCCCAAGAGGACAAATTAGCACTATCAAGTTTCATCACTTTGAAAACTTTGCGACACATCTTCCTTCACCTCAGATTTTCACAAAGGGTCCAGGCTACTATCTCCCTTGTACTATCTAAACTAGATTACTCCAATGGCCTCTACCATGGATCATCTCTATCTACTATGAAAAAAACTACACCACATTCAGAACTCGACTGTCAGGCTACTACTACATGTAAAGCCTCAAGCCCACATCTCCCCTGACTTGAAGGCATTACATTGGTTACCAGTTGCCAGAAGATTCACCTTCAAGCTGCTTTATATCACCAACAAAGCAATACATGGTACAGGACCACTTTTCATCAGGAATAAAATCACCAAATACATTCAACATTGGCACATCACCTTAAAACACCACCATACAAGAAAAAGACTATAGGTTGCACATCCTTCTCTGTTCAAGCGGCAAAACTATGGAATTCATTACCCTCAAATATAAGATCCACAAATAACTATCTTGTCTTCAGAAGACTAGTCAAGAGTTGGTTCTTTCCTTCTTCACCATCATATCCAAACAGCAATGGACAGCACATGCCTGAGTTGATAAACATTTAAAATCGGATTATGTGTATATATCTAGATATGTGTATTTCTTTAACCCCTTAGCTGCTGGGCCTTTCCCCACTCTCAGTGCTGAGCATTTTTTCTGGCTATTTGGGGTAGTTCGCACTTAGGCTTTCATAACTGTTTGTCCACGTAAGCTATCCATGCCAAATTTGGGTCCTTTTTTTCCAACATCCTAGACATTCTAAAGGTACCCAGAGTTTCTGGGTTCCCCTGTAGAAGACCAAGAAATTAGCTAAAATACAGCGAAAGTTATTATTATTTTTTTTTAAATGGGAAAAAAGGGCAGCAGAAAAAAGCATGTGTTTTTTTCTCTGAAACTGGCATCAACAAAGGGTTAGTGGTGCTAGAATAACCATCTTCCCAGCATTCAGGAACAGGCAGACTTGAATCAGAAAACCACATTATTCAACACAATTTTGGCATTTTACTGGGACATACCCCATTTAAAAAAAAAATTGTGCTTTTCGCCTCCTTCCAGTTAGTGACAGAAATGGGTGTGAAACCAATGATGGATCCCAGACAGCTAAACATTTATAAAAAGTAGACAAAAATCCGAATTCAGCAAGGGGTCATTTGTGCAGATCCTCAAGGTTTTCCTACAGAAAATAACAGCTGAAATAAAAACATATTGAAATTGAGGTGAAAAAAACAGCCATTTTTCTCCACGTTTTAATCTGTAACTTTTTCCTGCGATGTCATATTTTCAAAAGTAATATACTGTTATGTCTGCTGGACTCTTCTGGTTGCGGGGATATATAGGGCTTGTAGGTACATCAAGGACCCTAGGTACCCAGAGCCGATAAAGGAGCTGCACCTTGCAATGGGTTTTCATTGTATACCGGGTGTACAGCAATTCATTTGGTGAAATATAAAGAGTGAAAAAAAGGTATCAAGGAAACCTTTGTATTTACAAAATGGGCACAAGATAAGGTTTTGAGAGCAGTGGTTATTTGCACATCTCTGAATTCTGGGGTGCCCATACTAGCATGTGAATTACAGGGCATTTCTCAAATAGACGTCTTTTCTACACACTGTCTTACATTTGGAAGGAAAAAATGTAGAGAAAGACAAGGGGTAATAACACTTGTTCTGCTATTCTGTGTTCCCTCAAGTCTTCTGATAAAAATAGTACCTCACTTGAGTGGGTAGGCCTAATGCCTGCGACAGGAAATGCAACATGGACACATCACATTTTTACATTGAAATCTGACGTGTTTTTTGCAAAGTGCCTAGCTGTGGATTTTGGCCCCTAGCTCAGCTGGCACCTAGGGAAACCTACCAAACCTGTGCATGTTTGAAAACTAGGCACCTGGGGGAATCCAGGATGGTATGACTTGTGGGGCTCTCACAAGGTTCTGTTACCCAGAATCCTTTGCAAACCACAAAATCTGGCAGAAAGAAAAACTTTTCCCTCAGATTTCGGTGCTGCAAAGTTCTGGAATCTGAGAGGAGCCACAAACTTCCTCCCACCCAGCATTCCCCCAAGTCTCCCAATACAAATGGCGCCTCACTTGGGTGGATAGGTCTAGTGCCCGCGACAGGAAATGCCCCAAAGCACAACGTGGACACATCACATTTTTCCAATGAAAACAGACGTGTTTTTTGCAAAGTGCCCAGCTGTGGATTTTGGCCTCTAGCTCAGCCGGCACCTAGGGAAACCTAGCTAACCTATATATTTTTGGAAAGTAGACACCTAGGGGAATTCAGAATGGGGTGACTTGTGGGGCTCTTACCAGGTTCTGTTACCCAGAATCCTTTGTAAACCTTAAAATTTGGCATAAAAAACACTTTTACCTCAGATTTCGGTGCTGCAAAGTTCTGGAATCTGAGAGGAACCACAAACGTCCTTCCACCCAGCATTCCCTAAAGTCTCATGATATAAATGGTATCTCACTGGGGTGGGTAGGCCTAGTGCCTGTGGCAGGAAAATCCCCAAAACACAACATGGACACATCACATTTTCCCAAAGAAAACAAACCTGTTTTTTGCAAAGTGCCTAGGTGTAGATTTTGGCCCCTATTTCAGCCGGCACCTAGGGAAACCTACCAAACCTATGTATTTTTGGAGACTAGACACCCAGGGGAATTCAGAATGTGGTGACTTGTGGGGCTCTCACCAGGTTCTGTTACCCAGAATACTTTGCAAACCTAAAAATTTGGCAAAAGAAAATACCTTTTCCTCACATTTCGGTGATGGAAAGTTCTGGAATCTGAGAGGAGCCACAAATTTCCTTCCACCCAGCATTTCCCCAAGTCTCCCGACAAAAATGGTACCTCACTTGTGTGGGTAGGCGTAGTGCTGCGACAGGAATAGATCACACAACGGTCAATGTTGGTCTTTACATGAGGGCAACTGTTGACCCTGGATTGATCCATTCCTGACACAGGCACTCAAGTAGGGTAGTAGGGCGTAGGAATTTTGTGGATACCAGCATATTCCTGTAGTTTGTGTGACAGAAATGCAAGAAAAAATTGAGTTTTTCTTCAACATTTCACCCTTGCAGGGTATTCTGGGTAAGAAAACTTTGGGGAATCCACACAAGTCACACCTCCGTGGACTCCCCCGGATGTCTAGTTTCCAGAAATGTCTGGGTTTGGTAGGTTTCCCTATATGGCCGCTGAGCCTAAGACCAAAAACGCAGGTGCCTGCCTTACAAAACCAGGTTGTTTTGTGATAGATGATTTTGATGTCTGCACAATATGATTTGGGCGGTGAAATTTGGGGCTGAACTAAATTGGGGAGCTCCCAAGAGAGCACTCTCTTTGTGCTTGCCACTGCATTCACCTGCTCTCTGGGTTGGGCTAACTCACTATTGCCCCGTTGCACAGACTGTGCTTACGAAGGGACAGCAGGACTGTCCTCATCACCTCCCTCATAATGGAAGAGGAGTTATTGAATGGGACTCCTCCGACTGAAAAATTACTCCCAGAGTCTGTGCCATTGTCCTATCCCTCAGATGCTGTCTCAATATCTGCTGTCTCAGTCTCTGATCCTACATAAGAGCTGTCCTCTATAATCGAGTGAGGGCTTGAGCAGCAGTCATCCAACGAGACGCCATCTCTGCTACTGGCTAAACTGTCGCTCTAAAACACTAGCCTACATAGACAGTCACAAAATTGCTGGTGGGTGTGTGTGTGATACTTGCAACCTTACCTTCGCTTCTTCTCTCAATCAGCATGTTCTTTCAAGACACTCAAAAAAAGACACACTATTATTTCACCTTGTCACATACCAATCGTCACAGTCTTTAGCACCTCTAGCGCCCAGTCCAGCAATCATTATTGGTGCTCCAACTCCCATGACCTCCTCCTCGGATTCCCTCACTACCACTCAGCAAAAGTGCCCTTCATCTCTCCATAGCCCCCCGCACATACATTTCATATGTATTATAGCGCAGGTAATGGCTGACTTTACTAATCTACTCAGCTACTTACGTAAAATACAGATTTGATCTTTGCAATGGGCATATAAACCCTCTGAGCTACTTTATGGCATCAAAACTGCCACTAGACAAAAGTCAGATCCTTTTGTAGCAGAAACATAATCCCAAGACTTACTTGACTTTTTTATTGCTGTCTAAAAGCTAGAGTTGAAACGCGTCAGTTGAAGTATGTGCATTGCTTCGAAGACGCAAGCTGCAACTGCAAGATAATTGGTGGCGAATATATATATATATATAACGAGGCCTTCCCAAACATTGGGAAGGCCATTTGGGCCTGTTTTCCCTACTGCAGCAGGAAGCGAACAGTGACGTCAGCGAACCTCGTGGTGCCCTGACGTCACAAAGGGGCAAGAGGGGGGTGGGGCGTTCGGAGACACGAAAGATCTTCTGTGTCTCCTGGGGTTTTTTAAAATACAAAAATCCTCTGGTTTGACGCACCTGAGGATTTTTTATCCCCCTCCCTGGTGTCAGACACTGGTCGTGACCCATGGAGGTAGTGCGGGCGTCGGCCAGTGGCCGACGCCCGCACTGAAGCGGTTAAGAAATATGTATAATTACTATTTCGTAATAATAAAATATGTACATACTCTTTAAGCATGTTTAACAAATGTATATTTACTCACGGTTAAATGTATATATGTGTGTGTGTATATGTATGCATATATGTACATACAAGTATGTATCCTATGTATATATCTATGTTTACATATATATATGTGTATATTAGTCTATGCTCAACACGTTCATAGGTCATTGCATAGTTTCTAGATAAATTGTTAGATTAATTACTTATGAATCCCTACTTTCATTTTAGCTCTCACAATGAGCAAATGTTATCCTAACTATTTTATCAGCAAGCTTTTCACTATGGAAAATTGAGGAAGGATAAAATGATGCTAGAAGAGTGCACACATGAATTAACCTCAAATATTGCTAATCTTGAAACTTTGTGCTTATACAACACAACTTTAAATCTCCAAATATTATATCCATTATTATATTCCTTAAACATCTATTCCCTTACTATGGAGGTCATTAAGACCCTGGCGGCCGGTGGAACACTGGCGGTAACACAACCAACAGGCTGGCGGTGTTCCGCCAGTGTATTATGACTGTGGCGCATTAGACACGGCCATACCGCCGGCCACTCCACTATACTGCCAGGCTGCCGCCAGGCAATCATAAACCCCAACTGCCAGCCTGTCCACAGCGGTAAACAGCGCCATGGAAAGGCTGGCGGTAAGGGGGACTCGGGGTGCCCCTGGGAGCCCCTGCACTGCCCATGTACTTGGCATGGGCAGTGCAGGGGCCCCCAGGCACAGCCCCATCGCGCATTTCGACGGGTGCTGCTGCACCCGCTGCACATCAACATTGACGCCGGCTCTATTATGAGCCGGCTTCAATGTTGATGTGACTTTTCCCCTGAGCCAGCGGACGGAAATGCTGTTTCCGTCCGCTGGCCCAGCGGAAATGTAAAAATAGGGTGCCACGCATACCACCAGCACTGGCGGTATTGTGGCGCCAGCGGCTTCGGCTGTCTTTTTGGAAGACCGCCAAAGTTGTGATGAGGGCCTATGTATTTACATATCTATTTTTTATTACTTTAGTCCTACTGTACAAGAGGAAATAAAATATATTTAAAAAATAATAATTTAAAAAACTTTCTTATAAGCTTTACTGCGTCTTCCCATAACCCATTTCCCTCTATCAATCTGTCCTCCGTCCCCTCTCTCTGACTCATCCCAAACCCATTCTACTACTGTGATCTCCAAAATAACCCTTCCTAAGCTCTTCCCTCCTGTATCGATCCCATGCACGTCAATTCACTGAAATGCCAGGGGTAGCGAAAGTGACATCACATGCCCCTTGACCTCCACTTTCACTCACACACACTTACACATGAACACAAAATCACACTTACATACACTCTCTCTCAATCACACATAAACACACTGTCACCCACAAGCGCGCACACACAACATACATTTAAAATAATTTTTACTTATCTCAGCTGCCATAAAAGGGCAAATTCCAGCTTATTGTACTCCATTTTTATTACACTAGTATGAAAAATACATTATTATTCACTATTAGTGTAAAAAAATTGACAGAAAGCAAAGAGAGTGGAGCCACAACTGACCTCCATAAGGACTAGTTGCACTGTGTTCCTGGCACTGAATTTGCCACCTATGAGGCCAGTGGTTGCAAAGGCAGTGCCAGGGGTCGCAAAGGGCAAGCTGGGGGTCACAGCTGTGACCCCTGGCGACCCCTAAATGACGTCCATGATCGCTCCTGGCTTACCCCAAACCTCAGTTTACTACTATGATCTCCCAAACAACCCTGCTATATTCTCCCTCACTTATATCACCCTTGACTCATCCAAAACTCCTTCTATGACTTTGATCTCCCTAACCCCTTTCTAGAGACTCTTCCCTCCTCCAGCTCTCCTTTACTCATCCCAAGCCTCATCCTATCACTATAAACTCCCAATTAACACATCTGGTTTCTTCCCTCCTATATCCCTCCAGTATTCTATTCAAACCTACTGACAAACTCACATATCCTTCTGCTCAAATCAACACATACTAATACTAATACTTTCCTCATATGTTCCTATGCTAATCCACCACTAATCCTTTTGGGTTCCAGAGTAGCGTGCTACTGGCTGAAAAGTGCTAGGGTCTTAAGCGCTTTATAAATACAATTACAATTAAAAGGAAACAGGATTGCCTGCATTATAAATCTGAATGCAGTGAAAGGAAGAACATTTAAACATGAATGTTGCTAATTTTAAACAATTGTTTTACTAGATTCACTGTCGCCGCAGATACCTGCTTCCACGCAGTGCTGCCTTACTTTTCTCTAAACCCAGGTGTCAGTGCCCAACACACACTAGTGTTTTCTTAATACTTCTAAATGAAGCCAGGCATTGGCTGCAGTAAACCATTGAAAGCTCTGGGAGAAGTCTAACCTCTTGCTCATTCTTTTAGTAGTGATGACACAGAGAGCAGTCTGCCCTGAATAAACAGGCTTTGTTGCAATTAAAAAGAAGTAATAGCTTCACTGGACTAGTGAGAGCTACGCAGGGCAGTCACCAATGCCTTTCTTTTGCAAGACACAGGGGGTGAAATCGAGATTATCTTATAAGGTTCGTTTCAGCCGCTACATTGCTCTGTAAAGGCACTAGAAGTTACTTTTGGCGCTTTGCCGACTCCATCACTTGAACTGGTTCCTCAGTTCCAAAGTCAGCACTCTGGCTCAACACCACATCCTCTTTTAATCCAATTCCCCTGCTTTTCCTTGAGTGCAAATGGCTCACTTAAGTAATGTATTTGACAAGCTTGTATCGTGGAGCAGTCCGATTCTCTCGCCATGCCTGGTACAGATGGCCTGACCTAGTGTGTGTAGTGTGTGTGTGTGTCGGGTGTACACGTGGAGCACTGGGCCTAGAAAGCAGCACGTGCGCAGCAAGAACCACCCAGAGCCTGATTTGTGTGTTCTGCCCATCTGTGACTAAAACTAGCCACGTCCAGGTGCTCTTTATTAAATCTCCGGCACATGCTGGGGTAAACCATTATTCACAGCGTACGTGGGTGAGTAAAATAAGACCACACCATCAAACATGACGAGGTGGTATGGTACATTCCTCCCCTGCTTTACTGCTTTAATAAATAAAAGGAAAAAGGCAACCACTGTGCAATACACAATCTACACAAATATAAACATTACCATTTTGCGGATTGTGACTAGCCACTTTGTGTCCACACTAGGAAGTCCCTAGCCAGGATGATGGAGGAGGGTTATGATGCAGGTGTTATCTAGGGCGTGACTCTGTGTTGTGGCTGCTGGTCTCCTTGTCCAGCTGAGTCGGAGGAGACTCCTGGGTCTGACTGGCAGACACTGGTAAAACTTCTAAGGGTGACTGACAATCCGGGGAGATTCCAGGTTGAGGAGACTTTGGGATGGTCGTCCAAGTCGGGCTCTCTTTTGAGGGGACCTGGCTGTCTCTTAGATTTGAGGGTCTCAAGGATATCTCTGAAACTTTTTGAAGAACAACACATTCCTTGTGACAGTATTATCACCCTGACGTGCCGTGACCATTGTACCCAGTCTTTTGACTACCCTTCACAGGTGCTGTTCATATGGCAGCCTAAACTTAATACCAGAATACCAGTCCTTGGCGAATACCCAATCCTCTGTCTGAATCTCACTGAACGTAGGATTCCTCTGGGCACTAGCTCTGTGATTAGTGAATATTTTCCATACTAGCATGTTCCCATGGCATATAGGGGTTTCCTTCGGTGATGACCGGTCGAAGTGGTTTAGATGAGCCTGTTACTTGACACCAATTGCAGGATCTTACTGTGACTTCCACCAGATCATCCATGCCTGGGAACCAGACTTTAGTGCAGAGTCGTTTTGGCGATCCCTTGATGTCTGTGATGGGCCAGCTGAACTGCTTGCTGGGTCATACTAGCATGAATGACCATGCAAGGCCCTCGCAATAAACACCCACTATCATCAGCGGACAGCTCTTGGTGAATATGGATCAATGATTTCATTGTTTTCCTTGCTTCCGAGGTCCTTTGCAGTAGATGTGCATTGAGCGTTCTCCAGTTGTCCGGTCTGATTGCCTCCAGTGCGATGTAAACATTCATGTTCGTTGGTGGCCCCCTGTAATGTTTCCAAAGAGATGGGAAGTGGGCAAGATCATTCAGCAATGTAGTGGACATAGGCTTCTGTCGCTTCTGCTTCAGCTTCCTCTTCTTCCTTGGGTGTTGCTGCTCGAAGATGCCTGGAGAGATAGTCTGCTGGGTTGGTAGAGATGGGCTGAAATTCAATGCAGCAGTCATACTCTTGGAGCTGTAACATTCACTTTTCAATGCATGGCAGGAGCTTGGACACTGACCCTTGGATGAGTGGTATCAATTGCTTACGGCCAGTGGTGACGACGCAAGGGTGGCCATAGAGCTAGAGGTGGTAATGTTGGCATGCCCAGTATGGCAATAGCCTCCCACTTGGTTTGTGAATATTGTTTCTCTGTCTCTGTAAATGATCGGCTTGCATATGCAACCGGGACCCAGTCGCCATGGGGTGGTGGTTGCATGAATACCGCCCCTACTCCCTTTGGGCTTGCATCCACTGCAATATTTATTGGCTTGGTAGGGTCGAAGAAGGACAAGGTAGTACTCGTGTACAGCGCTTCCTTAGTCTTTTGAAAGGCATCCTCTTGTGCAGGCCCCCATCCCCAGGTTGTGTTGGCCTTGGTGAGTTCTCGCAGAGGTTGCATGAGGCTTGTGGCGCTGGAGCTCCTTGGGTGTCTTTCACTTTGTCTGGGTCTGGTGCCTTTGGTCGAGAAGGTGTATCCAAAGAAACTTATCTTTTGTTTGAGAAATTCACATTTCTCCTTGTGCAGGGTGAGGCCGGCATCTTTTATCATCTGAAGGACTCCACGCCGGTGTGCATGAGGTTCTTGCATTGATTTGGCGTAGATGAGTATGTCATCGCTGGCGCTGATGACACCTGGCAGTTCACTGAGCTTTTGTATTTTGGAAAAATGTTGCAGCATTGGAGATGGGCCCATGTGGGTTGAGAAGGTCGTTATGTAGCAGGATCCTCGATGGAGTGGCAGTTGATGATAACATGATTGAAGATCGACCTTATAAAACCATTTGGCCCCATTGAGTTCACCGAGGATGTCATCTACCGTGGGAGTTAGGTGCTGCTCCCGCTTGATGGCAAATTTGGGGGGTCTCATGTCCCGTCACTTTATCATTCATGCCTGCCTGTTCTAACTTGTTCAGTTCTTATTTCACCTTGGGTCTAAGATGGAAGGCTATGTCTCAAAGCAATCGGTTAAATGGATTAGTCGATATGAAGCTTGACTTCCTTTCATATGAGGCAACCGATGCCCTTGAAGACGTCTGCAAATTCTTCCAGGAGATCGGATATCTCTTCTTCTTGCACTGCCAGGGCAAGTTAAATCAGTTTGAGCGTTTCTACCATCTGCCCGCTGATCAGCATGCCTTGTCCTTTTTTGGCCACATAGACCACAGTATCAACACTGAAGTTTCCATGGGACACAGTTGCTTGGAAACATCCTCAAAGAAGTACTGCCTATGTTTGGCCATACGTGAAAACTCTGATTTTCGCTTTTGCTAATGGAGGAGGGTTGTTGAGGAAGCGGTAAAAGCTCGCTGACATTAATTCGATAGATGCCCCAGTGTCGATGGTTGATGTGAGCTGCTGGTTCCCTACTTTGATCTGCCTTTTTGGGAGGGTGAGACGGGCAGACTGGGTGGTTCCCATAGCAAAGATGGTGTGAACCACTAGTCTTCGGTGTCATCGTCCATGTCTTCTGAGATGTCCGGAGTGTCTGATACAGCTTGTACAACTTCCTTGGAGGGCTTGAACTTGGAGGATCAACAGACCTTAGCGAAGTGGTTGTATTACCCACACACAGAGCAGCTTTTACCTTTCGTTGGGCACTCATTGATTCTATCTGGCAGTCCTCCACAGTATCCACATTCTTTGTGCCTGCCTTGTGACCCCTTTGGAGCTGAGGGGTTTACATGTGCTTGGATGGCATTGACTTGCTCTGTCTTGATTGGCCAATGGAGGGCGGCTTCCATGTGGGAGATTCTGACCTTTGATAATTCTTTTAACTTCCCCAGGGTCAGGATGCTCTGTAGAGATGTTCCTGGTTCCTGAAGGATTGCCTCTCTTAGCTTTGTTGATGAACACCCCTGTCTTCTTTGGCCACAGATTTCTTCTTGCTCGTCCGTGAAACCGAATGTGCGAGCCAGTTCTCAGTAAACTGTGGAATGCGTCAAGAGACTCTTCTGTTTCTTGATGAGCCTGTCGGAACACAAACCGCTCATTGTATCTGTTGGCAATAGGCTCAAAGTGTCCGTTCAGTGCTTGTAGCAGGGTGGCGTATGTGCTTGGTGTGTCTTCTGCTAGAGTTTTATATATTTTATGACTGTCTTTCCTGCATAAATGCAGTAGGAGAGCTCTGCGCTTCTCACATGGGTTATAAGCCCCTTCAAAGTAGAACTGAAGGTGGTCCACCCAGGCTTTCCATTTTGTCGAAGCACTGAAGGTGCCCTGTCTACACTGAAAGGCTCTATGGCAGGGATTTATGCCATCCCGACACTGTCTCTTATGTGTTCAGGCTGCGGTCACGGCACTGTATGGATGGTTGCTGTCTGGGGTGACTTGCAGATTTCATTCTCACAGCACAAGCACTGTCACCCTTGGCACATGGGACAACCGCCAGACTGAGTGTAGGTATTGCTATGCTGCCTGGTGTGCCTCTGGTGTGCTGGTTGCATGACACGGCAGTTGCGAGAGAGCTGTGTGTGACTAGAACAGTAGTGTTGGCCTGTTACATGGGTTACTGCTTCCTGAGTTGCAGTGCTCCTGGATGAAGGGGTATAGTGACCAAAGTCCCTCTGCGCCTTCTGATTAAGGCATTCCCTCCCTCCCTTTTGATCACCAACCAGTGCACCTCGGATCTGGGTCCCAGGCCCGTAGCAGAGTAAATGTGGGTTGAAACTCTCACCGTTCTGTATTTGTGGCCCTTTTGTTCACGTATTGATCATTTTGCAATTTTTTTTTTAAGACTCTTTCTCTGGTGTCGGTGTGGCAGGCGGTCGGGGTTGAGGATGTGCAAGTGTTGGGGCTGAGCAGGCCTTATTCGTGACAGAGCATACTGTTGTTTTAATGAAGCCAGTGCTGCCGAGCATATTCGGCCGTGCACAAGAGCGGGGCGGGGTTCGCACACCCACCTCATCGCCAGTGTACTGTGTGCGTGTGGTGCACACGTGGAGCGCTAGGCCTAGAAAGCAGCGCCACCTGGAGCCTGAGTTGTGAATTCTGCCCGTCCATGGCTAAACTAGCCACGACCAGGCGCATGCTGGGGTAAGCCATTATACCCCGCATATGTGGGTGGCTAGAATAAGACCACCCCGTCAAATATGACAAGGTGGTAAGGTACAGGGGGAGACAATTAAATTGGAGGAAAAAAACTGAAGTAAAGACTGTTCACTCCATAACCACCTCATCACCAGGATAACCATCAGGACGCCGTGCAAAGTGGCTGACAGTTGGAGGGACGATACTCGCCCACTGACAGGACCACCGTACAGTCCACTGCCCAGCACAGGAAGAGAGAATCATAGAACTGCTGCCACCCGGAACTCATCAACTGCGGCAACTGGTAAGCAGAAGCAGGTGTGAGATCCACAAGAACTGGCCAGCGTCTGCTGCTGTTTATGTTTTAAATGACACCCCCTCCTGATTGAAGTCACCATTGTAGCAAATCCAAGCCCGACCTGCAGGGAATAAATAACCTGGGATTGCGAGCAATGCAGAGCATCCTTAATTGTGCTGGTTGCTGTTTAACTATATTTCTGCATCAGATTTTGCATAATTTACAGGAGATCTGAAGAGGTGTAATGCATGACTAATGCATTTACTGAGGTGATGTAGACACCATCACTAAAATATGTTAGTTTAATCCCTGATGCGTGGTACTTGGCAGGGCTTGGTATGTGACCAAAACACAAACTGATCTTATCAAATTTACACACAAACTTAAATTGGTATCATTCTTTCAGGACAAAACACAGAAACCCCCTACTTGGTCTGGAATTACAATGGCGGATATGTCTGTACAAGAGCTGGTGGATATAGACGTCCTTAACAACCTATCAGAAATAGACTAGTAACAACTCACCCATTATGACTACTACCTTGGAACTAGGAATTGACACCAGTGCTACTAATGTTAAAACAATGAGAACAAAATCAACCTTCTGTCCTCAATTACAATCAAGAAATAGTATTGATGCATTTCATATGGCTGTTGCAATGGATATGGACCAGGCATTCATCAAATACACCTGAAAACACCGCTTCTTGCCACATAACATTTCCACCCAATAACGGATGGCAATAAGACCCCTACACCATCGAGAGGATGTAAGCATTAAGGAGGCCGATAAAGGAGGGAATGTAATGGTAATAGATACATACAGATGATTACATACAGGAAGCCATTCGGCAACTTGCATATACTACCTGCTATCAGGAATTAGATTGTGACCCTAGCAAACAAATACAATCCAAAATAAAAATGTACTGGAAAACTGGTACTCACAGGATCTTCTCAGCGCAGATGAGAAAAGTGACCTATACCTAGAACACCTGTTACATTTAATTACCGCCACAAACGAAGAGATGGATTTCTTCAGTTTATTCGCACATCAAATGGATACTCCATAAATAACGTCCCAACCTCCTCTCCTCACTCCAACTTCGTCCTCGTCCCTCTTCCTCTCCTCGCGCTCCCCTCCTCTCGAACCTTCACAAGAATCTCATTCTACGCTCTCACTAGGTTTAACTAGAATACAACATATCTCTCCCCTTTCATAAATAACCATAAAGCAACAATAACATATACAAAACAGATAAGTAATTCTTGCAAGAGTTACAAAGCTTATACCTATATATACAGAAACACTTAAAAGAATCCTTAGAGAAGAAAAACTTGAAAACAATAACATTACCACAAAAAATAATAATCACATCAATACATAGGGGGTTATTACAACTTTGGAGGAGGTGTTAATCCATCCCAAAAGTGACGGTAAAGTGACGGATATACCACCAGCCATATTACGAGTCCATTATATCCTATGGAACTCATAATACTCATAATACTCATTAACACCTCCTTCAAAGTTGTAATAACCCCCATAGTCTTTTAAATGTGAAGGAGTCTTGATGGTTTTCTTAGATCTCTTTACCTCCATATCAGCTGTAAGATGTGTGTTTCTAACTTGCTGTCCTTTTAAAATTTCCAAACTTACGGCGTTACCACAAAACCTGACAACCCTGTTCAAATTCCATATTCGGCCATCTTCAAGTTTCACTGCGTTAGTGAAGAGTTTCACAACCTTCATGGGAGAAGACAGTTTCTTCCCACCACCTTTCAGAAGTGGATTCTTAACCATAACCCAATCACCAACATTCACTACAGTCCTTTTCACAGAGTTCTTCCTATCGAAATTACATTTACTCATTAAAGATTTCTTCAGTTCCTTGCTTTTCCAATCTTCGTCAATGATATTCTTCCTTTTCACACTCAAGAAATCATTGACCCAATTCGGCTCCAGAATAGTGTTTCCTCGTCTCCCACGAAATAGGACAAAAGGAGTTTGACCTGTAGTGGAATGTGGGGTATGTCTATATATAGCCACCTTTTTGATTACCTCTTGTTTCCAGTTAAGTTGACTGTCCTTAGCTAAGGTGATAGTCTCTTTTGAAACCCGATTAAATCTCTCAATTAAACCATTACATTCAGTATGATATAAAGCACACAACTTATGTTTGATTCCACATCCCTTAAGAACATTTTTCATCTCTTTTGAAGTAAGTTGTACACCATTATCCGTAAGAAGAGTGGAAGGAATCCCCTCCTTAGTTATTAAATCTTTGAGAAAACCTATCACCTTCTGAGTTTCTATTCCCTTGGTGAAACAGACCTCAGGCCATCTAGAAAACATGTCCATGATCACAATAACATAATATGGAGAACCTTCACTATATATAGGACCTAAAATGTCCAGAGATATATCCTGCTATGGTCCCATAGGTTTGTCTCTTATTATCATGGGTTGTACCCTAGGCTTCATGGGTTTTTTACTTACTGCACACCGCACACACTCTCGAACAACCCTCTCAACTTGAGTATCCATCCCAGGCCACCAGTAAGATGAACGTAATCTTTCTTTTGTTTTGGAAATTCCCATATGACTGCTATGCGCATGAGCAATCAGCTGATTTCTTACACTAGATGGAGGGATTAACCTCATCCCTCTAAGTATCAAGTCCTGATCTACTGCCAACTATTCTTTCACACTCCAGAACTCTCTGCACTCCACACTAGATTGACCTTTGCTATTCCATCCAGATTGTAACAACTTCACCAACTCTTGTAGAACACTGTCAGATTTAGTATCTTCACGCAACGTTTCCTCCGAAATAGTTTCAAATTCTACCTCACATACTCTATCAAATTGTTCAAAGTCCTCAGCCTCATCCGAATCCAACAAAGACAGTGACACAAGTCTAGACAACACATCGGCTGAGAAGTTGTCAGATCCGGGAACATACTTCACCTCATAATCATACTCCTGCAAAGCTATAATCCATTTAGTGATCCTGCTCGAAACAGCTTCAACACCTTTGGACTTAAAGATCTCACACAAAGGCTTATGATCAGTTTTGACTACAAAAGGTCTTCCCCACAAAAACTTCTTTAACTTCCTAATTGCCCAATAAACTGCAAGAGCCTCTCTTTCTATTACTGAGTACTTAACTTCAGCTCCTTTCAAACTCCTGGAAATAAACGCAATAGTGTTCTCCGGACCACATACACCCTGTTGCAGTACCGCACCCAAACCTTTACCACTGGCATCTGTTGTCAAAATTGATCGTAAAGCAGGATCAAAATTCTTTAGCTTAGGAGCATTGCATAAGCAATTTTTTAACACCATAAATTCTTTCTCACATTCCTCACTCCATGCAAACTCCTTCCCTTTTCTCAGTAGGAGTCTCATATTGTAACAAGAGCTGGCAAAATCTTTAATGAATTTATTGTAATATTCTGCCATTCCCAAAAACCGCATTAGCTCTTCTTTGGAAGTAGGAGAAGCTAGACCTCTAATGGTGTCTACCAGATCTTTCTTTGGTATCAACCCATCTGCAGTAATAGTATGTCCTAAGTAATCAATAGTCTCAACTGCAAACCTGCACTTCTCAGCCTTTATGGTTAAACCATATTCAGAAATCTTGCTTAACACTTTTCTGAGAGTTTCATTATGTTCAAGATTATCTTTGCCATAAATCAAAATATCATCTTGATAGACACAAACGCCCCTAATGCCTTTCGATATTCGTTCCATAGCTCTCTGAAATACAGATGCAGCAGATACCAAACCGAAAGGTAGGTGAATGAATCTAAAAGTTCCAAAAGGCGTAACAAAAGCTGTTAAATTCCTGCAAGATTCATCCAAAATTATTTGATGGTAGGCCGAGGTTAGATCTATGGTGGAAAAAATCCTGCCACCCGACACCATAGTTAATAACTCAGAAATATTGGGAAGTGGATATTTATCAACCATCACACATTTATTAAGTTTACGAAGGTCTACACAAAGTCTAATATTGCCATTAGACTTTTTGGCTATGACAATGGGAGATAACCAATCTGTTCCCTCCACTTCCTCAATTACACCTTGATCTTCCAGTTTCTTTAATTCAGACTGTAATTCATCTCTCACAGAAAAAGGGACATTCCTCACCTTGCTACAGAAAGGTACGGCACCTGGAAGTAATTTGATTTTATGAGAATACCCCTTCATGCATCCTATTTTCCCACTGAAGACATTTCTAAACTCTTTCCGTAATTCCTCTGTAAGATCAGTGGTAAACATTACACCCTCCCTTCCAGGATTCTGTATCTGTTTCACTGTAATGGAAGGTGAACTATTTGGGTAAAGCATTACCCCGAGATCTTTCTGATGCCACCAACTTATTATACTATCTCCTTTCTTTGAAACATAGACTTTTCCTGAAGTGTAACGTTGATCATATACAATTAGCCCAACAAAATACCCATGTAAATCAATTGGCTCACCACCATAACCACATGGCTTGATATCAGGTCTTAACAAGTTAACCTTCCCCTTTAATTCATTTTGATAAAATGTGTTGGAAACTATTGAAATCTTTGCGCCAGAATCAAAGAGCACTGTTGTTTTCTTTCCTTCTACAGTAATGTAATCGAGGGGGCCACTCAAACTATCATTAGAAACTTGAAGTACAATTTGGCCACAAGCAAAGTCCGACTCATCATGGTTGACGTCAGAATGATCATCTATAACACTTACAGACTGTTTAGCTTTCTTTAGATTACAAACAGCAAAAAAGTGTCCCTTCTTCTTGCAATACAAGCAAAAACTGTTAACAGACGGACAGAGTTTAATATTTGCAAGATGACCATCTTTTCCACACCTATAACATTTCTTTCTGTTGATGGTACCGATTGCTTCTTTGTTAAAAGACTTGTTCATTTTAGACTTATTACCTCCAACCACACTCACATCTTTTGATTCACAGTGTTTCACCACTTCGACACACTTGAGAGAATGTTCAATCCTCTTGGCTAGTGATATAACTTGATCAATATGAGGATCATCTAGTAACCATAACTCATCTCGTACCTTTTCAATATTGCAACCCAGCATAAATTGATCGCAAATTCTCTCCTCCAGTGTTGAACCAAATTTACATGTTGAGGCTAAACGTCTCAAATCTGTAATGTAATTTTCAACAGATTCTCCTTCGGTTTGTTGTCGTTTGCCAAAGTAGTATCTTTCCAAAATGATGCTAACCTTAGGTAAATAATGCAGATCCAGTTTTCTAATACATATCTCATATTCATTTAGATTGATTGCTTCACTATCTGGAAGGTCAGGAAGATGGTCAAAAACTTCCTGACCCTCTGTTCCCAAACAGTGAAGTAGTAATGCAGTTCTTCTTTCATTACTCCAAGAGGTACCACATACTCTAGAGCAGAGGTCTTCAAACTTTTTGATGCCGGGACCCCCTCTTAAAAAAATGTAGGTGTAAGGACCCCCTCCTGATAAACAATTCTAGAACCTGGTACTCCTCATCATCAACAATAATAAACATCCCTATTTTGCACAGCAAATAATTTTTACTGTGAGGAAATAATATTAAACAGTGTTTAGCAAATTAAAGATCAGTGAGTGTGGGGGCGTGATCAAGGGTGTGGCTAAAAACAAAGGTCCTCATTTATTAGGAATTGACATGGGGCAGAGATGCAAGGCTTCTTGCTACACTGCCACACTCCAATACAAAAGGGCAGGAATGGACCGTATTTATGAAATACAGTACATTTCTGTCCTTTCCCCCTGCGCTGGTGCACAATTGCTGCCTAGTGCCAACATAGGCAGGATTGTATTTGTGCAGGAAGGGGTACCTTCCTGCACAAAAACAATCCAGAAAGGCATTGTACCTCTTTCTACATGTGTGGCAGATAGCAGCACACATGGAAAGAGAAAAAAGCTAATTAAAACATTTCTCCTGATTATGCGTGCTCTAGGGAGACGTAAGATTTTGGTACTGCTCCAGTTTACGGGATTTTGTAAATCTGGAGCAGTGTCAAAATCCATCTGTGTTGCATAGGAACACCCAACACTACGCCCGTGGATCGCCTCCTTGACGCAAAGTAAGGCAATGCAGCAACTTGCACTGCCTTGCCTTACTCCATATCTACAAGGCCGTTCAATCCACTCATGGTGGCTTTGAGTCAGCTCATCGGTACGATTGAGAGGCTTGTGATGCTGGAGCATCAAAAAAAGTGATGCTCCAGCAGCGCAAGCCTCTCATAAATAAACCCGAAATATTCTCTACATTTTTTTAAGTCTTTCCCCGCCAGGTAGCTACATATAAAATAATAGCCAGCTGAAATTAAAAATAAATAAAATAAAGTTGTTACTCATTGGGAAATGCACTGTAGTGCATTATGAAACCTCTATTAGTTAATGCACTGCAGAGGTCTGTGTTTAACCGGAGAGCAACAGAACTAAATCTTTGTTAGTACAGTTGAGAATAGTGACTTGTATATTTTTAGTGCCATGAGGTCACAGCCTGTGACAGAAAGCACTGTGAATATATAAAAAGGCATTATTTTATACTTGCATTGCACACAGTATAATATAGGCCACTACAAAAAGGTTTATTATAAAACTGTGCTTCCAAAATGTGGATTTAAGTAATATCAGAGCATATGCAATACCTTTTTTTTAATAGCTCTCCCTTCAACACCTCCAGGTGAAGTGAGCGCTGTGTAAATACAATTACAAGCATGCACTTCACAGCTCAGTTGTTAACTCTTCGCACTACCCCTCAAAAAAATAAATGTTTGTCCTCACAAAGCTTTGATCATTTAAAGCTGCTCCCAAGCACCCTTTACATTTTCAGATCAGCTCGTAGAGCACATTTGCTTTTCATTCAGGAAGCAGAAGCCCTGGGCTGAAAGTTTCCTTAGCTGTCTGTGCGGCTTTCACAGCACAGGAGACTCAAACTAAAGTTCAGCTGAGGCATTTTAAGGATCAGCTGGGGGAATGTGCGACCCCCTTTCCAGGTCTCCATGGCCCCCCTGGGGGGCCCGACCCCCAGATTGAAGACCTCTGCTCTAGAGTATCTTTCGAAAACCTTCTTCCACTTTGCCCACTTGATTGGGGGTTCACCAGGAGTGGAAAGAAAGAAGGGTGGGGAGGAAACGTTCTGCATTATTAACAGTTTCAATACTATGAGGATAAAATAAAATACCAGAAGTTAACACCAATAATACAGAATCATACAATAAGAGGGTATAGACTAAAAAGAAACTTAGGTACCAAGTCCTTCAGAAATAATACATGAAGTAAATTTAGAAAGAATGTATCATGGCTTTTTGACAGACTAGTTTAAATTGTTGGTAAAAAAAAATTGAGAGTCCCATTTAAACTAAATGTTTCAATGGAGAAGCATATAGCTGTAAAACAGAAATATCTCCTTGAGGGCACTAGTCGACAGTAAGTAGTGCAGTTCTGTGAAGATCACGTTGTAGGAGAGCGGCGTCTCTCAGAAAATGTTGTTAAAAGAAAAGAGTGTTCTTGTTACTAGGAAACCAGGTGCAGCTGACGAATACCGCGGAACTGCTAAGATGGCGTGTCTCGAACAAGGTTGCTAGGAGACCGAGCGACGCCTGAAACAGCAGCGATGGTGTCGCTTGAAAATGACCGTTGATGGAGCTGAGACAAAGTTAGCACACAGCCGCCGAAAACAACAAAGATAGCATCCTTATATAGGCGATCAGTAAATATCACGTCTCTCGGTGAAGGTTTCTTGGAGACCGAGAGACGCTATGAGGAAGACTGACAGGGCAGCGGCGGTGACGTTGTTTTTATTTTTTTTTTTCTTTGGCACGGCCAGACACGAAAAAAAAAAAAAATACAGAAACAGTACCTTGAAGAGAGCAACAAAGTTGCCAAAAGCCGCTTCGGCAGTGTTACATTTAATTACCGCCACAAACGAAGAGATGGATTTCTTCAGTTTATTCGCACATCAAATGGATACTCCATAAATAATGTCCCAACCTCCCAACCTCCTCTCCTCAGCTCCAACGTCGTCCTCGTCTGCTCTTCCTCTCCTCGCGCTCCCCTCCTCTCGAACCTTCACAAGAATCTCATTCTACGCTCTCACTAGTTTTAACTAAAATACAACAACACCCTAGCATGACAACCTTTTACTTACTGCCCAGAATTCATAAAAACTGGTTCCCTCCACCGGGAAGACCAATCATTGCGGTTATCAACACAATGTACTCGCATATGGGTGAATATATTAACTGGAGATAAGAGTAAGTGGGAGAGAGTTTGCAAATTAATTGGGAGAATAGAAAACGGTGATTGGGTCAAGATCAAATAAGGGCGTTTAAGAGAGGTCTTTTTAAATTCAAAGGTCCTTTACGTGTAGACAGAATAGGTAAATTCTTTGCTGTGATTGAGGGTGGTGAAAGATGGAATTTCAGGAATGTAGCTTTCTATCAAAAGGGAGGAGAATGTGACAGAAAGGAGAACGAAGAATGATGTTCAGGAGCTATGCTCATGAGGAATGAGGAGATGAGTAAAAAAGAAGATTGTGAGAGATCCAATATTGGTGATTCTAGGTCCAATTCTGACGAGTCTAGTGATGATCATGATCTACCTGAATTCATCAAGGAGAGCAGAATTTCAAAGCCACCTTCTTATCTTGTAGAATATGTAAGACTATTGTTAGACCTGTCAGCTCTTGGTGTGGTTTCCCCCATCTGTTTGCTTCTGACCTCCTGTTTTTGATCCTGTGCCAAATTTCATTTTTGCTGGCTTTAGGGCTCTGGGCACTTTACCACTACTGACCAGTGAAAAGTGCTCTCTGTCCAAATGGTATTGGTGATTGGTTTATCCACGACTGGCATATTTGATTTACTAGTAAGTCCTACTATAGTACAGCATGTGTGCCTAGGCACTGTAAATCAAATGCTGCTTGTGGGCCTGCAGCACTGATTGTGACACCCACATGAGTAGCTCTGTAAACGTTATCCCAGACCTGCCACTGCAGTGTGTGTGTGTGGAGTTTTAAACTGCCATTTCGACCTGGCTAGTATACCCACTTGACAGGCCCAAACCTTCCATTTTACTACACGTAAGGCACCCATAAGGTAGGCCCTAGGCAGCCCCATGGGCAGGGTACAGTGTATTTAAAAGATAGGACATGTGCTGGTGTGTTTTACATGTCCTGATAGTGAAATCCTGCTAAATTCGGGTTTCACTACTGCAAGGACTATCTCTCCCACAGGGAACCATTGGCATTGCCGTGAAATATCTTTTAAGTGTAATTTCCCATTGTGAGCAGATAGAGATTTGGAGTTTGAGGTCTCTGAGCTCACAATTTAAAAAAAAATCTTGTGGTGAAGTTGGTTTTTAGATTGTCTGTTTGAAAATGCCACTTTTAGAAAGTGGGCATTTTCTTGCTTGATCATTCTGTGCCTCTGTCTGTCTGTGGAATACATGTCTGGCTCAGGATGACAGTTGGGCTGTTCGCAAATTCACTCTAGACTGTCACACAAAGGGAGCTGAGGTGTTCCCTGCAAATCCTGATCGGTCTCCCTGAGCTAGAGTGGTGGGAGGAGCTGACACTTGCACCTGAATAGGGCTGTGCCTACCCATACACAAAGCAGTCTCTAACCCCTTGGAGTGTGTCTGGGACCAGGGCAGGGAAAGGCAGGCTCTTGTGCACTACAAAGACTTCTCTTTGAAGTTTGCCTACTTCAGAGACAGAAATGGGTATAGGTACTGGACCTCTGACCTCACAAAGAATGCTTAGAACACTTCTGGACTGAGGACATTCTGCCAGGAAGAAGAGCTGGATGCTGTAGGAGGGACAGCCACTCTGCCTGTTTCTTTGTTGTGCTGGCACCAACTCACTGCATCATTTCGAACCAATTCATCACTTGAAGGATTAGACGCATCGCCGCTGCCTGCACCGGAGCGTGGACCCCGCTTGATGCAACAACCATGTTTTTCAATGCAGGCCCCAGCTTTCCATTGCAGCATGTCAGAAGAACCACTGCTGCATGAGTTTTGAGCACCGCATCATTGAAGTTTGTGATGCACCACCCTGACTCCGACGCAGGACGTGCTTCATCGCTGTTAGATCAACGCATCTAGGCTTGACTTCTGACACATCACCAACGCATCGTCCCTCGGTGCCATTTTCTTCATTGACACCACAATGCAGTAAGGAACCGACACTTCGTGCCGCGAGTGATGCATCATTTCCCCACTAGCAGTAAGGTTTCCGAAGCATCACCTCCCCTGCCTAACAGTAAGGAACCAATGCATCACCTCCCAGGCAGCATTAAGGAATCAACGCATCTCTGGCTCTTTCGATGCATCACCTCCACTGCAGCCAGCATCGTATTTGTTTTTGTAGCATCAAGTACTTTGCCTCAGTCAAGCACTTCATTGATTTTAAGGAACAGCAATTACATCTAATCTTTTAAAAGTGATATCTTTGATTGTGTATGTTGGATATTTATTGTTTTAGTCTTGTTTTCCTCAGTTGAACATTGCTTATTTTCTAAACTGGTGTTTTCACTGTGTTACTATGTGAGTGTAAAAATACTTTACTTTACACATTGCTTCTAAGATAAGCCTGACTGCTTGAGCCAAGCTACCAAAAGGGTGAGCAGGGGTTATCTTAGCTGTGTGACTCTCTTACTTTGACTAGACTGAGGTTCACTACTTGGACAGGGTGCAAACCACTGCCAACTAGAGACCCCATTTCTAACAATCATAATAGAGCCAGGCATATTATGTGTTTCTATAACTATCTTGACCTAGAAGTTTACACGAGTGGTCATGGTATACTATATGTGTGCCAGCTATTGTAATCTAGAAGACTACAGTTGTGGTCATGTTTATTTTTACATTTTCTATGTATTGTTAGTTATTTTCATATGTGTATTGTTTTCTTATGATGAAGGGAAGGAGATGTGTTATGATGTAATATGTTGAGTCTAGATTGCTAGGCGTGTGGGGTTCCATGAGAGACAGTTGATCCCTGGCTCTCAGGGAAGACTTACGCCAGATTGTGTGCTGAATAAATATCTTCCTTCAAACTCCATTGAAGCCTCCACAGTCATTCCTGAGACTGTCAGAACATGAAGCTTACAAAATACCGGCTCATGTCTTGCATACCTAAAATTGGTGCGGTTTGACATTCACATAGGCACGGCTCTTTTGGGGCTTTGCATCATTCTAGGAGCTATACTGCTACTGCATTTGTTTACTGACTTGTTTGACCCTGGGAGATACATATATGCATCCATCCCCGAATCCTGTCTCTGCAGCTAAAAATGGAATCCAGCAATATCAGGCCTTGAGAAGAGAAAAAGGTGTGACAAAAAGAGGACATGCACAGTCTTATGATCATTTCTTAAAACCAGGCCACTCACCTTTTTCTGAGGTGTGCCAATGCCACACCACCAGCAAAGGTCAGGAGACCAAACTGGGCAGCTGCAGGAGGCTCCAAAGTTATTCTAGGCAGGTTGTTTGAATTAAGCATATAAAGGAGGTCTGGTGACCCCCCCAGGATGCCTAAAAAACATCCCAGGCCTCCTCCTTTCAGTTACATTTCATTTGCCCTATTTGTGACGGAGATGGTGGTAGATCTGGCAGGTCTTACATGAGACTCACCATGTAACATGAGCCAAGTTTGCAGGGCCTGTCCACAAGTTGGTATTGCCACTCCAGGGCATAAACACAAAGCCTAATTGGGACCTGTTTCAATGCCCTCTTTTTTAAAACTGCCAGTGCTTAGCCCCGACAGGACCTGGCCCATTTAAAGCCCTGCATAGCCTCCTTTGATGGTGACAATCAATGGTGCTGTTTTCTAAGACTGCACTGTAAAGACAGTAGACATATGAAGGCAAAACTTGAATAACAAATGGGAATAAATTAACCCCCTTGCAGAGCCCTTAGTTCTTACCTATCAATAGATTTCTGATGTTTTTTGTCTAACACATATTATGGATGATACAACACTTACAAAATCATCTGCTAGCTTCTTATACAAAGACTTTTTTAGGGTTGAGCCTGCGTTGCATGCGCTCGCGCATGCGTATCGCAACGAGACTCTTTAGTGTTCAGAAAAGGGCTCGGAACCCTGTCAACATCACGTCAGTGTTTTTTATTGGTTCGTGGGCTTGCCTAATAAAATCTGCTTGCTTTCGTTAGTCGAAGGCACGCATAAGTCATGCCTTTTCCGGTGGCTAGCCCTCCTCGAGCACAGCGACCAAGTACAGAAAACATGCGAGGCTCGCTGTTTTCCATCGGGATCGTGGACTTCTTTTTCTCTAATTTACGAGCGCGATCTCGCTTGGCAGAAGTCAAGAAAAGCAAAAACAGGGGTATGACACCAGGAGTGTGCTCCGGAGTTTAAAAGTAGGAGATAAGGCATTGGTACTCCTTCCCAGCTGTGAGAATAAACTATTAGCTCAATGGCAGGGACCATACGAAGTGATTGAACAAATCAACCCCACTACCTATAAACTGGCTCTTCCCCACGGCCATAGTAGGGAACAAATATATCACACAAATATCTTTAAAAAATGGCAGGAACCTGTTCATGTCCAAACAGTCCAATACATCACAAATAACAGTACTGAGGGCATCCCATACCCAACCCTATCCCTACCACTCTGTCCAGAGGGGTCTAGACCTCAAACCAATACCACCCTCCCTGAACCACAGCTTATATCCCTATCCCAAGTTACTGAAACATATCAGGACGTTTTTTCCAAACAGCCCGGGCATACCCAGTTAGCTGAACATATGATACAAACCAAAAATGAATCTATATCAAGACAAAGACCCTATCACATCCCAGAAGCAAAGAAATCCCTAATAGAACAAGAAGTACAAACCATGTTGAAAGCAGGAATAATAGAACTCTCCAACAGCCCATGGTGTTCTCCGGTAGTACTGGTCCCAAAACCAGATGGGAGTTCTCGGTTTTGTGTAGATTATAGGCGGCTCAATGAACTGACTTACTTTGACGCTTATCCCATGCCCCGTATAGACGAACTTCTGGAAAAACTAGGACAAGCCAGGTTTTTGTCCACCCTGGATCTAACAAAGGGGTATTGGCAAATCCCCTTAAAAGCAGCCGATAAGGAAAAAACTGCCTTTGCGGCCCCATCGGGTTTATACCAATTTACTGTTCTCCCCTTCGGTTACATGGGGCCCCAGCCACATTTCAAAGACTAATGGATAAGGTCCTATGTCCCCATCAGGCATGTGCAGCGGCATATCAAGATGACATAGTGATATACAGCAAAACATGACGTGACTGATCATCTAGACCACTTAAGAGCGGTCCTACTGGCCTTAAGGGAAGCTCACTTAACGGCGAACCCTGAGAAGTGTAGTTTGGGGTTTACGACAATCAGATATCTAGGATATATATTGGGGGAGGGAATGGTTCATCCCCAGGTAGAAAAAGTAGACGCTATCCAACAAATACCATTACCAAAGTCCAAAAAGGATGTACGGGCTTTCCTCGGCCTAGTTGGGTATTATCGGCGGTTTATCCCACAATTCTCAACATTGGCTGAACCTCTTACCAACTTGCTAAAGAATTCCTCTCCCAAAACCTTCTCCTCGCTTCCCGCAGTAGCCTACCACAGTTTCGAAAAGTTGAAACACGCCCTGTCCACCGACCCAGTACTTTGTTGTCCGGATTTCCAAAAACCTTTCTATCTCCAGACGGACGCATCTGATGTTGGACTAGGGGCGGTGTTATCTCAACCTCAACAGGATGGGTCTCTTCACCCTCTACTTTATATCAGTAGGAAACTGCTCCCTAGAGAGACACATTACCCCACCATTGAGAAGGAATGTTTGGCCATTAAATGGGCTATTGATGCATTGAGATATTATCTCAGTGGGCGCACCTTTACCCTACTTACGGACCATGCCCCTCTCATGTGGCTCGCTCGCAACAAGGACTCGAACGTTCGTGATCTAAGGTGGTTTCTTTCTTTGCAACCCTTCTCCTTCCAGATTCTGAACTCTCCGGGCCGCCACATGTTGAATGCTGATTTCTTATCCCGCTATCCTGCTACTGAGCGTCATCTGCAGCCGCTCTCTTGGGGGAGTGTCTGTGATGGGTCGGACCTCCTCGACCCGCACACCAGGGCGACTGGTGCTGCCGCTGTCGGGAACGACCCGGAAGTGACCCCGAGGTCTCAGCTTCCCCTTGGTTCCTTCCTCCATTCCCGGGACTCTGGGAATTTAAAGGGAGAGGTCCCGGAGATCGAGGGGATGGAGGAGCAAGGAGGAAATGGCCCAGGAGACGTCCGGAGAAGAACCCCAAAGAGCGTGAAGACACCGCAGCAAGGAGGAACCCTCGGAGTATCGCGGATCCCAGGGGTCGGAGACCGAGCCGAACGGAGAATCAGCACGTACTCAACCTGCGACGAAGACCACCGGCCCCGGGAAGCAGCTCCCTAGGACCCGCCATGCTTCAGGAGAAGCGTGGCAAAGGCAGGTACGGGCTGGAAACGGGTAGGGTTGGGAGGACGGATGGGTGGAGGCACACAAAAGGGAAAGTTTGGGCACAGGGCGGGAGGTAGAAGGAACGGGCGGGAGGTCAAAAGGAGGGAAGGGGAGCACGGGGAGGGGAACAAATGAGAGCCTATGAGAAAGGGAAACTAGGAAGCATAAAGCGCTAGAAAGAAAAGGAAAGAGTATACCAGAGTGCAAAATATGCTCCAGAAATAAACGAGAACCAGAAAGAGAAGAGACTCTATAAGGAAGGAAAACAGACAAGAATGAAAAGTTAAGCGGACAGTTCTGCATAAGCCCCGAAGACAGAAAGAAAGGAAAAGATAAGTCGAATCACAGGGAAAGAAATAAAAGGAAGAAGAGAGCAAGGAAGAACAGCAAGGAAGGAAAAGAGTGAAATACAGAAAAGAAAGAGCCGGACAGGGACTAAGGGAGAGAGAGAGAGGGGAAAGAAAAGAAGAGGAAAAGAGTAAATGTACACAAACACTTACCGTACCTATTATTCTTCTGTCCCCACACGCTTCCAGAGAGGCCTATGGAGAACACAGAAAGAAGAAGACGAGATTAACCCTACAGGACGGAAAAAGGACATACCACGGAAATTCTTACTATATGTGGCGCTATAAATTTAAATAAAATCTCATGTACCTATTGACTCTAACAGTCTTGTGTGATCGATTCCGGCCAGCCTACGACATACCTATTAATATTTCAGACCATTTAAGGACTGTCTGGTAGCCTGTCAAAGTACCAGACCTGTGCTATATCAAGACTGGGTGCCTTGTAAGTGAAAGGAATACATTGCTCTAAAGGAGTACATAGGACCGAGGATCATATGACACGCCTCAACTTGCAGCAGAATCCGAGAAGCAGAATATCCAAAAAGCAAAATGTTGATAGTTACACCAAGCATGATGGCACTTTGTACATCTGACAAAGGCACTTACCTTGTCTCTTGTTGTCAGCTGGAGCCAACCCTCATGACATACGAAAAGGAACAGGGCCAAATGTGACATGGAGACTTGGCTAGTGGAACCTGCCACATGTAGAAAGCAATAAAGTTTAATGAAAATAAATGGTGGCCATACAAGTTGTCAACCCAATAACATATTAAAAGTTGCTGCAAAGGGAGCGAAGGGATAGGCCAGGAGAGTGTGCTTTCTCCATGGTCCATTAATATGGTTAGGTTTTTGCCACAGATAGTTACAACCAGTTTGTAACTGCCCACGTGTGGTAACTGCCCACTTGTCGCTGGTGGTAACTGCCCTTGCAAAAACCTGAAAAGGTGCAATTTGCACTCTACTGCTAATGGGAGCAACTGTCAATAGAGCGAAAGTGCTATTTGCACCCATTTAACCACTTGCAGGTCTAAGCAACTATGTTAAATGAACCTCCAGCTGACTGTATGTGCTAATTGTACTTGAGGCGAAGGCTCCACATTTTCAGTACTAAGAGCCAAAGTGACTGGCAGCCAGTTGAGATATCCTTATAATGTGCAAAACACCTTGACAAAGATGCAAGAATGGCTTCTAAAAGTTTTGGCTTGAGTTTTGAAAGTAAATATAAGATTTTTAATATTAGAGTAAATTCATCCACAATTTTCTTGAGCAATTTCTTTAAACAAACTAGGGACTCCAGCAGTATGCTTGCTGGTTAGATTTGTTCTGTTTAATTTTCTGTCCCCTGAAATCAAAGAGATCTATCAATTAGAAGAAATGTGTACACAAGTTATATTTTAAAGAAACCACATAGATACCATTGCTTGTAACATACACAATATATCTTACAATCTTGTTATATACTATGTTGTACATCATAGATAGTGAAGTACAATTTTGTTGACAATTCCATAAAGCAAAGACTCATTTGTTGTGTCGAAGTGTTGACGCATGAGCAATCCTTCCATGCTCTCTTTGCTATGATGCAAGTCTATGAACACAACAACTACATACAGGTCATGCATATATAACACTACAACACATAGGGACTCCTCGAAGATCTCTGTGGCCCTATCTGTGTTGCATGTTCTTGCAGCTCCAGTTTGTCAAATCTTCTTTTCAATTTCTTGCCAGTGTTTCTTTGCATCCACCCCAACTCTACCCCTCTAAATTGTACCTGTTCCCATTTACCAGTCAGGGACAGGTAGTAGTCTTTGGGGGTATGGTGGGATAGATCTGTTTCTCACTGCTCTTAAGAGCATCTAATCATCTGCTTGTGGGTTCCGGTTCCTCCAGCCAGACGTATTAAACTTTTGCTGACCCAAAAACTCAATAGGCCGTAGTAGGGCAGGCCAAACTCAAAGATAACAGGCGGCAACCTAAGTGTCAAAATTGTGTAAGAAAACCTGTACATTCCACTCTACACAAGTTGCCATTTTCCAAATACTAACCTTGCAATATGCTGTTAGGAGTTCCACATTAGCAGCGCCTACAGAAAGTCATTACTGGGGCCCCTACCTCTCAGGTAAAGGTTGAAGGCCTTTAGAACTCTTAGGTGCACTGGCTGACCAACCAGTAATTGCAGCTTCTTCAGCCATGTTGTGAATTCCTTCCTTCCATTCATTCAAGTTTTATTTCAAGCTCTTCGGTGCTGTGCGTGGCCTATTGTATTCATTTTGTAATAGTTCTTTTGTTTGTGGCAATGCAATAGAAAATCATATATATATATATATATATATATATATATATATATATATATATATATATATATAAAGCATTCCTCAATAATACAAGATCTAATGAGATTGTGTTATTTCTAAGTTAAGGATATTAGGCAGGGTGTCAGCATGGGTTAGTTGGCTTTTCCATGACTGCAATTCAGATAGCATTAGATAGGTTTCCCATATTGGTTTGCACTCTTGATTTTAAGGATGATTTGAGTGTCTTTGGCATATGATTGAAACTGTAGACTGAAGAGTACAATTGTGGTGGCATTACTTCGCCCTTAAACAAGACAGAGGCTGCTTTAGGATTGCAAAGCATGTGCCAAAGTAGTGAATTATTAACAGTTCAGTTGAAACAAAAAGCAAACACTGGCACACCCTTGTAACACACGCTTATAAAAAGGCAAGTACATTAAGTCAACTTGTTCAAATAGGCATATTTTCCCATAGACTGTAGTTTGTAAAACAAAGCTCATGTCAAAATTTATCAAAATGAGAGTTAGTTGACAAAGTTACTGGCACTGCGATGTCAATTTATAACAACCAGTAAGAGAAAAATAATGTAAATATCAAAAAGAAACGGGGCAAGGAATATATAAAGTAGCCGTACCCTAATAAATGTCACACTAAGAAGTAACCTACACTTTGACTGATAAAACATCTGTTGGCCATGCAACTCAACTCCTATGGTGGTGGAGGAAAGTCCACACGTGGGAGACAGCCTTTACAGCACCGCCCGAACCACGAGTGCATCTTTGCAATGCATCCCTTTACCACGCAAGTCATTAAACACACAACCTCCACACCTACCATACGTGGAGTTTTCTGTGAAGGCAGAAGAGGATATTCCACTATAGTGGCTGAATCTGCCACCCAAAAGGTGATTGTGGGAAGCACACTTTGAGTGGAATATCCCTCAATACCAGTGATGACTGGGGTAATATCTTACAGAAAATGTAGGCAGGCGAAGTGAATCCCCCAACCAGATAACATTGTCAGTTTCTACATGCAGACTTCTTAACATACTGGTGCTGGGCTGTTTTCCACCAATTTAGGGACTGCAAATGTTAATTTCGGTCAAAATCTGCCACCTTTTCCTTGTTGGTTTGGTCTAGCAGACATGGTGGAGAATCAGGGACTTTAGGCCGCACCGATGACCTGTCGCAAATGTTGTTGGAGTTATCTCCACACATTAGTTGAGAGGACGATGGAGCTGGAGGAGTTTCCACCTCTGACATATCCTTCTTAATCCCATGAACTCTAAGTATGGCAGATTCCCCATCACCATCTTCTGATGAGTTCTCCAAAAGTATGCCATGTCTCGTCAAATAGGCAAGCTCCCTCTTATTTTTTAACATCTTTAACGTGATCTTTTCATATTTTGCTGAAGTAACCTCTTCTTGAATCCACTCCCCACTGATAAATTTCTGTCTGAGGAGAATTAGATTTTTTATGTATCACAAATCCTCCCTCCCTTGGAATTCTAGGTAGAGTGTGGTCTTCTACATTTGCAGCAAGGATTAAGGGAATGTTGCTTGTTACACAAAGGCTGGATTTGTTAATGATAATTCACTCCACAATTATTTCACTCACTGTCACCTTCTTCAGGGATCCATTCTTCATCATAATAACGAAGGCTTGCATGGAATACTGCCAGCTAAATATTACTAAAATAGGTTACCCCCTCTGTAGGAAAGTGTCTCTTTCGACATGGTCACCCCCCCAATTTGTGCCTTGTTTCTGGTGCATTTTCGACTGAACGTGCACTGGGTCCCTGCTAAACAGGTCCAGGTAAGCCATTTTAAATACATATACTTGACATTGGTCATTACGAGTTCCCCAGCTACATGGTGGCTTCTATGAATCCTGAGATGTTCGGTATCAAACATCTCAGAATAAACCCTCATTGACCCAGTTATGGATTTATTAAAAACTGCACACAGAGGGCACCTTAGAAGTGCCCCATGAAAACCTACCAACTCCTTGCGTGGACTCTGACTGGTCAAAACCAGTGCAGCCACCTTAGACAGAGTTCTGGCCCCCAGAGGTGAGAGCCAACACTCTCAAGGGCTCAGAACAAAGGCCTACTCTGCTCGGGGATGCTAACACCTCATCCAGGCAGGATGCATATTCCAGGGCAGGGAGCTTCAAAGGCCTTGCTGCCTTTGTAATGCGACCCAGGCCTCTCCACATGGTAGAGAAGGCTGATCCCAGTACCTGACCCCACTTTTGGCAGCAGGGCTGGCAGGATAATTAGTCAGATTATGAGGTGTGCCCACTTCATGCCAGCCCCACCCCTAAGGGTGGACGAGCAGAAGTGGACACTGCCTTTTCAATTCCTCCATCTTGTTTGGAAGGAATTCAGGACACTATGGTTAGGGCTATGCCCATTTCCAATTGGAAGTGGTCATAAAAAGGGTGTAGCCACTCTAAAGGTGAGTTGCCCATTGGCAACCACCTGGCACTCCCTGTAATGCCCCTAAATTCAGTATTTAGGTGGCATCCCTGAACCACAGAACACAGATTCCTGACGACCTAAGAAGTGCCGGACACTACAGTCACATCAGCAGAGAAAACTGCAGACACCAATTTGGCCTGTCTTCAGCCCTCGACGATCCTGCGCCAAAAGAAGATCTGTCCTGCAGCCCAGTGACCTCCAAAGTTTTGGGAGGACTTCCGGCCTTCGACAAAGATCAAGATCTCCCGAGATCAGCGGACCTGTTCAAGAAGAAACCAACTTTAAAAGAAAAAGTACTCTGCCCTGAGGAACCGCAAAACCGACTCCAGGCCCACTTCTGCACCTGACGCCCACGGCCAGGTCCAAGTGGCCCACCGGTCCTTTGAAGGTACCCCAGCAATTCTGAGTCTGAGTCCACCATGGGCTGACCTCTGCCGGACTCTGCCTCAAAGCCTGCAGCCTCAAACCAAAGACTCCACCTGACCGCGACCTGCCCGGTAAGCTGTTCCCGACACCAAAGGACACCCATGCACCTGGAGCCCCTGGGCCTTGGTGAGCTCAACTGTCAGTGTCCCTCTGCCCCCTAGCATCAGAAATTACCTGGACAGCTGTGGTTTTCTTCGTTCAGCCTCCTGGCCCGAGCCTGCAACCTTTTCCAGAACTGATCTCCCCCTTTGATTTGCACTGGGCGTCTGATGCTGTTGGCACTCTGCACCGAGCCACCCCTGTGACGCTGAGGGTGTAAGTTTGATGCTGCCTTGTGCCCCTCCCTTGTGCTTACCCCAACCTCAGGAGATCGACCCCTGATACCTCTTTACTCAACCGTGAGCCGCGCATCTTCATTCACCCCCAGTCGGCACTGGTTAACATTGGGCACCCAACTCCAAATTTGACGTCTGCGCTCTGCCTCCCCTGTGCCACTGTGGGAGCACTCTTGGTACTGATTTGAACCTTAGTTGGTGTTGACCTAAATCCCCGAAGACTGGATTTTTAAGTTGTGTACTTACCTGCAAAACTGCGTTTTTGTTTCCTCCCATAGGTTAACATTGCTGAACTGAAAAATTGCACTAAGTATTGATTTTAGAAATTGCAAAGTATTTTTGCTTGTAAATCTACTTACCTGAATACGACGTTCTTATATAAAAAGGAATGTTATTTTTCTCAATTTGGCTCGGATTTATTCTTTTGAGTGTGTGTCTCATTTATTGCCACTGTGAGTATAATAAATACTTAGCACTACCCTCTGATAAGCCTAACTGCTCGCCCACACTACCACAAGTAGAGCATTAGTCCTATCTACTTTTGCCACAGCAATACCAATTGAGGATCCACTGGACTCTCTGCACAGTGCAACTCATTTAAGTGCATTATATAGAGAGCCAGCTTCCTACACCCTACCTTTGATTATGAATGATGCTCAAAGTTACTATCACCAGCAAGTTCGATCTGGGGTTGGAGTTTATAACAGAGTTCACATAAATACAGAGGATGAACAGGAACCAAGAACATCTATCTCGGCCACGAGTGGGTAAAGAACAAGCCGGGGACACTGAAAGACTGTACCTTCTGGTCAGCCCAAGCTGCTTCTCTCTTTGCTCCCACTGAACACCTACCTTACAGCCCGATAGTCCTTGAACCACTGTTGGAAAGGACTTGCTACACTTTTACTTTTGTGGCAGAATGCGGGGGGTGCCGTGGACCTGCTAGCTCTGGACTGCAACCAGTTAGTCCTGCGATAGGAAACCTTATATTTTGTGAAAACCAACCACAAGAGGCTCCCCATTTCCCTGTACCCATTAGCACCATCAGTTGCATTGGATTTAGCGCAAGCTGGTACATTGAACTGTGCTTGTTATCCCACCCTCCCCCATTACAGACACAGAGCACAGAGGTCCAGATGTTCCACCCAACCAGATTCTTATGATACTGTGTCATCTCCCCTCTATCAACCAGTAACACCTCTTTCAGCAGTCTGGGTCTCTCATTCTACTTTTGGGTGCTGTGCTTGTTGGGTTTGGATGGGCATCATACTATTGGCCCAGACCCACTGAGCAACTTTCTGTGAATTCCTGATTGACGAGAAACAAGGACAAAGGGGAGATGTATCATAGCCACATTAAGTACATTCTATCCAAAATGACCAAATGTCCCAGATTTGACAGGACAGTTACAGTGTTTCATCATCTGTTCCCTCAGGTTTAAAAAATGTAGCACGTCCTGGCTTTCAGAGAGGATCAACGAAAGCCAGAGGAAAGCACATTTTCATGTGTTCCACTGCGGGATTAGATAGCAGCCCTTATCGGGAAAAAAGTAATTAAGATAGACGACACTCTGTGTAACTGTTACATTTAATATCCTGCAGAGCCTCATTATCTGTGTCTTTTATGTTGGCGAGGCCAGTCAATTAAGTAATTTATCTCCCTCATTGATGCAAAAATACATGTTTGGTTTTCAAAACCTGGTTACCCTACTTGTATTGTATTGTAGCATTTATAAGTGTCCCATTTTATAGTTTTCAAAATTTGGTCTACTTATCTGCGTTGTATTGTAGCATTTGTAAAGTGCTTACTACCTCTAGGTGGGGTGTTGAGCCCCCTTGCCCACAGGGTGGCATGCTACATCATGTAGGTTGTTTGGTTGGGAGAGTTTTGTCTTAGCATTGAGCCTGTGTGGGAGGTGTTTCTACATCATGGTTGATAGCCACCAAGGTGATGTTATCACATTATGGAATGTAGCACTTCAGTGTAGTGAGTGAATGGAGTGTCATGGATAGGCCCACATCTTACATTTTGAGACCTGGTGGCAGCATTAATTCGCTCTGCAAGTCAATTTTGGGCATCTGTGGTTATGTTAAAGAAGATTCTTGCCCTTTATTGGTGCTGTATTGCTTGACCATGCTCCTACTTCATGACCGTGGACAGATATAAGGAGGAGGGAACAGAGTTTCAAAAGTCTTTGCCACTGTCTTACAGTGATGGTTGGAAGATAAGTGAGGGTCAGAGCATATAGCTTATGGAGCCTGCAGTGTTGTACTAAGCTAGAGTTCTACGATGGCCAACCTTTTTCGGCAGATCTTTCTGTAGTGTGCTTACATTGTAGTTTGCCCATCAAGTTGCATTTGGGTGGTGTGTTGTAGCACTCTAGGATAGACCTTGGCTCCTACAACCATTGAGAAATTGTTCCATCTCATGTCTATCTGTACTAACAAAAGATTGGTGTGTATCGTGCACCCTGACTTGGTTACGAGCAGCTGTAGGACCCCTCAGTGTTTAATAGAGCACTAAGCCATGGCCGCCCCATTTTGAAAGAGGGTTGGCTGAAGGCAGCAGCCATCAGTGGTTATTATCTATGGCATTATGATGCTCCAGGGTCATAGGTTAAAGATTGGGAGTGGCCATCTTGGGAAGAGCCAGGTTTTCAACTTTCTCCTGAACTTTAAGTGTTCTGGAATGCAGGGAGTCTTGCTGCTTGAACTGAAAGAGATCTTCCTATGCATTCTTTGTTATGAGGCGGTTAGACGATCCCTATATCTAGTCTGGAGGAGAGAGGTCCGTTTTGTTTCTACAGTTTTAATTTTGTTTAAAGGGAGAGTGGTCCTTTTCCTTGGGAGCTTTGGTGTACTATGCATATTGCTTTGAACATGGGTCATTCTGCTTTCAGTAGCCAGTAGACTCCTAGAAGAACTGGTGACATGTGTACCCAGGGGTGGAGGCAGAGTAGTAGTCTTACTGAGTGCCAAGGTATATGACATTAATTTAGTAGTAAGATTGGTTATCATAAGTGTGAGAATAACCTGCAGCTTTTGTTGGTATCCAAGATGGGGGTAGATCTCCAATAAAAGGTGCTTCTTGTGACTTTGTTAACATGTGGTTTCGCAGATAGGTCTGAGTCCATGATAACTTCTAAGTTCCTTTCTATTCTCGCTATGTGGTTGGAAGGGCGTCAAGTTACTTTAGCGTTATATCCGTAGGTAGATGTGTGTGTGTGTAGGAAAGTACCATCTTGCCTGGCATGTTACCCCCATTTTTACTTGTGTGTCAGTTTGTTTTTGCCTGTGGCACTGGGATCCTGCTAGCTTGGACCCCAGTGCTCATAGTTTGTGGCCTATATGTGTTCCCTGTGTGGTGCCTAACTGTGTCACTGAGACTGTGCTAACCAGAATCTCAGTGCTTATGATCTCTCTGCTTTTAAAATTGTCAATGCAGGCTAGTGACCACTTTTACCAATTCTGATTGGCACACTGGAACACCCTTATAATTCCCTAGTATATGGTACCGAGGTACCCAGGGTATTGGGGTTCCAGGAGATCCCTATGGGTTGCAGCATTTCTTTTGCCACCCATAGGGAGCTCAGACAATTCTTACACAGGACTGCCACTGCAGCCTGAGTGAAATAACGTCCACGTTATTTCACAGCCATTTTACACTGCACTTAAGTAACTTATAAGTCACATATATGTCTAACCCTCACTTAGTGAAGGTTAGGTGCAAAGTTACTAAGTGTGAGGGCACCCTGGCACTAGCCAAGGTGCCCCCACATAGTTCAGGGCAATTTTCCCAGACTTTGTGAGTGCGGGGACACCATTACACGCGTGCACTAAATATAGGTCAATACCTATATGTAGCTTCACAATGATAACTCCAAATATGGCCATGTAACATGTCTAAGGTCATGGAATTGTCCCCCCATGCCAACTCTAGTATTGGGGTGCCAATCCCATGCACCCCTGGGGCTCCAGCATGGACCCGGGTACTGCCAGACTAGCTCTCTGGGTTTTCACTGCAGCTACCGCTGCTGCCAACCCACAGACAGGCTTCTGCCCTCCTAGGGATTGGGCAGCCCAGTCCCAGGAAGGCAGAACAAAGGATTTCCTCTGAGAGAGGGTGTTAGACCCTCTCCCTTTGGGAATAGGTGTTAAGGGCTGGGAGGAGTAGCCTCCCCCAGCCTCTGGAAATGTTTTGAAGGGCACAGATGGTGCCCTCCTTGCATAAGCCAGTCTACACCGGTTCAGGGATCCCCATCCCCTGCTCTGGCGCAAAACTGGACAAAGGAAAGGGGAGTGACCACTCCCCTGTCCATCACCACCCCAGGGGTGGTGCCCAGAGCTCCTCCAGTGTGTCCCAGACCTCTGCCATCTTGAATGCAGAGGTGTGAGGGCACAGTGGAGGCCTCTGCGTGGCCAGTGCCAGCAGGTGACGTCAGAGACCCATCTTGATAGGTGCTTACCTGGTTAGGTGGCCAATCCTCCTCTGAGGGCTACTTAGGGTCTCTCCTGTGGGTTTCTCTTCAGATAACGAATGCAAGAGCTCACCAGAGTTCCTCTGCATCTCTCTCTTCAACTTCTGCCAAGGATCGACCACTGACTGCTCCAGGATGCCTGCAAAACTGCTACAAAGTAGCAAGACGACTACCAGCAACATTGTAGCGCCTAATCCTGCCGGCTTTCTCGACTGTTTCCTGGTGGTGCATGCTCTGAGGGCTGTCTACCTTCACCCTGCATTGGAAGCCAAGAAGAAATCTCCCATGGGTCTACGGAATCTTCCCCCTGCTACGTCAGGCACCAGACTTCTGCATCACCGGTCCTCTGGGTCCCCTCTCATCTTGACGAGCGTGGTCCCTGGAACACAGGAGCTGGATCCAAGTGACCCCGACAGTCCAGTGGTCCTTCTGTCCAAATTTGGTGGAGGTAAGTCCTTGCCTCCCCACGCCAGACAGTAATCCTGTGTACTGCGTGATCTGCAGCTGCTAGGGCTTCTGTGCACTTTTACAAGGAATTCTTCGAATATAGCATAGCTCAGGTCCCCTGCACTCCGTCCTGCATTGCTCAACTCGTTTAGCTGACCACCGGCTTCGTGGGACCCTCTTTTGTAGTGTTGAGACGACCGCTGTGCTCAGATTTCTTGAACGCCTGTTCAAGTGCTTCTGCGTGGGCTCTCTGTGCTGCTGAGCGCCCCCTTTGTCTCCTCCTCCAAGGGGCGACCTCCTGGTCCTTCCTGGGCCCGGGCAGCACCCATTTTCTTCAATTGCGACTCTTGCAGCTAGCAAGGCTTGTTTGCGGTCTTTCTGCGTGGAAACAACTCTGCATCCTCCAGCAAGCCGTGGAACATCTTGTGTGCAAAGGAAAAGTTCCTGGCATCTTCCGTTGTTGCAGAATCTCCAGCTTCTTCCACCCAGAGGTAGCCCTTTTGCACCTTCATCTGGGGTTTAGTGGGCTCCTGCCCCCCCTGGACACTTGCGTGACTCTTGGACTTGGTCCCCTTCCTTTACAGGTCCTCAGTTCCAGGAATCCATCTTCAGTGCTTTGCAGTCAGTTGTTGTCCTTGCAGAATCCCCTATCACGACTTTAGTGTGTTTCTGGGGTAGTAGGGTAATTTTACTCCTACTTTTCAGGGTCTTGGGGTGGGGTATCTTGGACACCCCTAGTGTTTTCTAACACTCCCAGTGACCCTCTACACACTACACTAGGCCTGGGGTCCCTAAGTGGTTCGCATTCCACTTTTTTAGTATATAGTTTGTGTTGCCCCAGGCCTATTGCATCCTATTGTATTCTACAGTGTTTGCACTACTTTTCTAACTGTTTACTTACCTGTTTTTGGTTTGTGTGTATATTTTGTGTATTTTACTTACCTCCTAAGGGAATATATCCTCTGAGATATTTCTGACACATTGTCACTAAAATACCTTTATTTTTAGTAACTCTGAGTATTGTGTTTCTTATGATATAGTGCTATATGATATAAGTGGTGTGGTAGGAGCTTTGCATGTCTCCTAGTTCAGCCTAAGCTGCTCTGCTATAGCTACCTCTATCAGGCTAAGCTGCAAGAACACTACTAATCTAATCAGGTATCCACTATAAGCCAGGCCAGCCTCCTACAGTGTGCCATAGTCAGCAGGTCATGATCTTTCTTTTTGTGGTGGGTGCCGTGCAAGGGCCTATGGTATTCATTTTGTAATGGTTCTTGTAATTGTGGCAATGCAAAAGAAAATTAATAAAAAATATATGCAAAACATTGAGATTATCCCAGTCTTGGTGTCTGAAAGGCTAGATAAAGACCGGAGGCTCCTATCATGCTTTTTTAAAGCAACAAAATAACAGTGTCCAATGGATGATCTTCAGGTTTACAATAAAAAGTTCTAAACGTATTAACATTTGAACAATCTGCAGATCTGAAAATGTCATGTAAACTAGCTCCTGCCCAAAAGGCTTGAGAGGCCGCAGCCCCTCTCACCAAATGAGTGCCATGAGGAAGGGTAGAGACACCAACCAGGAAATGAGCCATCTAACCCTACAAGCCAAGATGGGAGCCGAGACTGGTTTGTGGGGTTTCTGAAAGGAAATAAGTTATTTGGAAGAGGAGGAAGTTCTGAGATCTGCAATTCGAGAAATGTAAGTTTTCAAACAATTACCAATGCTCAATTTAGGTTGAGAGGGTAAAGAGAGGTAACGTACAGCAGATAAATTCGTTTTGGTACACCTACTGACTTGAAAATAAACACATAGAGAGGAATAATGGAAGGAGGAAACATCCAGGGCCTCCACATCTGATACACGTTTAATAGAGACTAAACACAAGAGCATAGTCAATTTGCCGGACAAATGTTTCAGCGATAAATCAGCATTATCCGGTCATGCGAAAAATAATCAAAGTACTGAGTTAACATCCATTGTATTTGGGAACAGGAGGTTAAGCAAAACGTACTCCCTTTAAAAGTTGACAAACCAATGGGTGTTCTCCAATGGGCCTTCCATCCACTGATATGCATCGTGAAGGAACTCTCCAACCCTAACACCAACGTCAACGACGTCCCTCCCTCCCAGAAACTCTGCGACAATCTCTCCACCTTCTTCCACCAGAAAAATCGCAGCCATCCACGACAGCTTCAACACCGCACCTCCGCCAGACCCCACCCCCGACGACTCCTCCCACGCCTGCCGCCTCACCACCTGGACCCAAGTAGACGACGCCGAAACCCTAACAACCATGAATTCCATCCACTCAGGCTCTCCCACGGACCCGTGCCCACATCACTTATTCAACAAAGCCGACGCCACCATCGCCCCCAAACTCCGCAAGATCATCAACCTCTCCTTCAACACCGCCACCTTCCCGGACAGCTGGAAGCACGCAGAAATCCAACCCCTCCTCAAGAAACCCAAGGCTGACCCCAACGATCTCAAAAACTTCCGACCGATCTCTCTCCTCCCTTTTCCAGCGAAAGTCATCGAGAAGATCGTCAACGCACAGCTCGCCCACTTCCTAGAAGACAACTCCATCCTAGACCCCTCACAATATGGATTCAGACGAAACCACAGCACTGAGACCGCACTCCTCGCCGCCACAGATGACATCAGACAACAAATGGACAACGGCGAAACCTCAGCCGTCATCCTCCTCGACCTATCAGCCGCTTTCGACACAGTCTGCCACCGCACCCTGCTAACCCGTCTCCACGAAGCCGGCATCCAAGACAAAGCCCTCAACTGGATCTCATCCTTCCTCTCCGACAGAACCCTGAGAGTCCGACTCTCACCCTTCCGCTCCAAAGCCACCAACCTCATCTGCCACGTCCCCCAAGGCTCCTCTCTTAGCCCAACGTTGTTCAACGTCTACATGGCCTCCCTCGCACAACTGGTCCGTCAACACAACCTTAGCATCATCTCCTATGCCGACGACACCCAGCTCGTCCTCTCACTGACCAAAGATCCGCTCACCGCCAAAACCAACCTCCACGAGGGACTAAAATCCATCGCCGAGTGGATGAGCAACAGCCGCCTGAATCTCAACTCCGACAAGACGGAAGTCCTCATCCTCGGACGCACCCCCTCGGCCTGGAACGACTCCTGGTGGCCCACTGCCCTCGGACCCCCACCCACCCCAGCCAGCCACGCACAAAACCTCGGCTTCGTCCTCGACTCTGCTCTCACCATGTCCAAACAGATCAACGCCGTCTCCTCTTCTTGTTTCAACACCCTCCGCATGCTCCGCAGGATCTTCAAGTGGATTCCAACAGGAACCAGGAAGACGGTGACTCAAGCCCTCGTCAGTAGCAGACTTGACTACGGCAACGCACTCTACACAGGCATCCCAACGAAAGACATCAAACGACTCCAACGCATCCAGAACGCATCCGCCTGCCTGATCCTCGACATACCCCGCCGATGTCACATCTCCCCCCACCTGAAGGACCTCCACTGGCTCCCCGTGGAAAAAAGGATCACCTTCAAACTCCTCACCCACGCACACAAGGGACTACACAACACCGGACCCACCTACCTGAACACCAGACTCAACTTCTACGTCCCCACACGTCAACTCCGCTCTGCCAACCTCGCCCTCGCCCCCCGAATCCAGCGCAAGACCTCTGGCGGCAGATCCTTCTCCTTCCTCGCCACCAAGACCTGGAACTCTCTCCCCACCTCACTACGCCAGACCCAGGACCTCCTCACCTTCAGGAGACTCCTCAAGACATGGCTCTTCGAACGCTAGCAGCACCCCCCCCTCTCCCCAGTGCCTCGAAACCCTGTCGGGTACATAGCTTTATAAATTCACTGATTGATTGATTGATTGAAGAGATTGCAGATCTGTAAGTATTAACAGTACGCTAATCCTTACCTCGCGAAGCCATGGGAGCCAGAAAATTCACCACTGAGGTTACATCTACTGAAAAGGGATCTGAATCCCTGTCCAAACACCAGCTACACCAAACCAACCAGGCGGATTTGTAAACTCTTGATGTACCCGGAGCCCAGGATTGCTGGATGAACTGGACAGCTTCTTCTGAAATTCCTGGGGTTCTCCGGGAACCCCCGAAATTCTCCACGCTATGAGATGCAGGGAGCCTTCTAAGACCGGAATGTGGGGAAGACCCTGAGGGTTCATGAGTAGATCGGAAAAAGGAGGGATCAATACTGGAAGATCTGAGGATAACAGAGTTTGGTACCAAGGCTGGGACTGCCAGAATGGAGTGATTAGAACAAGGAATGAGTGCTGTCTGCGGGCCTGAGCTAGCACCCGAGCAAAAAAGAGGAAAAGAGGAAAAGCGTAGAGGAGAGAAGGAGGCCATGACTGGTGGAAAGCATCTGTGGCTATAGCTAGCGGATCTGACCTCCAGCTGAAGAAGGAAGGAAATTGAGTGTTGATCCGGGAAGCAAAGAGGTCTATTGACATGGGACCGAAGAAAGATGACTGAATACGGAAGGATGAAGTTTCCAATCTCTTGACTCATAGGTATGCCTGGAAAACCAATCTGCCACTACGTTCAGTTTGCCTGGCAGATGTTCTGCCCTGACTGAGATATTCCTTGGGAGACAGAATTCCCACAGACTCCTGGCCAAAAGAGCCAGAGGTTTGGATCTCGTTCCGCCCAGACAGTTTATATACCTGACTGCAGACAGGTTGTCCATTCTCAGAAGAACTGAGCATTTTACTCTGTCTTTTATAAAGGCCTGAATGACAAAGGAACCTGCAAGCATCTCTAAACAATTGATGTGCAGTGAGGACTCCTGAACAGACCATGGACCTCCAGTTGAGAGTTGCCCACATCTTGCGCCCCAACCTGTCAGACCTGCATCTGACTCTAAGACAAGATCTGGGGCGGCAGAGAAAATCGTTCTCCCGTTCCAAGCGTTTAAGTGACTCATCCACCAGCAAAGTTCTTCAATCTCTGAAGAGCCCTGTAATGAAGGGGCCCCTGAAAGATGGCCTGAATGGAGGAGGAAAGAAGACCTACTAAACGAGCTATGGATCAGAGGGAACATAGAAGGATAGATAAGGCGTGACGTACCTCTTTCTTTATCAGCATCACCTTCTGTTGGGGGAGTTGAAGCACTGATTCAACAGTGTTCACCATGAAACCTAGAAATTCAAGACGTTGAGAAGGAATTAGAACCAACTTTTGAAGATTTATTTAAAAAAAACAGCCTTGACAAAAGGTCCCGGCAAAGGTTTAGCTGATCCAGCAGGCAAAACTTGTCTTGTGCCATGATGAGGAAATCGTGCAGATGGACTATGAGTCTTATCCCCTGACCTCGGAGGAAGGCTACAACCGGTTTGAGGATCTTGGTGAAGCACCAAGGAGCTGATGAAAGATCGAAAGGGAGAGTTTTGAATCAAACGAAAGAGGCCCCCCATTGAAACTGAAGACATTTCCTGTAAGAAGGATGAATGGGTACTGAGAGATACGTGTCTTGGAGGTCCAGAGGATCCAACCAATCGTTTTGAAGCAGAAGATCTCTTAGATGGAGAATAGTCTCCATCTTGAAATGGTGATATACCACAAAATTGTTGAAGAGCTTCTGGTTTATAACTAGTCGATGTTTGTTGTTCTTTTTCTGAACCAGAAAGATGGTACTGAGGAATCCTAAAGGGTCGAAGGAAACTTTTTCTATAGTCTGTTTTGTCAGTAAGGACTGCACTTCCGCCTGAACCAGAAGGAACTGATCTTGGAAAAATGAAGAGGTTGAGGCAGGTGAATCTGACAAGGAACCTGATATAGCTCTATGCAGTAACCTTGAATGGTTTGGATAACCCAAGGATCCGAGGTTAGCGATAACTAAGCATCTAGACAAGATCCTTAGGCTACCTCCTACGGGAGGAAGGCCAGAACTGGAAGTCCTTACCTGCAAGCTGGTCTCCTTTGGATCTGTATCCCCTGTTACAGGCTCCACAGAAGCGTCAGGGATAGAACTGAGGTTTGTACCCCTTGTAGAATTCTTGCTGGGTGCCCTGGTTGAAGGACTCTCTGTCGAGGGATTGCCCTCTGGAAGAATAACAGCCGGCAAATCGACCCCTTCCAAAAATACACTGGGAAAAAGTTTTCTTCATCCTTCTTGAAGAGGGTGTTAAGGGTGGCTAAGGATGGCAGTTTGGGGTCTGCTTGCACATGGGTTCTGTCAGGTGTGGATGCCCAAATGGGACTTTTGTCCATAGGGTAATTTCCCCCTTTTTATATGAATTCTGTGGCGATGTTCTCATAAAATGTTTGTGATTGAGGGGTTTCTGAGTTCTGGCACTCTGGGTTGCAGAGTTCTGCAAAATTCTCATGTAGTTCCATTGATTAGCGATCTGCTTTCGAGTTGCAAGTGGAGCAGGGGTCTATGGGGACTTTTTCCTTCAGGTTGGCTCAGGAGGAGGTTTTCAGTGGTATCTGGTAATCCAGTCATGAGGAAATGCATTTATAAAATGTAGATACATCTTATGAACTCTTGTTGATCAGAGTTTATTAAAGGTGGTTATTAAGTCCTAGTAGGTTCAGTTTGTTCCACTGTCTGCATGTGGTGTATGTTGCTGTCACCTTCCCACTGATCTCATGATCTGGCAAGGAAATTTACAATTAGATGATGTAGTGGTTACAACAGATGTCAGGGGAGTTGTTGGTCATACCTGCCTGTCCTTATGGGGTTCATATATTGTCCAGAGTGCGACTATTGGTGTGAGTGGGCCCTGATATGATTTGCTAGAGGTTGAGAGCTTCCAGAATGAAAGTAATACCATGGCTCTGATAGATCCTTTTTACCAAACCCTCCGATTGAAGTTTCCAAGAATATATAGGTTTGGGTAATTTAGTAAGGACTTGGTCACTATGTCCAGTCGCGGCTCCTTAAATGTGCCATTGCTGGGAGATCTGTAGATCATGAGGAGAGGGCAGGTGAAATTTGGGGTGGCAATTGTAAACTAGTGGCTTTACACAGTCTGCATGATTTTCTAAAGTTGATTTCTTATGAAAGAAAGCTGAGCTTCCTCCCGCCTTGTCGGTGGTATTCTTCCTGATAATGTTAAGTCCAGGAAAGGTTGTATCATGGCGTGTGGGTACGGAGTCATTGCTGAGCCAATGTTTCTGCGATGAAAGTGATGTCTGGGTTTGGTTTTGAGAGAAGATCAAATATATTGAAGCTGTTCCTGTTCATAGGGCCTGATGTATGAAATGCTGGTCACAATAAAAATGGTCCTAACATTCAACTACTATTTTTGCAACCAGTAAAGTTTTTTATGAACTAACCTATGTACTAACAGGTCAGTTCATAAAATTATGATTCAGGGTGGATCAGAATCCTCCCTACCTCACAAATAGTAATGAGATAGATCGCAAATTTTGACTCACTCCAATTGGCAATCATCACAGGGTTGGTGGCCTATGAGGGTCAGCTGACCACCTTGTCTTTGATCGCCTCTAAATAACATAAGCTTCTTAAACATAATGACGCCCATTTTCCTTAAAGAAAAATGGTTCTATGTTAAAAAATAAAAGCTTACCATATTTGAAAAGTTTGTTTTACAGTTGGCAGAGAGCCCCTAGACCACAGCCTACTTCCCAACAAAGCATTTTATTTCATTTGTAAAGGGGTTCCAAGTGTCCTAAAACCCCAGCATGTGAGGCAGTAATTTCAAAACATTGATTCATGTCATGACAATCTGATCAGTTACACGTAAAATACGTTCCTTTCAAATAGCGAATAGGTATGAGGCTGCATTCCTAGTTTACTGACTCCTACAATGTGATTGTTACATATAAAAAACAATTTTGCGGTTGCAAACCTTGAATCAAGTGTTTGTGACCAGAAAGTAGGTTCATGTATCTGGCCCTTAGTTGCTCATACTCTATTTACTTGTTAGTCAGCGAGGAAATGATAACAAACTGGAAGACGAGGGAAGTGGGATAAAAGTGATGGGTGAAAGGGAAAACTATCTGTGGCTTGTGAAGGGTCAGAAGCATGTCTAATGTGTCAGGTATTCCTCGGCATCTGTGGCAAGAGGGATTCAGATCGTCCTATCGATAGGGTGGATGTGGGAGGGGTTGCGTTGACGTTGGAGGGCTGATCTGGAGTTTCAGGGAGCCTCGTGATCATAAGCTCCTGCCTTCCTTTTGTCTTCGGTCTACTCCTGATAAGTGACATTGTAGAATTCCACCACTTGGTCTGTTCTCTTTTGAGGGTGATATGTCCTGAGGTGTGTGATTGTAATTTCTGCTGTCGGTGTATGAGCCGTAGAATTTAATGGATTTGGGTGTCCCTAAAGATTTCCTGATTTCTTGCTTGTAAGTGTTCATGAGTCTTGTTATCCTGAGAGTGGTAGGAGGTTGCTCTGAGACCCGTTAGGTCTTAGTGCTGATGATTTGTAGCACTAATAGCGTCTTCACTCTATGGATTTATTCTGAAGTGGTGGTTGTCCTTTCTCTGTGGAGTTGTCTTCTGTACCTTTGAGTGTAGGTTACATCAAGGAGAGACTATGTACCACCTCCTAGTGATTTTATGGGATGTAACCAAGACCAACTATCCTACACCTCCTAAAGACCTTCGAGTGACTATCTCAAAACTTCTTGCGGTCTTACCGGCTATACTCAAGTTACTATCCCCCACCTCCTGTAGGTTTTATGTTCTGTACCCAAGAGTGAGTATCCCTAGAGATCTTACAGGCTGTATTCAAGTGACTATCCCCCACCTCCTAGCGGTCTTATGGACTGTACCCAGGAGTGACTATCCCCCACGTCCTAAAGATCGTATGGGATATACCCCAGTGACTATCCCTCACGTCCTAGAGATCTTATAGGCTATACCCCAGTAAATAATTCCCATCTCCTAGTGATCTTATGGGCTATTCCACAGTGACTACCCCCCATCTCCTAGTGATCTTATGGGCTATACTCCAGTGACTATCCCTATCTCCTAGTGATCGTATGGGCTATACACTAGTGACTACCCCATCTCCTAGTTATCTTATAGCCTGTACCCTAGAGTTACTATCTCTAAATTCCTTGAGACCCTATGGGCTATATCTGTGTGACTATCCCTCACCTCCAAGAGATCTTATAGGCTGTACCCAAGAGCGACTATTCCCCCACTTTCTAGAAAAAGTATGGGCTCAGGTGACTATTCCCCCACCTCTCAGAGAGTGACTATACTCCACCACCTGGAGTTCATATAGGCTGTAACCAACAGTGACTGTCCCCAATTATTAGTGTGCCTGTAAACTGTACATAGGAGTAGTGTATCCAGGAGGTGCTATCCAACCTACTTGTGTGGATGAGATCTCTGTCAGAAGCTGGCAACTTGTGTGGTTTTCTGGGGTTACAGAGGTAATGTTTCTGGCCTTAAGCCCATCCCAGGCCCTAACAGACCCAAAGAGGGAAGATAAGCTTGTCCTCTTCATCCTTTGACTCGATGCCCAGTTGAGACACCTTGGGAGAGGGTTTTAAGGAGAGAGGTTGGGGTTGCATCGGTTTCTGGTCCCCTGACCCACTTGCAGGTCACCATTTGTTCCTGAATAGGGCTTTCTTAACCTTTGATTGGCCAGCTCACCCCCACAGAATTGAGGTCCCGTAAACCAAAAACAAGGGGTTGCTGGGGTGAGGGAACTGGAGGAAACAGGATGGCAACCAACCAGACACTCTCACAAATCTGCAAAATAGTCTGCCGTTAGGGTTTGGCTTCAAGGTTATGTACCCGAGACAATACTCGCAATACACTTTTTGCACACAAAAAGAATAAACTCTATTGTTAAAGCAGGAGCATTGTAGCATCAATATTACTGATGTCTTCTTGCGCTGAGCCCCCCTCTTTTTTTAAACAAATTAAAACTGTGAAAATTACAGTCACATGCATTTGCCCCACATGGTGATAAAAAGCCACTGCTTTCACTAATCACATTCTCTTCTTTGATGAAATCCCTTCCCTTTGGGTCTGTTTTTAGTGGCTACACATGAAGTTGTGACAGTTGATTTCAGTCACATGAGCTCAACCCACAAAGCTACCAGATAAAGGCACTCTCTTTACTAATCATGATTATGACTCCCGGTTTTATGGTATTTTTTTTTACATTTCTGTCTGTATTTATCCATATTTATTTTTTAGCCACTTTATTGGTGTTTATCCTTACATATTGTATTGTTTGAGAATAGATGAAGTCATACAATGGTATATTTACACATTTATTTAACTGATAAAGGTGCACTTATAGTTTGATGCAAGTTGGGATTTAGCAAATTAAGCAGCCGAATATAACAAAACACTACACTGACAGGTAAATACTAGCATTAAAAACAAATATATGTTAACATATGGTTTGATTTAAGGGAATCTCACCCTGTTTTTAAAACCCATGGTGTCTATCTGCTGGGCAGTTGGTGTGGAATTCATTAAGGACAACGAGGAGAATCACTCAAAAGAAGTACAATTTTCTGTATTTTGCCCAGGAAATAGATTGTTTTCTGCCTGTATTTATCTGTAAAAATCAGAAAAAACAGAAAACGGGAAGCCTTAATCATGATCCCTTCTTTGATGATATTTGTTCCCTTTTAGGCAGCTTTCTATAGTCATGTGATACGCAGGAGGTCTTATCGCCTAGAACTCAGTTGCAGCAGTCCTTACCCTGTGGGTGTAACTAGGAATGATAGTTCCGTAAAGGCCAGTAATAGCTATTCCTTTAATGGTGAGTGGCTGCTTACAGAATGGTTTAGAGCAGGGGTTCCCAACCTGTGGCCCGGGGACCCCTGGGGGTCAGCGAAGTCTCCTCAGGGGGTCTGCGACTGGTAAGAAAGTTTGAAAACGCACTGTAAATGAGAAGGAATTTGAAATTGGAGACTAAAAATTAAATCAGTTTCCCCAGATTGATTCATGGGAACAGCGCAGGCGCGTCAAACAGAATACAGTATGGACGACGTGTGGCTTCAATTTAATTTAGAAAAGCTCCAACCTTCCTATTAAAATTATTTATTCATTTATATTTGTTTGCAAATTAATTAAAAATGTGTTATTATTTGTCTGTGTATTTGACGAATACTTGTTTCTGTATTGTTGTGTATTGTTCTGCCCTTCAAATCAGCAATAATCTTTAGGCTGGGGTACCTGGCTTCCGGTACTGACTCAGGGGAGTTCCCCGGTTTCCCATAATGATTCAGTGGGGGTCCCTGGGATCGAGTAATGATAAAGTGGGTATCCACACGAGTCAAAAGGTTGGAAACCACTGGTTTAGAAGTAAAGTTGTGTTGTGTTGTCGCATGACAAAACAACTGGCAGTAAATTCAAACCATTGTTTGAACTGAGCCCCTGGGTGGTGACAGAACTGAAAAGTAGGATGATTACTGCACAGTGCAATGGGTTCAACGCGACCCAAAATGTTTCCTTGTTCAACATACTTTGAGGGTCAATGAGTGAACCAGTTCAATCAGAACCAGACCACAGGAGTGATTCATCTGATGACTCCCAACAGCCAAGTATGCTGTCTGGTACGAGGTAGCATTTCACCCGTGAACCGGCCCTGGTCCGGAACCATAGGTTCTCATACATGCCAATAGCCTTGATTCAGGGCTGCTAACTTTCCAGTGGGCTTATGTGTGACATTTCTATATTTATAGTGTGCTTATGTGTGACATTTCTATGTTTATAGTGTGCTTATGTGTGACATTTCCTAGTCTCAAGTGTGACACTTTAAGTGGCACTGTATTGTAAAAGTACTCAATGATGAAAGCAGTGTAATTTCATTCACTAGCCCTCATTGCGTAATCACTGTCCCATAGCAGAGGACTTGCATTAACAGCAGTTCAAGATAGCCTGGTATAATCTGACTTTAGAGTGGACTCTTCTGGATTACCCCGGATTACCCTGAAAGTAATATTTCCCTCAAGGGTGCCTGTCACCGTCACAGCCTGTTTTTGTGTCACTGATGACTGTTGGAAAGTAACATGTAATGCACAGCATTGAGTAACAGCTAATTCATTTCCTGTTGCTCTTGCAGTGTTGTGAAACTATGTGCACTAGGACCCTTGCTGTTCTGGGCAGATTTAACAGATGAATTACGTAACTTGCTGGGATGTGTTAAGGTGTGATTATTTATGGTTATGATGTAATCACAATGCAGTGTGTGATCGTATGCTGAGGAATAGAGTTGTCTGTTACAGAGCTCTGTGTGTGGCTTGTTCATTTACATTTACTGGTGACGAGTAGGCAATACGTGCCCGAAGAAATGAGACTGCTCTCCTTGAGAGTTTTGAATGATACAGCAAACTGCTCATGTGTGCCACATGTGCCATAACTGATGAGAAGCAGTTAGAAATTTGTGTGTGTGGAGTGGAAGGCCTGCTCCACCCCATATATAGCCCTCAAAGAAGTTGAAGGCCCTGCGGAGGAGAACATTCGAAAAGGCTGCCAGAAACCCATTGATATTGCCAAAAGAAGAGATACTATGCCAAATAATAACACAGAGCCATCAGCCAGGCTAAGCAAATGCTAAAGGTAGTGATAACCAAGTATGAAAGTACAAATCTACTTACCAGCACGAGCGAGGGGAGTGTCACACGACCTTGAATCCTTTGTGACGACCCACGTCCGGTTGAGAGGCCAATGCGTGGACACCGGCAAGAGGCATCCAGTGCAACAAAATTCATCGGAATAGTGAATATTTTCAATGGCTGCAGAAGGGAGCACGAAGTACGTTGCAGCTGTGTCTCTGAAATCACCACTGCCATTCGACATTGGCAAGAAGCAGAAGGTTGGCGCAGCTGGACCACATGGATTGAGACATTTGATGACTTCATAAATGCTCTAGAAGAAGTAAATGATTAGAAAATCATTAAGTATTTAAAGGATTGTGATGGAGTAAAAGAAGTGCTGAAGACAATCTCAAAGGCTAATCCAATATTGTACCGTCAGATCAAAGAAGCATTGGTACCAAGTTCAATCCATTGATGAATGTTGATTATGAAAGGTACATTTTCAATCAAATGAGACAGCAAGCTGGTGAAATGATGGATGAGTTTGTTGAAAGACTTGAGGTGCTTATCAAAGACTGTAAGTGTAGTGAATTTAATGATGAAGAAGCCATACGCCTCAGAGATATCAATGGCGTCTTTTAGACTCTTTCAGAAGACGCATGTTGAGGGAGATGCTCAGTTTAGAAAAAATACTCATGGCTGCAAGGGCCGATGAAAGAGCAGATCAACAAGCTGCTGATATGGAAGTTAGAACAGTGAAAAATGAATCAGCTTTGGTCATGAAAAGCAAGCACAAGTACAAGATAGATGCACGTAAGTCGACGTCTTCAAAGAAGAAAAAGTTGTGTGTCCGATGTGGGTTTTCATTCCACTTCATAAAGGTTTGAAAAGCAAAAGAGAAACCAAATACATCACAGCGAGAAGAGAAAATGGGTGCCAGAAGGTTCAGAAGCATTCTCGCCATGCCCACAAGGCCAGAAAGCAACATCAGTTACGACAAGTAGAAACCAAGGTGATCATAGTCAAGCTCATCCTACAAATGCTCTTCAACATCATTATCAAGTGTCAGTGAAGAAGATGGATGTGCAATGATGGTATCAACCGAGGAACGACAGGTGCATACCAGTTTGGCTGCTTGCAAGGGAGAGCCAGAGACAAAGGCAAACCATCAAAGGAAACAACCAAATTCATTTGACTACTGCCCCAAGATTACAATAAAGGTCAAGCGTTACCCCATAACCTTCATCATATACAGTGGTACTTTGATTAACATCATGCCAGTCGAGAAGTTCAATAGCCTGTCTCCTGTGCCACGCCTCAAACCATCAAACACGAAGGTATACACATGGGCTGCTTTGAAATCATTGCATAGTCAAGGATCATTCACAGCGACAATGCAACATAAAACAGTATTCGTGCAAGCACCAACTAACGTTCTTCAAGGGACTTCGTCCAGTGCATGCTGACTCAGTTTTGCCACTGCTGCTAACATGTGGCTGATATCTCTGAATTACAACCTCCACACTCAATCTAAAATTGTGAGTTAGTTTTTGTCATTGTTTCACAGCCTAGGAAGGCTCAAGAAAATGAAAGTGCAACTTCACATTATTGAGGACATTCGCCTTTTTGCCCAGTGGTACCGCAGAGTCACTTTTCACTTACAAGAAGCCGTTGAGAAAGCCCTAGTAACGCTATTGAAGCATGACATCATTGAGCACTACACTGGTCCTATGCCATGGGTTTCGCGCGTACTGGTGGTGACCAAAAAGGACAGTGGAGGTGCAGTCGCATCTGTATTGATATGCGCCAGGCCAACAAAGCAATAGAGTGAAAAAGACATTTGAGTGCACTCATAGCAGACATGATCATGCAAACGAATGGTGCCAAAGTCTTCTCCTGTCTCGACCTTAACAAGGACTACCATCAACTCAAATGGGAAGAGAACTGTAGTTACATCACTACTTTTTCAACTCATGTCGGTTTGTTCAGATACAAAAGGTTGAGTTTTGGAGTGTCATCAGCTTCAGAAATATTTCAGGATGTTATACATCGAATAATTCAACCTGTCACACATGCTTTTAATTACAATGATGAAATACTGGTATTTGGAACAATGCAAATGGAGCATGACAAGGCTCTTACACAAGTGTGCCAGTTACTAGCTGAAGCAGGTCTTACTCTGAACACAGCAAAGTATGAGTTTCACAAGACCCAACTTAAAATCTTTTGGCACATATTCTCTGATGGACGAATGACTCCTGACCCAGATAAAGTACAAGCACTGTCAGCTACTTGTCCCTGTAAAGATGTCACCATGCTGCAGTCCTTCTTAGGCATGGCCAGTTATTGCTGAAGGTACATTTGTGACGTTGCTACTGTAAGTGCCTTCAAGGGGGTTCTTGGGTCCAGGCTGGAGACGTCAATGATATCAACTGAGTCACTGAAATGTCTGAGTATGTTTTTATTAGAGGTTTTAGATTTTTCTTGTTCACATATACTGATTCAGTCTCTTGAAGGATTTCTGTCCTCTGTTTTGTTCTATGTCCCTCCTTTTTTTCCTCTTCTTCTCCTTTCTTACTCTTCCGTTCTCCTTCTTCTGGTTAAGTAAGGTCCTTTCCTTTGCTTCTTCTCTGTTCTAGGCTTGTCTCCCTGTGATCCAGAACACCGTCGTAGGGTCCAGAAAGCAAGAACAAAAGCAAGGGACAGGGTAAGTGGTCTTCCTTTCTTTTCTGTTAATGAAGGGCTAGGGAGTGTGGGGGTGGGGAAGAAACACCCAGCGAGTGTCTATAGAGATCCCGGAGTATCAAGAACCACTGTGTAGGTATACTTTTCTTGTGCAATCGAGAAAACAGATAACCGTTCTCTAGGTATGTCACTCCTTTGTCAGGCTTCAAGAGGGGGGGGTTTATTTGGTGAAAACTCAGTGGATGTTAGTAGACAGAGAGAAGAAAAAAAACGAATGGAAAAGACAACAAAAGGATACTGTTCTCCTTCTACTTCTTCCCTCTTCCTTTCTCCCCACCCCCTCCCTTACCACCAGTACCCTGTAGGGTTAGAGAAGCAGGCACGTACCTGCATAAGCCACGTCCGGCCAGGGACGTGGCGGGTTCTGTGGCTTTGCACCCCAACCTTCGGCGGCATTTCCTACTGAGAAAGCGTCTCCGACTCCCTTCCTTCGTCACCTCGCGTCTGCGTTGCTCCTGTCCTCGCCTTTTTCCTCAATGTCTTCTTTGCGTCCTCCTTCTCCTCCCAGCTCGGTCGCGTCTTCAGAGTTCGACTCCTTCTAAACCCAGATGTCCGGGTTATAAAAAGTGCTTCCGCGTTTTCGCCGGCGATGGTGCCCCTGGGGTATCGTGTTATTGTTCCCAGGGCATCGTCGCAGAACAGAGCGGTCTGAACTCTGTTACATACACTCCCTCTAGGAGAGGGCTGTTCGAGACCCTGACCTATGGGATGCCTAGGAAGGTAATCCACAGTACGTAACTGGCTCCCTGGTAGATGACGTACCTGAAAGGTAAATGGTTGAAGTTCCATGAACCACCGCAAAATTCTTGGATTTGTATCCTTGTGTCAGGACAACCAGGTGAGAGGTGCATGATCAGTATGTAACACAAAAGGGTGGCCCAGGAGATAGTATTGGAGGTTCTCTATCGCCAATTCAATCGCCAAGCATTCTCTTTCAATAACAGGATATCGTTGTTCCCGTGGTAAGAGTTTTCTGCTGATGAACACAATGGGATGGTTACTACTTTGTTCATCTTTTTGAAACAGGACGGTACCTATCCCCACATCTGGGGATTCTCTCTGTCTGTAAATAGAATTCTTTGGCAAAATCAGGACAACATAACACAGGCTCGGTGGTTAGGCTTCTTTTGAGAATTTCGTAACTACGGTGTTGTAAGGGGCTTAAAGCCTTTATCTTTGAGGGCTGTTCTTTTTTTATTAGGTCAGTTAAGGGGCGGCTAAGGTGGAATAGTTTGGAATGAACCGTCTGTAATAACCCACTAGTCCCAAAAAGGAACAAATCTCTTTTCTTGTAGTTGGGGTTGGTACCTTGAGAATGGCTTCTACTTTATTTAACTGTGGTCTGATCTGGTCTTTCCCTATGTGATAGCCGAGGTACACAATATCATCGCATGCCAACTTCTCTGGATTAGCTGTGAGTCCTGCTTGTCTTAGTGTATGGAATACATTGTCTAAATTGAATACATGCTCACTCCAAGACTCACTATAAATTATGATATCATCAAGATATGCAGCGGCATATTTGGAATGTTGTCTTAATAACCTGTCCATCAGTCTCTGAAATGTCTCAGGGGCCCCGTGTAGCCCAAAAGGAAGGACTGTAAAATGGTACAATCCGAATGGAGTAGAAAAAGCTGTTTTTTCTTTATCAGAGGGACACAGGGGAATCTGCCAGTAACCCTTAGTAAGATCTAACGTGGATATGTATTGGGCTTTGCCCAGCCTTTCAAGTATTTCATCAACCCATGGAATAGGGTAAGTATCAAACTGTGATATATTATTTAGTTGTCTAAAGTCAATACAAAATCGGACAGACCCATTCAGTTTGGGTACCAAAATGACTGGGGAGCACCAAGAACTCACTGAGGGTTCCATAATGCCCATCCGTAACATATTTTGCACTTCTTGTTCTAACAATATTTTCCGAGCTTCCGGTATTCTATAGGGGCGGAGGCGAACTATTTTCCCTGCTAGAGTCTTAATATGGCGTTGGATCAAGGGAGTTTTTCCTGGGGTTGTAGAGAACAAGAGTCTATGTTTATGTACCACCTCTTGTGACTGTTTTTGTTGTTCAGACGGAAGAGAGGAATTAACAGAGGGCATCTCTGTTATTTGTTCATTGGGTGCTGGACATAGGTTGATTTCTAGTGCTTTTATATTATTGATAAGGAACCCTGTTCTAGGAGGATCAAGAAGGTCATTGGTGTCTTCCCATTTTTTTAATAGATTTATGTGATAAATCTGTGTTTTCTTTGGGTTTTCAGATAATTCGATTTTATATGTAACTTGGCTTATTGTTTCTAGAACTCTAAAGGGACCCTGCCATTTGGCCAACAGTTTATTTTCAGAGCTAGGCAATAGAATGAGTACCTGTTCACCCAGTTGGAGCTGTCTATGGGTTGTATTTTTGTCATAATATTGTTTTTGTTTTTCTTGTGCCTTCGCGAGATGGATTCGGACGTCTTCCCATACTGTATGTACTTGATCTTTTAATTGTTGCGTATATTCCAGGAGATCTTTATCGTCGTTTCCCTCTTCTTCCCACATCTCCACAGCCATGTCTAAGAGGGTTCTGGGCTGACTTCCAAAAACCAGCTATGACCAGTAGAGGACTGCACATGCGTTCTTATGGCATAGAGAACCAATGGTAACTTTTTATCTCAGTCTTTACCGGAATCTGTAATTATTTTTTTCAACAGTTTTTTTATAGTGCGATTGTATCTCTCTACAAGTCCATCCGTTTGGGGATGATAGACGGAAGTGCGTATCTGGGACATCCCTAATATCTGACATAGTTGTGCCATCAGACGGGACATAAACGGGGTGCCCTGGTCCGTGAGAATCTCCTTGGGAAATCCCACCCATGAAAAGAACCCTATCATAGCATGTGCCACGCTTTTGGTGGTCATGCTAGTCAGTGGGATGGCTTCTGGGTACCTCGTTGCGTAATCAACTAAAACGAGGATATACATATAACCTCTTGAGGAGGGGATGAGAGGGCCCACTAGGTCCATACCCACCCTGGAAAAAGGGATATCAATAATGGGTAAAGGAAACAAAGGTGCTTTCTTTTGGGGACCTGGATTTACCAATTGACACTTTGGGCTCTGCTGACAGAATTGAAGTATCTCAGAGAAGGCCCTGGGCCAATAAAAGCGGCGTAAGAGATATTCCTCCGTCTTCTCTCTTCCGAAATGGCCACCTCCCCATGACTATGGGCCAGATGCAAGGTTTGAGTGCAATAGGGTCGGGATACTACCAACTGTACTATTTCTTGGTTATTATGTTTGGTTATTCTATATAATAGTCCTTTCTGGACTAGGAAATACGGACCCACCTGTCCTGATTTCTCTTTTACAGCGGACTTCCACGCATGCTGTACAGTAGGGTCTTCTTTGTGACTGGTGCGACAAGGAGGTAGGGAAGCTAGCACTACCTTACTAGGGTCATCTCCCATGGTGAATACCTTTCGTGTTTGGTATAGTTTATTTCCTTCTCGTTTCACCTTTTTACTTGGTTTATATCTTTCTTTTCCTGGACTAATGTGTGTTTGTGAAAAGGAAGCTTCTTCCCACCATAAATCTGTCTTGTTTCCACTCCTGATACTATCCAACAGTTCGAGAAAGTGGGCATTGTTGGCACCTATGATGACTTCCTCAACTAGATGTACAATAACCCCCATCATAATCGTGTCTGTCTGACCATTCCATTCGATGGAGACGGGGACTAAAGGATATCGCTTCATGTCTCCGTGGATACAACAAATAGATACGGTTTCAGTGGGTGCCCGTGTTGTTGGGTTCACTAGACTCGTCCTAATTACTGATTGGCTACACCCCAAGTTGGTTAATACTCTAGTGGTTTGGCCATTAACTCTCATCTCTTTCATATACCAGAAGGAATCTTTCCCTGTATAAAACACACTCCCACGTGTGACCCCTATTTCCATGGGTTCTGGTTTTTCATCCTTATGAGGACAATTGCGGGCAATGTGTTCCCATTCACTGCAGTTGTAGCACTGGGGTTGCTGATTAGGGGTTTTCTCTGTGACCCTAGGGATGAGTACTTCTTTGGGCCCTTTAAACGATTTTGGATGATAGGAGGGTCCAGAGAGGCGTTTTCCCGTAGAGTGCCCCTTTTGTATCCCTGGTTTAAATTCAGGGGCCCAATGGTATGCACAAGCCAAATCTATTGCGGTAGTGGCATCTATGTTAGGATGTTGTTTTATCCAGTTCCGAGTCATTGAGGGTAAGGCCTCCAGGAACTGCTCGAGTAATTTAATCCAAATTACTTCGTCCCGATCTGTGCCGATGGGCCCCAGCCATTTTAATCCAAGATCTTGTATCCTAAAGTAGAGGGCACGAGGATTTTCCATGGGACTCTACTTAGTTTTCCGGAATTTGAGTCGATAATATTTTGTATTGAACCCAACCCACTCTAGTATACCCTTCTTTATGTCTGGATAGGGAGTGGTACCTCCGGGGTTTACAGCTTGATACGCTGCTTGTAAAGTTCCTTTCAGGAGGGGGGCTATGTATTGGCCCCACCTGTCTTCTGGCCAAGTAGCAGAAGTGGCTACCCTCTTGAAGTTTGTGTAGAACGCATCTGGGTCCTCTCCTTCTTGGAATTTCTGAAGGACTGAACTAGGGACTTTGGGGTGTACACAGGTTGCAGCAATCGTATCTGTTAGTTTTTGTAGGGCGGTTTAGTGCACTAACTGGTTGTTGGCTATCATCGTAGCCTGACTTTTTAAGGTGTTTTGGAGGGTCTCTCTGTCATTCTGTGCCTCTCTTTGTTGTTCTTCCCATACGACCTGCCAGTGACGCTGTCCTTCGGCCAACCTTTGAATCATGTCTTCTAATGTAGGCTTAGCTTCCATTCTCCTTATGTACCAGTAGGTCTTCTCTGCAAATTTAGTCTCCTATCCCACTTCTGACACCACTGTAAGGGGGTTCTTGGGGCCAGGCTGGAGACATCAATGATATCAACTAAGTCACTGAAATGTCTTAATATGTTTTTATTAGAGGTTTTAGATTTTTCTTGTTCACATATACTGATTCAGTCTCTTGAACGATTTCTGTTCTCTCTTTGTTCTATGGCTCTCCTTTTTTTCCTCTTCTTCTTCTTTCTTACTCTTCCGTTCTCCTTCTTCTGGTTAAGTAAGGTCCTTTCCTTTGCTTCTTCTCTGTTCTAGGCTTGTCTCCCCGTGATCCAGAACACCGTCGTAGGGTCCAGAAAGCAAGAACAAAAGCAAGGGACAAGGTCTTCCTTTCTTTTCTGTTAATGAAGGGTTAGGGAGTGTGGGTGTGGGGAAGAAACACCCATTAAGTGTCTATAGAGATCCCGGAGTATCAAGAACCACTGTGTAGGTATACTTTTCTTGTGCAATCAAGAAAACAGATAACCGTTCTCTAGGTATGTCACTCCTTTGTCAGGCTTCAAGACGGGGGGGGGGTTTATTTGGTGAAAACTCAGTGGATGTTAGTAGACATAGGGAAGGGGAAAAACAACGAATGGAAAAGACAACAAAAGGATACTTTTCTACCTCTACTTCTTCCCTCTTCCTTTCTCCCCACCCCCTCCCTTACCACCAGTACCCTGTAGGGTTAGAGAAGCAGGCACGTACCTGCGTATGCCACGTCCCTCCAGGGACGTGGCGGGTTCTGTGGTTTTGTACCCCTACCTTCGGCGGCGTTTCCTCCCGAGGCAGCGTCTCCGATTCCCTTCCTTCGTCTCCCCGCGTCTGCGGTGCTCCTGTGCTCGTGTTTTCCTCGTTGTCTTCTTCACGTCCTCCTTCTCCTCCCAGCTCGGTCTTGTTTTCCGAGTTCGACTCTTTCTTATCCCGGATGTCCGGGTTATAAAAAAGTGCTTCCGCTTTTTCACCGGCGATGGTGCCCCCGAGGTATCGTGTTACTGATCCCAGGGCATCGTCGCAGAACAGAGTGGTCTGAACCCTGTTACAGTGCCCCATTGAGAGAATTGACAAAACCAAGGGCCTCATTACGACCCTAGCGGTCGGTGGTAAGCTGGCGGTAACATCACCAACAGGCTGGCGATGTACCACCAGCATATTATGACCGCGGCTCATTAGCCACAGCCATACCGCCGGCCCCTCCAACATACCGCCAGGCTTCCGCCTGGTGGTCATAATCCACATCCGCCAGCCTTTCCATGGCGGTAAATACTGCCATGGAAAGGCTGGCGGTAAGGGGGACTCAGGGTGCCCCTTGGGGCCCCTGCACTGCCCATGCACTTGGCATAGGCAGTGCAGGGGCCCCCAGGCACGGCCCCATCGCTCATTTCACTGCCCGAGTTTCTGCTTCTGCACCCGCTGCACATCAACATTGCCGCCGGCTCTATTATGAGCCAGCTGCAATGTTGGTGTGACCTTTCCACTGGGCCAGCGGACGGAAACGCTGTTTCCGTCCGCTGGGCCAGCGGAAGAGTCATAATAGGGAGCCACATGTACCGCCAGCACTGGCGGTATATGTGGCGCCCGCAGTTTCGGTGGTCTTTTTAAAAGACTGCCGAAGTTGTAATGAGGGCCTAAATGTCTCTTTCCTGTGGTCTGCAGAATGTGGTCAAAGCTTCAAAAGAATAAAACATGCGATTAAGAATGCAACCGAGCTGGCCTATTTTGACCCCTCGTTACATACTGAGATCACAGTAGATGTGAGCTCGGTTGGGCTGGGGGCAATCCTTGCTCAAAATGATGGTCATCCGAATGCTCAGAGACACACTGTGGCCTAAGCCAGTCGAAGTCTGAAACAGAACGTGCCTATTTTCAGCCAGAGAAGGGGAGTCTGGCTGTACCGTGGGCATGTAAATATTTTCATGTGCTTCAATATGGAAAACTTTTCACTGTCATTACAGACCACTAAGCGCTGCTCACTATTTTTGGAAACCCAAAAGCCAAGATGTCCTTGTGTTGAGAAGTGGGGATTATGACCGCAAGAATACAACTATGCAACTGTACATTAGCCGGGTAGATCAGATTCCTGCTGATTAGTTTTCACGAATACTACTACTACTCGTCCCATTCGACATGCAAAACGGCTGAGAAGTAGATTGACTTCATTGTGAGGTCCAATTTGTCAGCAGCTCTGTCCACTGAACAGATTATTGCTGCTACCAATGCCGATAAGAACATGCTTATCTCCAAAGACATCATTTCAAATGAATCATGGAAGAGTAGTGCTCGACCTTTTGCTGACGATGTTGAATTTCAAAATTTCAAAAATTTACAAGAAGAACTGTCAAGACCAGGGAAGGTGTTGTATTGAGAAGCTCGAAAATCCTCATACCTGACAGCCTAGGACAGCAAGTCATTAATCTAGCCCATAAAGAACATCGTGGCAATGTAGCCACCAAAAGAGCCCTAAGAGACCGAGTGCGGCTCCTACACCTAGGCGAGTGAGTTGAGAGGAAACTAATAAAGTGCCATCTTTGCAACTGTCTTTCTACCAAAGTGACGCAACATCCATTGACAATACCTAGCCTTTTTGCACAGGCTTGGGAAAGAGTTGCTGTTGACTTCTTTGGGCCTTTAGGAAATGGACACCATCTCATGCTAGTCAAGGATGAGAATTCACACTTCCCTTTAGTAGATGAGTTATCATCAACAACCCATGACAATGTCATAAAGCGACTGGATGCCATCTTTGCAGTGTGGGGTATACCTGTCATTCTCAAATCTGACAATGGTCTGCTGTTCAGTACCAAAGAATTCAAGGAGCTTCTAGTCAGATTAAATGTAAAGCATCAAAAGAGTACACCTCTGTGGCTCCAACTCAATGTTGTTGTGGAACGATTCATGGGTACCCTCAAAAAGGTCATTCAATGAACATCAATGGAGGAGGTTGAGCTAAACCAGGCCCTGTGTCAAGCCCTCCGTGTGTATCATTCAACTCCTCACTCCACAACAGGTGAGAATCCTGCCATATTGGTATTTGGAAGAGCAATCGGAACCAAACTGCCACGGTGGACAGTGGATCGATCCTTAAATGCCGTTAAGGTTCATGTCACAGACACTTCTCAAAAGTACAGAATGAAAACATTTGCAAATCGGTATCGGTATCGGCAAGCTCAGGAAGCAGGCTTCGATGAAGGTGACTTGGTCCTGGTCAAGCAGAAAAGAAAGCGGATGTTAGACACAGTGCATCATTCCATAAAGCCCATCACAAGGGACTTGTCGCACTTTAAGCACCTACCTCTGCGTTTGTCAGCTCCTGCAATTATGTATGAGTTGATCCCACCTAACAGTCCAGATCAAAGCATCATAACCTGTGCTATCGGTACACAACCAGAGTGTATCTAAACAACTTCATACCACTTAATCTGGCCAACTAGTTCAAGTGCCTCTACAACTTATTGAAGAAATATAATGTGACTGTTGTTTATACTTTTTATTTAACAAAGACGGAGATGTAGTGTTGGGTGACTATGTGTGCTAGGACCATCGCGGTTCTGGGTGGACTCAACAGAGGAATTACATAACTTGCAGGGAGGTGTTAAGGTGTGGTTATTAACAGTTATGACGTATTCAGAGTGCAGTGTGTGATCGTATGCTGAGGAATAAAGATGTCTTTTACAGAGCTCCATGTGTAGTGTGTTCATTTGCATGCTCCTGGGCTGTGGAGGACGCTACAGCTCTGTCAAACAGTGAATAAATTAGAATGTACTATCAATTAATAATGTTTAGCTGGCAAGCAGTCATTTATTGTGTGTGGCATTTGTTGCTAGTTCTGACTTTTCAATCCACATCTGATTGTATTGTTGGACTTGTAGTTTCACTTTTTCAATTAGGAATTTGAGTTTAAACCAAAGTGAAACCAAAAGTGCAAAGTGATCCTAGGTAAAAAATTAAAACCCTTGTTAACGACTGGGTGGAGGTGACAATCATAACACAGGCATTTGGCAACTATAACCAGACCTGCCAACTCGCACAGGGCCACCATGTAACACACGATATTGGCTCCCGTCACACGGTCTCCTGGTGACGAGCCAATATCACACAGTGGCAGGGAGAATGAGCTGAAAACCACTGTAGACTGTGGTTTCAGCTACTTTCTGGGGGCTTTTAACTGCCAATGTCCATTAATAGGCATGAAAACACCACAGGGCATCACAATCAACCACAGCAAGCTTGTTGTTTATTTTTTAGGAGGGGGGTTGGAGCTGAGGTGTGGGCAAAAGTGCCTCTTAGGTGCTTCTCTGGACAAGACCACGCCCCCTCCAAGGCCCACCCCCTCCTCACACTATGAGGTTTTTGGTGAAGGTGGCAGGTCTGTATAACTGAAGTGAGCATTGTAGGAAGCTGGCCTGGTATGTGGTGTGGTTATACCAGGTCCAGGTATCCCCTTATTAGTGAAGTGTAGGCAGTGTCTACTGAAGCCAGGGCTCTCTAGAGGTAGCGGTGGATGAGGTGCTGAGACCTATCTAGGAGACATGCAAAGCTTATGCAATACCACTACAGTCACACAGCACTCACACACATGAAAGAACCACACAGTGTTACAAAAATAAAGGTACTTTATTATGGTAAAACAAATACTATAATACTGCATGGCAGTACTCCACTAGGAGTTGAGTAAACACACTATTATTTACACATCAGAAGTCAGTGATTAGCATAGAAAACAATAGCAAACAGAAAAATAATAGGAAATAGTGTGGGCCATGAGGGAGACCAAACCATATACTAAGTGGAATGTGAAAGGCAGTCCCCCACCCAAGGAAGTGGAATCTGTAGATGGGCACTGGAGGAACTAGGACCCTCAAAAGGTAAGTACCAGGGTGCCCTCAGTGACCAGGAGAGAAGCGGCAAGTACCTGTTTTTTCCTCAAACCCACAGGTAACCTTTAGGAAAGCACTGTGCAAGACCCAGGCAAGACTGGAAAAAACAAAAGGTGGCTCCTGACAGAAGAGTGCCTGCAACAGAAGGGGACCAAGTCCAGTTTGAGGTGGAGTGTCCAGTTGGGCAGGAGCCACTACTCACCCTTCTGGTGGTGCAGGAACAGGTCAATGGTGAAGACAAAGAGTCGGCTGTGAAGCACTGGAGCAGAAGAAGAGTTCCAGAAGTGATGCAAGCAATGTCCCACGATGGAAGAAGAGTTGCAGTCAGTCAGTGGTGTTGGAAAACCACCAACAAGCCTTGGCAAAGGTAAAAGTCGCAGATTAAGAGTTGCACAGCTGCCAGGGACCAGCGAGGTACAGGGGGACTCAACCCAAACAGGGGAGCCCCAGGTGACCCTCAGCAGTGAGGAGAGTTGGAAGACGAGGATGCAGCCCCTAGCAACTCATAGGCAGCTGGCACAGAAGTCACAGTGAGGGCCACTCAGCACACCTGGAGAGGAGTCCCACGTCGCTGGTGCAGCAGGCCAGAGACTGTGCTTTGCAGGGAAGAGTGCTACAAAGAGTCTGAAGATCCCTTGGAAGAAAAGACAACAAGCCTTGGTAGCTGCTAGAATAGTGGGGATGCAGAGAGGTACTGCCCTGCAAGGCGAATCAATGCCTCACCGTCTCCCAAGTTGGACAGCTGGTAGAGAGGCCCAAGGGGGCCACTCTAGACCACCACCCGTGATACAAGATCCACACAGTTCCGGCTGAGAGAGGATCCACACAGCCGGTCGTCGTGGCAGTTGGTGCCTGCGGATGCAGGGGAGTGACTTCTTCACTCCAAGGGAGATTCCTTCTTGCTTCTTATGCAGGCTAAAGACTTGCCGCCCTCAGAGGTTGCACAGTCAGGGAAATGTTGCAGTTGCTGGAAGGAGCAGAAGAAACAATGTTGCAGAGCGGAGCCATTGCTGTAGTTGCAGATTGTCGGTTCCTGGAGGGTCCAGTTGCAGTCCCGGTGGCCAGAAGATTAAATAAACGATGCAGAGGAGTCCTCCTGGAATCTTTCAAGTCGGATCTGGAGAACCACCCTGGCGGGAGACCCTAAGTAGCCCAAGAAGGGGGATTGGTCATCTAGCAGGGTAACCACCTATCGGGAGGGGGCTGTGAGGTCACCTGCCTGGCCTGGTCACTCAGATGCTCCCAGCACCTTGGATTAAAAATGGAAGAATCAAGTGGCCACCTGGAGGAGCTCTAGGTACCACCCCTGGGGTGATGAACGACAGGGGAGTGGTCACTCCACTTTCCATTGTCCAGTTTCGTGCCAGAGCACGGACTGGGGGGCCCTGGACTGGTGCAAACCAGTTTATTGAAGGAGGACACCAAATGTGCCCTTCAAAGCATACCAGTGGCTTGGGAAGGATACCTCTCCAAAGCCTTGTAACACATGTTTCCAAAGAGAGAGGGTGTTTCCTCCCTCTACCAAAGGAAACCCTTTGTTCTGCAGTCCTCTGCTTGAGCAGGCTCAGCAGGAGGAGGGCAGAAACCTGTGTGAGGGGTGGCAGCAGCGCAGGCTGCCCAGAAAACCCCAGAAGACTGGAAGGAGCAATGCTGGGGGTCTGCTAAGGAGCCCCCAGAGTGCATAGAATCATACAACCAATACTGGCAACAGTATTGGGATATGATTCCGACATACTTGATACTAAACATGCCCAGGTTTGGAGTTACCTTTATGTAGCTGGACACAGGTCCAGTCACATGGGTAAAATGGTTTACACACACTTACAAAGTCCAGGAAATGGAGCTGGAGTTTGTAGGGCCACCAACACACAGGTACCTGCACCCTGCCCTCTGGGCTAGGAGGGCCTGCTATAGGGGAGACTTACAGTGACCTGGTGCAGTGACCTATAGTAAAAGGGTGCATGCACCTTTTCGTACAGGCTGCAATGGCAGGCCTGCAGGCACATTTTGCATGGGCTCCGATGGGTGGCACAATACATGCTGCAGCCCATGGTGAACCCCTGGTGCTCCAATGCCCTGGGTACCTAACTACAATATACTAGGAACTTACATGGGGGCACCAGTATGCCAATTGTGGGGTGTGCTAAGTCCTAAGTGTTAGACCTGACAGCCTTAGGGTGGTCATCCCCCAACTTTTTGCCTGCCTCCCTCCACTTTTTTGCTGATTTTAGGACTCTGTACACTTTACCACTGCTAACCAGTGCTAAAGTGCATATGCTCTGTCCCTTAAACATGGTAACATTGGTACATCCCCAAACGACATATTTGATTTACTGATAAGTCTCCAGTAAAGTGCACTACATGTGCCCAAGGCCTGTAAATTGAATGCTTCTAGTGGGCCTGCAGCACTGGTTGTGCCACCCACATAAGTAGCCACTTAACCATGTCTCAGGTCTGCCATTGCAAGGCCTGTGTGTGCAGTTTCACTGCCACTTCGACTTGGCATTTAAAAGTACTTTCCAAGTCTTAAACTTCCCTTTTTCTACACATTGGTCGCCCCTAAGGTAGGCCCTAGGTAACCCATAAGGCAGGGTGCTATGTAGGTAAAAGGCAGGACATGTACATGTGTGTTTTATATGTCCTGGTAGTGGAAAACTCCTAAATTTGTTTTCCACTACTGTGAGACCTGCTCCTTTCATAGGATAGCATTAGGACTACCCTCATATACTGTTTGATTTGTAGATTCTGATCAGAAAGGGGTAACCTGGTCATATTTAGCATGGGCAGAATGGTAATAGGAAATCCTGATTATTGGTGAAGTTGGATTTTATATTACTATTGTAGAAATGCCACTTTTAGAAAGTGAGCATTTCTATGCACTTAAAATCCATCTGTCCCTTACAGCCTGTCTCCAATCAACGTCTGGCCTGGGCTGGTTGACAGCTTCCTTGTGCATTTCATCCAGACATCCACAAACACAGGACACTCAGTCACACCTCCACTCATCTGCATACTGAATGGGTCTTCCTGGGCTGGAAGGGTGGAGGGCCACACATTTACATTTCAAAGGCTAGGGGCCTGCCTTCACATAATGGACTGCCAAACCCCCTACTGGGACCCTGGCAGACAGACCTGTACTGAGAGAGGAACTTGTGCACTTCAGTACCATTCTTTGAAGTCTCCCCACTTCAAAGTCAGTTTTGGGTATATAAACTGGGTCTCTGACCCCACCAACTAAGACACTTCTGGACCTGAACCTGCAACCTGTCAAGAGGAACTGCCTGGCTACCAAAAGGACTCATCTGAACTGCTTTGCTGAGAAGGACCGCTGCCTTGCTGTTGCCCTGCTGCCCTGCTGACCTCTGACTTTGCTGAGAAGTGCCAAGGGCCTTGATTGAGCTAGCCTCATGTTTTCTGAAGTCTCAGGGCCAAAAAGGCTTCATCTCTTCAGAAAACTCCTTGTGTCAAAAATCGCCGCACAGCCTGCCAGAAACGTCGCACAGCCTGCCTTATGACCGAAAAATCGCTGCACAGCTGAACTGGAATGACGCAGCCCGACATCCCAAGTGGAAAATTGATGCAGCGCCTGCCTTGGGACAGAAAATTAGGTGCAAAGCCCTACCAGATCGACGCACAGCCGAATCGTAACTACGCAGCCGATTCCCAGTGTAGAAAACTGATGCAGCGCCTGTCTTGTGACAGGAAATTTGACGCATCGCCCTCCTGGATTGACGCAATGCCTGTGACTTCTTCCAGTGCGCCCAGGATTTCCCCGCATCGTCCCTGGATGTCATAAAGATCCCCGCATCGCAATGAGGAACCTAGACTGCGACACCGAAAAACGACGCAAGCCCCTTGCAGAGTGGAAAGAAACAACGCAACATCTGTGCCGCGTCAGAAAATATGACGCACACCTTATTATTTTACCACACATCGCCTCCTCTGCGGTCTACGTGTGTGTTATTTTTACACAAACAAGGAACTTTGTGCAAGCAAGAGACAACTGTTGATTTCTATGATTTAAGACTCTTTTTAAACCTGCAAAAGTGATATTTCAACTTGTGCGTATTGAATCTCTATCGTTTTGACCTTATTTTATTCAGATAAATATCAACTTTTTTTCTAAACCTGTGTGGTGTATTTTTGTGGTGTTTTCACTGTCTTACTGTATGATTTGTTGCACAAATACTTTACAGATTGCCTTCTAAAGTTAAGCCTGACTGCTCAGTGCCAAGCTACCAGAGGGTGGGCACAGGATCTTTTGGATTGTATGTGACTTTCCCTGACTAGGATTGTGGTCCCTACTTGGACCAGGGTGTATACCTCTGCCAACTAGAGAGGCCATTTCTAACACTAATTAACCAAATTTAGAGGGCGAGAGCACAGTCACTGGGGTCCTGGTTAGCAGGTTCCCAGTGAACACTGTCAAAACACACTGACAGCAGGCAAAACGTTGGGGTAACCATGCGAAAAGGAGGGTACTTTCCTACAATCATAGAGTTCCTAGGTGGCATTCACTGGCACTCACAAGTACAGTACCCACCATGAGCAGCAGTACGCATGAGGCAAACAAAGCAAGCATAGTCCCCAATTCGGTGCCTGAATGAAGAGGCAGAAAATGCGGTTGCAAGGGGGCCCAGAGAGGTTAAATGAACGGGCTTTAACAGTGTCATCTGAGATCACCTTATATGCGTGACTTATTTTGTACCTGGTGGTAATGTGCAAAAAAACGTATATGCGTTAGTTTAACCCTAAATGCGTGACACTTGGTAGGGCTGCCGATTCAGGTGGGAAACTCCTGATTTATGAATCAAAAATGGCTTTATTTTAGCCAACTCCCAACTAAAATTGCTTCTGCTTATATAGAAGTCAGTAGGGATAATTCATTCTCCCGAATTGTTTTTCAAAATCTCCCACTTTGCTGATCTGAAATGTTGGCATATATGCAGGAGTGTTAGGATTTTGTAGTCTGGTGATTTCCATCTGGACTGACATCCTTACTGAGTACTAGTGAATGCCTTTTTTATGTGGCTATGTGTTTGTTCAGTATGTTGTGTCTATGGGTTTTGTGTGTTTTTTTTTTTTGGAAGATGTTATGCCCATAAAATGGGCCGATTACCAAGGGAGTGTGAACTAAACCAGAGTCACCCTTGTCACACATCATTGGTATAGTCTGCCAGTGACTTAATAGAACATAAAAAGATATATTCTTCTGGAATGAACGAGAGATTAGTTTAGCAAGGGTTCCAGCAGTAACCAGCAATCCAGGTGTGTGTATATTATTTGCTGAGCACTGCCACGTCAAGACTTAACCAACGGCTACTGCTCAGAAGTAAAGAAATGGAGAGGCATAACTCTGGCCTGCCAAGCTTCACACAACGGGGGTTAGACTAACGCATTTTAATGTGGTGTCCGCATCACTGCATTAAAATACATTAGTCAGGCATTTAGAGCACCCTGGTGTAGTGTCCGCCCAGGATATGGGCGAGTTCATTATTGGACTTTGTTGAAGGGGTCAGTGCGGCAACTCACTCACCCCCAGTCACAGAACTGGGTTTAATCCATCATTCTTCTGCTCACCATGCCACCCCAGTTTGGACCCAGCCATATGCAAATCAGTCTTGACCCTGTTCCTCATGGGAACAGTCCAGCCCGAACTGCCAGGCCAGGTCCTCACTGGACAGGAAACAAGCATCCTGGGACCGGTTTCAGGGTATCACCCATCATCAGCCAGGCTAGCTTGAATCCAGTGGCACAGTGAGCAAGGGACCCACGTCTGGGCATACGCTTCCCACTTAGGGAAACTTTAGCAACACAAAAGGATGATGAACGGAGTGTAGACAATGCAAACACTCACCCCCATTCACAGATCTGGGTTTAAACCGTCGTTCTTCTGCTCACCATGCCACCCCAGTTTGGACCCAGCCATATGCAAATCAGTCTTGACCCTGTTCCTCATGGGAACAGTCCAGCCCGAACTGCCAGGCCAGGTCCTCACTGGACCGGAAACAAGCATCCTGGGACCAGTTTCAGGGTATCACCCTTCATCAGCCAGGCTAGCTTGAATCCAGTGGCACAGTGAGCAAGGGACCCACGTCTGGGCATACCCTTCCCACTTAGGGCAACTTTAGCAAAACACAAAAGGATGATGGACGGAGTGTTGACAATGCAAACACTCACCCCCTGGTCACAGATCTGGGTTTAATCCATTGTTCTTCTGCTCACCATGCCACCCCAGTTTGGACCCAGCCATATGCAAATCAGTCTTGACCCTGTTCCTCATGGGAACAGTCCAGCCCGAACTGCCAGGCCAGGTCCTCACTGGACCGGAAACAAGCATCCTGGGACCGGTTTCAGGGTATCATCCTTCATCAGCCAGGCTAGCTTGAATCCAGTGGCACGGTGAGCAAAGGACCCACGTCTGGGCATACCCTTCCCACTTAGCGCAGCTTTAGCAACACAAAAGGATGATGGATGGACTGTTGACAATCCAAACACTCACCCCAGTCACAGATCTGGGTTTAATCCATCGTTTTTCTGCTCACCATGTGTAGGAGGCTGGCCTGGCTTGTAGTGAGTACCAAGGGGTACTTACACCTTGCACCAGGTCCAGGTATCCCTTATTAGTGTAGAGGGGTGTCTAGCAGCTTAGGCTGATAGAAAATGGTTGCTTAGCAGAGCAGCTTAGGCTGAACTAGGAGACGTGTGAAGCTCCCACTATAACACTGGTGTCATATGCACAATATCATAAGAAAACACAATGCACAGATATACTAAAAATAAAGGTACTTTATTTTTATGACAATATGCCAAAGTATCTCAGTGAGTACCCTCAGTATGACGATAGCAAATATACACAAGATATATGTACACAATACCAAAATATGCAGTAATAGCAATAGAAAACAGTGCAAACAATGTATAGTCACAATAGAATGCAATGGGAGCACATAGGGATAGAGGCAACACAAACCATATACTCTAGAATTGGAATCCGAACCACGAATGGACCCCAAACCTATGTGAGCTCGTAGAGGGTTGCTGGGACTGTAAGAAAACAGTGAGGGTTAGAAACATAGCCCACCCCAAGACCCTGAAAAGTGGGTGCAAAGTGCACCTAAGTTCCCCAGAGAGCACAGAAGTCGTGATAGGGGAATTCTGCAAGAAAGACCAACACCAGCAATGCAACAATGATGGATTTCCAGACGAGAGTACCTGTGGAACAAGGGGACCAAGTCCAAGAGTCACGATCAAGTCGGGAGTGGGCAGATGCCCAGGAAATGCCAGTTGTGGGTGCAAAGAAGCTGCCACCGGATGGTAGAAGCTGTGGATTCTGCAAGAACGAAGAGGGCTAGAAACTTCCCCTTTGGAGGATGGATTAGCCACGTCGTGAAGAAGCTTGCAGAGGTGTTTTCGTGCAGAAAAACCGCAAACAAGCCTTGCTAGCTGCAAGGGTCGCGGTTAGGGTTTTTGGATGCTGCTGTGGCCCAGGAGGGACCAGGATATCGCCAATTGCGTGAGGAGACAGAGGGGGCGTCCAGCAAGACAAAGAGCCCACTCAGAAGCAAGCACCACCCGCAGAAGTGCCGGAACAGGCACTACGAAGTGGAGTGAACCGGAGCTCACCCGAAGTCACAAAGGAAGGTCCCACGACGCCGGAGGACAACTCAGGAGGTCGTGCACTGCAGGTTAGAGTGCCGGGGACCCAGGCTTGGCTGTGCACAAAGGAAATCCTGGAAGAGTGCACAGGAGCTGGAGCAGCTGCAAATCACGCGGTTCCCAGCAATGCAGTCTAGCGTGGGGAGGCAAAGACTTACCTCCACCAAACTTGGACTGAAGAGTCACTGGACTGTTGGAGTCACTTGGACAGAGTTGCTGAGTTCAAGGGACCTCGCTCGTCGTGCTGAGAGGAGACCCAGAGGACCGGTGAAGCAGTTCTTTGGTGCCTGCGGTTGCAGGGGGAAGATTCCGTCGACCCACGGGAGATTTCTTCGGAGCTTCTAGTGCAGGGAGGAGGCAGACTACCCCCACAGCATGCACCACCAGGAAAACACTCGAGAAGGCGGCAGGATCAGCGCTACAAGGTCGCAGTATTCGTCTTTGCTACTTTGTTGCAGTTTTGCAGGCTTCCAGCGCGGTCAGCAGTCGATTCCTTGGCAGAAGGTGAAGAGAGAGATACAGAGGAACTCTGATGAGCTCTTGCATTCGTTATCTAAAGAATTCCCCAAAGCAGAGACCCTAAATAGCCAGAAAAGGAGGTTTGGCTACTTAGGAGAGAGGATAGGCAACACCTGGAGGAGCCTATCAGAAGGAGTCTCTGACGTCACCTGCTGGCCCTGGCCACTCAGAGCAGTCCAGTGTGCCAGCAGCACCTCTGTTTCCAAGATGGCAGAGGTCTGGAGCACACTGGAGGAGCTCTGGGCACCTCCCAGGGGAGGTGCAGGTCAGGGGAGTGGTCACTCCCCTTTCCTTTGTCCAGTTTCACGCCAGAGCAGGGCTGGGGGATCCCTGAACCGGTGTAGACTGGCTTATGCACCATCTGTGCCCATGAAAGCATTTCCAGAGGCTGGGGGAGGCTACTCCTCCCCAGCCCTGACACCTTTTTCCAAAGGGAGAGGGTGTAACACCCTCTCTCTGAGGAAGTCCTTTGTTCTGCCTTCCTGGGCCAAGCCTGGCTGAACCCCAAGAAAGGCAGTTTTGGCAGTACCAGGGTCTGTGCTAGAGACCCGGGGATCATGGGATTGTCTCCCCAATACCAGGATGGCATTGGGGGGGCAATTCCATGATCTTAGACATGCTACATGGCCATATTCGGAGTTACCATTGTGAAGCTATACATAGGTAGTAACCTATGTATAGTGCACGCGTGTAATGGTGTCCCCGCACTCACAAAGTTCGGAGAATTTGCCCTGAACAATGTGGGGGCACCTTGGCTAGTGCCAGGGTGCCCACACACTAAGTAACTTAGCACCCAACCTTTACCAGGTAAAGGTTAGACATATAGGTGACTTATAAGTTACTTAAGTGCAGTGGTAAATGGCTGTGAAATAACGTGGATGTTATTTCACCCAGGCTGCAGTGGCACACCTGTGTAAGAATTGTCAGAGCTCCCTATGGGTGGCAAAAGAAATGCTGCAGCCCTTAGGGATCTCCTGGAACCCCAATACCCTGGGTACCTCAGTACCATATACTAGGGAATTATAAGGGTGTTCCAGTATGCCAATGTAAATTGGTAAAATTGGTCACTAGCCTGTTAGTGACAATTTGGAAAGAAATGAGAGAGCATAACCACTGAGGTTCTGATTAGCAGAGCCTCAGTGAGACAGTTAGTCATAACACAGGTAACACATACAGGGCACACTTATGAGCACTGGGGCCCTGGCTGGCAGGGTCCCAGTGACACATACAACTAAAACAACATATATACAGTGAAATATGGGGGTAATATGCCAGGCAAGATGGTACTTTCCTACACAACCCCCCCAAACGAAGGACAATAAGACTAGCCATGACCTGATGAGTCTTCATTGTCTAAGTGGAAATATCTGGAGAGTCCATCTGCATTGGAGTGGGTACTCCCAGGTCTATGTTCCACTGTATAGTCCATTCCCTGTAGGGATATGGACCACCTCAACAATTTAGGATTTTCACCTTTCATTTGTTTTAGCCAAAGTAGAGGTTTGTGGTCTGTCTGAACAATGAAGTGAGTGCCAAACAGGTATGGCCTCAACTTCTTCAGTGCCCATACCACAGCAAAGGCCTCCCTCTCTATGGCAGACCAACGCTTTTCTCTAGGGGTCAACCTCCTGCTGATAAAAGCAACAGGTTGATCCTGGCCCTCAGAATTAAGTTGTGATAAGACTGCCCCTACCCCTAATTCAGATGCATCAGTTTGGACAATGACATTTTTGGAGTAACAGGGGCTTTTCATGGCAGGTGCAGAGCACATGGCCTGCTTCAGCTCCTCAAAAGCTTTCTGACAGCTAGCTGTCCACAATACCTTTTTAGGCATTTTCTTAGATGTGAGGTCATTAAGAGGGGCTGCTATGGAGCCATAGTTCTTTATGAACCTCCTGTAATCCCCAGTGAGGCCTAAAAAGGCTCTCACCTGGGTCTGAGTTGTAGGGGGAACCCAATCTATAATAGTTTGGATTTTCCCCTGAAGTGGTGCAATCTGTTCTCCACCTACCAGGTGTCCCAGATAAACCACTTTGCCCTGCCCTATCTGGCACTTTGAAGCCTTGATAGTGAGGCCTGCCTTTTGCAGGGCCTCCAAACCTTTCCATAGGTGGACCAGGTGATCATCCCAGGTGGAGCTAAAGACAGCTATATCATCTAGATATGCTGCACTAAAAGCCTCCAACCCTTGCAGGACTGTATTCACCAACCTTTGAAAAGTGGCAGGTGCATTTTTCAACCCAAAAGGCATTACTGTGAATTGGTAGTGCCCTCCAGTGGTTGAAAATGCAGTTTATGCTTTTGCATCCTCTGATAACTTGATCTGCCAATACCCTGTAGTCAAATCAAAGGTGCTTAGATACTTGGCAGATGCCAGTGTATCTATGAGCTCATCTGCCCTGGGTATAGGGTGAGCATCAGTTTTAGTTACCTGGTTGAGACCTCTATAATCTACACAAAACCGCATTTCCTTCTTTCCATCTTTGGAATGAGGTTTTGGTACAAGTACCACAGGAGAGGCCCATGGACTTTCAGAGTGCTCAACCACTCCCAGTTCAAGCATTTTCTGAACCTCTTGTTTTATGCAGTCCCTGACATGGTCAGGCTGCCTATAGATCTTACTTTTGACAGGCAAGCTGTCTCCAGTATCTATAGTGTGCTCACACTAAGAAGTGGTGTCTGGCACAGTAGAAAAGAGTTCAGAAAATTGACCTAGGAGATTTATGCAGTCGTCTTTCTGCTCAGCAGTAAGACAATCTGCCAGAACTACACCTTCCACTAGAGCATCTTGTTCTGTAGAAGAGAAGAGATCAGGGAGAGGGTCACTCTCTTCTTCCTGTCCTTCATCTGTTGCCATGAGCAGGGTGAGATCAGCCCTGTCATAGTAGGGTTTCAGGCGATTGACATGGAGCACCCTAAGATGACTCCTGGCAGTGCCCAAGTCAACCAAGTAGGTGACTTCTCCCTTTTTCTCAACAATAATGTGGGGTCCACTCCATTTGTCTTGGAGTGCTCTTGGGGCCACAGGCTCCAAGACCCACACTTTCTGCCCTGGTTGGTACTGAATCAGAACAGCCTTCTGGTCATGCCATTGCTTTTGGAGCTCTTGGCTGGCCTGAAGGTTTTTACTGGCCTTTTTCATGTACTCAGCCATCCTAGATCTTAGGCCAAGTACATAGTCCACCATGTCTTGCTTAGGAGCTTTTAAAGGTTGTTCCCAACCCTCTTTCACAAGTGTTAGAGGACCTCTCACAGGGTGTCCAAATAGGAGTTCAAAGGGGCGGAAGCCCACTCCTTTTTGGGGTACCTCCCTGTAAGCAAAAAGGAGGCAAGGTAACAGGACATCCCATCTCCTGCGGAGTTTTTCAGGGAGTCCCATTATCATTCCTTTGAGAGTTTTATTAAACCTCTCGACCAGTCCATTTGTTTGTGGATGATAGGGTTTGGTGAACTTGTATGTAACACCACATTCCTTCCACATGGCCTTTAAGTAAGCAGACATGAAATTGCTTCCCCTGTCTGATACCACCTCTTTTGGGAAGCCCACCCTGGAAAAGATTCCCAGGAGGGCCTTTGCCACTGGAGGAGCTTTAGTGGTCCTTAGAGGAATTGCTTCAGGATATCTTGTGGCATGGTCCACTACCACCAAAATAAACCTATTGCCTGAAGCAGTAGGAGGGTCAAGGGGGCCAACTATGTCAACCCCTACCCTTTCAAAGGGGACCCCAACCACAGGTAGTGGAATAAGGGGAGCCTTTGGAGTGCCACCTGTTTTGCCACTGGCTTGACAGGTTTCACAGGACTTACAAAATTCCTTTGTGTCCTCTGACATTCTAGGCCAATGAAACAAGGGGACAAGCCTGTCCCACGTTTTCATTTGCCCTAAATGTCCAGCCAAGGGAATGTCGTGGGCTAGAGTTAGGAGGAACTCTCTGTATTGCTGAGGAATCACCAATCTCCTGGCAGCTCCAGGTTTTGGATCCCTTGCTTCAGTATACAAGAGGTTGTCCTCCCAGTAAACTCTGTGAGAGTCACTGACATCCCCATTTGCTTGTTTGACAGCTTGCTGTCTTAGACCCTCTAGTGTGGGACAGGTATGCTGTGCCTCACTCAGCTCCTCCCTGGCAGGCCCCCCTTCACCCAAAAGCTCAGCAGTGTCTGCTTCCAGCTCCTCTGGTGTAGGTTCTGCACAGGGTGGAAATTCTTCTTCCTCAGAAGTTGAATCCACTGTAGAGGGAGGGATAGTAGGTAGAGTTTTACCTTTACTAACCCTAGCTTTAGGGAGCACTTGGTCCATTCTTCCAGGATCCAAGTCACCCTGTCCTTTTTGCTTTTTGGCCTGAGCCCTTGTCAAAGCAAAAATATGCCCAGGAATGCCCAGCATTGCTGCATGAGCCTCCAACTCCACATCTGACCAAGCTGATGTCTCTAAATCATTCCCTAGTAGACAGTCTACCGGTAAATCTGAGGAAACCACAACTTTCTTTGGACCAGTAACCCCCCCCAGTTGAGATTCACAACAGCCATTGGGTGGCTAAGTGTGTTGTTATGAGCATCAGTCACTTGGTACTGGTGACCAAGTAGGTGTTGTTCAGGGTGGACCAGTTTCTCTATTACCATGGTAACACTGGCACCTGTGTCCCTGTAGGCCTGAACCTCAACACCATTTATTAGGGGCAGTTGCTTGTACTTATCCATATTAAGGGGACAAGCAACCAAGGTGGCCAAATCAATGGCCCTCTCAGAGACTAACACAGCCTCCGTGGTCTCCCTAACAAGACCAACCCCAACTAAGTTACCAAAAGTGAGCCCAGCTACTCCTTTGGATTGGCTATTAGTAGGTTTGTTCCCACCACCACTGCTATTACTAGGGGCACTAGGTGTAGCAGCAGGGGTTGTAGTGGTAGGAGGCTTGGTGCTTTTCTTTGAACAACTGGGATCTGTTGTCCAATGGCCTTTTATTTTACATAAATAGCACCATGGTTTATTTTCTTTGTTTTGATTTGAAGAGGATTTGGGCCCACCACCCCCACCAGAGTGTTTTTGTGGGCCTGATGAAGACTCATTTTTAGATTTGTCCCCATCCTTGTCAGAAGACTTACCATCCTTCTTCTTGCCATCCTTGTCACCCCCTGTATGAACTTTTATGTTCACCCTTGTTCTGACCCATTTGTCTTCCTTCTTTCCCAATTCTTGGGGAGAGGCCAGATCAGAGTCTACCAGGTACTGGTGCAACAAATCAGACACACAATTATTAAGAATATGCTCTCTCAGGATTAAGTTATACAGGCTTTCATAGTCAGAAACTTTACTGCCATGTAACCACCCCTCCAAGGCCTTTACTTAATGGTCAACAAAGTCTACCCAGTCTTGTGAAGACTCCTTTTTGGTTTCTCTGAACTTGATCCTGTACTGTTCAGTGGTTAAGCCATAACCATCAAGGAGTGCATTCTTAAGAACTGTAAAATTATTGGCATCACTTTCCTTCACAGTAAGGAGCCTATCCCTACCCTTTCCACTGAAAGATAGCCATAGGATAGCAGCCCACTGCTTTTGAGGGACCCCCTGTACAACACAGGCCCTCTCAAGTGCAGCAAACCACTTGTTAATGTCATCCCCCTCCTTATAAGGGGGAACTATCTTGTGCAGATTCCTAGAATCATGCTCTTTCACAGGATTACTATCTGTAAAACTGCTGCTGCCACCATGGGGTCCAAACCCCAACCTCTGTCTTTCTTTTTCTAAGTCAAATGCTTCCCCGTCTAGATCCAGCTGTTGCTTTTTAAGCTTCAGTCTGGTCTCTTCCACTCTCAATCTATTGAGTTCCCTTTCTAACATTCTGTCTTCAGGGAGGGTGGGTTGGGCATGCCTTGACACAGAAGAATGGTGTGAATGAACAGAGGGAGACCTGTCCCTAACAGATGGCACTCTAACATTCTGGCCTACAGAAGTAACACTCCTACTGTGATGGGAACTCACATTAGTACCAGCCATGCTAGGTGGCTTGCTAGTGGGCAGGCTGGGAAGGTTCCCTTCTAACTCTCTTACTAGGGGTGCCCTAGAGTCAGAGTGTGAACCATCAGCTAATTTCTCAACAGATGTGCCAACTAAGGTCTTATCCTGTTCAATGAGCATATTAACTAACAGTTCTCTTGAGGGATTCTTCCCTACCCCTAAACCTCTTTCAATGCAGAGACTCCTTGCTCCTTTCCAGCTAAGGTGATCATAAGCAATTTTGGTCAGATCAACAGTTTGACCTGTACCAGACATTATAGAAAAGGTTTAAGGGACAGAAAAAGAAAGAAAAAGTTCCAGAACTTTTTAAGGAACAGAAAAAACTTTTTTAAACTTTTTGGAAACTTTTTGAAAGTTTTAGAGGTACTTTTCAGCACTTAGCAAAGGAGTAAGAGAAGAAAAGCAAAACTTTTTGGTTAGGTGTACATACACTGAACTTGTTTTGTGTATTTTTCTCTTATGAAAAGTACAAAATGACAAAGTGGTAAGTAGTTGCAAGTACTTATCCCACCGCTGCACAACCAATGTAGGAGGCTGGCCTGGCTTGTAGTGAGTACCAAGGGGTACTTACACCTTGCACCAGGTACAGGTATCCCTTATTAGTGTAGAGGGGTGTCTAGCAGCTTAGGCTGATAGAAAATGGTAGCTTAGCAGAGCAGCTTAGGCTGAACTAGGAGACGTGTGAAGCTCCCACTATACCACTGGTGTCATATGCACAATATCATAAGAAAACACAATACACAGATATACTAAAAATAAAGGTACTTTATTTTTATGACAATATGCCAAAGTATCTCAGTGAGTACCCTCAGTATGAGGATAGCAAATATACACAATATATATGTACACAATACCAAAATATGCAGTAATAGCAATAGAAAACAGTGCAAACAATGTATAGTCACAATAGAATGCAATGGGAGCAGATAGGGATAGGGGCAACACAAACCATATACTCTAGAAGTGGAATGCGAACCACGAATGGACCCCAAACCTATGTGAGCTCGTAGAGGGTCGCTGGGACTGTAAGAAAACAGTGAGGGTTAGAAAAATAGCCCAACCCAAGACCCTGAAAAGTGGGTGCAAAGTGCACCTAAGTTCCCCAGAGAGCACAGAAGTTGTGATAGGGGAATTCTGCAAGAAAGACCAACACCAGCAATGCAACAACAATGGATTTCCAGACGAGAGTACCTGTGGAACAAGCGGGACCAAGTCCAAGAGTCACGATCAAGTCGGGAGTGGGCAGATGCCCAGGAAATGCCAGCTGTGGGTGCAAAGAAGCTGCCACCAGATGGTAGAAGCTGTGGATTCTGCAAGAACGAAGAGGGCTAGAAACTTCCCTTTTTGGAGGATGGATGTCCCACGTCGTGAAGAAGCTTGCAGAGGAGTTTTCGTGCAGAAAAACCGCAAACAAGCCTTGCTAGCTGCAAGGGTTGCAGTTAGGGTTTTTGGATGCTGCTGTGGCCCAGGAGGGACCAGGATGTCGCCAATTGCGTGAGGAGACAGAGGGGGCGTCCAGCAAGACAAAGAGCCCCCTCAGAAGCAAGCAGCACCCGCAGAAGTGCCGGAACAGGCACTATGAAGTGGAGTGACCTGGAGCTCACCCGAAGTCACAAAGGAAGGTCCCACGACACCGGAGGACAACTCAGGAGGTCGTGCACTGCAGGTTAGAGTGCCGGGGACCCAGGCTTGGCTGTGCACAAAGGAAATCCTGGAAGAGTGCACAGGAGCCGGAGCAGCTGCAAATCACGCGGTTCCCAGCAATGCAGTCTAGCGTGGGGAGGCAAGGACTTACCTCCACCAAACTTGGACTGAAGAGTCACTGGACTGTGGCAGTCACTTGGACAGAGTTGCTGAGTTCAAGGGACCTCGCTCGTCGTGCTGAGAGGAGACCCAGAGGACCGGTGAAGCAGTTCTTTGGGGCCTGCGGTTGCAGGGGGAAGATTCCGTTGACCCACGGGAGATTTCTTCTGAGCTTCTAGTGCAGAGAGGAGGCAGACTACCCCCACAGCATGCACCACCAGGAAAACAGTCGAGAAGGTGGCAGGATCAGCGTTACAAGGTCACAGTAGTCGTCTTTGCTACTTTGTTGCAGTTTTGCAGGCTTCCAGCGCGGTCAGCAGTCGATTCCTTGGCAGAAGGTGAAGAGAGAGATGCAGAGGAACTCTGATGAGCTCTTGCATTCGTTATCTAAAGAATTCCCCAAAGCAGAGACCCTAAATAGCCAGAAAAGGAGGTTTGGCTACTTAGGAGAGAGGATAGGCAACACCTGGAGGAGCCTATCAGAAGGAGTCTCTGACGTCACCTGCTGGCCCTGGCCACTCAGAGCAGTCCAGTGTGCCAGCAGCACCTCTGTTTCCAAGATGGCAGAGGTCTGGAGCACACTGGAGGAGCTCTGGGCACCTCCCAGGGGAGGTGCAGGTCAGGGGAGTGGTCACTCCCCTTTCCTTTGTCCAGTTTCGCGCCAGAGCAGGGCTGGGGGATCCCTGAACCGGTGTAGACTGGCTTATGCAGAAATGGGCACCATCTGTGCCCATGAAAGCATTTCCAGAGGCTGGGGGAGGCTACTCCTCCCCAGCCCTGACACCTTTTTCCAAAGGGAGAGGGTGTAACACCCTCTCTCTGAGGAAGTCCTTTGTTCTGCCTTCCTGGGCCAAGCCTGGCTGGACCCCAGGAGGGCAGAAACCTGTCTGAGGGGTTGGCAGCAGCAGCAACTGCAGTGAAACCCCAAGAAAGGCAGTTTTGGCAGTACCCGGGTCTGTGCTAGAGACCCGGGGGATCATGGGATTGTCTCCCCAATACCAGGATGGCATTGGGGGGGCAATTCCATGATCTTAGACATGTTACATGGCCATATTCGGAGTTACCATTGTGAAGCTATACATAGGTAGTGACCTATGTATAGTGCACACGTGTAATGGTGTCCCCGCACTCACAAAGTTCGGGGAATTTGCCCTGAACAATGTGGGGGCACCTTGGCTAGTGCCAGGGTGCCCACACACTAAGAAATTTAGCACCCAACTTTTACCAGGAAAAGGTTAGACATATAGGTGACTTATAAGTTACTTAAGTGCAGTGGTAAATGGCTGTGAAATAACGTGGACGTTATTTCACCCAGGCTGCAGTGGCAGGCCTGTGTAAGAATTGTCAGAGCTCCCTATGGGTGGCAGAAGAAATGCTGCAGCCCATAGGGATCTCCTGGAACCCCAATACCCTGGGTACCTCAGTACCATGTACTAGGGAATTATAAGGGTGTTCCAGTATGCCAATGTAAATTGGTAAAATTGGTCACTAGCCTGTTAGTGACAATTTGGAAATAAATGAGAGAGCATAACCACTGAGGTTCTGATTAGCTGAGCCTCAGTGAGACAGTTAGTCATAACACAGGTAACACATACAGGGCACACTTATGAGCACTGGGGCCCTGGCTGGCAGGGTCCCAGTGACACATACAACTAAAACAACATATATACAGTGAAATATGGGGGTAACATGCCAGGCAAGATGGTTCTTTCCTACACCATGCCACCCCAGTTTGGACCCAGCCATATGCAAATCTGTCTTGACCCTGTTCCTCATGGGAACAGTCCAGCCCGATCTGCCAGGCCAGGTCCTCACTGGACTGGAAACAAGCATCCTGGGACCGGTTTCAGGGTATCACCCTTCATCAGCCAGGCTAGCTTGAATCCAGTGGCACAGTGAGCAAGGGACCCACGTCTGGGCATACCCTTCCCACTTAGGGCAACTTAAGCAACACAAAAGGATGATGGACGGATTTTGACAATGCAAACACTCACCCCCAGTCACAGATCTGGGTTTAATTCATCATTCTTCTGCTCACCATGCCACCCCAGTTTGGACAAAGCCATATGCAAATTAGTCTTGGCCCTGTTCCTCATGGGAACAGTCCAGCCCGAACTGCCAGGCCAGGTCCTCACTAGATCGGAAACAAGCATCCTGGGACATGTTTCAGGGTATCACCCTTCATCAGCCAGGCTAGCTTGAATCCAGTGGCACAGTGAGCAAGGGACCCACGTCTGGGCATACCCTTCCCACATAGGGCAACTTAAGCAACACAAAAGGATGATGGACGGAGTGTTGACAATGCAAACACTCACCCCCAGTCACAGATCTGAGTTTAATCCATTGTTCTTCTGCTCACCATGCCACCCCAGTTTGGACCCAGCCATAGGCAAATCAGTCTTGACCCTGTTCCTCATGGGAACAGTCCAGCCCGAACTGCCAGGCCAGGTCCTCACTGGACCGTAAACAAGCATCCTGGGACCAGTTTCAGGGTATCACCCTTCATCAGCTAGGCTAGCTTGAATCCAGTGGCACAGTGAGCAAGGGACTGAGCCTGGCTGATGAGGGGTGAAACCCCGAAACCGCTCCCAGGATGCTTGTTTCCAGTCCAGGGAAGACCTGGCCTGGCAGTTCGGGCTGGACTGTTCCCATGGGGAACAGGGTCAAGACTGATTTCCATATGGCTGGGTCCAAACTGGAATGGCATGGGCAGCAAAAAAAACAATGGATTTAGGCCCAGATCTCTGTACTGGGGGTGAATGTTTGACATTGTTCAGCATTCCGTCCATCACTTGTTCTTTTTGCATTTGTCGCCCTAAGTGGGAAGGGTATGCCCAGACGTGGGTCCCGTGCTTCCCAGGCCACTGGATTCAAGCTAGCCTGGCCAGTACAGCGGCTGCCTTTGGAGGACCCTGCCCATCGGACTTCCCTAACCCTGGGCCGAGTGCATCAGAGGAGTTTCCCTGACGTCCGAGGCCGCAGTTCTTCAAGCGCGGAGACGGCGTTACCTGTACACATGCTGCATCCTCAAGGTACTGTGCCAGCAGTCTACCCCTCGCACCACTGAGACTTTTTTTTTTATATATGCAAGTGCATGCAAGGGTGGTGCACCCCACTGCCTAGACCCCTATCGGGCAGACCCTGGATATCACCCGCAGGAAATAGGAAGGCTGACCACTGAAACTGGCTATCCTACCCATCCAAGAGGACCCCCCCCCCAAGGTAGCCCACAGCTGCCTGCAGCTCTCAGCGACATGGCCAACATACCAGCCCTTCAACCTTTCACTATCACAGGGGCCCCTCCCACACAGGCTGCAAGATGGAGAGCCTGCATTGAACAACTGGAAACCCTCTTTGAGGCAGTGGAAGTCAAAGATGAGCGGAAGAGGCCTTTGCTGTTGCACCTAGGTGGTGCTGACATACCTAAGGTATCCAAATCATTAGTCAAAGCCACCCTCCCACACGTATGCCACACTAAGGGATGCCATCGCTGTGCATTTTGAGCCGTATGCTAACCTTTACTACGAACGTTTCCTGCTGTGCCAAGCGCACCAGAAGTTGGAGGAATCTGTAGACGTCTGTTACATGCGCCTAAGGGAACGCGCCAGCACGTGTACCCTGCCAGATGAAGAGGATGAACTCAGGGCCCAGTTTATCCAAGGATGCGCGTCCTCGATGCTCCGCAAACGTATTCTGTAGGAACCTAACATGTGGATGAGAGACATCCTCACACTTGGGCGTTTCCAGAAACTATCTAAAGCGAGAGCTGTCCACATGGAACAAACGGCACCTGTCCTGGTGAAATCCAAGCCGGTGAATGCAGTGGTCACCAGTAACCCTAAGCACAAGATGGCGCACACTGGGGTAAGACAAAAAGACAGACCTTGCGTATGGTGTGGTGGGCCTCTGCCCCATCCAAATGGATGCCCTGCCCGTGGAAAAACTTGTAGCGCTTGCGGCAAGATCAATCACTTCGCGAAAGTGTGCCGGTCAACACCCAAGACACAGCCTACTCTCAAGAAGACTGTAAAAGCCATAGCTGCCCTCCCTACCACCTCGTCAGACAGCAACATAGATGAAGACCAACAGGTTGTCCATATAGTAAGAGCGATAGATAAAGGTGTGGCTCAAAGTCGACGGTTACCCACATGTCAGATCACCCTGCAGAGCCAGTCCATCCCAGCTCTGACTGACATGGGAGCATCCATCAACCTCAACACAACCCTGCTCAAGCAGACCAAGGTACTAGTATACGCTTTCGGAAACACCTGACCCCTAAAGATAGTGGGTGCCTTCACAGCGGAGGTCGAGCACGAGGGCACAAAGCTCACCACGAAGATCAATGTGTTGCAGAAAGGGTCTGGCTTCTTGCTCAGCTGCCAGACCGCCCAGAGCCTCGGCCTAGTCCAGTTTGCTTTCAGCATCCAAACCAGCTGCCTGGAAGACCTCACCAAAGAGTTTGATACCCTCTTCAGTGGCATTGGCTGCCTCAAAGGATCACCTCTCTGAATACACATCGATGACTTGGTGGCCCCCGTTGCCCTCCGACACCGGCGAGTAACCTTCCACCTATGCTCAAAGGTAGAACAAGAAGTAGTACTTCTAGAAAAGGCCGGGATCATCGAAAAAGTGTCAGGGCCCACACTGTGAGTCTCCCCGATTGTTGTTGCAAAAAAACGAAGCAGCCGGATGAGATACGCATTTGCGTGGACATGCACCTGCTCAATCAAGCGATGAAGCGAGAGAGGCACCTTACCCCAACAATTGACAATATGATAGGGGAACTCTCAGGTTCCAAATGGTTCTTCATAATGGACCTCCAGTCGGGATACCATCATATGGCATTACACCCAGACTCTAGACCGATCACGACATTCTCCACCCACATGGGCCTCTGGAGGTACACACGCTTAAACTTTGGAATATCAAGTGCTGCAGAAATATTCCGCCACACTATCAAAGGAGTGTTAAGGGGACTAGCCGGAGTTCTGAATGTAAGCCACGACATCCTCGTGCACGCCCCCACATTCGAGAGTCACCTGGCTCGCCTACACGCAGTATTTCTCCGACTGCGAGAGCATGGACTAACGCTACACAGCGAGAAGTGTGAGTTCTTGAAGGACAGCATCAGTTTTTTGGGATATCGGTTCTTAAAACAAGGGATTGGCCCTGACCCAGCCAAAGTAAGGCACATCCAAAAGGGCACAGCCCCTACCTCTGTATCTGGGGTCAGGAGTTTCCTGCGAATGGTCACGTACTGCGGCCGTTTCATGAAGAACCTATCAGAGCTCACCGGGCTGTTAAGAGATCTCACCAAGACTGATCATACCTGGGCGTGGAGCGAGGCACAAGAGCATGCATTCAGGAACACAAAAAAAGCCCTTTCAGCTGACACCGTGTTGGCCTTCTTCGACCCCAAGTGAGAATCCCCGTTGTCTGTCGATGCAAGTCCCACCGGGCTGGGAGCTGTACTAGCACAAAGACAAGACTGTGGAGTTTAGTTCCCCTAGCCTTTGCCAGCAGAACTTTGACACCGATGGAGCAGCGGAATTCTCAAATCGAACGAGAGGCTATCGCCATCCACTGGCGATGCCAGCACTTTCACATCTATCTCTACGGCAAAGCCTCCACGGAAGTCATGGACCACAAGCCGCTGCTTCTGCTTTTCAATGGCTCATCATCAAAACCGCCGCAACCGATCGAAAAGTGGATAGTGCAGCTGCAGGAGTTTGATTTCCATGTAGAGTACCAACCTGGTGCAAAGAACCCAGCGGACTTCCTGTCGCGTCATGCGTGCCCTGCCACCCCTCAAGAAGCTGAGGAAGCCCTCGAAACTGAGGAATATGTAAGGCTGGTGGTTGACAGGGTTAGACCTCTGCCCATTCCCCTTGACGAAGTAGTGGAAGCCACCAGCCAAGATGACTGCTTGCTGTTAACAATGGAAACAGTGTGCTCCAGTGACTGGCGGCCATTACAACACCCTGCTAGTTTCTGCACAGAAGAAGCCAAAACGACGCTCCAGGCGCTTTTCCATTTTAGGCACGAGCTCTCAGTGAGCGACGACGGCTGCCTGTTGCGCAGGTCCCGTCTAATGCTACGTGCATGCTTAGGATGAAGAGCGTTGATGCTGGCGCACAGTGCTCATCAAGGCATTGTCAAGTCGGAAAATAGGCTTGGAAGCAAAGTTTGGTTTCCAGGACTTGACCAACAGGTGGAAGACACTGTTAAGAGTTGCCTAGTCTGCCAAGCCAGTGGTGTTCCTGATCCCCTGGCACCCATTATCACCGAAGAGGGTCTGACAGCCCCCTGGCAAAGATTAAGTGCCGACTACGGAGTCTCCCCGACGGGTCCCACATGCTGGTGGTAATGGATGACTATTCTCGGTACCCAGAAGTAGAACTGGTGCCATCTACTGCATCCCACGTGGTTATCCCTAAAATGGAGAAGCTGATGGCCACTCATGGCCTTTTTGGGGAGCTGCGCACAAACAATGGGCCCCCATTCAACAGCCATGAGTGGGCTGACTTTTTGAAGTCCAGAAATACTGTCCACCGCCAGGTCAGTCCCAGGTGGCCCAAGCCAACGGTGAGGTGGAACGATTTATAAACACTTTGTCCAACACAATACGCATTGCCGTGGCTGAGTCACAAAATGTCAAGAGTGCTATCTATATTTTCCTACGAGAGTACAGGGTCACACCTCAAGCCATGACGGGGGTCGCCCCAAGCCATCTATGTTTCGGAAGGGTTGTGTGGGATGCCATACCTCACCACCCTCTTAGGGCTGCTCAGCCCAATCCTCGGAGCCAGTCCATGAGAAGGAGAACTCTCAACAACGACTACATGTCCAGGAAGAAAAGAGCTTGGCAAAGCACTGCCAGGTAGGGGACACGATGCTAGTAAAGTACCGCCACCCTGGTGGCAAGTTCCGACTATCATTTGAGGCGGATCGGTGGACTGTGACCGCCGTCAAAGGGACCATGATCACCGCAACAAAAGACGGTGAGAGTGTTACAAGGAATGTATCCCATTTCAAACGTTTTCCTACCTCACCATTGGCAAGACACAAGAGGGGAGGCTCCACGGATAACCTCTATATAGGTGACCAGGAGGGTGCTGTTTTCCTGCCTGCCACGTCCCGGCTGTCTGAGCCCCTTGTCGCTGGTGGAGCCGCCTCTGAACAACCTTCCCAGATGCACCAGTCCCCCCCAGCAGCGGAAGATGTGTTCACCCATGTTGGGAACTCAAGGACTTCTAGTGACACACCTACGGCATGGTCGGGGAGGTCAGGAACCAGGAGATACCATCTTTGGTCCAATCCGAACCCGTCCCGGCGCTATGCTGATTTTGTGTTTGACTGAGTACTGTTATGTAGTGGTTTGTTTGCTAAAGTTATAGCTGTTCATACATATGCGCCCTTCTGCTTTTCTTGTTCCTCCAGGATGTGCTGGTGTTTTTTCTTTTACCTGGTTGGGGAGGAATACAGTGTCCGCCCAGGATATGGGCGAGTCCATTGTTGGCCTTTGTTGGAGGGGTCAGCGAGGCAACTCCCCTCTGTGGGGAGACTTTTGGACTGGCCGGGTATTAAATAGTAGCAGGGAACGGCTGGAAAGTTAGATAGCGTAGTGTGAGAGTAATAAATAGACCGATTAATAAAACGCCCTTACCAAACAACCAGGCCCAGTGACGTTATTTCGCCAGAACACCACACCTGGGAGCACCCACGAGATTTGCTTAACCATCAACTGCCCAACGAGCATACAGGCAGTGAGTGCGCTTTGCTGTCTGAGCGCCTGCTGGAGTCTCACAAATACACCACTGTGGTCTCTCTTGTTTATTCACATTGCAGATCCGACAACAACTCTGTCTGCTGCAGTAACTTAGTTAAGGCGTCACACACGGTCGAATCTTCAATGAAGGAGCCCTGCCTCTCTCTCGATTGTACCACGTGGTCTGTCGGCACGTGGTGAGTGATAATCCGGAGAACCTGACAGTGCCTCATTATAGCACATTGGTTAGGGGTTCACAACCTATTGAATCCAATGTTGTTGTGGTGCAAAAATGTTCGTCACAATTTATGGCACAAAAGGCTTTGCTCCATTCCTTGTTCTTCAAGCAGCAAAGAGATGTAAACAAGGATTTATGATTGTTTTCACTAGCACAAAATTTGTGGAATTTGGAATTTAGGGCCAGATGTATCAAAGGTTTTTACCCATTCTATGTCTATGGGAAAATGTGTTCATACATATGGCCCTTAGTTTATTTAGTCTGAGCCTGTATTGCCAAATGGTGTGATCCTGGGCATATTCCCCAAGGTCTCCTTACTATTTTCACTCAAACCTGCGAGGCCCTAAAAGCAGGCCTTCCTCCGGCATTATGAATTAAACTAAAAAGCAATTTGTATTCGTAGTAACAAATATTAAATATTAGAAAATAGTAACAAAAGTGAAGCAGTGATTGAAAGGAAACAAGTATAGAGCGGGAAAAGAGAAGAATGTTTTGTTAAAATAGCTCAGTAGGTTAACAGGATTGGTGCATGGATGTACGTGCTAACTGCAGGGAGAGGCTCGAATCCCGGCACTGCTGCTAACTCAGCCTTGCATCTTTCTGAACCCGGTGAAATAAGTATTTTTATACTTTGGCTTTTAAGGACACCTGGTGTATACAGCTCTGTGGAGATATATTTTAAAGTTCAAGAATTGAAGTGGAGGTGCACTAGTTTTTACACGCCATTGTGTAAAAAAGTGATCCTGTGTCTAAAGTGAAAGTTATGAACCTATAAGACTTTAGCAGGTTGGACGCCTCGTCAGGAGTAGTCAGTGTTATATAAATACAAAAAACCTATTTGGCCTCACTGATTGAGGGGAAGGTGAAGGGGAGCAGCACTTTGCTTGTTATAGCTTGCTAGCAATGTGCCACCCCACTGTGACAACGCAGTGTGTCTCTATTGGCCTCCTGAGACACTGAGGCCACAGGCGGTACCTTTCTTTTTAGGGTTGAGCCTGTGAGTGCATGCGCTTGCACATGCGTTTTGCATGCAAGACACTCTTGTGTGCGGTAAAGAGCTTTGAGCCCACCTGTCGCTCACCATTTGTTGGTTTGCGTGGCACTCTTCTTTACAGCCCCGTGATTTGTCAAGACATGTCTAGCATCATTTCCGTTCCTTTGTGTGGAGCAAGGATCAAGCACTGTTTGATTTCAACTTAATTAGTGCCTATCCGCTGCTCCCCACATGATCGAGGTACTATTTTGTTCTAACTTCCAGTGCCCCACAAACAGCAGGTTTGTGACTGGCAAAACGTGCCCAACATGACAAACAAAATTGTAACTATTTTTTTTAAAGCTAACTTTATTTTATTTTGTTAAGTCGTCTTTTCTCAATTTCCACTCGTTTTCTTTTTTTTCTTTTTTCTTGTGGGCGCTGTTGTCAAAAGATGACAATTAATTTGTTTGAAATGTGAGAGACCTATTGCAATGCCTCTGTGTCACAGCAAGTGCACTCCCTGAAGAGGTGTGACAGGTCAGTATATGGGCTGTCTTTTTTAGCTGCTTATGGGCATGTTGACCCTGTTGGTTCTTGTGGGCTAGGTTTTACTGTTAATTTTCTTTATATAACCACAAAAATTGCCTGTTACAAGCTTAAATGTAAGCAGTCTCCTATATCTTCCAAAACACCTATATAGTGTATGAGGCGCCGGGCAGCAGCTTTCTTTTTCCTTTCCATGCTCCTCACCCATGCAGTTCCCAAAGGGCAGGTGTAGCAGGTAAGCGTTTGGCCAGATTTTTTGGCCTTTTGGAGGCCTGTTGGTTCACAGACCTTGTCTGCAGCAAGTCTGAATGCACACAGTCTCCCATACCTTGTAAAATACCTGTACAAAGCGGCTTGAAAAGTTAAAAACTGCTGATAAGCAAATGTGGGCCACTTTTTTAGTTTATGATTTGGTATTAGGGGTCACTTTTATTTTGTTGCCCAGACTTATTTTTGGGATGTTTCATCACCGGCCTGGCTGGCAGACACGGGAGAGCTCTCTGACAGCTCAGGAATAAAGTATCTGCAGCTACTAAGCCTTCATAAATCAGCACTGCCTGCTGCTGCAGCCTTGTAACCAACCCCCCACCCTTCCCACCGAGCCCAGTCAAAGAACTTCTAAGGCACTAGAGGCAAGTGCTCATCCTGGTAGACACACTCTCTAGACACTTCTGGAGGCACAGTCTAGTCAGGTGAGTTATGCACACACACACTGCACTGAAGTTTCTTGTCTCTGCAGCATTTACATTAACCTATTAAGCTGCCTTTCCCGTTTTAGTTATATTGTACTGACAACAGTAGGCATATTTTTCTTAATTTCATTTTTTTTTCAGATACACTGGTCTCTAAAATGTATTTGGTGCCTATTGCGTAGTGTTGATCTACGATTAATGTCTTGTCAGACGAAACATATGGCTCCATGGCCGACTGCAAGCTATCTCATGGTGAATTGTTGTATTCACGTGTGGATGGAATTGTCGGCACATTCCTCGTGGTGACAGTTCCATTACGTGAACACTCTGGGGATTCTATCGGAGGCGGTTATGAGGGATAGCTGAGGAGCCAGACGCTAGTGCGAATCCTCGCAATGTGTCTGTACATTTATTGTTCATCGAATAAACCAGAGTGAAACTGCCCTTGACCGGTGTTTGTTATCCGATTACAACAAATTTATGGCGACGAGCGACCGGTGCTAGCGATCTGAAAAGGAGGGTACAGACGAGGAACGGACATACGTGAGGAGAGACGACGATGAACGGACTCACAGCGACCTAATTTGGTGTAAGGAATACACTCTGAGGTACTGTTTTTGTGGCTGCGATATTTATCGGAGGCTCAGTGAAACTTAATAATTCACGGCACTTGATAGGGTATGCGTGGCACGCGTTCTTCACCGCCTGCTGTTGGTGTACACTTTGAAGCAGTTCCGGGGCACGTGCTCACCGTGTGAGGAACTGGTTGCTAGGAGACATTTCTCCAGGCAAGTAACTCTGCAATCATTTGAACGGAGTGCTGAGTGGGAGCAAATTGTTTATGGAGTGCCGTTTTAAACAGACTGCTGGGTAAAGCAAAGGAATCAGGAAGCAGTTGATGAGACACAGTCTAGTTTAAAAAAAGGAGAGTTAAGTCCATTAACTGTCAGGAAGAAATTGAAGGGACACAGTCAATCTGTTTAGAAAAAATGTACAGTTCATCAACACCAGAAAACATTTTTTTATTTTTTTGTGTGGTTTTTGTGTGTAAAATTGTTTGGTATTATTCCAGTGACATATTGTTAGTTCCAATGTCATTATGAGCACTAATAGTCAGTGTATAATACCTCCACATCCATTTTTGACACAACCAGGGATTCCATGTATCCCTTGGGAGGAGTAGGTGGACATTTTTTGAAAACTATTTGGTAGCACTGGATGGACAAGACTTGAGACCTGCAAGGAAAAAAGCAATTCTACTCAGTACATTGAGCCAGGAGGGTCAGCAGATATTTAAATACTTACCTCCCATACTGCAGCAAGAAGGCCAACAAGCGATGGATGTATTCACAGAAGCGTTGATGAGATTGGAAAAGCGTTTTGCGAAGGAGTTTAATATTGTTACGATAAGACACAAATTTTATATGCAGCCTCAAGGATGAGAGAAAGTATTGACGATTTTGTTTCTAGATTCAGGGAATTGTCTACAAAGTGTCAATTTGGGACAATGACTGATTAGTTAATTAATGACCAATTAATTGTACAATGTTGAAGTAAAACAATGCAGGAGAGAGTGTGGGCGGCAAAAAATTATAAGTTGAGGGATGCTATAGAAATTGCAAAAGTGGTTGAACCGTCTAAGTATTGTATGAGAGAAATGGAGAGGAAGGAAAAAGTAGATGCTGATAACATTGATGTGAATTCTGTAAACAAAGTAGGGAATGAGGATACTGAGGTATTAGTGGCTGCAAATTTGACATGTAGATACGTGAGCAAGACCAGTAATGGTGGAAAAAAAAGGTATAAGCTGTGTACAAGATGTGGGAGCAAATTTCATAATTCAGAGTCTAAGACTTGCTTTGCAATAGGAAAAGAATGTATGAAGTGTGGGAAGAAGGGCCATTTTGCACGTGTGTGTAAGACGTTGCCCAAGTATAGTGTAGGTGTGGTGGGTGATGGAGTGGTGAGTGATAACCCTGTAATTGACAAAGGATTTGTCATTAGGAGATAGTGGAGTGTCGCATGACAGCAAGCCTCCTAGGCCTACAGCGAACTTTGTGATAAGAGGCAAGGGGGTGCGACTAATGATCGATTCGGGGTCATGGTATACTATCCTACCTAAGAAATTATTTTCACAGGAGTGGCCAGGTGTTAGACTTTTGCCTAAAGACATTAGTCGAGGGGGGTACCACGGAGAAAAAAATCAACATTTTTGGATATTTGGTGGCCAAAATTGAGTTCGGGGAGAGGCATGTTGATGGGAAGGTGTATGTAGCTAATAGTGGCTCACTGATTTTGGGGTGTGTATCATCAGTATGACCTCAATATTAAGATCGATCCACAAGCTTGTGAAATTGTTATGTTGGTGGGCAGTGATAGTGTTGATGAAATTAATTCTGGTGGAATATAAGGAGGTTTTTAAGGATACTTTAGGAGAACTCAAAGGTTATGTACATGAGATTGTGGTGAAAAAGAATACAATTCCAGTTCAACATAAATTGAGGCGGGTTCCAGTTTTGGCTCATCAAGAAGTGAGTAAGATAATCTCTAAAATCATGCAGGAGGGCATTATTGAGCCAATAGAAACATCAAGTTGGATTTCTCCAGTGGTGGTTGCTAGAAAATCGGTTGGAAGTCCCAGATTTTGTGTTGACCTCCGCACGCTCAATCAAAACATCGTGGTGGATAACTATCCATTACCTAATATCAATGAGTTGATTTTGTTGTTACGAGGGGGGAAGTACTTCTCGAAGCTTGATCTTAGGAGTGCGTATCACCAAATCAAACTGCACACTGAGTCTAAAGAGCTTACTGTTTTCATTACCATGGAAGGAATTTTTCAAATTACGTGAATGTCTTTTGGCCTTGCTTTGGCTGCAGGGGTATTCCAAAGGTTGATGACTGAGTTGTTCAAGGGGGTGGAGAATGTAATTTATTTTCAGGATTACATTTTGGTGTTTGGGGACTCAGTGGAGAGGCATAATGAAGTGTTGAGGTGTGTGTTGGAAAAGATTAAAAGATCCGATATAACATTGAAGAAGGAGAAATGCAAATTTTTGGTGAATGAGATTGAGTATTTGTGGTATACATTGTCTGAAGAAGGTGTTAAGCCAAAGAAGAGTTTGTTGGATGCAATCAGGAATGCTCCTCCTTCTCAGGATAAAGATCAACTCAGGTTGTTTCTCGGGTTGATAGAGTATTATTCAAAGTCCTTCCAAAGTTTTGCAGATTAGACGGAGAACTTGAGGAAATTGTTGCATAAAGGACAGAAATTTCTTTGGGGTGTGGAACAAAATACTGCGTTTCAGAACATTAAGGAGGAGATGTGCAGGGCGTAAGTGTTGGTGCCATTCGATGTTAATGCTAAAACTATCATTACTGTTGATGCGAGTGCTATTGGTTTGGGGGCAGTCTTGTCACAGATGCGTGGTACCGAGGAGAGAACTGTGGCATTTGCTTCCAGATCTTTGACTACAACGGAACAGAATTATTCGGTCATTGAAAGAGAAACCTTGGCTGCGACTTGGGCGATTGAGTATTTCAGAACTTACATGTGGGGGCATAAAGTCATTCTTTGCACAGATCATAAACCTTTGTTGAGGATATTGCCACCAAGAGGTGTGGGCAAAGTGTCGGCAAGATTGGCTAGGTTTGGCGGCTCGTTTGCAAGAGTATCAGTTTGAGGTAGAATATATTCAAGGTTGGCGTAATATTAGAGCGGATTGTCTGTCTCGACTACCGCAAAACTGGCAAGAGTTGATAAGGAGGGTGTGCGAGAATGTGAGGAGGAAGGAGCAATGGCAAGTATTGAGGATGTGATGGAGTGCTCTCAAGGCGCAATTTCCCAAGAGGAGTGGTGAGAGTATGGAAAATGATATCACCATGAATGGTGTAATTAAGTTGATCAAGGAAGGAGGGAGGAGAGAAAGTGCTCTTAATATCCGAATCCGCCCCTTTGTGAAGGTGCTGGAGGAGCTATCATTGACTGCTGACAACATTATTTTGAGAGGTGACAGGTTTGTTCCTCCTGAGGACTTAAGGATTGAACTATTTAAGTTAGCACATGAGGGCCATTTAGGTCGGACGCTAACTAAGAAAAGGTTAAGGGAGCAGTTCTGGTGGCCTGGACTCGAAACAGATGTGGATTTGTGGGTTGAGAACTGTAGTGATTGTAAGGAAGGCGAGAAGAGATTGAAGGTGGGGAAACAAAGTGTGGTTGGGAGTATACCAGACCCTGGAAAAGCGTTGAATACAGTGTGCATGGACTTTATTGGTCCACTTGGAGGGGTCACCCCAGATTTGAGGTGTGCATTGGTCATGGTGGATGTCCATTCACAATGGCTAATTGTGAAGTTTCTAAGGGACATTACTACCACAAATACAATTAAAGCAATGGGAGATGTGTTTTTAGAGGAGGGGTGCCCTGCGAAAGTCATCACTGATAATGGTACACAATTAACTTCCTTTGAAATTGAACGTTTTTTAAGTTCATGTGGGATTGCCCATTCTTGCACCTCCTTGTACAATCCACAAGCAAAAGGTATTGTGGAGCGGTGTAACCGTATGGTGAAAGGCATTATTCAAATGGCATTGAATAGTAGGAAAGATGTACGGGATATGATTAGTGACCTAGTTTGGGCTTATAGAACAACTGTACATGGGAGAACAGGAAAAACATATTTTATGGTGATGAGAAGTAGAGAAGCCGGGACAAAATTGAACCCTGTATGGATGTCTAGTTTAGTTGAGAAAGGTGAAGTGTCTCCAAGTGAGGTGGTGCTACCCTTACCAAAAGTTAGGAGTGTGATTGAAGTTGGGGACTTGGTTAAAGTATGATCAGGACATGTGTGTAGAGGTCTTATGAAATTTCGAGGACCTTGTAAGGTGAGGGAAGTTCACGATTTTCATGTGGTTTTGGAGAATAGTCAAAGCTGGAACAAGAGGAAAGTGGCTTTGTATTGCAAAGCAAGGGAAAAACAACGTATTGAATATAAGGATGAAAATGTGGGTGGCTGCAACAGTTTCTTGTTTATGTCGGATGAAGATTTGGTGAGAAATAATCATGCAAATGGTGAAAGTGGGGAACAGACATCGAATATCTTGCACACACCTACCACCGCCACCAGTGATGCTCTTCACAAACGTGGGTTAGGTCCTAGGTATCAGAGAGTTCCAACATATTTAAAAGAGTATGTTATGTGATATGTTATTTAGGATTGGGTCGAACACACGATGATATGGTGTTATACAGTAGTTTTGTTAGACAGGGTTTAATGTCACATGATTTTCTTTTTGTGTTTCTGGAAGAAATCGTGTGTTGCTGTCATTTGTTTTTTTTTTCTTGTTATTTTACCTTTTTATTCTGTTTAATATTCGGTTGTTTATCCCCTTCTGTGCCGTGGACGTAATGGTTACGTCCCGAGGCACACTGCTCCTGTGCCGAGGACGTAACCATTACGTCCTCGGCACGGAGCCCGGAGGGAGCGCCAGCGCTCCCTCCGTGGGGATCCCTCCCACCCCCCAAGGCGGGGATGGAAGGGGAAGACCTTCCCCTTCCACCCCAACCCCCCCCTTATGACGTCAGCGCACGATTGTGCGCTGACATCATTAACCACTGCTGGTCGCACTGGAAGCCATTTGCTTCCAGTGCGGCGAGGAGAGAAACAGGTAAGTTTTTCCTCCGGCGGGTAGGGGGTTTGGGCCAAAGAGGCACTGGGGGAAAAGAAAGGCTTTTTCTTTCCCCCGGTGTCTCTTTGAGCATTCCTGCTGCCCGATCGCATTGCGATCAGGCAGCAGGAATGCCCACTAGACGCCAGGGATTTTTTTTTTATTATGATTGAAATGTTTATGTGTTTGGGAGCGGCCCCTTGGGCAAGGGGCGCTCCCTTTTGGTCGCATGTTTATGTTCGCCATTTCTGCCCCCCTTGGGGGCAGATCAGCTTATTATTTGTAGGCTGATCTGCCCCCAAGGGGGGCAGAATCCACTAGACGCCAGGGATTTTTTTTTATTTTATTATTTTTAAAATGTTTATGTGTTTGGGAGCGGCCGCTTGGGGGCATGTTTATTGTGGCCATTTCTGCCCCCCTTGGGGGCAGATCGGCCTATTATTTGTAGGCCACTTAGACACCAGGGATAGTGTGTGTGTCTTAGTGGGGGGGGGGCAACCCCTTGGGCAAGGGTCGCCCCCCTTTGGGGGCACGTGTAGCAAGTCCATTTATGCCCCCCCTTGGGGACAGATCGGCCTATTATTTTAAGGCTCATCTGCCCCCAAGGGGTGCAGAAACCACTAGAACGCCAGGGATTTTTTTAATATGTTTATTTATGTGGGGTGGTGTAAGGAAATGCCTCCTTGGCATGGTTACCCCCTGACCTTTTGCCTTTGCTGATGCTATGTTTTGAATTGAAAGTGTGCTGAGGCCTGCTAACCAGGCCCCAGCACCAGTGTTCTTTCCCTAACCTGTACTTATGTATCCACAATTGGCACACCCTGGCATCCAGGTAAGTCCCTTGTAACTGGTACCCCTGGTACCAAGGGCCCTGATGCTAGGGAAGGTTTCTAAGGGCTGCAGCATATCTTATGCCACCCTGGGAACCCCTCACTCTGCACAGACACACTGCTTGCCAGCTTGTGTGTGCTGGTGAGGACAAAACGAGTAAGTCGACATGGCACTCCCCTCAGGGTGCCATGCCAACCTCACACTGCCTATGCAGTATAGATAAGTCACCCCTCTAGCAGGCCTTACAGCCCTAAGGCAGGGTGCACTATACCATAGGTGAGGGCACCAGTGCATGAGCACTGTGCCCCTACAGTGTCTAAGCCAAACCTTAGACATTGTAAGTGCAGGGTAGCCATAAGAGTATATGGTCTGGGAGTCTGTCAAACACGAACTCCACAGCACCATAATGGCTACACTGAAAACTGGGAAGTTTGGTATCAAACTTCTCAGCACAATAAATGCACACTGATGCCAGTGTACATTTTATTGTAAAATACACCCCAGAGGGCACCTTATAGGTGGCCCCTGAAACTTTAACCAACTACCTGTGTAGGCTGACTAGTTCTAGCAGCCTGCCACACTCAAGACATGTTGCTGGCCCCATGGGGAGAGTGCCTTTGTCACCCTGAGGCCAGTAACAAAGCCTGCACTGGGTGGAGATGCTAACACCTCCCCCAGGCAGGAGCTGTAACACCTGGCGGTGAGCCTCAAAGGCTCACCCCCTTTGTTCCAGCACCGCAGGGCACTCCAGCTAGTGGAGTTGCCTGCCCCCTCCGGCCACGGCCCCACTTTTGGCGGCAAGGCCAGAGAAAATATTGAGAATAACAAGGAGGAGTCACTGGCCAGTCAGGACAGCCCCTAAGGTGTCCTGAGCTGAAGTGACTCTAACTTTTAGAAATCCTCCATCTTGCAGATGGAGGATTCCCCCAATAGGGATAGGATTGTGACCCCCTCCCCTTGGGAGGAGGCACAAAGAGGGTGTACCCACCCTCAGGGCTAGTAGCCATTGGCTACTAACCCCCCAGACCTAAACACGCCCTTAAATTTAGTATTTAAGGCTTCCCTGAACCTAAGAATGTAGATTCCTGCAACTTACAAGAAGAAGAGGATTGCTGAGCTGAAAACCCCTGCAGAAGAAGAAAGAAGACACTATGGGGGTCATTCTAACCCTGGCGGGCGGCAGAGGCCGCCCGCCAGAGTTCCCCCCTCCAGAATACCGCACTGCGGTCAGAAGACCGCTGCGGTTATTCTGGGTTTCCCACTGGGCTGGCGGGCGACCGCCAAAAGGCCGCCCGCCAGCCCAGTGGGAAACACCCTTCCCACGAGGAAGCCGGCTCCGAATGGAGCCGGCGGAGTGGGAAGGTGCGACGGGTGCAGTTGCACCCATCGCGAATTTCAGTGTCTGCAAAGCAGACACTGAAATTCTTTGTGGGGCCCTCTTACGGGGGCCCCTGCAGTGCCCCAGGGGCCCCACGACACCCCATACCGCCATCCTGTTCCTGGCAGGCGAACCGCCAGGAACAGGATGGCGGTATGGGGTGTCTGAATCCCCATGGCGGAGCAGCAAGCTGCGCCGCCATGGAGGATTCATGTGGGCAGCGGAAAACCGGCGGGAGACCGCCGGTTTTCCTCTTCTGACCGCGGCCAAACCGCCGCGGTCAGAATGCCCTGCGGGGCACCGCCAGCTTGTTGGCGGTGCTCCCGCCGACCCTGGCCCCGGCGGTCCTTGACCGCCGGGGTCAGAATGACCCCCCAACTGCTTTAGCCCCAGTCCTACCGGCCTGTCTCCTGCCTTCCAAAGAAACCTGCTCCAGCTACGCTTTCCCCAGGACCAGCGACCTCTGAATCCTCAGAGGACCGCCCTGCTTCAAGAAAGACTAGAAACTCCCGAGGACAGCGGCCCTGTTCCAAAAAGACTGCAACTTTGTTTCAGAGGAGCAGATTTAAAGACCCCTGCAATCCCCGCAAGAAGCGTGAGACTTGCAACACTGCACCCGGCGACCCCGACTCGACTGGTGGAGAACCAACACCTCAGGGAGGACTCTCCGGCGACTCCGAGACCGTGAGTAACCAAAGTTGTCCCCCCTGAGCCCCCACAGCGACGCCTGCAGAGGGAATCCCGAGGCTCCCCCTGACCGCGACTGCCTGACTCTGAAATCCCGACGCCTGGAAAAGACCCCGCACCCGCAGCCCCCAGGACCTGAAGGATCGGAACTCCAGTGCAGGAGTGACCCCCAGGAGGCCCTCTCCCTTGCCCAGGTGGGGACTACCCCGAGGAGCCCCCCCCCCTTGCCTGCCTGCACCGCTGAAGAGACCCCTTGGTCTCCCATTGACTCCCATTGGAAACCCGACGCTTGTTTGCACACTGCACCCGGCCGCCCCCGCGCTGCTGAGGGTGTACTTTTTGTGTGGACTTGTGTCCCCCCCGGTGCCCTACAAAACCCCCCTGGTCTGCCCTCCGAAGACGCAGGTACTTACCTGCTGGCAGACCGGAACCGGGGCACCCCCTTCTCTCCATTGAAGCCTATGTGTTTTGGGCACCACTTTGAACTCTGCACCTGACCGGCTCTGAGCTGCTGGTGTGGTGACTTTGGGGTTGCTCTGAACCCCCAACGGTGGGCTACTTTGGACCCCAATCTGAACCCCGTAGGTGGTTTACTTACCTGCAAGAACTAACATTACTTTACCTCCCCCAGGAACTGTGAAAATTGCACAGTGTCCACTTTTAAAACAGCTAAATGTGTTTTATGTAAAAAGTATATATGCTATTGTGATTATTCAAAGTTCCTAGAGTACTTACCTGCAATACCTTTCAAATGAGATATTACATGTAGAATTTGAACCTGTGGTTCTTAAAATAAACTAAGAAAATATATTTTTCTATAACAAAAACCTATTGGCTTGGAATTGTCTCTGAGTGTGTGTTCCTCATTTATTGCCTGTGTGTATGTACAACAAATGCTTAACACTACTCCTTTGATAAGCCTACTGCTCGACCACACTACCACAAAATAGAGCATTAGTATTATCTCTTTTTGCCACTATCTTACCTCTAAGGGGAACCCTTGGACTATGTGCATGTTATTCCTTACTTTGAAATAGCACATACAGAGCCAACTTCCTACAGGGGGCGTCCCCTTTGGCAAGGGGCACCCCCCCAAGGGGGGCATTGAACTGTTGGCCATTTCTGCCCCCCTTGTGGGCAGATGAGCCTATTTTCTTTAGGCCCATCTGCCCCCAAGGGGGGCAGAAGCCACTTAGACACCAGGGATAGTGTGTGTGTGTTAGTGGAGGGGGGCGGCCCCTTGGGCAAGGGTCCCCCCCCCCCTTTGGGGCCACGTGTACCAAGGCCATTTCTGCCCCCCTTGGGGACAGATCAGCCTATTATTTTTAGGCTGATCTGCCCCCAAGGGGGGCAGAAACCACTGGAACGCCGGGGATTTTTTAAAATATGTTTATTTATGTGGGGGGCATTGAACTGTGGGGGCAGATGGGCCTATTTTTTCCCGGCCCATCTGCCCCCAAGGGGAGCAGAAGCCACGTAGGCACCAGGAATAGTGTGTGCGTGTGGTTTGTTTTTTGTTTGGGGGTGGGCCCTTGGGGACACACTACTACAGGTATTTTCTGCCCTCCTTGGGGCAGATAGGCCTATTTTTTAGTAGGCCCATCTGCCCCTATGGCAGGATCCACTTAGGCATCAATTTCTATATGCTTGATGGTGGGATGTTTGTCAACTGACAAAGTATTTGCACTTGTGATAAAAAATGATCTCCTTTTTGTTCTAGTTCAAAGCTTTTGCCTTCTTTGCTGTGGCTCCTTGCTGTTTTGGCAGTGGTTGACCTGCAGTTTGCATAGTTGCATGTTTTAGGTAAGTAAAAACAATTTACTCCAAAGGAGTATTGTTGCCATGCATGAATGACATGTTTGTAGGTGGTGTACTAAATGCAGGTTTGTGTGAAATTGTCCTTAGATTTGTGAAAAATGATATATGGGTTGTCTTATTTCTAATTTGCTTTTCTTTCTTTCTTTTTAGTGGGATATCATTGGTGATTGCTGTGTCTGTTCAGAGTAGTTGCTGGTGATTCAAGCTTTTTCAGGCAAGTGAGCGGTATAGTTTTTGAGTTTATAACTCTTACTAATAAAGTTACACTTTATTACTTATCTTACACAGTGCTGGTTGTTGGTGGTGCATTTGTCCAATTAATTTTCGTAGGAAAGATCATGGCTAGCCGCAGAATGACCGCTCAGCAGGTGGTTGGTATGCTTTTTGAGTCATTGTCTGATCATGATTATGAGACGGACTCTGCATCCGAGGCAGAGGAGGAAGTGAGGGATTCTGGCAGTGAAGTTTCTGTTGGAGAGGAATCTTCTGATGAGGAAGCCACACTCAGTGCAGATGAAGGGCCTGTTTCAGATGATGTTTCTGATGTGCCATTAGTGCAGCAACCTGGGGCTGAAAGGTTTCCTGTTAGAAGACCTGAACTCTGGGTTGCCCCAAACATGGAGAAGCCAGAGTTGCCTGCCTTTACTGGTCTCCTGGGGTGTAGAGTCAACACTGAGAACTTTTTGCCTGTCAATTTCTTTGAGTTATTTGTGGATGATGTGTTTTTGTCAGAGATTGTTGAGCAGACTAATTTGTATGTGTGGCAGTATTTGAGGGACATCGCTGCTAGACTTAGGCCGCACTCTAGAGCGGCCCAGTGGATTCCCACAAATTTGGAGGAGATGAAAAGGTTTTTAGGTTTGACTCTTTTGATGGGGTTGATAAGGAAGCCGTCACTGGCTTCTTATTGGTCTACTAGTTCCTTGATGGCAACAGCTATATTTCCTGCAACAATGAGTCGTAATCGGTATTTGCTTCTTCTTAGGATGCTGCATTTTATTGACAATGCATTAGCCTTGCCTCGAGATCACCCTGATTCTGACAGTCTTTTTAAGATTAGGCCTGTCCTTGATCATTTTGTAGATCGGTTTTCAGAGGTCTATGTTCCAGGCAAAAAAATAGCTGTGGACGAGTCTTTGGTCCTCTTCAAGGGTCGTTTGGTTTTTAGGCAGTAGATTCCTAGCAAGAGGGCACGATGTGGAATTAAATTGTATATGCTGTCTGAAAGTAGTACAGGATATGTGTATAATTTCTGTGTCTGCACTGGTAGGGATTCTAGAATTGACTCCCTCTGGTTGTCCTCCCACTTTTGGAGTTACTGAGAAAATTGTGTGGGAACTTGGTAGACGACTGTTCAACAAAGGTCACCATTTGTATGTAGATAACTTTTACACTGGAGTGCAGTTGTTCAAGGAATTGTTTATAGTGGACACTGTTGCTTGTGGCACAATTTGTTGTAACCGGAAAGGCTATCCAAGGGAGCTTGTCTGTAAATAACTTGAGAGGGGACAGTGCAGTGCCTTGCGGAATGATGAGCTGCTAGCTTTGAAGTTTTCAGACAGGAGGGATGTCTACATGCTAAGTACCATCCATGATGAGAGTACTTCCCCCATGACTGTTTGGGGCCAGGTTGCTGAAGTGCGCAAACCTGTGTGCATTTTAGATTATAATAAGCACATGGGAGGTGTAGATAGAGTTGATCAAAGGTTGGAACCTTATACTGCTATTCGTAAGTCTTACGTTTGGTATAAGAAGTTAGCAAAACACCTCTTCCACTTAGCAACTTTTTTTTTTTTTTTTTATATCTTTATTTATATTTTGATGTAATCATTTACAACATAACAAAATAGTCATCTTGCTGCAAACTTATCAATCACTTGGCGTATTTAGGTGTTCGCATACAGTAAACAGTTCTACACATTTCCCCTTTACCCTGAAGCATCGGCTAATCGATCTAGCTGCAGTTACTACTTATATTCGTGTGATGCAGTTTTATTATGCCCCATCAAAGTGTCTCTCCTGTTTCTGTTTCATTTGTTTCCATTCCAGCAAGGTAGCGGCTGTAGGCCTCCCAGTATTTCTTCGGCCTGGTGGTGTGGGGGAGCATCTCATTATAATTGTCTGACTGTGTGTTACAATATGCCATATCTCTATGTCACTCTTGTATTGTGGGGACTGGGCCGCGATCCCATCTCATTGCTATCCGTCGTTTGGCTAATAGTAGCCACATCGCCAGTAGCTAGCGATTTTGAGTCGCTAACTGTTTATCCCAGCCTAAAAGTGCTGTCATCGGTTCACAGGTCATCTGCTCTCCAGTGATATTATTTAGTTCCTATGTCACCGCCCTCCAAAATTGTTGCACCACTCCGCACCCCCAGGACATGTGTAAGAAGCCAGCCCGTTCCTCACCACATCTGGGACAATTAGCTGTCTCTCTCAGTCCATATTGATAGAGTCGCAGGGGGGTATAATAGACTCTATTTAGGTATTTAAAATGTATTAGCCGGTGTCGGCTGTTTAAGGATATGGATTTCGTTCTAGAGCAGCAGTATTGCCATTGTGCGTCTGAGATCTGCACTTCTAGCTCTCTCTGCCACTCCAGGCCTGCTCTCAATAACTCATGTTCCCTAGCCCCCTGAACATGCGCATAAAGACAAGAAATCAGTTGGCGAGGTTGTTTTCCCAACAGTATCACTGAGAGGGCCTTTACCTCCGGGGGTTCTTGCATACCATCTCCCAATAATTCCGCCAGAGCGTGTCTCACCCTGTGGTACTGGTAACGGTGCAGGGAAGTCTGCGTCACAGTGTCCCTTTCTATTGCTTCCCAGGACTTCACTATGCCCTCTTCGAAGATATCTCCCATTTTGTCAATGCCTATTTTGAGCACGAACTGCACCAAAATGCGGTCTCTCCCAGGAGAGAACCAGGCACAGCATTCTACTGGGACATGCAGGGAATATAATAATACCAGTCCCTGTTTGTTAATGAGTTCGCGCCATGCTCGCGTGACCGAGTTTATGGATGCAAATTCCTTATTTTGTCTATGGGGTGCGTGAAACAGCCTACTACTCAGCTGCTCTGGGGAAGCCAACTCCCTCTCAATCCTTAGCCACTGGGCCTCACCCGTCCCATGTAGCCACTCCTGTGCCACTGCCGCATGCGCTACTATGCAATATATCTCTAGGTCTGGGGTGCCCAGGCCCCCCATCTCATATGGGAGTGTCAACGTCCACCAATTCACTCGAGGTACCTTGTTCGCCCATGCCAATTTAATTAATAACGTTTTCAGAGCGGCAAAGTATGTTTTCGGCAGGACTATAGGTATATTTTGAAACAGGAATAAGAAGCGCGGCAAAACCACCATTTTCATCAGAGCTATGCGTCCAAGTAATGACAACGGCAGTTTGATCCACCTCTCCACATCCATTGATAATTTTTTCAATGCGGTTTCGAAATTATCCTCTATCACTCTCTTAGGGTCAGTGTGCACTTGTAGCCCCAAATATCTGACAGTGTTCGTCTCCCACGCCAGCGGGAAGCCTACATCCACCTGTGTTGTTACTGGAGTTAAGGGAAACACGATGGACTTATTCCAATTTATTACTAGTCCTGACAGAGAGCCGAATTTTATGATCTCTCAAAGTATTGGAGCGACATTGCGCCCAGGATTTTTTATATATAATAGGGTATCATCTGCATATGTAGACAAAAAAAGGGGGTAATTTTGAAATTTGAGTCCCCGGTGTCCATGGTACTCTCTTAATGCACACGCCAGGGGCTCCGCCACCCACGCATATAGCAGGGGAGATAACGGGCAACCCTGTCTGGTACCCCTCGTAACCCCAAATGATTCCATCACCGTACTGTTAACGCTAATTCTAGCTCGGGGGTCGCTATACAATGTGAAGATCATTTGGAGGAAAGTGTCGCCCACCCCAAATCTGCATAAAGTTGCCCTTAGGAACTCCCATTCTACCGAGTCAAACGTCTTTTCGGCATCCAGGAATACCGCCACCGCCCTCAATTCCGGGTTAATGTTTTGGATTGTGCCAAATAATGTGCGAAGGCTCATGGTCAGACCACGACCGGGGACGAAACCAGCTTCCTCAGGCCGAATCAGACATGGCTGTACCTTAGCCAAGCGATCAGCCAAAATCCGGGCAAAATTTTTTACATCTACATTTAGCAGTGACAATGGCCTATAAGAGGAGCAGTTTTCTCGGGGTTTACTTGGTTTGAGCAGAGCAATTATCATTGTTTCTCTCATTGATGAGGGCATGCTGCCCTTCTCCACCATTTCATCATACACGTCTTTTAACTTAGGGAGCAATAGGTGTTGATATGCTTTGTAGAAGTATACTGTCAGCCCATCCGGACCAGGAGCCCTCCCCTCAGCCATACCCCCCAGCGCTTTCGTAATTTCACTTAGAGTTAAAGGTGCACTGAGAGCTTCGCTATCCTCCTGTGCCAGTCTTGGCATAGCGATATGTGTGAGGTAGTCTGCTATTGCATCTGAGTTTGGGTTTACCCTGGAGGAGTATAATGATTGGTAGTATTCTCGGAATCTATCAGCTATACGTTCAGGATCTCTTATTTCCTCACCCCCCTCGGACCGTATGGTTTTGATTGTGTTTTTGCCTTGCTGAGGTCGTATCAATCCCGCCATTACTGCCCCCGGTCTTTCACCCTCCCCGTACATTCGGGCTGTGGCGTATTTTCCCAGGTGTTGTATTTCTGTGTGAGCTGTTTCTTGGTATTCTTGTATCTTAACTCGAATTTGGCTGAACACGTTAGCGTCTGCAGTGTCACTGTGGTCTCGCTCCAGTTTTGCTAAGTTGCTTTCTAGTGTTTGGAGCCGCCGCCTTATCGATCGAAGCACCCCAGCATGTTTCGTTATAGTAATCCCTCTGATGTACACCTTAAAGGTTTCCCATACCGTGGCTACCTCAGGCACAGAACCCTCATTAATCCGGAAGAACTCTGTAATCTCTGAGGCCAATTCAGCCTTAAAGACGGTGTCTAGAAGCGAAAAGTGAGGAAACCTCCACGAGAATGGGGGAGTCTTTATCGCACCAGTTGTCAACAGTATTGGTACAGGGGAGTGGTCTGAATATGTACGTGGCCAAGGCTCTTCCGGGGTCAGGCTGCACAGCAATCGGCGAGCCACTAGCCAAAAATCTATGCGCGTGTGCAGATTGTGTGCAACTGAATAGTGCGTGTACCCCCCCCTTGGGGTGTCTATCACGCCACACGTCTATCATATCCAGTTCAGCGGCTAAACGCGATACCTCGCGCGCCGCCGCTGCCGGCCTACGGGCCACCCCCCCCCCATCTGTCCAGTGCTGGGTCCAATGTACAGATGAAGTCACCGCACCAGAGCTGTGGCTGCCCCCCCCAGGAGCCCGCCCTAAGTGCCAGTTCTCGATAAAATAGGGGGTCATCAAGTTGGGGCCGTATATGCCTGTCAGTAAGAATGTGAATGCTCGCACCGTTCATCGGGGCACCACATATCGCCCTCCTGGGTCCGCTGCCACTAGGGAGAGACCAATATCAGTTTCTTTTGAAGCCCAAATCAGCACGCCCCTGGAATGTGATGTGTATCCTGCTGCAACAAATTGTCCCTGCAACCTACGAGATGTGAGCATAGGGCTGGTGGGGGCCAAGTGTGTAGGACAGCTATGTCCACCTTGTGATTACGTAGATACGCTATCACCTTGCGAGTTTTGCGCGCGTCATTGAGGCCCCGAACGTTCCAAGTGATCAATCGCAGTTGCTTGCGATCTTTATTTATGTTAGGGTGTGTGTGTGCAGAGGTTTGTCTTCTCTATTATTATGCAGTGTTGTATTAATCCTGTTTGTGTTGTAATTTTGCAGCTCCTTATCTTGTGTAATAGTATGTGCTCAAATAACTGTCCCCGAACATCCCCCTGCCCTCCCGCCCACTTCCCACGATAGGCTATATCCCAAATTGCCCATCTAACCCATCCCTTACCCAACTTCGTCTTCTCCTCCCCCCCACCCAAAACAACCCTTCTCTTTTCCTGAGGTATAACTGGAGCACACATCAGGGCGGATGTTACCCTGCCTTGTCTCTGTGTGTTAGCGTGCCAGCCACCTATGTTAGTGAGTAATTATGTCACTTTTTGCTCTTATATTGCACTCAGATTGTTCAATAACGTGCAGTGCATGTGGTCTCTTTGTTCCGTTGTATCTCAAGCACATCTCCTTTTGCAGGTTGGTAGTGTGTTGAGGATTATAGTGTGTTGGAAGCACCGACTACTTGTCTCTACCTACATGTCCTCGTTTGCGGTGGCCTCAGCACCATTGTTCACCTTTCTGTGTTTCATAAATGTTTCCAGTTTTTTAGGGTCTGTGAAAAAAATCAGATTCCCACCCATGTCAACTCTCAATTTTGCTGGGTAGAGCATTCTATACTCCAGGTGCATGGAACGTAATTGTTTTTTCCCCTCAATGAATTTTCTCCTCACCTCCTGTACCTGTACCGTGAAGTCCGGGTATATCGACAGCGTCGTCCCCTCATATTGCAGTTGTTTGAGTTCTCTTGCGCGACGCAAGGCGGCATCGCGGTCCCTAAAGTTTAATAACCTGGCGATGATTGGGTGCGGAGGGGCCCCCGGAGGTGGGCGAGCCGCTAAGGATCTGTGCGCTCTCTCTACTACGAATAGGTCCGAAAAGGTAGTTCGACCTAGTAGTTGCACTAGTAATTGTTCAATGTAGCTTTCCATGTTGGTGATCGCAGTGGATTCTGCCAGGCCCACTATACGTAAGCTATTTCTTCTGGACTGGGCTTCCATATCCTCCACTTTTAGTTTGAGCGCCCCCAGTTCTTTGATGAGTTTTACTTGTCCGCTTGCTAGTTCTGTTTGCCCGTCTTCAGTCGCAAACACTCTATTCTCCACATGGTCTAGTCTCTCCGTGTGTTTATCTATGCGTTCAGACATTCTGTCCATGCGGTAAGCGAGGGCGTCTATTTTCCCATATATCTGATTAAGACTGTGCTGCATTGAAACTGGGAGCTGCCGTAGGTCTTGTTCTTCCCCGGGAGTGCCCTCCGGGCCTTTCTCTGAGTCTGTCACTGCTCCTTCCCCTGTTGGGCCCTGCGCCCTTCGTCGCTCAAATTGCAGCCGGGCCTGCGTTTTGTCTGTCTTGCCCATGTTTTAGGTGTCATAGAGTTTTTTGCCCACGGCCCCGAGAAGCATCCCCTGCCAGCGCGCTCCACTCCACTATGGACGGTGCTGCGGGCCAATGGCTATCGACATTGGGTGTTATCGACTCGTTTGTTCGGTTGTTCGTTGAAAGTGCCACGCTTGTTACTCAGTCTTTTTAATGTCTTTGTCTCTACTGATCTAGTGCGCCAACAGCGGGGCCCCCTCGCGGAACTAGCGGCCTCCCGGGCCCGCCGGGCCCAGCCCCACAATGTCCAATCCAGCGTGCTCCATTGCCCCTAATGCGCTGTTTCTAATTTTCCCCAAAAGGCTGATCCCGGCTCTCGAGGGGAGGGGGCGCCCACCTACTTCCACACGCCACGCTACTCGCACGAGCCTGTGCCTTCGGTGCTATCTCGCACCGTGCTACGGCCCTCTTCACCTCTCTTCATTGCACAGTGTCCGAGGTTCATATCTGGGGCCGCCCTCCTTCGCAGGGCACGAGAGTCGCACCTTCTCTCTCTATCGTTCTGGGCTTTGTCTACGATCGCCTTTCCTCCGGGGCCTCTCTTGTCCGCTCCTGCGGCCCACCACGCGTCCGTCTCTCAGCTAGCCGCCGGCACTACAGGGCACCCATGCTTCCTTTTTTTACGGGGAAAACGAGCGTCCGCAGGAGCCTCCACCTCATAGCTGTCCTTGGCACTTCACCTGGAAGCATAATTTGAATGTGACATTTAGGATTGTGAACGGATTTTATGGCGGCTGGCGGAGCTTCACTACAACGCGGCCACCTTGTAGCCGGGCAAGCTCCGCCCCCCTCCACTTAGCAACTTTTAATGCTTTTATTGTGTTTAAGGATAGGTCTCCAGAGTCAAAGATTACATTTGTGAAATTTCAGGAGTCAGTGATAGAGAGCCTTATTGTGGTGGAACAGGCCAGAGTTCCTAGAGATGCAGTGGTGGAGGATGTGGCTAGATTGAAAGATCGACACTTTGCTGAGCACATTCCTCCCACACCCTAAAAAGACTTTCCAGCTAAGAAATGTAGAGTGTGTTTTCGAAGAGGTATCCGGAGGGAGACTTGAATGTACTGCCCAGATTGTCCTTCAAAGCCTGGGCTGTGTGTGGGTGGTTGTTTTAAGAATTACCACACCCAGAAGAATTACTGGGAACAACCATGAGTGTAAACTCATGTCTGTTTTGTATTTTCATGTGTTCAGTTTCATGGTTAGCATTTCTGTCATGTACTTAGTTAGAGCTTTTGTGTTTGTAGTTTTGTAATTATTTCTAATTAGTTAGGGGTTTCTTTGTTTAAAAAAAAAAGTGATGCCATTGTGTGTGGAGTGGGGCTTGGCTGAGGGTGTACATAGTGTACATATTGACTTGCTGTTGGCTTCTGCAACACACTGCCAGCCAAACACCAGTCCACACACTCTAATCAGCTGGTGTGATTGTTGTATCAGGCATGTGGTCGTATGTAAGTGATGGGCCCTTGAGTGGCGCTGTCTGTCAATGCGAGTGTTGTAATGTGCTGGGCCCGTGGCTGGCGGCGTGAATGGTCTTGTGCGTATCATATATGAAAGGTGTGTAAATAGACTGTAAAGCGGTTGGTGCCTTGCCGTGGCTTTACAGCTCACGAGCTGTGAGTCATTGGTTCAGTTTTTTGGCCTTTCAGTTATTAACAGTGCATTTCATTTTTGTGAAATCTCTTGTTAATAAGATTTGATCCACTGAACCATCACTCACCCTCGTGCCAAATCCAACCAGTATGCGTGGTAAAAATGACAAAACCTGCTCCGCTGTAATCAGGCGTCGCAGCATACCTATGACACGCTAGGTGCCTCGGGTGGGACCCCGATGATGAAGCATGCCACCAACTTGGTTGTTGGGTGAGGGGTGTTTTTCACATAACCTAAATGTGTTTCTTTTCACAATTTTAGTGTTTGGCACATCACAGACGTATGTGGACACATCAAAATGATATATTACAAAACTACCTGTATTTGGGGGGGGAAGGGGCACCTATGTTTTTGGTCCTGGGTGCGGCCTTCATCTAGGGAAACCTACCAAACCCAGATATTTTTTTAAACTAGACACCCCAAGGAGTCCAGGGAGGTGTGGATTGCGTGGATCCCCCAACAGTTTCTTACCCAGACTCCTCTGCAAACTTCAAAATTTGCTTAAAAATGACTTTCATTTGTATGATCATCGCTCCAGCACAAAATTCCTACTCCCCAGCGTTCCCCTCAGTTTCCCAAGTAAAATGACACCTCACTTGTGTGGGTCCCCAAAGCAGAGTCAGCCTAAAGATGTATAAAAGAAGAATATGTCCTTATCAACTCGCTGTGCTATCCCCTCTATCTTGGGGGAACGCTAGGTGGAAGGACATTTGTGGCTCCTTTCAGATTCCAGAACTTTCTGTCAACGAAATGTGAGGATAATGTGTTTTTTTAGCCACATTTTGAGGTTTGCAAAGGATTCTGGGTAACAGATCCTGGTCAGAGCCCCACAAGTCACCCCATCTTGGATTCCCCTAGGTCTCTAGTTTTCAAAAATGCACAGGTTTGGTAGGTTTCCCTGGGTGCCGGCTGAGCTAGAGGCCAAAATCTACAGGTAGGCACTTTGCAAAAAACACCTCTGTTTTCTGTCAAAAAATGGGATGTGTCCACGTTGTGTTTTGGGGCATTTCCTGTCCCGGGTGCTAGGCCTACCCACACAAGTGAGGTATCATTATTATCGGGAGACTTGGGGGAACGCTGGGTGGAAGGAAATTTGTGGCTCCTCTCAGATTCCAGAACTTTCTGTCACCGAAATGTGAGGAAAATGTGTTTTTTTAGCCAAATTTTGAGGTTTGCAAAGGATTCTGGGTACCAGAACCTGGTCAGAGCCCCACAAGTCACTCCATCTTGGATTCCCATAGGTCTCTAGTTTTCAAAAATGCACAGGTTTGGTAGGTTTCCTTAGGTGCCGGCTGAGTTAGAGGCCAAAATCTACAGGTAGGCACTTTGCAAAAAACACCTGTTTTCTGTCAAAAAATGGGATGTGTCCACATTGTGTTTTGGGGCTTTTCCTGTTGCGGGCACTGGGCCTACCCACACAAGTGAGGTATCATTTTTATCAGGAGACTTGGGGGAACGCTGGGTGGAAAGAAATTTGTGGCTCCTCTCAGATTACAGCACTGTCACCGAAATGTGAGGAAAATGTGTTTTTTAGCCAAATTTTGAGGTTTGCAAAGGATTCTGGGTAACAGAACCTGGTCAGAGCCCCACAAGTCACTCCATCTTGGATTCCCATAGGTCTCTAGTTTTCAAAAATGCACAGGTTTGGTAGGTTTCCCTAGGTGCCGGCTGAGCTAGAGGCCAAAATCTATAGGTAGGCACTTTACAAAAAACACCTCTGTTTTCAGTCAAAAAATGGGATGTGTCCACGTTGTGTTTTGGGGCGTTTCCTGTCGCGGGCACTAGGCCTACCCACACATGTGAGGTATCATTTTTATCGGGAGACTTGGGGGAACGCTGGGTGGAAGGAAATTTGTGGCTTCTCTGATTCCAGAACTTTCTGTCACCGAAATGTGAGGAAAATGTGTTTTTTTTGCCAAATGTTGAGGTTTGCAAAGGATTCTGGGTAACAGAACCTGGTCAGAGCCCCACAAGTCACCCCATCTTGGATTCCCCTAGGTCTCTAGTTTTCAAAAATGCACAGGTTTGGTAGGTTTCCCTAGGTGCCGGCTGAGCTAGAGGCCAAAATCTACAGGTAGGCACTTTGCAAAAAACACCTCTGTTTTCTGTCAAAAAATGGGATGTGTCCACGTTGTGTTTTGGGGCATTTCCTATCGCAGGCGCTAGGCCTACCCACACAAGTGAGGTATCATTTTTATCGGGAGACTTGGGGGAACGCTGGGTGGAAGGAAATTTGTGGCTCCTCTCAGATTCCAGAACTTTCTGTCACCGAAATGTGAGGATAATGTGTTTTTTTAGCCACATTTTGAGGTTTGCAAAGGATTCTGGGTAACAGAACCTGGTCAGAGCCCTACAAGTCACCCCATCTTGGATTCCCCTAGGTCTCTAGTTTTCAAAAATGCACAGGTTTGGTAGGTTTCCCTAGGTGCCGGCTGAGATAGAGGCCAAAATCTACAGGTAGGCACTTTGCAAAAAACACCTGTTTTCTGTCAAAAAATGGGATGTGTCCACATTGTGTTTTGGGGTATTTCCTGTTGCGGGCGCTAGGCCTACCCACACAACTGAGGTATCATTTTTATCAGGAGACTTGGGGGAACACTGGGTGGAAGGAAATTTGTGGCTCCTCTCAGATTACAGCACTTTCTGTCACCGAAATGTGAGGAAAATGTGTTTTTTAGACAGATTTTGAGGTTTGCAAAGGATTCTGGGTAACAGAACCTGGTCAGAGCCCCACAAGTCACCCCATCTTGGATTCCCCTAGGTCTCTAGTTTTCAAAAATGCACAGGTTTGGTAGGTTTCCCTAGGTGCCGGCTGAGATAGAGGCCAAAATCTACAGGTAGGCACTTTGCAAAAAACATCTCTGTTTTCTGTCAAAAAATGGGATGTGTCCACGTTGTGTTTTGGGGCGTTTCCTATTGCAGGTGCTAGGCCTACCCACACAAGAGAGGTATAGTTTTTATCGGGAGACTTGGGGGAACGCTGGGTGGAAGGAAATTTGTGGCTCCTCTCAGATTCCAGAACTTTCTGTCACCGAAATGTGAGTAAAATGTGTATTTTTAGACATATTTTGAGGTTTGCAAAGGATTCTGAGTAAGAGAACCTGGTCAGAGCCCCACAAGTCACCCCATCTTGGATTCCCATAGGTCTCTAGTTTTCAAAAATGCACAGGTTTGGTAGGTTTCCCTAGGTGCTGGCTGAGCTGGAGGCCAAAATCTATAGGTAGGCACTTTGCAAAAAACACCTCTGTTTTCTGTCAAAAAATGGGATGTGTCCACGTTGTGTTTTGGGGCATTTCCTGTCGCGGGCGCTAGGCCTACCCACACATGTGAGGTACCATTTTTATCGGGAGACTTGGGGTAACATAGAATAGCAAAACAAGTGTTATTGCCCCTTGTCTTTCTCTACATTTTTTCCTTCCAAATATAAGAGAGTGTGTAAAAAATACGTCTATTTGAGAATTACCCTGTAATTCACATGCTAGTATGGGCACCCCGGAATTCAGAGATGTGCAAATAACCATTGCTCCTCAACACCTTATCTTGTGCCCATTTTGGAAATACAAAGGTTTTCTTGATAGCTATTTTTTACTCTTTATATTTCAGCAAATGGATTGCTGTATACCCGGTATAGAATGAAAACCCACTGACGGGGGGGCACTCATTTATTGGCTCTGGGTACCTAGAGTTCTTGATGAACCTACAAGTCCTATATATCCCCGCAACCAAAAGAGTCCAGCAGATGTAACGGTATATAGCTTTAAAAAATCTGACATTGCAGGGAAAAGTTACAGAGTAAAACGTAGAGAAAAATTGCAGTTTTTTAACCTCAATTTCAATATTACTTTTTTTCAGTTGCTATTTTCTGTAGGAAACCCTTGTAGGATCTACACAAATCACCCCTTGCTGAATTCAGAATTTTGTCTACTTTTCAGAAATGTTTCGGTTTCTGGGATCCAGCATTGGTTTCACACCCATTTCTGTCACTGACTGGAAGGAGGCTGAAAGCACAAAAAATCGTAAAAATGGGGTATGTCCCAGTAAAATGCCAAAATTGTGTTGAAAAATTGGGTTTTCGGATTCAAGTCTGCCTGTTCCTGAAAGCTGGGAAGCTAGTGATTTTAGCACCACAAACCCTTTGTTGATGCCATTTTCAGGGAAAAACCACAAGCCTTCTTCTGCAGCCCCTTTTTTACTATTATTTTGAACAAAACGAAATTTTCACTGTATTTTGGCTAATTTCTTGGCTTCCTTCTGGGGAACCCACAAAGTCTGGATACCTCGAGAATCCCAAGGATGTTGGAAAAAAAGGACGCAAATTTGGCGGGGGTAGCTTATGTGAACTCAAAGTTTTGAGGGCCTAAGCGCGAACTGCCCCAAATAGCCAAAAAAAGGCTCAGAACAAGAGAGGGAAAAGGCCTGGCAGCGAAGGGGTTATATCAACCTGTTTGTTGTTTTGGTTTGCATGACGGGAGTGGGTGTGTTGTATTTACGTGTGGATGGAATTGTCGGCACATTCCTCGTGGTGACAGTTCCATTACGTGAATGATCTGGGGATTCTATGGGAGGCGGTTATGAGGGATAGCTGAGAAGCCAGACACTGGTGCGAATCCTCATAGTGTGTCTGTACGTTTATTGTTCACCGAGTAAACCAGATTGAAACTTGCCTTGACCGGTGTTTGTTATCCGATTACAACATGAATCTTGTGATAAATGAAGGTGCGGCCATTGTTTTCCGTGCATTTTTATGATTCTCTATGGTTTTGCAGCGACTGTTATGTTAATGTCTAGATATAATAGTGAAAAACTAATAGTGAGGCACTAAAGTATGAGTTACTGCTTTGAATTAGTTGCAAGAAAGTGTAACTGAAAGTGTCACTCATCTGGCAGTAAATGTCACTCATAAAAGCAGCAAACCCGCAGAAATGTCACACATAAGCAATCTGAAACTTGGTAGCTATCCCTTGCAGAAGTTTTGTCACTATTGAGAGTTGCAAAACTGTTCTATTACCCTTGCACCTCACTAAGATGGCCCCCACATTTACAAAACTCATTGTAGCTCGCCTGAGACTAACACGGAGATGTCAGTCACATTAGGCACATTCGACGCAAGGAACAAACTGCGGCAACGCTCTTCTATTATCCCTTGAGCCCTGACTTATCAACCAAATTGCCAATTAAAATGTTAAAATCTGCTTAGTTTTGAGCATTTCGTTTATTCTTAATATGTTTGTGTTCCCTGATAAATTTCCTAGCTATATATGTTAAACTTTCATTAGTTTATCTCTTTAAAATATATCTGTGTCATTCATTGTTTGCTTTGATTGGAAAATGTCGGTTAAAGCTTGTCCGTAAAGAAAACTGGGGACCGACGGCCAATAAACCTCACACCGAGATGGCCGCCGCTTTTCCACAGTTCAGTCTGCAGAAACCGCTTGTGCGTAGTGCAACGTTTCAAGATGGCGGCACTTCCTGGCCTTCCTCGGATTCTATGCCGAGGACGGATGAGTTTCCGGTCACGTTTGTGCTGTTGTCATGAGTGTATCTCCGTTGGGAGTCTAAGCTTTGCACTGGCAGCCGGTGTGTCAAAATGCGCCAACCCTTCTGGAAAGACCGGTGCCGCTCAGTGGCAGACAAATAAGGATTCGGACACTGAACTAAAAACTATTTAAATTAAGAGACATGGAAGGAGTGCCTCAAAGCCAGCCCTTTCATGCGACTCTTTCCGTGTCTCATGCTTTGCCGGTTAAAAGGCAGTAATTACACAGGAAGGTAGTGAGAGAGCTCGGTTACTTTACTGCGCCAGTTGCAGAGTGCTGTGTGTCATTTCTGGTCATAGGTTTTAATGTAGGCAGGGCAGGCTCCCCCTTTCGTCCTACCGATGCCGATGAAAGGATACCACAAAGTATATACTGTTATTGTTGACGCTTTCCCAGAGCCAATGTGGGGGTGGCTATGTCGTGTTTATAAGTATTTATTAATTTAACAAGATGAAAGGAATAGAGGTAATGAGTGGGGGAACGTGTGGGCTAGGAACACAATCTTGGGTAAACAAAACCAGAAGCAAATAGTAAAACAGGGTGCCAAGAAGGGATAGGGATGCTATGGTACATGCACTATAAATGAATGAAGCCAGCGAAGAAAGAACAGATAAAGGCTGAAGAAGCGAAAGGGAGGAGGTACATATGGAGGGTAAATTCAGAAAGAGTGGAACGAGGCGGGCTGGAGGATGTTAAAGGAATGATAAGAGAAGTGATGGCAGTCAAGCAAGGGTGAATTCGAATAATTAGGTGGAGTGTGTGGTGTGGGCGTGAAGGAAGAAGGGTGTTCTTCGCAAAGCTGAAAGACGAAAGGTTTATTTTCTTCAGAGAGAACAGTAACATAAAGAGCTAGGCCATCCAGAGGTTCAGGATAACTGCCTCTCACCCGGCAAACAAATGAAAACATTCTCTAACAGAATTGGAACGGGACTGCATCAGAGTAAAAGAAGTCCCTGATGCAATCTCATTCCACCACAGACTAAAATCATACCCTGTTGTCAGGACAAGGGGGAGCGTTTGTTGTGGCTGCTGTTTCGGTTCCTCGACAGCCCTCCCAAGCATCCCTCCTGGGCGGAGGGAAGCCTGCAGCACTGGCTCTTTAAGGCATGTGAGGAGTGGGAGGAGGAGAGGGAGGTGTCTGTTCTTGGCTCTGCTCTCTGCGGCCAGCAGCACTGCACACTCCGGGTGTCTGAATAGGACGAGCAGTCACCAACACCCTGCGCAGCCCGAGGAGGGGAGCGAGGACTGCAGGGGGCAGTCTCTGTGGACCAGGGACCTCCCGAAGAGCCAGCTGCTGCCAGATGTGCTGGTGACTCTGCTGTGGCAGGAGGACGCTGTAGCTGGGCTCTGTTGGGGCGCAGGATGGAGGATGCCCACTGATGCTCTGGACTCGGAGAGGAGGGGCGCTGAAGCAGGCGGACGGCTCCACGATCTATGTCCTTTGTGCTCGCCCTGCGGTGACAGCCCAGAGGAGAGTGTCTCTGTGAAGCAAGGAAGTGTTATCAGGAAGCAGCTCCCCTTACGCCTGTCTACATTTGGCAGTGATTTTTGTAGCACGACTAGGCGGAATTTAATTTGCCCATTGACTTAAGTTCGAGTGGGAATATTTTAGAAGTATCTCCGTAAAAGCTTAGAAAAATATCCGCATTTTTGACCTACAAAAGAGTTACTATCGTCCAATAAAGGGACCGGTGACATATGTCTCCTCGTGTGACGACTGCACCTGCAGCACTGAGCCATGCAGAACAGATGTGATTATTGTGTGATTTGTACTTGCTTTCCCAGGAGTTGATTCAATTTGCAACGATGTATGGATTTACCTATTTTTCCACTGACCACCCCGTCTGTTTCACTTGGATTTACTAAGCCTGAGGCTGTTGTGATGAAAACATAGCTTGCCCATAACATGGGCTTATCTTGGTTACGCTGGAATTGTAGCGCTTTATAAAGAAAACATCCCGCAGATGCACAGAAGGTGCTGTTTTCAACATTAAAGCACTGTTTGTACTGGAATCTCACATTCTAGTTTTCGGTCTGTTTCAAGAGCCATGGGGCACCCTCCGTTGGAGTTCAGCGACTGCTACCCAGACAGCCCTGACTTCAGGGAGAGGCTGAAGTGCTATGAGCAGGAGTTGGACAGGACCAACAAGTTCATCAAAGATGTCATCAAAGACGGCAATACGCTGATCAGTGCCATCAAGGGTAAGTCGTACCACGTGTGTTCGTTACTGGAACCTCTGCTGTGGCGTGCGGGCTTTGCTTTGCCCATACATATGCGATGCATTTGCTACCCCAAGATGCTGGATGTCTGACCTGAGTATCTCATCTGATATTAGTTTGCATTCTGGGGGTTATAATTTTTCCTCACCCATTTAAAAATTCGAAAGTGAGCTCATTTTAAGTTACTGTGCCAAGTTACTTACAGACCTGTTCATCAGTTGTAAAGAGTAATATTACTATGTATGTGTATTCTTGAGAAATCTGTAGCCCCCCAATTTGCACATTACCAATTCCACATATTTAGAAACGAAGAATGGGGGTTGCTCCCTTTCCATTCTGATTGCCGCCATCTGGAACCCCTTTGCCCCGCCTCTTCAATTGATTAACAGCTGAGTTTCATTTCTGAAGAGATTGATCACTTGCTGTTAAAATAGTGTCTCATCTTTGCTTAGTGCCAAGAAGCCTTGTTGGTGCATGTAGATATAAGTAGTATCCGACCACCTCCATCAGTTGCAGGACTACAAAATCCACAATGCTTAGCACGACAGGCGTCAGCTCGAAAACTGCAACCATTAGCTAATAATAAATGGATATGCAGGACCTTAATAGTGTATTTATCCCCTACCGCAGCGGACTGTACAACTGTGACACCAGCCATGTAGTATAACGTTCTATGTAAAACCAAACATTCTTGTGTACACCCTCACTGGAAAGTTATTGGCGCTAGAATTCCGTGCCCTTGGAATTCCTGGAACAGGGCTTTCTTCTGGTGACAAGCGTGCACTGTGCACCCCGCCACCTCATCTTTCCTTCACGTTTACCACAACTTGGCATCTTATGCCCACGCAGTGTTGGCCGATGTAAAGCCACAGTGGATGGTAAAACCGAACCGGACCAAAAGGTGCACGGGCGTGGGGGGGGGACAGACCCTAAAAAGGGAGGGCATTAGTAATGTTGATATTCGAGCCATATTATGAGACCATCCTAATGTGATGCCACCTAACCTCAGGGGCGCACATTATCGTGCCTTGCTTTGATATCAGAGACCCCTCCCCTGGCATCAGTGCCACCAATGTGATGTCACAGAGTCCTTGCATACATTTGTCAAAAGCCATATTATATGAGAGAACTAACTCGTGATATCAGTAAACCTAATATAATGTCAGTGAGCCCTCGGATAACGTTAGCCATGTTGTGGCATCTGAGACATTTCCTCGCACCATTAACCGCCACGGGCAGAGTTATTCAATGTTTATGGGCACCAACCATATTGTGATATCAGTGACTATGATAACACGGAGCAGTGACCTTTTTGTGACATCAGCGATGGCACTGAGATCTGTAACCATAGCGTGACGTCAGTTTTTTTTTTTCGATGCGTTGTGAGATGCTGCCGACCCCTATTGTGTGGTCAGGCCTTGCATTGGTGATAACCACGAGTACTTGTATAGTGACTGTAAGCCTGCTAGGAATAAGTTTGTACCGTAGTGCAAAGTCAAGGAACCCACAGATGAAATCTGCAAAGGCTGCTTGTCTGATCCCTGTCTAGGTATGTCTGAGCCATTTCTCGTGCCTGAGCCATTCCGTTGTGCCTCTACAAGTTTTCGAGGTATCCGTGAGCCCTATTCGAATGTTTGTGTGCCTTATCTTCGTGTTACCGAGCCCCGTTGCGGCATATGTGGACCATGTTCTGTTTGTGAGTCCCAGTGAGGTATCTGTAGACTCTGCCAGTGTATCTGTGAGTCCTAGTGAGGTATCTGTGAGCACTGTCAGTGTACCTGTGAGTCCTAGTGAGGTATCTGTGAGCACTGTCAGTGTACCTGTGAGTCCTAGTGAGGTATCTGTGAGCACTGTCAGTGTGTCTGCGAGTACTAGTGAGGTATCTGTGAGCACTGTCAGTGTACCTGTGAGTCCTAGTGAGGTATCTGTGAGCTCTGTCAGTGTACCTGTGAGTCCTAGTGAGGTATCTGTGAGCTCTGTCAGTGTACCTGTGAGTCCTAGAGACGTATATGTGAGCTCTGTCAGTGCATCTCTGAGCTCAGTGTACCTGTGAGTCCTAGTGAGGTATCTGTGAGCTCTGCCGGTATATCTGTGAGTCCTAGTGAGGTATCTGTGAGCACTGTCAGTGTGTCTGCGAGTACTAGTGAGGTATCTGTGAGCTCTGTCAGTGTACCTGTGAGCACTGTCAGTGTGTCTGCGAGTACTAGTGAGGTATCTGTGAGCACTGTCAGTGTGTCTGCGAGTACTAGTGAGGTATCTGTGAGCTCCGTCAGTGTACCTGTGAGTCCTAGAGACATATATGTGAGCTCTGTCAGTGTGTCTGCGAGTACTAGTGAGGTATCTGTGAGCACTGTCAGTGTATCTGTGAGTACTAGTGAGGTATCTGTGAGCACTGTCAGTGTACCTGTGAGTCCCAGTGAGGTATCTGTGAGCTCCGTCAGTGTACCTGTGAGTCCTAGTGAGGTCTCTGTGAGCACTGTCAGTGTGTCTGCGAGTACTAGTGAGGTATCTATGAGCACTGTCAGTGTGTCTGCTAGTACTAGTGAGGTATCTGTGAGCTCCTTCAGTGTACCTGTGAGTCTGAGTGAGGTATATGTGAGCTCTGTCAGTGTGTCTGCGAGTACTAGTGAGGTATCTATGAGCACTGTCAGTGTACCTGTGAGCACTGTCAGTGTGTCTGCGAGTACAAGTGAGGTATCTGTGAGCTCTGTCAGTGTGTTTGCGAGTACTAGTGAGGTATCTGTGAGCTCTGTCAGTGTGTTTGCGAGTACTAGTGAGGTATCTATGAGCACTGTCAGTGTGTCTGCGAGTACTAGTGAGGTATCTGTGAGCTCTGTCAGTGTGTTTGCGAGTACTAGTGAGGTATCTGTGAGCACTGTCAGTGTGTCTGCGAGTACTAGTGAGGTATCTGTGAGCTCCGTCAGTGTACCTGTGAGTCCTAGAGACGTATATGTGAGCTCTGTCAGTGTGTCTGCGAGTACTAGTGAGGTATCTGTGAGCACTGTCAGTGTGTCTGCGAGTACTAGTGAGGTATCTGTGAGCTCCGTCAGTGTACCTGTGAGTCCGAGTGAGGTATATGTGAGCTCTGTCAGTGTGTCTGCGAGTACTAGTGAGGTATCTGTGAGCACTGTCAGTGTATCTGTGAGTACTAGTGAGGTATCTGTGAGCTCCTTCATTGTACCTGTGAGTCCGAGTGAGGTATATGTGAGCTCTGTCAGTGTGTCTGCGAGTACTAGTGAGGTATCTGTGAGCACTGTCAGTGTGTCTGCGAGTACTAGTGAGGTATCTGTGAGCCCTATCCTGGTATCTCTGAGATGCCTCATTGAGAGCCTTGTGGTTTATGATCGGACCTGCGGTTAAAGACGTGTCTTGTTTTATCTAGGAGGCCTTTTGTGGTGTTTGTCACACGCCAGCGCGTGCTCTTTGGCAACCCTGGGCCGGTGGAGCCGGGGAATGGTGTAGTGATACCTGCACTGTGAAGGGGGAGGGGTCAACGGGGGACACCTTGTTCACTGGCCTTGATGCTAAGCTTCATTCCCCAGCCGATAGTCACTCTTACTTTCAGTCTCCGAGGACGATGAAATTAGTATCAATTTCATTGGGTAATAATACTGAGTCTTCCTAACGCAGTTAGATACAGACACTAGGGTATGAAGCGAATTATAAATAAAAGCCGATTTACTTACCTACCTTCTGCCGGTGTGCACGGATGAGGCTTTGCCAAGGTGCCTGTCCTGGAAGCTTCTGGCACCAAAATACAGGAAGGCAGTGGAGAGCAGTGAAGGCTGGTGCACTGGGCATATAGTTATCAGAGGGTTGAAAGTGTTTCCTTGCCTGTGTTAAAGGCTGGTGTCTTGTCGACCCCCTGCTTGAAGACGCCGCATGCACAATGCACTGATCTGTAAGATAAAAGTGAGATTTCTGGTTCTTGCCTGTCCGCCTGCTGCTGCCATCTGTTATCACATACAGCTCAATAATTACCTTGAGCCCTCACCCTCAGTGTACTTTTGTTCTAACTAAACATTCCCACCGCCCTCCTTCTGCCCCGAAGTAGTTTATCTGCTCAACTTTTAACCATGCAAGCTTGTAAAAAAAAAAAAAAAAAAAAGTGCCTTGTTTTGTAGTGGGGTACTCTGCCCCACGTGGATAGAGTAGCCATTTCTGCTTTAGAAAACAAACAAAAAAGGCACCGTCCACCATTGCAATCGACCATCTCTTAAAACATGAGTTGTTTCCTGAACAAAGGGACAGCTGTTGAAGAACGGGGGTGTCCTGGCAAATCCGGGACTCTTGGTCCCCCAACTCTTGGATGTGCTGGTCATTTGGCGCCAGACCTGATGAGGCTGGGTGCCAGTGCAGCTGACCTGCCCCGGAAACATCCTCAGTTGTGCACCCCGAGGGGCTGTTCTGAGGTGCAAGGGTCCAACCAGTCACCCTGACAATAAACCCAGAAAGATAACTGAATGGGTTGTGCACATGCTGCGAAGATCTGCCACAGGTCCAAATCCTGGCAGGGCAGAGCCAGCTCTCTTTGATCCATCCGAGGTCGAGCACACCGGTACCATCGACGCTGGTGATGAAGCAGGCGAAACAATAAATTCGGGTTACACTTTTTGCAGTATCAGTCAGCAGTGATTAGAATGTGTGAGTTATATGCACCAGCTGGTGTGCAGTGACTCGCCCCCTATGAACCCTTTCGCTGCCGATGACTACAAGCCTCTTGTATGCATTTGATATGCACTTTTTCACAGCTGCATATAGCGCTTCATGCCCCTGAGAAGGCACCATAGTGCTTGGAGTGGATGGATAGCACGCTAATCCACGCGTTTTGGACCATGACTGGAAAGTGGAATGGCATTTATTGCTGTGTAAACTTTTCCCACTATGTATCTGGAAGAACATTGATATTTGAATGGAAAAGCTGGATTTCCAGTGCCTGCTGAGTTCGACAGCGCGCCCTGCAGATTGGCTTAGTGACGCGCAGTATTCATAAGGCTGCCTTCCTGAGAGGGTCGTGTGGAGGGAGAGAGGGCTAAGTCACAGACTGCGCGGCTGTGCTGCAGGAGTGGGAGGTAGCACCTGTGTGGGAGGTAGAACCCTGTGTGGGAGGTAGAACCCTGTGTGGAAGGTAGTGTCTGTGTGGGAGGTAATGCATGTGTGATGGGAGGCAGCACCAGTGTGGCAGCGAGGGAGGGAGGCAGCGCGCTAGCAATGTGAGATAGCAGCACCAGTGGGTGAGGGCCTCAAAGATGTAGCTGGGAGGGGTTGGAGGTGTTTGGGGTGTCACACACCCCTCTAATAACTATATTTTCTGATAAATAGTTGGGTACAGGTGCTTTCAGTATGGTGCGGTGTCTGTTGTATTTCACCAATAATTTTTGCATACACACTGTCAAAAATGTTGGATATTTTGTTTCTTTTTTACAAAATCTTCTGTTTTCTCTAATCTAGTAACCCTGCCAGTCTGCATTCCTCTCCCACTCCACTGCACTTTAAGCCACTCTCATGCGCCCTCCTTATTGTATGATGTTTTTATCATTAAATGCCAGTCTGATTGTTGAAAATCTGAACCTTGCATCCCCACCCCCCCAATCTCACTGATTAAGGTGCGCCTCTAGTGCGGGAGGCAGCGGCACTGTGCCAGTGTGGGAGGCAGTGCCAGCATGTGATGGGAGGCAGAGCCATTGTGGGTACCAGCACCAGTGTGTGATGGGAGGCAGCGCCGGTGTGGGTAGCAGCTCCAGCGTGTGATGGGCAGCAGCACCTGTGTGGGTACCAGAGCCAGCGTGTGATGGGACGTATTGCCATTGTGGGTACCAGCGCCAGTGTGTGTGGGAGACAGGAGGCAGCGCTAGTGTGTGATGGGAGGCAGCGCCTGTGTGGGTACCAGCGCCAGTGTGTGATGGGAGGCAGCTCTAGTGTGTGATGGGAGGCAGCTCTAGTGTGTGATGGGAGGCAGCACCAGAGTGTGATGGAAGGCCGCGCCAGGGTGGGTACCAGCACCAGTGTGTGATGGAAGGCCGCGCCAGGGTGGGTACCAGCGCCAGTGTGTGATGGAAGGCCTCGCCAGGGTGGGTACCAGCACCAGGGTGTGAGGGGAGGCAGTGCCAGGGTGTGATAGCAGCGCCAGAGTGTGATGGGAGGCAGCGCCTGTGGGTACCAGCACCAGGGTGTGATGGGAGGCAGTGCCAGGGTGTGATAGGAGGCTATGCCAGTGTGTAATGCAGCGCCTGTGTGGGTACCAGTGCCAGTGTGTGATGGGAGGCAGCTCTAGTGTGTGATGGGAGGCAGCTCTAGTGTGTGATGGGAGGCAGCGCCAGAGTGTGATTGGAGGCAGCACCAGAGTGTGATGGAAGGCCGCGCAAGGGTGGGTACCAGCACCAGCGTGTGATAGGAGGCAGTGCCTGTGTGGGTGCCAGCGTGTGATTGGAGACAGCGCCAATGTGTGATGGGAAGCAGCGCCTGTGGGTACCAGCACCAGGGTGTGATGGGAGGCAGTGCCAGGGTGTGATAGGAGGCTATGCCAGTGTGTAATGCAGCGCCAGTGTGGGTAGCAGCGCCAGAGTGTGATGGGAGGCAGCGCCAAGGTGTGATGGGAGGCATCGCTCATGTGTGGCCGAAGGTGCCGCGGCGACAGACACCCTTCTACCTTTTGCTGCATCAGGAGGGGACAAACAGCCCCGGGATGAGGCCACTGCAGCTGTGTGTAGTCCTTGCAGAAGGCGACTCTTCACAGCGGAAACCTCTAGTTATTTTTCCAGCATGTTTATTTGTGCAAGTGTGACCTCTGTCTCTGTGCTAAGGGGTTTTATAGTACAAGCACACATGCCAATAGACCCGACTCAGGCGGAAGACTCCTAATTTTTTTTAGCAAAAATGAATAGATTTTGGCTGTCTCCCGCCTGAAATTGCCTCCAGCTCCAATAGAAGTCAATGTGTGAAATACATTCTCCCGATTAGTGTTTTAAAATCTCCCACTTTCCTCTTCTAAAATGTTAGTATGTATGTGTGCAAGGAACACAAAGTGCTTTGTGCCATCACAGCTGTGAGCTGTAAAATGGGATGCAGCGCTTGTGTTCGGTTTTACGGTTGAAGGTATGAAGAAACCCGCTCACCGTCCGGATTTGTGTGCTCACAATTTCCCCAGAGTTCAGCGTAAAGAGAATTGCTTGTGTACCTGTGTGATCGGGTAAATCGATCTCAGAGAATGTTTATGCACTTTACGCCCTTGTAAGTGGCAGAACTACAAATCAAGTGCCGACCCAATACTATGCACTAGTGTCATTACCGAGTGTTTTTGCCTCGATTTACTGTGGCGCTATGAATGACGTCATTGGAGCTGAGGCCACTGGCAGTAATCTTTCAGACAGAGCACCCAGCTTTAGCATTTTTTTATTTTTTTATTTTTAACCAGTTCTGCTTGTCTCCTTTCAGGTCATTCAGAACGCACAGCATTGCCCATAGACATCTCTTTGCACCATTGTAGTGTCTCAACCAGTCTTAATTTATTCTGTGAATTATGTGGTTTGCATCCCTGTATTTACAATGAGGAAAATTGAAACTACAAGGGTTAGAATAAAACAGTAACATAACACCGGGAGTGGACAAGATGCTGATGCTTGACAAGGGATCAGGGCCGCCAACTTTCCACTATCACTCTGCAGGAGCCTGTGCCCAGGAGACCTCAAAACATGCTTATTGGGGAGCAAGTGAACTATGAGTCGCTGGATGCAGTTTTGCAGTAAGCCATATCAAAAATATAAGTTGATCTGAATAAAGGGGGATTGCTACTTTTATGTTTTTGAGATCTGAACATTTTGCCACCTCCTGCAGTCAGCCTTGGCTGCTCGCTAGTGCCACTTTTGAGAAACAAGTTTACAAAAAGAATGGCTGTGGTATCCAATTGGAATGGCTTAGTCCATCACTCATACTGCCAAGTAACCACCTACTGCCACAGGACCCAAGGAAATGTCTCACCATCTTCTAATGCCTTTTTCCCATCATTGGAAAATATTAGAACAGTTCGGAAACAGGCTGATTAAAGGTATAAAGAACTCTAAAAAAGATTTGACCAGACACTTATATGGTGAGCACTGAAATGGAAGGGCAGATACTACCAGTAGATGTGGCCCAGCAGGTATGTTTTAGCAAGGGATCCTAGGAGACTAGACATCTAATCTCAGCTTTACCATTGTGCCTAAATGCACTGAAATAAACACTGCAGTTTTAAACTAGGCCTGAGCAAAGTTCGCAGACTTCTGTTATGTGGCCAAAAAAACTCTGCCGCTCTATGTGCAGTTCCACAAAGTGGGGGGAGGTTGCGCTGTTGATGTCGATTTTTAGCGCCAGGGGTTTGTCTAGCTCTGTAAAATCAGCGTGAGCGGCACCATGCGGAGCACAAGAGGCCACTGCTTCTTTTCTGCTGCTTGAGTAGATTTTCAACTCAAGCGGCAGCTTCCTCAATGTGAACAGAATGTTTCTCAATGCAAGCTGTAGCGACCATCAGCGACTGTCCGTGTTGAGAAATCTCGCTGGGAGGTGGTCTAGGGTAAGATTTTCCTTGCTCGAGTTCGCAAACTTAACGTTGGCAAGCGCGAGCAAGGAAAAAACTGTGTTCCGCTACACCAAGTTTTTCAGAACTATGTGCTCTAAGAGGAGAGCACATAGTAAGAAAAACACTGCAAACCCCGCGAGCAGAGTGGAGTTCACCACCCACCTTTATTTTAAACTGCCAATTCGATTTGGCAAAATAGACTGTTTGTCAGGCTTAAATCTTCATTTTTAGTTTGAGCGTAAGCATTCGATCGCATGTATAATTTTAGTGTACTTTTTATGGCTTAAAGCGATTTCATTTGTTGTTTGCAGTGTCCTTTAAAAATTCTTGCTCACTAGTGGTCAGTTCTGCCTTTTTTCCCCTCCTTTTTCTGTTCCAGAACAGTGACCAACTACTGTATTATTCCACTTTGGTTTCTTTATCTGTTGCTGTGACAGACTATTTTTGTTATTTCTTTGGCGCTCCCCTTTCACTGCACGTGTTTTTTTGCTGGTAGCTGCTTGCATTTTATTGCAGTGTTTAATTCCTTCATTCTCTTCCCATGTCGCTGACATTTTTTTTGGCTTTATTCCAGTGCTGTCCTCCTTTACCTCTGGTTCCTAAAATAAGGTTATTTTACAAAAGAAACACCCGGTTGTTTAGCTCACTGCTCACAAAAGCCACAATATGCCTTTTCTGGTAGAATGTAGCTAAAGCTAGAAGCAATGATGTGAAACCTGCTTAGCCTCACATCGCATCTCAAGTCTCTCTCTCCTGGGCCCCTTCCTGCCAGCATGCACAACATCCCACACAGAACATTGCTTATCTCCTTTATTGGGGCCATAAATCTTCTAAGGCTGCTGAGCTTGCAAGAATGCTTGCAAGACTTTGCATTCTGTTAAGATAAAAAGAAAATAACTTTTCCACACTTATTTTCCAATTTTTGTTCAGACGTTTACACAGCGTGAGGTAGTGCAGAAAGTTCTCGTCCCTCCTCAAAGGCTTATGATTTCTGATGTCAGTAGCCACTAGTGACCACCAAAACACGGCAGGAAAAGGCGAAATTATGAGACCGGGTTGACCAACTTATTTGGCAAGAAAAGTCCAGTTCTGAATTTGCAATGCCAATAGCTCTAACTCAAGAAAATGTGAGACCTATTGCATTGCAAATGCTTGTTAATACTTGTCACCTCTGAGGTACACCATAAGGGACCTTAGGGCAGGATGCATTGTATTTAAAAAGTAGGACATGTGTTTTTAAGTTTTACATGCTCTGGTTGAAAAACTTCTAATTTAGGTTTTCACTATTGTCAGGGCTGTCTCTCCCATTGGATAACATTTAAAAAGTGCTAATATTTGATTGGGAGCAAAAAAGGATGTCAAGATTGGACTCAGTTTATCAATTTTTTCTTGTGTTGCGTTTTCACTTTATTGCTGTTTGTGTGCTGCATAAATACTTTGCACATTGTCTTTAAGTTAAGCATGACTGCTTTGTGCCAAGCTACCAGAGGGTTAAGGACAGGTTAATTTAGTGATTTTTGTGGTTTACCCTGACAAGGATTCTAATGTTTACGTGGCACACTTTGTCATAAAATGTTCAGATTTGGAAAACCCCATATGCATTGTGTATGTTCGGGTTAAGACAGTGGTGGCCACACTGCTGTACAATTACTAAATACCTTTACAGAGCTATGATTAGGTGAGCTGTGACACTTGCCTTTTAAAGAGTATTTCTTTGGAGTAGTTCAAGGCTGCAAAATGTTTCCTGGGTGTCTTCTACACAAATGGTGAGTCGATTTTTAGTACTTCAGAGACAAGATGTTTTTGATTCTATTTGTACCCTACATGTTTTCTAGTGAATAAATACAAAAGAAGTTCCATGGGGCAAATACGAAAATACCAACTGAAAGTAATATAAACAATTTATTACCTAAAACCAGTTTTTTATTTAACTGCATCTGCCTGGTATGTTCTGCTTATCAGGTTTGTCGATGTCTAAAATGCACATGCTAGCTACTGGATTCATCAGAAACTGTTTATACTTTGTCAGTGGGACTTTTCACTGGGTCAGCTTGAGTATTACTTAAACGGAATGATTTCCACCCAGAACCAATAAAATGTTCTCTTTCCATTTGTTATATATATATCCCTTGCCATAGATTCTTGGGTTGAACCGGGACCTTCCCAATTCAAAATAGTCACTGGGCTCCTTCCCTCACATTAATAATCTTTCTGAGGAAGATAGAAAGGGCAATAATCTCTGTGTTTGTTAAAGGCTAGACAACTTTCAACTTGGTCAACCCTTAGTTACCTGTCTGTGAGCACCTAGCTTTCTGTAAACCTTGCATACCATTCCCCGTGCATCTCAAGTGACAGATGTGTACTGTACCTCTCTGCATTTACTAAACTGTTCCCCTGTATGTGTAGCTGTTGCTTGAGAATCCGTAACTCTTGACCATCATGAGTGATCAGTGCTTCTACAGTCACATTCATTGAGACACTTGTGGTTGAACAATATCCCTGTTTGATTGATCTCTGCCTGTGTGTTTTGCTTCACTAATGAGCTGAAAAACTCATGCACTGACAAAAATCTCTGGAATGCACTTCTTAGTCCAAAGAAGACATCTATTATTTCACGTCGCAAGGTTCGTAAAAGGAGATTAGTATGCTGAAAGTACACGTTTAAAAATGGTCATAGCAAAGAAATGAAAACATGTACAAATGATTCTCCACTGCAGTATACACAGCAAATATATGTATCTGTATTCTAATGCTAAGCAAATAATGAATTAAAAAATATGCATCACCATGAGGGAAGGGCTTAACTGCTTCATCTCCCTCCTGTTCAGCATCAGATCGCCAGATCCCAGAACGATCGAGAGAGATCAATTATCCTCATGGGAATGATGACACACCCCAGCGTCCTGGATATGCTTGAGATCTGCAAACACTCTCAGTCCCTTGGTCCATCTGGTCTCGGCCTCTTATACTTTGAACAAACAAGAGAGGAAACTTCTAGAACCTCCCTCTCACTGCAGAAGTTTATTTATTCAAAAAATGCTGATTGCTTTAGGCCAGCTTTGAAAATAACAAGTCGGGACTTGGCCACAATCCCAATTGGCCAATTCATAACAAGACTGTTCCCTGCCGTCTTAGTACATTCTTATCAGCCTAAGCCCTCGTTGGGAAAGAACACGAAAAATAAAAACATGAGCACAGTGTACAATGTGGAAATCTACTTGCAGCTTTTAAAGTGGCGGTGGCTAATGCTAAAATAAAGTCAATAGGCAAAATGAATGTGACGGTGTGCTGCTAGGCTAAGTGCAACATGGAGTCAGTGGTCAAAACATAAAAAACACTACACTGTGTCAAGCTGTACCTGTTTAAAGGTGTCTCTCCTTAGTGATGACAGCCACAACAAGGGGAATGATACCCTCACTTCTTTTAAACCAATACCCCCACCCCCCCCCCTTTCAGCACCAGCCCACTTCCAGTCTCATCACTGACAGGCTGTCAACTTCATTAAATTTCATCCTCCCACACAAACAACATTAGAAGAACCCAGAGGCATGTACACTTCAGAAGGTAGTTGAACACATGGCTACTTCTTAGATAACTGCACCACCCACACCCTTGCAACAGAGCCCAGAAAACAGTAACACTCCCAAGCACGATTCTCAGCTTACAACCCACGAAACAACACAGCCATCAAACAGCTTTAATATGCAGGTTAGCTAAGAAGAACTGTCCTATGGTTCACTGTGGCATTATAAAGTTATATACTTGCATATACAACAGTTATGGCCCATGGTAAGACCGTAATACATAGCGGTCATGCACTATATAGCCAAAAAAACAAACATCATCAAATGATCAGGCATGAAATAACTGAAGACATAGCTCACACTTTGCTAGACAATTCAAAGGACTTTTATATAGTCCACCACTGAAGGTCTCAAATATCTATAGAATCTGACAGCGTCTTTACATCTCATGAAGACACTGAGATATGAAATGATAATTAAATTGCCCATCCCAACAGATCTCACCTCTTCTCTCCCTCCAAACATGCCATATCAGGACCTCAAATATACCCAAAATCTCAGTGTGGACTACTCTGTGCAATGACCAGGTAAGCAGACTATATTATAAGAAATATAAAGGAATCTGCAGAGCTGTTCAAAGCTTCCAACATACTGAAAACCATAGAATCTGACCCTTACTCTTCATCATGCACCACACTGCTGTGTGCTTTGTCCCAAAATGTGATAACCGTGCTCATAATGCACAACATGGAAAAACATCCCACGTAGGATCAAAACCAAGACAACATACTTCCAACCACACACACTACGCATTGTAGCGTGCTACCTATGTGGTTAAGCACTTCAGCACCCCACATAGGGATAGTAAGCTCTATATAAGTGCTGCAATAAAATATAATATGACTGTCATTAACTGCCTTTGGAATCACTGGAGCACCTTTCTCACCAGCCAGTTAAGCCCAATCTCACCATTTACTTTGCTATCAAAATCCAAATTCCATGTAAATCTATTGCTACATCCATGCCCACCACATATACCATAATTCTCACTCACACATACTTTCTCTCTCTTGCCCCCACCTTCGTGAGCAAACTTGGCCTTTTCAGTAATTCTCTCTTCTTCATCCCTGATCTGCTCTTTAATATCATACCCTCTGACGTACAACATATCAAAATCACCCTTCTGTTGTATACAAAGCTATATGTTATTGTAAAATACAATTCCCCAAGTACCCTTAGATCCTTCTGTCAAAGCTTTCATCTCATCCTCCACTCACTAATGCCCCCCGCGTTACTGTTTGCATTCTCTCTGGAGTCCTTAACCTGAATAGATTCATCATTCCGCTCTCTTCAGTTCCTCTGCTGTCAGCATCTCACTGCTAAATTGTGCAATTAAACTGCAACTTAACTGAGCCTTTGGTGCATGAAACCTGCCCCTTCTCAACTGCAGAGAACATTTAAAATGTACTATAAAGACTTGCTCATGTGATGAAGTGTCTTTTCATTGCTCCTCCCCCCACCTTTTCAACATTTTTGGAAATACTCTCCCAGTATATCTCACTCTTTCTGCTACCATGCACCAATCCAGACCAGTCCACCAAGATTTTATATTGGGTACCAAGGAATCTCCACATTTGTGTGTGATGTCTCTCCTTCCCATTACCATGGTCACATCTGCTAACAGTCTACTGAAGGAGGAAGGTTCTCCCGTCCAAAATTTCTAATACTTCAGTCTTAACTAGTACTTCAGTAGCGGCAGCCAGCATGGTACTCAGCAGCCTCATAAGATTCTTCCCACAATTATCAGTGGGTGCCACCTAATAATATGTCCTCTTGCCTGCAACCCCTGAGACGAGAGGCAGAGGGAGAAGTCACAAAAAAGTGTTAACTGTAAGCTGGTGTTGTACATAAATCTTAGGATTTTAAATTGTGCCAACCTGAGGTCTGTTTCTACCTCTAATCCATTCCTGCCTAACTTTTTCTAACACTCTGTGTAGGCCAACTCACGGTAAACCCAAGATCCTCTAACACCTACATAAACCATCTTGACCTACTCCCCTGCAGTCCCCAACACTTCCCGCTCTGACCATGCCCTACTCCATATGATGGTAGTTCATTCCTTTCCCAGGCTCCTCAATCAGTAATGAAGTCCCCGTATCCAAATGAAAATTCATGCCCATTTTAATCTCCTACCTCAAAGGAACACACGCTACCATACTCTTGTCTTTGACTCTTCCTCTCACAGTGAATGCCTCACTCCATCCATCCTTTAAAAACAAGTTGCTGTTTTTCATAGATTCACATTCTTATCAAAGGACTCCCAGCCCTTGAAGCTTGGATTCCTTGAGTAACCTTTAAATAGCATTCTTTCTCAAGCAAGGCCTAGTTGGTCTGAAACACCGACCCTTGTGTAACATATTGTCCTCAGAAAAGACCGAAACTTCAGCCATTCAGAAGGACGCACATTGCACCCAACTCCCCGTAGAGAACCCTGTGTCTTAGATTCCTGCTGTAGGTTGTGTGACAGGGAGTCCTTCAGAGTTCCGCTCCTTTGCTTCAAAGTGGATTTTTTTCCACTACTTCCTTGGGGTTTTACTGTCTCCTTTGACACCGTCAGAGTTTTTTCTGCTTTTAGACTTTGGTACAGCGCAAGTGAATTTCTTGAAATTATGGTAGATTGACCTTAATCAGAGCCTGTAATTCCTGTGGGAGCAAAAGCCTTTTGGCCTGATTTAGAATGTGGAAAATGGGTTTCTCTGCGACAAATGTGATGGATATCCCGTCCGCATTATTACAAGTGCATTATATCCTATGGCACTTATAATAAGGCAGGTGGGATATCCGTCAGATTTGTGATGGAGTAGCCATTTGTCAAACTCTAAATCAGGCCCTTTATGTTGAAGATCCCCACAAGGATTATATGTATTGCTTTAATGCTAAACACAAGGCAAAGTATTTTAAGGTCTGTACGAATTCTGTGCCAGACTCTAAGTGACATTGAGGAGTTCCATCTGACGTGGCCGCAGAAAAAGGCTTCAATTGAAAAGGTGCAGAAACACCAATTGGGTCTCACCCAGACTCTGTCCTGGGCCCCACTCCATTTCTGTCTGCATTTCATCTCCCTTTGCAGCATCATCTCTCACCCTCACCTCTTTGCATAGCATGTCCTTCCCCTCCCTAACCTCCAAATCAAAATGTGTGATTGTTTCACATCGGCCTCATGCTAGACGGCTTTATTTTGCATGTTCATCTTCTGCACGGCTCAAATGATGTACTCGCCAAAATTCTGTGTGCCTGCCGACTCCCAACCACACAAGTGAGGTACCATTTTTTTATCGGGAGATTTGAGGGAATGCCGGGTGGAAGGAAGTTAGTGGCTCCTTGCGGATTCTAGAACTTTCCATCACAGCAGCGACTTTGGGTTTGATGCTGTTTACCTGGGATTAGGGTGACCAGGCGACCCGGATTTGCTGGGACAGTCACAGTTTTTCACCAGCTGTCCCATCAGATTTTGTAAAATTTTGCTTGTGTCCCATTTTTTTTTTAGAGAGGGTCAAATGAAAACAGTACGAGGCACATTTGTATGCGTTCCAAAGCTGGGTTAGCCAGCAGATGTTATAAGATAGCAGTATGATTAACAGGTATGCCGTGAGTTTAAAAATAGCATTTTATGTATGTTCCTAATATATATTCTGTGCTCCTATGCTGAAGAGCCCTGTCATTCTGTGGCGCTAATTTGCTGTAAAATTGTAGCCCTTCTTCTATTTTTGTGAAATGTCTTGGTTTTTGTTATTTTTAACCTGGTCACCCTACCTGGGATGGACCAGCTGCTTGAATTCACCCCTTTCCCTCTTACCAACCAAGAAGTGGACCTTTATCTTGGTTTCTTTTTTGTATGACGCAATGTTGCGTCTAGCCTCCTTTTTAAGAGGAAAACGTTGATAGTGTGTCCTCATTTTGAGATCGATGGAGGCCACCACTTGAATAAAAATTTGTAAAATGTCCCTAATTTTCGAGTTTAACGTGCCAAATCGAGAAGTATTAACTTAAGTGTATGCGCTGGGCCTCTTCAAACATCTCTACAGTCCTCTTTGAATGCAACCTGTTGCAATTTTTGCTTCATTTTTTGGATTCAAAGGGTAAAAATACTGGATAGCGGTCTTTCTGCAGTCTGTCCTGTCATGAAATCATTAGTCATGGTAATAAAATTCCGGCCTGGTAGGAAAGTTGACGACGTCACAGCAACTTCCCTGGAAATACTTTATCTCATCCGTATCCAGTGTCTTCTTGAGTGCTAAGGTGCCAGCCGCTTAGTTTTTTTCTCATTTCAGAACTTTGGTCCATCACTGGCAGGTTTCCCTGGGTAATTCCAGCGGTGTGGCTTCCGGTTCAAGGCCGAGAGGCCGGAATTTGTGGGTTTTCCTGTCACGGGTGCGTCCTAGGGTTTATCTCTCAGACGCACCGTCGGCTGGGCTGCGGCCGACGGCTGCCTCACGGCGCCCTTAAATTGTGCTTAAATTTCATGTGTATAGCGCTTACTACCCCTGAAACCGCATTCTCTTACCCTGCCGTTACTACTCAGTCTGCGGACAGGGTGCTTCGAGGCGTTAACTTTGGTAACCTGTCCCTTCTGGTACCCCCGGGTGTCTCCGTCTTACTTCGGTTGCAGGTCTCGGCATCACGTTGAAGGATGTTATCTATTAAGCCCTCCACATGATGTTCAGGAAGTTTATTGTTTCACTGGGCCTGCAAGCCCCTGGGAATCCCGCAGTCACATCTGTCCTGACTCCTCAGGAGGGTGTTTGGTTTGTGATGCACAGTTCTGGAAAATGTTCAGTCCTAATAACTTGTCTTATGGCAAGAATAGGGGGCTCTCAAACATGCCAACGTTTTAAAAGATGTAAATTGGAGATTTAAAAAAAATAATCGGGAGAATGTATTTCTTCCATTGGAGAAAAGGCAATTTCAGGCGGGAGACAGCCAAAAAATAAAGGCATTCCTGGCTTTAGCCATCGTGAGCCCCGCTTGAATCGGGTCTCTTGGCATGTGTGGGTTTTTTTTTGTCATAGAGGTCCACTTTAGGGTACAGAAAAGTATGTGGTATATAGTTTCTGTACTTTAAATACATACATGTTGGTATTGCCGTTCATTCCACCACAATGTGCACTGTACGTCTCATACATGAAGGCTGTCCATCCCTATGTGTACGCGCTCTTTCCCCTCTTCTCTAAACATGACTTTTTCACGTTCTCGCTGATACACTGCTGTGGCCCATTGTTACTTGAGAAAAGAAACCTGACTTCACTAGCAGCAGATCAAGCAGAATTGTTCCGCATTGTGCGTGTTCCCAGCTCATCATATTTCCCCGTGTGATCTTGGACATCATGCCTGAGTTAGACAGATTGTAATATGTTGGAGTTAAGAGGTTAGCTGCTGGTATGAAGGTTAAAATCTTGGCTGGCTGCATGCAGGCCCAATACAAGGATGGCGGCATTGTATATAAGTGCCCAGCCCCCTTACTAGTAGGTCTCTGTTGTGGAGAATTGTCATTCCATTTTAAATAGGGCTCCCGGTTTTATGGTATATATTTATTTAACATTGCCATCTGTATTTATCCAGACTTATGCTTTGGCCATTTTGTTGCTATTTATCCACATTTATTTTGTGGTTTGGGACTAAATACAGTCGTAAAACAGTATACCCCACATTTGTGATAAACATGCACCCCTACTTTGATGCCTGTCGCATTTTAGCAAATTAAACAGAGCGCCACATCCACAGGTAAATAATAGCATTATATACAAATATATGTTAACATATGCCTGTATATTAGGGCCTCTCGTCCAGTTTTGAACTCCTCGCGGTGTCTATCTGCCTAGGAGTTGGTCTGGAATTAGTGAAGGACAGCATGGAGAATAACTCACAAGAAGCACGATTTTCTCTATTTTTCAGCTTTTAAAAATAAATACAGATAAGAAATAGATTGTTTTTCTGTCTGTATTTGACTATATTTAGTTGTTTTCTGTCTGTATTTATCTGTGAAAATTAGTAAAAACGGAAAACAGGTAGCCGTAATTCTAAAGAGCCAGTGCTGCGCAGAAGAGTGAGCACAATCTCATTAACTGAGGCACTATGTTAGAGACCTGCTTGTCCAGGCTCATTACAGATACAAGTGTGTTACGGGTGCCTGTCCAGTCCCATTACAAAAATTGCATTATTGTAGAAGTGTACCTGTCCAGTTCATTGAACATCCAGCCCTATTGTGGAGATATGGCTGTCCCGGCCCAGAACTAGCATGCCCTTGTTGTAGGATATTTGCAGTGTACAGTTTTTTTCTTTAAACAAATATGTCATTATTGTAGAGAAACGCCAGTCCACTGGTAACCACAATAATGTGTTAGCAAAATACAATTCCCACATATGGCAGACCAAGCTCCTCATAGCAAAAAAATGCTGAGAAGTCTTTGGAGAAAGACCAGTTATCTGCTACAGGAACATTTTCTTCTCCTTGTAATACAGCACTGGGAAAGTAACTCCATTTGCCAGCACCACATCACAAAATGTGAATATCACTGTTGTTCATTCATGCAAAACTGAAAATGCTTAGTGTAGAGAATTTTTCAAGTGTGTTCACTTTTAATTTAACTATCGTTAACATCACAGTTTTCAAGGCTATGAATAATTTAATCACGTCAGTCTTAGACAGTATATTTACATTCTTATTGCTTGTGCAGTCCTGCTACAAATGTGACAGTGTTGTAGGAAAGTGCTGACCCAGTCCTGTTATAGGGCTGACAGTATTATAGACAGGTGCCGCTCCAGGCCCCTGGCATTGCACTACTATAGATAAGTGTTGTTACAGATATGATGGTATTGTGGAAAAGTGCTTGTGCACTCCTGCTGCAAGTGTGACAGTGTTGTAGAAAAGTGCAGCTCCAGTTCTGTTAGAGGGCTGAAGTATTATAGACAGGTGCCTCCCCAGTCCCTTGGTATTGCGGTACTATTGATAAATGTTGATACAGATACAACATTATTGTGAAGTGCTTGTGCAGTCCTGCTACACATGTGACAGTGTTGTAGAAAATGCAGATCCAGTACTGTTATAGGTGTGACAGTATTCTAGATAAATGCCCCTCTGGTTTTCAGGTACGACAGTACTAAAGATATATGGTGTTACAGGTATGACTGTATTGTAGAGAAGTACCTGTCCAATGCTGCTCCAGATATAGTAGTATTGTAGAGTAGTGCTGGTTCAGTCCTGTTATAGCAGGGGTGTGGAATATAATGAAATATCTACTTGTCCTGGGCACAGGTTGCTTCTTAAATCTACTTGTCCTGTAAACAAAAAAATATATTTACTTGTCCCTTTGGTGCCATGTAGTTGGGCGACAAATGATGGCAGCAATCTCATTATGTAAGAGCTCTGATAATAGCCTCTGTATTTATGCCAGGGCTACTACTATAGTAGGGCTTCAATACTTGCAATTTCAACCCCTGCTATAGGGATTTTCCTTATTTGCCACCTTTCCGCAGATCTACATACTGGGGCTGAAGGAAACAGTAGGCAATAGTTCCAGGGCAGGAATGCCTTTGAGTCTGCTAACCTACCAACCTGCATGTTTTAAGGATTTTCACCAGCTCTTCTCCAATCTGTTCCCATAATGAGAAAGGTTGGAAATGCACTACTGACAATGGCAGAAGTAGAAGTTCTTCCAGGGTTGGAAAAAAAGAGGTTGGAGGGAAAGTGAACTTGTAAACGCTCAATAGATTTTCACATGAGCAAATCTACACATGCATATTTGCTCGTGCTAAAACACATTTTCTAGGAGTATAATTTCCTGGTCTACTTCTGTAAGTTCTTGTCAATTCATGAAAGCCACCAATTCAACGACATACACCATAGGTGCACCTTTGTGACTTTCTTTAAGAATTGGGTCCCTGATTAGGTCTGACGTTAACAAAGACATTTTGTTTTTATTAAACTTCTATTTCTCTCTCTATCTGTCAGCTGGCTTTACTGTAAGTGATCACATTCTGCTCTCCCACAAGGAGCATATTGGCACAAAAAGTAGTTTTGTTTTGTGCCAGGAACCACTGTGGCAGTCAGTGGCATAACGATACTGGAGGGGGCCCTCTGCAAAGAACATGCCCCCCCCATCTAGACTCACTCAGGGCAGGTCCTGTGCTGAGGGGGACCTCTGTGAGCTGTGGGGCCTTTGCTGCGCCACCGGTGGCAATGTGTGCTTTTCGGAACCTCATTTTTTTCTTCCTTTTTCCCACGACAATAAAGTGTTACAAAAGCCATGTCAAAACCAGACGCGCATTGACAAAACCAAAAGTGAGCCTCTTTATTAACTTGTACATCAGAAAGTGAACCTCTTTATTAACTTGTGCATCAGAAAGTGAGCCTCTTTATTAACTTGTGCATCAGAAAGTGAGCCTCTTTATTACCCGTTGTGTATCAGAAAGTGAGCCTCTTTATTAACTTGTGCATCAGAAAGTGAGCCTCTTTATTAACTTGTGTATCAGAAAGTGAGCCTCTTTATTAACTTGTACATCAGAAAGTGAACCTCTTTATTAACTTGTACATCAGAAAGTGAACCTCTTTATTAACTTGTGCATCAGAAAGTGAGCCTCTTTATTAACTTGTGCATCAGAAAGTGAGCCTCTTTATTACCCGTTGTGTATCAGAAAGTGAGCCTCTTTAATAACTTGTGCATCAGAAAGTGAGCCTCTTTATTAACTTGTGTATCAGAAAGTGAGCCTCTTTATTAACTTGTGCATCAGAAACTGAACCTCTTTATTAACCCTTGTGTATCAGAAAGTGAGCCTCTTTAATAACTTGTGCATCAGAAAGTGAGCCTCTTTATTAACCCTTGTGCATCAGAGAATGAGCCTCTTTATTACCCTTTGTGCATCATAAAGTGAGCCTCTTTATTACCCCTTGTGTATCAGAAAGTGAGCCTCTTTATTAACTTGTGCATCAGAAAGTGAGCCTCTTTATTTACCATTGTACATCAGAATGTGAGCCTCTTTATTAACCCTTGTACATCAGAAAGTGAGCCTCTTTATTAACTTGTGCATCAGAAAGTGAGCCTCTTTATTAACTTGTGCATCAGAAAGTGAGCCTCTTTACAGTATTTACCATTGTACATCAGAATGTGAGCCTCTTTATTAACCCTTGTACATCAGAACGTGAGCCTCTTTATTGCCCCTTTGTGCATCAGAAAGTGAGCCTCTTTATTAACTGTACATCAGAATGTGGGCCTCTTTATTAACCCTTGTGCATCAGAAGGGAGCCTCTTTATTAACACTTGTGCATTAGAAAGTGAGGCTCTTTATTAACCATAGTACATCAGAAAGTGAGCCTCTTTACTAACCATTGTAAAACAGAAAGTGAGCCTCTTTATTACCATGTGCATCAGAAAGTGAGCCTCTTTATTACCGTGTGCATCAGAAAGTGAGCCTCTTTACTGACGTGCATCAGAAAGTGAGCATCTTTATTAACCCTTGTGCATCAGAGAGTGAGCCTCTTTATTACTGTGTGCATCGGAAAGTGAGCCTCTTTATTACCGTATGCATCAGAAAGTTAGCTTCTTTATTACTTGTGCATCAGAAAGTAAGCCTCTTTATTAACCCTTATGCATCACAAAGTTAGCCTCTTTATTATCCCTTGTGCATCAGAAAGTGAGCCTCTTTATTAACCTTGTGCATCAGAAAGTGAGCCTCTTTTTTAACCTTGTGCATCAGAAAGTGAGCCTCTTTAGTAACCCTTGTGCATCAGAAAGTGAACCTTTTTATTAACCCTTGTACATCAGAAAGTGAGCCTCCTTATTAACCCTTGTGCATCAGAAAGTGAGCCTCTTTATTACCCTTTATGCATCAGAAAGTGAACCTCTTTATTAACTTGTGTATCGGAAAGTGAGCCTCTTTATTAACCCTTGTGCATCAGAAAGTGAGCCTCTTTATTAACCCTTGTGCATCAGAAAGTGAACCTCTTTATTAACACTTGTGCATCGGAAAGTGAGCCTCTTTATTAACACTTGTCCATCAGAAAGTGAGCTTCTTTATTAACTTGTGCATCAGAAAGTGAGCTTCTTTATTAACTTGTGCATCAGAACGTGAGCTTCTTTATTAACTTGTGCATCAGAAAGTGAGCTTCTTTATTAACACTTATGCATTAGAAAGTGAGCCTCTTTATTAACCATTGTGCATCAGAAAGTGAGCCTCTTTATTAACTTGTGCATCAGAAAGTGAGCCTCTTTATAAACCATTGTGCATCAGAAAGTGAGCCTCTTTATAAACCATTGTGCATCAGAAAGTGAGCTTCTTTATTAACGTGCATCAGAAAGTGAGCCTCTTTATTAACCATTGTGCATCAGTAAATGAGCTTTTGAATCAGAAAGTGAGGTTCTTTATTAACGTGCATCAGAAAGTGAGGCTCTTTATTAACTTGTGCATCAGAAAGTGAACCTCTTTGTTAACCCTTGTCCATCAGAAAGTGAGCCTCTTTATTAACGCTTGTGCATCAGAAAGTGAGCCTCTTTATTAACCCTTGTGCATCAGAAAGTGAGCTTCTTTATTATTTGGGCATCAGAAAGTGAGCCTCTTTATTAACTTGTGCATCAGAATGTGAGCCTCTTTATTAGCCCTTGTACATCAGAATGTGAACCTCTTTATTAGCCCTTGTACATCAGAAAGTGAGCCTCTTTATTAACTTGTGCATCAGAAAGTGAACCTCTTTGTTAACCCTTGTGCATCAGAAAGTGAGCCTCCTTATTAACCCCTGTGCATCAGAAAGTGAGCCTCTTTATTACCCTTTATGCATCAGAAATGAACCGCTTTATTAACTTGTGCATCAGAAAGTGAGCCTCTTTATTAACCATTGTACATAAGAATGTGAGCCTCTTTATTAACCCTTGTACATCAGAACATGAGCCTCTTTAATGCCCCTTGTGCATCAGAAAGTGAGCCTCTTTATTACCCTTTGTGCATCAGAAAGTGAGCCTCTTTATTAACGCTTGTGCATCAGAAAGTGAGCCTCTTTATTAACCCTTGTGCATCAGAAAGTGAGCTTCTTTATTATTTGGGCATCAGAAAGTGAGCCTCTTTATTAACTTGTGCATCAGAATGTGAGCCTCTTTATTAACTTGTGCATCACAATGTGAGCCTCTTTATTAACCCTTGTGCATCAGAAAGTGAGCCTCTTTATTAACACTTGTGCATCAGAAAGTGAGCCTCTTTATTAACTTGTGCATCAGAATGTGAGCCTCTTTATTAACCCTTGTGCATCAGAAAGTGAGCCTCTTTATTAACACTTGTGCATCAGAAAGTGAGGCTCTTTATTAACCATAGTACATCAGAAAGTGAGCCTCTTTATTAACCATTGTAAATCAGAAAGTGAGCCTCTTTATTACCGTGTGCATCAGAACGTGAGCCTCTTTACTGACGTGCATCAGAAAGTGAGCATCTTTATTAACCCTTGTGCATCAGAGAGTGAGCCTCTTTATTACTGTGTGCATCAGAAAGTGAGCCTCTTTATTACCGTGTGCATCAGAAAGAGAGCTTCTTTATTACTTGTGCATCAGAAAGTAAGCCTCTTTATTAACCCTTGTGCATCAGAAAGTTAGCCTCTTTATTATCCCTTGTGCATCAGAAAGTGAGCCTCTTTATTAACCTTGTGCATCAGAAAGTGAGCCTCTTTAGTAACCCTTGTGCATCAGAAAGTGAACCTTTTTATTAACCCTTGTGCATCAGAAAGTGAGCCTCCTTATTAACCCTTGTGCATCAGAAAGTGAGCCTCTTTATTACCCTTTATGCATCAGAAAGTGAACCTCCTTTATTAACTTGTGCATCGGAAAGTGAGCCTCTTTATTAACCCTTGTGCATCAGAAAGTGAGCCTCTTTATTAACCCTTGTGCATCAGAAAGTGAACCTCTTTATTAACACTTGTGCATCGGAAAGTGAGCCTCTTTATTAACACTTGTCCATCAGAAAGTGAGCCTCTTTATTAACACTTGTCCATCAGAAAGTGATCTTCTTTATTAACTTGTGCATCAGAAAGTGAGCTTCTTTATTAACTTGTGCATCAGAACGTGAGCTTCTTTATTAACTTGTGTATAAGAAAGTGAGCTTCTTTATTAACACTTATGCATTAGAAAGTGAGCCTCTTTATTAACCATTGTGCATCAGAAAGTGAGCCTCTTTATTAACTTGTGCATCAGAAAGTGAGCCTCTTTATAAACCATTGTGCATCAGAAAGTGAGCTTCTTTATTAACGTGCATCAGAAAGTGAGCCTCTTTATTAACCATTGTGCATCAGTAAGTGAGCTTGTGAATCAGAAAGTGAGGTTCTTTATTAACGTGCATGAGAAAGTGAGGCTCTTTATTAACTTGTGCATCCGAAAGTGAACCTCTTTGTTAACCCTGGTGCATCAGAAAGTGAGCCTTCTTATTAACTCTTGTGCATCAGAAAGTGAGCTTCTTTATTAGCCCTTGTACATCAGAAAGTGAGCCTCTTTATTAGCCCTTGTACATCAGAAAGTGAGCCTCTTTATTAACTTGTGCATCAGAAAGTGAGTCTCTTTATTAACCCTTGTGCATCAGAAAGTGAGCCTCCTTATTAACCCTTGTGCATCAGAAAGTGAGCCTCTTTATTACCCTTTATGCATCAGAAAGTGAACCGCTTTATTAACTTGTGCATCAGAAAGTGAGCCTCTTTATTAACCATTGTACATAAGAATGTGAGCCTCTTTATTAACCCTTGTACATCAGAACATGAGCCTCTTTAATGCCCCTTGTGCATCAGAAAGTGAGCCTCTTTATTACCCTTTGTGCATCAGAAAGTGAGCCTCTTTATTAACCCTTGTGCATCAGAAAGTGAGCCTCTTTATTAACCATAGTACATCAGAAAGTGAGCCTCTTTATTAACACTTGTGCATCAGAAAGTGAGCCTCTTTATTAACCATAGTACATCAGAAAGTGCGCCTCTTTACCGACATGTGCATCAGAAAGTGAGCCTCTTTATTAACCCTTGTGCATCAGAAAGTGAGGCTCTTTATTAACCATTGTACATCAGAGAGTGCGCCTCTTTATTACCGTGTGCATCAGAGAGTGTGCCTCTTTATTACCGTGTGCATCAGAAAGTGAGCCTCTTTATTAACTTGTGCATCAGAAAGTGAGCCTCTTTATTAACCCTTGTGCATCAGAAAGTGAGCCTCTTTATTAACGCTTGTGCATCAGAAAGTGAGCCTCTTTATTAACCCTTGTGCATCAGAAAGTGAGCTTCTTTATTATTTGGGCATCAGAAAGTGAGCCTCTTTATTAACTTGTGCATCAGAATGTGAGCCTCTTTATTAACTTGTGCATCAGAATGTGAGCCTCTTTATTAACCCTTGTGCATCAGAAAGTGAGCCTCCTTATTAACCCTTGTGCATCAGAAAGTGAGCCTCTTTATTACCCTTTATGCATGAGAAAGTGAACCGCTTTATTAACTTGTGCATCGGAAAGTGAGTCTCTTTATTAACCCTTGTGCATCAGAAAGTGAACCTTTTTATTAACCATTGTGCATCAGAAAGTAAGCCTCTTTATTAACTTGTGCATCAGAAAGTGAGCTTCTTTATTAACCATTGTACATCCGAAAGTGAGCCTCTTTATTAACACTTGTGCATCAGAAAGTGAACCTCTTTATTAACTTGTGCATCAGAAAGTGAGCTTCTTTATTAACCCTTCTACATCAGAAAGTGAGCCTCTTAATTACCCCTTGTGCATCAGAAAGTGAACTCTTTATTACCGGGATTCTGTGAGTGAACCCTGCTTAGTGCTCCATTGGCTGGGCATCTGGGGCAGCAGATGTACGGGGAACAATCAATAGCGACCAATTGATAACTTCAGTTTGTGCACCCCTATAGTCAAGGACGCAGAGTCCTCGGGTTTATCCTGTTCTAGAGCCGAGCAGACGAATGACAAATTCCATAAATGTTTGTTAAAAGAGCTCGGAAAAGGAGATGTGATGAACCCAGCGGAAATATGAGAAAATACCCATGTGATGTCCTCGTGTGAACTCGGCCTTGTACGTCTTCTAATGCACATTTAAATGATGGTACAGGACTGCAGGAGCCAAGTGACCTATCACGTCGGTGTGACTGTGCATAAACCGCACCTTGGTGTTTGCCCACAAACTGCACAGCCAGGCGTGCACGAAACCTGGGCATATAGCACCACGAGGCCGGCGCCAAACAGTGCGGAAACACAGTGAGGCCTTTACGGAGAAACAGCACCGTGAGGCCTGCACCAGCCAGTGCGTACACTGAGGCCTGTATGGACAACCGCACTGCAAGGCCTGCATCAAACAGAGCGTTAACACACTGAGGCATGTACAAACAGCACCTCGAGACCTGCACCGACCAGTGCTGAAACAGAGTAAGGCCTGCACCAACCAGTGCATAAACAGAGTGAAGCCTGTACAGACAAACAACAGGCTTGCACCAGCCAGGGCGTAAATACACTGATACCTGTGCAAACAGCACCAACAGGCCTGCACCAACCAGTGCCTAAACTCAGTGAGGCACGTACTAACAAACAGCACCGTCAGACCTCCACCAACCACTACATAAACACAGGGAGGCATGTCAGATTGTGCACAAACAGCACTGTGAGGAGCTTTAGAACACGTAGGATTCGTGTGCACAAACAGCACTGTGGTGCAAGCATGTCAGGTTGTGCACAAACAGCATTGTGAGGAGTTTTAGAACGTGCAGGATTGTTGTGCATAAACAGCACAGTGGTGCACAAGAGTCAGATTGTGTATAAACAGCACTGCGAGGAGCTTTAGAACACGTGGGATTATTGTGCACAAACAGCACTGTGAGAAGCTTTAGAACACGTGGGATTGTTGTGCACAAATAGCACCGTGGTGCACACACGTCAGATTGTGCACAAACAGTACTGCGAAGAGCTTTAGAACACGTGGGATTATTGTGCACAAATAGCACTGTGATGCACACACGTCGGGTTGTGCACAAACAACACTGTGAGGAGCTTTAGAGCACGTGCGATTGTTGGGCACAAGCAGCACTGTGGTGCAATCATGTCAGATTGTGGACTCTTTAAACATCCCTGTATCCCACCCACGTTGGATTCTCCATAACTGCACTGTGCAGTCTGCACATGTGAATAAACAAACACATGCGCGTGTCCAGCGGGTCGCCGGGACCCTCCTCCCCCTCAGTCCTAGGTGCGTGCCTCATATAGAGGAGGCCGGGACACCTTGTGTCTGTCCATCTTTCTCTCTTTCACGCACCCACTCCTCCTCTCTCACGCATACACTCCTCTCACCCACTCCTTCTCTCTCTCATGCACATTTCCTCCTACGCACACTCCTTCTCTCACGCACACACTCCTCTCTCTCACGCACACTCCCTCTCACGCACACACTCCTCTCACGCACACTCCTTCTCTCTCATGCACACTCCCTCTCTCACGCACACACTCCTTCTCTCTCTGACGCACACTCCTTCTCTCACGCACACACTCCTCTCTCTCACGCACACTCTCTCACGCACACACTCCTATCCCTCACGCACACTCCTATCTCTCACGCACAGACTCCTTCTCTCTCACGCAGACTCCTCTCTCACGCGCACACTCTTCTCTCTCTCTCACGCACACTCCTCTCGCACGCACTCCTCTCTCTCACGCACACTCCCTCTCACGCACACACTCCTCTCACGCACACTCCTTCTCTCTCATGCACTCTCCCTCTCTCACGCACACACTCCATCTCTCTCTGACGCACACTCCTTCTCTCACGCACACACTCCTCTCTCTCACGCACACTCTCTCTCACGCACACACTCCTATCTCTCACGCACACACTCCTTCTCTCTCACGCAGACTCCTCTCTCACGCGCACACTCTTCTCTCTCTCTCACGCACACTCCTCTCGCACGCACTCCTCTCTCTCATCAGTCCCAGGCGCGGGCCTCCCACGAGGACGCCGTTTTCGCAGCTGCTCCGCACTGGTGCCCCCGGGCCGCTGTAAGCCTAACACGTGCCCGGTCACATAGGTCAGAAGGTCACGCACTATAATGAGACGGACAGCGATGGCCCGGAGGGGCCCTCAACATTGTGAGCAGGTGCAGCGCAAGGCCGGGGTCGCACCGTGCCTTCTGCGCATGCGCGCCAGAGCTGTTTGCAGGGGCGCCCCCGTGTCCTGGCGTACCTCACCCCACACGGTGCTAATATAGGTGTGACACTTCAACAGAGGTAGAACATGACCGAGCTTCCGGGAGGGGGTTGTACGGGTGCCACGCCCCGCTAATAGATATATTTTCGGATAAATAATTGGATACACGCACACTCACTCTCGTTTAATCTTATAAAATCTTCTGTTTTATCTAACTTAGTATCCTCACCATTATGCATTCCTCTGCCGTTCCACTGCACCTTAACCCACCCCATAGGCCTGTTTGTTTTATAATGTATTTAAAATTAAATGACAGTGTAATTGTTGGAAAATCTGAACCTTAACCGCCCCCTTCTCACTGACCAAGCTGCACCCCGCGTAGGACATCACAGCCCCAAAACTAGACTGCGCAGCCAGTGAAGCATAGTGCTCACGGGTGCTTCCCAGCGCTAGATGTGGAATTCATTGATGAAGTGCACCACACCAGGCAGGTGAGGGTTCGCCCTCCTGTATCAGTACATAAATATAAGGTAACTACATAAACGCCTTGCCTAATTCTTCCAAGACTTTTGTACTTCTTGTTTGCTTATTTCTGTTTACAACGAGCACTAGCAGTCAGCCGGCTCCTCTCACCCCTTCCTCAGTGTTAGTTACCTCCCTGTGTGAGAGACTCGTGTGATGATGGTTTAGCTGCGCCCACCTGTCTGTGACTTACTGTGTGCATTATGGGAAGTTGAGCTGCTGCTGTTGTTTTACCTTTATCCTTTTGTGAAGCTTTGTGTAAAACTTTCCATTACACAAAAAGCAAAGCGACTTGCATTGCCAGTGATTGTTTTAACGGTTGACCCCACCGAGGCAGCCCAAACAACCCAGAACCAGGGGCAGTAAAATCCATATAAGCAACAAGGATTCCAGGTGGGAGGCTATGGATACAAGATTAATCAATAAAGAGCATTTAAGAACAACCAACATAAGGTGCCCACTCAATAGTTCAAGAAAGCATAGTCAGTTACTATTGGCAAAATAAATCAGTTGTCCGATTGGTTGCAGGTTTTGTCCAGTAAGTGTAATTACTCTACTGTAATAATGTATTACGTTTTGCTAATTAAATTGTCTTTCTCCTGATGATGACCCTGACTTTGTGGGGTCGAAAAGCTGTCGACGCTCCTGACATTTGGAAAATATTACACTTGTCAAATTTCAAATTGGATTTGGATTTATGCATTAATTAGTACCTTTATTATTCCCACGTCAGCTTGTATATTTGTTTTAAACACCCTATATATTACTCAGTGTGTTTTTGTAGTGTAATGGTTTGAGCACTGATATACTCTATATGTTTTTTTTTTTTTTTTGCAATAATAATTGACTCTGCTCTCTTGATGTGTTGATGTGTGGGTGCCTTACTTTAGTTATTTTTAAACGTTCTTTATTGATTAATCTTCTATTCATAACCTCCCACCTGGAACCCTTGCTGTTTATATAAATGTATGTTTTAAAGCATGATGTGATGGAAAGAGTGAATTCTCTCAAAATATGGCATCAATGGTTAATTTTTTGCGGGGGGGGGGGTTTGTGAAATGGAGTAACGCACTTTAAAAATTTTTAAACATAGCTGGCAACTGGCTCCATGTAATTCTGGCAATTTAGCTAACAACACTTTTCATGCTGTGTTTTTGGTCCTATAATGAAAGTGTTAAAACTGCAAGCCCCACAATGCACCATACTGCTGGCTGAAAACCAAGAACGGCTGATGGCATAATATATAATAGTGGCAATGGGCAGACTAGTGAAATGCAAAATAAAATTCATTTCCTGGCTTTCTGCCTTTTTAGGGTCGAGCCTGCGTGGCATGCGCTTGCAAGACGCTTTAGTTGTTAGAAAAGGGCTCAGAGCCCCGTCCATGTCACGTCAGTGTCTTTCATTGGTTCGTGGGCTTGCCTTTTAAAATCTGCTTACTTTCATTAGTGGAAGGCATGCATACGTCATGCCTTTTCCGGTGGTTAGCCCTCATCAAGTGCAGCGACGAAGTACTGAAAACATGCGAGGCTCGCTGTTTTCCGTCTGGTTTGTGGACTACTTATTGTACTTTTTATCTTTTTTTGCAGCGTGATCTCGCTTGTTTTTCTTTGCGGTTCTGTTTCTCCTTTAAACAATCCATTTTGCGTACAGTGTAAGCACAACACAGCGGTGTAGACAGTTATTGGCGAAATATTATTTTGCCAATCCAACGTAAAACACTGCATTGCCAATCAATATGAATGCGTATTAGCAAATAAAAAAGAGAGAATGTAATGGCAGTCACATTCAAACCATTGACGTGGATGCTTTGTTGAAGCGCAAGTAATGCACCAAAAGCGGGACTTTTAAACCGCATAAGTATTTCGCCCAGAATGACCTTTTTGATCTGTAGAACAGATTTACTTTCGGTAAGGTGTGTTTATTTGCACCCAACGTATTTTATTTGGACCTATGAATAGCTGTCTCTGTGAGTCCGTAGTATTTCTTGTCTGTATTAATTCATAACGAATAAAATAAAAGTGGCGCTTTCCCGAGGTGGTGGTATAGTTTTGTGTTGGCTTGATAGTGTTTAGCACACCCTGCTTCGAAGTCTAGCTTATCATGTTACCATCCAGTATGTTATGCAATACCGTTTTACATATCCTGAAACACTCGCAGCCTCAGATTAGCAGTGACAGTATTAAAAGTGCCTGATTTGCAGGGATCTACAGGTGTTTGCAGTGCTTAGATTTCAGTTGACCTACCTCCATTCAGAGTAAAATATTTTAAAGGCCATTTCATACCTATCTTTTTTGCAGTATACAGGACAGATGGCAATGACAATTTCCGACATCCAAACAGGTTAGGCCACGTTAGGACCCAAATGAGTTCCAGCGGTACATGCTAATGTTCAGTAATTAAACATGTTGTACATTTGTTGAGCTCTGTATCTGTCTCCCAACTTATTTTACATTTCCAGTTTTTGAGATTTTTACAAACTGTCCCCAACATTAAAACGGTTTGCATTATGCATGAAGTCTGCATGTTTTAATAGTGTTGCTTGTGTTATATTATTGACATTTGCATAGCACCCTCACTGCCATTCATAATTTTTTCGAGGCCGTGCAAGTCCCACCAGTGCCCCTCCCTCCCCCCTACCAAGGCCTAGGGGCCCCTGAACAGTTGCCCCCACCCTGCCTGCATCACCACTCTGAGAGGGGTTAGTTTGTAGTTGATGAGAAAAGGGCAACACAGCATCACGTGAGCAACGCGTTTCCCTTTGTAAGCTGCTGAAATAGAAGACAACTGGCTCGTGTGTTTTTGTCCCCTTTCACACTGGACATGCTGGTATTTATTCCAATTGAAGTTTACTAAAGTTGCACATCCAGTAAATACATCTACGGCTTTAGCCCCAGAGCCATTGGCATGGAAAGCTTGCAGTCTGCATGGTAAATGGTCATACTTTAGTCGCTCGACATACTGTCATACAGAATCTTGGTCACTGTTTTTAGGTCGAGCGCACAAGCGCTTAGACTTGTTGTAAGTATTGTGGGCTTTTAACCACACCCACCTCACAACCATCACTTTCACTTGTTCATGAGCTTGCCTTTCAAAAATCCTTTTACATCATTGGTAATTGCTTTACGTTTGTCCCGCCTTGGGGAGGTTTTGTTACCACCTTTCAGACGGCTCCTGTTACATGGATTATTGCATGACTGCCAGTATGTTTGACTGTGAGTGGACTTCTTTTTCCCTTTGTGTCTCCTTCCTGCTCATGCACTGCTATGTTTAAGTGTTTTGCTTATTGGTAACATTCCCTCCTCTCTTAGGTGTTTTTCATCTAGCTAGACACTGCCATTTCCAATGTATGTGGCAAGAAAAGTCCAGTTCTGAATTTACAACGCCAATAGCTCTAACTCAAGCAAATGCGAGACCCATTGCATTGCAAATGTTTGTTTTCCTGTTGTAGGCAGTCACAAGTTAAATGGCCCAGTGGGTGAGATGGCAAAGATATACTTTGAAATGCAGATCCAGCGTCTGAGTGCTAATGGGCGAACATTAACCCTCCTTGGTAAACCAACATGCTTCAAGAGATGTTAACATGCAAACAGTACCTCGACATGTCTGTAAAGACACCGAGAAAGAAAAAACCATGTGCTGGTGCCCGTCTTACTGAGCTACTCTTGGCCTAGAGGCTGGAGTGACCACTGTGACGTTTCCTGCATTGAACAGGTGCTGCGCGTGGTGCCGCGTGAGGGCTGTCACTGTACCTCACTTCCGGTCTTTGGGGCAGCCTTCAGGTGCAAAGACCAGCTAGCGTCCACACCTTTCAACCAGATGGCTGACTCTGGACAAGGGCAGACTAGCTGCTTAAGAAGGTAATGCATTACAGTGAATGGAGCCAATAAATATTTTGGAGGTTGATGCAGGTCTGCAAAGAGGAAGACATAATGGAAGTCATTGGCGGAAAGTTGCTCTTTAAGAGGGTGTATATTATTTAAAAGAGGTTGGCACCCGATAAGTGAGCGGGAATTGACTGATATGAATATGGGAAGTGGGGTGTTGAACTGGGTTGGGGGCAGACTGCTAGTAGATGGGATTCTTCCAAGGGAGGTGGGCCATGAATATGTTTCCACCCAGAGATATATCAATTACGTGTACATGGCATACGAGCTGATACGCTGAGACAGTGGAGTAAAATGATAGAAATGATTGGGAAACATGGCTGACAGTATTGGAAGAGCTGGGCAGTCCAAGAGGGTGGTTGGAGCTTTTAATGCCACCAAAGAGGAAAGAAGCCGTAAGAAGGGGGTTCATGTGTAGGGGTGCCCTCATACTACTTGAACAATGCAAGTATGTAAGGAGGATGTAAAGAAAGGATGGTATGGGTTTTATGTCCGAATGCGTTGACAAAAATATCGTAAGATATAAATATTATGTCCTAAATGTCGTTTACGAAAATCTGGTCCAAAAGGGAGCGTTTTCTGTTATTAACTCCAGGTCAGCGATATTTTTATAAATGATATTTTGGGCATGATATGTTTGTTAGCCACTATTAAGTCCTTGATATTCTGGGGGCATATAGCTGGGACGCGCACTGAGACAGTGTGGTAGTATTGGATGTGGCGGGAACAGGACTTTGCTTGAAGAATTTTAAGCTGTTCTGGGAGTCATGTTTGCATAAGATGAAAAAAACAGGACGCTATCCAGGATTCGAATTTCATAATGGCGCATAGCTTGACCCAGCTGTGTCCAGTGGAAATGGGCTCAATGGAAACACTTACAAGGGTCCTACAATCAAACACACTCCCCACGCACCGCCTCTACCCTTCCTATACAACCATTATAGATTGATGCATGTAATTATTGTGTTCCAAACATGGCTGTTTGTTGACACTAAGCTGCCCGGTGTCCTCATGTAATGAGAGAGCAGCGCCAGCCCTTGTTTTCTAACCAACAACCAGTTTATTTATGTGTCTATGTATGACACCAAATGACTGAAAAAGGCAAGAATAGCCTTTTAAGGTCTCCCCTTCCAGACAGCCTAACTGGTCTGGTTGCGAAATACCTATTGTGCATTTACAGTGGGCTTAGATCCCTCCCCATGGCTGAGCTTCAGTTCCCTTAATTGTCACTCTAGTCTGCTTCCTCCTATTCCAAGGCCTCCCTTCCTCTTCTTTTGTTTGTCCCTCCTCCAGAGCATAGCCTCTTTACTATCCTTTTAGCTGGCTTGCTTCTCTCCATTGCTCACACATTGGGCCAGATGTATCAAGCGATTTTGCATTCGCAAACGGTGTGAATCGCAAAATTCGGCCGTTTGCGAATGCAAAAATGCCTTTCAGAATGTATGAAAGGCATTCGCAGTGCAATTTTAAGGAATCGCTAAAATAGCGATTCCTTAAAATTGCGAGCCCGTTTAGAGAGTCGCAAATTGCGATTCTCTAAATAGGAAATCGCAGATAAGGAATCCTTATTTGTGATATCTTAAGCACATGTATCAAGCATTTCCTAAATGCAAATTTGGCATTTAGGAAATGCAATTACGACCAACAAAAGTTTGGTGGTAACCATGTGCAAATTTTAAAAATGAATTTTAAATGCATTTCTAAAATTGACATGTAGCGAACACATGCCCCTAAGGCATGTGTGTGCTTCACATGTCCGTAAAAATATTTTTGGGGTGCAGCAGAGGGGGCCTTAAGCCCCCAGCACCCTGGGATTTGCATTTCCTAAATTGCGAATTCCTAACTGGAATTCGCAATTTAGGTAAATGCAAAAACTTTCGCAACAGGCCCATAGGTGCAAATGGGGTCGGATTCTCTATTTGCGATTCGGTAATAGCATTTGCGAATTTCAAGAAATCGCTATTACTGAATCGCAAAATTCATACATACCATTTTGCATTTCTTAAATAGCGATTTCTTAAAATTTGCTATTTAAAAATGCAATTTCGTTTTTTGATACATCTGGCCCTCAGTGAGCTACTTTTTCTTCTTCATTCAGCACTCCATAAGAGTGTATGTGTTTTCTAGCTCTCTCCCTCGTGTGCTGCTTCTCCCTCCTCATAGCCCCACCTCTGCTGTGTTGCTCCTCACGCCTACCAGTTTGTCTGTAAAAGCATAGCAACTAGGGTATTGGGGGGGGGGGGTTGGCTGAAAAGCAGCCTTGAAGTGTTGTTTATGTTTCATCTCCTGTTTACCACATATTGCATAAACACACAAGCTTTGGCACACAATGCCTTTTAAGGCTGCAGGGAAAGGGTCTTCTGCTGCATTGTCACAGCTGACATCTGAGGCAGAAGGTGTACTTAGCATGACACTTTTATTGGAGGCCTATAAATCTGCACCTTAGGCTACTATAAAGCACACACAATACATTTATAGGCTGTAGGGAAACGGTCTTCTGTTGCATTCACTCAGCTGGCCTCTGAGGCAGAAGGTGTACTTTGCATGACACTTTTACTGGAGGCCTATAAATCTGCACCTTAGGCTACTACAGCGGACAAAGTGACTAAATCCTGTGGAAAATAAATTAGGCCTTGGCAAGCTTTTCCCTTTTCATTCTAACAGCTCTTCATTCATTTTAAATTATGTTAGAGTTTCTTGAGTGTAAAGTATTTAGAAACTAAACGTAATTTATGAAGACTGAAAACACTGAATTCAATGTATCCGTTATAAGATACAAAAAGATATGTACTTGCACTTCCTTCTGTATTTTGAAATGTTTTAATTTTTTTAACAATTTTTTGTAAACAATACTTTACAGTGAAAATGGATATAGACAGCAGCATGGCACTCGCATCCTAAAGTCAAGACCTGTTGGCTTTGCCAATGCTAGTTTACGCCTGGGTGCAGAGCGGTATTTTTCAACCCCTCTTTGCAGTATTAAAGCGTGAAATTACAGGCCTTAGAATGCAATGTATGGTTGACCACAAATACCGGGGTGGATAAAAACTTTACATGATGTTACCCTTTGGCAGTTAAAATTCAATGTGCTTGTGCAACCAGTGTGGCGACGCTGTGATGCTGTAAAAATGCAGCAGTGCTATGACACGATACATCAGAATTAAACAAAATAATATAGGTTATATTTTTTAAAGAGCTATGGTCCCGAAATATAAAATTGTGGTAAATCTTGATCCGGAAGTCAATCAATCAATCAAACAAATTTCTTAAGCGCACTACTCACCCGGTAGCGTCTCAAGGTGCTGGTGGGCGGGGGGGGGGTTTACTGCTCGAAAAGCCATGTTTTAAGGTGCTTTCTGAAGGTTAGGGGGTCCTGGGTCTTGCGTAGTTTGGTGGGGAGGGAGTTCCAGGTTTTGGCAGCGAGGAAGTAGTATCTGTGTCATGGTAGGCGCCTGCCTTTCTGATTTTGGACTGTAAGGATGCCTGTGTCCTCATCCCCTTCCGATAACCACAGTAAGGGTTCCTGTGTCCTCATCCCCTTCCTGTAACCACAGTAAGGATGCCTGGGTCCTCATCCCCTTCGGATAACCACAGTAAGGATGCCTGTGTCCTCATCCCCTTCGGATAACCACGGTAAGGGTGCCTGTGTCCTCATCCCCTTCGGATAACCACAGTAAGGGTGCCTGGGTCCTCATCCCCTTCCGATAACCGCAGTAAGGTTGCCTGTGTCCTCATCCTCTTCGGATAACCACAGTAAGGATGCCTGTGTCCTCATCCCCTTCTGATAACCACAGTAAGGGTGCCTGTGTCCTCATCCCCTTTGGATAACCGCAGTAAGGGTGCCTGTGTCCTCATCCCCTTCAGATAACCTCATTAAAGATGCCTGTGTCCTCATCCCCTTCGGATAACCCCAATAAGGATGCCTGTGTCCTCATCCCCTTTGGATACCCACACATGACTACCCACCTACACATCCCACAAGTACAGGTGGGGGGAGAGATGCACATGGGCGAGAAAGCAGCATGGAGGATTGGGGGAAATCACATGAAGGAGATAGCTGGAAAACACTTTCCTGGAGTGCTTAAACAAAGCAAGCAGAGTAAACATAGAAGCCAGCCAATCAAAGAGATGGTAAAGAGGCCTTGTTCCATGGGAGGAACTACCCAACGATGGAGGCTGAAACAAAGGAAACCATCCAATAGAAAGCAAGCAGATTAAGGGTACAGTAAAGTTACGCAATTGATGGGCTGCAAGCCCCTGTATGACCTTGGTAAGCCTACAATTTGTCTTTCGCAACAGACAGCATGAACTGTCTGGTAGGCTAGACCTAACAAGTGGCAAGAACTACTGCCCAGTGTTTCCATGAGGCTGCCTGGACCTCTGTTACTCTGATGATAGAATGTCCTGGACTTGTTGGCGACATAGTCCTTCAGACTCTCGATAAGCAGCAGTAGATGGGCAGCTGGTCTAGACTATCACATTAGACCAATAAGTCTTTGAGTCGTTCTTCAAACCAGGTAGTGCTCTAGCATGCCCTGGGTCTGGGTTGGTCTCTAGCCCGGCCGCAAGTGAACATACTAGACAGAATCTGACTCAGGGATATTGGTAGCCCAGTCAGGTAGTATTTCCTAGCGAGGGAAGACTAGTTTCCATCAGTTATACCCACATATCTAGCAACACCAAGTTCACGCTGCTGATTACTTTCACCGAAGGCCTGGGGGGAAGGCCTAATAAGCTGGATCGACTGGAAGGGTCCAGTGTGATGAATAACATAGGGTCAGCTCTGTCCCGCTATTGTAACCCCAATACATGTGTAGAGGCAATTATGACCCCATGAAATGTGATCCCCCATGTAGGTGCTTACGTACCCTGTGTGATCCGAAACAGATTCTGAAAGAGGGGGGTGAGCCTCATTGCCTTGAAAATTGATCCCCTCAATGTACTCCTTGGAAGTCCAACATGCGCCAACTGGGATTTCCAGAGTAAGTGCATTCGGGACATAGTACTGGTGAAGCGCTATCGTACTGGTGTGGGTACTAGGAGAATACTGCTGGTTGAGAACAACACCACAGTTGGGGCATTGGAGCCTGCTAAGAAGTGCGCCCCTTGTGGATATCACAGGTTACTCCACCGTTTTGTGTGCGAGAGCTACACCCTGGGGCTTGTTTGCATGTATGTGCCTGACACATGACTCGTCACACCACAGTAAGCATGCTTGAATGCAGATGCCCATTTACAAACTGCCCTTCACCCTTGGGCAGCCTTCCTGGGCGGCGCTTTGTTTACTCTTCTTGCGTGTATGCTTAGAAGAAGGCCTCGTCTGCTGACAAAGCTGTGTGGCTTCGAGAAGTTGGCAGCACAGCCCTGCTCGCTCAGCAGGCCCCTCTCGTCTCAGCTGAGGTAAAAATAGTGCAGAAGGGAAGGAAGTGGAGGAGAGCTGTCTGACACAATCTTTTATGATAGCCCTCCATTTGTTCAGCAGTGTGCAAGGATGTGAGGGCAGAGTGACCAGCTGTACCGTTCTCATTCTAAAAACAGGGAAAGAACAGCCACGCGGGCAGATCACGCCCCTAGCACAGGGCGCTGGCACCACATAGTGTGTGAGTAGAACTGAACCGCTGATCCAACCTGCAAGATCGCGCAAGAGACTCAATTTTAAGTGTGAGGCTTTCTATTGACAGCACATAACCAATACCTTCTAAAGGCTTTTTGTTGCCCCCAGCAAACAATACACCTCTGTGGGTGTTCCACACATTTAAAGATGGCTGCTCTGCTTTAGGTAAGGATGCATTGGCGGCTAATGGTGTCTGCTAAGCACCCAGCGTCTCTCCATCATACTGCCTGTTGGAATATTCTAGACTTTGCTCTTCAGTCACTTTTTGGAATATTCTAGACTTTGCTCTTCAGTCACTCTTTGGAATATTCTAGACTTTGCTCTCCAGTCACTCTTTATACGACATTGGGGCAGGATTTGCACAAACGTGGGAACTAGCATTACTGTTTTCCATCAAACTACTCTGTTGTAACCTATTCCTTCATGTTTGCTGGAGGTGAAAATGGTACACTGGGGGTTGTTAGAAGTCCACAGTAGTGAGCGGGCGCAAGGCAAGGGTACCCCAGAGTTACACAGAACTTGTCTGATACGGTTTCTTCTCTTGTGACAAGATGGGTCTAAGATCAGAACATGCTGTCTGCTACAGAGAGACATCCTTTCTCTTCCGGGCCTCCTTGAAATTCTCTGGGTGAGAAGCTGGCTGCAGTCACTGCTTCCTATTGGCTGTTTCCATTTAATAGCTCAGTTTTTCTCCTGTTACTTTATGATTAGGGCTCCCGGTTTTATGGTATTTATTATTTAAACATTTCTGTTTGTATTTATCCATATTTATTATTTGGCTTTTTTATTGGTATTTTTTGTATTTATTTTGTGTTTTGGGAATAAACAGTCGTAAAACAGTAGATTTCCAAGTTTATGTAACTGATTAACACGCACTCTTACTTTGATGTCTGTCAAATTTTAGCAAATTAAGCAGCCACATGTAACAAAACACTACAATGAAGGGTAAATATTAGCATTACCTACAAATATATGTTAACTAAAACCTGTATTTAAGGAAATCTCATCCTGTTTTTTTTAAAGTTACCGTGCTTTCTATCTGCTCAGCTGTTGGCCTGGAATTCATGAAGGACAGAATGGAGAGTCACTCACAAGCAGCACAATCTTATGTATTATTCTGCTTCCAAAAATAAATACAGACAGAAAGCACAAACCACATTGATCCTGTCAGTGTTTATCTGTAAAAATCAGTAAAAACGGAAAACTGGAAGCCTTGTTTATGATTCCTAAACACACTTTAATCCACACCAATCCTACTTCGCTTTCCTTGGAGTCCTCTGTGTAGAGAGCATCAAATGTCTTGTGAGTGTCCAAATAATCTCCAGCCTTTGCCCTCCATACCTCTGAGTGCTTTGCGATACAGCAAAAAGTGTATTCTCAGCTTATTTTGCAGGCGCAAACTCTGCATCACTTTCGTTTTTGCATGAGGAAACATCATTGTAGCAGCAATGGCACTATTTATGGGTGAACATCATTATACAGCATCATAATCTCTTAACAAGTGCAGTAATGGTTAAAGTATAACTGAGTTCTCCATCCTTGGACACAGGACAGGTATGCATTCCTCAGATCAAGGATCTCCCCTGGCAGTGCACCTTCAGTGCTATCAAGGTTCACATTTTGCCAGTCCTTTATCTAGTATCCCTGTAGACTAGTTGTGATATTATCACATTAAAAGCAGTCATGAGTGGGTAGCAGGACGCACCACTGTACTTTATATTAAATCTCAGTAGACCACAAAGAGGGGTCCTGACAGAAGGAAGCTTGGTATTGTGACACACATTCCATCTAAATGTATCACAAGAAATACCCCAGATAAGAATGTTTTTCTACCTGTTTCACCTTTTTTTTTTTATCACTGATCCAGAACGATATTTTAGTTAACGTTTACGAAAGATCATAATCTTAGCCTTTCTTTGGTTGATCTTCTACTTATGTTGTTAATACACTACTAGAGAAGCAGTGAGCATCCCGGGGCAGTACTGTGGTGAATATGGTCTGCATAAAAGGGAAGGAAGTCACCCCACTCATTCTGAGGGGTTAATTGTCCAGAGCTCCTAAGATTGTGTGTAATTTAGCAATTAATATAAGTGTGCTTACAACCCTGCGTCAGTCCGAAGTTGCCGGAACTCCTCTAATCTACCCAGGCTAGATTCAACAGTCACATTTTTGATGCAACAAAGAGCCAGAATCCCTTTATGCAGACGTAGATGTAGTCTCAACATGTCCTAGAGCGGCACCTGATCAATAGGATCAAAAGTTGTTCAGAAAACTACAAAAGAGCAGTATAGAACTGGGGGTCCCCTTCCTCTTGTTGGAAGATCTCAGAGGAATCCTTACAAACACATATTTATTATGTTCTAATTCAATTTTGTACCCACCCATATCTGAATATAATGATACTTTTGATGTGTGAAGCTACAAGAAAGTTCAGCCTAATTACAAACAGTTATAACTTACTTACTAACTACCTGACAGCCACTTAACAATTTCCAACTCATTTGTACCATATGGGCGTTTGGCCATCAAACTTTACATGTCCTTTAGGAAGAACTGAAACTTTACTGTTTAAATGAAAGTATCGGCAGAAACCAAAGCCTAACAGTATTGCGATGCAGCCATAGCAGCGCAGTACAGATCAGAACGCCTGTACGCCAGCGTTTGGACCCAGTAGAATCCATTTGTAACTGGTCAAACTAATTTCCATCAATGAAGGCAGAAACCACGACACTCACCTGTAGCTCTCTGTCCCAATAACTCGTAGTTTCAAGATGACTGCTGCTAACACAAATACATTCCCTGTTTCTGGATTACCTTTGATAGCAGTATGTACTAGTATGGTGAAATAACATTTCACAATTGGATGCATGCAAATAAGGGACCCTTGTGAGGTCCTGACAAAAGCCAACTAGCCTGGTGAGGCATTGGTGTGATGGCTGAAACATGTTGACCAAGAGATACAGAGGATACTAATTTCCTTAGTGCATTCCCACCTGTTTTATCTCTGTCAGTGTGCCCTTTGAAAATATAATGAACCCTAGACAATTTTAAATCTAGAATCCCAACCAATCACCAAAGAGCTCCCTTGGCTACCAAGTTGAGCCCATCCAGATACTCTAGATATCTGGAAGAGGATTCTATGTTTAAGCATGCCACTTGGAATTCCACTGGGTGGGAGTCCTATTAATGCCATAGGGTGATCCCCTTGAGCTGATACGAAGAGAGGCTAAGCACAGTAAGGGGGTTCATCCTCTTGTTCTTGTATGATGCAAAATATGCCTCAGTTTAGCAGTCCACCAAACGTCATCCAGCATAAGGTTTTTTTTCCCCTCTGGTTGGTTTCTTTTTGGTGACTTCAATTGAATTTCAGAAGAGCTAGAATCATTGTCAATTATGCAAGAAGCATGATGTTTCTTATTCTTTGTTTAACAGACTCACACACTCAAGACACTTGGCACTTTGTGAGGACATCTGACAAAATGGCTGGATTTTGGTTGCTACCAGACCAATAACATATTTTACTAAAACCTTTTGTTTGAATACATGTTTATTTTCCTGTGTGTTTTTTTTTTAATCTGAGGTAAAGTTGCCTTCGTGCGTCTTATAGTTGATTCAGCTTTCTTTACTTACACTATAATGTCCTTTAAAGATGAAGCAACATGAATTCATAAGTTGCTCTTGTATTCCCTTATTCCTGGCATGCATGACGCCTTGGTCTCAAATTAAATCCACATGCAATGACCCAAATTTCCAGTTGAGTTTATTAAGTGCAGACACATAGTTCTCTGTAGCAATTCCTTTTTTCTTAGAAACAAATTGTGTATTTTTATTAAAATGCATTCAGTAGGAGAGAAATGTTCACCCAACTCCGAAATGCCAATGGCAAAAACGTCAATGTCCCCAGCTCCTTTCTCCTCTTTCATATCTTCTTACAAACCCCATAGAACCTCTGATAGCAGACAAAGCAGAAAAATTGCTTTCATTTTTATTTTAGCAGACAGCGTATTATTGTCCTCTTCCAAAGTGGATAAAGAATATCAAAGTATAATTCAGGTAATCTACCCTTCAAATTAAACAAGTGCAGGTACTCAGTACCGGCCAGTACCTGCCCGTTCAAAGCACTGTTCTTATGTGATCAAGAAAAGGTTCTAATACAACAGAAGTGCAGTCTGTAAATTAGAAGAATTAACTGTTAAGTAATTTCTCTCGCCTTAAAACATTTCCTTGAACACAGTGGCACTTCAGCTCATCGCATGTAACACGCCAAAGACGTCACAGAAATGCGCTAGGCGCTAACTAGCTTTACTGGGCGCTTTGGCTGGAGTTGCCAGTTGGCTGTGTTGTCCGTGGTTGACGCACGGTGAGCGTACGTCAGGAGCGTCACTCCCAGAATGCCTCACCGGATGACGTGTGCAGGCCTTCCGGGCTGCACGGTTCCGCACGTGCAGCAGGAGTGCAGTGTGGCGAAGAACAGTAAGCGGATCGCAGGTGGAGCCACACACTTTTAGGAGACTCACGGTTGTAAAGCACGGCTGTCAGTTTAAAGACTAAGAAAGTGCCTTGGCACATGTGAATGATGACACTTGCTTTTAGGTTCAAGTACAGTCACTCACTAACTTTTTTTCCAGGTATCTTTCTCTGCCTCAGCGCCAACGCTAGAAGATATGCGTATTCACAGTGAAAATAGGGCGGATTCAGCACTAAAGTTGATGGAGTGTTTTGGGGTCGGAACTTCCACATGGACAACACATTTTCTCAAGTGCAGAAGAAAAGAAGTATGTGTGCCATCTGCACAGGGGCTTGGTGCCAGAATGTGTCCAGTAGGTGCAGTATGTGTGCAATACACTGAAGGTGAGTGTGTGGAATCATGCAGCATGTTTGCCATCCTCACAGGTTCTCAGTGCACGGATATGTCCTGTTGGTGCAGTGCGTGTGCCATCTACACAGGAGTTGAGTGTGTGGATGTGTCTAGTCTGTGCAGTATGCATGACAGCTACACACGGGCTGTGTGCACAGATCTGGCCAGTCTGTGCAGTATGCATGTCAGCTACACATGGGCTGTGTGCACGAATGCAGTGTGTGCCGGCTGCACAGGGTTGAGTGCTCGGAGTCAGTGTGTGTGCCAGCTGCACATGGTTGAGTGCTCAGATGCAGTGTGTGCCGGCTGCACAGGGCTGAGTGCTCGGATGCAGTGTGTCCCAGCTGCACATGGGCTGAGAGATCGGATGCATTGTGTGCCATCTGCACAGGGGCTTGGTGCCAGAATGTGTCCAGTAGGTGCAGTATGTGTGCAATACACTGAAGGTGAGTGTGTGGAATCATGCAGTATGTTTGCCATCCTCACAGGTTCTCAGTGCACGGATATGTCCTGTTGGTGCAGTGCGTGTGCCATCTACACAGGAGTTGAGTGTGTGGATGTGTCTAGTCTGTGCAGTATGCATGACAGCTACACACGGGCTGTGTGCACAGATCTGGCCAGTCTGTGCAGTATGCATGTCAGCTACACATGGGCTGTGTGCACGAATGCAGTGTGTGCCGGCTGCACAGGGTTGAGTGCTCGGAGTCAGTGTGTGTGCCAGCTGCACATGGTTGAGTGCTCAGATGCAGTGTGTGCCGGCTGCACAGGGCTGAGTGCTCGGATGCAGTGTGTCCCAGCTGCACATGGGCTGAGAGATCGGATGCATTGTGTGCCATCTGCACAGGGGCTTGGTGCCAGAATGTGTCCAGTAGGTGCAGTATGTGTGCAATACACTGAAGGTGAGTGTGTGGAATCATGCAGCATGTTTGCCATCCTCACAGGTTCTCAGTGCACGGATATGTCCTGTTGGTGCAGTGCGTGTGCCATCTACACAGGAGTTGAGTGTGTGGATGTGTCTAGTCTGTGCAGTATGCATGACAGCTACACACGGGCTGTATGCACAGATCTGGCCAGTCTGTGCAGTATGCATGTCAGCTACACATGGGCTGTGTGCACGAATGCAGTGTGTGCCGGCTGCACAGGGTTGAGTGCTCGGAGTTAGTGTGTGTGCCAGCTGCACATGGTTGAGTGCTCAGATGCAGTGTGTGCCGGCTGCACAGGGTTGAGTGCTCGGCTCAGTGTGTGTGCCAGCTGCACATGGTTGAGTGCTCAGATGCAGTGTGTGCCGGCTGCACAGGGCTGACTGCTCGGATGCAGTGTGTCCCAGCTGCACATGGGCTGAGAGATCGGATGCATTGTGTGCCGGCTGCACAGGGTTGAGTGCTCGGATGCAGTGTATGCCGGCTGCATACGGTTGAGTGCTCGGATGCAGTGTATGCCGGCTGCACACGGTTGAGGGTTTGGATGCAGTGTGTGCCGGCTGCACGTGGGCTGAGTCCTCGGATGCATTGTGTGCCGGCTGCACAGGGTTGAGTGCTCGGATGCAGTGTATGCCGGCTGCATACGGTTGAGTGCTCGGATGCAGTGTATGCCGGCTGCACACGGTTGAGTGTTTGGATGCAGTGTGTGTCGGCTGCATAGGGTTGAATGCTCGGATGCAGTGTGTGCCGGCTGCACGTGGGCTGAGTCCTCGGATGCAGTGTGTGACGGCTGCACAGGGTTGAGTGCTCGGACGCAGTGTGTGCTAGCTTGTAGGAAAGTAGCCTCTTTCTAGCCTTGTTACCCCCACTTTTGGCCTGTTTGTGAGTATATGACAGGGTGTTTTTATTGACTCACTGGAATCCTGCTAGCCAGGACCCCAGTGCTCATAGTGAAAACCCTGATTGTCAGTGTGTTTTATATGTCTCACTGGGACCCTGCTAGCCAGGGCCCCAGTGCTCATAGGTTGTGGCCTGAATGTGTTCCCTGTGTGGTGCCTAACTGTGTCACCGAGGCTCTGCTAACCAGAACCTCAGTGCTTATGCTCTCTCTGTCTTTAAAATTGTCACTGCAGGCTATTGACCATGTTTACCAATTCTGATTAGCACACTGGAACACCCTTATAATTCCCTAGTATGTGGTACCTAGGTACCCAGGGTATTGGGGTTCCAGGAGATCCTATGGGCTGCAGCATTTCTTTTGCCAACCATAGGGAGCTCAGACAATTCTTACACAGGACTGCCACTGCAGCCTAAGTGAAATAACGTCCACGTTATTTCACAGCCATTTTACACTGTACTTAAGTAACTTATAAGTCACCTGTATGTCTAACCCTCACTTAGTGAAGGTTAGGTGCAAAGTTACTAAGTGTGAGGGCACCCTGGCACTAGCCAAGGTTCCCCCATATTGTTCAGGGCAATTTCCCCAGACTTTGTGAGTGCGGGGACACCATTACACGTGTGCACTACATCTAGGTCAATACCTATATGTAGCTTTACAATGGTAACTCCGAATATGTCTAAGATCATGGAATTGTCCCCCCATATCAAATCTGGTATTGGGGGTGCCAATTCCATGCATCCCCGGGGCTCCAACATGGACCCCGGGTACTGCCAAACTAGCTCTCTGGGGTTTTCACTGCAGCTATCGCTGCTGCCAACCCACAGACAGTCTTCTGCCCTCCTGGGGTCTGGGCAGCCCAGTCCCAGGAAGGCAGAACAAAGGATTTCCTCTGAGAGAGGGTGTTACACCCTCTCCCTTTGGAAATAGGTGTTTAGGGCGTGAGAGGAGTAGCCTCTTCTGGCCTCTGGGAATGCTTTGAAGGGCACAGATGGTGCCCTCCTTGCATAAACCAGTCTACACTGGTTCAGGGATCCCCAGCCCCTGCTCTGGCGCGAAACTGGACAAAGGAAAGGGGAGGGACCACTCCCCTGTCCATCACCACCCCAGGGGTGTTGCCCAGAGCTCCTCCAGTGTGTTCCAGACCTCTGCCATCTTGAATGCAGAGGTGAGAGGGCACAGTGGAGGCCTCTGAATGGCCAGTGCCAGCAGGTGACGTCAGAGAGCCCTCCTGATAGGTGCTTACCTGGTTAGGTGGCCAATCCTCCTCTGAGGGCTATTTAGGGTCTCTCCTGTGGGTTTCTCTTCAGATAATGAATGCAAGAGCTCACCAGAGTTCCTCCACATCTCCCTCTTCGACTTCTGCCAAGGATCGACCGCTGACTGCTCCAGGACACTTTCAAAACCGCAACAAAGTAACAAGCCGACTACCAGCAACACTGTAGCGCCTAATCCTGCTGGCTTTCTTGACTGTTTCCTGGTGGTGCATGCTCAGAGGGCTGTCTGCCTTCACCCTGCACTGGAAGCCAAGAAGAAATCTCCAGTGGGTCGACTGAATCTTCTCCCTGCTAACGCAGGCACCAAACTTCTGCTTCACTGGTCCTCTGGGTCCCACCTCATCTTGACGAGCCTGGTCCCTGGAACACAGGAGCTGGATCCAAGTGACCCTGACAGTCCAGTGGTCCTTCTATCAAATTTGGTGGAGGTAAGTCCTTGCCTCCCCACACCAGACTGTAATCCTGTGTACTGCATGAACTGCAGCTGCTAGGGCTTCTGTGCAATTTTTCAAGGAATCCTTTGTGCACAGCATAGCCCAGGTCCCCAGCACTCCATCCTGCATTTCTCAACTCGCTGAGTTGACCACCGACTTTGTGGGACCCTCCTTTGTAGTGTTGAGACAACCGCCATGCTCAGATTTCTTGAACACCTGTTCAAGTGCTTCTGTGGGTGCTGCATGCTTCTGTGTGGGCTCTCTGTGCTGCTGAGCGCTCCCTCTGTCTCCTCCTACAAGGGGCGACCTCCTGGTCCTTCCTGGGCCCGGGCAGCACCCATTTTCTTCATCCACGACTCTTGCAGCTAGAAAGGCTTGTTTGCGATCTTTCTGCGTGGAAACAACTCTGAATCCTCCAGCACGCCGTGGGACATCTTCTGTGCAAAGGAGAAGTTCCTGGCATCTTCTGTTGTTGCAGAATCTTCAGCTTCTTCCACCCGGAGGCAGCACTTTTGCACCTTCATCCGGGGTTTAGTGGGCTCCTGCCCCCCCGGACACTTTCGTGACTTTTGGACTTTGTCCCCTTCGTTTACAGGTCCTCAGGCCCAGGAATCCGTCTTCAGGTTTGCAGTCAGTTGTTGTCTTTGCAGAATCTCCTGTCACGACTTTAGTGTGTTTCTGGGGAAGTAGGGTAACTTTACTCCTACTTTTCAGGGTCTTGGGGTGGGGTATCTTGGACACCCTTAGTGTTTTCTTACACTCCCAGCGACCCTCTACACACTACACTAGGCCTGGGGTCCCTAACTGGTTCACATTCCACCCTCATAGTATATGGTTTGTGCTGCCCCTAGGCCTATTGCATCCTATTGTATTCTACAGTGTTTGCACTACTTTTCTAACTGTTTACTTACCTGATTTTGGTTTGTGTGTATATTTTGTGTATTCTACTTACGTCCTAAGGGAGTATATCCTCTGAGATATTTTTGGCACATTGTCACTAAAATAAAGTACCTTTATTTTTAGTAACTCTGAGTATTGTGTTTCTTATGATATAGTGCTATATGATCTAAGTGGTATAGTAGGAGCTTTGCATGTCTCCTAGTTCAGCCTAAGCTGCTCTGCTATAACTACCTCTATCAGCCTAAGCTGCTGGAACACAACTAATAAGGGATAACTGGACCTGGCACAAGGTGTAAGTACCATCAGGTACCCGCTATAAGCCAGGCCAGCCTCCTACACAGCTGCACAAGTTTGAGTGCTCGGATGCAGTGTGTGCCGGCTGCACATGGGCTGAGTGCTCGGATGCGGTGTGTGCCGGCTGCACATGGGCTGAGTGCTTGTATGTGTCCCAGTCTGCGTATTGTGTGTGCAGTACACAGGGACTACGTGTGCGGATCAGTCCACTCTGTGTATTGTGTTCAGTACACATGGACTGAGTGCTCGGATGTGTCCCACTCTGTGTATTGTGTGTGCAGTACACAGGGGCAGAGTGTTTGGATCTGTGCAGTCTGTGAATTGTTTGTGCTGGTTGCACAGGGGTGAGTGTGCAGATGCAGTGCTGTGTGTGTCTGCTGCACAGGGGCTGAGTGCGCGGGGCTGTCCAGTCTGTGCAGTGTGTGTGCAGTACATAGGAGCAGAGTGTGTGTACAGTGCACAGATGCAGTGTTGTGTGTTCCTGCTGCACAAGGGCTGAGTGCGCGGAGCTGTGCAGGTTGTGCAGTACACAGAGGCAGAGTGTGCGGATGTGTCCAGTCTGGGCAGTACACAGGGGCCGAGTGTGCGGGTGCAGTGCAGTGTGTTTCTGATGCACAGGGGCTGAGTGCGCGGATCTATCCCAGTCTTTGCGCCTGTTGCCCAGAGGCTGACTGCACGGATGCAGTGTGTCTGCCGGCTGCAACAGTGCTGAGTGCACAAATCTCTCCCAGTCTCTGCAGTGTGTGTGCAGTACACAGGGTTGAGTGCACAGATGCATTGTGTGTGCCTGCTGCACACAGGCTGAGTGCACTGATCTATCCCAGGCTGTGCAGTGTGTGTGTGTGCAGAACACAGGGGCTGCGTGCACAGATGCAGTGCATGTGCAGGCTGCACACGGACTGAGTGCACGGATCTATCCCAGTCTGTGTGCCTGTTGCCCAAGGGCTGAGTGCATAGATGCAGTGTGTGTGCCGGCTGCATAAGGTCTGAGTGCGCGGATCTCCCCCAGTCTGTGCAGTGTGTGTGCAGTACACAGGGGCTGAGTGCGCGGATGCAGTGCAGTGTGTTCCTGCTGCACAGGGGCTGAGTGAGAGGAGCTGTGCAGTGTGTGCAGTACACAGAGGCAGAGTGTGCGGATGTGTCCAGTAGATGCAGTGTGTGTGCAGCACACAGGGCTGAGTGCGCGGATACAGTGTTGTGTGTTCATGCTGCACGGGGGCTGAGTGTGCTGAGCTGTGCAGTGTGTGCAGTACACAAGGGCAGAGTGTGCGAGTCTGTGCAGTGTGTGTGCAGTACACATGGGCTGAGTGCGCGGATGCAGTGCAGTGTGTTCCTGCTGCACAGGGGCTGAGTGAGAGGAGCTGTGCAGTGTGTGCAGTACACAGAGGCAGAGTGTGCGGATGTGTCCAGTAGATGCAGTGTGTGTGCAGCACACAGGGCTGAGTGCGCGGATACAGTGTTGTGTGTTCATGCTGCACGGGGGCTGAGTGTGCTGAGCTGTGCAGTGTGTGCAGTACACAAGGGCAGAGTGTGCAAGTCTGTGCAGTGTGTGTGCAGTACACAGGGGCTGAGTGCACGGATGCAGTGCGGTGTGTTCCTGCTGCACAGGGGCTGAATGTGCGGAGCTGTGCAGTGTGTGCAGTACACAGGGGCAGAGTGTGTGGATGTGTCGAGTCTCTGCAGTACACAGGGGCTGAGTGCGCGGATGCAGTGCTGTGTGTGTGTGCTGCACAGAGGCTGAGTGCATTGATCCATCGCATTCCTTGCAGTGTGTGTGCAGTACACAGGAGCAGAGTGTGCGGATCTGTGCAGTGTGTGTACAGTACACAGGGCTGAGTGCGCAGATGCAGTATTGTGTGTTACTGCTGCAAATGGGCTGAGTGCGCGGAGCTGTGCAGTGTGTGCAGTACACAGAGGCAGAGTGTGCAGATATGTCCAGTCTGTGCAGTGTGTGTGCAGTACATAGGAGCAGAGTGTGTGTACAGTACACAGGGCTGAGTGCGCAGATGCAGTGCTGTGTGTTCCTGCTGCAAAGGGGCTGAGTGCGCGGAGCTGTGCAGTGTGTGCAGTACACAGAGGCAGAGTGTGCAGATATGTCCAGTCTGTGCAGTGTGTGTGCAGTACATAGGAGCAGAGTGTGTGTACAGTACACAGGGGCTGAGTGCGCGGATGCAGTGCTGTGTGTGTGTGCTGCACAGAGGCTGAGTGCACTGATCCATCGCATTTCATGCAGTGTGTGTGCAGTACACAGGAGCATAGTGTGCGGATCTGTGCAGTGTGTGTACAGTACACAGGGCTGAGTGCGCAGATGCAGTATTGTGTGTTACTGCTGCAAAGGGGCTGAGTGCGCGGAGCTGTGCAGTGTGTGCAGTACACAGAGGCAGAGTGTGCAGATATGTCCAGTCTGTGCAGTGTGTGTGCAGTACATAGGAGCAGAGTGTGTGTGTACAGTACACAGGGGCTGAGTGCGCGGATGCAGTGCTGTGTGTGTGTGCTGCACAGAGGCTGAGTGCACTGATCCATCGCATTTCATGCAGTTTGTGTGCAGTACACAGGAGCAGAGTGTGCGGATCTGTGCAGTGTGTGTACAGTACACAGGGCTGAGTGCGCAGATGCAGTATTGTGTGTTACTGCTGCAAAGGGGCTGAGTGCGCAGAGCTGTGCAGTGTGTGCAGTACACAGAGGCAGAGTGTGCAGATATGTCCAGTCTGTGCAGTGTGTGTGCAGTACATAGGAGCAGAGTGTGTGTACAGTACACAGTGCTGAGTGCGCAGATGCAGTGCTGTGTGTTCCTGCTGCACAAGGGCTGAGTGCGCGGAGCTGTGGAGTGTGTGCAGTACACAGAGGCAGAGTGTGCGGATGTGTGCAGTCTGTGCAGTACACAGGGGCTGAGTGCGCGGATGCAGTGCTGTGTGTGCCTGCTGCACAAGGGCTGAGTGCACGGATCTATCCCACTCTGTGCAGTGTGTGTGCGGTACACGGGGCTGCGTGCACTGATGCAGTCAGTGTGTGCCTGCTGCACACGGGCTGAGTGCACGGATCTCCCCCAGTGGAAAGATTGAAGCCCGTGCTTTTTGTGAGTCAGAGCCCGGTGTCCTCTCCGGGTCAGGCAGCATCCTTGGCGTGAAGGGCCTTTTTGTTCCATTATGAATAAATAGCCATAACTGGAGGCCATTATTCCACGAACCGTCTAGTGCAGCCCTGGGAGGGACAGTATTTCCGAACCCAAGCCCCAGGTCGGGAAACCAATATAATCAGCAACTTCCCTTTCATGTCCTTCCTTCCGTGCACCCTTTTCATGTCGCGCTACATGTAACGAGTGCACAATGATGCTCCGGCGTCCAGGGCCAATTAAGAGCGCACGTCATTGGACGCGCGCAGATCTCTCTGCGAGGCGCTATTGTGAGGAGGGATCACGAGGGATCACCGGGGCTCGTGCGCTGCCAGAAACACCGCTTCTCAGAGTCCTCTGTGTGCAGGATATTTTACCGCAAAAAAGGCTCATTGTGCAGAAGGTGGGCATCGAGGACTGACAAAATGAGGCCCAGAAAGCACCCCCGTGGAACTCTCCAGCGAAGAACTTTCTTTTCGAACTTTTACGAACCCTTGAATGGAAATAAGTCACTATGGGCCTGATTTCAACTTTGGAGGAGGTGTTAATCCGTCCCAAAAGTGACGGTAAAGTGACGGATATACCACCAGCCGTATTACGAGTCCATTATATCCTATGGAACTCGTAATACGGCTGGTGGTATATCCGTTGGGACGGATTAACACCTCCTCCAAAGTTGTAATCAGGCCCTATATGTTCACAAAAGTGGTTGTGATTTTGCTTTAAGTATCAAAGTCAGGAGGGGCATGTGTATCCCATTATACTAGGTCGTTTTAGGGTAATTTATATGACATCCCTCATGTTTCATCACGGATCAGATCCCAGGTACACCGCGTGCATTTATTTTTAAAACCCTGTCACAAAGAAATTGAAATCGAGGAGAAACGTGGCAGTACATCTGTTCCGCTTCATTGGTTGCAAAGTCTACATTTTAAAATCTCTTATGGGGTTAAGGCACCCACTGCAGAGATCTTTGTGTTCCCAGGAAATAATAATAATGGTAAGATAACTTTGGGGGTAATGCATTTGCTGGAGAAACCTGCAGTTGACATGAAAAGCGGATATTAAGTACTTTGAATGTCTTTAAACCAGAGGTGAACTTATCTCTCATAATTACCAAGGCTAATGTGTTCCACAAAATGGCGTCTTGGTCGCCCAGTGAATATCCTGTTGCTCGCCGTTTCTGGAATTGCATAAGCTTAGAGTGCTTTTTGGACCCCAGTGCTCTTGCAGGCACATATTTTCAGAAGTTGTGCTCTAGGGATTGCGGCCGTTTCCCCCTACTCTGTGCTGTGTACTAAACACAGCACTGTAACTCCCACTCCCTGTCTCTAGAAGCCACTGTGGTCTGAGCAGTGTTACTGCTGGTATGTGGTTCTGTTTTTATTCAGAAGTAGTCCTGACCGCTCTCTTTCGGTTTTTCTGAGAATGTGGTGTATACTGCTTTCTCCTGGGCTCCTCTTCGCTTTCACTAGTCCTCTTAGGGGTAGCTGGACATTGTGAAACTACGGTTCTTCATCAGCTCTGAGACAGTGTCATTTCTTGCTAAGAATGGGTCAGGTCTTCTGTTGTTGGGAGTGTAAACTGTGTGATCCCCAACGCTGCCTGTTGTGCAAGTAGCATTATTGGTCGCCCGGTTCCGCCCTGTTGTATGATCTTAGGACCTACACAGGCTCCTTTATACACCCTGCCCTGCTACGCCATTACCTGGGTGGAGTTCACATAAATTTGTCTCGCCTGTGCGCTTTGACTAGCCATGTTGTAGTACTATTTAGCCAGGCAACAAAAGTGGTACAGTGCTGAGCGACTCTACAATGCAACGAGGACTCTTTCAAGCAGATTGTTCTCGGCCAGATTTGCTGGGAGAGTTCTGTAAGAAAGGAGTTTAGCCAGTCCACTTTTCCACCAGTCCAACAGGATTTGATTTGATTATACACAGTGTTGAAATCAGCCTACATGTTCAATAAGTTCAGCATTGCTGGCTACCCTTAGTCACTGGCTAATGGTAGTCTTTCTTTGCCCTCTACCAGGGACCACTTAACAACCCCATGCAATGATTCTGCCTAAAAGTTTATAGCCCTGTTCTCACACCAATGGGAAGCTTTGGAAAGCTTTGAGATCAGACAGTAATTCTAGGAATTACTTGGCCTAGCCTGGACTTGTTTCAAAGCAAAGTTCCAATTGCATGTTTAGAATTGATGGCCATCTTGTTACAGACACAGGTTCAGTGTTGTCACTTATATGTACCGCTATTCTCCGGCAGTCTGCTGGACGATGGCTACGCGAGAAGAGGCCCAGATCTTCCTTCTTTAAGGAGTCAAGATCCGATGGCCTTAATCCCTGTGATTGAACTGCTGTGGAATCCTTGGGCTGATTTTCAGAAGGGCTGTAGACCTCCTCTTCTTGGTTTTGTAAATCTAATTCCAAAACTTAAAATGTTCTTTGCTGCAGGTCTTTCTAGCCAGGCTGCTCCCTGCTTCCTTCCATTTCCCCCCTGCTGCCTGTGTGTCTTTATAATCTCCAAGCTTTTGGAATTAAATCATGCATTAACCTTGTGTTCCGATGACTAGTATAGTTGGTGCAATCATCAGGGATGCAGATTTACATGCATCTCACAGTGCCACTCTGCCTTCGTCTATCGTGGCACCCATCTCCATGATGATTTGTGGCACCTTCAAAGAGTCTATAAAATGGTAAACATCAGTTCTAGCCTACTTCCCGATCTGAGAGCTGTGTGGCTCCTGCTGCAATGTCCCACTGAGACTGGGGGGGGGTTTAGCACAGCAAAAGTGTGGGGGGGGGGCGATAGGGCCCTTACTCGCAATCCAATCTAGTTGGTCGCCCTTGATATCAATTGGGGTCTTTTACTGAATACATGCGCTCTAAGACCTTTGGAAAACAAAGGGTTCACTTTCTTAAAGAATCATTGTACAGTGTTTAGGACTACGATTAGGGACGATAAGAAGTATCCCAGCTTCCATGGTCTCTATCCATCTAGTCGAACCAAACCACGCCAAACTTCAAGGCACTTAAGTAGACCCTCAACAGATCTCCTCACTCTACCAACCAACAAATCTCACCACTCAAGTGTCCAAGGGCTGCTGTTTTGATGTGATTCTTAATTTGGTGATTATGACAGTGAGCGATATATAAGGACAGTCTGATTCCAGTGTTGAAGAGTGGGAAACTGCATGATGTATCCATAATAGGAAAGGGGGACTGATTCCCCAGATGGGGAGTGGAGATGAATCTGGGTTGATTCTAGCGGTGAAGAGCGGAAGCTGATTTGTGTGGAGAAGGGCCCGATGGGAAGAGGAGACGCATAAACTAGGTTCTGAATTGATATTTTTATAAATGGCACCTGGAAGAGTAGATAAGGATGTCCCAATAGGGCACACATTCATTAAAACCAAGCCCCCCACTCACACCGTCACAACTGTGTGGGTATCCTGTGGGTACCCATTTCTAATATATTCATCAGACTTACCTGCGTTGTAAACTTGCTGCTGAATGATCCAGGCGTATCTGCTGTGGACATTGTGGGAAACTGCCTTAAGTGACCCCCTCCATTTCTCCATGGTGTGGGGAAGTGAAGGCTGTATGGAAAAAGTTCTGCATGAGAAGGAAAAAAGTTTAAAAAATAGATATTGGTTACTCTTCACCAGGGGCGATACTTCAGGGGTAGTGTTTGTGGTGTTCCACCCCTCCCCCCTAATAAATGTATTTTCTGTTAGATAGTTTGGTACAAGTGCTATCAGTCGGAAACGGTGAGGTGTCTGTCGGATTTCACCAGGGATTTTTACATAAACAGGGACAAAACAGGCTCATGTTCTCCCTCTTTCTGTTTTGAAAGGCTTTATAAATGTAGGTTATTTTAGAAAATATTGTTTTTTCTTGCTTGGTACCCCAACAAATCTGCATTCCTCTACCTTACCACTGCCCTAAGCCCCTGCCATGGGCCCTCATTACATGCCTGTGTGATGGTTGGAAAATCTGAAGGTCACACCCCTCAATTTTACTGACCAAGCTACGCCCCTGATCTTCACATACTTGCTAACCGTAGGCTGGTGGATGCTCTGCTTTGAATAGAGATACTCTGCACACACAAGGTATGAAAAATAACCTTTCAACGTAAGTGTATGTGAATAGCATGTATTTCCATGCATGAACCTGACCAGAGAGGTCAAATACTGTAATCCTAACTCCTCGATCTTGTCTCTGGTACAAGCATTTGTTTGATTTTAAGCCGTTCAGTGGATTTGCCACGTACACATGTTTTCTCTGCCAAGACTGCAGCTGTCCAAGTGGTGACGGAAGGAAAAATAATATTTCTCCTGTTGCCAAAATTTGAAACTAGTTCTTGCCTTTTTTGTGGCTGATTTCCCTAACTCCTAGGAGAGCTTGAGTGATTATGTTGATTTTAGGAAGATTTGCGGAATTTGTGTCTGTTTTAAGGAAATGTGAGAGCCGTCAGGGGCCCAAGAATCCCACTACTCACTCCTGCTTAGCCCAGTAAGTTCACTGGCTTCGTGTTCAGACTGCGAGTCTAAATCAGCCATGTATTCCACTGAAGAAGCATTGCAAGCAAGTCTGTCCGATTACTAGCTGTGACCCTTACATTGGGCTTTGCTAGCCTCTTCTCAGGAGCCCCGGAGACAGTGCTTAATTTGAGCCAGTGGTTTCCGGTGCTCCATCCCGGCACCTAATTGACAACACAGGCACTTATGACTGCTGGCACATGATGGCGCTGTTTGTGCAATTTAGAGTTGAGGAGAACAACAGTTGTTTATTAATTCAACATACATTAAAAACAACTAATATCTGCCATAAAAGCCATTCTTATAGATATGTCCTCTGGTGTTAAGGTCTGAATTGTCACGCTTCTACCACTGTGATGGTTAGTAGCTGTGTAGGTACTGTCATTGGCAGTGCAGGCAGTGCTAATGGGTGGTGCAGGCTGCGGTGGCCTCCTGGCTGGCACTTTTTAAAAATACAAATTAAGCCCTGTCTGGAGACTGCATGAGGAAGAGAATGGAGGCGAATCACCGCCAAGACGTGGAACACTATTCCCACCCACATGCGTCAGACCAAAGACCTCCTTACCTTCAGGAAACTTCTCAATACCTGGCTGTTCGAGCTGCAGCAGCACACCCCCCCCCCCAAACCTCAGCGCCTTGAGGCCCTCACAGGTGAGTAGTGCGCTTTACAAATTCCTGATTGATTGATTGATTGATTAAACATTACCCCAAGAGCGCCATGGGATTACTATGGCTACCTCCTTGTGTGCTCCTCAGCAGGCGAAAGGATGCTCTTGGAGAACTAAGGATGGGATAGTGGGCCAACCCTGTGATATCCTCACATTGGGCTGACACTGCTGGCATGTTGTTGAGTCAGCCTCCATCTAGGGCTGTGCACTGGTCTCAATGTTCACCCTTTTCGGAGTTTGAGAAGTTTTCTGCTTCACATTCGCCCCAGGATAGTCTTTTCTCCCCATTGGGATTTCACTGCATCATAAAATCGTTTTCACTGTAATCGAACCCAGCCATGCTGGAAGATGTAGCTGTTTTTTTTTGTCTCAGCCACTTTACTTTTTTGCAAAGCACTTCGCTGAATGACTGTTCTAACCAGAAGAACATGATGTTTTCTGCAGAGTTTATCTTGCAAAGAACCGTTTCGTTGGAGTTAAATGAGGATGCAGGAGTTGTAAAATGTTTCAGAAGTCACAATTTTAACACTGAGGTGGCAATATGAACAACCTTTTTTCTGTAGACCTTAGCAAAGTTTGAAAAACACTGTAGACAACACTACTTTCATGCACACAGGGGCGTAGCTTCGCAGGGATGGTGGGTTGTTACAGCCTCCCTAAATATGTATTCTCCTATAGTAGATAGTTCAGTACATGTGCTTTCAGTCTGGTATAGTCAGGTGTCTGTCGCATTTCACCAAGGATTTTTACATGCACACACAGACAACACACACACACAGACCCACACTCTCGTCTCTGCCTTAAAACTTGGTTAGTTTGAAAACTGTTGTGTTTAAAGTACTCCTAACAATCCGCACTCCTCTCTTTTTCCACTGCCTCTTAAGCCCCCACCTTGTGCCGTGATTCTCATAGTGTATTTTAACAAGATATGCCAGTATGATTGTTGTGAAATCTGAAGCTTACCCCCCCACACCTCCAAATCTTACTGACCAAGCATCGCCCCTGCATGCTCACGCTGCATCTTTTTTCCTGGCTGACATTGCAAGCCATCAGGAAGTCTCCTGGCTCCTTTGTACCTCACTGTGGCTTGTTTTATGGGCAGTTGCACTAGTACAGGGTTCTGCAAAGTCAGTCCTGCCGGGTCCATGCCAGATTTTTTGCATATCCACATTTAAAAAAATGTAGATTTCTGAAACATCTTTTTTCTAAATGTGGATATCCTAAATACCTGGCATGGACCTGGCTCTCCAGGACCGACTTTGCAGAACCCTGCACTGGTAGCTTTTGCATCGCTTTTGTTGGGTCTTAATGTGCTTTCAAATGGCATCAAAGTTACCTTAAAACATGCTTATTGGTGTCTCTTCACTGCTTGGGGTGACCCTCTTTTGTTGCAGTTTTGATACAGGACTTACCTTGGAGCTGGACATGAAAGGGCCACCCTCTGGCCCTGGAAAGACAGCTGCCCTTTCCCAGCCGTCTGGAAATTAACATTTTGCAGGGAATGTGACAAAAAGCGCTGCGACAAAGGGGATTTTGTGTGGCAGGAACACGGTTGATGCTCACACTTGTAGCAGTACACAAAGCACCAGGTTTACTTGTGCCAGAGTCTGGGCCTGTAGAGGTTGTTTGTGTGTGATATTAGGTCCATGTCTTGTTCTCATTCCAGATGTGGCTTGGCACAGAATGCTCTGCTCATCAGCCAAGGAGTCTTTCTGCAAGGAGCGTATGATACTTGGATTTTGGGTTTTAAAGTGGATGCTAGACAGTGTGCTGCCCTTCAGAAGACAGGAGTTTCAGTTTTATATATTTCTGATGGATACTTCTAACTACAGATTTTTCACACTTAGTCTTCTTAGGCACAGACCGGACCTGGATAATTCTTAAGCAGTGCTCCTGTGTGCCACCTAGTCGCTCCATGGTGACTGTGCACCACCCTGGAAGTAAGGGTGGCCGAAAAATTCCACTCCGCCAGCGGAGTTAGCAGAGATTGGCCCACTCCACTTGGAGTACGGCATGGCAGAGTCTTTTTTTCTTGTGCACTATTTAAAGTCCATAAAGACCATGAGAAGAAGCTTTGAGAGGTAAGTCCTGTTATGGAAGAGAGGAAAAGGGAGGGTAAAATCATTCCTCAACAAGAGCAATACCTTCAGTGCAGTAAGAGTGCCACCAATGGACCCTTCGACGAGCAACATGTTTAAACCATCGATCAAGGCAACAACATAATCGAAGGTCACATCGACTTTGCCCATGGTCTATGCTTCGACGATGGCAGTTCCGTTGGCGGCAGCATCGTTACCTAAGAAAAAAATGTTCGACAACACATCCGACGGCGGCCACGTCGGCGAAGGCAAAGAAGTTAAGGACTATACTCAGTAGAAAGGTGGACATTCAAATTCTACTAATGGACAAATGCGCCAAAACAACAACTATAGTGGATTAAAGTGAATTTAGTGTGTAAAGTGAATCCAACACTCCTCCGACCATTATACATTATATTGTTTGGTTAGGACACGAAGGCCAGAAAATTTGTCCCCACAAATATACGTTACTATGCATGTGTGTTAGTTGAACTTCAAGGCCACCCGCTCTTTAGGTTTCAAGCTTCTCATTGCTATAATTACTGCTTGCGCCTACACATACGGCGTACATCCTGCCAGCGCTGCAGGTTAAGCTCATGTGCAGGTAGAAGCAGGGTGAGGCTCTGGGACAATGCTTTACTTATTCTCTGTATTTACTGTTTTGCTAGGAGCACTGGCTCCCGTTTGTAGCTTGTCTGGTCACCTTCTCTCAGTCCAGTGGTAGGAGCACTGCCTCACCATATCGTATTAGCGTGCAGAATTTGAGTTCCTTCATTTCTCATTGTTTGAAGAGATGAAGGTGGGGAAGACCTATTCACAAGAAATTATGAAAACTGACCATAGTGTTGTCGGAGATGGTTCATAGTAGTCCTCGGTTTCCGTTCCGCTCACTTGAGCACCCAAAGTTTTATTGATACCCTCCTTGTGCCCCCATTGCCACCTCAGATAAATTTGGTTAGGTGCCCTCAAAGGAGGGTACCCCTTGTTTTTTTCAGTCAGTGAACCATTAAGATATAGAGAAACTTTTTATATGCTTACAGGCGGTATCTTTGCTCTTGTGGAAGTAGCGCTTCTTCAGATCTTTCTCCTTCTTCTTCTTAGTAGTAAGAATTACTTTCCAGAGTACTTTTCCACCTCGTGGTGCTACTTGGACATGAGAGACTTCCTGTTTGTTTCCACGTGGTAGTGTGGCCACTTGGAATAGAAGACCATCTTGTCTTCCCTTGTGGAATATGGCCCTAACTCCCACTTCAAGATGGCCGCCAGGTGTATGCTGACAAGATGAAGCGGGGTCTCACTTTCTTTCCCCTTTTTGTATCTTCTGACACCTCATTACAGACCTGCAAACATTCTGTGATCCTGCAGGTTGCCCTGTCTTCACGGCGTAAAGGAAGCCTCTTCTACTCAGGTGGGTGCGCACAGTCTTTACCTGTGTCTGGAGCCAAGCTAATGTCGAGGTCCGCACTACATCCCAAAGTGGACCAGATGAGGATGGTCCTGGAAAGGACTGAGAACAGCCAGGTTGCTCCTTATAAACAGGGCCCGAGTAGAGTGCAAACATAGAGGTGGGACTTCCATTAACACATTGTGATGGTTCTTGTGATGGTGTCTAGAGGTTCAAGGCGCTGGAACTGTTGCCTTGAGAGGGAGAGCACTTGGGTTGTTGAGGGAGAAGTGTAAGGTTTATTACAATGTAATGTCTACCATTAAGGTGTATTTTGGGGGAGATTTGTAGTATTGTTGTCTGTCTGAGACCCCTTTGCTCCTCGAGTGCCAGTGGTTTCCTGAAGAGGTCGTCTTACTAGTGTGTCGTGTAAATTTTAGTTTTCCACATTTTTGTAGCCTAATTGCATATGTTTGGATGTTGGTTAAGGCGACACAAAACGTGTTGTTTTGAAAATGTGTGTAGTTACTCTTGTACAGAGCAAGGAAGGATAAAGATTTCCTGGCACGCACTAGGTGACTGCTGGATTTTCTGCATTTCTACGTCAAGTCAAGATAGATGTAGAAACTAACATAAGACGTGAATTGGATGTGACATTTAGATGTTAACTTAATTGCGTTGAAAGAAAATGCATTGTTCGTCTGAATGCAGCAAAGTGCCGTGTTTTCCGCGTGTGTGTTATAAGCATAACCCGTCGCTTCAGTTTTCCTGACTTATTGGCAGTTTTCGGGCATGCGTAGCACTCCGTACTTCCCCCGGCAGATAATTCCCAATGAACGGACGGAGACTGGAGGTCTTCACACTCGCCCAGCCTGCGTCGGCCCACACACGTCCTGCCGCACACTGCGCTCCGTCTGTCTTTTCAGGCTCATTTTCCGCCCGGGAAGGGGTCCTGGCGTTACTGGAATCACAAGTTTCGGTACAGCCGGGGGTACTGGGGGATGATATGGTTCGTGAAATGGTTTCTGTGGCTTCTGCGAGCCGTGCCTTTGTGTAGTTCAAGAACGAATACCTCGACAATAGCCGACAAAAATCCAGTTTAAAATGTTCTTGTGCCCTTTCTTCACAGTAGCTTAACAATAATTCAGCGTTTGCCGCAGCAACTTCCCAGAAACGAATGAAAAATAGAAAACTTGAAGTTTATTTACACAAATCCTGAAGCGTCTTCCACTGAACTTTGTGCTGTTCTGCTGCAGGGCCAGTCTTCACAGTGGGCAACACAACTGAGCAGACACTTTCTATTGTAAACAAGGGACCCCTTGCAGCTCTCGGAGGTACTTGGTGTCGGGCGATACTTTCCCTGGTGATGGACGGCCTTTGTTAGCCCCAGCCAGGGTTCGAGTGACCCCTGCGCTGCAGGTGCTGAACCCGTTCAGCTACACTGTGGACACACAGGCCTGTCAGCCGGCCCCCGGGGGTGAGCCTGGCGCTGGGACACCTGCCTAACAAAGGCAACACCCAAGCGAGGCCTGTCTCAAGGAAGACGCTGATCACAGAGCTCACCCCCTCTGTGCTATGAAGGGCGGTAGTCCAGGCGCTAGAGGAGGCATACAATCTCTCTGTGCACGTCTGTGTACCCCGCCTGTACGTGCACCGACACCTGCCTGTTCATTTGGTATTACAAAGCAGTTTGAAGTGACGCAGAGGCGACAGGTTGGCGCTTTGTACAAAACCGTAATGAATCATATGTTTTAGAAAGGTCCCACATGCCTGGTTTCTAACTGCCTGGTTATTGTGTGCAAAGTGGCAATGTAACTCTTCAAATGACGTAAGGACACTTGCTGTGACACCCATCCAGTTTTTCTGCATTTTTGCCTGACTCATGGCTTCTTGTCGCAGTGGAGTTCTGTCTCCATGGCAACATAACATCATCAGCGCTTGCAGTAAAAGTAAGAAAGTGGAGGAAGATGTTTGTATATATCAGAGTGAACTGGAGATGGGTGGCTTAGAGATGGGCGCTGCGGAACAGTTTAGGGCAATGACCCTCTTCCCAGCAGCCTGTTTTTAGGATCTCGCCTGGGACAACGCATGCACTGCATGCGCTCCCACTTGGAGATATAGTGTATACAAAAGGGGGCTTGCAGCCCACCCATTGCTTAACATTTGTTGTTTTTGTTGTCACTCCTGTTTGCTGCTTTCTAATTGGCCAGTGCATGCTGCCTTCACTTCGCCAACTTTCACCTGGAGCATGGACCAAGTGCTGATTGCTGTCCTTCCGCTGATCGTGCTGTGATTGAGGCACTACTTTTATCCTGTCTTCTTCCCTGACGTCCTCGTTGAACCCCCCTTGCCATTTGTAGTTATGTTTTACAATGCCACACAATTCAAAGAAGTCCTTTTTTCTTTTTGAAATGGATGATTATCTTGACAACAGATGTTATCTGCCTTTACTGTGACAACAGATTTTATCTGCTTTCAAATGTGTTTTCACTAAAACATGGTCATGGGTGCAATTATTTTGTTTGTCTGATCGGATTTTTTTTGCCAAATGTCATTTTTTTTTCATGCATGGGAACATTAATTTATTTGTCCAGAATTACAGGGGTGTTGGCTGAGACCTAACAAGTACTTGTAAAGCCAACATATCTTGACCTTGAGACTGTTGGTTCTGACATTGCTTTTTGTTCGTATTGTACAGCATGGGCATTGCTGACTTTGGCATATTTGGAGCCATGATGAATAGCCTTGATACTCATAGTACGGCCCAGGGTCCACATGCAACCCCACCTAACCTTTGCATGTGGGCCCTTGGTCAACTGGAACACTGGACTGCTGTTTACTCGACTCAGTAATAACAAAATTATATGAGGTAGACAGGTAATCATTTATTTCATGGTTAATTGATGTTAACAAAAGGAGATAACTAAGAAGTCCTGCGCTTAACTTTAGAAACACCTTCATTTTTAAAGACATCTTGCAGAAACAGTGTAAAATTATGATAGCCTCTTAATAATTCAAAAAGTTGATTAAACTTGCAGAACCTTTTCACCTTAGTACAATTGATTATATCAGTGTATTGAGAAGTATTAATTCAATTAAAAAGAGATAGTTTTCAAACATGAATTTAGAAACATTAATTCTTCTCTGTACCCTGTTAGCAATACCACTAGGGAACTAAACAGGTAAATCAGTTGTTATGTGCACTTTTTGGGCGGCCTGGGTTCATTTTACACATGAACGGCATTATGGTTTATGAAATCAAACACAGGAACAGGTTTTGCACTGCGCACACCCTGAAATCATGTATTGTGGGGTCACCTCTATATGTTTTGGTGAAGAAAAAAGAGGGGAAATGAAAATAAGCAATTGCCTAGGATCACACCGTTTGGTAAAGTGGGGAAGCTGGGATTAATCCCAAGTTTTCCAGTTTCACATTGTTCATTTCAGCCACTAGATGTATATCCTTTGTTTTGCCTTCACCTACCTAAATGCCAATTTCCCCCCCACTCCCTCGCCTGACCGCCACCCCTCTGGCATCAATGCGGCCCTCAGACACATGACAGCCTAAACCTTTTGGCCCTTGGGAAAATGTTTGTGAGTACTCATGCTATATAGCAACATGGCTATTGTGCGTCATTGCTAAGATTAATCATAAAAAGGCACTATGATGCAGCCAGCGCTAATCCATTGTTTAAAATAAAAAGCATACTAGCCCTGGCTGCATCATAGTGCTTTTTTAAATTAGTTTTAGCGACACTGCAAAGCATCTGCGCTGTGGCTACAAAACCTTGCCAATAGCTTTCATAGGCGAGATCTAGTGGCTTTGGCAATGCTTGTTTATGTTTTTGAGGCTGTCCGTAAGCGGGCTGAAATCGGAGCCAAAAGCAGCCGCGTTTCCTTCCTGTTTCTTTCTTTCGATTGTCTCTTTCCCAGTCTTTTTGCCTACTGTTCCTGCTGCTGTAAATCCCAGGGAGCTGAAGGTAGCAGCGATCCAAAAAAACAAACAGTCTCCATTGGCTCCAGCCCCTGGCGTAACGCCTGATGGAATAAATGGCCAACTCGGCCCTGTCTTGAAGCTCAAATAAGCTTATTGAGATGTCTCCTCCTAACTGGAACAATGTTTTCATTTCTGTGCATCTCTGCACTGAGGCAGTCCGTTGAGTGCTCCATTTGAGTGCTCACTGTGGAACTAGGTGACTAAAGTTCTATTTGCAGCTTCTCCATTTGCCCAATGCAAGTTTCACATCTTTTTTTATCTCCTTGTACTCTTGAGGCATTATCTAACAAAATTGGGAGTGCTCAGAAATATGCTGTGCCCTGGTTTACTACTTAGTAAGCAGCTGGACATTTACAACAGGAACGCAAGTGCATATACGTCCTCAGAGGTGACTGCTGTGTTTTTGAATTTCCATGGCATTGGTGGACCCATTATAGAGTACCTGTGTGCACCTAAATCGTTAATAGATCTTAAATAGAAGTGTTGTCAGGTTGAGGTGAGGCCTTGAGGAAGAGTGGTGGCACGGTGAAAGAGTTATGTTTTAGTGGATCATATATTTTCCGGTAGGAGAAGTGTAGTTTAGTGGAAGAGAATTGGTCTAGTTTAGTTGTCGTCTAGAAGATGAAAAAGTGGAGGTACATTTGAGGAGGCCTGATATAGTGGAGGTTTTTCATGGTGGAGCCATGTTTCAGTGGTCCTGTGGAGGTCATACAGCCGGAGAGTGGTTGTTTAGTGGAAGAGGTGTGGTCTAGTTAGTTGTAGTCTAGATGACCGAGTGGAGGTACCCTTGAGGAGTCCTGGTGTAGTGAAGGTTTTGCATGGTGAAGCCGTGGTCCTGTAGAAATGGTGTGGTATACTGTGAGAGTTGTGGGTTAGTGGAAGAGATGTAGTCTTGTTCAGTTGTGGTCTAGATGGAATAGCAGAGATACAATTAGGAGACCTGATGTAGTGGATGTTTTGCATGATGGAGCCATGGTCCTGTGGAAGTAGTGTTGTTTAGTGGAAGAGTGGTGGTTAAATGGTAGAGATGTGGTCTTGCTGAGTTGTGATCTTGATGGAAGAGTAGAAGGATAACTTGATGAGGACCGGTGTAGAGGAGGTTTTGCATGGTGAACCTGTGGTCCTGTGGAAATGGTGTGTTATGCTGGGAGAGTGGTGGTCCTGTTCTCTTGTGGCCTAGATGGAATATTAGACACACCGTTGAGGGGTCTTGGTGTAGTGAGAGTTTTTCATCATGGTGGGGTATAGTGGGAGAGCGATGGTTTAGTCGAAGATATGTGGTCTGGGTGGAAGAATGAAGGTACGCTTCAGAAAGCTCTGTCGTATGCCCCCTTCTCTTTCTACACCACTGGTCTATGCAGCATCACGTATTCTTTAGGCTTTACTTGCAACTTGTTTGGTGATACCCAAAATCATCTTCCACTCCCAAATGCATCTCCAGCATGAAGTGACCAGATAGATGCCTGTACCTGGCTATCTTCACCACAGTCAAGTCACTATAAATGTCAGTTTTTCTCCAAACGTGACACACAGAAATCCTCACCCTTTCGTTCACGTGCTTCTCTCCTCTTGACCTGTATCTCATATGAACATCACATACGTCTTAGGCCTTCATCATCCCATCTCTTAACACTACCATGTGCTGAAATCCTGCACCCCATCTCGCATTCCTCTCAATAAAGACCCCCAAGACCATATATGTTTACAGTTCTTACTCTTGAATCCCACCTGCCCCCCATTTTCATTATTGTGGGTCACTCATTTACAGCTTGGGCATGTATAGCGTTCTCTTCCAGAGCCTTGCATCCCACTACATCCCATTACACCTAAATATAAATTAATATTTCAACTTTATAGGAACAGCAGTACTACCCCCAAAAACAATTACAATAAAGCAACCCTGCATTTTGTGTTTCTAGAGTTAGCCATGGTTTCAGTGCATCTGTTGCAAAGTATACAAAGTAAAATCCTGATGAAGAATTGTAGAAAGCAGTCTCCTTTAGACTGTGGATTTCTGCTCTTTTGTCCTTCAAAATTCCGCAAACCAGGAGCATCGTAGCCCTTACAGGCTGCGGGGTGGGCCCATGAAAGAGCAGTTTTCTGGGTAAAGTACTGCATATTAGTCAAAGCGATTGATGATAGATGTATGCGTTAAAGAGCAGAATTAGAGATCATATATGAGGGGGACCGACAGGTTGGACCATGAAGGGAATTCAGGGGCACACGTCCCACATGGCAGTCAGGTGATGAGACGGTCTTGGGGTACAGTTTGGCGATTCATATAGTTTGTCTCCGTCATTCAAACCCATTTAGATTGTTCTGTATAGTGCAGGTACCTGCTGTAGGGTCAATGTATATTAATATACAGAGACTGCAATGGTTTTGCATCTGTGCATATCAGTGCTCATGTCAGCTGTGAACGGATGTGGGGCCAGGCTCTTTCAGTTCTGTCTAAAGCTGATTGGGCAAAGGGCAGTTAGTGATGGGAGGTTCTGTGTGTGACTGAGTGCCACAGCGGCTCTGCAGCCAGGGGGAGGGACTCGGTATAGCACAATCTTTTTAGAAGATGGAGGTTTTATCCTCGGATGGAAACCTTGAATAAGTAGCCATTTTTTCACTGATAGGGGCACGGCTGCTTCACAGTACAATGTACACTTGTGCATGCGTCCCCAAAGGCCAGTATCTACAAAACATCACACTATTTCTGTTGCTCAGTGCACTGCAACAGCTAAAACAATACATGTTAGCAATAAGTTGCATAATAAAGGGACGTCCAGCCACAAATGGACTTCCCCTTTCTGGAAAGCATTATTGCGGGCAAAGGCTTGCTGTAGGTTCAGCAGGACGTCTTGAGGCTTTGGAAAGAAGCAGATGATGGAGCCAGGAAGTGGTGGGCGGCCATCTTGCTGCTGGCAGAGGATGAAAACACCTCGCGCCGCCTCCAGTCCTCAGACTGCTGCCGCGTCTCAGAGATGTATTTTTGGATGGGTCTTGTGCTGCGTACTTTCTACCAGTAATTGATTATCCGTGGCTTACCTTCCGCGGTGCAGCTGTGTAACGTGCAGCGAGAAGCAAATCGATATTATTTTTTATGGTGTGAACAGTTCTCTCAGACTGAGAATAGGTACCACGTGGGCAAAGAGCGTGTCTGGCACACAGAGCATTGGCAGCATGGTGAGCAGCAGTGTGAACTGCTTACAAGATGTACCGCCCCCACCTCCCTCCCCTCACGCAGACATGTGCACGAACATAGTTGCCAAGTTATCCAGGACCATACACGATGTGATGTTCCCTTCTAGCTTTTTTTCCCTCTGAATTTTTTTTTCAGTGCGGGGACTTGTAGTCATGTTTTAAGAAGAAATAAACAAAAACTACAACTCCCAGAATTCAAAGAAAAACTGGAATGGAGCAGCACTTCACACATAGTCCTGGGAAAGTAGGCAGGGCTGCAGGAGGACAAGGTCCTGCCACGGACACAAAACAGTGGCTGGAAGGGCTGCAGCACTTCTGGCCACCCTCGCACATACAGGCAGAGAGGGTACAGCCAAGCAGAAGTGCAAGCTTCACCCACATGCGGAGAACAGTAAAGAACAGGACAACAGGTAAAGGGCAAGCAGGCTTCCCTCACACTCACAGGGGAGTTACAGGGAAGCAGAGGTGCAAGCTTCACTCACATGCGGAGAACAGGTAAAGAACAGGACAACAGGTAAAGTGCAAGCAGGCTTCCCTCACACTCACAGGACAGTTACAGGAGAAGCAGAGGTGCAAGCTTCACTCACATGCAGAGAACAGGTAGAGAACAGGACAACAGGTAAAGGGCAAGCATGCTTCCCTCACACTCTTCCCCCACACTCACAGGACAGTTACAGGAGAAACAGAGGTGCAAGCTTCACTCACATGCGGAGAACAGGTAAAGAACAGGACAACAGGTAAAGGGAAAGCAGGCTTCCCTCACACTCTTCCCTCACACTCACAGGGCAGTTACAGGAGAAGCAGAGGTGCAAGCCTCACTCACATGCGGAGAACAGGTAAAGAACAGGACAACAGGTAAAGGGCAAGCAGGCTTCCCTCACACTCTTCCCCCACACTCACAGGACAGTTACAGGAGAAGCAGAGGTGCAAGCTTCACTCACATGCGGAGAACAGGACAACAGGTAATGGGCAAGCAGGCTTCCCTCACACTCTTCCCTCACACTCACAGGACAGTTACAGGAGAAGCAGAGGTGCAAGCTTCACTTACATGCGGAGAACAGGACAACAGGTAATGGGCAAGCAGGCTTCCCTCACACTCTTCCCTCACAGGGCAGTTACAGGAGAAGCAGAGGTGCAAGCTTCACTCACATGCAGAGAACAGGTAAAGAACAGGACAACAGGTAAAGGGCAAGCAGGCTTCCCTCACACTCACAGGGCAGTTACAGGGAAGCAGAGGTGCAAGCTTCACTCACATGCGGAGAACAGTTAGAGAACAGGACAACAGGTAAAGGGCAAGCAGGCTTCCCTCACACTCTTCCCCCACACTCACAGGACAGTTACAGGAGAAGCAGAGGTGCAAGCTTCACTCACATGCGGAGAACAGGACAACAGGTAATGGGCAAGCAGGCTTCCCTCACACTCTTCCCTCACACTCACAGGACAGTTACAGGAGAAGCAGAGGTGCAAGCTTCACTTACATGCGGAGAACAGGACAACAGGTAATGGGCAAGCAGGCTTCCCTCACACTCTTCCCTCACAGGGCAGTTACAGGAGAAGCAGAGGTGCAAGCTTCACTCACATGCAGAGAACAGGTAAAGAACAGGACAACAGGTAAAGGGCAAGCAGGCTTCCCTCACACTCACAGGGCAGTTACAGGGAAGCAGAGGTGCAAGCTTCACTCACATGCGGAGAACAGGTAGAGAACAGGACAACAGGTAAAGGGCAAGCAGGCTTCCCTCACACTCTTCCCTCACACTCACAGGACAGTTACAGGAGAAGCAGAGGTGCAAGCTTCACTCGCATGCGTAGAACAGGTAGAGAACAGGACAACAGGTAAAGGGCAGGCAGGCTTCCCTACACTCCAGAATCACTTGGGAGAGCTCCTATTGTGGCAGGGCCTGAGAAAGGCACAAGTGGAAGGCTGTGTTAAGGCTGCACTGTGTATCAGTACCACATCGCAGTGACATGGCCAGTTCCGGAGACCTCGTCTGCAGCTTGCCCACCTCTGGAGGCCCCAGCTAGAATAGTGTCTCTGGTTCTACTTGCCACATCAGTTGTCCTTTGTTATGTTCTGGAGGCGCCTCTGCTTAGTGTGTCCGGATCTAGAGCCCACCATTGGCCTGTGGAGTCCAGATCTGGAGTTGACTCTGGCCTCTTGTGTCTAGTTGTAAAGGCCTCACCTTCAGTAGTTTGTGGCTCCTCTGGGCAGCTACATCCAGTTTTGGAGCCAATCTCTGGTCCATTTTACCCTGTTTTGAACCCATCTCTGCCACTTGCCTCATAGTGTGCACAGATTTTGTGGGAATCTGTGATTTGGAGGGATTGACTTTCTCTGAGGTTCTCAGAGCCTTGGCTTCTGCCACATTGTGGGGGCGACAATAGGAAGCTGTGATTTGAATGCATCTCACTCCATACAGCTGCTAGCATCCCCCCATGATGATCTGTAATCTAAGTGCTCATGTAGGAATCAGGTGTAGGAGTGTGTTTTATGTGCAGGATGGTTCGGGCACATAGAGCGCTAGTTTCCCTCCCTCGCATGGCAAGCATTGCATCCCCGAGGCTGCCATTGCCGGGGCAAGGGGTGGACTTCCGGGTGGGCGCATCCATGGTCGGTTTGAGTCCTGCCAAACTCATACACAAAGTGATGTGGCGACAGTGGGTGGAGGCCCTGTCCACGGATGGAGTCACAATTCTCAGGAACAGCATGTGGGGGAACGGAGGCGAACTGCAAGAGAGGACATGACTCAAGTACAGGCTGGGTGCTCAGGGGAGCTGATGCTGGGTGAAGTCCATTCAGCTCGAGACAGGGCTTAATTTGTAAACAAAAAAAAAAATAAGTGCCAGGGCACTTGTTGGGAGGCCACTGCAGCTTGTCCCTCCACCCCCTCCCCCGCTAAGACTGCGCTAACACAACTACAAACCATCACATTCCTTTAAGTGGGACAATTCACACTATTTCAGTGCCCAACACTGAAAGGATGGCTTGGGCAGCAGGTGTGTGCCCATTTTAATGTAAATTTAATTAATAAATGACTGTTGTATTGTTCATTACTAGACTAGACAGTTCACCATGTGGTAGACTGTGATGGGGACCTGTGTTGAAAATAAAGTGCCGAGCACCGGGAACCACCGGCTCAGATTAAGCACTGACCTTAGCCCTCCTTGTTGAAAGCTGTACTTACTGCCACCATCAGAGGGTGTTGGGAACACTGTGAACTTCCATTGCTTATGTGATGAAGTGTGGTGTGAATTCTCACATACAGAACAGTTATGCTAGAAGAAGAGGCTGAGTTTGAGTATACTCCTCCTTGCTCACCAGCTGTCCACCAGGAGGGATTCTTGGAGATGTGAATTGTCCTTCGTAGGGAATAATGAGTGCCCTTTCCACGCCGCCCCCGCTCACCTGGCACAGAACAGCTAACCTGGTCCTCATGCCGGCTGATGTTCTGTGAACCCTTGCCATGGAATATCAACTTAGAGCTTTAAAGATGGGCTCACAACACTGTCAGGTGGTTTTACATTTTAGGTCACTGGCACGCTTCAGGTAAGGATAATATATTGTTTTCCTTAAAATTAATTTACAATAATACAAATGCATAAAGTGACATAGTGCAAAAAACACATAGAAGCTGTGATGCTATCCAAATCCACACCCTTCTGGAGAATAGTGCGGGCTGTCATGTGAATATTATAGTTTGCCTGGAGCATAGCAAGCACTGAATGGGAGAGTTTCCTTTCTTTCAGTGGAGCTGAGTGAACCCTAATCATAGGAGGAGCTGATCTTAAATACCCCCTCCCTCTTTTGGTGTCAGGTCTTCCGGATCCACCAATCTCCAGATAATTGGTCATAAACTTTGGGTCATATTTAGTTCTGACTTTAGCTGCATTCATCAAATCAGCAAGCTTTCAGTGATCTCCCCTGTGGAAATTCCTCTGGGCCCTGCAATTACTTCTTCGAATATAACTAATTCCAACTAATGAAAACCACATGCCTAGATTTCAAAGAGTACAAAGCCAGGCAGTCAGAATATGCCCACACCCACAGAGACATGACCAATCAAAACAGCTTTATAACCATTCCAGCGCCTCTTTGCTTCATGGCTACAGAAAACAGAGCAAATGTCCTGGCTAACTTCAACGTCTGTTCTGATGCAGTGTTCAACTAGAGCAGTGGTTCCCAACCTGTCGTCCGGGGAGCCTTGGGGGTCCACGAAGCCTCCTCAGGGGGTCCGTGACTGCTTAGAAAATGTAATAATATTAACAGATTAGGTCCCCAGTTTTCACTAATAACTTATTGGGGGGGGTCCCAGGACTCCAATAATGATTCAGTGGGGGTTCCCGGGTTCTGTTACTGTTAAAGTAGGGGTCCACAGACGTCAAAAGGTTGAGAACCACTGAACTAGAACCATCCATACCATACCCTGTAGGCATCTTTAATACTACCATCTTTATGTAAAGAAGCAACAGAAGAATTGGGGATGGGTGTAATTGGCGTAATTCTCTCTAGCATAATTACTGCAAAATTATTCGTAATTATATGTAATTACTTGAGTAGTGTAATCCAGCATTTAGTAGTATTTCCAAAATGGGCCCAGCAATGCATTTTGCGTTGCGAAGACAGCTCAAGCCTCCACAGGCCAGAAGCAGCAGCAGCCGCTCTCTCAGTTCATTGTTCCTGTGCTCCTGCAGTAGGACTTTTGCCCCCAAATTACTCTTACTTACCCAAACTGGCCTGATTGCTTACTTTCACAAGAGTAATGCGTAATTACTGAACATTACTTTGATTTACTCCAGTGTAATTAAAATTTCAACCGGGCCAAAGAAGGATGCCTGTGTTGGTACCTTGGTCCATCTGGCTGGACTTGAACCCTCTTAATGCAAATTTAGCCCAGCACCCTGAAGTGACCAAGGTGATGTCTCGGTGCTTTAAAAAACTCTGTCTAAATAACGAAATAAAACAAATGCTGGGTGATTCTGAGGACCCTTAATGATTTGGTGAGTACACTGAGGGAAAACCCTGCCACGGTGATGATGTGCAGTAGAAAGGATGCAGTCTCAGGAATGATATACACCTTGTACCATGCCCCACAGCGCCTTATTGTGTAGACCTGGGACCCAACTGAAGATATAAAAGTCTATATTTTTAGACCTCACAATCTTTATAAAACCAGTGTGTGGGAGGGGATGGGGGCAGTGGAGGGGCGGGGCCTGGTGAAGAAGTGGGGCCAGTCGCTGTGTAAACAGCTATGTAGGGGCTGGCACGAGAAGGGAGTGGGGCTTTGGGCCAGGCACTGTCTGAGCTCCCACCCTCAAAGCACAAACAGGCTCCTGTCCTGGGGGGCTCCGGGAGGGGCGGTGGAACGAACGTGTGGCCTTCACACCTGAGCAGACGCCCCCACGCGCTCATCACCCCGTGTTCATCACTTGACAAGGAAGTATGAAAGTGTAGGTAGCCAGTATCACATAGTGCCTGTTCGCTTCTGAGAAGTGCAGGTACTCTCATACTAAAGTTACTGCACCCAGGCCAAGAAGTGCAGATACTGAGTACCTGTGAGTACCTGCCCATTTAAAGCACTGGCTAAGAAGTGCAGGTACTCTCCTACTAAAGTTACTGCACCCGGGCCAAGAAGTGCAGATACTGCGTACCTGTGGGTACCTGCCCATTTAAAGCACTGGCTAAGAAGTGCAGGTACTCTCCTACTAAAGTTACTGCACCCGGGCTAAGAAGTGCAGATACTGCGTACCTGTGGGTACCTGCCCATTTAAAGCACTGGCAAAGAAGTGCAGGTACTCTCCTACTAAAGTTACTGCACCCGGGCCAAGAAGTGCAGATACTGCGTACCTGTGGGTACCTGCCCATTTAAAGCACTGGCTAAGAAGTGCAGGTACTCTCCTACTAAAGTTACTGCACTCGGGCCAAGTACTGCAGATACTGCGTACCTGTGAGTACCTGCCCATTAAAAGCACTGGCTAAGAAGTGCAGGTACTCTCCTACTAAAAGTATTGCACCCGGGCCAAGAAGTGCAGATACTGAGTACCTGTGAGTACCTGCCCATTTAAAGCACTGGCTAAGAAGTGCAGGTACTCTCATACTAAAGTTACTGCACCCAGGCCAAGAAGTGCAGATACTGAGTACCTGTGAGTACCTGCCCATTTAAGCACTGGCTAAGAAGTGCAGGTACTCTCCTACTAAAGTTACTGCACCCGGGCCAAGAAGTGCAGATACTGCGTACCTGTGAGTACCTGCCCATTTAAAGCACTGGCTAAGAAGTGCAGGTACTCTCCTACTAAAAGTATTGCACCTGGGCCAAGAAGTGCACATACTGAGTACCTGTGAGTACCTGCCCATTTAAAGCACTGGCTAAGAAGTGCAGGTACTCTCATACTAAAGTTACTGCACCCAGGCCAAGAAGTGCAGATACTGAGTACCTGTGAGTACCTGCCCATTTAAAGCACTGGCTAAGAAGTGCAGGTACTCTCATACTAAAGTTACTGCACCCGGGCCTAGAAGTGCAGAAACTGAGTACCCGTGAGTACCTGCCCATTTAAAGCACTGGCTAAGAAGTGCAGGTACTCTCCTACTAAAGTTACTGCACCCAGGCCAAGAAGTGCAGATACTGCGTACCTGTGAGTACCTGCCCATTTAAAGCACTGGCTAAGAAGTGCAGGTACTCTCCTACTAAAGTTACTGCACCCGGGCCAAGAAGTGCAGATACTGCGTACCTGTGGGTACCTGCCCATTTAAAGCACTGGCTAAGAAGTGCAGGTACTCTCCTACTAAAAGTATTGCACCCGGGCCAAGAGGTGCAGAGACTGAGTACCTGTGAGTACCTGCCCATTTAAAGCTCTGGCTAAGAAGTGCAGGTGCTCTCCTACTAAAAGTACTGCACCCGGGCCAAGAAGTGCAAATACTGAGTACCTGTGAGCACCTTCCCATTTAAAGCACTGGCTAAGAAATGCAGGTACTCTCCTACTAAAGGTACTGCACCCGGGCCAAGAAGTGCAGAGACTGAGTACCTGCCCATTTAAAGCACTGGCTAAGAAGTGCTGGTACTTTCCCTTTCATTTTAAAGAAGTGCAGGGTGTCGCGCCGCGCGGTGCGGCGCGAGCCGAGAGCTCGACTTCGACCGGGCGTTCGGCTCGGGCCGCGCACCGCGTTATTAAGACGCGGCGCGCCCCCAGCCTCTCCTGCGCGTTTCGAGGCCCCAGATTTGCTTGGGGCCTCGTTCTTCCTTCTGCCTTTCACTGTCCCAGGGGTCTCTGAACCCTCTTACCTGTTTTTCTTCGTTTCTTTGTCCTTTCTTCTGTTTGCAGTCTGTTGTGTGCCTTTCTTTATGTCTTTTCCTCCTTCCCAGATTCCTGTGCTTTCCCAGCATTCCTTGTTCCCTATTCTCTATGGTTCCTCTACTATTCTGTTCTATATATTGTTTCCCTATCTAAGATGGTGTCCTTTTACTTCCTGTGGGTCACTTCCTGTTTGTTGGTATATAAGGGCTGTGTTTTTTCTCTTTCCTTGCGCTGCAACACTTTCTGCTCAGTTGGTGTCTTCGCTCCTGATTTCCTTGCCTTTTGGTTTTGGACTCAGCATTCTGTATTTTCTGATTTTTGCTCCTTTTGGATTCCTGTTTGTTGTTCTTGTTTTTCTCCAGGACTTTTCCTGTTTGGAGGTTTTTCCCCTTGGAAGGGGTTTTTCCCTCTGGCGCTACTTTCTGAAGGGCACGGTCTGTTCTTGGTGTCTCCATTGCCTACAGCACCGTGGCTACCAGAAAGAGTCGCCCCTTTTTGGGCCAAAGCCGAACATTGAAGATTCACGCCACCAGATCTGCAAATTCCAGGCGCAAGCAGCACGTGAGTCGTGACAGATTGCAGCGCCTAACCATTCCGACGTCCTCAAACACCATGGATAATACAGTGGCGGCTGCTGCAGATCCGGAGCAATCTCTGTTAACCACGATTCAGCAACAAGCCCAGGAGTTGCAACAACTACGTAATGAAAATGCTGCGTTACGACAGGCTTTGGCCCTCCGCACCAGTGATGTTCCGACAATCTCCGCTTCTACCCCTTGTTTCTCTGGTGAACCAACCAAGCTTCGCGAGTTCTTGGATGCTTTAACGGTGTATTTCGCCTTCCGACCTACTCAATTCTCCCACGACAGGACCAAGGTGGGTTATCTTATCAGTGCCTTATCCGGCCCAGCCTTGGCCTGGGCAACCCTGATGGTGTCCTCCGACGACCCTGTATTGTCAGACTATTCCGCCTTTGTGAGTCGCTTCAAACAAATGTTTAGCCGTCCTGGATTGGAAGCCTCCGCTGAAGAAGCCTTGTGCGACATCCAACAAGGCTCCCAAGACGTCCTGCAATATATAACCCGTTTTCGTCAGCTGGCGGCAGAGACCACTTGGGTGGAACGTACTCTGGTAACATTATTTCGTAGAGGACTCAAAGAAGAAATAAAGGATGAACTAGTGCATTCTACCAGAGCGGAAGATCTTCGTGGCCTGATGGATCAAGCACTGTCCATCGAATATCGTCTTCAGGAACGGAGATCGGAAAAGAAAAGGAGTAGAGGGTTTACCCAACCAAGTAGCTCCCGTGCATACCTACAGCGTTCCGAGGAACCTCGCACTCCTGCTAGAGACATCGAAGGGGAACCCATGCAGGTGGATACTACCCGAGGTCCGCTCTCTGCTAGTGAACGAGAAGACAGACGCAAGAGAGGGTTGTGCCTGTATTGTGGTTCTGCTGGTCACATACTCCGTACCTGTCCAGTACGTCCGTCCAGACCTTCGGGAAACGCCACCTCCCGTCCCCTGTAAGAAGGGAGGGGACGGGATCTACAGCTATACCTTCCATCAGCTCCTTTAATGACAATACCACTGCCTTGTTCATCTTTCCTGTCCTGTTACAACTTCCTGACGGTCGTCAAGAAAAGACTATGGCATTACTAGACTGTGGTGCTAGTGGTATATACATGGACAAGACATGGGCTGCTGCTAACTTAGTTCCTACTCAAGCAAAAGAAGTACCTGAACAGGTACACACTGTGGATGGATCTTTGATATCCTCTGGTCCTGTAGACACCACTACCCTGATGTTAAGTCTACAGGTGGGAAACCATCAAGAACACATCTCCTTCGATCTTATTACGTCCCCTAACCATACCATCATTCTTGGAATTCCGTGGCTCATTAGACATAACCCATATATAAATTGGGTTACCCGGACAGTCTCTTTGTCTTCGCAATTTTGTCACGAGAACTGTTTTACTTCCGACAAGTATTGGTCTCCGAAAAGATCCTTAGCTACTGAAGGTGCCACTGGTATGTCCATTAATACGGTCCAAGGGGTCCCAGACCACTATTTGGAGTTTCAGGATATTTTCCAAAAACCGTCAAAACCTGTGCTACCTCCACATCGAGAATATGATTGTGCAATTCCATTAGAACCCGGCACAATTGTTCCTTTTGGGAGGATGTACTCCCTCACGGAACCCGAAAGGGAAGTTCTAAAGGAGTATCTGGACGAAAATATACGGAGTGGTCTTATTGTTCCATCGTCGTCTCCGGCTGGGGCCCCTCTCCTTTTTGTGCCCAAGAAGACTAAGGATCTTCGTCCGTGCCTGGATTTTCGAGGTCTGAATAAAATCACCATTAAAGATCGTTATCCTTTGCCTCTCATCAGGGACATACTGGAAGCAATCAGAGGGGCCCAACGTTTTACTAAATTGGATTTACGAGGAGCCTACCACCTTTTACGCATAAGAGAAGGCGACGAATGGAAGACAGCATTCAGGACCCCATTTGGCCATTTTGAATATAGGGTTATGCCGTTTGGTCTTACTAACGCCCCGGCAATCTTCCAGAGATTTATGGACTCAGTGTTTTCAGACCTACTTAATCAGACAGTCGTGATCTACCTAGATGACATTCTTATTTATTCTAGAAATCCTGAACTCCATACTTCCCATGTGAAACAAGTTCTTCAAAGACTTCGTGATCACCAACTATTTTGCAAACCAGAGAAATGTGAGTTCGACATAACGGAAGTCAAATATCTGGGCTATCATTTAAGTCCCACCGGCATAGCTATGGACCAAGAAAAGGTACAAGCTATCCTAGAGTGGCCTTCTCCTTCTACCATAAAAGAAACACAATGTTTCCTAGGTTTAGCAAACTTCTATCGACAATTCATTCTAGACTTTGCCAGTCAGACTAGCCACATAACTCACACCTTAAAGAAGGACAATTTAAAGAAGGGATTTGTCTGGACTGAGGCTGCTGAAGCAGCCTTTCAAAGCTTAAAGAGAGCCTTCACCCAAGCCCCCATCTTAAGACATCCAGATACCACCAAGCAATTTATAGTAGTAACTGATGCTTCTGAGAGAGCCATCGGAGCTGTCTTACTCCAACGACAAGAGGATGATGGCCTTGAACATCCTATTTTCTATTTGTCTCATATCCTTTCCACAGCTGAACAACATTATTCCGTACTTGAAAGGGAATTATTGGCTCTGAAAACAGCCTGCCTTGAGTGGAGGCAGTTTCTGATGGGTTCCAAGGAACCATTTGAGGTGAGGACAGACCACCGTAATTTACAATGTTTAAGAAATTTTGTATGCCAGAATAGTCGTCAGGCCCGCTGGGCCTTTTTCTTCAGTCAGTACGATTTTTATATTACATATATTCCAGGATCCCAAAACATTCTGGCTGATGCTCTGTCTCGCCGATATCCAGAGTGTTCTCCTTCCTCATCCCAGTATCTTCTAGAACCCAGTAAGATCATTGGAGTGGCTCAGTCTTTCTTGGAAGAAGTACAACAAGAATACGCCAACCAATCGGACCATGACATAGAAGAACTAAGACCATTATTGTACAAGAAACAAGGATATTTTTATTACCAAGACCTGATATTCCTCCCTACAAACAAGGTGCAAAAGAAAGCATTACAAATGTGCCATGATTCCCCTGTAGCTGGTCACAGAGGCATCAAAGCCACACAAGAATTACTTTCACGATTTTTTTGGTGGCCTACCTGGAAACTGGATGTGGAAAGATACGTTCAGGCCTGTCCCATATGTGCCCAAGTCAAAATACCTCACACCAGACCGGCAGGATTACTACAACCTTTGCCTGTTCCATCGGCCCCATGGCATACTATCTCTACTGATTTTATGTGTTCGCTCCCACCATCAGCAGGAAACCGGGTTATCATGGTCACAGTGGATTCTTTCACAAAGATGGCTCATTTCACTGGCCTAAAAAAGCTGCCTACTTCCCAAGAACTAGGTCAAATATTCATAGATCATGTCTTCCGTCTCCATGGACTTCCACATACCATAATCTCTGATAGAGGACCTCAGTACATCTCCCGATTTTGGAAGCATTTTTGTAAAACACTGAATATGAATAGAGCCCTGTCTTCAGGGTTCCATCCTCAGACCAACGGACAGACTGAGCGTCTGAACCAAGGACTAGAGCAATATCTTCGATGCTTTTGCAATTCTACCCAAAGTAACTGGAGCACTTACCTCTCTTTAGCTGAATTTTCCTACAATAACTCAGTCCATAGTGCCTCCAAGGTCACTCCCTTTTTCTGTTCCTATGGTTTTCATCCTACCTCTTTCCCTACTTCTCCACAATCCAACTCTCCTCTACCTGCTATTAACTATTTCTCCAAACGCCTTCTCCAACTCCATAAACTAATTCGATCTAATTTGTTACATACCAAGAGGTATATGAAGAAGGCTGCAGACAAGAGACGTACAACCAATCCAAATTATCATCTGCAAGATAAAGTCTGGCTCTCCTCCAAATTCTTGCCCTCACGTCTCTCTCAAAACAAGTTCACACCTCGTTACTATGGGCCTTTCCGTATTCTCCAGTTGGTCAATCCTGTCACTGTCCGTCTTCACTTACCCCATACATGGAAGATCCATCCGGTTTTTCATGTTTCTCAGCTTAAACCTTATGTGCCTGATCCTTACTCACGTCAGTTTCCTTGTCCACCTCCTGTCCTTGTGAATGATGCTCCTGAATATGAAGTGCAGGAAATCTGTGACTCTCGTCTTTTTCATAAACGACTTCAGTATCTGATTCATTGGAAGGGTTATCCTCTCAGTGAATGTTCATGGGAAGATGCCTCTTCCGTTCACGCTCCTCTCCTGACTCAACGCTTTCACTGTTTATTCCCTCTTAAACCTGGGCCTTCGGGAGGGGGACCTACTGTCGCGCCGCGCGGTGCGGCGCGAGCCGAGAGCTCGACTTCGACCGGGCGTTCGGCTCGGGCCGCGCACCGCGTTATTAAGACGCGGCGCGCCCCCAGCCTCTCCTGCGCGTTTCGAGGCCCCAGATTTGCTTGGGGCCTCGTTCTTCCTTCTGCCTTTCACTGTCCCAGGGGTCTCTGAACCCTCTTACCTGTTTTTCTTCGTTTCTTTGTCCTTTCTTCTGTTTGCAGTCTGTTGTGTGCCTTTCTTTATGTCTTTTCCTCCTTCCCAGATTCCTGTGCTTTCCCAGCATTCCTTGTTCCCTATTCTCTATGGTTCCTCTACTATTCTGTTCTATATATTGTTTCCCTATCTAAGATGGTGTCCTTTTACTTCCTGTGGGTCACTTCCTGTTTGTTGGTATATAAGGGCTGTGTTTTTTCTCTTTCCTTGCGCTGCAACACTTTCTGCTCAGTTGGTGTCTTCGCTCCTGATTTCCTTGCCTTTTGGTTTTGGACTCAGCATTCTGTATTTTCTGATTTTTGCTCCTTTTGGATTCCTGTTTGTTGTTCTTGTTTTTCTCCAGGACTTTTCCTGTTTGGAGGTTTTTCCCCTTGGAAGGGGTTTTTCCCTCTGGCGCTACTTTCTGAAGGGCACGGTCTGTTCTTGGTGTCTCCATTGCCTACAGCACCGTGGCTACCAGAAAGAGTCGCCCCTTTTTGGGCCAAAGCCGAACATTGAAGATTCACGCCACCAGATCTGCAAATTCCAGGCGCAAGCAGCACGTGAGTCGTGACACAGGGACTGAGTACCTTCCCAGTTAAAGCACTGGCTAAGAAGTGCAGGTACTTTCCCTTTCATTTTAAAGAAGTGCAGGGACTGAGTACCTTCCCAGTTAAAGCACTGCCTGTGTTCATTGTTTGATATCAGTCCTTCACCCGGTGACTATGTTACCACCTCTGGTATTGATAGCACACTCTGGCACCTGGTGAGTTGCAAGCCTGCCTCAATCTTGATGGGGCACTGCATAAACAAAGGGGGTCTACCCAAATAACCCTACTATACCTGGGTATAATACAGAATTGTATATATGATCGTGGTAAAATAGTAGGAAAAAATCACACAGCACATTTCAAACAATGAAACCATAAATCAATCATATATACAATTCAATCTTGATGGGGGTCACTGAGTGGAACTTCTTCCCACGCCATGTTCGCCAGGCTCTGCAGCACCTTGTAGGCACTATCTGCTGGGCTGCAGAAGAGATCGTCCTCTTACCTACCGTCCGGAGCCCTGTGGTAACCCACCGTCCGCCTCGGTACCCCTCGTCACTCTTATTATAACTGCTGCGACTCCTTGCTTCCCTATATTGGTAAAGCGCCTGGATGCCTTCGCTTCGTGGCGCTGACGTCTCTGAAAAAGTCTGTTGTTTTGTGAAGAAAAGACCCTTGGCGAGCACAGGGATCGAAGTGGTGCAGGCAGGCGATTAATCCCCAGTCCTCTCCCCCTTCGCCCGGCCGACCCCTCCAAGGCGGAACACCATACCCCCGTCCTTCGCCCTTGCTGTAACGCCTGCCCTCTTGCCCCACAGGACAGCGCTGCAGCGCTTTGCATCCAGCCACACGTGCATTCATTCAGCTGCACTGATTCTCATCAACGTCAGTATCCCCAGTGCTTAATTTGTGCTTGTTGTTTCTGGTGCTGAGCACCGGCACTTGTTTTTGAGGGCCGGCACTTAGTCTTCTGCCTCAGGCATTACCTCGAGCAAAAGACACATATGGGAAAGACGGAAGAAGACAAAAACGAAAAAGCGTCACTATGGGAGAAAGCAGAAAGCTGCGGCAGTGAGCTGAAGGGGCAGGGAGTAGCTTCAAATGGATTGAAGAGGCCCGAGATGGCTTCAAGATTACGCTGCCTCAGTATTCCGTGCTCGAACATTTAAATACAGCAGCCGCGTGCTTCAGAGGAGGGCTTTGGGCACCGGCACGTTGTTATTTACATATAAAGCACTGAGTATCCCCCTTCTGTGCTGGGCGGTCTCCGATTCATGACCCCAAACCCATCACCCTCTGCTCTCGCGCCCTCCAGACCAGGACCCCCTTCCTCACCAGACATGGGCGCACTGTGTGATGTTGCGCCTCTCACACCTCCCGCCTTCTGTGCGGTGGGCTTCCTCCCTCTGATCTTGGCGCCCAGAGGTCGCGATGTGGGCGCTGTATAGGATGTGAGGTGAACCTCTCAGAAGTCCTGCCGTCTCTTACACACGTAAAACAAGTCATTGTGGCTTGTGTCGAGCCTGACAGTTCTTTTTCTGGTTTTGGAGGAGTGGGGGCGCATCGGACTGGCCTGTCGAGCAGTCAGGCAGTGCCCGACGGGCTGGTCTCATGAACAGAGCATGTGCTGTTTTTGGCTGTTAGTTGGCCTGTTTTATAGACTAGACAAACTAGCAGGACGAGCCGAGCCACAAGAAGCCATGGGTGTTGTAAATCATACAACAGACATCACGTAAAATATAATAAAATCTCTTTATAATGCCAAAAAACTGTTTCTTTAACATGTGAAAGCTTTGTCATTAATACATCACATTACAGCACTTCACGAGAAGTATGTATTCAAAGGGACAGTTTGTAAAAATGAACTTCCAGCCATTCCTGCCCTGCCTCCCCGTGATGACAGTGCTGTTGGTGAACTAAGAAGCAGGACAGTTGGCACGTGAACCCCGCATTTGGCCTGATTTTTATAGACAGAGCAACAGTATACAATCCAAAAAGGAGCACCCTGTCTTACATTTCAGCTTGAATAGCCCCAAAGCTTCATCCTAATGACTGCATTTATCATGATGCTTTGGGGCAATTTGAGCTGAAATGTAAGACAGGGTGCTCCCTTTTTGGATAGAGCAACAGTATAGTCTATGAAATCAAACACAGTAAGTTTTTGTATATCTGGTTTGCTGAACTCAAGACCTTGAAGGTGCCTTCATATGCGATAGTGAAGAAAAAGGAGGATCAGTAAGAGAAAATATTTGCCTAAGATCACACAGTACGGTTGAGCAGAGAAGCCACAATTAATCTAGGGTTTCTGGTTTCACTTTGCACAAGTAAATGCACTTGTGGATGCTGCCAGGAAAGAGGGGTGGCGGTAGGTGAGAGCAAGCAGGGTGGGGGGTGTGGGGACCAGTTAAAAAAATAAATAAATAGACTTACCTGCCCCTCCGCGATGTGCTGCTCCCGCCAGCCACCTTGTCTCATGTGCTTCCCTCCCCAACAAATCACAACGCTTCTTCTCTCATGCTGAAGCCACGTGAAAGCTCAGCAGAGCCTGGCTTCAGGCTCGAGCCTAGCTCTAGCGTTCACTGGCTCGCCCGCCTCTACAGTTTTATGGTCTGATAAGCCGGTGTTTGCCGTTGATTTCTATGGTGGTACCACAAACATTAAGCATAAAGTATGCATTTAAAGTGTGTCGGCATCACATTTCTTGAAGCCCACTGGAGTTTCTTTTATTTTGCTTCTGTATCTGATAGAGACTTCTAGCTGCAGATTCCTTACCTTAGAATGATTGTGGTGATCCCTTTGTGTGGCAAAGACAGGAAAGTTATCAGAGGTCGCTTTCCACTCTTCGCTTCCCTTTTATGTCGAATACCGTGCACCAGGCTTCTATGTTGATTAAGTTGTAATCAATATTGGTTCTGCTATTTGCCCTATTCGTGGCCTGAGCCAACGAGTCTGGTCTTGTACAACCATGTAATGCTCTTAAACCTGCTGCAGCCATCAATGGAGTCTGGTCTTGTACATCCATGTAATGCTCTTAAACCTGCTGCAGCCATCAATGTTGAAAGTGGGCTCCTGGTTCTAGGTGCTTTTTCTAGCTGTTTATCTTCCTTGGGTATCCACACGCATTTTCCTCCTCGGAAATATCTTTCACTAGTGTGTCCTGCACAGCTTCAGTGTTGGAATCCCAGTTGGCCAATATTGTATGCTTGTTAGCCCTTAGCCTCCAGGCTTCTGTTTCTTACCTGAAATATGTCCTGCTCCTCCTCAAGACTCCGCATCACAGGGTTTCTTTCATCTGGTTCCCAGGCGTGATGTGTGCATTGAAAATGTCCATAGTAATTCCTCTGCCTTCCAGTTTGCTACAGTGCACTTTAGGGGTTACGGGACAAAATCTTTTAGGTGTCACATTCTGGGTTTTTGAAATCCATATTGCTAGACCACCTCTTGGCTACTCCATGAAACCATCTTTCGCAGTCCATTTGGCTTCCCAGATTTCTTTAAAACAGGATATATAATTAGGATTAGGACTCCCGGTTTTATGGGATTTAATTTTTCAACATTTCTGTCCGTATTTATCCATATTTATTTTTTGCTAATTTTTTCTGTATTCATTCATTTTTATTTTACATTCACTGTATAAATGAAGCTGCAGTAGGTATTTTTCCACATTTATTTAACTGATAAATGTATGCTCGCATTCGAATGTCCAAAAGGTTTCAGCAGTATACAGTGCAATAGCATAATCTGAAAACACTTGCATTGTAGAACTGCATAATTAACTGTAGATCTGTACTTAATTGAGCTTAATTAGGAAATCTATTGTCTGTTTTTCATCTCACTTAATCACAATCTGTACACCCACAGACTTGGCACTTATGATTGACAGAAGAAAAATAAATCACCCAAAGAAGGCCTATTTTTGTATTTTTCTGTAATTAAAAGTAATACAGGAAAATAAATAGTTTCGGGGTGTCACTCCTTATCAGCCAGGCTAGCTTAAATCCAGTGGTGTGGTGGGCACATAACCCACGTGATACCCTGAAACCAGTCGCAGGATGCTTGTTTCTGGGCCAGAGAGGATCTGGCCTGGCAGTTCGGGCTGAACTGTTCCCATGGGGAGCAGGGTCGAGACTGATTTGCATATGGCTGGGTCCAAACGCAAATGGCATAGCGAGCAAAAAAAAAATGATGGATTAAGGCCCAGATCTGTGACTTGAGGTGAATGTTTGACATTGTTCAGCATTCCGTCCATCACTTGTTCCTTTTTGCATTTGTCACCCTAAGTGGGAAGCATATGCCCAGACGTGGGTCCCGTGCTCATTATGCCACCGGATTCAAGGTAGCCTGGCTGATGAGGGAAGACACCCCGAAACCAGTCCCTTGATGCCTGTTTCTGTTCCAGGGAGGACCTGGCCTGGCAGTTCGGGCTGGACTGTTCCCATGGGGAGCAGAGTCAAGACTGATTGCGTATGGCTGGGTTCAAACTAGAATGGCATGGCAAGCAAAAAACGATGGATTTAGGCCCAGACCTGTGACTGGAGGTGAGTGTTTGACATTGTTCGGCATTCCTTTAATCACTTGTTCTTTTTGCATTTGTCACCCTAAGTAGGAAGGGTATGCCCAGACTTAGGTCCCCTGCTCTCTATGCCACCGGATTCAAGCTAGCCTGCCTGATTAGGGGTGATGCACCAAATCCTGCCCCACGATGCTTGACTTGGCAGTTCGGGCCGGAGTGTTCCCTTCGGGAGCAGGATCAAGACTGAACTGCATATGACTGGGACGAAACTGGAATTGGATAGCGCGCAAAAAAAAACCAAAGAACTGATGGATTGAGGCCCAGATCTGTGACTGGAGGTGAATGTTTGACATTGTTCAGCCTTCCATCCATCACTTGTTCTTTTTGCATTTGATGTCAAGAAGTAACAGGAGGCCTCTGGGGCGGAAAGTCCAAGGTTAGCCTGACTGATGTCAAGAAATGACAAGTCTAAGGTTGCCGTGGCTGCTTTCTGGAAGAAGTATGCAGCCAGCCCTCCTCTACGCAGGAGGCGGAAGTAAATTCAGCTGCATACGTGACGTCTCCTTGCCCCGCCGAGCATGTTCTGTTAGTGCTTCTGACACAACCGGCTCTCGAGCCCTTTGCCTCCAATCTTTTGAGTTCGACTGACATAGATCTGTCATCCTTTAAAAAACAGGCTATTAATACCAGCATCCATTCCACAGGGCTACCCTCAGGCTGTCACCTGTAAAGAGCGAACTCTGCTGCCTTTCGACAAAAGCTGTTCTTCCTTTCTAAGGCCCCCGATCACTCCAGGAGGAAACCAGGAACTCTTGTTCTGATCCTGGCTTCTCCACTTGGCACAGCTGTGTGGTCCTGGGCAGATTGCTTTACCTTCCTCTGGCTCCATTTCCTTGTGTGTAAAATTGGGAGCGCCCACAGTAGGCTTACATCATTGTTAAGCAGTGTGTACAAAGTGCAGGCGGTCCTGAGACACTCTACAGTCACCATGGAGAGTTGTATAAGCCCCCCCCCCCCTCACAGGCAGACAGTATGAACACACCTCCACAGAATCAGTCCTTTGGGGAGGACCAGGGAATCCACCTCACCATAGGATGCTGTCCTAGGTTAGTCCCAGCGCATGAGACTTAGGGTGGCTCAGATCCGCTCTTGGATTCTAGACCCATCAGCACATACTTGGTCACCTATCCAGGGCTTGTCTTCAGAAGGCGCGCATCAGTGTTTTGTAAACCCCACCTCCCCTTTACCCAGCTGGGAGTGTCTGGTCTTAAAATCTGCGCTTCGGGCCACGCCCACTAACATTTTAAGGGAAAAGCTGAATGTAATAAAAAGATAAAACCATTTCACTCTTTTACAGTCCGTGCATTTGAGCTCTAGGCCCAGGCCTGCTGTGGACAGCCCACCCAGGAAGGATTACCATCAACCATGAAATCTGTGCAGCTTTTCTTAAGGAGGCTCCAAGACTGCACGCTTCCTCCCTCAGACACTGGGGGGCTAAAGTCCCCTTCCTTAGACGCGTTTCTTAGCCTCCTTCCATCACTACACACTGAATGTACTAGAATAACCAACACTCTCTTTTGATGGGTTTATGTGGCTAACTTGGATCAGCATTTCTGTCATCTTTTCGGCAAAATGGCTGAGTGAGTTTAACACTCACTGCAGACGTCTGTTGTGTTTATAAGCTCATAATTTCCAATTACAGCAGCGCCATCTCTGCCATCAGTCCGTCTGAGGTTGATCAATTGAATACTGTGGGCTGGGGATCAGTAACAAGTTGCTAGGGGGTGCCTGGGTTGCCTACATTTTTATACCCACGCTGCTAAAAAAAAAGTTAGACAATCCGGAAAAACTGGTTTAACACCAAATACAAAAAAAAAAAAAAAAGTTTTTTCAAAACTTTTCTTATATGTCTGTTTCACCAAAAGATGTATATTCCAGTGAATAAAGACAGAATTGGTATGCTACTCGCCAGTAGAGATAATTTGAGACGTTTTTGTATTCGTGTACCATTTCCCTTCCAGAACCTCTAATCATGAACAAATGGCTGGTATTTTACTTTGAAAAAATGCAAACTTAACATAAATTCATGTGGAACAACGCTTGCAACCGCATATTTTGCATCGATCTGGACAAGCTACGGGTGCAGGACGAGTTGCCCGACACCCTTCTCCACCTGCTGTGTGTTTGTACCCAGGGCCCAGCCCCTGCCTGTGATAATGATTACATGTAAAACATGGCCAAAGAATCTCTGCCTTCAGGAATAAACTGAGATTAAGAAACAGGTTGTAAAGTGGGACGTGCATTTCCTCAGTGGCAGCGCGCCCGGTAAATGTTAATATTTAGTTCGTGGGGAAACGAGTGTTTCTGCTTTTTGCGTGGCCCCATGGGCTGGGTTTGTGCATTCCGTGAACTCTGAGCAGGTTCAGCCCAGTGGAAGGCCCTTTCTCATCATAATTTAGGCCGCGAGCCCTCTCTGGTTACTGCTAGTCTGAGGTGAGAGCGCGGAAGCAGCAGGGCAGGAGCCCATGTCTGCCTTAAGAGGCCTGGGGGCCTAGAAGCAGCAGTGCAGGAGCCCATGTCTACCTTAAGGATCCCTAGGGGCCTAGAAGCAGCAGGGCAGGACCCCATGTCTACCTTAAGGATCCCTAGGAGCCTAGAAGCAGCAGGGCAGGACCCCATGTCTACCTTAAGGATCCATAGGGGCCTAGAAGCAGCAGGGTAGGACCCCATGTCTACCTTAAGGATCCCTAGGAGCCTAGAAGCAGCAGGGCAGGACCCCATGTCTACCTTAAGGATCCATAGGGGCCTAGAAGTAGCAGGGCAGGAGCCCATGTCTACCTTAAGGCAGCCTAGGAGCCTAGAAGCGGCAGGGCTGAGAGCTCCTGTCTATCTTATAGCGGCTGGGAGGCTGAAAGTGGCCCTGGAGAGCAGGAGCTCCCTCCCTGTACACTGAGCTGTAGCTAAGGTACCAAGCTGAATACATAGCCCGGAAGCCATTGCCTGGTTGGAAAGTAGCTCTGGGCCCGAGTGAGGCATCCATGCCTTCTCTCCCCAAAGTGGGGAGTTATTAACAAGAATGAACAGCTCCCCAAACTGTTTGTAGTTTATACACAGCAGCTGTGTTCATCCGCAGAGTGAGACTGTGCAGCGAGGGCTGGTGCACTGCTTGGGTGCATTCCCCACACCTCTGACCTCTCCATATAAAACACACATGAGAGTGAAGCATAACTTGGCAATGCCTGCTGGTGCCCCCTTGTACCAGTGGCACAGCAGGAGTGCTGTGGTTCACAGCACAAGCAAGGGCAAAGGCTTGGGTATGAAAGATCAGCCTTAATTCGTTTGCAGTGACCACGGTGCCACTATTCCCGCTACTCTGACATCAAAAAACATCTTTATTCATCCCTCTTCCTGTCCAGGCTTTTCGAAGGTGCCTAGTGTCCATAGTCTGAAATGTAGCCTCACTATGGATTAAAATGCACCGACTGATACACCGGCTGCCTTTCATCTTGGCTGCAGTATAATAAGGAAGTTAGAGACCGGCTTCTATACGAGGATTGCATGCCCCCTTGTATGAGAAGGAGACTTAGGTCAGCAGGCTCGCGCTGGGGCTACTTTATGGCAAAAGACCCTAAAGTGGCCTGTTTATAGTGTACGGAGAGCGCTCACCCTGGCACTTCCAGACTTTCCCTGGAGCACTGGCAGCCTTGGCACAGTTCATGTCTGTGGGTGAGCTAGAAGGGAACACCACAGGCCTGCTTTCTTTATAGGACGACCACCCTGATGTGTAAGGCTCATCTGCAGGGCTTCTTGGGCACAGTGATGGCTTCCAGTGACGCACGGCACAGCTAAGATGTTTCAGGGGGCTGCCAGGACGTTTGCTGAAGAAAGTTCTCTTTTGCTGGCAGCTGCACAGACAATATAGGGGGCGACAGAGGAGGTTGGTGTTGCAAAAATAGGGGGGTTGTAAAGCAACACTCCCCTCACAGATAGAAGCGTGCGCTCATACTTGCTTAAAATGTTAACAGGCCCCTGCCATGATGGTATATTCCACCCTTTCTTGGCCTCTTAGATAAAAGCACTTAGGATTCTGGGGCTTGTAGATTTAGATTTAGAAGCCTAAACCTACAAATCCCAGCATCCTTACTGCTGCGGGTCGGAAGACAGGCCTACCTCAGCATCGCCCCTTGGACAAGAGGCCAGCTCAGAGCTGTGGATGGGAATGGGTTTTGGAAGAAGAGTTTATGAACTCCAAGATTTGCACGAGCACAATTTCACTTTCATAGAATAGATAATGTGTTTTATATGGTGTCTGGGACCAACATTAAGAGCTTTTCTAAGCGCTTCTACACTTGATGGATAAGTAAACTGGGGCACGTGGAGCTCAAGGAAATGTTAACCAGCAGGTGATTGGGGCTTTGTGCATGCATGTAAAGAATCTGCCATGTGTATTAGTATGAATGAATGCATGAGTGAAGGGGGTTCTTCTATAGCGCACGGCTTCGCCAAAGCGTGTCCCTGCGCTTTCGGCAGATAGAGACAGAAAAGAAACAGGGAACCTCAGAAGTCCCACAACCACTAAAGTTTGAATAGAAATGTTTTCAGCTCTTTCTTGAATTTGACTTACTCCGTGATGGACCACAAATGTCCAGGCAGCTGATGTCACATACTGGCCGCTTTGACAGTGAAAATGGAGCCTCCTCTGTGTTTTTCAAGTTGAGGAATCACAGTGAAGCCAGCATTACTAGAGCGCAATATTTATTTTTTATTTATCAGTGATATTTATACTGCAGGGGCGTAGGTAGATGGATAGCCTAGCGCTTCGCATGAAACAAGAAGGTACAACAAAAGCTGAGTAATAACAACTGCAGGATCTGGTTGAAAGAGGTCTCAGGGACAAAAGAGACAATGCTATTTCTAAGAAGCCTGGTCCTTGTATCTGGACTGTGCCTGGAGGTACAATGAGTCATGTCCTGTAAGTATGCAGTGGATGACCAGCAGCCCTCCCAGAGGCAGAGGGGATGGGCAGCCAAGAGCTCCCTCTCTTTCGGAGATTGTGTACAGTGGGTCTTGAAGTACTGTCAGAGATAGTTGTATCTCTTCACACCATATGTGGAACTTCACCCGATGAGTCAAAAGAGCGATGTGAAGGAGGCCTCCGATGCAGGGCTGGCGGTCAGGATGACCTATCCTTGGGCTTGAAAAGCACCACAAGTGGTGATCTTCTCCATCTGTCACCGTCCCCACCAGTGACCACATACACAGGGACGTGAGGGCAGTGGTGGAAAGGGGAATGGGACGAGAAAGAAAGCTGGGCCGCCGGGCTCTGCTACTTTTAGTCGTCGTCACTTCTGCTGGCCAAGGATGTGTGCGAGTCAGCATGTAGACGATCTCAAAAGGCAAAGATATATCTTAAGTACCTTGGAATTAAAGGTTCCATCCTTAACTGTAGTGCTGAACATTTACCTTACCATATCTCTGCGTGATGGCAATTCCTTTGTGAATGGCTACGAATTCACAAATTTTGGGCATTCTCAGTATCAACGCAATCCACACGTTAATCTGCTCGCGGCCCACCCCTTAGTAGGTTTCCTACTGCATAACTGCACATTCTTGTAGGATACAATTACACAGTGTTTAATGAACTCATGCATGCTTGGTGTCCTTTTTGTGTACACCTGATAGGTGTACATGGAACATAGGTTCATAGCTGATGTGGATTTGTGTGTATCGGGTCACCTTGGTATTGTGTTTCTACAGAAGGTTTCATTGTGGGAAGTTTAATTGGTAGTTCGCAAGAGAGCATTGAGTTTAGAATGATGCATTGGCACTAGTAACGAGAGTCAGAAAAATAAGACGTGGCGCTTGTGCTTTTTCAAGTCCTGGAATGATATTCCCCTATTTCTGAGGATGAAGGATAAACATACCTGGTTCCATAGACTATTGAAAACTCAGTTTTTTTACTGAGAAGATTAGATCAGGAATTGTGTTGTGCTTATGTATTAATTTTGTTTGCAGCCCCATTTGGGGGCTGGGGGATGAGGGTTGAGCTGCATAAATTTCTTATTATAACAGTTGTCCATCTTGTTAGATGAGATCAAAATACCACAAGTACGCATAGCATTCTGGGTGACATATTCTTCTTTAGGAAATGCTCGGAGCTCAGTGACAATGTGGACCATGTCCAAGTCCAGATTGCTAATTTATTGTTCATTGTTTATATGGGAATTTGAATTGGTCGTGATGGGCGCCAACCCTTGGGCGCAAGTCAAGCTTCTACTCGCACCTCCCGGTGGCCATCAGCCCTGCTTGCTTCGTGCTAGAAGTTAGAAAGTAGTTGAGAATGCAAGCCAGGGACTTTTTAAATTATGCCAGCTGTGTTCTGGTTTTATGTATGAACTGGACACTTGACTGCCATTCATTCCAGACTGATGTTGAAACAACAGCTGTTTCCGGTCCCTCTGGGAATATGGAGGCAATTCCCACTTAGTTCTCATTGCCCCTCCCCCCCTTTGTAAGGTTCCTTTAATGACTCACTTATCATTTATGGAAAAAGTGACCAATTTACTTAATAATACATTTTAAAAAACGTATCCACTAGGAGAAATGTGTACTGCTGAGGCACATTTGACACAGCACATGCCTCGGATAAACGTGTAACGTCAGGTCTCTGAGTAAGGTAAGAACACTACATGAAGATATGTTTGAATAAGCGAGCCACATCTGTTCCTACGCAGGAGGGAGGGGGATCAGTACCGTTGACCAACTGGTGAAGAACTGTTCTGGATTAGTTCTGCCACACAGTGGATCCTTTGCTGCAGGTGCTGTAGGTCCTTTGGTGGACGCTGTGATAGCCCAGGCAGCTTCTCCCTTGTGATCTATTCCACTTTTCACATACAGTCATGGGCTTCTATACAGACTCGGTGTTGGAGACGGCATGTTCTGGTTGGCTGAGGCCAGGCCACGCAGAACCTACCACTCCCGTAAGGGATGGGTGATTACACTCACTGTATAACCTGCACTCGCCCTTGGGTAGCTTGACACTAAGCAGTCAGGCTTATCACAGAGGCAATTTGTAAAGCACTGTCCCAGCACTCTTATATAGCAAATACACTGAGCATCACAAAAGAGACTTCACACATGGTGTATGTAAAGAAGATTTGTATTCAGCATACACATTAACTAACAGAACATGTACATCATGTACTTCTGGGCATAAATCGCATTTGGAAATAACTTTAGCGGTACTAGGCCCTTCCGTGTTAAAACAACATCAGCAATATGTGCACTTGGGAGAGATCCCACTTTCCTTCCCAGCACCCTTGTTCGGGGCCAAATGTTGTCCACATGAGACCCACCCTAGCAATTATTCCCATCCCCTTACAGTTATAGGGTGCACCCCTGTTCACAGTGATAGCAGCAATGTGTACACACAGATATTTACAGCTCTTTTAAATAGCTTTGAGGGCCTAGGATGCATGGGTACAAACCAGTGTCAACCGTGATAATATTTTGGCAAGGAAACAATGTGTATGGCTACACCGCTGTGCGGTGCAGTTGATCACAGGCAGTCACTCCCACACACTCACTCCACACGGCTATGCGGTGCCACGGATATCAGGTGGGCTGGTATAGCACTCACTGGAACACACTTGCTCCCTATCCATAATGCGTTGCACTGATATCCACCAGGTAATTTGTTACTGTACTCGCAGACCCCGTGGGTCCAAACCCTCCTCCTCCTCCAGCCAACCCCTACTATACCACCCCCACAGGCTGGAAACAAAATAAACCTTTTCCCGGTTATTAGGCCCCTCACGGCCAGAGTCACCCTTATTCAAGGTCCCAGGGGAAAGGTAGGGAAGAAATGCAAGTTGACAAATCAAAGTTTCTCCCCTCTTGGTAAGTTCACAAAAGGTCTCTGCACCCTGCCTCCCGGCACGGGTCCTGTTCTACAAAGCACAGAGAGAGGGCCATCATAAGAGACACCCCATTCACAATAGCGCTCTGCCAAGCCGGGCACTCAAGTACACAAATCTGCTCCTCTGGGACCCCCTTGAAATGGGGTACAACGTCTGGTGCACAATGACTTGACTCGCACCAGACAGTTTCGATCACACACGAAGAGTTACCAATTCCGTACCTCCCTGGAATGTGGCACAACGCCTGGGGTGCGATGACTTGAGTCGCCCCAGAAATTTCTGGTCACACAAAGGTGTAAGTTCAGCGGGGCCACACGAGGTAGAATGCGGCCCTGCTACAAGTACCCTCGCCCCCCCACTTCCGAGGGTCTCAACCTGTGAATTGCACACCGCAGGCAGTGAGCATGCAGTCGGCACATCGCACAAGAAAAATTAAGCATGATCGACGAAGCGGACCGCACGGGGCATGCAACCGGTGAATCCTCTCACCACCAACAAGATGCTTATGCGTGTCGCAGCCCCACAATCAAGAGCCACACTCCTTGAACACATGGATATTCTTCCCTCCCTGGGTATACGTGCTCTTGCTCACATACTAGCCTGCATTGGCAGGCTGGACACATGTTTAAGAACACCATAGGTGCAAGTGCGCGTACACAGGCCTGCTATGACAGGCTGGACACATTTAAGAACACCATAGGTGCAAGTGCGCATACACAGGCCTGCTATGACAGGCTGGACACGTTTAAGAACATTATAGGTGCAAGTACGCACACGCAGACCTACTATGACAGGCTGTACACATGTTTAAGAACACCATAGGTGCAAGTGCGCACACACAGGCCTGCTATGATGGCCTCAGCACGTTTGAATCACCAGTAAGCATGCTTGCACACACTGGCCAGCGCCACTTCCTAACATATGTAGGAGAGGCACGCACACTTTCACACTGTACTTACAGTATACAAGTGCCCAGGGCCTTAAGGCCACTGGTGGAGAATCAGCAAAACCTATGGGAAGAGCCGATGCCCAAGGTAGGGAAAACCCCTGTGGAGGTTTTTCACTACCGGAGCATTGAACGCACGTGTGCCTGTCCAGCCTTCCGTCTACCACCTACTCTGCCCTTAAGGGGGTGCTCTAGTGATAGCAAAGGGCCCACTCAGGATTGACTACGAAGTTAGAAGTGTCAACCTAAGCACCAGCGCAACTCCGCCTGCATTGTCAAGCCAGATACATGCTTGGCAGGCTATTCTGGTGGGTGGCATACTCAGTGCAACGTCCCACTAGTAACCAGAGCTGTGCCTGCCCAGGTTATGTGGTGTACCTTTTTACAGGGCACTTCTGGGTACAGCACCTGAACCAATCATATAAGCGCCCCTTCCTGGTGTGTAAAGAAAGGGTGCACTCACCTTTCTTCCCCAGTACAGTGGGGAAGTGCCCAGAATCCTAGGGCTATGACAAGGAGTTAGCAAAAAACTGTGAGGAAAAAGCAAAATGTTTCACCGAAATCCCCTACGAAGGGCCATGTCCAACATCCGGTCACTGAATAACAACGCTAAGCACATGATAAACTCACATGATGGATGGAGGGCTGTTTATTAGTGATCTTCGTTGACTCAGTGTACTGTACCTTCTCACTGCTCCGGTTTCAGCATCGTGTATTTGTATAATACACTATGAGGCCATCAACAGAGACCAATACAAGCCAGAGGACCAGAACAAAGAGTAATAAAATACTTCATTTAAAAAATTGTCTAGGAGAAGATGGTTCCTTCCGTCTGTTTGATGCAGCCACCACCTGATGGGATTCAGGAAAAGACAGAGAAGATCAGGGCTCCGGTACCTGAGACTTGTAATGCTTCGTTATTCTGCACCTTGATTTCTGTCGCCTTTGTTATTTGTACCAGAAAGGTCAGGCTTTATCATGAAAAATATCTCAAATGAGCTCCAAACTTCCCTTGATGTTTTTAGAATTAGCCCAGGTTCTTTAGATAATGTTGGGCAGACCTATGGCCCCAAGGTGTGGTTGATAGCCGTGTACACAGAGCATTGACACCAAGGAACTCCCCGAGGCTTGGATGCCATTGGAACCTGCCCTTGGCTGAGCGGGTGGCATTTGACATTCACTTACTCTTGTGTGAGCCTTGCCCACCATTGTTAGCAGCAAGGGGAAGGGCACTTCGGCACGCGGCTGACGTGACAATGGCTCCTTAGCTGAAGGATCTTCTCACACCCTTCTTTAATCCCTCACCTATTCTCTCCATGAGGCGACATCAGCAGAAAAGGCTGCACCCCGTCTACCTCATCGGTGTCTTCTCTACACCTCCCTCAAAATCCTCCAAAACTAATGAGATCTTCAAACCTTATTTCATCCGTATCTAGCATCCTCCAACTTGACCTTCAATTATATAAGATAATTCATCCCCTTTTGTCCTCACCACCCTATCTTTCTTCTCCTTGCCCTGGATTGCTACCCAGTGCATTACCCCTAGCCACTTATCGATTGCCTCAGGATGCATCTGTTAATGTCGGGATCTTCAGTGGACTTCTATCAAATGAGCTTCCAAGCCTCGAAACCCTCAAACCCCTTTGCTCAGGATCATCTCATCAGTGCCAACTCCTCGATTGTAATCTTTCTTGTCGCCGCCCAGTAGTGAAAATGAACAAGAATGGGGCGTGTGGGAAACTCGACTGCTGTGGAAAAAGACTTGCAAAACTACCAGTTTCCGGTTGGTGGTCATTGACACACAGTACAGAGGAGTTATCCTTTGAGGTAGCCTGTCCTTTGACTCTCGGTGGCAGCAAAATATGAGGACACAGCGTAAAAAAAGCCATAGGATTGAAATTGGTAGTCACGAACATCCCAAATTGTGTGTTTGTAAAGTGTGAAGTCAGTTTGTTTATAAACTGTTACTGACTTCATGTGCTTTTGAAGTTCAACCTATCTTGGGTCCTCCTTATTTCCCAATAAAACGTAAACAGGGACAACGCTCTTTGCAAATGGAGCCCACTGTGTTTATTTCAAACAATTCGGATTGCATTATTGAATGCCTGAAACGTCTTTCGCTGGCTCTTTTGCTTCTGCGATTTTGTGGAAGTTTTTTTTTTTTAAGCTTTCTATGCTTAATCCCGACAGAATGTGTGACTTGTCCCAGGGTGCCCCAAAGAAGACTCCATCTATGCACCCACATCCTGCATTGTAGAGCATGTCACCTTGAAGAACACAACATCACAACACAGTAACAATAAATTTCTGCAGTGTTTAATTTGCAAAAAATAAGTGCCAGGGCCCTCCTCAAGAGGCCACCGCAGCTTTCACCGCCCATTGCCTCTTCCAGCGCTGCCAGTGACTGTACTAGACCAACCAATGACCAGTACTATCCTGAAAGTGTGACTATTCAGGCTATTCCGGGCCCTGAAAGCTACTGTAATGACTTCGGTGGCAGGTAATAGTCATTTTTAATATATGTTGAATTCTTAAACATCTATTGTTGTGCTCATCCCTTAATTAGACAGTTAGCACCACCATGTGGCCAACTGTGGTAAGTGCCCGGTGTTCACAATTAAGTGCCAGTGCTGAGCACCAAAAACCACCGGCTCAAATTAAGCACTTAATTTCTGTTCCCTAAACGCTGTAACCCCTCCAATCACTCCACTGTACCTTTACCTTTGACCCTGTACAGTGCTCCGGTGCCTTTTGGTTAGGTCTGCGCTCTACAAATACCACACACGTACATAAATATTGATATAATGGAAATAAATCCATGAGGGAGATTCAGTGCTAAGTATGTCATACACAGAAGTACTGCGCAAGCATTGTACTCAGCCTTTTGTCAAGTGGATACGATTACCACGTCTGTGTTTTCAGGAATCATTTCATTTATTGAACCGACTTTACCTGTTCTTATACAGCATCAAATCTGAGAGCCCTGGAGTAACTCCTTCTGTGGCACAGAATAACTGAATCCAGTCATTTGTTTGGAATTACAGTAAATTCAAACCGAATGTTTCTAGCTATTAAAGGTGTGAAACAAGTCGACGGGAGCGGGACATAGTTCGAATAAAAGGCAAGGGATAGAAAGCGATAATAGAACATTATAAAGCAGGCAGAGTTGCAAGTTTAAGGAACAGGATGTAGGAAAGGCTGAAACCGGGTTAAGAAAAGTCACAACTCGAGAAATAATACTTGAAGAGCATCAATTTCAGGAGGAAACGCAGAACCTGTAGTGAGAAGCCTAAGTTTAGGGAGGTTTGTGTCCTTTTTCACCTCAAGAGCAGTTAACAATCATAATTGATGGGGTTTGGCGACACAGAACATAAAGGCCTGTGGACCACAGAGCAATATGGATTAAAAAGACCCACAGCATCTGGGTTTAGCTAGCAGGTCTATCTCTCAGGAGATTTGAACGAAATAGGCGTCCAAATGCAACACAAGAGGGCTGTCACTCAGGTCACAAATGCCTCAAGGGATCAGACATTGCACACAGTGCAGCCATCCCACATGTTACATGCATTTTAAGAGTTGGACATGTATACCCTGATTTTCCCTTATGGTAGACGAATTTTGCAGATTACACACTTGACTTGCAGGCCTTAACTTTTAGACAGTAGAGCTCTAGCTCAGGTTTAACTAATCTTACAAGCTCAACCATCGGGCAACAAATCTGTCTCTCTGGTTTTCTCGACAACATAACTGTTAATAAAAATTAAGATTGTGCCATAGCACGTCAGTGGGAAAAAAAACAACACTTTTTCAGATGGAGACCCTCCCTCGAAAGTCCTGACTCCTTAACAACTCACAAATGTTACAGACTAAGGGGGTAATTCTAACTCTGGCGGGCGGCGGAGGCCGCCCGCCAGAGTTCCCCCCTCCAGAATACCGCACCGCGGTCCGAAGACCGCTGCGGGTATTCTGTTTCCCGCTGGGCTGGCGGGCGACCGCCAGAAGGCCGCCCGCCAGCCCAGCGGGAAACCCCCTTCCCACGAGGAAGCCGGCTCCGAATGGAGCCGGCGGAGTGGGAAGGTGCGACGGGTGCAGTTGCACCCGTCGCGAATTTCAGTGTCTGCAAAGCAGACACTGAAATTCTTTGTGGGGCCCTCTTACGGGGGCCCCTGCAGTGCCCATGCCATTGGCATGGGCACTGCAGGGGCCCCGAGGGGCCCCACGACACCCCATACCGCCATCCTGTTCCTGGCGGGCTAACCGCCAGGAACAGGATGGCGGTATGGGGTGTCAGAATCCCCATGGCGGCGCAGCAAGCTGCGCCGCCATGGAGGATTCCATAGGGCAGCGGAAAACCGGCGGGAGACCGCCGGTTTTCCCTTTCTGACCGTGGCCAAACCGCCGCGGTCAGAATGCCCTGCGGGGCACCGCCAGCCTGTTGGCGGTGCTCCCGCCGACCCTGGCCCCGGCGGTCAAGGACCGCCGGGGTCAGAATCACCCCCTATGTTTGTGTCAAACTCCAAAATTACCAAAGCATACTTTGAGGGGGTTGGCTCACAAAAGCCTTCTTTTCACAGTTGCCTTTCTGGTACATGCAGTTCTGTCCAGTGTAGCTACGAACGTGCTGTAAAATCTGCAATTTTTAGATGTTTAGGCACCTCTTGGGTTCCAGTTGTACTGAAATCCACTGTCACAGAGTAGCATGTTTGGTGCTCACTGCTCAGGAGGGGTGGCTCACCTGCCCAGCAGATGTTTGTGGACCTCGGGCCCAGGGTTGAGTAGCTGTTCAGTGTCATCCAGGCATGGGACTTCTTTGAGAAGGCTGCTTTGTCCAAAGGCAGAAGGACATGTTATGAGATTCCTCAAGCCTCAGGAATAAGGTGCCTTAAAATGCACCATCTCCTACAGCTATTCACAAAACAATCCAGAGGGTGGAGGAGTCACCACTCTGTAAAGCAGTTTATATCTCATAAGCTGCATGAATTTTGCTCATGAAAGTTGACAGGCGTGAACAAGCAGGGCATTTTTGCTGACAGTTGGCATATCATTTTCCCATTGTTAACAATAAAATAACAGTTTTCTCTTCTTTGTTATGTAGTCCTCCATGCTACATTTATGTTGCCTTGTTTAAAAAACAAATAGACTTTGTCAGACTGTTAGCTCCCTGATTACATGCGTTGGACTAGGCCATCTAAGGCTGTCATTCCTTTGCATTCAGGTACTTGTAGTCCTGGATTCATACTGCTAAAAATAGAACTACAAGTACCAGAATGCAAAGGAAAAAAAACTTGTATTGGACATAGCGTTGCTTGTAAGGGAAATGCTTGTAAGGGAAATGAAAAGCACAATATAAATAATATACAGTTTATACAGTACAACATAAAATAGTGGGACTGCTTGGCAGTTGTGTTAGTGACGACCTTATTATGAATCAGATAAAAACATCAGGAACGGAGGCGCTTGGAGAGTCAGATAAGAAAGCCCCATTCGAACTAGATACAGTGAAAGAAGTATTTCCAGTTCCTTCAGGCTGACCTGCTGCCAGAATCTTTTTAAGGGAAGTAGTGCCTTCTTTTCTGTTTGCTTGTAAAGACCCCGACTCCCGCCTTCCTCTCCTACTCTTTTTCTTGCACAAACACACTGCAGCAGTGGTTCCCAACCTTTTGATTTCTGTTGAACCCCACTTTATCATTACTGGAACCCGGGTACCCCCACTGAATCATTGTTAGAATCCTGGGACCCCCCCCCACCTACGGAGTCATTACTGGAAGCCGGGGACCCCGGCCTAAACACTGTTGATGATTTGAAATACAAAACAAAACACAAAAAATACAGAAACAAGCGTTCATCAAACACATACACAAATGATAACACGTTTTATTTAGTTTGCAAACAAATCTAAATAAAAAAAATACATTTTAATAGGAAGGTTGGAGCTTTTCTAAATTCAATTGAAGTTGCACATTGTTCATACTGTATTCTGTTTGGTGCACCTGCTCTGCACCCACAAATCAATCTGAGGATAATAATTCAACTTTTAGCCTCCAATTGCAAATTCTTTGACATTAACAGTACATTTAAAATGTTCAATTGCACATTTAGCCACTTTATTTATATTCACTTTGTTAATCTGTTAATATTATTTGATTTTGTAAGCAATCGCAGACCCCGTGACCACCAGGGGTCCACTGACCACATGCTGGGAGGTGCTGGTCAGGGGAGTGGTCCCTCCCCTTTGCCCAGTTTAGCGCCAGAGCAGGGCTGGGCGATCCATGAACCGGTGTAGACTGGCTTATGCAGAGATGGGCACCATCTGTGCCCATCAAAGCATTTCCAGAGTCTGGGGGAGGCTACTCCTCCCCAGCCCTTCACACATATTTTCTCAGAGGAAATCCTTTGTTCTGCCTTCCTAGGACCAGGCTGCCCAGGCTCCAGGGGGCAGAAACCTGTCTGAGGGGTTGGCAGCAGCAGTAGCTGCAGTGGAGACCCCGGAAAGGCAGTTTGGCAGTACCCGGGTTCTGTGCTAGAGACCCGGGATGCATTGAATTGTCCCCCCAATACCAGAATGGTATTGGGGTGAAAATTCCATGATCCTAGACATGTTACATGGCCATGTTCGGAGTTACCATTGTGACGCTACATATAGGTAGTGACCTATATGTAGTGCACGCGTGTAATGGTGTCCCCGCACTCACAAAGTTTGGGGAAATTGCCCTAAACCATGTGGGGGCACCTTGGTTAGTGCCAGGGTGCCCATACACTAAGTAACTTGGCACCTAACCTTCACTAATTGAGGGTTAGACATTTAGGTGACTTTTAAGTTACTTAAGTGCAGCGTAAAATGGCTGTGAAATAACGTGGACGTTATTTCACTCAGGCTGCAGTGGCAGTCCTGTGTAAGAATTGTCTGAGCTCCCTATGGGTGGCAAAAGAAATGCTGCAGCCCATAGGGATCTCCTGAAACCCCAATACCCTGGGTACCTAGGTACCATATACTAGGGCATTATAAGGGTGTTCCAGTGTGCCAATCAGAATTGGTAAAATTAGTCACTAGCCTGCAGTGACAACTTTAAAAGCAGAAAGAGCATAAACACTGAGATTATGGTTAGCAGAGCCTCAGTGATACAGTTAGGCACCACACAGGGAACACATATAGGCCACAAACGTGTGAGCACTGGGGTCCTGGCTTGCAGGATCCCAGTGACACATATCAAACACACTGACAACATAGGGTTTTCACTATGAGCACTGGGCCCTGGCTAGCAGGATCCCAGTGAGACAGCAAAAACACCCTGACATATACTCACAAACAGGCCAAAAGTGGGGGTAACAAGGCTAGAAAGAGGCTACCTTCCTACACCACCTTAGGGGCAGATCAGCCTATTTTTATTAGGTGAATCTTCCCCCAAGGGGGCCAGAAACAACTAGACATCAGGGATTCCTTTTTGTGCCAATTTCACGCAAGGGGCGTGACCCCTTAGGCAAGGGTCGCTCCCCTAGGTGGCAATTTTATTTTAGGCCATTTTTGCCCCTCTTGGGGGCAGATCGGCCTACTTTTATTAGGCCAATCTGCCCCCAAGTGGGGCAGAAACCACTAGACATTAGGGATTTTTTTTCTTTACTATTTTACGTAAGGGGAGTGGCCCCTTGGGCAAGGCCCATTCCCTAAGGGGGGAAATTATTTTAGGCCATTTGATTAACCTATTTCTATTAGGCCCATCTGCCCCCAAGGCGGGGAGAAACCACTTAGTCACCAGGGATTGTGTGTGTGTGTGTTTTGGGGGGAAGCCACTTGGGCAAGGGTCACTTCTCACCGGGGCACATTACTGTTGGCCATTTCTGCCCCCGTTGGGGCAGAGTGGCCTTTTTTTGTAAGGCCCATCCGAAAGCCCACTAAACACAAGGGAAGATTTTTATTTTTTTATTTTTTTAAAGAGAGTGTGGGTATGGCCATACCCCCACCTCAAATAAAAGGGGACAAAGTTGTTCTGCCCACCAGAGGGCAGATGGGGAATTACCCCCAATCCACTCCCCAGTGGGGGGGGGGGGGAGGTAGAAAACCTACTAGATGATGCCAGGGAATTTAAAAAAAAACAAAAAATAGTGGGGTTGTGGCTACCAACCAGTATATGGGCATAGTTATGCCCCCCACCCCAACTGAAGGGGGTAACAGTCTTTCAGCTCTCCTCCTGCACACTAAAAGATCTTATCCCAATGGCAAGTAAGAGGACATTTGATTATTTTGGGGTTTTGATTTTACATTTGGGCCTTGAGAGCTTGGCTAGCTCTCAAAATCGTCCCACTTGAAATGGTGATGGATGCTCTTTTTGGACTTTGGGAAGCTGCCATCTAGAAAAATGTACGAGACCTAGACACATCTGAAAACGATACATCTGGGTGAATCCAGGGTGGTGTGCTTCACATGCACCCCGCACCATTTTCTGACACACAATGCCCTGCAAACCTCCAACTTTGCTTGAAATCACACATTTTCCCCACATTTTTGTGATGGAACCTCCCGGAATCTGCATGAATCCACAAAATGCCTACCACCCAGCATTGTTGCATCTATACCGATAAAAACATTTTCAAACTTCCCTTTTGGACCCTCTTAGGTTCCCCCTCAATTTTGACATGTTTTTGGCTCTTCCCTGTCACAGGCACTTTGCCCACCTACACAAGTGAGGTATCATTTTTATCGGGAAAATGGGGGGAACATTGGATGGTAGGAAATTTGTGCCGGTGCGATGATCCCACACACAAATTTGGGGGAAATTTGATTTTTTTTAGCTAAATTTGAGGTTTGCTGAGGATTCTGGGTAAGAAAACACTGGGGGAACCATGCAAGTCCACACCTCCCTGGACTCCCTCTGGTGTCTAGTTTTCAGAAATGTCTGGGTTTGGTAGGTTTCCCTCGTTGGCTGCTGAGCCCAGGACCAAAAACGCAGGTGCCCACCCTGCAAAAACAGGTAGTTTTGTAAGTGATAATTTTGATGTCTCCACATAGTGTTTTGGGGCATTTCCTGTCACGGGCACTAGGCCTACCCACACAAGTGAGGTACCATTTTAATCAGGCGATGTGGGGGGAATGCTGGCTAGAAGGAAGATTGTGGCTTCCCGCAGATTCCAGAACTTTGCAGCACTGAAATGTGAGGAAAAAGTGTTTTTTTTTTGTTGCCAAATTTTGAAGTTTGCAAAGGATTCTGGGTAACAGAAGCTGGTGAGAGTGCCACAAGTTACCCCACCCTAGGTTCCCAGAGGTGTCTAGTTTTCAGAAATGCCCAGGTTTGCTAGGTTTCCCTAGGTGCCAGATGAGCTAGAGGTCAAAATCCATAACTAGACACTTTGGGAAAAAAAGATCAGTTTTCTTTGGGAAATGTGCTGTGTCCACGTTGTGTTTTGGGGCATTTCCTGTCGCAGGCAGTAGGCCTACCCACACAAGTGAGGTACCATTTTTATCGTGAGACTTGGGGGAATGCTGGGTGTTAAAAAAAAACCGAAATGTAAGCTGTATTTTGGCTAATTTCTTGGTCTCTTCCAGGGGAACACACAAACTCTGGGTACCTTTAGAATCCCTACGATATTGGAAAAAAGGATGCAAATTTGGCGTGGATAGCTTATGTAGACAAAACGTTATGAGGGCCTAAGCGCGAACTATCCCAAATAGCCAAAAAAAGGCTCAGCACCTGACAGGGAAAATGCCTGGCAGTGAAGGTGTTAATACATTACCACACGCTTCCTGCCCCCTTTTCTCAATCTGGCTGGTTCCTTCTTTCTCCCTTTAAGACAGATTTGCTGTATTTCTCTTTCTGTCTTTCCGATCTGTGCTTTTTCTCTCTCATGCACTCAGAAAATAGCTGAGGCAGAAAATAAGTCCCGACACCCAAAAATAAGTGCCGTCAGCCCCCATCGACAACCACCGGCTCAAATTAAACACAGTGCCAAAATGGCTCCACACCCACTTATTGTCAGGACCAGATACAATGTTCCTGGTCCGCCATCCACTCCTTTCGGCCAAGAAAACCTTCTAAAGGTGCACAGAGCAGACGATACGTGGGCTTCTGTCTCATGAGAACCAGCTTCTGAAATTACCTGTGCTCTGCACTCTGTACCGCATCAGTCTTACAATCTTTTGAGCAAAGCTATAAACCTCTTGTTTTCACTCGGCCAAGGTTTGAACTTGATGTATCCACTCCGGTGGCATGTGGTTGGAGATGCCTCTGAAATTCTGTTATGCAGCAGATGCGATGAGTATGTACCAGCGTCCTGCTCAGCATGGGACGATACCGTCAGTGTAGACATGACTGCATATGATGAAAAATTTAAGAATTACAATCTTTTTATCTAAACCACTTACTGTCTTATTACATGTGACTTTTTTGCCTCTCTCAGAAGTGCCTAGAAGAGGTTCGGTTATGCTGTGTGCCCTACACCAAACCAATAATTCATCCTGTGGATCTGGGTCTTTCTTTGGCATAGGATCTCTGTCAAGGCAGTGGAATTACTGATACCTTTAAGTTAAGAAGTGAGATAACTTTAAAACTTCTACTTGAATTTAGTTAATGTACTTTAAAAAAAAATATATATATTATTTGCCTTTGCATTTCCACTACCCATCTCCTACTTACGATGGGCTGACTCTAAGCCCACTGTAAGCTAATCAGTGCTTAATTTGTGCTTGTTGTTTCAGGTGCGAGCAAAAGACACATATGGGAAAGACTGAGTAAGAGAAAAACTAAAAAGCGTCACAAAGGGAGAAAGCAGAACGCTGCTAGAGTGAGCTGAGGGGGCAGGGAGTGGCTGTAAATGGATTGAAGAGGTCTGAGATTGCTTCAGGATTACGCTGCCTCAGTATTCCGTGTTCGTACCTTTCACTGCAGCAGTTGCGAGTTTAAGAGGACCTTTTTGGGCACAGCACATTTTTATTTAATAATAATAATATGTCTCACAACAGGTAGAGCATACACTGTCTTATAGACGAGACCTAAAAAGCTTCTATGGTGCCGCCAATGTCCTGGGGAGTTTTGTACACCCCCACATGGACACCAGGTGTGCATATGGTCCTCAAAGGAGCTGGCACCCCTTTCTTTTAAGGGGTTTCTTGCTCGTATTGCCTTACACCAGTTGTTCCCAACCTATAGTCCGGGCACCCCTGGAGGTCTGTGAAGCCTTCTCACTCAGAAAATTAAATAATATTAACAGATTAATAAAATGTGTATAAATAGTTGGATAAAACAGAATATAGTATGGACAATGTGTGACTTAACTTGAATTTAGAAAAGATCTAACCTTCCTATAAAAATTATATTTTTTATTTACATTTGTTCGCAAATTAAATAAAATGTGTTATCATTTGTTTACGTGTTTGATGAATGTTTTGCAGTTCAAATCTTCTACAGTGTTTAAGCTCGGGGCCCGTGGCTGCTAGCAATGACTCAGTGGGGAGATCCCCACTTTCCAATAATGATTCAGTGGGGGTTCCCTGGTTCCAGTAATGATAAAGTGGGGGTCCATAGAAAGTCAAAAGGTTGAGAACCACTGCCTTACACCATGTGATACTGGTTTTTGACTGGGAGGCAATGTGAAGGGAGCAATATGCCTTCACACGTCACTGCCGTGTGAGTTGGAAGATCTGGTTTTATACTGTTAGACCCGACCGTTGTCAGGCTGGCTCTACCCCATGTCAGGAGCCGCTTCTAGGCGCTGTCCTCGAGAACAAGCATCTCATGGAGGCTGCGCCTCAGATGAGCACGCAGTCTGTAAACGGAGGACCTTTTCTACCTCTGGTTAGCGGAAGGATATGGGCAGGAAGTAGGCCTGCGGTGTAATTTGAACTTCCTTCCTGGGACGCCGCGATTCTCCTCCTCCACTTCTCGACTAAGGAATTGTCAGGTTTTATATGAATGTTGTGTTTACAAGATGAAGTTTGTGCCAGACAGTCTCTTCCGCCAGCCCATATACACCAGATGTGCTCACTGATTTGTGTTCTCAGAAAGGCTCTGGTTTTCCAGCCGAGCACTGAAATGCCAAAAGCTTTGTGGACTTTTTAGGCTGTCCGGGGCCTGCTTCGGTGCCTGGCCTGGATCCACGTGTCCCCTGCACTGGAACACGCTGACATCGTTCGGTGAAAGGAAAGCAGATGGGCCCACGTGTTGGAGCACAAGGGCGGCTGGAAGAAGGCCTGGCAGCCTGCCTGCTCGCTTTCATTGGAAGCAGCCACAAAGCCACGGATGTTTATTCGTATAGTGCAGGCACGCGTGCACACCGAGAGCATGGTGCTCCCTTAAGGCCACGGGATTGTGGCATCATCACACATAACCAGATTGCTTCAAACACTTGAAAAAAGGATTTGTGGCAAGTGGGAAGAGGACACCTAAATAGCAAAATGTAATGTTGCCTGATCCTCTGAAAATCCTTTTAACGGAGCTGCGGGCCCATAGAGCAGCGCAATAAGAGACACTCACGTTACCAATTCCAACAAACATGTGCACAAGGGCCAACACACCTGCGGGTATCAGCACATGCAGACTGATAGTCATACAGCGCAGGGTGATGTGCATTAACAGAGCCCCTGATGGTATGCAGCAGGGGCCACAAAGGCGGACATAGGATGATGTACATCAGCGGCACATAGGATAATGCACCTCTGTAATGATGCGCCTCATGAGAGCACTGGAGGTGAGGCACCTCATGAGAGCACAGGAGGTGATGCACCTCATGAGAGCACTGGAGGTGATGCGCCTCATGAGAGCACAGAACAGGAGACACCTCACGAGAGCCCAGGGTGCTGTACCTCATGACAGCACAGGGTGATGTACCTCATGAGAGCACAGGAGGTAAGGAACCTCCAGGGAACACTGGGGAATGTAAACCAATAGAGCACAGGAGGTGATGCGCCTCATGAGAGCACAGGAGGTGATGCGCCTCATGAGAGCACTGGAGGTGAGGCACCTCATGAGAGCACAGAACAGGAGACGCCTCATGAGAGCCCAGGGTGCTGTACCTCATGACAGCACAGGGTGATGTACCTCATGAGAGCACAGGAGGTGATGCGCCTCATGAGAGCACTGGAGGTGAGGCACCTCATGAAAGCACAGGACAGGACGCACCTCATGAGAGCACAGGAGGTGATGCGCCTCATGAGAGCACTGGAGGTGAGGCACCTCATGAAAGCACAGAACAGGAGACGCCTCATGAGAGCCCAGGGTCCTGTACCTCATGACAGCACAGGGTGATGTACCTCATGAGAGCACAGGAGGTAAGGAACCTCCAGGGAACACTGGGGAATGTAAACCAATAGAGCACAGGAGGTGCGGCACCTCATCAGAGCATGTGATGATGGACTTCATGAAAGCACAGAAGGTGATGCACCTCATGAGAGCCCAGGATGATGATGGTGACATACACGGGGCACTTGTTGATGTGCTGCAGGTGGGCACAAGGTGAGGGTAGCTGGCCCTCAGTTGCCCTGTTTCAGGAGTGAGCAGCTCATGGGGGCTGGTGTCCTCTGGGCTCTGTTTCCTGCAGCTGTGCTTTTTAAGGAAGAAGTACTGCAGGCTCCGGAATAGAAGTAAAACACATCAGGTCTGATAAACTACTCACAGCTGACATCTTGGAAGAGGAAGACCAGCACCTTCTGCCCCTTTACCCATTGCATATGAATATTTTCTTTATATGGACAGAAGGGTGTTTGTAGGTAGATCCCATAGTAAAATCACATTTCATAGCAGCAGCCATGTGTGCAGATGTCACGCAGGAGCACACCTGCAGAGCGGCTAGAGGCCACCTTCAGCCAGCAGTGAGCAAGGAGCTAGAAGTAGTTGGCAGGCCGGCATTTCTAGGGCAGTGGTAAAACTAGAAGTCTGCTGTACATTGTTCACTGCGTCTCATTCTCATGAACAGTGAGAGAGAAAAATAGTGAAGAATTGCTTTGTTTTCATTGATTATACTCCTCAAACTGTCTAATACCTACTGTTTACATCTCAATGCAGCGAATGTACCTCGCTATTACTTGTAGTACCCGGATGATACTCGTATCAATACATCACACCCAGCAGGGCAATCAAACGCAGCCTGCGAAGACCCCACAGCAGGCTGGAGTACACCCAGTACCTACTGGAACCGGTGCGGACTCTTTCCCCAGATGCCAAGAAGGCGCTCAACTTCACCGAAGGACATTTATTCTTCGCCGTTTTCCATAAGATGAGATTCAGGTCATGATGCCATATCCTGGTTGCAGCCGATGTATGCAAAACCGGTCCAGGAGTGCAGCCATGTCCCTCTGAGTAAAAGCCGAAGTGTTGGGTGTCACCTTAGGTAGGTCTACCCGGCCCTAGGATTCAGTACACCCCATAGTATCGCTGGGTCTCTCTTTGTTGCCCCTTGGAGGGCCAGTGTAATGTCTCATCAGCCAGAAGAAGGACATGTATCCATACTATCACTGGCCCCATGGAGAGCTCCAGGAGAAGGGCCCATGTCCATCAGGTGTTGTTCTTTGAAGTGCTGGGGGCGGGGAGATAAAGTGCCATGAGCGTCACTGCTCTCCATCCCACAGTTCCACAACTATGTTGTAGCATCCCTGTTATCCATGGTTTCCCTAGTGTGAAGGACGCAGAATTGTGGTTTGATATGCTCAACCTCTCTAGCCACTGGTGAAGGCAGCTTCCACCAGCAGTCTATACCTGGCCCTTGTTAGAAAGTGGCAGGTGTTACTCCTGAAGTGCATCTCTTTTAGTAGTTTTATGTCAGCATTTTGTCTTTTTATCATTTTTAGGATCATTCCTCTCTCCGTTTTGTTTCCAGGCCTATTCAGTTTACTCGAGATGAACTGAAGCTTCCTGTTCTTAGCCTGCATTGTGTGTGACCTCTTCTAGTTGTATTCGTGTGCATCTTTTTGCCTGTCCTTGGGCTTTCCTTGCCCTCCACTCCGTTTACCATATTCTGTGTTGCAGTGGGCTCCAAACCACTCATTTCCCCAATGCATGACATGTCTATTATATTAAGTTTCCAGGTCTCGTTGCTGTACAGGGCCTTTATTTTATAACTGGACCCTTTAGTCATTCAGCACAGTCTTTTTTCAAATCTTCAATCTCAACTTTGTTTCTTCCTTCTGCTGTTGTGGCCGGCACAAGCCACTTTCAAACATGACCAAACATGTTACTTTCTTCCTGTCGGTGTTGTTCACTCCTCTGTGATGTTCTAGCTGGGGTTGCCTTCCCGTCTGGGAAGTTTGACACCATCCTTTAACAAAATCCTTTGCTTCCTCCGGGGTTATTAAAATCCAGGATTTGTGTTCTGCTACTACCCGGAGTTATGTGGGGCATAACATCATGTATTTGAGTTCCTGCTTCCTAAGTTTTCTTCCTACAGCCTCACAGTTTCACCTTTGTTGTTCTGCTTTTGTGACGTCAGGAATGATGGACACCCCTGTGTTGCCTTATAAGATGGTATCATGACTTCTCGCTTCTAACACAATTGAGTCTCTGTCTTTGAAGTTTAGGAGATGTGTGGTAATTGTGTTCAGCAGTGTTCAACGCAAGGGGCTGGTGCACTAGAGTACGGTGCGCCCTCTCGACAGAGTAGTTTGACAGCTGTTGTGGTTTAATGGTATTGGCTATCTGTCCTCAATGAATACTTGGGCCTTCTGCCCCTCCGGGATCCCCACAATGCGGATACTGTTCGGTCTCAGTCTCTCCTCAGAGTCTTCTACTATGGTGGTCAGACTCTTTGTCTCCGTCTGGAGTTGCTTCATCTTAACATGGAGCCACTTAATGGCCTTAATGTAAGCCTTGGTTATCTTTTCGACCGTGTCAACCATTTCTGACTTCTTTTACATTTACCAGGTTTACTTCGATCAAGACTGAGTCCGTCTTCTTCACTGGAGCATGTTGTGAGTTTTGGTCTGCGACCAATAGCTCGAAGCATGAAGGATCTTTTCTCTGGGGTCCTGATTCTATCACCATATCTTGTCTCTCAGGATTATTCGGATTGTAAGGACTGTGAAAGGCATAATTATCAAGAATGTTCTGTGTTTGGTTGGTTCTCCGGGTATGACGCATCTTCCACTCTGCTTAAGGGTTAGGACTCCTGAACGCCTTAGAGTTTCGGCTCACAATCCTTTCTTTGGTGAGTGGGAGTCCAGATGTCACCACCGCCTGCTGAAGCAGTTAAGGCTCCCCACTGTGTGTCCCTTATGTGGTTATCTTGGCCTGTTAGTTTACCTGGCTCCCTGGGATCGAGCCAATTCAGCCAGTAATATCTGTGTTGTTTCCTCATACTTGCCAAGAGGGCCTCTCACCCAGCTTGCTGTTTCAGGTTGTGCCTTAATAGTCATCTGGTCTCTATGCCAGGTCTATTTCTGCTGTTGGAAGGTTTTGACCCTCAGATCAGTCTCTGCGCTCAGAGCAAGCCTTTATACTGTGCTTACAATGTTCAGCTACTGTACAACTACCGTCTTCTGTCCCATGCTGCTTTATGGGGTGCCCTCCGGCTACTTAATCTAGGGGCATTTAGTTATCTATATGCTGGAAGCCCCCATCTACTTCCACTAGTGTCTGCCCCTATGTGCGGCAGGCATTTATGTATACACATAGAGCCCTAATGCGAACTACCTCGATTTCACAGCTCTGAAAGGGGGTGGAGGGAGACTGGTCCTGATAGCCATCTCTCAAGGTGGTCTTCTCACCCCTGGAGGACTATGTTCATTGAGGTAGGGTGTCTTTAATATTTTTAATAGACAGGTGGGGTACGCGGTCCTCTGCTGTTCATTTAGACTCCATCAGCAATCATTCATCTCTCAGAGGAAAGGCTGCTCCCTTGTCAAGCCGAGGTTGGTCCACCACGCTGGGGGTATATCCAAATGGGATCTCTGCATGGGCCAGCCACGCACAGGCCCTTCTCCCACAGGCCGCGTGGCACAAAACAACCGCAAGACTCATGGTCGTCCCCAGCGTCCCAGGGGATTGTTACTAGGCCATGGAGAGGTGCCACCCCATGCATCGCTGTTCCGTAAGGCGGTGCTTCATCTCTGCTGATTATTGGTGCAGGATTGCTGCCGGGTGTCAGAAAAGACTCTTCACCTGTTACCTTGCAGCCATCTTGCTGTGCTCCCAGCCCTTGTTTACACTTGATATTCAATTTACATTCTATAACAGGCAGTTCTCTCAAGGAGAAACTGATAAAAAAGATCCCTGCCCAAGATTCACTCTCACTGCTCTAGTAATGTGTCCAGATCCACCACATCTGCAGTGAGGTACCAAACGAAGGTGCTATACTGTTATTGCTTCCTGACCTTCAGAGGGGGTGTTCATCTAAAAAGTACCATAGCATCCCTGGAGCTGGGCGCTTGCATCTCTCTCCTGCTAAACCAGTTGGCCAAGACACCAGCTCCACCAACCGAACCCCAGTTCTTATTTCTAGATCCTTAGAAGGATTTGCGATGTGAATTTCTATGTCAAGCCTTAAAGTGAGATTTGACAAGACATGCAAAATGCATTGTCATTGCTGCGACCACTACATGCCGACAAGCCTTGGGGACCAGACGCAGTCCGTGTTGGTGCGTCATTCTCTATCGTGTCTTTGCTGAGCTGCACTTTGAAATGGAACATTTGCTTCAAACAGATGGACTCCACCACCTTTGGAACATCTATTTTTTTCAGAAGTTATTTATAAATATGATTAATTTTGCAGTGTTATTAGAATTAAAGGTATGATGATTTCACATTACACATTGTTTCAATTTCCTACATCTCAGCTACATTTTTCTCCTCAGTCGGAGATCATTTTTCCAGAACAGACATTTTAGTGATATGTTCTGTTGCTCACTATTGTCTTCGTTAATGGTTCTAACCCGATGCAACTGAAAGTGAAAAATAGAGATAATCTTACATCATTGTGGAGCCATCTCAACAATGTGTGGGTCCGTGATAGCCAATGCGCTGGACATGTTGGACCTCTCTGGGAGCGGTGAGAGGGATGGTCCCCAGGATGAGATCGACAGGCGGGATGCAAAGATGGCCCTGCGAGAACTGGTCACCTCCTTCCGCCTCCTCCTCATCGCGCTGAAATACCTCTGTATGGCCTACACTACCCGCTGACGCTTGGGTAACACGGGGTTGCTCATGAGAGACACCCGCCCCAGATGCACTGATGAAGAATGCAGTTTCTTCCACATGGTTTGGGAATGTCCCACGTGGCACGCTACTGTACTAAAACCTTTTCCACACTGTCCAAGAGCATTGACTGCACTCCATGCATAGCATTACTAGGTATCCTGGACGATGTGGGCGGCATCAGAGGTGAATGCATACTTGTGGGTATTGGTGTCACCATGGCTAAGCGAGAGATTGGAAATCCACCTAGGCCCACTTTAAGGTAGAATGGACGGTGGCAATGAACTAGTGCGCTAAACTGATACACCAGGCACGGGCTGCCCTTAAAATCATAGGAAAAATTAGGGGAGGTGGTGGTCTTACTATAATATACTTGTGACTTTCTTTTTAACTAGGTCTCGTTTCCACTTCCTTGCTATTGACTGTGGCTAAGGTGTGTAACTTTCTAGAAGCAAATGGTTGCCTATATGACTTCCAGCTCCATAGTGTCAGGATCCGACCGGAAGAGGATAGGTTAATGAGTATGGAGTAGCCAGACTCCCTACCGCAACCTCACAAGGGGGAAAGTGGGGTAAGAGAGGTAAAACACCTCTGCTGCGGACCCACATCTGCAGTTTGATGGCACCAGCAAGATAGAAGATGCTTTTGCAACAGCAAGGTAAAGTCCTCAAATAGTCGAATATAGATCTGAACAATGGATCAATATGAATCAAAAACCATAAACTTCTATCAGGCAGCAGCCTTATCCTATGCTCCAGGTTACGGGCTGTGACCAACCTGGACAGTACCCAGAGACCCTGTTTGAGTTGGGTGCACAGAATGCAGTAGAGTGACATACTACAGGTCAATACCAGATGGAATACATTGCAGCCATGGAATATCTAAAGAGCGAAAACACGAAAGGAAGGGCAAACAGAACAAAGGTGCAGGAACGCCAATGGGGAATGAACTTGAGTGGAAGAGGAACATTACAACAACGCATGTTTCTAGGCACCTGGTGACTGCTAGTGGTAACTCCTACTGCCTGCACTTAAAGACACCTGAAATTCTAATTGATTCTTCTGCTCTGGCAGTATTTCCTTCTCAGCCCCAGCTGCCACAGGCCCATCTTCCATCTGCTCCATATTTGCCTTATTCTGTGTAGCTTCAGTATTTGGATCCCTTCATATACCAGTCCTTCTCTCCTTACTCTTTCCGGTTCATTACACATACGGAATCAATCCTGCCTACCGTGATGGATTTGGTTTCTCCCTGAGATCCTCTTGTACCTTCTAGTGGCTTTTGAGAACGTTAGTTCCAAGCAACCAGAAGAACAGGCCCAGCGATCTTCTGCCCACATCCCTCACATCATCACTCAAGGTGTCTCCATCCACTCTTTTCTCAGATTTGAACTGTGGAATATTTGGATCCCTGAGTGTCCTCTCTCTGCCTTGAACTTTTCAATGTTTGTGTTGTGCCAGTTTTCTAAAAGTATCTGATCACTTGTATGCATCAGGGGCACCCATATACCCTTGAACCTTTACTGTGGATCTAGAGATCTCAGATTTTGTAGGCGCTCACTGACTGGATGGGGTGCATCAAGTTGAAACCTACCACTGAAGAGTATGGTCGTTGGGAGACCCATGACCTGAGTCCCCACCTAGGTGCTTCTCTGGCTACCATACCAGAGTGGAAGAGCCTGGGTTTTACAATCCACTGAGACATGTCCCTCCCTTCCTAGGTGAAAGCATTGGCCTCAGCTGTTCTGACTCCTAGATGCCGCCAAACGCTCTAGACTTTTATCAAAGGGCCAGGCTAGACTACGACAACTCGCTTTACTTAGGCCTACTATAGAATATGACAGAGACAATGATATTCATTGCTTCAGGCACAGCACAATCATACATTTCACAGTTAAAATTCCAGGATAAACAGTCTACCATTACCTTTCTACTGTACTTGTAAAAGCTGTAATGCAAAAGAGTCTACCTATAAAGCTAAATAAAGGACAAATGAACCTGAAGGAAATTAAAGCAATAACAGAGCATTTGAAACATAGATCAAACTACATATGAACATGGGTGATAATGTAGTGCAATAGAACACACTTGAATAAATGTAACACAACTCCTCCTTTAGAAGAAAATACAAAAATAGGGACCTGGAGGGGGAGGAGAGTTAATACATATCCTCGCACCCGACAGAAAGTTTTCTTAACTTAGCATTCTGTTTTACCCTACCGTCCACACTTTCACCATCCAGAGTTTGAGTCACCATTATTAGAGAAAACCCAGTGCTGATCATACTCAGTTTGCACTTCCAATCTGCAGGCAATCGTATCAATACCAGTGCCTGCTCCCTGATCGTGCTTTCCTAATTGTGGTACCACCACAGCATCAGCGTTCTCATCTTCTTCACTGCCTACTTTTTCATGCCTACATATGGCCATTAGCCTCACATTCCACTGGCGTCCATTCTGTGCGATAACACTATGATGGTAATTTTAACATTGGCGGTAAAAACCACCTAGCGCCGCGGTGATGGCCACCAAAATCCCGCTACCGCGGCTACCATCCGTCCGCCAGACTATGAGCACTGCTGGACTTCTGCCACAAGAAGGCTGGAATCCGGCAGTGTTCATGGTGGCGGACGGTAGTAAGGTGGCGCTGCTACCACCAGCACCGCCACGCCACTAGAACGCCGCCAGCTGTATGAAGGCCTGTGATACAGCTTGGTGGTGTTCTGCCGGTGGGGTGCTGCTGGCGGTAGCAGCGCCCCTTCCCGTTCCCTGCTGGAAGACCTCCTTGGGCAAGGTAAGTCGGGCTTCTGACAGGGGAGCTGGGTGGGAGGGTAGGAGGGTAGGGGGTGTTGTGTGTGTCTGTGTGTGTGCATGAATATGTGTGTGTGAGTGTGTCTGTGTGTGTTGTGTTGTTTGAGTGGGTGTATGCGTGTGAGTGAATGCGTGTAAGAATGGTGAAGGGAGTGCGTGTCTGCATGTCAGTGTGATTGTGTGTAAGAATGTGTGCGAGCATGTCTGGAAGTATGTGTGTATGAATGCGTGTATGCCAGTGTGAGTCATTGGGTGTATGCGTGGTGCGTGTCTGCCGTTGTGTACGTGTATGGGGGGGTGGAAGTGTGAGTGAGAGGATCAGAGGTGGGTGTGTGTGTTTGGATTGGGGGTGTGTGTGTTTGGATCGGGGTGTGGTTGGGGTGTGTGTGTTTGGATCAGAGGGGGTGGGGGGTGTATTTGAATGTCATGGTTGGGGGTTTAGTGTGTGTATGGGGGGTGGGCGGGCTTTGGATGTAGGGGGGGCGTCTGGTGTGTGTTGGGGGTGGGGGAGCCGCCTACCGGTGACAGGGAAGGAATCCCCTGTCACCGGTAGGGCCTACCCCCATGGTTTCGTGGGGTTGCTAAAGCCACGAAAACCATGGTGGTAGGCAGGCTCATAATGCCGCCAGCAGTTATGTGCCGGCCGCCGTGCTGGAGATTGATATCTCCGGCCCGGCTGCTGATACTGCCATGGCGGTATGAGTGGAGAAGTGGCGGGTTGGCTGCAGCCAACCTGCCATTCTCATAATGTGGCGGTATGTACTGCCAGCTTGTTGGCAGTACTACCGCCACATTAACACTCACCGCATGTGTGTTGACTTTCACCACCTTTATTGGTCTTCAGAACTTTGATTCCCACTTAACTAAAGCAGGTTTGAGTATTTTCACCCTATTCCCCACCTGAATATTAGGAACCAACTTTCTTTTTCTTATCATAACTTTCTTTGGATTTGTTTTGTTTCAAAACTATTTGTTCTGCCTGAACCTGCTTAAATTATTTCTCCTCTTATCACACACAATCTTCTTCTTAACCCAGCATGGACACAGTCTAGAAGCTGGTTCCCCTCCCTTTTAACAACCTTAATGGCCTTGTCACTGTGGTCCAGGGAGGACTGATTATGTAGTGTCACAATTCTTCTCTGAGACAATTCCTCAAAAGCAGATAACCATTGAATTCCCACTGAGATTGTCTTTGATTACCCTGTTAAATCTCTGAACTAGTCCATTTGCTTCTGGGTCATACGGTTCTTTTCTTATATGAGTTACGCTTCACTCTTTCAAGAAGTTTTGCATTTAACCGAAAGTCAGTTGTGTACCATTATCTGTCACCAGAATCTCCGGGGGGAACTTCTCTGGCAAATATCTTGCCAAAACAAAATCTAATAGCGCTTTAGTAGAAGCTTGGATCACAAGTTCCACATCTGGCCGTTTAGAATAGAAGTCCACAAACACAAAAGCATATCTGGTATCGCACTGTAGAACATTGAATGGCCCTGGATTATCAAATGCCACTTTCTGTCACAGGTGACGTGGCCATTGTACTGTAGTTTCCGTGACGGAACAAATAGGACATTAGGTGGTCAGCCACGGCATTCAGACCCTGATACCAAAAACATGTCCTCATTGTCTTTGGAGGAGACATAACAGGATGTCCTTCATGAGAAATCTTTTGTAACTTCTGCCTAATTCTCTCCAGTGGAACCTGCTTTACAGCCTTAAATAACTTCCCTTCAACTTCCCACCCTTCAGCCACCTGACTGAACACTGCACCTTCGTCGCCAAATATAGAAATTGACAAGGAACTAATTGTAAGATAAGATTATTTATTCACTGCTTGGGGCAAAGCGCGCCAGCAAACCTCAAGGTCCAGAATCCACGATAAACATTCTAGACTTATCGTGTTAGGATACACTTAAATGCTGTGATGTCAAAGATTCTAAGACTAAAGCTAAATGAAGGACAGAAAAGACTAAAGGAAATGAAAGAAATAACGAGGAATTTGATATATAGTCATTTCAAATTATATATGAACATTGGTAATATAGTAACACAATGGGGTACACTTGAGTAAGTGGGACACATACCCAAATATATTTGGAGGAATCATCTTATTGAATAACACATGACAGCTCATCTGATTCCTGAACCAAAGGGGCTGCTCTCTTGTTCTCTTTGCGCTGGCTTCTGGGCACAAAGAGGTACCAGTTTAAGACTTTTTATCTGGTCCACTTTGATATCGATAGGACCAGTCCAGTACACCTGAATCAGAAGCTGGTACGTCACCAGCCATCTCAGTCATTCCATGGAGGAGGCCTTTTGACCATCCCATAATAGATGAAACGGATATTACAAGACTGGGAGTTTTCTTTCCTAAATGTTATCCGGTGCCTTTTCTACTCTCAGTGTGTAACCTGGATTTTAAAAATATTTGTATTTCCTTTTTGTGGCTTTCTTGCAGCTCCAGGAAGTTTACATCGGTGTTAAAATGCTTTACTAAACGAATTAGGAAAACTCTAAATTGATGTGTAGATTGCTTGAATTCATCTTAGCATCTGGAGTTGGGCGAGACAGTGAGAGAAAAATGGTGGGTTGACTTGCTCACTAGACCGACTGCAAGTGGATTAAACTATTGGCAAACATTCCTCCCATCAACTTTTGCATGTTTGATGTAATGCCATAGGTGGCCAGAGTTTGCAAAAACGTGGGTGCCTACTTGCTGTGCCACAGGAGTCAAGCTATACCTCACTGGTGAGACCTAACAAGGTCGGAAACGCTCTGGAGTGGGACCTTGCCTGGCAGCTCGAGATGCACTACTCTTAGGAGGTGAAAGTTCAATATGGAATCATATAAGGTGGGCCTCTGTCTAAAGTGACACAGTGGGTGACAACCAATGAGTTGGGATGCTGCCTGGAGTGATTGCTACTGGTTTAAACTATTTGCAAGCATTCCTCTCATCCCCTTTTGTGTGTCTGGTGAAAGGTCGAAAGTGACCAAGGGTATACGGAGACCTAGGTCTCCGCTCAGGGCCAAGCTTTACCTCACAGATGAGGGCTTACAAGACCAACACCGGTTCGGGTTGCTTTTGTTCTTTTCTGGATGGGGACTTACCTACCAGTTTGGGATGGAATTTTTCCCTGAGGAGCAGGTCATTATTGATTTGCATACGACATCCCTCTTTCTACAGTAGGCAAAGACCCGATGGATGAATTGGAATGCTACTGTGAGGGACTGACAATAGTTTATTTGCAAACATCTCTCCTATTACCTTTTCTGTGTTCCTGTTAAAGGAAGACATGATGTAACAACAAGATACGTTGGAGGGTAAAAAGTTTACACTGCCCCTCATTTACTTTCATCAGATGGAGAGCCAAAGCAAGTATCAATCAATCAATCAGAGTCTTGTAAAGTGCGCTACTCACCCATAGGGTCTCAAGGCACCGAGGGGTGACCTCAGAGATCAGTCGAAGAGCCATGTTTTGAGGTCCTTCCTGAACTGGGGCAGCGATGTCTGAGGTACGGTGGTAAGATGTTCCAGCTTTTAGCTGCCAGGTAACAAAACGATCTTCTTCCAGCCGAGGACTTCTTTATTTGGGGAATGTAGGCGAGTGACTGTTGGTACGAGCAGAGGGGTTTGGGAGGGGAGTATCAGTTCATGTGGTTGTTGAGGGAGTTGGCTCCGTCGTCATGGAGGGCTCTGTAGGCGTGTATAAGGAGTTTGAAGTTGAACCCCTTCTAGACGGCGAGACAGTGGAGGTTCCTCAGGTGTTCTGTGATGTGTTCTCGGCAGGGGATGTCTAGGACGAGTCTGACGGTGGTGTTCTGAATCTGTTGTAGCTTGTTCAGGTTCTTCTGAATTAGGGGGCAAGGTTTGAGTTTCTTAAGGAAGGATCAGAATGATGCAGCTTCTGTTGGTTAACCACTTAATTGTCTGTGTGTGTTTCTTCCAGAGACCACCACTTCCTTATGTCATTTGTTTCGTTTTTTGAATGCGTCCTTGACATGACCAAAATGTTTTAAACAGACAATACACTATCTCATCATATAATAGAAAAGGCACATAAGCAGCGACGACTTGTACATCACATTTTCAGCTATCAATCCACTGTACAGCAGGCGCCACAGAAGAGACGCAAATCCCTCAAAGCAGATGTTCATACTTCAGCCACCTCCCTGGCATCATGTCGAGTTCAGCATCATCTACAGCTTAAAGATGATGAATGATCTAGCCACTCATTAAATGCCCTCATTGTTTACTGTAGCCAAGCTCTCAGCATGGCCCCTCTGCTGATCATATCTGCTGGTGCTTTTGGGTCTCTTTTGCCCACTCAATCATATCTTCCCGTATCCATCTCTCCTGAGAAGCCTCCCGCTGCAGCCAGTGTATGGTGATGTAGCATTTGGATAATACCAGCCCAACCATACACATTTGTGTTCCATCCCTTTGTTTTACTCCTGTGGGTTTGCACATACTATGCATTGTTTAGGTGTAAATTGTGCATTGCTCGAAATCGCCCTTACTTGGTAACAGGCTATGGTACCCACCCACTCACTCTCTGTAATAGGAGTTTGCATATTCTCTTCTCCGTCTGTTGTATCCTCAAGGGGATTTTCTGTGCATCCATTTTAATGCCTTTATCCAGTAAGGAGACCTGCTTACGACCCTGGCCCGCGGATAATATGATATCAAGCCTTGGCAGTGCCCGCACGAACCACATTTTCTTTGGTTTGTTTCTTGCACCACAGCTCTTCAGCTACATACAACTGTCCTCCATGTTTGCATGTCCCTCCCTTGGTGCGTCATGAAGTAGCGGGTGTCCTGAAATGTTGTATGTTGTACAGTGGCAGCAGTCACGATGGTACCTGCCTCCCCTGAAAGAGGGATTGAAGAGCCCACCTTTGGAGCAGTTCTTTCTGTGGAATAGTTGAGGGATCCGAGGTAGCGCTGTTGGGCAGATGTGTGGTTCCTCCTAGTAGATTGACTACATCTGTTGCAGAAGTAAAACGTTTTAATTTGTGGTTCTATAGATTTGTGGCCTGGCCATGTCCCAATCATTTGCCTCATCTGGGCTTTTGCCTGGGCTCAGCTCTTGGTGTTTATGTTAGGAGGGAAAATTCTGCAGTTGCTCTGGGCCACACCGCCTTGACATCTCCCTGCTCCTGTGTCTGTTTACTCAAAGAGACTTCAAGTTAACCATCCCCAAATGTTCAGTTTGGAGCAGAGATTACCTACTAGGCCTGAGGCCTCCTGCCCTGTGTTGTGTTCATAGATGAACCAGGGCTGTCTGTGCTGTCTCCAGACTATTATTTTGAATGCGTGACCAGGGCAAGCCTCACATTATTGATCTATGTAATAGAACTGCCAATGACAATCAGTGCAGCACTGACCTTCAGAGACTTCTTACGCCCCATTGGTCCTCGTCATTGTTGTTCAGCCCGAATCTCTGTGCATAGCAAGCCACATGGCCCATGTCTGGGCATTGCTGTGTCAGCAAGGGAAGGAGTCGCGGAGAAGAACAAAATGTGATGGACAGGATGTTCAGAGACGTAATTTTGTGGGCACCTTTCCTACAAGTTAGAATGCTCATTCCTAGCTGTGCGAATAATGGCAACATTTGGAATTGGATCAGTGCTTCTCATAGCACCGAATATCTCAATAGGTCTTCCATAGGGCAGCATAGGCATCATGGCCGTTCTCCGTACATCTTGCAAGGTCTTCTCGAAGGTGGCAGATGCCTCTTGAGGAATCTCCATACATGCCAAAAAGTCTCACAGAGGGAGACACAGGCCTCTTCTCCGTTTATTGGGAATCACAATGGGTTTTGCGGAGGACAACACACGCCTCTTGGTTTGCCTCCAAATAGATTGTATCTAGGGTGGCACAGACCTCTAAATATCCCAATAGATCTTGTAGATGGAGGCACATTCCTCTTGCCCATTTGGTAAATATACTGGTAGGCAGTATAGATGAAAGTGCTATTACTTGGTTATTCTCTGAATATTCCGAAATGTCTTACGATAAAAGAGACATTGAGGTCCTACAGAGAGCGTCAAAAGCCTCTACCGTTTTAGGATTTTTTTCTGAATATTTCAACCTGCCTTACAGAGGGTGTCTCCGGCTGCTAGACCGTTCTCTGAACATCCCAGTACATCTTTCAGAAGACGCCACAGGCCTCGCCGGCATTCCCTGAGTATCTTAACCTCTCTTACATAGGGTGCCACTAGGCTACTAGACCGTTCTCGGAACATCCCAGTACATCATACAGAAGGCACTGCAGACCTCGCCGGCATTCTCAGAAAATCTCAACACGTCTTACAGAGGGAGTCACCGGCTGCTAGACCATTCTCTGAACATCCCAGTACATCTTACAGAAGACGCCACAGGCCTCGACGGCATTCTCAGAGAATCTCAACATGTCTTACAGAGGGTGTCTCCGGCTGCTAGACCATTCTGAACATCCCAGTACAACTTACAGAAGACACCACAAGTCTCTCCGGCATTCTCTGAGTATCTCAACATGTCTTACAGAAGGTGTCACCGGCTGCTAGACCATTCTCTGAACATCCCAGTACTTCTTCCAGAGGATGCCACAAGCCTCTCCGGCATTCTCAGAGAATTTCAACAAGTCTTCCTGAGGGCTATGCTTGACCATTCACTGGATTTCCCAATATGCCCTGTGCCAGAGGGGCATAGAGTTCTAAGTGGGGACACTGGACTCCAACAGTGCTCCCTTGTGTGATTTGCAGTGGGCGGCCTACAAAGGACCCAGTCTTTCCGCAAGGGCCGCAGAGTGAAAGCATGTCCTTTTTGCGCCTGGCCCGGCCCAACTGAATTCCCTGAGCAAACTGAGTAAATCAAACAAGCCTTGGCCCCTCTCCGTGTGGAAAGCACAGGCTGAACAAACATCAGACGAGGAGCCGAGGCCTCAAGCTCACTGCAGTGAAAACAACGTCAGGACCATTTAGCCCATCCACCCTTTGAAGAGTCCTCCCTTCTGGGATGTATTCCCAGGGCCGCCATTTTGCGGGAGGGGATGCGGAACGTTCCCGCGCACAATGTGCTCCCTGTTAGGCCAGAAGAGAGTTGACAGAGCGCTGCCTCGGGCGCCCTCGGTCACTCTCTATGGAGAAAGGGGTTATTGTCGGTGCTGCGTATAGTTCATATGTTTCTCGGCCGGACCAGGATGCAGAACGGGATTACGAATTCGGGGGGTGCCAACAAGCCCGTTTGTCCCTCTGAAATGTCGCCAATATTCATATGTTCTATTTCTATTTTTAATTGCCCTGTCTCTGGCCCCAGGAGCCCACATTCAACCTAAGACCAGGGGTCGCCTTTTTATAGAGCTCAGCAGCTTTAATCCTCGAAACAGCAATTTCTGGGAGCATAATGGGGGGCTCCTCCAAGCCGGTGTTTTTCTTTATACGAATATCTCATGCCAGGAATCACAAAATGAAAAGGCCTCCGGTTCTCGGGAAGTCTGCTGTTACTCTGGAGAAGAAAACTATATTTTCGAGTATTTGTGTGCAGCGTATGCGGTGTCCAAGAAAGAGAGGAAGGGACTTGGCCTAGCGTCATACCATGTGCTCAAGCGTGATGCAACAGAAAGACTAGTAGGGAGAGCGACGCCACCAGAGGACAAATACTAAGGTAAGGCTCAAGGAAGGCTCGTGCATGAACGACAGCCACCCATATCACCTGGCCATCGTCAGAACCCAGGTCAAACATCTCCATCCATATACGCTTTCTGGCCACCAGCATCTAATCTCCTCATATCTTCCGTCCCAGCTAAAGACAGTGTACCCAGAACCCCACCCTCCGTCCCTCCACCATATTGAAGATGGGGTCAGAGACAAATGAGTAAGAGGTAGAACAAGAAAACATGGGGGTAAAGAGAGAGAACAAAAGAAGTGTGACTGCACACAAGAAGAGTGTGCTGTAGTATGCTAAGACGAGCGCTTACACCCTACTCGGAAGTATCCTACTTCTGGTGCAGTGCCTTTCTCCAGCACTTACCAAAAGCTGGTGGCATGTCACCCTGGAATTTATTCTTTCAGGATTTGTATCAACATAGCTTGTTCTGGCTTTTTCTCTCACTTTCCTTCTTTCTGATAGCATTAATCTCTGTTTTGTGTGGCTCGCTGATCTCCTCAACACATTTCTCGCATTGCTCAATACTTTTTTTCAACTTACTTGCTGTTTTTAGAACGACTACCCAGCTTAGTCATTCCTGGATTTCTTTGCTTTGATTCATTTTTATAAGATTTGGTCTCTGAAAACTTGATGGTAATTGGTGTTGGCTACCGAAGTTCTTAAAACACCCATATAGTCTTCAATTGAGCAGCCTAACTCCTGTTTCCGGAGTAATATGTGAAGCGTACCATCACTGTATTGGCCATACTTGAATGAAAGTTGCTTTCAAACACATTCACATTTGTGGCATTTTTGAAGCGAGGTAATAAGTGGGACCCTCATCCCTAAAATAATTCTTAAGTAAGAAAAGTTTTCTTTGAGGTGAGGCTCCCCCTGAAACATTTCATACCGTACATTTCATTTTATTAGAGGTTCTCCAGAATAAGGAGGGCGAATGGGGGTATTAGAACGATCAACACATTATGAAAGCAATTAAAACAATCGACTAGAAAACACATTAAACCAAAATAAAAAAAAAGCAGTCACCATTTTTTAAATTCTTTTTCCCCATTTTTATTTTGAAAATGTTGGAAAGTGTTGGAGGAAGTGTCCAGTGTGTACACAATTTCCCAAAGCAATAACAAAACAGACTCAGAAACAAGGCTTGAAGTGTTCGAGTTCCAACTCAGGATGCCAGTAAATATCCCCGTTTGGCACCTCATGTTAGTACAAGATGGCAGCAGGTTCTGAGATGCACCCCAAGGCTCTCAATGTGAATCGAGCTTGAAAACAGTGTTTGTTAAACCACCAGATAGTTTGGTCGAGAATCCTAGCGTGGCGGGCAGACTGGACTGAAATAGGCCTTGTCCTCACTTGTGTGATGCAGGAATGCCGGATGTCACAGTGCATGTGACACAGAGTTTAAAGATCCCTTCTCGTGTAAGATGCCATGAAGAAGACCTGACTCTACTTGACCAACATGTTGTGCTCCTCACTCACATGACCTTTCAAGACGGCTGGAGTGTAGGTGTAGCATAAAGCATTCTACAGTTTACTGAGTCCATCAGAAGTTGAGGAATTTGAGGAGAACAGCTGTCTAATCTCTCCATTGTGGGCACAGTATCACCAATGACAGTGGTTGCAAGTACCCTCTGTAGACACTTACATGATTATTCCAGAAGCACACGTGTTGAGCGTATATGCCGGTCCATTGTTCTTGGACCACTTTACATCAGTGATGTAAAGGAAATAATAATAGGGAGAGTGTCACCAACAGCTTTTCAGGAAAATTATTCATTCTATTTTAGGAGAAGCTAGCAGACAATATATTGCATAGATAACAACCTCCCACATCAGCTGACCCTCATCAGAACAGCCTTCAAAAATGCACCCTCCAAATTAGCATTCCAGTCATCAGCACCTAAAGTTTCTTTTTACAACATTGCTGTCCCAGCTGATGACAATGCAAACACAACACACCACAGTGTGTAGGTCTGGATTAGAACTGCATCTATTTGACCCAATGCCCTCTAACCAGTAGATCACATCCCCTCCTCCCGAGTGTATGTGTGTATTTGGGTAACATTACAGGAGAGGCATAAGTCTTTGGACTTATTTCAAGTCACATGCTTCAGTTGTGGCAGAGAAGCTTGCTTAGGTTGCATCCTGCTTGATTCATATCTTCATTCCATGCCCCTCTCACACAGAAAAGCTACATAAACATATGCCACTGTGCAGAGGTAATCTGGATGAACAGTCAAGTTTCAGCATTCACAGAACGTATGCACTTGAAAGACTGCTGTTTGTTCAATAACTTGTTAGTCAGCTCAAGGGTCAGGCCTTTTCTGCTAATGATCGCAAGCCCGCATTTGAAACAAGCATTGGCAAAACCAGTGAGTCTCACCTTTGAAAGGAGTTAGCATTTATTTTTGCTTAGCCGATGCTTTGTGATGTTGAACAGCACTGGCAGAAAGTAAGAAAAAGAAAAGCTAAACTTGTTGCCGATGCTGTTCAGCATCCGCAAAAGTAAAAGAAAATGTCTGCCGCAGAATGCTCATATATCATGTTTGTAATGTGGAATACTTTAACGTTACCATCCCAAAGTGGCCGACGGTGCCCTCTTGAAGCAATAAATTCAAAACAAAATGTACACGAAAGCTCACTATAGCCAATTCCAGCAGCTGGGCCCTCCTCAATCAAAAAAAAAAAAAGATTTGTAGCAATATAGGAGTGGGGAGGGGCTGGGTAGAGCAAATGAACAGTGCTGAGTGGCCCTACGGTGAGCAGGGCCTGCTAAACGCACAGCTAAAGAATCTCTCACCACACCCCCACTCAACTAGTAAACTACTGACCGATCTCCCTCTTACCCTACCCAGCCAAGGTCATGGAGAAAACCATCAACACGTAAATTGCTCACTATTTCAATGAACACCAGACACCAGAACAACATGGGCCCAATCACAGCACCAAGACTGCCCTCATTTCAGCCATAGATAAAACCAGGCTGATCCTCGACTGTGGAGATGCAGCAGCTTGACCTCTCAGTAGCCCTCGACACGGTCTCCCACTCCAGCCTGATCAGAAGACTATATGACGCAGGCATCCAAGGACCCACCCTCAACTGGATCGGCTGCTCGATGGAGTAACACAAAAAGTTAACCTGCCACCCTCTCAGTCGGAGGCCAAAAACTTCATTTGCGGCATTCCCCAAGGATCATCTCTCAGGCCAACATTATTCAACATGTACGTGGCCCTGCTGGTGGACCTCATCAGATCACACAACATTGACATTTTCTCCTAAGCAGATGACACTCAACTGATATTCTCTTTGTCAGACAAGACCTCCACCACAAGAACCAACTTTGTCATCTGCATGACCGCGGTAGCCACCTGGATGAAATCCAGCTGCCTCAAATTACAGACAGACAAAAAAGAAGTGCTGCTGATCTTTGGAAGGAAGGCATCTGTTTGGGACTCCTCGTGGTGGCCTACCTAATCCCTCCATCCATGCCAGAAATCTCAGAATAGTCCTGGATGACAAGCTGTACATGACAGCCCAAGTAAACTCAGTGACCTCCACTTGCTTCCACATCCTGAGGATACTGCGAAAGATCTTCAAATGGCCACCAGACAACTGAAGGAAAACGGTTACTCAGGCCCTAATCATGAACCGGCATGACTACAGAAATGCACTATACAGTGGAATTACAAAGAAGGTCCTGCACGGGCTATATACCATCCAGAACGTAGCAGCAAGTCTCATCCTTAACCTACCTCGCTGTACCCACATCACCCCCACATCTCAGAGAAGTCCACTGGCTCCCCATACACAAACTCACCCAGCTCAAACTGCTCACGCACACATACAGATCACTACATAACATCGGCCCAGCCTACCTCAACAGCCGCATACACTTACACCTAACACCCAAGCACTTCTGCTCAGCTGGACTCTCACTAGCACACGTACCCCATCAATCAGTTCAATCCATTATTGTTTGTAAAGCACAACTACTCACCTGTTAGGGTGTCAAGGCACTGGGGTGGCGGAAGAGTGTAGCGTGTACCGGCGAGGTGGATTAAAAAAGCCATGTCTTCAGTTCCTTCGTGAAGCTGGGGAGGGAGGTGGTTTGTCTGATGTGGATTGGTAGAGCGTTCTAAGTGGTGGCTGTGCATTAGGAGAAAGAGCGTCCTCCTGTTCTGGTTTTCCTGATGCGGGGTACTTCTGCGAGAGAGAGCTGGGATGAGCGTAGGGCCCTGTGGGGTACGTGGAAGATAAGTCGCTGATTCAGGTAGGCTGGTCCGGTGTTGTGGAGGGATTTGTGTGTGTGGGTGAGGATCTTGAAAGTGATTCTTTTCTCTATGGGGAGCCAGTGCAGTGTACGTAAGTGTTGCGAGATGTGGCAGTGTCGGGGTAGGTCGAGGATCCGTCTGGCAGCGGCATTCTGGATGTTTTGCAATTTGCGGGTGAGTCTTTTGTTTATTCCGACGTAGAGTTCATTGCCACAGTCCAGTCTGCTGGTGATGAGGGCGTGTGTGACTGCCTTTCTATATTCGAGGTGGATCCATTTGAAGGTCTTGCATAGGAGGCGGACGGTGCAGAAGCAGGTGGAGGTGACTGAGTTGATTTGATGGTTCATGCTGAGGTCGGGGTCCAGGATGATTCCAAGGTTGCGGCTTGGCTAGCGGGGGTGGGCGGGTGGCCACCAGGATTCGCTCCATGTGTTGGGTTGAGGGCCCATGATGAGTACTTTTGTCTTGTTTGTGTTGTGTTGAAGGCAGCTGTCTCCCATCCATTTTGCGACTGCTTTCATGCCTTCGTGGAAGTTGTGTCCGGCCTTGTCGGATTCGTTGGAGAGGGAGAAGATGAGTTGGGTTTCGTCGGCGTAGGAGATGATGTTTATTCTGTAGCTTCTGACGAGGGTGGCTAGCGGGGCCATGTAGATGTTGAACAGCGTGGGGCTGAGGGAGGATCCTTGGGGCACTCCGCAGGTGGTGGATGTGGGATCTGCGAGGAAGGGGGCGAGTCTCACTCATGGTGCTCTGCCGGAGAGGAAGGATTGGATCCAGTCGGGGGCATTGACTCTGATGGTGGCTTCATTGAATCTTCTTATCAGGTTCTGAAGAGACACTGTGTTGAAAGCTGCAGAGAGGTTGAGTAGGATGAGTGCTGCTGTCTCTCCCTTGTCCAGTAGAGAGCGGATGTCATCTGTTGCCGCCAGGAGGGCTGCTTCGGTACTGTGGTATGACCTGTATCCGGATTGGGAGATGGTGAGGATGTTGTGGTCTTCTAAAAACGTGTTGAGTTGGCTGTTGATTGTTGACACAAAGTCACAGCTGGGGGGCTGTGCCTTCTCCAACATCTCCCTCAAAACTTGGAACGACCTCCCAGACCACATCATACCCTCCTCATCGCGTCTTTAATTCCAGAAGAATATGAAGACACGGCTTTTCAAATAACCTCTCCAAGGAGACATTTGCCTAACACCCACCAAAGTGCCTTGATACCCTCATGAGTGATTAGTGCATTATACATTCATAACATAACAAGGAAAGGGGCACGGGAGCAACAGAGGAGCTGGGGGATTGAAAAAAATACGCTGGGGAAAAAACACGGACTGTCTGAAGAAACAATGGTCAGAATTAGAGGGGAGCAACATTGTGGGTTCTGGAATCTAAGGAGAAAGCAGCACATGTGGCACAAAGCAAGAAAACGCTTGCACTCTGAAGGAGTCCTGGAAGTTAAATAAATGAGCATTGGCAAAGGTAGTCGGTCTCACATGTTACCTTTACCAGTGCAGACATGTTAGCTTTACCAGTGCATTTTAGTGATTTTATTCAGCATCTGCAAAAGTAAAAAAAATGTTTACTACAAATACTAAACAGCATCATCATAAAAATTGCAATGGTGCATATGCAAGCATATATCATCAGGCGCGCGTGCATATATGTCATGACACTATGGTTGCCCTGGCATGATGAGAATATGTGCACATGTATCAACATGAATGCATGCGCATATGTCATGACGCAGTAGCCCTTTTTAGGTCAAGCATAACAGCACACTAGCGCTGCTTTTCTGACGTGTTGGTATGTATCTGGGCTTTTAACCACGCCCACCGCACGCCCATCACTATCACTCGTTTATGGGCTTGCCCTTCAAAAATACTTTATTTTTGTTGGTAAATGCTTGATGTTTGTCCCTCCTTGGGGCGGTTTAGTTACCACCTTGGACATCACCCCTATTGCATTGCTAATTGCACTTTTGCCGATACGTTTGACTGCGAGCGAACTTCTTTTTCATTTTGTGTGCTGCTTCACGCTGATGCCGTGGCACTTTAAATCGGCTTGCTTATGTGAAACTGTATTATTTTTCATTTTCAATTTATGTGGCAAGAAAAGTCCAGTTAGGATTTTACAACGCTAATAGCTCTAACTCAAGCAAATACGAGACCCATTGCATTGCAAATGTATGTTATGTTCTGCACAATATTTTATTTATTGGTGATTTTTATGTAGCCTTTATAAAAGCTCGAAGGGTGAGAGAGTGTTTTACAAAATAACAGATCTTAGCAATCAACATTTGATTTTAAAAAATGGGAAGGGCTAAGCTAAAACAAGTTGTACAACAAAAGGTAATGACTAAACATAATGAGAGTACATTAGCAGGTTACTTATTTACAGAACTGTTTGCAGTTTTCTAGGTGCTCATTCAGATCTGGAAGTGATGCTGAAATAGTAAGGTTTTTAGTTCATGTTGGAAGGCTTCAAAGTCGGTGTTGTCCTGGTGGTTGCAGGATTGGAGCTCCAGACCCTGGGGGCGCGTTCAGAGAATGCTTGTCAAAGAGTGTTTTTCCTTGAAGCCAGGTATTTTGATAAGTGGTTTGTCACATCTCCTGTGGGGATGTTTTCCACCTGGGATGGTCAGTCTTTCAATGAGTTAGTTTGCAGTTCCTTTGGGCCTGATGAAGTCGAGTTTGAAGATGGTTTTCACGATTTAAGTGTCTAGGATCGGCAGATGCCCTTGAAGCTGTAAATTAAATAAATACATACTTAAATGGTGGAGTGAAAATGTGTTTTTAGAAATGAGTGGTCAGGCAGAAAATCGAAGCTGACAGGCTCCCAAAAAGTAAAAAAAAAAAAAAAAAAATGGACGGACAAGGGAGCAACAGACAAGCAGGGTGGTAAGAGCGAGAAGCTACACCGGCAGCAGCAAACAGTGCAGGGCATTGGAGCTGCTGTGGGTGGGTGGGGTCATTAAAAAAAAGGTAGTGGGGGGGAAGGTGGGTCAACAGGAGTTGGAGTGAGAGGGCAACGTGGAGACCATAGAGAGGGGTTGGACATAGAGGAGGAGAGAGAGAAAGAAAACAGCTGTGATTCCATGAAATGCTTAAAAAAGACAAGCATTGGCAAAGCCAATAGATTTCACCTATGCGAGACCTCTTGGTGTTGTCAACGTTTTGTAAAGATGTTGCACAGTAGTGCGGGCTGCTGTTTAACATGGCTCAAAGCCAGCGGTGGCCACCGCAAATGTCAAGGGGGGAGGGCAGGGACGACGACGGGGGAAACAATGTTAAAAAAAAACAAAAAACATTTACTGTTTTCATTGCGCCGCCTGTCTCCCACCGCCTCCAGCTGCCTTGCTCCTCTTGTGGTGTCCCAGCATTCACTGGGACACCAGAAGAAGCTCCCCAGCAATCCTGGCACTGCTTTCATGCTAAACATAGCATGAAAGCAGCGTAAGGATTGCTGTCTCCCACCGCCTCCAGCTGCCTTGCTCCTCTTGTGGTGTCCCAGCATTCACTGGGACACCAGAAGAAGCTCCCCAGCAATCCTGGCACTGCTTTCATGCTAAACATAGCATGAAAGCAGCGTAAGGATTGGTCTGAGTGGCAGTGACTGCCGCTTACACACAGCCCTGGGATCTGTGCAGTTTCTCCAGCCCGGCTGTTAGACACAGCCGGGCTGGAGAAACCTAAGTACGCGTGTTTGTTTGGCCGGCCTGAGATGGTCAGCCAAACACACATGCTCACTTAGGTGCACTCTCTCCTCCTCCCACCTCCTGTGGCCGTGCTCTGCCCATCGCTGTACTGCTGGCTGAGCCAGCAGATAAATAAAAAAACGATAGTGCAACTATTGTTTTATTTTTCATCTGGTGGCTCAGCCAGTAGAGCAATGCACCTCCGCCATTGCAGGGGAGCCGCCCCTGCTCAAAGCAAATAAAAACAAAGGACTATGGCACTGCCAGCATCTCCCGGCGTCATAGCTCCTTTTTTGTTTACTTTAAGACAATGTTGCACAGCAGCCCCTGCAGCTGTGCATTATGCCTTAGCACAGCACTGGGGGGATGTGGGATGGAAAGCATCTCTCTCCTCTGGGGAGAGAATGTGGTGTAAAGCCCACAACTGCCAACTGGGTACCCATATTCGAGTCTCGTGTCTGCTCAACATGCTATGATATTGGGCAAATCACTTTGGCCCTCATTTGGACCTCAACGGTCTTTTTGAAAGACTGCTGAGGTACCGCCGGGCCGAAGACCGCCAGTGCAGGCGGTCTTCCTCCCAGTGTATTATGACTGCGGGCAGCCCTCTGTCCTTTTTTGGACGGAGAGCTGCCAGCAGCCATACTGGCGGTCGGCGGTGAAGTGGAGGCTGCTCCACCTCCACGTCATCAGAACACCGCCCACCGAATCACGTCCCAGGATTCGGCATGGCGGTGTTCTGGTGAAGGGGAGCTGGCGGCGGAGCAGCCCCCATGGATCCCGTTCCCTCCCGGAGGATCACCGGACAAGGTAAGGTGATCGTCCGATAGGGGAGGGGGGTGGCGGGGTGTTGTGTGCGTGTATGGGGGTGTGCGTGTGAGTGTGTAAATGGGGTGTGTAAGTGCGTGTATGCATGCTGGGGGTGTGTTGTGTGTATGGGAAATGTGTGCGTATATGTCTGTGTGCGTGTATGCGTGAGTGTATGTCTGCGTGTATGTGTATTAGTTGTGTGTGCGTGCGTGTAAGGGGGTGGGGGTGGTGTGTGTGGATGTTTTGGGGGGGCGGGTGGGGAGGGTGTCCTGACACCTTTGGCGGTGGTAGGGGGGTCGTGGGTTTGGGGGGAGGACTTTGTGGAGGGGGAGGGGTGAGGGGGGAGACCCCTATCAGTGCCAGGGAACAAATTCCCTGGCACTGATGGTTCCAAACCCCACGAAATCCATGGCGGTATGCGGGGTCCAGATACCGCCGGCGTTCTAGTGACGGCCGCCGGGCTGGAGACCGAAGTCTCCAGCCCAGCGGCCATCACCACCCTGGCGGTCGGAGTGTAGAAGTGGCGGTTTTCCAAGGCAGTAACCGCCATAGACGTAATTCCATTTTTTGTCCGCCGGCCTGTTGGCGGTATTACCGCCACTTCACCGACCGATAGGGTTGTAATGAGGGCCTTAATCTTTGCCTGCCTAAAAAAACATGTTAATGTGTTTGTGCCCACTTTGCTTACATTAATACTTTGTGTGGACATTTACCAGTGCCTACAGGAATGCAAATACTAGTCCCAGCTCCTAATGGTGCTAATGGTGATAGGAGCAAATACTGGTGCACCCTTTTCAACCCTACTGCATACATCCATATGAGCCTAGAATTCATTGCATCATAACAGAAAACAGCAGGAGTGGAGTTGCAAGCAACCCTCTCCTCTGGGAAGAGGATGTGGCATTACGGCCAGAGCTGCTGATTGGGGACCCAGGTTCGAGTCTTGGCATTGGTTCAACATCCTGTAATTCTGGGCACAACACTTTGGCCCTCATCATGATAATGGCGGTAAATGCAGGCTACTGCTGCCAAAACACAGTCGCCGCGGCTACCTACCGTCCGCCATATTATGACCGTAGCCAGAATTCCGCCAGGAGGCTGGCAGAATTCTGGCTGCGGCCATGGCGGCAGACAGCGGAAGGTGGCGCTGCTGCCAGCAACAGCACCACGCCAGTAGACCTCCGCAGACCGTATCATGACCCATGATACAGCCTGCCGGTGTTCTTCTGGCGGACGCTGCTGCTGGCAGCAGCTCCCTGTTCCGTCTCCTGCCGGAGGACTCCCTGCAAGCAGGTAAGTCGGGTGCTCCGACAGGGGAAGGGGGCGGGGGTGTTGTGTGTGTGGGGGTGTGGGTGTATGTTCTGTGTGCGTGCATGTGGGTGTGTGGCGTGTGGAATGCGTGTGTACATGAATGGGTGAGAGTGTGCGTGTATGTTGTGTGAATGCGTGGGTGCTTGTATGTATGTCAGTGGGTGTGGATTTGTGTGTAAATGGATATATGCATGCATGGGTGAATGTGGGTATGAGTGTGTGTATGCGTGTGTATGTCGTTGGGGGGTCTGGAGTGGGTGGGGGAGGACTCGGGAAAGGGGGGCAGGAGAGACCCCTATCAGTGACAGGGAAGGAATTCCCTGGCACTGATAGTCCCTACCGCCATGGTTTTCATGGTGGTAAGGAAGCCACGAAAACCATGGCGGTAGGCGGGGTCATAATCCCGCGGTTGGGACAGTGACGGCCGCCTGGCTGGAGACTGAAGTCTCCAGCCTGGCGGCTGTTAAAGCCCTGGTGGACGGAGTGGTACATTGGCGGTTTAGCTTGAGCCAAACCGCCAATGTCATATTTTAGGGAAGAGTTCCGCCAGCCTGTTGGCAGTACTTTTCTCCAAAATTCTGCCATCCGCCAAGGTCATATGAGGGCCTTTATCTCCTCCCCCCTAAAAAGGTATGTGTCCTTGTGTAATGTAACCGATGCTCATGTAAAGCATTCCAATACCTTTGGGTTGAGTTTGCGCTATATAAGACTGCCAACAAAAAAAAAGGCAACAAGAGGGAGGCAGGTGGGAAACAAAAATGGTGGGATGAGTGGGTCAAAGAGAACAGACAGCGTGAGGTGTTGCTGAAAAGTAAAAAGAATACCTGAAGGAACCTGTGGCCAGTGGAAGGACACTGGCCACAGGAAGCAGTACTTGGTCCATGCTTGACAGCAGAAATGAAGCCTGCAGCACGAGGAAACCGGAGGCGAGGCATAGGTGCCGACCAGAAGGATGCAAAGCAACGAGGGTGATGTGCGAATCAACCAGTGGTAAGTAAATGTAAGTAATGGGCGGGCTCTAAGCTTCTTTTAAGATTTTCTTTTTTTTTTCAAAAGAGATTTCGTAAATGCCTGCAGTGCCTGCAGACAGGTGAAAGTTAAACAAAAAAGTGTTACCTGAATGTAAGCAGTGGAAGGACACGTGCCATTTAATCAAAACTTAGGAAGGAAGAAAGTCTCCAGATACAAGACAAACAGAGAATAGGGAGGAATGCCATAAACCATCCAATCAAGAGAAAGGGTTTGACCATTTGGTCTTCTACAATAGACAGCCAAATCTCTCTGTAGGCCAGAACTGATAAAAAGCTGGATATTTTCCTAGTGTTCCAAATTACGTTTAGAGTGATTCCTCCTTGTATTTGCATTTACACGTTCATATTTCAACGGAGAAAAACATACCTTACTACCCTGCATTACACTATTTCGTTTCACCCACCTTGACATAAAAATGATGGCCAGGCCGGTAAAATACTGACCATATGGCAGTCATATCCACATGGGAGGGCAGCCATCTGTGTAACCGATGACCCTTGAGACCCTACGGGTGATTAGCCTTGCTTTAGAAATGATTGATGATAGACGCCTCACAGAGCAGTCTCCATAGGGTCTCAACTCCCGCCCTCGTACACTCAGCGCCCCCTATTGGCAGCGTCCTGAATTGTCTGGTTAGCCCCTCGTCCTGGACAGCACTCATCATCTGTGCTTGTATAATGTGTATAATGTTTTTCAGGGCCAATGAGAACACCTGGCCTTTGAAGTTTCCACCTTAGTGCCTAGAGGTCACAGCGCGGGATGTGATTGGTGGCTACAGGACACAGCGTGGATCCTGATTTAAGGTCTGTTTCCTTCCCCTGGCGCCTACCCAGTGACATGCGCCCTCACCTGGTGCAGATATGCGAGTGCCCTACCCTCATTCAGTGCCATACTGGCACTGTCTGAAACCCAGTGCCCTGCCACCTCTGGTGGGATCCAAGGGGACAAATTTAGCAACTCAGAAAGCTCAGTGGGTTGAGCACTTGCTCTAGAGTTATGAGTTTAACCTGGGAATCAGAGGTCCAAATCTGGACCCGCCCGCTCAGGTTTTCTTCTTTTTCAAATATATAAAGTGAGTTTCACAAACTCTGGCGCTAGTGAAATGTTATTCACAGATAGTGCTGTGTAACATCAAAACTGCAACAGTCGGCGCTATGTGGAGAACAAAAAAACAAATTTAAGTCCGGTTTCAGTTTCTTTTAAACCCTGTTTATATAAAAGAAGAAAAAAAAAAACAGGTTAGTTGGTTAGCCTGGTCATGTGCGAAGACTTCCCCGCCGTAGCCGTCAGGGAACCCCGTGCATGAGCTCGGACGGCGAGCTCTGGAAAGGGAACTGTTACTTTCGAATGTGTAAGCATCTCATGTCTGAAGAAGGGGTCTGCCAACATTGCGTGTTTGTGTGTGTGGGGGGGAGGGGGGGGGGGGGTTACCCGCAGGCATATAATGTTAAAAATCCATTATAGGAAAAACCGGGTGCATGAAGGGACCTAAGGTGCAGTGGAAAGGGAGAGAAATGCAGATTGTTTGGACCAGTGAGAGAAACATTTTTTTGTAAAGTAACCATCATTTTCGAGGACTTTCAAATCGGAGAGGTAGAGGCTGTGTGTGCATTTGTGTGGGTGTGTATGTAGAAAGTCCTGGTGGAATCCGACAAGCACCTCACCATGCTGAAAGCACCTGTGCCCACTAGCTATCAGAAAGTACATTTGTAAGGGGATATAACACTCCAATCCCCCCCCCCCCCCCCCCCCCCCCCCCGGGCAGTGGTGCAGCCGGTGTGTCATCAGCTCCAGGCGAGGAAGGAGATGGGCTTCTGAGCCACTGTTCGCATTAGAAACGACAGCAATAATCTGGGCCCGGTGCCACTGCACCTCCTGCACCAATGGAAGCGAGCTGTAGGGGATTCTGTGTAAGGTAAAGTTCTGGAGCTCACTATGCCGCCTTCTGTTTCCAACCCATGGTCAAGTCTCCTTAGACGGTTTACAATGGCGGCGACCTTCTGCCAATCACATTTAGGAATGACTGCGTGTCAGCTTTCCACTGAGTGACTGTCCCGGGAAGGTGGACCATGTGTCATGATGGAGGGTGATTTGTCCTCTCCTGACAGATGCTTCTGAGCCAGAGACTATCCATCCCTCCTATGCTATAAAGCCAAGGTCTCCAGCCTTTTCTATAGCAAGAGCTACTTCTGATCAACACTGGCTACTAACAGATATAATCACTGCTACAGTAGTCACCACAAAAGAAAATATCAGATTGACCACCCCTTGCAGGATTACAGACAGTGACTATCCCAGTGCGCGCAATAAAAACAGTGAATGTGCACATACCTGTTCAGGTGTGCGCACACCTAAATCTTATCCGCCCCCCACATCAGTTGAGGCTCTTCTCTGTGTCTCTTCCCACTCCAGTGCCTACCCTTCTTGGCTCCTAGGCTGTTCATGCAAACAACTGGAGCGCGTTCACTTCTAACTAAAAGTCCCAAAGTCCAGCTGCTCAGCTCCAGCTACTGCAGGTCCTGCTGTACCACATTGTGACTGGTCCTGGTGCATGGCCCTCATTGTCCATCACAGTGTGTGTATGTGTAAGCGTGAGGGTGTGTGGCCTTGCATCTGTTTGACTGGTTGGCTTTCCGAGGTGATCTCCTTGTTGGTGAGCTACTAACAGGCAGCTCCCTGGAGCTCGCAAGCTCCATCTTGGAGAGCCCTGCTCTCCTCTACAGCCCTCTACGAGTGAGAACTAGGTATCTGGTCATGTCGGCTCTCAGCAGAGTGGCTGTACATCATGATGGATACTCACTGCACTTGAGAGCTACTGGTGGGTGGACCATCTGCCCCGGCACCTCACCCACCAGCCTTCTACCGGTGAGCTGCAGGTCGGCTCCCTGCAGAGTGGTAGCCGAGTCGTGGTACATGGACCGGTTCACTGTGTCACAGTGAGGGCAATCAGAACTCATCAAAGAGATCCTGAGTGGGTGGAGCATCGAGCTGGCTGCAAACCCTACAGATGGTGCATCCGTTCAGAACCTCTCTGGTCAGTACTCACCAGAGAGGTTCTGAATGGATGCACCATCTGCCCCAATACCATACCCTGCAGCCTTCTACTTTCGAGATTTAGGAGCACAATTCCATATGAACTCTCTGTAGAGTGTGCAGCACAAGCCCTGGCTCATGTGTGGGTGGACTGTGCATCCTGAAGGAGGGTGATGAGTACTCACCAGAGAGGTACTGAAGGTGTGGGCCATCTGCCCCAACACCTTGCCCTACAGACTTCTACCTGTGGGATTTAGGAACACTATTCCATGTCGACTCTCTGTAGAGTGGCAGCCGAGCTCGGCTCCATGAGTGGGTGGACTGCGCATCATGGCAGAGGGCGGTCAGTACTCACCAAAGATACCTTGGAAAGGGTGGATCATTCGGCGGCTGCAAACCCTACCTTCTTCTGTCAGTTTATTGGAGTTAGTTGGCTCCATTGGCAGCCTTGCTCCATGTGTGGGTGGGCTGTGCCTCCTGAGAGAGGGCAGTAGTACTCACCAGAGAGGTACTGAGTGGATGGACCGTCTGCCTCCAGCCTTCTTCCTTCGAGATGCCATCCAGGCCCTGGCTCGTGTGTGGGTGGGCTGTGCCTCCTGAGAGAGGGCAGTAGTACTCACCGGAGAGGTACTGAGTGGATGGACCACCTGCCTCCAGCCTTCTTCCTTCTAGATGCCATCCTGGCCAGGCTCATGTGTGGGTGGGCTCTGCATCCAGAGAGAGGGCAGTAGTACTCACCAGAGAGGTACTGAGTGGATGGACCATCTGCCTCCAGCCTTCTACCTTCGAGATGCCATCCAGGCCCTGGCTCGTGTGTGGGTGGGCTGTGCCTCCGGAGAGAGGGCAGTAGTACTCACCAGAGAGGTACTGAGTGGATGGACCATCTGCCTCCAGCCTTCTTCCTTCGAGATGCCATCCAGGCCCTGGCTCGTGTGTGGGTGGGCTGTGCCTCCTGAGAGAGGGCAGTATTACTCACTGGACAGGTGCAGTGGGTGCAGCATCGACCTCTGGCAGGGCTTTGACAAGGCATCCCTGAGGCCGGTGTCCAGGCCAGACTCAGTAACACTGGCGTTAGAAATAAGCTCCATTCAGATTAATTCCTTATGAATGTATCTTGTGTGAGTATTGTGCCACGGATCCTGCCGTGGTGGACCTACCACGGCCACTACGTCCCTGCTGCATCCTCCTAGCATCAACGCTGCAAGGAGCAGAGCCTCGGCATCACCTTATTCAGAGGCCACAGAAGGTTTGATTCATGTTGTCACTTGTAGCCTGCTATTTTTTTTTATTTTTTAGGTTTAACAATATTTTTCTATTTTGGTTGACAAACGCATGCCACCGCCTACAACCGTCCAGCCGGCTTGGAATGCAAAATAAATAACAAGTTATATAACAGGAAGCCCCATGGCCGCTCTACCCACCCCCACGTGGTCTATCTGTGCTATGTTTTTAAACAAATATATATTCTTTCGAAATTAGTCTTAACAAAAGGTATCCACTTAGCACAGTGTTTTGCAACCTTCAACCGTGTTAATGACCTGCCCCGCCCCTCCTCCCGTGGAAAAGAAATAATCATCGCCCCTCCCCTCAGACTTTTACACAATTATTCTATTAAGTTGCCTAGCCTTTAAATATGTCTAGACTATTTAAACATTGCAGTTACGTTCTGTTACATTTAAAAAAATGAAATAAATATATATCTGCTTAAAAAAAAGCAGTTATTTGCATATTGACACTTTTGCACAGAGCCTACCCCCCCCCCCTCCCCCGCTCCCCCTGTAAGATCACTTGAGGCCCCCTAGGGGGGCCCGCCCCCTCAGTTTAAAGACCCCTGGTTTAGCCTTATGCGAGGCTCCCATAAAACGTCATCACTCTGTCACTGCAACAGCATCACTTATAAAGCATCCTTAGTAACCAACAATCTGTCAGACAAATGGCAAAGATTGGAATCTGTGCCTCCAAAGTACACGACTGTGCAAGAGAGAGCTGGTGTCTATGAAACCGCTGTTTACTGGAAGGGAAAGGGCCTGACGTGCCCTGCAAAAATTACCATTTGTTTATAAAGATTCTAAAACACAAATGTTTATTCTGACATGCATGTTGCCATTCACTGACTTCAGTTTCCCGATTTTTAAAGTTAAAAAAATAGCCTTCTACCGCCTTAAATTGTCCCCATCAGAAAACAAGGTAACGGGGGAAATAAATCCCCCAGAATATTTTTTAAAAACCTCCCTCTTTCTTGATTTTCAGCTGTTGGCAAAGCTATCAAAGGCGAGAAACCCCAGTCTTCTTTAAAGCAGGGTCTTTGGAAATTCACCAATACTCAGTGGTCATTACCTGAAAGCCGATCACTGTACTCCATTTATGACAATATCATCTTTAATCCCCAGGGCTAACCTTTTAATCAGTTCAAGTAAGGCTCAGCTGATGGCAGCTTAGGAACTCCGCCCTTGAAAGGTGGCGAGGGCAGCATCTGGCTGCATGGCACAGCTGTGGCAGAAAGAGGAACTCTTCTACTGTATTCATTGTGGAAGTGAAAGGGGCATTGCAGCGACTGGTCCACCATCCAGTTCCCTTTAGTGAATGTATGTTGTCTTGTGATTTTGCATTTACTGCTGACAGTAAAGTACAGATGAGGGGGTAGAGACTTTTAATTTGGTAGTTTCTTCCATATTGCTCAAGGGAATAAATGCTGCACATATTGTAGTATTTCTGATGGATACTTCTAACCACAGATTCCTCGTGTCACCAAGGATGGTGTAATATGGCTTTGTGTCTACTCTGTCCTGCCTTGAAAGTGTCGCTGGAGCCACATATAAGTGCCACTTCTGCGTGCTGACGTCAGTTCCTTTCGTTCTGCAACCTCAGGTGTGGATCTGGAGCTCGCTCCTTAAACTTTTTCTCATCTTCAATGGATTTTCTTCAAAATGTTTTCTCCAGCAGTGTGCAAAGCACCATCACCCCTCCAACTCCACTTCCCACAAGACTATAGGATTTAAACCTTATAGGGACTGTCACAAGCAGATGTCTATGACAGACCCCCCACAAAGTACACATCAGGTGCCTTGCGTCCTTGCATTACCCTAAGTCTTGCAGGGACTGCCCCCGGATGAATCTCAAGGGGATTTGGGACCCCAAAGCTGCTGTCTATGATGCCAAGCACCATAGACAAAGTTCACATAATCAAAGATGGGGATAAGAAACTGTTCCCGAAGCCTCTCCTGCAAAAGGTTAGATCCTCCTCACACTCCTGGTTGTTGGGTAAGTCCAGGTCAAAAAAGAAATAGAAGAAGTCGAATTAGGATTGTCATCCATTCCACTCCTCTGGACCGAAGAAGTCACTGGGTCATCAGAATGCTTCTCAGTCCCTTTCTCCAGCCGAGGAACTGATACCATTGCTTGAGCTGAATGTACCCTGAGCCTCTGAGTCCATCTGCAATGCCACAAGTAGAGGCTTTCAAAGAAGCAATGTTCATCTTCTGCATCCTTCTGGCTCGCTCTGGCACGTCTTTGGGCCTCAAGGAACTGAGGAGAATCTAGTCAGAATCCAGTCAGCGGATCCATCTTCCATGTTGTCTACGCCTCTTGACTCTGATGAGACTGGATTCACAAAAGTTATGGAGGTGATTGCCCCACATCTTCGGAGGTTGGAGATACCAGTCTTCCCCTACCTCAACAGCTGGCTGTTGAAGGTGGGCTCATCCCAGTCAGTCGCAGACCACCTAAGCCCTTGGGGTCTCCGATCAATGTGCTGAAGTCACACCTTACTCCTTTGCAGAGGCTCCCATTCATCTGAACCGTCCTGGATGTGTTGCAATTTTGAGTTTTTCACTCTCATTTGAGTTCAGAACATTCAGGCTATGACCTCTATGCTTTACTCTCAGTGCGAGTTGCTCTGAGACTTCTTCGCCTCCTGCATCCTGCTTGTCAACTACACCAGATGGTGCATGAGGGCTTTGCAGAGATCTGAAGTCTCAGTGGGCTCAACACCAAGGGTGCCTGTCAGATTCCATCCAGGTTTTGGAAGAGACTGCAAAAGACCTGTAGTGGTAGCTACCCAACCACAATTGGACTGGTGGCAGATTCCTCTCCCTACTGCACCCAGAGCCGATGGTGGTAATGGAAGCGTCATGCAAAGATCATCTGGGAGACGTGGCTGTCAGAGAACTCTGATCTCTGTCTGAGACCAGACTCCATATCAGTCTGTTTAAGTTGCGGGCCAGTCTCTTGGTGCTAAAGTGGATAAACTGACATCCATCAAGGCTGGCTTAAGTCCTCACAACAAAACAACTGCCATATGGTACTGTAACAAGCAAGGAGGAGTGGGGTAGTGGGCCCTGTGCCAGGTAGCCATGCACCTCTGGAACTGGCTGGTTTGGCAGGGCATCTCTCTGGTAGTTAACCTACCCTAATGTCTAGTGGATCACTAGTGGCAACAACACCCAAAGTTGGTGCAGGGCATCTTTCTGCAATGGGGAGAACCCGGGCACAATCTGTTTGCTACTTCCAAGAATGCACAATGTCAACAATGTTGTGAGCTGGAGTTCCCACGAAAAACCACTCTCTCTATGAGACGCTTTCCTCCTTGAGTGGAGATCGGGATCCCTATAATGCCCTCCCAACTCCGCTTCTCCTACCTAGAATTCTGAAGAAGATCAGAAACAACTGCCCCAAAGCCATCTTAGTTGCTTACATTAAAGATCTTTTTAAATTCTTTAGCCTTGCTGCATAGCATCGGGGGTGCTGTGCAGTATGGTTAAAACCCTCTGGCAATGCCAGTAGGTTCCAGGGGCGAGACCTATTTGGCTTTCCCAATTCCTGTTGTTAATAGAAAGTAGTTGAGTATCAAAAATCCTAGCACAGATGCTGGCCCTAAACCCCTGTCTTTGAAAAAGATCACCGAGTCCTGCAGCATTCCGCCACTTTGCGCTCAGTCACACAGTATTAGCCATGACTATATGGTATGGTATGGTATTCCAAATCAATACCAAAATCTTTCCATCTGTTCAGAAACATGATAAGATTTTACTACCAAGTGATCGACTTGTAGGTTTACGAACTGTAGCAATAGGGGATATGGATTCTAATCCAGGGCTCACCAACATGTTCTATAATGAGAGCCAATCCCAATCACGGAAAATTATCTAGAGCTAAAAAACAAATATAAGTGTTAAAATAGTGACCACATACAAGGAGATTGCAGTAGCAAACACTCCTTGCAGGGTTGTGAGAAGTACTCACTTCAACAATAATGTCATAAAAACCTTTATCAAGCTGGAATTACTTTCATGAGTACTGAAATAACATGAACAGCAGCAGGTGCCCTCTGGTACCAAGGGAATAAAATCTGCAGTAAATCATCTCAATTTAGCAAGATTTTTATTTACATATCAGTCATGCATGATTTTTTAAAATGGGATCATTTTGTCTCCAAACAAGGAAGGGACAGAAAACCTTCAATTGTTACAATGCCGGCCATCTACCCAACTTCTGGAACGTCACCAATAATAAAAATCCCATCATCCTTTAGTTTTACATTTTTTTAGAGCTTTGCTGAGGGGCTACAGGGAGTCTGGGTATAATGTGCTGAGGGTGTTAATATAATTGTTGATTAAGACGTAAAATGCGATGTCAAATCAAAAAGGAAAAATTAACTTGTATTTTTAAAGGTGTGAATTATTGTAAGTTGGTAGGGATAGTAATAAGGTTCAAATTGGAGACACTGCAACTTTGGTCCAGTTGCAGGCGAGCTCGCTAAGAAACAGTAGGAAGTACTTAATTTGAGCCTGAGGTTTCCGGTGCTTGGCACTGGCACTTAGGTGTCAAAACCGGCACTTATGACAGTCTGTCACATGGTGGCGCTTTTTGTCTGCTTTCAAGATGAACACAACAATAATTGTTTATTCATACAATATGCATTAAAAGTGACTAATATATGCCACCCAAGCCATTCTTTTAGCTTTGGGTGGCCTGAAATAGCCTGGATTGTCACTTGTTGGAGAGTGATGGTTAGTAGTTGTGTCTATATTGTCACTGGAAGTGCTGAGGGGCAATGCATGGTGCAAGCCGCGGTGGCCTCTTGGCGAGGGTCCTGGCACTTATGTTGTTTTACCAATCAAGCACTGACGGTAGATCTAGAGGGAGAGACATAGTCAAAGGCCCAGCAGGGGAGACCTGGAAGCTTGAGAGCACCAGGACACCAGACAGAGGGTAAATAAAAGGACAGGGTGTTGTGGCAAGAGTGAAGGAAGCCTTAGAAGAAAGCACAGTTTTGGATTCATTTGTAAAATCGTGCAGGAGAGGTTTAAAATATATAACCTTTTTGAAAGATGTTTAGGGCGTGACTAGGTTGTGTGGCATAGGGCCCAAGGGTCTGTTGCTGGGAGCAAACCCTGGCACATCTGCAAGACCATCCGTGCATCCTGTCCTGTTTGCAAAGCAGAGGCAGTCGTGCAAACTCACTTCATATAGGAAGAGTTCCATGCATGGATCATGCCATGAATTGTATAGGTGACCCAGTCAGATGCAGAACACTAGCGGAAGCACGTGGCCATCCACCATGGCTGGCAAGCAGAACTTCAGCTAACACCTCTGTAAACTGATTTGTACAACAATAACTGCTAGGTTATAGAGAAAACTCCATTTTACCTGTTGCATGAAAGCAGTGCCAATGCTTGCACACTTCTTAGAGAAGTATGACTTTGGTGACGACAAAGAGTCAACATAGGTTTGAGGTATTGGATTTTACATAATCATTTACAATAGGCAGTCAGTCGTGTTTTTGCTTTCTATCTTCATGGAAAGATTGATCAAAACAACTGTATGTTTTTCTGTGTTCTCCAAGATGACCACTAAAGCAGATCCAAGATGTAAGGAATTCTGGAGAATTAAAGGTTGACTGAAAGAATGTCCTGTTTAAGATCCTGTCGACACCCATCCTTTTTAGCGGTCAGCTGTACCAATACTTTCTCTGTATGAATGGTCCCTGATTTCGAGCTTAGGGCTAAATGCCAACCCATGCTCAAATGAGGAATGTGGGAACTACACCAGCCCTCTGCAAGCTTCAGCAGGTCTAACTTTAACTCTGCCACAGTGCAGGTCCTTGGTGGGCTAAAGACAGCATAAAAAGCAAAACATCTGACAACTTTTTCTGTAATAAATCAGTATTGCAAGATGTACACCAGGCCACAGACGTATCCCAGTGTCCAGCTTAAACAGTTTTCGTAGATGGACCCCTGGCTACTTCTGGAGGACAATCAAAAGCAGTCAACTGTTGCTGCTTCACCTCCACGCGTGGAGGTGTAGATAGCAAAGGCCTGGGCGCAGGACCCTGCCCGGCTGCTGCAAAAGAAGATCCTTCCGAAGCGGCAGCCTACAAATGACGCGGGGTGTGAGGCGCCAAAGCAACACAGGGCGGTACAGGTACGTGCAGCGACATGGAGGGAGCGGTGTGGTGTAAATGACAGGAGAGAGACCGCAAAGTGGAGTACTAATGAGAAGCAAACGGGTGAAAGGGAGCATCATGGAGCATGTGTGTGTGAACTTCACGGGCAAGAAAACAACTGGGAGGGAGGTACATGAGGGCGAGCGCAATATGGAGGGGGCATTGAGAAGCAAATGGAACGACAGCAACTAACACTGAGTTCCGTGGGAGAAAATTACATGAGGGAGACAGCTGAAAAACACATGCACTCCAGTGGAGTGCTTCACCCAAACGAAAAAAGTAGTGCTTGAAAAGCAAGCAGTGGAAGCTTAGAAGCAAGCCAATAAAGAGGCAATGCTCCATGGGAGGGACAAACACAAAATCAACAAGCCGGTTCACAAATAAGAAGCAGGCAAATGAGAGTGATAAGAAGGCCAACCAATGGTAAGCAATGGGAAGGCTCCAAACCCCTGCATGTTCTTGGTGAGCCCACAATCTATCTTTCTCAACAAACGCATGCCCGGGTGATTAGGCTCGACCTAACAAAGGCTGGCTTTCGCAACAGGCAGCGCATCCCCTGCCTAGCAGGCTTGACCTGAAAGGCCATTTTTAAGCCCTTTTCTTGTAATTTGATACTAATTATTAAATCATTGTTCATTCAGAAGGTATCACTTCATCGTATGGCTTTGCTGAGAATGAATGAATGAATATGCTTTTGTAACACACCCCCAAGGCACACCGTTCATTGAAAGTGTGGGCGCATGAGCATACAGGAAAAAGTACATTTTGAGTTTCTTTCTGAAGGAGACATAGGGGGTCATTCTGACCCTGGCGGTAAAATCCGCCAGGGCCAACGACCGCGGGAGCACCGCAAACAGGCTGGCGGTGCTCCTTTGGGCATTCTGACCGCGGCGGGACAGCCGCGGTCAGAAACGGAAAACCGGTGGTGTACCGCCGGATGGGGATTCCGACCCCCATACCGCCATCCTGTTCCTGGCGGTTTTGGCCGCCAGGCAGAGGATGGCGGTATGGGGTGTCGTGGGGCCCCTGGGGGCCCCTGCAGTGCCCATGCCAATGGCATGGGCACTGCAGGGGCCCCCGTAACAGGGCCCCACCAAGATTTTCAGTGTCTGCCATGCAGACACTGAAAATCGCGACGGGTGCAACTGCACCCGTCGCACCCCTTCCACTCCGCCGGCCTCATTCGTAGCCGGCATCCTCATGGAAGGGTGTTTCCCGCTGGGCTGGCGGGCGGCCTTCTGGCGGTCGCCCGTCAGCCCAGCGGGAAACCCAGAATACCCGCGGCGGTCTTTTGACCGCGCAGCGGTATTCTGGCGGTTCCAGCCAGGCCGGCGGCTTCCGCCGCCGGCCGGTGTCAGAATGACCCCCAATGTATTCAGTGTGTGGATGTTCGCAGGGAGTGTGTCGGTAGAGAAATGGTCTTGTGTCCAGTGGTCGAAGTGGGCGGGATCGCAAGGGCACGACGTTCCCATACTTCTCAATTTATGGAAAACCATTTCCCTTCTTTTTGTGAAAAGACAACCATCCTGGGAGGTTACTTTCGATAGTTTAAATGCTTCTGCTAAAGTGTCATTCATTGAGCCTCCTGTGCTGTGAAACAGATGGTGCCTGCTTACCTGAAAGGAATCCAGATGTGTGCAGAAGGTTAATCTGCAGATGTAAAGGGTGCTTGAGAGCCATAAGGGCTTTAACTGATGGAATCACTTGAAGCTTTATGATGATAAAGATGTACTCTTTTTGGGGGGGGCAAGTGAGTTACCAGGTGAGCTGTGAAGTGCTTTCTTTTAAGGGACAGATATACAAACAAAAATGCATACAGTCTGGGTGTCACTAAAATCTATATTGTTGAAGCACCGTTTTATCTTAAATATATTTGTGCATTTTACAGCAGTCCATCTTACATTGTGATTAATGCAAAATTAAAACAATGACACATATTCACATTGCTTTTTGTCAAAGGCTTGGGATCTCGTAGTACTAAAAATACACAAGCCACTATTCTCCACTGCACTAACCAAGGTTTAATTCTGTGGCTCTCATGTTACACACAGACCTCTGCAGTGCATTAACTAATAGAGGGTTCATAATGTACTATAGTGCATTTTGTAATTTCTCATTTAAGCTCTGCACCCTGAGGGTGAAAGACCAAAAAAGCTTACAGAATATTTTGTTTTTTAGCCCCCCCAACCCCCATTGCGTGCAGGACCACAGCTCCCGTACTGTTTTGAATGCACTTCTCACTGCTTGAGTCCGGCATTGCAGTGGAACACGCCTGGGGCTTTAGGTGGGATTTTGCTACCTCAGCGTCTGGGGTGCGCGGGGAGAGGAATGCGGGGTCTCCCAGGACTCTTCAAAGGCAGCGAGGGCTAAACATGCCAGTGCCCCTGCACTGAAATAGGGAGGAATGTCATTGAGGGAGCAGCTGATGTGGGGAGACGGGCCTCACCCCGACCCAGCCCCACGAAGGTGATGGGACAAGAGGGGTGGGCGAGGAATGTGAGGGCTCGCGGCACGGGCCGAGGCGTGGCTCCAGGGCGCGGGCCGGCTTCGCGTGCGCTAGGTTTGTGTGTACACGTGCATTGGGCAGTTGGCGCTATAAGGGTAAGCTGGGTGTGGATGTGAGTATGTTTCTCATGGTGGGGGTGGTGGGACGGAGGGGGGGCATTTGCGGTTGTGCGACCTTAGTTAGGCCTGAATAGAAAGTGTGCCTTGTGAGCGCCTTCTCGGAGCTAGACGTGGGCGTGTGCGCCTTAATGTGTTCGCCAAGACACTGGAGTGAGCTAGCAGAGGGCAGGAAAATGACACAGTGGATTCACGCTGGCTGCTGACATCTGCTGTGAACCGCCAGTCTCGAGTTTGAAGCCTGGCAGGGCCAAGTCAGCCTTACATCTTTCTGAACGTGCAGAGGTGCACTATGAACTGATGTACAAAAGACAAACGGCATTATTTTTAAACAGATATAGTGAGAGACGAGCGGCAAGGAGATCAAACACAACCTATCGTCTGCTCTCGGTAGTAAGTGCCCACCCATCACTGACACTGAACAACGCAGGGCTGTATTTGTGTTTAGAAAGCCCTGTTGGCGGAAGAAGGCGGTGGGCCGAGGTGGTCTGTGGCTCTGAGGATCTGATGAGGATGCAGCCAGTGACCTGCGGTCAGCAGACATGATGCAGTCTCGGGGGAATCGCCCTGTTTTTGCTGGAGAAGCAGTCTGGGCCTTGCCCAAGGTACACTCTCGGGTTGGCGGTAAAGGCTGAAAGGGAGACATTCAGGCGGTGATTCTAACCGCGGCGGGCGGCGGTCGCCGCCCGCCATGCGGTTACCGCCAAATGACCGCACCGCGGTCACAAGACTGCGGCGGCCATTCTGGCTTTCCCGCTGTGCTGGCGGGCGACTGCCAAAAGGCCACCCGCCAGCACAGCGGGAAAGACCCAGCAACGATGAAGCCGGCTCCGAATGGAGCCGGTGGAGTTGCTGGAGTGCGACGGGTGCAGTAGCACCCGTCGCGAATTTCAGTGTCTGCTAGGCAGACACTGAAATTCTTTTTGGGGCCCTCTTACGGGGGCCCCGCGGCACCCCCTACCGCCATCCTGTTCCTGGCGGGAGACCCGCCAGGAACAGGATGGCGGTAGGGGGTGTCAGAATCCGCCGCCATGGAGGATTCTCACGGGCAGCGGAAAGTCGGCGGTACACCGCCGACTTTCCGTTTCTGGCCGCGGCTGAACCGCCGCAGTCAGAATGCCCAGCGGTGCACCGCCAGCCTGTTGGCGGTGCTACCGCGGTCATTCGCCCAGGCGGTTTTTACCGCCAGGGTTAGAATGACCCCCTCAGTGTCTGTGCTGAGACCACTGGCTGAGGCCCTCGTGGTGGCAAAGAGCTACAGCACCGACGGTCACCCTTCAAACCCAAGACTGGGGTACAGATAGCAACTTTTCATCAAAGTCTCCAGGCTCTGAGGTGCCTACCTGGGTGGATGACCTGGCCGCGGGTGGGCAGATGTGATTGACACCTCACTGATCCCTCCCTGGCTGTGATGAGGAAATTACAGCTCTTAAACCCTTCCTGAGAGGTTGAGGCTCAAGATTCAGGGCAGCACAGGCGGGTAGGCTCCGCCACCAGCACTGACGATTACAAACATTTTGCAGAGAAATGTTGTGTTTATGTTTCATGCAACATCCCTACAAAAAGTTCCTTTTAGATCAAAACAGGAGCTCACATATGAGAAATGTGAGGGTGTCACAGAGATTATTTACCATAATATTAGTGAACTGATGTGTTACAATATTCCAAACACCCGTCACTGTCCCTGAATATTAGACATTCGGAATTTGGACAAGTGTGCCTGTGCACTGTCAGTGACCTGGCCAAAGAGGGCATGAAAGAGCTGAAATAGGTTCATAAATTTAAAACGGTTCCGATCAGGGGCCCCCAAGATATGTTTCCCAATGACCCCCAAAATCTCTAAGATGTCCCTGGCCTCCAGACCTAAGGGACGAGGTGCCATGCAGCCCCTTACAGGCCGGCAGGACCCTGTTGTTCCAGGCAATCTTCAGCAGTCGAACAGCAGAGAGAGGGTAGTCCTCCGACCTTCACAAGTAGAAAGTGGCAGCTAAGCTTCCCCGCCAGATCCCCCAGATAAGAAAGAGCCCAAGGAGATCTCTTGATCCTCTTCAGACCCCAGGAGGACCCTCTGGTGGAGTGTCTCTGGGTTGTCAAGTGGACCCCCAAACTCCTGATTAATCGTGGTCCATCCGAGTACACAACTACTTAACCCCCTCGACCTTGCATGGCCCTCCCTAGACTCTAGGGGCCAGATGTAGCAAAGGTTTTTCCCCATTCTGTGTCTATGGGAAAAAGTGTTTGTACATATGGCCCTAGGTGCTCAAACGAGGTGGCATCGAGCATGCCAGGAGAAGGAGACACCAGGTGCCGAAGCCTCAATGTCTCCACCGCAGCCTTACACCAGAATAGGGGTGCTTGGGCAATGGCCCTCAGACATGCCCAAAATTGGCTCTGTCCTCCCTGCAGGGTGGGAGCAGACTCTGGCAAGGACCCCCTGGCTTAGGTTAGGAGCCTGGTGGGAGAGACAAAGCTGGCCACTTCCGCTGCCCCTGAAACTACAAAGTTAATGAGGAAGGAGAGGCGCAGACACACAGACTTGTCTGCGCAGAAGGTAAGGCTCCTTGTCTGCGGGTCTACACAGCTGTTTCTTGAGGCACACCTGCACATTTTGTGCTGAAAAAAAACATCTGAGCAGATCATAACTAGGGAATATGGGTTTTTTTTGTTTTTTTGTTAACATTTCCATCTGTTTTTATCCACATTTATTTTCTGGCCAGTTTACTGGTATTTATCCATATTTATTTTGTGTTTTGAGACAAAACGGAGTTATAAAATTGTATATTTCCACATTTATTTAGCTAATAAACATGCACTCATCCTTTGATGCATGTTACCTTAGCAAATTAAGCAGACACGTATGACAAAATACTGCACCAACATGAACATATTAGCATCATATATATAGATATGTTAACATATGCCCGTCTTTGGGGCAATCTCATGCTGTTTTGATCTCCCCCTGGAGCTCAGCTGCTGGTTGGTCTGGAATTCATGAAGAACAGCTTGGAGAGTCGCTCACAAGAAGCACAATTTTCTGTATTTTCCGGCTTTTAAAAAATAAATAGCGTCACGAAACACATTGTTTTCAGCCTGCATTTATTTATCAGTAAAATCGGAAACCTGGCAGCCTTAGTCATAAAGTATACTTGCACTTTTTAGGTCGAGTGCCCAAGCGCTCTGGCCCGTTGTAATCTATTGGTTGTCTTTTAACCACGCCCACCGCACGCCCATCACTATCACTCGTTCATGGGCTTGTTAAGTTTGGTTTCTACTAGTGTTTTTGTTTTTTCCCCAAAGTTAATGGTGTATCCCCGAGGTCCTCTGTCCCAGGCCAGAATGTCCTGTGTTGGGCTCCCTGTGCTCAGCAGCACTGCTGAGTGTGAAGTTCAGTGATGCTCCTCTGTGACACACGCCTCACCCTGAGGCGACAGCCAGCCATCACCTGTACTTGAGCCAGCTCAGCTGAGGTCTGCTAACACCCTTCTCTGTTACCAGAAGCATCTTCATCGGGGATCAGGAGGCAGCGGAGACTAGAAGTGGAAGCAGTTTACACCGAGATCCAAGTAACAACGTGTAGGACCTTAAGCTTCTTAAACTGGGACTGGAGAGGCCTAAATCTAGTAATGGCAAGAGCTTTTAAGTGGTGTTTAAGTGATCACCGTCGCTGGAGCAGGGAGCGCGGTGAACTGAGGGCAGAGAAAGGCCAATGCACAACATGGAGTCAGCCTCACCTGAGAGTAGAAGTTAAAGCATCTCTGGGACGAGAAGCTTTTTATGGATCAGATTTGAAAGAAAATGCATCCTCTCGCTTATTATCTGAGGCTGGCGAGGAACAGGTCCCCATCCCACTTGTTATTGACTGGGAGCCCCTCCCCACCCCATTTCACCCCCTCTGAACCACAAGGTTGAACTTGTGCAAAATGCTCATAATGGGAATACTGCACCTCGCTCCTAGGTAGGCAGCTCTCCATCCTTCCTTTCCGTCCTCCTTCTCCTTTGTGCCTTTTTTCTGGTAGTTTTACCAGCAGGAGAATGAGCAGTACTCTGACATGACAGAACAGACAACTCCCCACACTCTAAGGGCAGATAACACAGAAATGTGTTTCCTCCCTCTTCAAGTGCCAAGAAATCTTCTTCAGCCCCAGAGTGTCCCACGACCTGTACATCCATTTTCTGTAGACCTGATGGTCACCTTTTGCCCCATAATTCCCCGATGACCTGCCCATGAGCCCACAGCCCCACCCCGAGCAGATTAGGCTTCCTGGTTCACAACCTCTGCCAACTTAGGTCCAATCTCTTCCCTGTGTGTAGCCAGAAGCATTTGTAAGCAAGATCAGAAAATGTATATCTCTATAGTCAGAAGCATAAAGTGAGATCAGAAAACACCCATCTCTTAATCAGACGCATAAGGTAAGATCAGAAATCAACCCTGTCTGTAACTAGATGCATAATATGAGCTCAGAAAACAACCATCACTAACTGGAAACATGCGACCAGAAAACAAACAGCTCTGTAGCCAGAATCATTATGAGATCAGAAAACACCCATCTATACAACCAGTAGCATAATGTGAGATCAGAATACAGCCATCTCTGTGGCCAGAGGCATCATGTGAGATCCGGAAAGAACCATCTCGAATCAGAAGTATAATATGAGATCAGAAAACAACAGTCGCTGTGACCAGACACACAATGTGAGATCAGAAAACAAGTCTCTGTAGCCAGAAACATTATAAGACAAAGGAAACAACAGTCTTTATAACCAGACACATAATGTGAGATCAGAAAACAGCCATCTCTGACCAGAAACATATGAGATCAGAAAACACCCCTTTCTGTACAACCAGAATTATTATATGAGATCAGAAACCAATCATCTCTATAACCAGAAACATTATATGGTATCAGCAAACAACCATTTTTGTAACCAGAATCATTATCTGAGATCAGAAAACAACCATCTTTAACCAGAAACATAATATGAGATCAGAAGACAACCATTTCTGTACAACCGGAATCATTACATGAGACCAGAAAACAATCTTCTCTTTAAGCAGATGATATATGCTTATATTGTGAGGTCAGAAAACCACCATCTCTATATAACCAGAACCAGAAGTATAATGTAAAATCAGAAAACATCCATGTCTATAACAGAATCCTTATGTAAGATCAGAAACCAACCATTTCTATAATCAGAAACATTATATGAGATCAGAAAACGACCTTCCCTAAAGCCAGATGCATGATGTGAGATCAGAAAACAACCTTCCCTACAGCCAGATGCATGATGTGAGATCAGAAAACAACCTTCCCTACAGCCAGATGCATGATGTGACATCAGAAAACAACCTTCCCTACAGCCAGATGCATGATGTGAGATCAGAAAACAACCTTCCCTACAGCCAGATGCATGATGTGAGATCAGAAAACAACCTTCCCTACAGCCAGATGCATGATGTGAGATCAGAAAACAACCTTCCCTACAGCCAGATGCATGATGTGAGATCAGAAAACAACCTTCCCTACAGCCAGATGCATGATGTGACATCAGAAAACAACCTTCCCTACAGCCAGAGGCATGATGTGAGATCAGAAAACGACCTTCCCTACAGCCAGATGCATTATGTGACATCAGAAAACAACCTTCCCTACAGCCAGAGGCATGATGTGAGATCAGAAAACGACCTTCCCTACAGCCAGATGCATTATGTGACATCAGAAAACAACCTTCCCTACAGCCAGAGGCATGATGTGAGATCAGAAAACGACCTTCCCTACAGCCAGATGCATGATGTGAGATCAGAAAACAACCTTCCCTACAGCCAGAGGCATGATGTGAGATCAGAAAACAACCTTCCCTACAGCCAGATGCATGATGTGAGATCAGAAAACAACCTTCCCTACAGCCAGATGCATGATGTGAGATCAGAAAATCGCCATGCCCATAACTGGCAGCATTACATGAAACCAGAGAATAACCAGCATGATAAGAGGCCAGGCAGTGGTTTGCATGGAACACATGTAAGGTGAAGCTCCTCGCCTCCAGTTTCAGCTGAGACCCTAAGAGCAGCGTCCAGACTATAACCAGCTCTTACTACAAGGAGAGCGAACCTGGGGCCGGAAGTGCCCGTGTCTGGAGCTGGCAGGAGCATCATTCGAGATGAGACCACAAGGATGAGAGGGATAAGAGGGAAGCGGTGCCAGCTGCTCTGGGTACCAGGGGTGGGCACCAGGGCTGGCACTCTCAGATTTCAGCGGCCGGCCTCGCATTATTGTCCGCAGGGGCGGACCCACATGTATTGGGAGATGCAGGTCGAATGCAGGCCCACGTGACCTTTGACCCGCGGCTGGTCTATTTCGATGGTGGCAGCTGCTCAGACTCAAGAGCTGACCACAGGGGCTCGGCCCTCGGTGTCTTGGATTCCGGAGATGCCAGAGTGCAGGTGTCACGTGTTTATAAGCGGATGGCGAGTCTCACGCCCTGGTGTTCGGGTCACACCTTCCTGACAAAGCAACTTAATGACCCTGAGGGCGGCTCCTGAGTGAATCCTACTGAGGTGGGCGCAGTTAAGAGATCTCGCACCAGGAACAGAGAGAGGTCCCGATTTCCTTTTTAGGTCGAGTGTGCAAGCGCTCTGGCCTGTTGTAATCTATCTGTGGGCTTGTAACCACGCCCTCCGCACGCCCATCACTATCACCCGTTCATGGGCTTGCCTTTCAAAAATCCTTTGTTGTCATTGGTAAATGCTTTATGTTTCTCCCTACTTGGCGCGGTTTTGTTACCGCCTTGGACACCGACCCTGTTACATGGATAATTGCACGTTTGCCAATAAGTTTGACTGCTAGCGAACTTATTTTCCTTTTGGGTCTCTTCTTCGCGCTCATGACGTCCATGGCGCTTTGAATCAGCACGCTTATGTCAACTATTTTACTTTTTTCATTTTGAATTTATGGGGCAAGAAAAGTCCAGTTAGGAATTTACAATGCTAATAGCTCGAGCAAACGCGAGATCGATTGCATTGCAAATGCTTGTTTTTTCAGTTATTATATAGTGCGAACCCACCCCCAAAGGCGCCAGAGCACTATACACAAGCACCAGTTACATTACAAAAAGATACATAGATTTTTTGGAGTGCACAGGGAGATTGTTATTTGCCCAGAATCGCAGGATGTTGAGCCGACGCTGAGACTCGAGCCCAGTTCCCCAGCTCCATAGTTGGCAGCTCTGGCCCTTACGCCACATTCTTCTCAAATCACAAAAGTCCCTGGTAGGTGAAACTCTGATCCTAGGGTTATTTCTGTCTTTGCAGAATATTACTCCTTGCTGCGACAAGATTAAATATATGTGCAGTTTTTTATGGTGGAAATTGGGAAAGTACCCAAATTGCTTATCTGTGCCCACAAACTTGGGAGTATGTGGGTGTTCCCCATAGGTTGATGCTGCCCCCTCCCAGGAACACCCACTATCTCTGGTTTAACTACGTTTCCTCACATGAAAATCCCCCAACAGTGACAGAATTTACATGTTTGCAAAACCCATTTTTTAATACTAAAATCACAACGTCCGTGTAGTGTGGGAAATGTGCTGGACACAGAAAGATGAGAATGTAGCCGTGCATCCAATTGAAGATACTTCTTTATTCTAAGATAAAGATCCACAACGGTAAGGAGAGCCCTGACGAGTCCAGAGCCAGTGTCCAACTGACCCTCGTTCTGGAACCTCGCCAGCACCCTGATGCAACGTGGAATAAAGAACATAGAATATAGAGCACAGTGGAACACAGAACATAGTATGTAGAACACACACCAAGAAGCATAGCATATTACAGTCCGTTACTGGGTGAATTAGGAATGGGATTTTGCCTTTGCAAAGGTACATATGTGCACACACAAGGTGAACGCAGGTGGAAGCATCTTTATAAATGAGAATCCAGGTGTGCACGTGGCAGTGGTGTGCATTGCAGGATATGCTGGCATGTGTTGGAGGCAGGGCTGCCGCTAGTACTATGTTGTGTTTGCTCATGTGGCACCAAAAAGTTCAAACCTTACGCAGCCAAGAGTGGCCCAACTGAGTGGCATTGCCTTTGAGCGGGCATGGGTAAGTGGCCTCGTCTCCCAGCTCTCCAAGAAGTTACTCCTGCCAGCTGCTGACCAGGTCTTTTTTCAACAGTCATGGTGGGACTCGCTGAGAAAAAGCCTTCAACCCAAGCAATTGCAGCAACCGCATGAGTAAATGCAAGGTGTCTGTATTAAAACATCTGCACACTCCCAAACTGAGTCTCACAAGAAGTTAATGCTTGTGAAGGGATGTCCAACCTCGCTCAGGAGGATAGGATCCAGGCCACATTTTCAGGATAACCACCAATTTATATTGCTTCCACTGTGAATAAATAATAATATGTGCATTTAAATGGATATTCTGAACATCTGCCTGGAAGCAGTTATAATCCGCCTTTCCCCGTAGTGTCATTTGTATGGCTCTTGTGAGGTGTGCTGGCGAGAGAAGGGGGTTTATACTGTAGATCAGTGGGTCTTCACCTGTGGTCCGGAGACCGACAGGGGTCCGCAAAGGCTACTTAGGGGGCTCGTGACTGCATAGAAAATGAAATCATATTGATAGGTAAAGTGTACATAAATGGAGAAACAAACATTCAATTGGAAATTTTAACATTCTGTAAATGAGAAGGAATCTAAAATTAGAAGCTAGAATTTCAAGTTACCATCATCAGATTAATTTGTAAGAGCAGTGCAAGTGCATCAAACGGACTATAGTGGGGGGCATTGGAATTATGCGACTGCGCGGCCGTGACGATTTTCGCATAGTTATAGATTTGCCACATAATCCATTGCCAGCCACATAAACTGCAGATTTTAACAAAAAAAAATGTTTTTACCTCAAACAGTTCAAAAGTTATGTAGCGACACATGTTGCTGCGCAGTGGGAGGCCCGCTAGCGAAACTAGACTGGTCCCCTTTCTGTTGCTTATTGCTATATTTAGGTGCTAAACAGGTACTAATGAGGCACAACCAAGATCCAGACAGTATTAGCAAGCTTAAAAAAGATGAAATAATGAAGTAAAACAATGCAAAATGCGCTGCATTATGCCACAAAATTTGCCTTTTCTTACTGCATAGTTTACTCAACCCTGCCACATAATTTGTCCCTCTCTTGCCACATAAGTCCAGTGGCCCTGTTTATAGCATGGAAGGTGAGTGGCCATACTCGAACTTAGAAAAACTCCATCCTTCCTAATAAAATTAAAATGTTTTTTTTTTTTTTTTCATTTGTGAATTAAAGAAAATATTTAATAATCTGTTTGGAGAATTATTATTTATGTTTATTTTATGCATTGTTTTCCGTTCAAATCACTAAAAATGCTTAGGTCAGGGTTCCTGGATTCCAGTCATGACTCAGTGGGGGTCCCAAGATTCCAATAATGATTTAGTGGGGGTCCCCGGATTCTAGTAGTGATTAAGTGGGGGTCCACAGAAGTCAGAAGGCTAAGAACTACTTCTTTAGACAGAAGGCTGTTCAGAACTTCTTATGTTGGAGGAAAGAGAGGGTTGGGTTCAGTCAGACACTCAGTCTTGCTGCTCTTTGTTATCCAAGCGAGTGTATAACTCACTTGCCAAGCTGCTCCGGAGTGTAAGGCCGAGTGTGAGACCATCCATGTGACTGTCGTCCAGGTGTGGTAAACATAGGCCTTTTCTCAGTTTACTGATCTGACCTACCTCAGAGGAGCTCTGGGCCTCCACAGTGATGGGGTTCCATGCACAGACTTGCCACATACCAGTGGATCGCCCGCAAACCGAGGCCACATCAGAACAAGATGATTAAATGGTCCTTTGCTGAATGACCTGCTGATGTCTTTCTGTATGAATGATGTGTTTCTTTTGCAAATTTATATCAATGGATCTCTTTTAACAAAATAAAAAAAATTATTCTGAAAAAAATCCTAAGTATGCTAATTAAGGAACTGACATAACTTTACATCTTTGTGATGATGCGTTGAGGGCATTTCATGTTTGGAGAATGATCGGCTACACTGTGTTTATGACATGTTTGTAGATCAAGCTTGAAGCATGGCCTTGTGAGGAGGAGGGACAAAGATGTTTTAAAGCATGGGAAAAGTGAGCTCTGGCCCAGGGCCCCAGAGTTTCAGGACCCCTGATAGAGCCAGATCTGTTCTGCAGAGTCTTGCCTTGATGATCTTTAATAATTATTAAATAGATTGTTTTAAATACCGTTTTCCTTTAATTTCTTTTTTATGTGGGAGATGTCTGTTACAGACTTTTTGCAGTGAAATGTGTTTTTATGTTTTATGTAACATCTCAAAAAGTTTCTTTTAGATCAAAACAGGAGCTAACATATGAAAAAGGGAAGGGTGTCATGGAGATTGTTTGCAGTGCTATTAATGAACTGCTGCTATATTACAATAGTGAAAAAACATCACTAGCCCTGAATATTAGAGTTAAACACCATTGGAATTTGGACAAGTGTGCCTGTGCTTTGTCAGTGACCCGGCTAAAGACGGCATTAAAGAGCTGAAATTGGATCACAAATTCAAAGTTGTTCCTAACAGGGCATCCCAAAATATGTTTGACCCAGAGCACCCAAAATCCTTAAGATGTCCCAGAGGAGGGATGCAAATTCAATTTATTAATGATTTATTTGAATTTGCGATGCATCCCTGCAGACGGGTATTATAAGCCAATTACAACGGCTTGTTTGGATTTGCTTTGTCCCTTCATCCAGAATTGCAAAACCAGCCATTGGGGTCACAGATCTCCAGCGAGAATTTTCAGATTTTTGGGCATAATGTTGGATACCACATCCAGTACATTTTGATAGCGATAACTTCTTGAACAACAAAACTCCTCTCTCTTAATGCAGACATCCTAGCCAAGCATGGTGCGAAAACATGTACACTTTCTGCTGAACCGAGGGTTTTCAGTTATTTTGAGAGGAAGTTGCTACTATTTTTCAGATTTTTTTCTGCAGTCTGTCACCAGTCGGCGTTACAGATCCTTGAGAAGGTGTAAATTATCTTCCTCACTGTCTGTAAAAATGTGTTTGTGAGCGCAATAAGGATTACAAAAACATTGCTGGTAACTCTCCTTGGTCTAGTGTTGATGGGGAAGCAGAGCCGGAGTCCAATAGAGCAGGATTTCAAAATGTCGGAGGGACCAAAATAAAGAGGGGTTGGCGGGGGCGGCGTGAGTACGCCACTGTCCTGCTGCACCACGCGTACTAAGAATGGGGGAATTGAAAATCCAAACCAATTGGAGATTCAGCATGCTGTCTTTCGCCCACTGGCCGAGCTCATCTTTAGTCTGAAAATTGCCTCAATTGCCATGTTTTTTATTTCCCTCAAATCTTCCTTGGTCTTCTGCTGTTTTCTTTAATTCATTTTACCCTTATTCATAACATTTAATCCATATTCTCCGTCTCCTTGCAGATGTTTTCCCATCTCTGAGAAGGTTTGTTCTGGCAGCAGTCTTAAACGCCTCTCTTTTCCTCATTTGAATGATAGCTTACGATTCGTCAACGATCATTGCTTTTTAGCTCTTGGCTACTGATGGGTTTTGCAGATTTTGGCAGCGGTATTGTTTCCAGTACATAATATGCAATTAGAGTGGGCTTTGGGTCAGCCAATTGCTTATGATTCGGTGTCTTGGTTTTCTGTCTCAGATGTATGGTCTTGATTTGATGGCTTTCCTCCCTATTCTTGTGTTTGTCCCTCCCAGGGGTATTTTGGTCTTCCCGTTGTTCGGCTGAATGAGTTGTATCCTTCCACTGCTCACGTCAGGGATCACTCTGCCCCCTTTGCACTGCTTGTATTGCAATGTTTGAGGAACTGTTTTACATCCGAGACGCACACTCGGCAATCAGACTTTGAATTATTTATTTCATCCATGCATTTGTATATAGAAGGCAATTCTTTGTTTTTGGTTTCATGCTCTTGCAGTTTTTTTTATGTTTTAATGAGTACTTGTCTGTGAGCCTGAATTTAAGATGGCTGCCCTCATTTGCAGTCGCAGATGAAAACGGTCTGATCCAGAAGGTGGCCAACCCAGAAGTCTCTCTATGATCCCTAGAGTCATCTGGGTGCAGCTATTTTGGTGCCAGGACATCCACTAACTGGTCTGTAGTGATTTCCGCATCACTGTGGGGCCCCTACCAGTCATTTATGGCTGTTCTATTAGGCCGAGCCTACCAGACAGAACAGCTGTTTGATTGTGAAAGACATATTGTGGGCTTACCAGAACAGAGGGGCTTGCCACAGGCCCATTGGTTATCATTGGCTGGCTTTGCTGTTGCTCTCCTTTGTTTGATTCTTATTTGATGGCTTGACTTGTCCATCTCGGGTCTGCCCCTCTTCCTTGGAGACGGCTGATTTACTTGTGTCCTTCCACTGCGTACATTTAGGGGACTACTTTTTTTCTTTTGTCTTAAGCACTCCTCTGGAGATCGGTAAATACAAAAATGAAGAAAAAAAACAGCGTGATTTGTAGACTTTTTCAAGATTATTTTTGGACGTGCTGCATGGTACAGCACCACTACAAAACACTGGCAGTCCAGTAGGTCCCAAAGACAAGGCTCATTGGTTTTTGCCAGTGCTAGTCTCCTGTGTAGATACAATGTTTTTACACCTTTGAAATATGGCCCCATGTATGTTCCCAAAGTGAAATGGACCCCTAATGAACGTGAGCAAATTGTTATGGTTATCCAAATACGTCTGAAGATGCACGAACCACTCTTGCAGGTGTTTGTTCTTTGCAAGGTGACACATAGGCACACAGTCGAATGGCTCAGTTGAGCAGTTGTGTTACAGATAATCGTAGCCATCAGTACCCTAGAAGAAACAAGCACTGGCAAACCAAATACATCAGACTTCAATATGCTGTTGCACAGGAACACCAATCGAGTATGACATTGTTTGTATGCACTGGCACATTAAAGCCGGACCTGTGACGTTTGCACATTGCATTGTGTTTGTTTTCTTTAGCGTTCAGCTCTCCATGTTAGTGTTTGCATTTCTTGCCCTCTGGTTTCTCCCATGTTAGTTCTTCGGTGCCCCTCCCCGCTGTCTGATGATTCTCCCTATCTGATACACGATGTTCCCTGTTCCTCTTCACCATTTCCAATTATGTTTTGTTTTACTTTTGTAAACAAGGGCCGGCATGAATGATGCATAAGGCTACTGGTTGTGTCCTGGCACCTGCCCAAGCTGCCTGCCCTAGCTAGGTTCTAGAGTGTGATCTGAGCAGAAACAGCTCCGGCAGTTCCAGGAAGGGTGGACACAGGGAGAACGTTTTAAGGGGTTTGCTGTTCTGGACATAATAGATGCATGTTAATATACATTTTGGATCCGGTGTCTTAAAATTACTAAACCAAGTGATTTATTTTTCCTTTTTTCTTTTAATTTACCACTGTAAAATGCCTGACCTCACTTTAGAATAATAAATTAAAGGTGCCAAAAAGGTTGCTTGTGCGTCACAATGTATGTGGATGCATGGTTCATGTCGCATGCACACACATGCATCATGACACATGCGTACGAATAGATAGCCTTGTCACAATGACTCCTAGTAAATAGAAAAATGATAGCAAAATAGCCAACCATGCGTCCGCATGCATCATGGTGCAAGCGTTTCCATTTGTTGTGACGTACTGGTGTTTTTTTGGCATGTTACTGCCAATGCTTGTTTTGTTTTCTCTTTGGTAGTGTTTTCTGCTCTTCTTGAGCTCTGGTGAGGTGTTAATCAATCACTAGAGCGCTTCTTGTCACCCGTGAGGGTATCCAGGCGCTGGGTTTGCTCTCACCATTGATTTTCATTGATTCTCCTTGTACAGGGGATCTATTCTTTGTGAATGTTCGCGTCCTAACATTCTTAGCGCCTGCTGGATTTTTGTAGAGCTTTGAACACTTTCTTACTAAACTAGCCTCCTGATGTTTTTTCTGTTTATTCATTGATTCCGTTTTGTATTTTTGAGACTATAGGTTGGCTTCTTTTTTTCTTGCTTGTTTAAGATTATAGACTTACTCAAGTTTGCTAAATTGTTGGTGCTGTGTTGCCCTTAAGCCCTGGTCGCTTAATAAGTGTCTAAACAAACATTGACACTGCACCCCGCTGCACACATTTGTTTCTCCCAACACCTTTCACCGCAAAGCAGTGTAGTTTACTTAAAATAGTTTAATTTGACTTTGTATATATGTGTGTGTATCTATATATAGATAGAAAGCTATAGGTATATATTAATCAGTCAGTTTTTGTAGAGTGCAACTACTCACCAGTGAGGGTCTCAAGACGCTGGGGGTCAGGGGGACGGACAGAGCCTCTTCCGAAGAGCCACGACTGAGGCTTATTCCTGAAGATGGTGAGCGATGGGCTATGTCTGAGGTGCATGGGTAGGTGGTTCCAGCTCTTGCATATACATATACTAACTCAGATTTAAACATTTAAACAAACTCCCCCACATATACGTAGGTGGCCCTAGCACTTTTATCTGTGAGACAATGTGTGCCCCACCTTAAGATTCACTTCTCAAGACTCATTTGTAAATAAACAATTGTGAATCCAGTGGTCGTGGTAGGTCCACTCACTTTGGACAGCATCAAGAGAGAGGCGTATACATTTTTGGGGTGCACCTGCCTGCCACGAGTATCTGCGACAGTGGCTGGAGAAGGTGACTGTTGAGAAAGTTTCCGGGTGTCTGCACTGGAGCCCAGAGCTCTGTGCCATCTCCCTGCTCCCCCCATGACCCTCCCCAGGTGTGAGCCCCAGTGTCTGTGGCGCTCCATCTTCAGCTCTGGGAGGAGGTGTGGGGCGGCCATTCTTGGTCTGTATGGCTTTGGTTGGGCTGCTTCTTTGGGGTACAGAGGTTTCTCTTCTTCTCAGTTTGAAGCCTCATGCCATGTGTTTCCCAAGTGGATTGTGAGAATCACACCATACAATATTGTTTAAGGTGGATTCATGCCAGCGCCAGAAGGGAAGACAGCTTTCTTGGCGCCTGCTTACAAGTTCTCCCCGCCCACCATGCAACAGCTTTTCAAGCATGCCTTTTATTATCATTTGAGGCTGATGCAGAAATGAAGCCCATTTTCTCTAAAAGGGTTTATGTGGTTTGGATAAGACATGTCGAGCAGACTACTACGTTTATGACAAAAGTACACTATATAATTCTTGGCAATCACCCTAGTTGTTTATTATTATAGGACGAATTCAAAATGGTTTACAAGTGCAGAAAATAAAATAACCATTTGTAGGTATTGTATCATTTCTCAGCCCCCTGAGGAGACTTATGGTCTTAGCCGCAGAGGAAGTGACCTCATCTTCAGGACGGCAGAGGAAGTGACCTCATCCTCGGGACCACCTGAAGGCAGAGGCAGACATGAAGGCAGATTACCTGAAGATAGCAACACAACCCACCTCTCCTGAGTTCCCCTTCGCTCCTTTGGTGCCAAACCTGCTTACATCTAGGCTTTGACGATTATCACTAATAATTTGCATAGATTTACATGTTTGTGTTAATTCACAAAGCCCTACAGGAGCAGGCAGTGAAACGTACAATGAGCGTCTTGTATTGATATTTAAATGTATTGATATTTAAATGCACATATGGTTTCCTCTGCGCATGCTCCACTGAATTTTCCACATAATTCTTTTCCGCATTACTTGTAGCAAAAAGGGAGAGCCTGTCTTATCCCTTCTGACCCTCTAAAGGCTGATGTGGGAACAATATGGAAACATGTATCATTACCCTGGAATGTACGACTTTGTACAGGTTCTACAACCTTTTCAATGTCACTTTCCGTGAAACTAGCCTTTCCCTAGTGTCAGAATGACTAAAGCTGACCATCCACGATGCTACCAGATAATCCCTTTTAGGAGTTTGATCTGCAGGCAGAAGTGTCACGATCAGGGTCTTTCCAGGTTTTTTGTGCACGTCAGTTCTTCTTAAGGTGTGCAAAAACATTTCAGGATTTGGGTTCCCAGTCCCAATGACCCCATCGATACCAGTTTTAGTTATGTTTTGTGTATTTGTAAAGCACACTATCACCTGTAAGGGTATCCTGCCGCCAAGCAGTTGTCTGTGCCTAGCCCAGCCTATTGTAGGTTGGTTAATTGAAAAGCCAGGTCATCAGCTTCTTGTGCAATTCATCAAGAGACAAAGAGGCTCTGATGTGGAGTGGGAAGACGTTCCACACTTTTGGAGCGATGTAAGGGAACTCCCGTGCTCCTGATCTGTTTCTTTGTATGCGTGGGGTGTGTGCGAGTAGGTGACCTGCGGAGATGTCTAGGCGATTGGTTAAAGGAGATGTGACTGCTCAAGTAAGTGAGGCCTAATTGCGTAGTGCCATGAATGTGTGTGTTAGGAGTTTAAAATGAGCATGTTTGTGTATCAGTAGCCAATATAGCTCCCTAAGGTGTGGTGTGATGCGAGTTCTGTGTGGGAGGGTAAGGATGAGTCTGACTGCCGAGTTCCGGACAGTCTGTAGTCTTCTAGTGAGTTGCTTGGTGATCCTGGTGTAGAGGGTGTTCTCGTAGCCCAATTTGATAGTGATTAGGGCGAGAGTGATGTTTTTTTCTAGTGTTGTTGGGGAGCCATTTAAAGATATTCCTCAGCATCTTCCAGGTGTGGATGCAGGATGCAGAGACGGCACTGACTTGTGCACTCACGTGCAGTTTGCTATTGAATATTCCAAGGTTCCTTGCACAGGTGCTCGGTGTGGGTACGAGGTCGACCAGCCACCAGTTGGAGTCCCATGGTGAGGTGTTCTAGTTGAAGATCACTACTTCTGTTTTGTTGGTGTTGAGCTTGAGACAGTTGGTTTTCTTCCGGTTAGCGACTTCGCTCATACAGGTGGTGCACTTGTTTCGTGCATTGGGGGTCTTGACCGAGAGGGCAGTATCATCTCCTCTCCTCCACGCTGTGATACTCACGTCTGTTGAGGATGGCAAGGCATTCTCGTACCTGGACTGAAATGACACTGCATGGGTTCATCTAAGCATGGCTAGTCTGAGTGACAGCTTTTGTTTCCAGGACCTTGCCACATTATATTGAATCGGGATAGACACTGTGCTATACAGGAAGTGACGTCTTTATGTTAATACTTTAGCAAGGAGACTGTGTTTTTGAACATTCTGGCTTTCTACTGTTGTTTCACATTGTGCCTACTAATAAACAATAGAGCACTAATGTGTTGAACACGTGTTGATTAAAACCAGAATGTTACTGCCCTTGTCTTCTGCATTGGAATATGTTGAAGTGTACAGAATGCTCAAAAAGGTAATCAATGAGGGAATACCCGCATATATGTATTTGTTGTTTTGATAATGCTAAGTGTTAATTGAGACCTGTTAGACTGAGTTCTTTTTTACGTTTGATGTCAGTGTAATGTCCTATTGTTAGTCTATGATTCTACTGCTTGGCTTCTGGTTTTGACTTTGTCATGACGCTAACTCCTGCCTATTTTCCTTCCAGGTTACTCTAATGCGGTGCAGAAGTTCTCGCAAACCCTGCAGAGCTTCCAGTTTGACTTCATTGGAGACACCCTCACCGATGACGAGCTCAACATCGGTAAGTTCTTCTTGGGGGGCAGGATGGGTTTCAGTTTGTGGTCAGTTACATATGAATGTGCAGAATATTTGTGGTTACCAATTGTAGGTGGAATTCTGAACATCTCAGCCCACCATTACTCTAAGCTTGGGATGAGTTCCGTTGAAAAGGCAAGTCCACCACCAAGTGGCCGCCAGCAACTGAGCTCCATACGGACGTTGTTGTACATCGCAGTGGCTACTGCCATGCTTGTGCAGTTCAACCATCCATTGAAAAGCATGACCTCTGCCCAGGAGTCTTTTTGACTTCATACGCGTCACCAAACTTTGCAGAGCGTGTATGGGCAACTGCACATTTTTTTTATAATGGGGCACATTGCCATAGTGTGCCTACACAGTACATGTATATACCTGCATACATCATTCAATATATACCTTAAGCGAAAAAGGGCCCCATGTTTTTTCCCATTTTGTGGCTCTGCCTGATATACCAGCTTTACCGTTGTTATTTCTCTGCGCATTTCCAAAGCTATTTAAAAATCACTTGTTGGTAGCCAGTTGAGGTATATCATCTCCGGCTGGATGTAGTCGCTGTGTTCGGAACCAGGGATCATCCAGGCAGCCTGATTCCAAGCCTTGTCCTACGCACAGGTGCATCGCTTGATAGACCCAAGCAAGGCCAGTTGAAAGAAATTGCTGAAATGTTTGTGAAGAGCAACACTTACGCCTGAGGCTTCATGGCAGTGAACCTGGACTGTCCAGTCAAAGGGACCCTACAGAACAACTGGGACTTTATTGTCCTCTGAAAGGAATGATAGCATTTCATTTGCGGCAGATGAAGAGATAAGAGGATTCTAGCTGGAAGGAGCCACAACAGAAAAAGATTGTGATCCCTGTCGAGATTTTCCTAAATGTGAAACTGTCAAAAGGAAGCTGATCCCTGACCTTAGGGGCTGACTGTCAGAGAATCTGAGAAGACATTCTTGTGGGACCTTGGGTCCAGTTCCAGGGAAGGCTTTATATGCCATGGACAAGTCCTTCAATTGGATCCGGCGAGTGACTGACAACCAATGAAGACTGCAGTACCCTGTAGGACCCTGTTGAATTTTGTGAAGATACAAATCAGCGCCACCATCATTTTGTGAACTCGACGTAGCCTATTGAGCGCAGAAGCTGGTAGGCTCAAATAGCAGATGATACATAGTTAAATCAAGAGAAGGCAGAAACATTCACCCCGGGGGCTCTGAGCTGGATTCGAATGAAGTGGAAGGATTTTTATTAAGATTCTCATTTGGTAATAACATGAAAAAATTGAGAACTTATCCTCCTAAACCCCTAGCTTCTAACTTTGTCTGCTGCCAGTTCCAGGAGGCTGTGATGAATCAATGCTGAGGGCACTGGACTGTGCCCCTGGGCATCGAAATCCACATGGTTGCCAGGCTAGTATGGTGCCATGGCGTAGTACAGTATAATCCTTATGGCAGCTATTGCCTCCAGTAAGCTGCACTACGGCACTTGAGATGGGACCCTGCAAGGAAAGACAGGTCTTGTACAAAGTCAATGATCTGGCAATCCTTAGGTTGTGACATAGTGCAATATATACAAAAGCATTTTCCCATAGACACATAATGGGTAAAACCATTTGATACATCTGGCCCATAGTCCTTTAACTTGCTTATTTGTGTGCAGAGTGATCTAGAGTCTTCGGTTTAGCTGATTTAGGTGCTGGGCCAGCCAAGAGTAGACATGCCAGTTGAGTGTCATTGAAAGTTTCCCCAGAATAACATTGGCTGACATTTATCCATGGAGGCCCAGCCAACTTGTAGATATCTATGGCCAAGGGGCAGCATGCCTGAGGTGCAGAAATGGGACAGTGGTCTCGACAGATTGGACCACAAGAGGTTCAAACTTAACTCAGGACTTAATGCACATGCGTAGGGGAGCCCCCGCTTTTCAGATTAACTTGTTTTTTTATCACCCATTATTGTCTTTTATCTGAGGTAGGCAGGTCATAAGATAAAAGCCGAAGCAAATAAATATTGACGGAAATAAGATACATAGCAAAGCTGTGGGGTGGGGTCAAAGGGTTGCCAAAGGGGAACATAAGGAACAAGAAATGATGGCAATGACAAAAATATGTAAGAGGCTGATGGAGGGATAGAACATGAACGAGAAAAAGAAATGAGACTGCAAAGAAGGAAGCATGGTTAGAAAGAAAGGAAGCAGAGCTGAAAGAAGACACAAACGAAGAAAGGAGGGAGGGCGAGGTGGGAAGGAGGGAAGAGAAGAAGAAAGGGAGAAAATAGGGTGAAGGAAGATAGAAAGAAGAGTGGCGGGAAGGAAAGGAAGTGGCAACAAACAAAGAAACTAAAGAAGGAAAGGCATAGGGGAGGGAGGGAAGGTGATAAGTAAAGAATAAAAGAATGAAGAAGGAAAGAGGGAGAGAAGCAAAGGAAATGAAATAAAGATGGGCAAAAAGGTAACAAGAAGGCGAGATGGAATGAAAGAATAATGGACAGAAGGAAAGCAAGATGGAAAGAGGGACTTAAAAGAGTGAAAAGAAGGAAAGAGACAATGCTATAAAGAGAGCGGAAAGAAGGAAAGAGACAATGCTATAAAGAGAGCGGAAAGAAGGAAAGAGACAATGCTATAAAGAGAGTGGAAAGAAGGAAAGAGACAATACTATAAAGAGCGGAAAGAAGGAAAGAGACAATGCTATAAAGAGAGCGGAAAGAAGAAAAGAGACAATGCTATAAAGAGAGTGGAAAGAAGGAAAGAGACAATACTATAAAGAGCGGAAAGAAGGAAAGAGACAATGCTATAAAGAGAGCGGAAAGAAGGAAAGAGACAATACTATAAAGAGAGCGGAAAGAAGGAAAGAGACAATACTATAAAGAATGAAAGAGACAATACTGTAAAAAGAGCAGAAAGAAGGAAAGAGACAATACTATAAAGCAGAGAAGAAAGAACGATGTAAAGAGGGAAAGAAAGGTAAACATGTAGAACGAACGAGTAAGAGCCAGAGAGGAACAGAGAAGGAAAGTATTAATGAAGAATGAAAGGAACGAAAGACAATAGAACAGAGGATAATTGTAAAATGGCGGGAAGAAAGAAGGAAAGCGCTAAACATGCAGCTCTTTGGCCACATTGTGTTGTAAAAGCATCATTTTTATCATTTTTCCGTATTTTCAGCCCCGGAGACGGCGGAACAGTTCTCAAAGGCCTAGGGTGGTAGCTGGTCTCTCACCTTGCTCGCATGTTTACTGTGATGTGGCTCAAAGTGGGGACACTTTCTTGTTCTGTCTAGACCCTGCTTCACGCAGTAAACGAGTGTTACATAAGGGCCTAGCCAGTGGTGAGCTGAAAAGCAGCCAGTGAGCCCTGGAGCCAGAAGGCCAGCTCCAAACCTGGCGAAAAGGAGCTATGATGGGTGCACAGCGGCTGGGCCGAGCAAGATGCCTCGTGCTGGTGAGGTCCAACAGCTCAATCACTGCATGCATGGAGAGAGGAGATGCCTCGTGCAGGTGAGGTCTCAATCACTGCATGCATGGAGAGAGGAGATGCCACATGCAGGTTAGATCTAACAGCTCAATCACTGCATGCATGGAGAGGCGAGATGCCACATGCTGGGGAGGTCTAACAGCTCAATCACTGCTTGCATGGAGAGAGGAGATGCCTCATGCAGGTGAGGTCTCAATCACTGCTTGCATGGAGAGAGGAGATGCCTCGTGCAGGTGAGGTCTCAATCACTCCATGCATGGAGAGGCGAGATGCCACATGCTGGGGAGGTCTAACAGCTCAATCACTGCATTCATGGAGAGAGGAGATGCCTCGTGCAGGTGAGGTCTCAATCACTCCATGCATGGAGAGGCGAGATGCCACATGCTGAGGAGGTCTAACAGCTGAATCACTCCATGCATGGAGAGGCGAGATGCCACGTGCAGGTGAGGTCTAAAAGCTCAATCACTGCATGCATGGAGAGAGGAGATGCCTCATGCAGCTGAGATCTAACAGCTCAATCACTTCATTCATGGAGAGAGGAGATGCCTCGTGCAGGTGAGGTCTCAATCACTCCATGCATGGAGAGGCGAGATGCCACATGCTGGGGAGATCTAACAGCTCAATCACTGCATGCATGGAGAGGCGAGATGCCACATGCTGGGGAGGTCTAACAGCTGAATCACTGCATCATGGCGAAAGGAGATGCCACATGCTGGTGAGGTCTAACAGCTCAATCACTGCATCATGGCGAAAGGAGATGCCACATGCTGGTGAGGTCTAACAGCTCAATCACTACATGCATGGAGAGAGGAGATGCCACATGCTGGTGAGGTCTAACAGCTCAATCACTGCCTGCATGGAGAGAGGAGATGCCACATGAAGGTGAGGTCTAACAGCTCGACCACTGCATGCATGGAGAGAGGAGATGCCTCATGAAGGTGAGGTCTAACAGCTCGACCACTGCATGCATGGAGAGAGGAGATGCCACATGCTGGTGAGGTCTAACAGCTCAATCACTACATGCATGGAGAGAGGAGATGCCACATGAAGGTGAGGTCTAACAGCTCAATCACTGCATGCATGGAAAGAGGAGATGCCACATGCAGGTGAGATCTAACAGCTCAATCACTGCATGCATGGAGAAGCGAGATGCCACATGCAGGTGAGGTCTAACAGCTCAATCACTGCATCATGGTGAAAGGAGATGCCACATGCTGGTGAGGTCTAACAGCTGAGTCACTACATGCATGGAGAGAGGAGATGCCTCATGCTGGTGAGGTCTAACAGCTCAATCACTGCATGCATGGAGAGGCGAGATGCCACATGCAGGTGAGGTCTAACAGCTCAACCACTGCATGCATGGAGAGAGGAGATGCCACATGCTGGTGAAGTCTAACAGCTCAATCACTGCATGCATGGAGAGGCGAGATGCCACATGCTGGGGAGGTCTAACAGCTCAATCACTGCATGCATGGAGAGAGGAGATGCCACATGCTGGTGAGGTCTAACAGCTCAATCACTCCATGCGTGGAGAGGCAAGATGCCACATGCAGTTGAGGTCTAACAGCTAAATCACTCCATGCATGGAGAGGCGAGATGCCACATGCAAGTGAGGTCTAACAGCTCAATCACTCCATGCATGGAGAGGCGAGATGCCACCTGCAGGTGAGGTCTAACAGCTCAATCACTCCATGCATGGAGAGGCGAGATGCCACCTGCAGGTGAGGTCTAACAGCTAAATCACTGCATGCTTGGAGAGGCAAGATGCCACATGAAGGTGAGGTCTGACAGCTCAGTCACTGCCTGCATGGAGAGACGAGATGCCACATGCAGGTGAGATCTAACAGCTCAATCACTGCATGCATTGAGAGAGGAGATGCCTCGTTCTGGTGAGGTCTAACATCTCAATCACTGCATCATGGCGAGAGAAGATGTCACATGCTGGTGAGGTCTAACAGCTCAATCACTGCATGCATGGAGAGAGGAGATGCCACATGAAGGTGGGGTCTAACAGCTCAATCACTGCATCATGGCGAAAGGAGATGCCACATGCTGGTGAGGTCTAACAGCTCAATCACTACATGCATGGAGAGAGGAGATGCCACATGAAGGTGAGGTCTAACAGCTCAATCACTGCATGCATGGAAAGAGGAGATGCCATGCAGGTGAGATCTAACAGCTCAATCACTGCATGCATGGAGAAGCGAGATGCCACATGCAGGTGAGGTCTAACAGCTCAATCACTGCATCATGGTGAAAGGAGATGCCACATGCTGGTGAGGTCTAACAGCTGAATCACTGCATGCATGGAGAGAGGAGATGCCTCTTGCTGGTGAGGTCTAACAGCTCAATCACTGCATGCATGGAGGGGCGAGATGCCACATGCAGGTGAGGTCTAACAGCTCAATCACTGCATGCATGGAGAGAGGAGATGCCACATGCAGGTGAGGTCTAACAGCTCAATCACTGCATGCATGGAAAGAGGAGATGCCTCATGCTGGGAAGCTCTAACAGCTCAATCACTGCATGCATGGAGAGGCGAGATGCCCCATGCAGGTGAGGTCTAACAGCTCAATCACTCCATGCATGGAGAGGCGAGATGCCACAATCAGTTGAGGTCTAACAGCTAAATCACTCCATGCATGGAAAGGCGAGATGCCACATGCAAGTGAGGTCTAACAGCTCAATCACTCCATGCATGGAGAGGCGAGATGCCACATGCAGGTGAGGTCTAACAGCTCAATCACTCCATGCATGGAGAGGTGAGATGCCACATGCAGGCGAGGTCTAAAAGTTCAATCACTGCATGCTTGGAGAGGCAAGATGCCACATGAAGGTGAGGTCTGACAGCTCAGTCACTGCCTGCATGGAGAGGCAAGATGCCACATGCAGGTGAGGTCTTACAGCTCAATCACTGTTTGCATGGAGAGAGGCGAGATGCCACATGTAGGTGAGGCCTAACAGCTCAATCACTGCATGCATGGAGAGGCGAGATGTCATATGCTGGGGAGGTCTAACAGCTCAATCACTGCCTACATGGAGAGGCGAGATGCCACATGCAGCTGAGGTCTAACAGCTCAATCACTGCATACATGGAGAGGCAAGATGCCCCATGCAGGTGAGGTCTAACAGCTCACTCACTGCATGCATGGAGGGAGGAGATGCCTCATGCTGGTGAGGTCTAACAACTCAATCACTGCATGCATGGAGAGAGGAGATGCCTCATGCTGGTGAGGTCTAACAGCTCAATCACTGCATGCATGGAGAGAGGAGATGCCTCATGCAGGTGAGGTCTAACAGCTCAATCACTGCATGCATGGAGAGGCGAGATGCCACATGCTGGGGAGGTCTAACAGCTCAATCACTGCATGTATGGAGAGGCGAGATGCCACATCAGGTGAGGTCTAACAGCTCAATCACTGCATGCATGGAGAGGCGAGATGCCACATGCAGGTGAGGTCTAATAGCTCTATCACTGCATGCATGAAGAGGCGAGATGCCACATGCTGGGGAGGTCTAACAGCTCAATCACTGCATGCATGGAGAGAGGAGATGCCACATGAAGGTGAGGTCTAACAGCTCAATCACTCCATGCATGGAGAGGCGAGATGCCACATGCAAGTGAGGTCTAACAGCTCAATCACTCCATGCATGGAGAGGCGAGATGACACGTGCAGGTGAGGTCTAACACCCCATCACTCCATGCATGGAGAGGCGAGATGCCACATGAAGGTGAGGTCTGACAGCTCAGTCACTGCCTTCACGGAGAGGCAAGATGCCACATGCAGGTGAGGTCTTCCAGCTCAATCACTGTTTGCATGGAGAGAGGCGAGATGCCACATGTAGGTGAGGCCTAACAGCTCAATCACTGCATGCATGGAGAGGCGAGATGCCACATGCTGGGGAGGTCTAACAGCTCAATCACTGCATGCATGGAGAGGCGAGATGCCACATGCTGGGGAGGTCTAACAGCTCAATCACTGCATGTATGGAGAGGCGAGATGCCACATCAGGTGAGGTCTAACAGCTCCATCACTCCATGCATGGAGAGGCGAGATGCCACATGCAAGTGAGGTCTAACAGCTCAATCACTCCATGCATGGAGAGGCGAGATGCCACGTGCAGGTGAGGTCTAACAGCTCAATCACTCCATGCATGGAGAGGCGAGATGCCACATGAAGGTGAGGTCTGACAGCTCAATCACTGTTTGCATGGAGAGAGGCGAGATGCCACATGTAGGTGAGGCCTAACAGCTCAATCACTGCATGCATGGAGAGGCGAGATGCCACATGCTGGGGAGGTCTAACAACTCAATCACTGCATGTATGGAGAGGCGAGATGCCACATCAGGTGAGGTCTAAAAGTTCAATCACTGCATGCATGGAGAGGCGAGATGCCACATGAAGGTGAGGTCTGACAGCTCAGTCACTGCCTGCATGGAGAGGCAAGATGCCACATGCAGGTGAGGTCTTACACCTCAATCACTGTTTGCACGGAGAGAGGCGAGATGCCACATGTAGGTGAGGCCTAACAACTCAATCACTCCATGCATGGAGAGGCGAGATGCCACATGCAGGCGAGTTCTAAAAGTTCAATCACTGCATGCATGGAGAGGCGAGATGCCACATGAAGGTGCGGTCTGACAGCTCAGTCACTGCCTGCATGGAGAGGCAAGATGCCACATGCAGGTGAGGTCTTACACCTCAATCACTGTTTGCACGGAGAGAGGCGAGATGCCACATGTAGGTGAGGCCTAACAGATCAATCACTGCATGCATGGAGAGGCGAGATGCCACATGCTGGGGAGGTCTAACAGCTCAATCACTGCCTGCATGGAGAGAGGAGATGCCTGATGCTGGGGAGGTCTAACAGCTCAATCACTGCATGCATGCAGAGGCGAGATGCCCCATGCAGGTGAGGTCTAACAGCTCCGTCACTGCATGCATGGAGAGGCGAGATGCCACATGCAGGTGAGGTCTAACAGCTCAATCACTGCATGTATGGAGAGGTAAGATGCCACATACTGGGGAGGTCTAACAGCTCAATCACTGCATGCATGGAGAGGCAAAATGCCACATGTAGGTTGGGTCTAACAGCTCGTTCACTGCATGCATAGAGAGGTGAGATGCCACATGCAGGTGAGGTATAACAGCTCAATCATTACTTGCATGGAGAGAGGCGAGATGCCACATTTAGGTGAGGTCTAACAGCTCAATCACTGCATGCATGGAGAGGCGAGATGCCACATGCAGAGGAGGTCTAACAGCTCAATCACTGCATGCATGGAGAGGCAAAATGCCACATGTAGGTTGAGTGTAACAGATCAATCACTGCATGCATGGAGAGGAGAGATGCCACATGCAGATGAGGACGAACAGCTCAATCACAGCATGCACGGAGAGGCAAAATGTCACATGTAGGTGAGGTCTAACAGCTCAAATCACTGCATGCATGGAGAGGTGAGATGCCACATGCAGGTGAGGTCTAACAGCTCAATCACTCCATGCATGGAGAGGCGAGATGCCACATGAAGGTGAGGTCTAACAGCTCAATCACTGCCTGCATGGAGAGAGGAGATGCCTCATGCTGGGGAGGTCTAACAGCTCAATCACTGCATGCATGCAGAGGCGAGATGCCCCATGCAGGTGAGGTCTAACAGCTCAGCCACTGCATGCATGGAGAGGCGAGATGCCACATGCAGGTGAGGTCTAACAGCTCAATCACTGCATGTATGGAGAGCTAAGATGCCACATACTGGGGAGGTCTAACAGCTCAATCACTGCATGTATGGAGAGGCGAGATGCCACATCAGGTGAGGTCTAACAGCTCAATAACTCCATGCATGGAGAGAGGAAATACCACATGAAGGTGAGGTCTAACAGCTCAATCACTCCATGCATGGAGAGGCGAGATGCCACATGCAAGTGAGGTCTAACAGCTCAATCACTCCATGCATGGAGAGGCGAGATGCCACGTGCAGGTGAGGTCTAACAGCTCAATCACTCCATGCATGGAGAGGCGAGATGCCACATGCAGGCGAGTTCTAAAAGTTCAATCACTGCATGCATGGAGAGGCGAGATGCCACATGAAGGTGCGGTCTGACAGCTCAGTCACTGCCTGCATGGAGAGGCAAGATGCCACATGCAGGTGAGGTCTTACAGCTCAATCACTGTTTGCATGGAGAGAGGCGAGATGCCACTTGTAGGTGAGGCCTAACAGCTCAATCACTGCATGCATGGAGAGGCGAGATGCCACATACTGGGGAGGTCTAACAGCTCAATCACTGCATGCATGGAGAGGCGAGATGCCACATCCTGGGGAGGTCTAACAACTCAATCACCGCATGTATGGAGAGGCGAGATGCCACATCAGGTGAGGTCTAAAAGTTCAATCACTGCATGCATGGAGAGGCGAGATGCCACATGAAGGTGAGGTCTGACAGCTCAGTCACTGCCTACATGGAGAGGCAAGATGCCACATGCAGGTGAGGTCTTACACCTCAATCACTGTTTGCACGGAGAGAGGCGAGATGCCACATGTAGGTGAGGCCTAACAGCTCAATCACTGCATGCATGGAGAGGCGAGATGCCACATGCTGGGGAGGTCTAACAGCTCAATCACTGGCTGCATGGAGAGAGGAGATGCCTCATGCTGGGGAGGTCTAACAGCTCAATCACTGCATGCATGCAGAGGCGAGATGCCCCATGCAGGTCAGGTCTAACAGCTCCGTCACTGCATGCATGGAGAGGCGAGATGCCACATGCAGGTGAGGTCTAACAGCTCAATCACTGCATGTATGGAGAGGTAAGATGCCACATACTGGGGAGGGCTAACAGCTCAATCACTGCATGCATGGAGAGGCAAAATGCCACATGTAGGTTGGGTCTAACAGCTCGATCACTGCATGCATGGAGAGGCAAAATGCCACATGTAGGTTGGGTCTAACAGCTTGATCACTGCATGCATGGAGAGGTGAGATGCCACATGCAGGTGAGGTCTAACAGCTCAATCGTTGCTTGCATGGAGAGAGGCGAGATTCCACTTGTAGGTGAGGTCTAACAGCTCAATCACTGCATGCATGGAGAGGCGAGATGCCACATGCAGGGGAGGTCTAGCAGCTCAATCACTGCATTCATGGAACGAGGAAATGCCTCATGCTGGGGAGGTCTAATGGCTCAATCACTGCATGCATGGAAAGAGGAGATGCCACATGCAGGTGAGATCTAACAGCTCACTCACTGCGTGCATGGAGAGGGGAGCTGCCTCATGCTGGTGAGGTCTAACAGCTCAATCACTGCATGCATGGATAGGCGAGATGCCACATGCAGGTGAGATCTAACAGCTCAATCACTGCATGTATGGAGAGGTAAGATGCCACATACTGGGGAGGTCTAACAGCTCAATCACTGCATGCATGGAGAGGGGAGCTGCCTCATGCTGGTGAGGTCTAACAGCTCAATCACTCCATGCATGGAGAGGCGAGATGCCACATGCAGGTGAGGTCTAACAGCTCCATCACTGCATTCATGGAACGAGGAAATGAATCATGCTGGGGAGGTCTAACGGCTCAATCACTGCATGCATGGAAAGAGGAGATGCCACATGCAGGTGAGATCTAACAGCTCAATCACTGCATGCATGGAGAGGCGAGATGCCACATGTAGGTGAGATCTAACAGCTCAATCACTGCATACATGGAGACGCGAGATGCCTCACGCTGGTGAGGTCTTACAGCTCAATCACTGCCTGCATGGAGTCGCGAGATGCCTCACGCTGGTGAGGTCTTACAGCTCAATCACTGCCCTAGAAGCTAGAAGTCAGTGTAGCTGGTGGATACCTGCTGCCCCAGCCACGCCGCAGGCCCTATCTTCTGTGGGTGGACATGAAGTTAGAAGATTCAGAGTGAGGTCCTCAGGCTTGCGTAGACTGTGAGGCGCCTTGTCTCATACACAATGTTGTGGTTTTTGGATGGCTGCTTGCATCTCACTATAGGAAATGCATGTTCTACCTAACTGTAAGTGCATATGAACATTGTATGGCAACTTAGTGGTCATTGCCTATGACGACAACCTTTGTTGGCCGGCTGCTCACTGGCCACGCCCAAGCATATGCCGAGGCTTGGACAAGACTTACAGATGCTTAGGTTATATATTTACTTATATACAAACATTGTAAGCTGGTCTGCACGAGGGCTTTCCTGTTGACGTTTGTATAATGCACACTTTGCTCACATTTACCCTATAAAGTACCTGCGCGCTGTAGCAGAGCATGTTGTACATTTGGTTCCTTGGGGATCCTGATGGCAGTAATTGGGGATCAGAGAAGTGAGATTACTTCATGTTCACATGCTTAATTCTGATCTGAATTTTAAATCTAAGTGTATCTTGGTTGTGTAGTCCTAATTTGCTTGATAGCAATGACTGATAAAGGAAAACCAGTGCTGCACACAAGGTACATCTGCAACATGAGGACATTTGCCAATTCTTAGGTCCCTGTGCTGCCTGCACAGGCTGAAGCTTGTTCTTTGCTCCTGCCCTACACGCTGCAGCTTGTCACTGGGTATTTCAGGGCAAGTACCCTAACTCTGGCAGGTGTATTGTCCTTGTTACGCATTGCTGAGAGCTGCCAGGTGATCACTGTGTGGTCATGTTCAACCTAAGGAGTGCAGCTATGTTACATAGCTGTTAACAGGTGAGCATTCTGAGACCTGTGGACCCCCAGCTGTAACGTGAAATGAGCCCCATAATGTTTTGTGCTATTTTCAGAAACCCAAGCACTGGGGGAAAGTTTACAGCATCTGTTTATGTAACATGGTTTATTAGAGAACTCTAATCACATGAGGTGATGGAAGCAAAGCATGTTTGAGCCATCCTCTTGTGGGAGCAGTGTGGTGCTAGAAGGAATTTGAGTGAATTCTTATGAATGGTTAAATATTGGGACATGTATGACAGTCACCAGAATGTACCACGCTGCTGATATGTAGCTGGTTGCCTATTTTGTCTAGATGCTAGCTCCAAAAGCAGGGAAAAACAAATACTTATAAGGTGGGTATATTAATATATACTGTCTGCTGTATCAGAACAAATCCCACCTTGTTCAACCCACGAGTAGTTTGAATGTGTGTGAACGCTACAGGATTGCTTATAGGGAAGAAAAGATGCGATTCTGTAGTTCCTGACTCTGGTCATTGTATTTTCATATTCTGTTGTCCACAGAAGCAGATTGTGGGTCATATCTTCTCAGTGGGAAGCGTCAGCAGGATGGAACGAAGCGCCCAGAAAGGCTAGCCAGACACATTGCGAATAGCCTTAAAGTGTCAAGGGGTACTTTCATTTTTCCTGAATAGCAGGGACCGGATCTAATGCTGACAAAGACACATTGTAGTCATATTTTTGCAGTGGGAAGTGTCAGCATGATTGGACCATCATTCCAGGAATCAGCAAGGCTAGCCTGTGACATTGCAAACAGTCTTAAAGTAGTAATGGGTGGTTTGATTTTGCCTACAGGGCCAAAGGCCAGAGCTCTTTGATGAATAAGGCAGTCAAAGTCTCTGCTGTCCCATGGCAGACTAAAACTGCAATATTCAGCAGACTCACTCAACACACTCTACTAGCTGAAGCTGCCATTCAGAAAGGCTGAATTAGGAGTTGTCCAGGTCAGCAAATGATATCTTTTGGCTACAGTCATTTCACATCAAAGGCCTTTTGCTAATGGCAAGATCAGAGTCAGTGTATGGCGGGCGGGGGAATGGGAAGGAACTAGGCAGAGCAGAAGAGGAGACTGAAAGGAAAGTTAACTTTAGGAGGCAAATGTGAAAGGTGTTTTTAGCAAGGTTCATTGATCAGGGAAGAGCTGGGCTAAGATTGAACAAAGTAAGAATTACCCAGTCTGTATCATGCTGCTGTTTTAGCCGAAACAATGGAAGGAGCGTAAGTCTGCCATCACCGCATTGTCTCTGAGATATCATTCACTACTAATAATGAAAGTTCTAGTTATCTGAAGTAAATTCGAGAAAGCCAAGAGACTGTTTCCTTATGTAAATTTAAAAGAGCATGAGTCTGGGGCATGAAAGTATTGAGCTCATGTGGGAGAGAGGACAGGAGGGGAAGACAAAGCAGGTTGATTGGCTCTTATGCTGTCAGGGCAGTAAGCTATCATAGGCCGTATTACGCACAGGGGCACTCTCCCTCTTGGTGCCACGGGACACCTTTCAAAATATGCGCCGGGTGTAAACAGGGGCAGTGTGCCCTAGTACAATGAATGCCCCCAGGGCAGCCTCAAACCTGCTCTGCTCTGGGGTTAGCGCATTCAGTGAAATACAGAGCGGCTGCTTCAGAGCTGTTCCACGTTACTCTGTGCAGGCGGCCACCTGCCCGCAGTTTACAGAGGGCATAGAGATCCCCCCGCAGGTGGGTGCAGTGGGTAGTTGCATCCTCCTGCAGGACCGCAATAAGAATGTGCCATCTTTTTGTGGCACATTGTGGGTGCGCCTTACGAGGCCCTGTTTGCATCTGTGCCCACGTCTATAAATTTGTGGGCCCGCAGAGGCAAAGACATTCCTTCATTTGCATCGGGCCACACCGCCATGCAAATATGGGAACCCCCTCTCATGATAGCACTGGTGGTACATGTGCGCCGGCTCTATCAGTACTACAGAATGAGTCGCACAACTAGCTGCGGCCCCTTCTGTAAAACCGCGGTGCCCCCCAAAGCGGGAGCACACACCCGTTGCGCTTCGGGGCACAATCCCAAGTGCTTTGTCTCCCACTGTTGCATGTGCATGGTGCCAGTCTGGCTGGGTCTGACCCGATGCCTGACTAGTGCTTGCATGACCCGTGCTGGTCTCCTTTGGGAGCCTCCGAGTGCTAGAGAGGGGATTGGGGTCTGAACCTGTTGCTGAAAATGTCAACGTCCTTCGGCCTTGAAGGAGGAGGTGGAGTCTGAGTTTTTTAAAGGTTGTGTAGTTTCTGCGCAGGTCGCCAGCATTGATTGCTCTTCCAATCCCTTCCTTACTCGTGTGGTGTATATATTCAGCAACGGGCAGTGTCTTTGCCTTAAAAAAGTGCATGGCTATTGCCCATGTGACCAATTCCCATTCTTGGCATTCAGGCATTTATTTACTCAGCACCATCTCTTCCTAACGCTTTGTGCCATGCGGATTACTAGGCTTTCCTTGATTGACCCATCCCCCTTGTTTTGCTGAACATGCGCACATCATCCCACTGCCCTTATGACTAGGCTGATGCTGTGTAGGTGCCTGTATGGTTTACTCATTATTCTGATTATAATTTGTGCGTCAATCGCCCACATACCCTCACCAATTACACCGCCTGGAGCTGTGTCCCAAAACACGATAACCACATGGCGATGGTCATTGTGCGCTACATGAAAACACTTCCCACAAAAGCTCAAAACAAAAGCAACACCCTTCGAACCACAGATCTTGCATGGCGCAGCTTTCTATACACTTGGGTACACACTTCAGCGCTCCACCTAGAGGTAGTAAGCGCTATACAATAGCTACAATACAATTCACTTACAAATTAACCGCGTACATAGTAGACGCAAGCCTGAAGTAGTATGTCACCCCAATGAGGTGATACAAGTCTGTGTTGAAAAGGCACAGACCGATTGTAATCAATGGGAAGATAAATGCTTAGTGAGCCTTGGACACACATTGTCCAAATTTGATACTTCTTGCTGTGGGGAAGAAAGGAGAGTAGTTGTCACAACCATTTCAGACCCACCTGTCAACTGAGCCACAGTAATTAACACCAGTGGTCTGGGGAGCCTCTGGCAGGTCAGGTAGGTCTACAAGAAATGCTGACTGAGCACTGGGAGTTCTGTACCCGTCTCATCTGAAGTTACATTGATCTTCACATATTGCAGCAAGAACCTCAAAATCTCCACGCGGCTGCTTTCCAGTGACTTGTTCCATTTACCTTCGCTCAGATGGGGATTTGAGAACTACATTTTTAGTTCCCAAAGTCTAATCCATTGCGAAGACCAGTAAGTGTCTGCAATTCAGCAGTATATTCTGTGGCCCTTCTGGTAGGATTATAGACTAACCACACTTGCCACCTAATCCACCATCTGCTGCATGCTTTGCATGTTTCAGCAAAAAAGTTTCTTATATAGATCAAAGGTTACTGAAAAAAAGTGTCACACGTTGTGCCAAACAGTGGCAGAGCCTGTGTAAATATTAACCAGGAACCCTTAAGAAGCCAATTGCTGTATTCTGTTGTTAATCTGGTACTAATGACAGTATAAATGTGTGCTAAAATGGCAAAATAGAGTAATAATACTGGCACAGAATGTGCCACATAATTCTGCACCACCGTCTTATCCTGCTCCCATAATTTAGTCAACCCTGCCACATAATTTGATCCTCCATTTCATATTAATTCCAGGAGCCATGTGCATTGTTTTCTGTTATTATCAGGGGGATGGCTGCTAGCTTTAAATGAATGCCTCTCATTGAAGGCCCAGATTTGTGGCCTGTGAGTTGCCTTTGGCCCATCGGGTATTGTTGTTATTAAGGTCTCTCATGTCTTCTGCGGCTCTGGCACCGATGATGCATCACTGGTTGTTGCAGTTGAAAGGGTGTTCGAGCGTGCACCTCTGGTCTGTAGTGATATGGAGATGCTGGGTGATAATTGGTTTTAGTATTGTCTCCCCTGATTAGCAGTTTCTTGTCAGTATTTTGTTCATTTACTATTTCCCAGCAATGTTTTAGATGTTGCTGTATGTCTAGCAGCTGAAAGAGAGATGAATGTGTACCTTAAGAAACAAGAACTTGTGGAAATATCTTCTTGTTATTAACGATGCTGATCGTTACTTTTGCGTTTCTTACAGTAGCCTATGGTCAGAACACAGTGTGTCTGCTGGGAAGTACTTGTGGGAAGCGCCTTCTGAATTGGCGGAAAAACGTCCGTATAATGGATTTAAGAAATTCTACTTCTTGGTACAGTTTCATCCGAGGCACGTGCATACTTAAGACGTCAGCAACGTGTCAATAACAGATGGAACTTTGGATAATGCTGGCCAAGAACCGTCTTCGTCTCTAAGACTTTGTACTCGCCAAGGAATGATGCGACTATTATTGGCTCTTTCTGGTTGCATAAGAACAGCAGAACCTGCCCAGATGAGTCACTGCGGGAACTTCTGTTCATCTTTCGCTCGTTAGCTGGAAGTCTCCTCCAGACAGCGCCCTCGTGGGCGTTGCTAAGGCCTCCTCAGCAATTTAAAAACATTTATATGGGATTTAAATCTCCTGGTTTCTCCCAGTTGTTCTGGCGTGGAATAAGAGCGTCTGTTTGTGGGGCGCGTGAGAAAAGGGGGGCGTTTCTCCTGCTGTGGTCAGAGTAAAGATAGAGCTGGTGACTAAGGGCCATATGTACTAAAGCATTTCCCCATAGACACAGAATGGGTCAAATCCTTTGGTACATCTGGCCCTAAGTGAGCAGCAGAGCTAGTGGAGAATGAGTTGATGGAGAGCGTCAGTAGCATCTTGTGTGTGGAGGATGCTTAGGAGACCCCGCACGAGATGGCGCAGTCTTAGCGCGTGGGCACACCTATGGATTCTCGTGCTATTTACATTCCCATACTAACTCAAAGTGTTAAACTGGGTTTTGGGCCATGGAAAGTGTGACTGGAAAGATGAATATTGTCACAGGCGGGTAAGTGAAGGTCCCCATGAAAGTGCAAGGGTTGTTTGTGGAGTAGTTTAGTTTCTGACCAGGGATAAAGCATACTCCATAGAGGAAACGGACCCAACCAACTGCTTGCAATGAAGTTTGAGCCATTTACTAAGTCCAGACATTGATGAGCGGAGTCATCAAGTGGGTGGAAAGAGTATTCCTGAAGCTGTTCTATTTTCACAAAGGTACAAGGGGCAATTGTGGTTTTAGATTGCCTTGTGACATAAGATGTGGTTTATGTGAGGTGGCGTCCCATTGTCAGCAAAATTCGAATTGTCTGGTGGCCATGAGAGAGGAAGTTATTAATGAGCTCAAGTTCGGTTTTAAAAACAGGGCCAACAGTACTGCAGTAGGGTGGCTTGGCCATGTCAACGCTCTTTCAAAGCCCAGAGATCACAGTCGGCTGTGTATTGACTTTTCTCACAGATAGCAGTGGTCAACATCTTCAGAAAAAAACAAATATTTGAGAAAAGGATGGGCAAAAGAAATGAGTGCTGAACCGCAAAAAAAACCCCATAAAATCGGAAAAATAGTTCCATGTTTTGTATGCATTTAACATGGACTACAGTTTTGACTTTTGGGGTGTCTGTGTTGTTAACAATTTTGACATGAATGAAAAAAAACATAACCATTTCTTAGGTTTTTTTTATAAGAACATTTTATTAGGTTTCGGTAACAATACAAAGAAAGCACACACATTGCACCCCCAGAGGGAACCTTTGTAAATTGACCAGTGAAAGTCTTCTGTAGTTTTAAGGATTGGTTTAATACATTAGAATAGCGATACTTGCTGTTTGGAATTTTTCCTAACTGTGTCTTTTGTATTTTTTGTGTTCCTTTTTAGCGGAATCGTTCAAAGAATTTTCGGAACTTTTGTCGGAAGTGGAGCTCGAAAGGATGATGATGGTAAGGAAGAATAAGTGCTATATGTACCTAGGCTTTGGACATAGCCAGGACCATTTAAATGCCTGAGGTAGTAATATTGGCAAAGAAACAACTATGCTAATAACATTCGTCTAGGTATTGGGTGTGATTTTCCATCTGATTCTGGCTATGTTGGTAAATAGCAAAGAATAAGGTGAGGAACCACATTTTGCACCCATCTTGCACCTGGTGCTTTTTCCCTGGCTCGCTGTGGTGCGCAGGCATTTGCATACAAGCTAGTCTTTACCGCCTGTGCAAAAAGTGGAAGACATGAAAATGTGGAAAAGTGTAAATGAGTGCAAACACTATAGCCCACCTGTATTACAATTTACTCATGGGTCTGAATAACCCTCACAATGAACAGCTGCAAAATGATGCAGTAGATTGAAGAAAGACATTTTCTTTTCTGTAGGCAGATTAAATGCTCACACCTCTTCAATATATCCTGCTTTTTAGGTCTCCCCTGTGAGAGCGCTTGTGCTTCATGGTTGCGAGAGATGTTGTATACAAAAGGGGCTGCAGCCCACCCATTGCTTAACATTTGTTGACTTCATTGTCACTTTTATTTGCTGCCCTCTAATTGGCCATCGCCTGCTGGCTTCACTTCCTCTTCTTCCGGCTGGAGCATGGACCAAGTAGTGATTGCTTCAGTTTGATTGCGGTCCTTCCACTGATTGCGCTGTGATTGAAATACTACTTTTATTTTTACTTTTTTCCCTGTCGTTCTTGTTTGAACCTCTTGCCATTTGTACCTATGTTTCACTATGTCACACACACTTCAAAGAAGCCCCTTTTCCCCCAGAAATTGATGTTTATTGTGACAGTGTTATCTACTTTTATTGTGACAGCAGATGTTATCTGTTTCTAAATGTATTTTCACAGATATGGATTAATTGCTTTCTTTATGTGATAGGATTTTTTGCCAAATGTTATACATTTTTTTTTCTTTTTCATGCATGGGAAGATTAATTGATTTGCTCAGAATCCCAGGGGTGTTGTGCTGAGACCTAGCAATCATTGACAAAACCAATAATTCTCGCCTTTGAGACTATTGGCTGTGCCAATGCCTGTTATTCATGATGTACAGCATGGGAATTGCTGACTTTGGCAACGATGTGTAGCTGTGCTGCATTGCAACGTGGCTGAGATACAGCATGGCTAAAAATAATAATAATAATAATTTAAAAAAGGACTGATGCATTCAGCGCTAATGCACTTTAACCCAACCAGGATACTAAGGGCATGATTACGATCTTGGTAGATGGGGTTACTCCATCACAAACGTGACGGCTATCCCGTCCGCCGTATCACGAGTCTATTATGTCCTATGCAGATTGTAATATGGTGGACGGAATATCCGTCACATTTGTGAGGGAGTATTCCAACCGCCAAGATCGTAATCAGGCCCTAACTGTGGAAAACTGAGCTAACAAAATTCTTTGCTGATTCTCATTCAAATACAGTTATTAGTTCTATGTGAAAACAAAGCAAAACATTAATTAAAAACTACAAAATGTGAGTAGATCCTCATCTGTAAATATCTCTTAATAACTTGTGACTTGGTTTATATTTATAAATATAGACAAACTCCTCAGCTAATGTACTATTCTCCATCACTTGACCATTCATAGTTTTACTTGCTTGTACCTTCCCTGTCACCAGGCTGGGACTCTTTGGTACCTTTAAAATAGCAATAAATACTGTTAATTATGCCCAACAACAGTGCTTGTTTAGTAGCACAACAGCCTCATTTGAAACAACCTGAACTTCAGCCAAAGAGGTGGGTGTGCTCAACACTCTACTCCTCCTGCTGACCACCATAGCTGAGATTTCTACCACGGCATATATGATTGGAGTTGCTGTACCTTGACAGTTCACTGAATGTTTTCTTTTTCTACAACTATCTTGGAATTCTGCCAGCTCCTGCTTCACCTACACAGTGCAGTGAAGTTTTACTGGAATTATGTATTTTTTTACTGCCCAAAAGGTAAAGTTCAGCTGTAAAACTGTAAAACTGTAAACTGTAAACTTTGCACTTGTATAGCGCACTACTCACCCGTTAGGGTCTCAAGGCGCTGTACTCATACCGCTATGGAACCCCTCCTGGCTTTTCCCTGTGAGGTGCCCACTCCTGGGCACCCCCAGTGTGAAGCCAGGCATCCAAGCGCTGGTGGGGCCGTTGTGGAGATTAAGCAAGCTATTGCCCAGAGTTGCAGAGTGGGACCCATTAATTAGATTAGGCACCGAGGCGAGAATTATCTGGTCCAAGGGAAATTGAGCCCAAGACCTGCCGAAGCGGGACTTGAACCCTGTTCTTGAGCCAGATCTCTGCTTCAGGGTCTGCCACTCTAACCATTGTGCCACACTTCTCCACTCTGTCATCCTGGAAGATAAAGAGAAGAGATATCTCTTCAAAATTTGCTCCACTTGTGGGCAATGTACGATCTATGCAGATGACGCTCATCTTATATATTTATATTGCATACAGTAAAAGCACAGGGCCTTTCGCTCGACATCTGTCAGACTTTGTCTTCAAGGATGGAAAGAGGACTGGCCTTGTGCCTCGTGGAGTCGAAATAGTCCCCGGACATCCCCTTGTCAGATCATTCTGTGCTCAATCCTCCACCAAGCACTGCCACAAAGCTGGCACAAAAAAAGAAATCTTTAGCATTTCCAGAGGTTGAATTTTCTGAAAAAGCGCCAGGATGTGCCTTGAAAAAGGAGGAAAACAAAGGTTCCTCTGACAAGACATTGAAACGTGCTTTGGAGCACAATGTGTTCAAGATGGTGTGAAAACCCAGCTCCTCTGAGGCTCAGTCACAGTTCTGCCTAAGTAGTCATCCACAGGAAACCTCATCGCTAAAGAAGGGGACACAGTCGCCAACCCCGATGATGACCATATCTCTAACATTGGCTCATATGACCACTCTCTTGAGGACAAAGAAGACGTCATCAGCGACTGACCACGAAGACCCTGTCAACAGGGAGTGCCCAGCCAATGGCCGTGAAGAACCCCTCGATTGTTCCGTTGATGATGCCTCCATCCACGGCCTCTTTGACGGCAGCTCCTTTGTTGTCATCATCAGCTACCTTGCCGACTAAAGCTGTTGGTGACACTGTCGACCAGTGCTGTGCAAGACGTCCTTGTACTATCTTCGATGTTATCTTTTACATGGATTCAAGCTTTGTCATTGAAGATGTTGGTGCATCTCTCAATAACTATTCTGGGTTATGAACTAGTAACGTACATTAGTGACCAGGCGCTGTCAGATTCAGCTTACAGTTTAGCACAGTTGGATGTGCAATATAGACCAAACTATGAATATATATACATATGGCCAATCGCCAGGCTACATAGGTGAAGAGAACTCCAAAGGGTCTTAAGGGGAATAACAGGAATATGATGAATGCTGTGGACATAGCGAGTGGCCCTACGATGCCACACAGCACAGCTGTGAGTCTCCTATGATGCTAATGCCAAAAGCCTTTCTTTATACTCTGCAACAGATGATGGAAACATTTCAAAAGTTAGTTCTGCAGCTGTAATCTTACTACGTAATGACCTAGCAAGTTTCTAGGCTTCAGCAACATCCACAGCATTCACCAATTATTATGGCCTGGACTTGAATGAGGCAACCAAGTCTTTAGTGTGTCGAGCAGTTAGGTGCAACTTGTTTCATTACAGCTGAGCGGCCTTCCTGTTTATTGTTAACATAAATGTACTACTTGCTATATTTATTTAAGCATGTGTGTGAAAGAAAATGTCCCTTTTTGCATAGCCACCACCATCATTTGTTTGCTGAAGTGTATTGAGGGTCTTTTGGCTGCACACAGAACCACTGCTGTCCAGTGCCCAACAAATGTGCTCTGACCCCTAAAACATGTATACATTGGCTAATCCCTGATTAGTGTATGTAATTCTCCTATAAAGCCATGGTACATGCTGTAGAAACTACACCCATGGCATGGACAGTTAAATATCACCTGTGGACTGCAGCACTGATTGTGGCACCCACTTGTGTGACAGTTAAAATATGGCTTCAGGTCGACCATTATAGCATGACTGCTGCAGTTTAAACCTGCAGTGCAACCTGTTAACATAACTCCAATTGGCAGGTAAAAAAATCTGTTTTGAATATTAGTAGGAACCTTTATGTAGTCATTGTAGCCCACAAGGTAGTATGCATGGTATTTGAAAGTTGGATATGTAAAAAGTTAATGTTAACATGACAAGGCCCTAAAAGCTATTATTACTGAGGAAGACATAGCTGTCCTTTGTAGAAAATAGGAGTACCCAGGGGTGTGGAATTTAATAAAATATCTACTTGTTCATGGGACAGGTTGCTTCTTAAACTACTTGTCCTGTAAAAAATCTACTTGTCCCTTTGGTGCCATGTAGTGCCACAACAAATTATGGCAGAAATCCCATTATGTAAGAGCTCTGATAATAGCCTCTCTGATTATACCACGGCTAATACTATAGTAGAGCTTGAATACTTGTAATTTCAATCCCTACTATAGCAGTTTCCTTATTTTGCCACCTTTCTGCAGATTTATATATTGGGGGCAGCAGGAAGCAGTAGTGCCAGGGCTGGAATGCCTCTTAGTCTGCAAACCTAATAACTTGCCTATTTTAGGGTTTTCACCAGCTCTTCTCTAATCTTTTCCCGTACTGAGAAAGGTTGGAAATGTGCTCCTAACAATGGCAGAGGTAGAAGTTCTCCAAGGGTTGGGGAAAAAAGTGGTTAGAGGGAAAGTAAACTTGTAAACACTCAATAGATTTTCACATGAGCATATCCGCACATGCATATTTGCTCGTGTTAAAATACAGTTGACAAATATTTTCTAGGAGTACGATTTCCTGGTCTACTTCTTTAAGTTCTTGTGAATTCATGAAAGCCACTCATTCAAAGATATATGCCATGGGTGCACTTTTGTTACTTTGTTTAAGAATTGGGCCCCTAATTAGGTCTGGTGTTAACCAAGATATTTCTTTCTGTGTATATCTGCTGGCTTTACTGTGAGTGATCGCATACTGCGGTTCCACAAGGAGCATAGTGGCACACAAAGTAGTTTTGTTCAGTGCCAGGAACTACTGTGGCAATCAGTGGTGTAACAAAACTGGAGCCCCCCCCGCATAGAACATGGTAGGGGCCGCCCTTCAGACTCACTTAGGGCAGGGTCTGCGGGGCCTTTGTCACGCCACTGGTGGCAATGTGTGCTTTTTGAAACCAAAAAACTTCTTTTGCTTTTTGCCGGTGTTTGTTGCAATGGTGAGGGCCTGGCAGCTCCCACAACAATAAAGTGTTACAAAAGCCATGTCAAAACAAGACACTCATTGACGAAACCAAAAGACTGACATCAAACTTTGGATTGGTTGTCTTTGCCAGTGCTTGTTTATTTTCATGCTTCCCATAATCTTGTTGAAAATAGTTACACTGATTTTCCATTAGGAATATTTTGGGGAAATACTAGCATGCATCAACACACTTTAACAAATGACGCTTCAAAGAAAAAGCACCTAAAATTTCATAGTAGCGAAACGTTTTTTTCCTCCTTGCATTTTTTTCGGAACATTTTATTTTGAAATCAAAGGATCATCACTCTTGCTTACAAGCTTCTGTAATCATTTGCATCTAATCAAGAGCATTCTGGGAGCATTATACTTAGCCTAATATTGTTGAACTTTTCGAACGTGTGTACACTTTTGAAATGTTTCTTTACTGGAACCACTGTAAGTAGTGCAGTGTGACTTTAAAACGTTTATTTACAACGCTCACCCTAATATTAAAGGCTTTTCATTAATGAATCATAAATACAAGTTCGACCAGCATTAACATAGGGACACACATATTATCTCAACTGAAGACAGTTTGCTTCTCTGTAAACTGGCAGCCAAAGGGTTTGTGCTGCAGGGGGTTGGGCATACTTGTTCCAAGGACAAAATAAACATGAAAACCTGGTGCCATTGACTCCAAACAATATGTCCTGGTCGTCGGACTATAGGAATTATAATTAGAATACTAACACTGAATCTCAGAAATGGGATTCGCTGCAAAAATAATAAAACAACTATTTTTAATAAAACCAAATTCAATGAAGTCTGATTTTTTTAAAACACATATTGAGGAAAAGTAACTTTCAAAAATATACTTTTTCTCTGCCTGAAATTCCTGAATGCTAATTTCCATATACTCCCCAACAACTCCCAACCTGTACTTGGCCTGAATGAGGTGTGAATACCCAATAGATCTTTGATTCACAGTTTGACCTGAATACGCAGGGATTACTCCTTTGAGCTCAGCAGAATAGTGGAGACCTGCCATCCTGTTGGCACCACAATGTCAAATCCTCCTGATGGGTCTGTAACACTTTGGTGCACTTGAAAGGGAGCAAACAGGATGATAGGACAGTTCATGTGTATCCCTTGTCTAGTGCTAAGGGACAACGCTTTGGTCTTACCTGACTTGTGTCTCCTGGTTTATTGTAGTTACAGGGCTTGCTTCAAAATTGATTTTATGACCATCCCCTAACACTCCCAGCATTCAGGACCTAAGTTAATTGGTGGCTGAAGACTTTGGCCATCTGGGCACTGTCCTCACATTTGGCATTTTGGGACTTTGGACTCTAAGAATCAGTTGGCTGACCTCCTGTGTGGCTACAGGGACACAACTGTCTCCAAGAGGCTTTTCTCTTAAAGTACCAAGCTGACCAGTATCAACTGGACCTGGACTAGACCATGGTCTTGGCCCCTGCCCGACACCCTGAAAGTCTCTAGGTGCTTCTCCTTAGGTACTGGGGTCATAGAAATTCACTCCTGTGAATTGGCAGCAAAGAAAGGTCTGGAAACTTTGAATAACTTTTGCTCCTGAGTTTCAGGGACATCTGCTGTGAAAAGTATCGTATAGCAGTTTCATGGCATGAGCTTGAATTTCAGCTTAGTTCAGCTCAAAGCTCCAAGCACCTGTGAAAATAATGACAAAGTCCCTTTATTCTTTGGGACTAAGACAAAATGTCAACACTTTTCTTCACAAAAGTGACAAATCTCCTCTCTGAATTGTCCCTTACATTTCTGTTTAACTGTTAGACTTTCACCAGGACCAGTCCACTCGGTGTATCTGACCCACGCTCCATTGTAGTCACCTTCTAATCGCGTCTAGGTGCTGGTGTAGCTCAACCATTGACTACCATTGGGAATTTGCACTCTTTGGTGCTAGGTTTGACTCAAATCTTTAAAGATAATTTATCTGGTTCTCCTCAATCGATTTTTGTAGTTTTGGTGTCATTTTGCTTATTTTTTAAGTTATTTTTATAAATTGGAGTGGGATTTTTATTGCGTTGTGTTTTTTACTTTATAACTGTTTTGATATTTCTGATGCTTTATGCATTGCCTGAGACAGGAGAGAGAACGGGTGTAGTATAAGATGGCAGGAAGATTTTGTTAATGTGCTATTTTAGACCTTTCATGTTTGCATCAATGCAAAAGCAAGCCGGAGGTGGAAAGGGACGTTGTTCCAGGGTCTCTGTGCATATACAAAAAAAAACTCTGAAAACCTGTGGACATGTACATTCATTGTGAAATATTTGGATATCCTGCCTGGCCAGGGATGTGCTCTTAGTAATGCATGTGCCATCAGATCCATCACATTTTCTGTTTTGATCTCTTGGTCATATTCATTTCAGCGCTCACCCCGCTCACCCAAGGAAAGTTGGAATGAATAACCGTCTTTGCTCTACCCCTCTGAAAGCAACTGTTCTCACCAACTGGACCCCCTTGTGACAGTGATCAACCCCCTACCCCTGAGATGGAGTTACTTTCTTTCTCTCTACTCGCTGTTTATCTCTTTCTGAAAATGTTAATTTGCCTCTTGGTGTATGCTTTTCCATTCCCATGAAGCCCTTGATCATGTTGGAACAATTCTGGGAAACTACCCACTTGTTCCAGGAACCAACGACACAAGTACTGCCTTCCTTTCAAACAAACTTGACTTCCCTCTTCACTTTCTTTACCTCCTTTCTCAACCTGTTTGCAGCTTCTTTACATCATGCTCAATATTGAATGAGTACAGTGTGAGGCATCTTTCCTGAATATCCTTTAAATTACCCTTTATCTACTTTATCAAGGATCTGCCCTTATATCACACTAGATCATGTCATCCAGATATATTATCATGTCTTTGCCTCTTTCCTAGCAGTTCTATTTACTAGGGAAACATTAAAGCCCAGTGCATTCCTCCACTTGCTGATCTTGACTCCTCCAGATGGCTGAAGCGGAATCCCAGGTGTCTTGGATAAGATTGCTTCTATGTCTACATTCCAGCTCACTTCTGCATTAAGTGCACTCTGATCCATCCCTCTTTATCTTCAACTGGGCTACTGAGGGCTAACCAGGGTGTAAAGTTTAGAAACTAAATAAGGAATCTTTAAGTGTCCTCTCTTCTATTACAAGATGACTGCTTATACATTGCTTCTAAACCTGTTTGATCTTCACCCCACTACTGTTATGATCTCTTCACCTGTACCTAGTATCAGATAAGTCGATCTGCCCCGTTCGCCTTCTCTTCTAACCCAAAACAGCTGAACCATCTTCTAAAAACAACCAATTTATGACAACTTGTCACCCATATTCCATCCTAGAGAAGAAAAATGTGTCCCTTTTTTTGCCATCCCTAAAACAATTATTGTGTTGTCGTTTCTGGACATGCCATCCTGAGGCTTCCAGTAGAACCCAGGAACATGCCTCCCTTTGTTACCTTTTCAACATGGCTGTCCAAACCTTAATTACTTTATGACACGACAATACTCCATCAGGGGCAACCGTCATCCCTTTACTTCCAAGTTCGATATCTAAAATGGCCCCAACCATAGCTTAAACCCCTTCATCATCTTCCCTCACAATTAGAGGAACAGACTTTGGAAAGTAGCACCAACAATTTGAATAAAACCTTAGCTGTATTGGCCCTCTTTTAGTCCCTTCACTTTCTCTTTTTCTTGCACATCTCATCTGCCAACTGTAGGGGCCCCAAAACGTCTTTTCACTTGTAATTGTAGCCAAGCTGGTTCTAGGTTGACTAAACGGAGCAAGCACTTGCATTTCTTATGTTCTTCATAATGATCCCCATGACTAGAATCTGGTTCATCACCTATATTCAAAAGGTCCATATAGGCCTGCCTGTTTGTAGCCTGTGTGGAATAATCAAACCATCAGCCGCAGCATCTTCAGTCACCCAGAGTGGCTTTGGAACAGGGACCATCTCTGCTTCTGGAGCCTACACACGCCAATTCAACCACTGTAAATGAGACAGTACAACACAGATCTTATTTTCCATTCCAAGAAGATCCTTATTAATACATTTTCAAACAGCATCCACTCATCCCTTGTTTGCCTTTTGGATGATGGCCAGGCCTACACAGTGAAGCAGTTTGAAAAGCACTAGTGTCACTCCTGGAGTAAATTGGAACAAAAGATCCAAAAGCGATGCAGTTACACTTCTCCTACATTCTTCTGGACATTGCTAAGCAAACCGCCTACTTCCCCAGAAGAGGTCAAAACCTGTTACCTAGGGATAGAGGTGGGACAACCATTTCTGAGAACATGGAATACCTACCGTAGATCTTTCTAGCACAGATACTTGGATGTGGCATGGACTCATCAAGAGAGCAGAAGGAACTTACAAAGGAGTTGAGTGACTCACCAACCTCCATATATTCCCCACAATTACGGTGGGACACAGGGTACACCTATGAGAAGAAGAAACTCACCACTGAGTAGAACATGTCAAAGAAGGTGTCACGCAAGCTGATTGCTAGTGCTGTGCCTGTTTCTAAGCTTTTCAATTTTTTTCAGACTAGGGAACTAAGATTAAGGTCTGACATGTGACTCTTGGCCTGCAGTGGTACTGGATCTTCAGAAGCTCTGCAGTTTTCTTCGTATATATTTATAAACCTGCCTCTAATGCAGTACTTTCTTAAAGTTCCTCTCTGCACCAAAAGTGTGCTTGACTGAATCTACCTTTCCACTCTTCTTTGCCAAATCTCTCTCTCTGCTGGCCATTGAACATATACAAAGAACCACCATAGGCCGCTTTTCATAAAGCACGACTAGGAGATGTGAATCTGCAGGAAGCAGAGATTTGGTTAATGTCACTGCATTCAGCAGCTTTTCCCTGGTTGCCGCTTGCCTCACCCCTTTGGTTGCAGTGTGGCGGTGTCTTCGCTTGTCTGCCATGGATTGGCCTTTGCCTCAGAAACTCCTTCATCATTACGAGAGTCCTTTCAGTTCCAGAAAGCAATGGAGGGCTCTGCTACTGTATGGGAACAGTAGAGCTTTCAGCCTGTGCCAGGCATTTGCTGCTTCAATAGAGGCCATTCTCTGTGTCCTCACATGGCCTGGATCGCGACACATGATTTTACTGTTGAAAATTGTACTTCCTGCTTTTGCTATATTTTTATAGTTTCCTAGTTTTCTTAATTTTCATCTAGCCATCCTACCTTTATTTTATTATCATTCTTTTGATTGCGATTTTCTTATTTTCCATTACTTTTGGTCCCTCATTTTGTTTTTTTCTCTCATTTCTTCTTTCGTTTTCTTGCTTATTTTTTCGAATTTCTCATATTTGTTCACTCGAAAGCTTCCTTTATTGCAACCCGCTTCCCTTCTTTAATTTGCATTTTCACTGGGTTTTTATATTTTTTATTTCTGATCTTTCTAATGTTTGTTCTTTTTTTTAATGTTCCTGCTTCTCTGTTACTTTACATCCTCACTCAGATTCTCCCTTCCAAACTTGTAGTTTTTGATCCTATTATTTCTCATTTTCTACACTTTTGTTGTTTTTCACTTGGTGTAACCTTCTATTTCCTCCCTTCTAGACCAACTTTTATTTACTTGTGTTTGCTCTTTTTTAATTTTGTTTTCTAATTTATATTCTTTGTCATGTCCTTCCTGTTGTTTTTGTGGTAGGTTTCTCAATTCTGTGTACATTTTTGTGTAGGGCCTCATTAGGAGTTTGACGGTCCCACCATGGGACTGCCAAACTGGCAGGGAGGAAGCCACCACAATGGTGGTGGCATCCCCCCTGCCCTATTACAGTCAGACCGGCAGGAGCATTGCAATTGAGCATTCCCACTGGTCAGACCGGCGGGAACAGTGCTACGAGATAGCACTCGGCTCCCTTAAAGGAGCTGAGTGCTATCTCGTAGCACAGGGGGGGCCGACCAACACCCTCGGAATGCACACTGTTGAAGGTGCTGGGCAGGGGGGGCTCTGCACTGCCCATACCAGGGACAGTGCAGGGGCCCTCTTGTGGCCCCAGCACTTGTTCTCTGCCAGCCTTTTCATAGCAGGTCCCTGCCAGGAAAAGTCTGACAGAGAACAAGGTTGTAATCAGCCAGGCGGCTCTGAGTTCAGCGTTGCCCTTGCTGACTACAACAAAGACCACCGTCACCCCATCGGGATCTGTGATCCTGACGGGGATGGCGCTCATAATGTGGCAGTCAGACCGCCACCGACAGGCTGGCGATCCTAGGACTGTCAGCCTCTTTATGATGCTGTTAGTCCTTTTCTCTTGACAGTATTTTTCATTTTTGTTCACAATTTCTTTTACTGTCTTGCCCTATTTTACCCCATTATATTCTTGATCTATCTGACTTTTGTCTGTTATTCTTCGTGTAGTTAATTGTTCATAAATATTATCTTTCTCACACTGGCACCACTTTCTTCCTTTTCTCTTTCTCTGATTCTCATTTACTTCACTTACCTTGCTATCCTCTTACTAGTGCACTGACTTCTTTTCTCTTTTACTCTTTCTTGTGTTATACCTTTATGTATTTTTCATTTTTTTCCCCATTTTTTATTACATTAGACTCTTTGTGTGCAATTCAGAATCACAGTTTTATAAATTATAATGTTTTCCAGTATTATGTGGTTTACGATTTACTGGATAGTGACTTGGCTTCCCCATGTTGAAGGTCATTTGCCTGACATTCAGATGACTTTGGGATGTCACCATAACAGTTCTGTACCATCTTCTGGGTCGTTGTTCAATGCAGTAATCTGTGCTCTGCCTCGCAGGCAATTATGATTGTCCCAACTTACAAATTATCAGGCCAGTGGATAGTTGCTTTTCAGTCCATAGGTTCAGACTCTGAAATGATCTACTTACCTACATCAAATGCTGATCCTTGCCTACCTCAGAGCCCTTCTCCTCTGTCCAGTGTAGACTGATTGCCCTTCCTTCTGCCTTTCTTCTCTGAACAAAGCTGTTGATCCGCATAGGTCGGATTAGGTCTTCAATTACAAATACATATCATGTATTTCTGATGGATACAACTACCCGTGGATTCCTCACCTTATGAATTCACCCATGCGCCAGCATCTGACAGAAAATCTTCTTCCCAGCTCTCCACGTCGACGAGGACGTCATAATTGCACGGCTCCACGTGACTCCGTCTGACGTCACAGTGCCAATAAGAGGTCCTCACCGGCGTGCTGACGTCAGTTCCCTTTTTTCCGTGCCTTCGACGCTCACGGTTTCTTCCTAGCTCTCGCTACTGTTGGAGGTGTTCCAATTTGTTGCTAGTTTCTATCCGGTTTCTAGTTACAATGTCTCCTCCTAGGATGTCGGTATTCAAGCCATGTTGAGAGTGTGGGGTAGCAGGTCGGTTACTGACCCTCATGACAATTGCCTTTGGTGTCTGAGCTCTGGGCATGACGTTGAGGAGTGTGTCTCTTGCCAGAGCATGAATCCTAAGGCTCTGAAGGAAAGAAAGGCCAAACTCTTTTTGGCCAAGGCGAAGAAGGGGCATAAGAGCCATGGTAGATCCTCTTCCTATGCTTCTTTGAAGAGACATAAGAAACAGCGTCGTCAGGACTCTCGTTGTCATTCAGCTCAAAGCCGGTCAAGATCAAGGTCTCCATCTCGACGGCGCCGTGCGACGTGGGAGGTGAGTCCGACGGTGACTCCACAACCTCAGGGCCCTGAGGCTTCTCCGCTGCCGTCAGTCTTCGAGGTAGTTGCACCTCCGGACAGTCCTTGATTTTCACCTGCTGCTCATGATTCCGATGTTCAGCAAGCACAGGTGCATCATGGAGATCAGCGGAATCCTGCCTTCCCGCCTCCGGGAGCAGATCCGGCGGCATTTTTGAATGCTATGTTCTCGATGTTCAATGCGATGGACCCTGCTCGTGCACCGGCTGGTTCCATGGGTCCGTTGGCGTTTTCGTTGGGCTCCCCGCTCCATACAAGGCGGCGCCATTTATGCCATTCTATCCGGCTGGGGGTGCCGGACCGGCGCTGATAATGTCGCCTCGAGACCCTGTGGTTCCCATGACATCGCCTTCCAGGCCTATGGTGCCGATTTCATCGCCCCGTCAATCGACGCCGATGGTGGAGCCGCAAGTGTCCTCGGCGCCGTTGGGATCCGCTCTGGCGCCAGATCCGAGTGATGGATTCGACCAAAGCCAACCTTCCTCTCCTGTTCCTCGTCAAGTGTTGAAGCCAGTGTCATCGACGTCGGCCAATTCTATGTCGACGCCGAGGTTAGAGGCCAGACTGAGGTCACGCAGAAATGCCTTGAGACTCTTAGAAGATGGCAGTTGTTGGAGGAGGGGGAGATTGTGGAGCCCTTGGGAGAATATCAAGGGCTGGATTCGGCCAGTGGGCTTGACACTTCCCCGGAATGGGACTTGTCTTCACCTGGGGAGTTCACAGAGGAGGCGGCCTCCTTTCACACGGTGATTAGAAAGGCGGCAAACTTTTTAGATCTTCCATTGCCTGTTGCAGAGGTTAAGACAAACATTTTAACGGAGGTCCTGCACCCTTCTTCAACTTCTGCAGATCCTTTGCTTCCATTCACCGATGCTCTTACGGAGCCCATATTAGAGCTTTGGAGGGAGCCTGTGTCGTCACCTGCTGTGAATAGATCTGTAGCATGAAGATACAGAATGGCGCCTGGAGATCTGGGATTTTTATCGAAACATCCCACCCCGGAGAGTCTGGTTGTTTAGGCCTCTTGCTCTACACGGTCTGCTCCAGGCTCCTTTCCTGTGATTCCATCGGACAGGGAATCCAAAAGGATGGAGCAATCCACAAAGAAGACTTTCTCTTCTTGCAGCATGGCTCTCAAGGCTGCGAATGCTACCTGTGTTCTTGGTAGATACGTCCACGCCCTGATGGACTCTGCGAAGGCTATGGTTCCTGACCTGCCGCAGGATGTACAGAGACCATTTGGTGAACATCTATCTGATGCTCAGGCTGCGGCAAAACAAATAGTCTGGTCTGGATTCCACGGACTCTGTGGCCAGGGCAATGAGTACATCTATTGCTACCAGGAGGCACGCTTGGTTGAGGTCCTCTGGGTTTTCTTCAGATGTACAGACTACATTATTGGATTTGCCCTTTGATGGAGAGAAACTGTTTGGTAATAAAGCGGACTCTGACCTAGAGTGCTTTAAAGATAGTCAGGCCACGGTGAAGTCTTTGGGTCTGCAAGCCTCTTCTGTTACCCCTTTCAGGTCCTTTTGGAGGTTCAGGGGGTTTGGGCATGGAGCCGTTTACCGTGGGAGGCCCTAGTCCAGAGTCCAGTAGCCTACCTGCCTTCCATATCGATCCTTTAGAGGGCGGGGGAGGGTTCGGACAAGAGGGGCCAGCCAGCAGCACCCTGCATCATCCTCTTCCTCTGGAGGACAACAGCAAGGGAAGCAGCCCTAGTTTTCTCCCCTTTATCAACCACACTTATCCTGTAGGGGGAAGATTACGTCTTTTTCTCAACGAGTGGGAGTTAGTTACATCAGACTCATGGGTTCTAAACATTGATAGAAAAGGATATGCTCTCCCTTTTCAGGAGTTTCCTCCTCCCATCCCTTCCCGTCCCTCGTTTTGCTCAGAAGACCATCTCCTGTTGTTGCAGCAGGAGGTTCAGATCCTATTGTCAAAAGATGCGGTGGAGTTGGTTCCAGAACAGGAAAGGGGTCAGGGTTGTTATTCAAGATACTTCCTGATCCCCAAGAAGGACGGTCGTTTGAGACCAATTCTAGACCTGAAGATTCTGAATTTGTTCCTCAAGCAGGAAAAATTCAAAATGCTGACTCTGGCATAGGTACTTCTGGCATTGAACAGAAAGGATTGGATGGTGTCTGTCGACTTGCAGGATGCTTACTTTCATATCCCGATACTCAAGTCGCACAGGAAGTATCTCCGGTTTGTGGTAGGGTCGCAACACTATCCGTTTGCGGTCCTTCCGTTTGGTCTTACTTCAGCACCTCGAGTCTACACGAAAATGATGGCAGTGGTAGCAGCAAGTCTCAGAAGGAAGGGGGTATCGGTATTCCCTTACCTGGACAATTGGTTGATCAAAGCCAAGTCTCCAGAGCTTGTGTTGCATCACTTGCAGATGACAACTCAGTTGTTGTTCAGTCTGGGTTTTTCGATAAATGTACCCAAGTCTCACCTGGAGCCCTCTCAACGCCTCCTGTTCATAGGGGCAGTACTGGATACTGCATTGAATTGGGCCTATCCTCCGCCTCAGCGGATTGAGGACATTCAGGCGTTGATTCCAATGTTTCAAAATGGAGCGGTTGTTCTAGTCCTGAAGGTCTTACGTCTGCTCGGTCTGTTCGCTTCTTGCATTCTGTTGGTCACTCATGCACGTTGGCACATGAGGGCTCTTCAAAGGTGCCTTTGCAGGCAGTGGTTTCAGCACAAAGGGGATCTCGAGGAGTGGATAACGGTCTCCAGAGACTCTGCAGCGGAGTTATGATGGTGGGCTGTGGATGGCAACCTGTCTCAAGGAAGGCCGTTTTCACTGCCGCCTCCGGTGGCCATGATCATGATGGATGCTTCCACTCTAGGGTGGGGAGCTCATCTGGGGGACCTGGAGATCAAGGGTCGTTGATCTCCAGTGGAACAGACTTTTCATATAAATCTGTTAGAATTGCGGGTGTTACGTTTGGCTCTCAAGGCCTTCCTCCCGTCCCTCCGCGGTCACTCAGTTCAGGTCCTGACGGACAACACTACCGCGATGTGGTTTATAAACAAGCAGTGAGGAGTATGGTCGTATCTTCTCTGCAGAGAAGCTCTGCTTCTCTGGTCCTGGCTTCATGACCAGCGGATTTGCTTGATAGCGAATCATCTGGCCGGAGTGATCAACATACGTGCGGACTCTCTCAGTCGACATTTTTCGGCCGATCACGAGTGGCGACTCCATCCGGATATGGTCCTGCACATCTTTCAGATGTGGGGTTCTCCAGTGATAGATCTGTTTGCCACTCGGGAGAACACGCACTGCCCGTCATTCTGCAGCCTCTAGTATCCGGCGCAAGGAGCTTTGGGGGATGCATTTCAGATCTCTTGGTGCAACCAGTTGCTTTACGCATTTCCCCCCATAACCTTGATTCCTCAGGTTCTGAGGAAGATTCGCCAAGATCGCGCTCAGGTAATTTTAATAGCCCCGGATTGGCAAAGAAGGGTGTGGTACTCGGACCTTCTCCAACTCTCACTGTGCTCTCCGCTCCGTCTCCCTCTCAGGGCAGACCTCCTCTCACAATCGAAGTGGCAGGTTTTACACCCCCCACCTCCAGAGCCTGCACCTTCATGCCTGGAGATTTAACGGAGCAACCTGAGTTCCTTTTCTCTCCCACCAGATGTAGTGGATGTTATTTTATCGGCCAGGTGACACTCCACTAAGACCGTTTCTGCCGGCAGGTGGGCAAAATTTGTGGCTTGGTGTGGAGGAAGACAAATTGATCCTTTGAAGGCCCACCTCTCCGATATTTTATTATTTTCTTTAGATTTAGCAAAGAAGGGTTGTGCAGTGGCTACAGTTAAGGGTTAAGGGTTGTTTAGCTGTTCTGTCAGCCTTTCTTTGCCTCCCGGATCATCCCTCATTGTTTAAGTCACCTATTGTGATTAGGTTTCTGAAGGGTTTAGTTAATAGGCTTCCTCCCACTCCTTTTCATGTGCCTTAGTGGGACCTAAATCTTGTTTTAACCTTTTTAATGGGGTCACCTTTTGAGCCCATGCACTCTTGCCCGTTAAGGTTTCTGGTGCTTAAAACTGTTTTTCTCTTTGCTACAACCTCGGCTAGGCGGGTTAGTGAGCTTCAAGCTCTTTCTGTTAAACCCCCCTTTACCTTGTTTTTCCCGGATAAAGTGGTGTTGAAAACGAGGGCGGCTTTCCTGACAAAAGTTGTCACTCCTTTTCATATAGGGCAGACCATTACCCTTCCATCTTTCTACCCTCCTCCTCACCCCTCGAAGGAGGAAGAAAGGCTCCACCGTTTGGACCCTAAAAGGGCGCTTAGTTTTTATATTGAAAGGATGAAAGACTTTCGCCTGGAGGATCAGCTGTTCGTGGGGCATATTGGACAGAGGAAGGGCAGAGCAGTTCATAAAAGAACAATCTCCAGGTGGGTCATTCTTTGTATCAAGATTTGCTACTCGTTGGCAAAGAAAGTTCCCCCTGAGGGTATCAGAGCCCATTCCACCAGGGCTACGTCCGCTACTTCGGCCCTGGCAAGAGGGGTTCCAGTGGTGGACGTTTGCAAGGCAGCAACTTGGGCGTCCCTCCACACCTTCGCAAAGCATTACTGCTTGTACTCGGAGGTTAGGAGGGATGGCCATTTTGCACGATCTGTATTGCAGGACTTCTTGGTGTAACCAGGCAGGCTCCCACCTCCGAGTGCGGTACTGTTTTGGGACTCTATTCATAAGGTGAGGAATCCACAGGTAGTTGTATCCATCAGAAGAACAAGTTACTTACCTTCGGTAACACTTTTTCTGGTGGATACAATAGCTACCTGTGGATTCCTCACAGTCCCACCCGCCTCCCCGTTGCCTGTCTGGTTACACTAAGATATGTGGTTGTATAGGTGTATGTATATATTAATGTCTTTTCCTGTATATATAAATGATGGTTTTGATTATATTGCATCATGGTAGTTTCAGAAAAGACTAAAAAATTGATGATAGAAATCAAGCCAACATGCATATGCATATAAATACAGAATTGATGACTCGTTCAGATATTGATGCCTGGGTGACAGACAAGCGTACAGATCCAACCATCCCAATAACATCAGCAAAAAACAAGCATTTGCAATGCAATCCATCTCACATTTGCTTGAGTTAGAGCTATTGGCATTGTAAATTCATAACTAGGCTTTACTTGCCACATAAATTGGTCAACCCTGCCTCATAGTTTTATCTTTTCCTGCCATATAATCCAGTGGCCCTGCGTATTACTAAACCACTTCCTCTTACCTTCTTCCTATATATGCAGCAAAAAAATTACAATTTTGACATTTAGCTTTCTAATTTAAATCTACCATGCAAATTCCAATAGAGTACCACGTTCACTACCCCACCATCAGAGTTGCTGGCTGGCTAACACAATTCCCCAAAAGAAGACACAAGACAGCCACTGAGGGCAAATAAACTAGGAGGGTCACCCAAACAAATCAAGAGTGTTCAAACAGTCATAGTGTAATGAGGATGTTAGCCTGAAGTATGGTCATAATTGTAATAAGGAGAGGTTATTAAAACATATACAATTATCATTTAAACCTTTCTCAGAAATAAACTTTTAGCAGTAGACTGTAATGCTGAAAACAGCCGCTAGAGAGCACCATAACACAACTATAATTTGTAAGAAACATGGTCATGTAACCATGTTGTTAGCCCCTGGAAGGCATAACCCCATGAATAAAAACAGGAGAATACCTAGAGAGCATTCTTAGGGCCAGCAAGCCTACTGCAATAATATGTCAATCAAGGAGTTTAAAAGAAAACTTCTCCTAGCTGTAATACACAGATTCTAGCCATGAAAAAACTTTAAAGAGATTGAATGATGGGAAGGGGTATTATTTTGGAGTCCCCACTAACATAGTATGGGGACCCAGAGATAATGTAGACAGAGCACATGTGGTCAATGTTTTGAAGGTGTTCCCATTATCCAGGGACCACCACAGGCTGAGTTATGAGCAAAAATGTTTTGTAAAAGTAATGCCCTGCAAAGCATTATGGGCAAGTTTCCATGCCATGAATATTTTAATATGTTGATATGACTGTAATACTTAAAACAGCCCCTAGAGGATACCACAATGAAAATACTATTTGCAAGAAACATTGTCATGTAACAATATAGTTAGCCCATAGAGGGCATATTCACACAAAAAGAAAATGGTAATAAATGATACAAAAATAAAATGGCAATAAATAATGCGGAGTAGCCGTATATGTAGCTCCCAGAGGGCATAGCGCATTAAATATTTTCAGGGGTAGCAGGCCTATAGCAATGATATTATAAACAAGGCCCTTAAAACACAAGCTATTCCCAGCTGAAAAACAAACGTTCCAGCCATGAGAATGGTTAAAAAGATACTGAATGATGTTATTATTTTGGGGTCCCCACTAATGTAGTGTGGGGGCCCAGAGATGACCTAGAAAGAAAAAGCATGCCATGCTGAATGTTTTGGTGATGGTCCCATTGTCCTAGGACCACCTCAGGCTGAGTTGCATAAATGTTGTGAAAAAGAATGCTTCCAAAGCATTTGGTGCTGAGTTTTCCCGAATGCAGTGAATATTATAGTATGGGCTCGTCTCCTGTTGTGCCGGGACAGCTGCTTTTACATTGAGGATTTCTGTTTTATGTAAAACATTTACCAATTGCAAGTGTTTTAAGAGGAGAGCCACAAGAAATGACTCAGATTAGGTAACTGTTAACAATATGACCAGCGCTTCAGTAACGCTAATCGAGTTCACACTGTTGTGCATGTTCGCGCTGAGAGCGACATGGAGCACGAAGGGGAGAGACAAACAAAATAGTTTGCTCACGCTGAAGTATATCAGCAGTCGTGCAATAATCCAGGTAGCAGGGGCAGTCTTCAAGGCATGACAAAAACAGCCTGAAGGCGCGACAAACGTAAAGCAATTACCAATGACATCAAGTGATTTTTGAAAGGCATGCCCACGAACGAGTGAAAGTGATTGGCATGACATGGGCGTGGTTAAAAGCCCACAATAGTTACAACAGGTCAAAGCGATTGCACGCTCGACCTGACAAGGATTATTTCTGGGACACAACCTCACACGTGTCACTGCCATCCTTTCTACAACACGCTCCTCTTTATATCCGACCATGCTCCAAGACCTTTCCTCTTTTCCAAACAGTGTGGTGATGCTTCTTGTCGAGCAGCAGAATGTGTTCTGTGCCAACGGGCATCTTAGTTTATGGCGCGCAATTTGAATTCTATAATGTAACAAAATGAGTTGGCCAACTTGATCTTTATATTTTGTAAAATCCAATATTTATAATGGATATTTCATGTAAGGCAACCACCACTGTATTATCCATCAAGCAGTCTGAGTTTTTTATTTTGTAAAATTGGGTATTTATAATCAGTCTATTCTGTAAACCAGCCACCAATGTGCTATCGGTCAAGCAAAACGTTTAATGAACTCTAAGGGCCAGATGTAGGTACATTCCGAATTGCGATCCGCAAATTGCGAGTCAGAGTGACTCGCAATTTGTGAGTCGCAATTCGGAATGCTGGATGGTGTCCCTGACACCATCTGCGAATCGCAAGGGGGTCGCAAAGGCCCATCTCATGAATAATCATGAGGTGGGTCGCTATTTGCGACCCCCTTGTGATTGGCGGCCCTCACAGGGATGGTGGCCTGCTGCGGACAGCACACCACCATGTCTGTGACTGCTTTTTAGTAAAGCAGTTTTTTTTTGTAATGTAGTCCGTTTTCCTTAAAAGAAAAAGAAATGCATTACAAAAACAAAAAATGAAACGTTTTCATTTCATTTTTTCAGAAATGAAACCACTACAGGACCACTGCCTGCTCTGAAAAAATGTTTGCAGTGCCATTCTCAACGGGAAAGGTTTGCGAATGGGTTACCACCCGTTACAAAAGGGTGCAAACTGCGATTGGTTTGCGACCGCGTTCGCGGTCACAAAGCAATCCTGCATCGCGCTGCGACTCGCAATTAGGAAGGGAACACCCCTTCCTAATTGCAACTCGCAAGCCCATTTTGCGAATCAGTAACTAGGTTACCGAATCGCAAAACAGGGTTTGTGTATTGCAAAGTGCTTTTTGCATGTCGCAAACAGTGAAATGCGCTGTTTGCGATGTGCAAAAAGCTTTGTACATCTGGCCCTAAGTCTCTTACTAATAAAATGACCATTTCTTATCATCACCGAAGTACACAAAGATGCTTCCAAGCAAGCTTAGACATTTAGAAATCTACAAATCTGTCAGATGTGGAGCCAGAAAACCTATTCAACCTGGAGGATACTTCATGACCCTTAAGGGTCCCCACTCCCTCCAGTGGTTGAGGAAGAAACCTAGCGCACGAGTTAGACTTTGGCAGATGTGGGACATGTGCCATGACGCGGCAGATGTCCAGTCAGCTCCGTTTGGAGGGTACAGAGCCTTTATGTGCTCTAAACAGTGTGGACGAGACATCTGCCACTTTTTGGCACATATCCTGCATCTGCCAAACACTGAGTAGGGGCATTAGAACTCAACTCCTCCATGTGCCGGGCAGGTTATGCTATAAAATAACTTACAGAAAAATAGATTATAAAGAAGCCTTCTTTTCCTCTGCCTTTCAGTGCATTTTACTCGTATTTGAATTTAATATTTGGGGCTCATTGTTATTTTTCTTGTATTTTAAATATACATTGCAGTGTCCGAGAGTAGACTCACATGTTACAATCACCAAAACTGGATATAGAGCCTTTTTAAATATTTGTTATAAAATCGCTATTAAATTACCATGTGGTCTTTTCCCTAATTTGCCTTGGAATTAATGCAAAAATGAGGTAAAGCATTTATGTATGCTCCAAAGAGGCTGTACCGATGTGTGATTATGTTGCTTCTTCAGCTAGTTTGGTACCAGGGGACTGTGGGGAAGACTAGATCTCAGCACAGGTGTAACTTACTGTCCTACTTCTTCTGCAGCTACAAAACGCTGACAATCTGTTGATCAAGCCACTGGAAAACTTCCGCAAAGAACAGATTGGACTCACAAAGGTAGGTTTTTATGTGACTGTAGTCAAATTGTGTTGTTTTTGTTGGCCAATGAATTTTCCTTCTTGCAAGAATCGTTAAAAAAAACAGATCCTCCTATGAAAGTGTTGTTAGCTACTGATCTCAGAGAACTTGCAAAGTATAGAATCTTGTTTGGATGATGAACAACAGAAAAAGGAGGTTTTATCCATCCTTTGCATGTTATCACATGCATAAGGGGTGTTGGAGCACCTCCAAAATAACCCAGCTGGAGTTCAGAAGGTGAAGGAGCAATAACAATGTCTTTAAAATGTGTTTTTACCTTGTCACATATGTTCAAAGACGTAAGACCATTTTGTCTGACAAATTGCTGCTTATTCTTTTAACATGAAGATTGGTGTTTACAAAATCCTCTAACTTTGCAGTTGGAGAAAGAAAAGTGAAGTGAACTGTCAATCTTTCTAGGGTACAGGGAGTGTGAAAGGAAATGCTGTAGGACAGTAGTTCCCAAACTTTTGACTTCTGTGGACCCCCAATTTATCTTTACTGGAACCCGGGGACCCCCACTTAATCATTATTGGAATCCGGGTACCCCCTACTGAGTCATTACTGAAAGCCGGGGACCTAATGTGCTAATATTTTTTAATTTTCTAAGCAGTCACGGACCCCCTGAGGAGGCTTCACGGACCCCCAGGGGTCCCCGGACCACAGGTTGGGAACCACTGCTGTAGGATATCGTTTTTTTTCTAACATACAACAACATTTAAAAATCTGTATATGAACTGTACAAGTATTTCAGGAAATATTAGCAGCTAGGAAAACACAAATGAAGACATTTTTTGTAATTCTGAAGTATAATGGAAGCAAATATTTTCATAGGTTCTAAACAAATCAAAACTGTTTACTTGGTAATTTGCAGGCAATAAATACATGCCGAAACTCTGTTTCCACACACTGTTTGACTGCTGTATAGTTTTGTCAGTAAACCTGTACGTCAGCTTGACATTGTTGCCATTTCATTGGAACATGTGCCATCTGCAAATAATAGTGTACGACCACACCATGCTTTAATAATGTGTTTGCAACAGTGTACTCCAAAATCCACCACCGGCTATATACCGAATCCTTACCAGTCTCCTGATGTATGGGTGGGCTCATTTGCTGTACTTATGCTTTGAGTGACAATTGGATTTTTCATAATCCTGTGACTTCAGTGATGTAACATTGATGGCACCACTCTCACTCAGAACATTGTTCCACCACCACCAGGTAGATGACCATAGATTTTTAGGGTTAGTGGCAGCAGACTGCACCCTTTGATTTCCTTACGGAAGCGCACCTTTTGGTTTGTCAGTGTTAGTAGCCGGCTGTCCATGCCATGTAGTGTTTTAACTAGCCAACACTTCCGACAGCCGAAGACTGGAGTTTGACATGATGAAAATAACCCAAACTGCAACCAATCACTTTTTCATGTTTTTCCTGTGTCTGCTTCTTTCTTCCAAGAGACAGCTATGCGGGGCGATAGGGATGGCTCATGTGGCATCATCAAGTGCTTCTAGACCCAAGGTAATAGAACATTACAGCCTAGGTCAATTGATATTTAATACCACCAGAATCCAAAGAAGATATCATTACACCAGGTATATATTTTTTAAATTGCATATACAAAATAAAATACATTTTCCTAGGCTTGCTATCCATTTCCTTTTCTAATATTCAAAATGATTAGTTTTTTAATTTTCTTTCTTTTTCTTTATTACTTTAAATAGTACAACCTAAACAATGTCTAGAGGCTGGTGATTCTTAAGAAGGGCAGGGTTCTGATTTCAGTGGGAAGTTGACAATGGTGTGCGACAGTGGGATCTCCTTTTCATGTCCCGGGGTAGCTAGCAGAGAGAGGGAGAGAGATACTTTGAATCCTGTGAATTGTGGAAAATAAGCCACAATTATGACATCTTGATTTCAAACCTCTGCTCTTTCCATCATAACAGTAGCAAACCAATGTTGGTATCCATTTGTTTAGGAGGTTCGTGTTATTCCAGCACATTGTAATTAAGGCTCCCAGCTTTCCGTTTTTACTGATTTTTACAGATAAGTACAAACAGAAAAAACATCTATTTCTTGTCTGTTTTTATTTTTAAACATGGATAAAAACAGAAATTGTTGTCAGGCACAGGTGAAAGGCTGTGCAGATCGACTGATAAGGAAGTTACTGAGAAAAAGTTTCCCAATGAGGCTTGATCAGCAATCCATGTGCATAAACCTAATGCTAAACCTGTCAGGCATTCTAACATGAGTGTACTTCTAATGGTTCAGTAAAACTGGAAATTTACTAGTTTCTACTTCAGTTGTCTACAGAACCCAAATTAAACACAGATAAACACAGATAAATCCAGCAAAAAACTAAATATGGATACATACAAACAGAAATGGCAGAAAATATAAACACCATTAAACCTGGAGCCCTAATTGTAATTTTGAAAAGCGTACCCCCAAAATGTAAGTATTACATCTATATGGTTATGGCCATCACCTCAAATGCCAGTGCACCCAAACTACATGCTTCATTGTACCCCTCAATGGGCACTTTATGGTTACACTTTAAGCTGTCTCAACATTTCCGGGGTTTTACAATGAAATGCCTTAACTTGATTAAAATGGTGTTATTTTAAGAATCCATTGCTCTTCTCTCAGTGGCATTACCGTAATTCATAAAGTCATTTAAATTTCATATAATGCTTTGTATCCTTTTCAGTCCTACAGGACTTGATGAAAGCCCTCAAATTTGGGCTTTAAGAGTAGACCGGTTGCATCACAAAGTAGAGCTTTTTTAATCCCCCCGGGGTTTGTTGGCTTTTCCAACATATTGGTATCTATGTAGGCTTTTAACCACACCCACCACACGTCCATCACTATCACTCGTTCATGTACTTGCCTTTCAAAAATCCTTTGTTTTCATTGGTAAATGCTTTACGTTTGTCCCGCCTTGGGGAGGTTTTGTTACCGCCTTGGCCATCGACCCTGTTACATGGATAATTGCACATTTGCCGATATGTTTGATTGTGAGCGAACTTCTTTTTCTTTTTGTGTCTCTCCTTCAAGCTCATGGCAGCCGTGGCGCTTTGAATCGGCTCACTTATGTCAACTGTTTTACTCTACATTTTCAATTTATGTAGCAAGAAAAGTCTCAATAGGAATTTTCAACGCTAATAGCTCTAACTCGAGCAGACGCGAGACCAATTGCATTGCAAATGCCTGTTTAAACTTTGTCACACAGGGCATGCAAACTTATGTGAAATGCTCATTAACTACAAAGATGGTGAAAAAGAAATGTACTTAGCTTTCTTAATGTCACTGAGTCCACCAACATCCACTCATTATTTACAGTTCCAACCTAGATATCTAAAGTTTTGTCTTTATGTACCAAGGAGGTTCCGGAAAGTGCTGTTTCACATACTTCAGATCGGCTGACTGACTGACAATACAGCTTGAATACTGGAGGTTTGGAGTCCAGTTAAACAGGGTGAATGACTGTGTCTGATATTCTTCTCTAGCAAACCCTTTTGTATGTTGAGTCCAGTTAAAAACAAGTGTACCCCCTGAACTGCGTGTAGTGTGGTTCGGATCTTTGGGGCTTATGGTGTACCAGAGTCTAGACCACTGATACTCAAAGTACAGCCCGGGGGCCGCGTGCGGCCCTCCTGACCTTTACATGCGGCCCCTGGACAATAGCAGCACTGGGCTGCTAGTTACCCAACTCTGCACTAGCATACAAAGATGTCACATAAACAGGCAATCGTTTATTTAAAGGTTAACGAAGTAAAAAAAAGGAATACCTTCATTTTAAAGACATCTTGCAGCAAAAATCACTTAAAAATTCAAAACGGGTCCTTTTATTTACAAGCAGAACTGTTTCACCTTAGTACATCGGATTATATATGTGCATTCAGAAGTATTTCTTTTTTAAAGTGATAGTTTCAAAAATTGATTTAGGAGCAATCACCCCCCACAATGAGACCAGTGAACTAAAACGCAAGCCAGTTGTTACGTGCACTCTTTGGGTGGCCTGGGTTCTTATTATACATGAACACCATTATAGTTTATTAAACCAAAAACAGGACAACGTTTTGTGTGGTGCACATCCTGAAGTCTTGTACTTTAAGGCCCTTTTATATGGTGAAAATGAAGAACAAGGAGGGCTATAGAAATAAAACAATTGACTGGAATCACACAATTTGGTTAAGTGGAGAAGCTAGGATTAAACCTAGGTTTTCTGGTTACACATTGTGCAGTTCAGCCACTAAATGTGTATGCTTTGCTTCCCCTACACCCTCCTTATGGACAACCCCCCTCTTCCTCCCACGCCGCCCCCCAAACTCCTCACTGCTGACGTTAATGCAGCCCTCGGTCACATCGCAGACCAAAGATTTTGGCCCCTGGGAAAATGTTTGCGAGAACCCATGGTCTAGATTATTACATACCCAGGGACCTGCCTCCATGTTCCTGTCGCTTGTACGTTAGGACATTGAGCGAAAAGCTCTGAATGAAATATGATGAAGAGTGATTTTCTCAGGCATACATGACCTTTGTCATAGTTGTGGGCTGTGCACAAGACCTTAAATTGAAGTCTGACATCCACTAAGAAGCAAGGGAGTGCTTTAAGTGCTGGGTCGATGAGGCCTCCCTTACCAAGGTTAAGGTACAATCTGTCTGCCTGTTTCTGACTTGTTGAAGCCTGACAATTAATTTTTCATGGAAACCAAGGTAGATGATGATACAGTAATTGGACTCAAAATAAATAGAGCTTGGGGTAGATGCAGAAGAGTGGGCAGAGATTTTGAAGCAGAGCTGCATGCTGACAGCCTTTGCCACTACAGTAACTTGAGGAGCAGAGGATAAAAGGATGTTAAAATGTTTTCTCAAGATTCCTTTCCTTGGTGAGGCCAGAGGCTCGTGAATCAGACTCAGTTACTTTGATTACTAGAATCTCTGGTTTGTTGTCATTCATACACAGGATTTTCCACTCCATTCATAAGAAAACAGCCTCCAGGAACAATGTAATTCTGGGTAAATGCTCTGGACCATTGTCCAAGCAGAAGTGACTATGTGTATCATCTGACTGATTGGGGTCCTTGACCGGAATGGTCATGCCCTCTATGGTGGTCCACTGAGGGATGCTGTTACCTGACCATCCAGGTCACCCTGGACTCCGGGGAATTCTGGAGGAAGCAGTCGTGGACCCCGTGAGTAGGCATCATGGGCCTGCAGGGTTCCATGTATCACAGGTTAAGAAGCCCAGCTCTTTAGGACAGAGAAGGGAAGTTGCCACTTTATTTGCAAGTTAAAGAGAATTCCCCTCCTGCAAAGCGGGATTCCCCCTTCTCAGCAGAAGATTAAGTGCAAATGGCCCTACTAGACACTTCCGCAGAGGCAGCTCAGAGAAGGATATTTACACAGGTACATAATGAGATGTATCTGGTATAGTGCCAGCAGCCCCCCCCCCCCCTCACAACCTAAAAATGGAGCTGGAAAACACTCCAGAAAAGAAGATTCTCCATAAAAACTGTGGAAAATGCCATTCAAATGATAACCAACCATCTACTAAAAGGAAAAAGATCTTTAGAAGGTATCGCGTCAACGATGACCACAAAAAAAGACCTCATCGTCGGCATTGAAAGTGAGCAGACCGTCGACGATAGCACCGTAAATGTTTCTCTTTCCGGCCAGATCCATGCTGGTGGCTACGACAACGATGTTGACGGCAAAATCTTCATTGTGGAACCCGTTGTCAGCTATGTCGACAACGACACCAGTGTCACTGCAGTCAACATCCTCAAGGCATTTTTGTCGACTACAGCATTTGCTGCATCTGTTTTTTTCGCTATGAAGGGTGACAACATCTTTGCCTTCCTACATTTTGAAGTAAGAACAGGAGGAATATGCCAGTGAACTTGCGTCACACACTGCGTACATTCCACCACAACTGAACGCATGCTACGTCTCGGATTTTGAGGATGAAATACATAAAGACAAATCTTACCAGGAATATGGCTATCAACAAGATTATGGGCCTGATTACAACTTTGGAGGAGGTGTTAATCCGTCCCAAAAGTGGTGGTAAAGTGACGGATATACCACCAGCCGTATTACGAGTCCATTATATCCTATGGAACTTGTAAAACGGCTGGTGGTATATCCGTCACATTTGGGACGGATTAACACCTCCTCCAAAGTTGTAATCAGGCCCTATGTTCCTCATAATCCCATACAGAAGGACCTCCTCACCACAGTAGGGAACCAGAGGCAGGTAAAGTATCTGTGGTGTTTTTATCTACTTTTCAGCAAATGGTGCAAATGTTCCAGAGACTGCTACCATGGCAACCAGTGGTGCGCCATCCTCAACCAGCATTATCTATTGTACCTCTTCCTCTTCCATTCGCCCCTTTGTCATCTACATCTCCTTGTCATCAGTCACCCCATCCACCTCTCTCACCTCCAAAGGAACTATTCCCGCCCCAGCCCTATAAATCCTTTTGTCCCCCCACCTTTAGGGGACATTGAGGATGAGAAAGATAAGGCTCATTCTGTTTATTCTGATTTAGAATAAGAGGAATGAGATATTCCACAAGGAGATGATGTTGGTATTAATGACTGAGATCATTTCATCATTCCAGAGGAAAGTAATAACCTGCCGGACTCGTTGAATGATATATCCTGTTTCCATTCTTTAACGAAAAGGCTGCCAAGAAATTCAACCTTCCCATGATGTCCTTTTAACTCCAGTGTTTCCTTTATGCCTTTCAGGAACAGCCACGAAAGTCTGTAAAATCCATAGCAATCATAAATTATGTCTGGTCTGAAGGGCTAATGCTGATGCAGACACCTGCTGTGGTTCCAGCTGCGATACCTTGTTTAGAGAAAACTTACAGAGCCCCAGATTCACCCCCAACTTGTCTGACTGGTGATTAGAAGCTGGACTCAGTTAATGCTTCAGCTGGCCAGTGGAGATCTAAAAACCCATCCCACATTACCCTAGCCCTCCAGCCAGAGACAGTCGGTGTATAGGCATTTGCGGCTGAACAATGTGTTCAGTGGCAATTCCCGGAAGTGATGATCGCCAAATAGGGCTTGACATTGCACCTTGCTTCACCTTATTCAGAAAGAAAAGAAGAGGACTGCCAAAGCTGTCCTCAAAGAGGGAGCAATTATTTCAGCAGCCATAATTGATGCAGCAATGCACACCTCAGATGTAGGCTTTTGACAGCTTGCAGGAGCAGCTGTTTTAGGAAGGCACGGCTGGCTCAGATTTACAGCCTTCTGTCCCGAGGTTCAAATGGAAATTCTGGACATGCCTTACGATGGCCTCACTTCATTTGGAAAGCACTTGGACGAGGCCCTCCAAGGTCTTAAAATGGACATGGATATGGCAAAGGCACTAGGGGCCATATGTACAACCACTTTTTCCCATAGACACAGAATGGGGAAAAACCTTTGCTACATCTGGCCCTAGGACTTTTACAGTACCATAGATCTAGTTCATCCAATTTTTATTGTTCTCCCAGTGGATCATAAACAATTTATGAAAGGACTTTTCAGAGCATTTCCACTTGTGCACGGCCCTTCAGTTCCTTGGGAGCTCAATACTGTCCGCAGCCAGTTAATGCAACCTCCCTCTGAGCCAGTACAGAAAGGTGTTTAAAATGGATCTCGTGGAAGCCAGACCTTCTCCTAGCACTAACATCAGCAAGGACAGTGGGGGAAATGCAAGCATTCACCATCAACAAACCTTTCCTCTGGTTCACAAAGGACAAAGCCATACTAAGAACCAATCCCAGGTTCAGACCCAAGGTTCCTACTGATTTTCACTTGAATGAATCAGTCATTCTTCAATCTTTCTTCCCAAACCCATCTACGTCCCCAGAAAGGTGATTGCATTCCTTGGATTTATGTAGATGCCTTCGGTTCTACATAAATAAGGAATAGCTTAGTTGGGCAGTTCCAGACGTATGTTGATGGTTTCCTTTGTCTTAAAGAGTGCCTTGTGTATGCTTTTGGGCCAAGAAATCCTTTTTTCCCTCTTGTTGGGCTTGTGATAGCCTCTTATGTGCCTCTTGGCACATGGTTTTCCATATGGGGTTGTGACTTGTTCCACTGCTCTTTCAGGTTCCTGGTGGCACATTTCTGCTTAGCACATTCCTGCTAAAACTACTTGTCAGTGGATTTGAAGTTCATCTTAGGTCTTCCTCATTTCATGAAAGCTAAAATGTCTAGTGAGAATGTTATGTTTGAGGTAGAGGCGGTCAAGTAGACTTTCAGGCTCAGTTGATGTGGGTTGATTGGCTTCGGCTGCACTGTCTGATTCCCTCAAACATCTTTGTGCTCATAGTTCTGAAATACTTGTTGAGAATGGAGAAGATGTATATCTGATGTAGGTCATGGATTAGTAGGTGGTGTTTGTGCCCCAATACTCTACGGCGTTTGTGCCCGAACACTTTGTGGTGTTTGCGCCTGAACACTCTATGGTGTTTGCGCCTGGTGTGCGCCCTCACAGTCTGTGGTGTATGCGCCTGGTGTGCGCTTCCCCACTCTCTGTATTTGCGCCTGGTGTGTGCCCCCCCCCACTCTATGGTGGTTGCGCCTGGTGTTCGCCCCCCCGACTCTATGGTGTTTGCGCCTGGTGTGTATCCTCACACTCTGCGGTGTTTGCCCCTTGTGTGTGCCCTCACAGCCTGTGGTGTTTGCACCTAGTGTGCGGCCTCAGACTCTGTAGTGTTTGCCCCTGGTGTGTGCCCTCACACTCTGTGGTGTTTGCCCCTGGTGTGTGCCCTCACACTCTGTGGTGTTTGCCCCTGGTGTGTGCCCTCACAGTCTGTGGTGTTTGCCCCTTGTGTACGCCCTCACAGTCTGTGGTGTTTGCTCCTGGTGTGCGCCCTCACAGTCTGTGGTGTTTTCCCTTTGTGTGCACCCTCATAGTATGTGGTGTTTGCCCTTTGTGTAGGCCTTCACACTCTGTGGTGTTTGCCCCAGGTGTGCACCCTCATAGTATGTGGTGTTTGCACCTTGTGTTTGCCCTCACACTCTGTGGTGTTTGCCCCTGGTGTGCACCCTCACAGTCTGGGCGTTTACCCTTGTGTGTGTCCTCACACTCCGTGGTGTTTGCCCCTAGTGTGCGCCCTCACAGTCTGTGGTGTTTGCCCCTGACGTGCGCCCTCACATTCAGCGGTGTTTGCCGTTTGTGTGCACCCTTATAGTCTGTGGTGTTTACCCTTGTGTGCACCCTCACAGTCTGTGGTGTTTACCCTTGTGTGCGCCCTCACAGTCTGTGGTGTTTGCGCCTGGTGTGCGCCCTCACACTCTCTGGTGTTTGCCCCTGGTGTGCGCCCTCACACTCTGTGGTGTTTGCACCTGGTGTGCTCCCTTTCACTCTGTGGTGTTTGCGCCTGGTGTGCGCTCTCACACCCTGTGGTGTTTGCGTCTGGTGTGCTCCCTTTCACTCTGTGGTGTTTGTGCCTGGTGTGCGCTCTCACACTCTCTGGTGTTTGCCCCTGGTGTGCGCCCTCACACTCTGGTGTTTGCCCCTGGTGTGCGCCCTCACAGTCTGTGGTGTTTGCACCTGGTGTGCGCCCTCACAGTGTGTGGTGTTTGCGCCTGGTGTGCGCCCTCACATTCAGCGGTGTTTGCCGTTTGTGTGCACCCTTATAGTCTGTGGTGTTTACCCTTGTGTGCACCCTCACAGTCTGTGGTGTTTGCGCCTGGTGTGCGCCCTCACACTCTCTGGTGTTTGCCCCTGGTGTGCGCCCTCACACTCTCTGGTGTTTGCCCCTGGTGTGCGCCCTCACAGTCTGTGGTGTTTGCACCTGGTGTGCGCTCTCACACTCTGTGGTGTTTGCGCCTGGTGTGCTCCCTTTCACTCTGTGGTGTTTGTGCCTGGTGTGCGCTCTCACACCCTGTGGTGTTTGCGCCTGGTGTATTTGCCCCTGGTGTGTGCCCTCACAGTCTGTGGTGTTTGCCCCTGGTGTGCGTCCTCACAGTCTGTGGTGTTTGCTCCTGGTGTGCGCCCTCACAGTCTGTGGTGTTTGCGCCTGGTGTGCGCCCTCACAGTCTGTGGTGTTTGCGCCTGGTGTGCGCCCTCACATTGTGTGGTGTTTGCGCCTGGTGTGCGCCCTCACAGTGTTTGCGCCTGGTGTGCGCCCTCACAGTCTGTGGTGTTTGCGCCTGGAGTGCGCCCTCACAGTCTGTGGTGTTTGCGCCTGGAGTGCGCCCTCACAGTCTGTGGTGTTTGCGCCTGGTGTGCGCCCTCACATTGTGTGGTGTTTGCGCCTGGTGTGCGCCCTCACAGTGTTTGCGCCTGGTGTGCGCCTTCACATTGTGTGGTGTTTGCGCCTGGTGTGCGCCCTCACAGTGTTTGCGCCTGGTGTGCGCCCTCACAGTCTGTGGTGTTTGCGCCTGGAGTGCACCCTCACAGTCTGTGGTGTTTGCGCCTGGAGTGCGCCCTCACAGTCTGTGGTGTTTGCGCCTGGTGTGCGCCCTCACAGTCTGTGGTGTTTGCGCCTGGTGTGCGCCCTCACAGTGTGTGGTGTTTGCGCCTGGTGTGCGCCCTCACAGTGTTTGCGCCTGGTGTGCGCCCTCACAGTCTGTGGTGTTTGCGCCTGGAGTGCGCCCTCACAGTCTGTGGTGTTTGCGCCTGGAGTGCGCCCTCACAGTCTGTGGTGTTTGCGCCTGGTGTGCGCCCTCACAGTCTGTGGTGTTTGCGCCTGGTGTGCGCCCTCACAGTGTGTGGTGTTTGCGCCTGGAGTGCGCCCTCACAGTGTTTGCGCCTGGTGTGCGCCCTCACAGTGTTTGCGCCTGGTGTGCGCCCTCACAGTGTGTGGTGTTTGCGCCTGGAGTGCGCCCTCACGGTCTGTGGTGTTTGCGCCTGGAGTGCGCCCTCACGGTCTGTGGTGTTTGCGCCTGGTGTGCGCCCTCACAGTCTGTGGTGTTTGCGCCTGGTGTGCGCCCTCACAGTGTGTGGTGTTTGCGCCTGGAGTGCGCCCTCACAGTGTTTGCGCCTGGTGTGCGCCCTCACAGTGTTTGCGCCTGGTGTGCGCCCTCACAGTGTGTGGTGTTTGCGCCTGGAGTGCGCCCTCACGGTCTGTGGTGTTTGCGCCTGGTGTGCACCCTCACAGTCTGTGGTGTTTGCGCCTGGAGTGCGCCCTCACGGTCTGTGGTGTTTGCGCCTGGTGTGCGCCCTCACAGTGTGTGGTGTTTGCGCCTGGAGTGCGCCCTCACAGTCTGTGGTGTTTGCGCCTGGTGTGCGCCCTCACATTGTGTGGTGTTTGCGCCTGGTGTGCGCCCTCACAGTGTTTGCGCCTGGTGTGCGCCCTCACAGTCTGTGGTGTTTGCCCCTGGTGTGCGTCCTCACAGTCTGTGGTGTTTGCTCCTGGTGTGCGCCCTCACAGTCTGTGGTGTTTGCTCCTGGTGTGCGCCCTCACAGTCTGTGGTGTTTGCGCCTGGTGTGCGCCCTCACAGTCTGTGGTGTTTGCGCCTGGTGTGCGCCCTCACATGGTGTGGTGTTTGCGCCTGGTGTGCGGCCTCACAGTGTTTGCGCCTGGTGTGCGCCCTCACAGTCTGTGGTGTTTGCGCCTGGAGTGCGCCCTCACAGTCTGTGGTGTTTGCGCCTGGTGTGCGCCCTCACAGTGTGTGGTGTTTGCGCCTGGAGTGCGCCCTCACAGTGTGTGGTGTTTGCGCCTGGAGTGCGCCCTCACATACTGTGATGTTTGCTCTTGGTGCGCGTCCTCGCCTCCGCCGCCCCATTCGCAGCCCCATATCCCGGCGAGAGGCCACGTTTTCAGCCAGTCAGTGCTGCTGGCCCGGGCCCAGCCCTGCAGCGACGAGCTGTGACCCCTGCTTCACTCTTGGACGGGGCCCAGTGCATCTGGACATCATTTGGGGAGCCTCGAACAACGGGGAGGGGAAGATAAACTCCAGTGCTCAGTTTTATAAATACAATTTAGGAAGGGACGGCAGAAACTGTTTTTCATTAATAGCGTTTGACATCATTGCACCGTGGCTGCTCTCCCCCTCTCAGTAGGGGTAGGCACACTGCAAAGATAATGCTACCGGGACATGGAGAGAGGATTTAATGGGGAACACGGTGCGTCGGAACCCAGCACTGACAAAGCCAATAGGTCTACCTTGTGCTTCACTGCTTATATAAAAATGATTTTATTTGTTGAGCGTGAAAAGGTGCCTTGCGCATCGAGGCTAACAGGGCTTTAATTGAGATAAAAACATGTGGGCCTCTAAAAAGACCATGCCCTGAGGTAAGTGACTATAAATCATTTCCGTGGGGCGTGGCCTATATAATTGAGTGTCTTAAAACATGTAAATTAAAATCCTGTGCTTTCCATAATACCACTTTACCAGTGTCTGCTGCCTCTGTGAGCTTTCACCAGAGATATGCCATCCTGAGACCCAGGCACCAGGCCCACATAACGCCATGGAGGCCAAGTGTTTGATGACGTTCGCAATGGCATTACTAATAGGAACGTGTATTTTTTTTTAAAGTACTCTTCTACCGCCCGTTTTGTAACAGATGTTACCTTTCCCAATTTTGTGGTGTTCATAAAAGGATGGGCGGTTTATGGGATTCAAACTCCCATCGCGGTACTAACCAGGCCCAACCCTGCTTAGCTTTTGAGATCGACCAAGATCAGACGCTTCCAGGGTGCTGTGGGCGTAGGCGGGATTCAAACTCACATCAGATGACATCCTTGAGCATTTTACACGCCAAGCGTTCATTCCGGAAGTTATTAAAAAAAACCTTCGGAGGCCACTTAAAGCCTCAGTGGCAGTGCTTAATTTGTGCTTGTTGTCTCGGCATTTATTTATGAGGGCCAGCGCTTATTCTTCTGCCTCAAGCATTTACTGCGAGTAAAAGACACATATGGGAAAGACGGAGGAAGAGAAAAACAAAAAAGCGTCACAATGGGAGAAAGCAGAAAGCTGCAAGAGTGAGCTGTAGGGGCAGGGAGTGCCTGTAAATGGATTGAAGAGGCCCGAGATGGCTTCAGGATTACGCTGCCTCTGTATTCCATGTTCCCACATTAAATTTCAGCAGCTGGTGTTTAAGAGGAGGGCTTTGGGCACAGGCACGTTTTTATTTACAAATTAAGCACTGCTCAGTGGTCACTGTACTTTAAAGGCCGCCAGCACTAGTTAGACCACAGTCCGCTTGCCTCCCTCTGGGCAGGACTAAAGGACAGCTGACGTCCTCTGTAAGAAACTGAAGTTCTTTTATCTATGCCCATTCCCTGAATTTGGGTGAATCCGGAGTGACACCAGGGCCGTTGGCTGTCTGGAGAAAATAGCATTTTGCCCTCTGGTGCAATCCCCCATGGAAAAACAACTTTTTTGTTGTAATTTGGAGCGACCTAGTGAAGGAAGTTAAGGGTGCTGCGTCGGAGGGCTTTGGGGGCAAATGCTTTACATCCCGAGCACTTGAGCATTTTGTTTCTTCTTTGATGGGTGATATTACTGTACAGTATGCAAGCACGGCTGATATTGTAACTGACTGGAACAAGGAACTCTCATCACTTTCCAACTCACCCGACACCATCCTTATTTAAAAAATCCATCTGCAAGAGGTTCTCTACACAGCCCGAAGCCCTGTCATTATTTTGCACATACATGTAATTTCAAGCACGTGGCTACGTAATATTTCTTCTCCATTACACTGTGTTTAGTCAGTTCCAAAGAGAAAATTATAGCTTCCCCTCCCTGCTTTCTGGTTTATTTGAAGAGGTAGAAATGGATCTAAAAAACATGTCCCACTGCTGGATGTGAACTTTGTCTGATGTTTGCAGGTCCTCTGCAGTCGCATGTCTGTGCACCTCGCGCAGGCAGAGCCTCTGCTGTCTGTGCAGCCCCCAACGTTTAATTACAGTAATCATTGCAAGGGATAGATATTACTTTCACTAAACACGTATTACAGCTACTCTACAACTATTACTAGCATTCAACAGATATTACCAGTCTTCAGCAGACATTACTGCTGCTCAGCAGATATTACTATTGCTCAACAGATAATACTACTACTCAACAGATATACTGCTGTTACTCAACAGGTATTACTTCTGCTCAGACGCTATTGCTGCTACTCAACAGGTACTACTACTGCTCAGAAGCTATTACTGCTAGTCAACAGGTATTACTACTGCTTGACAGATATTACTACTAGTCGACATATATTACTGTTACTCAACATATATTACTACGGCTCAACAGATATTACTACTGCTCATCAGGTATTACTGCTAAGATATTACTGCCACTCAACATATATTACTAGCATTCAACAGATATTACCACTATTCGGCAGACATTACTGCTGCTCAGCAGATATTACTATTGGTCAACAGATATTACTACTACTGAACAGATATACTGCTGTTACTCAACAGGTATTACTACTGCTCAGAAGCTATTACTGCTACGCAACACGTATTACTACCGCTCAGAAGCTATTACTGCTACTCAACAGGTATTAATACTGCTTGACAGATATTACTACTAGTCGACATATATTACTGTTATTCAACATATATTCCTACGCCTCAACAGATATTACTACTGCTCATCAGGTATTGCTGCTAAGATATTACTGCCACTCAACATATATTACTATTTCTCAACAGATATTGCTATTACTCAATAGATTTTGCTACTACTCAACAGATATTCCTACTACTCAACAGATATTACTATTAGTCAACAGCTATAGCTGCCCACTTTAATTGTAGCATGGAAGGCAGAGTCTGTCTTGCAGGGATTCTGTCTCGTGCCCTTCAGATCACTGTAGATGTCAGCAGCGAGCGTTAAATCATTCAGCCATCAGGCTAGTAACATCCTGCGTCTTGGCGCTGTTTTGTTCCCCTGTGCAATTGTGGAGCTGCTTGAAGCTGTAGCATGCAGAGTGGGCTGGGTCGTCCGTATAGGCCAGCACCCAGTGTATTACCGATGCCAGTAGGTCCACAGGACCGAGAGCTCGGCTAACATCCTCCAGCCAGACCCAGTTGTAGGCCATGAAGTGGACATTGGATGTGAGTTTAAATCCACCTACGGCCATAGCACCCTGAAGCGTCCCTTCTTGTCCGATATCAACAGGTAGGCAGGCTTGGGCCTGGTTAATACTTGGATGAGTGTTGAATCCCACAAGGCGCCCATCCTTCCATGAATACCACAATAACGTGATGTGGCGGGGGCGCCCCTGGGGCTGAAGATGCCTGGCGCGGGCCCGCGAAGCTAATGAAACAACACAATGTAGTAAAAAAGTGAAAATCCCCGGGTGAGGTGATATTGCCTAATTTGGACTTTTCATCTGGGTTTCTTGAAGGGGGTGACGCGGCCTCTGCTCCCACCCCAGCTGACCCCGAGGCTTGGCTCCCACATGGGGCTGACAGAGGAGGCCGGGGCCCGTCAGATGTGCGCACTAAGCGCCCAGAGGTATGTTTGACGTGCACGCTGCGGACGGGGCCTCTTGGCACTACACAGCTGCAGGGCACCCCACGTAACATCCAGAGGCCCTGCCAAGGAATGTACATACGGGCGGACTCACACCCAGGCGAGGGGCGAGGCGCTCAGTGCGGGGATGACTCACTCACAAATCCACTGAGCTCATGGTTTCCGAGCTGTGCTGCCCCCTCGATCGGAGCCAAGGTTCGGAAACCAGGGATGTACCGGCCGGGCCGGCTTCATCTCCAGGTAGGGTGACCACCTGGCATTGAGGCAAATTCTGGACAGGACTGTTAAAAATTCAGGACAAAGGGTCAAAATTCAGGACAAAAATTCAGGACAAACGGTCAAAATTCAGGACAAAAATTCAAGAACAAAAGTCAGTTTTACAGACACGCGCAAGAGAGGCCATGTCTCACTATGTTGTCAGTGCATTTCTTTACTCTTTTTTTAACATAGCACTATTTATTCACTGTGGACCTTTTGTGATTGCCTCCTGGTGTGCTACATTCAGGTGTCACATTACGTCCTTGTTCAGTAGTAAATTAATGCCCTTCAGTACTGCGGCAAGGCCATCATCCCTACCCAATTCTACCCGATCTTTCCTGAAGAGAAAGTAACAGCAAACATTTTATTATGTTTCTGAACATTTTAAAACCCCTGGCAAACAGTTTGGGACACATTAAGGTAATTAACCTTATGCCAGTTTAAACAAATTGAACAAAAACATCTGGCTTACCCCAACCGCCCATGGACTTTCAACCTAATTTTTTTTTAAAGAGGCAGGGCAGATGGTGTGGGCGACAGTCTCACACCTAATGACAGGATGTGATGTACCCATAACTTGTCTGTAGTCTCACTGCACTAGAGTGTATAAATGGAACTCTACATTTAACTCAGAAATTGGAGCCCGGACTACCAATCAAAGATAATCAAAGAGGAGGATGAAACTGAGATCAAATGGGAGATCCACGGCAAGTAATTCAAAGGGTTGTTGCTAAGAACTGGATAAATAAAGAAGAGAAGAACAAGGTAGGACAATTCCTACAATCAGACAAGATGGGTCCACCAAGACTATTTGAAGGTATTGGCCACCTAGGGAGTTGTCTCTGCGCACAGGAGCGAAACAGAAGGGGCACTGTCAAGTGGTTGAACAAGCAACACCCATCAACCTTGGCAAACTCTTCTGGTGCAATGGTTCGCTGTTAGTGCTTTTGAAGGGTGAGCAGGGGCCAGACCCCTTGCAAGGTTGTGCAAGGCAATTGCTCGCTTTGTCCATGTCTTTATATGGTTTTGAAATTGAGCAAAAGCCAAACTAGAGTTCTGGGTTATCCCGAAGGGTCAAGTACACATAGAATCTTCAAAATATTTGGGATGTAAATTGCACAAACAAAATTTAGAAATTTTAAAATTGAATTAGTGTTTCTTTAACATATGGCACTGTTTTCGCCTTCATATACAATTAGATCTCAGATTGAACGGGGAACCAGTTACCTTTTGATACCTAGTGATTAATATCTACCATTCTTACACTGATTTCCAGGATGAAAATCTCTGCAGAGCGAACGGTCCCTCCAAGCCCAGTTTGCTTTTTGGTCTTCTCTTCTGCTTTCTGTAAAGGCCACGTGGCACTAGTGAAGATGGTGTGCTACCACAATGATAGTATTATTTTGCAAACCTTCCCCTGCTTGTCCTTCATTCCTTCTTCAGATAGGCCACACGTCTGATTTGGTCACTGCGGCGCCATCGGGAGCTCTTTCCACTCTAAAGCTAACTGCGGGTGGATTAGGTCTTCTGGACTTAGGATGCTATTATTCAGCTGCACAGGTCCAATGGGTGGCTCACTGGCTTTCTGCCCACTTCCCTGCATGAGATGGGGTTTACCAGTAAAGACTTTTAAGGAAGGCTTAATGCACTGCTCATTGTTTCCTACTGACCATTCTACGGATCACCATCTGGGGTTATCATGCACAGCTTTCTCTTGGCTTGCCAGAACCTGTAAACTGACACGAAGAAACCCTATGCTCCTGCACTACCTTTGCTAAGCCTTCCCACTTACACAGGATGGCTGTGCTCGGAGCAACTCCATCAGTGGCCTGTTGCAGGTGTCTTAAAATTGGGGACTGAACAGTGAGCTACTAAATTTCCAAACCCTTGTGGCAGACTACCATGTTCACGCCGGTCAACTCCTTACTTACAACCACCTTAAATAATCATTAAATGCCCTATTTCATGTCTGCCACCTAGCACTAACCCTACAAGAGGTGTGCCAGAAGCTCTGTACCATAGGAAATGGTGGCAAACTGATAGAATGGGTGTACAGACCTATCCTGCAACATGGAAACCACTCCAGGTCTTCTTGTCATACTACCTGGGTGATTGATGTAGCCAAACCTCTGCAAGATATGGACTAAAATACTGGACTTTCCCCACAAAGTACCCCACAGCTGTCACTTTAAGTAAATTCATAGTGCTTCCTTGTGAATGCATTTTGCCTGTTGCTTGCCATTGACCTTGCGGTTTGTAACTCACAATTTGTTGCTTTCAATTTGCTGGCTTTATTTGTTTTAGGCTATGCAGCTTGAATTCAGCCCTTCCCTTGCCAAAACCTTATTTACAGTATCCTGCCGAGTGCCTTTCTGTAAACAGGCCTGTAAATCTTGTTCTTATCTTATCATATTTGCTGTGCATTCAAAGAACAAAGTCAAATGTCAGGCTCTGTCTTCGGTGGGAACTTAGTGTTTACTTTCCTTTCTCTGACTTCAAAGTGAGAGGGTTTATGCGACAATCTTGCTGGATACTGGGGTTAGGAAAGAGTTTTTTCTATCACATGACAACATTTAAATAAACTTCAGAATATATCAGAATTAGAAGTACAAATCAAGCACATTTTTGTTAATTCTGAACTGTGCTGGAAACAAATACCTTTACATGATTAAAACAAATCATTGCATTAGGTGATGCAATTTCCACACATCATCATCTGTGCACAGTATAGTTTGATTTGAAAAACTGTATATCTGTGCAAATGTAATGGTCATTTCAATCAAAAATGTGTTGTCTGTAATGGAGGTGTGTTAGCATATCATCCATACTGCACTCCACTCTGCTCTGCACCACTACACGCCACTGCACCCTAGTCTGTATCACTCTACTCTACTCCATGCCACTGCACCCTTCTCCATTCGGAACCACTCCACATTATGCCACTGCACTCTATGCTACCTCACACTATGCCTCTCTACTCTACTCTGTACTACTCTACTCTATGCCACTGCACTTTATGCCTCTCTACACCACTGCGCTCTGCTCGTCTGCACGCCATACCACTCCAGTCTAGGCAACACCAATCTAATCCGCACAACTCCACTCTCTGCCACTCTGCAACACTACACTGTACGCCACTGCACTCTAAGCTAATACACTCTAAGCTAATGCAGTTTACTCTGTAACACTCAACTCTATGCCCCTGCACTCTACATCAATACACTGTATATCACTCTAATCTACTCTGCACCCCTGCACTCTATGCCACAGCACTCTACACTACTTTACACCATCACACTCTATGCCACTTTATGCAACTCCACTCTAACCTGCACTTCTCCACTCTAAGCCACCTCACTCTACTGTGAAATAATCTACTTTATGCCACTGCACTCTGTGCCACTGCATTCTATTCCACTGCACTCTCCACTCTATGCAACTGCACTCTACTCTGAAACAATCTATTCTACGCCACTGTATTCTAAACCACTCTGACCACTGCACTCTAGTTCAATGCACTCTACACCACTGCACGCTGACACTCTGCAACACTGCACTGGCCGCCACTATATTCTACACCACTCTGCTCTGTACTACTGCATTCTGCACCAATATACTCTATTCCACTGCATTCGATGCCACTCTACTCTGCCCAATGCCACTATATGCAACTGCACTCTACACCAGTGCACTCTAAACAACTGCACTGTGCCCTTTACTCTGCACCACTGTACTCTATGCCACTGTTATCTGTACCACTCTACACCACTATACTGACACTCTACTTTGCAACTCTGCACTCTACACCACTCTATGCCACTGCACTCTAGGCACTATACTCTACTCTACACCACTCTACAATACTCCACTCCGCACCACTCTACACCACTGCACTCTGTGCCACGAGTCTACTCTGCACTCTGACACTGCACCACTCTGCATTACTGCACTCTGCTACTCTATTGTATGCCACTCTACTCCACTGCACTCTATGTAACTCTACCCCATGCCACTCTATGCCACTGCACTCTGCGCCAATGCACTCTAAACAACTGCACTGTACGCCACTGCCCTCTACTCTGTACCACTGTACTCTACGCCACTGCTCTCTGTGCCACTCTACTCCACTCTACATCACTGCACTGACACTCTACTCTGCAGCGTTGCACTCTCTACCACTGTACTATACACTGATGTACTATGTACTACTGCATTCTATGCCACTGCACTCTATGCCACTCTACTCTGCATCACTCCACTCTACAGCACTTTGCTCTACTCTGCACCACTCTACACTACGCCACTGCACTCCCTGCAACGTGAGTCTACTCTGCAATCTATGCCACTGCACCACTCTACGCTAGTGCTCTCTCTGCCACTCTAATGTATGCAACTCTACTCCACTGCACTCTATGCCATTCTACTCTGTCCCACGCCACTGCACTCTAAACCACTGCACTCTACGCTAACACACTCCAAACAACTGCACTGTACCCCGCTGCACTGTACTTTGCACCACTGGGCTTTACGCCACTGCTCCTATGCTACTCTACTCCACACCACTATGCCACTAACTTTAAGCCATGCTGAACAGCAGCTACTCTGGTGTATAACATGGCTAATGGCTAAAACACATTAACAAAGCCAATAACTCTTTTGTAGATGAGACCTATTGCTTTGCCAATGTTTGTTAGTACTATGAGGTACCTGAAAGAACTGTGAAAAATACAATTACATCATAATAAAGGCTGCTACAAAAAGCGCAAATACATTTTGGTTAAATAAAAAAAAAGTGCTTCTGAAATACAGATTTGAATAATATATACCTAATACTAAAAAAAATTATAACACTCCATTAAAACCACACACTCCACAGCTCACCTTGGAACACCATTACAACACCTCTCTAAAAGTAATGTCTTTGCCATCAGAAAACTTCAAGTGACTCCTTTTAGTAAAGTCAATGCGGGTTTTCAAGCCCTTTTGTATTTGCAGATTTACCAGTTGTGCACATTTGCATGTCTTTAGGGAAGGAGACCCCCTGGCAAGAAGGTCTGATTCTTAGCTGTCTGCCCCTCCCTCCCTCAGAGCACAGGAGACTCCCTGCCTTTGAAACCTGCTGGGGAAACTCATCTGCCCGTAATTTCGCCCTGCCGTCCCTTGTCCTTTAGGTGAAAGGCTGAAATTACGGACAAATGCCGTCCGTTAAAGGTTTCATCACGGACAACGGACGGCAGGGTGAAATTACGGACAGTCCGTGAAATTTACGGACGGGTGGTCACCCTATCTCCAGGCTCTGACGGGGCCCCTTGGCAGCAGAGGGCTTTAGGACCCTGGGGAGGCACATTTACTGTCCTAACTCCAGCCCCAGAATATTCATAGAAGTGCAACTCAGCATATAATAGTTTAGGAGGCTTATTTACTATTCTAACTCCTGTGCTGGAATATTTTGAGGAAAGTTAAAAATCCCCAGAGTATTTTAGAGAAAAGGTTGAAAAGTAGTAATTTACCTCAGGAAAGCATTGCCCTCCATTCTGGCAGCAAATGTGCCAGCGCCTCATGTCTTGAGTATAAAAGACCAAGTCATCAGTACAGAACATTTATAAATCCATCCTCTCGCATCCATCCATTCATTCATTCGTTAATCCCGCCTCATTTCTCGGGCCTCCCATCAGCTGCTAACTTGACTGATACAATCATTTGGCCCTTCTGTCACCCAAGGTGTTGCACGAGGCTTCATCTTAGAATAATGACTTGCCACGAAATCCTGCGCACCACCGTTCTGTATTTACAAAGTTTGTTTCATCAAATATGTTTCATATATAATAAAGTCATATACATTACAATATAAAAATAAAAGGCCATTCAGAGCCCTACCTAATCTTTCAATAGTGAAAGAAACTGAGCGTAGATATTATGGTGAATAGTTAGGAATGCAACTGCCTTCACCATCAGGTAACATTTTTCGGCTACATAGACTTATTAAAAAAAAGTTTAGTTCTTAAACCAGTGTTGAGTATCAGCCATACTTGTTACAGAACCTATCAAGGTGTCACGCATGAGGCTTGTTATTGGTTGTCAGTATGACTTGTTTTTTCCGTGACTCCAAAGCGACAACATGCGTAATGTCATCAAGCGACGAATACTACACTTGGAGGACCCTCGAAAGGCAGAGGTATTGCTGTCCCCTTTGCCCTAGCACTTGTTCGATTAAAGAGTATTCTCAAAAATCTTACTCTGTAAGAGTGGGGGGGGCAGGACAGAGACGGATCAAGTGCTCAGTAGACTTCCCGTATGTTCTGCACAATCTTCACGATTTATCACCAATCTGCTGTCAAACTCCACCAAATGGAAGAAAAGGCACGTCAAGCCATCAGAATCTTAACAAGCGTTGGCAATGCCAATAGGTGCAGCTTCAAAGAATTTTTGAATGAGCATGTACATGTATTTGTGAGGGAGCAAAGAACCGTATAATAATATTGGTGTAGTTTGAAAGATCAGGTGACATTTGGACGGTCACACCACACATAAAAAGCCGTGTAGGTTACCAGCTGCTTTCCTGCTATCTGTGCTGCTGCTAGAGAAAAACATAATATTATCTAGTTATCTAAGACAGTTTAGAGTGTTACAGTGTGTGCCCCTGAAAGTTCAAGCTCAGGCAGCTGGATAAATAAGCAAAATGGTCACAGCTCTATGGAGGGCAAGAACTTTTTTGTGGAAGCACACAACATCTTCCCAATCAAAGCATGTACTCCTGACTTCCAACATGTGGGCGGAGCCAAAGCCGCTCTCCTGGTGATTCTCACATAATTGTCTGACAGCTGTGCTGTCAAACCAGACCATAAAAAGGCATGTTTCATTTAACTGTCATACTCAAATTTATGTTTGCTCCTGTGGAGGTAGTATATCTATGGAAAGTGTAGAGATTGTATTTTTGGTTGCTTATTGTTGCTAATGGTTTGCAAAGAACCATTCCCAACTCCAGCCTTTTCAAAAGACTACACGAAAGAGGCCTTAAAGGACCAGCCTTCAAGTGGTTCTGCTGAGACTCCCACACTACACATCCGAGCCCAAGAACTTGATCTGCGTAGTCCCCCTAGGCTCATCACTCAGTACAAGCCTTTTCAACATTTACATGACACCACTCTCTGTCATCAGAGCACATGACATCTCCATAATGTCCTACGCTGATGACACCAAACTCATCCTATCATTGTCTGACAAATCCACCAGCACCAGAACCAACTTCACCGAATCCATGATCAGCATAGCAGAGTGGATGAAAACCCAGTGCCTAAAACTTAACTCCGACAAGACGGAAGTGTTGATCTTCAGTAATAGGAACGTCTGCTGGGCATCCACCTGGTGACCATCAGAGCTCGGCCCCACACCAACTCCCAGGAACCACGCAAGAAAGCTGGTAATCATCTTAGATGACAAACTGAACATGGTAGCACAGGTAAAGTCAGCTTTTCCTACGTCCATATACTCTGCATGCTCGGAAAATTTTTCAAATGGATTCTCCGGAATATCAGATGTACTGTCACTCAAGTCCTCGTTACAAGCAGACTAGACTACGCAACGCTGTCTATGTCTGAATCTCTCACCACCTCCTCCACCAACTTCAGACCATCCAGAACACCTCAGCAAGACACATTCTAGACCTCCCTCGTTGCACCCACATCACTCCACACCTCAGCGAGCTTCACTAGCTGGCAATACACAAATGCTGCCAATTCAAACTCCTCATGCACACATACAGGGCACTGCACAGCATAGGATCAGCATACTTCAAGAGCTGCCTTTGTTTCCACCAACCCACCTGCACTCAGCCTCACTCTGACTTGCACACTCCCCCCATATCCACAAAAGCAGAATGGGAGGCCTGGCCTTCACCCACATCATACGCAATACATGGAACGTTCTTCCTTTACTCATCAAGGCCTCCTTCTTGAAGTTGAAACTGAAGACCTGGCTCGTCAACTAACCACCCGCAGACTACTAACTCATTTCCTCCACAGACCCACACCTCCTCCAGTGCCTCGATACCTTCTAGGGCGATAAGGCCCGCTTTACAAGTCCAGCCAACATAATAGAACAACAGGGCACACCTTGCTGTTAATTTCTTTAAATGACTTTTACATGTAAAATGTGTGTCCATTACCATACTCGGGTAACAGTAATGTGGTCCTGACCCAATTTTTTCATTATTTAGGTGCCATGTACGTAAATGTTTAAAACAAACATTAAACCAAACATTTTTGTTCTCTTAATTACCAACTTATTCTCATAATTGTAAATAGCTAACTTGACTCGTAATCTTGGCAAAACAGTTGGGTTTGAAAGTAAAATTAAATTATTTTATATTAAACTGTAGATCCTTCTTTTATCGATGCCAGTGAACGTTGGATAGATCACCCATCTACATAAAGAATAGTAAAGGCGCTGGGATGCCCCCGCTTTAATCTGTTGCCTGTATTGATTTTTGGAGGTTGATCCCACCCATTATTGACTTTTATTCTGACTCAGGTTCATCCATGAAGCTATCTTCTCAAACTTTACGGACCCTTATCAATCACCTACTTCTAAATTTTTTCGAGAACCTCACAAGATCACCACCGCTTTAGGCAGTGCTGTAATCCACAAAACATCCATAAAATGTACTTGTATATCATTTGCTGAACAATGCCAATATGGTCATCACTGACATTGTCTACTTTGCTGAACCCTTTTTGAAAACCAGCTTGGGTGAATGTGATGAGTTACCTTTCTTGAGCCCAGGTTTCTAATGGAATAATCTTGTATAGATCTTGCAGTCTGCTTCTAGTAATGCTATAAATCTATAGTTACTGGGCTTGGATCTACGTCCACTCTTCTGTATAGGTTGTAAAATCGATACCTACATATGTTACATAACTTATTATATAAAGGACAAAGTAACTTAGACCAGTTTTCCACATAAGACTGAAGAAGCATCGCAGAAATCTGATTAGGCCTTGGAGTGTATGAAGAGCCTCACCAGCTTCTTAGGATGCAAACCTAAGCAAACGTTGTTTCAATATTATTTTTATTCGTTTTCTTGGGTTAGAGGCTTATCATACAATTTTCCTTTATATTTTTTCCAACAATCTATACTAATGTGAACATCAGTGTTAGAAATTGGGTTTCTAGTTGGCAGAGCTTTGCACTATGTCCAAGTAGGGATTGCAATCCTAGTCAGGGCAAGTAAGATATACATTAAAGGTTTACCTGTGCCCAATGTGTAAAGTATTTACACACACACACACACACACACACACACACACACACACACACACACACACACACACACACACAGTAACACAGTGAAAACACCACAAAAGGACTGCACACCAGTTTAGAACAATAGCCAATATTTATCTGAGCCAAACAAGACCAAAATGACAAATATCCCACATACACAAGCCAAGTTATGAATTTTGAAAGATTAAATGAAAATGCAGTGCTTAGAAGACAATAGCTCCAACTGGAACTATCTGGTCACCCTGGACTGGGGCAAATCCAAAAGTGCAGTCTGACCACGATGAAGTACAGGCCGGGTACAGGAGTCACGCAGACCCTCTGACATTACCTTTGTTCCGTCGATGCACGGTGATGATGCATTGATCCAGAGGAGGGGATGCGTTGTGCTAGCAAGTGATGCGTTGTTCCCTGATCGGGCAACATCGCTGATGCGTCGATGTCCAGAAGCAATAAGTACTGGTTCCAGTGCTGCGTTGGCCATGCCGGAGCCGTGTTGTAAGTCGTGGTCGTTGTATCGCGCAGTCGGTGAGCGGTGTCCACGGCTTTAGTGCAGGCAGCGACAAAAGCGGCATTTCTGCAGCGGGATGCGGCAGTTCCAATTGATGCGCTGGTGACATTGCGTCAGTTCTTGTGTTGCAGCACCACACTCCCCTCCAAAGGCCCAGGACTGGATTTGGCACCACTTGGCAGAGTAGTACTCACAGCAAGAGGAGCCCAGTGATGGTAGCAAGATGCAGGTGAAGTTTTTGATATCTCTGAGACTTCAGAAACAGGAGGCAAGCTCAGTCAGGCCCTTGGAGAAACTTTAGATTACAGGATGAAGAGAGATAGATTCTGTCCTTTCACTCCCAGGCAAGAAGTATGAGGCAGCAGGCCAACACAGCAGAACAACAGCAAAGTTGCAGTCCCTCCAGACAGCCCCACGGTCCTTCTTCCTGGTAAAATGTTTTCAGTCCAGAAGTGTTCAGAGTATATGTTGTCAGGGGCCCACTACTTATACCTAAAAATGCCTTTGATGTAGGGGTAACTTCAAAAGTGGTTTTGAAGTGCACCAATTCCCCTTTCAGTCCAGTCCCCCACAAAATCTGTGGGGGGTATCAGTCCTTTGTGTGGGGTCCGGCCACTACTCTTTGAAGTGTGAGTGAGAGCCTCTCCACCATTTCTGCCCAGGAAGACCCTTCAGTATGCAGATGGAATGCAGGGGCAGTTGAGTGTCCTCTATTTAAACTGTCTGGATGGAATGCCCAAAGGTAGCTATCGCCTAACCTTAAACAGACTAGACGTGGATTGAAGGCAGGCTCAGGCACAGGGTGGTTAAAGTAAGAAAATGCCAACTTTCTAAAAGTGGCGTTTTCAGACCTGCAATTTAAAAAACATCTTTACCAAAAGGTGTGCTGTTAAATTGTGAGTCCAGAGACACCAAACTCAATTTTCTATATTTTCCCAATTGGAAATTACACTTAAAAGTTGTTTTAGGGCAATCCCCATTCCTAGCCTATGGGAGAGATAGTCCTTGCAATAGTGAAAAATTAATTTAAGAGTTTTTCAGTACCTGGACATGTTAAACTTAAAATTACATGCCCATCTTTTAAATACACTTCACCCTGACCTTGGGGCTAACCAGGGCCTACCTTAGGAGTGTCTTATATATAATAATAAAAAGGAAGGTTCTGGGCCTGACAAGTGGGTAGTTGAAACTGCACACACAGGCTCCGCAACGGCAGGCCTGAGGCATGTTTGAAAGGCTACCTTAGTGGGTGGCACAACCAGTGCTGCAGGCCCAATAGTAGCATTTGAGTTGCAGGCCCTGGGCACACATAGTGCACTTCACTAGGGACTTACTAGTAAATCAAATATGCCAATCATGGATAAGCCAGTGTTACCATGTTGTAGACACAGAGCACATGCACTTTAGCCCTGGATAGCAGTTGTGAAGTACACAGTCATAAAGCCAGCAAAAACGAAGTTCAGCACTCAGTCAAAACTAGAGATCAGACAGCAAAAAGTCATGGGAAACCACACAAAAATAAGCCAGGTCTAACAATCACTGATTCCATTTATGATTGTCCTTGCTAAAATCCATATCTATCTATCTATCTATCTATCTATCTATCTATCTATCTATCTATCTATCTATCTATCTATCTATCTATCTATCTATCTATCTACCTATCCACACACTTGCCATGCCACTCTATAGTTCTAGTGAAGTTAGAGTTTCCATAGGAAGAGCATTTTTTATTTCCCTTATAACTTTGGCGCTGTTTAACAAATCTGCACAAAACATTCCATAACAAAAGCTTATCCGCCTCAGCTCCTTCATGGACATTTTCGGGCTGATCTGTCAAACGGGGGCTAATAAAAAAGGGGGGAGGTCCCTAAAACATTGATCTTACATGTTAGTTTCCGACAAAAAGTTTACTCTGTGATATAGAAAAATTAGCTGAACGGAAATACACCAAATCTGGCAAACAGTTTGAACTTTACTAAAAAGCATGCCTTTTGTGATGTGGTGTAAATGCTTTCAGCCGTTTCTGAAAAACTGGCATTTAAAGAGGAGCTCAGGTGGCCATGAAGGGGTTAACTTTCAGAAAGTTAGGTATATCTGTACGATTGGCTCCGCATTACTGAATTAAAAAGAAATAAAAATAGGGGCTTCTGATTGGCCGAGGATCCTTTTCTACTGATAGCCATTTTGTACCAAGGCACCAATCTATGTGCCTGCAGCTCTGAACCGAGGTCAGTCCCTCTGCCCCAAAAAAGTTTTTGAAAAAGGGCATAAATGGGCAGTTCTGATGGATACAACTACCTGTGGATTCCTCACCTCATGAATACTCCCATGGCGCCAGCATTCGACGGAAATCTTCTTACTAGTCTCTGCACGTCGACGAGGACGTCACTGTCTCGCACGCGACGCCGTCTGACGTCATACAGGCAATAAGAGGTCCTCGACGACGTGCAGACGTCAGTTCCCTTTTTTACGTGCATTCGAAACGGTTATCTTCGAGGGAGCAACTGTTACTCTTGCGGTTACAGTGTATATCTTGCTGCGTACTCTTTCTCTGTGGAAATAATGTCGCAGAGAAAGTCTGGATTTAAGCCTTGTCGTGAGTGTGGAGGCAAGATGTCGGTGACGGATCCTCATTCCGATTGCCTTTGGTGTTAGAGCTCCGACCACGACGTCTCGACTTGTGATTCATGTCAGCACATGAATCTGAAGGCCCTTAAAGAACGCGAGGCGAAGCTGTTTATGGCCAAGTCAAAGGAGAAGCATCACAAGAAAAAGTCTTCTCCAAGACATCGGCGTCATCGAGACTCCCGGCGCCGTAGAGAATCTCGGCGTCATTCAAGGGAGGCTCGTTCCAGGTCTCCGGATCGGCGCAGAAGGACATGGGAGGTCAGCCCCACGGTGACGCCGCATCCTTCGACGCCGTTGCCCTCTCCGGCGTCTCCAACTTCGCCTGGACAGGCGTCGGTGATTGAGGTATTGGAGCCTCAAGTGTTTTCTCCGGCGCAGACGCCGAGGCCGGCGTCGGGGTCGCCTCCGATTCAGGCACCCCAGTATCCGGCTTTTCCCACCCCTGGAGCCGATAGTTCCGCATTCTTGAATGCGATGTATGCCATCTTCCAACAGATGGCTCCAGGGGGTGCTCCGGCTGGGCCTTTGGCCTTTTCTTTGGGTGATCCTGCGCCTCTTCGGCCGGCACCCTTTATGCCCTTTCTCCCGTTTGGGAACGTGGGCTCGGCGCCAGTGTCGGCGCCGGTGGCCGCTCCGGTGGCTTCGGAGGGATTGGCCCCAGGGATTTCCATCCCGTCGACGTCGAGATTTCGGCCTGTGACTCCGGTGGGTCCATCCGTTTCAACTGCTCTTCAGTCGGCGCCGAAGTTACCTGTGGCGCGGATGCGGCGTCGGTGGCTTCGGAAGATCGGCGCCGATCTCCGACTTCGGCGGAGGTATTGTCGACTCCGCGGATTGAGCAACGACTGCATTCAAGGAGGCGTGCTCTCCGGGTACTAGAAGAGCAGGAGTACCAACGAGCCCTAGAGGAAGGAGAGCTAGAGGACTCGGGTGATGGGCTGCGTGGACTGGAGTCGGCCAGTGGGCTGGACACTTCCCCTGAGTGGGACCTTTCGTCCCCGGGGGAATATACCGAGGAAGCTGCTTCCTTTCATACAGTGGTACGGAAGGCAGCTAGTTTTTTGGACCTGCCTTTGCCGGTGGTGGAGGCGAAACAAAACCTTTTGACAGAGGTGTTGCATCCGGCCTCAGCCGCGGCGGAGCCTCTATTACCTTTTAATGACGCTCTGCTGGATCCGGTTTTAGAGGTGTGGAAGAAGCCGGCATCTTCCCCAGCAGTTCACAGAGCCGTGGCCAGGAGGTATCGGACGGCTCCAACTGATCCTGGTTTCCTATCTAGGCACCCTACGCCGGAGAGCTTGGTTGTGCAGGCCTCCTGTTCGTCCAAGTCAGCGCCTGGTTCCTTTCCGACGGTGCCTGGGGACAGAGATTCAAAAAAGCTGGAGGCGCAGTCGAAGAAGATTTTTTCGTCCTGCAGTCTGGCATTAAAAGCCACCAATGCAACCTGTATCCTGGGGAGGTATATTCATGCTCTGATGGATGACATCTCCTCTTCGTTTACAGAGCTTCCCCAGGGTCTTTTGGATCTTGTCTCTGATGCCCAGGCTGCTGCGACCCAAATTATCCAGACGGGACTGGATACCACCGACTCGGTAGCCAGAGCAATGGGCACAACTGTGGTGGAAAGGAGACAGGCCTGGCTCCGTAACTCGGGCTTTTCGGCAGATGTACAGTCCACATTGTTGGATCTCCCGTTTGATGGGGACAAACTGTTTGGGGCTAAGGCTGATTCGGCCTTGGAACGGTTTAAGGAGAGCAGGGCCACGGCTAAGTCGTTGGGACTCCAAGCTCCTTCTTCCACGGCCTCTTCCAGATTCTTCAGGAGGTTTCGTGGATTTGGGCGTGGCTCTTCCTCCTCTTCCTTTCGGGGAAGATATCAGCAACCTGCCTCTTCCCATCCCTATAGATCTTTTAGGGGGAGGGGTAGGGTCCGCACCAGGGGAGCTTCTCAGCAGCACTCTGCCTCTTCCTCATCCTCTGGCGGGGTGCAGCAGGGGAAGCAGCCTTAGGCTTCCACCATTTCCCACTCACTCCTCTCCTGTAGGGGGAAGATTACAGCATTTTCTCACCAAATGGGAGACTGTTACGTCGGACACTTGGGTTCTCAGTGTTGTGGGAAAAGGCTACACCCTTCCCTTTCGGGAGTTTCCGCCCCTCATCCCGCCCCGCCCTTCGTATTGTTCACAAGAACACCTCCTGTTGCTAGAACAGGAGGTAGAAGTCCTCCTTTTAAAGGGCGCGGTGGAGTTGGTCCCGGAGCAGGAAAGGGGTCAAGGAGTTTACTCAAGGTATTTCCTGATTCCCAAGAAGGATGGTCGTTTGAGACCAATTCTGGACCTGAGGATCTTGAATTGGTTCCTCAAGCAGGAAAAGTTCAAGATGCTGACCCTAGCACAGGTGCTTTTGGCGTTGAACATGGAAGACTGGATGGTGTCTGTCGACTTGCAGGATGCTTACTTTCATATCCCGATACTCAAGTCACACAGGAAGTATCTCCGGTTTGTGGTGGGATCGCAACACTACCAGTTTGCGGTCCTTCCGTTTGGTCTTACTTCAGCACCTCGAGTCTTCACGAAGGTGATGTCGGTGGTTGCGGCAGAGCTCAGAAGGAAGGGGATAGCAGTATTCCCTTACTTGGACGATTGGTTGATCAAAGCCAAGTCCCCGGAGCTTGTGTTGCGTCATCTGCAGTCAACAACCCAGTTGTTGTTCGACCTGGGCTTTTCGGTGAACGAGCCCAAATCGCACCTAGAGCCCTCTCAGCGCCTCCTGTTCATAGGGGCAGTACTGGATACAACATTGGGTCGGGCCTTTCCTCCGCCTCAGCGGATTCAAGATATTCAGGATTTGGTTCCAATGTTTCGAAATGGAGCGGTGGTTCCAGTCCTCAAGGTCCTTCGTCTGCTCGGTCTTTTTGCCTCCTGCATTCTGTTGGTCACGCATGCTCGCTGGCACATGAGGGCTCTTCAGTGGTGCCTCCGAAGGCAGTGGTCTCAACACAGAGGGGATCTAGAGGGTACTGTCAAGATCTCCAGAGATGCTGCTGTGGATTTGAAGTGGTGAATTGCAAGCAACAATCTTTCACAAGGAAAGCCGTTCCAGCAGTCGCCACCAGTGGCCATAGTCATAACGGATGCTTCCACTCTAGGGTGGGGAGCTCATCTGGGGGATCTGGAGATCAAAGGTCTTTGGTCTCCAGAGGAACAGATTTTTCACATCAATCTGTTAGAGTTACGGGCTGTACGTCTGGCTCTCAAGGCCTTCCTCCCTTCCCTTCGTGGTCAGTCGGTACAGGTCCTAACGGACAATACTACCACGATGTGGTACATAAACAAGCAGGGAGGAGTGGGGTCGTACCTTCTCTGCAGAGAAGCTCTTCGACTATGGTCCTGGGCAAAGGACCATCGGATTTGCTTGATAGCAAACCATCTGGCCGGAGTTTTGAACGTGCGTGCGGACAGTCTCAGTCGCCACTTCTCGCAGACCACGAGTGGCGTCTCCATCCAGATCAAGTCCGTTTAATCTTCCAGAAGTGGGGGTTTCCTCGGGTAGATCTGTTCGCCACTCGAGAGAACGCGCATTGTCCGTTGTTCTGCAGCCTTCAGTATCCGATGCAGGAAGCGTTGGGGGACGCGTTTCAAATGACCTGGTGCGGCCAGTTGCTTTACGCGTTTCCTCCCATACCCTTGATTCCTCGAGTATTGAGGAAGATTCGCCAAGACCGGGCTCTAGTAATCTTAATAGCTCCGGATTGGCCAAGGAGGGTGTGGTACTCCGACCTTCTCCAACTCTCAACGTTCCCGCCGCTCCGTCTCCCTTTCAGGGCAGACCTCCTCTCACAGTCGCAGGGGCAGGTTCTACACCCCAACCTCCAGAGTCTGCACCTACATGCCTGGAGATTGAACGGGGCAACCTGAGTTCCTTCTCTCTCCCGCCTGAGGTAGTGGATGTTATATTAGCGGCCAGGCGACACTCCACTAAATCTATCTACGCTAATAGGTGGTCTAAATTTGTTGCGTGGTGTGGAGAGAGGCAGATTGATCCTTTACATGCTCATCTATCGGACGTTTTGTCTTTTGCTCTATCTCTGGCGCAGAAAGGTTGTGCAGTGGCTACCATTAAAGGTTATTTATCGGCCTTGTCAGCCTTCATATGTCTTCCAGACCAACCATCTTTATTTAAATCCCCTATTGTTATCAGATTCTTGAAAGGTCTTCTAAATCAATATCCTCCAAAGCCATTCGTTATGCCGCAATGGGATTTGTCCTTAGTCCTGACTTTCCTTATGGGGTCCCCTTTTGAACCTATGCATTCTTGCCCCTTGAGGTATTTGGTTTTAAAAACAGTCTTCCTGATAGCTATAACATCAGCAAGGAGAGTGAGTGAGTTGCAGGCCTTATCAGTAAAACCCCCTTATACAACTTTTTATGGGGATAAGGTGGTGTTGAGGACCAAGGCTGCTTTCCTCCCGAAGGTTGTTTCACCCTTCCATTTGGCTCAGGCAATTACTTTGTCCACGTTCTATCCTCCGCCTCATCCTTCCAAAGAGGAAGAAAGACTGCACCGTCTGGACCCAAAGAGAGCGTTGAGCTTCTTTATCGATAGAACAAGGGATTTCAGGCTGGAGGATCAGCTGTTTATTGGATACGTGGGCAAGAGGAGAGGAAAGGCAGTCCACAAGAGAACACTATCCAGGTGGGTTGTTCTTTGCATTAAAATATGTTACTCTTTGGCAAAGAAGGATCCTCCTGAGGGCATTAGAGCTCATTCCACCAGAGCTAAGTCGGCCACTTCGGCCTTAGCCAGAGGTGTTCCTGTGGTCGACATCTGCAAGGCCGCAACTTGGTCGTCCCTTCACACTTTTGCAAAACATTACTGTTTAGATTCTGAGGTTAGAAGGGACGGTCATTTTGCACGGTCAGTGCTGCAGGATTTCTTGGTTTGACCATTTAGGCACCCACCGCCGGGCGTGGTACTGCTTTGGGACTCTATTCATGAGGTGAGGAATCCACAGGTAGTTGTATCCATCAGAAGAACGAGTTACTTACCTTCGGTAACGACTTTTCTGGTGGATACATTAGCTACCTGTGGATTCCTCACGGTCCCACCCGCCTCCCCGTTGCCTTTATGGTCTTGCCAAGTAATCCTTGAGTGCGCTCCTCTTGGTCTTTGAGGGTGCAATAGATGTATATATAATATATTTATATATATATATATGTATATGTGTATATATCTTTATGTATATACTTGGTGTGTGTATATATTTTGAAAAGAGAGAGTTTTATATATATATATATGTACATAAAAAGATTTACAGTTATTCATACAATGTGGTGTATTTTTACAATATAATGGATGTTGCCTTGCTCTTTCATTGCATTGCCTGGTTGTTCTCATGCACGTAAAAAATGATTGGTACTGACGTCTGCACGTCGTCGAGGACCTCTTATTGCCTGTATGACGTCAGACGGCGTCGCGTGCGAGACAGTGACGTCCTCGTCGACGTGCAGAGACTAGTAAGAAGATTTCCGTCGAATGCTGGCGCCATGGGAGTATTCATGAGGTGAGGAATCCACAGGTAGCTAATGTATCCACCAGAAAAGTCGTTACCGAAGGTAAGTAACTCGTTCTTTAGGCACAGCCTGACCTATAGGGACTTTTGGTGGGAGGATACCCAGAAGGACCCCCTCAGGGATGAAAATACAAAAGATCAGGCTTCTAGTACCTCAGTATTTTTGCAGGATGCAGCACAACCCTCCTATGAGGTAAGATGTTGTAAAGAGAGAGTAGTTTCTCTCTTTGATCTTCTTCTCGTTCTCATACTTGGTGCGGTTGATAACTAGAGCTCTTCTGATGTTCAGGCATAACACATTAACAGTTTGTACATTGACTGATCATTTACCTTTGTGATGGATACTTCTGACCACAGATTCCTCAACTTTAGGATATTTCCTAGGCTCCAGACTGAATCTGTAACCTTTACCAGCAGTGCTCACATCTACCTCTAGGTGGGATCGCGTGCCTCCTCTTTGGCTTTTTTCCAGCACAAAAGTGATAGAACAGAGTCACATATTAGCACCACCCTCACACCTTTTTCTCTGCCTTTGAACATGGATCCAGAGCTCTGCAGCCTTTTCGTCAGTTGACAAATTCTTTCTAGATTCTTTTTGCCATTGTCTAAGGGAACAATGTCCCACCGAAGAGCACGGGGTCAAATTATGCCATAACTTTAGTGTTTGAGAACACCATAAGGCAGTCTAGGATCGTGAACCGAAGCTGTATCTTTTGCAGTACCGAAAGAAGTCACGGACCTCGCGTACGTTCCCCTTCCACACCAAGTGGAGGGTGCTCTTTAAGCTGTTCCTGTTACAGGTTTTCGTCACAGTCATCCGGTTAGTTGAAGTCCAAGCTGAAGAAGAATAAGAAGTCAAGGAGGGACTCAATCCCTTCCCGTCACTCTCAATCCCTTCCCGTCACTCTGTCCAACAAGATGTCTGAGGGTGTCAAGATGCCAATCGACTTTTCCCCCAGTCCCTGATCACAAAGCGAATTGCACAACCGTCCTGCCCCGAATTTCCTGAGCTATTGGTGACACTGTAGCAAGTTGAGGACTTCAAGGAGACCATGCTGGTTATTTTTGGCACACTTCCAGCTCTCTCTGGTGCCACAAGGATCCTCAGGGGTCTTCAGTCGGGTTACAGCTGTTGGATCCATCCTCAGTGTTGTCTGAGTACTTGAGCTCCTGGAACATACCTTGGATTCCTCACTGATTCCGATGCAGACTTTCTTTCAGCTCCAAACCTACAGCGGTCCCTTCTTCCTCGATGCTGGTCTGAAGATCGTCAGTGTTGGAAGTTGAGCTCCTGCCCACTCCAGTGTCTGACCTCAAACGAAATCCATGTTGACCCCGAACCAGGTTGGGCTTTAACTTCACTCCAGTGCACCCGTGTCCCATACAACTGGATTCAGATACAAACACTCCCTTTAACACAGACCCCTCCTTAGAGGCTCCATCACATTTTTGATTCAGAGTCTGACCAGAATTTGCCACTTCCTGATAATAATGATGGTGATGGATGCGGATAATTTACCCCCACATTACAAGGATGACCACATAGGTAAACATCCAGGAGGCCGGTGGACTTGATACTTCCCATGATCCAGGGTTGATTTCTCCCTTAGACCCCAACGTAGTATTGTGCTTCATCTGCTGTAGTGATTAGAAGTGCTGCTGAGGTACTGAAGCTACAGCTGTCTTCAGGTGAAGTCAAGACAAACGTTCACACTGGGCTTTTGCACCCCCAGCCACATCTAAGCCCTTAGTTCCATTTAAAGAAACAATGACTGACACCTTTGTGGGCATTTGGTCTAAATCTTGCTCTTGCCCACTGGTGAACAGCCATCTGCTGACTTGGATTTTCTTATGCTGCATCCTACTCCGGAGAGTTTGGTGGTCCAGGCATCCACCAGCAGAGAGAATCCTAATTTATTCCCCATGACTCCCCAGACAGGGAGTCGAAAGGAATTGAAGTGCCGGGAAGTGAATGTTCCCTGTGGCCAGCTTAACAGTGAGGTCAGTCATTGCCGTCTGTCTATTAGGCCACTACACACAGGCTCTCTGGGACTTGATCAGTGAGATCTTACAGGCAGTTCCAGAAGACTTTTGGTCCTCTTTGGTGCAAACCATTTAGTATGGCCAGGATGTAGCAAAACATGTAATTAGGTCTGGCCTGGATACTAGTGAATGCTTGGGGTGAGCAGTAGGCACTACTGTGGTGCAGTGTCGCCATGCGTGGATTCACTCCATTGGCCTTTCTGGAGATGTGCAAGCACCTTTATGGAAATTCCTTTTGATGGGTCCCGCCTATTTGGCGAAAAGACAGATTCTGCCCTTGTACCTTTTAAGGAAGGCAGAGCCATGGTGCATTCTTTGGGTTTTTCCATCCCTTTCCTCATCAGTTTTGGCCCTTCTGAGGATACTTCTGAGGGTTGGCATATAGACAATGCAGGGCCCTGACACTACCGCAACAGTCACTCCAGTCCTTTTGAGGCCGGGGTCGGAGATCAGGCAGACATCACACAGGTCATCAGGGACACAGTTCTTCTTCATAACCTGCTCCTCCAGCATCAGCTTCCAAACAGCTTTAGTTTTCGCTTAGTGGCACACAACCACCCTGTGGGAGGCAGGATCAGACTTTTTCTCCCAGGGTGGCAGATCATCACATCCTACAGATGGGTACGCAAGATCATACAGCAGGTTTATGCTCTCCAGTTTTTGTCTGACCCTCCACACCTTCCTCCCACATTACAGTGGCTTTCAGAGGAGCAACTTTCTATCGTCCTGCGTGAGATATAGACATAACAGTCCAAATGGGCCACAGAGAGGGTGCTATCATTGGAAATAGGGACGGGTTGTTACTCCTGCTATTTCCACATTCCGAAGAATGGAGGACTTCATCCTATTTTAGGTCTTCACCCTTTGAACGCCTTCCTATGAAAGGACAAATTTGAAATTCTCACAATTGCCCAAGTTCTGTTTACCCTGGATCCAGTTGACTGGATGGTTGACTAGTACTTGCAGGAGGCATCTGTAGTCCCACACACGTTACCGTTACCTGCCATTTAAGGTTGTTTAGGAGCATTTTTGTTTTTTTATGCCCCCCTTCGGCCTTACCAGTGCTCCTCTGGTGATCACGAAAGCGATGGTGGTGATCACTGCCCATCTTTGGAGATTGGGATACCAGCTATTCCTGACCTGGACAACTGATTGTTGAAGGTGAGCTCACCACAGTCAGTCGTAGACCACTTCCAGTTGAAGGTGAGTCTCATGACATCATTGGGGTTCTCGAACAACAAGCCAAAGTCACAGTTAAATTCTTCGCATAGGCTTCCTTTTAAAGGAGCCATTCTGAATACAGTGAGGTTTCCTCCATCATGATGAGTCAAGGTCATTCAGGCTGTCATCCTGATGTTTCAGCCTCAGTCTTGGGTCTCGGCGAGAGGAACTCTGAGGTATCTTAGACTGCTGTCCTTCTACATCCAGCTTGCTCACTTCACTAAATGGCATATACTGTCTTTGCAGTGGGGTTTAAAGTCTCAGTGGGCCCAGCATCAAAGAAGCCTGTCTGATTCCATCCAGGTGTCAGAGGAGGCTGCACAAGATCTGTAGTGGTGGCTGCTCAACGGCATCCTGACCATAGGCACACCCCTTTCACCTCCCGACCTAGAGCTGATGGTTGTGACATATGAGTCTCTGCAGGGCTAGGCAAGTCATCTAGGGGAGGTGAAGTTTATTGTACTCTGGTGGAAACTCGGCTGCACATGAATTCGTTGGAGCTACTTGTCATCCGCCTGTTGTTGAAGGCCTTCCTGCTGTCCATCAAGGGAAGGCTGATGTGGGTTGTCATAGACAACATCCCCCACACAAGCAGGGTGGAGTGGGTTTCAGGGTCCTGTGTAAAGAAGCAGTGCACATATGGAGTTGGCTGGAGCGTCAGGGCACCTCCATGGTCATGCACCACCTTTCTGGGTCTCTAAACGCCAGGGTGGATAAGCTCAGTCGGTGAAGCCTGGCGGATCATGAATGGCGATTGCATCCCAGCATCTTCTGACAGTGGGGAGAGCCATGACTGGATCCTTTTGCCACTGTCAACAAATGTGCTGTGTCAAAACATCTTAACAGTGGAGTTCCCAAGAAGACTCTATCTGGGAGATACATTCTGACTACAGTAGAGCACGGGACTGCTGCACACCGTTCTGTTTGGGGTTTTGGGACCTGTGCCAGGATGGTCTGCATCTCTGGAAATGACTGAACCAACAGGGCATTTCCCTGGTTGTGAACCAGGGTGGAAAACGCAGCTGCTGATGCCTAGCAGATCATGAATGGCAGCTACACCCAGAGGTGGTGCAGGGTGTCATCCAGCAGGTGGGAGAATCCTGGCTCAATCTCTTTGCCATTGCTAAGAATGCCCAACAGCAACAGTTTTGCATGCTAGAGAATGTCAACCTTGCATCCAGGAATCCCTCTACAAAGTCCATTTATGCTGGGCACTAGGACAACTTTGTGGTCTGGTGTAGAGTCCGTAATACAGATGCTTAACTAGCCAAATTGTCAAATGTTGTATTGTTTGTTTTGTCCTCAGTGTAGAAAAGGCACCATTAAAGGTTTTTTTAATGAGTCCTTTTTGCCTCTTTGCTTTTACTGGGCCAACCATACTTGTTTTAATCACCTGTTGGGATGTGGTTCTTTAAAGGTTTGATACCCATGTTACCTTGCAAATTGTAATGCCCCTGTGAGATTTTAATTTGGTTTTGCCATTCCCAATATGTACTCCCTTCGAGCCAAGGTGCAGCTGCTCGTTGCATCTCTCCTCATTGCGATCACTTCAGCTCATCACATAAGTGAGCTTCAGGTTCTCTCAGTTCAACCGCGCTACACCACCCTTTTCCCTCAGACAAACTGGTGTTGAAGACCACAGCAGCCTTTTTGCCAAAAGCAGTGACTCTTTCATGTTGGCCAATTCATCACCCTCCTAACTTTCATTTGCTCCTCTCCACCCCTTGAAAGAAGAGGAGAGACTTCATAGACTGGACCCCAAAAGAGCTTTAAGCTTTTACATCGTTCGCACCAAGGACCACCGGGTGGACCATCCGCTCTTTGTTGGGGGCATAGAAAGGTACTGCAGTGCAGAATTTTGTCAAGGTTGACAACAGTCTGCACTAAGGCCTGCTACGTGTTAACCAAGGACTGAGGCCTCATTCCACCAAGGCCAAGGTTCCTATGTCTCCTTTGACACACAGAGTGCCTTTTCCTGACATTTGTTGAGCCGCAATGTGGTGTCAATGCCTGCGTTCATAAAGCTCTATTGCTTTGGCGACATGGTCTGACGGGAAGAGAATTTGGCCATTTGGTCCTTGCGTCAGTGTCTGCATTCACAAAATTCTACTACCTTGACAGCAAGGACCGATGGGAAGGGCATTTTGCCTGTTTGGTCCTGGAGGACTTTTTGGTCCACTCCACAAACCCTCTATTTTTAGGAAGTACTGCCTTGGTATCTGTTCTACAGGCGAGGAATCTGCAGTTAGAAGTATCCATCAGAAGAACAAGCTACTTACATTTGGTAAGGCTTTTTCTGGTGGATATTGTGTACCCCAGATTACTTACTGCCCTACTGCCCCATTTGTTGGAGTGGTCTCTTTTTTACCATCTAAAAAGGTTCTAAATTATAGATCTGCACACTGGTCGGTCTAGTACCGCCAAATGTTTTATGCACCAAGTCTGAGGGCACGGGAAGAATCTAGCAAGAAAGTGAAGTTGCTGCACAAGGGAGGCCCTTATAAGCAGCTGCGCCTCATGGAACAAAGCTAAGATGGAGCTCTCCAGTGCCACCGAGTGGCATGATGGAGCACTGCTTGCAACTCCTGGATCTAGTGTGGTGCCTGGGGAAAATACTAAAAGTGAGGAATCTGCAGTTAGAGTATCTACCAGAAATAGTGTTACCAAAGCAAAGTAACGTATTCAGTTGTCCATCATAAACATAGTTGATAATGACATTAGGTTAATAAAATGGTTCTGTACTTTTATTTGTACGTGTGCAATGGAAATGACTGCTTCTCAATCACACATCTTTTTATCTTTCACCCTTAGGAAAGGAAGAAGAGGTTTGAAAAGGACAGCGAGAAGTTTTATTCAATGCTGGATCGGCACCTGCATCTGTCATCAAAGAAGAAAGAGGCCCAATTGCAGGAAGTAAGTTTGTGGCAGTGAAGCCCCTTCTCTTACCTACGGACACATGAGGCGTGTTTGTGGCAGTGGCACGTCCTGCTCTATTTATTGCCTCACACAGCAGGAATCTTTGTGGCAATGCACATTCTTCCCTTTGTATCGCTTAATGTGGGAGGTACGCTTGTGGCAGTGACACATGGTTCACTTTTCTAGCCATCCCTATAGGAGGTATGTTTGTGGCAATAGCACGTTGTTCCCTTTTTTACCCATCCATACAGGAGGTATGTTTGTGGCAGTGTCACATTGTTCTCTTTTTCACCAATCCATAGAGGAGGCATGTTTGTGGCATTGACAATTTGTTCTCTTCTTTACCCAGCCTTATATGAGATATGTTTGTGGCAGTGGCACGTTGTTCTCTTTTTTACCCAAGTATTTAGGAGGTATGTTTGTGGCAGTGGCACATTGTTCTCTTTTTTACCCAAGTATTTAGTAGGTATGTTTGTGGCAGTGGCACATTGTTCTCTTTTTTACCCAAGTATATAGGAGGTATGTTTGTGGCAGTGGCATGTTGTTGTCTTTTTTGCCCAAGTATTTAGGAGGTATGTTTGTGGCAGTGGCACATTGTTCCCTTTTTTACCCATCCATATAGGAGGTATGTTTGTGGCAGTGGCATGTTGTTCTCTTTTTTACCCAAGTATTTAGGAGGTATGTTTGTGGCAGTGGCACATTGTTCTCTTTTTTACCCATCCTTATAGGAGGTATGTTTGTGGCAGTGGCATGTTGTTCTCTTTTTTACCCAAGTATTTAGGAGGTATGTTTGTGGCAGTGGCACATTGTTCCCTTTTTTACCCATCCATATAGGAGGTATGTTTGTGGCAGTGGCATGTTGTTCTCTTTTTTACCCAAGTATTTAGGAGGTATGTTTGTGGCAGTGGCACATTGTTCTCTTTTTTACCCATCCTTATAGGAGGTATGTTTGTGGCAGTGGCATGTTGTTCTCTTTTTTACCCAAGTATTTAGGAGGTATGTTTGTGGCAGTGGCACATTGTTCCCTTTTTTACCCATCCATATAGGAGGTATGTTTGTGGCAGTGGCATGTTGTTCTCTTTTTTACCCAAGTATTTAGGAGGTATGTTTGTGGCAGTGGCACATTGTTCCCTTTTTTACCCATTCATATAGGAGGTATGCTTCTGGCAGTGGCACATCATTCTCTTTTTGTTGCTACTGTTTTCTGCATCTCCCACATTTTTCTCTTTTGATCCCTGCATATAGGAGGTGTATTTATGGCAGTGCAACATCCTTCTGTTGTCCTTTGTTACCCATCCATCTAGAAAGTACATTCATGGCAGTCTTTCCACAGTTCCCCCCTGCATGAGATACATTCATAGCACCTTCCACGTTCTTCAGTCACCCCTTACAGGAAGCATGTTCAAGGAAGTGTTTGCTCCCATCTCTCTCCACCGATTAGGTGGCACACCCTTAGCATTCCCTCTTCTCTCTATTCATCCTACAGGAAGTGCGTTCATGACAATCTTGAAGTCTTTCTTTTGATGTCACCCCAGTAGAAGTATTTTTATGGCTTTCTCATTGCCATTCTATCTCCCCAACAGGAGGTACATTCACAGCATCCTCCATGCCCCACTAGTTTACCATTTTATCTCCCTCTTGCGGGGCTCTAACCGGGGTTCTGTGTCGGATATTCCTCAGCACCCCAAAGCTGTGCCACTGCATGGTTGAACCCATGGAATTTAGCGTGAGAATGAGAAGATGTGAGACTCAGTCCTCAGGGTCATCTTGCATCCTTTATTATTCCTCCTAACCTCATCTTGTCTGTCAGCCGTGTGATGCTTCACCACCGCCCTCGTTCCCTGGAGACAGACTTCCACTGTGGAGTGCATTTATGTAGGCTTGTCTTTTCAGTGACTTTTCAGTTGCTCCAGGGTCATGGGGAACCATGTTTCTAGTTCCGGCCTTTCTTTTTTTTTTCAGCCAATGCATTCTGCTGGATACTTCTTTCCACAATTCCTCACCTTATACATATCCCCCAGTTGCTTAAAAGGATCCAGAAACTTTTTCCCAAAGCAAAAGCTCTCCAGAATCACCAGGTAGCACCATTCAGCTTCACTCACAGCATCACCCACCCAGGATGCGACGACATTGGGAGATATAAGATGCTGACTGACACACTGGAGTCTTATCCTATTTATCTGAGCCTCCACGGTGCATGTTTGGAGCTCTTTCTGTGTACTTCAGTGCCGGAATTCATCAGATTTCAACAGCGACTCCTATTATTCTGGTATTTAAACCCTGTCATAGGTGCTGTGCGACGATATCTTTGTTGAACCTGCATGACACTCGCATGTGGTTCATGATCCAGTGGATTTAAAAACCTGCTCTACGATGCGTGCAAAGGCCATTAGGGGACGGGAGGCAAATGTATTTTTGCCCAGGGCATTCAGGGACACCCCAATGCATTTTCTGTCCCCTTCAGGTAAGTCTTTCGTAATAAAACAATCTCCTAAGAGATCTTCCCATAAAAAACACAAAAAGCTCCACAAGAAGAAGAGGTTCTTCTTCCTTGAGGACATGGCCCTGCTCTCTACATGAGACTAGGCGCTGCACCCTAGAGCAGAATTTACCAAGGGCCATTGACGTGCTGCTCTTGGCGGAAATGAGCAAAGGACTTTACTCTTGTTACCTTTTGGTTTTCAAGAGGATGAGGTTCCCAGACCTACCCTGATCCTTCACCTACTGAACCTGTTCATTCAACATGACAGATTTCAAAATGCTGTCTGTGAGCCAGGTTCCGCTAACCCTCAACGCAAAGAATTGGATGGTGTCCATGAAACGTCAGGACATCTACTTTCATCTGCCTGTGTGACCTACTCACAGGTGCTTGATGAAAGTCACTTTGGATTTACAGCAGCATAAGTTCACAGTTCTACTATTTGGTCTGTGGACCACACTGCAAGTGTTTATCAAGATGCAGGCTGTGGTGGCAGCTTCTCTAAGGCAGTCAGGAGCCATGTATTTCAATACTTGGATGGTTAACTGTGAAGGTGGGGTGTGCCTGTCCTAGTCTTCAGGTCAGCATGACCTTCCTGCACAAAGAAGGCTTTACCATCGACATCAGCAGTCTTACCTTATCCCCATACAGAATTTGAGATGCATGCTGTGTTAGACATGACCTGTATGAAGGTGTTTGCAGACATTCAAGACATGAATCTGATGTTTCAGCCCCCAACGCTATTTCCATTACCAAAAGGCTTATGCCTGTTAGGCCTCATGCATCCTGTTGGTGTTTCACGCCAGATGTCGGATAAGGAGGTTGTGGTACTTGAGGAAACAGTGACATCATCATCAAGGGAGCCACCCGCTCAGGTGCAGAACTACCCTTCTCTTCTTCCAGATCTGCATTGTTGGGCATGTGCATCCAGTCTCTTGCTGATCGTTCCTTCAGCCCTCCACTGTTTCAGGCTACAGTTGTTACGGATGCCTCTTCTTCAGACTGGGATGCTCCTCTGGGTGACATCACAGTGATGTGTGGTCTCTGTTGGTGCGGTGTGTGCACCTAGATGGAATTGCAGGTGGTCTGCCTTGCCATGGAGGCCTTCCTCACTTCAGTCTCAGGAAGCACCGTTCAAGTTCTGTCAGTCATCATAAATATTGTCAATTACATCAACAGGCAGGGCAGTCTGAGATCTTGCGTCCTCGGTTTGGCGGTGGTATCCCTCACCTGTTGAAGCTTCCCAGTTGCCATGCTGGCTCTGGAAAGCTTTTTTGCAAAAGGGCCTGCAAACGGTAGGTAGCACCATCGGACTGCAGTGATTCCATCCTGCCTCTGGAAGTGACAACACAGAGCCCCATATAGGAGGCTCAAATGTCTTCATAGCTACTGTGTCTAGGATGACCCCTGTAAAGGTAGTCCTTTGCATAGGGCCGATTATGTTATTGCAGCTCGTTGATGGAAACCCAATGTTGAACAGCAGCAAAAGTGTTGTTTTCAAGTAGTTTGATACTAATTGAGGCGAGCCCCTCCCCCTTTAGTAGCCATTTATTGAGGCAAGGGAATACCTGTATTCCTGTCCTTTGAAAATGAGCCAGAGCCTCTGAAGGACAGAATGCTCTCTGACTGTGTGACAAACTGGGGAAACACCTCTGGGACTGCAGGATCAACACATGAGATACATGTCCTTCCTGAGGAAGGTGATCAAAAGCTTGAAAGCCAGTACCTGCCTCAGCCTCTACCCTCCCACACTTGTCCTTCTTGAGGACCAAAATACACCTGGGGTACAATTCTTTGCCCCACTCTGGCTCAGGTACCACTTGTGCCAAGAAAAAGTTTCTGGATTTTTCTGGCTAGAATGGCAGCATGCTTTGCCGATGTCTGGCCACAAACTGGTGGAATATGGGGAGCGATGGACAAAAAGCAGAGAGCTTAACCAATTTGAGCAACCCAAGGAACCCACTGTTTGAAGTAACTGCATGGCATCAGGCCAGGCCAAATCAAATTCTGCCCCTATAGGTCTCACATGACCACTGAGGGCTTGAGGTGACAGGCCTTAGCTCATGCACTAGGTGAAGCCTCTGGGGACCACCTGATTTACTGGGAGATTGCTCTCCAACATAGTGAGCCTAAGGATCACAAAGGGGTGTGCTGGTGGTCCCCCTGTGTTCCTGGGCCTTCCTACTGGAGTTGGCTCACAATGTACCCCTGGCAGGACATTTAGGGCAAGACAAGACCTTCACCAGGCTTGTCACCCACTTCTATTGGCCCCAAATGAAGACAGCCTTAGAGACATTCTGCAGGTACTGTCCCACCTGCCAGGCCAGTGGGATGCCAGGGAAAAAGCTGAAAGCTCCCCTGATCCCACTTCCCGTTATTGGCATCCCCTTTGAAACGTGGGCATCGATGTCATTGGTCCATTTACTCCCAGGACAGCCCTAGGCAACAGGTTCATCCTGGTCTTTGTGGACAATGCCACACGATACCCAGAAGCAATCCCTCTGATGATGATAACTGCACCTGTTGTGATCAAGATCTTGATGGGGATCTTTACCCGTGTGGGATTCCCCAAACAGATAGTGTCTGACAGAGGCACTAACTTCATGTCTGCCTACATGAAGTCCATGTGGGATGAGTGTGGTGTAACCTACAAGTTCACCACACCCTATCACCCTCAATCCATCGGTCTAGTTGAGAGATTCCACAAGACCTTGAAGGGCATAATTACAGGCCTACCTGAGGCCATGAGGTCTAAGTGGAATGTCCCCTTGCCATGCCTTCTCTTTGCTGACAGAGAGGTGCCCCAAAAGTGGGTAGGGTTTAGTCCCTTTGAGCTTCTCTATGGCTACCCTGTTAGGGAACCTCTAAGCATTGTCAAAGAGGGGTGGGAGGAAGCTCCCAGCAAAGCCCCCCAGGATGTGGTCAGCTACATGTTGGCCCTCCGCAACCAGATGCACCGTCTCTGGAAAAATGACAAAAGCAACCTTAAGACCAGTCAAGAGGTAATGAAATGCTTGTATGACCAGAAGGCCACTCTAGTGGAGTTCAAACCTGGCGATACTCCATGTCAAGTTATGAATTGTAATCATATCATGAAGTTTCAGGGTGAAAATGAGATTCATATTAAAATTTCCTGAGATAACAATTTCTAGCACTGGTGAGACCTTCCTCAAAACCATGATAACTGAAATGACCTTCTCCTTAAAATGTAATTTTGATTATGAGTCTGGGTGTTTATACGCTTTGATTAGAACCAAAGGTGAATTATGTTCTGCAAGCCAGTTTTTTACTTGAACCTCGAGAAATCTAGGAGCATCTTGAAACATTATTTCACTTTCTTCTGTTAGTGCAGCAGATAGATAAATGGCAATACCACCCATGGCTCGACCACTTTTGTATGATTTGACCGCAGGTTTACAAAATTCACTTCCTCATTTACAAGAATGCGTCATATTTACAAGAATATGACACATCAGCATCAATTTCTTGTGCTTCCCTAAGACCCCCTAAGGGCACAATACAATACAGAGATACTTGGTGCATGTTTTCACAGATGGGTCAGAAATTCTGACGCATCTGTTGGCGCTAAAGTCATGCATTGCTAGAGCAGTGTCATAAAAATGATGGTACTCCAGCAATATGAAAAGGCTTCCAATGGAAAAAGACTTGGCAAATGCCCATCCTTTTGGAGTCACAAAAAGGCTTAATAGGCTGCTAAACAGACTGTAGCCTGGCTGTCCTTAAAGTGCTCCAACCCTAAATCTGCTTTCATTCAGAAATGCCTGGCTTCATCAGATGACATATTGAACAATGACACTTGTTTGTTGCAGAATAACCAGTATTAGGCATCCAAGCATGTTCTCTGACAACGACTCTGATGCCCATGACACGCTGATGTAGTCTGCAGTGTCCATACCAACTCATTAGCCGTATTAGGCCAAAGCCTGAACACTGAAACTCTTCAGAATCAGAGGTTGCATCAGGAAGGATGGGTCTCCTGTGCTGTGGAACAGTCGGTTGGCTAACAGGTTGTGCAGAGCAAGGTTTGCACCAGGTTGCCATAAAAGCTTCAGTTAATAACACATTAAATGACAGTAATAAAGTGGTCAGTAGTTGAAGGCCTAGGTGCAAAGATTTTTTTTTTGTGTTGCAAATTTTTATTGATAAGACATAACAATGATGCAAGAGTGCAATATTTTACCGTACAGTGTAGTTTTCAAGCGCAGGGTGAGAGTAAGGGGTGGGGTAAGAGGGATGTGGAATATGGATGGGGGGGTTGGTTACAGGGGGTGGATGCGTACATTTCAGGTCATGTTAACAGTAGCCACTGCCACAAAAAGTCTTGGTGTCGAGGGACAGGGAGTCCAGGTGCCCCACGGGGGGAGAGGAGCACTCCGTAACATCCAGTTGGAGAAGGCGGGAATGCTCATTATGGGTGAGAAGGTTTCAATCAGATCGTTTGCCTGTGTCTCCGGTGTGAGCAACATTAAGTACAAAGCCTCTGCAGCTCACTTTAGTACCAAAGGGAGAATCCAGTTCAGTTTCAGGTGCAGTGTCCAAACCACTGGCATTCTGAAGGCTCCAGGCAGAGGCCAGCACCAGTATTATGAGGGGGTATTAAATCGCATGCATCCTCATCGTGGAGAACCTGTTTGAGCCCCTGGAACGCATCAGACTTGGAAGCGAAAAAGTCCTCCAGCCTCCAGTAGTACTGCATCGAGACAAGGGAACAGCAGGGGAATCCTCCCAAGTCACTGGCTGCAACTTCGTTATATTATAGCACAACGTGGGCTTTGACTTGGCTGACGTTGGCTCAGGGTCCGGCATCGGAATCAGAGCAGAGTTTGTAACGAGTGCCCCTGGAGCAAATCCTGCATTACTGGTGTGGCCTGCAAGAAAGGTGTTGAAGTGGACTGAGTATCAGGCTGAGCCGGAATAGGGTCAGTGGCCCCAGAAGAGAGCCCTCTGGCAAACGTCAAACTGAAGACCCAGACAAATGTATGTGGTCTGAAGGCGTGCCAGAGGAACCTAGCACCTTCCAAAATACCTGCAGCCTTGCTTACTTCAAGGCCTAAATCTGCAGCGGAGTCAGCAATGGCCTAGGAAGTTCCTGATGTATTGCCTCCAAACTTGGAATCTGGCAATGCCATCGATGTTTGAGCTTCCGGATTGCCACTGCACAACTTCTCCATAGAGTTAGAATGGTGGAGCGGGATGGAATCCTGCTTGGACTTCATTGTGGACCTACCCCAGAACAGCGACTGATCCTGGGAATGGTCCAGAGACTTTGAATAGACCTGGCCTCATATAGGTTTGACTTTGCATTGGTTGCATCAGGAAACATTTGTCAAAGCCATTCAAGTCACATATGGAGCTAAGGCACCAACCACTGATGTCTTGTGGGTCCATGACTGCTATCTGCTTCCTACAGGCACAACACAGCTTAAATGCTGTGAGTTTAGAGGGTGACATCCGTGCACACTGTCATAAAACAATTTTGGAAATGTTGGTAAAAAAACAAAAAAGTTGGGAGCAGAGCTCCTGATACATGTCAAATGGTGCAGAAAAAGAGGGAGGGATGTCTTGCCTACATGTGGCTCACTGTCGTCACTTCCAGAGGTGGGACTGTCACCACAGAGCCCTATATTACTATCTACCTTTAAATGGAATCCACTGCAGAACGTTTCCTGGATTCGGTCTGGCCCCTGGGAGGATTCAAAAGGTGAGGAATCTGCAGTTAGAAGTATCCATCAGAACCAATAGTGTGGGAACAGTGGGAGAGCACATGGTTTGCAGCTTTAATGCATTTTTCAGGCCAGCAACAGGACGTTTTAGAAGTATATGACTTCCACAAGGCTGCGTATTGATGGATTATTGGTCAATACAGATAGAAACCGCAGGCACTAAATAGGGCATGTAAAGGGGACAAACCGCCCACCTGATCTTGGAGGAGTCTGAGTAACCTCTGGGACATGGTGCATGTTATGGGGCTTGGTTTTACGGGATGCGGCTAAGGACTACTATTTTGATTATTTCAGGGCACACAGCCTTCTAAGTCGTGTAGGAAGATGCATTAGTCAACAGGGTTTAATGTGGTGGAGAGGTCTTCTAGATTGGGTGTAGTTTCCACCGCCCCAGTGGCGGATGGAGAGTGAATGTTAAGAACTTCAGTGTGAGTGACACCATCTGAGTGCTCCAGAGCACTCCGAGACTGGCAGTCGTCCAGGGTCCAGAGTAGGGTCCTCAGAGATCAAACTAAGCGGGCCTTTGTTCTTTGTAATTAATTTGCCATCGTTCTGGCCATTTCTGGGGCAAATTCATGCAGAAAACGACTGAATAAATCTCCCTGTGGCAACTTTATTTCAATTTACTGATAAATGTATCACTTTTTCTTGTTATGTATTGCATTTTACTTACAGTTTCGGTTTAGAAAAGATTTTCCTGGCTTCCAAATATGAAATCATGCAAGAGTTGGAAAACAAGTCGGTAGAAGGGAGTCAAAATCTGTACTCTTGTGCTGCGATCCGATTTTTTAAATTGAGCTTGAAAGATGTGTTTCCATCACTAGTTCTCATGCGTGAGCCTCTACTGTTTCTCATGGGTACACGCAATCTGCTGGTCACTGTATGTAGATACATGTTTAAACTGTTTTTGCCCACGCAGGCTGACATTCTGCTGGATAAAGAGAGGCAAAACTTCTACGAGTCTTCAATTGAATATGTCTGCCAGATTCAAGAGGTGCAGGAGAGCAAGAAATTCAACATCGTGGAGCCAGTAAGTGTCATACTCTCTTTTATGGGTATATTTGGGAACTGTGGCGTGGAAGACATGATTTTAAGCTCTGGCGATGGAGTAACATTGCAGCATCTTTTATAGACTGGCGGTAACTGGACAAGCTGCCAGAAACTAAGAGGCTTATTTAGTAGCCCTGCGTGCCGCCGGTGCGTCCCTTTTTGTGACGCACCGGAGGCGCATAGTGTAGACCCATACGTAAAAGGCCCTGCAAAACCTCTTTGCGTGGCTTTTCATGGCCTTGCAGATATGGTGTAAGGCAACACACCGCAAGTCGCTGTGTTGCCTTACAACGCGTCAGAGAGGCATACCATGGGCATTAGGGTGGGTTTTCCCACGCAAAACCCATGGGTTTTGATGCGTTCCCAGATTTACAAGAACCTGTAAACCTAGAAATGCGTTATATTCCTACTCCTTCCCAGGGCAGGCACAACGAGGAGAAATATCTTTAATTCTCCTAGTTTTTCCTCTTACTATTTGTGCTGTATTGTGCTGTACACATAGAATGAGAAAGTCTCCTTGGATTCTTCCACTCATGTCTGCGACGCAGGCATCCTGGCACCATGGTACACGGGTGCCTGCCTCAGCACTAGGCAGCCCGTTGTGCACCAGCGCAGGGGGAAAAGACAGAAATGCACTGTATCTTGTAGATGAGGCACATTTCTGCATATTTCTTGTGTCATAGGGCACCTTCCTCTAAATAAGCCCCTGGGTCTGGCCTTTCCACCGACCTCATGCTTGCCAACCACATTTAGAGGTCGAAGGATGGTGGACTTCATCACAGTGAAGTCTCTTCCGGCTCCGGCATCAGAAAAAAAATGTTCTGCAAGACAACCCTTGGCAAAGATGGCATTTGGAGGCCCTCCCTGTTTAGGGCACCCATGCCGTGCCATCTGGCTTGTTGCTTTTGTCCTGGGTTGCCATGTGCAGCATGACGGTCTCAAACAGGAAAACTGCAAAAATACCCCTCACGTGCTGGGAGAAAAAGCTTTTGGTGTTCACCTTTAAGAATAAAAAAATCCTTGTGGGCCGCCACCACATGGCGGACTTCCCTTGATGTGGCTCCTGCGGTGGACATCGGGACAAACATACATTGACACTCATTTCTAGTGCAAAAGGTCATTTATTTAGGACAGGATTTAACATCAACAACAACAACTTTGAACTGTATGAAATCCCTCTCACCCATCTTTCAACTTAGAAGCTTCCTTATGCCCTTCCTTCTCTTCTAATATCTCTCATCAAATCCCCTCCCCTAGACACTCCCCTATTCCTTCCATGCCCTCCTTGTTTGTAAACAATCCTCCCCTCCCATTCTGATCCTTCACCTCATTTTTCCCCTTGGAAGGGGGAACAAGCCCGCATCTGGCTCTCCCCCCTCCCCCATTTCCTGCCAACCTTTGAACACTGCACCTGCCCTAACTGACGTTGAAAACCTAACCCTACCTACCTGACTCACACCCTACCCTTAAAACCCCCTCTGCCTTGTTGCCTACCTTCTGTGCAGGGCGGGTGGGTGGTCAACACCTTTCCCCTCTAATGGTCGGCCCGGAAAGAGGCCGACCCCACCCCTCCAAACCCTTTTATCCCCTCCCTAAACCCACCCCTACTCACCTGTCCCCCAATCACGGCGCACCCGCGCCACTTCCTGCAGTCCCGAAAAGACCCGCGGAGAGACTAGAGCGAGTCTCTCTCTCCGCGGGCCCCCCCATCGGGACAAACATACATTGACACTCATTTCTAGTGCAAAAGGTCATTTATTTAGGACAGGATTTAACATCAACAACAACAACTTTGAACTGTATGAAATCCCTCTCACCCATCTTTCAACTTAGAAGCTTCCTTATGCCCTTCCTTCTCTTCTAATATCTCTCATCAAATCCCCTCCCCTAGACACTCCCCTATTCCTTCCATGCCCTCCTTGTTTGTAAACAATCCTCCCCCCCCATTCTGATCCTTCACCTCATTTTTCCCCTTGGAAGGGGGGAACAAGCCCGCATCTGGCTCTCCCCCCTCCCCCATTTCCTGCCACCCAGGAAAACCCATGTGGCGTTTTTCTGCCCCACCCGGCAAACCCTCGTTTGCCACCCTGATTCCTTCTCATGTCCTGATCCACAGGTCCTCTCCCCACAACTTCTCCAGCATCAGCCTCAAACCCATTAAATAATACGCATTTCCCAATTGCGATAAATGAACTCCATCATCTCTGAACAATGTCCCCTCCTGTTCCTTAATATCCTCGTGCCTCAGCACCTTAATTCCTTGGGCCCAGCAAAACACCCTCATTGCCCTATTCAACTTTTTCCGAGCCCGTTCTATGGCTCCGTGGTTAATTGCCCCTCTCCATACCCGTCTGGGTATAAACTCTGTCCATACCAAACATGTCCCGCACAGGTTCCGCTTCAACAGCTCCAAATCTTTCTGCATAAATTGTATCAATGCAAGCCCAGATTGCCTCACCAAATCATTTTCTCCCAAGTGTATCAGCAACAAGTCCGGGCATCCCCACTGCGGCAAAATCCCTGTGATAAATGGGAGTAAACTCCCCCACCTCATTCCGCTCTTTCCCCACCAACGCACTTCGTGTTGTCTGCTGGGCAGTCCCATTGATCTGCCGTAGATCTGTCTTTCCGCAAATTTTGCCGCCCAATGTACGAATGAATGGCCGACCAGCCAAGTCACTGTCTTATCATTCCGCGGTCCGGCCACGCACCCTGTAAGGAAAAAACACTGTAACAAATGTGATACGAACTTAACCCCCCCCCCCCAACCTGTGTTTCCTTAGGGCCTAACGTAGCGCTCGCAGCATCGGGATTTCCATCTACCTATTGCTTTAATCTTAGCCCAATCCCATCCCAAATGAGCTGCAGCTGTTGCTGCCCCGATCCTAAAGGAGTGCGTTCCAAAATCCCCTGCTTGTCGCCCAGTCCGGCCCAAAGCCATCCTCAAAACCTGTAGCAACTGATAGCTAGTGAGTTTCTTTCCCGATGCATGTACAAACACCCCTGCTTCCCCTGCCTGCCCCCACTTTTGTTTGAAAACCATCCACTCCTTCACTGGGCATGCTAACTCATCACCTCCTTTCTCCAACCATACCCACTTCCCTTTTCCTAGCTGGTCCGTCTTGGACTTCCTGAGCCATATGCCCAATCTCCCTTGATGCAAGCAGATCTCCCTCTCCTTCACACCACAGTCCTTGCCTATGCCTAGTAATTCAGATACCCTAAAAGCCCCGAAAAACATCCAGACCATACACAACCTGAAAAGTCCTACCTCGTGTTCATCCGTGCAACATACTGGCAAAACATGCAAAAGTTCTTTCAGTATCCCAAATGTAATGGGCTCTCTTGCCTTAGTTCCCTCCCCGGCCCTAACCCTGCCCCATCCTTTCAACATTTTTCCCAACAAATCATTCCTTGCTGGATCCGTACCAAAGAAAAGCTTCCCATAAAATGAAACTCCTGCTAATTTCCCGCCTATCGTGGCCGGGGATAGCCCTCCCTTAATCAAATACAGCACAAAGCGTAAAGCCCGTGCTTCTAAACACTCAGACCTCTGAGCCCAGAAATTGCCCTTAAACTCTTCAAAAGATTGAAAGTCCAACCATGCCAGCCTGTAACTTCGCCGCGTAGAGACTGCCAAAGACATCTCCACCAGCCCCGAGATCATCATGCCCCCCACTCCCAAATGTCTGCCGGGACCGTAGTCTTGGACTGCTCCGCTCCTGGCGCCAGGTCGCGAAAACGCCGCCACTGTGAACGAGATAGGGAGTCTGCAATCTCGTTGTATACCCCTGGTATGTGTGCAGCTTTAAAGATAACATTGAGAGATAGACATTGCAGCATGAATTGACGCAGCAAGCGCAACACTCTTAGATCTCTGGCTTTCTGTCTGTTCACCAATTCAACTACTGTCATATTGTCCACTTGGAAAACTACCGTCCGATTGGCCAGTTCCCGTCCCCAGACTGCCAGTGCCACTAACAAAGGAAAAAACTCCAGGAACGCAATACTCCTTCCTTGTTGCAACCACTGTTTGGGCCATGACTCCGCGCACCACCTCCCATCCCAGTAAATGCCAAAACCCGACGCGCCTGCTGCGTCTGAAAATATTTGAACTTGCCACACTGTGTCCACATCTCCAAAAGACATTGGTACCCCATTAAACTTCCTCAGGAACATCTCCCATACCTTTATGTCCTCCCTCAGGGCCAAAGAAACTCTTATCCTATGGTGAGGTAACACTGCCCCTGACATGGACAGCCCAAGTCTTCTACAAAAAGCACGTCCTCCCCTCACCACTCTACATGCAAAATTGAGATAGCCTAGTAGTTTTTGTGCAGTCCGTAACTCCATTTTGTGCAGCGTTCGCACAACTGCTAAGCATTCTAGGATTTCCTTCACTTTTGCTGCTGGCAGTCTTGCTACCATTAGCTCCGCATCTAGCTCTATGCCCAAAAAGGTCATGATTGACAGCGGGCCCTCTGTCTTTTCCGGTGCCAACGGCACTCCTGTCTGCTGCATCAATCTCTGAAAGGCTCCCAAAGCCAGCCCACATGTCCCGGATGCCGCCTCCCCTACAAAAAGAAAATCATCCAGATAGTGTGTCACTGCTTTGTGGCCGCTTGTTTTCACAAAAACCCACTGCAGAAAGGTACTGAAAGTTTCGAATAGCGCGCATGATATCGCGCAACCCATAGGTAGGACCCTGTCTACATATATGGCTCCATCTAACTGCATGCCTAGGAGGTCAAAATCTGCTGGGTGAATTGGTAACAAACGGAAAGCCGATTGTATATCACATTTCGCCATTTCCGCTTTTAACCCGCACCTCAGGACTAATTTCACTGCGTCATCCACCGACGCGTAAATTACTCTGGTATCTTCCTGTGCGATAAAATCATTTACCGACGCCCCTTCAGGCCATGACAGATGATGTATCAGCCGAAATTCGCCTGGCGCTTTCTTGGGAACTACTCCTAATGGGGATATCATTAAATGATCCGTTGGCCAGTCGAAAAATGGACCTGCTATTCTCCCAAGTGTCACCTCTTTGTCTATTTTGTCGCGTATTACTTGCGGCTGTTCGTTTGCAGACCGTAAATTATCCGCCCATCGCCTCTGCCGAGGACCTTGATAACCTACCCTAAAACCTTCTCGAAAACCCCATTCCAATTGTCTGGCCCTATTCTTGTCTGGGTATTTGCGCAGCCATGGCAACAATACATCTAATCTAACTGGCGTAGGCCCCTTTTGGCGTAGGAGCACCTTGTGAGCCCCTTCCTCTTGACGCCCTCCATTGCTCTGCCGGGCTGTTGAGGGAGAAACAGTGTATGACTGGATGACGACCCCCGCACTTGGAGCAGTCATGTTTGAACCTACACTGAGCCCTTGAACAGAAACCCTTGTTGAAATTCCAACAAGCCCCTGTGTTACTCGCCTGCGTTTTTGTATTATTTCCCGCCCCTCCCAGAGCGGGGCGCGCCTGAAAGGGCTTATATGTTACAGGCAACCCGCTCGCCGTATGAGTGGATGCCGCTGTATGTGCTGATGCCATCCATTGCATCCATAATTCTGGGTCTACGTCCCCCCATGGTTTCTCGGGATTGATGCTCACCCGGGCTCTAAACTCCTCGTCATAACTTAGCCATGCGAAACCCCCAAAATGCATCTGAGCCTTCCTAATGATATCCATGTACTTAAAGAGCGCGATGGCCCGGTCTGGGTATTTTTCGCAGTATATGCTAGCGAAAATCAAAAAGGCAGATGTCCAATTGTCCATGGTAATGGGCACCCTAGGCCTGCGTGCTAACTCCCACTCCTCTTCCTTGGAGCCTTCTTTGGCTTGTATGTCCCTATGTAGTAGTTTGAAAACGTCAACATATTCATGTTTCCATATCTTTGTCTTAGTTTTTTCCGCGACATGAGACCCTAAAGGCATGGCCAAACCCATGTACGGCAGGCGCTTCTTGTGCGCTCCCCCTTCTTTGTCCTCCGCGTTCTTGCTCTCCCCAATGGGCGGGCTAACCGCCGTTGTAGTACTGGTGGCTGCCGTCTCTTTATCCTTGTTCATGTCGCCCTTCTGTGCTACGACCTCCCCCGGGTTATCCAAAACTGACCCATCTCCCACACCTATTGATTTGCTCGTGCGCGTAACCTTACTAGCTACTCCCCCGTCACCCCAAACTGACCACCATCTCCCCTTACCTCCAATTGGTTCATCCCCATAACGCGGCGCTCGCCTCGTCATTCCGCCACGTGGCCTCGATAGCCTTACACTTGACGGCCCTTCCGCCATGACGTCGTCCTGAAAAAGAAAAGCAGAGGCAGGGGTTGCGCCGCACTTGCGCCCCCGCCCCCCCCCTCTCTTAACCTCGCTCCCTTCCTCCTCACGCACTTCTCCATCTTCCCACTCTCCTTCATCTTCGTCATAGTCCAATTCCAACTCATCATCCTCTTCCCCGCCTCTTTTGTTTTCCATATACCCTTGAGGTTTGTTTGACGGTAGCTCTATTGTACTTTGGCCCACATGGCGTCCGCCAACCTGCTGATGTCCCCGTTCCCGCGGTGTAGAGAAGGCCGCCGTAGACCCCTCTATTGCTTCGTTCCAACGCGCTTGGGCCGTATTGCACCCCGTTGGTGTCCCCTTTTTCTTGCCAACCTCCGACGTTGACCTTGTGCTGCCTCTCCCCATGTGGCCGCCTGAACCACTGGGGCTTTCCAAGCCAACCTGCCCCTCGGCCGCACAAGCCTCCTGGAACCTACCTTCTCCTGCCTGTGGTATCCAAACCCAGCTACCTTTGCTAACCCCTGCTGCCTGTACCCCCTTCGTGTCTGTGACCTCTTTAACTGTTTTGGTACCCTCGCGTCGCCTCCCTAGCTCCTCCCTGTCTTTGCATAACTGCGTCCATCTGGCCTCGGTTTCAGCCACAGCCCTACGCTGTTCGCGAATTCTGGCTTCTAAATCCCATGTTTCTGACTGGTCCCACCTCGCCTGGGGGGCAGGTCCGTGTAGCCCCCCCTCCATAATCACCTCCCCGGATTGCTTAGGTAACTTCGCCTGGCGTGGGGCTGGTTTGACCCGGCCCGCCCCTGCCCTGGGTCTCCCCAAGTATTTGCCTCTTTTCTTGGCTGGCGGCCCATGGCCCATGTGTAATGCACTCCCGCTCTTAGGGCGTGACAAATCCAATGGGGCCTGCAACCCACTGGGCCCCGGCGCTGGCTGTTCGGTCCCGACCCCCTGTTGCCCCGGGGTTTGCCCTGCCATGTCATCCCCTGGCCTGCCTGGGGGCCCCCCGCGTGCCGGGCCTGCGCCGCCTGCTCCCGTATCGCCTGCGCCCTGGTCCTGAGTGCCCTGGGTCTCCCCCCCAAACATTAGCGGGCTCAATACGTTAGGAGTCTCGGGCCGTACCTCTGTGGCCCGTTCCTGTCTCACTGGTACTTCCTCTGTGTCCCCTTCTGAATCCTGAGAATCGCATGCTGCGATTGCCGCCGCTACCCCGCTTGACGCAGCCCGTGTTGGGCGTGTCATGCCCACCCAAGCCTGCTCCAATACCCCGGGCCTAAGCAAATCAGCCCTCCCAGCCTCGCCCAGTACCCGGAGTGCTGCCCTGACAGCCTCCGCATCAGGAACGTTAGCCATGTCCCCCTATGCCTTGCCCTGTACACCCCCTATTTGAAAATATAAAGAATTTTTTTTATTTTTTTTTTATTTTTTTTATATATATTATATTTTAATTATCCTCCCCGAAGGCCCTTGCTGCTGTGGGCCTTACCGCCTCCTATGTGGCCCCCACACCCTTTTTGCCCCGTGTGTCTAGCCCCCCCCCCACCTTGATACGCCTCCCGGTTCTTTAAAATTTTTTGGCAGGCCCGCCCAGGCGCTGCAGCTGTGTGGCCTCGTCTGACAGCAACCGCGTGGTACCTGTGTGAAGGCCCCAGCTGGAATGCCGCCTCGCGGCCTCCCGAAGAAATTGACACGTCTCCGGCGCTATGCGGCGAAAACACGCGGGAACCCCTGCAGGCCAACGCGCGCCTGTGCCCTCCTGTCCGTGTCTTCGTGCCGGAGAAACAGTCTCCCGGGTTCCGGGGACTGTCGGGAGCGCCCGGGGGGGGGGGGGCGCGGCCCAGGCCGCGCGTGTCCTAAATGCCGGCGGGACGCCGCCTACTAATTTGCCTGCCCGGCCCCCGCGCAACCACTATATGCCTCCCTGAACGCCCACCCCACCCCTTACCGGTTGCAGATGCACCGGACCCTGCCTAAAAGCTCCCTGTACTCGCCTGAATTGGGCCCCAACCTGCCCTCGCCGTCTCCTAACCTGCCGCTCCACCTCAACACCTTTCCCCTCTAATGGTCGGCCCGGAAAGAGGCCGACCCCACCCCTCCAAACCCTTTTATCCCCTCCCTAAACCCACCCCTACTCACCTGTCCCCCAATCACGGCGCACCCGCGCCACTTCCTGCAGTCCCGAAAAGACCCGCGGAGAGACTAGAGCGAGTCTCTCTCTCCGCGGGCCCCCCCATGGAGCTGCCTGGTGAAAACCGCTACGTATGGTGGGCTGACAGTGGCTTGGCCAGTAGAGGGGGCGCCCCCAGCACCTATTCTCTTCCCACCTGGCCCGTGAAACGCTGAATTATCCCCGCAGCCTGATTGGAAGAGAAGTTATCGCCTTGGATGAGCAGTACATATGGTGATGCTAAGGGGGCTTCACCCTGGACATTCTGCAGAGTGGACAAGTGCTGCGCCCGCTCCTGGTGGCTAGTAGCAGGTGGCCACCGTTGGTCCGCAAGAGCTAATTCCACGAGTCATTTTCAGATTATCCACATGGGTAGGTCTCTCAATGAATGCAATCAGAAATTATTAACATTATTATTACCGGAAGGCTCCAGTCCCCGACAGCTCCGGTGTCCAGCGTGAACAACTTTTAAAATAATCCTATAACGCCCAACTTTAACAGGGATGCTTTATCTACGTAATTCTTGACAGTCAGTCAAACCAGAATAAACAGTCAGCACTTCCGGTGCCGAGTGATCGAAGTGTCACGGTACGAGCTGTATCTTTTAAAAAGCTGTGCTGCGCTGCCCTCTAGTGTCAGGGGGCTGCTATCTCTTCATAGTATCGGTGTCTAACCTGGTGAGTGTTCTCGCGCTGTTGTGAAGTCTGGATTCCTGAACTGAGAGTACGGCTCCCAAAACCTAACAGATCAGTGGCAACAAGGAGTACATCACCCAGAGCACAGCCAGATGATGAAAGAAAGTGCTGCACTTCAAGCAGGAACAGGATTCACCACACTGAGTGTAACACGAGACAGTCACGCCTCGAGACGGTTATATCTCGAGTCAGTCACAGCTTCAGCACCTCATGCTTAATGCTTTGTAAAGAGAGACAGTCACATCTTCAGCACTCTGTACTTAATGCTTTGTGAAGCGAGACAGTCACATCGTCAGCACTCTATACTTAATGCTTCTAAGCGAGTCAGTCACATCTTCAGCACCCAATGCTTAATGCTTTGTAAAGCGAGACAGTCACATCTTCAGCACTCTGTACTTAATGCTTTGTGAAGCGAGACAGTCACATCGTCAGCACTCTATACTTAATGCTTCTAAGCGAGTCAGTCACATCTTCAGCACCCAATGCTTAATGCTTTGTAAAGCGAGACAGTCACATCTTCAGCACTCTATACTTAATGCTTTGTGAAGCGAGACAGTCACATCGTCAGCACTCTATACTTAATGCTTCTAAGCAAGTCAGTCACATCTTCAGCACCCAATGCTTAATGCTTTGTAAAGCGAGACAGTCACATCTTCAGCACTCTATACTTAATGCTTTGTGAAGCGAGACAGTCACATCGTCAGCAGTCTGTACTTAATGCTTTGTAAAGCGAGACAGTCACATCTTCAGCACTCTGTACTTAATGCTTTGTAAAGCGAGACAGTCACATCTTCAGCACTCTGTGGTTAATGCTTTGTGAAGCGAGACAGTCACATCTTCAGCACCCAATGCTTAATGCTTTGTAAAGCGAGACAGTCACATCTTCAGCACTCTGTACTTAATGCTTTGTGAAGCGAGACAGTCACATCTTCAGCACCCAATGCTTAATGCTTTGTAAAGCGAGACAGTCACATCTTCAGCACCCAATGCTTAATGCTTTGTAAAGCGAGACAGTCACATCGTCAGCACTCTGTACTTAATGCTTTGTGAAGCGAGACAGTCACATCGTCAGCACTCTATTCTTAATGCTTTGTGAAGCGAGACAGTCACATCTTCAGCACTCTATACTTAATGCTTTGTGAAGAGAGACAGTCACATCTTCAGCACTCTGTGCTTAATACTTTGTAAAGCGAGACAGTCACATCTTCAGCACTCTGTACTTAATGCTTCTAAGCAAGACAGTCACATCTTCAGCACTCTGTGCTTAATGCTTTGTAAAGCGAGACAGTCACATCGTCAGCACTCTATACTTAATGCTTCTAAGCGAGACAGTAACATCTTCAGCACTCTGTACTTAATGCTTCTAAGCAAGACAGTCACATCTTCAGCACTCTGTACTTAATGCTTTGTAAAGCGAGACAGTCACATCGTCAGCACTCTGTACTTAATGCTTTGTGAAGCGAGACAGTCACATCTTCAGCACTCTATACTTAATGCTTTGTGAAGAGAGACAGTCACATCTTCAGCACTCTGTACTTAATGCTTCTAAGCGAGACAGTCACATCTTCAGTCACATCTTCAGCACACTGTACTTAATGCTTCGTGAAGCGAGACAGTCACATCTTCAGTCACATCTTCAGCACTCTGTGCTTAATGCTTTGTAAAGCGAGACAGTCACATCGTCAGCACTCTATACTTAATGCTTCTAAGCGAGACAGTCACATCTTCAGCACTCTGTACTTAATGCTTCTAAGCAAGACAGTCACATCTTCAGCACTCTGTACTTAATGCTTTGTAAAGCGAGACAGTCACATCTTCAGCACTCTGTGGTTAATGCTTTGTAAAGTGAGACAGTCACCTCTTCAGTACTCAATGATTAATGCTTTGTAAAGTGAGACAGTCACATCTTCAGTACTCAATGATTAATGCTTTGTAAAGCGAGTCAGTCACATCTTCAGCACTCTGTACTTAATGCTTGTAAAGCGAGACAGTCACATCTTCAGCACTCTGTACTTAATGCTTTGTGAAGAGAGACAGTCACATCTTCAGCACCCAATGCTTAATGCTTTGTAAAGCGAGACAGTCACATCTTCAGCACTCAGTACTTAATGCTTTGTGAAGAGAGACAGTCACATCTTCAGCACTCTGTGGTTAATGCTTTGTAAAGTGAGACAGTCACATCTTCGCCATCTCATACTTAATGCTTTGTAAAGCGAGTCAGTCACAGCTTCAGTCACATCTTCAGCATTCTATAGTTAATGCTTTGCAAAGAGAGACAGTCACATCTTCCGCACCCAGCGATTAATGCTTTGTAAAGCGAGACAGTCACATCATCAGCATTCTATAGTTAATGCTCTGTAAACAAAGACAGTCACATCTTCAGCACTCCGTACCTAAGGGTTTGTCACACGAGACAGATTTTTAGCACCCCATACTTAATGCTTTGTAAGAAGATATAGTCATTCCTTCAGCACCCCGCAAGCAGCGTTTTTAGCAGTTTGAACTCAGTTTGCTGGTTATCGTACAAATACGCATGACTGGTTCTCTTTGGCGATGTAGCATTGGGTGAAGAGCCCCAAACACATTGAAAGTGTTATAAGAAAGTTATAAGAAACGTTGCCAACCCAAAGCATGTGGTGGACCCTCCTTAAAGACTGATTATATATGCGAGGAAGGCGTGTCATGTCCCACTGTAGCTGTTGGTATCTGCACAGAATGACGGCAGAGAATCACAAAGGGGATCTCATGTCTTTGCTCCCTGAAGTAAGCACACTCTTAGTTAGGGCTGTCAATCTAATCCACAAAACATATTGATGAGTCCAAGTTCCAACCACTTGAAGGTGGGCGTGATTGGTAAAAGAGAACATAGTTTTAGGAAAACCAGATACTCAGTAGAGTTTTTACTTGTGTTGAAAGTTGACGAATCGTCTGTCGGCCAGGAGATGGTCAGAAATTGCATTAACTGGGAGTCCTTCTGATATTAGATGAAGTTGACATCCTGGATGAGAGTGGCAGAAAAGCCATACAAAGGGCTGGAGGTGGTATTCACAGGCTGTCTTTTAGGTCGAGTGTTAGCGCTCGCCCTGCAGTATACTTAAGTATACTTATATTGTGGGTTAAAGCAATTTCATTTGTCGGTTGCCCTGTCCTTTAAAAATTCTTGCTCGCTAGTGGTCAGTTCTGCCTTTTCCTCCCTCCTTTTTCTGTTTCAGAGCAGTGACCTAGTACTGTATCGTTCCACTTTGGTTTCTTTATCTGTTGCTGTGAGGGACTACTGTCACCATTTCTTTGGTGCTCCCTTTTAGGCTGGTAGCTGTCTGCGTTTTATTGCGTTCCATTCCTCCCACCTCCTCCATGTCCCGGACATTTGTTTTGGCTTTATTCCAGTGCTGTCCTAGCTTATTGTACTAAATAAAGGGCTTCTGAAATAAGCTTATTTTACTAAATAAAAACACCATATGCCCTTGCATCGCATCGCAGAGAGTCTCTCTATTTCTCCAGGGCCCCTCCCTGTCAGCACTCAGGACATCACACACAGCGCATTGCTTATCTCCTTTACGGAGCCATAAATCTTCTCAGGCTGCTCTGCTAACTTCATTAAAGCTTTTTTTTTGTTTTTGCTCCTGGGCGCTGTTGTCAAAGAATGACAGTTAACTTGTTTGAAATGTGCGAAACCAATTGCATTGCAAATGCTTGTTTCATTCTGTGGTAGGGCTAGGAATAGACCTTTGTGTGGGTGTGGTGTATGTGGAATGTGGAGGCCTTCTGGTGTGCAAAAGGCTGGTGTGTGTGGGTTTCAATGGCAGATTGTGGCGAGGCAGTGGGAGCTGGTACTTACCTGGGTGGCAATCTTCCTCTTGCTTTCCTCGTATTGTCCTGTATCTTCTTGGAGGGACTTTCATCAAGACTGCACCTTCCTGACTTATCTCGCTATACACCCAACAGGATGGGACCGCACAATGTACTGTGCAAATGTTTATTAATACCCACCTGTATATGGCACATGGACCCTGGGACGCCCAAGCTGGCCTAATCCATCCTGTCTCTGGTTTAAAACCCGGTTGAACTAATGTTCTAGCTTCCTGTCTGTTTAGTTATGTCTTCTATTCATGACATTCCATTTCAGCTCCTGTTTTATAATGTGAATGAGTTAATGCCTGGTCCCTTGGCTGCCTACTGTGTCATTTGTTATCTTATGATTTTTTTGTTTCAACCTATATCGCTTTGAGACTGTGTTAGTCACATCTTGGACCACCCCAGGCAGTAAATCTGTGTTACATCATGCTATTGGGTGTTGAGCGTATTACTCCACTTCCTCTTGAGTGTTTTCATTGCAGAGATTGAAATTCATTATTTAAAACATGTGCCAGGGACTATTCGTCGAATGCGGAAGCCATCTTGAAAAGAAGACTCTCCCCTATAAATCAACACATTCTGCATTATAACCACATGCTTATTTGAAGTATGATGCAGGTATTTACATACTCTATAGTACTTTCAGGTGTAATTTAGGACGACAGTACTTTTATGTGCTAAAGTAAGATTCATAAAAACAGTTTTGTTCAAACACACACTTTACACATAATGTAGAGTATTTGCATCATTTTCGTGAACATGATTAAAGTAGGCCCTTGGTTCTGATTTTATAGTGTTGTTGTTCGCTTGTACCCTGTTTGTAAACCTAAAAGAGGCGTCAGTTCTTGCCTGACGTTGGAGAGCACGACATTTTGGGCTGGTACCATTCTGCACATAGAGAAGGGGTCCACAAAGGGGGCCGCCATGTTACCTTCCGCTTACCTATCCAGGAGCAAGGCTTTGAAATGGAGGCAAATTTTAATGGACACCCCATCCTTAGCTGATACTTAAAGCATATTGTGAGAGGACAATGATTGAGTTAATTGTGCCATTCGTGATATGTGCAGAAAGGGGACATTCTATTTCAGTTGCCTGTAATTAATCTTGTCTCTACAGCAACAAGAAAAACATTATTTACTTTCTTTATTTAGGCTAAAGTGCTTTTTCTTTACAAAGGCAGGACTCACTCTGCAGGCTCCTCTTCACTTGCCAGCACTTACTTTTTGACAAGAAGACAAGTCGTGTAATAAAAGACTCCATTAGTTCCTTCTTTAATGGCATTCTGCAAAGTAAAAAATGAAGTTTTAAAACAAAAAGATTCTCCTGCGTCCTATGTAGCAACATTACAGCAAATGTTGCATTATTTGCATTCCTAACTAAGGCCAACTTAATATGTTAAGCATGACTGCACACAAATCAGAGAATAAATATTGTTAATATGTAGAATTATGGCTGGGTAACAGTGAATTAAGGGAATGTTTTTCACCAAGGGGTTCTGAGTGACGTCAAGAAGACCACAAGAGCGAAGCTCGAGTTGTCTGTGATGTCACTCATAACCCCGAAGTAAAAAACATACCAGTAATTCACTTTTTACCCATCTTTAATTTTATGTTATGCATGGCCCCCAAAATCATCTTCTCCTGCCTTCAACTACTGCACAAGGGCAAAGGATAATGGAAGAGCTATCCATAGCATGCCCTCGTCTCCCTGATGCAAATGTGAACAATAAATATCCTACCTGCAGTATGTAACCAAAGCTGCTACCTCCCCTGACTTCCTCTCCCCTCCTGCAGAGGTGCTTTCTACTTTCAGTCAAAGCAGACAAGCAGAGCTGCACTGACAGGCTCTCAGAGGACCTGTCATCTGGCCGGGAAAGGTTTTATGACATCACAAGAGTTGATAACCAACTGTTGTGATGTCATAGCAAGGAATTATGACTTTCAGAAATTTAAATAAAGCATAGAGGCTCTCTGTGCGAGCCATACATAACAAAACTGTTCTTTGGCAGTCATGTTTACTCAGAACTGGAGCACACAATTACGCCCTCTAACCTGCTGCTGAGGTTTATAATGGTTGCAAGAGGTTCCAAACCCAAGCAATAGCTGTATAACAAGACAGACGATGTTTAACAACTGGAATAGCTAAAGGCAAAGGGGCTATAATTTTATCAGAACACTTCACCCGCTGACGGTAGGGTCGAGTGGGAGAAGAAACATGGACTGCGGGTATATGGGAGGAGAGAAGAAACAGGGACAGAGGGTGGATGGGAGGGGAGAAGAAACAGGGACAGAGGGTGGATGGGAGGGGAGAAGAAACAGGGACAGAGGGTGGATGGGAGGGGAGAAGAAACAGGGACAGTGGGAGGATGGGAGGAGAGAAGAAACAGGGACAGAGGGTGGATGGGAGGGGAGAAGAAACAGGGACAGAGGGTGGATGGGAGGGGAGAAGAAACAGGGACAGAGGGTGGATGGGAGGAGAGAAGAAACAGGGACAGAGGGTGGATGGGAGGGGAGAAGAAACAGGGACAGAGGGTGGATGGGAGGGGAGAAGAAACATGGACTGCGGGTATATGGGAGGAGAGAAGAAACAGGGACAGAGGGTGGATGGGAGGGGAGAAGAAACAGGGACAGTGGGAGGATGGGAGGAGAGAAGAAACAGGGACAGAGGGTGGATGGGAGGGGAGAAGAAACAGGGACAGAGGGTGGATGGGAGGGGAGAAGAAACAGGGACCGAGGGTGGATGGGAGGGGAGAAGAAACAGGGACAGAGGGTGGATGGTAGGGGAGAAGAAACAGGGACAGAGGGTGGATGGGAGGAGAGAAGAAACAGGGACAGAGGGCGGATGGGAGGGGAGAAGAAACAGGGACAGAGGGTGGATGGGAGGGGAGAAGAAACAGGGACAGAGGGTGGATGGGAGGGGAGAAGAAACAGGGACAGAGGGCAGATGGGAGGGGAGAAGAAACAGGGACAGAGGGCAGATGGGAGGGGAGAAGAAACAGGGACAGAGGGCAGATGGGAGGGGAGAAGAAACAGGGACAGTGGGAGGATGGGAGGGGAGAAGAAACAGGGACAGAGGGCAGATGGGAGGGGAGAAGAAACAGGGACAGAGGGCAGATGGGAGGGGAGAAGAAACAGGGACAGAGGGTGGATGGGAGGGGAGAAGAAACAGGGACAGAGGGCAGATGGGAGGGGAGAAGAAACAGGGACAGTGGGAGGATGGGAGGGGAGAAGAAACAGGGACAGAGGGCAGATGGGAGGGGAGAAGAAACAGGGACAGTGGGAGGATGGGAGGGGAGAAGAAACAGGGACAGAGGGTGGATGGGAGGAGAGAAGAAACAGGGACAGAGGGTGGATGGGAGGGGAGAAGAAACAGGGACAGAGGGTGGATGGGAGGGGAGAAGAAACAGGGACAGAGGGTGGATGGGAGGGGAGAAGAAACAGGGACAGAGGGCAGATGGGAGGGGAGAAGAAACAGGGACAGTGGGAGGATGGGAGGGGAGAAGAAACAGGGACAGAGGGTGGATGGGAGGGGAGAAGAAACAGGGACTGGGTAGGAAGAAGAGTCAAAAAAAGCGCTATGACTCAGCCAGCGTTGACTGCATCATATCGCCTTTTAAGAAGAAATAGTACCTGAATCACAGCGGGAGGTGCAGATGGCCAATGGAGGGACACTAATCAAGCATAAGTAATCTTGTTCTTGGTCCATGCACTACGGAAAGAAAAGAAAGTGAAGCATTGCAAGCCCTGCCCAGTTAGGAGGCAGCAAAGAAGAGTGATGGTGATGCCAATGAATGGTAAGCAATGGGCGGGTTCCAAGCCCATTACTAATACCAAGAGTCTCACAAGCCAGAGTGCAATTGCTAGCGCTTGCTCACGCACACAAGACCTGAAAAGTGAGAAGTAGAAAGACAAGTATTGTAATGTGCAGAGGGCTTATACCAATCAGTATTGACCCTCAGGTGGTGTGGGTGGAACAATCTGATAGCATTGTAGCCCTTCTGCCTTGGTATTTAACCAGCATCCGAGGCCCTCACCCTGATTATAGCTCAAGTTCAGGGCCTCTAATAATCGTTATGGCCTTTAGCAGCGGATGATAGATGTACCATGTTCCTATGTGCTGAGTATGTTAAATATTAACAGGTTGGGAGTGCCTTGGTGTGTTGCATAGATTATGCAACATTTCCTCCCATGCCATACATGGAAACTGCTTTCAATGAAATACCTTACTTTTGCATTTTGTGAAATGTTGAAAATTGGGGAACACTTTGATGGCTAAATGATGTCGTTTAATACGGTGCCTAGATGCCTTTCGAATCACTAATGTATTTAATTGAAAGAGCATTTATTTACAACTGCTAAGTATTACTGCAGACCCTACTTTTAAGAGTGCCTTGCCTAGCTTCAAGGAGTTTAAAGCTCTAACCATTTTTTGCAACTTAAAAAAAATATATACATATGCACTTTTATTAATAACCCGCTCGTTTTTGTCTCACAGGGAGTGACTTCATTGTACTTGGCAAAGCTAACAGTCCTGCCTTAGTGTGCTAACCCACAACCAGCGTTTGTGCATACCTGAGTTTGCATATTAGAGCAGACTTCTTGGTTTTGCCAAAGCTTGATTGAACCCGTGAGGTTAGCCCGTTTTTTAGCTGTGGCATATTTCCTATTATTAATATTGCTTGTCAGCTTCTGTTTTACCCACATGGTGAGTCAATGCTGGTGCTTGGCTGCTGTAACATTCCTTCTCTGATTCTTTCAGGTTTTGGCCTTTCTCCACTGCCTCTTCACTTCCAACAACCTGACCTTTGAACTCACCCAGGACTTCCTGCCATATAAACAGCAGCTTCAGCTGAGCGTCCAAAATGTACGTTTCCACAGGATTTCAACAATGTAAATGATTTCTGCTGGCGTTCGTAACCCTTGCTGCCTCGATTGGATCAAAGTTATGAGATAGCTGAAACCCCCAAAGTCACCTTAGCTTCTTACTGCCAGAGTCCATATAAAAGCCATCAGCATGTATACTGCCAGATTGACTCAGCCTTTCACCATTAACCTGTTGATATAATGAGGTCCATGTACTCGAGTGATGCAATACCCCGTTATCAGCAATTTGAAGATGTGTGCTTTGCAGGCAGATTAATACTGTTGTGGTTAACAGTAATACTGCTACCAAGAACTGTAACAGTGGCAATAGTATTGCAGTTTTAATGTTGTATTATTGTATAATTATTGCCACTGTTATTATGTGGCTTTTATTATCCTTGTTATTGTCTTGTCTGGTAAACATAGGTAGTTGTTGGCTTTGAACATAAGGTAGCCTGTGGGAGCCATTGACAGTGGGTGAAATGCTGTTAACTCTCCCCCTTACCATGATGAAATTTAGGCCTCCATCCCACTGTGCTGAAATGCTGTTCTCATTTTACATCCTTGGTGGTACCCACTCAACCTGCTCTTTTCTTGCAGACGAGGAACCACTTCAACAGCACGCGAGACGAGATGGAGGACCTGAAGAAGAGGATGAAGGAAGCCCCCCAGACCTGCAAGCTGCCCGGGCAGACCACCATCGAGGGATACCTGTACTCGCAGGAGAAATGTAATGCGCCTGTTTGCGTTTACCTCATAGGCAGGCAGCGCCTCTCGGTGGGTCTGGTGGCTCAGTGCACTAATACAGCCGCTGCAGGATTTTCTGTTTGTTCCCTGGGTCAAATATTTGAATCACTGAGGACTCACTCAGCCATTTATTCTCCAGAGGTCAATAAAATGAGTACCATTCAGTTGAGTAAAGGATAACATCTGTTTTGTTAGAGTGGGCCCCTAATGAAGGATGCTGGACTCATGCTTCTTCTCCAGTGAGGGTGTCTGCTAGGTGCACCTCATAGGGCTGCACTGTGGGATCAGAGTCTTAGCATCATCGAGTAGAACTAATCCCATTGTGAGAGCTCACATCCAGACATGTGGCTTGCAGTGACATATGTCTGCCAACAGTACCCATATTCGTGTCACATTCTTCATCAATTTCTAACTCTTTGACATACTCTCTCTTTGGCTCCTGAGGTCACCTAGATGAGGGAATGACCTAAACTCAGTCTGCTGTTCTGGCAGCCACTGAGAGTGGGATAGGTGTAGTGTGAGGGGCACTTGGTGAAAGAGGCGGTCTGCCATCTTTTCTGTCTTCTTTGACCTTTGTCTTAACCGCAGTGTCCTAATTCCCATAGTGAGCTGAACTGGGCCTTCCTATTGGAAGAAATGTACTGTATTGCTCGCCCTCCTGTTGGCCTCAGACGTACAAACAGAAGTTCTTCGTTCACTACAGCTCGACCGCAGGCATGCCTTGTGCTGTAAGCTGCCCGTATGATTGGCTTCAGCCAGTTAGTGCTTAATTTGTTAACACATGAGTGCTGAAGCCCTGAGTTTTTTGGAGCAGTTTGCTGCTGGTATTGCCAGGTTGCCACATAACAAGGCTCCTTACTCTTGATTCCACGTCATCCCTCGTTCGTCCCCGCTGCCCACTTCTCGTATCTCAACCATCTCTCGTTCTTTTTTCTACCGCCTTTCTCTCTTTGTCCCTGTTTTCTCTCTTTTCTGCCTTTCTCTCTCTTGATCTGACTCAAAGCCTGGTGATGAAGATGAGTCCAGGTGCCCACATATGAAATCTGCCGCTCTGATGCTGAGATGATTATCTCAGACCACTTACTCCCCACACTGTGAGTTTAATGGCTCAGACTGAAACTGCTGTGGGCAGGAATGCTTTGCAAGGTGAGGGTTCCCGTGTATGTGCAGATATTCAGAGGGAAGCTAGCCTCGGATCCCCTGTACTGTGTACCAGAGGGGAAGCTAGCCTCGGATCCCCTACTCTGTGTGTCAGAGAGTGTCAGAGGGAAGCTAGCCTCGGATCCCCTACTCTGTGTGTCAGAGAGTGTCAGAGGGAAGCTAGCCTCGGATCCCCTACTCTGTGTGTCAGAGAGTGTCAGAGGGAAGCTAGCCTCGGATCCCCTACTCTGTGTGTCAGAGAGTGTCAGAGGGAAGCTAGCCTCGGATCCCCTACTCTGTGTGTCAGAGAGTGTCAGAGCGGAAGCTAGCCTCTAATCCCCTACTCTGTATGTCAGAGAGTGTCAGAGGAGAAGCTAGCCTCGGATCCCCTACTCTGTGTGTCAGAGAGTGTCAGAGCGGAAGCTAGCCTCTAATCCCCTACTCCGTGTCCCAGAGAGTGTGAGAGGGAAGCTAGCCTCGGATTCCCTGTACTGTGTACCAGAGGGGAAGCTAGCCTGGGATCCCCTACTCTGTGTGTCAGAGAGTGTCAGAGGGAAGCTAGCCTCGGATCCCCTACTCTGTGTGTCAGAGAGTGTCAGAGGAGAAGCTAGCCTCTGATCCCCTACTCTGTGTGTCAGAGAGTGTCAGAGCGGAAGCTAGCCTCTAATCCCCTACTCTGTATGTCAGAGAGTGTCAGAGGAGAAGCTAGCCTCGGATCCCCTACTCTGTGTGTCAGAGAGTGTCAGAGGAGAAGCTAGCCTCTGATCCCCTACTCTGTGTGTCAGAGAGTGTCAGAGCGGAAGCTAGCCTCTAATCCCCTACTCTGTATGTCAGAGAGTGTCAGAGGAGAAGCTAGCCTCGGATCCCCTACTCTGTGTGTCAGAGAGTGTCAGAGGAGAAGCTAGCCTCTGATCCCCTACTCTGTGTCCCAGAGAGTGTCAGAGGGAAGCTAGCCTCGGATACCCTACTCTGTGTGTCAGAGAGTGTCAGAGGAGAAGCTAGCCTCTGATCCCCTACTCTCTGTGCCAGAGAGTGGCAGAGGGAAAGCTAGCCTCGGATCCTCTACTCTGTGTGTCAGAGAGTGTCAGAGGAGAAGCTAGCCTCTGATCCCCTATCTCTGTGCTGGAGAGTGGCAGAGGGAAGCTAGCCTCGGATCCCCTGTACTGTGTACCAGAGGAGAAGCTAGCCTGGGATCCCCTACTCTGTGTGTCAGAGAGTGTCAGAGCGGAAGCTAACCTCTAATCCCCTACTCTGTGTGTCAGAGAGTGTCAGAGGAGAAGCTAGCCTCTGATCCCCTATCTCTGTGCCGGAGAGTGGCAGAGGGAAGCTAGCCTCGGATCCCCTGTACTGTGTACCAGAGGAGAAGCTAGCCTGGGATCCCTTACTCTGTGTGTCAGAGAGTGTCAGAGCGGAAGCTAACCTCTAATCCCCTACTCTGTATGTCAGAGAGTGTCAGAGGGAAGCTAGCCTGGGATCCCCTAGTCTGTGTGTCAGAGAGTGTCAGAGCGGAAGCTAGCCTCTAATCCCCTACTCTGTGTGCCAGAGAGTGTCAGAGGGAAGCTAGTCTCGGATCCCCTACTCTGTGTCCCAGAGAGTGTCAGAGGGAAGCTAGCCTCGGATCCCCTACTCTGTGTCCCAGAGAGTGTCAGAGGGAAGCTAGCCTCGGATCCTCTACTCTGTGTCCCAGAGAGTGTCAGAGGGAAGCTAGCCTTGGATCCTCTACTCTGTGTCCCAGAGAGTGTCAGAGGGAAGCTAGCCTCGGATCCCCTGTACTGTGTACCAGAGGGGAATCAAGCCTCGGATCCTCTACTCTGTGTCAGAGGGAAGCTAGCTGCAGATCCCTTACTCTTTGTGTTCGAGCTAGCCTCGGATCCTGTACTCTGCGTGTCATAGGAAAGCTAGCCTTGGATCACCTGCTATGTTTCAGAGGGAAGCTAGCCTTGAATTCTCTTCTCTGTGCCAGAGGGAAGCTAGCTGCTGATCCCCTACTCTGTGTGTCAGATGGAAGCCTGCCTCAGATCCTCTACTCTGTGCCAGAGGGAAGCTAGCCTCAGAGCCTCTGCTCTGTGCATCGTAGGGAAGCTAGCCTCAGAGCCTCTGCTCTGTGCATCGTAGGGAAGCTAGCCTCAGATCCTGTGCTCTGTGCATCGTAGGGAAGCTAGCCTCAGATACTCTACTCTGTGTCAGAGGGAAGCTAGCCTCAGAGCCTCTGCTCTGTGCATCGTAGGGAAGCTAGCCTCAGATCCTGTGCTCTGTGCATCGTAGGGAAGCTAGCCTCAGATCCTGTGCTCTGTGCATCGTAGGGAAGCTAGCCTCAGATACTCTACTCTGTGTCAGAGGGAATCTAGCCTCAGATACTCTACTCTGTGTCAGAGGGAAGCTAGCCTCAGATACTCTACTCTGTGTGTCAGAGGGAATCCAGCCTTGGATCCTGTGCTCCGTGTGCTAGAGGGAAGCTTCCCTCAGATCCCCAGAAGAGGTGCAACGACCAGTCGTAGAGTGCTGCAGCTAGTTTTGAGAGGCTGGACATCGTCGTGCCTGGCACCAGGACTCTGGCAATCACCAATTCCCGAGCAGTAATGCCTGCTCAGAGTTTCACAATATTTTTCCCTATCAGGACATTCTGTTTCCATAGGATTTTCAATAGATGTGTGATTTTTCTCTATTGACGCAACTGCAAAACATATTGGGTATGTGTTTACTTAAATTAATGTAAACTCACTCATTAATTAATCCGTTTGCATTGTTACAGGGTTCTGATTAATTCAAGTCAGAAATCATTTTAGCATGCAAAATGAAGAGTATGTAGACAAACTCATCATGATGTAGTGCACACCAGTCCATTGTGTAAGTGAGCACAGTGGCTGCGAAGAAGCCCTACTTTAGTAGCTGCACGGGAAGGCTTTTCTTCATATGTAAAATGTTCTGTACTGTGAGAGATACAAAAAGAAAAAAGTAACAAGCATTTGCAATACAAGGGGACGCGCGTTTGCTCGAGTTAGAGCTTTGCGTTTTAAACTCCTAACCGGACTTCATAAGAGAAACGCAAACACACAAAAGGAAACAGAAGTTCGCTCACAGTGAAACGTATTGGCAAAAGTTCAATTATCCATGTAATAGGGTCGATGTCATGCAAAGCGCATGACTACTATCCAGCGTGATCGTGCTGCCTGTGAAATAAATATAAAAGTAGTCCAGAAACCATATGGAAAACATGGAGTCTTGCATGTTTTCAGTAGTTGGCCGGTGCGCTTGAGAAGGGCTAAACACCCGAAAAGGTATGACGTATGCATCCCTTTCTCTAATGCAATGAAGCGAATTGTAAAAGGCAAGCCCACGAACCAACCAAACTGATGGGCGTGCTTAAAAGCCCATAGTGATATTATACCCGGGACAGAGCGGTTTGCGCTCTACCCTAAAAAGTGGAACTGTACTGAGGGCAGTCAGCTCCAGGCGTATCTACAGAGGAGTAGGTATGTGTCTGGAAATCTAAGCCTTGTATGGCTATCCGAGGCATACTCCTGTGAATAATGAGAAAGGCAGTGTAAACAGACCATACAAGTGTTAGTCTACAATCAGAGGTGGCTGCTGACTTTTAAAGTGATGGGCCATAACTGTGAGTATTATAAAGGGAATCAACTTGACGATCCAAGCCCTCCGAGTCCCGAGGTTAATCCTGCCACCTCACGCTGCCTGCTTCTAAAGATGTAACCTAGTCGGGAAAAATAAGCCTGAGCTCCCCCAGCCAATCCAGGCACTGCTCTTATGCTGCATATGATACTAAGCAGCATAAGAGCAGTGCTAGGATTGGCTGGGGCATGCAAACACAACGCTCCATTGAAGACCAGTGGGGCTGTGTCTTTGCTGACGCAGCTCCATGGCAGCCTTCAGTTTGGAAGCTTGAACTGCGCATATTGGATTGGCCACAGCAAAAATACTGGCCAGTCTCATGCACAGCTCAGTTTAGGCCTCAGCGGCTGGTCCCACCCATGTCGAGCTCCGTAGCCCCGCCCATAAGGAAATACAGTGAATGGAGGTATGGCCATACGGGGTAATTTAATTTGTCAAAAATAGCCTGGGACCATAGTGGCTTGCAGCAGTAGGGGGTCAAAGCCCCTGTGAAGAAACTGCCTCTGTCTACAATTTGTATGTCTTCCTATTTTGAGATTCAGATTCAAGGTGTCCAAGTAATGTTGGTCCTTTCATAAGCTCAGATTCTTAAAATGATGGAGTGTTGAAATGATGAATGACATCCAAGCTCTTCAGAGATGCTGCATTGCAAAATCACTTAATACCCAACAAACAGTTGTAAATGCAGAGTTTGCTTTAGAAATGAAAAAGAAGATATATTCTGAACCCCAGGATGTAGGAGCTGCTCTGAGTGCAGCAGCCAAGCGTTCAGAGGAGCTTCCATCCATCCACGGTATATGCGCCCCCCTCTGGAAGAGTGCATGAAGAACATCTGGCAGCGGAGTCTCACTGTGGGCTGCCCTCTCTCTCTCTCTCCAGGGGCCCTGGGGATGTCCTGGGTGAAACACTACTGCAAATACGAGAAGGAATCTCGCGTCCTGAAAATGATTCCACTGGAGCAGAAGCCGGGCGCCAAGCAAGTGAGTATCTTCGACCTGTAACTAGTTGTGCTTGGTGGAGACATGTGGAAAATCCCTGAAGCCAGAACGCAGATATAGAAAGGACTGGAAAGGGCAATTCTGTTAACAATGATAACATTGTAATGAACAAGCATTGGCGAAGTCAATAGGTCTGGCATTAGCCACTGAGCTTTTGGCTCTGCCAATGCCTATTTTGTTTTTGTTTGTGAATGATTTTATATGAAGGCACACAATTCTATGCAAGCAGTCGCTCTCTAACAGTATATATATATATATATATATATATATATATATGTTCACTAAGAACAACCAGTGGTTACAAGTAAGTTATAGTTAGATTGGTGTTTTACCCATACAAAACATAGAAATTCAGCAGTTATAGTTATACTTATGTTAACAAATGATAACCCGTGGTGTAAAGTAAGTTAACGGCATGAGTTATAGTTACTCCAGATAAGTATAACTATAACTACAACTATAACTTATAAATTTTTATGGGTAAAAAGTAAACCTAACTATAATGTCCCTGTAACCTTTGGTTTTCTTAGTGAATTTCTTTGTTTGTTTTAAATGTAAAGTAATATATAATTACCGTATGCTAATACATCCACCGCTGTTCATGGCCTTCGATCGTGCAGATTTGTGCTTGTCGAGTATGGTCTCATACTCGTCCTTGGCGGGAAAGATCTGAAACGGATATGCATATATAATGATTATCAGTCTTTGCCTATTATTGTGCTTATGTGCACATTGTCAAAGAGCAGAATCGCATCACTCATAGTCGGGTAAGGCAGTGGCTGAAGTGGGTTCACACTGAGCCCCACGCTGTATGCTGTTGTGAGCAGAAGCAAAATGTGAATGACACAACAGCAGACCAATGGATGAAGAGAGCTTAAATAAAGCCCTTGTAAGTATGTATGATTTAAAAAAAAAAGACAAAAAAAAAAGGTCTTGGCTAACTCCAGACCTAAAAGCTAGCCCCATCTAATTAATGAAAGAGAGAACTAAAAAAGTGGTAAAATACTTGAATGAATGTCAGCCATGATAATTAAACTGTGCCACTTTCCAGTCCATTATCATTCTGTTTACTGTGCCACTACAAACAGGAACCACCCACATGTAAATCATCCTTGTCCCAAAATAGACAGTGAGAGGTCTAGCCTGAACTGCTCTGAGGCGCCCCCTCTTATGGTAACGTAGGCAAACAGACATGTTTTGGCTTTGTTGGGCCACACCGATGAAACGCAGCTTTCTCGATTCCTTTGTCACAGCGTGGTACTTAGTAAAAAGCCAGTCAGAATATCCTAGGACTGCTTGGGTTCATTTAATGTTACTGTTTCATGAAGCGCCCGTGTGCTTACATATATGTTAACTGACTTAAAGATCTTCTGCTAGGACCTTTCATGACACAAAGCTCCTCCTGTGGGAAAATGAAGGATACATGAGTGAAACAAAAATAACTTTTAACAAGTTTCTTACTGTTATGACTGTGTCCCTGTTTAAGTGTTTCATATCCAAAATAATGCTCATAGAATAGCCATGCCTCAATCAAGCCCCTTCTCCCTAATGTCACAGGGGTGTTTAGTCATTGGTGCGCCAGGCAAAGAAAACAAAACATTTCAGAATTTGGAGCCACTAAACCTGAGTTTGTATCCTAGATTCCCCTAGGGCTGACATGCACACAGAAAATCTCTATACTCAGGCAGGGAATTTACCAGCATGTGCACGACTATTATGATCTTTATTAATTGGAATTAAATTAATTATGGTATTTAGCTGAGAAAGCTAATCAAACTTGCTTCCCTCGTGAGCTGTGGGAGCAGTCGGTTGTGAGGTGAAAAAAAGGAAACTTAGGTTCTGAAGTTCATTATTCACAAGGCATTGGGAGGAACAACAATTGTAGAGGGTTACGCACGGCTTCCCTATTGGTTGACCTATTGATTCACTGCACCAGAAAGGTTGATCTCCTCTTCTGCCCTTGATTTTTATCATACGTTTGCCACCTTACTTAAACAAATTTGCAAGGGGGTCTCCTAAAAAATCTGGATACCTTTGAATTGGTACAAATAATGCTTAATTCATAGTTGAAATTTTAAGCGAGAACCTTATATTTAGCTGACTCAGACACCTCCAACTTCAACTCAGACTGCATTATGTATTATTCATCTGTATTTTTGTACTATACTGATCACTAGAATTTGTAGCCTGCATTTAATGTCATGAGTAAAGATCTTGTCTTCCTCAACACAGATTGAGGAAAACCACTTCTTTCTAAAAATGTGATCTTTCTGTTCGTCTTCTCAGACAACATCCGATTTCACGCTGAAGTCGTGCATTAGGAGGAAAACGGACTCCATCGACAAGCGGTTCTGCTTTGATATTGAAGTCAATGAAAGGTAGTTTTTAATGGATTTGTTTTGACAAATTCAACAGTTATGATTGTAGGCAAATGTAATGTTCTATAAGTGAAATCTTTTCAATGCTCTCAACCCAGGGGTGTAAGAGAATAAATATTGCTAAAGAAAATGCCCCAAAAGCCCCAGGTTACTGTATTAATAGCTCACTGTTCTGTCTGTGCTTCGCGTACATTCAGCTTGTACATTGAGGGTCTAAGGTCTCGCTGTGGGAGAAAATGCACCTATGATGATGAAGATAATACAACTAGTAATAATGGTGATAGAATTACATACTTATATTAGTACAAATAATGATTATTATAATTTTGTAACAAAATAATTGTTGTTGTTATTATTGTTACCAAATACCAATAAAGCACACTGCAGGAGTATAAATTTAATAAGCATTTCATTGCCTCGTGATTATTAGATTAGGTTATGTCACTTGTTTCACCTTTTCTCACGGTTTCAAAAATTAGAAAAATTTGCCATGCCGGCGGCTCCTATTTAAACAATCAGTCCAGGCCTGGGACTCTCTACTACTTCCTTTGGGCCACCACCAATCTTTTTTGTCCCATACATCCTTAAAAATATGGCTATTTAATATCTAATCTTACTCTAGTCCAGAATGTTGTTCAGTGTTGAATCTGGGACACGGACACCTTATTAATGATCCCAGATTATAAAACCTGTAAGTAAAGTCTACCAGCCATGTTTGCTGTATCTGAGTTGCACATGAATTCACCCTGTGAATTGAATATATTGGACACATGATTCTGAGTGGGACCAAAAATCCTTCCTTGGGAACCCAGTAACTCTGCATTCTCTGTATATCACTACTGGATAAATCACACACATTCTTTGTTAGGAATAACATAACTTTATATGTTTCTTCAGTGACACTTCTGAGAGGACCACAGGACCTAACCTATCTTAAGAGCTGAGTAATTATTTATGTTTCCTTGTAAATAGCCTCTTGGTGGACCTAACACATATCTTTCATAGTTTAGTAGCTCTGCTTCCATGTGAATCATTTTTGAGCTTACCTTTTAAACATTCCTTTGGAATTAAGGAAATCCCTTGCCTCCCTGTACATCCAGTTAACTAATTATGGCTACATCTCTACCGATACATCTGCACATTGCCACACACCGCAATTGCCCAGTTGCTTTATTTGATGATTGGGGTGCACTCGCCTTTCTTATTTTACTTTTACAACCTCACTGGCCCTCAGTGAACTCCCTAATACCCACCCTCCTTTTCTTAAATGTATTTAAAGGATTTATAATATATCACAAACACATAGGATAAGAAAGTGAATTGGTGATGTTATAAAAAGTTTGATGTAAAAGCAGCCCTTATGATCAAGACCCTCCTCTGCTCTGCACAAAGGATTCCTAACAGTCCACCCACTGTCCACCAGAAGCCATCCGAAGCAGCCTGTGGCCGCACCTACTGACCCTAACTTCACATGCATGAAATGTGCCATTGACTGAGACCGTATGCAGGATTCTTGTCAAAGGTAGATACATATAGGACACCTCCATAACATACCTGAATGTATAGAAGGAATGGTACTATATCTTATACACTGCTCCCCTTGTTCAAAAATCTTCTACTGTTACTTTGAAGATGATTAATGGTACTGGTGATGTAACATGTGATTTCTTCAGTGATATAATCTAATGTTGAGGGAAAAGCAAAGTGGTCCATGCCACCATCCATGATGTCATTTTTGGTGTCCAATGTTATAAATTTCTGGTAAGGACCAGTTTGTTTGGGGGCGCAAAAGTGGCATAGGTAACCTTATTGGTCGATTATACTCTGCCTTATAGTTTTCACCTGGTAACATTACTGTCCCTTGAGCGCAATACATTAATTGCATTTCTCAAACATATATATTAACCTAGCATGGCATTTCTATTAAGGAGGTAACTTATAACCCATGAACTTAAGATGTTTATTCGTTTAACACAAGGTCAGTAATGGTCAACGCCTCTTTGCAGTTCTTCTGGTTAAAATGATCCATCCTTGGCATCATGCAAGTTTTGTTGTTCCTCTGTGCAGTCCATGATCTTCGTGATAATTTATTTTTACTTTCTCCCCAAAACACCAGGCATGGAGCACTCACGCTTCAGGCGCTGTCTGAGGTCAACAGAAGGCTATGGATGGAGGCCATGGATGGTAAAGAGCCGGTATGTATTGAAGGTGACACATCCTTGACTTAGATTGAGGCCAGTTTCATCCCTGAATCCTTTTTTAAAGAACCACACGCTTTAAATTGTGCTGGGTGTTCTGGGAGAAGTGTGGCACAATGGTTAGAGCGGCAGACCCTGATGCAGAGATCTGGCCCGGGACCAGGGTTCGATTCCTCACCTTGGCGGGTCTTGGGCTCAATTCCCTTGGACCAGATAATTCTCGCCTCGGTGCCTAATCTAATTAATGGGTCCCGCTCTGTAACTCTGGGCAGTAGCTTGCTTAATCTCCACAATGGCCCTCACAGCGCTTGGATGACTGGCTTCACCCTGGGGCTGTCCAGGAGTGGGCGCCCCACAAGGAAAAGCCAGGAGGGGTTCCACAGCGGTATGCGTACAGCGCCTTGAGACCCAAACGGGTGAGTAGTGCGCTATACAAGTGCAAAGTTTACCGTTTTTTTTTTTTTTTTTACAAAACATCACACTAAGCTGTAGAAGCTACTTTCTGATAGAGATTTCGAACCATAAATTTGTCATCTTGGGAATTTTCCAGGTGCCAGACTGGATTTGGAAATATTATCGTATAGTATCAACTCCATTGTGCGTCAGTAGGTGGCATCATGTAGCTGTGCCTCAGCTCTGTCATATCTTGGATGTGACATCAGCGCCATCATATATGCGCCATCTCCGTTAGCTGCCATCAGTTCCTTTCTTTTCGCACCTTGTGACATGCATTCAGAGCTTCAGAGTCCTGTCATTCGGACACTCTTGTTTCCATCTAAAACACATTCGTCTCCCCCTAAAGCAACAGGCTTTAAACCATTATCAATTATCGGTGACTGACGCTCACAATATGTTTCTGGTGCCTCGGCTCCAAACATGAGTCAACCTTGTGCAAATGCTGTGCCAAAATGAACCACAAATACGCCTGTACGCGATCACAAAGAAAAACTCGCAAGTCAAAGTAGAAGAGATAATACCTGTCAAGGTCAAAGCCCCTGGTGCTCTCTTGAGCCAGATGCCCTTCCCATGACTGATCATTGTCAAGGTCACAGAGTTCAGGTAAGTCAAAAACATCTAAAAAACTGAATCCTAGCATGGGTCTCCATTCTCCTGCCACTTACACCACTCAGATTTGAGTGATACCTCGAGCACCTCAAGGCTGCAAAGTTGACCCTCCACGCTGGAACCGATCCCACCACTGATCCTGATACGCCTCAGATTCCCCAAACCTTCAGCTGTGCCATAACAGCTTGAAGAGCCAAAACAGGCCTCCAACACAATTTTTTCTGCTCTGCCAGCACCCTCTGGAGCGCCTTTGGCCCCAAGGATGCACGGTGGTGTTAAATGAGGTTACCATAGGCAGATCCTGCCCCCTCGCTTCAAGGCCGGCCCCTTCCTTGAACCGGCATTGCTGACTCCAACCCCAGCGGCATTCCTTGAGCAGTTCTTGGCCATACCACTGAGATAGAAAGCAGAGTCAATAGTTTTATCGGACTCAGAAACCCATACCCCTCCACGCAGACCTCAGTCAGTGATGAAAACTGAAGACTACATGACTGTGGTGGACGAAGGTGACTCAGGAGTCCAGATTCTCTGCAGCTTTCAACACCATTGACCACTTCATGTTACTCTACCCTCTCTCATCCCGAGCAATTGATAGTACCCTTCTAGCTGGGACTTTATCTTCCTTTGCAAATAGATCCCGATCCATCCAACTTGCCAATTTCCATTCAAAGGGTAAGCCTCTCTTTTAGGGAGGAAACCAGAAAACATATTATCTTCACTACCTTCTAATCTATATCTATCTCTTTTAGCTTGCCAACTTAAACATATCGAGATAATATAATTTTTTTATGCAGACAGTGCTCAGCCCGTCTGGCGATTGAGGGACAATCTCCTTGAATTTACCCCTGACCCATAATTAGCCCTAGAAATCATCCAAAAAAGGATGCAGGAAAATTTCTTACTACTAACACAGTAAAACAGAGATTCTTTTGATCTTAAACAAGGTCAACAGATAGGACCACTCTCCCTGGCCCACTATTCTATCCCCTGCCCCGATCCAGTAACCTCTATGCACATTCGGGATTTTATCCTTGACACTAAACTGTTCATGGAACCCCCGTTACCTTCTGTAACCAAATCCTGTATGTTCCACCTGAAGCAACTAAGAATAATGTTCCCTTTAGTATCCTTCCCTCGCAACGTTTCTGTGCCCAACACTTTTATTCAGTTTTGTCGATTGCCGCAGTTCTGGTTACTTTGGCTTGACCTTCTTCAGAAACTCGAGAAAGCTACTGTCAGGCTTGTGTTGAAGCTCAAAGGGTCATATGTGCAAACACACTTTCCCATCATAACAGAATGGGTAGAACCCTTTGATATATTTGGCTCAAAAAGTAGAAACATGTGCCCCATGAGGCTGTGCCTTAAATGTAAAAACTTCAAGTTGATGGTAGCTTTGAGCAGCAAGTACTATTCCTTTGTTGTTACAATACTCCAGTGTCCTTTTTTAAGTATGACTTTAGTAGGTGGTGGTTGCATCTCTGGCTGCTCATTGCCATCTTTTTATAAAGCTTGTTAAAAAATATAGTGGTCTGTAATCAGGTTAAAGGTTTTGTGATATCAGACCTGTGAGATGATCAAGGGCGTTGATTTTACTTCCATTACTCTTTTGATTTAGGCGACAAGACGCTTGTGTTCAGCCTTACAATGAGCTTTACCTTGCGTATTCATTTCCAACCACAAACCAGCCTTGAGAGTGGCAGAAGATCTCCCAGTTCCCGCTCTGTCTGTCTTTCACTCTTATTGGCTCAAGATTCAAAGCATCTGTTCAAAGAATAGTTAGAAGCATTTGGAAGTGGTTATACACACCTCCCATGGGTTCACGAAAGGTTTGTGTATTTCCTGTTCTTATGACACACATTCTTGTTAAGATTTCCTTTCCTGGAAAGTACCAAATGCCTTTTCTATTCATTTGAGCAGTGCTACCCAAGATGGGCTTGTGTTGTACATTTTTATTGAAAAGTTTATAAGCTTGGCTGCAAAGTCATGGAACGTGCCATTTGGATACTTGGATACCACTCCTGGTCTGTTACTTAGTTACTGTCAATTACTGGACTGCAGCAGGAGCGTTGCACATTTTCTTGGCACAGGAACCTTGCCATTAACTGTAAGCGGGTTGTTGCTGTGCCCAACCGATTCCCAAAAAAACAGCCTAATTTTGTTCCAAGCACCTCTGGGCTTACTCTACATTAGTTCTTTTGTTTGCCTTCCTGTATCTGTTTTGTTGGCGTGCACAGCCTTTCCGTGGACTTTTATCATCATAATCTCTGGCTCGCATACCCGCTGGCATGTAAAAGCCGAAGGGCATGCTCCCATCCTGCAAAAAGTCCCTATGTTCTCCAACTCGGAACAAACACTAGTAAAAGATAAAGGCAAATAGTGTGAGTATATTTACATGCCAGCTAATATCTAGAAATATTTAATTGTTCAATTTTTTATTATTACAAGCTTTCACTATAACATAACATTCCTTCATAGTCCTAGTTAAAAGACAAAAATGCTTTGCTTCACCTTCCAAAAATGAGAGTTTGACCAGTATGTGAATAAAGTGCCTAGTGAAGAATGCAATATCTGGATAAAGTAGTAATTTGGATCGGTCATCCCTCCTAGTCACCAATGTTGGGAGCGCTGATTTATTTCAAGTTGAACTTTTCCATCAGTTTCTTCTGACCTTCCACGCCGCCACCTGGGATGGTGGATTCATTTCTAGTTTCGATAGAAGAAGCAGCTCTTACCTAAGGGACCGACCTTGGCTTGTTCTTGTCTACAAGTGCCACTTAAACACCAAAGTATTTTTTCTTGGGCAGTCTCAAGTAGGAAAGGGCCTTGGTTCTCCAGCTGAATATACTGCTGATGTAGAGATGCTGCAGCCAATGGTGAATAGAAAGAAAGGTGACACAGAGCGCCTTGGAATAGGAGGTGTCTGTCCTAATTGCTAGCACCAGGACAATATGTGTTCACCACCCTTTTGATGGGACCTGTTTTGTGTTCTGGGATGTTGTAGCAGTGTACCGTATTGATGCAAGATAAGATCCTCCTTTTCTCCGTCTACCTCGCTGCACCCAGAAAAGCGCAACACGTAACTTTTCCCTTCTGCAAATTATATATGGTTGAATAGGTCATCAGAAGCATAGGTAGTCTTCTGCTGCCCATATGGTGTGATTCTGATGATTGCATGACTGCTGTCAGTTACAACACTGTTGACTTTTGTATGCTGTTGTAAACATCTGCCATGCACTTGTGTCCTGCACAAAATGGTATCTAATTCTGTTTGTATGTAAAACACTACACTACCCTTAGAGGAATGGTTGGATCTGGATAAACTTTCTCAATGAAATTAAAATATCTTCCCGAGGTGGGGCCATGGTTAGTCTCTACTGACTCTCTGTAAGTAACCTGAAACCAAAAATACCCTATTTTACTCAGCCAAAACAAGGACTCCTGGGCAGACATCTGTGGGCATGTTGTTGCAGTGGAACTTCCTTGTATTCCCTGATCCCCCAGAGGAAACCGTCCTGTCATTCATGCCTTATCTCCAAACTAAAGCAATCCCCTCACAATCACCTGTCTAGTTTCCTCTCCTACCCCCCTCGTTTTATACTAGGCCCTCTTGTCTACAGCTATATGTTAGTTTATAGCAAAGTCTGTGCTCCATCAATAAAACGCAAGGATAGATACATTCTGTGTCTTCTTGGAACAGTGGAGGCCTTCTTAGAAGACCTGTGTGGACCACACCAAACTCCAAGGCAGCAATGATGGGATGAACTTGGCACCCATTCCCAGGTAGTAAACAGGCCATTCATCTTCCAGATGGGGGGAGGGGGCATCTTTCAAGGAATGGACCAGGATTTCTGCAGCTCCAGCAAACAACATGCTATGTTTAGAAAGTTTCTGCTGGTTAGCAGCATTCATGGGACGGGATTGAGGCCCAGGGGTCACTGTATGATCATCACAATTTTAAAAATAAGGTTAACATTAACATTAACATTATTTACTTCGGTCAGTAGCTCAAGACGCAGCAGTGCTGCTCCTTTATTGATTCATCACCTCCATTTCTGATGCATACTCCCAACTGCAGATTCCTCGCCTTTAGAATACCCCTAGTTGCAAGACTCGATCCGGAAGCTTTAATAGCAATTCTCCTGCACTCTGCTAGACGGCGGCATATGGCTTCTCGTTTACTTAGTTACATCCTGGAAGCACCTCTCCTGTGCGCCGTGTCAATTCCTTTCTTTCTCTGCTTCGAATGTGAATCTGGAGCTCACCTCCACCTGCCCTGTTCTTGTGGGTTTGCCAAGTTTTTTCTTGAAAAACGTTTTGAAAACCAATATGCAAGGGAATGGTGTCCCGTCCTAAACCTACAGGGATCAAACGATGCCATGACTGTCATAAGCAAATGTCAGTAACAGACCTGCTTGAAGCATGACTTTGGTGTTGAGTTTGGGCACGGCTCCAAGCCATGTTTGCAGTGCACCCCCATGTAACCAAAGTTGGTCCTGGACCGTTAAGCGGAGCCGAACATGGGAAGAAACCGTACAAGTCCTACTCCTTCTCGAAGTCAAGGGCATGTACTCCTTTGCACTCCCTTGGCTGTTCCTACAACAGGTCCTCGTCACAGTCAAAGTCTTCTGGTAAGTCAAAGTACAAGTCGAAGCTGAAACGCAAGAAGACCAAGCAGGACCCTCCCCATAGTGCCACTCTATCTCCAGAGAAGTCTCAGGTGAGTCAGCATGCCATTCAGTCTCTCGCCTGATCTTCTATTGAGAGGCCAATTCCACAGTTGGTCCTGATGCTACTGAATTCCCTAGGTCATGATGACACTGCAGCAGATCAAGGCCTCTAGGGGGCCATGTTGCACATCTTTGGTACTCTCACAGTTCTCTCTGGCGCATCTTGGGCCCTAAGGGTCTGCAGGGGCCTCCAATTGGGTTACAAGTTGATGTGTCTGTTCCTGTCAAACCTGCTTCAAGTTCTGCACCTACTTCAGGGCCGACTTACACTCTGACTCCAAAATCTGTGCCAGTCCCTTCGATGCTAGTTCCAGTGCCACCTTTAGTGGTGCCGATGTTCAACTCCAAGCCAAACTCGTTTTAGCCCTAACCGAGGTCATGTCCCAAATAAAACCTGATGCACCGAGTCCCCATAAAATCAGATTAGGAACAAAACACTGCCTCTACCACAGAGCTTTCCCCAGGTGCTGCACCAGCTTTTTGGCCCAGACTGAAGAGTCTACCACCACTTGGAGGAGATGATGGAGGTGACAGGGATGACTTACCTCACATTATGATGATGACAATCTGTACTTGGACTTAGAGAAGGCCAGTGGGCTTGATACTTCCCTTGACCCACCAATGGATGAAAGTGCTTTCTTTGTTGTAGTCATTGGATGAGCAACTGAGGTTTTGGATGTACAACTTCCTTCTGTGGAAGTTAAATCTATTGTACTCACAGAAATGTTTCAGCTTGGGCAGGCTTCCTCTGAACCTTTACTACCATTTAATGAAGCCCTTACTGACATATTATTGGGCATATTAATGGGCCCCTGGCCTAAACCTTGTTCCTGTCTACTGGTGAACATGCAAGTACGGAGAAGCCACAGACCAGCGTCAGGAGACCCAGAATTTTTTCATTCAACATCTCACTACATAGAGTTTGGTGGTTCAGGCTTCCACCAGCAAGGTGAACCCCAATGAATTCCCTCTCATGTCCTCCCTTTCCCCCACCACCACCTCACCCTGGACAGAGAGTCAAAGAGCATTGAGTCATTCTGTAAACTATGTGTTCATCGGTCAGCCTTGCCCTAAGATTGTCAGTGCCAGTTGTCTGCTTAGACAATTTATGCATGCCATCTGGGACATGGTCAGCAGGATCTTGCCGGTGGTGCTTGAGGAATGTTGAGCCTTCTTGCCCCAAACCACTCAGGATAGTCAGGACTTGGCAAATATATAATTCAGTCTGGCTTGGATATGACCTATTGCTTTGGCCAGGCAGTCAGCACTAGTCTGGTGCTCCATCATGCAAATTGGATGTGGTCTTCAGTTTTTTGGGGGGATGTCCAAGCATCTCTTATGGATGTGCATTTTGATGAATCTCGCCTTTTTGGTGAGAAGGCAGATTATGCCTGGATTGCTTTAATAGGAGCTGGGCCACAACATGCTCTTTAGGCCTTTCCAACCCTACTCAAGACTTTCCACATCAGTTTTGACTCTTGTAAGACTATTTCAGAAGGCTGGCATATAGACAACCTCAGTCCTTTCGTGGCTGGAGACAAGAATCATACAGACAACTTACAGGTCACTACGGACAGTGACTTTCCCAGTTCCCTAACCCTGTGGCATCAGCCTACATCCAAGCAGCTTTAGCTTGCCCTTAGGCGAGCACAAGCACCCTGTAGGAGGCAGGATCAAACATTTTCTCCTGGGGTGCCAAGCTGTAGAATCTGATGATAGGGGTCCTTCAGATCATTCAACAGTGCTAAGCCAATCCATTTCTTTCAGACCACTGCTTCTTCCACCCACATCACAGTGGCTTTCAGAGGAGCACCTGTCCATCCTATTCCCAATGTTGTCGGCCTTACAGGGTACCGGACTCAGAAATAGGGACTGGTTGTTATGCTATTCCTTCGTACCTTCAGCCAATTTTTTATCTTTGTACTGCAGAAGGACACATTTAAGATGCTCACACTTCAGAGGTTGGGCATACCAGTTTTCCCCTCACTTCGCAGTGGCTGTGAAGGTGGGCTTGCTGCAGTCAGTGATAGACCCCCGCCAAATGACCTAGAACTTCCTGATATTGTTGGGGGTTCATGGTCAACGTGCTGAAGTCACACCTAACTCTTTCGCAGATGCTTCCTTTCTTTAGAGTCTTCCCGGACACAGTGCAGTGCTGCTCAGGGGAATTACCTCACACCTTGAAAGAGGAAGGGAAATTTCATTGGCTTGACCCAAAAGGAACCTTAAGCTTTTACATTGGTTGCACCGAGGAAAATTCCCTGGGGCAAATAGAGGTAAGGTGGTGCAGAAAAGGACTGCTATGCATTGGTCCAGAAGCATCCTTCACAAAAGGACTAAGGGTGAATTCCACTTCGGCCAAGGCTGCTTCCACTGTGTTGGCATGTGGAGTGCCTATTCTGGGCATTTGTCAGGCTCCAAAGCGGGCATCATTGCACATATTCATGAAGCCCTACTGCCTTGACAACCAGGTCTGACGGGAAGGAAACTTCACTCATTCAAACCTGCAGGACATTTTGGTATGAGCCCATCCACGGATCCTCCATCTTGTAATGTACTGCTTTTGTATCTAGTGTAAAGGAGAGGAATTTGTGGTTTGAAGAAACCATCAAAATAGCAAGCTACTCACCTTGGGTAGTGTTCCTTCTGGTGGACGCCCTTATCTAACCTCAGATTCCTCTCTGTTCTGTGGAATGGTCTAGTTTACTATACATTAAAATTGCATTGCCAATGCCTTTCATACATACTGAAAGGCACTTTTGCATTCGCAAACGGCCATTCGCACTGTTTGCGAATGCAAAAAGGCTTGATAAATCTGGCCCTGTTTTAGCTACACATCTCTCTCCCTTTCTATCTGCTTTCTCTCTCTATATACTTCTCTCTAGTTTCTCTACTTATCGCGATGTGTGTCTCTCTTCCTTTCACTCTCTCTCCCTGACCCTCTAACTCTCTCTCCCTAAATGTGCTTCTTTTCCATCTCTTTCGCTGTGTCTCTTTCTTTCTCTCTTCTGGTCTCTACTTATGTATCTCCTCTTTGCTTTTCTCCCTCTCTCTTCCTTCAGCTCACTCTTTCTCTACTTATATCTCTATCACCCCCCTCTCCCTCCAGTGGCCTTTGCTTGTCTCTCCCTTCCTTCTCTATTTAACCCCCTCTCTCTTCATATTGCTCTCCCTCACTCAGCTCTCTGACACCGCTCTCTGTGTTGCTCTCGCTTTATACTTCTCTCTCTACTTTCATCTTGCTTTTCTTCATTTCTCTATTCTCTCTTTCTCACTTCTTTTTCTCTGTCCCTCTCTCCCTACTGCTCTCCTCTTTCTGTCTGTCCTTTTCTCTTTTGTTGTCCCTCATCCAACGCATAAAGAATACTCCCAGAGATCTCCGCATGTCCTCTCATCCTTGAACTGATGTCAGAACGAAAGGGAGTTTTTGTAGACAATAGGGAGTTTCTTTGTAGATAAGATGTTGTTTCTTGACGTTCATTGCTTCCTGTGAACTCCACATTGAGGAAACCGCGTTCCATGATGGGGCTTTCCTCCTTTCTGACCAAGCAGGAAGATGCTTCTTGAAGACCTGCTGCTTCCTCTCCTTCCTCTTGAGAAATATGAGGTGTCAGCCGATGTGTAGACCACAGTCACGGGCTCGCTGTCACTGAGCATACACTGGACATGCAGACTGAGGTGGGCTGTGAGCTCCCTATGATCCACACTGGTGATGTTATCAGGAGACACATGACTGTAGGAGGCTGGCCTGCCTTATAGTGGGTACCTGATGGTATTTACACCTTGTGCCAGGTCCAGTTATCCCTTATTAGTAGATTAGAGGTGTTCTAGCAGCTTAGGCTGATAGAGGTAGCTATAGCAGAGCAGCTTAGGCTGAATTAGGAGACATGCAAAGCTCCTACTATACCACTTATATCATAAAGGTACTTTATTTTAGTGACAATGTGCCAAAAATATCTCAGAGGATATACTACCTTAGGAGGTAAGTAAAATACACAAAATATACACACAAACCCAAAATCAAGTAAGTAAAACAGTCAGAAAGTAGTGCAAACACTGTAGAATACAATAGGATGCAATAGGCCTAGGGGTAACACAAACCATATACTAAGAAAGTGGAATGCGAACCACGAATGGACCCCTAGGCAAGTGTAGTGTGTTGAGGGTCGCTGGAAGTGTAAGAAAACACTAAGGGTGTCCAAGATACCCCACCCCAAGACCCTGGAAAGTAGGAGTAAAGTACTACTATTTCCCCAGAAATACACTAAACGTGTGATAGAGGATTTTGCAAAGACCACAACAGACTGCAAAGCACTGAAGATGGATTCCTGGACCTGATGACCTGCAAAGGAAGGGGACCAAGTCCAAGAGTCATGAAAGTGTCCAGGGGGGCAGGAGCCCACTAAACCCTGGATGAAGGTGCAAAATGGCTGCCTCCAGATGGAAGAAGCTGAGGATTCTACAACAACGAAAGGTGCTAGGACATTCTCCTTCATGCAGAAGATGTCCCACGGAGTGCTGGAGGATGCAGAGTTGTTTCCTTAACAAAATACCACAAACAAGCATTGCTAGCTGCAAGAGTCGCAGTTGAAGAAAAAGGGTGCTGCCCAGGCCCAGGAAGGACCAGGATGTCGCCACTTGGGAGAGGAGACAGAGGGGGCCCTCAGCAACTTCGAGAGCCCACGCACAAGAAGGCAGCACCCACAGAAGCACTTGAACACGGGTTCACAAAGTCTGAACACTGCGGTCATCTCAACACTGCAAAAGAGGGTCCCACGAAGCCGGAGATCAACTCAGGGAGCTGAGCATCGCAGGGCCGAGTGCTGGGGACCTAGGCTTGGCTGTGCATGAAGGATTTCGTGGAAATGTGCTCAGAAGCCCTTGTAGCTGCAGTTCACACGGTGCACAGGATTACTGTCTGGAGAGGGGAAGCAAGGACTTACCTCCTCCAAATTTGGACAGTTGGACCACTGGACAGTCTGGGTCACTTGGGTCCACCACCTGTGTTCCAGGGGCCACGCTCGTCAGGATGAGAGGGGACCCAGAGTACCGGTGATGCTGAAGTTTGGTGCCTGCTGGAGCAGGGGGACGATTTCGTCAACCCACGGGAGATTTCTTTGTGGCTTCCAGTGCAGTATGAAGGCAGGCAACCCCCAAAGCATGCACCACCAGGAAACAGTCGAGAAAGCCGGCATGATTAGGTGCTACAATGTCGCTGATGGTCTTCTTGCTACTTTGTTGCAGTTTTGCAGGCATCCTGGAGCAGTCAGCAGTCAATCCTTGGCAGAAGAGACAGGTGCAGAGGAACTCTGGTGAATTCTTGCAAGTCGTTATCTGAGGAAGCCCACTGGAGAGACCCTAAATAGCCCTCAGAGGAGGATTGGCCACCTAGTCAGGTAAGCACCTGTCAGGAGGGGTCTCTGATGTCACCTGCTGGCACTGGCCACTCAGAGGCCTCCAGAGTGCCCTCGCACCTCTGGATCCAAGATGGCAGAGGTCTGGGACACACTGGAGGAGCTTTGGGCACCACCCCTGGGGTTGTGATGGACTGGGGAGTGGTCACTCCCCTTTCGTTTGTCCAGTTTCTCACCAGAGCAGGGACTGGGGGTTCCCTGAACCAGTGTAGACTGGCTTATGCAAGGAGGGCACCATCTGTGCCCTTCAAGGTATTTCCAGAGGCTGGGAGAGGCTACCCTTCCCCAGCCTTTAACACCTATTTCCAAAGGGAGAGGGTGTAACACCCTCTCTCAGAGGAAATTATTTGTTCTGCCTTCCTGGGACTGGGCTGCCTAGACCCCAGGAGGGCAGAACCCTGTCTGTGGGGTGGCAGCAGCGGTAGCTGCAGAGAAAACCCCAGAGAGCAGGTTTGGCAGTACCTGGGGTCCATAGTGGAGCCCCAGGGATGCATGGAATTGGCACCCCAATACCAGATTTGGAATGGGGGGACAATTCCATGATCTTAGACATGTTACATGGCCATATTCGGAGTTACCTTTGTGAAGCTACATATAGGTATCGGCCTATATGTAGTGCACACGTGTAATGGTGTCCCCGCACTCACAAAGTCCGGGGAAATGTCTCTCAAATATGTGGGGACACCTCTGCTAGTGCAAGGGTGCCCTCACACTTAGTAACTTTGCACCTAACCTTCAGCAAGTGAAGGTTAGACATATAGGTGACTTATAAGTTACTTAAGTGCAGTGAAAATGGCTGTGAAATAACGTGGACTTTATTTCACTCAGGCTGCAGTGGCAGTTCTGTGTAAAGGTTTGTCTGAGCTCCCTATGGGTGGCAAAAGAAATGCTGCAGCCCATAGGGATCTCCTGGAACCCCAATACCATGGGTACCTAGGTACCATATACTAGGGAATTATAAGGGTGTTCCAGTGTGCCAATTTAAATTGGTAAAAGTGGTCACTAGCCTATAGTGACAAATTTAAAGACAGAGAGAGCATAAGCACTGAGGTTCTGGTTAGCAGAGCCTCAGTGACACAGTTAGTCACTACACAGGTATACACATGGATAGTTAAGGGTTGCATAGGACTGTGTGTTAATGAATGGAAGTGGTGCTGCATGACATGCTTGGATAGTTAAGGATTGCATAGGATTGTGAGTTAATGAATGAGGTGCTGCTGCATGGCATACTTGGATAGTTAAGGATTGCATAGGACTGTGTGTTAATGAATGGAAGTGGAGCCACAAACTATGAGCACTGGGGTCCTGGCTAGCATGATCCCAGTGAGATGGGCAAAAACCAACTTACATGCATGTAAAAATGGGGGTAACATGCCAGGCAAGATGGTACTTTCCTACAATGACTTCAATGATCAACATCCTCACTTCTGTGAAAAGCTTCTGACAAATTCTTGTAGTTTGTTACCAAACCCTTGGTGGTACAGCATGGTGCAAATGAGTGATGCCAATGATAGAGCTTGTTACTGTAGTCTTGGTGAACTGGTATATAAACATCTTTTGGTAACTATAGTGCCTTTTGTTAAAGCTGTGGTTGATGGGTGTATAATCTTCAGGTGGCAACATTAGAGCCAGTTCTCGGAGCTGTGGTTGTGTGGGGTGAAGTCAACTTTTAGTGGCAACAACAGAACATGTTGCCAGAGCTTGGGTGGTACATGATGGTGTCAACTTCTGGTGGCAGCGATGGAGAGGTTGTCATAGCTGTGTTTGTACAGGATACTGTCAACTTCTGGTGGCAACGATAAAGCTCTGGTGGTACCGGACAGTATCAGCTTCTCATGACAACAATAGAGAATGTTGTCATTGATGTGGTGGTCCGGGTTATTGTTTATTTCTGGTGGCAACAATAGAGCCTCTTGTTGGAGCTGTGGTAGTGCGCGAAAGTGTCAACTTCTTGTGGCAATAATAGAACTGTGTGTTAATGAATGGAAGTGGTGCTTCTTGCCATATTTGAATAGTTAAGGGTTGCATAGGACTGTGTGTTAATGAATAGAAGCGGTGCTGCATGGCATACTTGAATAGTTAAGGGTTGCATAGGACTGTGTGTTAATGAATGGAAATGGTGCTGCATGGCATACTTGAATAGTAAAGGGTTGCATGGGACTGTGTGTTAATGAATGGAAGCGGTGCTGCATGGCATACTTGGATAGTAAAGGGGTGCATAAGACTGTGTGTTAATGAATGGAAGCGGTGCTGCATGGCATACTTTGATAGTTAAGGGTAGCATAGGACTGTGTGTTAATGAATGGAAGCGGTGCTGCATGGCATACTTGAACAGTTAACGGTTCCATAGGATTGTGTGTTAATGAATGGAAGTGGTGCTGCATGGCATACTTGGCTCGTTAAGGGTTGCATAGGACTGTGTGTTAATGAATGGAAGTTGTGCTGACAACATGCTTTCCTAGTTAAGGATTGCATAGGATTGTGTGTTAATGAATAAAAGTGGTACTTCATGGCATACATAGATAGTTAAGGATTGCAGTGGGTTGTGTGTTAATGAATGGAAGTGGTGCTGCATGGCATACCTGAATAGTTAAGGGTTGCATAGGACTGTGTGTTAATGAATGGAAGTGGTGCTGCATGGCATACTTGGATAGTTAAGGGTAGCATAGGACTGTGTGTTAATGAATGGAAGTGGTGCTGCATGGCATACTTGAATAGTTAAGGGTTGCATAGGATTGTGTGTTAATGAATGGAAGTGGCGCTGCATGGCATACTTGGATAGTTAAGGGTAGCATAGGACTGTGTGTTAATGAATGGAAGTGGTGCTGCATGGCATACTTGAATAGTTAAGGGTTGCAAAGGACTGTGTGTTAATGAATGGAAGCGGTGCTGCATGGCATACTTGGCTAGTTATGGGTTCCATAGGACTGTGTGTTAATGAATGGAAGTTGTGCTCCACAACATGCTTTTAGATAAGGATTGCATAGGATTGTGTGTTAATGAATAAAAGTGGTGCTGCATGGCATACATAGATAGTTAAGTATTGCAGTGGGCTGTGTGTTAATGAATGGAAGTGGTGCTGCATGGCATACTTGGAATGTTAAGGATTGCATTGGGCTGTTTGTTAATGAATGGAAGTGGTGCTGCATGGCATACTTGGATAGTTAAGGGTTGCATAGGACTGTGTGTTAATGAATGGAAGTGGTGCTGCATGACATGCATGGATAGTTAAGGATTGCATAGGATTGTGAGTTAATGAATGAGGTGGTGCTGCATGGCGTACTTGGATAGTTAAGGATTGCATAGGACTGTGTGTTAATGAATGGAAGTGGTGCTGCATGGCAGACTTAGATAGTTAAGGATTGCATAGGTTTGTGTGTTAATGAATGGAAGTGGTGCTACATGGCAGAGTTGGATAGTTAAGGATTGCATAGGACTGTGTGTTAATGGATGGAAGTGGTGCTGCATTGCAAATGTAAATTTTGCACTTGTATAGCGCACTACTCACCCGTTAGGGTCTCAAGGCGCTGTACGCATACAGCTGTGGAACCCCTCCTGGCTTTTCCCTGTGAGGCACCCACTCCAGGACAACCCCCAGAGTGAAGCCAGGCATCCAGTCGCTGTCAGGGCCGTTGTGGAGATTAAGCAAGCTATTGCCCAGATTTACAGAGTGGGACCCATTAATTAGATTAGGCACTGAGGCGAGAATTATCTGGTGCAAGGGAATTGAGCCCAAGACCTGCTGAGGCAGGAATTGAACTCTGGTCCCAGGCCAGATGTCTGGATCTGGGTCTGCCGCTCTAACCATTGTGCCACATTTCTCCACTTGGATAGTTAATGGATTGCATAGGACTGTGTGTTAATGAATGAAAGTACTTCTGCATGGCATACATGGATAGTTAAGGATTGCATTGGACTGTGTGTTAATTAATGGAAGTGGTTCTGCATGGCATACATGGATAGTTAAGGATTGCATTAGGCTGTGTGTTAATGAATGGAAGTGGTTCTGCATGGCATACTTGGATAGTTAAGGATTGCATAGGATTGTATGTTAATGAATGGAAGTGGAGCTGCATGGCATACTTGGATAGTTAAGGGTTGCATAGGATTGTGTGTTAATGAATGGAAGTGGTGCTTCATGGCAGACCTGGATAGTTAAGGATTGCATAGGATTGTGTGTTAATGAATGGAAGTGGTTCTGCATGGCAGAGTTGGATAGTGAGGGATTGCATGGGATTGTGTTAATGAATGGAAATGGTTCTGCATGGCAAAGTTGGATAGTTAAGGATTGCATAGGATTGTGTGTTAATGCATGGAAGTGGTGTTGCATGTCATTCTTGGATAGTTAAGGAGTGGATAGGATTGTATGTTAATGAATGTAAGTGGTGCTGCATGGCATGCTTGGATAGTTAAGGATTGCATAGGATTGTGTGTTAATGAATGGAAGCGGTTCTGCATGGCAGAATTGGATAGTTAAGGATTGAATAGGATTGTGTGTTAATGAATAGACGTGGTACTGCATGGCAGACTTGGATAAGTTGAAGAGAGTGGAGCACCATAGCATTGCCTGTAGATGAATGAACTTACCACCCACAGCCACGGTTGCCCTTCCTCTTGCGTAGCATATGGAAGAAAATGTGGAAACAGAACGAGGATTTTTAGCACCCCAAGAAAGTAGTAATTGACTTCTGAGACAGTAATAAAAAGCCAATTGTTAAGGCTTTGTATTCAGCATCACATGTAGGGATGCCCTAAGGCTGCTGTCTTACATTGCCTTTTGCAAGCACCAAGCTTGTGGCCCTTGTGAATATTCTTGTCAAAAGAACCTGGTTCTGCTGCGGCTAGAGTTGAGCTGAAGACAAAATGGCGCTGTCCCCACGGTCCCTAGAGATACTCTTGGCCATCTCTTTCTTTGTAATGACACAAAATGATTTAGTGGCACAGGAGTTGCTGAATTAGAAACCTACTTGATGGGTGTCAATTAGTACGCTCTCTCGTGCAATGTTGTTGTCCTACCCAAAACCAATCAAAAACTTTGTGAGACAAATAAAAGTTCAGATAACTTTGTTGGTGTTCCAAGTAGGACGTAGCTTGGTTTTACTTGAAGCTTCACACAAGCCATCATTAAACATATTCCTATGTACACAGTGAGATTAAAAAAGAACTTAATAGATAGTATTGCATCACTGTTACGGTGTGCAACCAAGATGTAGGGCTGGAAGGCCTGGACCACCAGCAGGTCAGCCCTCCTTGTAATGAGCCACACACCCACCTGAGACGTGAAACCGTGGCAATCCCAAGATAGAGGTAGAAGGCCTGGACAACCAGTAGGTTAGCCCTCCCTCTCACTAGCCCCGTGCCCACCTGAAACTCTTACAAGGAGAGTTAAGATAATTGACTCTAGGTTGGGTACCACCGTCCATGGGGGGGATTGAGAGACAAATAGGAAGTACTCCAAGCTACTCTGGGTTATATACTCACTGCAGATCCCCTGCTGATGACCACATTAGGTGAAACCACCATACTGCACTAACTCGGGGGCAGTGGGGTTGTAGAAGAAGCAACCAAGATGGGTAACTTCCTTCATGATGAGGGACTAATTCCACACCTCAGCTATTTGCAGGGTGCTTTTATCAAGATGCACACCACATGTTGGTAATAAAATGGGGAATGAATGGCCAACGGATGGTGTGAATTCACCTAGGCCTGCAGCCCTAGAAGATGACAATGACATGGGGTAATAAGGGAAGGTGATCCAGGGATGGATGGAGAAGCAGATCAGCAACACAAGGGAAGATGATTTCAGTGTCGCAAAGGAGGGGTGATAAGGAGCAGACTGAAAGCTGATGGGGCAGAAGGGAAAGCTTATATCCAGGGTATCAGGTAAGGGGACACCAAGGGTAGAAGGGGATGAACATATCCGGGGCAGATTATGCAGGTGATCAGGGGCAGAAGGTCAAAGTGGTTGGAGGCTGAAGGAAATTGTGATCAGATATAGAGGGTGAGTAAAAGACTGAACTTTTAAGACTCACAGACTGATACAGGTCTCTTCTTCTCTCCTAGATCTACCACAGCCCCATCACGAAGAGCGAAGAGAGTAAGTGTTCTCTGTCTGTCTGTCGCTGATCGCATCTTATAGTAGAAAGACGCCTCTCCCAGAACTATCCTCACCCTTTGAGCACCACAGACCCCTTCATCCGGCACACTTTGGAGCTCGAGGTCTTCACACTTCACAAAGGACCAGCTGCTTTTTAACTTTACCAATTCTAAGCAAAGGCTGTACTATGTGTCTAGGGAACTCTTGTGTGAAAATAATTCACACTCCTCTCAGATTCATCACACTTTGCCTGGGACATTTGTTAAGGTCTTGAGGTCCTCTGGAGGATGTAAATTAGTGAGACTTTCAGGGGTCTCTTCCTAAAATCTGCCGTCATACATGGTGGGTCTTTCAGCTTCTCCAGATCATAAGAATAAAGTTCTGGAGAGCTCCGAACCCCCAATATATGTCAAAATTAGGCATCACACAATCCTATTTTTGAATATTTTTTGATTACACTGTTCAGCTTTCAGATTTACATGAGGGGTAGGTGAAGGCTAAATTTCACCAGCAAAGTTTTGTGCTATTCAGAGACTTCCCACTTCACAATAGATGCGTTTTGCTGAGATTTGTTCCTCAAAGAGCCTGGTTTTGTGCAGTTATTTTTCCTTGCAGTTTAACCTCCTTTCATTTTTAGCAGATCACTCTGTCGTGGGGTCGTCCCCTTTTGGCCCGTGCCATAAAAGTTCTGCCACTCCCTCATTCAGCAGCGAGTGCTGGGACTGGACTTCTGAATAGCTCAGGGGACTACCAAATGGGGAGAAATACTTATTAGAACATTGTTCAGCAAGGAGCATACTCGCCCCCTCTCCAAGACGCAAACCTCTAGTGCTTGCGTTCATCACATTAATGTAAATGGAGCATGGATGTAACTCAGGCTTAGGTTGATACTGCAGCCATAGAGGCTTAGTTTGCGCCTAAAATGCTTCATATTGAGGAAGGGGCTTGCAGTTGCTCACCTGGCAAAAAAGTGCCTTCAATTGTAGTTGTCAGCACCATGCTGGGGAGTGGCTCTTGTTGGTGCATTAAGAGTTTCCTGCCCACAATGCACATGGAGGAGCAGTAATATCTTAGGTGTAATACCGGTTTAAACCCAGTACGAACAACAAACACTGCCATTAGTGCCCTTGGAGGCAACTATAAGGCTAACTACTGGAGCGAGGGTCTCAGGACGAAGGGTCCCCTTGATTCTGATGGCGCCGACAACCTGAGTCACTGGCCCTTTCCGAATTATGAGATTTGTTTAAATGTGGTGCTTAAGTGCATGGGAATTCTCCAGGTGATATATTGAGTGATAAACTGGGGAGAAATTGGGACCAGAATTATAGATTCTGCTGCTAATTCCTCTTTTTTGGGGGGATCTTAGAGTCTCACTTCTAATCTTCAGTGCTCCTTCCGAAGTTACTGGTACTCCTGTTAGGGGTTGGGTGGGCAAAGTTACTGGGGAAAAGTCGGCCACCTCCTCACAAGGTCTAATGTATTAATAGTCGAGACAGGGGAGAGTCCCTGTTCTTTGCGCGGTCCCAAGAAGTTCTTAACCCTAAGCAGTGGGGCATCAGGCAATGGACACAGTTTCGATAGTAGTTCCTCTACTTCCATTGATATCTCACATAAATTGCTTTCCCACATGCAAACATTTGCATGCACAGGCTTGCAGCATTCATAGTCCCGGGGGAACAGACCTTTGTACCCTTCCGTTGAGTGGGATTTGTAACACGCCACTCAGGTATTCAGATGTCTTCTGGGTGCTGAAGAGGGCCAGCCCAAGGCATGGTAGGCTGGATGGGGTTTGCAGCTTCCAGAGATGGAGCAAGCATTGCCTGTGGTGACAGATTGCAAGAAGGTAGTTACTCTGTCGCTGGTCGAACAGTGACCCTCCAGGTGACCGGTACTTCTCAATATGCGCAAAGTCAAAGAATCAACACAAACAGCAGGTCTGCGATGGAAGGCGTCATGCCTTTGAGGACCCTTACGTGAAGTATCACCTGCATGAGGATGGTGCCAGAGCTGCATGTTCACTCACCCATCCATAGACCCCTCTCAGTGAGTTAAGCACCTGTTCCAGATATCCGTCTGCAACCTCGACGCCACTCATGTCTCAACTGCACATGTTCTTTGAGCGATGAGATCGTACTAGTCTTCCCTGCGGGATCTCTTCTGCATGGAATAGAAGATGACACTTGTTGCCCTCTGTGGGGGAAGCTTGGCTTTACTTGGCTATTGTTGTGCCCCTGTTCTGTGAGGAAGCAACGCTTGCACTACTCCTGCTTGATTGTACCTGTCCAATGAGGGGAAAGCACGCGCCTCTGCTTGCTGCTTGCGCTGCTGTCCTAGGTACACAAGTTCTTCTCCCTTGGGTTTCTGGAGTTGTTCTCCCAACAGTTGTATTAAATTCAGTGCAGAATGCAGAAAACCTTTGTGGATTGTAGAGTTGACACGAACAGAGTTGGCACTCGTCGCACGTGCAGGTCCTAAAAAGGATGGGCGTGCTCGAACATAGGAGATTGTTGGCTTGACGGAACGAGGTCGATCACTAGGGCTAATGGTCCTTCATCCTCTTGTGGATTTTCCATTCATTGATAGTAGTAGCCAGGTGCCTTGACCTGATTGTGTGGCTTTTTTATTTGGCTTCTGTTTTCCTTTTGCAGTGGAGCTGAACGAAGTGGGATTCAAGTTTGTGCGGAAGTGCATCAATGCTGTTGAGACGAAAGGTAAGATGGCGCCCGTCAGCTCTTGTTTGGCCGCCCACAGCAGGGTAATATGGTACTGGCACCCGCCACACAGATATGCGTTTCCTTCAGAAGCAGTGGTCGAAGTGCATTAAAAAAAGTATGGGAACCGTGATCCTGAGTCCAATGGGGGCGGAGCCAGAGAATGTTGCAGTGGGGTCAAACATATGGTTAAAAAGTGCACAATATTCTGAAACTGTTTTGTTCGTTTTTCATCTAAAGCACATACCTTGAATGAAAAATAAATGCAAGTTAAACTATTCAACTAGTTAACGTCATTTGGTTAAGTTGTTTACCTGTGAGGACTTGTTGTGTGTGTGTGTGTGTAACCAGGGAGCTATGTAATTGAATCTTATTGGTGTGGGGGAATAGAGACTTGTGTATTTTTAGTGCTACGATGTCCCAGCCTTTGACATAAAGTCACTATTAAAATCATGCACCCCAGAACTCCTTACATTAACTCTCAAAATGAACAAATCTTTGTTAGCATGAAGCTTCACATGACTCCATCAATTCCAGCCTGTACTGGCTCCCAGGCAGCCTTTACACTTGCTGATTTACCAGTTGCACACATTTACATTTCTTTCAGGCAGCTGGCACCCTGGCATGAAGTCTTTCTTCCTCTTTAGCTGCCAGCCCTTCTCTGTCGGCTTCAAAGCACAGCAGACCTGTCTTTCACTTTCATGCGGCATCTCAAGTGTTGGCATTACCCATCCCGGGAGGATGCAAAAAGTAGATTTTTTTTTTTTTTGTAATCGAAAGAAGTTTGGGGAAGTTGTTCCCCATAGAACCCACCCTCTTTGACCCTTGCTCAGAAGTAAGACGGGTAACCTTAGTAGTGTCTTCAAAGATGAGGTTAACTCAGTGTCTGTCTGACCTGTGACATTGGCTCACAGTTTTAGACCTAATTCTGACTTAGCATTCGCCGTACATGTTACTCCATCATAACGGTGGTGGATATCCCGTCCGCCAAGATCTAAATCCCATTATCTTCCTCACATCGGTGACGGAGTAACTTGTCCACCAAGATCTCAACAGGCCCTTAGTCTGCCTCTACCGGGTTGTCATAAGGTAAGATGTGGATACAAATCCACACCGAGCCAGGGCCTGGTTTGACTCCAAGAGCCGAAGCACTAGTTGAGCCGTCGAAAGATGTAGATCAGACAACAAATGTCATGAAAATATGAAAAAGACTTAAAATGAAAAAAACAAGTTTTTCGACATTTAAGTGTCTCAATTAAGTGCATACAAATATGTCACTGAACTGAGTGACATGAAAGTAATAGCTTTCATCTATGAAATATTGAAAAATACCCCTGTACCCTGACAAAAGGGCCACCAGTTAACCAAAATGTGGCTTTTTGTAACGTTCTCTAGTTTGTTATTAAATGTAAAAAGGATTATTTTATTTTACCCATATATAAGTGCGATTTTGAGAGCACGGATCTTGTACTGAATTACTTCAATGTCTTCTTTAACTGGGTGGTTAAGGAAAATAATACATAGTGAAGTAAAGTGATGAGCTGTGAATTACACAATTTGATCAAGTGGGGGAGCCGGGATTTGAGCCCAGAATACGTATTGTACAGAGACTGTGGAGTTGTATTCTTCTCTCTTTCGTTCAGCACTAGAGGTCAGTGCTTTGTGTTGAGTTATTCAAGGATTGTTATTCAATTAGTCTTAGACCATGGAGTTCAGTAAACAGACCAATCACACCTTAAATGAAACTGACAATGAACATGTGCTCAATCATTAGATTTAAAAGTGTGATTTTGTTTCCAGTGTTTATGCAATCACTGAAGGTCAAACATAGTAACACAGATCCTGCCTGTCTCAAGCCAAGCTGCACTTCTCAAGAGTCTCCTTAATGAGCTGTAACCTCAGGGCTAAACTCTGAGGGGGGGGGGGGCTTCCTTTTTGCTAATTATTGTTTTAATTGCAGTCATTTTCTTTCTCACGAGAGCCGCCAGCAGTAACATTATCTAATAAAAATAACATCTCCTGCCTTCTTTTACTTTGCTGGCTCGCGTGGAATGACAAACAGAACACTTCCGGGGGGGGGGGGGGCATCACCTCTGTGACCGCAGTTAAATAATTAACAAAACAAAGTGGCCTCTGAGCTTTCACAGAGTTTACTCTCAAGGTTACAGTGCTTCTTGGTGATGCACATCATGGTTCCTGACAGTATCATAGCAATGGTGCCATAGCCCCTGCTTCAAGGAAGGAAAGTGGCCCATTTGAGTGCTATTGAGGTAGTAAAATATGGCAATTGTCAGAGTTCAAAGGGCCCCTTAGGACCCTGGTGCCACTACACCCGCTGCATCAGTAGTAGCTACACACCTGGCTGCAGGTAAACATGTTCTGCTTGCACTATTTATTCTCCAGTGTTCACCACAGCATCTGCAGGTATATTGTCCCTTTATACCCCTACTTCAACATCTGGGGGGCGGATAAGTTCCCTTGCCCCTCACAATTCCCTCGCTTATGGCACCTAAGGTATCCAAGCCGTCCAAAGCCTGTGACAAGAATAACTGACACATTAAGTTACAGTAAAATGGTGTCATTCTACATGTGAGTAAATCCATTTGCAAGTGTAAATTCTTGCTTTTGGGTACCAAGTTTGAATTTACACTAGTAAAGCAAGCCATTTGTTTACCTAAATTAATTTAGGCACAGAAAAACTTGAAAAGGATTTGTCCCACAATTAATTCCACCCACCTTATTTTTCGGTGTTGTAGCAGTGCCACCATGTGGTTGTGCAAGGAATTTCAAGACAGTCCTGTCTTGAGTATGCACTATTGCAATGCAATAGGTCTATCATTTACTTGAGTTGGAGCTATTGGCATTGTAAATGCATAACTGGATTTTTTGCCACATCAGTTGGTGAACCCTGCTGCATATTTTGGTCCTTTCTGCCACATAATGCCAGTGGCCCTGCATATAATTAAAGGGCAAGTAGGCCTACTGGAATATTTTTTTAAACTAGGCCCTTAAAACACAAATTACTCCCAGGTTCAAAACATATTTACTTGGCAGTTGGCCTACGGGGCAATGAATAAATAATTGTACTCCAAGAATGCGTGTTTACTGGATCACTGTCTCTTTACTGCAGTCTGGGGAGTCGAACAAAACACCCATGATTTTTCACATGCTTGAGGAGAGCCAACCTCACATGATATTAATGATCCCCAGTCAGTCTGGAACTGAAATAGTTATAAAATATTGACCATTGTACAGCATAATCAACTGTAAGCTCTCCTTGAGGTTAGTTTTATAACGCGCACACACAACACAAGTTTCACAGACTCAAAAGTGCGTAGTTCATCTAGATAGATTCCTGCTCTGTATTTGCAGCTTGTATCATGTTATAAAAATAAAACTACAAGTCCCAGAATGCAAAGCAGAAACATAAACGAAATAAGTGAATCACACATCAAACTAGGGAACTGGACAACTCTACGAATACTACTCCAAGGGCTGGGGTTCCAGCTTGTATCACGTTAAAAAAATAAAACTACAAGTCCGAGAATGAATGTGTGCTGTAAAGAACATGTACTAAGCAGATCAGAGTGCATATAATGTAAAAATGTCAAAATTACTCTGGAGATTAATGTTCTTTCTGGAGGGAGAATGTACTTTTGTCTTGTGGAAGCTTGGAGCCATCATAAGGTATCGCACGGGGTTAATATGCCTGCTGCAAAGAACGTGTACGAAGCAGATCAGAATGCATATAATGTCAAATCAATACCATCGATTGAGTTTGTGCGTGAGCGCCATGGCAGACACGAAGCGCAGATAAAAGAAAAAAGTAGTTCTCCCATGCTGAAGTATATCAGCAATTGTGCAATTATCCGTGTAACAGGGTTGGTGTCCAAGGCGGTAACCAAACCACCCCAAGGCGGGACAAACGTAAACAATTCACCAATGACATCAAGTGATTTTTGAAAGGCAAGCCCACGAACGAATGAAAGTGATGGCCGTAGTTAAAAGCCCACAATACTTACAACAGGTCAAAGCGCTTGCATGCTCGACCTAAAAATGGTAGTTCTAGTGTCGTCTCGCTGGTGAATGGGTGGGGTTTCTGTTTGGTCATCCAGTGCACCCCTCTGCAGATGTCCTGGCCCCTTGTGCCCCACCACCGGGCAACAGCTGCAGCCAGCAAAAACAGACCCTAGCCTCTAAACCTGGGAACAGTGATGTTCCTGTTTACATTTAATGCGTTACTACTTGCTATTGAATTCTCTAATAGTATTACATTTTTTCCATGATGTGTTTGTGTACTTTTTTAATGCAGCATATTACTATGCATGTATAGTGCGTACTGTGAAAAGTGTCACCTCGGTATGTTCTTGTGAGTGGGTTTTTCTAACAGATGATAGAGAGCTGTGGAGTTCAAGCCATAGGCAGCGTGAGTTTCTCACAGTGCCCATCAGTAGGTCATAAAAAGATTATGAATAAATGCTCATCCAGTCCTTGGCCTATATGCAATGGTCAGGTGTGCCAGTTGTAAATGTGATTGTATGTGAAGGATGTACACAGCTGTTAAAGAAAAGGTAGTGAATACAGGTGAGAGGGTGCATTGTGTATGAGAAGGTGACGAGAAAGAGATGCAAAGAAGCACGTGCAGCAGCAAGTGAAAAGAGGGTGCTGAAGAGGAAAGAGATGAGGTGTGAGGTATCATTTGTGTGCACAGTGTCATACTATTGGGCTACTCAAGTCAGGCTGGGTTACAGATTGTCACTGGCTTATCCTGACATTCCTGTAACGGAGCCTCACCAATTAGCTCCCGTTCACAAGGGCATATGTGAAATATGTGTGTGTGTGGGGGGCGGGGGGCTGTGGCACACTTTAAACAAACGTAAGTGCTACCACTGTGCTTATAGTTATTGAAGTGTTAAAAGCAATCTGTTGCATTGTTCTTCTTTTCTATAAATTATGTAAAGGTCCAATTGTCTAATCTTCAATTTCAGTTTTTGCGGTGAATCCTGAGCAGTGGGTACACATAGTATAGCCTGAGGCAGAGAGGTCTGTGGAGGGCAGTGGTCTTTACCTGCTTTCAAAATGTGTAAATGTCAAATCTTGAAGTCTTTGCTTTGTTGGGGGACAGCTGTTTCAAGCAGTAGGTACTTAACAGAGTTGTTGCTAGTATGTGGTAAGGATGGAGGAAGAAAAGGAGCATTACTGAAAGTGATGAGTTATCTGGTGATAATTCAAAGGATGATGGCTGAGTTTTGAGTTGCACTACGTCCTTACGGAGTTATCCTACAATGAATGAATGGGGTGTGAACTCAGAAAAAAGAGATTCAGAGGGCATTTATGATTGGAACAGTTATTTGTCTGGTCTCAGAATGCTGTTGGTGAGACCTGAGCTGCATTCTGAATTAAAAGTTTGGAAACAAAAACTTCAACCAGAAGTACCAATTAATGGAGAGGGTATTTTAATAATCAGAGCGTAAGTGTTTGTGAACTTTCCCCTGCATTGGAAATTCCTTAATCTGACATTCTGCTCTGAATGTGCCAAGCTTCTTCCTTCTGACACTCCCTTCTGTGTCATGGACTCACTTCCCCAGGGGGAGGATCCACCATGCATTTTGAGACGTATCTGTCCTTAATACTTTAGAGCCTCCCTTGTTTCTTTTATGTGCCCCATTTCGAATGCCTCCCACACTCACAATTGGCTTTCTGTGTTTACACAGGTATTACTTCAGAAGGTGTCTACAGGACCGTGGGCAGCAACATCCAAGTGCAGAAGCTCCTCAATGCCTTCTTCGGTAAGAGCCAGAGTTGATGGGGGGTGGGGAGGTATGGGGTGGAGCATGGTTGCGAGGCAGTGACCAAGGGAGCGCCATTGGAACTGGAATAATGTTTCTTCTTTTGACTTGAATCGCAAATTGTGAATCGCAAACACTTAGGTACAGCAGTGTCTAAGACACTGTTTACGATTCCCAAATGGGTCACATGGGACCCTCCTCATTAATATTCATGAGGCAGGACGCAATTTATGACCCATTGGGAATGGCCGGCACTCACATGGATGGTAATTTTTTTTTTTTAAATGCAACTCATTTTCATTAAAGGAAAACGGGATGCATTTCCAAAATAAAAATGATAAGTATTCTTTTCATTTATTTTTTATTTTTTTGAGTGGGCATGCTCTGAAAAAATGTTGGTGCCCCCATTCACAAAGAGGATGGGGTCCTTTGGGGACCCCTCCCGTTTGAAAATGGGTTACTCCCTCCTTCAAGGAGTTAGTAAAGTATGAATGTTTTGTGACCGCATTCCTGGTGCATCTCGTTATTTGGAAGGGATGTCATTTACACACCCCTTCCTAATACAGAATCACAAAAGCAAAATGTGAGTCGGTAAGAAGTTACTGATTCTAATGTTTGCCTTTGGTACAAGCCAAAACACAATTTACCAGATGCGGATGGGCCGTTTGCGACTGGTAAAATGCGTCTTACACCTGGCCCAAAGTGTACTGATATATAGATATATGCAGTGGATATTGTTATGTAGTTCATCATTAGTAAACGGATGCTGCCACCTTGAGGTCGCTTGCCAGACTGCATCTATATTGAAGTTTGGTACAATCAAATAGATAATAGGTTTTGTGATTTCACATGTATTGTTGTGGTGGAAGTGGAAACAAACACTGCCTGACTATAACGTTTTTGCAGGACTATATGATTTTGATGTAACAAGCATCTGAAAACATTTTCTAATATGAATCTCAAAGATCACAATAGTAAATTAGAATATGGTTGGCCCGAAATTGATGATAGTTGTAGTAGGTTCCACGGTAGTGAATCAGAAGGAGCTTACATAATCAGAAATTTGAAACTCATTTCAAGTTACAAGTGTGTGTTACAGCCCCAGCGCTGCGACTGCTGATTAACTGGATTTATTGCTGCAATTTACCATGGAATGATTTACCTGCATTTGAAGCTAAAAACCTCACATGACTTATCATAGAAGTTACATTGGATTATATTTGTTACATATAGAAATGTTTCCTGACTCTTTTTAGATGATATGTTATTTATTTCCCACCTAAAAACTATTTCTTTCATCGACTTCTCAAAGCTCCACTAATATTCAACCCTATTCTGCAGCAGGTGGTCTTGCCCAGTGTTGGAGCAGTATAACCAGCCTAAGGGATCGTCACCAAAAAATGTTAGTAGAAATTTAAGGGAAAACTGTGTCCTCGACAGCATATATGCTCCTGTATGGTGGATACAAACTTTGGGTTTTAGATTCCGTTATGAATGGGAGCTTTTTACACAAAACTGTTTGTTGTATTATTAATAGTACATAATAGTGATTAAGGAGGGGGTAAATCAAGCAGGAATAAATACTTTAAGAGTTTCCGCTTGAGTCAAAGTTTAAAGTGAGTTAATATATGTGAGAGTCAGATTTCATCTGGAAGAACATTCACCAGCTGTGGTGCTAAGAGTGGGAAAGGCTGAACCTGGAAGAAATACAAAGAGGAATCCAGTACTGTGTGTCTGCCACAGGTCCCATAAGTAGAGTTTCTCAACAGTTCAAAACACTTTTATGTATCGATCAGAAAATGAAATCTATGGTAAAAATATTGGGTGAACAGCAGTAAAATGTTTGTAAAATAGGAGAAAATGCATATCTGGTAGTGTGACCCATTGTAAAAAAATAAGAAAAAAAAAGTGATCTCATTAAACTTGTGGCAGGAGAGACAATACCAGTTTACAATTGTTTGCTAGAATATATAATGGTCAGCCGTGATTCTTTGCCAATGAAAATTTAAAAAGAATGCCTCAGAATGGTGCACATCAACATGTGATTGTTTTGCTACAGTATGACTGCAATTTGATATTGGCGGTGTTGAAACGGTACAGGTTACCAGAAATGATGATCAGAAATGGAGGGGATGCTCAGTTATACTTATTTTTGTACTTATTTATTTATAGATCTTTTTAGTGTGGGAGGGAGTCAGAGCGCATTGGAGTACACAGCATAGATCAGTAGGTAATACACATTTAAATAAAGTAGAAAATGGGAGCAATACAAACAAAATTCCTATTGACACAGACAGAAAGTACATCTTCAGTTGAGACAGAAACTCCTCTACACAGAGATTAAGCAAAGGCGACAACACCAGTGACCTCATGGCATGAGTGTAGGGCCAGATGTAGCAAAGGGTTTTCCCATTCTGTGTCAATGGGAAAATGTGTTCGTACATATGGCCCTAAGAGATTTAAGTTCGAAATGGCTCATTTTTGCCAGAGGCTGCCAAGTAGAGGCAGCAGCGCACCTCTGTGCTGCAGAATGGCTGCTCCATTTAACCAGCAGCCTGCCATTCAGGACACAAGATCTGCTCATTTTTGCCAGATGTGCTAGTAAACTATGCACATGGATTGCTTACATTTGCCAGGGCTGCTCAGTTATGCATTTTGTTTTCTTTTCTATGATGGTTGCGCTGCCAGGTTGCCACTGACTGTGAAAAAGAGAAAAGGAGGGAATGACCGAGAAGAATCAACAGGGGAATGGAAATGTGTTTTTAATGCTAGGATTCAAAAGTGGAGGCAAACAGCTCTGCATCACTTGTTTTGGGACTTCTTGAAGAACGAAGGAGGCGCGCTGGCGTTGAAGGCCTCCCCTGAAAATATTCCTGCTTCATCTGCTAGACGGCCAACACATTTGTGATGCTGACTGCATGCTTCTGTTTGGTAAAATGTATGCCGGGCGGCTGCTCGGATACGCTGGGGACTGCTTGGTTCAGCCAGTGGTGCTTCTCAAGTATGTGAGTGATGTTTCTCAGATATGCCAGTGTCACAGCATATGTATGGCTGGGTGTCCCTGATATACATTGATAGGAGGCAGGTTCCCTGAGTGCTAGGATGCTGCTCAGGTGTAGCAGTGGCCTGCCTGAAGGCTTGAGTCCTATGCACATCACAGTGGTCTGTTTCTTGCCATGGTGCTCTTCTTCTGTGCCAGGAGTGTCTGCTATGCCAGCACTGGTGCTTTTTCAACCCAGGCCTTAGCCTAAGGGTATGATTTAGAGTTTGGGGGAGGGGTTACTCTGTCACAACCGCGATGGATAGCCCGTCTGCCGAAATATAAATTACATTATATCCTATGGGATTTATATTTCGGCAGACGTGATATGACGTGGCATCCCCCAAACTCTAAATCAGGCCCTAAATCCCACTTTAGATAGCTGAAAGAAGTTACAAATTCTGGATTAGTTCTAATAGAGGATTTCTGTAATAACCAATGTGTGACCTTCACTAAGGTAGCTTGATGTTGTGTTCCAGTCTAGCTTTCCAGGGAAGCATCTTCACGGAATAGAGGAATGGGATGTCAAATGAGGAGGCTTTTGTAGCTCATCTCGGCAAAGTAAATTTTTGTGCTTGTTCTTTGGCTGGGAACGCATTGACTTGAGGGTGAGAAGACAGATTATTGTTCGAAGTCAGGTTGGAAGTCAACAGGGAATGCTCTGTAGTTTACATTTGTGAACTGCAAGGCATCCTCCACCTTCGGAGTCGCACCATAGTGCAGGGTTCAGGAGTTCATTTTTCCTAACGTATGTGTTTGGAAGGAGCCAGGCTCAAACATACCTCCCAACCTATATTAAACGTATCACACATATGATAAGTGTTTAGGGTGTACTGATTCTTTGCGTTCATTATTACACCATTGAGTCTGTTTCTAACTTTACCTCTGGCCATCCTCAATAAAGTAGCATCTTTAGACAGACACAAAGGTAATTTTTAATTTTCTGGAACCCTGGTTCTAATTAACCAGAATAAGACTTATTCTGACCTCCCTGCCCCAATAGGAGCTGGTTCTCCTGTGGGGCTACGGTTGAGACCTCCAAGCCAGTGTCATCTTGGCTTGGTGGGTGGGACTGGTCTATGATGAAGCATGCCACTATTTTGTGGGTAAGACTTTTCCATCCATAAAATAATATCCCCTAGTGAGAACTGGAACACCGTACGAGTGACTGGCGGCAACTTTAACCCACTCCACTGTGTGACAAGACAAACATGCAGGCTGCCTGGAGCATTCTTCTCTCATAAGTCAGGGGGTCCATGAATGTAAAACAAATGAATCGAGGTAGTGATTAGCTGGGCCTGTACGTAGCACTGTATTTTGCATCACTGTTTGTTGTTATCATGCTTCTCTATTTCCTTCTCTCACCACTCTTTCTCCAGTGTCTGTAAGTGACGGAGGAATGCTGTGATGCAGTTTCTGTATTAATTCCTTAAATTCCAGTTTTTGCAACTTATATGAACATTTTACACATTGGTTTCATGCTGAATGTGCTTCGATAATGAAACTGGATTTTCAAAAATAATAATGGAAAGCTTTGTTTAGGAGCTGATAACACAAAAACAACTTCGTGCTTTGACCCAAGGGTTTTTGGTAAGCTGCTTTCTATCCTGCTCGCGTAATGTGTGTGTGTGGCCATGTCATCCAGTTAATGTGGGCTCCAACTACTCTTCATTTTCAGTAAAATGCATTGGTTTACTTTAGAATGGAAGTTCAGATATAATCCTGTTGCTGGCTAGTTTACTTCAAGGTGTTTTAAAGTTGCTGCCACTAGAGAGCAGCTTAGAAGGGCTATTCTAACCTCTTACCTCATCATTGCACAGAGTACAGTACTAAAGTATCTGTTCCTAGCCTGAGTTAGAGATGTGCACAGGATGTCCCAGCTTCCAGGTGATTCCTAAGTGCCAGAGGGAGCATTGAAACTGCAGGCGTGCCTCCTAACCTGTCTCTTCCAGCCCACCCCTCTGAAGTGTGGAGGCATCTTCCCTGAGGAAATAGCCAATTCCCTTTCCTGTAGGAGACAAGAATTCCCTTCTTCATCAACAGCAGTCCTCCACCGATGGCACACAACCCCACTGCCCCCATTATCTCATTAACCAGAAAAGGACCCTAATATTGAACATAGACTGAAAACAACACAGACTGCAGAACACAGACTCACAGTAACCAAGTGTCGAATTATCTACTGTATGTGTTGTAACTCTGTAGCTACAAAAACAATGTAAGCACCTACATGTCGTTTGCATGTGTGCATACTTATGGAGTGCTTGTATAGTGGGAACCGTACAGGGCCAGCGACAAAGATACAGTCATTGTGTGATTGGAGCGATAGCTGGTTTCTGTGGGCGGGAGTGGATTGTGACTTGATCGTGATGTAGCGTTCCTTAAAGTGTTGTGTCTTCAGCTTTTTCCTAAATTGGAGTGGAGTTGGGTTAGCCCTGATGGACACTGGGATTTCGCTCCTGATCTTGGCTGCATAGATGGAGAAGCCCTCTTACCTAGTTTTTCTTTTTTGATCTTCATTGCCCCCACTCTGATGGTGTCCTGCCAGACCGTCTCCCAAAGCCACCGTAGATTATGAGCTTGTCTGCCAGGTGGACATGGTGATGGCCTTGTGGAGGATGCAGCTGAAGATGGCACTGGCCACCACGGGGAGTCAGTAGAGTTCCATCATGCTGGGACTGATGTGCTCGTAATTCTTAAGGCTCTGGATGAGGTTTTAAGAAATCCTTAAAGGACGGGGAGGGGTCAATGTAAAGTTCGTGGACTGGAACCAGAGTTAGAGTATTGAGTTTATTGAGGTCTATAATAGTTGAGAACTGACATTCGCTGGATTTAGGCACGTGTGAAGTAATTTGTCGGAAGATGTTTATGTATTGTCAGTATTTATATTTTGGCAGTCTGTATATTTGAGTCTGTGTTTTTCGTGGAACACATTGTTCTTCCTAAAATCTAAGGCATGTGATTCAGCACCTTCCCACATTTCCTTCAGTTTGCCATTTTAAACAGCCTCTCATTGGCATTCTCTTCTGGCATGCCATGAGGTCACCTTAAGCCTCAACCTTTGAAACTTATCTCTGAATTTTGGAGACATCATGTTGAAACCCACTGAATGTCCCAGAGCATAACTATAACAACATGTCCTCCAGCTATGTTCACCTTCCTGACAGTTGCATTCAGACTTCTGAGATGTACATATTTGTCAGACCTTAGACTACTTTATAAAGGACTTACTTCAGCTTTGGCATATAAATTTTGAGTTACGAAAACCTTCACTCCTTTTAAATATGACTAAGTAGGTTACTTAGACCCTGGCAAATGCTCTGCTGGATCACCAGGACTTCTGCCACCCTTGCTGTGGACTCTTTAGGCATTCCTGACTATCTGGCAGGGTTCACTGTGCTGTGATGGGGGCCAGTGCTGTGGTGGCTTCCCTTACAGAACTGCATGCGTGCCAACTGGGCATCATGTTCAAAGCATTCACCCGAAAGCGGGTGTTTGTTTTCTCTAAACAAAAATAAAATAGCCCGGATGGACAGAGAGTTTATCCCCTGTGTGTAGGCCACTTTAAAATGTTCTCGACTGTATGGGAAATCGAGTGACTGTCACCCTACCCTCAATAAGGCGTGGCAGCCACCACCACTATCACACTGCAATCCTGTGGCCCATGTACTGTCAGATCAGGGGTTACTCTGGGCAAAACTAGTTGAGTTGCCATTGACACTATCCCAGTGCTTCTACCACCTTGAATTGGGCGGGGTACTGAAGGTTTCGCGGATTGAGGGATCACCGCTTTGTGACGTTCCTCCACCAAACCCTAAATAAGCCTTTAAACCACTCACTACACGACTTTCACTGTATCCAACCTCGGCTTGGTGTCAAAGAGAAGGCTGTGAAAATCATCTCGCTTTCATGTCAAAACACATCTAGATCAAAAAAAAATCCTCCAAATCCTGTAATATATAAAATTAATGAAAACTTTCACAGCCAGCTTTTTGTTTTTCATCATTGAAAAACAGATTACTACTTGAAACCTAACATTACACATCCTTTGTCATTACTTTATATTGAAAACTTGTTTTTAATCTTTTTTGAGCCAAAAACAGGAACCAAAAGACTCATAATGACTAGTTAAAATCTCTAAGAAAGTGGTTCTTTAAAAAACAGCAACACCTTTGCCAAAAAAGGATGTATGTAAACAAGAAACACTCCTTCCATTTTAAAGGTAGGAAAATTGTAATGAATAAAATGTATTAATACTGTTGTGCTAATTCCACCAATTAAAAACAGAAAGGTAAAGACCACCAATTAAAAACCAGAAAGGTAAAAATATAATTTCACATTTATTTCATATTTTAAAGTCAGATTCATTTCCACTGTGATTAGGCCTGGGCGAAATCTCAATTATGCCGAAGTAATCAGAGTCATTTTGGTTATTCCGCGTTACTCTTTAATACAGAATTACAGATAACAAAACAATTAGGCCTGTTTGAGTAATCTAGGGGGGAAAATCCTACCACAAGAGCACATTTAGCGAGTAGCTGCTTGCACTGCTGTGTGCTGTCCATTTTGGACATCAGGGTGCATTTTGCGCTTAGAAACTAGCACTAAATAATGGAAGTAAACTGGGGGAAAATCCTACCCCAAGTGCACATATAGCAAGCGCGGCCTGCTGTTCATATTCTGTTGCATTTAGCTCTATTTCTTAGTGCAAAATGCATCCTCACATCCATTCTAGGCGCTAGAGGCCATTTTGGCACTTAGAAAATAGAGCTGAATGCAGAATTACTCTTCATGCGTAATTCTGCATAATCTTGCAGAATCTGTGGGTTATTCCGCTTGATTACGCCACCTGGCATTACGCAGGTTACGCCCACCCCTAGCCATGATGAGAAGCTAATAGTTGTAGCTTTGTCGGTCGAAGTTGTGGTGAGTTAAATTCATGCAGTCAAAGTTCTGGCAAGTCAAGGTTGCAGGAACTGAAATTCTGGAGGTACGAGCTGTGGTCCATCAATAGCAACAAATGTCGGTAATTGATGTACCAAGAATAACGCACGCCTGTGGTCTGCGAGCTCTCAAACGCATGAAAAGTCAGCACTTTTTCTAATAATCTTAATTTGAATATAAAAAAAAAATCCCATCTTTTTTCTCATTCATCAAGTAAGTGACTTATGTGACTGGTACAAGAAACACATTTCACACTCCTGGCCCACAGGCAACTGCCGAGCCTCAGTTCGGCACTGTTTTACACACCTACACATCTTTCCAAGCACCTTGATACCCTCTCGGTGATTAGTGCGCTATACAAATCGTTATAACATTACATAACATAACATTTGAGGAGTGCAGCAAATTATGTGTTCACATAGATTAGTTCATTTTCACTGTTCTCTGCTGTGTTCTATTCGCTTGATGGAAATACAGACAGAGGTACACATGGTGGAATAATATTGTAGTTTGGAATCGTAGGTGGCTGGAGTTAAGTGTTTGTGTGCTGATAGATGCTTGCACAAAGCTAGGATTGGTCAGACACACTCCCTGCATGCTTGTCTACTTGAATGTGTTTGCAGAAGCTAAATATCCGAGCATGAGGAATGTTTTTGTGTTCTGCTGTCGGGGACCTTTGTTGTTTTATTGCATTTCATTGACCTCCGTGAACTAATTCATTTTTCGGGTGATTTCGGCATGGCAGTGCTTTTGTGCGAGAATGCCAAAGACTAACAGTGTGGTTTTTAGAGGAAAAACATTTTTGCTAACTATCAAGATGTAATTTTCAGTTAAACTCACAACGCCACTTTATATTTTGGAACAGTTTTTTTTTGTTTTGTTAAAGACAGGAGGTAAGTGATACTCACTGTTAAACTACTGTTGCAGCCACATGAAATTAGATGAAAGTTGACTAAGGAGAAATTGGAACAAGCATTGTTAAATGCATCCAGTATGTGTTACATTCTGAATCCCGTCTACTACACATGAAAAGCCTGCTGCAGTGAAAAGACAACACAACAACTGCCTCTGTAAAAAGTGCATCTATGAGATAAATACTTAATACTTTGGTGTTCCTTTGAGTTGCAAAATAGTCTTGTGTCCCTTATGCATTGCAATGCAAGCACTTCATAGGCGGAATGATGCACCAAACAGCTAATGGTATGCGGTGAGAGAGACATACTCTTGGTGAAGCCAATCTCAATATGTTGAGGAGTTAGCACAGTAGGTCTTGCAGACAGCTGCAGAGCCAACCCAGATGTGAAATGTACTAATAAGCAACAGTAGTGAGTAAGAAAGTGTAAACTTAGAGACCTTCAGGTTCAGGAGGGCTGAATTGAGGCTAGCTCTTCAGGATAACTGCTTATTTTTGGAAAATAGTTGTGTTTATATTTAAACTATATAAATGTATGTTCAGTGGATAGGATAGATATCTGTCAAGGATCAGGACATCGTGGAGTTGTGTTAGAAACCTTTTATATAGGGTCTGTGTGTCATAAGGGGCTAGAGATTTTATAGGAGGTTAGTCCTATTAGCTTTGGCAGCTACATTGTAGTGTCTTTTTGGACAGGAAAGTGTCCCCTAGCAGGGTTCTGCAGTAGCACGGGCTTTGTTCCGTTTATCTGTAAACTTTTCCTACACAATTATTTATCGAGATCTAGCCAGAGGTATTCACGACATGGGAAGCAACTACGCGTCCCTGACCAGGCCCAAAAGACCAAAACTCAACAAAATATGACCAAGTGCTTTTTAAAGGACCGTAGTGTCCTAATTCCCAAATTATATTGGCTATAGGCAACGCAAAAAAACCAAATGTGGCATATTGTTGGGGTTTGCTTGGCAAATTAAGGTGGCCTCCCAGCTGGCATGTTACTGACCTTTCAGAGTGTTACCAGAGGAAGTTACAAAACGAAAACCCACGGCCAAAGATTGTTAGGACCAACACAGGATCAGTTTCAAAGCTATTGACTGTGATTAGACATGCATTCAGAGAGTTATCCATATTAGTCTTGCACCCTCAAAAACATAGTCATCAAATTTTAATATTCCCCTCATATGGTTACATCACCTTCCTGTCCTCTAACTGTGGTCATTTGCTTTTGTTGATAGATTCCAAATGCCCGGGTGATGTTGATTTACAAGACGACGACTGGGACATGAAGACGATCACAAGTGCTTTGAAGTTCTACCTCAGGTTGGTGGACTGTTTACTTGTCAGTCATGCTGTGTGATGGAGAGATCCTGGAATGGTCATAGAAAATGTTGTAGAATCAAATATTTTACTTCACATATTGTAGAATTAAGTTGTTTGATCTTTACATGCAAATATTTTAACAGAATACTTTCAGAACCACTTCCTAGGTCCTGTATGCAGGGAATCAGGCATGAATTTAGAGCAAAGCAGTATACTGGGATATCTGAATCTGGAAAGTGATGCAAAATCTACCTAGGGTAGAACTGCTGTAATAGTTACCCGATGGTACCAGCATTCTTGAAAATGATTTTCTTTTCTATTGAACAATTATTTTATTGTAAGATGATCTCTCCAGAAAGCTTTTGTGGAGATTTTTGTCTCACTTTTTTTATTAGTTTCGGTCTCTCGTTTTATTTTACCTTGCCACCTTACATGCCCTGTGGATGATAATACCGCCTTGTTTTTTGATCCATATTTTGTTTTTGAGAAATGTGAACATTCAGAGCTATTACAGAGCATACTACAAATGTGCCTTGCCCAAGTCACACTCCCTAGGAATGTGTGCCTCCATATTAGTGCCTATCAGGTTGTTACAAGCCTTTTGTCCTTCCACTTGTCACTCTCCAACATAAGCTCTTGGCTTCAGTTCTGCTCTTACTATTCTAACTATTCTGCCGCACGCACCCTCTTTAGTCTGGCAGATATAACAAAAGATTCACCAAATTGCCGCACATCATTACAATCAATCAATCCATCAAGGATTTTGTGCAGCTCGGCTAATCACCCATAGGGTGCTGAAAGTATGCATGCTGCTCAGTCGAAAAGACAGTCTTGAGGTCCTTCCTGAACTGCTTCACTGATGCATTCTGCCTGAGCTTGAGGGGAAGTTTGTTCCATTCCGGACTGCGAGGTAGGAGAAGGATCTTCCTCCTGCTGTACTTTTCATGATCTTGGGGACGGCTGCATGGGCGAGCTGGGAGGAACGGAGACGTCTGTTGGGTACGTAGAAGGTGATGCTGTGGTTGAGGTATGCTGGTCCTGTGTTGTGCTGTGCCTTGCGGGTGTAGATCAGGAGTTTGTATGTGATGTGCTTGTTGACTGGGAGCCAGTGTAGATCTCTGAGGTGGGAGGAGATTCGGCTGTGTCGGGGGATGTCCAGGATGAGTCTGGCTGCTGCATTCTGGACTCTGTAGTCTTGATTGAAGTTTCTTGGTGATGCCGGCATAGAGTGTGTTGCCATAGTCCAGTTTGCAAGTGATGAGTGCATGGATGACTGACTTCCTCATGTCAGATTGAATCTATTTGAAAATCTTCTGCAGGAGTCGGAGGGTGTGGCAGCATGACGCAGAGACGGCATTGATTTGGCGGGTCATCAAAAGTGAGGAGTCCAGGATGATGCCTAGGTTGCACGCATGGTCAGTGGGTGGCGTTACCCAGAGCAGTGGGCAACCAGGAGGCATTCCAGGCAGAAGAGGTGGAGCCAGTCACAAGGATTTTTGTCTTTTCCGAGTTGACCTTGAGGCAGTTGGCCTCTATCCAGACGGTAACTGCTCTCATCCCGTTGTGGGAATTCATCTTGGCTTGAGCAGAGTCCTCGGACAGGAAGAGGATCAGTTGGGTTTCGTCGGCGTAGGAGATTATGTTTAGCTCATGTTGTTTGGTGATCTTGACAAGTGGGGCCATGTAGATGTTAAAAGTGTCGGGCTGAGTGAAGATCCTTGGGACACTGTGCAGCAAGTGTTTTTCGGTTTTGACGTGAACGACGGTAGTCTGACCCTCTGTGTTCTTCCGGTGAGAAAGGACCTGATCCAATCTATGACTTGTATTGGATGCAAGAGTTGTGAAGTCTGTCGCAGAGGGTGGGGTATGAGACGGTGTCTAATGCGGCGGAGAGGTCGAGGAGAATGAGTGCGGCCATGCCTCCATGGTCCAGTATGATGCGTATGTTGTCGGTGGCTGCTTAGAGTGCGGTTTCAGTGCTGTGGTTGCTTCTGAATCCGGATTGGAATAGGTCTAGGATTCAGTGTGTCCTGAGGAATTCAGTGAGTTGCTGGTTGACGGCTTTCTCCATTACCTTGGCTGGGAAATGGAGCAGATAGATGGGTCTCTAGTTCTTCAGCTCCCTAGGGTAGGTAGTGGTTTCTTGAGTAGGGGGCTGATTTTGTCATTCTTCCAGTATGAGGGGAATGTGGTAGTCTTGAAGGATCGGTTGATGGTTTGGCAGAGCTCCAGTGCTATTGTGGCGCTGGCCAGGTTGAAGATGTGATGAGGGCATGATCCGAGGGTGCTCCCTAATTGATGGAGTTCATCAGTCTTTGGGTGTCATCTATGGTGATGGGGGTCCAGGAGTTCAGTATCTGGTGAGCTGCTAGGTCTGTGGTGGTGAGCAGTGCTTGCGGGATTTGGTGCCTGAAGCGTTCGTAGATGTCCTGGATCTTACAGTGAAAGAAGGTGGTGAGGTTGTTGCAGAAGTCTTGGGAGGGAGGGATGGAAGAGGTGTCTGTCCCAGGGTTCGTGAACAGTTTAACGATGGCAAAGAGCTCTTTGCTGTTGTGAGCGCTGGTGTGGAGGCATGCATGAAAGGCAGATTTTTTGGCGACTCTGATGTTCTGGTGATGCGTGGTGACTGCATTTGTGTAGGCTGTGCGATCTTATTTTGATTTGCTGATCCTCCATTTAAGTTCCAGTCATCTGCAGGAGCGCTTGGATTCCTGTAGGTCTGTCGTAAACCACTTGGGTGTTTTGCTCTATCTGTTCCCTGCTGTTTCCCTTAGGGGGCTACGTTGTCGGCGCAGTTTGAGAGCCAGCGGTGTAGGTAGCTTGCAGCTTCATTTGCATCCACTGCGTCCGGTGAGAGGGAGTGGTTGAGAGCGTTGGTAAGTTGTGCTTCCGTGACTTTGCCCCAGCGTCTGCCAGGGGGATGGGAGGGGTGTAGTGGCGTGCGGTGTTCTTTGTGTAGGTAAGGTGGATGCACTTGTGGTCGGTCCAGTGGTGTTAGGAGGCTTGGAAGATGGTGATGTAGAAAACGGTGTTGAGAATGTGTCCGGCTCTGTGGGTGCGGACGTTGACGAGTTGTTTGATGCTGAGAGTTGTGAGGTTGTCCAGGAGGTTTAGGATTATGGGGTCATTGTGGCTATCAAGGTGGAAGTTGAGGTTGCCGAGTAGGATGTAGTATGGGGAGTTGAGCGCTTGGGGGGGCGACAACGTCGGCGATGTCTTTGCAGAAAGGGGATCAGGGTCCAGGAGGCCTATAGATGAGGGTGCCACGTAGGGAAGTGTTTAAGTTGTTCTGGATCTGGAAGTGTAGGTGCTCATGAGTTGACTGAGACTGCGGCTTGATGGTGGTAGTCAGGCGGAGGCTGGTCTTGTAGATTATGGCAATGGCTCCTCCAGGCCGGTTGGCTCTGTCCTTGTGGATTATTTTGTAGTTGTCCGGGATGGCCGTGGTGATGTCTGGGGCAGCGGTGGGGGTGATCCAAGTCTCCGTGAGGACGTCGACGTCCGGGGCTGTTGAGTTGAGGAGGTACCAGACTTCCACCGCATGCTTGACGAGGGAGCGTGTGTTGAGGAGTATACACTTGAGGTGGCTGTCCATGCTTGGTGCGGGATCATGGGGTGGTCCTTGGAGGGTGCTGGAGCAGGCTCAGCAAGTAAAAGGTCCATGGGTGTTCCTGGGGTCAGATTGGTGGCAGGCTGAGTTGATGATCTTCCTGGGTTGAGGGCGTGTAGAGTGCTGGCGTCAAACCGACAGATGGGGCGAGAAACAGGGTCTGTGATGCTGGGCACGGTCCACGCGTGGACGTGCGCAGGCAGGCTTGGCTTGGCGCCCCAGCGGCACAGCCGCGCTGCAGCCGCCATTAAGAAAGGGAAGGAGGTGGGGGTCCAGTCAGCTGGGAGGCGGGAGGGCTGGTAATAGCACTTCTGGGGGATGGGGATTTGCAGGGGCAGCAGTGACGCAGGGAAAACACAGGAGGGAGAAGAGACAAGAGGGAGAAAAAAGAAAAGATACAGCAAAAGAAACAGAAGTAAAAAACATAAGTAAAGGCAGAACTAAGAGGCAGGAGTAAAGAGACACAGAAGATGCTTACTTGCAGATGGCCACTAGGCCACCATGGATGAGGCGTAGGCAGGAGCCTGCGGGTGGAGTTGGACCTTGAACTGAGAGTCAGGCAGGCTCTAAGTTCGTCCAAAGCAGAGGCAGCAGCAGGAGGAGCTGCACTGGAAGGGGCAACAGACACTGACCAGGAGGGCAGAGGAGTCGCCCTCGCACAGCACTGCAGCCAGCATTAAGAAGGGGAGGGAGGCCAGCGGTCTGGTCAGCTGAGAGGTGGGAGGGCGGAAAAAGCGCTTCGCGGGGGAAGGGAGGTGGGGCTGCAGGGGCAGCAGCAGCACAGGAAAAAACACAGGACGGAGAAGAGACAAGAGGGAAAAAAAGAAAAGAAACAGAAAAAGAAACAGAAGTAAAAAAACAGAAGTAAATGCAAAAATAAAAGGCAGGAGTAAAGAGAGACAGAAGATACCTACTTGCAGATGGCCACTAGGCCACCAGAGATGAGGCACAGGTAGCGGGTGGAGGTGGGCCTCGTACTGAGAGTCAGGCAGGCTCTTAGTCCGTCCACAGCAGAGGCAGCAGCAGGAGGAGCTGCATTGGGAAGGGCGACAGATGCTGACTCTCAAATATCTCCTCTGGCCACAGTTTTGTCACAGTTTCAAGTTTTGACATGGCTAAAATTTGGTTTTCCAACAATTTCTCAAATGAGGGGCCTTTTGCAAAAATTAAAGAGCTTGTACTTCTTCCTTGAGGGTGCTAAGAAGAGGCTGCTTTACATTGTTTCTCCTCTTTCCTAGCTTCCACAGGTTACCACACCCTACCTTAACATAAACATAAGATAGATGATAAATTGTGTAAACCTGGGGATTTCACAGCAGATTGAGGGCCTACAAAGTTCTGAGGTAATCAGAAATACTTAAGATGGAACACATCCGTGATCTAAACTAAAGGGTACAAAAATGAAACATAAATAAAATTAGTAGTTTGCTCGTTGAAAACTGTGGTTCTCTTTCAAAGTCACTCAGACAAATACTTGAAGTTTTTATGGACTAAACCTTTTCTGTTTCTATTTAGCTATGATTAAGTAGGTTTCAGATGTTATCGGAAAGTGTTACAATGACTGCCAAATAGTACTTCAGATTTTGAGATGCTGATCAGGGTGGACCATGGTCCACATTGTTAAGGACCCCCAGATATCTGGGACAGGAGAGTTCCCTGAACTCTGTGTACAGACAACCCAAGAATGGAGTCCATGGGTCTCTGAAGTATCCCCGCCTCTGTTCCAATGAGTATGAGACTGTCTCCTTCCCCTCAGCTCCCAAAGTCTGTGTAGTTATTCTCTATGCACTGGCTGCCTTTTTTCCCTACAATGACATAATTTTCTGTTTGGCTGCACAATGGGCCAGGGTCATCTTGTTTCCTCTTTGTAAGTAAGGTGGTTATGGATGTGCGTTTGGTAGACCCAGGAGGACATAAGATAGGATGATCGTGTTGAACATTTTGACCGAGCTATCTAGAACTTCCTAGAACCTCCTGAGCTTTGGACAGTGCCACAACAAGTGCCCCAAGGGACCCCCCCATCCATATCCCTTCTAGCAATTGTCAGACACTCCTGAATCCCATTTATGCGCTTTGGCCAAGTTATGTACCAGTAAGGATCAGTCTTATGCATTCCCCCGTGGTGCTTCTTACCGAGGTGCTGGCTGTATGGAAGATTCCTTCCCATTGTTACTCCATCAGAGTCCTACACAGCCACTCAGCCTCCCATCTTCTTTTAATATCAATTTATTTTTAATTTTCATTCGTATATGAAAAATAGGTCCCTATAAACACAAATACAGTAGTTGAAGTGCAGACAAGAGCTACATGGAGCCCATGCAACAGAAGTAGCATGAATGTCTAGAGCTACCGCAGCCTAGTACATTATTCTCTTCCCAGTCCACAGAAGACTCCTGCCAGGACCACATCACACATATACACCAGGGGAGAGTAAAGACCTGGACACAGGCATATCTTCTCTTGTGGGATGGATCCGGCCTGCAAATCATGCTGTGTCATCCTGGGCGGCCGAAAGAGGAGGATGTGGTCCGTCCACCCTCCCGTCTTTTTTGTTTCTGGTATTTTCAGGGTCTCTACTAACTGTGAAAGAAGTTTTTACAAGTCTATGACTAGGGGCTGATTGATGGTCTGACGGTACTCCATGCATCATGGTGTAGTAAGACATTACCACCACCATCCTGCTGGACTACATTCATCAAATTCAGAGATGACCGCTGGCTCAGCGGTCATCTCTGTACATTGAAAGGATTCACAGCAGTTACTCTTAAGGCACAAAAAATTGGTGAACAACTGCTGTCGGTTTTGATGGTCATTCACCAAACTTTTTCAAAGATTTTGTTTTTTAGAAACAGACTCCCAAAGCAGGAGTTGGTTTCTGAAAAATAATACATTATCAACCCACACCCTGGGAGTTTTTTCCCAGGGTGTAGGGGTCATTATTTTTGTTTTCTGTCCCTCACCATCAGGCTTTTACTGGTGGGGACTGACAGGGGAAAAAAGACATAACACCATCCGTCCTAAATATAGCAGGTGGTTTAATGTCCTTGCTATGACAGGCTGAGGAAGTTTTTCATTGACGGAGTCAACATGGGTGGGGGTGCTCTGTCAACAGAAAACTTAACTTCATCCATCTCTAAATGAGTCTGGTGGACTAGGGTTTGGTGGATAGGGCAATCTATTGTGTTTGCAACAGAGTACCCTGTCAACCAAACTCTTAATCAGGCATTAATTCTTTGTCTCCTTCCTTCACTGTTAGCTGTTTCTCAAAATATGTAAGGGTCTGTTCCCCAAGGATGTAATAGAGTTGAGGAGTACCCAAAGTGTGATCTGACAGTAATGGTAGTGTTACGCCACTGGGATATTGTTCTCCGATGGTATAAGGTAAACTCTAATTTTATAAGGTCAAAAGGCTTGATTCTGGCAACCTTCTGCTATCAACTCTTGGAACTCCATCCTTTCTGTGTCCAGGTGAAGTTGGAATTCCTTATTATGGGGGTGAGTGGGGACAGTAACAAGGAGACACCTGCACGAGTTACCAGCTTGGTCACTCATGTAAATGGTGAAAAATAGGGTTTCTACGCTTTTTGATTCTTCTTTAACCAAAGGACCTTAAAAATGTCTACCCAAGCAACTGTCTGGTCTGCAAAACACCAGTTCTTCTTTAATTTGCTTCTCTGTCAATTCACCATCTATCTTAGTTGAGACAGCTGCTAGCATCTCATTAGATTCAGGCACCCCAGCCCATCTTTCTGTGAGGCCCATTGTAGGATCTGTCTAGCTATATCCTTGGTCTTCTCCCAGCCCATGCAAAGTTGTTGATTATCTCCTGTAATTTCTTTGTTGTTTCTTTTTAGGCCTGCAGAGGAAGGGTTGTAAACCTGTAAAGAACCTTGGGCATGGCAGGCATGTTAGCTGCTGCTACCCTGCCTAGCCTGGAGTGCCTCTCATACACCAAGATTATAGATCTTCTTTAATGTGTTGGAGCATTTGTGCGTAATTTATTTGGGATGTCCGGCCCATTGTGCAGGTGATAGGCAGGACCAATAAAAGGCAAATCATGTTCAGTTGAACTTCTTGTGAAGTCGGGATTGACATGATTAGAATATGTGATTTTGACACATTCTTTTTCAAACCAGAAGCTGTACCATATTTTTCTAGCTCACCAGTCAGTGCGGGGAAGGATTTGTTTGAATCCAAAATCAGGACCAGGAAAGCGTCTGCATATTTGATGAGGACATGTGTGTGGCCCCTTACTTTTATGCCCCAATCTTTCAGTTGCCACAAAACCTGTTTGCTAGAATCCTGTTGGCTGATGGTTCCTTGGTCAGAGAGAACAGCAATGGGGGAGAGTGAGCAGCTTTGAGTGGTGCTGACACTGAGAACATTGCTGATTCTCCCCAACTGATCTGCAGTGTTGCTGAAGGTGTGCTGTATGTGCATTGCACCCATCTCTTGAATTTGAGTCTGAACCTGAAAGCCTCCAGCATTTTGCTCTGACACTGCCAGTCCATGCATTCAAAAGCTACTCTGTGACGAGCGACAGCAGCAGCGCGTTTTTGAGGGTCCTCTTACCATTATCAGTGATGAAACGCGGCCTTTTAGTACTGTCACTAAGGTCCACCTTAGCTGCTAATATCGCAGTGAATAGTTTTCACGTCTACATTTAGTATGAGATTGGTCATAGGATATGCAGAGGGATTGGTCTTTTCCTAGTTTTGGTATTCCACTGATCATGGCTTTAGCAGCATTCCTGTCAATGCACCTGAATCTATGAAATAACTCATTGAAGTGTTAGGGCTAAACTAGGGCTGAATGCCTTGCAGAATGATGGCATGAAGCCATCTGGTCCTGAGGCCTTCAGGCCCTTAAGCTTTGCGTTAGCCGCGATCATCTTCTCTAATTTCATAGATAGCTCTTACTTTTCATTCTGATCCGGGGGAGATGCAGTAGCCCTGTGGATTCCAGATAATTGTCAGCTCAGGAATTCGAGGGCTTGCCAGCTCTGTATATCTTCCTGTAAAATTCCCTGAAAGCATTTATGGTGTGATGATACTGGGTAAGCCTCCTAAGGGCGCTCTGGTTTCTGTAACTCTTTCTTTTTTCAACTCTTTCCTTCTTTAGGCCAGAATTGACAGACCAGCAGCTCACCTGTTTTGTTTCCACCACTATAGTAGTGTTCTTTTATCCTTCTCGATGTGGAACATGCACCATCACCATTACTGGTTTGTGCCAGATCTTGTTGTCACTTTATAGGTGGATTCTAGCTCCTTCAACTTCTCCCTTGTTTTTTATTTAGCCTAGCACTTGCTACTATTGTATGTCCATTCACTACCGTCTTTAGCCCAGAGAGAGTTCATATTGATGTCTTTCTATCGTTGTCTGCCATGTACTGATTAGTGGTAGTTTACATCCTCTCTGTGACTTTCCTGTCTGATTTAAGACCCTCTTTCATCTCCAGACGTTTCCCATGTCAGTTTTGCGCGATGTGTGTGGAGAGTAACCATTGTGGGAACTGTGGGCCATATGTACGAACACTTTTTCCCATAGGCACAGAATGGGTACAAACCTTTGCTACATCTGGCCCTGTGTGTCTACTGCTGGTGGCATATAGGACTCGCCTTGTGGATTTTGTTGTTAAGAAATAATCAATAATGTGTGCGGTGCTTCCAGGAAAAAAGTTTATTCTATCGAATAGGGGTGGAATTCCTTTCATATAACCTTCAGGCCCAGCCTCTTTAGCGAGGACTCCCCTTCCTACATGTCCCCATCACTGTGCCAATCTGTCTAGGGTATCACCCATCACAATATTGATGTAGCCCCCTATAATGATGTCCTGGTCCCCTGACTGCCCAATGTCTGTGATTGTCTGATTCAAAGGTCACGTTCCTGGCCTTTATTCAGCGCCTATACGCTTGCCACCATTAGGAAGTGATGATGTAACCTTAGCTTTGGTCTGGGAGTCCTGCTAGTTCCCATATGGCTGTGTTGGACTTTCTCTTGGAGTCTCTATCCATTTGTTTCTCGACAACATGGTTTAAATCTCCTCTCTTCACCATGTTGAATGGTGGTCCTGATATAACCACGTCTACTGTAGGCTGTCTCTCCTGGACGCCGATAGTGCTATAGGTCATGATGTCCAGTGGCGTTGAGGACTCTCAAAGGAGCACTAATGCCTAGCCACTCTTCTGGCCCACCTTGTCGCTTGGGTGCTTTAGATGTGGCTCCCTGGGATCCAGACCACCGGAGTTGAAGATGCTTTGAGCATCCCTTGCTCCTTTTCCCCAGGTTGTCAGCACCTGGAGGGATATGTCTTCTGTGTTGTTCCACTTGTTGATTAATTGCATCAAGTGGCTCCCTGGGACCCTACCTGCAGCAGCCAGGCTGCCAGCAAGGACCCATATCCCTGAGCAGGCTTCTGCATTTGGTGTTTAAGGCTTTTCAGCGCCCTTTCACTTCTGGGCAAGAGTGTCCCACATCAGGGTATGTCCCTACCTCTTGTTTTTAAAGGTCAATTGAATTGTTACTAAACTAATCAAGGTAAAGCAATTTTTGTATATAAGTACACATGATTCCAGTGTATGAAAAACCCCATAGAAAGCTTATCGCAATATCTGTATTTTTGTTTTACAAAGAGTAATATCGAAAGAAAGTGCTACAGAAAAGCAAGCAGGAGGTATGCATTCTCAGTGAAACCCCAGAAGAGAGTGGCAGTCCACATAATGAACATCGCTGACGTTTTGACCTTGGAAATGACTTGGGTAGAGTCTTCATGGATAGGATCGAGTTCATTTAAATGTTTTAACACTTACACGTTTTAACCAGCAGTAAAACTACAACTGCAAGGCCAGTAAGGAGATTCACCCTTTTAAAGGGCATGAACTGTTCCAAATAGTTTCCTATGTTTGCTGAAATTGAAGTTCTTTAGTGTTGCTTTCATGAAAAGTTTTTAAATGTCCCCACGCTCCATAGCTTAGAATTGAGGCATTACTGGAAATGACCAGCTGTGTACAAAGGAGATATGTGTTTAGCAGTGCTCGTGGAATGTAGAATATCTTTCTGCTCAACAGAAACGAACTTGGATCCCAGCACCGGTGCAATGAAGGCCTTTGACATAAATTGAAACTTTCTGGATGGGGCTCTCAATAATGTGAATTCTGCTTCAGTATTTTGCAATAATAAGATACATCTCTGAGACCGCAGAGCAGCTGCTGTCAGCAAAGACCCGGTCTAACATCCTTTTAACACACACAATGCAACCAATCAAGTGTGTCCTCTTACCCTGGGGCCTTTGCAGTTCCATTGAAAAGTAATGCAGACTTCTAGGGAGGGGGGCTACAAGTGTCTGCTTCGGGCTGCCGAGTTTCTGCTTTTTGTAACGAAAGCCGCACATTATATATTACAGAATATTGCAGCTAATTGAAAAATTCCCCACTACATACTTACAAAACCTACTTGGCGAAATCAAATGCTTAACCAGTGTTTCAGGGTTGGTTTGAAAAGTATAGCATAGATTGCAGATTTGAAAAAAGCACAATGATCTATAGAGTATTTGGGAATTAGGTTTTTAAAATGTTACCTACCCTGAAAAATGCGACCGCCGACTTGTCTTTTCAAACGTTACCAAATATGAGACCTGAGGTACAACTAACACATTGAAAGCGGATGCTTTGCCAAGATGGTTGTGCATCTGTAATAATCTATTCTTTTGCTTATCCTATAAAGTTTATTTTAAAGTTAATTTATACTTGTTAAAGTTATAGATTCAGTTTCAGAGGGAAACATTTGTTCAGTTGCACAGTGCCAGCAGATTTCCAGAAAAAAACATCCTTTAATCAGTACAAATAGTCAGGACAGTACCCGATTCAAGGGCACCAGGGAGTAACCTCCTCTCCTAAAAGCACCCAGGAAAGTCATGGCTTAATAGAATTAAATTCGGTCGCACCTGGATCTAAATCAAGTTCCAACTAAACCACCTAGCACGCATTTAAAATCAATACACAAAAAAAATAAAACAAAGTCTTGCAAGAAAAGACTTTGTATGAAAAAACAGGAAGAGCGATCTCCCTGTTGTGCTCCACAGAAAAAAAAGTAAATATCTTATGACTGTTTGACTCATACCTGATCCAGGTCCCCATGTTGATGACAGCCACTCTTCCTTTAGTACAACCTGTTCCATCATGGTAGCGTTGAAAAGCAGTCCCTTCTACACAATCCCTGGATCCTTCTCTTGCTCCCAGTAATGAGGCATCAAACTACATCTTGACTTGACACTGACTCTTCTGGCACTTCCTCCACTGCTACTTTCAGTTCGACCGACTCTTTCCTCTACGCAGGACAAAGATCAGAACCAGCCTCACTGCCTTGCAACAGCTTGAACGCATGCCACTAGGAATGGTAAACATTGTAGTGGCCTGGCACTTTACAGTGTCCAGAGAAATAACACTCGTCAAAAATGTAGATCTTCCTGAGATGAGATGCTGGTCACCAGTCCTCATCACGTATAAGTCCACCCATAGCATCTGTAAAACAGTCTTTTGGGGTTCTCCTCAACCCCTTCCCATGGTGGATTGCCAGTTGTCTTTCCACAAGAATCCTCGCCCTCACATCCCACTCAGGAGATAAGGATGGGAAGTCTTAGTATAATAGTCGTAGTATAATGGGCAGCTCAAGGCCCACTAGATATCACGCTAAGCTGGCACTGGGGATGCCGGTTGAATAGATGGAGAGGAAACTTGTCAGTGGCCTCTTTCTCTAGAGTGGCACAGCAGCCAGCAAGCTTAGATTACCCAAACACTGAGTAACAGCAGCCAAGCAGGAGGTCCTGTTCTCGCAAGGGTCCCCTCAGAAAGTCCTGACCCTGCACAATGTCCTTAGTATCCCTTTCCTTCCAGAGGTTGACTGACAGCCACCCTCTGATGGGGGAAGACATTTCTCATCCTATATTGTGTGTCCTCCCAAGTCCTGCCTGGACTGTCGCAACGATGGCATCCACACAATGTAACCTACACGAGGCACATTCCTGGTTGAAGTTTTCCTTAGCATTGAGGTAGCTCTTCCAGGAACACATACACTGATTGGCTGCTGAGCTCCTCCTCACCAAGGAGTCAAATAGAACTTTGGCCCTACCGTGTGGCCTGTACTGGAGGCACCTTACACTTGAGGGTGTCCCCTACCACTTCTAAGTGTAAGACCAGCAGTGGCAGACATGGGGCTCACTGGCTTGACCCTGCATGGGCCCTAGGCACAAACAGGCTCCTTGGTGCCTCCTGTCCCTACATCAATCGGTTCATAAGCACATCTCTATCCATTCCCTCCTTCCCTTGTTCCCTCTCAAAAGGCCCTCCTGGCTTTCTGTTGGGTTCTGCATGGCCTGGTTTGGATTAACTTGTGGGACCAGCGTGCTCTGACTACAAGGACAGTCAGCAGTGCTGCATATTGGCCTCTCTGCAGTTGGGGCTGGGAGAACGAGTCAAGGCCCATAGGTGCTAATGGCAAGTGAGTTAGGCTCCTGGGGAGCCCTGGGCTAGAAGCTGTGTGTGATGCTCTCAGGCTGGGTGTAGGACAGCATACCTAGGCGTTAATAGAGTTTGGGGTCCCACAGCATGTCCTAAGGCTGCAGAGACTGATACCAGCGGGCAGGAGCAAATGCCACAGACTCTAGCTGTTTCAGCCATTCCAGCTTCTACAAGGTGCGAGGCCATGGAAGCCATGTGCATCAGGCCCACCCACCAGAAAAGCTGGGAGTAGGTGGTAGTCTGCTTATTCACTTGGGAAGGACAATAGGAGTGTGTCTCCCAGCATCACTTTAAAGACGTGGCAGCCTGGCCCATGATGCATGGGTTGTGTGAGCATACCCGGTGCCACATTGGAGAGGAGAGTTCCGCGGGGCTCATGCAGGAGCAGAAGGCAGACAGGTTCATGCAGGAGCAGGCTTTTGCTGTGGCACATGGGTTTGGTGTACATTCTGCATGAGGCAAGACCCATTAAATAAGCTAACCGTCCATCCTTAGCAAATATTGTCTGAAGGATTATGCATGAATGTATTGATGTATTTTAAGCATTGAGATTTCTAGTAGTACAAGTTGTTTCAAAACATGTTTTTTAAATATATCGTAAACAATTGAAAATAGGAAGCACTCCAGAAGCGAATTAATCACTTGTTATTTCATCATAAACTGCCAACAAGTTTCTGCCTACACGGTCTGTTAGTCCATTCTCATTGTTCACTTTATGTAGTGTTTTGATCATCCCAATGCATTCTGGTTACTGTAGTCAGTTTATTATCTCTGTTAATTACATTGTATCGCATATCGTTTTTAAATTACATTACAACCATTCACCTCCATCTTACACTCAAAGTGAGATGTCTAGAATGCATAAATAAGTGTTTCTTATATTGTATGCCCTGAGTGGAACTCATTATCCTACAAGCTACGCATATTGGGTCCACATCCTGCCACATCAAACCATCCTATGTGCACATACTTTACTTATGTGGCAAAGAAATGACTACGGTAACCAGAATGCATTGGGATGATCATAGCACAATATAAAGTGAACATGGAGAATGGACTAACAGACCGTGTAGGCAGAAACTTTTTGGCAGTTTATGATGAAATAACAAGTGATTAATTCGCTTCTGGAGTGCTTCCTATTTTCAATTGTTTACGATATATTTAAAAAACATGTTTTGAAACAACTTGTACTACTAGAAATCTCAATGCTTAACATACATCAATACATTCATGTCTTATTTTAAACCTGCACCCTCTCAACGTCATCCTCTCGAAGGGCAAATTCAAGACGTTCACCCTGGCCCAGTTCTTGTCTGCCCTCGACCCTGGAGATTGGAGTGTGGCGTTGCATCTGCAGGATGCCTATTCTCATATGGCTGTCCTGCAGCACACCTTCGGAAGCCAGGGGAAACATTCTTCCCCTACCTTGACAACTGACTCTTGAAGTTGGGCTTTCCCCAGGGAGTCTTCAACCACCTTCAGACTATAGGGAACCGCTTGTCATCTTTGGAATTCACTTCCAACATGCTGAAGTCACACCTGAATCCATTCTGGACACGTTTAGGTTTCACACTTTTTCTCCGGAAAGGAGAGTCCAGGACATTCAGACTATGATCGCGATCTTTCAGACTCTATCCTGGATTTCAGTGAGGTCTACTCAAAAAGGTTGCTGGGACTGATGGCCTCCTGCATCCAGCTGGTACAGCACGCTAGGTGGCGTATGCAATTTCTGCAGTGGGATCTGAAGTCTCAGTGTTCCCAACATCTAGGGGACCCCTCCAACCACATCCAGATCTCAGAGGAGACTGCAAAGGAAAGCAGAGTTATTAGACTCTGATTGGGTCAGTGAAAGACTCCTGTCCCTACCCTACTGAAAGCTGACAGTGGTGACCGATGCGTCACTTCTGGGTTCAGGCAGCCACCTGGGAGAGGTGGAGGTCAGAGGCCTTTGGTTTCTGGCAGAGTCCTGGCTCCATATTAGTCTTCCGCAGTTGAGAGGCTATCCACTTGGCATTGAACACCCTCGTTCCATCCATCAAGAGGAGGCTGGTATTGGTGCTTAAGAACTACACCACTGCCATGTGGGTTTGCAACAAACATGGTGGGGTCGTGGTCATGCACCCTCTGCCAGAAGGCACTGTACCCCTGGAAATGGCTGGACCATCATGAAATGTTCTTGGTGGTGAACCACCTGGTGGGATCTTGAAATGCCAGGGTGAACAATCTCAGCTGTCGATGCCAAGCAGCTCACGATCAGCAGTTGTATCCAGAGGTGTGCAAGGTCTCATCCACAAATGAGGAGCACCTTGGCTTGATCTATTCACCACCACTGAGAACGTGTAACATCAGCAGTTCTGCATTGTAGGAGGCTGGCTCCGTTTATGGTGCACACCTGTGGTGTGGCACCTTATACTGAGTCAGGCAACCCTTAGTGATAGTGTATAGATGTCCTGATAGTAGAAGCTCTCTAGGGGTAGCTAAGGCGAGCAGCTAAAGCTTATCTAGGAGGAATGTAAAGCACCTGCGATTCCACAGTAGTCAAACAATAACTTAGTCACAAGAAAGAACCACACAAGTGTTTCAAAAATAAAGGATACTTTATTACAGCAATACTAACAAACTACCATTGGTGTACCTCCTTTTGGAGATACTACATACAATTATACACCTAAAATAACCAACAAAAAATAGCTTAGAAATATACAGGGCCCTGTGGAGGGCCAATCCATATACTAAAAAAATGGAATGTGAAAGTGGGACTCCAACCAAGGTAAGTTTGGTGGTTAGCTAGGGGGCTGGGGCCAGTTAGAAACACCAGAGGTAAGTACAGTAGGTGACCTCAGCAACCAGGAGTAAGTCAGTTACCCCCCCACCCCCTAGTTGTTCCATAGGCTAACACAGAAAGAAGTGGTTGGAATTCGTGGAATTCAGGACCCTTCCTAGCGGACCCAGAGGAAACCAGCAGGGAAGAGGATGGATGGAGAGTACCCCTACCCCAGGATACCCAGAAGACAGGAGTACCTACACTAGGGACCCAGATGCAGAGGGGACAAGGAACTCTCTCAGAAGATTGTGGATGCCTGGGATTGTCCAGATGCTCTCACGACCCATGAACCAGACCGGTGGAACCCAGGGATGCATTCCGGACGTGGAGGACCTGCAAAGGAAGGGGATAGAGTCCAGCACTCAAGGAGGTACCCAGATGGTGCAGATGGAATGCCCACCCTCCTGAAGATGAAGTTCCTGCAAGTCGATGGGAGAAGAAGTCCAGCTGCAGAGTCCAGGTGTCAATGAAAATCCCAGGAGTTGCCTACGAGCTGTCCCTCGATGGTCCCAGGATTGCAGGAGGGTTAGTGACCAGCCAGGACACCAACAAGCACTGGCAAGTGCAAATGGAAGCAGAAGAGGAGTTTGCAAAGTTGTGGGTACCAGCAAGGTCCAGGAGACTTTACCTAGGAGAAGGGGTCAGAGCTGGCCCTTCACACACAGGAAGGCCAGCAGAAGTCGATGGAACCCTGGCGAGTGACCCACAGACGCCGGACACAGTCACAAGGAGGCCTTACCAGCCCAGCAAAACAGAAGTCCCACGTCACAGGAGTTGCAGGACAGGATCTGATCTTCGGTTTGCAGAGTGCTAGGGGCAGGGGCTTCTTGGAGGCTGAAGATCTCCCAGAGGAAGAGTCACCAAGCCTTGGAAAATACAACAGTCATGGTGCACAGGGCAGCCAATCCAGTGACAGGAGGAAGGGCCCACAGACTCCCAACTTGGAAAGAAGACACAGGACCCAGAGAAGGCCACAGGCTCACCATCTGTGTTGCAGGATCTTCAGATGTCCAGAGACAGCAGACCCCACCAACTGGTCGATTATGCCTTGAGGTGCCTGCAGTTGCAGGGGAGTGACTCCTTCACTCCAAGGGCGATTCCTTCTTGCTTCCTGGTGCAAACAGAGTCCTTGTGACCATGGAGGATGCACAGCCTTGGATGTTGCAGAATGCTTGCAGGATCCAGAGAAACAATGTTGCAGTGGGAGCCTTCCCACCAGAAGCAGACTTGTTCGGTTCCAGGCAAAGACCAGCAGCGGTTCCAGAGACCAGGGGCAGAAGATTTCTTGCACAGAGTTCCTTGTAGAGTCTTGCTTGACGAATCTGAGGATCCACGCACGAGGGAGCCCTTAAATAACTCTAAAAAGGGGGTTGGTCACTCTCAGCAGTGACCTACCTATCAGAGGGGGTCAGGGACGCCACCTGCCTGGCCTAACTAACCAGATGCCCCAGGGGCCTCTGTACATCGTATTTTCAAGTTGGCAGAATCAAGTGGCCATCTGGAAGAGCTCTGGGCACCTCCCTGGGGTTGGCACTGGACAGGGTGGTGGTCACTCCCCTGTAATTTGTGTAGTTTTGTGCCCGAGCTGGAACCAGGGGTTCCTGAACTTTTGCAAACCGGATTATGCAGTGAAGGCACCAAATATGGCCTTCAAAGCAGTCTGGTAGCGCTCAGAGGCCACCCCACCCCAGCCCTTAGACACCTTATACACAGGGAGAGGTGGTCACACCTCTCCCTTGCAGGAAATTCTTTGTTCTGCTCCTCTGACCTGAGCCTGGCTCATCGGCAGGGGGGCAGAACATTGTCTGGGGTCAGCAACAGCGCAGGCTTGCAGCTGGACCCGGTAAGGCCTCACAGGCAGAACTGGGGGATCCCCAGGGAACTTCCAGAGTACATGGTATCATGCAACGAACACTGTAATCATTGTTGTTGCATGATTCCAACATGTTTGATACCAAACATGCCTAGGTTCGGAGTAGCCATTATGTGGTTGGACCACTCATCTTGACCAGTGTCGACTTCATACCTTAAGATGGCTTCCCCGCACTTACAGAGTCCAGGAATTGGCCTGGGGTCTGTAGGGGTACTCTGCTCTTGCAGGGGTACCCTCACACTTAGAGACATTCACCCTGCCTTTGGGCTGAAGGGTCTACCAGAGGGGGTAACTTATAGGGTGTAAGTGCAGTGGTGAGGTTTGGCAGTAAAAGGGTGCATGCACTCTTTCACGCAGTCTGCAATGGCAGGCCTGCCGTCACAGTTTGCATGGGCTCCTATGGGTGGCATAATACATGCTGCAGCCCATAGGGGACCCCTGTTGTACCAATGCCCTAGGTATCTAGGTACCATATATTAGGTACTTACATGGGTGCACCAGTATGCCAATTGTTGGTGTGAAAGATAATAACCAACTACATTTAGGGAAGAGAACACTGGCATTGGGGTCCTGTTTAGCAGGATCCCAGCGCACTAAGGTTCAAAACATACTAACACCAGGCAAAAAAAGTCGAGGTACTACAACCATAACCCAGCTTACAACATGCACGTTGGAGTTTCCAAAGCGTCTCTCGCTGAAGATCTCCCGGAGGAAGAGTCACCAAGCCTTGGAAAATTCAACAGTTGTGGTGCACATGGCAGCCAATCCAGTGGCCTTAGGTGAAACTGTGGACTCCAGCATGCGTTCCTACCTATTCCTCTTCTACCACGACTTCTGAAGAAGGTCAGGAATGACCAGGCCCCAATCATCCTAGTTGCCCTGGATTGCATGCAAGAGAATGGTATTCTGAACTAACAGGCATAAGCATGTGTACTTCAATAAGGCTGCCCCTCTGGGAGGTACTGCTGTCTCAGTAGTCAAAGTTCTAACCAGGGCCTTCGCAATCTCCATCTTCATGTTTGGAGATTGAGCGACTACAGCTGAATACCTTCTGCCTTCCTAGAGAGGGGGTTGATGTCATCTTGGCAGCCAGGTGACCCTTGGCAAAGACAGTATACACCTGTCTTTGGGACAGATTTGTGGCTTGGTGTGGCCTACAACAGGTTGGCCTCCTCCAGTCAAAGTTAACTGAAGTTTTGTTGTTTGTTTTATCCCTCATCCGGCAAAGCTTTGCTCTGGACACAGTTAAAGAGTACCTTTCAGCTTTTTAGAGTTGCCGGCTCAGCCCTCATTACTCATATCACCTGTTGTCATTTTTTTTAACTGCCTAGAACATCTTTTTCCTTTCTCTCCCTTTGGCATGCCTTAGTGGGACTTTAACTTGGTACTCACATATTTGATATACACTCGATTTGAGCCACTTCGCAGCTGTCCTTTGCAGCATCTCACCCTGAAGACAGTTTTCCTCGTCACCATAAAATTGTGCCACAAGTAAGTGAGCTTCAAAATCTCTGTGTCAACCCGTCATACGCCACCTTCTTTCCAGACAAACTGGTTCTGCGGACACAAGCTTCCTTCATGCCGAACCTTGTGATGCCGTTCCACATTGGTCAAAATATCACCTTACCAGTGTTCTTTGCTGTGCCTCATCCCTTTAAGTAGGAGAGACTCCATCACTAAGACCCCAAAGGAGTACTGAGCTTTTACATTGATCATACCAGAGAACACTTGGGGGATGATCTGCTCTTTGTGGAGTTCACTGGAACAAAAAAAAGGCAAGGCTGTGCTTAAAGACCATCTCTTGCTAGATCGCACTCTGCATTAAAATCGGCTGCACATTTGCCAAAAAGCAGCTTCTGGAATGACTGCAAGCCGATTGCATGAGGGCCGAAGCTGCTACCACTGTGTTAGCATGTGGAGCTCTTGTCCTGGATATCTGCCAGGAAGTGGAAACATTTGGGAAGTGAGTATATTTTTCTGCCAACCTGACTGTCTGCTCAGCAATCTGCAGTTGCCTCAAAGAAGACTACTTCCTCACCTTTTGGGTCTCATTGGCAGGGAGTCCTCCCCAGAGTCCCTGAAGTTCTCCAACATATCCTTGCTCAGGCTATCCAAGACGGCTGTGATGCTGCCAAGTTCATGATTCGTTGTGGCTTGGACACAACAAATTCCCACAGGCAAGCCAATTATCACCGGTGTTGCCATTCGTTGCCATACATATCTGTGATCAACTGGGTTTCCAGGTAATGTTCATGCTTCCCTTATGGACATGCTCTTCAACGGGACTCGCCTATTCAGGGGCAAGGCTGATTCTGCTTTGGAGCCTTTTAAGGAGAGCATGGCTACCCTATGCTCTTTGGGCCTATCTACCTTGCCTCTCCAACCGCACCACCATTACTGCTCGTCTCGCAGATATACCCTATACTTCCAACCAGTCCAGCCTCTACAGTGACCCTAGCAGTTTCATGGTCGAGGCTGTGGTGCCCACTGCTTCTATGGCCAAGGTCAACAGGTCATCTAACCCAATACTCTCTCCGGAGTCCAACCCACACAGCCCTTTTAGTGTGCCTTTTAGGGAGCACAGCCACCAGGTGGGAGGCAGGATCCAGTCATTCTTTCTGGGTTGCCAAGCAATAACTTCAGGTTGAGTTCTTCAGGTCGTCTGCAAGACCTATGCCTTAGTCGTCCTCTCACCTGCTGCACCTTCACCGCACCCCTTCCCCCAGCTAAGGATGGAGGATCATCTCTCCATTCTGTGACAGGAAATGCACATTCTTTTGGTCAAAGAGGCTATTGAGATGGTGCCAGTGCCAAAAGTAGGACATGGTTGCTATTACCGCTACTTTCTGGTGCTCAAGAAGGATCAAGGTTTTCATCCTATTTTGGACCAGTGCCATCCCAACACCTTCCTGCAGAAGGAGGAATTCAGAATGTTCACCCTGGCTTGGGTCTTATCAGCCCTGGAGACTAGATGGTGGCTTTGGACTTACAGGACGTCTATTTCAATATACCCATCCTGCCGGCCCATCAGCACTACCTGCGGTTCGTGATGGGACTGGAGCATTTTCAGTTCACAGTGCTCCCCTTAGCTCTCACCAGCGCCTCTGGGGTGTTCATGAAAGCAATGGTGGTGGTGGCACCCCACTTTCGGAGGTCAGGGGTGCCAGTCCTTCCCTATCTCGATGACTGGTTGTTGAAGGCAGGTTCGCCCCAGGCAGTTATCAGTCACCTCTGGACTACGGTGAACCTCCTGCCATCTTTGGGGTTCACGATCTATGTCCTGAAGTCACACCTGACTCCTTCTCTGACACTCCTCTTCATCTGAGCCATTTTGACACGTTTGGTTTTGTGCCTTTCCCCGGGAAAGAGAATCCCGGACATTCAGATTATGATCCTGATCTTTCAGGCTCGATCCTGGATTTCAGTGAGTTTGACTCTGAGGCTGCTGGGACTGATGACCTCATGCATCCTGCTGGTACAGTATGCCAGATGGCATATGCAGGCTCTGCAGTGGGACCTTAAGTCTCAGTGGGCCCAACATCAAGAGGATCTTTCTGATCACTTCCAGATCTCGGAAGAGACTCAACGACCTGTAGTGGTAATTACTGGACAGCGCTTGGTTCAGTGCCACACCCCTCTCACTTCTGGGTTGGGGGAGCCATTGGAAATCAGAGTCCTCTGCCCTCTGTCAGAGTCCAAGTTGTGAGGGCCATCCACTGGGCATTAAAAGCCTTCCTTCCATCCATTAGAGAGAGGATGGTACAGGTGCTTACAGACAACAAACAGTGCGGCGTGGGGTCGTGGACCCTGTGCTAGGGGGCCCTGCTCCTCCTGGTGGTGAACAACCTGACAGGATCATTGATTGCCTGGGCTGCTGAGTTCAGCAGTCGACGCATAGCGAATCACGAGTAGCAGTTACACCCGGGTGATGGTGTGAGGTCAATTCAGTGAATGGTGAGAAACTTGGCTCGATCTGTTCACCAATGCTGAAAAGACACAAAATATCAGCATTTCTATGTGCTGGAGTTTCTAAGACGTCTCTAACTCAAAGATGCATTCCACTTCAAGAACTCTGGACTCCTGTATGCCTTTACGCCAATACCACTCCTGTCCCGAGTTCTCAAAAAGATCAGGACTGTCAGCACCTAAGTCATTTTGGAGGCTCTGGATTGGGCATGGAGAGTATGGTATCCAGAACTCCACAGCGTGAGCATCGGTCCTCTGATCAGGCTGCCCCTCCAAGAGGATCTGATGCAGCAGCAGCAGGGCCAGGTTCATCACATGTGCTTTCACAATCTCCACCTTCATGGAGATTGACCAGTGACCCCTGAACAACTTTGACCAACCTCCAGAGGTGGTGGACATCACCTTGGCAGCCAGGTGTCCCTCGACTAAAACTGTATACACCTGTCATTGGGACAAATTTGCAACCTGGTTCTGCACTTGCCAGATAGACTCAACCTCCGGGGAAAGTTATCTGACATTCTGTTTTTGTTTTGGTGTTCAGCTAGCAAGGTTTTTCATGAGCACTGTTAAAGGGCACCTTTCGGCTCTTTTGACTCTTCTGGTGTTACTGGATCAGTCATTATTGTTTAGGTTTCTAGTTAAGTGTTCTTTAAAAAGGGTTGCAGTAGTGCCTAATTTGTAAATAAAAACGTGCCGTGCCCAAAGCCCTCCTCTTAAATGTGCGGCTGCTGCAATTAAATGTGGGAGCACAGAATACTGAGGCAGCATAATCCTGAAGCCATCTCGGGCCTCTTCAGTCCATGAAAGCTACTCCCTGCCCTTTCAGCTCACTTTTGCAGCTTTCTCCCATTGTGACGCTTTTTCCTTTTTCTCTTCCTCCGTCTTTCCCATCTGTGTCTTTTGCTCGCAGCAAATGCTTGAGACAGACGAATAAGCAATGTCCCTCAAAAATAAGTGAATAACAAGCACAAATTAAGCACTGGGTTGCAACATCTGTTTCCTCCTCCCCTGGTCATGCCACAGTGGGACTTAATTTGGTCCTTACTTTCCTGTTGTGTATTCCCTTCAAGCAGCTGTACCTTGTGGCTTCTCACCCTCAAGACGGTGTTCCTTGTTGCCTTAACATCAGTGTGGGGAATGACTGACCTTAGAGCTCTTTGTGTAAACCTGCCGTACTCCATCTTCTTCCCAGAAAAACTGATTTTATGGGCGCTGCCCTCTTCCTTTCCTAAAGTTGTGACTCCATCCCAAGTCGGTCAAAACATCACCTTGCTGATGTTTTAAGCTTGCGTCACCTCTCTAAGGAGGTGGAGAGACACCATTGCTTGGACCCCAAAAGAGGGCACTGAGCTTTTACATAGATCATACCAAAGGACATCAGGTTGCAGATCATCTCTTTGTAGCCTTCTCTGCAACGGAAAAAAAGCAAGACTGTGCAGAAGAGAAACATCTCCCGCTGGATTGTGCTCTGGATTAAGATCTGCTATGCACTGGCTTAATAGAAGCCTCTGGAAGGACTATGTGCTCATTCTATCAGGGCCAAAGCTGCTACCACTGCATTGGCCCGCAGTGTTCCTGCCCTGGACATTTGCCGGGCAGCTACTTGGGTGTCTGCAGAACATTCTAGTTTACCCACCTCCAAATTGGTACTATCTGTTCAATGGTGAGGAATCCGTCTCTATCAAAAAACAAGTTACTTACCTTCTATCTAGCTGTAGATTCCTTACCGATCCTCCCATCCTCTCTGTTCTGTGGTTGGCCTCTACGTTTTAATACGATCCCTAGAAATCTGCACACTGGTCACACCAATCTCCTTTTGGGGCTCTACGTCTGGGGCCGTGAAGAGTTTCGAAAGCAACCAACATCGTTGTATGGGAGTATCACAAGCATACAGGAGTGGCGCCTATACAGATTCTGCATGTCATTTCCAGAGCAGAACGATGTCAGTGTGGGGTCAAACGGCACCACCACCCGGTGTGCAGAGGTACTGCTGAAAAATGTCCAGATCCACGCTGACGTCTGGAGACTACTCAAAAGGTGAAAAATCTTTCTACCAGAAAGAGTGTTGCCGAAGGTAAGTAACTTGTTCATCTAAAGAGGCTCTTTAAATTAGAAATACTTTTTATGACAGTGGGAACTTGAGGCGCTGTACTTGTCTCATCTGTTGTCAGGATTATGAAATCTAGATATTAATGAACTTTGACCAGAACATAATGATGTCTTTGTTTTTTACTTAATCAGAAATGATGCATTTCTGTTTTTAAAGAGGCCACATTTTTTTCTATTTTAGGAACCTTTCTCAACCCATCATGACATATAAGCATCATCGGGAACTTGTGTCAGCTGCTAGTAAGTCCATCTGTTTATTTATTTTTCAAAACACAAGAATGATCCCTCAAGACATAATCTAGGGAAGGATAGTGAATGAAAGCTCTGGCCCCAACCTGCTAAAAAGACAAGCCGGTTGTACCGCAGATAAACGGAGTTGATGGCAAAGACGATCAGGTTAGTGTAAACGTTTAATGTCAGTACCACCTCACAGACACTCACAAATTGTATGTGAAGTGTGGTTCCTCCATTCTTAGTCCTGTAATGTGTGCTTAGCAGTGCTTTGAAGCATTTTTGTGTTTATTCTATGCTGGAATTAGGTAGGTAGTTAGTTCGGTAGGAAACAAATCTGTGAAGAAACCCTGAATCATGCTTTTTTTAAAGCGAAAAGTGGTCATAGCATTTGTGTTTATGCTTCTAATATTTTTAAAAATAAACAACATAGAAACTATATATTCTGATGAATACACCTACCTGTGGATTCCTCACCTAAAGAATTCTCCCCTCGCGCCAGCCCTCGACGGAAATTTCTTCTAGCTCTGCACGTCGACGATGACGTCACAATTGCCCGACTCCACGCGACGCCACATGACGTCATCCAGGCAATAAGAAGCCCTCGTCGACGTGCAGACGTCAGTTCCCTTTTTTCCGTGCCCGAGTAACGGTTAATTCTTCGAGGCTCACAGGGAGCTACTGTTTCCAACGATGGTTACGATGTCGCAGCCTAGAAAATCCGGCTTTAAACCTTGTAGCCAGTGCGGGGGTCGAATGTCGGTTACCGACCCCAACGAAAACTGCCTCTGGTGCCTTAGTTCCGACCATGAGGTCGAGTCATGCGGCTCATGTCAACGCATGAACCCTAAGGCACTTAAGGAGAGGGAGGCGAAATTGTTCTTGGCTCGGTCCAAGAAGAAGAAGGAGAGGCGTCATCGGAGGGAGTCTTCATCGAGATCCTCGAGGTCTCGTCACCATCATAGTGACTCTCAGCGTCGTCACGGATCTCGGCGCCGATCGAGCAAGGGACGGTCCAGGTCAAGATCGGCTTCTCCGTCGGCCCGGCGTCGTCTGACGTGGGAGATAAGCCCGACCGTCACCCCTCCGCCTCTTACGACCCCGATGTCACCCGGGTCGGTTTTTGAGGTCGAGCCTCCCCAGAGGCCTGAAGGTTCTCCTGGCCAGGAGTTACCTGGACCCTCCTCGGCAGCTATGCCATTGCCGGTGCAGCAGCAGCAGTACCCGGCTTTCCCGACTCCGGGAACGGGTCCTGCAGTGTTTTTAAACGCAATGTTTAACATTTTTGCTTCCATGACGCCGGGTGGAAGTCATGCAGGTCCGTCTGGCCCTCTGGCCTATGATTTGGGTGTTCCGGCGTCTTACAGATCGGCGCTGTTCACCCCATTTTTATCTGCTGCATCTGAAGCGGCGCCGATGCCTATGACGTCGCCCAGGATGACTACACCTGCTACGGCGCCGTCGGATTCGCCTCGGATCCGATCGACGTCTAAGAACCCTTTGGAGCCGGAGCCTCCGGCTTCGGACGGATCCGAGGTTCGGCACCGACGAAGATCTTCGATGTCGGCCGATGCCTTGTCGACCGTAGGCTTGGAGTCAAGACTTAAGTCAGGACGTCTGGCTCTTCGACTCTTGGAGGAAGAAGAGTACGCGAGGCAACACCTGGAGGAAGGTGAAGTTGTAGAGCCCTCTGGTGACTTCCAGGGACTGGATTCAGCTAGTGGCCTGGACACTACCCCGGAATGGGATCTAGCTTCCCCTGGAGAGGTCATAGAGGAAGCTGCTTCATTCAACGCAGTCATTCGTAAGGCTGCAGACTTTTTGGATCTTCCCCCTCCCACTGCGGAAGTCAAGAGAAATTTATTAACAGAGGTTCTTCAACCGGCATCTGCTTCTGCTGAGCCTCTTTTGCCCTTCAATGAGGCTCTGCTGGACCCCATTAAGGATATCTGGCTGAAACCTGTGTCCACCGCTGCGGTCAACAGAGCGGTGGCTCCTCGGTACAAGACGGCGCCTGGGGATCCGGTGTTTCTCTCCAGACAGCCAACTCCGGAGAGTCTAGTGGTGCAAGCCTCTTGTTCGTCCAGATCCTCTCCTGGCTCGTTTCCTGGGACCCCTGCAGACAGGGAGTAAAAAAAGATGGATCATACTACAAAAAAGACCTTTTCATCTTGCAGTATGGCCCTGAAATCTTCCAATGCAACTTGCATACTGGGGCGTTACATCCATGTCCTTATGTAAGAGGCGAAGGGCCACCCTAATTTGTCCCAGGAGATGTTGCAGCTGTTAGCGGATGCGACTCAGGTGATCCAGTCGGCATTGGATACTTCAGACTCGGTGGCTAGGGCTGTGGGCACGACCATATTTTCTAGACGCCAGTCTTGGCTACGGTCATCTGGCTTCTCGTCGGACGTGCAGGCCACTCTTCTTGATCTTCCGTTTGATGGAGAGAAGCTCTTCGGCACAAAGGCTGACTCTGCCCTGGAACGTTTTAAAGAAAGCAGAGCGACTGCTAGATCTTTGGGACTCCAGACGTCAGCCTCATCCTCCTTTAGAGGCTTTCGGAGGTTTAAAGGATTTGCACGTGGTTCCTTTCGGGGAAGATTGCAAGGACCACAGCAATCTACTTCTACCCTGCCATACAGATCCTTCAGGGGCAGGGGCAGAGTCCGTACGAGAGGAGCCACCTTGCAGCACTCTGCCTCTTCCTCTTCCTCGGGAGGGGTGCAGCAAGGAAAGCAGCCGTAGTCCTCCTCCACTCTCTGTCCATTTGTCCCGGTAGGGGGGAGACTTGCCCGTTTTCTTCCAATGTGGGAGGTTATAACAACGGACTCCTGGGTCATCTACATTGTGAAGAGGGGGTACGCTCTTCCCTTTCGGGAATTCCCTCCCCGCCCATCCTTCTGTTCGGAAGACCATCTTCTCCTATTACAGCAGGAGGTATTATCCCTATTAGAAAAAGGTGCGATAGAGTTGGTTCCCGAGCAAGAGAGGGGTCAGGGTTGTTATTCAAGATACTTCCTGATTCCCAAAAAGGATGGTCGGCTGAGACCGATTTTGGACTTGAGGATTTTGAATTGGTTCCTCAAGCAGGAAAAATTTAAAATGCTGACCCTCTCACAGGTTCTTTTGGCGTTGAACGAAGGAGACTGGATGGTGTCGGTCGATTTGCAGGACGTGTATTTTCATATTCCGATCCTCAAATCGCACAGGAAGTATCTCCGGTTTGTGGTGGGATCGCAGCATTATCAGTTTGCGGTCCTCCCTTTTGGTCTTACTTCAGCACCTCGAGTCTTCACAAAGGTGATGGCGGTGGTAGCAGCAGAGCTCAGAAGAAGGGGGATAGCTGTGTTTCCCTATCTGGACGATTGGTTGATCAAGGCCAAAACTCAGGAGCTTGTGCGATGCCATCTCCAGTCGACGACTCAATTGTTGTACAACCTGGGTTTTTCAGTCAATGTACCCAAATCTCACCCGGAGCCCTCTCAACGCCTCCTGTTCATAGGGGCAGTATTGGACACAACATTGAATCGGGCCTTTCCTCCAACCCAGCGGGTCCAGGATATTCAGGCATTGATTCCAATGTTTCAAAATGGAGCGGTAGTTCCAGTCCTCAAGGTCCTTCGACTGCTCGGTCTGTTCGCTTCTTGCATACTGTTGGTCACTCATGCACGCTGGCACATGAGGGCTCTTCAGTGGTGCGTCCGCAAGCAGTGGTTTCAGCACAAAGGGGATCTCGAAGATTTGATAAAGATCTCTAGAGACACTGCAGTGGATCTTCAATGGTGGGCAGCGGTCGACAACCTGTCTCAAGGAAGGCCGTTCTCGCTGCCTCCTCCAGTGGCCACGGTGGTAACGGATGCTTCCACTCTAGGGTGGGGAGCTCATCTCGGGGACCTGGAGATCAAGGGCCTTTGGTCTCCAGGGGAACAGAAGTTACATATCAATCTGTTAGAGTTGCGGGCAGTACGTCTGGCACTCAAGGCCCTCCTCCCTTCCATTCGTGGTCAGTCAATCCAAGTTCTAACGGACAACACGACCGCAATGTGGTATATAAACAAACAGGGAGGAGTGGGGTCGTATCTTCTCTGCAGAGAAGCTCTTCGTCTCTGGTCCTGGCTTCAGGACCACAAGATCTGCTTGATTGCACATCACTTGGCCGGAGTCCTGAACGTGCGTACAGACATTCTCAGTCGTCGCAGCTCGGTCGACCACGAGTGGCGTCTTCATCCAGATCTAGTTCTGTCTATCTTCAGGATGTGGGGATATCTGCAAATAGATCTGTTTGCCACTCAAGAGAATGTGCAGTGCCCGCTATTTTGCAGCCTCCAGTATCCGGTGCAAGGAGCTTTGGGGGATGCGTTTCAGATATCCTGGAAGGGTCAGTTACTTTACGCGTTTCCCCCATACCCTTGATTCCTCGAGTTCTCAGGAAGATCTGCCAAGACTGAGCTCACGTCATCCTAATAGCTCCGGATTGGCCGAGAAGGGTATGGTATTCGGACCTACTCCAACTCTCTCTGTGCCCTCCGCTCCGTCTCCCTTGCAGGGTGGACCTCCTCTCGCAATTGCAGGGGCAGATTCTACACCCCCACCTCCAGAGCCTGCATCTTCATGCCTGGAGATTGAACGGGGCAATCTGAGTTCCTTTGCTCTCCCTCCAAATGTGGTGGAAGTTATTTTATCGGGCAGGCGACACTCCACCAAGTCAATCTATGCTAATTGTTGGGCTAAATTTACAAGCTGGTGTGGAGAGAATAGTTTAGATCCTTTAAAAGCTGGTTTATCTGACATTTTGTCATTTGCACTCCATCTGGCACAGAAAGGTTTTGCAATTGCCACTGTTAAAGGTTATCTGTCCGCACTATCTGCTTTTCTGTGCCTTCCTGATCAACCATCCTTCTTTAAATCACCAATTGTTTTAAAGTTTCTAAAGGGACTCACCAATAGGTATCCACCCACGCCATTCGTTATGCCTCATTGGGACCTTAACTTAGTCTTAACTTTTCTTATGGGGGCTCCGTTCGAACCAATGCACTCTTGTTCTTTACGGTACCTAGTATTCAAAACTGTTTTCCTGGTGGCCATAACATCTGCCAGAAGGGTTAGCGAGCTTCAGGCTCTCTCTGTGGAAACCCTATACCTTTCTTTCTTTAAGGACAAAGTGGTGTTGAGGACCAAGGCGGCTTTCCTACCGAAGGTTGTTACACCCTTTCACCTGGGGCAGTCGATTACACTCTCTTCCTTTTACCCTCCACCTCACCCATCCAAGGAGGAAGAGAGGCTCCTTGGATGCCTCATGGATGCCTCATGCCACCGGCTGGATCCACGAAGAGCTCTGAGCTTCTACGTCGCCAGGATGAAAGAGTTCAGGCAGGATGAACAGCTCTTCGTTGGATACGTGGGGAAGAGGAAAGGTAGAGCGGTCCACAAGAGAACGCTATCCAGGTGGGTCATTCTATGTATTAAGATCTGCTATTCTTTGGCGAAGAGGGATCCACCTGTGGGGCTTCGTGCCCATTCCACCAGAGCCAAAGCAGCTTCATCAGCTTTGGCTAGAGGTGTTCCTGTGGCTGACATCTGCAGGGCGGCGAATTGGGCGTCCCTCCATACTTTTGCCAAACATTACTGTTTGGACTCTGAGGTTAGGAGGGATGGCCATTTTACTCGCTCGGTGCTCCAAGATTTCTTGGTTTGACCATTCGGGCACCCGCCACCGGAGGTTATACTGCTTGGGGACTCTATTCTTTAGGTGAGGAATCCACAGGTAGGTGTATCCATCAGAAGAATGTTACTTACCTTCGGTAACGCTTTTTCTGGTGGATACTGTAACTACCTGTGGATTCCTCACGTTCCCACCCGCCTCCCCGTTGCCTGACTGGTCAAGCCAAGATCTCTTTGGGTGTGCATCCTTGATCTTGTATATATATGTATATAGTTGTTTCATGCATTTAGTTGTATTCATTGTATATACTTTTCCTTTGCAAATTAAGATAGTGAAAAGGATATTTTGGACTGGAATTATACATATATATTTATTTCTCTCTCGAATTGGGCATTCATAACTGTAATTTATATTGAATTCTATATTAAATGTTTTATTTTCATCTATTCTGGATGAATGTGTACTCTTTAAGTTTAACCTGTTCGCCTCTATGGCATGTAAAAAAATGGTGATAACTGACGTCTGCACGTCGACGAGGGCTTCTTATTGCCTGGATGACGTCATGTGGCGTCGCGTGGAGTCGGGCGATTGTGACGTCATCGTCGACGTGCAGAGCTAGAAGAAATTTCCGTCGAGGGCTGGCGCGTGGGGAGAATTCCTTATGTGAGGAATCCACAGGTAGTTACTGTATCCAACAGAAAAAGCGTTACCGAAGGTAAGTAACTTATTCTTTTAGTTCAATGCCATTTATAAAAAGAGGAAATGGTTTAAAAATGGTTAAGGTGTGGATTGGGACTGTGGTTTGGACAAGGAATAGATATGTTTACTCCAGTATTGGAACTTTCATAGGTTCACATGCTTGAATTCTTCCCCGTCGTCGAGATGGGAGTACCCGGTGTTATTAAAAAAAATATCATTCTCCAGTGTAGTAATACATTACATGCATAAATTGTTCAGATTAGTAACATATCACAGTCGTTTTAGAAAAAAGGTCCAAACTTCAGATTCACCAGTCAGATCACTCCACCCCCTAGAACCCTCCTGTGAGGCGCTTCCTTCCCTTAGATTTTCCAAGCAGTAATGCTGAATTATAGGTAACACTGAGAGTATGAAGGGGAGACGGGTGGGTTGCATGTGAATCTATGGAAACTTCCAATGCTGGAGAATTACAGTTATAGGTAAGTAACATATTTCTTACTCCAGTATTGGAACTTTCATAGATTCACATGCTTGAATCAGAATAGCAAGCAGTAACAAGCACTATATATATATATATATATACATATATCCATATGTATATTTATATATATATATATATATATATACACACATACATTGTACAATGAAGAGAGATATGCTTGATTTCGTGAAACCATGCTATGAATAAGAAAACTGATCTACAGGGCAACTATTGAAAATGTGTATACATAGACAAAGATATAGAAATAAAGCGGATGGCGGGTGACGTTAAGTGGCTCACCTTCACTGGAACAGATGTCTAAGGACTGCTTGACCAACCGCTGCATCTCTACTTGTTTCAATGTCCAAGCAGTAGTGTCTCACGAAAGTGTGGCCGCTCTTCCACGTTGCAGCCCGGCAGATGTCCGGAAGTGAAATTCCTGAAAACAACGCACAGGAGGTGGATACTGATATGGTGGAATGTGCGTGTACCTTGGAGTCCAAAGGCAGACTGGCGTTCTTATGGCAGAGGATGATTGGTGATGTAATCCAGTGAGCAGTGGTTTGCTCAGTAACTGGGAATCCCTTTCTAGGGTTACTGTAGGCTAGGAAAAGCTGGTTTGATTTACGAAAGACTTCGTTCTATCCAGATAGAACTTTAGACATCTGCTTATATCTAATGAATGAAGAGATCGTTCTGTTGCTGTTTGCGGATTAGGGAAGAATGATTTCAATATTATCGGTTCATTGAGATGAAAGTCCGACGGGACTTTGAGAATGAATTTAGGGTTTGTAATGGATTACTACATTGGACAATGATATTTTTTTTATAACACCGGGGACTCCCATCTCGGCGATGGGGAAGGATTCAAGCATGTGAATCTATGAAAGTTTCCAATACTGGAGAACTACAGTTACAGGTAAGTAATTTATTTCTTAGGTTGCCTGTGGGATTATTGATGGGATTAGGGTCCTAGTAGGATGTGGAAGAGAGATATTTGAGGTTAGGGATAGTGTCAGAGTCCGGGTTACTTAGGATAGTGTAAGTGAATTGCAAGGTTTCGGGTTAGGGTTTGGCATATTATTAGGTTTAGAGTGTGCGTTAAGATTAGTGTTAGCATTAGATTTAAGATCATTGCTAGGTTTAGCAATTCGTTTAAATATAGAGTTACGGTTAGAATTAGAGTTAGGTTTAGTGATGCGGTCTGTATTAGAATTAGGATTAGATCTAGTATTGGGGGTCACAGTTAGGGTTAATGTAAGTGTTAGGTTTAGGGATGCAATTAGAGTCAGCATTAGGGTTAGCTTTAGGATTAGGGTCATGTTTAGGGTTAATGTTAACTTTAGGTATCAGGTAACTATTAGGTTTGTGGATAGTATTATGGTTAGAGTTAGGATAAGGAATAGGACTAGTGTTATTTTGAGTGAAAGCAAAAGAGAATACTTTTTTCCCAAGAGTGAATTAATTATTACCAGGCTGTAATAACAGACCATGTAATATCAAGCAAAATTTGTGTTAGTCTTTAAGGTAGTTTTTGCATAACTATTTCTTAGCTTCTATAGTTGCCATAATGACATAGATCTATCTATGTGATGTCTCACACAATCACTGATTCTGTTACGGGAGTCTCCTTTGGCATCACTAAGTAGTGCTCTGATGTATTGAGTGCATAATGCTGCCTGACTCCAGCACACTTCAGCTGGCTGCAGGTTTCTGTAATAGTCACAATTCTGAGAGTTCTCATTTGCTTTTACTTCTTAGAATCCGAGAACCTGGATTACCGTCTTGGAGCCATTCATTCTCTGGTTTATAAAATACCTGAAAAGAATCGGGAGATGCTCGAGCTTCTCATACGGCATCTAGTCAGGTAATCTTTCCCTTCACTTCTGACATTTAATATTTGTTATGCCAGTGAAAATTGAAGAGGAGAAGACTACAGGAAACTGAACATTGTCTTTACACTCTATCTAAAAATATTCATCATGAAGATTGCAGGCGTTCTCTTAATGAAAATGAGACAATATTCCATCCATCACTTTTTTGTTTTCCTCATTGCAATGTCCTGGGTGTGACAGGTATGCCCAAACTTTGAACCCCTGCTATCTGTGCCTTAAGACTGAAGCAGCCACTCCACTGAGTAGTCCCAAATAGGTGGAAACCTGTCTGCAGTTGCTTGTGTTCCAATTCATGGGGAAGCTGGTATTGGAACAGGAGCAAGGCTGATTTGCATATGGCTGGTTACTGTCTAGAGTAGCATGGCAAGCAGAAAAAACAAAATGGCCTGAAATGCGGCCAGAGTAGTTCCCAGTGGCTGCTGCCATTAACTAAAGCCTTCCAACCATCACTTTTTTGTTTACCACAGTGTTCATAGGTGGCGCAAGCACTGCATTACAACTTTCATTTAATATCATATATATCAGACACACCACCAGTGCAGGCGTATGGAATATATGGACAATGATAGATAGGAATGCACTTTATAGTTAGAGGTGTCAGTTGCAACCTCTTTGTTGTTACCTGGAGCCCAAACGATCAACTTTACATTCTTTAAGCCTTATCTTTAACTCTTTACAAATGCATGACATTTCACATTTTCTGATGGATACTTCTAACCACAGATTCCTCGCCTTGTGAATACCTCCACGCACCAGACTGTATGCTGAGACTTTTTTCAGCTTTGTTCCCACAAACCAGCAGGTGGCGTCACGCAGCTCTGTGTCAGCTTCATCCCGCTCCCAAAGTGATATTGACGGCGCATTTAAGCACCACCCCTGAGTGCTGACATCAGTTCCTTTCTTTCCACATCTTCGGACGTGGATCCGTTGCTTGCTCCCAAACTTTTTTTCTGGTTTCTGATGAAATGTTTTTTCTACAAATTCTTATACAGTATGCAAGGGAACTAGTCTCTCTAAAAGTACATGGTTTAAGCCCTGTATGGGCTATCACAAGTAGATGTCTGCAAGAGGTTCCCACAAGGTATGCCTCTGGTGTCTAGGATCATCACAAATCTCCAAGGCTTCCAATGACCGTGCCCAAATGAACCCCAAGGAGATATGAGACCGCAAAGCCAAACTACATTTCCGAACATCGAGGTAAGGCATGTAAGTCCCAGTTGCAGTCAAGGGTATGGGCCCCTCTCTTGAGGCCACTAACGCGGCAGAGCTTTGTCCCATTCAAAGTCCTCAGGTAAGTTGATGAAAAATAATAGCCAGAAGTCGAAGCGGGATTCCTCCCCGTTCCACCACTCTCATCCAGAGAAATCATGCAGACATCAAGATGCCTCTTGATTTCTGCCCCGGTCTCCTTCTGAGTAGCCAATTCACCAACTGATGCACTCCAAGTTTCTTGGTCCATTAGCAACGTCACAGCAGATAAATGCTTTCAAAAAAGCGATGCTACATATATTTGGCACCTTTCTGGCTTCCTTTGGCCCGCCTTTGGACCGCATATATCAGAGGAGGCCTCTAGTTGGATTACCTTTGGCAGGTCTGTCCTCAGCACAGTTTGTGCTTTTTGACCTCGCTATGGGGTCCGCCCCGACTCCGGGCAGATGCCCAAACTGACTTCAGCCCAGCACCACCACCCATGCCATGTCAACACTGGCCCCAACACCACCAATGCCGAAGGTGGACCCAATTATTGTGTCTGACTGTGAAACATATCCACCTTGACCCCGAAGTCCAACCTCATTCAGACCCAGACAGGGCTTTACCCCCTGCAAACTAAAGCCAGCATAGCCTTTAAGGTGGCAATGGAGATGATGTCAATATTATGATGATGTTAATCTATATATGGATTTGCAGGAGCCCAGTGGAATGGACACTTACCCGACACTCAGTTGAGTTACCCAACTATCTACTCCTGAACAAAGGAATCAGCTTTTTCTGTGGGCATCTGACGTGCCGCCAAAGTTTTAGACATGCAGCTACCATCCATTGAGGTCAAGACTAAGGTGCTGATGGATGTTCTGTAGCCTCAACAGGCATCTGTGCAACTGCTTCTTCCCTTGTAACGAAGCTTTCATTGACCCATCAGTGGGCACCTGGGACAGACCTTGCTCTTGTCCCCGGCTAAATAGGCAAATTCCTAGATGCCACATACCTACTGCAGGAGACCCTGAAGTCCTGTATTTGACATCCTACTCCTAAAAGCCTGATTGTCCCAGGCTCTACAAGACTGAGGAACCTGAACTAATTTCTTACAACTCCACCTTACATGGAATCCGAATATATGGAACTATTTAAAAAGCTAATGTTTTCTTCTGCCAGTCTCGCCTTTCGTTCTGTTAATGCCAGCTACCTTTTAGGAACATACTTGCATGCATTGTTGGATGTGGTCAGAGAAGTCTTTGTGACAGTCTCTGGTGAATTTCGTTTCAGTTTAGGTTAGATCATCCAGGATGGGCAAGATGCAGTGAAGTATGTTATTTCTTTTGGGATGGGCACTGCTGACTGCTTAGGCAGGACATTAGATACCAGAGTGGATTGCTCTAGCACAGGGCACTTTGATCTTTCTTTGAGCAGGTATGAACATAGTGCTTAAGTTGAGCTTCAGCAATCGTTTTTTCAATTCATTATTGTAGTCATTCCTCCCCCTCTGGCACTTTGAAGGGCCATTTTAGCCCTACTTATGGAATTCTGCTTTTCTAATTCTGATTGGCCAGTATTTTTCTTTAGTCTGAGATGGAGAAGTGGTGGCCATCTTCGATACAGGTTTTCATATGGTGCCTTCTTTATGGTAATTGCCTTTAAATTGAGAGTTGGATCTGCCTCCGCACATTTTTTAAGTTCCTTATGATCTGCTGTTCAAATGTGGCCTCAACCCTGGTGCTGCATTCTGTTCCCACAGTCAAATGTTTCTGCTGTTTCAGTCATGCTCTGAATCCCTATTTTGCTTTGTTTGTGTCTTACTTCCATTTTCTTAGCAATAGTTCCTGTCTGTGATCATTTTGGAGGCTATAACTTTGAGGCAAACAGTTCAGGCCCTCTTTTTCAATGTCTGTGGGGTTGGAGAGAAGTTTATATATCTCTACCAGTGAATTTGTTATTTGTGTTTCTTATTTTGGGTCAGTTCTTCACTGAGTTCTCTGGACCTCTTTTCCTTCCTCTCTGCTCCCTGTCAAGTAGTTAATCTCTTCCATCAAGCATTGGTCTGTTTCACAAAGCATCTCTAATGTAAGCTGTTTGAACTTATCATGTGCAGGAGTTTCCATGTTCCTGTTTCCCTTACCAAATAGTGTTAATTCTTTGTTTTCAGAGTATCAGGGTGCCCAGCCTGCACCTTGCCAATTGATGTATTTCTGTAGATTTTGTACAGTGCTTGATATTTGTACATGCATTTGGTATTTTCAATGTATTGAAAAAAATGGGGGATTCTCTTCCGGTGGCAATTTCCTCACTATACAGTGGAGGATCTGTATTTAATAATTATTCTTTATGTGTTCCTTCTGTTGTGCAGGTCTTTGTCCCCTTGCCCACTTTTGCACCTATGTTAGTTTTGGTGTGGACCTGATCCAGTGAAATCTCTTGACTTTTTCTTCAATAGAATTCGTCTTGGTTTTGATAACGCTCCTTGTGTAAACATTGGCCTCTCTATCATGCCTCATCCTCAGACATTCTCATTGTTTAGGGAGCTCCATGCTTCATCCCCATGTTGTCTTTTCCTAGCTCGGACCATCTGTGCATTGTACCATTTTTCAGTGTATTTTTCTATTTTCCTCCCATCAGGCTCAAGTCTAAGTGCCCTGAGCCCCTTCGGCAAACACGCTGCACTGTGATACATACAAGTTTTGCATACTCGGATTTCCCAGACTTTCTCCAAGTTTTTTGTACCTGTAACTATGTAGTATTTATTGAAGGTTTTAAAAAAACTGATTTTAGGTGAATTTTCCCTCTATCATGTTGTTATTATGGCTTAGAGTTTCTTGGTTACCTTGGTTCACCTAGGAATTAGCCTTCTTCTTGTCTGAATTTTGCCTGAGTGCAGTTACCTCAGTTCCTCATCTGTTTGAGTCTTCAGCAGGTTTGCTGATTTTCGCAGCATTCTTAAAACACCATCAAGTCAGGCCTGTCCTCCTTGATCCATCCACCGCTTCTGCATCTCCCTTTCTCCATTTGATTTATTGCTGATGTCCTTTGGTAGTGCTCCAAAGCATCACACCTCTGCAGCTTCACCGCGACTCCACCTCAAGGCCCCCACTCAGTGGATGGCTCTTTCTCCAGGTATGGTCTTAGATGCTGCCAAATCCATCAGTGCCACTTTTGCCCCAAAGGATCCAATCTATCATCGGGTCTCCTCTGCAGCCGAACCCTATTGATTCTGTGAATCGCTGACCAGTGGCCAACTTGCAGATCACTTGCAAACTCAAGCAGGCAGCTGCCTTCTAGCAAAACTTGTGGCATCCATCTTTCCATTAACCAGTTATAGATCCACCTGCTGCAGTGCAATGACAGAGCTCAAGCTGCAGAGCTATTATTCTTACTACCAAGGAGCACTGAGTCGGAGAGCTTGTTGAGCCTGCGCACTTGATGAACAACAAAAATGAACTACCAACTTCTTGGACACTTTCATCGGTCTGATGTCGACGGGAGCAACTTAGTTTCAGTTGCGATAGAAAGAGTCTTATTTTGGATTCTTAAATGGGACAGTTGTCCATCGGTGAGTACACCTGAGACGTAACAATACACTTATGTTATAGAGTAATGTGAAAAATTAAACAAGTCTTTTCGAATGACTAAAATGAAAGTTTAAAGGTGAGGGTTATATCAAAGTGTAGCATGCTTGGGTAGAGTATCTGGTTGGAGTCAATATAAAAATGACAATGATGATGCATGCAAACTTTAGTGTACCCCACATTAGAATTGGAAATGGGTCACAGAAAACCAAATGTCATTTAACATTTAAAATGTGAGGTGGAAGTGGTAAAAGAAATATATTGGCCTCCAAGAAGTACTATTAATCGCTTCAAGAATAATGGATTGTGCAACAAAAAAAAAACATTTTTCAAAAAAGATCTTTAAGAGACTCAAGGTACAAAACTATTAAACACAATCAAACAATGAAATAACTTTTAGATACATTAGTCAAAGTACTAGAGCACTATAGTGTGAGTGCCATTGCCTAATGGTTGACCTCCAGCCTAACATTCCAAAGTTCCTTTGGATTCTAAGGCTGGCTGAAGGACAAAATAGCAAAGTGTGAGAAGTACCACCATGAATACCATGAAAACCAGCAAACATATAATTTATAGAAGATGAAAACCATTCATGTGCGCTCAATTAAAGTTCAGAAGTAGGAAGGGTAGATAGAACGATAAATCTAATTTATAGCGAAAGAGACTGGATCGAACTAGTAAACCAAAAAGAGGTTAGCGATGTGGGGTCAGATTGTCTACACTCGGGGTGCTCAATGAGGCTGTCCTGCAACTGATTTCAGTGATGTCCGATACAATATAATAGACGATGTTAGCTTTGTAGTGTTCACGCCTCATGCTCGGCGTCCCAGGACAGGATGGGAGGCTCATCCCATACGATCTCTGTTTGGGGGAACTTTTGAATGTATTTCAAACTTTGCAGTTTCATTACATGCTTAATTTGAAAGATCAACAGAGACTTTTGTTTAGTTAGAATTGTTTTGATGATAGGCAAGTTTCATATTTGTATCTTTTTTTTTCCCTGTCTGCATTCTCTTACTTCCTTTCCTTTTATCCACTTGTTGACGTGTTGGGCCTTCTCCGTTCTCTGCTGTTGTTGTCCTTGCATGCTTCTCTCCACTGCTCTGTTCCTCCCATTCTTCCTTCCCTTCACACAGGGTCTGCGAGCGCAGTCAGGAGAACTTGATGTCACCTTCCAACATGGCGGTTATCTTTGGACCAACACTCCTGAGGGCGCAGGAAGACACAGTGGCAGCCATGATGAACATCAAGTTCCAAAACATTGTGGTGGAGATTCTCATTGAACAGTGTACCAAGGTAAGAGATGTGAGGCCAGGTTCAGTCTAGTCTCGTAAATATTCTGGTGCTGCTTCTCTTGTCTCCTGAATTAAAGCACAGTCTGAAGTCACAACAGGGTGGGTTTGTAGACAGTCCATTTGACACTGCAAGCTATTCGTACCGAAGCTCCGCCATTGCGTGCAACTGAGTTGTAGCTTCAACAGGATCTAACCTGCTGAGAAACTTGATAGATAGTCTTTTTTGCTGGGTTTCCTACAGCCAAAGTTGGTTAGTTTTTGCAGACAGGTTTTTTCGACATTGTGTGCAAGGGGCTGGTGGCTCTGCAGCTCAACGTGTCATTTGATTCTGCATCTTCAGTGAGTTGCAGATCGAAAGTCCCTAATACATCGGCTTCATGTGTCGGGTATCAGCAGCACAAGCCGCAGGTATAAACATCTTAATGTATGATAAAGGAAGCTGCTATTAGGAGCTCACCCATCACTGCACTTACACCTGTACCAGGGGCTGCACCGGCAGCCCCTGGGACCACCACCGCCACAGCACTTCCTAAGTCCTGCACTGCACCTCCACAGCATGCACAACGTCAACAGAACTTTGTGTACCCACTGGCACTAGCCCAGCAGGTCCTCTTGCTGGTAGTTGTGCTGCATAAGCTCTCATTGGCCCTGTCTCTGATATCCTGTACATCATATGCCACTGTAATTGCATCCACACCTACTAGCACCTTGTGACTCCACATTTAAACATGTCTGCGAATGCCCACACACACATGCGCACACACATACACAAACACATCTTTGTAGCTCATGGACAAAATTTTAAAATATAGTAACACCTGCGCTGAGACACTAAAACAGGTCAACACGGTCTGGTAGGTTCGACCTTAAAAGGAAGACATTGAGGCTTGGAAACACGAGGAGAGAGCGACACTCGTGAGACACGGCCACTGGGAAAAAACTGAGGAGTCACGGATTTATATGGAAACATGGACATGGGAAGATATAGAAAGTGGTATACATTGGAACACAAAGAGCTATTCATGGCAAACAAGGGGAAACATTGTAGACTCAGACACTGGGAACTCAGACAGTGGAAATGTACAAAAGTAGGATGGGGGATGTTCATAGTGACAAACAACTTGAGTACATGGACATGAGGAGAAACTGATTACTATCTGCTTATTTACACGTAAATGTAAAATGGCCACCTGAGAGCAAGCTGCTTCCATTAATAATACAAGTTAGGCAACCTTTGACCCATTGGAATTATCTAGAAACATGGTATTCACAGTCTCTCATTTCCAGTTCTCTCTTTGAGGGTGTGGCCTACTGAGAATACACCCTAATTGGTCCATTTGAGGGAGGAGAGTTCTCTAGTGGCGGTTACATCCCTTTCAATCTTAAAGCCTGGGCTTCACTCCTCCGTTTGGTTCTTTTTTAAACTATTTTTTAATTTTTCATAGCAGTGTATAAAAACGCGAGTACGTGTCAGCTCACTATAAGTCATTTTTACAGCATCATTTAAGATATGCCTTCCTTATAATTTTAAATCCAGCCTCTATTTTCCTGTGTCCTTCCTATACAGTTTTGTACTATATCGACAATGTTTTGCATATGCCTTTCTCAAGGTGGCCTATTGCTGGGTGGAAGGGGGACCCCAGTTTAACCAACATCTCGGCCTGGTCAGCCAGATTTTTCATTCTTCCTTGAGATCTCCATATGGTATTTCTCGACTATTGCCTGCTCACATATGTCCCTTAATCCACTGTTTAGGGCTTACCCAGTATATAGCTAGTTGTGTTTTGCTAGGACATGCCCAAAGACCCAAAGTCTTATTTTTTGTGTCATTTTTCTGCGTGGGGAATAGCCCTGGTAAGCATTGATTTAAGCTTCCTGTTGATAGGGAACCTTTCGCCATATATAACCATTCCACTACTTATTTCCCACAATTAGGCCACCCCGCAACAGACCCATACCATGTGAAGGAAATCAGTGCCTAATACTCCTCATCACATTCTACTTTTTCGGGGTTATTATAAGTTTGCTGTAGGTAGTGAAACTGGATCACTTTAAACATGTATTGGGTGAGGGCTGTGCACAAGCTTTCATGTATTCAGCCTCATTCAGGGGCTCTGGACAGCTACATGACCATTTCGTTCACATCTGTTCTGTATCCCCCTTCCTATCCTGTCTCAGTGCTGAGTGTTGTACCCTCTGAGTTTAGTATTCCGGACATTCTCTTTGTTTCCGGAGGTGCTTCTGGAGAAGTAGTCCAAATCTCCCTGGTGGTGCGAGCCATCTTTGCATATTAGAGGAACTGGCCTGGGCCCAGCTAAAACCCAACCCAGTCCTGTGCCTGTTCAAACATCAGAAATCTTGTTATTCAGGAATAAGGGGGTCATTATGTCCCCGGCGGGAGGCGGTAATGTGGCTGTAGTACCGCCAACAGTCTAGTGGTACTTAATGCCGCATTATGTCCGTGGCGGAGCCGCAATGGTAATATCGCCAAAACCGCCAGGCTGCCTGCAGCCTGATGGTCCCGGTGGTCATAATCCACCAGCCTGTCCATGGCGATAAACACCGCCAAGGACAGGCTGGTGGTATGGGAGTCTCGGGGGCGGAATTACGGGCAGTAGAATGTGCGACGGGTGCTGCTGCATCCGACGCACCTCAACATTGCCGCCTGCTCGATTACGACCCGGCTTCAATGTTGTGGTGAGTTTTCTGCTGGGCCAGTGGGTGGAAACGCTGTTTCCGTCCGCTGGCACAGTGGAAAACTCATAATAGGGCGCCAAACATACCACCAGCACTGGCAGAATGTTGGCGCCCGCGACTTCAGCGGTCTTTGAAAAACACCACCGAAGTCATAATGAGGGCCTAAGTCTTGCAATGTCTGACAGCCACATTCTCTCCATCTAGCTATTGACATCTCTTTATTGATATCCTTTAAAGGCTTAATAGACCAAAATGGGATATTTATAGTGAATGGAGGCCTCTTGCGTATCTGTGTGACTATTTTTTCTATATTCTTCTAACCTGTCTGACCCTGATATAGATTGATTTTTTACATATTGTTTCCCATCATGAATTCCTCAGAAATGGTGTTTGCAGGGATGTACCAGCAAGGAGGTTCTTTTCCCAATTTTTGCCATTGCCAAACCAGTGCGCCGTGTGCTGTAGTCGTATCGCAGCATAGTACAGAAATAGGTTTGGGAGGCCCAGTCCCCCACCCCCAACTAAGGGAGTATCAGTGTTGCTAAGTTGGCCTGGCTACTCTTCCCTGCCCAGCCTGAGATCAGTCTATATGATTCTCAAACAAGGTGAGAGGTGTAGGCACATAGATTTTTGCAAAATGTAAAGGCACTGTAGGAGGAAGAACATATTCATTAGACGTTTTTGTGCCATGGTGGACATGGGTAATGTCTTCCAAACATCTAGTAAGCTCTGTTAGTACCCTCCCCACATTGGGTACATACTGGGCTACTTCGTTGTTTGCAACCTGTATCCACAGGTATATAAAATGTTTGTTTCCCAGGTTATACTCAGATCTGGGAGAGACTAGCCCTATCCAGAGACTTTTCCAAATTTCGCTGGCTCTGTGAGGATGAGAGGGAGAGAATGTAGTGGGTCCTCAAAGCAGACCGGCATGTCACCTGTGTATAGCTACACTGTGCTTTCTAATGTCTGTTTGTATACCCACCGTGCCAATGTTGTTCGCATCTTCCAAGGCCGGGGTGAGCAACGTGGGGGACAACAGCCAACCCTGCCTAGTGCCTTGCTGGTGTCCAGCTGTCCGAGATCCAACTCGCTGTTGATTCAGCATCTAATAGTTTGGCCCAGCTGAAAAGAAAACGACCAAATCACATTTTTCCAATTAAAAGCCAGATAAAGTCTCAGCACATACTATCAAATGCGCGTTCTATGTCTAATGCTGCCAGAGCCTATTCGTTGCCCGAGGTCGGTAATGATAACATGTGCTAGTCTTCTGATGCTGTGCGTGGTACTTCTACCTGGAGTAAAGCCTGTTGGGTCCTCATGGACAAGAATAAGTATTACTTTCAGGATTTTGGGACATATGTACAAAAGCATTTTCCCAAAGACACAGAATGGGTAAAACTTTTTGATACATCTGGCCCTTTGTTTGCTAAATCTTTGCTGGGTAAATTCACATCTGCATTCAGCATCATTAGCATCCAATACGACAATGCTGAGTCGATCTCTATCCGCTTCCGGGATCAGTATGGTCGGTGCTTTTCTTAAGGCGGAGGCAGCCGTCTCATCCCCACACTTTTCTTCGAAAACCCCTAATGTTTTATTTACTATCAGCTCTCGTGTTAATTGGTATAAGTCAGCAGGTGAACCACCTGTTCCTAGATTTTTCTTCTTTTGCATCTCTGAAAGTATTGCCCCAAGTTTCCCTTCGGATCTCCAGACAGCTTTGGGAGTCTTACCTCATTTAAATATTCTATAGTTTCCGTCTTTGATATTACCACTGTCTTTGTGTATTTGTTCTGTAGGTTTTCCCTACATCTCTTGGTGATCCACACCCTGGTGACAACATCAGAGCCCCCTTGAGATATATATATATATATAGAGAGAGAGAGAGGAAGAGAGAGAGAGAGAGAGAGAGAAAGAAAGAGAGAGAGAGAGAGAGAGAGAGAGAGAGAGAGAGTGTGTGTGTGTGTGTGTGTGTGTTAGTGTGTGTGTTAGTGTTAGTAACCAGGCCATTGTTCATCCTGTTTTATTTTCTCCTCTTATAAAGCCTACTGGATATGTTTATAGTTACCTGATTTAGACCTTGTTTTCTCAGGTTGTCTTTTGGAGTCCACCAGATGTTGCATTCTCCTGGATCTAGCAGTTCTGCTTTCTCTAGGCTCAACAGTTGTCTCCTTTTCGAAAAGTCTGCATTCTAGCTGCATTCTTTACACAGCTACTTGTCATGTGCACTCTGTAGGATTCCCACTCCAATACCCTGCTCCTAGCCGTGTTCTGATTGTGTGGAAAGAAATGTACTGAGAATTATTTTGCATCAATCGGAATGGCATGATCTCTTAGAGCTTCAGTTCGGAGATACCTTATTGGTATTTTTGGTCTGGTGTTGGTCTGCATTAGCATAAGGACCAACAGTCAGAGGTCCAGAAGGAACATATTTAGGGATGATATGTCTCCAGATTCCGTAAGGTGCTCCGCCATTCCCAATATGTAGTCAATTCTGCTGTATGCATGATGATTGTGGGAGTGAAATGGGTACTTTTGTGTGGTTGTGTTATGATTTTCACATCTGTCTGCCATGTCAGTTACCCTCATAATGCTCAGCAATTCAGTTTCCACTGGTTTTGTCCCAGTCTTGGGGGTGGGGGTTGGGGGAGTGTCTATCCAGTTGCCCACTTATAATATAATTAAGGTCATTCTAGGTAGGGGTTAAAGAGGGTTGGGAAGTGGATCGAGCCTTGAGGGATCTCTTGATGTATGCTCACTGGTCTCGAGAACGAGTTACCCATTTTCACAGTCTGGGAACAGTTGGATAGTTATGACAAGAACCAGGTGAGGACTGAGCCTCCACATCCCAGGCATTGTTCTAGAGTGCGAAGGAGGTCCATATGGTTGACAATATCCCGGCTTAGACACCCAGAAGTCCAAAGCGGATGTCCAGCACTTATAATTTACAATGGGTGTTTCACTTCGTGAGTGGCCTAAGCCACCACCTGCAGCCCTGGAAAGGTTCGCGGGGATGCCTTGCCCCACAGAAATTCTGTGCCGCCTCTGGTCTGGTGGTCCCAGTTTGCGATCAAGTTAGGCTGCTGCCCAGTGGGCCGGTCCCGCCCCACTGCCTGGCCCGCCCTTCCTGGCGCATTCTAAAAGGGCACCTTTTTTAGTGGCGAGGGGCAAATATCCATGTAGACCGCCACAGTTGACTGCTCTTACCCTAGGCCCCTAACAGCTCCTCAGCTTTTGCAAAGTCCAGGGTTAGCTCACGCTTCACCACTGTCACCAGCCTCTGCTCCTTCATAGTGCCTACTGCCCAGACGAATCTGCTGCCCTGACGTCATTGGAATCCTGGCACGCTGCTACTTTGCACCGCGGCTTCCAGAGGCCCAGCAGGCTGCTCCAAGCACAGGAGAGAACACACTCATGCCCTTAAGTTTTAGAAGCTGTAGGTAGGACATTGGGCCCAAACTGTGGATGATTTCAGTGTTGCTGAATTCTTTTGGTGACTTTGATTGTGCCTGTGGTTATTTTGCTACAGCGTAAACAGGGTTTTGGAGAACTTTTGTTGGAGGGAACCGGAGCTTCTCGGGAACAAATCCTGTTGGCCAACTTTGCAGGCCACGCCCACTGGGTTAGGTATTTAAAAGAAAAGCATTGGATTCCAAACAACCTCCCCCAGAAACCTCATTCACAAAGCTGTGTGTGCTATTCCGTGCATCACAGCAGTATTTAAATGGACAAAAATCTCCTCCCAGGTTCACTGAATCAGAAATAATCTAATTTTGTAACTCTAATTGAATTTACTCGCTGTTTTTCAAGTATGGTGGAAATGTAAGCTTGTGTACATCTGACCAGTGGGACAGGTTGTGGATGTTTAAAGATGGGGACACTTGCTAAAAGTGCCCGAGGTCAAATGAGTACTTTTGTTTGTAATCTCTCCCTGCCTCGGTTTCTCCATGTTTCTTTTTCTCTTCTTCTCAATCTTGACACTTTCACATGCCCGCTCACTGGAACTTTCGATGTGGACCACCTTGTGTTTGAGGTTCTTCTTGTTGCAATAAAAATGTTCTTGTACTCCTCCTCAGAGGGAGCTTCTAGCAGAATCAAAATACCCAGAGTACGGCAGCTGGTCCCTCTGGACGCTGTCCAGCACCTTTCCTCAGATGAGAAAAAGAGATGTTTAAAATGGGATGAGCCGGAGGGTTTCGCGAGGACACGTGGAGGCAGAGCACAGTTCACAGTGAGGGTAGTAAGTGGCAGACGCCAGGACATGGTTATTCATGTGCCAGAAAGAGCAGGTGGCGGGATGGAAGAGAAGAGAGGCGGACCTGCGAGCTCTTGTAGAGTTCGGCACACAGAGACAGTGGTAGAGATGGGGTTGTATGGACGGTATCTGTTGTAATGAGGCGGTGGCTCTCCCACCTGGGTGGTGGTCCACAAAATACCCTGCTCCTGCTTGATGTTTGGCACCCGGATTGTGAGGCACTCAGAGTGATGGGGTCTGTACTTAATTACCTATAAAAATATTGCATCTGTCTTTGTTTTACGAAATAGCCAGTTTTGCTTATCTCACAATTAGTGACCATGGACCACAACCCGCCAAGCCAAAATGCACTGAGAAGATTAGCTTGGTATCTTCAAAAGAGGTCAAACGGTTCTCCTCTTCTGCACCGGCCACCCCCCGCCTGCCCATGTTCTCAACTTGCAAGAGGGGGGGGGGGGGGGGGTTACACTATTAACATTATTCAGTTTTTTTTATATTAAAAAAAAGTCTTACCCATTTCTCGTTCTCCGTGCAACCCAGAATATATTCCAAGCGAAAGCACATCCTGAATTGCCCCTGAGAATGTAAGTGTAGCCGCCTGACTGAGGCCTGGGATTCATTGTTTAAAATGTCTGCGGTTGGAAACGTCGCAAGTGTTTCAGTCTGCCATTTTTAATGCACGATGAAATCATATATCCAAAGTTTCAAGAAAAAAAAAAGATACAAAATGACGTAGACTGGGGTCTCTTTTTCCTGCAGATCCATCCTTCTCTTAGCCGATTGCCCTAATACGCGAGACGTGTGGGCAAAAATCAAGTCTGGTTGGTACTAATATTCCCGGACAACACTTTCCACCACTTGTTGAACTTTTTGTGGATTTCTGGGGACTAACCAGCACAAACATTGTTTCTGTAGAGCTTTTGCAAATGCACCCCAGCAGCTGACGTTCTGTCCAGAATGTATGAGTAATTACTTCACACCCACTGCAAATTCCCAGATGTGTTTGTATAATCAACCTTTGAACTCTAAAATGGATGTAGAGTAATACTCTGCAGTGGAAACCACCAGACTTTTGTGTGTGGGATGTGGGTGCTAGATATGGTCCGGGCCTTGTATGTGCAGTGGAAGCCATGTGTGTTGGGAAGCTAGATATGTCTCTGACCTTCTGTGTGTGCATTGGAAACCACCAGCCATGTGTAGGGGGCCTAAAAATGGCCCATGTCTTGTGTGTGCAGTGGAAGCCACCAGCCATGTGTTTGTGTGTGTGTGTGGGGGGGGGGAGCTAGATATGGTCCGGATCCTGTGTGTGCAGTGGAAGCCACCCACCATGTGTGGGGGGCACCTAGATATGGTCCTGGCCCTGTATGTGCAGTGGAAGCCGCCAGCCATGTGTGGGGGCCTAGATATTGTCTGAGTCCTATGTGTGCAGTGAAAGCCAACACCCGCCATGTGTGGGGGGCCTACATATGGTATGGGCACTTGTGTGTGCAGTGGAAGCCACCAGATATGGTCTGTGCCTTGTTTGTGTAGCTGAAGCCCCTCAGCCATGATATGGTCCAGGCCTTGTGTGTGCAGTGGAAGCCACCAGCCATGTGTGGGGGGCCTAGATATAGTCCGTGCCTCGTGTGTGTAGCAGAAGCCACGGGGGTAGATATGGTTTGGGCCTTGTATGTGTAGTGGAAGCCACCAGCCTTGTGTGGGAGGATGGATATGGTCCTGGCCTGCTGTGTGTGCAGTGGAAGCCAGCAGCCATGTGTGGGGGGGCCTAGAAATGGGCAGGGGACCTGTGTGCGCAGTAAAAGCCACCAATTGTGTGGGGGGCTAGATATGGTCAGAGCCTTGTGTGCAGTAGAAGCCAGCAGCCATGTGTGGGGGGGCTAGATATGGTCCAGGCCTTCTGTGTGTGCAGTGGAAGCCAATAGTCATGTGTGGGGGCCCTATTAATGGGACGGGGAGCGGTGTGAGCAGTGGAAGCCACTAGCCATATGTGGGGGTCTAGATATGGCCCATGCCCTGTGTGTGCCGTGTAAGCCACCACTCATGAGGGGGGGGGCAGATATGGCCTGGGCCCTGGATGTGCATTGGAAGCCATGTGGGGATGAGGGGGCTAGATACAGCCCTGGCGTTCTGTGTGTGCAGTGGAAGCCACCAGCCATGTGTGGGGTGGGGGGAGGGTAGAAATGGGCTGGGAACCTGCGTGTGCAGTGGAAGCCACCAGTCATGTGTGGGAGGATAGATATGGTGTGGGCCTTGTGTGTACAGTGGGAGTCAGCAGCATGTGTGGAGGGCTAGATCTGGTCCTGGCCTTCTGTGTGTGCGGTGGAAGCCACCACAGTCATGTGTGGGAGGCTAGAAATGGCCCGAGCCTTGTGTGTGCAGTGAAAGCCACCAGCCATGTGTAGAGGCCTAGAAATGGGCCGGGGACCTGTGTGTGCAGTAGCAGCCACCAGTTATGTGTGGGAGGCTAGATATGGTCCAGGCCCTGTGTGCAGTAGCAGCCACCAGCCATCATATGGGGGGTGCAGATATGGTCCAGGCTCTGTGTGTGCAGTGGAAGTCATCAGTTATGTGTGGGAGGCTAGATATGGTCCAGGCCCTGTGTGCAGTAGCAGCCACCAGTTATGTGTGGGGGGCTAGATATAGTCCAGGCCCTGTGTGCAGTGGAAGCCACCAGCCATCTTATGGGGGGTGCAGATATGGTCCAGGCTCTGTGTGTGCAGTGGAAGTCACCAGTTATGTGTGGGAGGCTAGATATGGTCCGAGCATTGTGTGTGCAGTGGAAACCACCAGCCATGTGTGAGGAGCCTAGAAATGGGCTGGGGACCTGTGTGTGCAGTGGAAGCCACCAGTCGTGTGTGGTAGGGTAAATATGGTCCAGGCTCTGTGTGTGCAGTGGAAGACACCAGTCATTCGTGGGAGGCTAGCTATGGTCTGGGCAGTGTGTGCTCGGTGGAAGCCACCATTCATGTATGGGTGGCTAGGTATGGTCCAGGCCCTGTGTGTGAGGGAGTTAGCAGCCATGTGTGGGAGGGCTAGATATGGTCCTGTCTGTGTGTGCAGTGGAAGCTACCAGCCATGTGTGTTTGGGGGTGTGGGAGCAGATATGGTCCAGGCCCTGTGTGTGCAGTGGACGCTACCAGCCATGTGTGTTTAGGGGGGTGGGGGCATATATGGTCCAGGCCCTGTGTGTGCAGTGGAAGCCGCCAGCCATGTGTGGGAAGCTAGATATGGTCCAGGCTCTGTGTGTGCAGTGGAAGTTAGCAGCCATGTGTGGGGGGCTAAATATGCTCCAGGTCTTGTGTGTGAGGTAGTTAGCAGCCATGTGTGGGGGGCTAGATATGGTCCAGGCCCTGTGTGTGCAGTGGGAGTTAGCAGCCATGTGTGGGGGGCTAGGTATGGTCCCTTCCTTCTGTCTGTGCAGTAGAAGCGACCAGCCATGTGTGTGGGGGCTAGATATGGTCCAGGCCCTGCGTGTGCAGTGGAAGCTACCAGTCATGCGTGGGAGGCTAGATATGGTCTGGGCTGTGTGTGTGCGGTGGAAGCCACCAGTCATGCGTGGGAGGCTAGATATGGTCCAGGCCTTGTGTGTGCAGTGGAAGCCACCCGCCATCATATGGGGGGTGCAGATATGGTTCAGGCTCTGTGTGTGCAGTGGAAGTCACCAGTTATGTGTGGGAGGCTAAATATGGTCCAGGCCCTGTGTGCAGTAGCAGCCACCAGTTTTGTGTGGGTGGCTAGATATAGTCCAGGCCCTGTGTGCAGTGGAAGCCACCAGCCATCATATGGGGGGTGCAGATATGGTCCAGGCTCTGTGTGTGCAGTGGAAGTCACCAGTTATGTGTGGGAGGCTAGATATGGTCCGAGCATTGTGTGTGCAGTGGAAACCACCAGCCATGTGTGAGGAGCCTAGAAATGGGCTAGGGACCTGTGTGTGCAGTGGAAGCCACCAGTCGTGTGTGGTAGGGTAGATATGGTCCAGGCCCTGTGTGTGCAGTGGAAGACGCCAGTCATGCGTGGGAGGCTAGATATGGTCTGGGCTGTGTGTGCGCGGTGGAAGCCACCAGTCATGTGTGGGAGGCTAGGTATGGTCCAGGCCCTGTGTGTGAGGGAGTTAGCAGCCATGTGTGGGAGGGCTAGATATGGTCCTGTCTGTGTGTGCAGTGGAAGCTACCAGCCATGTGTGTTTGGGGGTGTGGGAGCAGATATGGTCCGGACCCTGTGTGTGCAGTGGAAGCCACCAGTCATGTGTGTTTTGGGGTAGATATGGGCCAGGCCCTGTGTGTGCAGTGGAAGCTACCAGCCATGTGTGTTTGGGGGTGTGGGGGCAGATATGGTCCAGGCCCTGTGTGTGCAGTGGAAGCCACCAGCCATGTGTGGGAAGCTAGATATGGTCCAGGCTCTGTGTGTGCAGTGGGAGTTAGCAGCCATGTGTGGGGGCTAGATATGGTCCAGGTCTTGTGTGTGAGGTAGTTAGCAGCCATGTGTGGGGGCTAGATATGGTCCAGGCCCTGTGTGTGCAGTGGGAGTTAGCAGCCATGTGTGGTGGGCTAGGTATGGTCCCGTCCTTCTGTCTGTGCAGTGGAAGCGACCAGCCATGTGTGTGGGGGCTAGATATGGTCCAGGGCCTGCGTGTGCAGTGGAAGCCACGAGTCATGCGTGGGAGGCTAGATATGGTCTGGGCTGTGTGTGTGCGGTGGAAGCCACCAGCCATCATATGGGGGGTGCAGATATGGTCCAGGCTCTGTGTGTGCAGTGGAAGTCACCAGTTATGTGTGGGAGGCTAGATATGGTCCAGGCTCTGTGTGTGCAGTGGAAGTCACCAGTTATGTGTGGGAGGCTAGATATGGTCCAGGCCCTGTGTGTGCAGTGGAAGCCACCAGTCATGCGTGGGAAGCTAGATATGGTCTGGGCTGTGTGTGTGTGTGCGGTGGAAGCCACCAGCCATCATATGGGGGGTGCAGATATGGTCCAGGCTCTGTGTGTGCAGTGGAAGTCACCAGTTATGTGTGGGAGGCTAGATATGGTCCAGGCTCTGTGTGTGCAGTGGAAGTCACCAGTTATGTGTGGGAGGCTAGATATGGTCTGGGCTGTGTGTGTGCGGTGGAAGCCACCAGTCATGCGTTTGGGGGCTAGATTTGGTCCGTGCCTTGAGTGTGATTTATCCTCAGCTTTGGAAAGAAAAAGGAGTATGCTGAATGCATGTCTACTCCAGGCCCATCCTGGAGAGAAGCAATATCACTCGAACGTGGATGATGGAGGTCTGAAGACGAGCACGGTGAGTATTTCTGATTCATAAAGAGTTTTGCGACCCTGTCCGAGTTGCAGATCGGAATGGACCTGGAGCGGCGCCGCCCTCGTATCTGCTGTTTGGAGACGAATGTATCAGTGGTTTGTGACCAGAAATGAGCTGCCAAACAATTTATCAGATACTAACACCTCAAAGAGGATGGTTTCCGATTTTCGAAAAGGAAGCCATGCCAAAGAGATGTCTTTGATTTTGGACATCTTTGATTTGGGAATGGGACTAGCACATCAGGCAATAGTTTCCTTCGGCTGGAGGCGAGGACGTGAACAGGATTTGTTCGCTGTGCTATGCTCCTCTAATACGTAGACTGCTATTTTTTTCTCTTGTTGATGCATCTTCTGTCACGAAACGTATCTCTCGTCATAGTGGACGTTCATCACTGCGTCATCGCCGTCGACGTCACCTCCGTCAACGTCGAGACCATGATCATTGACGTCACCGTCGGTGCCGTGATCATTGTCGTCACTGTCGATGCTGTGGTCAGTGACGCCACCGTCGATGCCATGCTCATTGACGTCACCGCCATGATCATTGACTTTATTATTTCGTAGGTAAAATGGAGCCCTTCTCCTGCTTCCTCTCCACCCCTATAGCAGTATACCTTAACGAAATCACAAATGGGACCAGCCACCTTGAAACCCTTACAAAAAGGAAAGGAGAATCGACAAAAATCTGAATTGCTCCACCTAACCACGGTGTGTGATCCTGGGCAGATAACTAAGCGCTCTGTATTTCTGTTTCCTTGTTTGCAAAAATAAGGAACAGATAGAAACCGACTAAAAGCAGTACGGAATCACTGGCCATGTCCATTTCACCCGGCTCCCTGCTACATACGTAGTTATAGCTGCTGGAAGCGTGGTTATTTAGCGCTATTCAGGCGGCAGAGATTTGATGATGCAGAATTGACTCTTGTGGAGTTTCATCCTTTGTCGCCACCAGTTTGTCTGCGGAAGGCCTCCAGGGGGCAGGAAACGCTAAGGCTGCTCTGACTGGCATCTTGAATTTCCGTGTTCTTGTTTTTAATTAAATCCAGCCCCTCTAGTCTTGGCGCGTAATATTCCGAAAGATTAGGTTAATTTGTGGGTATTAAAAGAAGCGTCTTGTGAGCTCCAGTAATGAAAGAGTTATCACAAGCCGAGGTTACAGTAGCAGCGCAGACTTTCCATCTTCAGACGATGGGTGCTTGGGAAATGTGTGGGTCTACAGGGAGAGACACGGGCGGCTGGTGGGAGAGGGCTGCTGCCTCAGGAGGAGGAGAAAGGGTGCACTAGCGGCTGGTGGGAGAAGGCTACTGCCTCACGTGACAGAAGGAAGAGAGAGGGCACACTGGCGGCTGGTGGGAGAGGGCTACTGCCTCAGGTGACAGGAGGAGGAGAGAGAGACACGGGCGGCTGGTGGGAGAGGGCTGCTGCCTCAGGAGGAGGAGAGAGGGTGCACTAGCGGCTGGTGCGAGAGGGCTACTGCCTCAGGAGGAGGAAAGAGGATGCCCTAGCGGCTGGTGGGAGAGGGCTTCTGCCTCAGGAGGAGGAAAGAGGGTGCACTAGCGGCTGGTGCGAGAGGGCTACTGCCTCTGGTGACAGGAGGAGTAAAGAGAGCAAACGGGCGGCTGGTGGGAGAGGTCTACTCCCTCAGGAAGAGGAGAGGGGGTGCACTAGCGGCTGGTGGGAGAGGGTACTTCCTCAGGTGACAGGAGGAGAGGTGGCTTTACGCTGGCGGATGGTGGGAGGGGGCTACTGCCTCAGGTGACAGGAGGAGGAGAGAGGGTGACTCTGGCGGCTGGTGGGAGAGGGCTACTGCCTCAGGTGACAGGAGGAGGAGAGAGGGTGACTCTGGCGGCTGGTGGGAGAGGGCTACTGCCTCAGGAGGAGGAGATAGGGTGCACTAGCGGCTGGTGGGAGAGGGCTACTGCCTCAGGTGACAGGAGGAGGAGGGAGGGCACACTGGAGGCTGGTGGGAGAGGGCTACTGCCTCAGGTGACAGGAGGAGGAGGGAGGGCACACTGGAGGCTGGTGGGAGAGGGCTACTGCCTCAGGTGACAGGAGGAGGAGAGAGGGCACACTGGCGGCTGGTGGGAGAGGGCTACTGCCTCATGTGACAGGAGGAGGAGAGAGGGCACACTGCAGGCTGGTGGGTAACACGGGGATGAGAGAGGACTAGTACTGCTGTAGGCGAGAGGATTACCGAGGGCTGCTGGGGATGTGAGAGCAGAGAGGGCACTCTGACTGCTGGTGGGAGAGGGCTAAGAGAGTGTAAATCAGTGACAGGGGTAGAGAGGGCTACTGGGATACAGGAGGGGCAGAGAGGGCTGTATTGATCTCTCTGCCCTCCTTCCAGACACGGCTGCCCCTCCGCTTTGACCCTTAAGTCGCTGCCCCTGGGGTTGTCGTCTTCGCTGACCCTCTATGAACTGCAGGCCCCCCTCCTGTACCCCAATGTTACCCAAAGCATCCTATTGGGTTCCGAGCCACTCGCACCGCCAACCTCAAGTCACACACAGCAGCCCGGGGGGGCCCTATCATCTGCCGGCCCCCTCTCTCCTTCACCCCCACCGCTGACCCTCATCTCACCCGCTGCAGCCCCCAGTCTCGCCATATCTCACCTGCCCCTCACCTCTCCTTCACCCCCACCGCTGACCCTCATAACACCAGCACACAGCTCCCACATGTAATGTGTAGGTACCCTCTCTCCTCACCCTCTGCAGCAGCCCCCACTCCGCCCCCCATGTCACCTGCAGATACCCTATCCCCACCCCCGACTGCTGACCCTCGTAATGCCCACAGAAGCCCCCACTCTCCCCCATATGTCATCTGTAGGTATCGTCTCCACCCCCTACCGCTGACCCTCATAACACCCACACATCCCCCAATTTCCCCCATATGTCATCTGTAGGTACCGTCGACACCCCAACTGCTGACCATCATAACACCCCCACACAGCCCCCAATATCCCCCATATGTCATCCGTAGGTACCCTCTCTCCACACCCACCACTGACCTTCATAACACCCACAAACAGCCCCCAATCTCCCCCATATGTCATCCGTAGGTACCCTCTCTCCACACCCACCACTGACCTTCATAACACCCACAAACAGCCCCCAATCTCCCCCATATGTCATCCGTAGGTACCCTCTCTCCACACCCACCACTGACCTTCATAACACCCACAAACAGCCCCCAATCTCCCCCATATGTCATCCGTAGGTACCCTCTCTCCACACCCACCACTGACCCTCATAAAACTCACACAGCCCCCAGTCTCCCCCATATGTCATCTGTAGGTACCCTCTCTCCACACCCACCACTGACCTTCATAAAACCCACACAGCCCCCAGTCTCCCCCATATGTCATCTGTAGATACCCTCTCGCGGCCACCCCCCTCATCAGTCCCACTCTGCACCATGTCATGTGCAATTACCATTCCCCCCTCTCCCCCCTACCCCCATCCGCTGACCTCTTCACACCCTCAGCACCCCCTTTAGTTTCCACCTTACGCAGAGAAAATGACGGGCCATGTGTTCCTTGGAGCTCTGGGGTGTGAAGGGTCAGGACCTGGTGGTAAACTCCACCGCCTGCCTCTTATCCTTAGATGAGACAGCCTGAAAGTACTTCTGAAATGAGGTATTTGTGCATTTGATGTTTATTTCAAGGACAAGATAGATACTGTTTTGTGCTGATTTCCGCACTTCTGTACCTGCCGGCAAACACAATTACCGCCCATGCCTGTAAAACCCTGCCCATTTGCCCCGCACACCCGCGCCTCTCTCCTGTCACCCAAACACCCTGTGTATACCGCAGATGTTTACCAGATAACACACTTCTCTGTCCGCATGTCCACAGGCCGCATCTATGGGGAACGCCATCCCAAGGCTTTTTTTTTTTTTTTTTTTTTACTTTACCACAAGTCAGTTCCCGTACTTTTTGGCAACACAAAAACCTACAGCCATTGCTGAACGGGTAATGCTGACTGTGAGTGGCCACAGGCTGCAAGGGAAGGAGGGGTCTCCTGTACTGTGTAGCGAGAGGAGGGACAGACCCAGTGCTTAATTTGTGCTTGTTGTTTCCGGTGCTGAGCACAGGCACTTATTTTTGAGGGCCGGCGCTTATTCTTCTCTCTCAAGCATTTGCTGAGAGCAAAAGACACATATGGGAAAGACGGAGGAAGAGAAAAACCAAATTGCGTCACAATGGGACTAAGCAGAAAGCTGCAAGAGTGAGCTGAAGGGGCAGGGAGTGGCTTTAAATGGATTGAAGCGGCCAGAGATGGATTCAGGATTACGCTGCCTCAGTATTCCGTGTTAGCACATTTAATTGCAGCAGCCGCGTGTTTAAGAGAAGGGTTTAGAGCACCGGTACCTTTTGATTTACAAATTAAGCACTGGACAGACCGCTATAGAGGAGGCACCAGGGAGACTGGTACCTAAAAGGTACGTAAATATCTGCCACTGCTTAAACAGCAAATTCAAAGGCGGCGCTGGAGACACAACAGGCTTTAATTCACAAACACCTACGAAGCTTCATGGTGACAGTCAGGGTCGGCTTTATCGCTGGTGGCCCCCTGTGCGACAGTCCATTTTGGCGCCCCTCCCATGATCACCTCCTCGAATTCCATCACTACCACAGGAAAATATGCCCCTCACCTCTCCATAGCACATCTCTCACATGCATTCAAGGCCCGTGTAAAGGCCGGCTTTACTAATCCACTCAGCTATCCACATAAAATATAGTTCTGTTCTTTGCAGCAGGAACTTTGACCCTCTGTGCTACTTTATGGAGAGTCAAATCCCAAACTCCCATCGCTCTGTCTACCAGGAAACTTAATCACAAGAGGTATGTTGGCAGTTTAATTGTTTCCTGAAGGCTGGACGCACAAGGAACTTTTCAGCAGGTGCTTTTAAATCGCCAGTTTCGTAAGTTATTGCTAAACACCCCTGAGGTCACCGCCCCCAATCCAGGCCAGCACCCGGTGCGGCCGCACCGCTCGCACCGCCCTAAGCCGGCCCTGGTGACAATTATTCTCTTCTTGAAAGGTCCTGTAATGTTACCAGTGCAGCAAAGGTACCCACTAAGGTAGAGTCTGAGTATTACTTATAAAACAGACCTTTTGAAAGCGCTATAAGCACTTAACCGAAGAGTCTTTGTGGCACATTTTGTGGCAGCTTTATAGTGTGTGCATAGTACATGTTTTAAACTGCTCTCCATACTCACAGTGCTTCCTGTCCCAGGCTGGGACCTCTTGGCTCTATAAACACACACGTCACTACTCCCCAGTGCACCAACCAGGGTACAATGCCTATCACTGACCCCCGTTACACTCACCAAATTACACTGTTATATTAACTAACCGAGATATATTATCAGAGCAATACAGGGAGTGCAGAATTATTAGGCAAGTTGTATTTTTGAGGATTAATTTTATTATTGAACAACAACCATGTTCTCAATGAACCCAAAAAACTCATTAATATCAAAGCTGAATATTTTTGGAAGTAGTTTTTAGTTTGTTTTTAGTTTTAGCTATGTTAGGGGGATATCTGTGTGTGCAGGTGACTATTACTGTGCATAATTATTAGGCAACTTAACAAAAAAAAATATATACCCATTTCAATTATTTATTATTACCAGTGAAACCAATATAACATCTCAACATTCACAAATATACATTTCTGACATTCAAAAACAAAACAAAAACAAATCAGTGACCAATATAGCCACCTTTCTTTGCAAGGACACTCAAAAGCCTGCCATCCATGGATTCTGTCAGTGTTTTGATCTGTTCACCATCAAAATTGCGTGCAGCAGCAACCACAGCCTCCCAGACACTGTTCAGAGAGGTGTACTGTTTTCCCTCCTTGTAAATCTCACATTTGATGATGGACCACAGGTTCTCAATGGGGTTCAGATCAGGTGAACAAGGAGGCCATGTCATTAGATTTCCTTCTTTTATACCCTTTCTTGCCAGCCACGCTGTGGAGTACTTGGACGCGTGTGATGGAGCATTGTCCTGCATGAAAACCATGTTTTTCTTGAAGGATGCAGACTTCTTCCTGTACCACTGCTTGAAGAAGGTGTCTTCCAGGAACTGGCAGTAGGACTGGGAGTTGAGCTTGACCCCATCCTCAACCCGAAAAGGCCCCACAAGCTCATCTTTGATGATACCAGCCCAAACCAGTACTCCACCTCCACCTTGCTGGCGTCTGAGTCGGACTGGAGCTCTCTGCCCTTTACCAATCCAGCCACGGGCCCATCCATCTGGCCCATCAAGACTCACTCTCATTTCATCAGTCCATAAAACCTTAGAAAAATCAGTCTTGAGATATTTCTTGGCCCAGTCTTGACGTTTCAGCTTGTGTGTCTTGTTCAGTGGTGGTCGTCTTTCAGCCTTTCTTACCTTGGCCATGTCTCTGAGTATTGCACACCTTGTGCTTTTGGGCACTCCAGTGATGTTGCAGCTCTGAAATATGGCCAAACTGGTGGCAAGTGGCATCGTGGCAGCTGCACGCTTGACTTTTCTCAGTTCATGGGCAGTTATTTTGCGCCTTGGTTTTTCCACACGCTTCTTGCGACCCTGTTGACTATTTTGAATGAAACGCTTGATTGTTCGATGATCACGCTTCAGAAGCTTTGCAATTTTAAGAGTGCTGCATCCCTCTGCAAGATATCTCACTATTTTTGACTTTTCTGAGCCTGTCAAGTCCTTCTTTTGACCCATTTTGCCAAAGGAAAGGAAGTTGCCTAATAATTATGCACACCTGATATAGGGTGTTGATGTCATTAGACCACACCCCTTCTCATTACAGAGATGCACATCACCTAATATGCTTAATTGGTAGTAGGCTTTCGAGCCTATACAGCTTGGAGTAAGACAACATGCATAAAGAGGATGATGTGGTCAAAATACTAATTTGCCTAATAATTCTGCACTCCCTGTAGTATTTCCCACAGGTTACTTTATGTTGCATTTATTTCTCATTTAAGGGGTCTGCATTATATTTTATTTGCAGTTATCTGTAAATGAAAGGCCAGCAAAATAGCTCCTAGATTACTTTTAGCCACATCTGTGACTCCGACCCCTGCCCACACTCACTGACCCCTCTCCAGTGCACTCAGGACGACAGATCCTATACTTGTTTACGCCACGCCCGGTAGCACTCTCTGGTCCACGTCTTCCAATGTACCCCTCTCACCCTCATGTCATCCACAGACCTCCTCCACACCCTGCTTTCACACACAGTACCCGCGTTGCAACTCATCATGTCTCCTGGCGGCCCTCTCATGCCACCCAGTAGCCCTCTCTATCCCTCCCGTCACTCAGCAGCCCTCGCTATCCCTCACATGACACTCAGTAGCCCTCTCTATCCCTCACGTCACTCAGCAGCCCTCTCTATCCCTCTCATGCCACTCAGCCCTCTCTATCCCTCACGTCACCCAATAGCCCTCTCTATCCCTCACATGTCACTCAGTAGCCCTCTCTATCCCTCATGTCAATCAGTAGTCCTCTCTATCCCTCACATGACACTCAGTAGCCCTCTCTATCCCTCACATGACACTCAGTAGCCCTCTCTATTCCTCATGTCACTCAGTAGCCCTTTCTATCCTTCACGTCACTCAGTAGTCCCCTCTAGCCCTCACGTCACTCAGTAGTACTCTCTATCCCTCACGTCACTCAGTAGCCCTCTCTATCCCTCACATGACACTCAGTAGCCCTCTCATGCCACTCAGCCCTCTCTATCCCTCATGTCACTCAGCAGCCCTCGCTATCCCTCACATGACACTCAGTAGCCCTCTCTATCCCTCACGTCACTCAGCAGCCCTCGCTATGCCTCACATGACACTCAGTTGCCCTCTCTATCACTCACGTCACCCAGTAGCCCTCTCTATCCCTCACGTCAGTCAGCAGCCCTCGCTATCCCTCAAGACACTCAGTAGCCCTCTCTATCCCTCACGTCACTCAGCAGCCCTCGCTATCCCTCACATGACACTCAGTAGTCCTCTCTATCCCTCACGTCACTCAGCAGCCCTCTCTATCCCACAGATGACACTCAGTAGTCCTCTCTATCCTTCACGTCACTCAGCAGCCCTCTCTATCCCTCACATGTCACTCTGTAGCCCTCTCTAGCCCACACATGACACTCAGTAGCCCTCTCTATCCCTGGCGTCACTCAGTAGTCATCTCCATTCCTCATGTCACTCAGTAGCCCTCTGTATCCCTCACAGCACCCAGTAGCCCTCTCTATCCCTCACGTCACGCAGTAGCCTTCTCTATTCCTCATGTCACTCAGTAGCCCTCTCTATTCCTCACATGACACTCAGTAGCCCTCTCTATCCCTCACATCATTCAGTAGTCCTTTCTATTCCTCATGTCACCCAATAGCCCTCTCTATCCCACACATGACACTCGGTAGCCCTCTCTATCCCTCACGTCACTCAGTAGCCCTCTCTATTCCTCACGTCACTCAGTAGCCCTCTCTATTCCTCATGTCACTCAGTAGCCCTCTCTATCCTTCACGTCACTCAGTAGCCGTCTCTATCCCTCATATGACACTCAGTAGCCCTCTCTATCCTTCACTTCACTCAGTAGCCATCTCTATCCCTCACATGACACTCGGTAGCCCTCTCTATCCTTCACTTCACTCAGTAGCCATCTCTATCCCTCACATGACACTCGGTAGCCCTCTCTATCCCTCATGTCACCCACAGTAGCCCTCTATCCCTCTCATGTCCCTCAGTAGTCCTCTCTATCCCTCACATGTCACTCAGTAGCCCTCTCTATCCCTCACATGACACTCAGTAGCCCTCTCTATCCCTCATGTCACTCAGTAGCCCCCTCTATTCCTCATATCACCAAGAGTAGCCCTCTCTGATGCCCATGCTGTCCTCCCAATAACTCTCTATCTCTCTCATATCAGCCAGTAGACCTCTCTATCCATCATGTCACCCACAGTAGCTGTCTCTTATCCTCATGTCACCCCACAAACACACTTCGATGCCCTGCACTTAACATACAGCAGCCCTCTCTGCCACTCATAATGTCTCCCAGCAGCCCTTTCTATCCCTCTCATATCTTCCAGTAGGCCTCTCTATTCCAGTCACCAAACATAGCCGTTTCACCCTCATCCCACCCACGTCATGTTGTGAGGATTCACCGCAGTCCTCTCTGAATTTCATTGTCACGCAGTAGCCCTCTCTAGCTGTCACTCATCAGCCCTCTCTCACCTTCATGTTATGCGCAGTAGCTCTCTCACCTTCATGCTATGTGAAGTAGCTCTCTCACCTTCATGCTACACGCAGAAACCCTCTCACCTTCATGTTATGTGAAGTAGCCCTCTTACCTTTATGCTACAGGCAGTAACCCTCTCCTTCAGGCTACATGCAGTAACCCTCTCACCCTCATGTTATGAGCAGTAGCCCTCTCACCTTCATGTTACGCACAGTAACCCTCTCTCACCTTCACGCTATGCACAGTAACCCTCTCTCATCTTTATGGTATGCGCAGTAGCCTTCTCACCTCCATTCTACACACAGTAATCCTCTCTCATCTTCATGCTACACGCAGTAGCCCTCTTGCCATTATGCTACGCACAGCAGCCCTCTTGCCATTATGCTACGCGCAGTAACTCTCCCTCATCTTCATGCTACGCGCAGTAGCCCTCTTGCTTTTATGCTACGCACAGTAGCCTTCTTGCCTTTATGCCATGCGCAGTAGCCCTCTTGCCTTTATGCTACGCACAGTAACCCTCTCTCATCTTCATGCTATGCGCAGTAGCCTTCTCACCTCCATGCTATGCACAGTAGCCCTCTTACCTTTATGCTACGCGCAGTAACCCTCTCTCATCTTCATGCTATGCGCAGTAGCCTTCTCACTTCCATGCGACGCGCAGTAGCCCTCTTGCCTTTATGCTATGCACAGTAGCCCTCTTACCTTTATGCTACGCGCAGTAACCCTCTCTCATCTTCATGCTATGTTCAGTAGCCTTCTCACCTCCATGCTACGCACAGTAGCTCTCTTACCTTTATGCTACGTGCAGTAACCCTCTCTCATCTTCATGGTACGCACAGTAGCCCTCTCATCCTCATTTCATGAGGCAAGGTAGATGCTGGAGAATGAAGATGACCTCAGACATCATTCTGATGGACATGGTGTCTCTTCTCGGGGGGGCCCTTAAGGTGGACGGAGAGGACAGCATCTTCTGAACCAAGTACTGAATGTTTCACGCAAGAATGTCACCTACCGACAGTATCACTCTCTGCCCTTCATATCTGCCAGCAGCCCTCTCTATCTCTCACTCAGTAGCCCTCTTTAACCTTCATGCACCTACCGACAGTAGCCACTTCTGCCCCTCCTGTCTCCCAGTAGCCCTCTCTCCTCCTCCTGTCACCTGCAGCAGCAATAGCCCTTTCCCCACCCTCATGTTACAAACCAGCCGCCGGTGTCTCTCTGCCCCTCATATCTCCCAGTAGGCCTCGCGACCCCTCTTCACCCCTCAAGTCAGCCACCACAGTAGCCCTGTCTGCCACACACAGTAACCCCCTCCATCCTTCTCATGCCACCCACAGTAGCCCTTTCTTGCCTTCGTGACCCAGTAGCCCTCTCGATCCGGTTCACTCAGTGTCCTCTGCCCCTTATGTCTGCCAGTAGCCCTCTCTACCCCTGTGACTGAGTTGCACTCTCTTCCCCCCGTGCACCTGAGGCAGTGGCCCTCTCCCACCAGCCGCCAGTGCGCCCACCCTCCCAGTAGCCCCTTATCCTCCTCCTGCACATACAGCAGTACTAGGCATGCCTGGGTGTGATCGTGGGCCACATAAGCTGCAGATCACTCGCCTGGATGAAGTGCACAGCCTTGAGTAACCCGGCGTCTGCTAAGAGTCTACCAGACATTGAGAACTTGCAAATATCCGTGAGAGTCGTTCTCATTGGACACTGGCGGGCACCGCCCTCAGAGGTGTCTTACAGGTCACCCCTTCTCACAGAGGGACAGACACTTTTACAGTAGTGTAAGCAGGGCTTCAGTTAGGTTACAGGGCAGACCTGGTCTGGTAGCTAAACTGATGACCTTTAAACCGTGTAGCTCGGCTGACACTTGGCCAAGAAACATGAGGGGATATCATTGTTCATGCGAACTCTCGGATTTTAAAAATAATGCACTGAATTAAAGGTACTGCCAAATGTACACACGTGTGACGTAAGCAACAGATCTTTGACCCACTGCCCACGGTCACCTGCTTGCACTTGTACTGTACTTGAGTGTAACCTGGACCCCACGCATCACGAAGTTGTAGGTAATATTTCCTTCTTGAGGTGCTTCTGTTTCACTAACAATATGTTCTTTTATCCTGGGCCCCCACTATATCAAAGACCTACCATAAGTAACACATGTAAACAAGCATTTACAATGCAACGGGTCTCGCGTTTGCTCATGTTAGAGCTGATCGCGTTGTAAACTCCTAACCCGGCTTTTCACCTATCGGGCAAAAGTGCATTTGTGTACATAACCCGAAAAAGTGAAATTAACAATGTAAAGCGCTCGACTTCTGCCAAGCGAGATCGCGCTTGTAAATTAGAGAAAAAGAAGTCCACGAGCCCGATGGAAAACAGCGAGCCTCGCATGTTTTCTGTACTTGGTCGCTGCGCTCGAGGAGGGCTAGCTACCGGAAAAGGCATGACGTATGCATGCCTTCGACTAATGAAAGCAAGCAGATTTTATTAGGCAAGCCCACGAACCAATAAAAAACACTGACGTGAAGTTGACAGGGCTCCGAGCCCTTTTCTAAATACAAAAGCGTCTCGCTGCGATACGCATGCAACACATGCTCGACCCTAAAAAAGAGGGCACCTTAAGGTCTTGTTGCAGCCGTAAGATGTCAGAAAGTGGGAGGCAGAGAATATCATGCTAGCCACGGGCACCTCTTCAGCTGGGGATCTGATGGGATTCTGTAACGTGGGCAGTAAATGCTCATGTCCTAGGCGCTTAGACACAACATGCAGCCCTAAAGTACCGCCCCACTCCCTTCAGCTCCAGGATGCCTGGATTGCGTGACTTGTGAGCTGGACTGTCGGTCCTGCCTGCTGTGTCCGCCTCTGAAGCCTCAGCAGGAGTGAGGGATTGCCCAGGCTGTGGTTGCAGTGCTTGGCAGCAGGCCTCGCCACAAGCACTGCCGCTGTGCGGCCATTCCGTGTGACGCTCTTGGAGGAGTTGTGAAGGCCACCGAGGCTCCCAAGCCAGGCCTGAGATGTGGTGGAGAAAGAACTTTACAGGGCCCTGGGTTGATTATAGCAGTCTGTACTGCAGCTGTGAAATAATTACTGAAGAGAAGGAAGGGTGGGGTGTGTGTGTGTGACGGCTAAGGGTGTAGGTAGGGGTGTGTGTGTGTGACGGTTAAGGGTGTAGGTAGGGGTGTGTGTGTGTGTGTGACGGCTAAGGGTGTAGGTAGGGGTGTTTGTGTGTGTGTATGACGGTTAAGGGTGTAGGTAGGGGAGTGTATGTGTGACAGTTAAGGGTGTAGGTAGGGGTGTGTGTGACGGTTAAGGGTGTAGGTAGGGGTGTGTGTGTGTGACGGTTAAGGGTGTAGGTAGGGGTGTGTCTGTGTGACGGCTAAGGGTGTAGGTAGGGGTGTTTGTGTGTGTGTCTGACGGCTAAGGGTGTAGGTAGGGGTGTGTGTGTGTGACGGTTAAGGGTGTAGGTAGGGGTGTTTGTGTGTGTGACGGCAAAGGGTGTAGGTAGGGGTGTTTGTGTGTGTGTGACGGCTAAGGGTGTAGGTAGGAGGGTGTGTGTGTGTGATGGTTAAGGGTGTAGGTAGGGGTGTTTGTGTGTGTGTGACGGCTAAGGGTGTAGGTAGGGGTGTGTGATGGCTAAGAAGTGCAGGTGTGTCTGTGTGTGACTGCTAAGGAGTGCAGGTGTGTGTGTGACGGCTAATGACGTAGGCATGTGTGTGTGACTGCTAAGGAGTGTGTGTGTGTGTGGCGGCTCAGGGTGTAGGTAGGGGTGTGTTTGTGTGTGTGTGATGGCTAAGGGTGTAGGTAGGGGTGTGTGTGACAGCTAAGAATTGCAGGTGTGTGTGTGTGTGTGTGACTGCTAAGGAGTGCAGGTGTGTGTGATGGCTAATGGTGTAGGCAAGTGTGTGTGTGACTGCTAAGGAGTGCAGGTGTGTGTGTATGACGGCTAAGGGTGTAGGTAGGGGTGTGTTTGTGTGTGTGTGACAGCTAAGTGTGTAGGTAGGGGTGTGTGTGTGATGGCTAAGAAGTGCAGGTGTGTGTGTGTGTGTGTGACTGCTAAGAAGTGCAAGTGTGTGTGACGGCCAACAAGTGCAAGTGGGTGTGTGTGTGACTGCTAATGAGTGCAGGTGTGTGTGTGTGACTGCTAAGGAGTGCAGGTGTGTGTGTGTGTGAGAGAGACGGCTAATGGTGTAGGCGTGTGTGTGTGTGTGACTGCTAAAGAGTGGAAGTGTGTGCATGTGACGGCTAAGGGTGTAGGTAGGGGTGTGTTTGTGTGTGTGTGATGGAAAAGGGTGTAGGTAGGGGTGTGTGTGTGACGGATAAGAAGTACAGGTGTGTGTGTGTGACTGCTAAGAAGTGCAGGTGTGTGTGACGGCCAACAAGTGCAAGTGTATGTGTGTGACGGCTAATGAGTGCAGGTGTATGTGTGTGACTGCTAAGGAGTGCAGGTGTGTGTGCGTGATGGCTAATGGTGTAGGCAAGTGTGTGTGTGTGTGACTGCTAAGGAGTGCAGGTGTGTGTGTGTGACGGCTAAGGGTGTGGGTAGGGGTGTGTTTGTGTGTGTGTGACAGATAAGGGTGTAGGTAGGGGTGTGTGTGTGACGACTAAGAAGTGCAGGTGTGTGTGTGTGACTGCTAAGAAGTGCAGGTGTGTGTGACGGCCAACAAGTGCAAGTGTGTGTGTGTATGTGACTGCTAATGAGTGCAGGTGTGTGTGTGTGTGAGACGGCTAATGGTGTAGGCGTGTGTGACGGCCTGAAAGTGTGTGTGTGTGTGTGACTGCTAATGAGTGCAGGTGTGTGTGTGTGACTGCTAAGGAGTGCAGGTGTGTGTGTGTGTGAAGGGTAATGGTGTAGGCGTGTGTGTGTGACTGCTAAGGAGTGGAGGTGTGTGCATGTGACGGCTAAGGGTGTAGGCGTGTGTGTCTGTGACTTCTGGTGTGTGTGTTCGTGATCCCCATGGCCTTCCTCCCTCACCCTGTGCTTCAGCTGTGTGCTCGGTGTGAATGTGGATGTGTGTGTGTGTGCAGGAGAGAGACTGGAAAGCAGACTGTTAGAGCTCTTTACATCTGTATTTGAAGACCTGTGAGTGGTGGAGAGGGGCTCAGGGAAGTGTCAGTCCATACGTTTCTGATCCTTGCTGTGCAATGTTCATTTAAAGGTGTAATTCTCCCCTCTTGTACTCCCATCTTCAAGGCTGTCTTTTCCTCCCCATCTTTAGTCATCAGCTAGTGGCCGGTGACTCATAAGTCTGCCCCTCACACAGACCCTTCTTGCTACCCGTAGGCATCTCTTGATGGTCCCTCCCAAAGTCTCCTGTAAGAGAATCCAGGAGGGACCCTCCTGCCGGTGCTGCTTGTCCCAGGGCTTGTGGGCTTGGCAGGACTCGGTCCTGTGCCATTGTTACCAGCATCCTATTGCTCTGGCAGGAGTCGGCCTGTTACACTGGTATGTAATTCTATGACACCATGGACCGAGGCGTCCTTAAACAGTAAAGAGGCTCACTGTGGGTAACCCGTCAGACAGTGTTAGTCTTACCTTCAGTAGGGTGGTGGGTGTGCCCGTGTTGTCATGTACGTCCCTCGCCCGAGTACTCCGAAACCCAACAACCTACATCCCATCAGGTCACACATGTACAGAAGGCTGTTGGACTGCTGAAATATGGCTCGTGAGGTCCTGTCTCCAGTGTTCATCACTTCTGCAGCCCCCAGCACATTACCAGATCTCTCTTAGTGACATGGCCCCCTCCCCTCTGATGTGGAGCGCGGTGCTACAGTACTGTGTGCTGCTTGGCTGCAATGGTGGCTAGCCTCTCTCAGGTTTTTTTTTTTTAAACAAAAGCAGAAAATGTCTTCAAGTCAATGCAACGGAACATAGTCTACAACAGATCTGTATCAGAGAAAACACTGCGGTTACCTAAATGTTCCCAAGAAAAGAAACGTGGGGGATGTGAAAGGATTTAATTGGCATCAGCATTCACATCAAAGCACCGGGCAGCAGTAGGACTCCCCCAGCCCACTGAGAGCTCAAACTTTCATCCTATTAAACAAAACCTTACCTATAGCTGTATAATACTTCAGGCAACTTTGATAGGTAATTACGGCAAATTACAGAGTGTTTTCATTATTTCAGTGTATTTGATAATTACAATTATTATTATGGTAATTAAGTATAAACCTGTCTGGTTAAATAAAGTGGTTTAAGGTATAACTATGCCTTTGTCTGCCAGGGATCCTTCCCTCAGAGTGCAGCACCAGTGAATCCCTTGAGTAGACCTATGCAATATGGTGCCCTTGTCCCTCTTCTCTGTCAGTAGTCGCCTCTCTGCATAGAAAGCAGGACGGCTGGGAGGTTGGAGGTGGCAGTCTACAGCATTAAATGCACATGCTGTACCTTTGGGACCCAGGGAGTACTGGAAGTATTTCAGCACTGAAAGAAAGGGACTGTGGGTGGCGATGAGGCGGCCATCTTTGAGGGGTGCTGTGGACCATGAAATGCTTTGGAAGGTATTGATCAAAATAACTGGGGATCCCTACTGTTTCGTACAGTTTCACATACATTCATATAAATATTACTTTGGTAAAATCTAAATTCTCAAATTTTTCATATTTTGCAGTGTAATTCGTTGAAATAGCTGTATTTTCTTAGTATTTGAAAATTGTGCATTTACTCTTGATAAATGATTAAATAGTTTAATTTTGCCCTTATGTTAGTCATCCCTTTGAGTGCTGTTCTAGGCGTGAGATAGTCGCTTTGTCCCTCTTTTGTCTACCACCCAGTGGCTTCGCAGGGGACATTGACTGGTTACCTAAAGCAAAAATTGATTTAAAATAGAAGCTCGTAGTTCGCAATAGCAACGTTATACAGCTGGGCAGGGTACTCCCAGATAATTTATCTATTGACGGAGTTATGTATAGTTCTGACATGCCACCTTAAAGCACCTTCACAGTGCTAGGTGGTGTTATCCTTAGATTCAGAACTGTCCAAGGACCGTAACCTGCTTTGATGGTTAAAAACAATGTTCCTCGAGGGGCTCCAGGAGACCCAGAAACAGATGAGAGCTGACCCTGCCTCGACTTAGAAGATCTTCATGAAACATGGACCAGGAGCTGGCAATAGAGAGGTCTTCAGGTCTTTCAAAAAATTCAGTTTATCTCTGAGGGCTGGAGTGATTGACCAGAGGCACAATAAGGCCCTCTGCTTGACCTCGGGTCTCACAAACTTTGCCCCGGTCAATAATCAGTTGGAAGATCCATCCTCTTCGGACGGACAATCGTTGGCAGGGAGGCATGGTAGTGCAGGACTGGAAGTGAATGTAAAGGTTATTTGACGGCAACAATAGGGTCTGTGATGAGAAAAGTATGTAGGTGCTGAGGAGAGTGGATATGGATTACCAACAGAGCCAGGGGCGTAGCTTTCAATGGTGCAGCAGGTGCAGTGCACCCGGGCCCAGGAGACTGCAGGGCCCACCGAACCCTGATTAGTGCTGTATTTTATCATTTAAAGAGTAGCTCAGAGGCCCATTTCCTTTCTTGCATTATACACTGGTTACTTGCAGAACAGTATGGCTGAGACAAGCATGTGTTTCCGCAGAGAGGACTGAGTAAGGAGAGGGGACTAAACAAAAAAAAACAATGCATTTGCACAGTATGGCGGAACAGAACAAATGGGGGAGGGGATGTCCTGTCTGCCGTATTACAAGTGCCATAGGCTATAAAGAATTTGTAATACGGCATTCGGGGAAGCCGCTGCGTTTGTGATCGAGTATCCCGTCCACCAAACTCTAAGTAAGGCCCATAGTGCGTATGATGACTTTCACAGAGCTTGAATGAGATGTGACTTCGGTCTGACCTCACCATCGAGGACGGCTTTAGCATTGATGGCACACGGTATGACAGTGTGTTTTGGCGCCCCACCCCCATGACCTTCTTCTCCACAAATTCCCTCGCTACCAATCTCCATCAATGCTCCTCATTTTTCCATTGCCCCTCCAACATGCATTTAGTTTTTTATTGCCCTACTGGTAGTTCAGTCACATTCAGTTCCGTGATCTGCATGGTACATGTTAGTTGCAGCAGGCACGTTAACCCTCTCTGCTACTTCATCATGAGTCAAAACTACCACTAGACACAATTCCAGTCTCTCACTAGTAGAAACATTAATCACCAGAATTATCTTCACATTTTGTTGCCTGAAAACTGCTGGATGCACAGGGAAGTTCACCTGATTTTAAACCCATAAGTTATTTTAAACACAGCACCCCAACCAAAGTCAGCGTCAGGTGAAGCTTCAGCCCTAAAGCTGGTCCTGCTCGGCAGTACTAGTTAACAAGCAATGTTCCAGGGCAACAAAAAGCTGAGTACTGTTTCAGTAAAGGGAAGAACACGTTGGATCATACAACATACGTTAGCTTTTCATGTGTTGTATGCACGGCCGGTAACGGAGCAGAAACCCCAACAGACCATGCAAATGGTCGTGCAGATCGCGGATTTTCACAAACGGCAAGTCCAGAAACTATACCTGCAATGCCCTTGACAAAAAACCTTCAGTGTTCTTGCCAGACTCATTTTTTGTCAGATTGCCACTGGTGATATTTGCTGACCTTCATTAAACTGTTCTCCTTTGAAGTGCAGCGTTGACAATAATAGGAGCCCAGCCAGCAAACCCTGTAGAGAGCAGACATCAACCTGCTCCTGGAAATGTGCAGTCTGAGCTTACAGAGCTACTCTGCAACACTGGGCTAAGCAGCCTAGCTCCAGACTAGGGTGACATAGCCGAGGGAGGGATGCCAGGCCTAAAAGCCCTGTTTGGAAACTTAGAAGACCCAGCAGAGAGTGGGTTGGCAGGCACCACAGTGTGCTGCTGGAGACATCGTGCTATTCACAGTGGAGAGTGGGACACATCATGGCCCAACCTAAAGTAGGATGTAAGGTGCCACAGTGTTTGTGGGAGTAGGGTGCTGCAAGTGGTACAAGGGTGCGACAGCTTTTGGAGAGGCTGTGTTGATGTGGCCTGGAGTGAGAGACAGGGTTACACATGCTAAAACAGTACTGTGGAGAAAGGTACTAGGGTGAGACTAGGCGATGCAATCTAGAGTGTGGCTGGAGGTGGCACAGGTTAATACAGGGCTGGTGCCCACCAAACCCAGATTTGGAGTTGTGGGGGTCTAGAGCTGGCATAGCATAAGTGGGCTTGGATTACTAAATCCACTGTTGAAGTGGGATTAATACACTGTCTAGAGTTGGGCTAGGCGTGAATCATCTTAGGATGGGACTGGGGTGACATGGCCTGTAGAGAAGCACAGGGTAACAGAGTCTAGAAATGTACTCGGGTGAGATGTTCTAGGGTGTTGCTAGTAGACGTAACCTAGAGCGATCAGGACTCAGGGTGACATTGTAGCTGCGGTGGCACTGGGTAAGGTAGAACTTGTGGCTACTGTGCTCAGAGTTGGGGTTTGGGAGTATACAACCTAGAGATGGTGGGGATGACGCTACCCATAGTGGCTTGGGACTTGCTCAGCGTAGAGTTGGGCTTGTTGTATAAGGGACTGATTTAGAGTTTGGCGGATAGGTTACTCCATCGCAAACGTGACGGATACCCCGTCCATCGCATTACGATGTCCATAGAATCGTAATACAGCGGATGGGATATTAGTCACGTTTGTGAGGGAGTAACCCCATCTGCCGTACTCTAAACCAGGCCCTAAGCCTAGAGTTGACGCATAGTGAATAGGCAGCCTAGAGAGGCTCAAGGGGTGACAGAGACTAGAGTGGGGACTGGAGGTTACACACTGCAAAGTGACACTGAGGTAATGCAGTGTTGAGTTGGGACTCAGCGTTACATATCCAGAATTAGGAGTAAGAGGGCACTGTGTTGGTGTTTGTATGGGGTGAATTATGACTGGGGTGACATAGTTTGAAGTGAGGCTTGGGGTTAGGCAGTCAAGATTCAGAGCTACCCATCCTTCTGTTGACGTGAAATGGTGTCACACAAGTTACTTCGGTTGTGTTGGTAACGTTGCCTTGGGGGACTCTGGTAGGTAAACCCTGTACTTTCGTCCCAGGAGTGAAACAGCACTGGCTCGAGGTTGTGGTTACACAGCACAGAGTAGGATTAGTTGTGACACCGCCTTAAAGTAGACTGGGGACTGGTTGCACCTAGAATAGCATTGTGGTGGAAGTCCTCAGCCAGCAGTGGCATGTACATACAACATAGCCTACTTACAATGGGACTGGGCGCACACACACTGGAGCATGCCGCAGTAGGATATGGTGTGTCGGCCCTAGATGTGAACTGGCAGCATTCATCCCACAGTGGGACTAAGAATACAAAGCCTTAGAAACAACAGGTCACAGGAGTGGGTCTACTCTGTCTAAAGTGAATATGGGGTTTACACAACCTTGTTGGACCTGGTAGTTGTGCATTTGCATATCCTAGGAGATAAAGGAGAGAGGGATTTCGGCTCTGCAGCCTGGATTGGGACTGGGAGTTACACAGCCAGGATTGGGAATGGGAGTTACACAGCCAGGATTGGGAATGGGAGTTACACAGCCAGGATTGGGACTGGGAGTTACACAGCCAGGATTGGGAATGGGAGTTACATAGCCAGGATTGGGACTGGGAGTTACACAGCCAGGATTGGGACTGGGAGTTACACAGCCAGGACTGGAACAGGGAGTTACACAGCCAGGACTAGGAATTACATAGCTTGGATTGGGTATAGAGAGTTACACAGCCAGGAATGGGATTTTGGAGTTACACAACCTGGATTGGGACTAAGAGTTACATAGCCTTGTTTGGGACTGGGAGTTTCACAGCCTCTATGGGGACTTGGAGTTACACAGCCAGGATAGGGACCGGGAATTACATAACCAGGATCCGGACTGGGATTTACACAGTTTAGATTGGGATTTGGGGTTACACAACCAGAAGTGAAACTGGGAGTTACACAGGATTGGGACTGGAAGTTACAAAGCCTGGTTTGGGACTGAGAGTTACCCAGCCAGGAATGGAACTGGGAGTTACATAGCCTTGTTTCGGATTGAGAGTTTCACAGCCTCTATGGGACTTGGAGTGACACAGCCAGGATAGGGACCGGGAATTACATAACCAGGACAGGACTAGGGGTTACACTGCCGGGATTGGGACTGCTGTTTGCACAATCTGCCGCAGCACCCCCAGTGACTCATGTCAAAGTCAGCCTTGGACTTACACAGCTTAGTTGGGCACTGCTGAGTAGATACTGGGATGGTACTCACCTACTGCTAATGCCCGAAAGGGTATTTGTTAATGCAACTACAGTTTGAACCTGGGACTTGTACAGCTTAGAGTAAGAATGGGGTTATTCCATTAGAGTGGATGAAGGCCTTCTACGTCCTACAGTGGGCTCTGGTGTTTCCATACCCAAGTACAGGACTGAAGATTACAAAGCCAAGAGATGTACTGCGGACTACACAACTTAGAATACATGAGAGGTTATACAAATGTGTAATTAGATTATGAGATCTTGCAGCCTAAAGTGGGCCTGGAGAAATTGGACTTGGATATACTGCATTATAGTGCAGTCTTGATGGACACACAGAATTAAATATCCTAGGGCAGGACTTCCAGCACTCATTCTACAGTGGAATGACACGAATGCTGGGTGGATTGGTGGTCATGCAGTACAGAGTAAATTTGGAGGTCATATTGTGATATTTTATGTTGATATGGTATGTGTATTTGTAAAGCGCACTATCACCCTTGAGGATACCCTGGCACTGAGCAGGTGTGTGCGCCTAGCCCAGCCTATGGCTGTTTGTTTAATTAAAAGGCAGGTCGTCAGCTGCTTGCAGAATTCTAGAAGAGTAGAGGAGGCTCTGATGTGGAGTGGGGGGTCATTCCTCTATGTAGCAGCAATGTAAGAGAACGCCCGTCCTCCTGATCTGGTGCTGTGTATGCATGGAATATGTGTGAGTACGAGTCCTGTGGAGTTGCGTTGTCTTGATGGTTGGTGGAAGGAGTTGCGACTGTTAAGGTAGGTGTGGTTGGAGTTGTGTAGTGCCTTGAATGTGTCTGTGCGGAGTTTGAACTGAGTGTGTTTGTGTGTCAGGAGCCAGTAAAATTCCCTGTATGTGATGTGAGGTCTGTGTGGGAGGTTGAGGATGAGCCTGGCTTCTGAGTTCTGGATGGTTTGTAGTCTTCTAGCGAGTTGCTTAATGATCCCAGGACAGAGGCTGATAGAGGAATGGCATGGCTAGTCTGACCACAACTTTAATAAGGACTGCAGATAATGGTGCAACCGCTACACCCTTCTCTGGACAATAATCTAATGTGACATAAAACACAACAGGACAGGCGGGATTAGCCATTCCTTGTGATAAATATGACGGCACAAGAAACCAAGTTTCAAAAAGTGCTTCAGGAGGCTGTTTTGTGTATTTGCACCCAAAAATGTGTGTTTTGGGTATTCCAAATGAGGTCAGTACAAAGATTACATGCAACCCTCCTAAAACCACAGTTATTGTCTTTTAGGAACCAAACATCCATCTGCTTTTTTCAAAAAAATAAGAAAATGTAAATAAGCATATTTTTTCATCTATATCATTCACACAACCTGACCCTGTTCAAAGCTTAGCGTCGTACATGGTAAATAACAGAGTTATTTTATGAATGTAAAGTTAATGGGCCGAATTAAGCCCAGGCACACACCTTCAGCTCAGCGAAGAGTGAAGTCACCGCCCGTAGGAAGCTACCACCCCCTAAGGAAACTAGCGCTTTGAGAGGTGGCGATTCTCACTGGTAGGGAACCATCTCCAGTGGGAGTCCGCGAGCATCATCGGTGGTGGGCACACAATGCCTGGACACGCTTGTAAGTAGCCATGCGCTTTATAAATCTCCCTCATTCATTCATACATTCATGATGCCTTATTTCAGTGGGGATAACCGTCCAAGAACAGATAAGCCCTGCACCTTTGCTATATCAGCTCTGTTTACCACCTTGGCTGCAGAACCAGTGTACTCAGGACGAGTGCTGGACCGCATACACCATCACAGAGAGGGCACAAAAGTCCCCAACCATCAGACACATTTTTGACCAGTGGTCCTGTGGAGGACTAGACAGATCTGGTCTGCCCTTCACTTTTGTTCACCTGCTTGCATAGACAGTAAGGGCCAGATGTAGGAAGCCTTTTGCACCTCGCAAACTGCTAAAAACGCATTTTGCGAGGCGCAAAAGGCTTAACGCGATGCACAACCTCAAATTGCGAGTCGGTACCGACTTGCAATTTGAGGCTGCGACTCGCAAATAGGAAGGGGTGTTCCCTTCCTATTTGCGACCGCATCGCCATGCTGAGTTGGTTTGTGACCGCGAATGCGGTCACAAACCAACTCGCAGTTACCATCCACTTGAAGTGGATGGTAACACATTTGCAAAAGGGAAGGGGTCCCTATGGGACCCCTTCCCCTTTGTGAATGCCACAACAAAATATTTTTTCAGAGCAGGCAGTGGTCCTGTGAACCACTGCCTACTCTGAAAAAAACGAAACAAAATGGTTTCGGAATTTTTTCGTTTTGCAGCTCGTTTTCCTTTAGGGAAAACGGGCTGCAAAAAGAAAAGAAAAAAACGGCTTTATTTAAAAGTAGTTACAGACATGGTGGTCTGCTGTTTCCAGCAGGCCACCATCCCTGTGAGTGCCTAGACTCGCTATGGGGTCGCAAACTGCGACCCACCTCATTAATATTCATGAGGTGGGTCTTTGCGACCCCATAGCGAGTCGCAGAAGGTGTCTGAGACACCTTTCTGCATTTCGTATTGCGAGTTGCAATTTGCGAGTCGCTATTACTCGCAAATTGCAAGTCGCAATTTGATACCTACCTACATCTGGCCCTAATTACTTTATAGAATCACTTAATCCCTTCCCTCTAGGCATATCCACCCAGCAAAAGACAAATTATCTCTGCCCAAGTGGACCGATTTTTTTGCAGCGTGCCCTGTTGTGCCCAGCTGTACACGCCTGAAACTGAGAGACTGTTCTCTATAATAAAATTTGAATTTGCTTCGGCTACCTGGTATTTCTGCATGTCTTTCTCATTAATTGAAAAAAGTATTTTGCAAAAAACGGTATGATTAGAATCTCCATTCCACAGTTGCCCCTTTTACACTGTGAATCTCAAAATAATTCTTGATTTAGCCATATTTTGATTATTTATATGCATTAGAACCCAGGTGAATAATATAGATTCATGTACATTTTGCATTTCTTATGAGCGCAGGTCCCAGGGTTTTCCTCAAGGGGTCATCATTTTATAAATGTGTGTTAAGGGTTTGCCTGTTGCAAGAATCAAGAGAGGAGATTTCCTTGATTATCCTGGGTAATGCGTTCTCTGGTGAAAAGGGCCACAGCCTACTGCATCACTGTAGGCCAGTGGTTCCCAATTTGTGGTCTGGGCACCCCTGGAGGTCTACAAAGCCTCCTCAGCGGGTCTGTGTCTGCTTAGAAAATTAAATAATGCTAACAGACTAATAAAGTGTTTGTAAATAAAGTGGCTAAATGTACAATTGAAATGTTTTAAATGTACTGTAAATGTCAGGGACTTTGAATATGAAGGCTACAAATGTAATTAGTATCCTCATATTGGTTCTTGGGAGCGGAGCAGGTGCATCAAACAGAATATAGTATGGACGATATGTGGCTTCAATTAAATTTAGAAAAGCTTCAACTTTCCTATTACATTTAAGAAACAATATTTATATTTGTTTGCAAAATAAATAAAATGTATTATTATTTGTGTATGTGTTTGATGGAATGCTTGTTTCTGTATTTTTTTCTGTATTGTTTTTCAGTTCAAATCATCAACAATGTTTAGGTCGGGGTCCCCGGCTTCCAGTCTTGACTCAGTGGGTTGTCCCCGGATTCCAGTAATGATTCAGTGGGAGTCCCCGTGGTACAATAATGATAAAGTGGGCGTCCACAGAATTCAGAAGGTTAAGAGCTACTGCTGTAGACACGTGTCAGAGAGCAGCAGTGATATTAGACCAATGGGAGATATTGAATCACTGGATCCAAAAGACCATGGCAAGAGTTACCCTTTACCGCCAATTTCCTTCCCTCATGATGAACCACTCCTCGAGGTTTTGCTGACCAAGTGCAGCCATTACTGGTTAAGAGTATAATGGAACAGTAAACAGTGGAGCAGTGGGGTCTGCTGTGTTGCAAGGTTCTATCTTGTACTCAAAGAATTGGTTTTGCATTTGCAAAGTGTTGTCCTTTAAAGGGCCTGGCACCACAATAACAAATAACGTGCACAAAGTGAAATGGACACTGGTGCAGCTTGCAGTAACTACAGACATACAGTGATGGAAGGTTGTCCTTAGGAAATGTTTGCAGGAGTCAGAAGAAATTCCTGTCTTACCCAAGAAGGGCTGTTAAGTTAATGTTCTTGCCTTACAGATCTTCTCCGGACCACCTGAAGAAACTGCTGTCCCTCGAGTGCCCCCTCCCAGGGTGACACCTCGCACACACATTCCCATTACCATCTCCAAGCGCCCGACCAGGGCACGGCCCCCTGTTGTCAGGTATACAGTGGACGTGAACGAAGGTGGGTACAGACTTCAGAGGTTGCGTCCTGGTTTGGAAGTGGGTGGCTGAGACTTGGGTAAGAAACTAACTGGCTTAGTTGCTTACCTTTTGTCAGAGTGATCTGGGTTCCAATTCGGCTTCGCAGTTATGGACAGATGTGTAATTTTCCATGCCACAAATTGTAAATATATGTAATGCAATATAAATATTTATAATGTGTGAATATATGTGCTGTCTAGTAGTGTCCCAATGAGGTTTCCACCTTTTACACAGAACCTTCGCTCCCATTAGGAGTGGCCTCATACTTCTGATGGGGCCAGTAAGAGCACTGGATTTAGGGGATCCACAAGAATGCTTGGGAGGTTTTGGCTGCTAAAAGCAGCAGAACTGTCTGAGTGAAAATGAGGAGTTACCTGGAAAATCATACCAGAATTATTGATTCTTCTGATAAGTCTCGTTTTTCTGTGGACCCTCAGGGTTTCACCTCTAATCCTGGTTAATTTTGTCTCCTGGTGTTCCCGGCACCTCTAGTACCAGTAATTTCGGGTTTTAAGGATTCATATAATGGGACTTAATATTGACCACTCATAATGAGGGCCTTTGTGTTTGAGATGTTCAAGATAATCAGAATCTTCCTTGTAAGTGCCGTACTGATCACTGTAGATAGGTGCATGTTCTGAGGCTACCGCAATGTAGGAGATGCTGGTTCCCAAAATCCCCAAATAAATAAAGCTAAAAAAAAGTTTAAAATAGAATGGTTCAGCTACCTCTTTCTCGCCTCAAAAAAATGCAATAATCATAATTTAATCAATAGCATCACCCATCTGCTTAATTTAGGTGAACCTATGATATGCTCCTAACAATTATACGTGTTGGAAAAAGTTACCCTCTTAAATAAAGTTACGCTGTAAGCAGCATTTTCTACCGCTTGACTTGAGGGTAGTCGTATGTTCGGAAATCAGTTAATATTCCATTGGTCTGGCTCGTCTTGATCCTACTTTTATTGTTATTTCATAATACCTGCCAAAATACCACAAATACTACTAATGTCAATTCTCTCCATCATCTTTTAACACCCTTGCTGATCTCCCAATTGTAGCTGAAGTTATTTGATCTCCAATTGTAGCTGAACCTTTTGATAGTTTAACATTTCTGGATGCTTAAGTTGGAGGACCCTGTTCTTGGATGCTCCTTCACATCCTTATCTACACTTCCCCTTTGGAGTAGAGTGGTGGCTCGAAATTGAGTTTACAATGATTAGAGGTAATTTTATTTTGCTTTTTATCCACATCTTCTCATTCTCTAACAGAGCAGCTCCTATTTCTGATCACGCTTGTTACATGTCCACACCTACGCTTAGGACGACTACAGCCGCCATTCAAATTGCCTCCAACTTAGTCATAGGCTATTGGGGAAAGCCTTTTGTTTCACAGGGCGATTTTCTAATTAGGAAAATTTGAAATTATTATGCTCCTCCACCCTGATGTTGTATCGGCCCAAACGTGGATCTCTTTCTAAAAATGATTGACCTACAAATTCAAGGGGCCCGACCGTGTGGTAAAAAAGAACATCTTTTACTGTTGTTACAGACACAAGGAGATATTATTTCCCTCCAGGAACAAAAATGGATTCTTCGAAAGTGTTGTGGCTAAGAGAGGGTGTTGATGACTTCACTTGCTCCGGGGCAGCTAAGATACGAAATGGGGCCAAATTCATTTCTAAGCAGTCAGACCCTTTCGTAATTGTGTCCGAGGTGGACATTGAAGGCAGGTGGTGGTTTACCAGACTTCAGAGTGATAACCTGAATATCTACACCACAAATATTTATCATCAAATTCAGATTCTCCAGAACGTTGGGCTTCCTCAGCAAAAAACTAGCTGACCTCGCACATAATCCAAATATCATCTTCAGAAGAGAGTTTAATCTTCTGATTGGTGCAGGACTGGACAGGACATCCACATGTTAATAAAGCTGCCCCAAGATCCACAAACGACATTACAGTCTTTGCAATACACGTGTTAGAAGATGCATAAATACGTCATAAACTTACTGTAAGAGAATTTACATTTCTTTGCTTTCTCCACTAAAGTTATCCACCTATTGATTATCTCCTTATTGACAGTTCCCTCTTACATAAAACTCTATCAATACAGCCAGTCAGTATCTCTCACAGCACATGTATCTCAGTGGTCATGAAGGTTAGTCCTAGAAAATGGTGGAGGATGAATCTGAAACTGTTAGAAAATTGAACAGACTTAAGGAGGGCAAGACAGACTGTGGCTGTTCCTCAAGGAGAACGTGAGCATGTGGAGTTTTCTTGTCATTATGTGGGATGCACAGAAAGCCATGTTAGAAGGCATTAAGATCAACCTTCGTCAAAAACGTCAATGAAAATGCTGATTCTCTGGCCAAAGAAATTAAATAATTTTAACCTCAACATTGGCAAACAAAAATAATTATTCACGTTCAAAATGTGAGATAGCTGAAATATGAATACACTAAAATATTAAATAATAGGAAGCATACATGGGTTCAAGAACTAAAAGTAATTAACCGTTTTGCAATGTAAATATAGCATGTAAAATGCTAGCCTCCTTTAAATGTAAGAAAAATAAAATAGACCTCTAGTCTCTGCCATCAAAGACAAAATAGGCACTCTACTCTCTATTAGCGAACTAATTGCAAGTGCTTTCAAAGAATGCTATGCTCATCTATATGCAACAAACAACAAAATCACATTAGAAAAAGTCTTAGCTTTTCTTAAGAAAGTCAAGGCTATCACTGTCTTAGCTAGGTAGAAAGACTGTCTTAACAAACCCACTGAAAGAACCAAAATACTAACAGCATTTGCAGCAATACACAATGGCAAACCCCTAAGCCCAGACAGATGTACAATGGTTTTTTATGAATCATAGATCGTTGACGCAAACATTTCACTAATAAAAACACTAGTGCAACTCTTTAGGGTCTGTAGTGATTTGTCTGAAACTGTGGTAGAAACTACTATAGCTGCAATTTCTAAAAATGGCAAAGATCATATACTTCAAAAATGTTTTAGGATTGTATCATTGATAAACGTGGGGGCCAAAATACATGCGAAAATCCTTGCATGGAGGTTGAAAAAAGTTATCACCAACTTCTTACGCACATTACACTCAAGCTTTGTCAATAGTAGAATGGTGAGTGATAACAATTGAATATTGTGACTCATGATTGAAAAGGCCCATGCAATCTCCTCTCCGGCAATGGCCATAGAGTTAGATGCATAAAAGGCCTTTGAGGAAGTCTCTTGGTCTTATCTGAATGTCACATTACAGCACTTTGTTCTTGAGGACTTGGTCATAAGAATGGTGATGGTGCTCTCAGCTTGCCGTATAACAAGGATTAGAAGTAAAGGAATGCTATCTGGTACTTTTTACCTAGGCCTAGTGCCTGCCATGGTTATCCCCTTTCAAAGAAGTTATTTATTTTAGCCATGGACCCATTCCTACAATACATCAATAACCACCCAGATATTACCAGCATTTACTTCAAATCATCCACTCTCAAAACATCTACATATGCAGATGATGTTAGTTTTACAAGCAGTGCTGATAAATCTATCCAATCCTCCTAGATATTATCCAAGATTATTTGGAGGCCCCAGGTTACCTTTTCAAAAGAGATAAATAGAGGTTCTTCATCTAAGCATGTTATACCTCCCAGCCTTCCTAAGAAAGACAGGTTTACAATTGAAACCCAAATTAATTATATTTCTCTGCCACTGTTTCTGAAACTGTGGGTTGAGCCAATTTTTTGTGGGTCAGGAAAGGGCCAGCAATACATGAAGATGCCTTTAGATGCAGTGTTTATCTTATCACATTTGCAGTGCTTCAGTGGCAGAGGCCAAATGTCAGGCTATGTTCTATGACAAGTTGCTGCTTATCCTTTTAACATGGAATTGATGTTTACTTTGCATTATCTGACTGCAAAGTGAGATGAGTTTTTAAAGTGAATTATGTGGCAATTGTAGGATATTGTTTTTCGCAACACACTAAATGTAAATGCCAGTTAATGAACTGTATGCATTCAAGAGTTAGAAAAGCAGAAATTAAGTACATATTTTTGGTAATTCTGTAGTGTGCTGGAATCAGAGATTTTAATAGGATCAAAACAAATTAAGACACTTTACTTGGTGATGCACAAATCATAAATATTTACTGCAAACCGATTTCCACACATTATCATTCGTGTGCTCTCTAGTTTGAGTACTGAATGCTATATAGCTTAATTGTAAAACTGTACGTCTGTGCAAAGTAAGTGGCTATTTCAATGGAAAGTGTGCTTTCTGTAAATAACAATGCACTGCCACACAGTGCTTTAGTTAGATTAAAAAACCACCCCTCCTCATCTCCATTAAAGTTAGGTGGGTCGCAAAAGTTTGTTGTTCTAAAAAGTGGGTCATGGTCCTAAAAAGTTTGTGAACCTCAGATCTAGGCAAATGATTCTCCATAATGAGAAGGTCCTAGCCAGAATCAAAGGTCTCTTGGAGCCCTGGTCTCCCAATTTTATATGCTGCTGGGGGAGTTTGGGAATATTAAAAATGATGTTCACGCTGATTGTGAATTTTCTCTCTAACATGTAGCAGGTCAGACTCTTATCTAATTTCCTTTCCACTTTGGAGAAAATGTGTTCCTTCTTTCTCTGGAATGGGAATTGAGCAAGAATCTTATTGAAAAGCTTGATTTAGACTCTAATGTCAAAGATTGTAAACTACCCAACACGGATAACTACCAGTCTGCTTTCCTGGGAAGATAGGAATCTCTATAGGTTACCAAACTCTCAACTGCCCACTCTATCTGGCTGGTTACAGAGAGGAACTTTAAATCCCTGCTTCACATCATCATCACTCTTACAATTAAACTGATCAGTGTGTCTCGCTGCAGCCACAACCTGCTTGACACGACTACTGCTCGACTCCAGCTGGACATAAAAGTAAGTAATCCTATCAAGAAATCCAACTTGTAAGCTCCTTGACACAACAAGAGAATTACATTAATAAGAAACCCGTCCTGTGGCCCTTCTGGATAGAGTGGCATCTCATTTGATCTAGACGTTTCAGAGATCTCTCTCTCCGTTGCAGAACTCCAAGCCAAACACTTACTCCCCAACAAACAAGTTTACAACTTTCTGCAACTAAAAGCCAGACTAACCAAACAAGGCTGTTTAACAATCCCTGACTTACCCATTTCTACCAATCAACTAAACCAAACCAGACACTCCGCCTCACAAACGTTTAGATGATTAATTCAACTAATCTTGCTAAATCTTTACCCATGCTACTCAAATGGTAGAAGAGAACTCCATTTGTTAAATAAAGCTCCCTTACCTAATGAAGCGTGGTCAGGCATCTGTGATAAAACATGCAAAAAAGATAATAATTACAACACTTCCCAATGCAGACTCTTTTCCCTTCACCAAGCGTTTTTGACGCCTGCTAAACTCATGAAACTGAGACTCGCAACATCAAGACGCCTGTTGACATTAGGTAACCTCGAATGGATGCTCTTTTCCTGTAAAGGAATATGTCTGTTCTGGGAATCTATCAGAAGATCTCTCCAGGGCATGTTCAACAAACAAATAGACTTTGAATACCAAGCAACGTCGTGACACACGGTTCTCCAGAAGACACACGGTTCTCCAGGAACCAGAATTGTCAGTACCAGTACTGTCGCTAACAGATGTCATGCTGACAGTGTCCCCACACAATGCTGCCCTCACGCAATCACCAGCATTCTACTTAGCGATATTAAGGCTTTCACCAGATTACAGTCCCTCTCCATCACGTGCTCCCTTTTACCATGCTCTATTTCTCTTCCTCTCCGGCTCCACTCCTCTGTAAATTTCCAACAAATTCCTCTTCCAGGGTTGTCTTCAGACTTTTAACTCCGCCATCATTGAGTTTGAATACCTTGTTTGTCCTCCCAGCACCAGAGCTTATTCCTACTCCTCGTATGTTGACGAATTGAATTCTTTCCTGTAGCCGATCAATTGTGATGCAATACACCCTGTGCGTACACCCACTCCAATTATTCAAAGGTATTTTTAGGGACTCTCCAGCTTCATGTGAAGTGCATCTTTCTGTGTTTTATTTTCCTTTTTAATTAAAACATAATAAAAATAGCTTGAACTAAAAAATAAAAATAAAAAATAATACTCCGCAAAATCAAAACCACCTTGGTGTCCCCAAACAGGACACCACCAGTACATCAAGGGCACCATCACCTGCTACATTGGAACAAAAAGGAAGCACCTTGTTCAAGTTCTGATCCGTCATATTGTTTGGAAATGATAAGCTACTTCTCAAACTTACGTGGCAGGCAGTATGTCCGACTGATTTTCTTCCCTTGATTGTGGGAGCTTCCAGGGTATGATTCATCTTTAGGTCTCGCTTAAAAACACAGCTCTCTGTGTTGTTACCAGTTCTTTAAAATATAAATAGAGAGGGCTTTGGCTTCAGATAGAGGATTATAACTGCTTCACTTCATGGTATTGGCTGTTTGGTGTATCAATCCGCCATCCAGGAAAGAAATCCTTTAGAATGCATGAAGAACTGTTTTATAACTGAAAAGTAAACCTAATCGTCACGTTGTATGTCGTATTCAATTCTTTATCCAGTATGCATTGTATACACAAAGAAATCCTTTTTTGCTGTTTTTTACCAGCACTGACAAAGCCCAATACAACGTGTTAAAATGGTGAATAGTGTTAATGTTCACATCACTTGTGAATGCCTGTGTTTACCTGCTTTGGCGCAATAACGCCAGGTCTGTTGGCTTTGCCAGTGCTTGTTTCTTGATTAAGTTATAGCTGATTTATAATGATAATGGGCCGCTAACAGTGACAATACACAGTAACAATTTCAAGCAGTTATTAAAGTAAGATGTAAATTCCCAAGTTGGAAGGAAAAAACCAAGAGGCTACGGATCAAAAGTATAAATAAAAACAAAATAGGTTACCAGCAAGAAAGAGAAAACGTATAATAAACAATGGATAACAGATATAAAGAAGAAAACAGAATACCTTGGACAAAATTATCGGGTACCAAAAATGAACACATGTTCATAAGTAAATTGATAAGTCAGAGTTCTGGCAGTTGAGACACTTGACTGCACAAATGCGATTTTGTGTTTTTTTCCAAATATCTCTGTAGGAGGTATTTAATACATAATATTAGGAGAGACCGAGAAAAGCAAAGGCAAGGCATTCTGGGTACATTGTTGATTTCATGAGCATGCACATCACATATTATATTACTTTGAAAACAGAGCGATACAGTATTATCTGATAAGGGTAGATTTATAGGCTGAAATTAGTTTCTTAACCGTTTGTCAAAGACACCAGGTCAGAAGCGCCAAGAAATTCACAAACATGGTGCAGATGTAGGGAGCGCTCGGCTCGCAGGCAGCTCGAGTTGTGAAAGACTGAACACCCAGAGTGAACAAAGCTTGCTCCTGGCATGGTGTCGAACCCCTTACTCTCTGCGGGCTCTTGAACTCTCTGTTCTGGTCCAAGGGGACCGGCCTGCAGCCAGAGTGCGTTTGTCCCTTTGTCGGATCGCATTTTATGCCTGTGAAATCTAAGGGGAAGCAACCTAAGGGCACATACCAGTGAGAGGGCCACGTACAGCTTAGGTCTGTTTGTGTGCGCGACTAGTCCTTTTTCGCTGTCAGTGGTTTCTGAGTGACATACTTATTTCAGATACATACAGCATTCTGTATTATATGGCACAAAAAAAGGAGTCTAACTTGTTTGCTAATGTTTGGACTAAAATGTTGGCATTTTCCTTTGAGAATTTTTCTCTTGGCAATGCTTTTTGAATTTACCAGGCTTGTTTTTATGTAACTTTTTTGTTTATTTCTATTTTTGATGAGTTTTCCTCGTACAGTCATTGGATGAGTGATCAGGTTGTTGTGCAGCTCGGTGTCTCCGGCTCTACAGTCATTGGGTGAGCTGCAGCCAGTTTGTTGTGCTTCTCAAAGCCAGAGACCATACAGTCATCAGGCAAGTGACCAGCTTGCTGTGCAGCCCGGCGCCAGAGGCCGTGCGGTCATTGGGCAAGCAGACGTCTTGTTGTGGTCCTTTGCGCCCAAAGCCTTACATTAATTGGGCAAGCAGCCATCTTGGTGTGGTCCTTGGCGCCCAAAGCCTTACATTCATTGGGCAAGCAGCCATCTTGTTGTGGTCCTTGGCGCCCAAAGCCTTAAATTCATTGGGCAAGCAGCCATCTTGGTGTACAGCTCGGAGCTAGAGGCGTATGTCATTTGGCAAGTGGTTAGATTTTTGTGCAGCTCAGGGCCCGAGCCATACAATCATTAGGCGAGTGGACATCTTGTTTTGCAACTTAGGGCCTTGGACCGCAGAGTCATTGGACGAGCAAAGCTGATTGCAGTGAAGCTCAATGTCTTGCCCTATAGTCACTGGGGAAGCGATTTTCTTGTTTCGCAGTTCAGTATCTGAGGCCATGGAGTCATTGGGAGAGAGGCCAGCTTGTTCTGCTGCTCCTCAGTCCCAGGCCGTACAGAAAGCAGTTAGCTTGTTGTGCACCTGTGTCTGAAGCTATAAAGTCACTGAGAGAATGACCAGTCTGTTGTGCGAGTCTTTCCTTACACGGCTCAGTCTTAGGCAGTGTGGCTACTTTTGTGTGCAGCTCAGAGCCCAAAGCTGCACAGTTATTGGGCGAGCAGCCCGATGGGGTAAGGTGGCCAGGATCTCCACCACTGCAGGACACAGAATTTTTGTAGCTCTTTTAGCCACTCTTCTTGTTATATTATATTGTGTTGTAACATTTCTGTAGTGCTTACTAACTCTGTGTGGGAGGCTGAAGTTCTTGCCGTCAAGGGCAGCACACTGCCTCTTGTAGGGTGTGCAGTTGATAGGGTGATGTCTTTGCTTTGATCCTATGTGGTTTCTATGTTGGTTGAGATAAACCTTGCCTCACTGCAGAAGACATCAGATTACATGTTAAATGTCTGCTGGCTACTGCACCCATGTGTTGCCCAACGCAAGGGCCTGTCCTTGCTAGTGAAACTCACCATTTATTGAACATGGTGCACAATAGTGCACCCGTCAGTCATTGAGCTTTTAAAACTTTCCGGTAACAATTGATAGCCATGCCTGGCAGAGCGTATCGAGGGCACGGTGACACGGCTGATGGAATTCACAATTGGCAACAATACATCCGGACTTAGTTTCAGAAACTTCTTTCATATCCTGTTGTCCAACATTAGTCTAGTAGTCATGAATAAGTCATTCAAGAACACATTAGTCCAGATATCCTTAGTACATAAAATGTCGCTGAAATTCAGCTGAGATCTAGGATGGCCGCGAACGAAAGAGGTAAGAGTCAGTGGATACAGGGAAACCCTTCAGCCTTGTGTCTGACTTTAAAGACGATTCCCTGTTCCCTAACCTTTGTTCATGTCGAATAGGCTACACACATTCTAGGGTGACTTTACCTCTTTCTCACGATCCAGAGAAGAGCGCTTAGATGCAAAGAGTCTCTATTATTATGGCTATAGATGAACATGAAAAGCCTGTGCTTATGTACATCTGCCTAGGAATTCAGACTGTTTAATTCTCCTTTTAGCTGTAAGTGAAACACGATAAACAAAAAATTGCTGTGTGATCAGAGCCTGCCTGTTGCTTATCTTTATTGTCACTTTAATTTGCTTGCCTCTTATTAAATGGCCTGCCTTCCTCTTCTTGTGTTTGTCGCTAAAGCACAGCCTCTTATCAATCCTTTTGATTGACTGACTTGTATCTTTCCACTGCTCCCATTCAGGGAAGAACCTTTTTCTTCTTGAATGAGCACTCCACAAGAGCGCATGTGTTTTCTTTCTCTCTTCCTTGTGTGATGCTTCCCTCCTCCTCCAAATACTCACCCTTGCACACTGTGTCGCTCCCCACCCAGCCCAAGCTGTCTGTAAAAGCACAGCAACAGTTATGATTTTGCCATAGTATGGCCAAAGAGCATACGTTAAGGGTTGCTTTACCTGTATCAACCTATATTAACTGAACTTGTTGAAGGTGTTGTGATAGACAAATATACTACAGCTATTACAAGTCTAGATGCACTTTTCCATATTAGTGCAGGGTATGCAAGAAAGGGATTTCTGCTGGGTTGGTCTCAGATCTGCTTTTGTGGATGCCAGAGTATCAGAAAGTGAGTGGAAACTACCTTGTTGAGTGCCATAGTGTTACTAAAAGTAAAGGAACTTAATAACAAAAGGCATCCTAAGTGTGATTAAAGTGAGTCTGTCAACTCATTCAGACACGTTTATTGAGCTTAATGTTTATGATGGTATACTTAAGATCAGATTTGTTAGCAGTTCCAGGCACAGTTTGTGCGAAAATTTTGAAACTGGCACATGAGGGTCATGAGGGCATGAAAGCTATAAAAGGAAGAATTGGGGACAAATTGCGGTGGCCGGAAATGGATAGAGATGTGCTTTGCTTGTGCCGTTGGTGGCAAATCCCAAGTCACTGTTTCCAATCCTGTTGAGGCACTTCCAATTCCAGGCAAATCTTTTTTGCAAACTTTGTTTATGTGTGAACTAGCCCATAGTGATTTAGTAACTGACAATTGGGTACAATTTGCCTTTGATGACTTGGAAAACATTTTGATGAATTGGGGGTACAAAGCATGTAACTACTTTGTTATATCATCCCAGCAGCAATGGTTTGGTGGAAAGGTGCAATAGAGTAATCGAGGACAATGTGAAGTTAGCAATCGCTAATGGTTTGGATTGGCGTAAAGAACCGAATGATTTACTAAGTGCTATTCACACTACACCCAATAGTGTCACAGATCTATCACCTTTTTCCCTTCTGAGAGGTCACGTACATGGCACTAAATTGGTGAACACTTGGATGGGTAATTTAAATGTGTTTGAAGAGTAGTTGACCTCTTCAAAGCAGTAACTTGAAAAGGCACAAAAGAAGTATGCATGTGTAGCCAAGGGAGACCGTAAATTCCCTGTAAAAGCCGGGGATCGGCTCAGGATCACATTGTTGCTAAGGGTCATTCCAAGTTTTCAATTCCTAAAAGAATGGTGAAGGTCAAAGATCGCTTAGTAATCCTTGAAGACGGAAAGTAGTGGAACAAAGAAAATTATCTTTTGAAAAACAAGCATCTGTGGCTGAAGGTGTTTTGACTGTGAGTACTCAATATCCTGCTGACAGAAAACTGAGTACCTCATGGTAGACGAAACCTCCAGTGAAGCTATGTGATTATGTGTAATCTATGAAGTTAATTATCATTTGTTTTTCCTTTCCTTTTCTTGTTTTATTTTATTTCCTTAATGTTTCTAACCATGTTTTATGTAGGTGTCTGATTGTGAGGGGGAAGATGTGTTGGGTTCTGTTCTAGAATTAGTTGTGGAATGTTGTGTGTCAATGCCGTGGAGTTCCAGTTGTGCTCTTGGCTCTGCTGGTCGCTTCATGTTAGACGTTTGAATAAACTGTCAAGTTCACAAGAATCTCTACCTCTGTGGGTCTTGGAGTGAAGACCTTTCACATTCCTATTGCCAATAATTAATTACCTTAGTGGAGCAAGGCTGGTCTCCTGAAAGTTGCAGTCAGACAAAAGGCATTTTTTTATTTATGGTTTGGGATGTTGAGTTACAAAAGAACCACAGATTTCTCATCTATTTGAATATTCTCTAGGCACTGGACTGAGGATGATGTGGAGCTCGGAGTACACTTCTTTCTCTCCCAGAAGTCATGGAGTGTAGCCGCATACTCTTGTGTCCCGACGTTGGTTCCTTTCTTTCTGTGCCTTCAAATTTGGCCCTGGAGCACTGCTGCCACTTTCGTTGGTCTTTGACAACTCTCAAAGTTAAATCCAGTGTGCATGGGAACAGTGCCATCTTTCACAACTGCAGGGTTCAAATCATGATGTGACTGCCTAAAACAGATGTCTGTCACAGACCCACATGAGGTGTGTCTTTGGTGTTTGGGCTCAGACCACATCTCCAAGTCATGCGATGAGTGTTTTCTCACCCAGGCCTGCTCCAGAGGCCATTCCAGTGAGAAGTTGTCTTTGCATTCGAAGCCTTCTGATGCGTCGCAGGCCAAGCAAATCACAAGAAGGCGATATGGGACTCAAACCCATCTCGCCACTCACCTTCAAAAGAGAAGCTGCAAGGGCGTAACGGTGTCAATCGATCCTGCTCCCTGTCTCTGCTTGAGGAACTAATCCCAAAGTTGATCCCAATGCACCCTGAGTTCCCAGGCCATTGGGGACTATGCAGCAGCTTTAGGCCTTCATGAAAAACATGCTGTGTATCTTTGGCATCTGTTCCCTCTGGCGTGCCTTTAGACCGCAAGGATGTGGAGGGTCTCTCAGTTGGATAACCTCTAGGAGATACTTCCTCTGTGCCATCTGAACTCTTTAGACCCATCCCTGGTTCAGCACCAACTCCTTTGCAGACTTCCAACCTGGTTCTAAGACCCTCATTGGTCCCTCCTTCATTGGTGCAGATGCCGGAGGAGAATCTGTTACCATCTCAAATGTCTGAACTTGAACTGGCATCTGCTCGACCTAGGCTGAGGTCATGCTCAGAGTTGTCTATTGTGCACCCGGTCCTCATACAACCTGAGCTTGATCTAATGCCTTTATTACTGCAGAAAAGTATACAAAAAGTGATGGATAGAATTTCTGAATTAATCTCAGCCACAGGTAATTATTCAGGCCACATCCCAATCTATCATTATAATGCACACCGTGCCAGCAGCTCATCCTTGAACTGGAATTCAAGCAATCCAAGACCACTTTCGCTCTTAGGTCTCCTGAACCATTGTGCAGAGGCTCAGAGACCCTTATTGGTCCTTCCTTCAATGATGCAGAAGCCAGAGGAGAATCTGGTACAGACTTAATGTCTGAGCTCAAACCGGTATTGGCTCAGCCTCCTAGACTCCTTCCCCTGCAGCATCAGCCTCTAAGACAATATTTTTGTATGCCTGGCCTCCAATCCCACAGACATTATCTGAGATTTAAGGTAGGCCAAGAGCATTTTCAGTTTTCCGTGCTCCCCTTCAGGTGTTCATGAAGGTGATGGTGGTGTTTGCTGCCCATCTTTGGAGGTTGAGCCAGTTTTCCTATACCTCGATGACTGGCAGTTGATGGTTGGTTTGCCACAATCAGTCTGGACCACCTCCAGGCAACAGCAAACCCCTTGACATCTTTGGGGTTTTCAGTCAGTGATCCAAAGTAGCACTTGTCTCCTACACAGAGGCTTCCTTTTGTAGGAGCTGTCTTGGACACTGTGCTGTTCAAGGTCTTTAAGGCAACAAGTTTAGGATACTCCTCCTTTCCCCACCCAGATCTTACGGTGGTGATTAATTTGTCACTACGGGGTTAGGGAGGTCATGTGGGGGAGATTGCCCTCAGAGGTCTCTGTTATCCTGCGGAAACTAGGCTCCGTATTAGCCGTTTGAGATGTGGGCCATTTGTCTGGTGCTGAAATTGCTCCTGCCATACATCAAAAGGAGGCTGGTGCAGGTTCTGACGGACAGCACCATCACCATGTGTTTCTGCAATAAGCAGGGTGCAGTGGGGTCATCTGCCAGGAAGCTTTGCACCTCTTCAGTTGGCTGGATCATCAGGGCATATCTCTGATCGTGAACAACCTGCCAGCATCCTTGACTTCTGTGGCAGACAAGTTCAGCCGGTGGTGTCCGGCAGATCACAAATGGTGACTGCATCCAGAGGTGGCACAGGGCATCTTCCAACACTAGGGGGAACCCTGGCTAAACCTTTTCACCACTGCCAGGAACGTACAGCCTCCAAATGTTTGCACTTTGGAGATATCACAAAGAGACACGCTAGGAGATGCATTCTGGCTGAAATGGAACACAAGACTCTTACGCCTTTTCACTTCTGCCACTCCTGCCTCAAGTTCTGTAGATGCTCAGGAGAAACCAACCCCAAGTTATAGTAGTTTCTCTAGTTTGGGCCAGGAGGGTGTGGTACCTGGACATTCAAAACATGAGGTGTCTCTACTCCCATCTGGTTACCACACTCGGAGGCTGTTCTGTCGCAGCAGCATGGCATAATTCTGTCCCAGAGTCTGCACAATCTACAACTCCATGCAAGGAGATTGAGTGGCAGCAGTTGATTGTGTTTGATGGCTGGTCACTGGGACAAATTTGTGGATCACTGTGGACAAACCCTTTAACAGGCCAAAATGTTGGATGCTTTGTTTGTTTTGCCTTTGGCGAAGCACTGCCTTGCAGTGGGCAATATTTATGGTTATTTATTGGCTTTATTCATTATTTTCAGGTGATTTATTGAGCTTTTTGCATTTGCTGGACCAACCATCCTTGTTTAATTTGCTTGCTGTGATGTGGTTTATTAAAGATTTAACACCCATGTACCCTCCCATACCATTTGTTATGCCACAGCTGGACCATAACTTGGTCTTGGCAGTTCCCATGTGTACTCCCTTCCAGCTTATGGACATCTGCTTGCTGCATCTTTTGACCTTAATGACTATCTTCCTTATTTCAATCACTTCAGCGAACTGCAGCCTCTGTCAGAGCCACCACCCTACAATGCCTTTATTTCGAGCTAACTGGTGCTGAGGCCTCAGGCAGACTTCTTACCAAAAACAGGCACTTGTTTCCATGTTGGGCAATCCATCACTCCCCCAGCATTCTTTTCCCTGCCTCATCCATAGAAAGAGGAGGAGGGGCTCCATCAGTTGCAGCCCAGAAGGGCTAACTTTCTTCATCGATCATACCAAGGGCCAGATGGTCAGACTTTATGGGGTAGTCTGGGACAAAGAAAGGAAAGGCTGTGCTGAAAAGGTGTCTTTCAAGGTGGATAGCGTCTTCAATAATATTTGCAACGTACGGCAAAGAAGCAACACCTGGAAACGTCTGAGAGCCCATTCGACCAGGGCTAAGGATACCACTGTGTTGGAATGCGGAAGGCCTGTCTTTAGAATCTTCTGAGCTGTGACGTTGGCATTAGAGCACATGTTAACGAATCACTACTGCCTTGACAGCCAGGTTTGACGGCAAGGGCATTTTGCAGGATTTTCTGGTCTGAGCTCACTCCAAAGATGTCAGGAGCAACTGCTTTCGTATCCATACTGAAGGTGAGGAATCTGTAATTAGGACTATTCATCAGAAGACACAAATTACTTACCTTCACTAGCACTGTTTCTGGTGGATACTCCATTCAATTGCTGATACCTCACTGCCCTCCACCACTCCATTCTGTGGTGGGGTCTCTTTTTGCCATCTAAAAAGGTCTCAAATTAGAGATCGGCTCAGTTTTACCGACATTTGTTTTAGTACGTTGGCATGCAGCGGTGCCGCATACATGCAGCTCCACTCTATCACTTTCAAGGTAGAACGAAGCCTTTGTGGAACCCGCACAACACCACCTAGTGGTGCGCAGGAGTTCTGCTATGAAAAGTTTCCAGATCCAGTCTGACTCCTAGGGAATATTCTAAAAGTGAGGCCTGTGCGGTCAGGTAGAGAGAGTATCCACCAGAGAGAGCATAACCAAAGGAAAGTAACATGTTCTTTTGGGGCTGGAATCTATATATGAGACCTATTTGCTAGTGTGTCCAGAATTTTAAAGCCAAACACCGGGACATTTGCCAAAAATAGAAGAAGGACTACAATTTTACTTCAACCGTGCATACAGAATGACAGCGCTCAGCCGCATAGAATTACAAAAGAGGCATAGGAACATAAATGAAATGCAATTTTTAAAGCCAGTGTCATGCTTGTTAATTAAACTGCTTTCTGATAACACCTGCTAAGTATCTCTTTTTTTGAAAACATAAAAAGGCACCTCCCACCGTTTTCAGGCGACCCTCTATAAAAACCATGACATGAGCTAAATTTCCTGAAATCTGCCAGGACAGCTGGTGAAAAACCGGGACTGTTCCAGCAAATCCGGGTCACCCTAATTTTTGCACATATCTGGATTCCTTCACATATTTCATATTTTGGCATATTTCTCTTAGACAGCTTCAATAGAATTCTTGCTATACTCTGGTTGGCCTTGGAGAGCTAATTGCTCTGTTTTCCTGCAGGCAAATCAAAGATATCTGAACACATTAGACGCATCCCGAGTTTTAAGCTTCCTCTGCTGGAAGAGCGAGTAGGGATCCCCCTAGCTCTTAGCAGCAATTCCCTTTACATTAGCTTAGTGGAGTTTCCCAAATGGACAAAGGGAGATCAGGCAGAAATCGGTCTCTAGTCACCACAGTTGTTTTTTTTCGTAGCCTTGGAAAGACGAGGCCCATCAGATAGTGTTGCTCTTGACTCAATGAGAGACATGAGCCACATTTTTGGAGAGAGCTGCCATCTTGAACGTTTCACAGTATACAACACAGAGGTGTGGCAAGCTGTGGGAGGGTACATGGGAGTGACAATAAGGAGTCTGGCGTTGATGTGGTACCACCTTTTTGGGTGGGTGCCTCACTAATCATAGGAAACCTCCCTTTTCAGGTCCCCACACAGTCTCAGAGAGGTGAGAAGGATCCTCCAAAGGGCCAGCCTGGGCTGATGCAACGCTTTCAGGAGTCTGGAAAGCTATGGCTTTTACTCTAGACTTTGTAGACTCTTCCCAGAGCTGCTTGTGCCTGATTCATGAGACCCTCTCAGCCCCAGAAGAGGGTGAAATTATTGGGGAGGACCACGACGGAGGCGTCTGCTAGAATTCTGTGAACTAATCCTGTTTTGTTTGCCCCAGGAGTGGGTTCCACAGAGCCTTGCCGGTAACTGAATCACCCTGGGTGACTTTGGAGTGCAGGCAAGTAGAGTGTACTGCGAAGCGGGGCCTTAGGGAGCTGCTGCCAGGACACCCTAGATCTGGAGACCACCCGATTGAACAAGAGGTCAGGTCTAGGCCATTACAGCCAACCTGCTGCTAAGGAGGAGGAAGGGTTAGCGCTATAGGTTGTGGATGGCAGAGGGTCGCGAGTCCCCAGAAGACTGCCCCTGGTGGCTGGAGCACACCAGGAGCGCAACAGTGGAACCCTTGTTAAAAAGTTGGGCCCAAGATATTGCAACTTCACACTTTTCCAAGCAGCAATTTTGGAGGCCCCATTGCGGCCCACGAGCCAGAGACTCTTGCAGCCTTCAAAGAATTCCTGATGCAACTGGACTATCTCCCAGGGGAACCCATGCATTTTGACTCCAAGGTACACACCAGTACCATTTTAAAATCATGCCCCGGGTACTTAGAGCACCGACCACTCTCTCAACTGATGTGACAAGCAGGTCAGGCAGAAAAGACAGCGGTACTCTCTGAGTTATCTCCCAGGAGTTGAGTACCAGGCGGCAGGTATGCCAGGAGATAATACTGCTTTGGGATCGTTGCTTAGTCCCAACTACCAGTTGCAGGGGCAATCCTCATTAGAAACTGATCGGCGGTCAAACCAAATAAAGTTTTAAAAAAACACAGAAAATATTTTACGGGCTTAGATGCATCAAAAAGTAGCTTAAGTGTGCCCCACGACCTCTTGACAGGGGGTGCGGTCTGCATAATTCTGCAAGGGCTCCTTGACGGACCTAGGGCACCCGCATTGTTGGGTCCGGTGTTGGCCATGCTCATTTGATTTCACTAACATTTTGTGTATATTATAGGCATTGGGGCTTTTAGCAAGCTCTCTTCATCCACTGGTCTGGCATTCAAATGTTTCTTCTGCCCACTACATACAGTGAGTGACTACATTCTGCCCTTTTACAAGGAGCACCTCTACATATGAAGTGGTTCCCTTCAGGGCCAGGGCACAGTACGGCAGTGTCTGTTTAGAGACCAGAAATGTTTTTCCTTTTAGTAATTGCTGAATAACGAGAGCCTAACAGCTTTGCCCGGCAATAAAGTGTTGCAAAAACCATGCAAAAAAAATGACAGAAAGCAAGCATTGGCAGAGCCAAGCGGCTGACCGCGAATGCCAAATCTACATGTTTGCCAATGCTTGTTTTATAAGTGTTTTGGGGATCATTTTGAAACCTCGTTGTTCAGGGAGAGAGTTTGTTATCTTAGGCCTGCAAGGAAAGCGAGAGCAGGTCATCAAGAGAAAAGTGTATATGTTTTGCTCTACAGGTTTGGGTCTAGCTTTCCTGAAAGCCCTGGAAGTGAATGATGTCTTCTGTTGTGGGGTCATGAGTGGTTAGTAGACAACCTGATGTTAAAAAGAATTGGCCACTTGAAAGGCTGTAGGTTTTCTATCTGATTTGTGAAAAGCTCTGTTAAACCCAATAGGTTTAACTTATCCACAGTGTAAGGCAAAGTTTCAACTAATGGGATATATATGATGAGCTTATTGTTTTAAAGGTAAAATGCATTACCTAAGAAAGTCGGCCTGATATTAAAATTGTGAATAGCCTGACAAAGCCAGAAGGCCTGGCTTTTCAATGGAGGATACTTTTGTTGTGGGTGACAGTTCCTGCTGGTGCACAAATGGTGTAATCCAGTGGTTCCCACCCTTTTGACTCCTGAGGACCCCCAAAAAAACAATACTGGAAGCCGGGGACCGAAAAGCCTTTTGTACGATTTAAATTTCAAACATTAAACAGTAATTCGTAGAAAATACTCAAATAAGTTCTCACCAAACAAAAACTCGAATTACTAAAGATATAATTTTTTTATATTGAAAAAAATGCAAAAATCTAAACATTTTAATGGGATGTTTGGCTCTGCGTCTCAGCGACTAACTTTTCAATGTTTGGTTTTATTTAGTAAAGTTGAATCCTCAGGTCAGATTTTACCTTTCTCAAGCGGTTTCTGTTCTTATTATTAGTTACATACTATCTGAGAAAGTTTTTTTACATAAATATGTGATTGGGAAAGGAAGTAAAAACATAAGGGCCTCTGATCTCTCCATAGTCTCTTTGTCACATGTAATTTCTTTTTTTTATATCACCTCTCAAACTAGTGTAGGGGGTCGGAGCACTTTACAGGGGACTACAAGGTGTAGGATTCACATGCCATCCGCACTTGCAGGCATTTTCTAAGAGTGATTGGTCTGGAGAAGCATAAACTCAGGATTCAGAACACAACACAGTGGCTAGCACTGACTTTAATAATAAGAATGTATTTCTACACAAGCAAACCATTTTTAGCTGCATAAGGAACATTTAATTGGGGAAAAATCAGCTTTCTAGTTTGCATGCAGCTCTTTGGTGGCAGTTCACCGCTCACTGTCCTAGATTACAATTGTAACTTATGCACTGCACAGTAACAAGAGAATCTCTGTGACCTTTGCCCACCTCACACTCTCAAAAGGGCTTCTCAGTCCTTAAATCCACAGATCAACTCACTCTTTAACCTGTCTCTTGAGTCTGACCCAGCGCCTGCGTGTTGGAAGGAGGTGTTGGTCCTTCCTCTTTGAAAAAAACATAACTTAGATTCTTCGTGCCCTGCCAGCAAAAGGCCTACCTCACTTCTTCCTGCTTGTAGGAAGATGTTGGAATGTGCAATCACCAGATGACTACTACTTTTATCCAGGTAAAGAATGTGCTACATTCCTCAGAGTCTGTTTTCGGATTGAGATTCAGGACAGAAACTGCACTTTTAGAAGTGACTGATTTTATCAGAACCCACAGATACCATGGTGATTCTGTTAGACTTTTTGATGGTTTTTGACACGGTGTTGCATGACATTCTCCTGCAAAGACTGGAAAAAAGCTGAAATTGTCAGCACCTTGTGTAATTGAATCAAATCTTTTCTTTCCAGCGGTAAGCAGTCTAACTCCCCCCCCATTTACATCGGGGTATCCAGAGGCCATTTGCGGAATACCCCGGGGATCAGCTTCGAGCCTGTGTCTCTTTGATAGCCGCATGGCTCCCCTTGCTGCTGTTGTTGAAGAGTGGGGTTTCAATGTGGTGTCCTGTGCCGATGACACCCAGTTGACGTTTGCCTCCAAACACTTGGACGCCTCGGTCTCAGACAGTTTTCAGGGTTGTCTATCTCCAGTAGCAGATTGGATACATAAAATCTATCTTTGCTTTAACTCTGAAATTTTGATTTTTGGCTCCTCCTCCATATGGGGCCTGACCCATTTGTGGCCTTCTAAAATGGGGGCCCCTCCCCCTGGCACCATCTACCTCTGCAAAAAATGTGGGGGTAAAGCCAGACAGTGCCCTCTGATTTAAGCCATTTGTCAATGCTACCACAGGACTCTGTTCCTACTTGCTGAAAACGTAAAGAACGACTCTAGAATTCTTGCTGGAACACACCAAAAAGAGCATTATTCATGCTTTGATCACATCCAGACATTATGCAAAAGTGCTGCTTCTGGGACGTCCCCAAACACTGTTAAACAGATTACAATTGACTCAGAACACAGCAGCCATATTCGTGCTGAATATTCCGAAAAGGCAATCAATCCAAAATGGCTTGAAAAGCCTTCACTGGCTCCCCGTCAACCAAAGAATAAAGTTTAAAGCTCTCACAATAATGTTTGGAGCCACTCAAACTAAAGGCCCGATGCATAGCCGCGTTAAAAGCATAAGATACCTTCCTAGTACTGTAGAGCATTGCGCTCAGCCAACCACAACTTGCTTTGCAAGATTAGAAAGACTAGTGCAGGTGGGCGCTGCTTCTCTTATCTGGTCCCGAAGCTCTGGAACCTTTACCTGGCCATATTAGATGTGCTACCTTAGAGAATTCATTCAGGAGCCTTCTGAAAACCCACATTTTTAGTGAGACCTAATTTGGTCTGCTCGTCCACTTTTAGCTTCCCCTAGTTGTGTCCTACAGTAGACAAACAAGGATTGCAGCAAGCTCATAGACAACGCACTATCCCTGTTAATACCCAATAGTAAAGAAATACAAGTAAAAAACAAAAGTGCTACTATTAGGTTACAGTAAGCGTGCAACTACACCATAGTTCCTGCTGCAACAAGGAACTAAACGGGGCTGAAACAGCTCCACTGGTAAATACTCCAAAGGGGGGTGCCACGCAATCTGTACAGGGAGATACACATGAAAAAGGAAAAGTCCGATGTTCTGACAGTATAGATGAACAGTCCTTTCGTTTTAATATTTCATTACAAGTCCAAAATGTTGATTCCACACAATCCTGTGGGTGATATAAATTAGGACCAAGAATAATAAAGAAAAATAGCCTTGTATTCTTGCAATTCCTGCAATTCCATGGACAAATGAAATGTTCAGGATAAACAGCCAACGCGTTTCGCCCAACAAGAGGGCTTCTTCAGGGCTGTAGAATAACCAGAAAAAACATATATATACTATGCTATCCATTACACAAAAAGTGTAACTATATGGGTAAGTGTAAAAATACACATCACAAGAGTGAATCAAGGGAAAACAATACTGTGTACCAACACATTGATGGAAGTGATGAGCCCGTGCGAAACATGTTCTAAACCATGCAAATACATAATGATGTTGTGAGAGGTATATGACAAGTGACCAAGCAATGAGTTAAATATATATAGAGTTGAAATAATTGTATAAAGATGTATATGTCAAGTGTTAATAAGTGTCGTAAAAAGTGAGATCCCAGAAGAGAAGGGAGGGGGGGCATCCAAGTGTCAAATAAGGCAAATAAAGCAAACTCATGAAAAACATACCATGAATGGTATCCAGTCAGTAGTGGTAGTAACAAATATATTGATAAATCAGTAACCTGAAAAAACGAGACCAAGAATTTATTTATTTATCCTACAGTACCTAGCACCAGGAAGCTTCTTGTTGGAGCAGATGTTTGAGCTTCATAAAACTATTCAATCCTTCATTCATGTATTCATTCATTCACAGTGTAATCTCCTGTTATCTCACAAACCTGATCTCTAACAGTAATATTGACGGGTAGTGTAACCTTCTGTTATTACCTTACAAACCTGATCCCTGACAGTAGTTACAGGGCTGGCTAATCCTGGTTTACTGTCTGCAGGGGCTGAAACAGAAATGCATACTTTTTCAGGAAATAATCTTTTTGATAGTTGTACAAAAATCTAACTTTGCCAGTCAATTAGATTTTTCTCTTTTCAGCAAAATGCAAAAGACAAATTATATTTTTAGAACTTTAAACATAAAACAAACTTTGTCAGTGGCAAAACTACCTTATCCTATGCAGTAAACAGCAGTTTTGACCTCTGCTACTTAGGAAACACGCTAGTTAACATACTTTGCACGTTTAACCTCTAAATATTGTACAGTTGGGCCTTGGAAGATTAAGACACACTTTACTGGTGACTAATGTTGGAGATGGGCTTAAACATGTCAAAATGGTTTCCCTGTGGCTTGAGGATGCCACAGCTTAAACATGTCAAAATGGTTTCCCTGTGGCTTGATGGTGCCACAGCTTTAACGTGTGAAAATGGTTTCCCTGTGGCTTGATGATGCCAGAGCTTAAACGTGTCAAACTGGTTTCCCTGTGGCTTGATGCCACAGCTTAAACATGTCAAAATAGTTTCACTGTGGCTTGATGATGCCACAGCTTAAACATGTCAAAATGGTTTCCCTGTGGCTTGATAATGCTACAGCTTAAACATGTCAAAAAGGTTTCCCTGTGGCTTGATGCCACAGCTTAAACATGTCAAAATGGTTTCACTGTGGCTTGATGCCACAGCTTAAACATGTCAAACTGGTTTTCCTGTGGCTTGATGATGCTACAGCTTAAACATGTGAAAATGGTTTCCCTTTGGCTTGATGATGCCACAGCCTAAACGTGTGAAAATGGTTTCACTGTGGCTTGATGATGCCACAGCCTAAACATGTCAAAAAGGTTTCCTGTGGCTTGATGATGCCACAGCTTGTGCAGTGGCACCGGGCTGCTGGCCAGCCCTGCTGCTATGATTTGAAGTGCCCGTGTGGTTACTGTAAGGACGCACCGCATCCTACTTTAGACGTTTCACCTTTGCGCAATGGGCACACTTCTTGCGCAAGTTTACCGTGAACGTACCTACTGGTCAAATATGCGATTTGGCATTTGCCATTTATTTGCCAGAGCACATGCAATGGACGGTGCTTAAAGCTTCCCATTGCACAGCACTCTAAATATACCAGGGCCATCAAAATGCAAAAAAAAAAAACAAGAAAAAAAAGTTGTAGAGACCAAGTGATGAAGACAGATTCCTGCAAATCCTAATCTCCATTTTAAGTGACACCTCATTACCTGGCAGTTCTTCAGACATTTCATTACAGCTCTGCAGAATGGCACTGAGAAAACATACTTATTATGTAAATGTTTCCTTTGGGGCATTTTAATATTCAAATCATCAGACCTCAAACATAGTTGCTCGTTATTTAGAATTCATGTAAACCAAGCAAGTCTACGTGAGTTACTCCTGCTTTGAGAAAACTGCAATGCAAGCATTACTTTCTTTCTGGAGGGTGAAACAAAACCTTTCAATGGCAAGTAGGACCAAGTGCTTACATTGCATTAAATATGTCAGGTTTTGGCTTACTGGTATAGAAAAAGCTCTTCCTTCCCAGTCCATTAAGCGGAAATGTTTCAAAATCTGGATAAAACCTTCAATAGGCCAAAGGACACCAGTTAACTTTGGTGAAGCTTCAATCTGTGTTGCTGTTCACCATTTTTAGTAACATTTGCCTGTGAAAGAAACATTTTTGTTGTTTTCATTTTGAAAATCAGGCAGGAGTTGCTGGATTGTGCTGTAACTCCACAACCACCGGGAAAGCAAAGTGGCCGCAAAATCACATAATGCCAGTGTCCCTGATGACTCACTTGTGCATCTAGATACTGGTATTTCCACTGCCACAAAGACCCTTGAGTTGCTGAAAGATAACTTTGAATGCTGTATCAAATATGTAAAGTGAGTAATTCCGGAAAGAGTAATGCTCATAGAAAACACCCAGCGCTTTATAGAAGTATTGTACTTGTTGTCCATGTCTGTCATTCACCAACAGGTGAGTAGCATTCTTGCTGTTTGGGTATAACCTTCAGACTGGAGACTATTATGAGTTTATGTCCTTTGTTAGTAGAAACTTGAATGGTAATATTAAAGAAAATATCAGAGCTAAGCTCCTAAAGTGGACTCTCTGATCTGTGTTCCACAGTCTTCAATATATCAGTCTGTAAGCAGATCAGTTGGATGATATTGAGAATTCAAATGGTTTCAAATTTACAGTACATACTCAAAATGTCCACAGTAATGTTTGCTTTCTCGCCTGCAGCGCCCAATGACGTGGCCTTCAGCCCAACCCTCAATGGCAGTGCTTTCAGTACCACAGAGACCCCGCTGCCCCTTCAGCGCACAAAGCTCTTGTCCAATGCGTACAGAGGGGATGCGCCCAGCCCGCCCATCCCTGATCCCCGACCAGCGCCGTACTCTGAGAGCGATGGAGGAAAGCCAGCATTGAAGCTACAGGAGGGAGGCCCCAGATTTCCAGCCAAGGCTGCAAACGGGGAGCTGGTATCTCCTGGAGTTCCGCGGACATCGGCAATGCAACCAAAGAGGCCGAGCTGTCGGCCCGCGGTACCTAACAAAGAAAGTAAGCAGATAATGGCGTGTAATTGGAGTAATGTGGACATGGCAGGGTTCAGGATAAAAAGTGCATCTGTGTCTATATGTGAACCCCAGTGCATATAATATTTTATCATTCCCAGTCCCGGCTAAGCTCCAACTATGAATGCCTTCACTGTTTTTAAATCACAAGTTTTTCTCTTCTATTAACTCCCCCCCAAAAAAGCAAAAGGCCTTGCAGGAATTTTAAACAGTATCCCTTTCCTCTAAACATAGTTAATTTGTTGCATCATTTCTTGTCTCCTTCTTGTATCACAGTGTGGTGAAAAGCAGAATATCTCCTCAGTTTCCCCGGAGATGCTCAGCAACCTTTCTTCTTCTTTCTTTCTTTGTGAAGCCCTCTCTCCCCAAAAAAGGGCTCTTTGTGAACCCCTGCAGAGACGAAGAGATGCTGAAAAGGCGGTGGCGCTTAGCCAGAATGGGTAGCTAACCTCTTTGTGGCCTGTTGCTCTCTAGCAATGAATGGACCCTTCACATCACATTTTCTAGTAATTCCTGTTATTTTTGGCCTGCCTTAGATGACCTGCCTTTCAGGCCAGGAAATGAATACAAAACTGAGGCTGTGCCACAGGGGATACAACATTTGACTGATAAACACAATTGCAGAAAGCTAAAGCCTAGTCATGGACCTAACAATGAATAGCACCCTTGCAAGCCTACTTCATGTGTATAGTTTGAAGGCTTCTTAAGTCTTCTTTAGGTTGCTTGCCAGTATTGTTTCTGATTTTTATGTTTTATATAGTTTGTGCAGTATTAGGGCCCTCATTCCAAGTGGCGATATTCTACCCAGAGCAGACACTACTGGTAGAATTCCACTGCAACCCAGTGTCTCCGGGCCTTGTACTCTTGGATTCGCGATCTTGGTAAAACCACAGCTGCAAACTTCAGATCTGGGAACATCCCTGAATGAAAGTGTTTGATCCTCTTCTGGTGGCGATCTCCACAATTTATCTAGATCTCCTCTGTACTTATACAAATGTGATCTACCAAAGTATTAACTTACATGGTTTTGCAAAGAAAGATAGTACATATAATTTGCGATTTCTCATGCAGGGACAGTCACTGCTGCGCGCACTACACCTCTGTCTTTCGTGCTCTGATCTTGCTGTTGCTTTATCTCACTCCCCAAGTGCTTCTTACTTTTTTGTTTTGTTTTTGGTTCTTCCCCTGATTTTACCAGTTTTTTTTAGGTAAAGTGATTCTTAGGTATTTGAGTGAAAGGGGTGGGGTGTGACTCAGATGGGCTTCAAAGGGGACCTCCCCATATTTTTTCAAACGGGAGGGTGCCTCACATCTGTTTTTATGGGAAGCGCCTCTAGTATCTATGCATCTTTCACTATCTATTCCCCTGGGGTCATTTCACCAACTCTACGTGACAGGCAGTGTTAAACCATGGTGCATTGTAGGCGGGGAAATGACCGGTGCTGCAATGTGTGCAGCATAGCACACTTCTCTACAGTATGACTTTGTGTCAGTGTAACAAATTCAGTTACAGAACAATCTTATAAAAATCAATTTGTGTAAATGGTTTGCAAATTTATTTGAAGAATTAGCAGGCAGTCATGGTAAGGCTATTTAGTTTGGGATAGGCGAGGCATCTCTGGGGCTGTGGAGGAAGGGGGGCTATCTGGACAAGTTCATGAAAGCCAGCATTAGGGGTGTGAGGGTTGAGTATATCTAGGCACCTGCTTATTTGACCTCACCAGGTGCATGGAAGACGTGGATCATAGCTGGACACATGCTTATGTGACCTCACCAGGTGCTTGGAAGATGTGGAACATAGCTGGACTCGTGCATATGTGACCTCCCCAGGTGCATGGAAGTCGTGGAACTTAGCTGGACTCGTGCATATGTGACCTCCCCAGGTGCCTGGAAGTCGTTGAACATAGCTGGATTCATGATTATGTGACCTCACCAGGTGCACTGAAAATGTGGAACATAGTTGGAGACATGCTTATGTGACCTCAGCAGGTGCATAGAAGATGTGTAAAATCTCCACTGCTGCATGCAGTGCACACCAGATTTGAGGCATATGGTGAATACCTTGACTGGCACAGCGGAGGCAGCACAAAGGGTGTGAGAGATGGAGAATACACAGAGTAGAGCATGGGAAGCATCACCAGGGTTTGAAGGATGTGCACCATCTTCATTGGTGCTGGAGTGGCATCAACAGGGATATTGGGATGGAGGATGCCTGGAATAGTGAAGAAGATGCTGCATGGAGAGTGTGAGGAGTCACAATACATGGGCTCTTGCATGGGAAGCAGCGCCAAGAATGAGAAGGAAGGGTGAGGCACCTAGGCTTATGCAATGGAAAGAACCACAATGTGTGTTTGGAATGAGGATACTGGGGTAGGTGCATACAGGCCATCCCCAGTACTCCAGGACGATACACAGGTGTGCAGTGGTTCTGCACACCAGTGGTGCAGGATGGTTTTTTGCCAATGCAGTAGCACCATGCTTCTGGGGATACCTCAGTTAGTGCAGAAGAGGCATCACCAGGAGTGTAAATAATATTGAGTGTCTCCACTGTCTGACAGTGGGGAATACCTTCGCAGGTGCGAGCGATTCCCTACCTGGAGTGTGGTGGATGTGGACCATCTCCACCAATGCAAGAAAGGCAGTACTCATGTTGGTGCAGGACATGCAGCACATGGGGTCTAAAGGATGGAATGTATCTTGACTAGTGCATGGGAGACATTACCAGGAGTGTGGAAGGTGTGAATCACCTCAAATGGTGGTTGAGAAATGGCACCATGTTTGTGGGATGTTGGGATACTTGTACTAGTGCAGGGCATGCAGCGTAGGGGTTGTGAGGGTTGGGGGATAGCTGGATTGTTGCATGAGAAGCAGCAGCCAGAGTTTAGCGGAGTGTTGACGATACCTGCAGCAAGTGCAACATGCTTGGTAGAGAATACCTGGACCGGTTATGAGCAGCTTAACCTGGAGGATGTAGGATGTGGAACACCTCCAGTGGCGCAGGACAGACACCACCAGGCTTGTGAAGGGTGTGGGATACATTGGTTCAGAAGAGGCAGCGCATGGAGTGTGAGAGATGGGAGGCATCAATAAGATTGTGTAAGATGTGAATCACCCCTATGTGCTACAGGAAAGCATCGTTTTCTCTGACTTAGAAGATGCTTGATGGCTCATCTTTCTTTTTCCCACGTTCTTTCTTCTTCCTCTCAGTTGTCTTTGGTTTTTGCTCTCATATCTGTTCTACCACATGTGTTCAAAGTGATCGGTAAGTGCCAGTGCTTCTGTGTTGTCTTTCTTGATTACATTTTCAGAACCTTGTTATTTCATTTTAGAAGTGAGGAATATCCAGCTGTGAACTGGGGCTAAGTGTATGTGATCATGGTGTGGATATGTGCTGTCTGTTCAAGGGCAAATAATATGCAATCCACTTTAGTGCCAGATTGGATCCACAGGAATTGCTATCCCTGTTTATTTCTCATGTACTCTTCACTGACATGTGGCCTCTGATATGTGGATTCTGTTGTTCGTTGGCTTATATGCTCTTTGAAGCCTTGTGGTAATCCATGGTCTTCCGTGTCAGGTGACTGTGACAGCATCCATAAAGCACGGTCCCCAGGAGAGAGACCAGTGATCGTGCGTCCCCCAGTGAGACCTCCAGATCCTCCTTGCAGAGCTACTGCTACCCCGAAACCCGAGCAGAAAGCCAGCCAGCCACCAGGAGGGCCAGAGGATATCCCACCATCAGTGTGAGTAGAACTCCTTTTCCTTTGTTTCCAGCAAAACCTTAATGTACCTAAACCTGGTCCCTTGAGATTGTAACTGTCAGTGCACTTCTGTAACAAATGTTTCAGACGTTTAGGTGTTATGAGTAATCTAATCATACTGAATACAGTGGTTTATGTTTTGAAAAAAGCCACCCACACAAGGTGAACGCAGCACCACAAGAGCTTGCAGTTCAAGTTCACAGCACAATTCCTGGCCTTTCAAGATTTTTCAGTGTAGGTTCATAAGGTCACCTGTAGCTTCTTTCAATGTAATATGACAAAACTCCCCTGGCTCTTTAAGAACATTCACTGTACATGGACAACATCATATCTTCTATGGCTCTTCAAGAACTGTCAATGTCAACTGTTGATGTAAGATCTTTACACCTTCTCCTGTGCTACGTGACCTCCCATTTCAACTTTCATGAACATCCATCCATGCCTCCTCTCTCCCTCTCTACCCAAGTATACGGCAAGCACTCTGAAACTGACATGAATGTCTTGTACTAATGTTTTGTATTAAATATAATGACTAACCAACAGTTGTCTTGTTTGCTGCATGTATATGGATCTGTACCTTGTATTGAACTTTTGCCAAACTTGTTGGGGTGTCTAACTACGTTATTGTCTCACTCGGGCCCTTTCCCATATTACACTTTGCTAACATTTACAGTGTAATGGTGCCTACTGGTTCCTGGCTTGCATAGTATAAAGCTGTAAACATTGATTCCCACAAATAATCAGAGTATTGAATTTCACATCTGGAGCTATTGTAATGCTACTCCAATCTTCTAATTTAGCAAGTGTAGAAGAACCAAAACAACAAAATAAGAAGGTCAAACTACACAAAAGAAATCCAACACCAATTGATAAAAATAGATCTAGTTTTTATAAATTTTCAGGCAGCAAAACACACAGAATCCACTGGAGGGTTCAGAGACATGGATTTTTAAGAAAAATGTAAATCACTGCTTTTCACTTCAAAAGCTAACAAGCATTGGTAACTACTCTGATTAGCGTAATCTTTGGAAACTATATAAAACTTCTAGAAAGTTGTGATTGGCTACTCTGGCCCTCTTTTGGCGACCAACTCCAACAGGTAGGTAAAGAGTTGTAGGACAGTTACCTTGTCACTATGGTGTACACTACTTCCATATTGATTTGTTTTTTTCTGTTTTAGCAACTCTTGAGTTTTGGTCACAATCATGTCTCCATCTGGTGAGCCGTTAGTAGTACCTGCAGATTTGGTGTTTGAGCAGGAGAGGTTGGAAGCCTAAATGGTGTCTCAGCTCAAAAGGTTCTGCAGGAAGTTTGAATGTCCTTTTAAAGGCCTCACTAGGACGGAGGAGCTGCAAAAAACGCTGAGGTTAGCAGCCAGGAAGGCTGGTGAGCACACTGAGGATGGGAATGATGTTGTGGAGGAGGAGGAACAAAGTCTGAACCCTGGATGGCTGGAGGAACCAGCATTGCCTGTTGGTTGGGGGACCAGCCTGAATGGTGGAAGAGCTTGCGCCAGAGCTGGCAGCAGTGTTTCCTCTCCAGGTCTATCTACAGAGTAGCTGGAGAATAGGCATAGCGATACGGAGCTCCAGTTGGAACCAGCCAGGCTCAAAGCAGAGGCAGAAAAAGAAAATCTTGCAGTTGAAGAAAAAGAAATGATGTTAGCCCATGAACTGAAATTGAGAGAGTTGGATCTGAAGGCCAGAAGGACTGAGTTCAGCTCAGATGATGGCAGCAAAAGTACCATATCCAGTACTGAAGGGATTTGGTTTTTAAGGAAGGGGTGACATACACCAGTAGGCTCAGGCATATGAGGTAGCTCCAGAGGTGCACAGGGTCCCTGAGGTGGAGTGGGGAACTGGCATGGGGTCAAATTCCTAGTTGTGGAAGGGACACTCTACTGACTCAAGAATGGAGTGACAAGGGTAGGTGTACCCCCATGGAGGAAGCCTTGGTATGGGAGTATGGAGTCACCCCATAGGAGGGAAAGGTGAGTTTGAAGGGCAGTCAGACACTGTCTCACCAGATGGGGGATGATGTGCGGTACTTTTCCAAAGTACTGGATGGTTGGGTGAAGGGTAGTGTGGTTACAACATGTGAGGGGCTGTACAATTTTATTGGTGGGGAGCACATGTCCAGTCACAGTTTTCCAGACCTACGCCAGCACCTGGTGCAGTGTGAGTTCTCTGACTGCAGGTAACTTGCACTGGAGGCAGACCTCTGGGTGAGTGCCAGAGTGTCTGAAGAGGCATTGGGGAGTAATTCTAAGGGAGTGGCTCAGGTTTTCCCCACCAGAATGAGGGGGGGGGGGTTACAGTACTACAGACAGGTCCTAGTGTAGTAGTGGGGGTACAAGGGCCTCATGTCCTTTCCAGGAATAGGAGAAGGGCTGGGAGTGGGCAGAGGTCTATGGCGCCCTATCTTCAGCTCCAGTGCTTGGGCTGCTGACAGAGGGGGATCTCGTCTATACCAAGAGACCATCCACTGATGAGAGTTTCACAGTGTCAGGAGAACTTGGGGGGACAGCTGTCTGGTGTGTGCCAGCACCATTCCAGAGAGGAGGGTACAGAAGCCCAGACGGAGGGGTGAGATGGGGAGACAGTCCCCAGTGGAAGGACCAGTGGGTCAGGGGTTGCCTGCTGTGAGGTCAGAGCACCCCAGGAATGACTCTGGTGACACCACTTTTGGCTTGGGATGGCTTGATGCTCTACCAGAGGAACTGGAGTCGGGAGACCTGTGCCAAGCAGGCTCTCACACAACACTTGAGGAATGTGTTCCCCTTCGTTTGGAGGGTGGTGGGTGTACTCCCCTGGAAGTCCTGGCTTGCTAGGCCCAAGCTCAGCCTAAGGGTACAGACCCTGGATTGGAGGACCAGTTGCAGGATAGCACTCTTAAACCTGTGGGAGAATTGTGCAGGATGGCTGCCTCAAATGCCCTGACAGTTCTGGATTTGGGGGGTGGCACCCCCCAGAAGAGGGTACAGAGCCCTGAGAAGGGAAGCAAGGGGGAGGGCTGACTCACCTCTAACTCCTATCTGGCCTAAGGATACAGACCCTGGGCTGGAGGACCAGTCACATGATACCACCCTTGAACTGGTGGGAGGGAGATTGGACAAAGGGTAACAGTCACTTGGGGCTACCGCCCGCACTCTGAGAAACCACAGAGGTTAGAGAGCTCTGTAAGTGATGAAGCTTGGCTCTCATCACTGACAGTTTTGAGTGGCCACTGTGGACTGCTGTCCTTGTGAACAGACATGCCCTTGGGTGGGCACAGAAGTCACACCCGAGGGTGGAATGGGCCACACCACTACATTGGCCATGGTGGTACTGTCTGCTTACTCAGTTACATCTGTGAGCAAATTAAGGTTAGGTGCTCCAGAGATGGGGTCCTCAGGTGAAGAGTAGCATTCCCCCTGGGTTAGATTAGTGGGCCCTGAGATTATAGACTGGGGAATCCAACTGGGCTCAGAAAGATATAGAACTGGAGCACGCCCCTTCTGTTGGGCGCCAGGGTCCATGTTTTATCATCCTAAGCAGGGAAGTCCATCACAGTATTGATTGGTCTATCTGGCTTTAGGCTGGAAGGGGGTTGTGCTACACCTGGCCCTTTTTGCAGGGTTATCCCCAAACTTTTTATTTTCCTCTTCCTATTTTTTCTGACCTGTTTCTGTTGGCTTTAGGACTCTGGGCACTTTACCACTGCTAACAAGTGCTAAAGTGCATATGCTCTCTGTCTAAAATGTATTAGTGATTGGTTTATCCATGATTGGCATATTTGATTTACTACTAAACCCCAAGTAAAGTGCCCTACATGTGCCCAGGGCCTTTATATCAAATGCTACTAGTGGGCCTGCAGCAGTGATTGTGCCACCCACACGAGTAGCCCTGTAAACATGTCTCAGACTTCCCACTGCAGTGTCTGTGTGTGCAATTGTCAACTGCCCTCACTTGCCAGGCCCAAACCTTCCCCTTTACTACTTGTAAATCACCCCTAAGGTAGGCCTAAAGCAGCCCCATGAGCAGGATGCAGCGTACTTAAAGTTTAGGACAAATACTGGGTTGTTTTACATGTCCTGATAGTGAAAAACTGCTAAATTTGGTTTTTACTATTGCAAGATCTGTCCCTCCCATAGATTCACATGGGAATTGCCTTGAAATATCTTTAACGTGCAAATCCCCTTTGGGCGCAGATAGAGATGTGGAGTTTGAGGTCTCTGAACTCACAATTTAAAAATACATATTTTGGATGAAGTTGGTTTTTGAATTGTAGGTTTCAAAATTACACTTTTAGAAAGTGGACATTTTCTTGTTTAACCATTTTGTGCCTCTGCCATTCTGTGGTATACACTTCTGGGTCAGGGTGACAGTTGGGCTGTTTGTGCAGTCACTCTAGACAGTCACACATATTGAGCTGAGGTGTGCCCTGCATATCCTAATAGCCCATCACCAGGCTGATGGGTCTTCCTGTGCTAAAGCAGTGGGGAAAGCTGACACCTGCACCTTAATAGGGCTCTGCCTGCCCTGACACAGAGCAGTCTCCAACCCCCTAGAGTGTGCCTGGGGCCAGGTCAGGGAAAGGCAGGGTCTTGTGCACCACAAAGACTTCTCTTTGAAATTTGCCTTCTTCCAAGACAGAAATAGGTATAAGTACTGGAACTCTGACCCCACATTGTTGGAATCCGTGTGGACTGAGGACATTCTGCCAGGAAGAAGAGCTGGATGCTGCAGGAAGGACTGCCACTCTGCCTGTTGCTTTACTGTGCTGGCCTGCTGCTTCTGTCCTGGAAGCGAAAGGACTGGACTTTTCTTTCTGCATCCTGCTTCCAAAGGTTCTCCAAGGGCTTGGACTGAGCTTGCCTCCTGTTGAGAAGTCTCATACACATCAAAGACTACTGCAGCCAGCACATGGGCTCTCTTGCTGAAAGTCATGACCTGCCAAGTGGTGCCAAATCCAGTTTCTGGGCCCTTGGGAGTGAGTTCTGGTGCACCAAGGAAGAAACAAGTGCATCAACGTCCAGAACTAATTCAGGACTGGCGCCGCTCTCTGACTCTGTGCCGCTGCCTCCACTGGAACCGTGGTCCTCTCTGAGTGCAATCTCGTGACCTCCACCGGAGGCCCGACGCCGCTACAGGGCCTCGGAAGTCCCACCACAGCATGAGTCTAGAGCCACGTGTCACCGACAGTAGGGGCACCTGACTTAGACTCTGCTGTTGCACCCGTCGCCCTGTGGTGTGATCACGACACCATGAAGTCGACGGCTCACGTCTTGACCTGCTGGATCAATCGACCCGACATGTCGTAAGGAACTGACACTTGCTGCCAACGTCGCTTCACCTCCCCTGCAACCATAAGGAACCATCACCTCACCTTCCCTGTGGCAGCTAGAAACCAACACCGCACCGGCTCCAGTGATACCTCACCTCCCGACTCCGTGCAAAGTCTTTGTTTCCTCATTGTTTCCAAGGTACTGTACCTGAAGTCCGTGCAACTCCGTGACTGGCCTGCACACCCTCACGAATGTCATCTGACTTTTGAAAGCAAATCCATCAAGACACCCTGATATCCCCAGCTGGAGTTATTGTGTTTCTAAACGCTATACTAAGATTTAATCTTTGAAAATTTTAAATTCTGATGTTTGTCGTTTTGTTTTTGTTTTACTCAGATAGTGGCTTCTAAACTGGTGTGGAGTACTTTTGTGGTGTTTTCACTGTGTTACTGTGTGTGTGTGTGTGTGTGTGTGTGTGTACACAAATACTTTACACATTGCCACTGAGATAAGTCTGAATGCTCGTGCCAAGCTATATGTGATCGAAGTTGGTTCTTCCTAGCGGTACTCCTTGGTCCACGATTTAGGTGGGGTGACTTTGGGCACAAGGTCCAATGTCCCTTGAAGTCCTCTTTGGTCCATCAAAAGTCCAGTTGCCAGTGGACTACTGGTCTCTGGTCACAGGGAAACCAGTGGTTCCCTTTGCTGAACACCACTGCCCATCTTGAGTGACCAAACCACACTCTGACGACTCTCCCAGGTTCAGCAGACTCTCATGCAACTTTTAAGCGTTAAGGCTTGGTCTCCACAGCTGCAGTTGGTGGTTAGTACTATCAAGTGATTGTGGCTGACTTGCCAGGATGGGCTACCTCAGCTTTTGTGACCCTGGTGCTGTAACAGGAAGTCAGCTGACTGACTCTTGGGGTTCATCTCTTTTGTGTGGGGCTCTGTGGTGACTTTTCTTCAAGCAAGGAAACACCGGCATAGACTTCTTTTTGATAGCCCAAGGATGAGCAAGGGTAGTCCAGCAGTTGGTGACGCCTCTCTTGCCAGGTCCAGGGAACAGACAGGCAGTTCTTCTTTGGTCCTCTCTCCAGCCCAGATGTGATAGGTCAGGGTGCTATGTTAGGCCCAGAAAGTGACCTCGGGGGATGCAACAGTTACTAGCCAATGACCTATTAGGCCCTTTCCCGCCTGATGACCACGCCCTACAGTGTTGGAACTTTGCTATGCCAGAGGGCACTATGCTCCCAACTACCAAGATAACTGAACCATTCTCTGGGTGTATGGCGCTTGGTAGCCCACCCTAATGGTATGGCTACCTGAGACTTCTAATCCCCAGCAAGTACTCATTACTTTGTGTTCCACTCAGTAGCACATTGAGTAGTGTTGATTGTGTGAAAGTCTTTAAAAGTAAGTGATCAATTTTGCTTCTTGCTTTGGAAGTCTAATTGTCTTACATTTCATATTGCAGAGTTGCTTCCCGGACCAAGTTTTTTGAAAAAGCATCACGACCACAGGGGAGGTAAGAAATCAGATGTTCATGGCGCTACCAATGGTCAGTAATGCAGACAACCAGGCTGGTGTCACTCTGCATAGCACTCCCACATATTTGCTGTTCATTCCACTGTGGTTCAAGAAACCCTAAGACAAGGAAAATCATGGGTTCTAGCATCAAAATACCTCAATTATGAACATGTGAAATATAATTTATCAATAACATATCATGAAAACAAGATACTGGTAGGGGTGACCTTCAAATGACACAGTGCTTAATTGCTGTCAATTATGTGTCTTACATCTTGATATTGTGCACTGGGCATACTGAGCCATAAAGGTACCAGTGGTCTGAATTGTGAGGAGTTGGCAATACCTTGGAAAGGATTTTAGTGGATTTCCATGCTTGGAAAATGTGTTGTGTCATGTTAGCAGTCCTCTGCGTATAAATAAAGCAGTTTAAAAAACTATACAACTGTAGCCCAGCTACTTAGGTTTGTCTCTCATCTCTTTATACAGTGAGTAGTTGGGGATTAAGATGTAAATACAGCTAATATCGTAGATGTTTTACCACATGACTAGCCGGGGAGGCCCGGGTTGAGCTCTGTTTCTGTAAAAATCTATTAAAACATATATATAAATACATAGCAGCTAGTGTTTATCTATCAGACAATTTTTACTCAGTAGAACCTTACCAGCTGAGGTCTGCAGGTTCTGTCTGACTAGGGCCGAACCTCTTTTCTGAAGTCTTCATATCACACAATTGAAAAATTATTATTTTTTTTTTAAAGAAATGTATGTAGCTTGGGCGCAGCATTATCTATCCAGACAATCTTTGTGTGGACTTTATCTACGGCTTGTATGTAGATCATTATATGAATGGCTGCCTAGTTCGCAAAGCCCATATATGAAGAGTTCACTGTAGTGCATATGCCACCAGTAAGTGTCAATGATGCATTCCCTTTGCTATTAGTGCTCGCAACAAACCAGTTGGAGAATGTTGGAGACAAGGGCAAATATGCCAAGAGAACGACTGTATGGGGGACCTAGATATTAAACTCAGCAAGAATCATGTATGCAGACTTCAGCCCAAACAACATTCTAAACTGGATGTGGGAAAAGAAAGTGAATTATTCTGGTCTGTTCCAAACATCAGTCAGCAGCTTCTATGTTGCTCCCCCTGCTGTCTTCCCACTGTCCAAGAAAGGATTTGATCTTCAAACCCTTTCATCCAAAATGTACTGATCATGCAACTTTTATGGAGTTTATGTTGACCTGAAGTGAAAGCAAGTACAACGTTGAGTCCTCTGTCACTGACCATACAGCAGCTTTCACCTTCATTGAAATCTGTGAACTTTCAGTGTTGGACATTTTGTCATATCTTTAACGACAGGAGGATATCAAAGATAATAGCTGTGGCATTAACATCAAGCTGTAAATGTTAGGAAGTAAAACAAATGATAAATGGCCCACTTGTCATTTTTTAAGCCTTTGCTTGAAATTATTTCAGAAGACTAAAAAGGTCCTCTGTTAATAAGAAGAGGTGGACCAGTTTCAAACAGTGTCTTGCACTTAATATATCGTTTGAGCCATAAGTTAGCATTATTTTTGAACTTGGAATAAGAGATAAATTCTTCAAACCTCATAACACCAAGATCGTTCTATCTCCCAGAAAATGTACCCCAGTAAAATTTGTTTGCCTTTTTCTGGGCCAGAGTGAGCATTTTGAACTTGTCCATCTTCAGAAATGAATTTAATGGGTGGAGGTCCTGGAAAAGCCTGAGACCTCCATCCTTCTAGATGAGAGAGTAGCATGAATAGCATCCCTTACCCCTCTCTGAGTATGACACCTGCTCAGTTGTGCCTTTGGCCACCAAGAGATTGACTTCTAGCATCAAGATAGTGATTTGGTCCAGGAATAAGGGGGGATGAAATGGAAGGCCCGGCATAGCCCTTTTGAACAATTTGTAAGATCCATCAATCTGACATGATGGATCTCCTGCTGAATAGGAAATATCATATCCTGCCCCCTACAAGCTAGTCGTGGGCTTTGGGTGGGCAAATCAAAGCAGTATGGGGGCCACTGCAGCAAGTGACTGAGTTGAAGGATAGCTGTCCCTGCTGGTGTGAGCAGCTTTGGCCACCACCATGCTTTCTGCTTGAAAAGGGCTGTGTTTACTGCTACAGTGCCTGAGAAGGGTGGTACTCCCATTAGCTACGCCTCTGGAGCAGCCGTAAGTGTTTTGTACTGCTTGTGAAGTTGCCTGGCTTTAGACAACAACCACAAGGACCGAGCTATGCTATAACTATCTCTCTTGATCACTAAGCCGCCCTTCTCTCCGAACTATCTAAAGCCATCAAAGAGAATATCTCAAAGAGCTTTAGTTTTTTCCAAGCACGTCTGAAAACATTTGCTATCAGTAGTAAGTTTCACATCCACTTATCCAGTTTGAGGGACTCTAAATCAGTGACAAATGTAATTAAAATTCTAACTCTAGTAAGGTGTGAAAAGGCTGAGAATATCACATCTGCTTTGGATTTGTGGGCCTTAGTTTGTCACAAGCACCATATAGGTAGTTAAATTATATTGCTCCTGTCCACGTGGACAAAGAGACTAGGTGTTAGCGACTGTACTTTTAATATCCTTAGGTGCCAATGGAAAGCAGTTTTGACCTTTGGATAGAGTGAGACAACTAGTATGTGTGAAAACCCATTCTCTGCATTAGAGTTCTACTAAACTTTGATGTCCCTGTAACTGTTGTGGTTATTTAATAGCCGTCAGTGATCTTCTTAAGAAAATTACAGTCCTTAAAAGGCATGTCAAGAATGTGCTCCTGATATCACGTCTATGATATCCAATCTACGTTTCTGAAAGATGGATTTAACATCCTTTTGCTTTTACAAAGGTAACCAAAGAACAAGTTGCATACTTATGGCACACTTTTTCTGATGGATACTCTAACTAGAGTCTTAACCTTTAGGATATTTCGGTGCCACACTGGATACAGAGATTTTTTGCATCAGTGCTCCACAAGCACTACTAAGTGGCACCATATAACTCTGAGATGACTTCACACATCCTCAGAAGTGATGGAGTGAAGCAGCATATAAGCACCAGTCCGCCGGTGCGACATAAGTTTTTAATCTTTCTCCTTCCACATCCTTAGACACGGAGCACTTTGAACAAATCGCAGGTGACAGTTTGCCAAAATTTAACTGGACCTTGGTTTGATGTACATGAGTCCACTCCACTGAATGGGAAAGTGGCAGTGCAGTGAGGAATCTGTGAGTATCCAACAGAAAGATGGTTGCTGAAGGTAAGTATCTTGTCCTTCTGATGGGTAGTACTAACTGCCTCCTCTTTAGAGTAGATACCATAGCACTACCTCCCAAAGTTGGAGGGTCTGAGGAGTGGACTTAGATTAAGAGGTATTGCAGGACCAAGTGAGCAAATTATCCCTCTCCCTGGATCTTGTTGTCAAAGCAGTAGTGTTACGTGAACATGTGCATCAACACCCACATTGCAGAATGACATATATCCAGAACCTGCACCACCTTACCATCTCCTCCATGGTGGCCTTGGCTCTGGTGGAAGATCCTCTAGGGTTCCTTCTTAGCCAGCACATAGCAGATTGTTAATGCAGAGGAATATCCTCTGGGAAAGAGACCTCTTTTGCACCACCTTGCTTTTCTTGGTCCCAGTGAACCAGCATGAAGAGCTGATCATCCACTTGTTGGTCTCTTGTACGGTCAATGTAGAAGGTTAAAGGTCTGTTGGCATCAAGCTGGTGGAACCTCTTCTCTTTTTTCAAGGGATGTGGTGGAGCAACAATGTCAGCAAGGTAACTGATTGTCTGATGTGGGAAGGTAATACCACCTTTAGCAGGAGGACAGTGTAAATCCACAGCACCAGTTTGTCTGGGAAGAAGTTGGTGCGGGGAGGTTGCACAGAGAACACCTGTTAGTCACTCACTCTGCAAGAAAAAGTGATGGCAATAAGAAAGACTGCCTTCATTGTCAGAAGCAGTAGCAAGCAACTGTGCATAGACTTAAATGGGATGCACATAAGGAACATCAGGACAAGATTTTGATCGCACTTGGGCATGAGTTTTGAAAGGATCATATGTGTCAGGCCCTTTAGAAAACGCATCACAGCTGGTGATTAAAGAGTGTTGGTCTGGCAAACATAGAAAGGTCAAATCTGAGTTTGGCCTACAGAGGGTTTCGATAACGTACCCCACGCCAGGCCACAAATGTTTCCTTGGGCCTGCAATAGGTGGACTCTGTGGATGGGATTATGGCTGCAAAAATGACATCTATGCAAAAATAACATCTACCACTTTAGGCAGCAAGTCAAAAGAATTTATCTGTTGCTCAAGCTCCACATATGGTAGTGAAACTTCGCACTTTTATAGCGCACTACTCACCCGTTAGGGTCTCAAGGCGCTGTACACATACCGCTATGGAACCCCTCCTGGCTTTGCCCTGTGAGGTGCCCACTCCTGGGCACCCCCAGGGTGAAGCCAGGCATCCAAGCGCTGTTGGGGCCGTTGTGGAGATTAAGCAAGCTATTGCCCAGAGTTACAGAGTGGGACCCATTAATTAGATTAGGCACCGAGGTGAGAATTATCTGGTCCAAGGGAATTGAGCCCAAGACCTGCCGAGGCGGGACTGGAACCCTGGTCCCGGGCCAGATCTCTGCATCAGGGTCTGCCGCTCTAACCATTGTGCCACACTTCTCCACTAGTGTAGATTAGGGAGGTTCTGTTCAGGCTCCTCACCAGTTGCTGTGACAGGAGGTCCCCCAAAGGGATACCTGGATCAGAGGGTAAATTGCTCAGACCCAGAAGCTCTGCAGACCACAGTATCCTGGCCCACTCTGGGCTATTAAAATGACTTTGACTCCGCCTGTCTTCACTTTCCCCAGAACTCAATGCAGGAAGGGCAGTGGCAGGAACATGTACAGGAGACATGTCTGTTGCAGATGGGCTGCATCTCCCAGTGCCCATTTTGGAGGATGCTCCACTGTGCAGCAGCTTTAACATTGTGTATTCTCAATGGTGGGAAACAGATCTAGCCAGGGCATGCCCCATTGTACGTAGAGGACCTGTGCCACCTCAGGTTGGAGATACCACTCGGGTTCTGCCAACTGCCGTCTGGTGAGCTTTCTGCCATGGCGTAAAGGGATCCCACCAGGTGATTGGCTACCATAAATTTCTTTTGCTGGTCCAGCCACCTCCAAAGACATAGAGACTTCTGGCACAGGAATCCATGACTCCACCAGACCTGCAAGTTGCAGTACAACATGATGGTTGTGTTTTCCATCAGGACCTGTAACAGACTCCAACTGATGGTTATTCTGAGCCAGATTCCAAAGGTCTAGCATGTAGATGAGAAGCTGGCTGTCTACTGGAGACCAGAGGCCTCTGATCTCCACATCCACTTGATGACCCTCCCTGCTCCAGCAGTTGCATGTCTGTTCACAACTGTGAAGTCTGCCTTTCAGAACAAAGTTGATCAGATACCTTGATATATTGTCACAAAAAGTGCCCCGGCCCTTTGACAAGTAAATAATAAAAACATCTTGATGCATAAACTTGGTCTCGACAGATAATGCTGGTTCCTCATAATGGTTTGGGAGACACATTTTATATTTGCAAAAGGAGGGCTCCATTGGCATCCTCTACAGGTGAGACTGCTGTTAAAGGATTCTGCCTGATCTATTAGTGGCACCTAATTACCCCCATGCACCTTCGTGGCCCAGCCCATCACCCTACACCGTGCCTGGTGTGCTTAAGGGCATTTACATACAAGACTGGTCTGAGCCTGGAGGGCGCAAGCACACAACACTGTATGATGCTTGTTGAGGGTCCTCAAAGAAAGCAGACAGAGAAGGCTGCTGGCTAGTGCTGGCTAATGAATCGGCTACATCAATGGGGCAACTTTGTTCTAGGTTATATTCCTTACTCAGACCTAGGGTAGGTGTTGGTTCGCGCCCATCTTCTGCGTCTCCACCATTGGTTTCTAGAAACAATGTTTCAGTTGTTCTTTTTCACAGGGCTGATGGTGAATTGTGTGCAGAGTGTACACAATTATACTCACATTATTAACACCATAGCTCAGTCCCTAAGAAAATCTTAATAAAAATAGTAAAATAAATGAATACTACTTCTAGCCCTCAACATTGAACTGAACAAAAATATAAAAAATACATGTTCATAAAATGTAATCCCATCCTTTTCACATATTTAATTCTGTAGACCCTATTTAAGATTCTTTACGATTATTTCCATATGTGAGGTTAGATTTGGATAGGTTTTAATGGAGTTCTGAAAATGTTGTAACTTTAATATTCTGATTACTTTCAAACGTAAATGATAGTAAAGTGATGTTCTGATTAAATGATGCTAAAGTAATATTCTTATTACGTTCAGTAGTAAATGGTGCTAACGTAATAGTCTGATTACTTTCAAAGGGAATTTATGGTAAGGTAGTTTTCTGATTACCTTCAAAAGTAAATGATGCTAAAGTAATATTCTGGGTACTTTCAATAGTAAATATTAGGTAATATTTTTAAAAGTAAATGGTGCTAAAATTATATGCTGATTACTCTGTAGTAAATGATGGTAAAGTAATATTCCTATTACTTTCAGTAGTAAGTCGTGCTAGAGGTATATTCTAATTGCTTTCAACAGTAAATTATGCTAAATAAATATTTGGAGTAGGACAGCAGCACAGTCACTGGTTAAAATTACTGTGGTAACAAATGCTCAAATGTGGTAACAATTATTACATTTGCTCATTGGGAGGAACATGATTTAATTGTGACCGGCTTCCTGGTGGCACCTGTGCAGTGTATGGTGTCAGGTATGATGCTCCAGGATGAAGGAGACAGTTTGTGGTGGCCAGCGGTGTGCTGCATTGACCAAGATGGAATGGCACCTTTCTCCGGCCGCCTTCAGGTTCACCTATCACCCCTTTGCTCACCCTGGCTATGTACCACTGAGGTATGTGCATCATGATGGCCCTATTCTTGTCACCCAAAGCCTAAATGATTGTTCTTAATAGTGTTTGGAAACTCTAGTCATTGTATAGACACTACTTGGAATATCAGCCATTGCTCCCCAGGCACTGTCTAATGATGTGCAAGTTATTCTTATACTGTTGCCTGTCTTTCTCTCACAGCTCCCCACAAGTCCGGCTCTTGTCTGAAGAAAGCTGAGCTTTCAGGTATTGTAAATCTCTCCCTGCCTTATTTTATACTTTCCTTCTCTTGTTTTCAAGCGTTAGCTGTTCGAACTCTGTTGCTTTGTAGCTATGATTGTGCTATCCATGGGGTCCTATTGCAGCGGAGTACTTAACAGTACCCCTTCTGAGTGAGGCCAGTGGGCCTGATCCCCTACGCTCTACAAGTGCCAGTTAACAATATCCTCTCCGCCCGAGGCCAGGCCCAGAGCCCCTATGTTATACAAGTACCAGTTAACAATACGCTTTCTGAGCGATGCCAGGGCCTGAGTTCCTATGGTATACAAGTGCAAGTGAACAATGCCCTTTCTGAGCGAGGCCAGTGGGCCTGATCTCCTACGGTGTGCAGGTGCCAGTTAACAATACCCTTTCTGAGTGAGGCCTGGGCCTAAGCTTCTATGGTATACAAGCACCAGTTAACAATACCCTTTGTAAGCAAGGTCAGTGGCCTGAGCTCTTACGCTTTACAACTGCAGGTTACGGTAGCATTTTTGAGCGAGGCTAGTAGGCCTGAGCTCCTACGCTGTACAATTGCCAGTTAACAATACCCTTTCTTAGTGAGGCCAGTGGCATGGGTGCCTACGCTGTAAAAGTCCCTGTTAACAATCCCCTTTCTTAGCAAGGCCAGGGCCTAAGCCCCTATGTCATACAAGTGCAGGTTAACAATCCCCTTTCTTAGCAAGGCCAGGAGTCGGAGCTTCTACGGTATACAAGTGCCAGTTAACAGTACCCCTTCTGAGCGGGGCTAGTGGCCTGAGCTCTTACGGTATACAAGTGCCAATTAACAATAATCCTTTCTGATGGATGTCCAGTGCATCTGAGTTCCTGCGTTGTACAAGTGAAGTTAACAATATCCTTTCTTAGTGCAGCCAGTGGGCCTGAGCTCGTGCGCTGTACAAGTGCCAGTTAAAAGTACCTTCTCTGAGCGATGCCCAGCTCCACAGTTTATGCAGTAATGTGCTAAAGGTTTTGGCACTCTCAGCATCTAGGTCTATTTACACTTCCAGCAATGTTTTTCCAAACCCGCCTTCCTGTCTGTAATCCCTTTTTGCTGTCTGACAGCAAGTTATAGGAAGCCCTTAAGAGAGCAAATGGAAGCCTGCTGTTTGCATTTTAGCAAAGTAGCTCTTGATTACAAAAATTATGTTTCGATGACTAAATTTCTATTAGGCGCATGTCTAGGAATAGACGTGTTCATAGGATGCCTCAGACCCCAAGAGGGTGCCTGACTTGCAAGTGGATACCATTGCCTGCCTTGTCCAGTGGTTAAAGCATGTGCTTTGCTGAGAAATCTCTAGTGCATGAGTAGGCAATGGGGGGGGGGCGGGTGAGTCCATCTGATCCTAGCTCAGAGTCCGTGATGCACCAACCTCACAGCTCCCAAAGGAAGTCACTGGTACCTGCTTTTGTAGCTGGATGGGGTTAGGAATTCTTAGATTCGAGGGAGCAGCACAAACGTTCTTAGTACCACATACACGTTTTGAGCTGCACTGAAATGGTGCTCAGAAAAGCGAATGATTTTGAGTACACAGACTATCTCGAATATCTGTAGATTTCAATCTATTATATGTGAAATATTGTGCTCAGCAATGGATTGTGTTTAGATATCTTGAAATAAAATGGGAAAGGGAGGAAGTGGTTGACCACCCCGCCCCCTCCTTTAGGAGCTCTTTGCTCTGCTGTGAACCCCAAAAATCCCATGCATGCCTGGACTAGGGGAATGTAGGGGCACGTGGTCATTTCAGAGTTTCATTGAAGTACTATTAGAAAGAGAAGGGACTATCATAAACTGATGTGCAGCACCCTAGCAACCCCTCAAAGCAGGCCACTGAAAGCCCGTCACCAGGGCCCTCCTGCCTTTCTTAAGATAAAAGGTTTCCCCGCTCCCTCCTCCTCCGAACCATTGTTGTTGCACTAAGTAAGTACGCCTTCCAAATTGCTTGTGTTTACGCGTAGAGCAGGAGGGGTCCGGGCTAATTAGAAGTATAATTAGGAAAACAAAGATGCTCATTCCAGTCTAATGACCTCTTATTCACATAGAGCCTTTTATTTCTTGGAAGGATGTCAAAGCCTTGCAGATTCATTTGATGTGCTTGGGTTTGTTAAGTGCATCTTTCTTATTACTGTAGTTTCAAAAATTAAAAATACAAATTTCTATTGGGTCCCCAGCAACTTGTCTAAAATCAAGCAGTGCAGTAAGAGATTTGATAACCCAGAGATTTTGGGGCATGAGGTTTAAATGGGACTACACATTTAATCAGATTTGTACCTCAGCGATTTGTGAAAATATTTAATGTAGACTTTTTCGTTTCAGGCACTGAAATTGCTGCCTCCTGGCGGGCTCCAGGGAAAACTTCCTAAACGGATTGTTCCAGGAAGGATTTATTTTTACTTAATGGCTATTTACAGACTCAGTCATTGAGTCCAAATGAAGGAATCATTGAGGGGAAACACAATTTGTAACATCAATGTTTATGGGATCCTGTTTGATTACCTCCGTTTGAGACCTCTGTTGATGGCCATGTTATGTGGAGACGCAAAACTCGAAGATGGATTGGAAAGCGCTGGACAAGCTTTCCAGAGCACTGTCCCACCTGTGACATTATTTCCTTCTAAAAATGATAAGCAAGTGTCTTTCGTAGGACCTACTGACTGATAGCTTGGAGGGAAGGTCTGCACAACTCGCGGCTCTCTAGTGCTTTAATACAACTTGTCCGTTGTTGGATGTCTGTGGCGGTATTTGCAGTCCTTCTTGAACCACAGACAGAGCAGCCAAGCCTGGGCATGGGCAGACGCTAGTGGTTCTGAGGGTGAAAAGTAATTGATTAATGGAGATACTCTGCCCGCTCCAGGTCCTACAAGAATCTGTCAACTCAATCGAGTCGGGGATCACACTTCCAGATATTGACTGCTGCCATTACATGGACCACAAGCCTTTATTGTAATGACGGTGATATTTATTCCGTTCATAAGAATTTATTCCGTTTGTAGAGCCAGTGCTATATGTTTGTTTTGTCCTTCATAAGAAATGTGTCATAATGAAGGCTTTGAGTGCGGAATGATAGGATGTGGATTGCCGCATGACAACAACCACCTAACACACTCTTCATCTACATTTGTCTTCAGTGGATACCCACCACCCGCGCTTGTCTTCTACAAATGCACACATTACTCATGACCCACCTATATCCTTTAGATTTACTTCTGACTAACACTACTTATAGTCTCATCTGACACTCACTTCACCCATTACTTTCTACAAAGAGTGTGTTCTAGAGTGTGCACAGTACGAATGTATTCACTCTTTTATATTTCTGTTCTATACTTCCAGTACTTCCAGCACTAATATATAGATTCATATCTTACACCTTCTGTGTACTTTATTTGCTGTGTACACACAACTCACTCATGTTCTGCAGCTACACATCCTATTCTTAAAATTTACATTGTACAGATTCTTATATCACTCACACTACTTCGGTTTATGTATGGCTGATTTGCCTTAGTCCCTTTCTAGAGATACACTAGTTTATTCTGGTACTTTTCCAAATATATTTTGTGAACTAATTCATACCTCTCAATTTGTTTTCTTTCTCTATAGACATCACTTTCACCTCACTGGCATTGCTTACAATGTCTTTCTATCACTACACAACAAAATTGCACTGCAAATATAGACACCTTACTAGCACAATTTAGATTGTTCCTCTATAGGTACAGACCTCATTGGCACGGCTTACATTGTTTTCACTCTCACTTCTTGCTGTGATCCTCAGGTGAACACCTTGTGGCTTCTGCATACAACGTTCTTCTATGGATACACAAGTCATTGGTACTGATTAAAAGTTTTTTTCTGTGGATACACAACACAGTTACACTCCAATAATACACACCTCCCTGGCACTCCATCCAGTGTTCTGTAGCTGCACAGTGTTTTTCAGTGGATGCATACCACACTGATGCTGCTTGTAATATTCTTCTGTAGATACATATTTCAAATGGCAGTGTTCTTCTATAGCTCTACACCTCACTGGCACTTCATATATTGTTCCTCTCTGGGTACACCCTTCACTCACACTACACACAATGCTCCTCTGTGCACAAATACCCCACTGGTGTTACTTGGGATGTATACACTCCTTCTTGACACTGCTAACAATGCACACCTGACTGGTGCTTGCATTGTTCTGTCATGGATCTGCATCTTATTCTTTCACGGATGCCCATCTCACTGGGGCTTGCATTGTTCTGTCATTGATAGACATCTTATTCTTTCACGGATGCCCATCTCACTGGGGCTTGCATTGCTCTGTCATTGATAGACATCTTATTCTTTCACTGATGCACACCTCACTGGTGCTTGCATTGTTCTGTCATGGATAGACATCTTATTCTTTCACTGATGCGCACCTCACTGGTGCTTGCATTGTTCTGTCATGGATCTGCATCTTAGCGTTTCACTGATGCGCACTTCACTGGTGCTTGCATTGTTCTGTCATTGATAGACATCTTATTCTTTCATGATGCGCACCTCACTGGTGCTTGCATTGTTCTGTCATGGATAGACATATTATTCTTTCACGGATGCACACCTCACTGGTGATTGCATTGTTCTGTCATGAATATACATCTTATTCTTTCATGATATGCACCTCACTGGTGCTTGCATTGTTCTGTCATGGATCTGCATCTTAGCGTTTCACTGATGCGCACCTCACTGGTGCTTGCATTGTTCTGTCATTGATCTGCATCTTATTCTTTGACTGATGCGCACCTCACTGGTGCTTGCATTGTTCTGTCATGGATATACATCTTATTCTTTCATGATGTGCACCTCACTGGTGCTTGCATTGTTCTGTCATGGATCTGCATCTTATTCTTTCATGATGCGCACCTCACTGTGCTTGCATTGTTCTGTCATGGATCTGCATCTTAGCGTTTCACTGATGCGCACCTCACTGGTGCTTGCATTGTTCTGTCATGGATAGACATCTTATTCTTTCATGATGTGCACCTCACTGGTGCTTGCATTGTTCTGTCATGGATCTGCATCTTATTCTTTCATGATGCGCACCTCACTGTGCTTGCATTGTTCTGTCATGGATATGCATCTTATTCTTTCCCTGATGCGCACCTCACTGGTGCTTGCATTGTTCTGTCATGGATCTGCATCTTAGCGTTTCACTGATGCGCACCTCACTGGTGCTTGCATTGTTCTGTCATGGATAGACATCTTATTCTTTCATGATGCGCACCTCACAGTTGCTTGCATTGTTCTGTCATAGATGTGCATCTTATTCTTTCCCTGATGCGCACCTCACTGGTGCTTGCATTGTTCTGTCATGGATCTGCATCTTAGCGTTTCACTGATGCGCACCTCACTGGTGCTTGCATTGTTCTGTCATGGATAGACATCTTATTCTTTCATGATGCGCACCTCACTGGTGCTTGCATTGTTCTGTCATAGATGTGCATCTTATTCTTTCCCTGATGCGCACCTCACTGGTGCTTGCATTGTTCTGTCATGGATAGACATCTTATTCTTTCATGATGCGCACCTCACTGGGGCTTGCATTGTTCTGTCATGGATCTGCATCTTATTCTTTCATGATGCGCACCTCACTGGGGCTTGCATTGTTCTGTCATGGATCTGCATCTTATTCTTTCATGATGCGCACCTCACTGGTGCTTTCATTGTTCTGTCATAGATGTGCATCTTATTCTTTCCCTGATGCGCACCTCACTGGTGCTTGCATTGTTCTGTCATGGATCTGCATCTTAGCGTTTCACTGATGCGCACCTCACTGGTGCTTGCATTGTTCTGTCATGGATCTACATCTTATTCTTTCATGATGTGCACCTCACTGGTGCTTGCATTGTTCTGTCATGGATCTGCATCTTAGCGTTTCCCTGATGCGCACCTCACTGGCGCTTGCATTGTTCTGCCATGGATCTGCATCTTATTCTTTCATGATGCGCACCTCACTGGTGCTTGCATTGTTCTGTCATGGATCTACATCTTATTCTTTCATGATGTGCACCTCACTGGTGCTTGCATTGTTCTGTCATGGATCTGCATCTTAGCGTTTCCCTGATGCGCACCTCACTGGCGCTTGCATTGTTCTGTCATGGATCTGCATCTTATTCTTTCATGATGCGCACCTCACTGGGGCTTGCATTGTTCTGTCATAGATGTGCATCTTATTCTTTCCCTGATGCGCACCTCACTGGTGCTTGCATTGTACTGTCATGGATCTGCATCTTATTCTTTCATGATGCGCACCTTACTGGTGCTTGCATTGTTCTGTCATGGATCTGCATCTTATTCTTTCATGATGCGCACCTCACTGGTGCTTGCATTGTTCTGTCATGGATCTGCATCTTAGCGTTTCACTGATGCGCACCTCACTGGTGCTTGCATTGTTCTGTCATAGATGTGCATCTTATTCGTTCATGATGCGCACCTCACTGGTGCTTGCATTGTTCTGTCATAGATGTGCATCTTATTCTTTCAGATGCGCACCTCACTGGTGCTTGCATTGTTCTGTCATGGATAGACATCTTATTCTTTCATGATGCGCACCTCACTGGCGCTTGCATTGTTCTGTCATAGATGTGCATCTTATTCTTTCATGATGCGCACCTCACTGGTGCTTGCATTGTTCTGTCATGGATATGCATCTTATTCTTTCCCTGATGCGCACCTCACTGGTGCTTGCATTGTTCTGTCATGGATCTGCATCTTATTCTTTCATGATGCGCACCTCACTGTGCTTGCATTGTTCTGTCATGGATATGCATCTTATTCTTTCATGATGCGCACCTCACTGGTGCTTGCATTGTTCTGTCATGGATCTGCATCTTATTCTTTCCCTGATGCGCACCTCACTGGGGCTTGCATTGTTCCGTCATAGATGTGCATCTTATTCTTTCATGATGCGCACCTCACTGGTGCTTGCATTGTTCTGTCATAGATGTGCATCTTATTCTTTCCCTGATGCGCACCTCACTGGTGCTTGCATTGTTCTGTCATGGATAGACATCTTATTCTTTCATGATGCGCACCTCACTGGGGCTTGCATTGTTCTGTCATAGATGTGCATCTTATTCTTTCATGATGCGCACCTCACTGGTGCTTGCATTGTTCTGTCATAGATGTGCATCTTATTCTTTCCCTGATGCGCACCTCACTGGTGCTTGCATTGTACTGTCATGGATCTGCATCTTATTCTTTCATGATGCGCACCTTACTGGTGCTTGCATTGTTCTGTCATGGATCTACATCTTTTTCTTTCATGATGTGCACCTCACTGGGGCTTGCATTGTTCTGTCATATATGTGCATCTTATTCTTTGACTGATGCGCACCTGACTGGGGCTTGCATTGTTCTGTCATGGATAGACATCTTATTCTTTCATGATGCGCACCTCACTGGGGCTTGCATTGTTCTGTCATAGATGTGCATCTTATTCTTTCATGATGTGCACCTCACTGGTGCTTGCATTGTTCTGTCATGGATATACATCTTAGCGTTTCACTGATGCGCACCTCACTGGGGCTTGCATTGTTCTGTCATGGATCTGCATCTTATTCTTTCATGATGTGCACCTCACTGGTGCTTGCATTGTTCTGTCATGGATCTGCATCTTATTCTTTCCCTGATGCGCACCTTACAGGGGCTTGCATTGTTCTGTCATGGTTCTACATCTTATTCTTTCATGATGTGCACCTCACTGGTGCTTGCATTGTTCTGTCATGGATATACATCTTAGCGTTTCACTGATGCGCACCTCACTGGTGCTTGCATTGTTCTGTCATGGATATACATCTTATTCTTTCATGATGCGCACCTCACTGGTGCTTGCATTGTTCTGTCATGGATAGACATCTTATTCGTTCATGATGCGCACCTCACTGGTGCTTGCATTGTTCTGTCATGGATCTGCATCTTATTCGTTCATGGTGCGCACCTCACTGTGCTTGCATTGTTCTGTCATGGATCTGCATCTTATTCTTTCATGATGTGCACCTCACTGGTGCTTGCATTGTTGTCATGGATATACATCTTGGCGTTTCACTGATGCGCACCTCACTGGGGCTTGCATTGTTCTGTCATGGATCTGCATCTTATTCTTTCATGATGTGCACCTCACTGGTGCTTGCATTGTTCTGTCATGGATCTGCATCTTATTCTTTCATGATGCGCACCTCACTGGTGCTTGCATTGTTCTGTCATGGATATACATCTTATCCTTTGACTGATGCGCACCTCACTGGTGCTTGTTTTGTTCTGTCATGGATCTGCATCTTATTCTTTGACTGATGCGCACCTGACTGGTGCTTGTATTGTTCTGTCATGGATATACATCTTATTCTTTCATGATGTGCACCTCACTGGTGATTGCATTGTTCTGTCATGGATCTGCATCTATTCTTTCATGATGCGCACCTCACTGGCGCTTGCATTGTTCGTCATAGATGTGCATCTTATTCTTTCCCTGATGCGCACCTCACTGATGATTGCATTGTTCTGTCATGGATCTGCATCTTATTCTTTCATGATGCGCACCTCACTGGCGCTTGCATTGTTCGTCATAGATGTGCATCTTATTCTTTCCCTGATGCGCACCTCACTGGCGCTTGCATTGTTCGTCATAGATGTGCATCTTATTCTTTCCCTGATGCGCACCTCACTGGCGCTGCTTACAGTGATCTTCTACATCTACACTCCTCTATGTGTAAACACATCACTAGTCCAGCTTAAACTGTGTTCTACACTCATATCACTTACATTTATTTATCTTATACTACTTAAAGGCACTCCCCATACATACTGCATTCATTAATTACTGATGCACCTCAGTAACCCATCTAATGTTTAACTTACACAGACTGTACCTCAATTCACACTCCTCACGAGACACACCATCGCACCTTTAGAATAAACTCCAAAACTTCTCTTTTCTGAATCTTACTTTGCAACTTCTCCCTAAAGACTGAAGGGACATAGGTGAATTTTATTCTTCGTGATATATGGGTCTATTGATGGATTCCTTCACACTTCTGCAGAGTTGCACCTTGCAGTGAGAATTTGTATCTTTTATGAAAATGTGCCTTACTCTCAATGGTTACATTTATCTTTTCAATGCATTACTTGCATGTCTTCATCTTTCTTCTTACGCCCAGTCTGCAGAAAGACTTCCCATTCCCCTCCCTTAAGTTTACATTCCTTGAAAGTCTCTGTTTACACATCTGACATTCGATTCACTCACCTACATGCTGACTTTATAGATATCATTCTCAGATTAGCAACACTCAACTTTTATGTTTATTTTCCAGATTCCTCACTCATGCTTCATACGTTTACTTTCCAAAGGCACTCGCAACTCACAAACATGTACACTTTTAGCCTATATACCAGAAATATTCTTCGCCGTTTTATGATGGCTTTCTGATACACTCCTCACTTGCTCTGCTTAGATTTATGTTTGGAGATACTCTTCAGTAGCTCCTCTGTCCTTTAGACGTACCCTTCACTCACTACCTTGATACTGACTTCCCAGGGATTCTCTTCACTCAGTGCTCTTAAAGTTATTTTTCAGTGACACTCTCCACGCCTCGTCTTACCTATATATACTAGATACACTCCTCGGACACTACTCCCTGGTCTCCGTTCCAAAAACACCTCTTATTCACACTTCTAACAGTTACAGCACACGTGCATGTCTTCATCGCCCCTCACGAAAACTTCTCAAACTTCAGCAAGTGCATTCCTTGACACCCATTCATCTCTCACATCAGCGACACCACATACAGATAAATGTCCTTCATTGGGCACCCTCCTTGCTCACAATACGTGCTCTTAAGTTCCACAGGCCCTCTTCATCACTTACTTCATAAGCTTCTACAAACATAACATGGTACAGACAGACATTGTTCACACTTGCAGTCACTCTGTAGCAAGTACTGTGAAGTAATGTATGGTTGAAAATGTTCCAGCATGGCATCTGGAATGCCTTGTGGACATCTTTGTAAAGATCTTTCTTCTGCATCTAAAGACCTCACCAACACTCCAACCCACCTGTTTCATGTCCTTCGATTTCATGCAAGAAAAAGAGAGGACTCCCACAAGTTGCCTAGATAGAATAGCGGTGTCTCAAAAGTCATAACCAACTGCATAACAACTGGGCAGAGTGTAAAACGGTGTCACAGTGTTGTTCGAGTTTGATTACAAACATAACATGGTGAACAGGAGTAAAAATGAGTCCATTATATTTCATGGTATGAGCCAAAGATCTAGAGCGACTTTCATGATTTTGAGAAATACGGGGGAAACTTGCAAGATCAGTATGGCCGCAGCTGTTGAAATGTGGTCACTACCACATTCCCAGGCAAAAGAATCCTAAGCATAGCATTGACTCTCCCAAGAATTGAAATCGGCCCAGCTATGGACTCTACTTTAGACCTGGCCGCAAAGAAGGGTTGCATTTTTTGTGTTCTTGTGGCCAGTTCATTTAAACACGTAAAACATCTCCCCATCTTAGATAAGTTGCACCGTTGAATCCACATATGCGGACAAGCCATCTTCGCACCCCTGATTTTAGTTAAACTCTCAAACCACTGTTGTTATTCCAAAATTATTTATCCTAAGTTATAATTGCATGTTTTGTAGTCAAGTGATGCTTTTGAGCATACTTTTACAAAGGGCATGGAGATGGGTGGTTTCATTGAGTGAGTATTTTCGGGCTGCAGCCCTGGTGAGGACACAGGAACAAACAAAAAAGAAATACTGCGTCAACGGCATACAGTTAACTAACGGAGACTTATACACTGCCCTTGCAGTTGCATGCACTTGTATTTCGCGGTCTTGTGGTTGCTTACAGTTTTGCCTTTTATAAACCTGCTTGCATCTTTTGAAACGGTCTGTGAGGTGGTCCTCTCTAGGCACTGCCTGCATCCTTTGAAACTGTCTGTGAGGTGGTCCTCTCTAGGCACTGCCTGCATCCTTTGAAACTGTCTGTGAGGTGGTCCTCTCTAGGCACTGCTTGCATCCTTTGAAACTGTCTGTGAGGTGGTCCTCTCTAGGCACTGCTTGCATCCTTTGAAACGGTCTGTAAAGATGAAACGTGTCAACGACATAAGAAGTGACCTCCTCTAGGTTCTGTGAGTTGTGCCGTATACCTGGGTGTGCCATATTTTAGAACTTTTAAGACAAGGTGGAATGGTGTTAAATCGGCTCTTCAGAATCATGCAGTAAGCTACTCCTCCCAGTATTTTAAGCATCTCCTGGCTGTTCGAAGAGCTTTTAACATTTCCCACTTTTACAGTACATTCCTGTTTTGTATTTAAGGACTACCAGAAATGGTTGCACAACATGGAGCTTCTTCGTACTTGTGGCCAGTTTACGTGATTTATCAGGTCGCTATTTCCGTTATACACTTTTAATTACATTATCTAAACAAAACTGCAGTGTGAGAAGTGGTCATCTGCCGACAGTGGTTGCTATGATTTGTGCTCATGTTGTTTGTCGGAGCTCCATTTGTGTTGTCTTGTATTTCAGCCTGCTCCTCCCCACTAGACTCCTTATGAAGAATGATTACGTGTGTGCCCTCCTCTCGGTAGCACATGGTTATGTGACTCACAGCCTCACTCCTGCACGCCGCTGGCCTCCTGCACGTGCCACTGCCATCCTGCGCGTTCCTCTGGCCTCCTGCGCATTTCTCTGGCCTCCTGCGCGTGTCGCTGGCCTCCTGCACTGGTCGCAGGCCTCCTGCATGTGTCGCTGTCATCCTGCGCGGGTCTCTGGCCTCCTACGCGGGTCTCTGGCCTCCTACGCATGTTGCTGGCTTCCCGCACGTGTCACTGGCCTCCTGCGCATGTGTATGGCCTCCTACTGGGAAACAAGGCAGGATTCTATGCTTTGTATTCCCGTGTAGCACTACGCAGCTTCCAAACCCAGAATTAATTTATCCTTGACACTGAGCTGTCAATGGTGATCTGCCACCAGGATCTTCAAAAAGTAAACTGTTTACAAGCGGGGCTGTGTAATTGTTGGCTACATAGAGGATATTTTGCAGGCATAAGGTTTTTAAATGTATTTATGCAGATTGCCTTTGTTAATTAAACCTGTAGGAAATATTTAAGGTGAAGTCCACCCGCTGTGGATGAGACAGTTTTAGTCAAGGCAGTGGCCTCTCTGTGGCACCTGCCCATTATGATGTTAGATTACCCATCAATACAGAATTTAAAGGCACCTTTTTAATGTACATAGTCTGTGAAGTTATATTGTTTCATTTTATTGTCATGTAAAAAACTTGTTTTGTTAGGTGGGCCTTTCTGATGTTTCGCAGATTCTCTACATTGGGAAAAAATGCAAATTATAATGTGAAATTCTATTAAAGTGTCTGTGTCTTTTTTTAATTGCATGAAGCTAATTATTAACAGGTGTATTCATAGTGCTTATATAGTGAGACTTACCTTAAGAACAAGTTTCTTTGCCTTTGTGATATTTGGGTGTGAGATGTTTCTGTGGCCTGTTACCCATTTCTGTATGTTATGTTACCAGTTTTATTAAATACAGTGCTACCTATACTTTAGAGATATTTTCTTACAAACAGGGATTTCAAGTAATTAGGAGTCAGTATTTCATAGTTCTCTCAATCTACCTAAGATTTTCAGATTCTTTGCCAGATATTGTGGCTGGTATGTGAGCTAGGCAGGCAACTTTGTAGAAATATCTCCATTCAATAGGAAGCCAACTTAATGAAATTAGGATGGGGGTCATGCTCCAGAGGTCAAAGGAGTGGCAGCATTTCTAATGGATACTTCTAACCACAGATTCCTCTCTTGAATATTCCACAGCCATCAGACTGTATCCAAAAAACTTCACAGCTCGGCTTCTGCATGACAGTAGGTGATGTCATTGGGCTCTACATCGGCTCCAACGCCCCCCCCAACCAGTAGTGACAGATTGGAGGCGCATATAAGCACCACGCATGCGCTGACGTCAATTCTTTTCTTTCTGTGCTTTCCAGTGCAGATCTGGAGATCAGCTTTCAACTTTCTTTCATCCTTTGACAACCTCTAAACATTTCTACAGTGTGCTAGGCAACTATGTCCCCAGAAAAACTATGGGCTTTAAACTGTACTGCGATTGCAGAAGGCAAGTGTTGATCACGTACCTGCAAGAAGTGTGTCTGTGCCTGGGCTCCAGCCACAACTTTTAAGTGATGTGTGCCCTTGTGTACCCTAAGTCAATTCTGGACTGGGAGTAAAAATTCTACATGGCCAAACTCTGCTCCAAGTCGAAGTTTAAGTCCAAACAGAAATATAAAAACACATAGCGGGATTCCCCCCCCCACCCCCCCTCCATGCCACTCTAATCCTAAGGAGAAGGCGTGAGGGTGCCAAGATGAACATTGCACTTGTTCGACCATTTGTTGGGATAAATTTGTGGGTTTGTGCGGCACTCTCCAGATAGACCTGCTGCAGTCTAAGCTGTTTTATGTTTTCTTGTTTTTTTACCCTCTGGACCAGGAAGTACTTGCACTGGGCACTGTTAAAGTTTACTTGTTAGTTCTGTCGGCTTTTTGGGGGTTACTGGATCAGCGTTCATTAAGTAACCTGTTGTTATGAGATTTTTTAATGGTTTGCAACACTTATTTCTACCATACCCTTTGTGATGCCACAGCACGATTATTATTATTTTTTTTTTAAATTTGCTACCTTTTAAGCCATTGCACAGTTGTTCATTGAGACTTTTTATGCTGAACACAGTCTTTCTCATTTCAATAACATTGGGTAGCTGCAGGCTCTTTGTAAATACACCTTGTCTTTGATGTTGAGGACCATAGCTTCCTGAAAGTGGCCACATCGTTTTATGTTGGGAAGGCTATCACCCTTCCGGCATTCTTTGCCCCACCTCATCCCTTTAAGGAGGAAAAGACTCCATCATTTAATCACTAAGCTTTCATATAAATCGCACCAAAGCACATTAGATTGATGATCAGTTTTTTGTGGGTTTTTCCAGGGCAGAAAAGGGGACGTCATTGCAGAACAGACCATCCCCTGACGGATGTTTCTCTGCATAAAGATATGCTACACACTGGCTAAGAAGCAGCCTCCAGACTCAGTCCACCAGAGCTAAGGCTACTAATATTGCAAAGGCACAGACCTATGTAGGATATTTGTCAGGTGACTGGGGCATGAGTGCATATCTTCACTAAGCACTACTCCCTTGACAGTTAGATCGTCACAAGGAGCATTTTGCATGTTCGGTCCTGCTGGACTTTTTGGTCTGAGCCAGTCCACAGACCTGCCACCTGGGGAGCTACTGCTATGTTAACTGTTCACAAGATGAGGAATCTGCTATTAGATTTATCCATCAGAAGAACAAGTTCCTTACCTTGGGTAATGATCTTTATGGTGGATACTCTATCTGGCCCCAGATTTCTCACCAACCCTCCGGCCTTGCCATTCTGTAAACCGACTCTTTTCCATCCAAATAGGTCAATCTGCCCATGGGCTCTTTGTCTGAAGGCGCAGACAGCTTAAGACCACAGCTGATGCCACAGAGCATGAGTGGCGCTTAATGTGGCTCCGCTCGTCACTTCCAGATCAGAACAACAGTGGTGCAGACCAGGACAACAACACCTAACACGCACAGGGGTACTGCTCTGAAAGATTCTGAATCCAGTCTGATGCCTGGAGAATAGTTACAATGTGATTAATATGTGGTTAGATAGAATATAAACAAGAGAAGATTGTTACCACAGAAAAGTTGTTCTTCTGTTAGATACTCTTTCTCACAGCAGATGGCCCACTGCCCTCCCTTCTTCCTGTCTGTGAATTGGCCTCATCTGAAAAGGTCCCGAGTTAGAGATCAGCATGCTGTCACCAACAATTAATCTACACTCCATAACTACTGGTGCAGAAAGGGAAAGAGATGAGAAAATGACATTAGATCGCACAGAGGTACTTATGTGCAGCTCTGTTCCATCTCTTCTGAGGCGGTGCAAAGCTAGTGCAGAGCCGAGTGCCTGTGAGAAATGGGGCCTCTGGTTGGCAGTCAGGTTACCCCCTGCCCCAGCAAAGACCCTCACTCTAAGGCAATGGAGAAACACACTTAGATAACCCCTGCTTACCCACTTGGTAGATTGGCACAAGCAGTCAGGCTTATCTCAGAAGCAATGTGTAAAGTATTTGTACCAACACACACAGTAATACAGTGAAAACACTACAAAATGGACACTACACCAGTTTAGAAAAATAGGTAATTATTATCTACATCAAACAAGACCAAAACAACAAAAATCCAACATACAGAAGTCAAAATATGAATTTGAAAAAGAATAAGAGTCTCACTCGATAGAAAACAATGGAAACTTTGATTTTAAACAAAGTACTTGGTTTGCGTTAAAAATAAGCGAGCGTGCGCCTGAAAAGTCGGGTAGGCGATGCGTCGTTTTTCTCCCTCGCAAGAGAGCGATGCGTCGATTTCCCCACAGGGCACCTCGGATCCGCGCAAGTTCATGATGACTTTGACGCCCAGGGACGATGCGTGAGAAATCTGGTCGCAATGTGTTAGAAAACCGCGCTGCATGAGGTTTGCTTCATTATCAGCAGCTGTAAGTGGGTGTTGCATCGTTTCTCCAGCCGCGATGCCTTGATCTCTCAGCCGTGATGCAGGTGGAGCATCGATTCTTGCCACGAAGCGGGTGGCGCATCGTTTATCAGGCGCGTTGCAGATGGTGTGTCGAAAATGTCCCCGCACGGCGTTCTGTGTGTGGTTTTCAGCTCTGGTTTTGCCAGCTTCACCTTTCAAGGGCCCACGGACTGGATAGGGCACCACTTGGCAGGGCAGGAATCTCAGCAGGGAGTTCAGGTGTTGGCAGAGGAAGTCTTTGATGGCCCTGAGACTTCAAAACGGGAGGCAAGCTCAGTTCAAGCCCTTGGAGATTTTTCTTAAAGCAGGAATGCACAACATAGTTCAGTCTTTGTCCCCTTTCACAGGCAGAAGCAGCAACTGCAGGATAGCTCAACAAAGCACAGTCACAGGCAGGGGCAGCGCTTCTCCTCAGCTCTTCAGCTCTTCTCCTTGGCAGTGGTTCCAGAAGTGATCTAAAGTCTGGGGTTTTGGGTCCACTACTTATACCCCTTTCTGCCTTTGAAGTAGGCAAACTTCAAAGGAAAGTCTCTGTTGTTCATAAGATCCTGCCTTGCCCAGGCCAGGCCCCAGACACACACCAGGGGGTTGGAGACTGTATTGTGTGAGGACAGGCACAGCCCATTCAGGTGTAAGTGACCACTCTTCCCTCCACTCTAGTTCAGATGACTCATCAGGATATGCAGGCTACACCCCAACTCCGTGTCACCATCTAGAGGAGATTCACAAACAGCCCAACTGCCAGTCTGACCCAGACAGGTAATCCACAAACAGGCAGAGTCACATAATGGTTTAAGCAAGCAAATGCCTACTTTATAAAAGTGGCATTTTCAAACTGACAATCTAAAAAACAACTTTACCAAAATATGTATTTTTAAATTGTGAGTTCAGAGACACCAGACTCCATACTTCTGTCTGCTCTCAAAGGGAATCTGCACTTTAAAAATATTCAAAGGCAGCCCCCATGTTAACCTATGAGAGGGATAGGCCTTGCGATAGTGAAAAACGAATTTGGCAGTATTTCACTGTTAGGACATCTAAAACATATCAGTACATGTCCCACCTTTAACATACACTGCACCCTGCCCATGGGGCTACCTAGGGCCTACCTTAGGGGTGCCTTACATGTATAAAAAGGGAAGGTTTAGGCCTGGCAAGTGGGTACACTTGCCAAGTGGATTTGGAAGTTAAAACTGCACACACAGGCTGCAGTGGCAGGTCTAAGCCATGTTTACAGGACTACTAATGTGGGTGGCACAACTGGTGCTGCAGGTCCACTAGTAGCATTTACAGGCCCGGGCACCTCTAGTGCACTTTACTAGGGACCTACTAGTAAATCAAATGTGCCAGTCATGGAAAAGCCAATTACACATACATTTTACACAGGAGCACTTGCACAGCAGTGGTAAAGTGCCCAGAGTACCAAAAACAGCAAAAACAGAGTCCAGCACACAGTCAAAACACAGGAAGCAGAGGCAAAAAAGACAGGGGAGACCATGCCAAGGATGCCAGTACCACTTTCCAGAACGCAAGAGTATTTCTGTGAAGTTTTCTGAATCCAGTTTGACATCTGGGGCATATTCAAAAGGTGTTGAATCTGTGGGTGAGAATCCACCTGAACGAGCGTTAATGAAGGTGTCACTTCTTGCTGAGGTATTAATGTGCCCCAGAACTTTTCAGACTGTACCTAGGATGTTACCTAAAGATTTTGAATTTTGCGAGAGACTACAGTACCAGTCGAGAATATTTGTAGAAGCCATTCTTGAACTTGTTTTGTTCAAGACTTCAGAATGAGGAGAACTCAGTATTTCAGAGTTAAGCTTGAGATGGTGGGAAGTCATCCAGAATTCTATTTTGTTAAGAGCAGAAACCAGTCTTGATATGTCTGCAGAGGATAAGACTTTTAAGTAGAGCTGGATGTCATCAACAAATTGGTGGTAAAATAATCTGCAGTTCACACACAATTGCTCAAGTGTTCTAAGTAGGAATTTAAAATGGACAAGCAGAAAGGGAGCCCTGAGGGATGCACAGAAGCACAGTGACAGAGTTAAATAGTACATGATCCACTTGGGAGCGGTTTGCTAGGAAAGATGTGAACCACTTCAAGACTTTCCTATGAAAGCCTATACGATCTTACCAGGTCTCTAAAATGATTTTATGGTTAATGGTATTTTAAACTTGTGCATGGGCCCGGGTTTTGTGCACCTGGTGAGGTGTCAATTACTGAAATTCAGTAGCATTGTACTAATGAAAAGGGATACAGGGAGAATGATCTTCCACAGGTCCAGAAAGTGTTCTGAAGTGGGTGTCTGGAGGTGCCACATATATGCCTGGCACTACCTAGTCAGTGAGAATGACTTCTGGGCATGCCTTAACCAGTGCGGCACAAATTGCTATCCTCTTTGGGCATTCTCAAGATGGCAAAAGTCTCCAAACCATACTCAGCCTGGGCTATGTGTGTGTGTGTGTGTGTGTGTGTGGTGTGTGTGGTGTGTACTAAGGTAGTCCTCGTGTCCTCCCACATCCAACTCTAAATTCCAGATAGAGGCATCCACTGTACCATAAGAAAGCTAGAGACAGAAATCTAGTATGACGAAATAAGGGTCTTTCAGCAACCAGACAGTGGATACACAAGCATTATTTTGGTAAGCAGGATTTGACACTGTAGTGTCAAAAAGGATGCACACAGCCCCCACTCGGCACATTTTATAGATTTCAGAGGAGTAATCTCTGCTCATTCAGGTATTCAGGTCAGACTATTGTTTGCTCCTGAGAGGCATTTCACACATATCCATACCTATTCAAGGCTAATTACTGGCTGGGAGAAGTGAGTCCACCAATGCAATGCAAATTAGCCTCCAGGAACTTTAGGCAGGGAAAAGGAATCTTTCTAAAAGATGTTTTTTGTTAATATTTACTTGAAAGGCTGACTTTATTATTAAATTGAACTTTTATTATTTATTACATTTAGCGGTCTAATTATTTTCTAGCTGGTCCCTTTCCAGAGCTACATTATCAGTATTTAGTAGTGCTTCCCAGTGTTGCTCTGTGGGCCAGCCTTCCTAGAGTGAAATTGGCTTTTGAGCGCCAGTCACTGTAAGGACATGTTAACATTCAATTTCTACATGTCATACTCTTAAATACCATGCACCTTGCCTTGTGTGCTACAAGGCCTACACAAAGTGACTTATTAATATTTAAAAGGGAAGTTTTGACCTGTAAAAATGGTTTATTTTGGCAGGTCGAATTGCAGTTTTTACACTGCTTTAGGAAGGCTTCAGTGGTAGGTCTGAATACATGTTTGCACTTTCACTGTAGTGGATGGCACAATAGATGCTTCAGTCCTTTAGTTGAATTTAAACTCTAGGCCCTGGGTACATTTTGTTCTGTATACTAGGCACTTATAGACGAGTTAAATATACCAATTAGGAGTATGCCAATTCAACCTTGATAAAAGGATAGGAACAGGCACTTTACTATCAGGAGTAAAGTGCACAGAGTTCTAAAGTCAGCAAAACAGATGGGGACACAAGTAGAGGGAACATCACTTCGAAGATGGTAATTTCCTACAGTGATCTAAAATTCCATGTGGCTCAATATGTGGTACAGTTATAGAGTGTAAGGAACAACCTTGTACCAATAAAGAATCGATGCAGGATTGGCATTCATGTGAATTAGAAACCACTATAATCCCCCTTGAGTATGAAAGTTTAGAAGCCGTAGGTCAAGTTCTTTCAGTGTATGCATTAAATAGCACAAAATATTAAGATTTTGGGATTTTGGAAATAAAATTGAGACACACCAGCAAAAAGTTTATCCAGAATTTATTTATGATCATCACCAGAAATTAGCAAATAATCTAGGTCAAGTAATAAAGATGTAATCTTTTCTCTAAAAATTGTGTCATCCTATCGGGGGCGGCATCTATGTTGACAAAGAGAATTGCAATTCATCATTTTACTTTTAATCTCATTTTGATAAATTGCAAGATGACTAAAACAAAGAAGCAATGGGATTTTTCATCCTAGAACCAGGTGTGCCTTAAAATTAGAAAAAACTGTATTTACTCACAGATATAGTATTAGTGACCTGACAATATCATGTTGTAATCTTTGAAAACAATCATTTATATTATGTCTTTTAGCCAGATGTCGTAAACCCTAAAAATGAAGGGGAGCAATTTGTATTGAATTACCTTTATCCATTCCCACGCATACAAGTTAAACAAAGAATGAATGTGAGAAATTAATAATATAGCCTAAATTGTAGCAAGAAGATAAATAGCACATTGCAATATCTGCAACAAACATTGAAGATTATACAAAGCTTGACATGAACACCCAACAGGCTGACTAAATAAATAGGCAAGACAAAATCCCTGACTAATCTGGCCAACACAAACCAAGATCAAGTTGAAAGATCAAGTGTAGAAAAAAAACTGGTAGTATCATTTAGAGATTTTTCATAATTTCTGAGTAATAAAGGCAATGTTTATAGTTCAGTTGTTTTTAATTGTGTATTTAATCTCCCTCGACTCTTTCCATATATTGAATACAGATTATATACCCAAACATTGTAAAATATGCAGTTTTTCTTTAGGTTTAATGAATAATAGTTGAGTGTTCAAATCAAATAACTATAAAAACCTGCTGTCCCATTTACTTCTATTTGGTTTATGTCTAAATGAAACACTATTAGCCTTGTCACAGTTTAGCCAATTTAAGATGTAATAGCTCTGGAGCAAATTTTCAACAAATGCTCTGCAGTCAGAACCTTCTACTTCCTCATTCAGATCAATAGTTCTCAGTTTATGTTGCCTATTTCTTGTCTCTCAATTTACTCAAGATGTTTGGTTTAGTGGAACTACGAATGCTATTGGCAGTATAGTTGAGATTATATTTAATTTATCCTTAAGTTTAACTTCAAGATCAGACACTTTCACAGTAATCTTAGACACGTCTCTCTTGAAAGCTGCTGTGTCTTTTTTATTTGTTCAGTGTGTATTTATCATAGCTAAAATGGGTTCAGTACAAACATTTTCCCTCCATGTTTAGCATTTGCTGGAGCAAATGGCAGAGAGTTGGCATCTTGCTCCACAGTTATAAGATCCAAGGCTGCCAAGTTTTCCTTTATTTACCTAATACATTTTCATCACATTTATATTTTGGAGAAGTATCCTTCAAAGACTTCAAGCGTAAATCCTGGGCATCCTGTAGCAAACCGGTGCCAGTGACAGACAGGTGTACTGACTGCGTATGATGCTTGTCAGGTCCGGGCCAGTAAAAGGACAGTACCTCATGTAGTTTTATTTGCAAACACCCACTAAAGTAATTCTCAAGAGAGAGGCAAAATTGCTAATGGCCTCCTTGAATGGGAAGGTCTCGTTCTCTGAAAAACCAAAGAGGAGTTCACAAATCATACTGGAGCTGAACCCCTGGACAATACATTAAGGAGCACAAAATAGATCTCTAATGTTCTTCTCAACACAGCAAGAAGAAAAAGAGTTTAAAGGAGAGGTCGTCTTTGCTGTCTGAGCCAGTTAAGATTAGTTTTCCTCAGGTGGGTTTTTCTGTTGACCCAGTAGATTATTTTTCTGTGTTTCGCACATACGTCCATGATGTATGCCACCATTCTCTCACAAGTACAGATACTGCTTGCCAAAGGGGTAATAGAGAGAGCCCCAAGGTGAATAGGTGCACAAGATGCTGCTACTGGTATTTCCAGGTGACTAGGACGAACACCCAGCTGTGGCTTAAACTGGACCTTTATCTTCTGAATACCTTTCTTAGGAAGGACAAATTCAAATGCTGAATCTGGCACAGGTCTTTTGTGTTCTAAATCTAGGCATTAGGTGGTGTCCTTGAACTTGCAGGATGCTTACTTCCATGTGCCCATGCTAGAGTCAAACAGGAATTTCCTCCACTTTAGAACACTTCAAGTACTGTGCTGCCCTTCAGCCACCCTGCCCTCAGTCCCCGAGGATGTCCACCAAGGTAATGGCAATGTTTGTGGCTCATCTTTGCATGTTGGGAGTTCATGTCTTTCTGCACCTCAGCGACTGGCTCTTGAAGGTGGGCTTGCCACAGTCAGTCATGGACCAGCCCATCTGCAGGCGACAGTCTCACTGCTGTCTTTCCTGGGGTCACCTACCAGAGGAGAGGACTCCCTTTGTTTTGGCTCCTGTGGACATGGTGGCTTTCCGAAATTTTCTGTCTCTGCAGCGAGTGCCACACATTCAAGGAAAATCCCGATATTTTTGGTTTGTTCCTGGTTTCGGGCTTGGCAAGCACCAGCTAACAGACCACAAGTGGTGTCTGTGTCTGGAAGTAAAATTTATGGGTTGGTGCATGCACCATCTGGTTATTCTGCTTCAGGTTAAGCTTTCTGATGTACTTCAATTTGTTCTGTGTTTGACTTTGCTGTGGACACCATGATGGCCTAACTTTTAGCCTTACTGCCTTTCTTTCTTTGTCTGACCAGCCTTCTTTGTTCAAATCGCCTGTTGTGATGCATTTTTTTAATGGCTTACTTGCGTCTTTTATTAAGCGCAGCCAGACCTGAAATTGGTCCTTACATTCTTAATTTGCATCCTTTCTGACACCATATGCAGTAGTTCTTTGAACTTGCTAGACCTTAAGACAGTTTTCCTCATTACAATCACCTCTGGACAGTAAGCTACAGTTGCTCTCGGTGCAGCCTCGTTATACCACCTTCTTTCCTGACAAGTTGGTACTTAGGACTCGGGGAATCCATTTGTTCGAAGAACATCATGTTCGAGTCTCTTTGGTCTTCAGAGAAACTCTCCTGTGACATCAGCCTCTTAAAGCTGAAAGTGTTTATACTGGCCTTGAAAACCTTCTTTACACTACAATAATTCAAGTGTTAGTTGACAATACATGGATCATGCATTATCTGAATAAGTAAGAGTGAGAGGGATTGTATCAATGCATGCTCTGGACTGGTCCATATGCAGAGGAATTGGTATGTCCACAGCTCATCTGTGAAGGAGAAGTCAGCTGCAGATTTCCTCAGTAAGTTTCTATTGATAAAACACACATAGTTATTGTCATCATCTACACAGGCTTTACTCCTCCATGGAGGAGGAAAATGAAGAAATGATGGAAAGGTACTGGCCATTATGAAATCCACACACCACCTTAGGTATGAAGGATGGGCACAAGCGAAGGGCCAACTTATCCATTTACAAATCTAGGGAAAAGCGAATGAGCTGAGAGGACCTGACATTCTCTGGCCCTATAAGCTGAAGTTATTGCCACCAATAAAACTGCCGTCAGGGTACGGAGTTGGCCCATGCGTCTGTGCAGTGGTTCGAAGGAGGATGCCATCAAGAAAGTCAACACAAGACTCAAATCCCACTAAGAAAAAATAAACCTAAGTGGGGGGCACAAGTGAACCTTCCAGATAATGTGCCACTTGTGGCAATCTAAACAGGGAAGATCAATAAGGAAGACTCATGAAGTCACAGGGCAGCCAAGTAGCCCTCATCTATATTGCCTGCCAGATGGTGTTGTACAATGGGCTATGCAAATCGCAAGACATCGGAAAGGTGAGAGTTGAAGGGATTGAAACCTTCCAGGTTCCACCATTGAACAAATTTGTTTGTGACCAGCATAGGTGGATTTGGTAGCAGGATTCCTAAACACCAAGATCATATATGCAAAAGGACTTTAGCTAGCACCACTCAATCTCTATGCATGCAGCCACAGTTTCCGGGCATTGGTGTGAAGGACCTCACCATCCTGTAGACAGAGCAGACCCATCCTGTGTGGGAGAGAAATGGGTGGTTGAATGCTGAGTGCCAACTGATTTGCATGCCAAATCCTCTGTGCCCAGTTTGAGGCAATCAGGATTAGCTGTGCTCGATCCTCCCACTCCTTCCACAGGACTTTTGACATGAGCAAATTAATCAGTGACACGCACATCGGCCCCTGAAATCAGCCGAACCTGAAGCACCCCAAGATACCACTGAGAAGACTGTGTATGGCACAAAAGCGAGGACACTACCTGTTTCAGGGTGTTAGCAAACAGACTCTGAATTGAAACCTCAATCTGGAGAGGATAACCTCCCTCCTGTTGGGGTGCAGCTCCCACTTTTGGTCTTCCGGTGAGAGAGGACTGAGATTAGGCACCTTCATGTTGAAGAAGCATGTGAGGAGGCCTGCTACTGGCATGATTGCCTATCACTGCAGCCACTACCTTAGGTGAATTCCCTCCAAAAATAGTGTCCACAACTCCATATTGCCCTATATAATGGACAGCAGCGGTGTTCAACAAATGTTAGACTGCCTGCAACATCTATGATATGTAGACACTGACCCAGTGCGGACAGAAGGCTTGTGCTGTCATGTCATATAGACTGGCGCCACCAACCCAGCAAGCAGTAGCCCATGACTACTGCAGCCTAGGCTGGTGGAGGGCTGAAAAGGTGACCTTACAAATGGTTAGAGTGATCAATCTATCAGTTGAGAAGCGGATGAACAGAGTGGAAGAGCTGCAAGACTCCCTTAATGGTCAGCCACTGTAATCTCATATTTGTAGGAGGCTGGCCTGGTGTGTATTGGGTACCAAAGGTACTTTCACCTTATACCAGGTCCAGTTATCCCTTATTAGTGAAATGTAGTGAGTGTCTAGCAGCCAGGCTGTCTAGGGGTACCTGTAGCTGAGCATCCAATGCTGATCTAGGAGACATGCAAAGCTCTTGCAATGCCACTGTAGTCACACAACACTCACACACGAAAGAAAATACTTAGGCCCATATTTATACTTTTTTAGTGCCACATTTGCGTAATTTTTTGGCACAAAAGTGGCGTAAACTTGCAAAATACAATTTAATTTTGTAAGTTTGCGCCGATTTTGCATCAAAAAGCGGCGCAACTGTGGCGCTAAAAAAGTATAAATATGGGCCTCAATGTTACAAAAATAAAGGTACTTTATTTTGGTGACAGAAATGCCAAAAATCCCTTAGAGACTATACTCCCTTAGGAGGTAAGTAATATACACAATATATACAATAGTATCCAAAAATAGGTAAATAAACAGTTAGAAAACAGTGCAAAAGTAAAAATCACAATAGGTTGCAATGGGCCTAGAGGGAACACAAATCATATACTAAAATAGTGGAATGCGAAAGTCGGTTTCCCACCTAGGCAAGTGTATTGTGTAGAGGGGCGCTGGGAGTGTAAGAAAACACCAAAGGTGAGTTATAGAACCCACCCCACAGCCCAGGAAAACAGGAGTAAATCACAGTAAGTTTCCTGAAACACACAAAACGTTGTGATAGAAGATTATGCAAGAACCAAAAGAGGCTGCAAGACACAACAATGGATTCCTGGACCTGAAGACCTGCGGAAGAAGGGGACCAAGTCCAAGAAGCACTGGAGAGTCCAGGGAGAACGGGAGCCCCTGATAACCTGGATGAAGGTGCAAAAGAAGAACCACTGGTGAAAAGACAAAGTCAGTTATGCACCCAAGAAGATAGATGGGGGTTCCTAGTTGGTGCAGAAGGTGTCCCACGCTGGATGGATGATTGCAGTCTGATTTGGGTTGCTGGATTCCACCAACAAGCCTTGGCACACGCAAAACTCACGGTTAGCGGAAAATGGTGCTGCCTGGGACCAGGAAGGAACTGGTGGCTTCTACCCAGGAGGGGGAAACAGAAGCGGCTCTCAGCAACTCAGAGAGCCCTCAAAAGACCAGGCAGCACGTTCAGACGTCCCACAGCATGGGGATAAAGAAGGTGCAAATGGGGGTACACACAGCACGACACAAAGGGATCCCACACCGCCGAAGAACCACTCAGGAAGCTGTGCATCGCAGGATTGCGTGCTGGGGGCCTAAGCTGTGCTGTGCATGAAGAACTTCTTGGAAGGTCGCACACAAGCCTTGGCAACTGCAAGTCACACGGTGCACAGGAGTACTGTCTTGCGTGGGAAGACAAGCTCTTACCTCTACCAAAGTTAGACAGCTGGACCTTGGGACTGTCGGGGTCACTTTAGTCCACTACCCGTGTTGTTGGATCCATGCTCGTCATCGGGAGAAGGGACCCACGCTACCGGTCGTCACTGCAGAGTGGTGCCTACTGAAGCAGGGAAGTGACTCCGTCACTACAGGGTAGATTCCTTTGGTTCTTCTGGTCCAGGCTGAAGACAGGCAGTCCTCTGAGTATGTACGACCTAGAAACAGTTCCAGTTGCTGGCAGGAGCTGAAGATACAATGTTGCAGAAGTTGTCTTTTCTTCTTTGTTGCAGTTTGTAGAGTTCTTAGAGTGTTCAGCTGAGGTTCCGTCAGTAGAAGATGAAGTAGAGGATGCAGAGGATTCCTACTGGAGTCTTGCTATCTGAATCTGAAGGAACACCCAGTAGGGAGACCCTAAATAGCCTGAAAGGCAGATTGGTCACCTAACCAGGTAAGCACCTATCAGGGGAGGGCTCTGACGTCACCTGCTGGCACTGGCCACTCAGATGCTCCCAGAGTGCTCCACCACCTTGGACTCCAAGATGGCAAAACCCAGGGACATTCTGGAGGAGCTCTGGGCACCACCACTGGGGTGGTGATGGACAGGGGAGCGGTCACTCCCCTTTCCTTTGTCCAGTTTCGCGCCAGAGCAGGGACTGGGGTCCCTGAACCGGTGTAGACTTGATTATGCAAGGTGGCCACCATCTGTGCCCTTCAAAGCATTTCCAGAGGCTCTGGAAGGCTACCCCTCCATGCCTGTAACACCTATTTCCAAAGGGAGAGGGTGTAACACCCCTCTCCCAAAGGAACTCCTTTGTTCTGCCTTCCTGGGCTTGAGCTGCTCAAGCAACAGGAAGGCATAAACCTGTCTGTGAGGTGGCAGCAGCTGGGGCTGCCTATAAAATCTCAGAAGGCTGGTTTGGCAGTATTGGGGGTCCACTGTGGAGCCCCCAGAGTGCATGGGATTGTACAACCAATACTAGAATCAGTATTGGGGTACAATTCCCAGTTGTTATACACCTTACATGGCCATATTCGGGGTTACCATTGTGAAGCTGGACTTAGGTATTGACTATGTCCAGTGCATGCGTAAAATGGGGTCACCGCACTCACGAAGTCTGGGGAAAATGGTCCTGGATGACGTGGGGGCACCTCTGCTAGTGCTGGTGTCCCCACACACAGAGGTACTTTGCACCCAGCCTTCAGGGTTGGAAGGCCTGACATATAGGTGACTTATAAGTGACCTGGTGCAGTGTAAATGGCTGTGAAATGGTGCATGCACCATTTCACACAGGCTGCAATGGCAGTCCTGTAGAAGCCTTTGCATGGGCTCCCTATGGGTGGAAAAAGTAATGCTGCAGCCCATAGGGATCCCCTGGAAGCCCAATGCCCTGGGTACCTAAGTACCATATACGAGCGACTTATAAGAGGTGACCAGTATGCCAATTTGGGATGAAATACTGGGTTACCAGTATGTAGTGACAAATGTGAGAGGAGAGAGAGCACAAGCACTGGGGTCCTGGTTAGCAGAACTCCAGTGACACAGTCAAACATAATGACAAAAACAGTGAAATATACGGACAAGTAGGCCAAAAACCATAAGCACTGGGGTCCTGGCTATTAGGATCCCAGTGACACAGTCAAAACACACTGATATCAGGCAGAAATTGTGGGTAACATGCCCAAAAGAGGGTACTTTCCTACAATATTTCACTGAAGAGCCATCTGGAGTGTGGCATAAACAGGATGTACAATGCTATGACGCTAAGCAGATGCAAGATCTGCAGAATTGGGGTCCGAGTCTGAATCAGAACCCTTGTAATCATCTCCCGACTATTCACAAACCACTGAAGGATAGAAACAGTTTTAATGTGGGTTGTGTCCAATACCACCCCCATGAAGTACAGCCTCTCCATAGGTGGAACTTTTGGATGTTGATGTGAAAACCTAGTCATGGAGGAGAGTCATGGGATGATGGAGATGTTCCTGATCACTCACATTTCTCTTTGGAATGTATACGCTGCTCAAGTATGCAGCACTGCATTGGTCTCTGAGGCTGGTGCACTGACTGCTGAATGAGATGAGTACTGCTCTGTGTATGTGCTGTTCTGGCCGGAACATGTGATGCAGAATCACTACTTATGCATACCAACGTCACACACATTAACATCACTACATATGTGTGCCAATGTTCGGCCCCCTTAATTAGGAACAGATAATATTTTGTCACAAGTTGATGCTTTGATCTTGAGATTTCACATCAAGCATGGACTAAGCATCACCACATCCTGAGCTTTCAACCAGAAGATTAATGATTATAATGATGGATGCCAGTTCAAAAGGCCTCGGAGCTCTGTTGTTACAATAATCAGGAGGAACAGAGAGAATATTTTTTTTTTGTTTTGCGTGGCTAATGGGAGTAGATGTGAATTATTCAGTTTTAGAGAAGAAAACCATGGATGTGACCTGGGTGGTGAGGAAATTAAGGAAATTTCTTAGGGCAGCAGGTTTGAAGTCAAAACAGGCCACAAACCATTAAAATAAGTCATTACAAAAAAAAACCACAAGTCAATAGTCTCTCCTGTAAACTCTTGTTATAGAACCTTTTGACCAATTGATCACTTATGAATTGGTCTGTGAAGTTCCCAAACACACACTTGGCCACTAAAACTCTTAATGACGCTACATATATGTAAACTGTCTCTATTGCAGATTCTCCTCTTAAGAAAAACGTCTGCCTTCTCACTATAAGATTTGGTGGGTTTAAAAAATGTTTTTATAGTCTCTTGATAGCCTCGTCATACTCGTCATGTTCTTCTTCCCCATCTTATGGTACATATGTAGAAACATGATCAAAAAAAATCCCAACGTTGGGGGCGTGGCCAGGCAGCCGAATATGGCGGACGTGCTCTAGTCGAGCTCAGCCGGGCTGCACCGTAATTCTTGATAAACCGCTGACTCCCTGGGGCTGTCTGCCCGGGTAAAGCGCACAGAGGCAGCGCAACCGAGGAGCCGTGGAGCAGATTGCAGGTCGCTCTTGAAGTGAATTCCCAGAGAGGCAGAAAAGGACACTGCAGCTGGGAGCCTCGAGCTGGGACGCCCTAGGACACTAAAGTGAGGCCTTCGAGGGTGGTGGGAAGGCCGCATAAAGTCTCTGCTCCCCAGGCGGCAGTGGCGACAGGTGACAGGACATCTCTGAGGGGAACAATGGCGCGGCTTGGCTACTTGTTGCGCCTTCTGTTGAGGGTGTGGGGCGAGTGAACCCCTTGATGCCCAAGGACCCTGCAAGAGAGTGAGGGGGAGTACAAGAGTGAGCAGTGTTTTGGGAATCTTGTGCAAGACTCCCCAAGTGAGGACTGCCTGGTGCTTTATGACATGCTGTGCTGAGTGAAAGATATGCATAAATAGAGCGACCTGACCCGCCCTGCCAGTTGTGGACCAGCCGTGCTGACCCACGAGGACACCATGGCCAGAGAAAAACCCTCAGCCACCAAGTCAAGGACCAAAATTGACAAGTTTGCCAAATAGGCCTCATAACTTAATGAGGCTGGCACGATGGGAAAGGAGGTTCCGTAAGATGGAAATCCACATAATACTGTCACAGAGGTTGAAACTAGGGTTTCTAAAATGGAGGATACCCTTAAATTGCATGAGACTCACCTCACAATCCTACAATGACGAGTCAACCAACTGGAAGCACATTTGCAGGATGCGAAGGGGAGATCTCTGCAATAACCTTTTCATTGTGGGCATCCTCGAGAAGCTGCAAGGGTCCTTGTCTACATCCTTTATCACTAACTGGCTCAGAACTGCTTTGTGGTGGAGTTGGCCCACCACACACTGATGGCTACACCTCAAGTGAGGGCTCCACCTCGCCCTTTATTGTGCAGGTGCTTAACTTTGCGGATCGAGATGCAGTAATTGGGGCAGGGAGTAAGCTTTCTGACTTGCCACTCGCCCCATGATGATCTTCCCTGACTACATTCAAAAGGTCCAACAACAACGCTTTTTCCAGGAGGTGAAACAGAAACTCAGGGCCTTGGGAATGAAGTGCATGCTGCTCTTTCTGGACAGACTCAAGGTCCTTTTAGAGGACAAAACTCTATTTTTTGATACACCAGAAGCAGCATGAGACTGGATTGAGGAGCCCCCAATCTTCATGACAGAGGTGCCTCTTGCCCAGGAGGCAAAGAGGGAGTGGGATGGAGGAGGTGAGGGGGGCAGGCACACAACTACAAAGCCACCAAAGGGACAGGAGGGCTCGATCCCTGGGACCCGAAGAGGTAACGGAAGGATAGGACTCATCCAGAGCCACAGAGAGCACACCCTCACTAGATCCGCCTACTATGCTCACTGCTAGCTCCCCAAAACACAAGTAAGCCCTGAAGAAGTTACCCCATAGCACTGCTACATATACACATATGGCCCAAGCAAACTTGTAGGCACTCGTAATAACATTAACCACTTCACTTCCATCATCTACTACTCTTAGAAGTTTTTTGTCTATGTTATAGTTATAGGTTCTAGTTTCAAGTTAGAGGGAAGGGAGTTAGCCTATGGGAAGTTGAGATGTTCAGTGTAGTCGGGTTGGCTTTACCCCAAAGGCACACAACTGGTACTTCTAGTTTGTGAAGTATGGGGAGAGTTTCATTGAAGGGAGGGGTAAGTACAGTTATGTTTTTGCATTCAAACCAACATTATGCTCTAAACAGAGTGGGGATGACCTGGCTGGGTGGCGTTCCCCCGCTCCTACCACTACTTCTACATCCCACTGCTCTATACACCGCTCCACATAGGGGAACAAACTAACAAAGGGGCCCCACAGACACTATTGCTCCTCTCTTGGAACATGAATGGCATTCTGGATAGACTCAAACGAGGCGCAGTGCTTAAGCCAGCTCACCATCATGGTGCGGATCTCCTTCTGCTACAGGAGACACATCTTATGGGCCATGAGTGCCCTTTCTTGGCCCGGAGGGGCTACTCCCAGGTTTACCAAGCAGGTTTCCATCAGGGGAGTGGCTATTTTCATACACAGATGGGTCCCCCTGAGAGTGTCACATATGTAGCATGATAAATGAGGCAGGTATATAGCGATTTCTGTTACGATGGGGGGGGGTCTCTGTTGTCCATTATGTGTATATTCCCCCCCCCCCCCCACCCCCGACTGCATCATTTTTTACTGCTTTGGGCACTCTCCTCTGGGAGGTACCTGAGGCACCATGGTTGATTGGGAGAACTTCAACGGGTTCTGTGATCCAGGGAAGGATTGTTCTGGCGTGCCACTGGGGGGCGATCCCTCTCCACTCTCGGTCTTCCTTTGTAATATGATGGGGATTGACGTCTGGGGCACACCATCTGCATGAGAGGGGGCCCACTGCTCCTTTTCTAGGTTGGATTACTTCATAACTCCCATACAGGAGGGCACCGGTTGCGAAGTGTGGATTTGCTGGCGAGCGGCCTTTCCAACCATTCCCCCTGCTGATGGAGATGGAATGGGGTCCCCCACACACAGCATTGGGTGACAACTCAATGGGTGGTATTTAAAAGGAGAATAGATCAGGGAGGCATGCACACAGATGCGTCAGAGGTTTTAAGAGAAGAACCTGGGCTCCATTGACTCCCCTACAGTCCTATGGGAGGCTCAAAAGGCCACCCTGCGGGGGAATTTATCAGCTATTGCAAGTGCCAGTGAGCCCAACTCAGCCAAAGGGTCGATGAACTTGAGACCTGGGTGATTACCCTGGAGAAAAAATACATTGACTCACAACAGGAGGAGCTCCTTTGAGGCTCCCTTCATATGCAACTTGTCCTAAAACAAGAGCTCACCCAAGAGGCCAGAGAATTATGGATGGCTACTCTGAGCCGTATATAGTAATGGGGTGATAAAACTCTACATTGGCTCTGCACACCCTGTCAACCCAGATCCCTGGTGACATTTCTAGAGAGGGTCAGTGGCACCCGTGTCACAGGCAGTTGAGAGATCACAAATTAGTTTGCGACACACTATGGCAAACTTTATGAGGCTGTGCTGGGGGTCCCATACCCCATCTGTCACCTGAGATGCAAAACTCCCTAGAGGCAGAAACAACCAAGGACGAGCTGAGGGTGGCCATGGGTCAGCGCCACCTGGGCCAAGCACAGGGGCCCTTTGGGGTCCAGGCTGAATTTTGGCACTTGATCTGGCTAACCTCTGGTCCCTTGATGCTGAACATGTTCAACAAGGCTCTAGACTGTGCAGAACAGCCCCAAGACTTGCGGACAGTGATACCGAAACCCGGTCTTCCGGGTACCATATGTGAGGAGTTTAGACCAATCTCTCTGCTGAATACGGAAGTGAAGGTATGGGCCAACATATTGGCAGGCAGGCTGGCGAAAGTGATTCATCACTTGGTCCACCCTGATCAATCCGGCTTTATGCTCCATAGAACTACTAGGCAGAACATACAGAGGCTGTATAGCTCCCTGGAACTAAGCAGGAACTTGCCGGGCCAACAGACACTCCTGATAGTCGACTTCCAAAAAAACATTCAACATGGTAAGCTGGGACTAAGTGTTTGCCCAACTCCATCGCTATGGGCTTGGCCCAAATTTACTCGGTGCGTTTGCCTATTATATACCCACCTGAGGGCCCAGGTGTGGATTGGAGAGACTGTCTCCTTCTGATTCAATTTTAGGCAGGGAACCCACCAGGACTGCTCCTTATCCCTACTCCTGTTTGCGTTCACTATTGAGCCATTGGCAGGCCGAATGCGGGTGGATGCCTTGCTCCGAGGCTTTCAGTGGTCTGTGGAAGTGGCTGACAGGATCTCCCTCCGCAGATGATGTCCTGATGTTTCTGGGCAATCCGGAGGCGACGGGCCACAAGCTCTTCAGATATTGCAGAGATTCTGGACAGGCCTGCACGTGAACAAGACCAGGTCGACCATCTACCCAATAGACTTCTGCCTCAACTCAGCACTCTGGGCCACAGATACCCCTGAATGGTTTTAAATACCTGGGAGTCTTCATTACACTGAACAAGGCCAATGCGTATGAACGTAATCTTGACATTGCTGTCCAGAAGCTTGCAAAGGAGGTGAAATTCTGGTTCTCTTTGCCACTCTCCCTGCTGGGTTGTTCTGCCGTTTTTAAGAAGGTGGCCCTCCCAAAACTCCTATAGCAGCTCCAGAACTTTCCTTTCCTGATTGGCCAATTCTTCCTCATAAAACGCACTGTTGTGGTCCTTGCTTTGGTGTGCGGGGTGTGAGCCTCTGGGGAATCCCTGGGTAAGTGTTGCCGACCCGTGTTCCGCAGGGCTTGCCACACCGGACACGCTCTTATATTATCGTTCACCTTGAATGACTGGTGGTTGTCTGGATTTGATGACCCGGCCTACGCTTCAAAGGGTGGGTCATTGGGTGCACTAACCTGCCACATCTGCAATATGAGGGAGCTGTCCCAAATAGGTTGCCCTTGGTCATTAGAAAAGTGTAAAAGGCATGGACAGATACACTAAGGGCTCCTGGATGGGCCTTCAAGCTAGCACTGTCGACCCCGATGTGGCAGGGGACTCTGCATCCCCAGGTGGAGGTCCTTGAAGGGTTTTTGGTCTGGGATATCATTGAAATATCAACATTGGGAGACGTTCTACAAGAAGGGCTCCTGAAATCCTTTTCAGCCCTTCAAACGGAGTACGATCTTCATCAAGCTGCTCCTGACCAACATAAAAGAGCATAAACTGTTGAACATATTTCGTCTGCTCGTTCAAAATGTGCCAATTGTATGGTTGGCGTGTGGGAGGCATGGGAGGCAGACTTATGACCGTTCAATCACTCAATCAATCATGGATTTGTAGAGTGTGGCTATTCACCCACAGGGTCTTAAGACGCTGAATGTAGGCGTACTGCTCAGTCGAAGAGCCAGGTCTTGAGGTCCTTCCTGAACTGCTTCAGTGATGCGGTCTGCCTTGGAAGACAAGGGTTGGTTTGAAGTGCTAGCAGCCCCATGCGAGACAGCAATTGCCTCGCAATTTCGATTGGCACCATTCAAATTGCAGCACAGAATATACTGCACATAAGAACAACTCCACAAAATGGGCTTGACCTCCTCAGGCCGCTGCCTGCGATGTGAGCATCCAGAGGCAGACCTGCCCCATACCTTTTGGCAGTGTCCCACCCTCACTGCTTATTGGTCCTATATTTTAGATGGGTGAGGGAGGTGCCTGGCTGGCCAGTCCCCAAAGAGCCCAAACTGATGTTACTGCATGTCACTGAGGGCAATAGATATCACAAAGCTTTGTTGTGGTTGGGGTTACAGATAGCCAAAAGAGACATTGCCCAGGCATGGGAATCAGCATTGGCCCCACCCACTAATGAAGGGGCTAAATGTATGGATCACTGTATGGCCCTGGAGAGACCAATCTACCAAGCATGTGGTTGCTCAAAAAAGTGAAAAGTTTGCAGCGGTGGGCTGATTTTAGAGGCATTACCCTGGTGCCCCGCCCGGCCACGCGATGGTCTCTGCATGGACTGGAGGGGGGTGAGGGGACGGCGGATGATCCAGCCTTGAACCAAAGTAATGTGAGAAGTGATACCCGCAGTGGCGTGAGATGCAATACCTTACTCTGTATGAACATGTATCTCATGTGGGATATTTGGTTTGTTTTACAAAATAAAAAAAAGTTTTATAGAAAAAAATCCTAACCTTCTATCCCTAAAGAGTCTTCCAATAACCATCTTTTCATGTCAGCTTTAAACTTTAACCTGGCAAGAAGAGTAAATGCTCTGAACCACTTTCTCTAAGCTATTGGTGGTTATCTGTAGAAAAGGTGATGGGGACCGATAGATTGCATCATGGTGTGAAACAACAAACAAATAGTACTATGGAGTGTCAGATACAATGAAGCTTACTCTCCAAAGTGCATTAAAATAAATGATGGAATGTGTCACTGTAAATTGTCAAATAGGGCAAAGTCGACTTACAAGAAATCAAAAAAATAATTCAGTATAGTTGAGTAAATATACTGTGAAAACTTTAGTGCAATTTTATGCACTGTATAAAATTGCACAGAGCTGGAATATAATAGTTTTGTTTAAAAAGCGAGGACAAGAAAAGCAATTAAAATAGAGGTGGATGGCACAGGTCAGGCAAAATCTAAGGTGGTCCACAAGCTCACGCGAGTGGGTGTGCAGAAGACATTATCAAAGAAATAAGGAAACGTCCATCTTCACTGATAGCATTGTACAGTAAACAAACCGATCTCTGGAATGTGGTGGATTATAAGGCTGAGAAGCAAACTTTCATGAAGTAGTGCAACTGACAGTCACTGACACTCCATATCAGCTGCCTCAATGATTGCAGGAAAACTTGTAGACCAAACAAATACACAGGTGCCTTACAGCTTCTGCTGAGATGAAAGGATGAGCATATTGATTCAGCAGGAATAAATCTCAGTTTGGGCAAATTTGCATGTCACGCGTCACCAATGTTGGGTGGCGGAAGAAGCGACTGCATGCAGATGAAGGTGGAACACACTCTTTAATGAAATAAGATACAGGTTAGGAGGCAGCTGTAAAAGGGGAAAATAGCTCTTCCTACAGACCTGTGAAAGCCATCCTCTCTCTCACTCCATCAAGAATGTTGACCTCACAAAACATTCCACATCAGGAAAGAGAAGGCAAGGAAGCTAAAGTAGGACAAGGTCAAGACATAACACATCAGTGGAAAGGTATGCATGTATTGGTAGAAAGGACAGTTAGGAATTTGTTAGGGGTGTTTAAACAGTGACAACATTTTTGAATGCAGAATGATTACTTACTGCCCGTTATGCCGACTGGCATGTAGGGCAGCAACGAAGGACCTCCATTTCTGTCTGTCTTTGGCAAGTTTCTGTATGGTGCCTGACCTGTGGACCAGGGTCTTCATTTCAGTTTTTACTGTTTGTATCCAGGTCTTGTTTTACCTGCCTCTTCCATTTGCCTTCTGGGTTCTAGTGGTGAGCTGCTGTTGTGATGGAGTCTTGTTCTCTTCTGATGGTGTACTCTGGCCATCTCCGTCTTTTTCTCATAATGATGCTGTCCATGCTCTCTTGCTTGCATCTGGTAAACAATTCCTGGTTGAACACGGTTTGGGGCCAGAAAATGTGCAAGCATCTTCTGTGGTTACTGGTTTGGAAGGCTGACAGTTTAGTGATGTCACTTTTCATCATTCTCCATCATTCTGATCGATACAAGAGTGTTGTCAGAACAGAGCTCTAGTAAAGCCTTAGCTTGGTTTTGGTGCTGTACTGAGAAGACCTCCCAACATTATTCAGCATACTGAAGGCATTCCTGGCCTGCTTCAGTCTGCTCTTGATGTCAGTGCCTGCCCTTACATCATGTCTGATAGTTCTGCCTAGGTAGGTGAACCTTTTGGTCAATGCTAGGTCCTTTCTATCCACTTTAATAGGTTAAGGGTTGAGGGTGCTGAGTGGCATGGCTTCTGATTTCTTTGTGTTGATCTTCAGTCCCATGGTGCATATGTTGAGGCGAGATGTCTTTGCATGCAGATGCTGGTGTGTGTGAAAGAGCAAAACTTGGTCATCCAAATACTCAAGGTCCTCTTGATTAGAGAATAAGGTCCATTTGATCCCTCTTGCTTGGTCTTCAGTTGTTCTCCGCATCACCCAGTCAATAACTAGATTCAAGAGCTACGCTGACCTCAAACGTCTCTGTCTCTCACAAGTCTTCACTTTGAAGTTAAACTTCCTATCTCCACTGTCTCCCACCTTGTAGGTAAAATTATCCTAGAAGCTCTTGATGAAGAGAACTATCTTGTGTGATATGCCATAGGCTCTCAGTATATGCCAGAGGCTATTACTGTGGATACTGTCAAATACTTTCCCGAAATCAATGAAGTTGATGTATATTTGTCTCTGCCACTCCGTGCACTGCGCTATGATGTAGCATAGAGTAAAGATCTGATCAACAATCCCTTTTTCCCGCAGAACCCAGGCTGTTTGTTTCTTAACTGCTTGTCCGCTGCCCCAGAAATCCACTGTAAAATGATTTTTGCCAGAAGTTACTCAGGACTGAGAGAAGCGTGATTGCATGCTAGTTGTTGGAGTTGGTTAATGCTCCCTCCTTTTGAATCTTGAAGGTGATGCCTTGGTTCAAGTCATCTGGTACATTCTTTCCCTCCCTATCCAATGCAAACAGTGGTTAGGGGATCTTGGCTGATGTTTCAAGGTTTGCCTTGAACATTTCTGTTTCAAGTTGTCTTGGTCAGGAGCTTTTCTGTTCTTGAGAGATCGGATGACAGCGGCAATTTCTTCTTTGTTGTGGGGTGGTATACACATCCAAGTTTGCCTCTGCTTCCTGGATGTCTGCTTCGCTTGTTGGCACTGGTCTGTTCAAGACTTCTTTGATGTGCTCAGCCCAGTATGCTTCCTGCTCTTTCTCTGTTGTGAGTAGTCTGCCTTGCTTGTCCATGATAGGGGTGGTGTTTGTTGCACAAGATTTACCACTGACTATCTTTGTGATTTTAAAAACCTTCCCCTGTTCTCCTCTACTGTCTGCCTACTCCACTGGGCTGGCAAGGTTATCCATGTGTGTCCGCTTTTCTGCTCATGTCATTCTTTTGACTGCTCTGTTTGCTTCAGTGTACTGTTCCTTGTACTTCTGCAGACTCTCAGAGTTGGTGAAGATTAGGAAGAAAGGGTAGCCAAATTTCAAAATTCACTAAGCCAATGAAGGTGATAAAACTGTTCAAGAATGCTATAAATACAGAAGCCACTGGGGTATGGAACGTGCATAGGGTGATAAAATGTTCACATATGTGTAAGGGATGAATTGGGGAGAAAAAGTTGCTGGATCATGTGGACAGCACAGTGAGGAGTTAAAGAATCTGCAAAGGACCTTTATATTTAGGAGATTATGTGAAGTGATGGGCTGAATATTATATGTGAGCTTACTTCCAGAAATTACTTGTGGAGTTCCTACAGTGATGAGCTGTTTAATTGTTCATATAGTTGGTTGTAAATTCTACATACTATTTTAACTTCTAACACTTTATATGTTGCTTTATTTTGCCTGTTATTGTTTGTGATTTGTATGGGCCATAAAGCCATTTGTGTTAATAAATTGGGGAGATGTGTGACATTTATAGTAGGTGTAAATTGAGATTGGACTGATGAGAATGTTATTGCTCAATACAAGGGGGAGTGGGAGACTGAAGAAGGTCTGCAGCAGGTAATGGCTAAGGCTGTTCATGTTGTACTTAATTTTACGTGTTCACTCATCTGGACTGCCTGCATCCTTTCATATAGTAGTGTGATTAGTTTAGACTGGAGGCAGCCAAGCTTGTTGAAGAGATGTATGAACTATCTTGTAATATTCTTTGCTCCATACCTGTTGATGCAAAAGATGAATTAGATTACCCCTAGACCCTTGGCGGTAGCACAGCTGAGTAGTGTTATCTGTACTCTTTTCTGGTAAAAATCTAATTGCTGCTCTGCGTGTGTCCTGGTGGATAATTTGGGTTGCAAACTTGGCTGCAACCACAGAGGGCTTGAGCCACCTAATGTGTAGATTCAAATTTTGGTGGGGTTAGCTCTGCCTGGAGTTTTAGACATAGGAACTGTTTTTTGTCCATATCATTGGTGGATGCCCACGATGCAATAAGAGCAATGACTGATATCCCTTGGCATATAGCATATGATCTTCTTATCCCTTTATCTACAAGCAAAACAAGGTTATTCCTTGTCATTTCCCTCCTCACCTCTTTCTTATCCAGTCATGAGAATCATTGAATAAGGTGTGCAGTGTTTTGGTTGATGCCATTTATCTTGAGGTGGATTGGCTTTGGTGTCTCCCTCTGCAGACTCTTGCAAAATGGTTTTGTTGGCTGTGATTCAATCAGGTCCTTCCTTGTGCTGGGCATTGAGGTGTACTGGATGTAATTCAGCTCTACAGTATCCTCCTTTGCCCTTTTTATTCATGCTTCTGCATCAGGACTTGTTACCTCTTTGTGTGTCTTGCTTGCTGTAAATGGTGTCAACAGTTTTCACTTTGATCAGGCAGTGCATTCTGGGCTCAGGATGGCCAGTGATGTTGATCAGTTCATTTCTATTTGCTCAGCTTGACTATTCAATATTCAGGAGACCTGCCTAGCACAAGCATGGTGTTCACTATCATTCCTGGTTACTACAGGATTCCACTCCAGAGACAGATGACCTGGATTTGCGGCCTTGGATAATCTGCAATCTAATTTCCATGATTGGGTTTTTCAGTAGTGCAGGTGTGGTCTATTTTGCACACGTAAGCAATCAGTGGTCCCAGCACGCTGATTGGCTTGATGTAGTTTGAAGCACTCGTAGTCCAGATTGATTTGTGGATTAAATTGAGTGTCCAGGACAGCTATCACTCTTTCATAGTCATCATTCCCTTTTTGGAGGAGGTTCTGAAAAAGCTTGAACATGTCTTCTCCGGTGAATGTAGTAGTGGAGATTGCTTGACTGTCTCATGGGTTTTGTGATTTTTTTAGAAGTAAATGTTTGGCCTGTTTAACATTTGTGTCAATTACTGATGTTATGTGGCAAGGCACTTATGCAATCCCCTTTATTGCTCATCACACACAGCAGCAACAAGGACAGAACTCTGAATGTTAGAACTCTGAAACCATTCAGGAACATACATTAATACCCAAAACCTGCAAGCTGACATGCACATATTAGTACTATGCTTGGGGTTTGGTGTTTATGTATGAACCAGGTGGTTTAGATGTCTAAAGGAGTTGCTCTAGAATCTATGAACGTGGGTTGGTTTGTGAGTAAAATTGTGTAGACAATGAAAATATACTTCAATGTTCTTTTAGTAGGTAATGCTTTTTAGGCAATTTATGAGTACTGTCAGAGAATCTGTTTCAGCTTTGTTTGGGGCAGTGTAACTGGCTTATCTCAAACATTTTTGAACTTGCTGGAGTGGCACACCTCAATGAAGAGGCAATCGGAGGCAGCATGAGGGATGTGCTTCAGAGTGACCAGCATGTGCGGCTGATCTAAGATTCAAGAGTTGCTCTTTTGCTCTGAACAAGCATTCATGTGATCACTTTGTTTATATTTGCACAGCAGACATTAAGAGGCTGGGAAGATCTCTATTGAATTAATAGTAGCATTTAAGGAGCCATATTTGGGGATCTTGTTGAGGAAAATATTAACCGTTGGAAATGTGTCCTTTCTGCAAGGTCAACCCGTAGTTTTTTGCTTTTTACTGAATCCTATTTTTATTGGCTCTAGAACTCTATGCTCTATACCTCTGCTAACCAGTGGTAACGTGCTTGTGCTCCTTTCCACATGGTAAAATCTGTAAACTGCTGATTGGTTTATTTAATTTACCTATAAATCCCAAGAATGTGTTACCAAGTTTAACCAGGACCTATAAATTAAATACTACCACTACATTACAGCACTCATTGCATGCACCACCCAATGCAGTTAATCATGTCTCCAGGCCTGCCACTGTCTATGCAGTTTTAAAACTGAAAATTCAACCTGTCAAGAATAACCCTTTTGATCGGCCTAAACCTTCTTTTAAAAATTGTCACCCCTAAGTATGCCTTAATGCCCATAAGGCAGGTTTAAAAAAGTAGGAGATATAAACGTTTCATTTTAGACATGTCCTTTCAATGAAAAGAACTTTAGGATGCAACATTAAGCTTAATAAATGTTATCTCCAGCTAGGAAACAGCTACAAATGTCATGTTTGGAATTTTGAAAGCCTAATTCACTAGACTGGGTGAAGATGGATTTGTAATAAATATCTTAGAAAGGTGACTTTTAGAGAATTGACTTTGCTCTGCCTAAAGACCCTGGAAGCAAGATCGGCATTTTGCTCTCCCACTTTCTGCCAGCCAGTAACTCGCATTTGAATATGCATGAAAGATGTGTGAAATTGCTCCAAAGGAGAAAACAATAGGTTGACCTGAATGGGCAGCAATGACCCACCTGACAGAATATTCAGGGTGGGGCGGTGAGGATCCTTTGTAGCATTAAGTGTCAAATCCTGCTTGATTGTCACATCCTGTTTCACATGTCCGCTGGGTTGCTTCATATGGCTCTTGGGGTATGGTTCCAAGAGGCCACCCATATCACAGGCTAATTTTAGCTGACACTTAGGCAGGGTCCTCCTTTTATCCCCTCAGCCAGACAAGCCTCCATCACTGTGGGTCTCTTTTTGACATCACAAAGTTTATTCTGATGGACAGGTCTGCTGGGTTTACATATAACATTTACGGTCTACTGTAAAAGGGGGAAACAGAACGCCAACACAATTTGTCTGTATCCATGAATTGAATCCACTAGTTGCTGAAAACGTAGCTTTTGTTCTACCAGACTTCTCTCTCTGAAGTTGTTGTGGGTACAGGCCTTCTTCAAACTGGATTTTAGCGCTGAATGTGGGAGGACACTAGGATTACCATAGTATCCCTACCTATATATACACCCAGCTTTCAGAGCTCAAGTATAGTGCAGCCAAAGGTTTCAGCCGACTTGAAAATGCCCGAAATGGGTAGGCATCTCGAGGCACCCATTTCATAATACTCCTGGTTGTGTGAAAGATTAGAAGACTGAACCTTCTGTCTGACACCTGAGAAGAGCCTAATAGGCTGGACCTGCTCTCTGCCCTGTACCCAGGATAAATAAGTGGATTGCAATGATCATTCGGCTAGCCTCCTTCAAGGTTCAGGGATACAACAAGCTACAAGAGGGCTTCCTTGCTACTGCCCAGCTAATCAGTGGCAACTGGACGTGGACTATACTCTGCCGACACCCTGTAAGTCACTAAGGGCCTCTCCTTAGGTCCTGGAGGCTGTAGAAATGTACTTGGATTGGGACATAATAGACTAAAGTTAGAAGGTAAAATCTTTTTCCCAGGATGAACCTGTGCAGAGTATCAGAACCGCACTCCATTTTGGTCATCAAATTGTACCTATGTCCCGGTCTAATGCGACCATTGATTATCATTGGCCCTTTATGGTCTTGGCACTATTCCTACTTAAATGTCATTTCTCTAGTTTCCCCTGTTGGATCTTTGTCACTTTTTTTTATTACACTGTACTCTCTTTTTCTAATTCGCCTTGGAATTTTTATTGTTTTGCATTTCAAGTTTATTGCTATTTTATATATATATAAAAAAAAAAGTTTATTGCTATTTTAACACTACATAAATACTTAAAATATTGCTTCTAAATTAAGCCTGTCTACTCGGTGCCATAGCTACCAGGGGTTTGAGCTCAAGATTTCAGAGGAGAAAAGGAAGTTGATGGGAGTAGTGGAGTCAATTTTGTTGCACCAACTAGCAACACTTTTGGGTCTGTTGTCCGCCTTGTTACAGGTGATGTGTCCATCTCCATAGCATTACAGCGCTTTTCAGAAATTTAAAGCTTACCATCTGCACATGGGGGTGAAATATTTTCTGAAATTGAGTTTATCAGAAAGCAGAAAACATATTAGATTAGTAATTTGCCAGTTTAGAAGTCTAGAATGGCAGGTCAATGTTTGGAGAATGTCTTGAGATCATAAAAGATTTGGATGCAAGTCTTCAGTGTTTGGGTGAAAGATGTGAATTGGTGACAACAGGGAGCAAATGGTCAGACAAGGAAAGAGAAATGCATATCAACTATCTGAAGTTGTTGCAGGATCATTTGCAGTGGGATGGTGAGTGAGAGACTAACGAAGGTGCATATTACTGAAGATGGATAATGTGTAAGGTATGTGACCAGATTAGGGGATCCTCGTTTGAGAGCATTAGCAGAGTTGGCAAGAAATTTCTAGCACTTTTGCCTGCATCAGGACATCATGAGTCAAGCACAACTCATTCCAGTGTAAAGCAATTCAGTGGCAGAGTGGAACTGAAGACATCTGAGGTATTCACATGAGAGAATGTTAGACAGGAAACTGTTCAGATTATTGGAGAGGAGATTGGATCTATTTGTGTTTTTTATTTAAGAAACATGCGGAATGCTCAGCTTCTTCAGTTGGAGACTGAATCCAAAAGCAAAGACGGTAGATGTGTTCCTTCAGGAGTTTCTGCTTAAGGCATTCCCGCCATTTTCAGTGATTCAGAGAGTGCTAATGAGGGTGAGGAGAGAGGAGATGGAAGTTATTCTAAAACTCCATTTGCCAATAATAGGCATAAGTCCCAGATATGATGGAATTGTTTACAGACAATCCTGTCTGCAATTCCAAACAGTTCATGGTGGTCATTATGCTTTTAGCAGTCACCTGATCGCCATGGCAGCGGTGGTGGTCAGTCCGCCGCCAGGCCGGCGATGAAGAATGCCATACTATGACTTTGGCGGTTTGGCAAAAGCCAAACCGCTGAAATGCTGCCCGTACTGCCAGGGTGGTTGGACCACCGGGCTGGAGGTGAGCACCTCCAGGCAGGTGGTAGCTGCAAAACCGCCATCGGTATTATGACTTTGTAGACCTCCAGCATTTCTGTGGCTGTCATACCGCCACAAAAATGCTGGTAGTCATGCAGCCGGCGACAGGAATCTCCATTCCTGTCGCCGGCATTCACCCCCCTACACAACCACACACCTACATACATGCAACCCCACTCACCCATGCATTCACTTACATACACCCCGACACACTAGCCCCCAAACACTCACTCAGATACACCCATTCACTCGCATGCACGCACTCAGACATACACATTCACTTGCATGCACGCATTCAGACATACACATTCACTTGCATGCACACACTCAGACATACACATTCACTCGTATGCATGCACTGACACACACACACAGACACCCCTTCCCTCTGCATTCACACAAACATACATGCACTCACACACAGACACCCCTTTCCCCCGCATTCACACAAACATACATGCACTCAGACCGACACACAGACACCCCCTCCCCCGCATTCACACAAACATACACTCAGACACACACACAGACACCCCCTTCCTCCTGCATTCATGCACACACGGTGACACCACTCACATTCACACAACACCCCCCACCCTTCCACCCACCCTTTTGGACGAACAACTTACCTTTTCTAGCTAGGTGGTCGTCCGGGTGGGGATGGGACCTGGCGTTTTCCACCGCCAGCAACGCTCCGCTGGCAGGACTCCGCCATGCCGTATCATGTATCGTAATACGGCGGGCGGAGTCTTGTTGGTGTGGCAGTGCTGGTGGTGGAACCGCCTCTCTTCCTCCATCAGCCAGGCTGACAGGGCTGGATTTCTGTCTGTCAATGGGCAGAAATCCTACCTAAGTCAAAATATGGACCACCAGGTCTGTTGGTGGCAGCAGCTCCGGCAGTCTTGGAAAAAGACCGCCGAAGTCGTAATGACCACCCATGTGCCTCTCCTTCTCTAAAGATGTCCACATTCCTCCAGTCTCTTGACCTCAACAATGTGTTCCCCCACCAGAGCTGCTCTCATCTGTCTCCAATATAAAATCCAGCTTTTTAAAAAAAGAATTGCGTGGCCATTCCACCCTTCCAAATTCTCCTTCCACCAAATCTATTCCTCCTGTACCTCCAGGGACAGAGGCACTAAGTCTCCGTACCATAACCCTTTTGCTATACCCAAAGTCTTCAAATGCTGTTAAGCTCTGTAATGCAAAGTGTAGGAAGTTGGCTCTGTATATACTATTTCAAAGTAAGAAATAGTGTGCACAGAGTCCAAGGGTTCCCCTTAGAGGTAAGATAGTGGCAAAAGTAGATAATTCTAATGCTCTATTTTGTGGTAGTATGGTCGAGCAGTAGGCTTATCAGAGGGTAGTGTTAAGCATTTTTTGTACACACACAGGCAATAAATGAGGAACACACACTCAAAGACTTACTCCAGGCCAATAGGTTTTTATATTGAAAAATATATTTTCTTAGTTTATTTTAAGAACCACAGGTTCAAGATTTACAGTTAGTAGTTTAAATGCAAGGTACTTCACTTAGATACTTTAGGAACTTTGAATGAAAACAATATCATGTACAGTCTTTGTAAAAATGTCAATAAGCTATTTTCAAAGTGGACAGTGCAAAAATCAACAGTTCCTGGGGGAGGTAAGTAAAGGTTAGATTAGGAGGTAAGTAACACACTTACAAGTCTCAGTCCTGGGGTATAGGCAGCCCACCGTTGGGGGTTCAAGGCAACCTCAAAGTTACCACACCAGCAGCTCATGGCCGGTCAGCTGCAGAGGTCAAAGAGGTGCCCAAAACACATAGGCGCCTATGGAGAACAGGGGTGCTCCGGTTCCAGTCTGCCAGCAGGTAAGTACCTGCGTCCTCGGGGGGCAGACCAAGGGGGTTTTGTAGAGCACTTGGGGGGGACACAAGTAGGCACACAAAACACACCCTCAGCGGCACAGGGCGGCTGGGTGCAGTGTGCAAATCAGGCGTCGGGTTTTGTATAGGTTTCAATGGAGGGACCCGGGGGTCACTCCTGAGTCGAAGTTCGGTTCCTTCAGGTCCTGGGGGCTGCGGGTGCAGTGTTGGTTCCAGGCGTCGGGTCCCTTGTTACAGGAAGTCACGGTCAGGGGAAGCCTCTGGATTCTCTCTGCAGGCGTCGCTGTGGGGGCTCAGGGGGGTCATCTTTGGTTACTCACGGGCTCGCAGTCGCCGGGGGGTCCTCCCTGAGGTGTTGGTTTTCTGCAGGTCGAGCCGGGGGCGTCGGGTGCAGTGTGTAGAGTCTCACGCTTCCGGCGGGAAACGTGAAGTCCTTGGAAGTTGCTTATTTGTTGCAAAGAAGTAGCTGGTTTTGAACAGGGCCGCTGTTCACAGGAGGTTCTTGGTCCTGTTGTCCAGGGCAGTCCTCTGAGGCTTCAGAGGTTGCTGGTCCCTGTCGGATGCGTCGCTGGAGCAGGTTTTCGAAGTTGGAGACAGGCCGGTAGGGCTGGGGCCAAATCAGTTGTCGTCTTCCTCCTTCTCTGCAGGCTTGTAGGTCAGCAGTTCTTCTTCTTTATTCAGGTTGCAGGAATCTGATTTCCTGGGTTCTGGGGGGCCCCTAAATACTGAATTTAGGGGATGTTTAGGTCTGGGAGGGCAGTAGCCAATGGCTACTGTCCTTGAGGGTGGGTACACCCTCTTTGTGTCTCCTCCATGTGGGGAGGCGGGCACATCCCTAATCCTATTGGGGGAATCCTCCAAACTCAAGATGGAGGATTTCTCAAGGCAGGGGGTCACCTCAGTTCAGGACACCTTAGGGGCTGTCCTGACTGGTGGGTGACTCATCCTTGTTTTTCTCATTATCTCCTCTAGCCTTGCCGCCAAAAAGTGGGGCAGTGGCAGGAGAGGCGGGCATCTCCACTAGCTGGAATGCCCTGGGGCGCTGTAACAAAAGGGTTGAGCCTTTGAGGCTCACCGCCAGGTGTTATAGTTCCTGCAGGGGGAGGTGAGAAGCACCTCCCCCCAGTACAGGCTTTGTTCCTGGCCACAGAGTGACAAAGTCACTCTCCCCATGTGGCCAGCAACATGTCTGCTGTGTGGCAGGCTGGTAGAAACTGGTCAGCCTTCACTAGAAGTCGGGTAGGTATTCAGGGGGCATCTCTAAGATGCCCTTTGGGTGTATGTTACAATAAATTGAACACTGGCATCAGTGTGCGCTTATTGTGCTGAGAAGTTGAATACCAAACTTCCCAGTTTTCAGTGTAGCCATTATGGAACTGTGGAGTTCGTGTTTGACAAACTCCCAGACCATATACTCTTATGGCTACCCTGCACTTACAATGTCTAAGGTTTTGCTTAGGCACTGTAGGGGCATAGTGCTCATGCACATATGCCCTCACATATGGTATAGTGCACCCTGCCTTAGGGCTGTAAGGCCTGTTAGAGGGGTGACTTACCTATGCCACAGGCAGTGTGAGGTTGGCATGGCACTCTGAGGGGAGTGCCATGTCGACTTAGTCATTTTTTTCCCACCAGCACACACAAGCTGTGAGGTAGTGTGCATGTGCTGAGTGAGGGGTCCCCAGGGTGGCATAAGACATGCTGCAGCCCTTAGGGACCTTCCCTGGCATCATGGCCCTTGGTACCAGGGGTACCAGTTACAAGGGACTTACCTGAGTGCCAGGGTTGTGCCAATTGTGGAGACAAAGGTACAGTTTAGGGAAAGAACACTGGTGCTGGGGCCTGGTTAGCAGGGTCCCTGCACACCTTCAATCATAACTTAGCATCAGCAAAGGCAAAAAGTTAGAGGGTAACCATTCCAAGGTGGCATTTCCTCACACAAAGGCCTTGGAAAATTTGCCTGAATGGACGAAAACAGTAGCCCAATCACTCGTGCAAAATCTCTTAGTTGTACCTGCTCTTTTCTCAGTGAAGATTGCACATCCTGTCTTATTTTCTTCACTTTATTTTCTGGAAGCTGTAATTGACAGAACTCTTTGTCCACCATGAACCCCAAGAACTCCGTTCTCTTAATTGGATTTAACACAGATTTCTCTCGAATTATTAGAAATCCTAAATTCTTCATAAATTCTTCACTAAAACTAGGTGTTCCTTTAAAACCTTGATATACTGGGTCATTATCAGTATATCGTCCAACTAAATTATCATTCTTACTCCTCTATCTCTGAGAAAACCTACTACCAGTTTCATCACTTTTGTGAAACACCAAGGGGCCGAAGTTAGCCCAAATGGTAGACTCTGAAACTGATATAATTGATTTCTCCACCTGAACTGCAGACATTTTTTGACTGTCCTTTGGTACTGGGATCGTGAAGTAAGCATCTTTGAGATCCAACTTCACCATCCAATCCTGCTCTTTCAACAGATCCCGTAAAAGATGAATATCTTCCATCTTGAAATGCTGGTAAGTTACAAATTGATTCAATTTCCCTAGATTTATTACCAGCCTCCAATCCTTGTCCACCAAAAGCAATGTACTCACAAATCCTTTCTCTTGTTCTCCTATTTTCACATTCACATTATTTAACAACATTTGAGCCACCTCTTGTTGAACTATTTGTTCCAACTGATTTAAAAATACCTGTTCCCTTTGTTCCCTTTGTCCTATTACTTGCACAGGTTCCTGATCAAACTCTATTATATATCCCTCTAAAGTTCGTAACACCCAAACATCCTGAGAGACTGTCTCTCAATTTTCTCTGAAAAATCTTAATCTTCCTCCTACACCTGTCAGGATAGAAGTAGAAATAATCCTCATACTCACCCTGGTTTTGAGCTTGTCCAAGGGTGTGACCCCTTGCTCTGATGTTACATCCTCTACCTCTCCCCCGTTTAGGGTAAAACTAAGATCCTCCTTGGCTTTCTTTGTGATATACATGGCCATGATTTTGGACTATAAATCCTGCCCGGCCAATAAATTGCCCCCTATTACCGGCTCGTCCATTAAACTACCATTTGAAAACACTCTACACATTGAATAGTGAGCTTTATCTAGGCTTGTAAAGGTACACACATAGGCCCTCATTATGAACATGGCAGTCCGGACTGCCATGCTGGCGGTGGCGGAAATTACTGCCACCGGCATTGTGGTCTAGACCGCCATATAATAAACACAAAGAGACCACCACAGGCAGAACTCTGCCACCGCCAGGCTTCCGCCGCCAGACAGCCTGACGATGGCGGAGTTCCCTATCCGAAAGGGCAGCGCTGCAAGCAGAGCTGCCCGCTGTATAATGCACCTGTGTTCCCCCAGCCTTTCCCTGGCAGTTTCCCCTGTCAAGGAAAGGCTGGCGGAATGGGTGCCACTGCACGGGCATGGGCAGTACAGGGGTCCCAGTTAACAGCCCCGTCGTGCATGTCACTGCCTGATTTACGGGCAGTGATATGCGCGACGGGTGCTGCTGCACGACCGCACTGATACATTGACGACGGCTCCATGTAGAGCCATCTGCAATGTACAGGCCCAGCAGCGTTTCCGCCAGCCGGCCCAGCGGAATGTTGTTTATTTGGCCGGCGGGTTCTTCAACGTGCTGGCGGTCAATGTTCCGACCGCCAAGTTCGTAATCACCCCCATAATTTGGTCAAAGACTTGACCATCCCTTCTCCAAAAGTGGGCCACCAGCCTCTTCTGAGGATTCTTTATTTGCTAATTCACTTAACTTAGGGCTAATACGCATCAGCACTGTCTTCCTTCTTTCTGCTAAAAGCCCCGCATTTGCACTCCCCAAAAAGCACATTGCTCTCTGACACCAACTGCATAATAGATGCAGATCTATATCTTTTCCCTTTAAATAGGCCTCTTCCAACGTATGAAATATCCTGGCCAGTGGTCCAAGACTGTCAAGCACCTTATCCTGACATTGCTTTAAAGAATTTTCCAGGCCTTTCCTCGGATCTTTACGCTGTTTAAATAAATACATTATCATTTCTGGGTATAAATTTGACGTCATAGACAATGACGGGTCTAGAACACTCCACCCTCATCACATTTCTTTCATCTTTTTCAAATGGCCTACTTAAATTTGCCTTTATATATTCAGAAACATGATCCAATGGCCACCAGTCCTTCCCTCTCGGTGTCTGATATCCTTTGGATTAAATAGCTTTTGGTCAAAAGGACCAATTATAATTTCTTTAACATTTCCTCTAACATTACTATCACTCTCCTCATCAAGACCATCCTTTTACTCTAGGTCTAGAATATATTCATATAATCATCATTTTCGTTGTTATCATTTGCCATTCCAGCACTCTCATCTGAATACTGATCTCTTTCAGCATCAAGCTGACTGTCTTTTGTACCACGTAGGGTACCTTTTTTTTTTGTGAGACGCCTTGAACTCCAATCCCACCTGCCGTCTCTTGTAGGTGCTTCCTTTTAGAAAGACACTTACCTCCAGGACCTCTTTGACGATCCTCCTCCTCTGATAAAGAGTAAAATTCCTCCTCATCATTACCTCTTCTTTTGCCTAAAACCTGTTTCACAGACCCCTGCACTACAACCTTTAATTCGTCAAAAACAATTTAAATTCCTCCAGATTCACCTCTTCTCTGCTCAGTTCTGACATTTTTCTAAATTTTAATATGCTGGTGCCTGTCAATTTCCCAAAAAGATCTTGATCACTGTCCTGTCAGCGTTGTAACTGTAACTCCAACGAATCACTCACGGTGACTCGTTGCCTAGTGAATGGCCTTGCAGAGCAACCCGTTCTAGAAAAAATACATTTTGTTTAAAACAAGGGCTACTTTCCCTCAAAAAACAGCCCAATCGTTTATCCAATGAGGAAGTGAACACCAACTTTGCGTTATGATTTTCACTCCTAGTTCCGATCTGCCGTATGCCCCCTTATCAATATATCTATGAAATATATAAATTAACTAAATCTATATTAATAAATATTAAAACATAATATTCCTCACACATCTACAACCATAAATTGGATAATGCCTTACAAAAATGCAATCTAACAACGTAGACACATTCAGAAATGCCACAACAAATAATCATATCATGTACTTATCTGCTCAGAAGCAGCAAATAAAAGAGGGAGAAAATGGAGGACACAAATTCTATATGGGACTGAACATTCTTTTACTATTATGATGTTGTTAAAGTTCTATTTGGAAACTTTGAATGGTTTTGCTGCAGAGGAGGAGTAAATAAAAGTGTACGGATAATGTTAGCCTCTTGTTTGACATAAAATCCAGGGTTACTTCCTTGTTACCTCCAGTTACTGAGAGATTCAACAGGAGAGTGTCATGAACTAATGGTATGGAGTCAGTTACAGTTGATTACTTGGAGGATTTCGGGAGAGTTTGGCAGCTCTAAGGCTCATCATTGGAGGTTTTGGAAATCAGAGAGTCTGGGCACCAAGGCATAAGCCAAATTGGATGGCATACACAAGATGGGTTTGTTGGTGTTCTGAGAGGGATATGCAATTTTGCATTTCCTAAATAGCGACTTTATAGAAATCGCTATTTAGGAAATGCAAAATGCTATGTACCAAGATACCGATTTCCCGATAGCGATTCCTACCATGTAGGAATCACTATTAAGAAATCATAAATAAGAAAACCCATGCCATTTGTGACAATGGGCCTATTCCTATTAGGAAATCGCTTTTCAGGAAATGCAGAATCAAGGATGGGTATGGGAAAAACGGCCCCCCGAAATACACACCAAAAATTGTGGTTCACATGTAGAGCACACATATGCCCAAGGGACATTTGTGTGTTCTATTGCACTTTAAAAGAAACGTTTTGGGGTGCTTTTTTTAAATTGCACATGGTTACCATCGACTTGAAGTAGATGGTAATTGCATTTCCTAAATGCTCAAAATGCTTTGTACATGTGAATAGGAATCGCAAATAGGTAATCCCTATATGCGATTTCCTATTCAGATGATCACAAATTGCGATTTCTACTTAGTAGAAATCGCAATTTGCGATTCCCTAAATGGGTTTGTACATCTGAAATGCCCATTTTTCATTTCTTAACAGCCCGAAATAGCAAATCGGAAAATTAAGAAATGCAAAATGGCTTTGTACATCTGGCCTACTGATCCCATAGCAGCATCTGTAGTTAACGTGAATTTTTGGACGAATACATTATGACAGGGTGTGTTTTATAGTAAACATATGCATCAGCGATATCGACTGGGCATCTTTTAGAAGATGGTGATTTAGTAGAGCAGCATGATTTCATGAGGAGATTGGTTAAGAGAACACATCTGGAAGCACCACCCGGGACAAAGTATACGTTTTTATGAGATGTGAACATTGTCTTAAGAGATCTTATGGAGAGTTGAAAGAATGAGGATTTAATTTTGAAGAATTTATCATTTAAGTTAGCAAAGCTAACTAGGTGGGTCATCTAGAAGCTATCAGCTGGTATGTTTATTATTTCATTTTATGACAAGACATAAAACAATCTCTAATATGAGTTTTTTCCCCCTTAAATGAATGACTATGAGGATTTGTGTGTGGTGAAATGTCTGAAAGAGTGTGAGATGAGAACTAAACATTTTAGAAGACGTGGGAAATCACAGTTGTTGATATCTTTCAATACCCCGCCCTCCCCACACACACAAGCACACAGAAAAACTGGTTTCCAATCCAACTTTGGAACTGGATAAGGAAGTTATGAAGGAAAAGAGTTGAGTATAGATCAGTTTTGGGAGCACTCAGAACGAGGTGGAAAGGCTAGCAAAGCAGTTGTGGTTGGAGAGTGTTTGAACATTATTCAATTATTCTCAAGTCAGCAGATTGGGCATGCGATTCATCATTCAAGGAATTATGTTTTGAACGAATTTAGAGTACTGTGGAAAATGTTATATCAAGGCTTTGAACATGCATCATTTTGGCCTGTTTTATTTGCCATAAAATGCAGATTTTCCGGCGCCCTGGTAGGTGGAAAATAATGATCTTATTAAAGACATCAAGGCTAACATTATCCATCCTAAGTGTAATCCCCACCCCGACACCTTCTCCCCTGTTAATGATTATTTTTTTCTTGGTACATGACCGGTCCAAAGGAAAATTACAAGGAGTTCAGTAGGACAATTGGTACTCAATGTGGTTCCTATTGTAATGTTCAAAAAGATCTTCATTAAAAAGACAGATGGTTAATTTGCAGCAATATAGACGGGAGGTGGCTGCGGTTTCTGCGTGTTTGTGCATGTTGCAGAATGTTTTGATGGTTCTAGTGTTCAGAGTTCTATACTTGTTGCTGCTGCGTGTGAAAGCAATAAAGGACATTCCAGAATATTAGCTTCTGTGTCTTTAATAAAATCATGATTTTCTACCGGCCAGTGATGTGGAGCATCTGCATTTCGTTTATATTCTTCTGTACTGCTAGCTTGTGCTAGCTTGTGAGGGTCAGTGCCCTCAGTGTTGTTGTGGGCTGCACATGCTTTCCCAGACCCGTGTAGCAGATCTCAGGCTGACTGTAGGCTTTGCCATCTTCTCTAGTAGAGTTGCTTTCTGAGATAGCAAATGCTCCTCTTCAACCCTGCGCAGCTGGTGAAGTTCCTCAAGCACCAGCAAGAGCCTCTGGTGCAATTGTGCTGCTGTGTTGGCTGCATTTACACTACATGGTGCTCTGGTAGAAGGTAGGGCTGGCCAGGCCAACCATACCATGCAAGGCAGATGATGAACTGCCCATGCTATGCACACACAATACAAAAAACAGATTTGTGGTGCCTCTTGGCTCTTCACAAACTTCCCTATACGTTTCTAAATCAAGGAGGCAGGGCAGTTTTTACAAAAGAACTTCTTGTACTCATCAGTTCAAAGGCTGTAGAGTAGACTAATGATGCCTAATTGCTGGCTGGATTGCACTGACACAAAAGGTTACCTCTGAGCTGCGATCACTGTACTGGCTGCCAAAGGCACAATGCACTGAATTTTAAATGCTTTGTGTCACCCACAAGGCCTTTTTATGGGTGCAGGTATAGCTGATCTACCACCATTCTTAAACTCCTATGAGGCTTTACTTCTCAATGTACCAACGATGAGGAAAGTGTGATTGAGCAACAGGTCCTTTTCGATGCGGGCCCCTCAGCTGTGAAATGCCTTTCCTCACAACATTGAACTATTGAGCCCCAAAGCTTAGGAGGAATTTGACTACTTCTGTTTCCCGAATAATGACCCAATCTTGTAGTACGTTGAATTTTCTAGGACTAATAATAGCATAATATATCATCATCTTTCCTACCTAAACATGACAAAGAACAACCAAGTGCTTTCCCTAGTAAGGACTGCCTAGAAGCCCAATATGATAGTCCTTGTGGGTGGGCGGGGAAGGGCATTTGATAATGGATGTGTTGGGGCGGGCGTAGGATGCCATGCATGGGGGAAATCTGTCAACTTAAAGGGGATAGGATGGCAGATGTGATGTGTGTTTCAGTGGTTGGGAAATGCAAAAATAAACAAGGTGATGAATGGAATGCTTGAATTAATATCAGCCACTGGGAATTGCTCGCAGCCGCATCCCAACCCATTGGTTTTTTTTGCCCACTGAGCCACCCCAATTTGGACCCAGCCATATGCAAATCAGCTTTAACCCTGTCTCCCAGGGGAATAGTCCAGTCCAATCTGCCAGGCCAGGTCCTCCCTGGACTCGAAACAAGCATCCTAGGAATGATTTCAGGGTATCACCCCTCATCCGCCAGATTAACTTGAATCCAGTGGTACAGTGAGGCGGGGACCCATGTCTGTGCATACCCGGTGCACTTAGGGCGGCAAATGCAAAAACAACAAGGTGATGGATGGAATAGGATTCTTGAATTAATCTCAGCCACTGGCAATCGCTCGAGTCCCATCCCAATCCGTCCTTTTTTTGCCCACCATGTGACCCAGTTTGGACCCAGCCATTTGCAAATCAGTCTTGACCCTGCTCCCCATGGCAATAGTCCAGCACGAATTGTCGGGGCAAGTCCTCCCTGGACTGGAAACAAGCATCCTGGGCCAGTTAAGGGTGGTCAACGAAGGCAAGAAGGGTCACGTTTCCAGGTACTGGCCATGTATGTAAGGTGGAGACACAGTTCCTGTTATGGAGTGTCTTTGGGGTTTAGAAGCGATAGGACAACAAGTATGGCATTGTGGTGGTTGGGCACAGGACACTTAGGCCCATATTTATACTTTTTTAGCGCCGCAATTGTGCCGCTTTCTGACGCAAAAGCGGCGCAAACTTACAAAATACAATTGTATTTTGTATGTTTGCGCCGCTTTTGCGTAAAAAAATAACGCAAATGTGGCGCTAAATAAGTATAAATATGGGCCTTAGTATTGGCATGTCATGTGTTATTGAGGGTGGGGCCAGGGGACGCAGCTATGTGGTTTGTTTTGGAGGGTGATCTGTCAGTAATTCAGCTATATGTTTTGAAAATTTGGGACAGTACAGCAGGTATTGGGGGGGGGGGGGGTGTTTTCGAATTGGAAAAGGCAAGATGCCAGATATTTCAAGGTCTGTAGACCTGGATGACGGGCATGGGATATGTTTTGTAGGGTTTTGGGTGCTGAACTCCAGGTATAGGGTGTGCTGAAAAATGACGGGCAGAGGGGGTGCGGAATTCTAGCATTGTGATATGTTGGGAGGTTAATAGTGGTAGGACACCAGGTATAGTGGTAGTTGCGGGCATGATAAATAGACTGGTAGGGAGTGCGGTTTGAAAGGTGGACTCAGAATGCAGGTATGGGAGTCTTTTGAATGTTGTTTGGACTAAATGCTAAGTGGTGGGTCTTTTGGAGCTTGGGACAGTATACAAGCGAGATAGTGGGTTTGAAGGTTGCAGGTGGGCACACCAGCACATATTTGGAGGTCTGCAGACATGGAAGCAATGTCTGGGATGTGATTTGGTGGATGTTGGGTACTGGACACAAAGGGGCATGTTTATAAGCTCCTTATCCTGCCGTTGTGCCACTTTTTGTGATGCAATGGTGGCACAAACCTTGAACTCATACTATGAGGTCATTCGTGTGGCGCTGAATGGTCTCATGGATATGGAGTGAGGCAAGGCAGCGCAAATTGCTGTGTTCCCTTACTCGGCGCAAGGGAGACGTTCCATGTGCGTTGTGGTGGATGTTTCCGCACAACACTCATGGATTTTGACGCATCCCCAGATTTACAAGAGCTTGTAAACCTGGGGATGCGCCAAAACCTTGCACCTCCCCAGAGTGGTGCAACGAGGAGAAATATCTTTATTTCTCCTTGTTTTTTCCTCTCTCCATGTGTGCTGCATTCTGCGCCAACGCAGTGGGCAAGGGACAGGATTGTGCCACATTGCTGAAATATGGTGCAATCCTGCCCTTTCCCTTTGACGCAGGGCATCAAGGCAACTTGCTGCGCTGCCCTGCGTCAAAAGCCCATAAATATGGGCCAAGGTATTGGGTATAGTGGAAGGTGTGGGCAGGAAGCCAGTCTTGGATGTGTTTCTGGAGAGGAAGGTTGCTGGAAAGCTCAAATGAAGTGTGCTCTGTGGTGGGAAAAGGGAAGATGTGATGTGTGTGGTACACTTGAAGCATGGAATAATGGTGTGTTGGTGGATGTGGCAGGGTCACTTTATATGTGGTGCATTGTGATTCTGAGGTTACAAGAGAACAGGGATCCATATATGGATTTTTTGGAGGGTGGTGACATGATTACACAAAAGGTGTGTGTTTGGGAGGATTGAGGTGGTGTGGCCATGATGCTAGGCATGAAGTGTGTTTAGTGCTGGGCAAAATGTCAGGTGTAGGGTGTGGTTGATAGTAGGGGTGGGCGTAACTTGTGTAATTCCTTGTAGCATAATCACATGGAATTAAATAAAAACTCTCCAAGATTATGCAGAATGACGTGTGAAGAGTAATTTTGTATTTAGTGCTATCTTCTTAGTGCAAAAATGCCTCTTCATGTTTAAAATGGATGGGAGGAGGCATTTTGCGCTAACATGAATAGCCACTCGCACTTGCAAACGTGCAATTAGGGTAAGATCTTTCCCCAACTTACTCCAGGCATGCAGCACTACCTTCTTGGTGCAAAATGCACCCTTGTGTCCAAAATGGGTGCAAGGATGCATTTTGCTGAAAGAAAATAGTGCTAAATGCAACAGGACACAAAAGCTGTGCAAGTGGCTGCTCGCTCACGCTCGCTAAATGCACTCTCGTTGTCTTTCCCCCAAAAAATATTCTTAAATCTTAATTATGCAAGGTGCATAATAGCTTTGTTATAGGTAATTCCGGGTCAAACAGTAAAGGGGAATTACCAAAATAACTCCAATTACTTCAGCGTAATTAAATTACTCCAAGGCCTAGTTGATAGTAGGTAGGAAACCTACACACACTCGCCACAAATAGGCAAACATAGGTGAAGGGCAGAATGCTAAACCCTGCTTCACTAAACTATGGTAGATCAGGAAGGTATTATTTGCCCTGGTGGGAGAATACAACAACTGGCTGTCACTATCAAATCAAATCAAATTATTAACATTTATAAAGCGCGCTACTCACCCATGCGGGTCTCAAGGCGCTAGGGGGAAGGGGGGGTTACTGCTGCTCGAAAAGCCAGGTTTTGAGGAGTCTCCGGAATGCGGAGTGGTCCTGGGTGGTCCTGAGGCTGGTGGGTAGGGTGTTCCAGGTCTTGGCTGCCAGGAAGGAGAAGGACCTCCCACCCGCTGTGGAGCGGCGGATGCGAGGGACGGCAGCGAGCGCGAGGCCAGAGGAACGGAGGAGACGGGTGGGGGCGTAGAAGCTGAGGCGACGGTTGCGGTATTCCGGTCCCTTGTTGTGGAAGGCTTTGGGTGCGTGGGTGAGAAGTCGGAAGGTGATCCTTTTGCTGACTGGGAGCCAATGCAGGTGTCTCAGGTGTGCGGAGATGTGGCTGTTGCGGGGTACGTCAAGGATGAGGCGGGCCGAGGCGTTTTGAATACGTTGCAGGCGTTTTTGGAGTTTAGCGGTGGTCCCAGCATAAAGGGTGTTGCCGTAGTCCTGGCGGCTGGTGACGAGGGCGTGGGTCACGGTTTTTCTAGTGTTGGCGGGGATCCAGCGGAAGATCTTGCGGAGCATGCGGAGGGTGAGGAAGCAGGCGGAGGACACGGCGTATGGACATTCTGCCGGATAATACCTAACTGGATCAAAGACCTGTGTGTTTTACCCTGAGTGGAGGCTGCCACCCGTTCCTGTAGATGTTGGGGACCAGCAAATTTGATGGGAAAGCTCTACCGTTTGCTATTTGGGGATCAGTAATTATCACACCAATGCAGATTTGCTTGATGGCAACCTCATGAGAGGAGTCACTTCAGTGATGTCCCAAGGGACGTTCTGGAGATCACTTCCATTGACTAGACCGGGCATGGTTGTGTTAACAAAAGTGGTGATGCTGCTTTGAGACCCTGATTGAACAACACAACCTCCCTCTGGGACAGTTCTTGGGTCATAGATATTTAGTTGCTGCTATCACATCCTTTTGAGATATTAATACCTCACAACCCTCCACTCACCCACTAGTGGAAATGCAATTCACTATAGGCACTGGTCAGAGATTGGTCTCCTGGTTACATGGGGCCACTCAGGAATTGACTGCCGATCCATCGGGTTGGTTCTGGGAGTGATGGGAGGCAATCATGGGTAGACATTTTACACAGAAGTGAGAGAAAACATTGCTATCCCCTCACAAAGTCTTCAGAAATGCCAGATTCCAGCATAACCAGTTCAGCATAGTCACAAGGCTTACTTGGCACCTCCACAATTACACCAAATAAATCCGGCCACCAGCACTAAGTGATTACCCCACATCTGCTGTGACCTACCGGACTCTGACCTACAGCATATGTTGTGGACCATCTCTTGATATCCACCGATTGGAAAGAGATATACACCGCACTGCACCGCATCCACAGGTGATCAGGTGGGAGTGGTTAGTTTAGAGGGATCCTTACTGAGACTGTATTGATGCAACAAGTCCAGTAGAAAGGAGACTAGATTTGTGGACCTTGCCCTATGGTTGGCTAAGTGTTCCATAGCTATGAAGCGCAAGGCTTCTTCCTCTCCAGGACTATCAGACTGGCACACAACGGTACTAAAATGGGCTGAAGCCGAATCGACAGCATTGCGCATGGAAAAGGCCATGGACCTTCGACAGTAAGCCATAGCGAGTATTTGGCCTGGCCTGACTTTCTCCTCCAAAGAGGCCACTGGGGATGATACACCCCATGCAACCTTCTTGAGGTCCTTCCTCATTCTCTATATGTTATTTAGAGACTGACAACACCATGCCCAACCTGAGATACTTGCCTGCTCTTTCCTCCCCCCTGCACCCCCACTCCCCATCTCTTTGCTCCTCCAGCTCTTGCACCTGCCTCATGTCCCCCGGCATCTACTAGCCCTACTGGGACTCCCTCAAACACAGTTTTTGGAAACACAATACTATAGTTGACCTTTCTGTGCTCTCATATTTTTTCCAGATATTTGAGTGAGGAATGCCTTCTTTTTTCCTTTAGCTGTTTAACGTGCTGATGACTGAGCGTCCAATATGCACGCTGATGCGTTTCTTTCTTTACATCTATTTCAGCTGTATGCTACATTTATAATGTAACATTTCATGGTTACATTGTAGAACGTGTTGGCTGTAAAAAGAAAAAGTAGTTAGGAAAGGCACCTTCAGATTTTACGTTTTTCCTCCACAGTAAAATATGTTTCCAGGTGTAGAAATGCATTCCCCTCAGCCCCTGGCACTAAGAGGACGTTTGGGGCTTGGTAGAAATTTAAGCATTTAAGTGCGTAATCTGGGCGTAAAGCCACAGGGAATGTTTGTACACATCCACAAATATGATGAAAAAGTCTGTGTTTACCAATCCCTACCCGAGAACAAACATGATGCTTTCCACAGAAATCAACAGCAGCACAATTGTGCCACGCGCACTGATATTCTGTCATCATCGGGACGATTTAGGGTTTGAAAAATTGCTCAAGTCGATGACCGAATTCTCCCAGTGAATCCACTGTACATGGTAGCCCAGGATTCTTGATTGCGTAAAGGCCTGCTGCAACTTTTCTAGTCACTGCATCTGCCTTATATGGGACAAACAGTTGTCCTTTTTTAGGTCGAGGGCGCAAGCGCTTTGACCTCTTGTTAGTATTGTGGGCTTTTAACCACGCCCATCACTTTCACTCGTTCGTGTGCTTGCCTTTCAAAAATCCTTTTTTATCATTGGTAAATGCTTTACGTTTGCCCTCCTTAGGGGGGTTATGTTACTCCATTGCAACCAGGGCTGGCTTTTGGGCGGTGCGACAGCACCGGGAGCTGACATCCGGTTGGCGCTGTGTTTAGCAATAACTTCTGAAACTTGCGATTTAAAAGCACCTGCTGAAAAGTTCCTTGTACGTCCAACCTTCAGGAAACAATTAAAATGCCAACATACCTCTTGTGATCAATGTTCCTGCTACGGAGAGAGATGGGAGTTTTGCCTAGTGCCAGCTATGCCTCAACATAAAGTAGCATAGAGGGTTAATATGCCTGTTGCAAAGAACAGAACTATGGGGCATATTTAAGAAAAGTGGTGCTGCACATAGTGCAGCACCACTTTTCTTGCACCCCCTAGCTCCCCCCTGATGCCACTATGTGTGCGTCATATTTAAAATACGGGTCACCATGGCGGTAGTTAACGGACTAGTGTCAGAACCTTTTACGCTAGTCCGGTGCTTTGAAGGATTAGCATAAAAAATGTTGACGCTAATCCTGCAAAGCACCCAGAGGCCCATTGTAACCAATGGAAGCCTCCTTATAATGCCTGCTCTGAGCAGGCGTTAAAAGTGCCGGGAAAAAAATGACGCAAAGAAATCTGACAGATTTCTTTGTGTCATTTTTTTGCCCCCCCCCTAAAGGGGAGATGCCCCCTTTGCATACATTATGCCTGGCGCAGGAATAATGTAGCGCAATGCATGCCCAGCGCCACTTTGTAAATATGGCACAGCGTTTTTTACTTTCTAACGTCACATTAGCGTAAAAGAAATGATACTAATATGGTGTTAGAATGCACTAGGGGCTCTTAAATATACCCCTATGGGGCATATTTGAAAAAAGTGGCTCTGAACACAGTTCTGCGCCACTTTTCTTGAGCCCCTTAGCACCCCCTAAACACCACCATGTGTGCATCGTATTTAAAATACGGCGCATCATGGCAGAAGTTAGGGGACTAGCGTCAGAATTTTGAACGCTAGTCCAGCCCTTTGCAGGATTAGCATCAGAAATGTTGAAGCTATTCCTGCAGAGCACCCAGAGGCCCATTGTAACCAATGGAAGCCTCATTTTAATGCCTGCTCTGAGCAGGCGTTAAAAGTGTCCAAAGAAAATGATGCAAAGAAATCTGTCTTTCTTTGCGCCATTCTTTTGGCGTCCCTAATCAGCAGAATGCCACCTTTGCATCCATTATGCCTGGCGCAGGCATAATGTAGCGGGAAGGGTTGCAAAGTGGTACAATGCATGCATTGCGCCACTTTGTAAATATGGTACGGCATGTTTGGCCTTCTACCGCCACATTAGCATAAAAAAATTATGCGAATATGGCGTTAGAATGGCGCTAGGGGCTCTTAAATATGCCCCTATATTTATTTATAGCTGAGTGAATTAGTTTATGGCAGCCTTTACAAGTGCTTTAAAACACATGAATGTATGTGATAGGGGAATGATAAGAGATGAGGGGCATATTTGCTGGGTGGTAGTGAGTCAAACCGAGGAGGAGGTCATAGGGTGGGGGGACACCAAAATTAACTGTTGCACAGGTCGCCACCAGTCCTAAAGCCGGCCCTGATTGCAAATGACCCTGTTACATGAATAATTGCACGACTGTCGATAAGTTTGACTGCCAGCGAACGTCTTTTTGCTTTTGTGCCGCTCATGGTGGCCGTGGCACTTTCAATCGACTCGTTTATGTCAACTGTTCTACTTTGCAGCTTATGTGGCAGGAAACGTCGAGTTAGGAATTTACAACGCTAATAGCTCTAACTGGAGCAAGCGCGAGACCGATTGCATTGCAATCTTTCAAGCAGAAAGCCTCTTCGTTTTGACTATCTTGGGCTACATAACTCAGATGAAACAGCGGTTTATTTCCATTCTGATAGTTATTTGGTCTTTCTAGCGGTGCGAAGTGTGGCTACACATCTGAGAAGCCACATCACTGCCCTGTGGTACCCGAGGGCTACCAACAACATTGACCTGTCCGCCACAGACAGGGAAGCAAGCATGCCTGCTCCTGCTAGATGAAATCTCACAGAATGAAAGGCTGCGGCTTGTTAGCCTCGGAGGCAGGCGGGGTCCATCTTGTGCTCGGTGGGCTTAGCTGCTCATGTTTGTGTCTCCTAATAAGGGCTATTTTGAGAGGAGGAACGTCGAAGAAAGTTAACTCCAAAGTAATTGAAACTTGTTCAGCATGGAGTGCGGTGTTTGGCCAGTTTGGTAGTTTAACCCTGAGCTCAAATACAGGGCCCAAGCTATAAGTAGGCGCGTCTGGTGTTGGCAGATGTAGTTTTGGTAGAGCAAACCCTGGTCGATTGGGTACCATTGGTACATTTAGGGACGGACTGTGTATGAAACTGGGTTATTGCGTCTAATCTGTTCTATTCACCTGTTTTGTAAAGCACATGGCTACCCGAAAACAGGCTTCCCAGCGCTGTTGGTTCTAGCTGGGGGGGGGGGGGGGGGGGGGGGGGGGGGGGGGGGGAGGGGGAATAGTTAAAAATAATTGGGGGAAAAGATACGTTTTTAGTTTCTTTCTAAAAACTCATGAAATAGTCCTCCATCCTCAGGCTAATAGGCAAGGAATTCCAGAGTTTAGGTGCAAGATATGTGAAGGAGTGACCCTCTACTCCTAGAAGATCGAGATTGTTGGACCTAAGAGCCCTCTTGGTCCAGTGGGAGGTGACCAGCTGATGGAGAATATATGGGCCCACTTTGTGTTTTGCCCAATGTGTGTGTATAGTGCCTTGATCTGTACTCTACAACTTATGGGCAGCCGTAGAGAGTTTTAAAAGCTGCTCGTGCTCACTGTGTTTTAGAGATACCTAACAGTATCTGAGCAACAGCGTTCTGAATGATTTGACATTTTTTAATGACTGACATTGGACTGCCCAAGTAAAGTGAGTTGCCATAGTCAAGGCGGGAAAGAATCAATCCTTGAATCACAGTTCTTCGTGACTCCATCAGGAGCCGTTTCAGAGTCTTACTTAAGGCTCAGGAGGCCAAAGCAAAAGCACCTTCCTTGCTCCTGGAGACATGTTTTTCCAGAGTAATCCCTTGGCTCTTAACTTCCACCTTAGGGAATGGAAGTTCTCCTGGGGAGGGAGGCCAGACAATCAAGTCCCAGAGTGTTGGGTTGTTACCAACTACCATGCATGAGGGGGTGGAAGCCCCACTCAGGCAACAACCATAATCCTTGCCGGGGCGCACCACAAAAGTAAAAAATTAACCTGTGCTTAACCGTCTCTTAGCTTCGCACAAAGTAATCAGGATTAATTTAGTAGCAAAGTGTAAAGCATTTATGCAGCACACAAATAATATTAAACTGACAACACAACACAAGAAAAATCCCAAACCAATTTAGAATAATAGCGTAAATGTTCATAAATAAAATGATACCAGAACGACAAAACCCAATTAGTAGAAACAGAGATGTTCAATTTTAAACTTTTAGCATCATGGATGGTTGTGACATTAGGGCAAAGAGCAATTCTGGTGTCGTGGAAGGTCGGCGGTGCAGTGCGAAGATCCCAACAGGTGTCGCAGACGGCCGTTGCTAGAGCTTTGCCTTGGTGGTCACAGTGGGCAGTCGTTGCTATAGCGCACGGTGCAGAGCTTGCATTTTTTGCCGTCACTGGTGTTGCTGTAATGTGAAGCCTAAGGTTCATCGGAGCTTTGCGTTGGCAATCGGTGTTTGCGATAGATCTTGGTGAGAACGGGCCTGTTCCCAGTCACAAAGAGCCCAAAACTTCAGGAGTTCGTCTTTCTTCACAGGAGGAGCTGGTCTGATGCCAGCCAAGGGACCAGGACCTAGGGAGGCAACTCTTTGGGATCGGGAACTCACTCCAGCAGAGGCAGCGGAGTTAGGCAGGTCCAGTGGAAGAGCTAGGCAGGTCCAGTTCAGTAGTTTAGCTTGGCAGTTGCAGAGAGGCTTCTGGAGCTTGTTCTGTTGCTGTATCCCAAAGATGAGGTCAGCTGGCTGACCTTTGGAGTCACTCAGGTTAGTCTGCAATGAAGGGAGTAGTTTGAGTCTTCCTTCTCAGAGAGCAGGGCAGTGCTCAAGCATTAGGGTAGGGCAGTCATTCTTCTGTAATGTCCACACACCCAGGAGTTTACTGATCAGTGGCTCTGGAGGTTGTGTTTACACCTGGTGCCAGCTTTTGAATCGGGGATGGGGGTTCCCTATCTTTCCCTCACATCTGATCCTGACAAGTTCTTTCCTTCCTCTCTCATTGCTCCAATGAATGGTGTCAGATTCCTTTGTATGTGTGTGAAGCAGATTTCTTTGAAATGTAAGTGGGTCAGGGACAGCTCCGCCCCAGCCATTCTGGCAAGATGGCCCATCCTGCCCACAGCCCTTCCTCTCTGTGTCACTGTCTAGGAGGAATACACAAATCCCAGAACATAGTCATTCACAGTGATGTAACCCAGGACACTGGTAGAAGATACAAATGGTTAGGACAAGAAAATGGCAACTTTCTAAAAGAGACATTTTCAACTGTGACTTAAAATCCGACTTTGCGTGTAAACAATATTTTTCTATCTGCTCCGAATCTCAAGTCATTGCTTACTAAAAGTGATAAGGTAACCCAGTGTTAGATATTGGAAGAGATAGCCCTTACAGCAGTGAAAAACTACTTTAAGAGTTTTCGCTACTAGGACTTGTACAATTTAAGCCCATGTTAGACCTGGCATCCTTGGTGTGGTCTCCCCTGTCTTTTTTGCCTCTGCTTCCCATGTTGTGACTGTGTGCTGGACTCTGTTTTTGCCGTTTGATACTGTGGGCACTTTACCACTGCTGACCAGTGCTAAAGTGCAAGTGCTCCTGTATACATTGTATGTGTAAATGGCTTTTCCATGATTGGCATATTTGATTTACTAGTACATCCCTAGTAAAGTGCACTAGAGGTGCCCAGGGCCTGTAAATCAAATGCTACTAGTAGGCCTGCAGCACTGGTTGTGCCACCCACATTAGTAGCCCTGTAAACATGGCTCAGACCTGCCACTGCAGTGTCTGTGTGTGTTGTTTTAAACTGCCAATTCGACTTGGCAAGTGTACCCAGTTGCCAGGCCTAAACCTTCCCTTTATATACATGTAAGGCACCCCTAATAGGTAGCCCTATGGGCAGGGTGCAGTGTATGTTAAAGGTGGGGCATGTACTGATGTATTGTACATGTCCTAATAGTGAAATGCTTCCAAATTCGGTTTTCATAGTTGCAAAGCCTATCTCTCTCATAGGTTAACATGGGGGCTGCCTTTAAATAACCTTAAAGTGCAGTTTCCCTTTGAAAGCAGATAGAGATGTGGCGTTTGGGGTGTTAGAACTCACAATGTAAAAATACATCTTTTATTGAAGGTGGTTCTTAGGTTTAGAAAGTAGGCATTATCTTGCTTAAACCATTCTGTGGCTGCCTGCTTGTGTATTCCCTGTTTGGGTCAGACTGACAGTTGTGAATCCCCTCTAGATAGACAAAGGGAGCTGGGGTGTAGCCTGCATATCCTGATGAGCCATCTGAGCTAGAGTGGAGTGAGGAGTGGTCAAATACACCTGAATAGGGTGTGCCTGCCCTCACACAATGCAGTCTCCAACCCCCTGGTGTGTGTCTGGGGCCAAGCCTGGGCAAGACAGGATCTTGTGAACAACAGAGACTTTCCTTTGAAGTTTGACTACTTCAAAGGCAGAAAGGGGCATAAGTAGTAGACCCAAAACCCCAGATTTTTAGATCACTTCTGGAACCAAGAGGAACCTCTGCCAAGGAGAAGGACGGAAGAGCTGGAGGAGGAGTACTGCCCCTTTGCCTGTGACTGTGCTTTGCTGGGTTGGCCTGCAGTCACTGCTTCTGCTTGAAAGAGGGCAAATACTGGACTTTGTGGTATAATCCTGCTTGTGAAGAATCTCCAAGGGCTTGAACTGAGCTTGCCTCCTGTTTTAAAGCATCGAAGACTTCCTATGCCAGCACCTGGACTCTGCTGAGATTCCTGCCCTGCCAAGTGGTGCCCTATCTAGTCCCTGGGCCCTTGAAAGGTGAAGCTAGTAGAAAAAGGACAGAAATCCACACACAGGAAGCCATGCAGGGAAACTTTCGACACACCATCTGCAACGCAGCTGTAAAATGATGTGCCGCCTGCTTCGCGGCTGAAATAGACGCTTCACCTGCATCGCCGCTGGGAGATCGACGCATCACGGCTGGAGAAAGGACGCAACACTCGCTTGAAGCTGCTGATTATGACCAAATGCCACACAGCTCGGTTTCCCAACACTGTGCGCCGGGTTTCTCACGCATCGACGTAGGGCGTCAAAGTTATCATGAACCTGCACGGATCTGAGGTGCCCTGTCCAGAAATCGACGCATCGCTCTCTTGCGGGAGAGAAAAACTACACATCGCCTACCCGATCGGAGATGAAATGACGCACGGCCTCACTCGCAAGTAAGGAATCAACGCATCGCTGACTTTTCTGACGTACGCTCACCCGTGCGGCTTTATTTTTGATGCAAACCAGGTGCTTTGTGTAGAATCAACGTTTCTATTGTTTTCTATTGAGTAAGACTTTTTATCTTGCAAATTCATATCTTGATTTGTGTATGTTGGACTTTTGTTGTTTTGGTCCTGTTTGATTTAGATAAATATTACTTATTTTCTAAACTGGCATGGTGTCCACTTTGTAGTGTTTTCACTGTATTACTGTATGTGTTGGTACAAATACTTTACACATTGCCTTTGAGATAAGCCTGACTGCTTGTGCCAAGCTACCAAGGGGGTGAGCAAGGGTTATCTAAGTGTGTATCTCCATTACCCTGACTATAGTGAAGGTCCCTGCTTGGACAGAGTGCAAACTAAACCGAAATCTGCTCGGGAGGGCAGGCAATACTACAACAGCCAGCAGTTTAAGTGGCAAGAGAGCCGCTCACCGCCATTTGGCACCTGGAGACGCACTTAAAGAACGCTGCCACCCGCTGTGAGGGACACTCGGAACCAGCCTGGGGGGGCCGCACTCCAACAGCCAGCAGTTTAAGCAGCAGGAGAGCCGCCCACTGCCATTTTGCACCCAGAGGAGCACTTAAAGCACACAGTGACCCTGCTGCGTGGGACGCGCCTGGGCAAAGACTGGGCCAAGAGCGGGCCCATCTTCGCCCATCATTGGCCAGAGAAGGTTGGGCTGGGCCACTCCCCTAACATGCTCATATAGCCCCTCACTGACAGTAAGTGGCACTTTAATTGATAATTTTGTCTGCAGCCTACAACTGCTGTTAGTCATTGGCTATGTAAGAACTGAGACTGTTATTGATTGTATATATTAAGCTTTTGGCACATGGGAAAGATGGGCAAACAGAAGGTAGCAACTTCTCAGGATAGTTTTAAAGGTAATTGCACACTAGATTGCTTCTTGCAAAAGGCGGTTGGAGCCGAATATTGTCCATTGCAGCTCCCCTGGCCATCACTTCTTCACCACCCCAGCTACTGTTGAAACCTCAATCAGCATCAAGGGCTAACCAACATGAAGATAAGCGAGATGGTAGTCAGGAGATACCGGACACCTGCTTGACCGATCTATCTAGGGTAGTGCTCCCGTCGGTCTCATTGGGTACTTTGGTCGGTGCAACAGAAATTCCAGCTGTTAAAGGGAAAAGAAAGCGTGGTGATAATTCCCTAAAGAGCAAGCGTGCATGTACAGCGGGCACCTATAGCTCCAGAATTGAAAGTCGAATGGCTGAGAGACTCCAGATGGATCCTGTTGATCTAGTTGCCCTAATAACTGAGCATATAGTGGAGGATTTAGCCAAAAGACTGCATCCTAAAGAGCACTGTCTAATCGCCATTGAAGAGAAACTGGGAGGGGGGTTGTGCAACTACTTGAGCCCAATGCTTTATTGCCTTCAGTCCCCTCCCCACATCTCCAACCTCAGGGCAACTTTACATTGTCTGAGTTACAGGATGGGGCTTTTCTGTGCCAAGAGGGAACCTCAATACTCCATGTAGTACATTGCAATCTTGCCCGTGAAAGTACCTCTCCCGGGCTGCCCGTGAGTAAGGACCTGACTGGATGTTCCAGCTATGTTTTGGAGAATTGCCACTTTGGAAACGTAGTCACTCATAACATGGGAGAACAGGTGACCAAGGACGACAGGGCGAGTTCTAAACGACAGGCAGCAAATATTCCAAAGAAGGCAAGAAATAGTGACAGTCTTCACAGGGTTTTACATCTTCCCCCGGAGGCCAGCCCATATGTTTGGAGACCTATGCAGAACTGAAAAACAAGATTATTCAATGGCTACATATTAATGCTAACTTCCCATTCTCCATGGTATCCTCAGCACTAATGGTGAGCAGGTTGGATTGGGTGGGCTCGTTGAAGAAGTTCTGTGAAGGGGATTGTATTGTTGTAAACTTTAACTCTCCGGCTATAGTTAATCAGATCTTTCTAAATTGTTGCAAAGTTGGTCCACTGTCTAAGGGGCTCTTCTTGTGTAAACTCTCAGCTTTGTATCCCCATTCAGGATTCATCGTTACTAAGGGGGTGGAAATTGGCCCAAGAGGCCCTGTTAGTTCTTGTGCCCAAAATGATGTTCCTCTTCTCAAACAGATTGTGTGGAGGCGGATTCCTTCCACATTGTCTGAAGTGGACTGACTTAAAGATGGGGCTAAGGAGGGGCCATCAGGAGGAGGAGGGGGGTTGATGGTAGCCTTAGATGTGCTTGATGCTCCTAGCCATAGTGATGTTCCCTCAGAGGCTGAATTGAAGCACAACTTAACTCCAGTGGGCTCACCTCCGATTCAATCACAAGCTTTGCCCAGAAGCCAGTCAACATTATTAGTTGGAACTTAGCAGGGCTAGAAGCCAAAATGTCCAAAATGTCCATCCCTGAATGTTTTTTTTTTATAAACAAGCATATGATTTGCGTATTTCAGGAAACGTGGGCCGTGGAGCCCAAGTACAGGCCAGGGTACAAGAGCTATTGGGCAGGGGGTGTTGCCCCCCCGCCAACAGCAGGAGCTGCAAAACATTTGTAAAAACAACATAATAAACTCTGTTTATTATGTTGTTTCTAAAAAAGTGGGCGGGGCCACGGGTGTGAAGTGGATGGAGGGGCCCTGCACAGCACTCCCCCTCAGTAAGCAAGTATATTGGGCAGGCTGTCTAGGGCTGGCCAAACATACCGGCGCAGTGTGGTCTTTCCAGCCCGGCACTGTGTTGCCGGGCTGGAGAGAGCCTGCATAGGCTCCCAGTCTGCCTGGGAGCACCCTGAGCGGCGCAGTGCAGGAAAAAGGTAAGTTTGTTTTTTATTACAATGTTTTTTTTGGGGGGGGGACCCCCCACCCTCCCTGCCACGCACTGCGCTGCTCCGCTTCCCTCCCGCGAGCCGCGACTGCTATTGGGTTCAGACGAATAGGGTGTCTTCCGGTAGACCTTAGGGGGGCTTACTTATATGGATCTGTGGCTCCCTCAAGTGTCAAGTGAGAGAATTGGCCATGAGCTGTACTGATCTACAGGGCTTGGTTCTGCCCACCCATGAAGAACAATCGCTACTATTAGTAAACAACTATAGTAGGAGCGTTGGAAGAAGCTGTGAATCCAAACTTTTGACTGCTCTGGACAATACGTTAGTCAGCAGAAACAGTGCCAACTATATCCTGATTGCTGGGGGTTTTAATGCTACATTTGAGCCTTACCCATTGGTGCAGGAGCTCTATCAAGAAGAGGACACTTTATGTGGTATCCCCCAAATGCTGAAGAGTAAAGGACATAGATTGACTAGGGCGGCACTCCAAATTGTTGATATCACGCTTGTCCACAGCGTTCAAGCATGTAATGGGCGCTCTTGCTCAGACACAAATCCCTCTCCTACATTTAGACGAGGAACATGCAGGAGTCACACTGACTACTTCTTACTAGATATATGCTTGTGAGGATATGTGTAAGACATGGTGGTAATGGAGCACGAGAAAAGTGACCACGATCCGCTAATACTTACTATCAGGAGTTTGCTACCTGTAATTGGGTCCCCTGTTTCTAAGAAATTTGATCGGCAGCTCACTATGACAAATATTAGACGTAATGTCAAGTGGAAACGATCAACTCTTCCCTGTGTACTATTGCAGCCATGCATACATTATTGGCACACCAAATGGAACTCATGCTCCAATTGGGGCAGGATGAGGGAAGGATATTGGTTGAGCATTTGAAATTAGTTGATCGCCTGAAATGACTATTTGTTAAAGAGTCCACAGGCAAAATGAGAGGTAAGCAAAATGATAGGTGGTATAATAGATCTTGCAGAGTAGCTAAGAATAGGCTATTGAGGGACCTTAAAAGGGGGACTAGACATTCAATCAAGCAAGCAAAGAAAAACTATGAGCTGGAGTTGACCAAGGCACGGAGAAGCTGGTAAGAGAAGTACTGGATAGCCCTGTTAGAGGCAGCAAGAAATACGGATGCCAGGAAGTTTTGGAAATTGGTTTCAAACGAAAGTGAGGAACCTCAGCCCCTGTCTGGGGCATCAATTCTTCCTGATGAGTGGGTTAAACACTTCAGTTCACTCTACTATGGACCTGATGAGCTCGATCCCATAGACAGGAGTGTTAGTAGGGAAGGGAGTGTATCCCCAACTAAGTTTTCCTTAGCTGAGACCAAAGTAGCAATATCTTCCCTTAAGTGGGGCAAAGACCCCGGCCTTGACAGAATACCGGGTGACCTTTATAAGTCAAACCTCAACATTTGGACACCTTACTTATAAGGTCTGTAATGCAGTGACTGCAGGTGCGCCCATCCCCTATGCTTAGAAAGGGGCAGAAATAGTCCCCCTCTATAAGAAGGGAAATCCCAGTTACCCTTCTAATTATTGGCACATAAGCCTGCCAGACAACCTTCAGAAAAGATTTTGTAAAACAGATTTTGACCCGTTTGGAGGAGAGGATGAGGAGAGTGGGGCCATTTCGAGTTTGCAGACAGGATTTAGGCCTGCAGTCAGCACAATCGACCAAGTGATGAGGTTCATGGCAATCAGATGGAAGACTGTGGATATTGGTGGAGGGAACCTATAAGTCGCCTTCATTGATCTCCGTGCAGCCTTCGATCTGGTTCTCATACATAAGCTGTGGCACACATTGAGCGAAATGGGAGCCCCCAGTGGTCTCTTGAACCTAATCATTCGACTTCACAATGGTACTTTTGCCCGTATTAGATGCAGCAGGGATGGTGTCTTGAATGATACAGTTATCATTGAGAGGGGGGTATGACAGGGCTGTGTTCTTGTCCCACCCTCTTTCTCTTGTATATCGACAACTGCATTAAATATTTGAACAATTGTATGAATGATTCGCCACGGTTGGCTGGTTGGAAAATTCCGGCTCAATGCGGGTGATACCATTATTATGGGGAAATCATCTAAGGGATTACAAAACTTAGTCGACCAATTTTTCCTGTTTTGTAAAGACTTTGACCTTGAGGTCAATGTCGGGAAAACAAAATTGATGATCTGTTGTCAGGGAAAGAAGAAGGTGACTGTTAGCATAACAGTGAATTCTGTCATTCTAGAAAGAGTCAACAAGATCGACTATTTGGGGATCAGATTGATGGATTCGGGTAGATGGGATGCACATATTAGTAAAAGTGCCCATATCATATGTCATGGAGGGGGTGCTTTGGGCCGTAAAGCTAAAGATACAGTAAGTTCCCCCATTAAACCCTATCGTTGAAATTTATCAGGCCCAGGCTAGGTGAGCCACCCTATACGGAGCAGAATTGTGGGGCTTTAACAGCCAGCAGAACATTTTACAAGTCAAAGAAAACAATTTTAGTAGATACATAGCTAGGCTGGGGAAGGGCACACCATTAGTACCTTTAAGACTGGATCTTGGGTTGAATAATATTGAAGACCATGCTGCCCTGAAGCCCCCTCTGTATTGGCTCCGGCTCTGGAAGACAGAGGAACTGGAAACTTTTAGGGAGGGAATTACAGATTTATTAGGGAACTCACGTTGTTTAGATAAAGTTAGTTGGCTGCGGGAAATGAAATAGGCTTGAGTCGAATTGGGCTTCCCCCAGTTTTGGTGGAGCCCTGAATCGATTCCAGCTAATGCTGTCTCGCTTGTCAAGCAGAGATATTGGGGGAGGGTAAATGATCAGATTTCCCAGAAGAGCAGGTGGGTTGCTTGATGTCAGAATTTTTGTATGTCAAGCAGGAGTCACAGGCTGAACATTTCTTTGACCTGCCCATACCGGCCTATGCTTGTTCTCTATTCCTCCAGTTTAGATATGGTACTCTACCTGTCAATGTTTGCACCGCCCGATGGTCGTCAAACAGTTCTGAGAATAACAAATGCAAACTCTGCGAATTAGGTGTGGAATAAATCAAACACTTTCTCTTTTTCTGTCCTACATATAAAATCCCCAGGAAAAAATGGATTATTCCACTTTGCAAAAATCTGCTTCTTCATGACGGAGCCAATGCCTATAAAATCTGTAAAAGCGACACATCTACTGTGGTAGTAAGTGCTATTTCCAAATACTTGTCGGCCGCCTGGTCCACATGTCACAGAGCCCTCAAAGCACTTGGAGGGGATGGCTCAGTATAAAGTTTTAGCTGCGAGCGTCCAGAGCCCTCATAGAATTTGGATGTGATGGTTCTAGAAAAGAGTTTGCATTTGCGTTTTTTTGCACAGGGCTATTGGCCAAGTCTCATATGCATGAAGTTTAATCTTTTCTTTTTATCTCTGTATCATCATCAATGTTTATTGGATCTACAAATGCGAAACAGTAACAGGGGAAGTAAGTGTTAAGATAATCACAGGTTGTGGACTGGATCTATTCACTGTCAAAGCTTTAAAGCACTTGGCTGGGATGCTTTAAAAATAAGAGCCTTTATATCTGCAAAGTTTTGCACACGGTCACTATACCACCCTTAAGCTGGGATGGTTTTATAAGGTTTTATTTGAAGCATTTGAAGCAGGTTTTAATATTGCATTAATCATAGCCTATGCCAATTATTTTTTAATTTAATTTTTTCTTTTTATCTCTGTATCATCATCAATGTTTATTGGATCTATAAATGTGAAACATTAGCAGGGGAAGTAAGTGTTAAGATAATCACTTGTTGTGGACTGGGTCTATGTATTGTCGATGCTCTCAAAGCACTTGGTTGGGAGGGTTAAAAATCAATAGCCTTTATATATGCAAAGTTTTGCACATGGTCACTTTCCCAGCTTCAAGCAAATTTTAATATTGCATCAATCATAGCCTATGCCAATTATTCTGAGCACTTATATAGCCCCCATATTGAGATGTACAGCAATTGTGCACTTTGTTTTTTTTTTACTATTTATTATTGACTTTTTAAAGCTGTTGGTGCTACAATTTTGTTGCGCTCTCAAGCAATCATGTATATTATTACATAAGATGTATTTTATACTGAGATTTTTAACTTTTGCTTTTTTGACTAACATTGTTGTTGACTATGAGATTTTATGTTTTGATATGCCAATAAAACAAACAAACAAAACAAAGACTGCCAACCAGAGACCCGATTTCTAACAGCCCATGTCCTAGTTTTTAAATACAATGCACCCTGCCCTCTGAGCCTTTACGGCCTACCTCATAGGTGACATCTATGTATTAAATAGGAAGGTTTAGGCCTGGCAAAAAAAGGCTAATTTTGACAGGTCGGAAAGGCAGTTTAAAACTGCACTGTAGCCTGCAGTGGTACGCCTGAGACAAGTTTTAAAAGGCTACTTTGATGGGTGGCACAAAGAGTACTGAAGGCACACTCGTAGCATTTAATTTACAGGCCCTGGATATAAGTAGTATCATATACTAGAGACTTAAAAGTAAATTAAATATGACAATCAGATGCGGACCAATTTCACCATGTTTGAAGTAGGGGGCCCACACACTTTAGCACTGGTTAGCAGTGGTAAAATGCACAGAGTCCCAAAGCCAACAAAAACTAATTCAGCAAACCAGGAGGAGTGAAGGTATGGAGTTTGGGGGAATACCTCGCCAGGGATGTAAAGTCTAACAGACTTCTTGGCCAGCCTGTTGTTTCAAGCAAAGATCCTCCACCCTACCTGGGACTGTCCAACTCAAGACAGAATGAAGGTCCAGCGGCTTGGTAGCTGGCATCCCCCAGTGGTCTGACCAGAGTGAGTGGGGTTGGCTGGAGCTCGTCACAGTTAGTGCCTGGAGGTCTGAACCCTGAATGCCATGCTGTTACGCTTTTCCACTGAACGCATTTCTGCAGGAACTTTGAGCGACCATTCCATGGGGTGTCCACGCCATCTATGCTCTTCTTCCAGGCTGCGCCTTAGTTCACCTCTCCCTTCCATTGTTACAGAGCAGGCTGAGCTTGCTGGTGCCTGTGTGACAGTCTTGTCCACCCAGCCCCCTGTGGAAAAGCAGAGGCTTCATGCAGCAGTGTCCAGAGGGGTGTGAAGATCGGTCTGTAATGGACACAAGGTTACTCCTCCTGTCCAGCATGTGAGGCTACCTGGTTGATCCTGGTTGTAGCATATGCTTGCCTCAAAGATTAAGCCATGTGCATGTAAGTATGTACAGCAGGTAGAGTGAAACTGCAAATGGCTCATTAAATCAGCTATGGCAGATCAAGTTAGATGTCTGTGGTGTCTTCTCCACAAGGATGGATCCTAGTGCCCTCTGACAGGCTGTGACCAACAGAATGTTTTTTTTACTTTTGGCATATACCTGTGGTGCCCATTATTGTGCTAACCGCATGCCCGTCTTGATTCAGTTTCCTTTTCTCCATTCCACAATGTACGCCCCCGAGTCTCCTTCCTCTCGTTGTTTCAGCTTTTTCTACCATCCCCAGCGTCCACCTTACTATCTCCTCTCAAATGTATGTTTCCCCTAAAACTTTGTCGCTAGGTTGCGACTGATAATCTTTGTAGTGAGCCACTTTGCCTATGGCCCTTAAATTTATATACTCACAGGAGCACTCCACAGGCCATAAATAAAGGCCGACCGGGTGTTTGATCTCGAACGTAGTACCAGGAGTAATGGTAACTGAACATAACATCATCATTGTACTAGAAGTAATGGCAACATGACATAACATCACAAAAAGTCCAAGCCCAAAGGAGATTCCACAGGGCGGACAAGAGAAAGAAAAAGTTTTTTTGTGTGAGAAACACCCTCACCCACCAGGGTTACCCGATGGTGGCATGCTTCATCATCGGGTTTCCTCTCGTTCTGCTGCGGAATGGGGTGTGCTATGACCGACGAAATACGTGGGAGCGCTGTTGTAGTTTCATCAATGTGAATTCAAAGAGGGATTGGAGTGGTGGGGTCTTAGGTGAGTTAAAAATACCTGCCTCTGGGTGGTACTACTAATGTCACATGTTTCACAGGGACGGTATGGTTAAAAAGGGGTGTTGGAGGTGGGGTATACTATGTACCTTGCTTCCTGGTCGATCTACATGTTTCGGAGTCTAACCCCTAGACTCCTCTTCAGGACCAAGGTGGACTCCCTAATGCACCTCCTTGATTGACTACCACTAGTAAATTGAATATGCCAATTGTGAATAAGCCAATGTTATGTTTTAGGGAAAAAGCACATGCATTTCCTACAGTAAGCAAAACAGGATGTCAGAAGGCAAAAAGTTAGGGAAAACCACACCAAAGATGCCAGGTCTAACAGGTATTAGTAGTCACGCTGTACAGCATATAGAAAGAAACAATGAAAAGGCAGGAAAGGTAAGACACACTGCGGTCCACTCTACCACTATTTGCCTACCTACATTATAATATATCTAGGTCTCTGTTGAGTCAGCGTCCTGGCTGACCTTCTTTGGTACACTCATTCCAGCCTGCCTGATTGTCATCGGTCCTTCACAGTCTTCTTCATGTAATGTGGACAGATGCAATCCGTGCTTCATGTCTGATCATTCTCTAGACTCACCACATCCTTTTCTAATCTTGTAATCTAATAGGGAGGTGAGTCAGCCGTAGGCGTATTACCTTGTATTTAGTTCCTTTTTACTTGAACCACATTACCAACCGTCCCATCCTTCACATTCTTCTGTAATTTGTGATGTGTTTTGTGCTTGTCCTGGTTGTTGTGACAACCTACATTTCTTCGACACTCTGAACATTAAGGCCCAACCAGGAGGGAGCTAATTTAGTACCAGTACATCTCCATTTTAATGATGTGAAAGGTGACACCTTGGTCACCAAATAGGGTGTAGTGCAGTACGCCTGCTGCATGTTCCACAGGGATTATTTTCCAGGAACCCCACTCATTATGGCTGGTTGCAAACATTCCTTTATCATACAATTTATCCTGACCACCAATCCATTGGATGTGTGACACCACAAAGCAGTCCTATGGTGGGAGATGACAAGCTCAGTTAGGAATCTTTCCATTGGGTGGGGCATAGAATTATAACAGAAACCTTTTGCCAAACTAACTCTGACATCACCAAAATCTTCACCTATGGTGCACTGAAGCTCCTCCATCTAGTGGTAATGTTCATCACGAATATATCACCCATTCTGAAATCACCAAAGCATCAAATATATTTGCATCCATAGCAATGCTTGGCATGCTCCTTAGTTGTACCGCAGTGGAAGAGCTAATATTGATAAACGTCGCTTGCAGTGTATAGTCAAATTTTACTGAGTGGCTGTTACAAGAATTCAAGCATCTCTTTCAAGGCCTCAGGTGACTCAAGCAGCACTCTGTCTAACCTCAGACCAACCAGTCAATTATTCTTAGACACTGGCGTATGCACTTTGTCCTCCAACCTTTGGTAACATTTGATCTACAAGAGCTAGTGATATAGTGTAATACAGAAAGCCCCAGGCTCTAAGCAACATGTCTCCATATGGAGGTGACCATGAATCCAATACAGCAAGGGGTGATGCGGCTGTGCATAGACTTGAGGCTCCCAAAGAAAAGCTATCCAGAGGGAAACACACATCATGCCAACGATCTGATCAGTGGCCTAAATGGAGGTTGATGGTTCTTAAAATTCACCTGAATGTATGGCACCATCAGCTCATTTTGGCTGAAGAATGTTGGTGTATATCCACCTTATCAACACACATGGAGCTGAGGTGTTACAGAAGAGTAAACTTTGGGATCTCTTCTGCAGCCAAGGTGTTTTAAAGTACAATCAATGAAGTCCTCAACTAAGTGACCATATTTTAACCTATAGCAACAATATACCAGTTCTCCACAAGTGCCTGGCAGGTGTCATAAAAAGACTAACAGACTGTGGCCAGACCTGCCATCAAAAGAAATGTGAATGTTTCAAAAACAGAAGTTCTGTTCTGTGGGTACATCTTCGCAGGAGATGGGATCAACAGCAAAAGGTAGCTGAGGTTAAGAACATGGCACCCACTGGAAATACATCAGAGGTGAGGATTTGTTCTGGAGATGGAAAGTTATTGTGGCCAGCTGGTCCCCTGACCATAATCTCCATGCAATGTTTGGGTAGTTACTGATCCCAAACTCCTGCTACCCGTCTTCACCGGCACTGCTCTGCATCCACCTGCCCAAACAGAGAAGCGGACCCTTCAATTACAACGTTACAGATTACATTTATAATAGGTTGCACCACCCAGGCAGACTACGTCTTGAGGTATCCACCTAGGTTAACAAGTAACACACCTACCAGTGATGTTGAGGAACACATCAACCATATTGTCGAAGCACCCAGCCTTAAAGCGCTGTCACTTTCAACTACAAACATTTGAGGATGAGTGCCTCCAGTAAGCCATGGAGGTAGCGAGGAGAAACCTCCAGAAGTCCTTTCTGCCCAACACGCGGAAAAGAGATGATGTGAGATGGTCAAACATCTGAATACTGTGGAGAGTACGCAGTGAAATCAGCACCTGCTAGAGTAGGGCCCTTCTAAGGGGTAACAAGATCATTATCCACTGGTAACTACAACACCCCGTGGTGCCCTACCACACAGGAGCACAAGGGAGCTGCTAAGACTAAAGCCAGATTAAGGGAGAAAGTCTGGTTCCCTGGAATGGACACCTTGTTGGATAACAACATAGATAAATGCTGCTGGTGTCAAGCAATGGAAAATATAGAGTGACCCAACCCATCGTCATGGAGGAAGGATGCACTGTGCCATGGGCCAACATCAGCACAGACTTTGTCCTATTACCAGATGAAAGACACATGCTGGTCCTGACACACTTATGTGCCAAATGGGCCATTGTTGAGATAGTACAGTCATAGCATTTGAACAGGTACTCTTCAAACTGGAGAATATCTTCAGCACTTTTGGTCTGCCGACTGTCCTCAAAATGGAAAATCAGCCTAGGCATATGCAATCAGAAAATAATTAGCCAACAGCTAGACTGCCCGAACAAACTGGAGAATATGGACTGTTATGAAGGGTGCCCCAAACACCAACATGCTTGCCAGCTTCCAAGCCCCATCCCACAGATTTGAAGAGTCTAGCCAGAACTGATGGCACCTGTTACTGACCTATGAACACCTCCAGGTCTCAGTGGGATACTATCGTCTGAGACCCAACCTTCAACCACTTCAAAGGCTATGGGAGGTAAGTCCAGGATTGGTTAGACTATCAATCCAGGTTGGGGAGAGATGTAGTTAGCTACCTGGCCTCACAGGCCACGTCACTGTGTCCCCATTCACCCTAACACCAGGCCACCGCAGCAAGGTGTAAGTAGACAAGGCTGTCTGAGTGCTCAAGCTTCAACGGCAATCCAGGAGTAATCATTCGCTTGTGTCTTTGTTTACAACCACTCTGACCCCCCACAGTCTCCACCCTTGTTTCACAGAGATGAGAAAACTTAATTGTGTGGCAAAAATGAATTTCCCAAAGCACCTACATCAAAAGCACACATTCTTCCAGAAGGGACACAAAGTTTGAACCAGAGCACACTCTTTTCCAATATTACTTAATGTGGTTTTGCACAATCCCTTTCACACCCACAGAGACAGGCAGAATTGCGGCTTATGTTTTCACAGATGCCATTGGTGTCAACAATCTTGCATGTTTTTTACAGTGTTTTATTTCTTGCTATAGATGTAGCCACCCAGCTCTATGCACATTATTCTGAGTATGTGTGTAGGCATTCCACTTACCAGGTAAAGAGAAGTGGTCAGGCTGACCCTTCCTGAAATTGAGAGTTTAGTCTGATTGAACCCTTGGTCTTCTTTTAATTCTTCACAAGTGTGTTTCCATGAAATGAAAAGAAGCATGTTTAATTAACAACATGTGTTGAGTGTTTTCCATTTACCAAATTCTTTTATTTATTCTATTAAGAAGGAAAACAATAAACCTCAACATACTGCCAAAACCAGGACCGATTCTAGGATTTGTGGGCCCCTAGCGGAATAGGAACCTGCGAGGCCACTCCAAGGTGTAACATCACTGGAAGCAACATCAATTGAAGATTTTCTGGCATTGTTGAAGAAGCTTTGTAAGGAACTACTCACCCAGTGTGGATATCACCACAATGGCTAAAATATAAAACATAATCCCAATAAAATAAGTACGTATATTTAAAAGATATATTAGGTGAAAATACGTTGCATTAATCAGATTGGGTGAAAAAGCTGGCCTAAGTTCCTCCAAAACTGATATGATTACTCTGTTGTTCACTAATTGTTTCCAGATTAGTGTGTGATTAAAATTCAAAGTCAGATTGTCACAGAGATATAAAGCGTGATTTCAAGTGACTCTCCGGCCCTTCCTTTATGCCAGTGAAGCTCAAGATAAGGGATTTGGGGCCAGATGTACAAAGAATTTTTCCGGTTCCAAACGTCCCAATCAGGCCATTTGTGCCTGGAAAAATGTCTGTTCTAATGGTAACTTGTTACTGAATCGCATTTTGCATTTGCGATTCGGTATTTGGAGGGGTTGTGTTCAGGGTGTCCCTTCCAAACACCAAATCTGTATGGTATGTATTACTGTTTTGCAACCGAATTCCGGTCACAAAACAGTACTACTTTACCACCAATTTAAAACTAGTGGTAGGTAACCCATTTGTAAAAGAGGAGTCCCTTGGGGGCCATTCCGCTTTGAGAATCTTAAAAAATTAAACTGAAAAGTTTCATTTATCTTTTTAAACACATCCCATTTTCCTTTGAGGAAAACAGGCTGCTTTTTTAAAGAGAAAAAGATTGCTTTATTAAAGAGCAGTCACACACATGGTGGCTTGCTGACCTCAGCAGGCCACCATTCCGGTGATGGCTACAGTTCCTATTGGGTTGCAACTTGCTACCTACCTCATTAATATGCATGAGATAGGTCTATTTGCAGCCCATTAGGAATTGCTAATGAAACTGAAATGAGTTTCCTACATTAGGAATACCGAGAATCGCAATTAGAAAATCTGTATTCCTAATGTTAGTACATCTGGCCTTTGGTTTTCAGCAGGCACGAGGAATCAGCACAAATGGATACATGCTGGGTAAGTGAGCTGCAAAAGCTGCAGCAAATAACAGCAAAAAAAACAGATTGCAAAAGGTAAAATGAGGAGATGGCACAAATGTCATGCACAGGAGGGATGGCTAATCGATTGGCTGGCAGAAACACCAGATGCTGGACTGCCTCCGCACATTGAGCACTTAAACACAGCAATTATTCTTAAACTCCATTTTGAGATGCAAAGAGCAACTTAAAGACATACATAAGACCTGGCTAAAAAGGGAAACAGTTTGTGGCCAGGAAAAAAGACTGCCAAAGTAATACTGGGAGCTATCCACTAATAAGATACATTAAAGCAACCAAACAAAAAGGGCTTACTATAGTAGGTTCTGTAGGCTGTCCAGTTATATGGAAAATAAATGTAGACACATGGAATAGATAGGTTGAGGGAGTTGGTGCTTGACTTGCAAAATAACACTAAAATAAATACTAGAGACTCACAATTTAAAAAAAAGTTAAGTCAGATGTTCCCACTATCTGAAACCACTCTTGACAAATTGCAGAGGCCAGAACCGTGCCACTCAACTCATACTTAACCTAAGAGTAATAGCCAAATATGATCCTAACCTCAGGTAATTCCATTGGACCTTGGTTAAAGAGGTAATTGAATGCAAGACAATTTACATCATCCACACATCACTCCAGTCACTCCCAAGGTACCTAAGCAAGCTCTTTTGCCTCAAATGCAAGATCGGCCTTCCTGAACCTACTGGTTACCTACTCATATAGGCTCAGTGTTTGGCAGATGACACGATGTACATTGATGTACTCTATGGAATGCCCTCTTGCTTCTTCTCAGCTGCCCACCTCGCTTGCAGCTTCAATCTCCTGTACACTTATTTCCCTCACCTCCCTCGGGGGGCAACTCTCACTGTGCTTCTGAAAAGCAGCCATTTCCCCATGCCTCTCTGTCACTCCCTGAGGTCTGGGATTTATTGTTTTGAGAGGAATTGAACATCTTACTGTACTTGGCCGGTTCAACCTAATGTCGTTCTGCACATGACAATGAGGCTCTGACTTTGTGCGCACAGTCACACTGACTCTGTGCACACCAACCTCAAGCCTGCAGCAGCCTTTTGGGTTGTGAACTAGTGGCTAAGCCAGCCTAAACAAGGAACCCAATTTATCTACAATAATAAAAGAAATCATCTCACCAACTGGCCCTGGCCATACACCAATCTGTCAATTGTGGCTACCTATCTGAGCCTAGCCTCTACCATAGGCCTTGCAGCACTAAAGTCTTGCAGGGTGGACTGCTGTCTATTTTGCAGGACACTTTGCACACACAGAGATGTCGTAATATGCGTTTTGGGTATTGGAAGTCTATTCATCAAAGAACACATTTTTTGGAATATCATTCCACAACCACCGGCTCTAACTCAGTCCTTTTTAGCTAGGCTGGCTGGATAAGGTGGTAATTAGGTATGAATAATGTGACATACTATATTTGAGACCAATACCTTTGACACCTCCTGGAGTAACATTGACTGCTTGCTATTGCCACATTTGGAGTTACAAGCTTCTAAAAAGAAAAACTCGTAACTAAATGAAAACAGTTCTGACAGCAGTCGTAAACAATGATATCCTCCACAGATGCTACCACTTAATCATATGTTGCCCGACTCAAACAAGAGATCTCACAATATACTTCAGATTTGTTTTCCTTTTACATATAATTACTGTGCAACATTTGAGAAAAGGGTAGCAAAGAGACATCTGAAGACACTGAGACATTTTGAGTCTGCTGAAGGTTTTTTGTGCAGAGTTGTTCATTTTTTTTACACTAGTGGGAACCAATGATAAGGCCAGCAAGATGTTGCCAAGGGAGGTCAGGGCAGGAGCTATGACCTCTAGATCTCAGGTCAGGACTTGCAGGAAAATATCCTACTGAGAGTGAGGTTTAATAGCAGGGACAAGAGGAATAATATAGTACAGAGAGCAGCTGGAATTTAGCAGACACATTGAGGACGGTTCAAGATCACAAAACTTTGTGAAGGATGACACATGCATCTCAAAACAAAGACATTTTTCGTTTTACATTTCTTACATCGAAAATAAAGAGATAGGGAATTGAAAACTTTGGCAAAAGGCTCAACAGACTAAGCAGAACACACTAGGCCAAGGAAATGTTTTACTTTTTCTCCAGTCTCTTGTTTTTCTTTGCTGTTTCTACCTACTTACATCTACCCTCGATGCTGTTCTTTTCAACTCATCTCTTGCCCAACCTATTACCTACTCTTGCTGATTCAGCACCCTCCTACGTCCACTTCACCCCTGCATTATATCCTCTTCACCTCTCATTTCTCCCCAAGCATATTGCCTTCTCCCTCTAAATCTGCCACTCTTACATCCATCTTTCCCCTTAGTGCTTTATTCATTTCCTCTCATCTTTTTACTCTCTAGGTCTAGCCCTCTACATCAACCTCTCCCTTTTCCTCAAGCTCTTCACTTTGTTCTGCCCCACTTACAACCACATCCCCCCTCAACACCCTGCTCTTTACCATGCTTCTCTACTATCCTCTTACTTTGATTCAGCTGTCCGCTTCCTTTACATCTACCTCTCTCCGTCCACCCTTCCACTCTCCAAAGGGCTTTCAAATTTAGGTATGGATTCTGTCTCTTCTAACATTTCTGTCTTTTGCATACTATTATAGGTGTGTGAGCCACTGAAAGCTCAAGCCAGAGGCCTAGCTCTGAACAGCTCAAGCTCCTTTTGGATTCTCATGCCCAAAATGAGCTGAGCTTTCACAGGCAGAGATGTAGCCAAGTGGCTACAACTGCCCATCATGCATCTTGGGGAGCCAGACTAGAATCCTGGCCTCGGCTCAGCATCCTGTGAATCCACGCAACTCTCTGTGCCATAAAAAACTTGAAGAGGATCTTTGGCTGTTGTGAAGCACTCCTATGTGCATGGCCGAGGTTTGTGCTAAGTTAAACTGTCACAAATACAGCATGGACCATTCCTGTCTCCCATGCTCTAGCATCCTCCAAGAATTAAAATAAAAAAAATTAAGGCCCTCATTACAACATTGGCGGTAAATGCCTGCTGACGGCCGCCAACATACCGTGACCGTGGTGGTATACCGCTACGGGTATTATGACCCACACATAGAAATCCGCCACTATACAGACACACACACAAGTCCGCCAGACCAGGGGTCAGTGATAAATTGGTGGTACCAAAACCCACACCGTTACGCCAACAGAATTACTCCCACAGTATCAGGACCCACGAATCACAGCGGCGGTCTTTCAACTGCAGTAAACCATTGGCGGAACACACCGCCACACTCAAAATACACACACACTAACAAAACGACACCACATTGCACAATTCAAACTACACACACCAGACACACATACACACACACCACACCCTCACACCCACACCACTATAAAACACACACCCACATTACCCACAACCCTTTCAATGAAAAAAAAGATTGCCAACTGAGAGAGAGACAAGCCAGGAGCACCCACTCAATCTGAGCCACAGAACACCATCACCCATACACCATCCATGCACCTCACAGCACACACCCCAACACAGCACCCCACACATCCTCACACATACCACTCACACCACATCCATGGCACCCCAAAGACACCCCAGGTTTTCAGAGGAGGAGCTAAGGGTCATGGTGGAGGAAATCATCCGGGTAGAGCCACAGCTATTCGTATCACAGGTGCAGCAGAAGTCCATTACAAGGAAGATGGAGCTATGGTGGAGAGTCATGGACAGGGTCAACGCCGTGGGACAGCACCCCAGAACAAGGGATGACATCAGGAAGAGGTGGAACGACCTATGGGGGAAGGTGCGTTCCGTGGTTGCAAGACACCAGGTAGCTGTACAGAGGACTGGCGGTAGTCCCCACCTCTTCCCCCACAACTAACTACATGGGAGGAGCAAGTCTTGGCGATCATGCATCCTGAGGGCCTCGCAGGAGTAGCAGGAGGACTGGACTCTGGTATGTCAAATCTTTACTATAATAATATCCCCCACCCGACCTGCATGCCATCACAAACTCCTACCCCTACCCTCACCCCCCTCACCCCACCACCTCACATATACCCCACTATCACAATCCACCCGTCACAAAACCAAGCCCTGCATGCCACACCAATGCATGGACACCCATCACAGACCTGCATGGACACCCATCACTAAAGCATGCACATTAGAGAGAATCCCCTAGCCCACAAAATCACAACTCACACAAGGAAAAACTGACAGGGCAATCACGACCATACAGGGAAACACACCCATGCACAAGATGGCACATGCAGATACAATAACACTGCATTTACATCCCCACAGCACCCCCACTCAACGTCACCGGGGAGGAGGTGCCAGCAACATCCAGTCCCTCCCCAGAAGAGGCCCACAGTGATGACAGCAGCTCTGCACACCTGGATCACGATGACCAACCTGGCCCATCAGGGACCTCTGGACAGTCGGGTACCCTGCCACAGTCCCAAACCACCACAGAGCCTCCCCCCTCAGGAAACACCACCACAGCACCCACCGAGCGGGCCCATACCTCTGTCCCCAGGACACGTCAATCAGCAGTGTGTCCACCACTACAGGGACCCCAGGCAACCCCACAAACCCAAGACAATCAGGGACCTAGGGGCAGTGGGCACACGGTTCAGGGGACAGAGGCACAGGACAACAGGGAAACTGGGAGGACTGCTGTGCGACAGGGGGAGGACAGGCCCAGGGAAACCACTCTCTACGAGGGACTTGCAGGGATCTTGGGAGCATACCACCTTTCCCAGGAGACCTTGGGCCAGATACTGGCCAAGTTGCAGGAGACCCAGCAGCTGCAGGAGGGACAGTACCTGGGGATCAGGGAGGACCTCAAGCACATCCACACCATCCTGGTCACCATTGCAGGGATGCTGGCTGACATGGGCAACACCATGAGGGAGGCAGTGGCACACCAACGGGCCCCTGACACTAGCCACACCGAAGAACAGCCCTCCACCTCTGCTGGTGCTAGTGAACAGGAGGCCCCGCCACAGGACCAACAGGCCACCAGCACCCCACCCCCTGCAGAAGGAGGAGCACCACGCAAAAGGTCCCTGCGATCCAGGCAGAAGCCAGAGAACATTGCCAAGACCCCACCAGGAAATTAGACTCCCCTGAATTTCACCCTTGTGTCCCACTCTGTCACCCTGTCCACCTTGAACTGCCATTGCTCCACTCCCTATGCCCCCTTGGACAATGCACCTGTGATACAAAGAGACTGGACTCTATCTGGACATTCCTCCACCTCCACCCCAGCCCATTGCACATCCCCCTCCACCTCCTAGCACTTAAATAAACACTTTTGGAACAAATACAACTATGGAGTTTGTCAATCGATTGAAATATGTATTAGTTCAACAAGCTGTAAACATTTCAAATCATATGTACAGTAATATATACATTGGTATGACCTGTAGTGGGCAGCACTAAACACACTAGGAGCCAGAGTCGGCCACAGAAATCTGAAAATAGAGATGAGAAAGGGTACAGTAAGTGGCCATAGACATAGGGAAATCAGGCTGCCATGTCCAATGTCTAACACAAAACTGCAATGGAAAGTGAAGTTACAGTGTCTTACCTGTGTGTCATTGGAAGTACTGTTGTATGAGTGAGCTTCTTTTGTCCACATCTTCTTCCTCTGCCTCCTCTTACTCACTGTCCACAGGCTCCACCGCTGCCACAAGACCATCTCCAGGCTCATGTTCCTGCAGAAAAGGCTCCTGGCGTCTCAAGGCCAGGTTGTGCAACATGCAACATGCAACGATGATCTGGCCCACCTTCTTGGGTGAGTAGTACAGGGATCCACCTGTCAGATGGAGGCACCGGAACCTGGTCTTTAGGAGACCAAAGGTTCTTTCAATGATCCTTCTTGTTCACCCATGTGCCTCATTGTAACGTTCCTCTGCCCATGTCCTGGGATTCCTCACTGGGGTCAGTAGCCATGAGAGGTTGGGGTAACCAAAGTCACCTGCAAATATTCAGGGATACCTGTTAGACATACACTCACCCTTAGGGACAACCCCACACCCATATACCTACATCAACTGGGTGGGGACCATGGGCTCACCTATTAGCCACACCCGGTGCCTCTGGAGTTGAGACATCACATATGGAATGCTGCTATTCCTCAAGATAAAGGCATCATGCAGAGAGCCAGGATACTTGGCATTCACATGGGAGATGTACTTGTCCGCCGAACAGACCATCTGCACATTCAGAGAGTGATAGCTTTTCCTATTCCTGAACACTTGTTCATTCCTCTGGGGGGGAGGAGGGAGAGATGTATGTGTACCATCAATTGCACCAATGATGTTGGGGATATGTCCCAGGGCATAGAAGTCAGCTTTCACTGTGGCCTAATCCTCCACCTGGGTTAATACAATGGAGCTGCGCATGTGTTTCAGCAGGGCAGACAACACTCTGATCAACACGTTTGAGAACATGGGCTGTGACATCCCAGATGCCATGGCCACTGTTGCCTGGAAGGAACCACTTGCCAGGAAATGGAGCACTGACAGGACCTACACTAGAGGGGGGATAGCTGTGGGGTGGCGGATAGCTGAAATCAGGTCTGGCTCCAGTTGGGCACACAGTTCTTGGATTATGGCCCTATCAAGTCTGTAGGTTAGGATAATGTGTCTGTCCTCCATTGTCACCAGGTCCATCAGGGGTCTGTACATGGGAGGATGTCTCCATCTAATATTCCTCCTCAGCAGTTGAAGTCTAGGGAGAAAAACGGTGAGCAGAGGGACATATTCACACATCTACTGAATTAATGATGCATCTCTTCCTTTACAGAAACAGTATGTGAATTTGAGAGTGAGTTGATGTGTCAATGTCTGCTGTGACGCAGTTAGGTGCCATGCCCTGTGCCCCCCTGAAATGGCGGCTGCCTGACCTCTGTGGAGAGACAAGTGGAAATGAGGTAATTCCGCTGGCATTGTGCGCTGTAGCGGTCGGCTGTCAACGACAGCCGCGCAACTTCGCATTGGTTAACATTGGGCCCTATGGGTTCCAGGAGCCAATGGCGATGTACGCCGGCGGTGACGGTATGCACCGCCACGCACGTGACCGCCATTTTCTATCTGTTCAATCACTTGCTACCTGACCTTACGGTACGCACCGCAACGGACTTGACCGCCATTTTCTATCTGTTCAATCACTTGCTACCTGACCTTTAACAGGAGAGGACCTACACTGCAAGTGCTGCTGTGACCTGTGTCTGGAAGCGACAATGGCTCAAGTGTCTGGGGAAACGGCCCCTGCCTTCACTTCGGAGGAGTTGGAGAGACTGGTGGATGGGGTCCTACCCCAGTACATTTTACTCTATGGTCCTCCAGACAAACAGGTGAGTGCACTGTGAGCATGATGCGTGGGCCATGAATGTATGGAGTGCTGTGTGTGTCAGCCTCATGTGGGGGGGGTGGGTGAGTGGTCCTGGGCAGAGCGCTGCATGTATGGTGGTCAATGTATGTGCGTAAGGGGATGGGAGGAGTATGGTGGGCCATGAGTATGACGGTCCGGACGGTATGACTAATCCTTTTTCTGCTGTCTTTTCCCTGCAGGTCAGCGCCCATCAGAAAAAGGGTATTTGGCGTGCCATCGCCAAGGAGGTGCGGACCCAGGGGGTCTTTGACAGGCGGAGCACCCACTGCTGCAAACGGTTGGAGGACCTGTTCCGCTGGGCAAGGAAGACAGCGGAGGCCCAGCTGGGGCTGGCCTCCCAACGAGGAAGGGGTGTCCGTCGTACCCTGACCCCCCTGATGTTCCGCATCCTGGCGGTGGCCTATCCGGAGTTGGATGGGCACTTGAAGGCATCACAGCAGCCACAAGGGGGTGAGTACAGATTCAGATTCTTGACTTTGCGCGCGTTAAGGTGTTACCTGGGTGGGTGATGTGGGCTGTGGGTGCCCCTAGGCCAGGAGCGAACATGGCAGGGTAGGTCCCTTGTTGGGCAGGCTCTGAAGCACTCCAACCCCAATAGTGTTAGTGGGCATCTACTATTGGGCAGGGTCCTGTGGGTTTCAGGTGTGCAGCTAATGGCGTTAGGCATTGTACCCCATGGGCTGGTGACTATCTGTGTAACTGGTAGTGCATGACCTAGTGCATAGGGCAGCTCCCTGTGTGTTGTGTATGCCAACGGTAGTGGTGTTGCTGGCATTGACCAAGTGTCTCTCCCCCCCTTTTTGTTTTGTCACCCTGTCCTTGTGTGCATTAGCATCATCTGGTGGAGGAGCAGAGGCACCGGCGATGGAGGGAACTGAATACCACATGGGCCTGGAGGCCGAATCCACCGACGATGAGGGCACCAGTGGGACGGAGGGCGAGGGGAGCACCACGGCGGAGACAGGAGGGGACACTACAGACAGCGACTCCTCCTCCGATGGAAGCTCCCTGGCAGTGGCGAAAACCTCTGTGCCCACCCCAACAACAGGTACAGCCGCCACTCCCAGTACCAGCACCGCCCTCCCAGCAGCCCCTCAGCGTGTTTCCCGTGATTGCTCACCCAGGAGGGTGGGCATCTCCTTCGCCCCAGGCACCTCAGGCCCTGCCCCAGCCAGCCCTGCTGCCCTCAGTGAGGAGGCTATTGACCTCCTGAGATCCCTCACTGTTGGGCAGTCAACCATACTGAATGCCATCAAGGGTGTCGAAAGGCATTTGCAACAAACAAATGCATACCTGGAGGGAATTCACTTTGGCGTAGCGGCCCAACAGCGAGCATTTCAGGATCTGGCCTCTGCACTGATGGCAGCCACTGTCCCTGTCTCCAACCTCCCCCCTCCAACTTCCTCTACCCAGTCCCAATCCCCTCAACCCCAGCCTATCCCAAGCACACCTTCAGACCAGCACTCACCCAAATCAACACACAGAAGTGGCTCAGGCAAACACAAGCACCACACTTCATCTCACAGGCACTCACACAAGCATCATCTCCATGCAGACACACCGACATCCACTGCCTCCACTGTGCCCCCCTCCTCCTCCTCGTCCACCTCCCTCCCAGTAGCATCTCCACTCACACCTGCATGCACCACATCCTCATCCACTACCTCCATCACCAGCATGCCTGTTACTACACGCCCCTCACTGGCAGTTACCACCCCCACATCCATGCACACGTCCCCTGTGTCCTCTCCCACTGTGTCTGTGACCCCTCCTCCCAAAGTACACAAAAGCAAGCACACACCCACCAAACACCCATCCACCTCACAACAGCATCCATCTCATGCACCTGCACCCAAACACAGCAGACTGACACCTCCTACAACCACTCCCTCTTCCTCCACTCCCAAACCTTCACCATCTACCCACCCCAATGTCCCTAAGAAGCTTTTCCTAGCCAACATTGACTGGTTCCCTACCCCCTCCCCCCCCGTCCTTATCTCGGGCCAGGGTGGCCAGAACCCAGCCCAGCACCTCAGCCACCAAGTCCACGTCTGCTGTGGTTTCTGCAGCTCTCAGAGGCTCTAAGGGGGTACCCGTCATGCCAGCCAGTGTTCCACCAACCCCTGCCAAGGCCAAGAAGATTCCGCCACCTGGCAAGGTCAAGAAGGGGACAGCTTCCAGCAAGGAGAAGGAGCCACAACCACCCAGCAAGGCCACTTCAAAGACTCCAGCTTGCAGACCCAAGGTGACACCACCATCTGCCAAGGGCAGGAAGGGGCACAGAACACCAGCCAAGGCACTTCAGCCGTCCAAGCCTGCAGGTGAAGGCCTGGTGGCTACCAGCACAACAACCAGCACCACCACCTGCACCACGGGCAGCAACACCACCTGCACCACCGCTAGCACCACTACTGTCAGCAGCAGCAGCCCCAGTGGGCAGCCGTCCGAGGCTGCAGGGGAAGGGATGGAGCCTCCCCTCACCACTGGCAGCACCTGCACCTGCACTGAGGCCAGCACCGCCGCAGGCTTCGCCACAAGCACCGCCGCAAGCACCACCACCTGCACCGCCGCAGGCACCACTACTGTTAGCAGCAGCACCCCCAGTGGGCAGCCGTCCGAGGCTGCAGGGGAAGTGCTGGATCCTCCCCCCACCACTGGCAGCACCCCCACCAGCACCGGCACTACCACCACTGTGCAGCCGTTGCCGCCGGCGAATGGACTGTAGTCCTGCCTCCATGGAGTATCATGCATCCTGGTCACTGCAAATCTAGTGGCTCTGACACCCAGGTGAGGGACTGTGACCTGGCACCCCCCAAGTGCTGCATCACTGGGCACAAAGCCCCCTCCAGAACCAGTGGAAGAAGGCATCCACTCACCCTATCCTTGGCAGGATGAAGCACACTGGGCACAAAGCCCCCTCCAGAACCAGTAGAAGAAGGCAATCACTCACCCTATCCTTGCCAGGATGAAGCACCGTGGGCACAAGGCCCCCTCCAGAACCAGTGGAAGAAGGCATCCACTCAGCCCCTCCATGCCAGGATGAAGCACACTGGGCACAAAGCCCCCTCCAGAACCAGTGGAAGAAGGCTTCCACTCATCCTATCCTTGCCAGGATGAAGCACACTGGGCACAAAGCCCCCTCCAGAACCAGTGTAGGAGCCAACCACTTGAGAGACTGTGGCTTTGCACTCCCCAGGAGCAAGCAGTGGACAAACCACCCACTTGAGAGACTGTGGCTTTGCACTCCCCAGGACCAAGCAGTGGGCATGTAGCCCCCTCCAGGAGCAGTGGCATTGTCCCATCTTCCGGCTGAGGTGCCCCTCCCTTCTCCATCCCCCCGAGCTGCCTGTGTGTTTTCGACCTGATGCCCCTGCAGTGTTCTCTCTGTATTGAGGCATGAGTCAAGTGTGGGCTTGGCCTATGTGTTGTGGGCCAGTGGCCCTCGGATATTTTGAGTGGGCATTGTCCCGCCTTTTGTAAATATTGTATATTTTGTAAATACTGTTTTTGAGGTCTAAACGTTTTTTATAACTATTTCTAATACAACACTTATTTTACTCCATTCCTTTTGTCCTTGCGTTATTCCTGAGGGTTACGGGATGTATATGTAATGTTGTTGCATGTGTTTGTGTGTATAGTGTTGGCCGTGGGTGTGTGTGTGTTGCGTGTTGCGTGTGTGTGTCACTCTCTTTTTCCTCCCCCCCCCTCTGTGTGCTAGGTGCAGTACTCACTGTGGTCGGCGGCGGCGTTGGTACTCCTGGTATATAAGCAGATACACCAGCATGGAAAAGACGTGCAGGTTGGGCTCCACTGCGTCCTGGTTCTTCCTTGAGTTTCGAGAGGTGAGTGGTTTCCCTTCAGAACACTGTTTCCGCCGTGCTTTTGATGGCGTTGGTACTGCCCCGGAAAAGGTGGCGGATAGGCCTCTTGTAATACAGTGGGCGGAACCTTGTCTTCCACCTGACTGTTGGCGGTTACCGCTGCGGTGTTTGTTGCTTCCGCTGTGGCGGTCGGAGTGTTAAAGAGACTGTCTATGTTGGCGGTTTCCGCCGTGGTCATGATTCCATTTTTTCTACCGCCGGCCTGTTGGCGGTGTTACCGCCACTTTAACACCAACCGCCAGGGTTGTAATGAGGGCCTAAGTTCTAATATCAAATAGATACCCATCTTGTTGCTGAATTGCACAGTGAGAAACTAGGATTCTTGGGTGAATCCCAGATTTCCTGGTTAACCAAATTATAAATATGGAGTTAAGTTTGTGCTGAATTAGCGTAAAAAAATGACGCTAATTCAGCGCAAACAGAGTATAAATATGGGTCTAAATTTGCCTGTATCTGTAGCTGTACCAAAAAAATACATTTAGACCAGATTAACTTTTTACTCACTTCTGAGAAACTGAGTGGTTAAATTTAACTTAGATCCCGGAAGGGGTTGAGTTACCAGTGCAATGTATTCAGAAAATGTGTCCTTGTACTCATAAATTAATTAACAGCTATGTAATGATACTCTATCATAGCATAATGTTTTATTTTACGAAGTGGACGATCATCGTTGACAAACCCGAGAGTTTATGGACAATTACAAGTTTTCCGACCCATTCCCAGCCTTGACATTGCTGGGATTTGCTCCTCTCCAAGACGAGTTATATCACTTTTCCATGAGGGAATGAGAAGGAAACACTTCAAAATGGGTGGAAATGTAGTGGGATGGGTATCTGCAGGAGGAAAATGTATTCCCTGTTAAAGGAAATAATAGGAAAATAAAGTGCTAATGCTAGTGCGAATTCACACAACAGTACTCTGGAAATCCACGACTCTTCCAGGTTACCAGTCACACTCTGGGAAACATGATTGAATCTCTTAAGTCCAGATATGTGCACACACACATGGTTGTAAACCTAATAGTACCAAGGACCTCACTTGCGACCCCTGGCTTGCCCCTTGTGACCCCTGGCACTGCCTTTGCGACCCGTGGCCTCAGAGGTGGCAAAATGAGTGCCTGAACACAGGGGCAGCTCTACTCATGGACGGCAGTTGGGGACCCACTTTCCTGGTTTCCTGTCAATTGTTTACTATCCAAATAGTGAATAATATTATTCATTATTAGTGTAATAAAACATACAGTACAATTGGCTGGAATATGACCCTTTCTGGCAGCTGAGGTAAGTAAAAAATGCTTTTAAATGTATCTTGAATGCACGTTTGCAGGCGAGAGTGTGTTTATTTGAAAGAGAGGGTGTGAATATGTGTAGCTTGCATGTGAGCCAAAGTAAAGGTCAAATGGCGTGCCGAGTGACGTCACTTCCGCTACCCCGGGCATTTAGGGTGAATTGACACCCATTATGGAACAGGTTTCAGAACTGTCCTGGAATTGGGCTCTGTATGTTCAGAGTTATCTCGATTCCTTTAGCCTTGTGCTCACCACATCATTCCTCAATGGCACCCCTAATAAGATCGAGATAGGTACAGCTCACTCATGGACTTTAGAGTGTTCTATAAAGTTACGATAACATGAAGAAACTGGACAGATCACCCACTGAAACCTTAAAACCATGTACACGGGGGAGGTGTACAAGGAAACATTTTAGGAAATGCAGCTGTCCTGTAAACGTTATTTGGACAGCTGCTTTAGTTCTTTGGATGGTTGCCATGACCATGGAGTACCCTGTTGTAGTTAGTTAGCCCTACTTTATGGCAGCCTGACATTTCTCACAAGCTTCTGCACAGCAAAAAAAAGGGTGAAATAATACAGTGCTTGAATAGATCTACCCAATTCTCAAATATTGTACTTTTTGATTTCCGCGCCTGTTCATTCGCAGTATTGGGTACGTCAAAGCTTTTGCACTCAATGGGTTCCATGAAAAGGCTGCCCCTTTCCTCCTCACAAATCAACTCATAGGTAACAGAAGGTAGGTGAATGGTGGGGGAAAACTTCTGGAGCAGAGGAGGCACCGTGAGGTTGTGATTGGCATATAATAGTTATTCCCAACACTGTTTTCTTTAAGGCTTGTACCTTGGGTGGGTGGGGGCCTCAGATGCAAGCCTGTCCCTTAATCAGTTGGGGAGGGGGCAGAGTTTTTGGTTCATCCACATTAACTTTCACACATAAATAGTCGAAAGGACCACAAAGTCCATGCCCGTCTGCAAATGCGCTTCAACACCTCGTAGGAAGCATTGAATGGCACTAGAAGGTCCAGTCCTGAACCAGTTCAATTCCTACCAAACAAACCACCGTCAAATAATGAAAACCAGGAACTCCCATTCCAAGGCAGTTAGCCTGTGGCAAGAAGTCCCCCCAGGATTGACACTCTGGCCAACCCTTCCCTCTGTGTGATCCTTAGGAACACAGGGCCAGATGTATCAGCCATTCAGCATTTCTTATCGGACCTAATCCATATTTCAGGCCATTAAGAAATGCTAAGTGGGCATTCCATATGTAGCAATGCAGAGACATAGTCGCATATTGCGATTTCTACCCCGCAGGAATTTCTATTTGCGATTACCTAAGCACATGTACAAAGCATTTTTTTGGGGGGTGCATCAAGAGGGGCGGTAAGCCCATAAGCACCCTTGGTTCTGCATTTCCTAATTTGTGATTTCCTACTAGGAAATTGCAATTTTGGAAATGCAAAATTGTTAGAAATGGGGACTCTGGTTGGCAGTCAGTGTGCACTTTGTCCAATCAGGGACCCTCACTCTAGCCAGGGTAAGTGAGATACACACCTAGGATAACCCTTGCTCACCCCCTTAGTAGCTTGGCACAAGCAGTCAGGCTTATCTCAGAGGCAATATATAAAGTATTTCTACCAACACACACAGTAACACAGTGAAAACACTGCAAAAAGGACACAAAAACAGTTTATCAATTTGGTGATATCACAGCATCTTGTCGTTCCCAACAATCTGACGCCAATGGCACCAGTCACAGAGTCATACAGACCCCCAAGTACAGTACCTTGTGAAAATGAGGAAACAAGTTGGATGCACGGAGTCAGGGATCGAGGTGTTGCTGGATCCGGTGACGCATCGGGTCCTTGTTGCGGTGCTGTGGAGATGAGGCTGCATCAGGCGCAGCGTTGGTTCCTTTAACTTCCCGTAGAGTTGGTTGTCACAGATGTCGGTGACACAGCACTTTGGGACTCACAGAGTTGTGGACTTCAGCGAGGTGGCGTCAAGCCTGTGGGGTCAGTGTGGGTCATCGCACTCAAGCGGGGACCATGGCTTCAGTTGCAGGCGGCGTTGCTGGATACGGCAGTGGTGTCAGTCTAGGCATCGTCCAAAGTCGTGCACTTGGTTTTTCTTTGTTTTTCACCAGCTCCTCCTTTCAAGGGCCCAAGGACTGGATTAGGCACCACTTGGCAGAGTAGAAGTCTCAGCAAGAGAGACTAGGTGCTGGCAGATGAAGTCTTTGATGGCTCTAAGATGTCAGAACAGGTGGCAAGGTCAGTCGAAGCCCTTGGAGAAACTTCACAAGCAGGATACACAGCAAAGTCCAGTCTTTGCCCTCTCTACGGCAGAAGCAGCAACTGCAGGCCAACCCAGTAAAGCACACATCGCAAAGGGGCAATACTCCTCCTCCAGCTCTTCGGCTCTTCTCCTAGACTGAGGTTCCTCTTGATCCAGAAGTGTTCTAAAAGTATGGGGTTTAGGGTCCACTACTTATATCCCCTTCTGCCTTTGAAGAAGGCAAACTTCAAAGGAAAGTCTCTGTTTTTGACAAGATCCTTCCTTGCCCCAGCCTGGCTCCAAACTCACACCAGGAGGTTGGAAACTGAATTGTGTGAGGACAGGCACAGCCCTTTGTGTCAGCTTCTCCCTCCCCTCTCTAGCCTAGGAAACTCATCAGGATATTCAGGCTACACCCTAGCTCCCTTTGTGTCACTGTCTAGAGGGAATTCACAACAGCCCAATTATCAGTCTGATCCAGACGCGGAATGTACAAGCAAGCAGAGACACAAAATGGTTAAGCATGAAAATGCCCACTTTCTAAAAGTGGCATTTTCAAACTGACAATCCAAAAACTAACTTTACCAAAAGATGTATTTTTAAATTGTGAGTTCACAGACCCCAAACTCCACATCTTTATCTGCTCCCAATGGGAATCTGTATTTAAAAGATATTTAAAGGCAGTCCCCCTGTTAACATATGAGAGGGATACACCTTACAACAGTGAAAAGTGAATTTGTCAGTATTTCACTTCAGGACATGTAAAACACATCCGTACATGTCCTACCTTTAACATACACTGCACCCTGCCAATGGGGCTGTCTAGGACCTACCTTAGGGGTGCCTTACATGTATAAAAAGGGAAAGTGTGGGCCTGGCAAGTGGGTACACTTGCCAGGTCGAATTGGCAATTTAAAACTGCACACACAGACACTGCAGTGGCAGGTCTGAGCCATGTTTACATGACTACTCGTGGGTGGCACAATCAGTGCTGCAGGCCCACTTGTATCATTGGATTTACAGGCCCTGGGCACCTCTAGTGCACTTCACTAGGGACTTACTAGTAAATCAAATATGGCAATCATGGAAAAGCCAATTACATATATTGTTTACACAGAGAGCACTTGCACTTTAGCACTAATCAGCAGCGGTAAAGTTCCCAGAGTATAAAAACAAGTAAAAAAAGAAATCGAGCACACATTATCAAACACAGGAAGCAGAGGCAAAAAGACAGGGGACACTACGCCAAGGATGCCAGGTTTACAAAAATCTTTCTTAACTATGGGCCTTTATGCCCTTTAGGAACGAATGTTGTACCATTTCCTAAATAGCGATTTCCTTATAGTGATTATGACTCTGTAGGAATCACTATTAGGAAATCTGAATTTTCTTACATTCCGTTTTGTATTTCAAAAATACCGATTTCTTAGCATTCGCTACTTAGGGAATGGAAAATGAAACTTTCATATATCTGGGCCACGGTGTTTTGACACAGCTCCACTAGCCTCCTGTAATATACTTACCATTAGAACACATTCTACAGCTCATGGGTATGATTTTGAGATTGTTTTTTGAGAGTGGAGTTGACATACATTTGTCTCACGCGAGTACTGTAACAACATGGACAAACTGCGCACTGGACTTTGTGTGTATGATCGATTTTCTCTGTACCCTTACTATGGCATGTTATTATGTAATATACATAAAGTCAATGCAATGGCTTCAGTTTTCTGCTCCTTTTTTCATTTATGTTGTTACCCATGATTAATTCTGCTTATCCCATTCAGCTGATTTGTGTATTTGCTTTAATATTGTAAACACTATTGGGTTTAATTCTTTTGAGTCCATTCAATACGTCATCTATCATAGATGCCTACATATGTGGCTTAAAGCCCTGATTTAAGAGGGCGTAGCGCCTCCTTGCGCCACATAAGTGTCTTTAAAAGGGTTATCCGAACCCTGATCTCACCGACAACCCTGGGGCCATTAGGGAAGTACCCCGGGGTACCTTGGAGTACAACCCGCCGGAGTTGGAACATCCTGATGACGTTTATAATGAGGAAGGAGACGCGCAAGGCGCACGCGAAGGGGAGCAGCAAACCCGAGACGCGTCAGGAGAGAAGGGACAGACAGGACGGGCATCCTACAACAATGGTGAGGAGAGCAGAGGAGACGAGTGTAGCCTGAAGAAGCCACAAAGAGACGGCCACGACAGAAGACTACGAGGTATGTCCCCGTATACGGGGTTTTGGTACCGTTTTGAAACTATTTAAAGAGATGGTACACGCCAACAAGAGGAAACAGTCTAATGTTTTTCCTATCGCTGAAAAAAAACAGAGGGGGGACGCTTCCATGATTAAAAACCTCACTGTGCTATAGGTTGTTTTCACCCACTTGCCTTTTCCATTTTCCTGTGTGTTCTTTCTACGTGTGTGAATCACTGTCACCTCTACTGAAAGCACCTAAAGAGAAATAGAGAGTCACTGAAGGTGTACTTACTTGGCACTACCCTCACAAACCCTTTCCTATACTTACAAAATCAGAGAAGAAAACCCCAAACTTACCTCCATGTTGTATTTTTTGTTTTTCTTTCTCTTCATGTCCGGGGATGAAATCTGATCTGTACTCACGGAGTACCTAGAGGGAAACAAGAAAAGAACAGACTATAAATGAAGAACTGAAAAGACTAAACCAAGGAGGAAAAGAATAATCGAAGAGTAACGGTGAAAGAAAAGTTTAGAGACAATGTTTAAAGACATATAAGGTACTGGGAAAAAGAAAAGGATAGATTACACAGAGAAGAAGCTTTATTCGGTATGACAAAATTCATCCATTACAACACATAATCACCAAAACATTGTAAAAATACCAATAAGAACCATGTATAATAAAAGCACCCATCATAAACACAAGTACATATAATTATATATATATATATATATATATATATATATATATATATATATATATATATATATATATCTAAGAATAAAAAACAGAAGAAGATAAAAACCTCATTCATAAAAACTGGAGAAGAAATAAGTAAAATCATTCTAAAAATTCAACATTTTTGCGCCAAGTAGTAGCTCCCTTCAGGAATGATCCCAAGCCCTTCCATACCAGTACATCTGAGGCCATTTGCAGCCACATGAAAGCAGGACGATATTGTACAAAACACTTAGGCCTAAGGAGCGGTAGTAGAAATCGGGTTCTAAATGGTGCATAAAAGACACAGAACAGTGTAAAATGGATCAAGGTCTGATGGGACACCCCATCACAGGGGCAGGGTCTAATACAATTCTCCCATTATTGACCTAGGGGGAAGCACAAATTACTTCTAATGATCCCCAAACGGAATCGAGTTATGAGAGACCTTTCCCTCACATCCTTGATTTCTGAGAGATATCGCTCCGGACCCACCCACATCTTTAGCATAGTAAATTCCCTGATCGATTTTTTCCTTAGAGCCTCCCCCTCAATCTTGTTCTCCTGGATTCTCTGAAAGTTATCCTTGACCCATTTCTTATCATAGCTAGTCAGGTCCTCGGGATGATCAAACAATTCAGGCCGCCCCAGATCATGTGCCATCTTCCTTATGTGCGACAGCCAGGGAATATGCTTTACATTGTCGCAGGCCAGACAATCCCTTAGGATATCCCTGTTAAGAGAGGCATGTTCGTTGCTCCACACTGAGATCCATAACAGAAGGGGGGCCAGCTGGGTAGTGTCCTGTACATACTCAAGGTCCAGTTCCAGGTGAAGGCAAAATCCAGGAATATTTTGTCCAACACCCAGAAGCCTTCTACAGAAACGATTTTCTTCCACCATAAGGGTTCGGGTATCCCTAAACCCCCACAGTGCTGAACCATACAGAAGGACAGGTAGGCATTTCCACCTATAGATTTCAAGCAGCGGTTTGATAGGTTTACTACCTACCCTAGCCGCAAAGTCAAAGGATGCACCAACTGTTGCATGAAAAAGCACAATCCTTCTAGCAATACAGGGTTTCCAAGATCCTTTCTCATCAAAAATGACCCCTAAGTATGGGAACTCATGGACTCTGCTAATAATTTGATCCTCCACCCTTAGCTCCCCCACCCTACTCATAGGTTTACCACAAACCATAAAGTGCGACTTCTTAAAATTGACCTCCAGTCCCAAAGCTGACATAAAAACGACATAAGCTCTAACTAATACACGGAGACCATTCATCATGCGGGCCATAAGGACCGCGTCATCCGCATACGTCAGCACAGGGATATCAATACCCTTCACCTTCGGGACATCCCTGCAGTGTTCAATCAGAAAATCTGACAGTCCATTTGTGTATAGAAGGAACAAGGTAGGGGCCAAGACACACCCCTGGCGCACACCCCTTGAAAGCTTGAAAGCCTCCGAGCATTCCCATTTGGGCCCACCCTCACGTTTGCAACTGTCCCTGTATGGAGATATCGGAGAAGCTCTACAATATTAGGGTCCAACCCTGACTGAATTAGCCTCTCCCATAATAAAGACCGGTTCACTTTATCAAAAGCACAGCTAAGGTCCATAAAAGCAAGATAAAGGGTACCTTTCCTGGCCTGCTTGTATTTGTTGATTATCATCAGTAAATTAAGACACTGTTCTTGCGTGCCGAGGCCTTCTCTGAAGCCGTACTGTTCCCGACTTAAAATATCATTTCCTATCATCCAGGCCTCCAGACGGCCTAAGATAATCCGTCCCAGAATCTTCACAGAGGAATCCAACAGTGAGATAGGGCGATAAGACTTAGGATCATTTCGATCACCCTTTTTAAACACTGGGACTATGCATGCCAATCTCCAAGAGGCAGGAATGCCCACAGTAACGGCTGCATTGAGAACATTTAGGAGAATGGGTGCCCATAACTGAGGGTTAGCTTTATATAGGTCCATCGGGATTGAGTCCGGGCCCGGTGCTTTATTATGCGCACAACTCTGTATTGCATCAAAAACCTCCTGTAGTGAGAATCTGATTGCTAGGTTAGGAGCCACATCATACACATTTTCCCGCATATTTCTTAGGGGGGTACCCTCAAATATATTACAGAAATGTGTTACCTAGGCCTCCGGGGCAATATTACATCCAAGGCCCTCAGAGGTTTCTGTTTCAAACGAACCTCTATTCACCACCTTCCAAAACAGGCCGGGGTCTTTCAAAGCTGTAGCACGCTCTAACTCTTCCCAGGCTTTATCTTTATATTTTAGCTTGCTATCCCTCAGGGTCCTTTTATACCTTAATCTGGCTTCTTTTACGAGAACCCAATCTCTAGGGTGAGTCTTGGTAGCCATCTTTAAATTTGCCCTTGCATCATAGCAGGCTTTGTCGTACCAGCCACATTTACGTTTATTAGGGTGGTTGCCTACTAAAAAGAGACAGTCTCTGACAGCTGCAAAAACTACTGTTATCGCATCTATAACAGTCGTGGGATTTGGCGCTTCTGTCAGGAGTGTTTCCATATATAGATGTAGGCTAACCCCCAAAACCCTTCCCACAACTTTTTGTGGGTCTACTTGCTTCCACCCAAGCCGCCTACCCTGGTCCTTTGTCACCACCGTTACAGGACTGCCTCGTCCTAGTGAGCGTAGGGCCCCAGGGAGTTTAAAGGACAATATAAGGGGATTATGATCGCTAAAACACTCCCCTAACACTTTACCCCCAATCACCAAGTCTCTCATAGGAGGGGACACAAAAATATAGTTGATGGTGGATCCAGACCCTCTTCTGACATGGGTTGGAAGTTGGTGAGTGCCTACTGCTTCAATATCATAGAAATTCAAGAGGCCCATCTCCCCGAGTTCCTTTAGTAGATCTCTGCCTCTCGAGTCCAGCGGACGCTGCGCTGAATAGACCTCACAATCAAGGATGAAGGGATTAACCCCAGTACTGGACCGGCCCAACTTGCCATTAAAGTCCCCGGAGATGATGGCACGAAATTCCAATCCCACCTTCTCCATTCTATATTTCATAATCTTAAGAATGGAGAACAGGGCCTCAATTTGGCACCCCATACCCCACACAGCAAAGGATAGATTAATAAAAGACAATTCTTCTTTACGCATGTTTTTTTTTTTTACTATAAGAAGGGAAGGCCTCATTCTCCAAACATAACCCGTTACAGTGTCATTTTTTATGAGACCAAAATCACTGCGCCAGATTTACAAAGTGGCACAATGCATACATTGCACCACTTTGTCACCACTGCGCCACAATATGCCAGCACCAGGCATAATGTATGCAAGGGGGGCGTTCCCCCGTTAGTGGCTATTTTTAACAGCTGCACAGAGCTACTGTTAAAAGGGGGCATACCGTTATTTATAACGGGCCCTATGTAATCTGCAGGATTAGCACCAAACATTTGGCGCTAATCCTACACAACACACTCAAAGCGTAAAAAACAATTACGCTATTGCTCCTACCCTGCGCCATGGTGCCCCGTATATTAAATAAGGAGTCGCAAGAAAAATCTTTCTTAAATCTGGCCCTAAGTATATTCTGTTTTATGAATAAACCCATTGTTGGTGATTGACCTCAGTCAATTCTGTTAGCCAAGCTCACACAGGATTATTGAGTTGCCCTAGATCTGTAACACACTCTATCGGGAATCAGGCAACTAAATACAGTTGTTCAGGTGCTGACAGCAGGAACACACTCCTCTCAGGCATGCCCAAAGTCCACCTATGCCCGCTCAAAGCAGTTCTACATGCTGCAGCCTCCTTTGTGACTGGTCGCATGAAATTTAACAATATCACCCCTCTCCTGTCCAATTTAAAACCACCTGCACCACCCACAAAGCCCTACACTCATCTTCACCATTGTACCTAACTGACAAACTGAAAACTATAGATGCCAATCAGGGTTGAAGAAATGGTCAAAGCCTGCTCCTTGAACTCTGCCACCTTCACTGAAGGGCGATTCATGCGCCAATCCCTCTCTGCAAGCGCCACATGAATTGGGAACGACCCCTCTCTGAGCCTCCACTTGACCACATGCCACGATACCTTAAAAAAAGATTTTGAGTTAAACTCCTCTTACCTCCTTCCACTCTCCAATATATACTTTACCTGAGGCTGTCTCTCAGCTATTCCTTGGCAAGACTGTCTGTGAAATTTGCTTAGGTACAGCATCCCTCTCATTTACTCCTGGATTCCTGCTTTTCTCTCCTTCTAAGCTGCATGTCTGTCGTATCATGTTGTGACTGTTATGTTTTGGTTCAGTTGTAAAGCACTCTGATGCTCCCAGGCCAAGTCCGCACTACAAGGGTGTCTGCCGCAAATGTCAACGGGTGGGTGGCAGGTGGACGACAAGGAAGGGGGTGGGGGTAAACAAAAAAATAAAGAAAGAAAAAATAAAAAAAGTACCCTTTTCGCCGTTTCTCCGACTCCTGCCACCTCGCTCCTTTTCAGGTGTCCCAGCATTCACTGGGACACCAGCACAGGCTCTCCAGCAATCCTAGTGCTCCTTTCATGCAAAAGTTATCATTAAAGCAGAGTCAACATTTGTCTGAGTGGCTCGGACTGCCGCTCAGACACAGCCCTGCTGTCTGTGCACTTTCTCCAGCCTGGCTGTTCAACACAGCCAGACTGGAGAACCCTAAGTGTATTTCGCCGGCCTCAGACTGCCGGCCAGACACTCATGCGCACTTAGGTGCACTCTCCTCTCCTCCCACCTCTCGTGGCCCAGCCCCACCTCTCCCTGTACTGAAAACCTGAGCCAGGCTTGAGTATATGTCTGGCTCTTGCTCAGCTCAAGGTTCTCTTCGACCCTCGATCCCCAAATGAGCCAAGCTTTCATGTGATTTCTGCCTGCCACCCATGGTCTATCTTTATGCACCAACAATTTAAAGGGATACCCCTGTAGTGGCTGAATTGCATAATGTGAATCATCAATCCTGGCCTACCTGTTTGACCAGACTGTGATCCTAGACAAATATTTTATTTCACTGAACCTCCTTTTTCTTCACTAATACATAAGGTGGGTTCAGGATGTGCGGATGTACAAAAACCTCTTGTGTTTGATTTAATGGCTATAATGTTGCTCCATCTATAAACAGTTTCGTTACAGATGACAACTGACTTTCCTTTTAACTCACTAATGACATTGTCATCAGGGCTAGGGAGCAGACATGTTTCCAAATTCATCTTTAAAAACCATCACTCTTAATAATAATTAAGGCTCCCAATGTTCTGTCTTTACTGATTTTCACAGATAGAGACAGAAAACAGTGTGTTTGCTCTCTATATTTAATTTTAAAATCAGAAAAATACAGACATTTTGCTTTTTGTGAGAGACTCTTCATGCTGTTCTTCATGTATTCCAAGCCAAGAGCTGAGCAGCTGGAGAACATGGGGAGTAAAAAAAAAATAGGATGTGATTTTCTTAAATACAGGTATATGTCAACCTATATGTGTATATATAGTGCTAATATTTACCCAAGGGTGTATTTTTTTGTTTATTTGTTTGCTAATTTGCTAAAACAAGACAGGCATCAAAGTATGAGAGCATATTTATCAGGTAAATAAATGTGGAAATCTACCATCTTGTGGCTCCACTTATTCTCAAAATATAACATAAATATGGATAAATACAAACAAAAGAAATATGGATAAATACAGATGGAAATGTTCAAACAAATATACCATATAACCAGGAGTCTTAATAATAATCTGATGTGCTAAGGTGAAATCCTTCCTTCACCTTGCCAAATACACTTTTTTTGAATTTTGAAGAAACCTTACATAACTTTACATGATGTAGCATATTTATTAAGAAATCACGAGCGCAGCAAGTCACCTAGCTGCGCTGCATGATAGGGAAAGGGCAGGTATGTGCCCTAGTTAACACTGTACTGCGTCTTGCTGTCATTTCCCTGTGCTGGCGCAAAATGTGCTGCCTAGCATCAAAACAGGCACCCTTGCAACTTAGTGCAATGGTGTCTGCGTTGTAAGCAGGATTGTTTTTTTTTAAATGTCCTCATTCACCCTAGGCTCCAGGTCTTTTCTCATTCTTGGAAACAACCTACTGCCTTAGCCAGGAGGGCCTTCCTCTCTCTCACCATACCCCAGACAGGCGGCTGATGTACCGGTCTGGTTAACCAGCTATGAGAGAGAAAGAAGTGTAATCGTAGGATAAGGTATTATACCATCTCCGTGTGTTTTCCCATCCAAGCTTTAAGCGGTAACCAGAATCTCTTCGCCTTAGTGAACCCACTTGCCGTGTCCATTCTAAAAGCATAGACCAGTTGATCCAACCAATCTATTATATGAAGGGGATACCTTGCTTACCCATTTCCTACAAATTTCTCTCCTAGCCAGCTGCATAGCAAAGAACAGCAATTTCTGCATTTCTTCTTATCCCTCCAGCATGCTCTATTCTACCAAAGATTACTAAAAGAAGGCTTATTTTAATATCAACTCCCGGAACATTTGAAATCATTGTCCCCACTGCCTCCCAGAAGGATTGTATTTCCGGGCATTCCATAAACATATGTACATCCCTGGCCTTTTCCATTCCGCACTTTCCACATTTGGCCACTCTTCCCTTCCCCATTTTACAAGGTGACACATATGCCCTATGAATTGAATACAAGTGATTTCTTCTGTAAGGGGCCGGTTTGACCACAGAAAAAAAGGTATGCATAGAAGTCTGCCACACATCCTACAACTGTACTCCCGGGAAGTAATTTGCCCACAGATCATCTACCAGCTTAAAATCACCATCCACCACATCTATCATCTCCCAATACCAAATGGCCACTTCTTTTTTTGGGGGAAGGTTTCCCATTATCTTCTCCTTTAACTAATACTTAAGACCAAAACTCCTACACCCCTTCTGAGCCCATCCTTTCAATTGGAGATACTTTAATCTTAACAGTTCCCCACCTGTCTTCCCCACATGTCTCTACCGAAATTTCCTCCCATGGGAGTAAGCTGCCTTCCTTAAATAAATCACCCCAATTTTTAAACCCCGCGTTCTTAATTGGAGTAGCCAAAATGTCCTTAAGACATTCTGGCGTACCTGGCGAGTCCCAAATAGTTGCCCATTGACTATAATATTCTATCTTGCTTATGCGCCTTACACTATACCACAGTTTTGCTGCATCTTTCAACACTTTGGGTTTGATTTTGTTTTTAAATCTGGGATCCTCGCATTTAAACAAAAAATGGTTTATTGCCCCCTTCACTTCCCCAAACATAGCCTTAGACATACATCCCAGATCTGTCATATCGTGGGAGGAAAAGAGCATCCTTACATTTTTAAATTGAAAATCCCAACGTATAACTGCAGATCTGGCAAGGCTAGTCCCCCTTTCTCCCTTCTTCCACGTATCTTCCTCCAAGAAATTCACGCTCCCTTCTGTGCCCATATAAATGCATTAATATCCTGTTGGATCATAGCTATCAGCTTCGCATCCATTTGCAACGGATTGTATTATATATAAAACTAACCTTAGGCAAAATCACCATCTTTACCAAATTCACTCTACCTAGAATTGACAGAGGCAGGTGCATCCAGCCTCTTATCAAATTACTACATTCCATACGCACTTTTTTAAGATTAACTACTGGGATCTGCTCAATATCTTGTACAATTTTAACAGCTAAGTATCTCATTTCGGTTTTAATTAGCGGGCTCTCCGTCCTCTGATTCCACACCATTATTTCTCTCTTCTCCTCATTGACCTGATAACCAGACACTTTACCAAACTCCTCAGCTATGTCAAGAACTGCTGGAAGAGCTGTACGTAGGACTGGTATGCACAACAGCAGAAACTTTTTTCTCCCATCCACCACATAAAAAAGGTAAAATCCTTTGGTCATGCCTTATTCTTCTGGCTAAAGGTTCAATTTAAAAATGAAACAATATCACAGAGAGAAGACAACCCTGTCTCGTACGTCTGGTTATTTTAAAAGAAGAGGTCAGACTCCCATTCACCAGCACCCTAGCTGAAGGGTTCTGGTAAATTTGGCCCACCATCTGATCTGCCAGAAATTATCCCCAAATCCATACTCCTTTAAAATAGTAACTAAACAGACCCAGCTCACTGTATCAAAAGCTTTCGTGGCATTCAATGTAACAGCTGCTAAAGGGAGACTAAACGTTTTTGGCAAGTCAATACCCCCTATTAAGTTAGATGTTAACTCATGAAGATGCCTACCCTTGGTGAAACCTTTCTGATCCTTATGAAGAAGATCAATCACCACCCCATTCATCCTCTCCACCAGCACCTTAGCAAAGATCTTTTAATCTGAATTCAACAGCTAGATTGGTCTTTATGACTCACATCTAGACGGGTTTTTACCTGGCTTCAGAACAAACAAAAGTTATTATTGCGCTGTTCCATGATTCTGGGAGTCTCTCTCCTTTACCATAGATCTCTTCAAACAGAGCTGACATAACTGTACTATAATTTCCCCCAATAACTTATACAACTCTATTGGGATACTATCTAGTCCTGCAGCTTTACCTTCCCTACCCTTACTGAGAGCGGCCCTAATCTCTCCCTGAGTAATTGTTTTATTCATAAATTCCTTCTCTTTGGCTGTTATTTTAGGTAATATATCTGTACTTGCCCAGCTTCTTACCCCTTCCCTAGTTAACACTTTATCCTCCTTATATAACTCTGAGAAAAACACTTGGAAGGTCTTCCTTATATCATTACTATTTGTCCATCTCTCTCCCATTTGGCCAGAAATCTCTATGATATTGTTTTTAGTCTGTCCTATCTTATCTTTCCATGTTAGCAGTTTCCCCGCACTCTCTCCATATTCAAAGTGGGCTAATTTGCGGGCTTCCTATCTTTTTTTAATCACATCTGCAGTACCTCCTCCAATTGCGTTTTCAACCGTCTCTTCCGACCTTCCAATTTATCCAAAGATTCCACCCCATCCTTTTCTAAGCAATCACATTCGGCCAATTCTGCTTCTAATGTGCTCACTTCCATCTTATACTTCCTATTCCTAAAAATAGTAAAGCTTGTTATTTTACCTCTTATAAATGCCTTAAACACGTCCCAAACCGCACATACAGGGGAGGATCCTGAATTAAATAAAAAATAAAAAATTCTATCTTCATCCGCACTTGTGTCACCACATCGTTCTCCAATAACAGAGATCCATCTAACCTCCACCTTCACATCTCCTTTCTTATAGCAGGTTTTATTGTTAGTACCACCGCCGAGTGGTCTGATAGATGTGCTGCCATATTAACTATTTTATCAACCGCCTCCACCATTCCTTGATCCATCGGGAAGTAGTCTGTCCTAGAAGCATGGCCATATTTCTTATTTCTAAATGAGAAAACCCGCTGCCCTTCTGCTCTCACTATCCAAATATCGCACAGACCAAATTCCCTCATTTTTGTCTTGAGAAAATACTGAGATTCCAGCATGGCTATAAGCCTCGCTCTCGATGATCTATCCAAATTATTATCCATAGCACATTGAAATCCCCCGCCATAATAACTGGGTCAGAAAAATCCAAAAGATGGAAAAACATCTTCCTCATCGGATATAAGTCATCACAGTTTGGAGCATAAAAACCCACTACTGGGAATACCTTATAATACATATCTGGAGCTTGACTATGGTCCATCATCCGGCGTTGTCTGAAACTACATTCAACACTACTGCATTAATCTGTTGCTTAATCACTAGAGCAACCCCCCTAATATTAGAATCATTTTCCGTACACACCAAGCATCGGAAGCAGGATTGTTTTTGTGCAGGAAGGTGCACACACAATCTTGAGAAGCATTTTCCTCTTTCTATGTGTTCTGCTGTGTGCAGTACACCTAGCGGAAGTAACGAGGAGAAATAAAGATGTTTCTCCTTGTTGTACCTCACCTGGGGAGGCTTAGCATTTTGATGTTTTCCCAGGTCTAGTATCTGAACCCCTTGTAAGCATGAGTAAGGGCATGAAAGTGATGGACAGGCATGCTTGAACCAACCTGAACCACTCCTACTTACTAGTGGTACAATATATTCCATACTTTTAAGCATTTCTGTGTCTTATTGAACTTCATTGGTGAGGCTGCTTTGGCACAGAGAAGTTGGCACCCACCTCTGAACAGGACTGGCCTTGTGGTTTTTCTGTCCTAGGCGAAAATGAATCTCTTACTTGTCTGTAATTTTCATTACTCTGAATCAGAAGCTCCTTCTTCCAGTCCTGAATAATAAGGCTTGGCCTTCCCTGTAGAACCCCCACATGCCTTCCCCCTGGGTAGCCTTTCTTTTGTTTCACTATTCACAAAGCCCCTCTCTGCCTTCCAGCCAGGGCTGGATTTGGTGTTGGTGGTGCACTGTGCGACAACCTTTTTTGGCGCCCACCCCATGACCTCCACCTCGGATTCCCTCACTACCACCCGGCTAAAGTGCCCTTCATTTCTCCATAGCCCCTCTATCACATACATTTCATTTGTTTTAAAGCGTTGGTAAATGCTGGCTTTATTTATCACCTCAGCTGTCCACATAATATACAGATCGGTTCTTTGCAGCAGACACATTAACCCTCTGCCCTGCCAACAGAAAAAACTCTGATCTCTCTCTCTAGCAGGAACATCAATCAGAAGAGTTATCTCGACATTTTTATTGCTGCCTGAAACCTGGACCACAAGGAACTCTGCAGCAGATGCTTTTAAATTGTTAGTTATTGCTAAACACAGCCCCCCACCACCCTGTGGTCAGTGCCCCCCCCCCCCACTCCAGGTTAACGCCCAATGCACTGATAGACTTTCAGAATTACTTTATTTTAAAAACACAACATCTGGTCCAACCATTTCCAGTATTCAACACACTTACTTCACTGCAGCCTTCAAAATTCTGTAGCCAAATTTAAAGAGTCATCCTTATTCACCTTATTATGGTGTGTTAAGTAGATTTGTAAAGGACTGTAATCACCTATGAGGGTATCCAGACCCTGTGCATCAACCCCCTTGGCGGGATTATTCAAAGAGCCAGGTCTTCAGCTTCTTGATAAACTAGAGAAGCTTTGAGAGAGCTCTGATGTGGTGCTGGAGGTTATTGCACACTTTGGGGGAGATGTACAGGAGGGCACGGCCTCCGGCTTTTGTTTTATGAAGACAGGGTACGCATGCTAGTGGCAGTCTGGCTGAGCGCAGGTGTCTGGAAGGGATAGGAAGTGTATGCGTCTGTTAAGGTAGGCAGGGCGAGTGTTGTGAAGTGCCTCAGATGTGTGGGTGAGGAGTTTGACTTTGGTGCGTTTGTGTGTGGGGAGCCAGTGAAGTTTTCTGAGGAGTGGTGTATGAGGGTGCAATCAGGTAGGTTGAGGAGGACTGTTGCTGCAGCATTATGGATGGTTTGGAGCCTGTTCAGGCGCTTCTTGGTGATTCCTATGCAGAATGCATTGCTGTAGTGAAGTCTGTTGGTGATCAGTGTCTGTGTGACAGTTTTCCAGTGTTCTCTGGTAGCCACTGGAAAGTTATTTATAGCATTTTCAGGATGCAAAGGCTTCTACAGGACTGCCATTGCAGTTTATGTTAAATGGTGCATGCACCCTTTCACTGCCATTTACACTGCACCATGTCACTTATAAGTCACCCATATTGCAAACCTTCTAACCCCGAAGGCTGGGTGCTGTGTGTGAGGGCACCCCTGCACTACTAGAGGTGCCCCCACGACCTCCAGGACCATTTTCCCAGACTTTGTGAGTGTGGGGACACCATTTTACGCGTGCACTGGACAAAGGTCACCAACTATGTACAGCTTCACAATGGTAACTCTGAATTTGGCCATGTTTGGTATCAAACATGTTGTAATCATACCTCAAGGCTTTAGCAAGCATTGGTTGTATGATTCCATGCACTCTGGTGGCTCCTTAGAGGACCCCCAGTACTGCTATCACAGCCTTCTGAGGTTTTCTGGGCAGCCCAAGCTGCTGCCACCTAATAGTCAGGTCTCTGCCCTCCTGTTGCTTGAGCTGCTCAAGCCCAGGAAGGCAGAACAAAGGATTTCCTTTGGGATAGGGATGTTACACCCTCTCCCCCTTGGAAATAGGCGTTACAGGCATGGGACGGGTAGCCTCCCACAGCCTCCCACAGCCTCTGGAAATGCTTTGAAGGTCATAGATGGTGCCATCCGTGCATAATTCAGTGGTTCAGGGACCCCCAGTCCCTGCTCTGGCACGAAGCTGGACAAAGGAAAGGGGAGTGAACACTCCCCTGTCCATCACCACCCCAGTGGGTCCCTGGGTTTTACCATCTTGGATTCCAAGGTGGCAGGGAACTCTGGGAGCATCTGAGTGGCCAGTGCCAGCAGGTGATGTCAGAGCCCTCCCCTGATAGGTGCTTACCTGTGTAGGTGACCAATCCCCCTTTCAGAGCTATTTAGGGTCTCTCTCTTGGGTGGTTCTTCAAATTCGGATTGCAAGATTCTGACAGGAATCCTCGGCATCCTTTACTCCACCTTCTTACTGAAGAAACTGCATCTCGATCCTCTAGGAACTCTACAACTGCAACAAAGAGGCAAAGGCAACATCTTCAACATTGTATCTTCAGCTCCTGCCAGCAACTGCAACTGTTTCCCGGGCGTGCATCCTTGGAGAATAGCCAGTCTTCAGCCTGCACCAGAAGAACAAAGGAATCTCCCTTGAAATGAAGGAGTCACTTCCCTGCTTCAGCAGGCACCCCTCTGCAGCGACGACCAGTAGCTTGGGCCCCATCTCCTAACAAAGTGCCTGGATCCAGCATCATGGGTGGTAGACTGAAGTGGTCCTGACGGGCCTGACATCCAACTGTCCAACTTTGGTGGAGGTAAAAGCTTGTCTCACCACGCAAGACAGTACCCCCGTGCACCACATGTTTTGCAGCTGCCAAGGCTTGTTGGAATCTTTGCACAAACTTCATCATGCGCCGTGCAGCTCCAGACCCCGGCACTTCTTCCTGCGATGCTCAGCTTCCTGCGTGGTTCTCCGGCAGCGTGGGATCCCCTTGTGTAGTGCTGCATGGGCCTCCTTTTACACCTTCTTTGTCCCCGTGCTGTGGGACTCCTGTGAGTGTTGCCTGGTCTTCTGACGGCTCTCTGAGTTGCCCGCAGCCGTCTTCTTTGCTGCAGTACTGACCGTTGTTCTTTATCGCTAGTTCTTCTTTTGCACCTTCATCCGGGTTAGCCGGGGCTCCTGTTCTCCCTGGACTCTTCAGTGCTTCTTGAACTTGGTCCCATTCTTCAACAGGTCTTCAGGTCCAGGAATCCATCATTGGTGTCTTGCAGTCTCTTCTGGTTCTTGCATAATCTTCTTTCTTGTGTGTTCAAAGAAAGTTGCTGTGATTTACTCCTGCTTTCCTGGGCTCTGGGGTGGGTTCTATTTCTTACCTTTGGTGTTTTCTAATACTCCCAGCGCCCCCTACACACTACACGTGCCTGGGTGGGAAACCGACTTTCACATTCCACTTTCTTAGTATACGGTTTATGTTTTCCCCCAGGCCCATTTCTAACTATTGTGATTTCCACTAATTGCACTGTTTTCTAATTATGTTTTCAGCTATTTCTGCATACTAGTGTACATAATTTGTGTATAACCTACCTCCTAAGGGAGTGTAGTTTCTATGGTATTTTTGGAATGTGTGTCATGAAAATAAAGTACCTTTATTTTTGTAACACTGTGTATTTTTTCATGTGTGTGAGTACTGTGCTACTACAGTGGTATTGAATGAGCTTTGCATGTCTCCTAGTTAGGCCTTGGCTGCTCATCCACACTACCCCTGGAGAGCCTGGCTTCCAGACACTGACTACATCTCACTAATAAGTGATAACTGGACCTGTTATAAGGTGTAAGTACCTTAGGCACCCACTACAAACCAGGCCAGCCTCCTGCAATATGTAAGAAGTGTATCTATGTCACTATCTGAATAGGGTTTTTACAAGTTAGGACACAATTACACTGAATGAAGACCAGTCCTCTGGAGGATAATTTTGCAAGGCAGAGATTGGTGATGAATCAAGCATAGTGCAAGTAATTGCTCCAATTAACTCTCTTTTGCACATTTTACATCACTTTTGGACATGCTTCAAAGCACTGTAAAGTTATATTGGTTGCTTATGTAGTGCTTTTATCTGCTAAAATTCATGAGCAAAATATTTGGTGAGCCAAGCAGAAAACACATTATAATATGCTCTTAGATGTCAGGATCCCAGAGGTGGTTCCCATGCACTCTTTGACACTGGAACCAAGCTATACTTGACTGGTGAGCCCTAATAAGGACAACATCGGCCCTGGGCTGCTTGTGTTTGGTTCAGGGAGGAAGTAGCCTGGCACTTCGGGCTGGACTGTTCCTACTGGAGCAGGCTCAAGATTGATTTGGATATTCAAATCGAGGTCAAATGGTGTGCAAAATAATGGTGGACTGGGATTCAGCCCCCAGTGATGGCCAGGGGCTGAGATTAAGTCAAGCATTACATCCATCACTTATCTGTATGCTTCAGTGATCATATAATGCACAGGCATAAAAAAGTCAGAACTGAACACGTTTCAGAAATAAGCATCCATATGTCTGAGTGTGATACTCATTTGGCCACATACCTTTGATACTACTTCACAATTAGTATGTAGCACTTAAACTACAATTAAATAGGCCAATTAAGAGCCAAATAGGCTTCTCAGAGCAGGACAATCATTTTAATGGTCCCACAGAGGCATACACTCTGATAGAGAACTAATCCTCTCTCTGGTTCAAATTAAAAGGATCTGTTCAAGCTAAACATTTAATTAAGGTATTTCCAAAGAGGTGGCTTTAGAAGTGAAATAGAATTAACTTCTGCCACCATCGGAGAGTATATTTTCTAATACCGAGGTACAAAATATCGAAAGGTCAGTGCATATAGAGAAGTATAGATTTACTCTTCCTAACTCCACATCTATGTACCTTAATGATATAGGTACCACTTACATATATGGAGTTAGGGACATAAAATCTAGACTTAATTACCTGTTAATATTTTATTTTCAAAATTCTGTCCTCGAAGGATCCCATCAATATTGTGGCTTTAATATTCAGGGCACGCACCCTTTTGCATTAATAGAAACAACTTTTCCTACTCCAGCCCCATGGATGTTTCTGTTAGATATGATTGGCGGACATTTCTTTCTACATATCCATCCTTATTTATGTCTGGTCTGATGATAAATGCATTATCACTTCTACTTCATAATAACTATTCTTCAAGTCATTTTAAAAAGGAGTGCATTTTGGAAAGCACAAACATCAACAATATGAAACTGGTACGAGGTATATAAAATACCAATATTTGTGTTAGAAAAAATATTGGGAAATTATGTTATTGGCTGTAAATACCGGTTGGCAATAACATATTTACATGCATATTGTGAAAATAATATTGCATTTACATGGCTGACATAATTCAGCATAGGTTTGAAGGTAGAATTTTCTGACAAGCTCTGCATCCAAAATGGAAGAAGTCCATTTTCAGAGATCTCATGGGACAATTCTGTTTTTAACAAAACTGACGAGGGAAGAATGAGGAAAAAAATAACGACAAAATCTCTTAATTTATTTCAACACGGTTTGCAGTTTTTTGTTTCATGCTTGGTTTCTGATTGGATGACGTACATAAACGATAGGCTTACTATTCTTTGGTAGGAATCATTATCATATAAGATAAATAGCCCCTGGTCATAGGCAAGTCAGCGGCACGTTGAGTGGGCCTAAAGGTATAGCACTCCCAGTGTATCTGCACATATTTGTCTGCAATTTGTAGAACATATATCTGCACAACACGCAGCACTTTCCCTTCAATTGTGCAGGGCTGGGACTAATGCAGCACTTCAGACAGACTATGAAGCAAGTGAATCCCAAATAGATTTCAGAGTGCACAGCAGTGAGTATCCATGACAGTGCCCACGCTCACTTTGTCAAGTTCTGCACAAACATGGCAGCCGGGGTAATGTGAACTTCTAAGTAGGTGCTCCAACCTATGGCTGGTTGGGCTTCTTCCTCACCCTGAGCATGTTTTTAAGACAGCAACATACACTATTTACAGTGGATGTCACTATGCACAAACTAGCAGCGGTCATCGTTTGCCCAACCACACTCCCAAGAAGTGTGGTGGCGTAGCCACCCTAAACACTGGAGCATGCAGTATTACCACCTTTTTAGCTGAGGAAGACATGCCAGATGGAGGTAAATCGATAAACACCTAGTGCAGTTGAAAGATATGCTTTCAGTGACATTCAGCATGGCCACCATCCAGAGACCAAGTACAGAGGCATGGTCTAGTGTGTGGAGCTCTCTGCACACTTGGCCCTCATACAGTCAAGCATCATTCTAAAATATTTGTCACAAAGGTAAAGCATAAGGTTCACAAAGCAATAAACATTGTCTAACCCTCATTTTGATTACATTTCTCAGTCACAGTATCTTCTAAAGTCCATCTCATCACAGTACTGACTTGTATGAGGTGGTCACACCTCTCTTCAGGCACCACATGACTATTTATAAAAACTACACCCAACCAACACCTTCCCTTCCCAGACTTCCCAGACTCCAACCACTCATGTGGAGTTAAAAGGAGGAATTAGGGGATGGGGGAACCCCATTACAGCCTATTTATATTTTTCTGCACCCATTCACTGGCACCACGGTGCTGGCAGAGCCAGGTCATATTAGTTTCTTTAGCAGTGCTGAAGCATTTTCCTTCACAGGATTATGTTTTGGATGAGGTTGATAAATCTCTTTTCCCAGCATAAGGGTGTGGAGGCAAAGGCATCAATTACACAACAAATCAATTTAAATCAACAGTATGAGCAATGTGACCACACAAGGAAAACTCCAGTCTGAAATGAGGTTAAGGGTTTTATTACAACCTCAGACTCAAAGTTATGTGGACAATTCTCAAGACAAAGTTATAAAGGTACATAATCACCAAGGGTTGACCAAGTTGATGGAAAAGGTTCAGACGAACTAACATCAAAAGAACTAAACATTCAACAAAAACAATACAAGACATCAGAAGAATCACCTGATGTACAGAAAACAAACACTGTTCATTTCTAAGCATTAAGGCAATTCAAAAGTGATTCAAATTTAGTTAGCTAGGGCAAGGAAAGTCCCCACAGATTAGCCAATCAGGAGCTAATATATTCTGGGCTGGACACATTTGGGCAATTGAAAATAAAGGCACAAAGGGACAAAAATAATTTAGAAAAAGAAATCTAGAGCAACAGGTGACTAACTAAGGCTAACAGAAAATGGTAAAAAGGAAAGGCGTCAGCATTTCAGAAGATCGATCGAGAGTCTTCTTCGGGTCAAGGGAAAAATCTCTAAATCCCAGCAAAGCATTTTAAAAGGGCAAGGGTAGAGAGGACAATACCTCACAAAGTCCAAGGAGTCTGCTCCTAAAGGGAAGGCAAAACGTCAGTTTCACATAGAGCTGGGAAATAATATATTAAAGTTCATAAGGTAAAATGATTCATCCACCCATCACTCCACATGATGCAAAATGTGTAACTGTCCAATGGAACTCAATCACGCAACACAGACTGAAACATCAGTGAAGATTCCCACCATTGACATGTAGAAAACATTCCATCTTAGCTCATTCGTGCACGTTGAAGTAATCGTACACATAATTAATTCCACAGTTTCTGAATGTACTGTTATCAAGGTTAGTGTCTTAAACGTACTACATGTAAAACAATGGGATATCTATTACCAAGCTAACATTCTCATGAGAACGATGTCTGAAAGAAAAATACACGTTAGCAAGAATGACTAAACATTTTCTGCACGGTCAGGAAACAGGACCTTGCAGGCCTCACTTAGGCTAAGCAAATAAATTAAAATGGCACATTCATGTATGCAATTAATGCACATTTAACATTCAAATAATGAATTCAACATTTCATTTGAAACATTATTTATAAATGATAATATTTAATAAAATGCTGACTGGAATACTTAAAAAATGACATAATTTTAAGGGATCGGACATGAGGGAAATGGGGCTTTGGATGGGAAAGTGTACTAATACTTGAGTATTAATTAGTGAAATAATACCCAAGAATTAATTATTGTTTTAAATATAGCATTTAAAACACTTACCAATATATTTATTTAAAAAAATAACACTTTTAAAAAAGTAAAAATATATTAAACAATTTATACAATGATTTAGATTTTCTTTATTAATAATCACAGTACCCTGGTAAGATGGTACTACCTGTTATCTCCCCTTGTGCCAGCCGACCTCTCTCATTGAGGTAGGTTGGCTAACACAAGGGGAGATGATGGGTATTTACGCAGACCCTTTCTTCTTGCTAAATTAATGAATGTGTGACTACATGAGTGGCCGACACCTCTCAGACCCTGAAGTAAAGAGTAGCCCTAAATAGTTTTGAAATACAAATAAGTATAGGTAGGAAATTCCATTATTTCCAATACATGCATATATACGCTAACATAAACTCACAGAATTAGAATGTGGGATCCTTTTTGCCTTGAGGAATACCACTGACCAGTTATCTGGCTTTTAGAGGGTGCCGAAATTAGCAATTTGGCTAACTGGCATTTGCAAAAGATGATGGGGCCATGGCACTTCTAAACATCCAGTAATTTGTGTAGTCATATTTAATCATACCTGAGGTACCACATAGCAGAGCATACACCGGTGTAATATAATAAATATATTATAAACTTTTAGTTTATATATTAATATTTTAATTGTTATTTTATTTGATATATTAATATAAACTGGATATTTGTACTGTCCAGGAAAATAATATGTCTTAAGAACTTTCCCATTAATTGGGGTTGAGTCTGCCCTGCTAGTACCATCTTACCACGGTGGGATGAGGCCTCCAACAATGAAGCATGCCACATTACGTGGGTGAGACAACCTCATCCAAAATCATGTTTTGACCCAAAAGGGGTACACGAAGTTACGAACAGGAATTACCCATTCTGTCAATAGATTAACTCCACTTGTTGTGATTTATGATGTGCGTCATGAGGAATTGTGGTGTCAAAATCCTTCCTTTCTCTCAGAGTGATATGGTGTAACTGTTAAAACATTGTTCAAACTGTTTACCACTCTTTTCCACTCATTTCAATGGGAGAAATTGCTCTTTTATAGTTTTCATTTTTCCAGGATAACATTCATAGTTGAGCATCTGCTTCTACAGTTGGTGGAGCACTGTGTTCAAGATTAGATATACGGATATGCTGTAGTCAGTTAAGATTGAACTTATTTTTTTTAAATGACACATAGGTTAGGTACTTTTGTAAGGAGAGAGAGAGGTAGATTGATGTTTTATGATGTTTACATGTATGTAATGTTACTTGTAACCAATTTGATTCCTCAGGCAGGTTGTATTCAAATGCACACATCATCATGGTTGTTATTTAAAGAAAATTAAGTTTAAAAAGAAGGATCATAACATTTTAAATACTTTTATTTAAACCTCAATGAAAAAATAACAACTATTTTAGATTTTTTAAGATGTGTTTTCGTATTGGTGTTTAACTTGTGATGAGGATTGAGGAACAATTGATTTGGATTTATTTTTTTAGGCTTATGGAAGTTGATTTTTAGAATTTATTTTTTTTAAAGTTCAGGTTTCTTGGTTTTTTATGCTCTGTGACACCTCTTTGGCTCTTAATTGGCCCGCTGCATTGCAGCTTAAATGTTACATAATAATTGTGTAGTAAGGTCAAAAGTATGTGGCCAAATGAGTAATACACTCAGGGATATGGATGTTTACTTCTAAAACATGTTCAGTTCTGACTTTTTAAGCGTGTGCATTATACGATCGTTGAAGTATGATGGGTGTAATACTTGCTTTAATCTCAGCTAATTATAATCACTGGGGGCCTTATACCAGTCAATCTTTATTTTGCACACCATGCCACCTCAGTTTGGATCCTGCCTTATGCAAATCAGTCTTGACTCTGCTCCAGTAGGAACAGTAGAGCCCGACCTGCCAGGCCACATTCTCCGTGAACCGAAAGACAAGTAACCCTAGAACTGTTCCGTCCTTACTAGAGTTCATCAGTCACTTGGTTCCAGTGGCAAAGTGTGCACTGAACCGACCTCTGGGCATACCCTGCCCACTTAGGGTATTGCTTACATAAGCATAACATCTAAGAGCATATTATAATGTGTTTTCTGCCTGGAACGCCAAATTCTTTGCTCATTAATGATGGCAGATGAAAGCACTTCATAGGCAGCCAACATAACTTCTCAGTGCTTTGAAGCATGCACTAAGAGTGCTATAAAATATGCATATCCTAGTTCATTGGAAATGTATCAGCAAGTTGCTTGATTCAGTACTGAGTTCTTCCTTGCAAAATTATCATACAGGGAACTGCTGGCCTTGAAAAAAACACTATTCAACTAAAGAAATAGTTACTCTTGTAATGTTTTATCTGTGCACTTACACATTTACCATGTTTCATACATTCATGCACACACTCACTCACAGACTTGACCATTTGTGCATGTATTCACACATATATCCATCCATCAGTTGATGGATGCACTCACCTACCCACTTATGCACTCTGTCTTTTGTGCACCAATGCATTATTTGCACCCAGTCACTCACTTATTCATTCATTCACCCATGCACTTAGTTACTCACCCATTCATTCATTCCCTCACTCATCCGCTCACAAGTTGACTCATTCTTACATTCACTTACTCACCAATCTGCACAGTTACAAATGCAAAACCACAGTCAGTGAGGAAACACTTTCATTTAAAGAAAAGCAGGACCTATTGGCTTTGTTAATGCTTTTTATTCTTGTTTACAGTAGAAGTACAGGCAGAGGGTGCTTGTCGTTTGACTTCTTAAGGGTAATACACTGCAGATTGCTGAACTAGAAATATATGTAGTTACTCTTTACTTGGTTGAGAAAGTTATACATTCATGTAGTGGCTCAGGTGTTCTAAGATATGTTGGGTGCAATATTTTAATTAATTTCTACAGTGGGGTGTGCAGCACTGTGCTGGCCTCAGCCTCTGCTGAGAGAGGCCAAATACAGTGTATATATCAGGAAACAAAGACCTTAAGGGCCAGATTTAACAAGCCCCTAGCGCCACCTTGCGCCACATTAGCATCATTTTTTTGTCGCTAGTGTGACATTAGGTTGGCAAAAACGCCACGTCATATTTACAGAGTGGCGCAACGCGTGTATTGCGCCAATTTGTAAACCCTTGTGCCACATTATGCATTCGCCAGGGATAATGTATGCAAGGGGGCGTTCCGGTGTTAGGAGGCCCAGAAAAATAGCACAGAAGAATCTATGAGTTTCCACTGTGCCATTTTTAGTGTCATTTTTAATGCCTGCCTAAGACAGGCATTAAAATCATGCTCCCATTGTTTTCAATGGGTCTCCTTTCACTTTGCAGATTATTGTAAAAAGTTTTGCCTCTAATCCTGCAAAGCGCCAAACTAGTGTCAACATTTTTTACACTAGTTCCCTAACGTGCGCCATGGTGCGCCGTATCAGAAATACACCGCACACATGGTGGCATTAGGGGGTGCAATGGGGCGCAAGAAAAGTGGCGCATCGTGACATGGTACGCCACTTTCCATAAAAATGCCACTAAACATTTAAATGTAATTCAAACGTATTAGGAAGAATGGTTGTTTCTTTGTCTTGTAAATGTTTAGTTTCAAGTCCTCAAATTCTTGATTACACCACAGAAGGTTTTGACTTATCAGCAGTTACATCAGGAGAGCACTCAGAACTTAGAAGAATCACAAATATGTTACATCTCTTTTTAAGGTTTAATGTCTTGAATCCTGAAGTCCATACAACTGAGAAATATGTATAATGTGCATGTGCAACACTGGTATGGAGGGATGTGTCTGTATGCAATGAGGGGCTTTCAGAGGTCATATATAGTTCGCTAAAGGGTAAGACCAAAACTGAAGGTAAGTTTTACAAGATAGTTGGGATGGCAGAATAAATGAGGCATAACTTGTATTACAAGAAAGCTGTACATGTAAATGTTTCTTGCTGAGTACACCACTGTTTATGATTTACACAATCTGTTTTACTCTGGGAGGTAGAAAGGGCAGTGTTAATAAACTGACAGTACAATATATCCGTGTGATATAAAATTATTGATTGTTGATGAATAACATTTTGAACAGGATCTGGTTGAAATATTTTTAGTTGCAGACCTAAGTATTATGTAGTGTAATTCTTTGCATCACAAAAGTGCTGGCATAGTTTACCTTTAATCTCAAAATGTACAACTCAGTTTGACTTCCTTTGCCTGGTAATTTGTCTTTCCGTGGTACAGAATTCAGGCAGATTAATTTATTTCTCCACTGATGTATAAATACAGCTTCTCTGCGTATATCGTTGCTTACCTTTGTTGGTGCTCTTTCTTATGGGTACTCTGTCTACCTGTTTTCCTAAAATTCTTCAATATCTTCTGGGAGGTGGCACTTTCAGCCTCCATCTTGAATGACCGTTCTGCTCTAAACAAGATGACACAGAGCCACATAAAGGTGCCACCACTGTGCACTTACATTGGTTTACACCTTTCCCCATGCTCTTAGACTTGAAGTGTGGTTAAGAAGATTGAAATGAAGACTGGCACTGAGCAAATCTAACATGGAATCTTATTAAACCCGAAGCCCATTCCAGAGACCAGGAAGGATGGATGTGGTGACAAATATGTAGGCAGAGCGAGTATTCACCAGGAACAGTGCCACTGGAGATAAGTAACTCACTCTTCACATAGGTATTTCTACATGCCTACTCCTCACATTTTTAATCGTTACCATAGCAATGTCCACTCTGAGGAGCTGGGTCTCAGGAGTGGACTTATGTAGGAAGTCCGCAGGACTGAAAGGGCCAAATGATGCTCTCTGCTGACCTGAGAATCAATGCATTAGTGCCTGGTGAAACTATTGATGGAAGTCCATGTAGCGGTTTGGCAGGATAAGTTCATGAAAGTCCTTTCAGGAAATACATCACAACAGGTGATATGAATATTAAGAGCTGATCTGTTAAACACAGAAAACATGGATAAGTAACTTTGAACCATGATTGCGGCAAAGCCTTGCCAGGTCAAAGACTACACAAACAAAAGAACATCATACTATAGCATGGGGTAAGCATTTCTACATGGGGCAACATGCTTCTACTTAACAATAGCTGACCAAATAAGCCCTATTGGCCTGAAAATATGGATTTTGGAGACAGCAGAGGCCAGTCAGAATGACATCCACCACCTCGGCAGGAAGATTAAAGCCTTTCTGGTGGTTGTGCTCAAACTCCATGTATGAATCTATAGACTGAGGAGGCTTCAAGAGAAACTTTACCCTGCTGCTGGGACAGAATGTTCCCCCAAAGACACAGCAGAAGTGGAAGGTAAATGGTCAGAGTCAGAAATTCATTGTCCCAGACCCTCTGAGGCAAGTCTGGGGCCACCAAAATGTCCTGTGCTCAGTCCCACCTGACTTTCCTCAGAACACGCAAGATTAGAGGTGGAAATGGTTATAGAAGTTAGATGTTCCACTGAAGGAGGAATGTGTACCCCAGAGACCCAGGAGGTGGAAAGCACACCAGTCCATGCTGCTCTCTTTGTTGCAGTATGATATGGTGGGTTTGTTGTTCATGAGCACTTAGGTTGACCTGTCTTTGATTGATGGTAGAAATGAACTGATGGTCAGCCAAATGGTATGTAGCTCAGGTGAGATTATGTAGTGACACAACTTTGTCAAAATGAGTCTGGTGAATCTACTGACAGAGAGTCATTCCTATTCCTAGCTCCTTATCCCCAGGTTACTTGACCCCTTTTGGGTCAAAAAAGGGTTTTGGATGAGGTTGTCTCACTAGCATCTTCCCCCTGTTGGAACAGGGTGGAGTTGGGAATAGTACATCTGCCCCCTTCTGAATTGTCCAGCTTCTTCCTCGAGTTGGCAAATGGTTGGGAATACTAACGTTCTCATTATGAGTTTGGTGGTCCACCTCAGGACCGCTAAACTCACGGGGAGGATGCCACCACCATGGCAGTGGTGTCCCCCGCCCTATTGCAATGTTTCCTCCAGTCTGACCGGTGAGAACATTACAATACAGCTTTTCTGCCGGTCAGACCGGCAGGAACCGTGCAACGAGGTAGCACTCAGCTCCTTTAAAGGTGCCGAGTGCTATCTCGCAGCACAGAGGGGACTGACAAGCACCCTCAGAATGCGCACTGTCTGAAAGTCAGACAGTGCGCATTCAAAGGTACTGGTATGGGCAGTGTAGGGCCCCCCTGTGGCCCCAGCACAACCTCACCACCAGCCTTTCCATGCTGGTCAGACAGCCATGGAAAGGCTGATGGTGAGGGGAGTTGTAATCAGCCTGGTGATGCTGAGTTCAGTGCTGCCCTGGCTGAGTACAACTCTAACAGACATCATGCAGTTGGGAACCATGTTCCCGGCAGGGATGGTGGTATCCATGCGGGTCCACCTGCCAGGGTTTTAATTGGGTGGTCGGGTAGCCCAGAGTGCAGCAGTTCGTCTGTCAATGCAAGTGTGGTGGTCCTCGGGCCGCCACACTCATAATGAGGCCCTAAATCTGCTCCCCTTGCCAGTATCCAGCAACTTTCCTGGGCTGGCAGAGGGTGGAGTTGGTAATAGTAAATCTGCTCCCTTACCACTACCCAACACCTTCCCTGAGTTGGCACAGTGTGGAGTTGGGAATAGTACCTTTGCAACCCTTACCAGTGTCCAGCACCTTCCTCGAGTCGGCAAAAAGTGGAGTTTGGAATAGTAAATTTGGCCCCTTCCCACTGTCCTGCATCTTCCTCGACTTAGCACAGAATGGAGTTGGGAATGGTGAATATGCCCCTTATCTGTTTCCAGCACCTCTCTGAGTTGGCTCAAGGTTGCGGTGGTGATAGCAAATCTGCCTCCTCATCATTGTCCAACACCTTCTCAGAGTTGGCAAAGGGTGGAGTTGGGAACAGTAAATCTGCTTCCCTTACCAGTGTCCTCACCTTCTCAGAGTTGGCAGAGGGTGGAGTTGAGAAGAGTAATTCTACCTCCTTACCAGTGTCCAGCACCTTTCCTGAGTTTGCCTACAATGGAGTTCAAAACAGTAAATGTATCCCTGTTTCTGTTACCAGCAACTACTCTAATGTTGGTAATATTGTAATGTTTTTTTTTAAAAGGGCTCCTTACATGAAAAAATGACTCAGAACGTAAAGGTTGCTGGCCTTTATTCAGAGTCAACAAAAAGACATCTCCAGTCCTGCCCACAGAGAATTCATGTCACCACAAGTGATAAAACTCCCAACATTCTAAATCAGCTCTACCTGAGGATTTCAGGGTTCAACCAAAGGAAGACAACAAGGGGGGAAACTAGTACAGCAGATTGTACCATAATTAATTACAATACAAGACATCACCATCCAATAAATGAGAAAAAAACTGTCTCTTCAAAGACTTACATACAAAGAAAATAAATTCCCGGAAGCATAAGGCAAGCAGTACAGTAACTGATAGGGACAGGTTTTAAAAGGAAATGAATGGCTAGTCTTTGTGCCACCCCGGGGGTGTATTACCTTTTTATCTCTTCTGGTGTTTCTGAGGCCATTTTTATAATCTTCTCTTTTCTCCAATGAATCCATATCTTATAACAACCTTCTGGGACATTGTATTAATCTATCCATGCTCCACATTTGACCACCTTCTAATATTACTACATTGTTTTTCACTTCTTTAATTCTGACTTGTTGGTGATATTTGTCAAATTTGTTTTGACTGCTGTGAGGTTTCCTAACCTACACCCATTGTCCAAATTTACACACATGTTTTCTCACTCCCCATTTTTATCATACCACTCTTTGTATTTATTTTGATGTTTTATTACTTTTTCTTTCAATTCCTTTTTGTTCATTGAAGCACTTTTTTCACATAGCCAATTTGGTGTAAATTTATTTCCAGGCTTCCTGTTTCTGAACATAACAAATGGTGATAGCCTGGTGACACTATTCGGTGTGGTATGGAAAGACCAAAGCACATATTTAACTGTTTGAATGATAAGTTTGAAGATACCACAGCTAGCTGTATTGCTTCTTCAATCATTCTATTAGCCCTTTCCACCATCCCCTTGGCTTTAGGACAGTATATGGGCGTTTTTATATGAGTGATAGAAAGATCCGCAGTGTAATTCGGCATTTCCTCTGATCCTCTACTGTAAGCAGAGTGCTGGGAATACTTTCAGAGTTGAAGATATCAGCTAAGAAAGTGATGACGGATTTGATATTGTGTTTACAAAATTTCTGGAAATCTAATGTAAGAAATAATTAACGAGTGCCAAAATATGCTTGTCTTGGAAACCTGGGGAATAAATGGGACCTACAATGTCTAGTCCTAACTTGTCCCATTGGGTGCATGGTATTTTAATGGGGATCAACTACATTTTCCTGGTGTTCGTAGATATGTCACATAATCTGCTCTCAAGTGGCACTCATGTGCAATATTAGCAATTCATTCTCTTAAACCCACGGGGCACAATTTTCCTGCTTTTAAAATTACGTTACCCTCTATGGACAAATCATTCCTAACATTTCAATATGGTTGAAATCCATTTGCAGTTCGTTACATTTTTGGGCCAACCCTCAATGATTTTTTTATTTAACCAATTTCAATATGCTGTCTTTATCCATGTTGTCCGACCATTCTTCTTTTAAAATGGCTCAGGCTCATATAGCTAGAATGGGAAGTTCTGGGTCCATTTGTTTTTAATGGGTAATCCGGATAACAATTCTGCTGCACATGTTTTAGCTCCTGGGACATATTCTACTTTATAATTGTAAACTTGGAAGCCCAAAACCCATTTGGAAATTCTGGGTGTGGTTTTCTGTATGTCTTTCTTAGACAAAACAGGTACTAAAGGTTTGTGATCTGTTGTCAACACAAAAGTTAAACCTCACAGGTAAAACTTAGAGCGGCTAATTGCCCAGAAAGCAAGCTAGGGCTTCTTTAGCTACTGTTGAATAGTTTATTTCTGAATCAATTAGTGTTCTTGATGAGAATGCAGCTGCCCTTTCCTTGCCTCCAACAACTAATGATAGTGTGGAACCTATCCCATTGTTGCTCGCATATGTAGTCAATATGTTTCTTTGATTCTCATTGAAATCGCCAAACATATGGAGCATTGGCAATGGCATTCTTTATTTTAATGAAAGCATTTGTGTGTTCATCACTCCATTCAAATGATGTATCTTTTTTAAGTTAGGCCCTGATGTGTTGGACCATATCAGCAAAAGTCTTTGTAAATTTGGACATGTATTCCGCCAACCCAAAGAATGATTTCACTTCATCTTTATTATTTGGTTTGGGAGCTTAGTGAACTGACTCTACCAAATCTAATTTGAGCTTAATACCTTCATTCAAAATAGTGTGTCCCAGACATTCTATTGCTGTGACTCCTATTTTGCATTTACTCATTTTAATTGCGAAACCTGAATCTCTTAGCTTACTCAAGACATCTCTCAAATTACTATTATGTTATTCTTCACTTGACCTGTAAATCAGTATGTCGTTTTGGAAGCACATTGTTTTCTTAGTCTCTTTCAATGTGTGCTGCAATATCTTCTGGAATGCCGAGGCTGCTGAGGCCAAGATGAATAGCATTCAGAGGAAATTTTAAGTTCCAAAACGTGTGGTAAAAGCTGAAGGCATTTGTAATTTGGAATGGCGAGCTACCGGATGGTACTCTGAAGATAAGTCTAGGGGTCTGAAATATTCAGCCTCATGTATGATGCTCAACATTTCATGTATCCTAGCTAGTGAATGACAATCCACCCCAGTGGTGGCTGGTGACTGAAAGCAGTGGTGGGGCACAAATACAAGACGGAATTGCACCTTGTGAGTGAGCCTCACTACCTACGTATTTCCATTCACCTACTCACCCACTGCCTTTGGTCACCTGCCCATTTACTCATCCACATTGTTATCCACTGCCATTCGCACAACTCTTATACACAGACACCCACATTTTCTCAGCCACTCAGTCCAGCCCTGCAAACACTTATTCAAACAAACACACATTGCCTCACCCATCCAGTATCCAGCAGTTTCAGTGATAAAAGGTACATGTTTATTTGAGCTGCAGATTACATGTTTAATATGACATATCACGTCATTAGTCTGCAGAAGAAATAAAACGAGCATAACTAGCCATGATAAATTACTGGAACCATTACTGCCTTTGAGAGACGAAATCACCTACAGAGGCAGTGGAGGGAGAGGAGAGCTGAAAGAACAGATTCTCCTCTTATTGTTTGTAAAAAAGATAGAGCTCCAACTTACTTGTGTGCAGGGTTGTCTTTGGCATATTTATGACTTGAGGTCTTCAGGTCACACTCCTGTCTCCCAGAGAGCCCTGGATGGAGTTATTTATTGTATTTATTCCATTTCTCTGCCACAGACTGCTTGTAATGCAGGAAAAGGGGATTTTCTTTGCGCAATGCCACATTCTTTTAATAAAATGGGACCTCTGGTATGTAGACCCTTCTGATCACACCCCACCATTTGAGTAAATAGGAAAGGGTGGATAATAATATCGGAGTGACATGAAGTTTTCAGAAACTCAGGCTGAACAAAAAACGCTCCAGGCTGTTTACTATCAGGGCTTCTGGTGGAGGAGGAGATAAGCCAGGGACGTCACTGCGTTCGGAGAAAACGTAAGGGCTTTGCGTGGGCAAGCCCTGTCAGCCCTACTGTGCAGCTTTCAGCCACATACTGACGCAGGCCCAGTGGGGCTTTTCAAAGTGCACAACTTTCACTCGGAAAATGTTGTGCAGAAAATGTTTTACTTTCATCATGTAATTAAATATATGCTTCACTAGAGAGGCCAGAAAAGGCTAGGGGCGCAGCCCTTTAGCCCTTGAACACCACCCTCCCCTGATCCACCCAGATTCTGGCGTTTAAGTCCACACAAAGGCAAATATTTTTCCCTCCATCTTTGGCTGTGATAACTATAGGGGCCAACCATTCAGAACTCTTTATTTCTTCAACTACACCCTTTCTTACTATCGTCTGTAATTCTTCCTGTAAGGGTCCCTTCATCAGCAATGGAATGGACCTTGTTTTATGAACCACATGAATAGCATGAGATTATGTATGCAGTTGTTTAACAATCCCAAGGCATCTGTAAAGACCTCAGGAAACTCTTCAAATGTGTTAGCACATACTAAAGACCTGACTGCCAAAAATACTTATTCCTCATTGTTGGGATCTAGGGTATTACTGAATTCCTTCTGAGGTTTCCACCCTAATAAGTTGAACCCTTGTTTGGTGATGTTAATAATTTTGCCTACAGTGTGTTTATCTTTGAAGGAAATGCTCAGTCTTACCATTCCTTCTCAGGGAATGTTTTCTTCATTATACCCCCTGGTTGAATTAGAGTGTATAGAAAACAAGAGTTAGCATACACTTTAATGTTAATGCCATCAAATAGTATGTTACATGTAGGATATGAAATTAGTTCTTGCCTTACATAGGTGTTATGTGGTATTTCAATTTCTTATTTTCCTCATGGACTCCTTACACTATCACATGTATATTTTTTTCAAGAGCTTTGAAGACTTTAGAAAAGTTACCTCTTTTGTTGCATTTCCCCCATGCTGGACATTTGGGGTCATTTGCTAGATACATGCTGCTTCCCACAAATAATGCATTCCAGAGTTTAATTTTTAAATTTAAGGTTTCAGTGTTACAGCTTCATTAATTTAGCATACACTTTTTTCAAAGGTAAGAGCTTTTCCCTCATGTTACTCCTTATGTGTTTCACTGGATAACTTAATCTCTTTGACACATAATGCTATATGTTCAAGTCCCCTTGCAATATTTAAAGCCTCTGTGAGAACTAGATTTTGAGTTAACAATTTTTGCAGAATTTTATGATGATTGGTGCAACAAACTAGTTGATCTCTAATTAGAGTAGATAAGCCCCTTAAAACTGCAACATATATAGACCCTTTTTCCCCTTTTTCGGTACTCTTTTAAAAAAATGTATGTCTTTCTAATACAACAGTAATTCTTTCTCATTTTCTTAAGGTAGCCTGAAAAACATTTTCATCACTGTCCTCCTCACCACTGGCTTCATTAGACTCATGTTCCGTTATATCTTCATACACTTTCCTTCCTTGAAACCCAAAATTATGTAGCAAAATATGGTGTTTACATAGGGAAGAGCATTTCTCACCCCCAGTAGCAATTACATATGAGTTGAATATTTGTATTCACCCGTCCAATTATAAGATGGAGATGCCCCCACTGTGTTTGTTAGTGTGGGCTCGGTGTATCATCTTGTAGCCATCAGGGGTGACGTGGCAATGTCGGGGTTCGAGGATGGGTTTAGCTGTGTTGTGGTGATGAAGGCAATGTCCGGAAAGTCGGTGGTGATGGTATTTCTGATTACCATGACGTATTTGCAGAGGGAGAGGATGCTGAGCAAGATGCATTGGGGCACTTCTGGGTTATTCGTAGTCTTCTGTGTGGCGGTGGCGCAGGTGTCAGGGTGGGCAGGGAGGCCAGAGTCGCAGGAGAAGTTGCAGTGGCGGCAAATGAAGGGTACTTTGGTCGATTGTGGGGAGGTTGTGAAGCAGCTGTTTTTGTGGTGTCCGATATTCAGGGCCCAGAGCTCCTTGGAGGTGTAACGGCAGAAGGTGGGAGGAGCAGGGGTCCTGGCACTGGGTGTGGTCCATGAGCGGATGGGTGCAGATGGGTTTGCCTTTGGTGTGCCAGCTGCGTGCCCACGCCGCAGCCTCCATTATAAGTCCTGGGAGAGACTGCAGTTAGCAGTAGTGATGGGAACGTGGCGTCAGCAAGACATGAATGGAATGCGGGTGGTAGCTAGGCAACAAGAGGCAAGTCTGCAGAGATGCGGCTGGGGAGCTGTGACTGACCCAAGTGCTCAGGCACTCCTTTTCATGTATAGTATTCCACCATCTTGATAGGGACATTTTTAATAAAGTTAAAAATATGTTTTTAAAAATTTGGGAACATTTTTATTTTATACAGCCTTTCAATTTGAAAATGAATGTTTGAAAATATATTGCTTTACAAAAAAATCATTACAAAGAGATGCGTGGTAATAGTTTGCCTGGTAAAGGTATGCATGGTAAAGTTAGTTTTAATTCTAGTGCATGAGAATATGTGTTAAAGGCTGTGTGATAAAAGCTTGTATGTTAAAGACATGCTTTGTAATGTCATTCATTCCTTGCTCATGGTTTCTGTTTTTGGGTCCCTTGTTTTCCTTCACAATTTATTGTCTATATCTTTTGGTCTGCAGTTTTAGTGTTTTTTTCTGATAGTCAGTTAAGAAATTGGGTTACTAGTTGAGGCGAGTGAAACATGTCTCAAGCAGGAACTATAAATCCGTGTCAGGGTGAAGTCACAAACAAACCACAATTAACCTGATATCAACCCTGTGGTAGCTTGACACTGAGTAGTCAGGCTTAACTTAGAGGCAGTATATAAAATATTTGTGCAACATTTCAAACAGAAATAACATGAAAGCACAACATAAGAAGAAACCCACACCAAGTTAGAAAAATAGAGTAAGTTTTAAAGAATAAAACAACATAAAATTGACAAAACTCCAATCAGGAGAACCTGAAATACACAATTTTTTAAAATGTCAGTGAAAATAGTGCCAAAAAGCACAAGGCATGAACTGTAGTTTTCTGGTTACGCCAGACCAGGAGAAATCCAAAAGCTCAGGCCCAGGAAATGCATCGCAAAGTGGTGGATCTGATGGACTCTGCTAGTTCTGAAAAGTACTTGCGTCAGGGAGGTCCGCTCAGCACAAGCAATATGTCGTTTCTGAGGGTGAAGCATTGAGCAGCAAAGGGAATACGCAGGTTCTGCTGGAGATCCTGTGCTGCAGAGGAGATGCATCGGTTCTGCTGAATTCACAGAGGGGCTTGCTGAACACCTTCAGGTCCATTTCCAAGTGTCCAGGACTTGGTGGCACCACTTGAGAGGGCAGGACTCTCAGACGGCAGAACCCAGGCGCTAGGTTTAAGGGTGTTGGAAACCTTTTCTTTCCCTGAGGCATCTGATCAGGAGACCAGCCAACTAACTAGCTCTTGGAGTCACTCTGGGGTCCCGAGTTTAGAGATGCAGGTCCAGTCCTTCTCACCTGGGCAATAGCTCAGCAGAGCAGCAGGTCAGCACAGCAGGGCATCAGTCCATCAGAGTGGCAGTCATTTCAGCAGCACAGCAGTCCTTCTTCCTGGCAGAGTCCACAGGTCCAGTAGTTTCCTGAAGAGTTGGGTCTAAGGGTCCACATTTTATACCTGGTGCTAGTTTTGAAGTGGAGAAGTTTCAAGAGATTTTCACTCTCTGAGGTTTCAGGAAACCCCCTTCTCCTTGTCCTGGCCCCTCTTGTTTGGGGTCAAAATGGGCCAGTGTTAAACCCTTTGTGAGAGTGCTAAGACAGAGCCTTTGTGATGTGCAGGTTGGTAGATGACAGCTCCCTTGTAAACTCAGAGTGGCCCATCCTGCTAACACCTATCTTCCCTTTGTTTCACTTCTGGGAGCAATACACAGAGACCCACTGCCAACTACACCTATTCATGTGATCCAGGATTGGGGGCAGGCACCAATTGGTAAGGACAAGAAAAAGGCTACTATCTACAAGTGGCATTTTCAGAATTGACTTCACCATTAAAGAGAGCTTTTATTCACAATTATTTAGACACCAAACTCGACTTTGCCTACCTGCTCCCAATTAGAAGATACAGGTTATCAAATGTAATCAGGTAACTCCATTGTTATCCCATGGGAGAGGTAGGCCACGCAGTAGTGAAAAACACATGTAAGACTTTCTCACTACAAAACTTAAAAGAACATGTCTAACTTTTAAAATGTATTGTACCCTGCCCTCTGGGCTGATCAGGGCCTACGCTACTCTGGGGGTGAGTTATATGTATTGCAAAGGAAGGGTTGGAGTTTAAAACTACACACATAGGCTGCAGTGGCAGGCCTGAGACATGTTTAAAGTGCTATTTAAGTGGGTGGCACAATCAGTACTGCTGGCCCACTAGTAGCATTTAATTTGCAGGCCAATGGGTCACATGTAGTGCACTTTACTAGGGACGTACGAGTAAATTAAATAGGCCAATTGGGTGTAAACCAATTCTACCATGTTTGGAAGAGGGAACAAAAGCAGTTTAGCACTGGTTAGCAGTGGTAAAGTGCACAGATTCTTAAAGGCAGCAGAAACAAAGTCAGCCAAACGGGGGCATTGAAGGCAAAAAGTTAGAAGAGAACCACACCAAGGATGCCAGGTCTAATAGTCCGTTTTTTCCCTTCCAAGACCTGGTTCTGCTTTTGGAGGTAATTTCATAATAGAGAAACTGGAGTCCAGATTTGCCTCTGGAAGCCGTAGGCCTTAGCTTTATTCCGGGAAGTCCACAGAGTATCGCCTAGGAGACCTGCCCTTGGCATCTTCTAATTATGAGTGGGACTGTCCTTATCTGCAGCCAGACCCTCAAGCAGCTGCTAGAAACAAGTTTGTTTAAGGATCAGAATTGCCCTCACTATTTAATTATTTGGCAGAAAACCATTCAACTTAGCTTTGAGGAAATGAGTCCTTCTTGAAATTCTCCAGTATTTCGACTGTTACAAATGCCTCTACCTGTAAATCAGGAGATTGGCCAACGTCTTCTTAGAGACTTCAAGGATCCTCATAAAGCTGACAAAGTTTGGCAATACTTTGTGCCAGATGTAGCAAAGTTTTGTGAGTCGCAAATGGCCTGAATCGCTATTTGGGACTGTGCAAAATCGGAAATGGGATGCAAAAATCCCATTTCCGACTCGCAAAAAGCGATGCGAGCCGTTAGCGACTCGCAAAATGTGCGACCCCATTTTGCGACCCGCAAATAGGAAGTCGCAATTTGCGAGTCGCAAACCATATGCAATAGCAACTCGCAAATTGCGACTAGTCGCAAAATGCCCAGTTTGCATGTCCCATTTACCACTAACTCAGAGCAGGTGGTAACCAGTACCAAAGTATAAAAGGAGACCCAGAAGGCATCTGGGTTACTCAAGATGGCGGAGATATACCTGATAGCAGTGAGGAGGAGAGTCCACGCCGCACAGCAGAGGAGGAGGAGGAGCCAGAGACAGGAGAAGATTTATAGAACAAGGCAGACTCTGTTCCAGCAAACTGAGGAAGAGATATACGATAAATACCGCCTTAGCAGCGCAGCCATACTAGAATTAATTGAATTACTAAAACCACAGCTAGAACACCAGACTCTGCGCGGCTGCGCCATCCCTACGCATGTGCAAGTGCTATGCTCACTGCACCTCTTGGCCTCAGGGAGCTATCAGGGGGTCATTGCTGTGGCAGGTGGGGTATCTCAAAGTGCAGTGTCAGGGTTCCTCAGGGCATTCCTAGATGCCATACTCACACACATGTCTCACTTCATATACCTACCCAGGAATGAGGCAGAAATTAACAGCACCAAGCTGGACTTTTACCGGATTGCCAACTTTCCCCATGTCATAGGGTGTGTAGATGGGACACATATTCAAATATGCCCCCTGCAAACCTGGAACATCTGTTCCGCAACAGAAAGTGTACCCACTCACTCAGTATTCAGGTTGTTTGTGACGCCCATTATGTCATCACTGACATTGTTGCAAAATGTCCAGGCAGTACCCATGACTCCTACATTTTTAGGCACAGTGGGATACACCAACGCCTGGAACGTGAGGAGTTTGGAGACGGATCCGTCCTAGGTAGAGCTGCATACACCTTGCAGACATGCACACAGGTCACTGTGCACACCAACCAGGACTTTCTAACAGTGTAATGTTTGTGCCCAACAGGTGACAGTGCATATGCTCTACGGCCATGGATAATGACTCCGTTCTTAACACCCAGCAATGAATCAGAGAGGCGATACAACAGTGCACATAAGAGGACCAGGAACCTTATTGAACGCACCTTCGGATTACTGAAAGCAAGATTCAGATGCCTCCACCGCAGTGGAGGTGCCCTCCAGTATACCCCCATTACAGCATTCAAAATTGTTGTCGCATGCGCCATCCTGCACAATATTGCCACCTGACTTGGCTACCTCTCACCCCTGCAGACCCAGATCCTGAGGATGAAGAGCAAGAGTAACCACATCGCCATCATGGGGATCGGAGTATAGCTAATCAAGGCAGACTGAGATGGGAACACATCGCAAACCAATACTTTGGAAGGTACGTGTCAACTCCAACCATGCTCACCTATTGACCAAAAACTCCATTTGTTAAGTGGAACAAAAAAACTATTTAATATGTGCAGAAATACAACTATTTACAATTACTAACTGTTCATGGTCATCTAAATGCAAACCATGCATGGGGCACATTGCTGTCATGTGCCATGTCATCAGGGACAGGGTTATGTCTATGTCCTACGGCGGCCCCTGCCAGCCTGGCTGGTCCCTGGTGGTTCTGCAGTGCTCTGCCTGGTACTCCCACTCCGGAGCACCCTAGTGTCACTGGCAGAGACACTGCTCACTGTAGAGCCCTCCTCGCTGTCCTGGGGTGTGTCCCCTGTGCCCCTGGACAGATGCCGTGCCTCCATTAAGTCAATCACGTGTGTGATCCGGCCCAGGCCCCTAGCCACATCTCCTGCAAAATGGCCCATTTCGACTTGGAGGCCAACTGTCCTTCTCGACAGGCCAGTGGTGTTCACAGCCAGTCTGCCAATTGATGTGGCCATTCTGTCAAGCCTCTGTAGCAGCTGACGGTCCCTGCGCCGGCCACCCTCGCCCTGTGCCAGTAGTCCTGCCACCAGATCCCTTATGGACAGGGCTAGGTCCCCAGTGTTTGTGGCAATAACGTCTATTCGGGAATTTAGCTGCTGCATGCTGGCCTCGTTGTTTCTGACAAACCGGTGCAGCACACCACTAATCCGCCCTAATATATTGTTTTGCAGGCGCTGACCACGGAGCAGCTGTGCCTCGCTGTTGGTGGTTGATGGACGGCCGGACGCAGCCTGCAGCCCTGCTCTCCTGTGCCTGCATCGCCTGCGCAGCGGTGGCTGACCTGTGTGCTCTACTGTGCCACTCCTGCCTGTTGCTGGCGCAGCCTCCTGAAACACAGTTGCAGCAGGTGTGGACATCACAGGGATGGTGTTGGTCGTGCAGGTGGGAGTGGTGGCAGCTCCTGTGCTGTCCTCATGGGGCTGGCTGCTGTGGGTTGTGGTGGTGTCTTGTGGGAGACCTGTGGGATATGGGGAACAGACTGTTAGTGTCTACTATCTGTTGCACACTTCCTAATAAACAATTGCCTATGAACTGCCTACTTGACTACATTTCCCATAATGCATCATTCTGGTGTTTGCTACCCTGAAATGGAGCTATCTTGGTTGAGCATGCCCCTGTGTACATGGTGGGTGGGGGTATGGCATTGATAGGGGTACAGGCATATCACATGGTACTCACCGGTTGATGTAGTGGGCTCAGAGGTGTCCAGATCTCCTAATCCTGACACTGCCTCCTGCTCCAGGGTCTCCTCCACCCTTTCTTCCAGGGGTGTGGGTGGTGGTACAGATGATGGTCCCCCTCCTGTGCCTCTCATCTCCCGGAGCCTTTCAGCCACCCTCTCCTTGGTCCGGGAGCGGAGGTCATACCACCATTTTTTTATCTCTTCCACACTCCTGTGGCTCACCCCCAGGGAGTTCATTTTTTCTTGGATCTCCTGCCAGAGTTGTTTTTTGGTGGCTTCTGGCACATTGAGGGCTGCCTTTCCGAATAGTTCATCATAGTGCTGACAGCATTCGTCTGTCAGCACTTCCAGCTCCTTCTCTGAGAATTTTAGTTTTCTTTTTCTAGGAGTTTCTTCCATTGTAGCTGCTGTTCCTCCTGTTTGCAGTTCAGCAGTTTATAATGGGTGTGGTCCTCCCTCCTCCCAGGTGTATTTGTAAACTTCCTGGCTGTGATGTCATCATCATGTGCCAGGAAGTGTTTCCAGAGTGTTCTGGAGTGGTTTCTGGAGTGTTCTGCAGCACCTGCAATCAATTTACATGGTACTCGCAATTTGCGACACCCACTCGCAAATTGCGAGTTCGTTTTTTGCGCGGTCGCAAAAAGCAACCTCGCAAACAGCGGATTCGCTATATGCGTTGCGACTCCGGGTGAGAGTCGCAAATTGTACACTGACATTGTACCTGCATTTCTATTAGCGACACGCAATTTGCGAGTCGCACATACTCGCAAATTGCGAGTCGCTAATTTTTTTGTACCTACATCTGGCCCTATATCCTTTAGCCAAGGGTGAACTTGAGATTCCTGCATCAATAAATCTGGATCCAATGCTATTTAATTTGACTGGCTGATCATCTCAGATATCTGAAGAGATCTCTGTGGATAAAAGAGATGTGAGTGACCATAAGAGGAATTCTGCTGGTCTTAATCTTACTACAGGTATAAGGTTTTATGCGGTCTATGCTTCCCAGTCTCTGGTTAAAGAAGCCCAGGGGTTTACTATTGCAGCTCTAACAGGTAAAGACGCTTTGGTTTGCTGGTAGGGCTTGAGGTACAGGCATAGCGTTTAACTAATGTAACTTGTGACAGAAGACGTCTACTTTTTCCACTGCCTCAAATATTTCAGCACATCACCAAATCTATTAACAGACCCAAAGACAGAAATGCTGGAAAGTCTGGTTTGTTACATCGTCCTTTTGTAGTGCCCAGCTTTTGTAAACCAGTAGAAAGATTTTCTTAACTGAGCATTTAGAATACGGAAAGATGCGCTCAAATTTCAATCTAAACCAGTAGAACTATTTCTTTTGAAAATACAAGTATAAATATCCTCAGAGCACTAGCTAGGATGCAGAATAGCAGTTCTCTCCATGTTAAAACCTTGTCAGTCAACAATCCCAGCCCTCTTTTTTCAGCAGTCCTGCATATGCAATTTTCTTGGTAGATGACAGAGTAGAGATTGTCTTGATCTCTCTTATCAAACTTGGGCAGATTCCATCTCTAAGGACTAGCCATTAGAAGTATTTCAACAAGATTGTCCTCTGGAAGTTTGGAACCCCCTTGAGATTCTAGAATTGTTTCCACTGCATGGCCCAGAGACCCTACCCATCATCAGACTTTGATGAAACTGGATCTTAATTGAAAGAATAAGGAAAGGAAGTGTATTGTTCAATACTTCTGTTGTCCATTCAACCGTGGCAATAGTGTTTAGAATTAATGAATCAAATAGGTTTGGACTCTGGGACGACAGTTCTAAATGCCGCAATGTCAAATTATGTTTTCCCCGTATAATGATATAGTTTCCTTTTGATTACATATGTATGTGCCCGCATTACTTATTTATTATCACTTATTAGCATTACTCATTAGTTTACACAGATGACACTGTTTTAATGACCAATACAGCCAGGGGCCCGAAAACCCTTTTGGATACCTTCATGAAGTCTATGGATGAGCTTGATTTAACCATCAATATCGACAAATCCTTTGTAATGCTGGCCGGATCCCCCTCAACAAAGTCTAAATCTTTAATGTGGGGACCCATTTTCTATCCAAGGTGAGGGTATTCCCTCTACCCTTATGATGGGTTTCCTGTTCGACTCGGATTTGAGCTGGGACCCTCTGTTACAAGAGAAAAACACTGCACTCAAAGGCTAACGCAGTGGTGTTGAGCTTTGCTGTCAGGCTGGGCAGAAGACCTATTAAGCCACTGATCCAGGTTTATCTGCCTAAATGCGTCTCTAAAGTATTACATGGAAGTGATATTTGGGGGTATGCTAGACTTGATCAGTTACAGATGGTCGAAAATAAGTTCTTAAGGCGTCTTTTAGGTGTTTTAGTACCTTCTCTGGTATTGTCCATGTGTGTGGGGGGGGGGAGTTACTTTTCTGATAGCTTGGCCCTACAACCAAGCTGAATAAGGAGATCCTGATGGACTGCCTCTCCCTTGATCATGTCCTCCATACCCCTTGGTTTAAGCATATTAAGCAATGGATGTGGAGCACTGCGAGGGCCGGGCTGTTTACTAACCTGGAGGGAATGGTTAAGGCAGATCGTAATTGGGTGAGAGGGCCTTTTTTTTGAGACACAGATTAATGGACAGAGAACAGGAGGTATATTACTGAAACCCACAGTGCGTGGATACATTATGCTGAAAACAACCCAGTGAACAGAGCCTTACCTTACAATTGTCACAATCATGACCCTTATTTGCTTACAAGATTCAGGTTTCATCTGGTGCATCGGCTGCTGACATCCCAAGTGGTGTAACAAAGGCCTCCACAGGCCCGGCGGTGCAGGGATGACCCCGAGCTCCAGTGGACCCCCATAGCACGGAACCTGTCCCGAGTGAGTCTGGAGGGGGCCCCCTCCATGTTCTTTGCAGGTGGGCCCCCATCAGTTTCGTTGTGCCACTGAGCGTCTCCAAGAGGCAGTCACTAGGACCCTGCAGCTGCGACCAGGTGTCCCCGCAGGACGTAATGCACTTTATAATGTTTGGTAGATTCTATGCTGAACCCAGGAAATCTTATATTGTTTCTCTGCTGAAGGCTCTGAATTTTACCCCAGTTCAACCTGCTTTTTTGTTTTTACAGTTCCTCTCTGAATATATTATTTTTATTGCAGCTTGTTTTTTAAGAGCAGCCGAGAATTATGAGGGATGGTTGCTTGCAGACAGGATTTTATGGCTTATTGAATGTTTTTGATGGCTTTGTTTATTTTGTCATGCTGTTTTTATTTCGGTTCTTTTATGGTTTCTTCTGTAACCAAATAAAGCTTGATTTGATTTAGTTGATTTAGTAGTTGTGAAATTATTTGTCATGCTTTCATTAGGTTTGGTATATCCTCATTCAAGTAAGGATTGAGAAAAGGTCAAATCAAGGAATGAACGTCCCAATTACTTGCATTCATTACTCTAATTTTCCTTCCTCATTCCAATATTTACAAATGACCCTCCCTCCAGTGACTGAGAGCCTTGATTGCTTTTGACTTTAAATGACAGGATGTGACACGGCTGGGCTCCCCTCCTGACCTCAGGTGAGTAGGTGGAGTTTTGGGAATAAACTGGAACGATATTAAGAGGTGTTGGGTAGATATGGTTTTTAGCTCAGTTATGGGGTGCCTAGGGAAGATGTAACCACCTCATTCAAGTAACTATTGGAGGAAGAAGAATATTTGGAGTAATGAAAATTACCTGTAAGTAATCAGGACACATACTGCAGTGTGTAAAATGGCAAACTTGGATCTGATACAAAAAGAAGCAGAGAATTACTGGTGCACTTTACTTCCACGTTCAAGAGTTGGTAAAGTGCTGCAGTGCAGATCGGTCCAGCTTTTTGTTTTCACCAAGCAGCGTCCAGAGGAATTCTCCCAAGCAATGGCTGGCGGATGTCCGAGGGGGCTTCAAGGAAAGCTGCAGCACAGGCCAATTTGGACATTGAATTTAAAGAAAAGGCAGAGGACTAGAAGAGGGATGGTGAGCCCATGTTTTAGGGTTCCCTCAGGCAGGCTGATGGGTAAAAGCAGAAAGGAACTCCCCATGCACATCCTTCCTGTGGACCAGGCCAGACCAGAGAGTAAAAGCTGAACTGGGCAGCACTTCTCTGGCTGGTTCAGCTGCACAACACAGTACATTGTGGCTGGCACGGCTGGGCTCTAATCAGTTTTGGGGATTGGCTAAGGTGGTCTGAAGTGCAGTTGCAAACTGTGAGAGCTGGAATCCTTGGCTTCCATGTGGTTTCCTTTTCCTAGTGTGAAGCTGACTGAACCCTGAGGTGCACGAGCAACTAGTTTTACTAGTTCGCTGATGCCACGGAAATAGTACTGCATCATGTATGGATGTGTTGTATGGGGCTATCGGGGTTATATATATACATGCATTGTCATTTACACGTCATTGAATTCTGGGTGCATCTTTTGAGTTCTACAAATGTATACCATTGAATTCTGGATGCATCTTTTGTGTTCTACATATGTATATCATTGAATTCTGGGTGCATCTTTTGTGTTCTACATATGTATATCATTGAATTCCGGGTGCATCTTTTGTGTTCCACGTATGTATACCATTGAATTCTGGGTGCATCTTTTGTGTTCCACGTATGTATACCATTGAATTCTGGGTGCATCTTTTGTGTTCCACGTATGTATACCATTGAATTCTGGGTGCATCTTTTGTGTTCCACATAGGTATACCATTGAATTCTGGGTGCATCTTTTGTGTTCCACGTATGTATACCATTGAATTCTGGGTGCATCTTTTGTGTTCTACAAATGTATACCATTGAATTCTGGGTGCATCTTTTGTGTTCTACATATGTACATCATTGAATTCCGGGTGCATCTTTTGTGTTCTTCATATGTATATTCTAGGAGGGGAATGTTGGTGAGAGCTCGTTCTCTGGCGGACGGTTTTCCAGGTCCTGCCAGGTTGGACCCCTGTGCCTCTCCTCATTTGTCGTGGGCTTTATTTATGGAACTACAATAACGAGCTGCTTTCGACTAGTCTTTTACCCTACAACAGGATGGTGGCAGGAGGAGAGTTGACAGCCAGGGACTCTGAAATACAGTGACAGTCCTGTCCAAGTTCACAGATAGAGTCTCTGACATCCCATGAGCACCTGAGAATGTGGTGTCTGTGACCCAGGACCACCTGCAAACAGTAATTTGAGACACACTTCATGGGTGGACTCCTGTGCCTGTCCCTTTCAAGTCGAGACACTGACATCACATTAAAGGCCACCACTCACTATGCCTTACACTAGTGGTTCCCAACCTGTGGTCCGGGGACTCTAGGGGGGGCCACAAACCCTCTTCAGGGGGTCCGCGACTGCTTAGAAAATAAAATAATATTAACAGATTAGGTTCCCAGCTTTCAGTAATTACTTATTGGGGGGGGGCAGATTCCAATAATTATTCAGTGGGGGTCCCTGGGTTTAATGATAAAGTGGGGGTCCACAGAAGTCAAAAGTTTGGGAATCACTGCCTTGCACTCCAAACACAGATTGCCTGTCCATGAAGGCTCATCCAATTAAGAATAACACTGACCACAAAGCCTCAGGAGGAAGGCCTGGCCATTGGCCTCAGTCCATATATGCTGCTTGGTGGGCCTATCCAACATTTGAATGACTTTGCAACAGATCAGTTTCTGAATGGGACTGCCCCAGTGCCACTCTATGTATATGATTGTGTAGCATTGTGATCAAATAGGGCAAAGTTCACATTTTCATATATCTTAAAATTACATTGTAATTATGCACTTTGGAATGCCTTCCAATCATGCTATTTGCTAACAAGATCCTTGCGCCTGACTTGGAATTCCATCTTGGGTGCGAACAGCAGTTTGCACATAAAGCTAATATAACCTTGTAGTTCTAATAAGAGGCTTAGAAGTCAATATTGAACATGTGAACAAGTGAAGTACCTTGTCTCCTAGTTTAGAGTGTGCTTTCTGTATAATGGCCCATGCAGAAACTAAACTGAAATTCATCTAGGAGCCTGTTCAGGAAAAAGATTCAAGGAAAGATATCTGCTGTGTAGTTAAAGTTTTCTATGAGTTTAGCAATATTAGCAATAAAGGGTTGGCTTTTCTCCCATGGTGGGGGAGGGGGGCATTTTGCAGATTTTACTACCCATCATGTCAGGTTTTACCTTGCAGTGACAGTGAAAACTGGCCCTTTGTTCACCCACTCTAAATCGGGTAAGCAGACACATGGCGGACCTCTGATGGCCCTTACTCTGTCGGGCTGTTGGCAGCAGCGATGGAGTATTCTCCACCGTCTACGTAATGAAGATCCACCCATCTCCGAATGAGACAGGTAGACCTTCAGTTTGTGGAAGAGGGTACCCTGTCACAAAGGCGACGGAGTGCCCTCTCCCCCATTCTCTTAATCGGCCCCACAGTTTTCAAAGCTCAGTAAATATAGCAGAGTTTATAAATATTACTCAGGACCTCATTACGTGTTCTGTGCTAAATTCTGATCCATTTGCAAACACGTGTTTACACATAGATCAAACTACGAGTTCTGTGTTTCCAGTTGAAAAATTGGAATGGAAGTTATTTACTTCACATGGTAAATACCTCATTCAGGGTTAATGGTATTTACGTGCTAAATAGCTCACCTACCCTGCCAAACTTATAAGGAGGTCCCAAGTAAACATCAATAGGAGCTACAGTTCCTTGCCCTGAATGAACATTTTGAAAGAGTCACGTGTCTGGCTTAGCAGTAGGTAGATCAGTGTGCTTGGTAGAATGATTATATACAATAGTAAATAGGTAGGGTGCTGCAGCCTCCCATCTGGCGCAGGCAGGCCTGGCAGGAGTCCCTACATAAACAACTATTAATGGGTTTATTTAAGAACAAACAATAACTTTTAATATAACCTCGTACCAACCGCATGGAGTCGTTTCAAACAGTAGAAGACATTTATATCAGTAAATAAACAATTTAACATGAAGGAGTATGGGTATTAGCATGTTTAATGCCAATTACACAATGATCAGCATCGACAAAAAACATTGTCAGCATGTTATATATGTTATCACTTCAGCATCCTTCATAGAAGTCACAAATAACATGTTACAATGAGAAGGCACAGCAAAATGCAGGTCAGATTGTATGGATATATGGTCTGGTATAGGAAGCTATGATGTCCTCCAGGCTTAGAAAAATACTATCTACATTATTAAATGAAGATCATGAACAAAAGAGGCGAATGAGCCACTGTCTGGGAGAGCCTGGTCTGGGTTAATGCTCCAAACGTGCTCTACAGCCTTTGAGCCTCTGATTATTCATGATCCTAACCTATCAGTGGTGGACAGTTATAGTTGTTATCAGCAATGGATTCCTGGTGCCTTGAATAAGGCTTTGACTACTTAAACCAGAATAACTCGAATAAGACCATCTGCGCCTTGGTACACAGTTGCTGAGGCAAGCTAAGCTGCACTGCCAAAAGTTAGAAAGACTGTGGTGCAGGAAGTACTCAATAGGGGATAAAGTGCTTTGAGGACTGCACTTAAAGACATTATAAAACTTGTCTTCGTGCAGCAAAAGAGGAGCATTATGCAAAAGTCATCCTGCAGACTTCAAATAGAACAAGAACAATCTTTGAGATAGTACGCAGTCTATCTAATCCGGACTGCACCTTGCAAGCAGTCACAACATCACAAACCTTGTGTGATGAGCTTGTAGATTTTCTGTATAACAAGGTCCATACTATCATCTCCTCCATAAAACGTTGTCCTCCTACGCCTCATTCACGGCCATTGAGTAGGACCGCTACCTGTTCTCGAAACATATTGGAGACTTTTGAGCAGATGTGGGAGGACAACTTTAGAGCAGTGGCGCTTTCAACTGCGTCTGGCTCACCGTTAGATCCTCTACCACCTAGGGCCTGGAAAGTACTGGCAGATGTATTGCTGTCCCCGCTCTTAACGATTTGTAATCAATCCATGGCGGAAGGACTGGTTCCTACAACTTGGAAAAGGGCCATAGTATCTCCACTGCTCACAAAAGCGTCAGCAGACCCATTAATACTCAGTAACTATCGCCCCATCTCGCAGCTGCCTTTTCCGGTTGCGATTCTGGAAAGATGGATCAATAGAAGGCTTTCGGAACATCTCAAAATGCATTTCCTTTTGGATGAGGTGCAAAGAGACTTCAGGCCTGCTTATGGAATGCAGTCAGCTCTGGTGTCTGCTTTGGATGATCTGAGGATGGTGATGGATGAAGGTCAATCGGCAGCTTTAGTGTTTCTTAATCAGCTGTGGTGAATCTCAAAATCTATTACCACAATAATTGAGGTGGGGTGAGTGGCTATGATTGGATTTGTTCCTATGTAGAGGATAGACCACACACCATTCAAATGCACCATTTCTGTTCCTCTTTTAAATCAGTTGAACATGGGGTGCCTCAGGGTTCGGGCCTGAGCCCAGTCCTTTCAATGTGTACTTACGTTCACTCGCTGCACTTTTTAAATCAATTTCAACAGCTATGCAGACGATACTAGCTGAGATTAAGGCCCTCATTACACCCCTGGCGGCTGGTGTTAAAGTGGCGGTAATACCACCAACAGGCCAGCAGTAATTACTGCCAAATTATGACCATGGCGGTGTTATCTCCGATAGTCAGCCAATGTACCACACCGACCGCCAAGGCGGAAACAACAGCCACCACGGCCGTAACCGCCTACAGACAGGCAGAAGTCAAAGTTCCGCCCACCATATTAAGACACGCGATTCCACCACCTTTTCTGGGTCGGTACCAAGAACATCAAAAGCCTGGCGGAAACACTGCACAGATGTGAAAGGACTCACCATTGGAGACACAGGGAACAACCACGCCGCCATGGAGCCCGAGCTGCATGTCTTCCCCATGATTTTCTACGTGCTGCTCCACCATGAACACCAACGCCGGCGAAGACGACGACGGTGAGTACAGATGCCTAGCACACAAGGGAGGGAGGGAGGAAAAAGAGTGACACACACATGCACAACACCCCTTCCCCAACACCATACACACATTCAGCTGCATTACCAAAACATTTGTACCCCGTACCTCGGATGAATAATGCAAGGACAAAACAATTTTGAGAAAGTGAATGTTATGAGAGAAACACATCAAGATAAATAAGTGAGGCAAGACAAGAGATATGTACACATGTACACAAAAAGGGACACAGCCCAGTCCACAAAATACGTAGTCCACATGGCCACAGGCCAAAGTCCAAGGCCAAACATGGCACCTGCCTCAACACGGAGAGAACACTGCAGGGGCATCTGTTGGTAAATAGGCAGAGACCTCAGGGGGGACAGGGGACGGGGAGCACTTCAGCCGGGAGATGGAACAACACCACTGGTTCTGGAGGGGGCAACATGCCCTGTGCTTGGTCCTGGGGAGTGAAGGCCACAGTCTCTCGAGTGGGTGATTTGCCCACTTGCTCTGGAGGGGGCAACATGCCCTGTGCTTGGTCCTGGGGAGTGCAAGGCCACAGTCTCTCGAGTGAGTGTCTTACCCACTGGTTCTGGAGGGGGCATCGTGCCCTGTGCTCTTGATCCTGGCGAGACTGGGGTAGGTGGGTGTCTTACCCACTGGTTCTGGAGGGGCATCGTGCCCTGTGCTCTTGATCCTGGCAAGTCTGGGGTAGGTGGGTGTCTTACCCACTGGTTATGGAGGGGGCATTGTGCCCTGTGCTCCTAGGGAGTGCAAGGTCACAGTCTCTCAGGTGGGTGTCATACCCACTGGATTTGCAAGGGGTAGGCCGCACAGCAGCCCATGAAGGCAGGATCACATACTCTTTGCCACCGGTAACAGCTGCCCACTGGAGGTAGGGGTGGTGGTGCTGGTGGTGGGGGAGGCTCCTGCCCATCCCCTGCAACCTCGGATGGCTGCTCACTGGAGGTGCTGGTGGGGGGAGGCTCCTGCCCATCCCCTGTAACCTCAGACGGCTGCTCACTGGAGGTGGTGGTGGTGGTGCTGCTGGTGGGGGGAGGCTCCTGCCCATCCCCTGCAACCTCTGACGGCTGCTCACTGGAGGTGGTGGTGCTGCTGGTGAGGGAGGCTCCTTCCCATCCTCAGCAACCTTTGATGGCTGCACAACCATGGTTGGTGGTGTGGGCTCCATCACAGTTCCTGCCCCAGGCCCCTTGCTCTTCCTGCCTGCTGGTGCAGGCTCCTTTGTCTTCCTGGCAGCAGCTTGGGCAGGTTCCTTTCCCTTGTTGGCAGCAACTTGGGCAGGCTACTTCCCCTTCTTGGCAGCAGCTTGGGCAGGCTCCTTTCCCTTCTTGGCACAGCTTGGGAAGGCTCCTTCACCCTCAGGACATGTGCCCTGGATCCTTTTCCACCACGAGTGGGTGTGGTGATGACTGGGCCTGTGAACTGGGTGGCTGAGGTGCTTGGCTGGGTTCTTCCCACCCTGACCAGACGTGCAGGACTGGGGGCGGAGGGTTAGGGAAGAGGTGAATGGTGGATAGGAACAGTTTTTTAGGGACATTGGGGTGGGAAGAGGGAGAAGGAATGGGAGTGGAGGAAGAGGGAGTGGTTGTTGGAGGTGTCTGTCTGCTGATTTTGGGTGCAGGTGCATGGGTTGGATGCTGTTGTGAGGTGGATGGCTGTTGGGTGTCTGAGTGCTTGCGTTTGTGTACCTTAGGAGGGGGGCAGTCACACTGGGAGAGGACACAGGGGATGTGTGCATGGCTGTCGTGAAGGTGTCTGCCAGTGAGGTGTGTGTCCTGCTTGGTGTGGTGGTGATGCTGGTAGTGGATGATGATGTAGTGCATGCAGGTGTGAGTGTGGACAGAACTGGGAGGGAGGTGGAGGAGGAGGCGGAGGGGGGGACAGTGGAAATAGTGGATGTTGGTATGTCTGCATCTGGATGATGTTTGTGTGAGTGTCTGTGGGATGAAGTGTGGTGCTTGTGTTTGCCTGTACCACTCTTGTGTGTTGTCTTGTGTGCATGCTCGTCTGCCTGTGTGCTTGGGATGGGTTGGGGTTGAGGAGAAAGGGACTGGGAAGTGGAAGTTGGAGGGTAGAAACAGGGACAATGGCTGCCATCAGAGAGGAGGCCGGAGCCTGGATCGATCTCTGTTGGGCCACCAATCCAGTGTGAATGCCCTCCAGGAATGCATTAGTCTGTTGCATCTGGGTTGCCAGCCCCTGGATGGCATTCTCAATGGTTTACTGCCCTACAGAGATGGATCTCTGAAGGTCAATAGCCTCCTCACTCAGGGCAGCAGGGCTCACTGAGGCAGGGCCTGAGGTGCCTGGGACGAAGGAAATGCCCATCCTCCTGGGTGAGCAGGCACAGGTAACTCAATGAGGGGCTGCTGGGAGGGCGGTGCTGGTACGGGGGTGGTGGCTGTACCTGTAGCTCAGGTGGTCACAGAGGTGTCCGCCACCACCAGGGAGCTTCCATCGGAGGAGGTATCTGTGTCAGAACTGTCCCCTCCCGTCTCTGCTGTGGTGCTCCCCTCGCCCTCCGTCTCACTGGTGCCCTCAGCGTCAGTGGACTCTGCCTCCTGGGTCCTGTGGGATGCAGCTCACTCCGTCGCCGGTCCCTCTGCTCCTCCACCAGATGATGGTAATGCACACAAGGACAGGGTGACAAAACAAAAATGGCTGCACCAACACCACCGTTGGAGTACATAGCACCCTCACACAGGGAACAGGCCAACGCAATATGCCATAGCACTACCAGAGATAAATGTTAGCATCCAAGGCATGGGGAGGGGCACACACCGCCAAATGCACCACACCTGGGACCCACGCAGCCCTGACCAGTAGTGGATGCTTACAAACTAGGTAGCATTATTACCCCCTCAGGAACCTAGCCACCAGGGGACCTACGCTGCAATGTCAAACCTGGCCTAGGGGCACCCACTGACACACATCCCCCACCCAGATACCACCCTACCATGCGTAAGTTGTAATGATGGGCACTGTACTCACCCCCTTGTAGCTGCTGTGAGGCCCTCAAGCACCCATCCAGCTCTGAATAGGCCACCGCCAGTATGCGGGCCATCAGGGGGGTCAGGGATCGACGGGCACTCCTTCCACGTTGGGAGACCATCCCAGCTGGACCTCCGCCATCTTCTGTGCCCAGCGTCTCAGGTCCTCCGCCCGTTTCCAACATTGGGTGCTCCACCTTCGATAGACCCACAGGGTCCGCAGGTCCTTGGCGATGGCACGCCATAGACCCTTCTTTTGATGGGCGCTGAACTGCAGAGGAAATACACACAGGAAAATCGTATTAGTCAAACTGTCCTGCCTGTGGCCCACCATACCCCTTCACATCACCATTTACACACACATGGCCCAGCACACAAACAATACGCCGCCCAGAGGACAACCACCCACCCCCCTTACCCGAGGCCTTCACACACAACTTCATGCATTCATGCATTGTGCCCACAGTGTACTCCCCTGTTGGGCTGGAGGCTCATACAGCAGTCCGTAATGGGGTAGGACCCCATCCATTAGCAGGGGCCCTTTCCCCAGTCACACGGGCCATGTTAGGTTCCAGACACAGGTCACAGCAGCACATGCAGTGTAGGTCCTCTCCTGTGGATGATCAGGTAGCAAGTGAGGAATCAGATAGAAAATGTCGGTCATGTCCGCGGCGGTGCGTACCGTCACCGCCGGCGTATACTACCATTGGCCACTGTACCCCATAGGGCCTAATGTTACCCAATGAGAAGTTGTACAGCGGTTCCCGGCCGCCTCCCGCAACGGTGCACAACGTCAGCAGAATTACCTCACTTCCACCTGTCCCTCCACACAGGACAGGCTGACGCTATTTCGGGGTGGGGAGCGGGAGCAGGCCCTGGATATTTGCCGCGTCACTGGTGAAATTTGGACATACTATACAAATCACACTTACCCATTACAAGTTAACAGCATGCAAAGTTCTGTTGTAGCCCCATTGTTCAGTTTGTGACCAGCTCCTCACTCTTTTGCCCCATAAATTGCTACCACTGGAGATGAGATGAATAGGAGATGGAGACATACCCCCGTGTACAGACCCCTGATGGACTTGGCTACAGTGGAGGGCAGGCACATCATCCTCACCTATAGACTTGACAGGGCCACAATCACAGAGCTGTGTGCCCAATTGGAGCCTGACCTGATATCTGCTATCCATCACCCCACTGGGATTCCCCCCTCTTGTGCAAGTGCTATCAGTTCTCCATTTCCTGGCAACTGGTTCTTTCCAAGTGACAGTGGGTTTGGCAGCTGGAATGTCACAGCCAATGTTCTTAATAGTGCTGACCAGAGTGTTGTCTGCCCTGATTAAACACATGTGCAGCTACATTGTTTTCCCCCAAGTTGAAGATTTGCCCACAGTGAAGGCCGAGTTCTATGCAATGGGACGATTGATGGAACACCTATTGCATTTGTCCCCCCGTCAAAATGAACAGGTGTCCAGAAATCTTAAGAGTTTCCACTCTATGAATGTACAGATGGTGAGCTTGGCAGACCAGTACATCTCCCACGTCAATACTAAGTATCCTGGGTCGTGCATGATGCCCTTGTCCTGAGGAATAGCAGTATCCCAAATGTGATGGCCCAACTACAGAGGCACAGGATGTGGCTAATATGTGAGCCCTGGTCCCCATCCAGTATATCTTGGTGTATGGGTATGGTGTGGGCCATATAGGATAGTGTGTGGCTAAATGTTGTCCCTCAATATTGCAGGTGACTCTAGTTACCCCAAACTATTATGGCTGCTGACCCCTGTGTGGAATGCCAGGAAAAGGGCAGAAGAACGTTATAATGAGGCACATGGGTGAACCAGAAGGATAATAGAAAGGATCGTTGGCTTCCTGCAGGCCATGTTTAGGTGCCTCCATCTAACAGGTGGATCCCTGTGCTACTCACCCAAGAAGGTCTGCCAGATAATAGAGGCATGCTGCATGTAGCACAATCTTACCCTGAGACCCCATGTGCCTTTTCTGCAGGAGGAGGAGGCTGTAGATGCCCGTGTGGCAGCAGTGGACCCTGTGGACAGTGAGGATGAGGAGGCAGAGGATGAGGATGAGGACAACAGAACATCAGTCATCAGACAATACTTTCAATGACACACAGGCAGGACAGTGTTACTTCACATTTCAATGACATTTGTTTGCATTTCTGTGGCACTGGCATGCTGATATTTCCCACTTCAATGCCCACTTACTGTTCCCTCTGGCAAATCGTTTTGCATATGTTGGTGACCTCACATACACTCCTGGTGTGATCACTGCAGCCAACTACAGGTCATTAGTCTATGCTAATTTTCTGTACAGTTGAATTGCAATGTTTATACCTGTTTCAATGAATACATAATTGAAAAACATGACATACTCCAAACTTTTTTTTCCCAAGGGTGTTTAATGAAGTGCTAAGATATAGAGGGGGCAAGTGCAATGGGCTGGGGTGATAATGGAAGAAAGTCCAAGGGGACATAGGAAGGGGAGCAATGGCAGCTCAACGTGGACAGGGCGATAGGGTGGGACACAAGTGTGACAATCAGGAGAGTCTCATTTCCTGGCAGGGGTCTTGGCAAGTGTATCTGGCTTCTGTCTGGATCACAGGGAACGTTTGCGGGGTGGTTCAATTTCTGCAGCAGGAGGGGTGCTCGTGGCCTCCTGGCCACTAGCGGCAGGAGAGGTGGAAGCCTGTTCATATGACTGGCTAGTGGCAGGGGCCCGCTGTTGTGTGACTGCCTCCCTCATAATATTGGCCATGTCTGTCAGCACCCCTGCTATGGAGATCAGGGTGTAGTTGATGGCCTGCAAGTCCTCCCTGATCCCCTGGTACTGTCTCTCCTGCAGCTGCCTGGTCTCCTGCACATTGTCCAGGATCTGGCCCATCATGTCCTGGGAATGTTGATATGCTCCCAGGATCTCTGCAAGTGCCTCCTGGAGAGTTGGTTCCCTGGGCCTGTCCTCCCCCTGGCGCACAGCAGTCCTCCAAGTGTCCCTGCTGGCCTGTACCTCTGTCCCATGAATGATTTGCCCACTGCCACTGACCCCAGGTCCCTGATTGTCTTTGGTATGAGGTGTGGCCTGGGGTCCTGTAGAGGTGGACACACTGCTGATTGACGTGTCCTGGGGACAGTGGTGTGGGTACGCTGGGTGGGTGCTGTGGTGGTGTTTCCTGAAGGGGGAGGCTTTGTGGTGGTGTGTGACTGGGCCTGGGTAACCGGCTGTCCAGAGGTCCCTGATGGGCCAGGTTGGTTATCCAGAGCCAGAAGACCAGAGTTGTTGTCATCATTGTGGGCCTCTTCTGTTGGGGGACTGGATATTGCTGGCACCACCTCTCCGGTGATATAGGCTGAGGTACCTGTGGGGATGTAAATGATGTGTTATTGTTTCAGTGTCTGACATATTGTGCATCCGTGGCTTGCCCTCTTTGTTTGTATTTGCCCTGGCAGCTTTCACTTGTGTAAGCTGGTGTATGGTGGGATAGCTGATTCTCTCTAGTGTGCATGCTTTAGTGATAGGTGTCCATGCAGAGCTGTGAGTGGTGTCCATGCATTGGTATGGCATGCAGGGCTTGGTATTGGGATGAGTGGGATGTGAGGGTGGGGTGTGTGGGAGGTGGTGAAGTGATGAGAGTGAGGGTGGGAGTATGTGATGGCATGCAGGCAGGGGGATAGTAGTAGTAGAGAGTTGACTTACATGCATTGGTATGGCATGCAGGGCTTGGCATTGGGGTTAATCATATGTGTAGGTGCAGTGTGTGGGATGGAGTGGTGTTATGGGAGTGAGGGTCAGGGTGTGTGATGGCAAGCAGGTATAGAGGGTGCTAAATGTTAAAAGTTGACTTACCAGTGTCCAGTCCTCCTCCTACTCCGGCCAGGTCCTCAGGATGCATGATTGCCAAGATGTGCTCCTCCCATTTTGTTAGTTGTGGGGGAGGAGGTGGGGGTTCACTGCCTGTCTTCTGTACAGCAAGTTGGTGTCTTGCTGCAATGGAATGTACCTTCCTCGGTAGGTTGTCCACCTCTTACTGATGTCATACCTAGTTCTGGAGTGCTGTCCCACGGCACTGACCCTGTCCACGATTCTCCGCCATAGCTCCATCTTCCTTGCAATGGATATCTGCTGCACCTGTGCTCCAAACACCTGTGGCTTTATCCTGATGATTTCCTCCATTATGACCCTTAGCTCCTCCTCTGTGAATCGGGGGTGTCTTTGTGGTGCCATGGTTGTTGTGTGAGGTGTGTAAGTGAGGGTGTGTTGGGTAATGTGTTGGGGTGTGTGATGTGGGGTGCGTGGGTGGTGTATAGGTGTAAGTGGTGTGTGGCTCTGGTTTTGTCTGTAGTCTTCGTGTCTGTCTCTTGGCTTTTTTCCGTGTTCGTAAAGGGTTGTGGGTACTGTGGGTGTGTGTTTTATAGTGGTGTGGGTGGGTGGGTGTGGTGTGTGTATTGGTGTCAGGTGTGTGTTATTTAAATTGTCCAATGTGGTGGTGTTTTGTTTGTGTGTGTGTATTTTGAGTGCAGCAGTATGTACCACCAATGGTTTACTGCCGTTGAATGTCCGCCATGGTGATTCATGGGACATAATGTGGTGGGCGTTGTTCTGTTGGCGTAACGTTGGGGCTATTGATACCGCCAGTTTATCACTGACCTTAGGGCTGGCGGACTTGTGTTTGTGGCTGAATAGTGACGGATTGGTGTGTGTGTGTCATAATATGGTGAAAGGATATCCGCTGTGGCGGCGATAAGTTGGCGGCAGTCAGCGTGGCGGTAAGTGGGATTTACCGCCAATGTCATAATGAGGGCCTAAGTCTGGAACATTCTCAGCCTCAAGCAATGAACTCCTTCCATAATTGTTTAAGATACATCTCTGCTTGCCTGAATAGCTATGCGCTAACAATTAATGGATATAAAACTGAGAACCTCTTATCTCGTAATTTTTGGCCTCTGCTGGACAATGAGCCACTGGCAGAGTCAACACCAGTCACAATCTAGGAGTGCAGTTCAACAGTACTCACTGCGCATGTTAATTAGATCTTTTCCACTTGTTTCACCTTGCTGCGAATGCTGTGGAAAATATTACTCGTTTGCCCCTACCAGCAATGGTGGTGGTGGTACAAAGCACCATTGTGAGAAGACTTGACTATTGTAATGCGCCACTACTTGGCTCCCTACTTACTTAAGCGACTGCAGCATATTTAAATGGCAGAAGTTAAACTGAACAAGCCCAGATCTTCATCTTCAACAGAGGCTCTTGCAAACACATTGATGTCGTGCCATCTTGCATCACATTGATGGTGCTTAGTCAATAGCTGGCTTTGGTGAAAATATTAGTAAGAACCTAGGTTATTAGTTGGGGAAGATGTGAGTTTGGTCCCACGTAATACGTCCAAGTAGGAGCTAGGTTAATTAACAATAACAGTAATGGTTCAGTAGGAAATACAAATGAAGCAAGGAAAGGAGACAGCAATGTCTGGCTCCTCTCTAAAGACAAAGAGAAGTAGAGGAGATTCCACTCACAAAAAATGCAGCTAGCAATAAAGCTTTTGACAGGTTTGAAAATCTGAACCAAATTGAAAAATTGCACATTTCACATACAACATGCCACATAGAAGAGTTAGTTGAATTAGTGCCAGACAAGCTATGACAAAGTAATCTATTGTACTAGTATCTATTTCACATGAAACCAGTTTGATCAGAGTGGTTGTGAGTTATTATAAATGTGGATAAACTTTTAGTTAAAATCATCGGGTAAAATTAACTGTCTTAATATATTAGCAATGTAGGTGAATGATATATGGAATAAAGTATCCCCTGCCGTACATTATAATGATATTGCAAGTCACCGAGGAGTTTTGTGAACATATAGAGGAACAAGGCTCAAAGTAGAGTTCTATTGTAAGTGTTTGGAACTCTGAAGTGACTTGCAATATTATTGTCATGTAGGGCAGGGGTACTTAATTCTTTATATACCATCACTTTTCCCACAAACCGCTTAAATCCTTAGAGCCTGACTTAAGAAAAGTGGTGCTGCACCCCGTGCAGCAGCACTTTTCTTGCACCCCTTAGCGCCCCCCTAATGCCACCATGTGTGCACCGTATTTAAGATACGGTGCACCATGGCGATAGTAAGGAACTAGCGTCAAACTGTGCAGCCGTTAAAAGTACTGAAAAAAATGATGCAAAGAAATCTCTTAGATTTCTTTGTACCCTTTTTTCGGCACCCCTAATGGGGGAACACCGCTTTAACATACATTATGCCTGGCACAGGCATAATGTAGCGCAAAGAGTTACAAAGTTGCGCAATGCATACATTGCACCACTTTGTAAATTTGGGCACCAATTTTTGCCTTGTTGGGCCATATTTGTGTAAAAATGGCACTAATGTAGCGCAAGGAGGCGCTAGGGGCTCTTAAATCTTCCCCTTAGTACATAGCTACTTCATATGAAAGGGAGAGTATGTTTGCATACATGAAGAATACAAATCGAATCTCTAATGCAGAATTAAAAATATCAAAAAACGTTTGAAATTCGTTGTAAAAAGTTATTAGAAGCAGTTTAATACAACTTAGTTTTTTTTTTAACAAATCAACAGCACAGTAGTAACTTGCAAAAAGGTTCTAACTTCTCTATAGTTACCCAAGGATTTAAAAAAATAAACGTTGCCATATATATTTCTTTTCTTCTTGTCAATGTACATCTAGAAAAACTGCAGAAGAAAGAAAAGTAACTTTTCACTTTTCATTCTTCATACAGCTGCTTTATCATTGCTCTGTGACCTGACCTGCCTTCTCCCGGGCTGCTGACTCTGGCCCTGAGTACCCAACTGTACTTTTGTCTGGATCCCTAATGCTGACTTTTTGTCAGAGACAAACACAGCTCATCTGTGTGCACTCACTGACTGCAGTCTTGTTGGACTGGGAGGAGCGCCCATAGCGCTACCATCATAGTGGTGGAAGGCTTCCGTGTTCACCAGGAGTTAAGCAGCAAAGAATGTTGGTGGCAGCATACCCTATAGTGATCAGTCGAAGTTAACAAGGCCTTTTCACCCTGTGTCAATGGTGTGAGGCCTCCCTCACTTTTTTAAGGTTCTACTGCTGTGTGCTTAACTCCCCCTTGGCCTAAAACAGGTAGCCATAGAGTGCTGCGTAGTGCAAGAGGAGTGACTCTGTGCTGGATGTATGTGTGCTTGGAAAAAGTACACCATAAAGGTAGAGCAGTACTGTTGGACCTGGTCCTTTTTACAGGGCCATCCCCAAACGTTTTGCCTTCCTCCGATTTTCTCTGACCTCTTTTTGTTGGCTCTAGGACTGTGAGCACTTTATCACTGCTGATCAGTGCTAAAGTGCATGTGCTCTCCCTTCTAAATTTGGTATGATTGGCTCACACCTATTTTGCATATTTAATTTACCTGTACGTCCCTTGTACAGTGTTATCCCTATAACCTGGGCCTGTAAATTAAATGCTACTGGTGGACCTGCAGCACAGCTTGCGCCACACACGGAAGTAGCCTTTCAAACCTGTCTCAGGCCTGTTACAGCAGGGCCTGCATGTGCAGTTTACTGCCAGGGGGACCTGGCATCTACATTTACTTGCCAGCCCTGGAATTCTCCTTTTACTACATATAAGTCACCCCCAGGGTAGACCCTAGCTAGCCCTATGTGCAGGATGCTGTGTGGGTAAAAAGCAGGACATGTGCCTGGCTGTGTGGCAAACAGCCTATTTGGTTTCTCCCTACTGTGAGTGCTGCCTCTCTCATAGGATTGCATTGGAAATGCCCTAACGTTTGTCTAAGTGGCATTGTCTAATCTATAAGGGTAGCATAGGCATGTTTGGTATTGTTGTAATTGTAGTGAGAAATGCTGCCTACTGGAGTAGGTGGATTTTTTATTACCATTATAGAAATGCCACTTTTAAAAGGTGGACATTTCTCTGTGCTTATGACTCTGGTGTCTTGCAGCTTGACTCCTATCAATGTCTGGGGCAGAGTGACAGCTAGGCTTTGTGCATACTTTTCAGACAGCCTGTACAAAGGAAGGGTGGAAATGTCACAAGAGTGCATCTGCATAGTGAATGGTCCTCCTGGGCCGGGAGAAGGAGAGGCGGGGCACGCCTGCATCTGTAAAGGATGTGCCCTGGCCTCACACAAAGAGCTTGTCTACCCCCCACTGATGTCTGGAGCCAGTGCTGGAGGAGAAAGGGGACTCTCCTAGAACTGTTTAGTACTGGTTGGAACCCCTTCACCCCCTTTTGTGGAGGCTGCACAACATGAGTATAAGTACCGGGGGCCTTCCCCCACATTTGTAGACATTACTGGACTACTGACCTGGACAGTGGATGCTGCTGGAAGGACTTGCCAGGGACCGCCTTGGAACTGCTGCTGTTGTGCTGACCTGTAGCTTGTTACGTCACTTAGAGGGACTGCCACTGCCCGTGAACCCTTGAGATGGCCTGCTTGCTTGGGTCCTGTAGCTCTGTGCCCCCACTGCTGTCTCCATTAGCTGGGTGCCTCCTTCACCCCTGCTTTGGATTGTTCAGCCTGAAGAGAGCTTTGCCATTTATCCTCCCCAGCATGAGGGAAGCGCTGTGGTTTCCGTACCAGAGCACTTTAGTATGATTTTTAGCCCCAGCGTGTAAGAAGCGCTTTATGGGTGTCTGCCCCCGGGTGCAGTAAAAGCTCCCTGTGTCCTGATAGTTGCATCCCATCCCTACACGAGAAATTGTGGAGCTAGAACGGGCTAGCGCACTCCCGGTGGTGCCCCTGGGGCACATGCCAGAACTGCTTTTCAGATAAATCACAGCTGTGACCCGGGCCGAAACTAGAAAAAGGAGCTGGCTGTCACTGAAGTCGCCAGGAGGCTCCCCTGAGCTCAGCCACCTTGTGAAAAAGAAGGGAGCGACCCAAGAGGTCCTTGGACACGCTCCTAAGGAGAATATGGCTTGCAAGGAAGCCACCAATACTTCACTGCCATCTCACGTGGATACAGGGAGCGTCCGGTTGCCCCTCAGTGCTGGGCTCTAGGCGGGGAGCCAGGAAGGTTTTCTTGTTGGGAGAGAGTCACATGAGTCCCCCTCCGCAGTGGGGCATATTTGAGTTAAGGGCATTTCTCCCCCAGCCATTATCAGGATGGGACGGAACCTCGGCAGAGGCCGCGTCCCTGCTAGAAACAGGACCGTATTTTCAGAGGTGCTGTAACTCCTAAACTGGTCGGAGTGTGGCATTTCCTTTCTTTCTTCTCTTGCACCGTATTATATGTAATAGGCATGAAGGTGCCTCTGAGCACCTTCGATGGATGCGGGGTTGTCTTATTTCCCATAGTAGGAGCATAAGAGCTCCTTTGCTGGGGAGGGCGTGTGCAGTATATGTTTAGTTAGCGCATGTTTGCCTGTGAGGAATACATTACATGAAAGATGTAGTGCTGTGCAATGTGTGCGCAAAAAAGCATGTGCTGGAAGTAAGTGTGCTTCTGGGAAGTACAATGTGAAGGGTGAAGTATTGTGCAGCACACACATGGTGAGTGTGTGTGTGCTGGCAGTGTGTGTGTTTGCAAATAGCACACCCTCGTATACTACAGAAAGGCTACAGTACTGAACAGTGTGCATACATTAAGGTGCATATTTATGCTTTTTGATGCAAAACTGCACTAACGCAATTTTGCATCAAAATCCTTAGAGCCTGCTAGCACCATTCCATAGCAGCAGCCAGCCTCCATATCTATGGAATGGCGCTCGCAGGTGCTAAGGAATGGCTAGAGTCTAAAAAAAAGATGCTAACCTGGGGGGATGGTGGTAGGGAAAAAGGGGCTAATTAAGCAGAAATGACACTAGGATAGTGTGAAGGAATAAATATGCTGCTAACCAGCCTAGCGTCATTTCTGATGCAATAGCACCCAAAAATGTCTCCTGTCTTAATAAAGATAGGAGTCATGCCCACAACCCCAATTGCCAGGACAGGGCACCAGTGTCCCCTGGGCAAGGCCATAAGACCCAGTGCCAGGGGGCCCCATGTAAGGGGCCCCCAATGGCACTTTAAAAAATAAAAATATACTTACCTATACCCATTCCATGGTGTTTGACCCAGGCATTGCATAATGGAGCTAAGCAGGCTTAGCACCACTGTTTGGGGCCACCTCCTAAGTGTGTGTAGATTCTGCACCAGTGGATAGATATGGCGCTAGGGGGTTAGTGTCATATTGTCGATGGGAACGCCTACCTTGCATCTAATTAGCACAAGGTAGTTTGCCGAAACCACAACATGACGTTAACTCTAATATTTTAACGCTAGACCCGTATATATGGAGTTAAGTTTGAGCCATTTTAGGGTCAAATAAAATGATGCTAAAATGATGCGAACATACTATAAATATGGGCCTAAATGTGTGTGCTGAATGTATGTGTCTGTAGTGACACAATGAATGGAGGTAACAGTACAGGAGAGTATGCAAGTTGTGAAGGTACACTGAGTGCAAGTGTGCCTGAAATACTACATTACATGCAGGACCCTGTATTCCATTTTGGGAAGCCCAGTCCTCCCTGGGGAAGACATGAGGATTAAAGGAATCCCCCAGGCAGATGTGTGTATTGCTGCATTCCTGTGAGCTAGGTGGGACATACACTGGAGGAAGGGAGAAAGAGACTTTTTCTTTACACTTACTGGTTCTCTTTGATTCAGTGATAGATCACCAGGAAGGGGCCTGGACACATCTCAGGAAGGAGATGGGGCTAATAAGGGAATCATAAAGAGTAGAGTTGGGAGCCCAGGATTGACCTTTTGATGCATGTATCACTGTGGTTGACATCGAGGTGAGAACTTAAGTCACACCCATGAACTGTGTTGTGTGTATATCAACTTCGATGTCTTTCCTGCTGTAACAGACAGCCTTTCAAGAGGGAAGATGAACACTTCAAACATAAAACTTCACAGACACAGACCCTAAATCACATTTGGTGTCCATAAAAAGACTGTAGGAAGGGGAGCTTGAGACCTAAAAATTGGTCATCTGTCAAGCAGTCATAAGGACTTTTGAGAAGGGGAAGCTCTGAAGGACGAAGGGAAACTCTTGAATGGGGCCTACTTGTGAGCGTTCTCTGGATGCAGCCACCAGCGAATGGGGAATAACTGCGACCACACTACACTGAAGAGGGTGGCACATGGATTTGCCTGATAAACACTAGAGCTCTGACCTCAATGGGAATTGTGTTATTGCTTATGAATGTCATTAAATCTTTGCATGTGTACATTTAGAAATAAAATACTTATTTCCCTTATAAAAGCGAGTATTTGTTTGGACATTGATTTATTAACAGTACTTTGATACACTTCAAGTTATGAGTCTGGTTAATTTATCTGTATTCACCCCGTCCTATTCATCCAATGGCTTGTTTGGGTGAGCTCCCTCAGGCATGTTCTCCATGTGCTGCCCATCGCGTTAGGGTACGCTTTAGGCATTTCATGGATGTTCAATAAAGAGGAGTGCCCCTGCGCTTTCTGCCATACACACACATATTGCTATTGATTATATAGGCACTGGGAACACCTACTACACTCTTCACAATTACGCAAATTTTAAGGATGCCGGGTCTGCAACAGCAGCACTTATCCGCTGTAAAAGAGGCCGCAAATAAGCATGCACTAGGATAGACCCAGCAGCCTCCTGCTTCTGACAAGGCCTCAGCTATCTCCACACATGTATGTGCGTGAAATACGACATTCACACACTGGTGAAACTGTTTATATTAGTAAAGATTACAAATTGTATTGGAAACAAGCCCTCATTTCTTTTCTGTCAGCAAAAGCCATTCACAGACCTAAAAGAACAGTCCTCCAACCTAAATACTACACAAGGCAAAAGAGGGAGCACGTGCTTCCGGTCCCGCCATTTGAGGCTTCTAGGCCAATGGCAGAAAGGGAAAGCTGGTGACGTCACAGAATAGGTGACGTGGCGGCGCTGTCCTTGGTGCTGCAGCACGTGACTCCGATTCTGCTGGCAGGAACCCGAGCCTGTCACGAGCAGCAAACAGACGAGCCCAGGCATGCTTTCTGTGGGGTAATGGCTGCCTCGTGGGTGGTTAACAGAAGCCTTGGCTACTGTAAGAGCTTCTCCTCTGGTTTTACCAGTTGCCTTAAGCGACATTCCATTTCATATATGAGCTTGGGAAACAATCTCTTCCTACAGGAATGGAAACTAGTATTCATCAGTATGTTCCTATCAAAACCAATACACCGCGGGGAAAATGATGGTTTTAATGTAAAATATCATGTCATAGTGCTAGCAATACCCATAGCAAGTTATTGCTATTTGCACGATGGTGACTTATGAAGCACAGTCAGCAACCCTTGAAGGTATCCTTGCTGGGGAACTACTCATGGAAAGCCACCCCACGAAGAAACAAGCATTGGCAAAGTAAATCGGTTGCTCCTATGAAGGAGCTATTGGCTTTGCCAATGTGTTTTGCCATGTTGCACACCAGCACGGCTGCTGTTCAGCAGGGCTAAGAGATAATGGTGTAGAGGAGAGTGGCGTTAAGTGTTGCAGTGTGGAATGGTGAATAGTGGAGTAGAGTGTTATAGAGTCGAGTGGCAGAGAGTGTTTTGTTTATTAGAGTGGCATAGTGTGGAATCACATAGAGTGGCATACACTGGAGTGGCACAGAGTACAGTGGACTTCTCAGCGGTGTACAATGCAGCATCGTAGAAATCAGTGGCATACATTAGAGTGGTGCACAGTAGAATGTAGTGATTCAGAGTGCAGTGGCGTGGAGTGGTGCAGAGTGGAGTGGCCCCGAGTAGAGTAGTGCAGAGTAGAACGGCATTGAGTGCAGTGGTATGAAGTGCAGTGGCATAGAGTAGAGTGGTGGAGTGGCGCCAAGTAGAGTGGGGCAGTGGCGCAGAGTACAGTCAAGTGGCATAGAGAGCAGTGCTGTACAGTGCAGAATAGAGTTGAGTGGCATAGAATGCAGTGGAGTAGAGTGATGCAGTGTAGAGTAGCATAGAGTGGTGTAGAGTAGAGTAGTACAGTATAGTGCCATAGACTGCAGTGGTGTAGAGTGGAGAAGCATAGAGTGGAGTAATGCAGAGTAGAGTAGCATAGAGTTCCATGGCGGAGAGTGCATTGGCATAGAGTAGAGTGGGGTAGAGTAGAGAGGCGTAGCGTGAAGTGACGTAGAGTGCAGTGGCATAGAGCGGAGTGGTGTAGAGTGCAGTGGCATCCAGTGGTGCAGAATAGAATACAGTGATGTGGAGTGCTGCAGAGTAGAGTGGAGTGGTGTACAGTGGAGTATTCATGGTGTGGCAGCACACTGCCATTACAGACAACACATTTTCAATGAAAATTGCCATTACATTTGCATAATAAAATTATGCAGTGCACAGACGAAAATGTGTGGAAATTGTATCACCTGGTGTAATGATTTGTTTTGATCATATTAAAGTATATGTTTCCAACACGTCAGAAATAGCAAAAAATGTCTTTCATTTGTGTTCCTAATTCTTATATATTCTGAAATACTTACAAAGTTAATTTACTTGTTGTCATGTGCAAGAAAAATTATTTCCTACCCCCAGTATCCATCAAGATTGTCACATAAATCCTCTCAATTTGAAGTCAGAGAAAGAAAAGTAAATAAGCGCCCTCCGAAGACA